>NC_042615.1:52315629-54715629 GCF_901001135.1 Rhinatrema bivittatum
GGACAGGCCGGGGGCGCAGCGCCCGCGGTCCCTGCAGGCCTGGGAGGCCGGAGCCAGCGACGCTACCGCCGCGGGGTGAGTGTCGGTCCCGGGGGCGCCCCGGGATCGCAACAGTAGTTACATGATGTTAGGTTCTATCTTAGGAGTTACCACCCAGGAAAGAGATCTAGGCGTCATAGTGGATAATACATTGAAATTGTTGGCTCAGTGTGCTGTGGCAATCAAAAAAGCAAACAGAATATTAGGAATTATTAGGAAGGGAATGGCAAATAAAATGAAGGATGTCATAATGCCTCTGTATCGCTCCATGGTAAGATTGTATCTTGAGTACTGTGTGCAATTCTGGTCGTCACATCTCAAAAAAGATATAGTTCCACTGGAGAAAGTGCAAAGAAGGGTGACCAAGTGGCATGGAATGGCTGCCCTATGAGATAAGTTTAAGGAAGTTAGGGCTGTTCAGTTTAGAGAAGAGACACCTGAAGGGGGATATGATAGAAGTCTACAAAATCTTGAAAGGACTTGAACAAGTTAATGTAAATCAGTTATTTACTCTCTCAGATAATAGAAGGGGATACTCCATGAATTAGCCAAGTAGCTCTTTTTAAAACAAATCGAAGAAAATTCTTTTCCACTCAGCACATACTTAAGCTCTGGAATTCATTGTCAGAGGATGTGGTTACAATAGTTAGTGTAGCTTGGTTTAAAAAAGTTTTGTATAAGTTCCTAGAGGAAAAAATCCATAAACTGCTATTATTAAGCAATAATAGCTTGAGATTTATTTAATGTTTGGGTACTTGCCAGGTACTTGTGGGTGACTTGGACTGACCACTGTTGGAAAGAATGGTAATGGGCTTGATGGACCCTTGATCTGACCAAGTGTGGCAATTCTTATGTTTTTATGTTCAGCTGTCCAAATTTCAAGGAAGAAATATTTATTTTATTTATTTATTTATTTATTTAGAGATTTTTTTATATACTGCGGCACGTTACAAACATCACCTCGGTTTACAATGAACCATAATTCAGCAACTAGCTTTACAATCAATTGACAATAGAACAAAAATATATATTAAATGAATTCAATGAATATAGCGCAAACATATAATACAATTGAGTCAAGCCTAAGATGGGGGGGGGGGGGGGTTATATCAAGGGATAACTATATATAACTAGAGACTTTCCAACTTGCACAGAAGTAGGAGAAAAAGATTAAAATCTATTTGGGGAGGGTAAATAATTGTATATGGATACCTTTATACATGTAGATAATCAATAGCACAGCATGTGGCTAATGCAAAGTAAATTGCTATTATATGGAAATACTTTAGCCTGCATATTTATATGTAAATGCATTTTCTCCTTTTGTTAAAAGAGGTGTTTTACTTTAGAAAATTGATTGTCATGCTACAATAACTCATGCCAAGATTAGCACAATTTCAGGTTACCTCACAGTGTAAGCTTCAAAGAAATCATTCCATGTATATCTTGCTATGCACTCTTTACACAATTCATCTGGACTCACTGTAGGATAAAGAGTTCAATGAGTTAAAGTGCACTAATAGTAATATTTAATTGTTAGACAGTCAAAAATAAATTTTGTAAACCTAAAGGCATTAAAGCAGGCAGGTAGAAGATGATACTTATGCTAGTCTAATGAATGTATTTAGATGCCAGCTTCTGAGAGTAAGGTCCCTTCCTGAGACTTTGATATGTTGGAGGTTAGGGATGAATTTTGAAAAACTCAAGCAGGGGTTGTATTCACTAAAGATATGCATTTGTTTTAAACTAAATTGTAATGCAAACCAAATTGAGCATTTTCATTTTGGGTCATTTCACTCCAAAACAAATGTACAATCCACAATGCACTATAATAACACGTACATGCTATTTGTAAATAGTGCACACTATTTTCAAAACGAATATAAACACATTTTTAAAAAGCCCACAAAATGAAAAAAATAAATAAAAAGTGATCCAAAACCAAATAAAATGAAACAGAAGAAAAAAATAAATAATTCTTTGCTCATTCATAATATAAGTGCATAAGTAGCCTCTGTGCCTGATGAGTAAATTTTCAATGGGGCAGGATTACACTTGTACTGTCATTGTTGCATGGAGAACTGTTCATATACAAAGAGGGCAATTCGAGGGCATTGGAAGGACATTCTGGTGGGATCAGAAAGTACTTAAAAACTGCCCAACTAACGGGCCGATACAGTACAGTACGCTCCGACAGAGCGCACTGTTAGCTGGCATTTGGCTGCACTCTGACAGAGCGCACTGTTAGCCGGCATTTGGACGCGCGTTTTCGACGCGCTAGCTTTACCCCTTATTCAGTAAGGGGTAATAGTGCGTCCAAAATGCACGTCCAACCCCCACGAACCTAATAACGCCCACAACATGCAAATGCATGTTGATGGCCCTATTAGGTATTCGCTCGCGATTCAGTAAGTAAAATATGCAGCCAAGCCGCACATTTTACTTTCTCCGGGCGATATTAAGTCGGAGGTCCCGAAAGTTTAAAAAAGTAAAAAAAAAAAACAAATTGAAATAGGCCTGCGGCTCGCAGGTTGAAAACCGGACACTCAATTTTACTGGCGTCCGGTTTCCGAACCCGTGGCTGTCAGCGGGCTCGAGAACCGACGCCGGTAAAATTGAGCGTCGGCTGTCAAACCTGCTGACAGCCGCTGCTCCTGTCCGAAAAGAGGCACTAGGGACGCGCTAGTGTCCCTAGCACCTCTTTTTACCACCGGGCCTAATTTAAATACATTTTTTTACTGTATCGCGCGCACAGGAGAGTGTCCTGTGCACGCGCTGGGAGAGCGGGCACTTGCCCGCTCTCCCGCGTTTTTTACTGTATCGGCCCTTAAATACTTAATCCAGAACTCCCCTTATTAGGTAAGCAAAACAAAAAAACAAATGGAATTCTAGTCATCTGATTCAAAAGATATGATGAGGACACTACTAAGGATATCTAATTATGTACGTAGGACCATCTTAGCTATAGCTGTAATCCAAAAGCTAAATACAGCTTTGGTCTAATTGTTTATAGCGCTCACATTTGTTTGTCTTGTTTGGACATAATATATATTTTTAAATTAAAAGGAATGGTTCTCAAGTTAAAGGAAGCTCTTTTACACGAAAACAAAAAAATCCAAAAAATAACAATAAAATGGGCCTAAGAGACATTTAGCTGTTATATGGGATCAGAAAGTATACACACACTCGCAAATTTTATAAGTGCAGTATGCATACATGCTTTTACATTTGATAATCAAGTCACAGATACTAAATCTGAGTTATCTTTTGTCTGCAGTTTTTGTGGTGGGGGTCCTGGAGGCAAGTGGTGGAGGGTATGGCAGAACTGGTGGAGGGGCCTGGGTCTAGTCTTGGAGAGCTGATGCTTGGAAGTGTGAACAAGAAAGTATTTTCATAAGCAAGTTAAGTGCATTCATCAGCCAACTTTATAAAATACGTACCTCCATGAATAAAGCGAGGGCTATTTCAGGGAACATGTTATAATTATTTAATGCATAAACTATCTCTTGGATTAATGAAATGTACATATTTGCACATACTTTTGTGGTTGTGATATGTGGTATTTTATGAACGGTGTAGCTCCCACTGTTGCGCTCCTGGTCACGGCTTCCGCGACCGGGCTCTTACCTCCACTGCCGGTCCCGGCGGACAAACACCCTTCCTAGCGCCATACCAGGCCTGCACAGGCCTTTCCACGCTGCGGCGTCTCTACAAGGGCGACGTCGCCGAGCTCGCTGGGTTGGTCCTGCCCACAGAGTACACGTGCGAAGGGGCAGGCGCAGGAAAGGGGCAGGCGCAGGAAAGGGGCAGGCGCAGGAAACCTAGGCCTGCCTCCAGAGTAACGTCAGACGCCAGCAGGGTATTTAAACCCAGGCCCTGCTCCAAGAGATTGCCTTGCAATGAGGTTCACTCCTGTGTGAGTTAGGAGTTGCAGTTTCTGTTCCGTTCCTGCTCCAGCCTTGCTCCTGTTACAGCTTCCGTCCCTGCTCCAGTCTTGGTTTCTGATCCTTCGGCCTGTCTTTCTAGTTCTGATCCAGTATGTCTTCTGGTCTCTTCTGCCTGCCTCCGACCCTGACCCATCACGCTGCTCCTTCCTCGCTGTGACTACTGGACTTCACCTCCGGGAGACTTTGCCTAAGTCCCAGCGGCTCAGGTCCTCATAGGGGGGATCTCGGGCTTCCAAGGGTGAAGCTTCCTTCTGGTCTCCGGGCATCTTCCGCCTCCTGGCCACTCTTCTACTGCGGAGATCTTCCTTCTGTCCATCATCATCCTCTGGCCAGCCCAAGGGTCAACATCTCCTAACAGTTTGCAAGGCCATGGACCTGGCGGATATTTCGGGACTACAGGCCATTCCGGGAATGGCACAGCGTCTTCAACAACAGCAGCACTGTTTGGATGTCCTTGCAGCCACAGTGAAGCAACTGGCTAATTGTTTGAATGCCCAGCCACCAGAGGCTCCGCCAGTACATCCAGCAGGCTCCACTCTTGAACACACAGCTCCCACGCAATTGCTGGTGCCTCCTCGCTACTCAGGCGAGGCCAAACACTGTCATGGGTTCTTAAATCAGTGTTACATAAGTTTGCTCTGCTACCAAATCAATTTTCGACTGATTTTGTGAAGGTCGCCTATATCCTCTCTCTGCTGGATAGGAGGGCCCTATTCTGGGCTTCGCCATTGTGGAATGCAATGATCCCATGCTGGGTAACTTTCAACAGTTTATTCTCAACTTTAAACAGATATTTGACGAGCCAGCATGTCACTCCACGGTGACCACAGAATTGTTGCAACTTCGCCAAGGATCTCGTTCATTGGCTGATTACGCCATTGAATTCTGGACTCTGGCCTCGGAGCTAGGCTGGTGAGAGGACAGCTTGAGAGGTATATTCCTGGAGGGTTTGACGGCTCGGATAATGGATGAATTGGCTACCAGAGATCTCCTGGATGATCTTAATAGCTTAATTGATCTGGCAGGAAGGATCGACCCACCGGCTGCAACAAAGGTCTCGAGAGCTCCGCCCACCCAGGAGACAGGTCTCATTGGCTCCCGCCTTCTCAAAACCTCTGATGCCTTCTCAACCTCCAGTAAACTCTTGTTCAGATCCTCAGGGAGAAGAACCGATGCAGTTAAGTCGCAGTTCCCTAACGCCGGAGGAAAGAAGACGACGACGAACACTGGGTCTCTGCTTGTATTGTGGCGGGAAAGTCCTTTTCCTCGCCCAGTGTAAAGAGCGTTTGGAAAACACCAAAGCCTAGGTGCCACAGAGGAGCTATCCCTAGGCTGTGTTAATCCTGCTCCTCAATGTATAGTCCCGGTAACCCTGGAATACCCAGGAGGAATCTTTTCCACGGTAGCCTTCATAGATTCCGGGGCGGGAGGGAACTTTATCTTGGACGACCTGGTACAACAACTTCAGTTTCCGGTTCTTCCCCATACTCTGCCGCTCCGTATTACCTCCATCTGGGGTACCCTACTTCCCGGATGCGTCACAACCACTACCAAGCCGCTGACTCTCTGAACGGGAATTCTGCACACAGAACAAATAACTTTCCTGGTACTGGAAAAGGAGATTCACCCCATTGTATTGGGGTTACCTTGGCTCCAGATACACTCTCCTGTCATTCATTGGGACACTCTCCAAGTGGCAGCTTGGAGTCCAAATTGCTTTTCCACTTGCCTGCCCGATCGGCCTCATCCCAGTATTCCTCTGATGGCCACATCCTTAGCAATTCCTTCCCAATATGAAGACTTTACTGATGTATTTTCTAAAGAAAAGGCGGAGTTGCTACCATAGCATCGCCCGTTCGACTGCGCTATAGATTTGCTGCCTGGCACCACTCCACCCAGAGGGCGGGTTTATCTACTCTCCCTTCCAGAAACACGAGCTATGTCTAAATACATCTCCGAGAACCTTGCCCGAGGATTCATTCGACCCACCAAGTCACCAGCAGGGGCCGGGTTCTTCTTTGTAGGGAGGAAGGATGGATCTCTTCGCCCCTGCATTGATTATAGAGGATTGAATGCTATTACCCGTCGAGATCGCTATCCGCTGCCCCTAATTCCAGAACTCCTTGATCATTTACAAGGGGCTAAGATATTCACCAAGCTTGATCTTCATGGAGCCTATAACTTGGTGCGCATCCATCCTGGGGATGAATGGAAGACTGCCTTCTATACCCAGGATGGACATTATGAGTATCTGGCGATACCTTTTGGCCTGTGCAATGCCCCCATAGACTTCCAACACTTAATGAATGAGGTTCTGCGAGAGATGCTCCACTCTTCTGCATAGTTTACCTAGATGATGTGTTAATTTACTCCAAAGATCTGGATACCCATTGTCAACATGTAAGACAGGTGATACAGATACTGAGGGAGAATAGTTTATTCGCAAAACTGGAGAAATGTCTATTCGTACGGGAGTCACTTCCCTTCTTGGGGTATATTGTCTCAGCTACAGGGTTCCGGATGGACCCAGATAAAGTGTCCTCCATCCGAGAATGGCCCCAGCCTGTGGGAATAAAGGCCCTTCAGCACTTCCTGGGGTTCTCCAACTTCTATAGGCAATTCATCCTGCACTACTCCCGAAAGGTGGCTCCACTAACAGCCCTTACAAGGAAAGGGGCGGATGCTAAAGACTGGCCCTTAGAAGCACGCCGGTCATTTGAAGCCCTGAAGGAGGCTTTTCTAGTAGACATGTGTTTACATCACCCAGATCCTCTGCGACCACTCATCGTAGAGTGGACGCTTCCAACCTCGCGTAGGCGCGGTCCTCAGCCAAGTTTCCAGTAAAGGGAAATTACTTCCATGCTCCTACTTTCCTCGAAGATTCTCCGCTGCGGAGAAGCACTGTGGTATCGAGGACATGGAGCTTCTGGCCATCAAATTAGCATTTGAGGAGTGGAGGCAATGGCTGGAGGGGGCCCAAAATCCTATCATAGTTTATATTGACCAGAAGAACTTGGAGTTCTTATGCCGGGCTCAGCGTCTGAATCCGAGGCAAGCCCGCTGGTCCCTATTCTTCAGTTGTTTCAACTTCTCTTTACGCTACCGACCAGCAACGAAAAATGTATGAGCGGAAGCACTATCCCGTATCATGGAGCTGGAGGAAGAGGATAATCCACCTCAGTACATCCTAGATCCAGCAAGAGTCAGTGTGGCCAGCACCATGATCACTCCGGGAGACAAGACAGTGGTACCCCATCATCTTAGGAAAAATTTTTTGTCTTGGGCCCATGATTCCCTCACTGCTGGACATTCTGGAAGAGCTAAAACTCTATATCTCTTGAATCAGTACTACTGGTGGCTTCGCATGAGACAATATGTCAACATGTATGTCAGTTCTTGTCCCTCTTGTGCTAACTAGAAACCTATACTCGGACGCCTGTGGGGGCTGCTCCAACCTTTGCCAATTCCCGTGGAGCCCTGGACACACCTTTCCATGGACTTCGTAGTAGATTTGCCCACTTCCGAAGGAAAGACAGTTATTTGGGTGACCATGGACCGATTCTCAAAGATGGCCCACTTTGTGGGTCTACCTAAACTACCTTCGGCTCCGGAGCTGGCCCAGCTTTTCACACAGCACATCTTTCAAACCCATGGTCTACCTCTACATATTGTGTCAGACAGGGGTCCACAATTCACCGCAAGATACTGGAGGACATTATGCAAGAAATATGGGGTCAGTTGGATCTCACGTCTGCGTTTCACCCACAAAGCAATGGACAAGCGGAACGCACCAACCGCTCACTGAAGACTTTTTTACGGACCTTCGCTACAGAAAGTCAGAATAATTGGGCGTCCCTGTTACCATGGGCTGAGTTCTCCTATAATAACCATACTCATGCTGCCACTGGGAAGTCTCCATTCCTGCTGGTGAATGGAAAACAATCCAAGATACCCTTGCCATTGCCGGTAGCTATTCCATTACCGGCCACCCAAATGACATACCAGCAACTTCACGTCCTCTGGAATGCAATCCAAAAGAGACTTCAGCACACAGCGGCAACAGCAAAGAGATTTGCCGATCGTCATTACCGTCCAGCTCCAGTCTTCCTGCCAGGAGACAAGGTTTGGTTAAGCACTAAAAATGTTCATCTTCACCTACCTTCCAGACTCCTGGCATCTAAGTTATTCGGACCATTCAGAGTAGGGATGTGAATCGTTTTTTGACGATTTAAAATATCGTCCGATATATTTTAAATCGTCAAAAATCGTTAGGGCCACGATACAATACCAATTCCCCCGATTTATCATTAAAAAATCGTAAATCGGGGGAAGGGGGAGGGCAGGAACTTACTTACTTGCCCTAAACCAATGGCAGGAAAACCGGCACACTAAAACCCCCTAAAACCCACCCCCGACCCTTTAAATTAAATCCCCCACCCTCCCGAACCCCCCCAAATGCCTTAAATTACCTGGGGGTCCAGCGGCGGTCCGGAACGGGCTCCTGCAATTGAATTGTGTTGCCTTCAGCCGGCGCCATTTTGCAAAATGGCGGCCGCAAAATGGCGGCGGCCATAGACCAACACGATTCGACTGCAGGAGGTCGTTCCGGACCCCCGCTGGACTTTTGGCAAGTCTTGTGGGGGTCAGGAGGCCCCCCAAGCTGGCCAAAAGTCCCTGGGGGTCCAGTGGGGGTCTGGGAGCGATCTCCTGCCGTGAATCGATTTCCATACGGAAAATGGCGCCGGCCATACGCATACGGAAAATGGCACCGGCAGGAGATCGACTGCAGGAGGTCGTTCAGCGGCGGTCCGGAACCCCCGCTGAACGACCTCCTGCAGTCGATCTCCTGCCGGCGCCATTTTCCGTACGGAAAACGATTCGCGGCAGGAGATCGCTCCCGGACCCCCGCTGGACCCCCAGGGACTTTTGGCCAGCTTGGGGGGGCCTCCTGACCCCCACAAGACTTGCCAAATGTCCAGTGGGGGTCCGGAACGACCTCCTGCAGTCGAATCGTGTTGGTCTATGGCCGCTGCCATTTTGCGGCCGCCATTTTGCAAAATGGTGCCGGCTGAAGACAACACAATTCAATTGCAGGAGCCCGTTCCGGACCGCCGCTGGACCCCCAGGTAATTTAAGGCATTTGGGGGGGGGTTCGGGAGGGTGGGGGATTTAATTTAAAGGGTCGGGGGTGGGTTTTAGGGGGTTTTAGTGTGCCGGTTTTCCTGCCATTGGTTTAGGGCAAGTAAGTACTTCCCTCCCAAAGTTGATGAAGTATTAAGGCATTTGGGGTGGGGGATTTAATTTAAAGGGTCGGGGGTGGGTTTTAGGGGGTTTTAGTGTGCCGGCTCACGATTTTAACGATTTTCACGATATTTTAAACATCCAAACGGCAACAATACGATTCCCTCCCCCTCCCAGCCAAAATCGATCGTTAAGACGATCGAGGACACGATTCACATCTCTAATTCAGAGTAGCAGAGAGAGTGGATGCAGTATCTTACCGGCTACGCTTGCCCTCTACATTGAAGATTCATAACGTATTCCACGTTTCTCTCCTCAAAGCAGTGATTCTCTCCAAATTTCATCAGAAACCACCTGAGCCCTTGGAGATATCATCTACTGCTGAAACGATCGATCAAATCCGTGAGGTACTGGATGTTCGCTTCCATCATCGTCGATGGAAATACCTTCTCTCATGGGAGGGATGTGGTCCTGAGGACAATACCTGGGAACTTGCCCATAACATCCTAGATAAATCACTCCTACTTCAGTTTCACCAGGATCATCCTGGGAAGCCCGGTCCTCCGAGGAGGGGGTGTAAGGGGGGTGGATACTGTTGCGTTCCCAGTTGCGGCTTCCGCGACCAGGCTCTTACCTCCACTGCTGGTCCTGGCAGACAAACACCCTTCCCAGCGCCATTCCAGGCCTGCACAGGCCTTTCCCCGCTGCAGCATCTCCACGAGGGAGACAAATCTTGGCTGGTAAAAGGGAGACGCCGCCGAGCTCGCTGGATTGGCCCAGCCCACAGAGTGCGCGCGAAGGGGCTGAGTTTAAAGGGGCAGGCATGGTAAACCTAGACAGGCCTCCAGAGTGATGTCAGACACCGGCAGGGTATTTAAACCCAGGCCCTGCTCCAGGGTTGCCTTGCATCGAGGTTCACTCCTGTGTGAGTTACGAGTTGCAGTTCCTGTTCCGTTCCTGCTCCAGCCTTGCTCCTGATCCAGCTTCCATCCCTGCTCCAGTCCTGGTTTCTGATCCTTCGGCCTGTCTTTCTGGTTCTGATCCAGTACGTCTTTTGGTCTCTTTTGCCTGCCTCCGACCCTGACCCTTGGACTGTTCCATCACACTGCTCCTTCCTCGCTGCGACTACTGGACTTCGCCTCCGGGAGACTTCGCCTAAGTCCCAGCGGCTCGGGTCCTCACGGGCTCCTCCCGGGGGATCTCGGGCTTTCAAGGGTGAAGCTTCCTTCTGGTTTCCCGGCATCTTCCACCTCCCAGCCACTCTTCTACTGCAGAGTAGGGGTGTGCATTCGTATTGAACATAAATGTAAAACGCTACTTTTTTTTTTTTTTTAACTTAAAAAAGTGATGAGACATAAACGATCGGATTTCCAACTTATTCAACATAGCTATGTTGAATAAGTTGGAAATCTTACCACAACTCCCTGGTGATCCAGCGAGGAGTGAGGACGCCATTTCTGAAATTCTTTGCGAGGAGCACGTGACGTCGGCGCCACGTCGGAGTGACGCAGCGTCACGTGATTCCCCGCGGGTTCGCGCCGGAACGCTCGTTCGGCCCAAAAGGAACTTTTGGCCAGCTTGGGGGGGTCAGGAGGCCCCCCCAAGCTGGCCAAAAGTTCCTTTTGGGCCGAACGAGGATCCCGGAAGCGACCCCGCGGGGAATCACGTGACGCCGCGTCACTCCGACGTGACGCCGACGTCACGTGCTCCTTGCAAAGTTGGTCAGAAATGGCGTCCTGACCCCGCTGGACCACCAGGGAGTTGTGGTAAGTCTTGGGGGGGGGGGGGGGGGGGGGGGATTAAGGAGGACCCCCTTTGGACATATGGACATATGAACTTAAACTTTTGCTCTGCACATCCCTACTGCAGAGATCTTCCTTCTGTCCATCATCATCTGCTGGCCGGCCCAAGGGTCCACATCTCATAACACCCACTGCACAGTTTATGAACTATAGGCATAGGTTTGGGCATACCCACTTATGCATGTATATGCTGAATTATTGAAAATTACCATCTTTAAATATTTTAAATTTAGGTTTCATTTCATATAATATTTATTTCCGTTCATTTCGTTTACTAAATGGAAATAAACATTAAAAAAAAAATTACACATGCTGAGCTACTAAACATTGTACTCCATATCATAATAACTGCCAATCTACTTGGGTTTTTAAAAACCGGCATACTATGAAGTATGCAAATGTTAAAAAGGCGCATGCACAAAATTCAAAACTAGAGAGATAACGTTCCTGGATGGAATAAATGATAGCTTTATGGAGCAATTGGTTCAGGAACCAACGAGAGAGGGAGCAATTTTATATCTAATTCTCAGTGGAGCACAGGACTTGGTGAGAGAGGTAACGGTGGTGGGGCCGCTTGGCAATAGTGATCATAATATGATCAAATTTGATTTAATGACTGGAAAAGGAACAGTGTGCAAATCCAAGGCTCTCGTGCTAAACTTTCAAAAGGGAAACTTTGATAAAATGAGAAAAATTGTTA
The DNA here is from genome assembly GCF_901001135.1 of Rhinatrema bivittatum. NCBI lineage: Eukaryota > Metazoa > Chordata > Amphibia > Gymnophiona > Rhinatrematidae > Rhinatrema > Rhinatrema bivittatum. The sequence goes on from NC_042615.1 coordinate 52,327,359, forward strand.
GAAAAAAACTGAAAGGAGCAGCTACAAAAGTAAAAAATGTCCAAGAGGCGTGGTCATTGTTAAAAAATACCATTCTAGAAGCACAGTCCAGATGTATTCCACACATTAAGAAAGGTGGAAAGAAGGCAAAACGATTACCGGCATGGTTAAAAGGGGAGGTGAAAGAAGCTATTTTAGCCAAAAGATCTTCATTCAAAAATTGGAAGAAGGATCCAACAGAGGAAAACAGGATAAAGCATAAACATTGGCAAGTTAAATGTAAGACATTGATAAGACAGGCTAAGAGAGAATTTGAAAAGAAGTTGGCTGTAGAGGCAAAAACTCACAGTAAAAACTTTTTTAAATATATCCGAAGCAGAAAGCCTGTGAGGGAGTCAGTTGGACCGTTAGATGATCGAGGGGTTAAAGGGGCACTTAGAGAAGATAAGGCCATCGCGGAAAGATTAAATGATTTCTTTGCTTCAGTGTTTACTGAAGAGAATGTTGGGGAAGTACCCGTAATGGAGAAGGTTTTCATTGGTAATGATTCAGATGGACTGAATCAAATTACGGTGAACCTAGAAGATGTGGTAGGCCTGATTGACAAACTGAAGAGTAGTAAATCACCTGGTATACACCCCAGAGTTCTGAAGGAACTAAAAAATGAAATTTCAGACCTATTAGTAAAAATGTGTAACTTATCATTAAAATCATCCATTGTACCTGAAGACTGGAGGGTGGCCAATGTAACCCCAATATTTAAAAAGGGCTCCAGGGGCGATCCGGGAAACTACAGACCGGTTAGCCTGACTTCAGTGCCAGGAAAAATAGTGGAAAGTGTTCTAAACATCAAAATCACAGAACATATAGAAAGACATGGTTTAATGGAACAAAGTCAGCATGGCTTTACCCAGGGCAAGTCTTGCCTCACAAATCTGCTTCACTTTTTTGAAGGAGTTAATAAACATGTGGATAAAGGTGAACCGGTAGATATAGTATACTTGGATTTTCAGAAGGCGTTTGACAAAGTTCCTCATGAGAGGCTTCTAGGAAAAGTAAAAAGTCATGGGATAGGTGGTGATGTCCTTTCGTGGATTGCAAACTGGCTAAAAGACAGGAAACAGAGAGTAGGATTAAATGGGCAATTTTCTCAGTGGAAGAGAGTGGACAGTGGAGTGCCTCAGGGATCTGTATTGGGACCCTTACTGTTCAATATATTTATAAATGATCTGGAAAGAAATACGATGAGTGAGATAATCAAATTTGCAGATGACACAAAATTGTTCAGAGTAGTTAAATCACAAGCAGATTGTGATAAATTGCAGGAAGACCTTGTGAGACTGGAAAATTGGGCATCTAAATGGCAGATGAAATTTAATATGGATAAGTGCAAGGTGATGCATATAGGGAAAAATAACCCATGCTATAATTACACAATGTTGGGTTCCATATTAGGTGCTACAACCCAAGAAAGAGATCTAGGTGTCATAGTGGATAACACATTGAAATCGTTGGTGCAGTGTGCTGCGGCAGTCAAAAAAGCAAACAGAATGTTGGGAATTATTAGAAAAGGAATGGTGAATAAAACGGAAAATGTCATAATGCCTCTGTATCGCTCCATGGTGAGACCGCACCTTGAATACTGTGTACAATTCTGGTCGCCGCATCTCAAAAAAGATATAATTGCGATGGAGAAGGTACAGAGAAGGGCTACCAAAATGATAAGGGGAATGGAACAACTCCCCTATGAGGAAAGACTAAAGAGGTTATGACTTTTCAGCTTGGAGAAGAGACGACTGAGGGGGGATATGATAGAGGTGTTTAAAATCATGAGAGGTCTAGAACGGGTAGATATGAATCGGTTATTTACTGTTTCGGATAGTAGAAAGGCTAGGGGGCACTCCATGAAGTTAGCATGGGGCACATTTAAAACTAATCGGAGAAAGTTCTTTTTTACTCAACGCACAATTAAACTCTGGAATTTGTTGCCAGAGAATGTGGTTAGTGCAGTTAGTATAGCTGTGTTTAAAAAAGGATTGGATAAGTTCTTGGAGGAGAAGTCCATTACCTGCTATTAAGTTCACTTAGAGAATAGCCACTGCCATTAGCAATGGTTACATGGAATAGACTTAGTTTTTGGGTACTTGCCAGGTTCTTATGGCCTGGATTGGCCACTGTTGGAAACAGGATGCTGGGCTTGATGGACCCTTGGTCTGACCCAGTATGGCATTTTCTTATGTTCTTATGTTCTTATAATACTTTGTGTGATAATTCTACCCGTATAAGTAACTTGGTACGATTGGTCATGAACTACTTCTCTAAATGACTATGTCTAACAATATATTGTAACCGAACCTTTGACGGCACCTGTTAGAATGTACTATAGTACACTTTTACCTACATTAATTTATGTGCCTACATGTAAACCATCGTGATGGTATATAACTTAGTGACGGTATAGAAAAGATTTTAAATAAATAAATAAATAAATAGAAATCCACACGCAGAAAAAAAAAAAAACTGGTGCAAGTGATCATGTATTCATCTGTACCTGCAACAGGCTTCGAAAGCAGAAAATGTGCATAAACTTTCACTTTCAAAACTGGTGCAAAGCCTGCGGGTAAGAAGTGTGTGCAGTCTTTGCCCCGGTGCAGACGGTTTAAAACTGAATTTGAGATTAATCGTCATCGTTTGGAAAGTGTTCTCAGATCCTTCATGCCTTCTTTGTGAGATGCCTCTTATCCAATACCTCCGCAATTAAACTATCTTATGACTTTTGATTTTAAGTTATGGCCCTACTCGGGCCTTTTTTACTCTATTTACTTCCAAGCTGTAAAGCCTCCAAGTTTATAGTCCTTGTTCAATGTAACTTTCTTGCTCTCTTTCTGATTATAACTTATTGTTCCGTTTTTTTGTTACAAGTTTCTATCCCTCGTTCGATGTAAACCGATCTGATATGGTATTCAACCATGAAGCTCGGTATAGAAAAATGTGAAATAAATAAATAAATAAATAAATCCTAAATCTTTCTTCTGCCTTATGTCCATAATGTTACTTCTTTACCACCAGTTCCACAATGCAACCCCGTGTTATTTACTAGGGATGTGAATCGTTTTTCAACGATTAAAATTATCGTCCGATAATGTTTATATCGTCTTAAATCGTTATAGAACACGATACAATAGAAATTCTAACGATTTATCGTTAAAAATCGTTAAATCGTGTTAGTGCGCACTAACTCGAGTTAGTGCGCACTAACTCCCCGTTAGTGCGCACTAACTCGATTTAGTGCGCACTAACTGAAAATGATACAAATAAACACTTTCCAGGTCACTGAAGGTCAGTTAGGAATGAATATGTGTTCCTATTGGCTGGCTGCCCTCTTATCTATTGATGTTACCAAGGTTACCACTGAGGTGATGGTTGGGGGGATGGGAAATGGAACTGGAAACTAACGAACACCAACAGAAAATGAAACAAAGTGTTCACACTTCCCAGGTCAGTAAAGGTCACTTAGGAATGAATATGTATGTATGTATTCCTATTGGCTGGCTGTGCTCTTATCTATTGATGTTACCAATATGGTTGGGGGGATGTGAAATGGAAACAGTTGGAAGCTTGACAAAAAAGTAATGTAATGATCAGCACTCACGTGACTAGAACTTGTTTGTTTATTATTTTTGTTAGCAGGCACCTGAAATGCTAGTGCATGTTGAATTTGCCAATCACTGTGCATTTTAGAAAGGTGGTCCTGGCTGGAACTGTACACAGTTCAAATATATGTAATTGATTGTTGGTAAGTGTATTTTTTAAGTAGCCACACTGGCACCAGTATGTTTACTTTTCCTCCTACTTAACTCACTAGCTCAGCTTTGTAAGAAGGGCTTCTCTGCTTGTGTGTTGTTTTTGTTTGGTGTGAGGAGAGCAGAAACATCAGATCTTTATTCAATCTACTACAGTCATCTCTTACAGTGCCCTATCCCTATTAATACCAGGAGTGTTGTGATCTTCCTGCACACAGTGCCCTAACCCTGATACCAGTCTGAGACAGCTCCCTCCCTGCATTACTAGTGAGAGGCTGGCTTCACAGACAGGGGGGAGCTGCCTGACCCTCACTCCTGACTTCCCCCATGTCCCAGCTAGTGAATGGTGTGTGGGTGAGGGGGGGGGGGGGAGGATGGTGAAGTCTGAGACAGCTCCCTCCCTGCATTACTAGTGAGAGGCTGGCTTCACAGACAGGGGGGAGCTGCCTGACCCTCACTCCTGACTTCCCCCATGTCCCAGCTAGTGAATGGTGTGTGGGTGAGGGGGGGGGGGGGGGAGGATGGTGAAGTCTGAGACAGCTCCCTCCCTGCATTACTAGTGAGAGGCTGGCTTCACAGACAGGGGGGAGCTGCCTGACCCTCACTCCTGACTTCCCCCATGTCCCAGCTAGTGAATGGTGTGTGGGTGAGGGGGGGGGGAGGATGGTGAAGTCTGAGACAGCTCCCTCCCTGCATTACTAGTGAGAGGCTGGCTTCACAGACAGGGGGGAGCTGCCTGACCCTCACTCCTGACTTCCCCCATGTCCCAGCTAGTGAATGGTGTGTGGGTGAGGGGGGGGGGTGGATGGTGAAGTCTGAGACAGCTCCCTCCCTGCATTACTAGTGAGAGGCTGGCTTCACAGACAGGGGGGAGCTGCCTGACCCTCACTCCTGACTTCCCCCATGTCCCAGCTAGTGAATGGTGTGTGGGTGAGGGGGGGGGGGGAGGATGGTGAAGTCTGAGACAGCTCCCTCCCTGCATTACTAGTGAGAGGCTGGCTTCACAGACAGGGGGGAGCTGCCTGACCCTCACTCCTGACTTCCCCCATGTCCCAGCTAGTGAATGGTGTGTGGGTGAGGGGGGGGGGGAGGATGGTGAAGTCTGAGACAGCTCCCTCCCTGCATTACTAGTGAGAGGCTGGCTTCACAGACAGGGGGGAGCTGCCTGACCCTCACTCCTGACTTCCCCCATGTCCCAGCTAGTGAATGGTGTGTGGGTGAGGGGGGGGGGGGAGGATGGTGAAGTCTGAGACAGCTCCCTCCCTGCATTACTAGTGAGAGGCTGGCTTCACAGACAGGGGGGAGCTGCCTGTCCCTCACTCCTGACTTCCCCCATGTCCCAGCTAGTGAATGGTGTGTGGGTGAGGGGGGGGGGGTGGATGGTGAAGTCTGAGACAGCTCCCTCCCTGCATTACTAGTGAGAGGCTGGCTTCACAGACAGGGGGGAGCTGCCTGACCCTCACTCCTGACTTCCCCCATGTCCCAGCTAGTGAATGGTGTGTGGGTAAGGGGGGGGGGGAGGATGGTGAAGTCTGAGACAGCTCCCTCCCTGCATTACTAGTGAGAGGCTGGCTTCACAGACAGGGGGGAGCTGCCTGACCCTCACTCCTCTGGGGTATTGTGATCTTCCTGCACACAGTGCCCTATCCCTGATACCAGGGGTGTTGTGATCTTCCTGCATGCAGTGCCCTATCCCTATTAATACCAGGAGTGTTGTGATCTTCCTGCATGCAGTGCCCTATCCCTATTAATACCAGGAGTGTTGTGATCTTCCTGCATGCAGTGCCCTATCCCTGATATCGGGATGTGTGCAAGAAGATCACAACACCCCCGGTATCAGGAATAGGGCACTGTGTGCAGGAAGATCACAACACCCCCAGTATCAGGAATAGGGCACTGTGTGCAGGAAGATCACAACACCCCTGGTATTAGGGATAGGGCACTGTGTGCAGGAAGATCACAACACTCCTGGTATTAATAGGGATAGGGCACTGTGTGCAGGAAGATCACAATACCCCTGGTATCAGGGTTAGGGCACAAGTTCTAGTCACATTGACTGATCACATTACTTGTTTTGTCAAGCTACCAACTGTTTCCATTTCCCATCCCCCATATACTGTCAGTAGGAAACTTGGTAACATGAATAAATAAGAGGGCAGCCAATAGGAATACATATTCATTCCTAAACTGACCTTAACTGACCTGAAAAGTGTCAAATTGTATCATTTTCAGTTAGTGCGCACTAACTCCCAGTTAGTGCGCACTAACTCCCGTTAGTGCGCACTAACTCGAGTTAGTGCGCACTAATCGGAAAAAAAAACGATTTTTAACGATTTTTTAACTAAAAAATCGTGCCTAAGACGATTTTCTTGCCCTGCCACACGATTTCTATCGTTAAGACGATATGGAAAACGATTCACATCCCTATTATTTACCTTCTCAAAAGAATTCCACGGCTCCCTGTTTCTTTCTGAACTCCACTCCAAATTAAATTTCTCGGTTTTCTAGATCCTCCATTGACTTCTTCCAACCTACTAAGACCTTATCTGTATTCATTACCCATCAGATTTCCCACACTGGTCTATCTCCTGTTTTCTCTCTGAACTCGTTATCTAGTCGTAGCTGGTGTCAGACCTTTCTCATTTGTGAAAGTATCAATAAATGCAAAGGAGGCAGGCATCTTTCAATGGGAAGGAGGCTATGAACAAGGCATCATGGGATAAGGGTGAAAGGAAATCCTAAGGAAATCTTTCTTCTTGAAAAGGGTGAAGGATGCATGGAACAGCCTCAGAAAAACAATATCAGGATTCAAGAGAACATGAGAAGGAGAGTAAGGGATAGTAAAACCATGCGGGAGGTATGAATGGGCATACTGAATGCGGTCTGTGGCCTTTTTATCTGCCCTCATGCTCTCTGTTTCTCAGTTTCTATCCAGAAAATTCCATCAGCCTTTCTTTGGCTTCTCAATTTCCTTACTTTTTTAAGCATTTCTTTTTTTTTTTGCTGTTTATTACTACATTTAGCTAGATTTGTTGTTCAGGTATACTGATGCATTGTCTTTTATGTTATCTTAATTATTTTAAGCATTTTGGAATTTATTATGAGACAGACACTTTATCAAATGTAATTATATTTCTGTTGTTTGTGTGTGATGCCACTGCTACTAAGGTTATATTTATGTTTCCAAATGCACAATTTCCATTTTCATTTGGTTCACAAATCTCCCGCTTAGCAAGATTGATTATAGGTGGATTTTAAGTACTGTAAATAAATAAATCATAATACTTTCATAAAAATAAGTTGAAACAACTTGTAGCTAACATAATTGATGACAGAGACATATGAGTTAATTGTAAAACATTTTGAATTAATAATTTTGATCTATGGTAACTTAAGAACCAAGGGCCCGATTCACTAAGCTGTTTTTCCCATAGACACAAAATGGGAAAAAAGCTTTAGTGAATCTGGCCCCAAGTTTGCATAATGGAAGTTTGTCATTGTGATATGTGTGGTGGTATTTATATCTTCTGCAGTGGAACTGTTATCTTATTCTTTCATGTAAGTGGTGCATGGACGGTGTGATAGAAGTCAATTTCACCAACAGGTTAATATGCTGTTTTTTTACTTTGCTTTGATAGGAAGTAAAATTATGATAAGATATGAATTAGGGGTGGGAAGATGTAAAAATTTCATTTAGTTTTTTGTTTTATTTTTAGGGGGCTTCTCCATGAATTTAATTTTGTGTAATGTTTATTTTATTTCTTTAATTTAAAAAAAAACAAAATAAACATTAAACCTCCCCTCCAAAAATGAAAAAAAAAAAAAAAGAAATAGGAATCCCGAGTTCTCTCATGCCCCCCCATCAGGAAAAATGCCAGGGCCAGGATCCTCCCTGGCTCCCATTTGCACGGTCTGAGGAAATCTGCACAAGAGGCCTAGGCCCAGGCCAAAGCCTAGACCTTGAGTAGGGCCTAGGCCGAGGCCATGGTGACCTACTGTGGTCTAGACCTAAAGATCCAACACCTAGACCTAGACCCAACACCTACCTAGGCCAAATTATTGGCCTTGTGTAGGCCTAGGCCATGGTAAGTCTCTGTGACCTCGGCTTAGGCCATACTCAAGGACCAGGCTTTGAGACCAGGTCTTGACACCGGAGCCTCGGTCCAGGCCCAGGCCCAATGCTGCAGCCTGGCCTGGAGGCTGGGTCCCGACACAGGACCCTTGGCCTGGAACCAGGTCTGATGCCAAGGCCCAACACAGAGTCCATGTCCTGATGCCGGGCCAAGGCCTAGCCCGGTGCCTGGGCCGAGGCCTGTTACCAGGTCAGGTCCAGAGACTGGGTCCTGAAATATGAGTCTCAACCTAGACCCAGGCTTTACTAGTCCTGATGCCTGGTCTTTGACCTAGGCTAGGGCTCAGGCCCAAGCCTGATGTCATGTCCCAGCCTGGAGGCCTGGTCCCAACACTGGGGGCCTCAGCCCAGACCGAGGGCCAACATCGGAGTCTGAAATAGAGGCTGGGTACTGACTCCTGTTTCTTGGCATAGGCACAGAGGTTGGATCCCGAAGACTGGGCCTCAGCCCAGGGTCAGGCTCAGGCCCAGGCCCAGAGACCAGGTCTTGGAAGTGCTTTTCGTAGGTCTTCCTTCAATCCTCTTTCTTCAAATGGCTGTGTCCACTTAGGGACACAGTGGAATTAATTAACTCCAGTGCATCTTCCCCAGCGGAGGGTGCCATTTTGATGTACAGCAGTTCCTGAGTTAAACTAAACTGAGAGAATTTATTTGTTTATTTGATGTTGCTTAAGTGGAGGCTCTAAAAAGAAATGCTCACACCTTGATTCTTCTATTTTTAAAATATGACTGTGTGACAATAATCTATTCGTAAATTGATCTTATTGAAATATAGATCGCACAATGCTGAAAAGCAAAGCAAGGTCAAAATGGTGCAAGACAAGCAAAACAAAGGCAGAATGATACCAAAGTGCAATGGTACCTAAAACAGATAGCCTCACATTACAATGATGATAATGATGGAACAATGGGGCAAGAGGCCAATCCACAACCTCAAATGCTTGCTTAAATAAAAGATTTTAAATGCCCGCTTAAACATTTTTGGTTCAGTGATGTTCCAGATTGTGAGAGATAAAGAATTCCACAAAAGTGGTTCGGCGATGGAAAGGGTCAGTCAGATGATCAAACTTGGGGGAAGGAACATCAAGCAAATTTTGATTAGCTGACTGAAGATTATGAGAAGGAGTGCATATTTTCAGGACAAATAAGATCCAGGGTGATTTAACATTATTTAGCAAATTGTAAATAGCAACAGCCAGTTTATATCGTACTGTATCTGTAGAGGCACAATTCTAGAGGTCCATTTTCAAAAGCTGTTAACTGGCTTACTCAGAAGTGAAGAAAGAAGGACAAAGTTGTTCAGTCACTGTAATTAATTTCCAAAAATAAATTTCTCGTATTTATGTTATGTATTTAAAATGTACCTATTTTGTACCACACACTCTGGGGTAGATTTTGCATAGGCCGCCGGTGCGCGCAAAGCCCCTGGATGTGTGTAAGTCCCGGGGCTTCCTAAAGGGGCGGGAGGGGGCGTGTCCGGGGGCAGGGGGCGGTCTGGGGCAGGTCCGGAGGCGTGGTGACGGTTCGGGGGCGGGCCGGGAGGGCGGTCCCGAGTTCCCCGGCACTGCGGCCTGTGCCGGGGGATGCCGGGGCGGCGCGCACAAGTTACGCCTGCTTCAAGCAGGTATAACTTGCCCAACAAAGGTAGGGGATGGATTTAGGTAGGGCTGGGGGGTGGGGTAGATAGGGGAAGGGAGGGGAAGGTGGGGGTCGCATAAGGAAAGTTCCCTCCGAGGCCGCTCCAATTTCGGAGCGGCCTCGGAGGGAACGGAGGCAGGCTGCGCGACTCGGCGCACGCAGGCTGCCGATTTTGCGCAGCCTTGCGCGCGCCGACCCCGGATTTTATAAGATACGCGCAGCTACGCGTGTATCTTATAAAATCTGGTGTACTTTTGTTCGCGCCGGTGGCATGAACAAAAGTACGCACGCGCATATTTTTTGAAAATCTATCTCTCTGTGATTGTGGTTTATTTAAAATTTAAAAAAAAATAATTTATTTCCATTCAAAACAAAAATATTTTTTGGGGATAGGTTGAAAGTTTCATATATTTGTTTGGGTGTCCCTGCACCTCTCTGTGAGTATAATCATTAACTTCCAGCCACCTCCATTATCACGATTTTAAACGGTATCTTTAAACATAAAATTCCCAATGAAGTAAAAAAAAATTTTTTTTAAATTTCAAATAAATCACAATCACAGAGTGTGTGGTACAAAATAAGTACATTTCAAATACATAACATAAATATGAAAAAATTATTTTTGGAAATTAATTATAGTGACTGGACAACTTTGTCCTTATTTGATTTATTATAGGTATAGATCACTGTATTGTGGTGGAGTAGATTTCTGGTGTGTTACTCAGAAGTGAGCCAGCTAAATGAATATTTAGGAGCATATTTGGCTAAATTCTAGCGGGCTAATAAGTTAGGGGGAGTTAAGTTGGATAAGTTATTGGCGTTCTAGGGGTGTAATTAGGAGGAGTTGAGTCAGCTGGGCTAAGGTAACTGGCTAACTCCAGTATTCAGAGTTATCTGGATGACTTAGCTGGCTAAGGGGGTCATTTTCAAAAGCAATCACACACAAAAAGTCCCTTTTCGTGTGCGATCACTAAATGGGGGCAGAGTTGGGGCAGAGTTGGCCCTGGAAGAGGAGGAGTCGGGGCAGCACCGGCGCCGATGCTGTGCAGAAATTGCTGCGGTGAAAGGTAAGGACCTTTATCGCCGCCAGTTTCGCGTTGAATAACTACACCTTTTATGGTGTAGTTATTCGGTGCGAAAGCCGGCAGCCAGCTCACCGCAGTGGTGCGATGGCTGCCGGCTTTCGCAGGCCCCCCCCCCCCCCCGCTTCACCCCCCCACCTCCCACATTACCGCCGGATTTTCTAAGGTCTGTGACCTTAGAAAATCCAGCTCTAAATCTGGTAGGGCCAAAGAGCTATCTTAAAGTTAGCCAGCCATAGTTAGCCAGCTAGCTTTAAGATTTCTGGCTATATTCTATAGTGCAGATGCACTATTGAATATATCTCCAAAGTTAGCCAGATAAGTTTATCCAGCTGACTTTGCTATCTGAACTGTGTCTGAATAATATGAACCTCCTAGTAACTAGATTCCCTAAATCCTCCTCAGTTACTAGATTTTCAACATCTTTTAACTGAAAATCCTGGGCATGATTCAACTTAATAGAACAACCGCCAGATTGGGGAGATCCAAGATGGCTGACAGGTCTGGATGTGCATAACCAGGGCTCTGAGGGAAAGAATTGTGTTTAAGGAAGCTATGCCTCATACTGCTAGAAAAAGGAGAGCAAAAGAAAAAGAAAGTGCAGGAGAATTCACAGAGGGTCGGACAAAGGGCCCTATGGATTCGCATGTGATACGGGAGCAGAAGCCAGAGGACAGCTCGCAGCGAGGAGAGCGGGTAGAAGAGGAAACCGCCTCCTCACATGAGCTCCAGACGACCCTATCCCCGGCAAATCAGATGCCCCCAGGGAACCCTGTGGCCTTACGAAAGGCAAGTGGGAGTGCTTTCTTCCTCGGTAGAGGGAGTGAAATCGCCAGAGCGTCTTGGCTGAATGATGAAGGTGGTGGAGTGGAACAACGGAAGCCACACCCCGAGGAAGAGACTATCCTGGGAGACACTGCAGGCTGTATGAAACAGCCCACAACTGAAAGGAAAGTACTTTTAACTCTACCTAAAAAGAAGGAATTGATAAAACCGGATACTAGGGATGTGAATCGTGTCCTCGATCGTCTTAACGATCGATTTCGGCTGGGAGGGGGAGGGAATCGTATTGTTGCCGTTTGGGGGGGTAAAATATCGTGAAAAATCGTGAAAAATCGTGAAAAATCGAAAAATCGAAAAATCGCAAAACCGGCACATTAAAACCCCCTAAAACCCACCCCCGACCCTTTAAATTAAATCCCCCACCCTCCCGAACCCCCCCCAAATGACTTAAATAACCTGCGGGTCCAGCGGCGGTCCGGAACGGCAGCGGTCCGGAACGGGCTCCTGCTCCTCAATCTTGTTGTCTTCAGCCGGCGCCATTTTCCAAAATGGCGGCGAAAAATGGCGGCGGCCATAGACGAACACGATTGGACGGCAGGAGGTCCTTCCGGACCCCCGCTGGACTTTTGGCAAGTCTCGTGGGGGTCAGGAGGCCCCCCACAAGCTGGCCAAAAGTTCCTGGAGGTCCAGCGGGGGTCAGGGAGCGATTTCCCGCCGCGAATCGTTTCCGTACGGAAAATGGCGCCGGCAGGAGATCGACTGCAGGAGGTCGTTCAGCGAGGCGCCGGAACCCTCGCTGAACGACCTCCTGCAGTCGATCTCCTGCCGGCGCCATTTTCCGTACGAAAACGATTCGCGGCGGGAAATCGCTCCCTGACCCCCGCTGGACCTCCAGGAACTTTTGGCCAGCTTGTGGGGGGCCTCCTGACCCCCACGAGACTTGCCAAAAGTCCAGCGGGGGTCCGGAAGGACCTCCTGCCGTCCAATCGTGTTCGTCTATGGCCGCCGCCATTTTTCGCCGCCATTTTGGAAAATGGCACTGGCTGAAGACAACAAGATTGAGGAGCAGGAGCCCGTTCCGGACCGCTGCCGTTCCGGACCGCCGCCGGACCCGCAGGTTATTTAACTCATTTGGGGGGGGTTCGGGAGGGTGGGGGATTTAATTTAAAGGGTCGGGGGTGGGTTTTAGGGGGTTTTAGTGTGCCGGCTCACGATTCTAACGATTTATAACGATAAATCGTTAGAATCTCTATTGTATTGTGTTCCATAACGGTTTAAGACGATATTAAAATTATCGGACGATAATTTTAATCGTCCTAAAACGATTCACATCCCTACCGGATACCTTTTCTTTAGAGAAGATCTGGGAAGGTGTACAGACTGTAAATGATAATCACTTTAACCAGATAAATCCTTTAGCTTCTATGATAAATACAACATTGGAGAGAATGGGTAAATTAGAGGATTCAAGTGGATACATCTGAAAAGGTTGAGTTGGAAATGATGGAAATGGGAAACCTGCAATGTAATATCATAAAAGAGAACTCTTTACTTGTGAAACATCTAGAAAATATGGAGAATCAAATAAAAGGAAAAAACTTGCGCTTAATTAACTTCCCCAGAGACCCAATGGTGACCCCACATGATATGTGGAGGAAATATCTATCACAGGTACTGAAATTCTCAGAGGCAATGTTTCCTCCTATATCCAAGGTGTACTACATACCAACTTTTAGAAAAGTTGAAGAAGTAGGAAAAGAATTTCAAGTCCTACCTCCTGTAACTCCAATGATTCCAGCAGTATCGGAGTCCTCAGTTTTGGACATAATAAAGTTATTAGAAACTACTCAAAGTGAGCAAGTCAAGCCAGCCACCCTTATTGTGACGTTTCTTTTGGAATCTGATAGAGACTTGGTCCTAAGATCATATTTCCGTAACAGGATTAAGTTATTTTTGGGGTTAAAAGTAGGAATGTTTCCAGACTTGGCGAGAAGCACCCAGACCAGAAGAAAATTATTCCTGAATTTGAGACCCCAAGTACAAAAATTGGGAGCAATGTATATCTTAAGATATCCATGCAAATATTGCATAAAATAAAAATGCTTCATATATTTTTTATTTACCTGAGCAGTTGGAGAAATTCTTAAAAACTTATTCAGTAGAGTTAATAACTTCCTCTCCTGTGTTGGAAGGCTAGTACAAGTAGTCTGCAGTTGGACCCAATGTAATAAAGGTCTCCTGTATAGGACCCGGTAATTTCATAAATGTTAAAGATTATTATTCCTGAGGTTGTGTTAGGATCTCTCCCCAGTATTGTGGACTTTAAAGCAGACTGAATAAGAAAGAGTATTATATGCGCTATTGTGTTATTAATTGTTTATTTGAAAACTGCTATCAACGCAAGATGTTTCTTGATGTATTTTTGAAAATTGATAAATAATAAAAAAAAAAAAAGAACAACCGCCAACATGTTTTCATGCTGGTGAAGATTTTAAAGGCTTGCACAAAACAATGTGTTTTCTTTTACTGATAGAGCTGACAACATAGTGGCATAAAAACGTGCCGGTGAACATTATAAAGGCTTGCACAATCAGTGCACATGATTGTGGCGGGTTACAATTCTGTGACATTTCTACATTTATGATGACTTTTGATTTCTGAAAATGTTATTCCCCCACCCTCTTCAGTTTTTGCTCCACATGCCATATGCCCTAGAATAGCCAGTGGCATGTTTTTCTGCTGGTGAGTTTTCTCAATCTCCATTCATCCTGATTCATCTCTTGGGGTGCTTTGACTTCTATCTGTACTCTGGCACTTGTGTCTAACAGAGCATCAATTTGTTCACCAAAAAAAAATGTCCTTTTCTTTCACTAATAGAGCCTAATAATATAGCGGCATAAATGATTGCTGCACAAATCATCTTACACCCTAGAACAGCTGGCAGTACATTTTTGTGCAGGAGAATTTTCTAATTTTCCGCTCATCCTGATTCATCTTTTGAGGTGCTTTGACTTCTAACTGTATTCTCGCACTTGTGTCTAACAGAGCATCAATTCATTCAGCATAAAAAAATGTTTTCTTTCATTGATAGAGCCTAAAATATAGAGGTATAAAAATGTGCTGGTGGCTGTTCTTGGGTGTAAAATTAGTTTGCTGTTCTAATTTAAATAGTACTTTCTCTTAAAATTGGCTGAAAACAATCTTCAGGAGGAAACACGGGGGTGCTGTACTGGTTTTGGCTTCTCCATTGCTCCTGAGGTCAGACCAGGAATGAAAGGCCAGGGGCAACTCTCATGAGGTCCCCTATATGCTCTTCCTGAAGGCGGTCTTAGGGCCAAGACCACTCCCCAGGAAGAGCAGACAGGGAAGAGCATGAGAGATGCCCCTAGGCCTTTTCAATCCTGGTCTTCCCTCAATTCTATTCCCAGCAGCAGCAGCAGTAGCAGCTACCAAGAACCCAGAAAGAGAAAAGGGATCTCTCAAGAATTCTGGAGGGCCAGAGTTTTGCAGAATGCATTCACTGCCAGAAGGCTCTCCATAGAAGAAAGGTCCTGAGCAATCTTATAAACAGTGATGTGCAGCATGATCTGCAAAATCAGCACCCAGTTAGCGATGGTTTCAGTGGAGACAGCTGGTACTAGTCTAAAGACCTAATCTTCCACTCAAAGCAGCATCAATAGTAGGAAAAGCACAGAAAAGGGAAAGTCCATCTCACAAGTTCACCCCCCATCCCTTCCCCCAGTGATGTAATGGGCAAGCAGCCTCCATGCCCACTAGGGTTGCCAACTGGCTCCAGATTTTCAGAACAAGCTGATCCAGTCCTAGTTTTACCCCATTGCATGCTGGGATTTATTCTGATTTCTCTATTGCATGCCCTAAGAAAAGCAAGACTATAAGTACCTGCATGCAGGTGAGTAAAAGCAGGATTGGCTCAATCTGTCCTGAAAATCTGGAGCCAGTTGGCAACCCTAATACCCACATCAGTGGCAAACCACCATGGAGGGGACAGCATCGTGTTCAAAATCATTGTTGCGGGATAAGAGGCAGGCAGCATCAAAGATGGTGGCACAGTGCATCAGAGAATAATAGACTGCCCTGAGTGACCAGCCCCAGCAGATCGGGGAGAATATGGTATTTAAGAAGCTGCCGCAAAGTGTTTGGTAGGCATGTGATCCGCACCCTGTATACTCTGTGCCATACTCAGTTGCATTTACAGCTGGCTGAGCTGGAGGGAAGCATCATCCATTTGACATGCAACATCTCAACCAGCCAGAACGCTACGCATGCCCACCTCTCCATGATGGCACACCGCTGGCAGCTGGCCAAGGCATGGGCAAACGGCAGCTCTTGTGGGGCAGACCAGCAGGATACAGGCAGGCTGTGCTGGACAACCAGGTGATGGACCACGGCCTTACCTCAGTCTGTATCTTAGCAGTGATAGGGAGGATGATGGATGGCTGGAAAGACAGAATTATTGTTCCTGTTTTGTTTGTTTGTTTTTTTTTTTTGTTACAGACAGTGGCAGGAACATAAAAAAGACAGAAGGTTGAGGGCTAATGGAGGGATCCGATGCGTTGCACACGTGCTGCTCTGGCAGTAAGGGATGCCCTGAGGCTGGGGGAGGGGGGGGGAGCCAAAAATATATGGAAGCTCAATACTGTAGGGTGTTCATGGGGTTGGGTGTTCATGCCAGAGTGCTTGCTGCCATATCCCTAATTCTATACCTTGCGGTGTTCCTGCCGCCACCGGTTTGCCCCTGTTTCAGTGCCTTGATGAGCTCATGCAAGGGTTAGTGGTGCTTTTCTCTTTTCATGGCACCTTGGGGAGTCCATGCCTCCAGTCTGGCTGCTTTGCTCCTGCTATGAATACTTGGGCTACCCTTGCCACTCTCGGTGCCACTTTACCTCACTTTTCTTGTTCCTGCAGTTCTCTTCCCTCTGCTGCTGATGATGTCTGCCTGCAAGTTTCATTAAACTTGAACAAAACCCCCTCCCTAATTTTAGAGCCCAAAATAGGATGCATTGTTTCCCTCATTGACTTTAACGGAAAACAAATGACATGAAAAAAAACAAACAAATACATTTTTTTGGGCCCATATTGAACAAGATGAATTACCGAGCCAAAAGAGATGAGCGAACAAGCCGAACTGAAATTTTCTTCCATGCCCATCCCTAGCGTTTAACCTCCCCCATTTCCAAGAGCTACTTGATTCACTGAGCTGACCTTGCTTAAAGAGATAGTAGGGATGTGCAGACCAAAAGTTTAAGTTCATAAGTCCATAAGTCGAAAGGGGGTCTCATTTGCGGTCAATATGGACATATGGAGCATTCCATAAGTTGAGTCTATGTCCATATGTGCAAATAAAAATTTAAACCCCTCACCCGCCTTAATCCCCCCCCCCAAGACTTACCAAAACTCCCTGGTGGTCCAGCGGGGTCAGGACGCCATTCCTGAACTCCTTTGCAAGGAGCACGTGACGTCGGCGTCACGTCGGAGTGATGCGGCGTCACGTGATTCCCCTCGGGTTCGCTCCCGGACCCCTCGTTGGGCTCAAAAGGCACTTTTGGCCAGCTTGGGGGGGCCTCCTGACGCCCCCAAGCTGGCCAAAAGTGCCTTTTGAGCCCAACGAGGGTTCCGGAAGCGAACCCGAGGGGAATCACGTGACGTCGGCGCCACGTCGGACTGACGCGGCGTCACGTGATTCCCCTCGGGTTCGCTCCCGGACCCCTCGTTGGGCTCAAAAGGAACTTTTGGCCAGCTTGGGGGGGCCTCCTGACGCCCCCAAGCTGGCCAAAAGTGCCTTTTGAGCCCAACGAGGGTTCCGGGAGCGAACCCGAGGGGAATCACGTGATGTCGGCGCCACGTCGGAGTGACGCGGCGTCACGTGATTCCCCTCGGGTTCGCTCCCGGACCCCTCGTTGGGCTCAAAAGGCACTTTTGGCCAGCTTGGGGGGGCCTCCTGACGCCCCCAAGCTGGCCAAAAGTGCCTTTTGAGCCCAACGAGGGGTCCGGGAGCGAACCCGAGGGGAATCACGTGACGCCGCGTCACTCCGACGTGGCGCCGACATCACGTGATTCCCCTCGGGTTCGCTCCCGGAACCCTCGTTGGGCTCAAAAGGCACTTTTGGCCAGCTTGGGGGCGTCAGGAGGCCCCCCCAAGCTGGCCAAAAGTTCCTTTTGAGCCCAACGAGGGGTCCGGGAGCGAACCCGAGGGGAATCACGTGACGCCGCGTCACGTGATTCCCCTCGGGTTCGCTCCCGGACCCCTCGTTGGGCTCAAAAGGCACTTTTGGCTAGCTTGGGGGCATCAGGAGGCCCCCCCAAGCTGGCCAAAAGTGCCTTTTGAGCCCAACGAGGGGTCCGGGAGCGAACCCGAGGGGAATCACGTGACGCCGCGTCACTCCGACGTGGCGCCGACATCACGTGATTCCCCTCGGGTTCGCTCCCGGAACCCTCGTTGGGCTCAAAAGGCACTTTTGGCCAGCTTGGGGGGGCCTCCTGACGCCCCCAAGCTGGCCAAAAGTGCCTTTTGGGCCCAACGAGGGTTCCGGGAGCGAACCCGAGGGGAATCACGTGACGTCGGCGCCACGTCGGAGTGACGCGGCGTCACGTGATTCCCCTCGGGTTCGCTCCCGGACCCCTCGATGGGCTCAAAAGGCACTTTTGGCCAGCTTGGGGGGGCCTCCTGACCTGACGTGATTCCCCTCGGGTTCGCTCCCGGACCCCTCGTTGGGCTCACGTGATTGGGCTCACGTGATTCCCCACGCGTCCGCTCCCGGACCCTCACGGAACTTTTGGCCAGCTTTGGTAAGTCTTGGGGGGGGGGGAGATTAAGGAGGGTGAGGGGTTTCAATTTTTATTTAGATCAACAATCGCGATTTCCAACGTATTCAACATAGCTATGTTGAATAAGTTGGAAATCCGATCGTTTAAGCCTCATCTTTTTTTTAAGTTAAAAAAAAAAAAAAAAGTTGCGTTTTCCATTTAAGTTCAAAACGAATGCACACCCCTAAGAGATAGTATGTTGCACGACCTCTATGAAACAAGACAGAAAGGAAGAGCTGAATGACGTGGGATCATCAAGACATTATCCAGCAGCCTACCTGCACCCAGCCATGGGACAGTATGGAATTTACTTTTGAAAATCTACCTCATCTAAGTCTGTAAAAGGAAAAAAAAATGAATACAAGTTCAGAAAAGCTAGATATGTTTATAGTGAACTGGACTGCAAACTTTGGTCTTTTTATTTCAATTTATTGTACTGCTTTGGCTACTAAGTGTGCTTATCATATTATGTAGAGATCCTTATTCATTCTAAGAACTAAAGATGTTTGTTGTGCTTACAGTGAAGCAGTAATTAAGCAAGATGAAAAAATAAATGCCTGTTATTTCTGAAGGTCTTTCATACCAAACCATAGAAAGGGATGACTAAAGCATTTATTTATAGGCACATTTGTGATTGCAGAGACAGATTGTTACTTGACATGTGTGCACTGAAAAACATTCAGTGATATCTTTTGAGATGAATTTACAAATAGCCTTAGTCTCCAACGGTTTTGGACTTAAACTTTACCAAACAGCATGAAGGTCACGATAAATATGAAACGTCGTTTATACTGCAAAATACCCGAAATGTACCTGCATTTAATATTAACATTGACTCTTAAATAAGTGGCTCCCAATGTTTGGTCCTTCCTTGACACCAGTGGTATGACAAGATACTTTACCATCCAGGGCTCTGGGTTCCACTCCCACCCTTCCCTCCCATTTACCTGCCACTGCTGCCTCCCCTCTCTTTGTAGCAGGAGAACTATCGAGGCCGGTTCTAGGGCTGGCGACAGCAGCAGGTAGTGTAGGGCTTGGGTCAGCATGCAGTCCCTAGACTGATTCCCCTTCACAATGAACTTTCTTCGCCAGCCTCAAGACTGCCATGCTTACAGTGGGAGAGGTGGCAGCAGCAAGGAGGAAGCTAGATCTCTGCGCCCTTTCCAGCCTGTGCCTGGGGAAAGCTACCCTTCCTGCTCTGTTCTTGTTTGATGTCTCAAGGACTGACCATGGGAACCGGAGCTTCAAGCTGTTAAGCTTGGAGAAGAGACGGCTGAAGGGGGAATATGGCAGAGGTCTTTAAGATCATGAGCGGAATAGAATGGATACATGTTAATTGGTTATTTACTCTTTCAAAAAAAAAGAAAAAACTCGGAGACACATCATTAAGTTAGTAAGTAGCCCATTTAAAACAAATCATAAAAATGTCTTTTTCACTCAACACACAGTTAAGCTCTGGAATTCATTGTTGGAGGATGTGGTAAAGACAAGTTCCTGGAGAAGTCATAAGAATTGTCATACTGCGTCAGACCAAATGTCCATGAAGCCCTGTTTCCAACAGTGGCTAATCCAGGTCACAAGTACCCGATAAGATCTCATACAGTAAACAGATCCCATGTTGCTAATATGCAGTGATAAGTAATGGCTGTTTCCTAAGAGGATAACTTTAATACAGATGTGCACGCACCCATATATGCATGTATATGGACATGCAAATGTCTACTCCTATGTTTTATAATCTGTGTGTATATGATATACGCAGATTGTAAAATACAGACAAATATACTGTAAACCTGATGGGCCAGACACGGGACAACCCCATGACCGGCCGACTCACCCCTGATGCTGCAAAGTTTTTTGGCAGCAGGAACACCAGCCTGATTCCTCTCCCTTTCTTGCCCTTGTTGGCCTTAGGTGCTCGCATGGACCACAGCATCTGAGTTAAAGGCCCCATGGCGGGAAAACTATGATGGTGCCAGGTGATAATATCTGCACAACTGGGCACTTAAGGCTTCAGCAACAGATCCTCCCCCCTTGTCTGCAGTGCATGTTGCTAGTTCTTTGTGTCTTGCCTTGCCTTGCCCTGTTCCTGCTCTTGCCCTGCCTCTGGTGCCTTGCCCTGTCTGCCTGCTTTGTCCTGGTCCTCAGAATCTTATTTTGCCTTGTCTTGTCTGTCTTGCCCTGTCTTGTTCCTCAAGGTCTTGTCTCTGCCTGTCTTGTCTATCTTGGCCTGATTCTCTGGTTCTGACATCTGCCTTGGATTCTGACTTTGTTTTTGGATCGCTGCCTGCCCTGACCCTTGGCCTAGGCTCAGATATCATCTGCTCACTGCCTTCCCTGACCGCTGCCCGAATCTTTACTTTGTCTGACCACTCCTTATGGAACTTTCGCCTAAACCCTGCTGGCCCCTGGAACCAAGGTAGCTCCATCTCCTGTCCCAGTAATGGCGAGTCCACCAGCTGTCGGCGTGGACCTAGCAGGTTTACCTGCTAAGCTGTGTCAACAATCCCAAGGGCTCACATCTGTGACACTTATCTTGCAACATGCTTACTTATGTAAAAAAAAGTGTGAATACATATTGCAATTATCCAGATAAGTTCCGACTTACCGGGCTAAGTAGCAGCTCTGCAGCTATTTAGCTAGATAAGTCTTGAAAGTGTTATTTATCTGGCTAAGTCAGATACCCAGAGAAGTCTGAAAAGTGCTATTTATCCGGCTAAGTCAAATAGCCAGATAAGCCTTAAATAGTGCTATTAATCTAGATATGTAGATCTATTTGAGACTTATCCATCTATCTGACTTAGCTGGATAAGTAACCCTTTTCATGGTTATCTAGCTATCTGATTTAGGGCCCTATTTACTAAGCTTTTTTCCCATAGACACAAAATGTTGTCCAAACAGATGAAGGATGGGGTGAGAACTTTGAATCCTGTGAGCAGCGGAGATATATCCAGAGCAATATATAATACCTGCTGGGCACTGCTGCACCTCATGACTACAGTTTGCCAGTATTCATGTGTTAAAAAGAGGAATTTGGGTTTTGATTGACAGACAGCTACCAAATGGAGACTGGCCTCAGGTTAGCCCTAAATATAAAAAAAACCCTGAAATCCTGCTCACGGCCAGATCTGAAGTGGCTGGCTTTCCTCCATCTTTCAGCTTTGAGGTTCAGACTTAATGATTTCCCACATGCTCAGAACCTAGGTATATTTGTGGATTCCTATCTCACACCTCTCTCACTCTTTGGCACACTTCATACAGCTTCAAAAGCCATTTCTTTTGAAGCAGTAACAACTTTTGCTATTACTTGTAATAGCGATTTGGCTGTCGTTGGAGCCCCTGTTTTGGTGGGAGAGCTGTTGATGGGAGAAGGTACCAGCATCACACATTGATGATCTCACTTCACCTTTAAGATGCCGAGCACAAGATAAAAGCCTCCCTGCCTAGGCGAACATAAGTTGCCCTTGCTTTTGAAGCTGTAAGAACTTTTGCTATTACTTGTAATAGTGATTTGGCTGTCATTGGAGCCTTTGTATTCGTGGGAGAGTGGTTGATGGGAGGAGGTACCAGCATTGCACATTGATGATGTCACTCCCCCCTAAGATGCCAAGCACAAGATAAAAGCCTCCCTGCCTAGGTGAGCACTCCTGGCAAGCCTCACCTTAGGGCCTACCCCTTTGTGTGCCCCTTAGTGGGACTCTAGACCTTGGACTGGAGTGGGAAGGTCATTAAATCAGGTGATTTTTTTAAAATTAATTAATCTTTCATTTTATGGATAGGTCAGTTGTTTGTGCTACAATGATGATTATGATATGGGTTTTTTATATTGTTACTTTTTATGTGTGATTGTTTTTATAGGAAATACTATACCTGTGGTCTATGGGAGGGGAATGTTTAGAGGTGGTTCTTTGGGGTGTTGATTTATAGTGAGACCTAGTTGTAACTTATCCTCCCCTAATGAACTTAAACTAGGGCTCTATGGTTGGGATGGAAGAGAAGTTGATTCATGTGGGCTATATCAGTATTTGATCAGTTTGAAGTAAGGAAGGTTTTATTCAAAATGAAATAGTGCAGAGAAAGCTGAATCTCTTTTTTCATTACAGAATGTTGGCACTATGCTCATGATATTGTTCTTTTAAAAGCATTATGCCCGAGTGGATATTTGTATGTATACCAAGCACATTCTCATAAGAGAGGAGGTGGAGTTGTGCTTATCTATAAAGAATCATTAGGAGTTCAGAAAGTGGACATTGGTCTTTCCCTAATGATTAAGATTTATAATCGGTGCATTAGTACATTTTATTGCCTTCCCAACTTACTCATGCAGGATTTTGAGGCTACATTAGAAGTTTTACTTACACTGTCAGTTAATTATAAAAATTGTACAGTTTTAAGAGATTTCAAAGCTCATATGGATGATGTTTCATGTGGTCATTCTAGAGCATTGCATGTAGCTAAGTATGTATTATACCCAATGGATCCCTACTGCAACACACAAGGCAGGACTTGTACTTGACCTGTTATTGTGTTCAAACCAGGAAGATGAGAAATGATTTAAGAGTTAGTGAGAAGTTTATGGTCAGATCATTTTTTAATTACTTTTGAGCTTCTTTTTTTCAGGAAGTTTGATAGGAAAGGCACGTTCTCCAGTAGATGTATCTGAATTTTCAGTAAAGTGGGCTGAGAGGGCTCAGTTTCATGATTGGAGTGCTGCTTCTGTTAAGGATTCAGTCCAGTTATGGAATGATAGTCTAACTGCGTCATATAATAATGTGGCTCCAGCCTATGAAAAGAACGTAAGGCCAAAGAACATAACAGCACCTTGGTATACAAGTGCATTGTTTAAGCAAAGAAGGTCTTTGCGTAAAGCTGAAAAAATGATGGAAGAATTGTAAGAATGAACTCTTATGAACAAGAACATAATGTTTTATTAAGGGGTTATCATGGTGCAAGTCAACTTGCTAAAAGAACTTTTTATTCCAATACTTTGATAAAATCATTGAATCGTCTGTTAGAACTGTTTTTAATCATTAAGAAATTGACAGTTCCTTTAACATTACATTTGGATTTCCCTGATTGTAATACATTAGCACATTATTTTCAAATCAAAGTTAGAGATGACCAAAGTCAAATCTCTGGTTTGGTGTCAGTTGATAATGTTGACCCCCATACAAATTGCAAGGGGGTTTGGAGCGACCATTATCTTTGAAAGAGATTATTTCTATAATTTCTCATTTGACGTCTATCTTCTCCAGGTTTGATTCTTGTCCATTTATCATTGTGAAATATTTGCAGGAGTCTACTTATGAACCAGTTAGATCCATTGTAAATCAATCGTTGGCTGAAGGTTATATGCCTGAGCCATTAAAAATGGCAATTGTCAGGCCAATAATAATAAAGGATGAGGGTAAGTCCATTAAAGATCTATCAAATTTTCACCCAACTTCTAATCTGCCAACTTTGGCAAAAATTATTGAAAAGGCATATTGATGCAGTTAGACAATTACATGGAGGATCAAAATCTTCTTGATGACTATTAATTTGGTTTCCGCAGAGGGCATAACACTGAATTGCTGTTAGCTTCTTTGATGGACACTCTGTTGTGTCAGCTGGACCAAGGAAGGGCAGGCATATTGGTACAACTTGATGTGTCACTGTCAGCTGCCTTTGACACTGTGAATTATTCAATCTTATTGACCAGATTAGAGGCATATGGGCTCTCTGGTAGTGTGCTGCAATGATTTAGCTTCTATTTATATGGCAGAAAGTTTAGAGTACAAATTGGGAAGCTTAGCTCAAGTTGGTATGATATTAATTTGGGAATACCACAAGGCTTTGCCTTGTCCTCTACTCTTTTTAATTTGTACCTTCACCTTGCGCCATTTTGGAAATTGCTTAAAGAGCTAGGTGTTATATATTCTATTTATGCAGATGACATGCAGTTTTATATATCGTGCGATAGAGATGGAAAGGTCCCTGTGTCTTTTTTCCAAGAAAGTATTATGAGAATAAAGTACTGGTTAGCAAAAAAATGGATTAGTGATTATTTTGGATAAAACTAAACTGCTATGGGTGGGTCCATTGGCTTTAATGTCAGCGGTGCCCTCGATTATAGTCGAGAATATTGTAATGCCCATACTAACTGAGGTAAGGAATTTGGTATTCTTTTGGATTCTGAACTTGCCCTTCATTCACAGATTCAACGGGTGGCTCAATCTTCCTTTTATAAGTTGAAGTTAAACTATTAAAAATGTATTACCAAGGGATATGTTTAGGACTGCTTTATAAGCCTTAATCTTAGGCCAATTGGACTATTGCAGCTCTTTGTATGTGGGTTTGCCTAACAAGTTGTTGCACGTGTTGCAGCTGATTCAGCAGGCTGCCGCACGTGTCTTGATGGGATTGATGGGGTGATCACATTCAGCTTACATGAAGAGATCTGCACTGGTTGCCAGTGAAGCAGAGATCTAAATTTAAGTTGATCACATTGGCACATAAACTCATGATATCAGATTGTAAATGTATTTTACAAGAAAAGATGGAATGATACAATCCTAGTCACACTTTGCGGTCTGCAAATAAAGCATTGTTAAAAGTACCAGCTACCAATGTGGTCCATATGCAAAGAACGAGGAGGAGGGCCTTTTCATATGTGACCACGGTTATGTGGAATTCTCTTCCTGATCAACTTTATTTATTTTATTTTTTATTTATTTAATGTTTTATATATACCGACGTTCATCCAAGATATCACGTCGGTGTACATTGAACAGAAACATTACGCCAGAGGCGTTTGACAAGGAACTTAGGTCTCTAACTGATGTTAAGGACTTTCGAAGACAGCTAAAATCAATCGTGTTTAATGAAGCTTTTGAGTGATGGCATTGTGTTTTTTATGTTAACATGAAATGTATTTTAAATTTTTTTTAATGTATTTTTTATAATTTGTTATAAATGTTGTAATCCACACTGAACACTTTTCAAGTGGAAGGACCGGAGTAAAAGCTTTTGTATAAATAAAATAAAATAATTCCTTAATCAAATCTTCTGATTTTCTTACTGTTCCACAAGCTTTGATTCTTTCATTGGACTATTGTAATTCTCTTTACCTAGGCTTACCTGCATCTATTATTAAATCTTTACAGTTAATTCAAAGTTCGGTGGCGTGCCTAATGACAGCTACCTCAGTTTGTGAACACATTTTCTCCAGTTTTGGCTACTTTACATTGGCTTTCCATGGACAGTCACATTCACTTTAAAGTGTTATGCATAGTCTTTAAAGCCTTCATAACCTTACTCTACAATATATTATTTCTGCTTTTCATAAGTATCATCCTTTAAGGGTGTTGTACTCTGCTTCAAAAAATCTCTTGGAGAAAGCATCTCATAAGTCCATTAAACTTGTTATGTCCCAAAATCGAATGTTTTCTGTTGCCACCTGTAATCTGTGGAATACCTCACCTGATGAGATTAGGATATTGTTACAATCCCCGGTCGTGGCATCCCGCAACTGGGCCCTTACCTTGCTCCCCGCCAGTCCTGGAGCAACCCGCAGCAGCCCTCTAAGCTGTTTGGGCCACAGCCCGGCCTGTCCACAGTGGCATCTCCACAAGGGAGATGCCGCCAAGCTCCAGCACTTCCTGCCGCGACGACACTCTGCCCCCTAGACGTGCGCGCGCGCAGAACCGGCTCATTTAAAGGGGCCAGTGTGGGAAATTCGATTTCTCCTCTGGACTGATGTCAGGCGCTGGCAACTTTTTAAACCAGGCCCACAGTCTCCATCTTCATCTTGCAACGAGGTTCGCTCTTGGAGTTTGCTAGTTGCTGTCTTCGTTCCTGTCCCAGTGTGTTCCTAAGTCCTGCTCCAGTCTTGTTCCTGCTCTAGCCTGTCCTTGCCTGCTCCTGTTCCTGCGTTCCCTTGGCTCGTCTTCTTGTTTCCTGACTTCAGCTTGTTCCTTGTTATCCTGTTTCGCTGCTTGTCCTGATTTCTGGCTTGTCTTCAGTTTCTGCAGTCTGCTGCCTGCCCCGACTCTTGGTTTGCCTCCATGTCTTGCATCTCCGCTGCCTGCCTCGATTCGGATATTCTTCAAGATCCTCGTCCTCCGGAGTCCACACCTAAGTCCAAGCGGCTCGGGTCCTCCCGGGCTCCTCCCGAGGTGATCGCGGGCTTCCAGCAGTGAAGCTCCTGTTGGTCTCCTGGCTCCATCTTCTCTTTGGATCTTCTTCATACCTTTATCCCCAGAGTCCGCACCTAAGTCCAAGTGGCTCGGGTCCCCAAGGGCTCCTCCCGGGGGGATCATAGGTCTCCAGTGGTGAATTTTTGTGGTTCTCTGGTTGAAGTCTGCCTCCTGGCTACGACTCCGCTGTGGGTACCCCTTCAGCGCTGTATCACCATCTTCTAGCCGGCCCAAGAGTCCACAACCATAACAGATATAGTTGGATTTACTTTGTTTTAGGAAATTGTTGAAAGCACACTTGTTCTCTATGGCATATACTAGAGTAGATAGCATCTTTTGCTTGTTGTGAACTCTTTATTAGTTTTCTGTTACTATTGTTGTGTTTGTATGAATTTTTTTTGTATTTATTTGTTTTATATTGCTGTTATTGTTTTGCTTTGCTGCAGTCCACTGAGAATTGTAGACTAGCGGAATATAAATTCATTAAATAAATAAATAAATAAATAAATAAATAAATGGAAGGAAACATTTAGTAAATGACCCTCTTAGCTGGATAAGTAGCACTTTTAAGACTTATCTGTGTAAAGCCAGAACTTATTTGGATAAGTGGTGCACAACTATTATACCCACATGTTTTTACTTCTAACTTTAAAAATATACAAGTAGAGATTTTACCCTCATAAATTACATACATTTACTCCCCGTAAATTGGGTTTTACATGTGTAAGTCAGGAGATTTTCGAACATGTGCGCTGCAATGAATTTACCAGTTATCAATTAGTCTATCACTCCATCTGCAGGTCATTGAGACTCTCCTGGCTCTTTAGCCTCAACACCCCCCCATTTCACCCAGACCCTTCTCCTAGTCAGTATTTCACTTTTAAGATATTTATGATCACTTACTCTAGATAAAGAGCAGGAATAAATATATGTGAGTAGGCTGCCAAATCTAAACACATAAATCTCTTATAAAATAGCAATTTACATGCATAAATGTTGGCCACACCCATGAACACCCCTGGACCACCCGTTTTTTACACTTGTAGATTTACTCGAGTATCCTTACTTGTATGTTGTAGGTTTCTAAAATAGCAAGAATATGCAATTTACACACGTATGGGGGCGTATTTTAAAACGGTTATGCGCGTAATATACTCGTGTAACCATTTAAAACCCCTCCTGCCCGCGCCGAGCCAATTTTGCTTAGGCTCGGCGATGCGCAAGTCCTGGAACGCGCGTATGTCCCGGGGCTTGAAAAATGGGTGGGGTAGGGCGGGGAGTGGTGGGGGCGTGGCCAGAGGCCTTGCCACTGCCACTGGGTCCGAGTATCATGTGCCGGCACTCGGCCGGCACGCGCAACCTACGCCTGCTCGGAGGCAGGCGTAAATACTAAAACAAAGGTAGGGGGGATTTAGATAGGGCTGGGGGACGGGTTAGATTGGGAAGGGAGGGGAAGGTGGGGGGGGGGGGGGGGGGGCAGAAGGAAAGTTCCTTCCAAGGCCGCTCCGATTTCTCCGATTTCCCTCTGAGGCTGCTCCGATTTCTGAGCGGCCTCAGAGGGAACGCGGAAAGCCATTGGGGTCTGTGTCTTGTGTGGTTTTGAAGGGGCTACAGCTGTGTGCGTATGTTATAAAATCGGGCGTAGATTTGTCACGCCGTGTTGCGTGCACAAATCTACGCCCACACATAAGATTCAAAAATCTGGCCCAATATGCAGATTTTTACACACACAACATTTGAAAATTCAGCTTTAAATTTACTTGGTTAAAAATAGTTTATGGACTTCTCCTGGAACATGTCGAAATCTTTTTTAAACCCAGCTATACTAGCTTCCTTTACCACATTCTCCAGCAATTAATTCTAGAATCCATAAACTCTTATTAACCAGATAGACTTAGAGAAAATCATTACTTATCTTTGGGCATTAGGAGCATAGGATCTATCTACTATTTGGGATCCTGCCAGGTACGTGTGACCTAGATTGGCCACGGTTGGAGACAGGATACTGGGCTTGATAGACCCTTGGTCTGATCCAGTATGGGAAATCTTATGTTCTTAAAGCTGAACAGTAATAACCACCAGTGGAATCTCACATGCTGAATTGATTTCACTGACACGGATGTTGTTAGTTGCTTCTACCCACTAGTAATTCCCAAGCCACACATTTTCCAGAGGTGGATGCCATTTTCAAATTACAATATATGATCAGATTATAACAATCCTAACAGAGCCAGCTTCAGGGTCTGTGTCTTGTGTGGTTTTGAAAGGGGTACAGCTATACAGCACTCTGGGTGTGAGAAATTTCCTGGCCATGGAGATCAACAGCTTTGAAGAAGATGCCACCGCCTGTAATTATCTAATGAGGGGGGTGGACCTTCCCCCATTCTTGCATGGGAGAGCAGGGTTCCTGGTGTTTGCACAGGGCGTCGTGGGTGCCAAAGCTGGCCTTGAACCATAAAATTTAAGTTTAGAAATGGAATTACAACTGTTGAGATTTGTATTAAATCTGATTTTTAAAAATTGCTGAAATCTGATTAGATTATAATCCCCATATGGGTTATTGCCTCCAGAAAAAAACTTGGATTTGAATCATGATCCTTATTGATTCATGATCCTCACAACCCACAAAAATTGTACCATTTAAAATTAATTAACAAATATGAGATAAATATAAAATTCAAGAAGTCACAGACAAAGATCAAAGATACATATGACCTTATTTAAAAGGGACTTTTTCCCCACAATCTATGCAAATGGAAAAAAACGTTACTAAATGGGTCATTTATTAAGCATTTTTCTAATTGACACAGAATGGGAAAACACTTTTAGGGGTAAATATTCAGCCGCTAAGTTAAGTTACCTGGATACCAATACCTAGCTAACTTAAAAGGGATTTTCAGCGGCTCAGTTATGCTGCTGAATATAACTAGATAAATTAGAGTTAGCCGGATAATTCTTTTAAATATGCGGCTAAGCCATTTAGATGGATAACTTTCCCGTTATCTGTCTAAATGGCTTAGTAAATGGCTTAGTAAACAGGCCTTAAATTAGGCCCAATGGAATCCGTGTATTCATTTCCCAATGAAAATATTTGTAACCTGAATTTAGGAAGTCAAATGATTTTCAAAAGCAGAATTTAATATTTTCCCCCCCTCTCAAACTTGTTAAAGTTGAACTAAAGGTGGTATTTTAAATATAAGAATAAAATAAATATATGAAAATACATAGTGCATCTGTACCATCCAGTTCCTTTGGTTCTGAGGTCAAGCTAAAAATAGAATCAATGAAAATGAATATTATTCACAGTTAATCTAACATATGTGATTTTCTAAGCAATATGTTATTAACAAAATGGTGCTCAGACCTTGCATCTGCTCTAGATATTTGACGACAAATATAAATGAATCTTTAGCTATTGTTGTTATTCTCGTGTATAAGGCAACTTAAAACTTCCCAAGCTCAGTTTATGAGCTGTATTAATAACCATTGGATCAGAGACAAGTTTTTCTGAATCAAATTTCTGGCTAATAACTCAAAAGCACCAAAGTTCCCAAATACATCTGAAAAAACTGAAGAAAAGTAAAATGCTAAGAATCAAAGAAATAGCATTTAGGAAGTCCATATTCAAATGGTTTGTCGCGCTGACTGAGGCGAATATATCTGGGTAGGTTTTTAGCTGGATAAAACTTTCCCAGATAGATCAGAGGCATTCCGAGGACGTTCTAGGGCAGGGCTACTTTAGCTGGATATTACCGATATTCAGCATTGTCCAGGTAAGTTATCCAGGTAAATCAGGTTGTGGCAGAGAGCAGCACTAAACTTACCCAGACAACTTTATTCAGACAACTTGGACTTTATCTGACTATATTCAGCAGAACACATTACTGGCTGATGGCTCTGTTCTGCTGAATATGCTAGGAAAGTTATTTGGATAACTTTGCCCTAATAACTTACCTGCTCTTGGGCTGTCTCAATATAAACCTATACATTTATTTTAAAGGATCTTCTCTGTTGCATCCATGGCACATTTGCCCTTACATACCCTAAGAAAGCAGTTCCGCTCATGCATCTGGAAGGGCTAGTTTTATATTTAAGTCCTCTAGACCAGTGGTTTTTAACTTAGTCCTCTGGGATCATGGGCTAGTCTGGTTTCCCCTGGCAACCTGTGGATATACATAATAGTACATGATTTCCAGGATATACATAATAGTGAATGATGTCAGAAAAAGACCAAATCTGTCCATCCAGTCTGCCCAATTGCAATTCTTCCACTTTGTTTACATGAGCATATAAATTTGCATACTTAACCCAGCACTACATCTCCACCTCACTTTCAACTCTTTTCCTACTACTGCCCTCCATATCAGTCTCAGGAACGCACTGAATCTTTTAATGTACCAGCATCTATCATCTCCACTTCAGGCAACTTCAAGGCTTGTCATTTTCCTCTACCATTCTCATAAGATCAGCACCAAATACAACATTCAGACCTCCTTCCCTATCTTATTACCAAGTTTTCTAATAATCCACACAATTACTAAAACTAGCGAAGCCAATGCTCAAAACAATTGGCTTTCCCATGTGCATTTATGTTATGAATGCATGCAGGTTACCCTGATTCTTTCTTAAAGCCCCGTGCAGCCATACCCCAGTGCAAGCTACCCCAAAGCCATCTTGCACTGGGGTAACTTGCAGTCTTGCCACCACCGATTGCATCAGGTATATTTGTGTAAACCCAATTCAGGATGCTGGCTGAATTCTGATAGGGACCATAAAAAATCCCAGGGCTAAGTCCCGATTGTACAGTCGCCAATCCTTTTGCTACCGGGTGTGGGTTCTTGATCTCTGGGAGGAAGGCTATCTTTCAAGGCGCAAGGCTTGTGGGTGGAATGCCTTCCCTGTGTGTTACTAGTAGCTCTTTGGGGAAGGCACACTGCAAAGAATAGGCTGGACTCACTGGTGGGGTGTTCCAAATTAAAAGATAACTTTGATTTGGTTCAAAATTATCAAGTGGCATAAACAAAGTGGTTTCAGTTACATTCAGGTTTAAACTGTCCTCTTGGAGTGCAGGTTTGCTGTCTGTCTCTCTTTTGGGCCAATGCAATATGAGCGCATAGAAAATGGATGCTCATATTGAGCACCTGTTTTCCTAACGCGCAACCATCCACCTTTTCTGGGTGCCCAATTCAATGTGTTAATGAGGTGCCGTGCTAAAAAAGACATGCTAAGAATCAATTGTGCGTCCCCAGTGTGTCCTTGTCATCGGGTGCCCAGGAAAATGGATGCTTGTAAATTGTGTTCAGTTTCCTAACCCCACCAAGACTTTTTTTTTCCTGATGCTGCTTTTTTCCTCCTACTTAGTATCATGACGATATTAAGTAGGAGGAACCACAGAAAAGCAGTATTTTTTTTTCTTTTTTGTGGAGGCTTGGGGCGCCTTAAGACTTAATGCCAGCTCCAGGACTGGTGTTAATTTTTGTGAGTAAAAACATGCGCGTTGGGCGCACAGGGGGTAATAGCTAATAGTCTCATCTACTTGGCATTTACATGCGATGAATGCTATTAGATACGTGCTGGTTTGAACGTGCGTTTTGGATGCGCTAATCCCACTATTCCATCGGGAGTTATTCTAGTGTTTCTAACCATGCGTCAAGCTGTGCGCTACGCTGAACACACTATATTGCATCAGCCTTTTTCTGTGGAAATGTACCTCAGTGATGGGTCCTGACCTTCCAGGGTTAGAAAGATAAGTATCCCAGGGGGGTCAGGGTGGGGGTGGGGTATCCTAAATGTCGAGGCATTCCCTTCCCCACAGTACTTGAGGTCCACATACACTCCAGATTTTCAGAAAAAAGCCTTCCAGTTTACTGTGTCCTGGGGTGAAGGCTCCTTTGGGAGTCTCCAGATGTCACACCCCACTCTCTCTCTCTTGATCTGCTTTTCAAAACTGCTGTATGAGACTTCCCTGGAGGAAAGGCCTCTGTTAGGATTTGCAGTTCATGGGTAGGCCCCACAAAGCCATACACTCACCCACGACGTGGCTCAGCCTTGGCGTGGCAGGAGCACCGCCAGAGTCAGCCTTCCAGGTCGTTTGCTCCTCCTCCTCAGTCCAGAAGTCCTGCCTCAGAGTGGCAAGAATGCCACCACTCCAGCCTGCTCTACGACTATGATACCGTGAGCCAACGTTCATTAGGCGTGCTCGTACACATCCCAACCTTTTAGGGCCTGCAGCAGGACAGTCCCCACAGTGCCCCTGATGATATCACAAGCCCTATGTATATAGGGATCCTTCCAAGGAACAACAGACGCCTCAGCAATGGGTCTTTTCTTTGCAGTATGTGTTGCTATTTCCTGTGTTCTTGGTTCTTGTCTTCCAACCTTGTCCTCTAGCCTTGCCTCCTCCAACCTTGCCTCATCTCGCCTTGCTTTCTAGCCTTGCCTCGCGTTGCCTTGAATACTGTGTGCTGTTCTGGTCACCACATCTCAAAAAAGATATAGTTGCACTGGAGAAAGTACAGAGAAGGGCAATCAAAATGATAAAGGGGATGGAAAGACTCCCCTATCAGAGATTAGGGATGTTCAGCTTGGAGAAGAGACAGTTGAGGGGGGATATGATAGTGTTATGACCCTTGGCCGCGGCCGACCCAACTCACGTCATGTCATGCCTGGCTCTCCACTCCTGATGAACTCGCGGCTGTGGCCAGCCACTACCGCCGCGTTCCTCCTGGGTCTCCATGCCCCATGTGGTGGCTGGGACACCGCCGTCCATCGCTCTGACTCCAGGCCTCCTTAGGCACGCGCCATCTGTCCTCCCTTTAAAGGGTCAATGGCGGGAACTCCAGGATCGTCCCCGGCTGATGACATCACAAGCCTGAGATATTTAAGCACCTCCTTTGGCCTATGCTAACCAACTTGGCAAAGAGTTCCCTGAGCTCCTCTGGTGCTTGTTCCTGTTCTCTGGACCTGCGGTTCCTGCCTTGGATCTTTGCTCTCTGATTGTGGACTCTGGCTCAGGGTACCCGCTCCTCGGGGGCTTGCTTTGAGCTTCAAGTCCTGGAACTCTGTCTCTACGCTTCCCCACTCCTCGGGGTAGCCTCAGCGCTACTACACCAGAGATCCTGCCTCCACGCTTCCCCACTCCTCGGGGTAGCTTCAGCGTTACTACACCAGAGATCCTGTCTCCGTGCTTCCCCACTCCTCGGGGTAGCCTTGGCGTTACTACACCAGAGATCCTGTCTCTACACTTCTCCATTCCTTGGGGAGGCCTCAGCGTTACTACACCAGAGACCCTGTCCCCACACTCCCCCGATCCTCAGGGCAGTTTCAGCGCTACCACATCAGGGCCCTGTCTCCATGATCCCCATTCCTCGGGGCCTGCCCTGCACGCTTCTGCATTGGAGATCCTTCCTCTGGTATATCCTCTCTCCAGACCTGCCCAGTACTACGATACCATTGAGCTGACTCTCTCTGTCCTCGCTCCTCGGGGCACACCGCAGTACTGCTACAGTGCAGATGCCTGCGATCACATGGCTTTGACACAGTCAGTTCCTCTATGCCTCTTCTCTCCTAGGCCACAGAAGTGATCCTGTTGCTTTTGTTTCCAGTTTACCTCGCTTCCTGATGGTGGGGGCAAACTCCTCAGGTAGCGTCAACTCCCACCTCGGGCCAAGGGTCCATGAAACCTACAAAACCTAACAGATAGAGGACTACAGAATCATGAAAGGATGAACAGGTAAATGTGAATCGGATTTTTACGCTTTCAGATAATAGGAGGACATGAAGTTAGTAAGTAACTCATTTAAAACATATCAGAGAAAGTTCCTTTTCACTCAACGCATCATTAAGCTCTGGAATTCATTGCCAGAGGATGTGGTTATGGCAGTGAGTGTAACTAGGTTTAAAAAAGGTTTGAATAAGTTCCTAGAGCAGAAGTCCATAAACTGCTATTAATCAATAAGGATTAGTAGCTTGTGATCTATTCATTTAATGTTTGGGAACCTGCCAGGTACTTGTGACTTGGTTGGCCACTGTTGGACACAGGATACTGGGCTTGATGGCCCCTTGGTCTGATCCAGAATAGCATATCTTATGTTCTTATGTTCCAGCCTTGTTTTATCCAGCTTTGTATTCCAGCCTCGCCTTATGTCTCTTACTTGTCTCTTCCAGTATCTTTGTCCACCCTTGGCTTGCCTCTCCTTATCTTGACCTCTTGCCTGGACCTGACCCCATTTACCTCCCACCTGGATCTGACCCCTTGCCTGGCCCTGACTATTCTTGTTAGCACCCTTCCCCAACCTCGGCCCATCTCTGACTTTGTTAGCCTGCTGCTTGCCTTGACCCTGGTGTGTCTCTGGACTCTAATTATCACCTCTGCCCTAGAGACTCACCTAAGTCCTGCTGGCTGCCAGAACCCAAAGGCTCAACCTGCGAGAGAGAAGGCTGGTAAAGGTGAAGCTCTATACTGTCCTGCTAGAGGGCGTGTTTTCCAACTGCTGGCATATGCCTTGGGGATTCGCCCTCAAGGCTGCGTCAATTATGCCACAGCACTAAGGGCTCACACACCCGCTACCCTTCATAACCTCTTACTGGAAAGATAGGCCTTAATGCTTCCCAAACTTAGGGTAAGAAGGGTGACACAAAACTTCCTTCCCAAAAAACAATGTAAGCAAGAGCCATTCTTTGGTAACCAGTATGCCTAGGGAAGTACTAGGTAGAATAGGTTAGTGGATGGGGGAGGACCGATTTAAATTCAGTCTCTCTCTTTGAGGGGCCTGGGAATGGCCGGTCCCCTGGGAGACTTTATAACAGCTCTCTCCTGGGAGTCTCAAGGCAGTTATGTTTAATTTCTGGAGATTTAGGAGGTGGTAGGCACTTACCTTTTGTTGAACTTTTCAGGCGCAGTCAGAGGGAATAGACTACCCAGCCTGGGAATCCTGACCAGGGTCAGGAGGCTGGTCCTGCCAGTCTACTCCCTAGCTGGTTTGGATACCCCTTTGGGTTGTTTTCAGGATTTTGACCTTTTCATGAAAAGAGTATTACTGGACACCTGGGCCTTTCTTGGATTCAAGGCATGGGGAACCCTTTGTTCAGGATGCCCAAGGATAGGGAATATCAGCCCTCAGAGGTGGTAACCCATTGTGAGGAATAGCTATAGTGTTATATTCGGTTAAGGGAAAAGGACATTAAGTTGAGACATCCAGGAGGAGGATTTTTGGCTGCCCCTTCCTACCTGTAGAGGAGCAGGGTAAGAGAACCTGTTTCCAGGGATCCCTCCCATAAGGGATTCAGAGGAGAGTGAGAGACTGAGATAAATCTAAAGAAGTGGAAGAACCTGCTAACCATGAATAACAGAACTGTAAGAATTTCAGAGGAATAGACTTAATTTTTGGTAGGGATGTGAATTGTGTGCCCGATCGTTTTAACGATCAGGTTCGGCTGGGGCGAGGGGGGGGGGGGAAATCTGGACCACCAGGTAATTTAACATTTTGGGGGGGTTCGGGAGGGTAAGGGATTGGTTTTAAAGGGTCAGGGTGGGTTTAGGGGTTGTTTTGGTGTGCCGGTTTTCCCGCCCTCCCCCCAAATAATTGCCGTGCCTGATTTAACGATTTTTGACGATAAATCGGGGGAATTTGTATTGTTTCGCACACTCTAACAATTTTTGACGATTTAAAAATTATCTGACGATTTTTTTAAATTGTCAAAAAACGATTCACATCCCTAGTTTTTGGGTACTTGCCAGGTTCTTATGGCCTGGATTGGCCACTGTTGGAAACAGGATGCTGGGCTTGATGGACCCTTGGTCTGACCCAGTATGGCATGTTCTTATATGTTCTTATGTTCTTAGGATGCCCATCAGGAGTCTTCAGCTCCAGGGGAGAGGAAAGAGATTACTCTTTGTGCAAGGCAATATTTTGGGCCAGTCATCAAAGGGGTTTCCTGCCCAGCTTAAAGGTGGCCCTGCCTATCTGGACCTCCTTCTCAGTTAACTCAGGAGAGTGGTAGAATCCCGTGCCCTTTCAAATATTTCTGCACAGATAGAGGTGAATACTGTGTGGTACTTCTATGGGTTAGCCACTAGATGTCACTAAGTCCCTGCATAGAACCCACCATCCATGAGCCTTCCGCCCCTTTCAGCCGCTCCCAATATAGAGGGTTGAAAGGGGCTGAAAGGTCATTTTCATATTCCTTGGAGTCAATTTGATTTGGATTCAGAGTAGTGAGGATGTAGCTTTTCCACACCCTAATGAGGACTCCCAGCCTCATCAGGAAATTTATATTTTTTAAGAGGTTCCTCTCTGTGCCAGAGGGTTATCCTGTATGTATTTGCAGTGGGATAGATTTTTGCCTGATTCTCTTTGGGGCAAAAGGGCTCTCATACCAGAGACCTGAAGACCTGTGAACCCCTCTACACCCTAGATGAGGCAAGCACCAGTGAGTGATCCATCTGAGTGAGATTTTTGATGGCCAAGATATATCCTGACTTATTTCAGAAGAGACTCTTGCTTAAACCTTGCAATATTTGGAGAAGTTTCCTCCAGATACCAAGACAAGGGCTAAAGAACTGTGAATTTTTATCCACACCCTAGATGGGGCAAGCACCAGTGATAGTAAAGTAGCAGCCACTGAGAGATTTTTCAGAAAGCAAGTATTCGGATTTTGTTGTGAGAAATGTTTTGACTCACTCTCTCCACAGGGGTTCCTGGGCTGGCATAGCCTGGTACCTACATTTTCAGACTTTTCCTCCAAGAGAAGTCACCAGTATTAACACTAAGGAGAAGGACCATGATTCTGGGAATTCCCCCTTGGATATCCACCCCCATGGGACCAGGACAGGCTGGGCAATCATGAATGAACTGGACTCAAGTAGGTCTTTTTGTGTTTGAGGGGACCCTTCTACTAGGATTCCTGTTTGGCCCACTGTGAAAGCTTTAAGAACATAAGAACATAAGAAATTGCCATGCTGGGTCAGACCAAGGGTCCATCAAGCCCAATTTCCTGTTTCCAACATAGACCAACTTATGGTATGGGCGGAAGTGCATCTTCAGGAAATCTCTGCCTCTCACATTGCAGGAAAAGACAATGTGAGAGCAGACTTTCTCAGCTGGAGAGTCTGGACCCAGGAGAATGGGTATTGTCAGACGAAGCTTTTCAGCTGATAGTGGATCACTGGAGCCTTCCATTCCTAGACCTGCTGATAACTTCTTACAATGCAAAGGTTCCTCAATTCTTCAGTCACAGGAGAGATCTGAAGTCTTTGGGTATTGATGTTCTCATGCAGGCATGGCCATAGGACAATCTGCTGAATGCTTTTCCCCCGTGGCCCAAGTTGGGCAGAATGGTTTGTAGGGTCAAGGGTCACAGAAGAATGGTGCTTTTGGTGCCACCAGATTGGCCCAGAAGACCATGGTATGCGGATCTGTGAAGGCTTCTGATGGACTCCCCCCTCCAGTTTATGGCGCACAGGAATCTGTTGTGGCAGAGACCTGTTCTTCATAAATTGGACTCAATTTTGTCTTACAGTATGGCCCTTGAGAGGGCTCACTTGCTGAAGAGTGGATATTCTACTGTGGTGATTTCCACCTTGCTATGGGCGAGAAAGTTCTTCACTTCCTTAGCCTATATGTGGGTTTGGTGAGTGTTTGAGGCTTGGTGTGAAGATCAAAGTGTTCTTTGTTCGGTTAAGATCCCGCTCATTTTGGAATTTTGCAGGATGGATTGAATAAAGGTTGGCCCTTAATTCCTTAAAAGTGCAAGTAGTGGCTCTTGCCTGTTTCAGGGGTCAGGTGAATGCTGGTCCCTTTTCAGCTCATCCAGATGTGGCCTGTTTCTTGAAAGGAGTGACACATCTTCATCCTCCCTTGTGGTTACTAGTGGAGTCTTATTCTGGTTTTGGATTTTTTAGCAGGCCTTACATTTAGACTGATGAGTATCCTTTCCTTGTGGTTACTGACTTTGAAAACAGTGTTTCTTGTTGCGATTTGCTCTGTGCATAGAATTTCTGAGCTGCAGGCCTTGTCTTGCTGGGAGTCATTCCTCCAAATGACTCCAGGGGCAATACAGTTGCATACTGTTCCTTCCTTTTTTCCAAAAGTGGTCTCGGATTTTCACTTGAATCATTCCATTTCCCAAGCGTCTCTGGATAGGGAAAATGATAGAGATGTGAATCGTGTCCTCGATCGTCTTAACGATCGATTTCGGCTGGGAGGGGGAGGGAATCGTATTGTTGCCGTTTGGTTGTGTAAACTATCGTGAAAAATCGTTAAAATCGTGAGCCGGCACACTAAACCCCCCTAAAACCCACCCCGACCCTTTAAATTAAATCCCCCACCCTCCCGAACCCCCCCCCCCCAAGTGCTTTAAATTACCTGGGGATCCGGCGGTGGTCCAGAACGGCGGCGGTCCGGAATGGCCCCCTCAATAGAATCGTGTTGTCTTCAGCCGGTGCCATTTTTCAAAATGGCCGCCGCAAAATGGCGGCGGCCATAGACAAAAACGATTCGACGGAGGAGGTTGTCCCGGACCCCCGCTGGACTTTTGGCAAGTCTTGTGGGGGTCAGGAGGCCCCCCCAAGCTGGCCAAAAGTTTCCTGGGAGTCCAGCGGGGTTCCGGGAGCGATTTCTCGCCGCGAATCGTTTTCGTACGGAAAATGGCGCCGGCAGGAGATCGAGTGCAGGAGGTCGTTCAGCGGCGGTCCGGAACCCCCGCTGAACGACCTCCTGCAGTCGATCTCCTGCCGGCGCCATTTTCCGTACGAAAACGATTCGCGACGAGAAATCGCTCCTGGAACCCCGCTGGACTCCCAGGAAACTTTTGGCCAGCTTGGGGGGGCCTCCTGACCCCCACAAGACTTGCCAAAAGTCCAGCGGGGGTCCGGAACGACCTCCTCCGTCGAATCGTTTTTGTCTATGGCCGCCGCCATTTTGCGGCGGCCATTTTGAAAAATGGCGCTGGTTGAAGACAACACGATTCTATTGAGGGGGCCGTTCCGGACCGCCGCCGTTCTGGACCACCGCCGGATCCCCAGGTAATTTAAAGCATTGGGGGGGGGGGGTTCGGGAGGGTGGGGGATTTAATTTATAGGGTCGGGGGTGGGTTTTAGGGGGTTTTAGTGTGCCGGTTTTCCTGCCCTCCCCCTTCCCCCGATTTACGATTTTTTAACGATAAATCAGGGGAATTGGTATTGTATCGTGGCCCTAACGATTTTTTGACGATTTAAAATATATCGGACGATATTTTAAATCGTCAAAAAACGATTCACATCCCTAGAAAATGATGCAGAGGAATATTGCCTGTTGCAACCCTTGGATGTCAAGAGACATATTGTAAGGTAGCTGGAGGTTTCTAAACCTTTCCAGAAGACAGATTGCCTGTTTGTCCTCCATGGTGGTAATAAATAGGGTGAGCCGGCTTCACAGGCTACAATAGCTGGCTGGATTAAGGAAGTTGTCATGGTCACATACATGGATGCTGAACAGCTGTTACCTAGTCAGGTCAGGGCTCTTTCCACTAGTGCTCAGGCAGTGTCATGGGCGGAAGTTGAATTGTTGTTTTCCATTGACATTTGCTGAGCTGTGACATGCTCCTCCTTACACACCTTTTCCAGGGATTATCATCTGGATGTACAGGCCAAGAGGACACAGCCTTTGCATGTGTGGTTTTGACTGGACCGCAGGCAGCCTCCCGCTCTATTCAGGAGAACCTTGGGTACATCCTACTGGTTCTGGATTCATCTGACTAGACTCTAAGAAATGAGAAATTACTACTTACATGATAATTTCCTTTTCTTTAGGATAGTCACATTAATGCAGCTTCCCTCCCTTGGCTGCTGACTGTGCTATGGTCCTCCTGCATGTCTACGTGTTCCAGGGGTTACTGATAAGTGCTGGTCCAGTCCCTAGGCTAGTGTTAATACATTCCTTAATTGAGCTCAGTGTTTCCTATTGGGTGAGTACTGAAATCCTTATTTGTTATTGATCAAGTTTTTGCTATTCTGTTCACAGTTGGCTTTTAAAGAGAATACTGGCAGGCTAATGTCACTGCAGGAGTAAATATACTGTGATGTCAGTTTTGCTCTGTCTCCATCTGCTGGGAGAGGTACATAACCTACTGGTTCTAGATTCATCTGACTATCCTAAAGAAAAGGAAATTATCAGGTAAGTAGTAATTTCTCATTAACTGCCCAAGCCATGCCACAATCAGCTACAATAGCTAAATCAAAAATATTGAAAGACTTGCAAATAATACTATGATGTTGCCGGTGTGGACACTTAGGCCAAGATGGGGTTGACGCTAGGGGTATGCATTCATTTGCAACGTATTGGCAATCCACAACGTATATGCCATATACGCATATGCATAAGATGGCACCGGCCATCCATTACTCCTACCATGTGACAGGGGCCGACCAATGGCACCGGGAGTCCCTGTGACATAGTAAGGGCAAAGGCTATCGGCGCCATTTTGAATACCGGCAGCCGACGGCCCGAGTGCAAGAGATCGCTCCAGGATCCCCGCTGGACCACCAGGGACTTTTGGCAAGTCTTGGGGGGGGGGGTCAGGAGAGTAGGGGGTTGTAGTTAATTAAATTTAAAGGGTTGGAATGGGGTTTTTTGGGGAAAATGAATACATATGTAACTAATGAACGGATTGGGGTCCCCCGAGAACAGATACAATGGATTTGGGTCCGGACGAATACGAATACCAAATGGGATGAATCCGTCCCTGCTGCACATCCCTAGTTGACGCAACCTGCAGGGAGGAGCCCTACAGGGTCCCACCATCAGTAGGCAGACTCAGACGAGGCAGAGGCCCAACTGGAGCTTCACCTTTACCAGCTCTCGCTCCCTTCAAGTTAAGCCTTCGGATGTTGGGGTTGGCAGGACTTAGGAGGAGGCCTCTGCGGATGGCAAGGATTCTGTGACGTAGTGGAGTCAGAGCAGACTGAGATCAAGGCGAATCCTGAGGCACGCTGAGGTCAGGGGAAGGCAGCATTCGAGGGTGTCCTGGAGACAGGCAATGGTCAGTAAGTGGCAGCAAGCAAGGATGTCCTGGAATCAGGCCAAGGTCAAGTACCAAGTATCCATCTGTAGGGAAGAAGGGATAGATAGGAAGGTCAGGAAGACAAGGAGCAAACAGGCAGGTGAGGATCATGTAGAAGAACTGAAGAAGGATCGTGGATCCTGTAGTTGAAGATGAGCTGAAACTGAAGAACAGGGACAAGCTGGAACTAAATTACGAAGACAGGCTGGAACTGAAGAATGAAGAAAAGCTGGAACTGAAGAACGAAGACGCTGGCAACTCACACTAGTAGTAGATGAAGCAGGCAGACCTGTTTCTGAGGTGAGATGAAAAGGGAAGAGGGGGCCTTTTAGATGTCAGAACTCGTGATTTTCCCGCTGTGGTCCCTTTAAAGCCCAACAGAGGATGCACTGCGCAGGAGCCATCAACAACATTTCGCGGTGTCAGAGAAAGGCGGCTGGCCTGGGGGAAGTTGATGGCAGCATCCTGCCGCAGGTGCTGGTGGCACCCCGTCGCAACTCGGGCTGGGCTGGAGGTAAGATTGGTAGTCTGTGGGGAAGCTTACACATGCTCACAAAACAATTGCCAGATCATTTCTGGCATCTGAATTACATCAAAGCTTCCAAAGAACAGAGGGGAGGAAAAAGGTTTTCCATTATTATTAACCAAAAACAGATGAGTAAATTGAAGCACAGGGAGAATACATTTCTTGCCAAAGTTCATGCAGAAATTTTGTCAAGGCAAGAGCACAATGGGAGCATACACTGAGCTCATCTTGGGAGTTCAGGACAGTAGTTCTAGCCATTAGACAAGGTACGGTAGTAACCTGAAGCAAACTAAGGACATAAAGAGTGGACCAGAGAGTGCTCAAGGTTACACCCCTATGTATCAAGGAATGGCTGGGGCTCAGTTATAATGGGTTGCTGGGAAGCAGGAGGCTGTTCACAGCAATTTGCAGGCTAAACAATCCAGTTAATATTGAGCTTTCTGTTCACAGAGGCCTTACTGCTGCCAAGTCTCTCTGCTCCAGGCTGATCTGCTACCTGCTTGCTGGCTGCAGTTTCCAGTTTGCAGTTCCAGTTTGCTCCTACTTCCTGTTCCAGTCTTGTGACCTCCTTGTGAAACAAATTCCCAGCTTACAGTTCTGGTTCAC
The DNA here is from genome assembly GCF_901001135.1 of Rhinatrema bivittatum. NCBI lineage: Eukaryota > Metazoa > Chordata > Amphibia > Gymnophiona > Rhinatrematidae > Rhinatrema > Rhinatrema bivittatum. Next base: position 52,369,949 of record NC_042615.1, read on the forward strand.
TTCCAGCCATCACTCCAGCCTTGATGTGACCTGCCGGCTGACTCCCGCCCTAGACCTAAAGTTAACTTCCAGCAAGTGCTCCAGCCATGGGACCTATTTCACTGCTAGAATCAACTCCATTTCCCACTCCTGCTCTTGCTGCTTGCAAGATCCAGATCCAGGTCTTTATCTACTCGAGGGCAACTTCTGACCTCTGGGTACTTCCCAGCCTGTACAGAGGATACCATAGGCCTGGCCCTGCATGATGAACACCCATGTCCAGGGTTCAGGTCATGGATCCCACTCCAACAACTGTAGTTACATGAAGAAGAGTAGTAACCTGGCAGGTTTACTGGTAGAGCAGGACTCATACTCCAAGGAATTCTCTTGATCCGCAGTTGAAAGAAATCACCAGCATGCCACACTCTTTAGTACACTGGGGAGAAACTAATCAGAAATTTATAATCTTGCTTGTCTGCCTCACATTTCTGTGGTTCAACATTCTTTCAGTTTTTTTAAGTATGTGACTTTTTTAATATATTATAGTTGCATTCCTCACCATGCAATAATAATAATGTCTGCTTCTTAAAAAGCATGGTCACAATTCATGGCTTTCACATCTGATTAGACACCTAATCTTGGATTTCGTGTTTCAATTACTGTGACTGGTATTGATGGCTTCATAGATTCCTAAGAAACCGACATTGTCACAATAATTAAGTGGTACATGCCTCATGTTAGGAATCTTTATTACAGTCACATAACTGAGTATGTTTATACAAAGTCTCTTAGATACTGTTCTAATGTCTACATTTAAGCAATGCTAAAAGATCTTATATCCTCAGTTAACCTCAGTGGATGACTGGTTGTTTGTTTGTTTTTTTGTTTGTTTGTTTTTGTTTGGGGTTTTTTTGTGCACACCTAATCCTTCAAACAATTCTCACTCATCACATTCTCCAGTAAACTTATCTTCCATAGGTCAGTATTTGATTTATTAATGCTATGCAGTTGAAATAGCTTCTCAGTAATTAAGAAATCAGTGCTACAAAGTTCCTGAGACACATAAAAATCCAATATTTGCAGATATTTGGTCCACCACATTTGTTCTTATGTTGCAAAAAATATATATTCTGGCTGACTCAGGGTATAGTTGCCTCTGTCTTTCAAAGATTTACTTCCATGAATTATTTGTTTGCAAATCTTTGAATTTCATTGACTGGCAGTTGAATAGAGCATCAGAATTTTTTTCGTGAGAAAATGATGGCAGGCTGGCTGCCATGCTGCAACACTGAGTGGACATCAGCATTTTAAGAACATATGAACATAAGACTTGACATACTGGATCATACCAAAAGGTCCATCAAGCCTAGTATCCTCTTTCCAACAGTGGCCAATCCAGGTCACAAATACCTGGCAGGATACCAAGGGGTAGATAGATTCCATGCTGCTTATCTCAAGAATAAGAAGTTCATATTTGCAATGCCACCTTAATAATGGTGTATGGACTTTTTCTCCAGGAACTTGTCCAAACTGTTTTTAAATGTAGTTATACTAATAGCTTTCACCATATCCTATGGTAACGAATTCCAGATTTGGATTCCACCATTAGGCTTTCCAGGATGATGTTTATATCCCACGCTACAGGAGGTTTCCATACTGGCAGGTAAATGCATAGTAGACCATTCATAAAGCGAGAAATCGGGATGTGAAGAAATTGAGGGACTTTCCCTCTGGTGTGAGAAGCTGCTATTGCACTTAGGGAAACATGTATGGATGTCACTGCTAAACCTGAGGTGGGAAGTGAGAGAGTGTATGCTAGCAAACCCTTTGTGGAGCAAGTAAAAGGGTCAATTTCCAGCTGGCAGCACAAATTGAAATATCTTTTCGATTTGAAGGTGTAATTTTTCTTGGTGGATGGTTTTCTAGCCACTATCAAAACATCAGTGATATGAGGTGGCAGCTGGAAATGGCCTAGGACCTCCCGCTCATGCTGTTAGTTGGAGGAAGGAGTGCATTAGGTGAATGAGAGTTCCATTCTCCTGTGTAGGTAAATGTGTGCTGTTTCCCAGAAATATTGGTGGATGTACTAGATAGGCATACCATGGCTGCCTTGACCACGCTGGAGCAATAAGTATCATGTTTGCCTTGACCGATACCCATTTCTGTACTAATCGGAATATTAGTGGAATTGGGGGATAGGTGCATAATAGGCCCTATGACCAGGGTATAAAAAATGCATCTTGAAATACCCTTCGTTTGCTGGGGAGAATTGAGCAAAAGGTGTCCAGTTACGTGATGTGCTTCGATGAGAATAGATCTATGCATGGAGGACCCCAGAGAGTGAAAAAAGATCCTCCACTACAGCTTGGTACAGGGACCATTTATGTGGGTGGAAGATTCTTCTGAATCTGTCTGCTTTCATATTTGCCAGTCCTGGTACAAATAGAATTGTCCCATTTTTCTCTGCCCATTACCAAATCTGCACTGCTTCCTTGCAGAGAATCTTGGAACCTGACTCTCCTTCTTTGTTTATATAAAACATGGCTACTTGGTTGTCCATGTGGATCATTACAGACTTTCCTGAAGTGTTGGTTTTGAAATTATACATTGCATTCTTTATTGCTCTCAATTCCAATAGCTTTACCTGGAATTCTCATTCTGCTGGGGTCCATAAGCCTTGCGTTTTCAGATGAAGAAGATTGCACCCCCCCCCCCCCCAACCTTTTGTTGAAGTGTCTGTCATGACTATCAGTTGGTGAGAAGGATTCCTCAATGGCACCCCTTCTGTGAGTACTGAGGGTATTAGCCACCACAAAATGACTCTTTTCATTGAGGCCGTAATGCAAATTCTTTTTGACATGGGTTGTTTGCACTGATTCCATTGTGTTGGGTTTGTGGCATATTTGTGGACTCTTGGTCGAAGTGGTGATGACTCCTCCCACGGGGAGGGGCCCCTTGGGGAACCACAACAATTGGCTAGACTCTTAGTAAGCAGACACTGAGGAAAGAAAGCTTTATTATACTGCTGTTGATAAGGTTGAATCTTGCCAATGGAACGGACAGTACTGTAGTCCAGCGATATCACAGTAAGCTCAGACAGTCTCTGTAGTAGATGGTCTCACCCAGATGTAGCAAAGGTCCGGTAGTGTTCCGCAGCGCGGGATAGGCCATGAACCTGAAGGATGGAATAGGAGGAGCTGGAGCGTAGTGATACTCACAGAGTGGCAGTGCTGATAAACTTCCTTCGGTAGTAGAATGAAGAGAAGGACCTGTGGTCTGAGGTACAGGATACCCTGAGCATAATAGGCCCTTGAGAAGTGAGTACCTAGGAGCGCTGAGGGTTCCTGAAAGAAAGCAGACAGGACACCCGAGGAGCAGGTGTCCTTAAGATTAGGCAGTTGAACCCCGAAGGGCAGGTAGAAGCGAGAGGCCCCAAGGAGTGGGTACCTGGAGCTTCCGTAGGAGTGAGATATCCCGGAGGGTAGAGAGGAATCCAAGCGAGCAGCTTAGAAGTGGTCAGAGTAGCAAAACTGAAGTCCTTGCTAACTCATTGTATCGGAGTGGAGCGGAGGTTTAAATACCCGGAGGTACTGACATCATGCGGTGGGGCCGCCCCCGAGGTTCCCACCATGACGTATTCAAAAACGTAGGCAGCGTGCACGTGCGTGCCCTAGGAGGCCTTAGGAAGAAGCATGGTGGACGGGGACATCCATGCTGTCTCGGAGACGCCGAGGGTTTTGGCAACTAGCAGCGGAGGCAGCCATCCTTCCAAGGGAGGAGGAAAAGGGTAGAAGAGAGGTGAGGCAGAGCGGTTGCAGCCGTCTGCAACCGATGGATACAACAGTATTCCCCTTCAAAGGGCCCCCACCAGGACCTCTTCCTGGTGGTCTGGGTTTTCGAGGGTGTGCGAGATGAAATTGATGTACCATGTCTTTATCCATGATTTTGCCAGAGGCTCCCATGAGTTTTCTTCTGGTCCGTAACCCTCCAAGGAGATGAGGTATTCCCACGTCTTGCCTCTCTTATGGACATCCAAGATGTCATCTACCGCAAACTCAATGTCATCCTCTGTGTCCAGGTTTGTGGGGTCTGGGGTCTTCTTAGAGAAGTCTGAGAGCATCAAAGGTTTTAACAGAGACATGGAACGCATTGTGTATTCTCATTGATGGAAGTAGTTGCAAACCGTACGTCAGATTTCCAAAGTGCCGAAGGATTGCAAAGAGTCTTACATAGCAAGGTGCAAATCATGCTGAAGGTAGTTTAAGATGGAGGAACTTGGTGCTCAGCCAGACTTTGTCTCAAGGCTGAAACTGAGGTGCCTCTCGATGGTGAGCATCATAGATTTTTTTTGCTTTCTGTCCTGCTTTAAGGAGCAGATCCTTCGTTTGCTTACAAAGCTTTGATAACTCTGCTGCAGTAGCCTGTGCGGCAGGAGAAGCCATTGATAAGGGAATTGGCAGAGGAGGAAGCGGTTGTCAACCATAGATGAGTTGGTAGGGAGAAGACCCTATAGATGTAGCAGGATGCGAGTTGATAGCAAATTCTGCCTAAGGCAGCAGTTCCGCCCAGTCACTCTGTCTTGAATTAACTTAGGACTGTAGAAACTGCTTAAGCATTCTGTTCATTCTTTTAGTCTGTCCATTAGACTGAGGGTGGTAAGTGGAGGTCAAGTCCAAGGAGATGTCAAACCTTTGACATAAGGCTCTCCAGAATTTAGCAGTGAATTATACTCCACTGTCGGACAGAATATGCTTATGCATTCCATGAAGGCGGAAGATATGTTTGATGAAGAGTCTCGCTACCTCCATGGTAGAGGGTAATCCTGGTAAAGCTACAAAATGTGCCATCTTGGAGAAGTGGTCAATGGTGACCTAAATAGTATTGTTCCCATTGGAGAGTAGTAAGTCTACCACAAAACCGGTTGCTATATGTGTCCAGGGTTCATCTGGCGCTGGCAAGGGTTGAAGCAGACCCGAAGGATGTCCTGCTGGTGGCTTTTGCTTGGTGCAGACAGCGCAGGAACCCACATAAGCTTGTACATCCTTTTTCATGGTTGGCCACCAGTAATACCACTGTAAGTATGACTCTGTCCAGGATGGCCGGCCAGATGGGAATCGTGCGCCCACTACAACAGTTTCTTCCTTTGATTTTTAGCCACAACCGTCTCCCCAGCAGGTACAACATGAGTGGCTGCAAGAACTACCTTCCCGGGGTCAATAATGTGACGGGGTTCTTCAGGCACATCCTGAGGGGAGAAGGATCGTGACAGGGCATCAGCCCGGGTGTTCTCTCCTGGACAGTATTTCAAAAGGAAATCAAATCTGTTAAAGAACAGTGACCATCTTGCTTGACGGTGATTGAGTCGTTGTGCATCTCTGAGGTACCCCAAGTTCTTGTGATCGGTGTACACTATTATCTGATGTTGTGCACCTTCAATCCAAAGATGCCACTCCTGAAAGGCCAGCTTAATTGCGAGTAACTCTTTGTGTCCGATTCTGTAATTTCTTTCAGCAAGCGAGAACTGCCTTGAGACGAAGGAGCAGGGATGGAGCACATTGGATTCACTGTACTGGCTCAAAACTACTCCCACTCTGATGTCCGATGCGTAGACCTCGACAATGAATGGGTGATGTGGGTCTGGATGAAGGAGTCACAGCTTCTTTTGAAAAGCCTCTTTGAGAGTCAGAAAGGCTGATATGCTTCAGGAGACCAGTTGGCAAGATTGGCTCCCTTTCTGGTCATAGCAGTGAGAGGAACTTTCAATGATGAGTAGTTCTTGATAAAGGAACAGTAGTAGTTCGTGAAGCCCAAGAAGCGGCGTAGTGCCTTCAGGCCTATAGGTTGAAGCCAATCTCCAATTTCCAATTGAGGCCAATCCCCAATCCCCAATTTCTTGGGGTCCATCTGAAACCCGTTTTTTCGAAACAATGTAGCCCAGGAAGGGTACAGACTCCTTGTAGAACTCGCACTTCTTTAGTTTTGCATATAAGTGGTATTCCTGCAGGCATCTTAAAACCTTCTTGATGTTCTCTTGATGTGTTTGTAGATCTTGTGAGAAGATCAGAATATCATCAAGGTATACTACTACACATTGATATAGTAAGTCCCATAAGATGTCGTTCATCACATTTTGAAAGACTGCAGGTGCATTACTTAGTCCAAAGGGCATGACAAGATATTCGAAGTGTCCATCGTGGGTGTTAAAAGCTGTCTTCCATTCATCTCCTTCACAAATGTGCACCAAGTTGTAAGCTCCTTTGAGATCCAGTTTAGAAAATATCTTGGCTCCCTGGAGTCTGTCAAATAGTTCAGAAATTAAGGGCAGGGGATACCGGTCCTTAATGGTAATTTCATTCAGACCCCTTTAGTCGATGCAAGGACGTAAGGTGCCATCTTTTTTTCCCACAAAAAAGAATCCTGCACCAGCCGGGGATTTTTGAAGGTTCTCTTGAATATAGGCAGACATGGCCTTAGTCTCAGTTGCAGAAAGAGGGTAAACTCTTCCTTTTGGAGACTCCACATTGGGTTTCAGGTTTATAGCGCAGTCAAAAACTCTGTGTGGTGGAAGTACATCTGCTGGAGACTGGAAAATTGGGCATCCAAATGGCAGATGGAATTTAATGTGGATAAGTGCAAGGTGATACATATAGGAAAAAATAACCCATGCCATAGTTACACAATGTTAGGTTCCATATTAGGAGCTACCACCCAATAAAGAGATCTAGGTGTCACAGTGGATAACACATTGAAATCGTCAGTTCAGTGTGCTGTGGCAGTCAAAAACGCAAACAGAATGTTGAGAATTATTAGAAAGGGAATGGTGAATAAAATGGAAAATGTCATAATGCCTCTGTATCGCTCCATGGTGAGACAGCACCTTGAATACTGTGTACAATTCTGGTCGCCGCATCTCAAAAAAAGATATAAGAAGAACATAAGAACATAAGAAAATGCCATACTGGGTCAGACCAAGGGTCCATCAAGCCCAGCATCCTGTTTCCAACAGTGGCCAATCCAGGCCATAAGAACCTGGCAAGTACCCAAAAACTAAGTCTATTCCATGTAACCATTGCTAATGGCAGTGGCTATTCTCTAAGTGAACTTAATAGCAGGTAATGGACTTCTCCTCCAAGAACTTATCCAATCCTTTTTTAAATACACCTATACTAACTGCACTAACCACATCCTCTGGCAACAAATTCCAGAGTTTAATTGTGCGTTGAGTAAAAAAGAACTTTCTCCGATTAGTTTTAAATCTGCCCCATGCTAACTTCATGGAGTGCCCTCTAGTCTTTCTACTATCCGAAATAGTAAATAACCGATTCACATCTACCCATTCTAGACCTCTCATGATTTTAAACATCTCTATCATATCCCCCCTCAGTCGAGGGGGGATATGATAGAGAAGATGGATGGAGAAGGTACAGAGATGGATGGAGAAGGTACAGAGAAGGGCAACCAAAATGATAAAAGGAATGGAACAGTTCCCGTATGAGGAAAGACTAAAGAGGTTAGGGCTGTTCAGCCTGGAGAAGAGATGGCTGAAGGGGGATATGATAGAGGTGTTTAAAATCATGAGAGGTCTAGAATGGGATGATAATCTTTCAGATAATAGAAGGACTAGGGGGCACTCCATGAAGTTAGCATGTGGCACATTTAAAACTAATCGGAGAAAGTTCTTTTTCATTCATCGCATAATTAAACTCTGGAATTTGTTGCCAGGGGATGTGGTTAGTGCAGTTAGTGTAGCTGGGTTTAAAAAAGGATTGGATAAGTTCTTGGAGAAGTCTATTATCTGTTATTAATTAAGTTAACTTAGAAAATGGCCACTGCTATTCCTAGCAACAGTAACATGGGATAGACTTAGTTTTTGTGTACTTGCCAGGTTCTTATGCCCTGGATTGGCCTCTGTTGGAAACAGGATGCTGGGCTTGATGGACCCTTGGTCTGACCCAGTATGACATGTTCTTATGTTCTTATGTTCCTCAGTGAATAACGAAGCAAATAATTCATTTAACCTCTCTGCTACGGCTTTGTCATCCTAAGAGTCTCTTTTACCCCTTGATCATCTAATAGTCCAAATGACTCCCTCACAAGCTGCTTTTCAATGCTCTAACTTTCATAAGGAAGGCAAAGAGAGAATTTGCAAAGAAGCTTGCCGAAGAAGCAAAAACTCATAATAGAAATGTTTTCAGGTACATTTGAGGTTAAAAGCCTGTGAGGGAGTCAGTTGGACCATTACATGATCAAGGGGGTAAAAGGGACTCTTCCGCTGCATTGTTTGCTATATGCCTGACAGGCTTCATTTTCATCTTTGGTAGATACGGTAAATGCCTCGGCATAAGTGTAACAGTAACTTTTCTCCCTTACTGAATATTTTCCCTTTTTAAATCAGCTGAGAGATTTTTGCATTTTTGGATCCTCCCCCAATACTGGTCCTTCCCCTGTTTTTGGGATTGGTTAGTGCTCCCCTATGTAAACTGGACGGGGCATGCTCAACATGTGCTTGGATGTTGGTTTTGTTTGGAGTTTAATTACTTTTGCAGGGATGTTGATCCCTGTAGGCTCTGCAGCCCTCAACAGTGGGATTTTTCCAAGTGTAGGGGCCCTGCTGGAGCCTTCGTAGATCTGGAGAGTTCTGACTAGGAAAAGAAAAAAAGAACAAGATTTTTGGGTTTTAGGAACGGTGGCTATTTTTCTAACCAGCCTCCAGCTCGGAAGGGTGGTCTCCGCTGTCTGAGGGGACTGGATTTTGGTTCCCCTGTGCTGAGTGAAAAGGTCGCATCAAGCAAATATTTTGTTTTTAACCTTAAAATATATCATAATGTTAAATTCGAATCACCAATATTTCTTAAAATACAGATAGGTTTAATTTATACACATAGTTTATTATTATAAAAATGTTACCGTACTTTGATGGCACATGGTTAACTTGTAAATCTATACCAATCATATTTTACTTTTTGGTGCCTCTATGTAAACCGTTGTGATGGTTACCTAACTTAACGACGGTATAGAAGTGTTTTGAAATAAATACATAAATAAATAAATAAACAAATAAATAAATAAATAAATAAAGCAAGGCAGAGATTTTTGGGGTGTGTGGACTTCCAGAATAAGAACTGATTTTGGAAGAGCCGTTTTGTTGAGAGTGTTTTTCCTTTTTGCTGGGGGGGGGGGGGGGGGGTTTATACTATCTCCCTGCCCTTTGTGGAAAAGAGAGTTTGTTTTCTTTCTTATCATTGGGAAAGGACTTTGGAAGGAGTTTGAACATTGATGCAGAGGCTTAACTTGGACAGAGAGACTGTAGTAGTTGGGGGTTATTATTTTTCTTTTCCTTGTGAAGATTTTGGTTATTCTTGCCTGGATTCTATTTTTTAAGTTGCAGTAAACTATTTTTGCTTGAATAGCACTCCAAGTCTCTGCCTGCTTTCTTCCAACTGAAAAGCCAGCCTACTGAACTACCTTGTGAGTACTATTTGGAGTATGGTTGAGAAGCAAAAGAAACTGTACAAGGTAACCACCCTGAAGATCCTAGTGCCACAGAGGCTTGTCCTCCTTCCCGCCGGTTGGATCCCTGCTTCCCAGTGGCTGCAGAGTACTTGGAGAAGCAAGTGGGCAATCCGAGACATTGAGTGTGGCCCTAGGACTGTGTGACCCCCTGCATTAGGGACCTCCAAACCAAGAGGGGTTTATATAATGATAAAATTAATCTGCAGACTTCAGAGGAACAAGTTAAAAGGGGCCCAATGGACAATGTAGACTGGAGAAGCCAGTAGTATCTATTAAGATGCCTCAGGTATCAGCAGAAGTCAGCTCTCCTGCTTCACTAATTTACCCTTCTACCAAAAGCTCTATGTTCTGAGGGTTCAAGCAGGAAATGGAACTTAGGACTTGCCATTCTGCCATGTGGGGGCTTGGAACCCTCTTCACTGAGTCTTGTTGTCTCAGGCAGGGAAATGCCAATTACTTCCTCAGTGGATTTACAATCATTGGGGGTTATTTTCCAAGCTGTGTTATGGGATTTTTGCATGTGTTAAGGTGCGATGCTAATTTGGTAAAGGGGGAGGAGTTTGGGGTGGGATTTCCGTCCAAGTGGGCTGGCTTTGCACAGTTTTAACACAGGAAATAACTACACCTTTTTCATTAAGCTGTGTGATTTGGCTATATTGCACTTTGCAATATTTTTGCAAAGAGAGAGAGAGAGAGAGAGAAGCTAGCTATAAGGCCCTTATAGTAATTAGGTATTTATACCTCTATATGAGGCCCACCTAGTAACTAGAGGTGAGGTTTAACTAGTAGTGTAGAGGTTAGGGGCCACTTTGACATTCAGAGTGAGACGTACGAACAGAATAGTCACTCTTGTGAAGATTTGATGTCCTTCGGAGTGAGGAAACTCACACAAAGATGAGATTTGTGCAATGTTCTCTCATCCTAGCTTGATGGACTCTGTACCTGGGTGAAATTGTTTTTGCTGAGATAATCATGATGTCGTCCATTTTGGAAAATTGAGATACCTACACTCACAGATATATGTTCCTTCTTGGCTTTTTTAGCCTTTCTTCATGATGTTTGTTTAGACTTGTATTTTGTATCAGAAAAGTACTAAAAAAAATGTTTGCCTTTGTATATTATGGTATATGATATGATGAAGATGTGTTTTGAAGCTAAGAGATTGCTTATATCCCCTGGCTAGACTGCACAAAATATATACCATTTATACATGTTCACTGGTGCTAACAATGTTATTTGGATTATTGTAGCATGAAGTGAGACCTGTGTTTGGGTTATTCAACTCGCTTCACCATAGGGTTTGGTTCCAGCCTTGGAGGAGAAAACCTGCTGTTTGGGAAGGTGGGGGGCAGGGGGACCCAGACTCCAAGGGGATCTGTCTTCATGGGATTCTGCCCAGGGAGTTTCTCAGGATGAATCAGGCAGGGCCCATATATCTGTTCTCTTAGGTGTCAGCAGGGTAGGGGCAATTGAGGTTCCTCACAGGGGCTTGTGTCAGCTTTGCTAGCTACTGCAAAAGTTTAACTATACCTTCCAGAGGTGGTGTTACTGTTAATAAACATACAGTTATGCTTTTAATTCTACTAAAAGTTTTACTCTGTTTTTGATCAATTTTAATGCAGTTTAATAAATACAATAGATCCCTGAGTCTGGGATTTGTGCTGAGTAGAAAAGGGGATTAATAAATTTGATATCTGACACTGGAAAGAATTTTGTAGGTGACATTGCAGAAAACAGACTGTTACTGGTACATGAATACACCAGAACAAGGTCAGCTGGAGACTGGAGAGCTAACACCTGTATCTAGGTTAGAGAGGCAGGCATCCCACACTGTTAAAGTCTTGTGACCCAATACCTAGGGAAATATGAAAGAACAAAAGAATGTGGAGAAAGAGAAAGAAATGGAGCAATGACTGGTCATGTGATAAATGAGTCAAGCTATAGAATAAGAAACAAGAAATATTTCCAGGCCTGGAAGCTCTAAACAGCCAAGTATTTGTCAGCTAGTGATATTAATTAAACAGTCTAATTTAAAAAGCATTAGGATAAAATAAACTTATATAAAGAACAACATTGAATAAAGAGGAATTATGCTTACAATAAGGGGTCAGTTTTCAAAGAGTTATTTGCCATACTTTGGAAGTTAAGTGCCAAAACCAGCCCCTTTGAAAATTAAGTAGGGCAGAGCACCTACATTTAGGAGGGTAAAAAGTGGGCGGCTACAGGAGTGGAGTTAGGATAGAGAAAACAGGAGCTCAATATTACTTTTCAGCACTAGGCACCTAAAGCTACCTAAATCTAGGAAAATTATTGAAGGCCTAAATTTATGAATATAGGTGTTACATTGATTTTGTATTATCATGTATTGCATTTTCTGAAATGTATTTTTTATTTTGTTGATTGCTGCTTTGGGCAAACCGTTGGTTTTGATAAGGCATGGTATGATTGCAAACACATATAGAACACAGGATACTTTTCAGCTAAAAACTAAGGAGAGTTCATATTCAAAGCCATTTTCCAGATAACTTGTGAGTCATCTGGCTAAATGCCAATTTTTTAATATTTTGGGAACTTACCTGGCTAAATTATAGATGGATAATGAGTTATCCATCTCAAATTTAGCTGGATAACGTAGGGGTGTTCCAGGGCACAGTTATGTTTGCCAGATAAGTTATCCAGCTAACTCTAGTCTTGCTATAGAGTAGTCCTAACGTTAGCTGGATAAAGTTATCTGGATATCTTTAAGATTTATTTATTTATTTATTTATTTATTTATATTTTTATATTCCGCTTTTCGGCACTACAAAGTGTACATCAAAGCGGATTACATTCAGGTACTATAGGTATTTCACTATCCCCAGAGGGTCTGCAAGTAAAGTGGACAACCTTTAAAAAAAATAAAATAAATACAGTTGCAGGCCTCCCAGGTGATTCCCAGCCTCTCACTGCATATTTCTGCACTCTCCTCACCGCCCCCCCCCCCCCCCGCCCCGGCCAAGACCCCTCTCCAACCCCTTGAAATGTTAAAATATATCAGTTATCTGTTCCCTGAAGATGCAGCTGATATGCACTGCCAAGAGGATCATCATACACGGTATGCAGTTCCCAGGTTACTGGGGTACTGTCACAATGCCTATATCCTCTTACAGTGAAAAATTAATTACCGGTTCCAGGATGGTCTCCTCATTGGGGGTTGGCTTCTAGGTATGCATGCTGCTCTCACTACAATGACACAGCAACTGACCTCTGCCCTTTTCTTTCCCTCTATCTCTCTCTAGGTGGACTTACCGCTTAGGCCCGGGAAGCCCAGTCCTCACTGCCAACTCTCCTCATATCTGCCTTCTCCCACCTCCAACAGGTGATAGAGGATATCCACTGAAAACCTGGCTCAGGATCTCCCTTGTACAACTACAGACCTTAGCAGAAGACTGCTGCAACAGGGCCCACAGGCAGACCAGAGCAGTCACTGAGAGAACCTTTAACCTACTCAAAACACGTTTCTGCTGCCTGGACGGATCAGAGGGATGTCTTCTTGACAACCCAAGAAAGGTCTGTGACATCTTTTAGCCTGCTTCATGCTTCATAAACTGGCTGAAAGAGCTAGTGTATGCTTCCAGTGCAAATGTTCAGCCCAGCACTGGACTTTTACACTGTTACCATACACTTCCAGTGCTATTATTACAGTAATATTGGAAGTGTCTGGGATCGCTATATACTGCGATCTGGGGGATCGCAGTATATAGCGATGCATATATATAATGCATCCTGACACTATAATACATCCTGACTCCATCCTGTAAATTGAACAGTTAGACAGAAGTCACCAGATTAAGTTGACTTACATTGACATGCATAGAAATGCCAGCCCTGCCACTACTGTCTATAGAAGGTGCTGCCACCACCTACTATAGACAGTAGTGGCAGGGCTGGCATTTCTATGCATGTCAATGTAAGTCAACTTAATCTGGTGACTTCTGTCTAACTGTTCAATTTACAGGATGGAGTCAGGATGTATTATTGTGTCAGGATGCATTATAGTGTCAGGATGCATTATAGTGTCTACACCAGGTATAGAGGCTGTTTGGGTTTTGGACTCAGCCCAGGTAAACTGGCTGCCTGGCCCTCCTGAACAGTTTTTTTTTTTTCCTGTTACCATTAAGGCCTGGGTGTCAGGTATCAGATAGGTCAGTGCAGGAGGATAGTGGGGGAGGATTCATTCAAATACAGCCCCTCCTTCTGTGGGGTTTGAAATGGCCATCCTTTTGGTTAGCTTTAAAAAGCAGGGATCTGGCTACTGTTAGAGAGGCAGTCCTTTGAGTTGTGAACAGTGTTCAGAGGTAGATAGGAGCTTAGTTTTTGTTATTTTTTACAGGCCCAGCCAGAGGTTTGTCTGTCCAATGCGCAACCTGTCTGGTGGGAATTCTCCCTCTGGGTACATTTTTTTTTTTAATTTAACCTTTTAAATGGCAGGAGCCATACTGGAGCCTGTTCAGCTCCTAGGCTCAGGGAATAGGGAACCCTGGGTCTAGCCCTGGGCACATTTGGGAAAACATGCCCCCCTATATCTTCAGTGAGGTTGGGGGTGTCAGTGACCTGTTTTAGGGGTACACTCCAGTGGTATTTTTAATTTTGCTAAAGATTACTTTTGAGACCCATGAGGACGTTTTGACTGCCCTTCCTTCCTGACTAAAGCATCAAGAGTCCTGTTCCAGGGGATCCCTCCTATCAGGGATCCGAAGAAAAGCGTAAAGGAATGCACAAGAACAAAGCAGGTTTGAGTCAACTAGTGAGAAAAGGCAAAGCCTATCATCAAAAGGGTCATCTATCCGGTGATTCTGAGGACCCCTGGGGAGAGAGGGAGTTTGACTCTCTGTCCAGAGACTGACACATTGTATTTTTGCTAGTTGGAGGGGTGTTCCTGCCCAACCAAAGGACACCCTGCCCAGTTGGGGACTCTATTTTGCCAAGCCCTGGAGAATAGAGGTTCTCCTAGCTCTGGCAGCCGATATTCCTGCACAGACTGAGGGAGAAGATTGCAAAAAGAACATTCTGTGGTACTGTGGACCAGTATTGTGCCAATTTCACTTATTTGCGACAGCAAAAATGTGTTTGGATACTTACAAAGTGACTCTATTGACTTTATTTGGTACCTTCAGCACACAATGGAACATTCACCTACCCCTCCCCAGGGACCATAACAAGGGACATATACAGCCACCATTAGCACTCAGGGCCTTGGGAGTGATCCCCCCCCCCCCCCCCCCGCCAACAAAGAATCCAGGCTTTGAAAACAAGAGACTGTGCAAGAGCCCCGAAGAGAAACAACAAATTCTTCTATGGCCTCATCGAGTAGCAATCCGCACCCGGGAATGGGGATACATTTGATTTATTTTAACATTTCAAGGGTTTGGGGGGAGGGGTCTTGGCAAGTGTGTGTGGGGGAGGGGGGCACGAATACAGAAATTTACGATGGGAGGCTGGGAATCACCTGGGAGGCCTGCAACTGTGGGTTTTTTTCCTTCCTTGTTTTTCAAAGGGTGGCCACTTAACTGGATATCTGTTGAAAATATCCGGTTAAGTGGCAAGTTGTCCAGCCACTCAAGACTGTATAATTAAAAACCTTACTGATTATATTTAAACATAGCCGGATAGATTTTTAGCTGGATAACTTTAGCCGAGTATATTCAGCGGAATGTTTATCCTGCGGAATATCTGAGACAAGTTGTCCAGCTGGCTTTATCTGGATAACTTGTCCACTGATCTGAATATTGGCCTATAGCTGCTTAAGTGCTCCTCAAACTTTCTTAAGTCCATCCTCTTGGCGTGTCATCAAAATGCATTAGGGCGGGCTTTAGGGCCCTACCGCCCGCGATAATGCCATAATGCATGCATTATTTATCGCATCGCGAGATATGTATGCAAAGTTTTTAAATTTTAGTCAGAGAGAGAGAGCCTTTAAGGTAGTACAAAATATTAGTCATCTATTTATACCTCTATAGGAGGGTCAACTATTAACTCGAGGTGAGGCTTTCGTGGTGGTCTAGGGTTTTGGGGTCAATTTTACATTCATAGTGAGACATATGAACAGCTCAGTACACATCAGTGAAGATTTGATGTGATTTGTAATGAGGAAAGTTACACAAAGGTGAGATTTCTACAATGCACTCTCAACCTAGCTTGATAGCACCCAAGGCTCATCCCAAAATGGCAGCCCCTGCGAGAAAGCCCAATATATATGCCAGGGACATGGCTAAGCTGGAAATGATTGTAGTGGCCAATGAAGACCTCCTGTTCTCCATCCATAGGGTACAGTGAAATAAGTGCTGGATAAGCCAAGCCTCGCAGTGCCTGCACCTCAAATTCAATTGCATCCAGAGTCTCTTATCCCTGAGAGATAAGTGCCTTGAGGGAGCTAGGTGGTAAAGAATCAAATAATTACTTGTTTAGCCACCAAAGAGACTTTATCTAAGAATGATTGCTTTGATTTGGTTAGCCTGGGTTGATTCCCCTCATAGAGGCCAAACAGCCATATTCTAAGATCCCTTGGGATACACGTCCCCCATAATTGAGCAATAAGGTTGGAAACTTCATCCCAAAGCTGTTGGACAGAACTACATAACCAAAAGCAATGGAAGAAATCCCCTTTGGCACTTTTACATTTGATACATTTGTTGGAAGGGACTATGCCCTGCAGAAACGCTCTTGATTGTGGGAGGACTGCTTGGTGTAAAAATGTAAACTGCATTTCACGAAGCTGTACCTTTTTATATATAGAAAAGATTTTTGCAAAACACATCCATGGCTCGGGAAAGGTTAACTTTACAATTTGCGTGTTGTTCCATCTCTCCCATAGAATCCTACACCCATCCCCTTTCTGCTCCAACTGAAAAGCTTTATAATATTGGACGTACATGTGCCGTTTCCCATCGTCTCCTCCTAGAAACTCCTCCAGCAAGTGAAATTCTCCAAACAAGGCATGTATGCAATGTCTTACTTGAAGGTAGCCATAGAAATCTCTGGGGGAGCGCACATGTTTTAAAATTGTGCTCACTCGCACGTGTAAAAGCCAATAAGTCTTAAGGAAAATATGCGATAGGAGTACTGGAGTAAATTCACTTTACTTGAGTAAGTGGGTTTTTGAAAATTGCTACAATATATGCCATTGACTTGTCTATAGGATTTACTTGCATAAGTGCACTTTACTTGAGTAAATGGCTTTTGGAAATTGCTACAATAGTAGCTACATTTACGCATGTAACTCCTTTTGAAAATTAGCCCCTTAATGTTTCTTCTTATAACCGCTGAAAATTAGGAGCACTCATCCGTGCACTAGGTTATTTTAAATAATGCGTGTGCGCTTGCATGGACTATATAAAATTCAGGCGTATATGGGCGTCCACATGCTTGTTTTAAAGTTACTGCCATCATATGCAAGCAGGGTATAAAATACAGTAGTATTTATAAATGAAATTAAGAAGCAACCATATGTACACTTTAATAAAAATAAAACAAAATACAGCAGTAAATTAACACTCCCATATACACACACATATGGGCGTGCATGTGCAGCTTTTAAAGTTATCCTCTTAGTGAAGGTAAAACCTATTGAGAATGCAATGGCATAGCTGTAGCAATTTCCAAAAGCCCCTGTACACCGGTATTTACACATCTGAAACCCAGTTTTAAGCGTGTAAATGATTTTTAAAAATCAGGCCCTTTATTAGCAGTTGTAAAAGCATATGGACAATGTATGTGCATGTGCAACTTACAAAATCACAACCTGTGTGTGCATTTCTGAACCCTGACCTGGAATGTCCCTAAACCATTCCTTTTACTCCCCGTCAATATTGCTGTCTGTGCAACATTGCAAGTATGCTCATACGTGTGATGTTTCCAAAATAGCATACATGTGCTACTTATACACATAGGAGCAGATCTTCAAAGGGTTACGCTCCTGAATCTAGGAGGATTTACGCGTGTAGGGGTGTTACGTGTGCCGGGCCTATTTTCAAAAGGCCCGGCGGCACGCATAAAGCTCCGGACGTGTGTGAGTCCCGGGGCTTGAAAAAATGGGCGGTCTGGGGGGTGAGGTGAGGGCGGGGGCATGGCCAGCGGCCTCTGAAAGGCCGCTGGGCCGGGGGATCTCGTGCCGGTAGTTGGCCAGCACGCGCAAGTAACTTGTGAGATAAAGGTAGGGGGGGGTTGGGCTGGGGGGCAGGACAGGTAGGGGAAGGGGGGGGAAGGAACGGGGAAAGCCAGCTGGTCTCCCCGAGGGCTCGGCGCGCGCAAGGTGCACCAGTGTGCAGCCCCTTGCGCGTGCTGACCCCAGATTTTATAACATGCGCGCTGCTGCACGCGCATGTTATAAAATTGGGTGTACCTTTTAAAATCTGCCTCATATTGCTGATTTTACAGGTGTAACCATTGTGTTGCTCTTTGAAAATTCCCCTCCCCCCAAAGAATAGTTCCTACCTATTTCCTTCCATCTTCTTAGAAATTGATGCTGTGTAAAGGTCACTAAAGCTGGTCTAATTTTACAGTAAACCCATACTGGGGGCTGGAATTAGAGAAGAGCAAATGTTTCTATTGCATGAAACCTTGTTCAAAAGAGTGGGAACTCCACTAGTTATTTTCAATTTATAGGCTAATTTGAATTGTGTTTGGATTTTTGTGATCTGCTGAAATCAGGCTAAAATAATGAAGTTCCCTTGAGGCTGATGTATTAATCTGTGATGTTTTCTGTGGGTTACTGCATATGCAAATGAGCTCATTTACATCCACAGCTCATTTTCGCGCATAAGGATCTACGCGCCGTCGTATCTGGGAACTTTTCGCATTCCCGGCCAGGCCAACATGCAAAACATTTTTCTTGTTGGCAGCCCTATGAGGGTCTTTATGGTTTAAAGGGGGCCACATGACTTATCACCCCCTTCCTCTTCACCCTACCCCTCTCCAACTCCCATAACAACAGCTCTCTGGTACTGCTAGTGGCCACCGCCACCACAACCCTCAAGCTCTTGATGGGACAAAAAAGTTAAAAATCCATGGGGATGATTTAGGGGGTGGGGGAAGGGGGAGAGCCTAAAAATAGTGACAGTCATGGTTGTGGATCCTGCTACTCCCACCTCTTTGCCACCCCCAAGCTTACCCAATATCTGAGGAGGTTTTCTGGAGCAGGAGTAACGCCCACTCGCTCTTGCCACATTGGCACATTTTTCAAAATGGCACCAGCTGACTGGCTAACCCCATGAATTCCTTTGTCATATGGATGATGACAACTCTATTCAATTAAAATTTATTTATATTTATTTATTTAATTCTTTTATATACCGATCTTCATGACGGGTGTCATATCAAATCGGTTTACATGGAACGAAGGGGAAAACATTCTTATCAACCGATTAACAATAAAATAATCAGAGGAGGTAAAAAGTTACATATAACAAGGAGATCAAACTTGGGAATTGAAGAAAGAAGAACAGAGAGATAGCAAAAGCCATTAATCACAATGGTTATGTAAGTTGTAAGGAAGGCTTGAGATGTAGAGTATCTAAAGTGAAAAGATTAAGGGAAAGCTTGGCTAAATAGCCAGGTTTTAATTTTTTTTCGAAATGTTTGCAGAAATAACAGGATACAGCAAGTATACAGAAGAAAACAACCTTAGTAGGATAAAAAAACACACACAAATTAACTCCACTAGCTCATCTCTTGGGGGGATGAAAGGAGAGGGAGAGATGCAGTGGTTATAACCCAGTGCCTTTTTGGAAGGACGTCTAGGTCCTTTCCATTCTTTGCTGCAATTGACTGAGTGCAAGTTTCGGAGCAAGGCATTGTATTAAATTATCTGCACTGAGATTCCCAGCCTGGCGCAAGCATTATAAAGAAATATTTATTACCTATGCAGAGGAGAATTCTCTACAGTTATTACTGATTAGATTACAGTGCAGTTTTTCTTTTTTTTTTCTTTTTTTCACTTCCTTTTTCAGCTTTTCATTCTCTCTCATTGTGATATTATTTGCTATTTTGTGATTTTTAGAACCCCCCTACTACTTTAATGAAGGTATGCCCTTAAAATGTAGACTTACCATACATTTTACTGAGACATAGTTGTTAATATTTTCTAAAAAAATATAGAGATCAATATTCAAAAGTCTATGGGTCATTTTGGAGTTACAAGCACAAAAGCTAAGATTTGAATATTTCCTTCCGCAAACCTCATAACTTTTGGTGCACACAAAATGTGTCTGGACAATAAGGGGCATAAGAGGAGGCATTCCAGCAGCCGGGCTAAACTTTAGCTGGTGAGCACACATAGTGAGCATGCTTAGGCTAAAGTTACTTGCACAAGTCTTATTGGAAACCTTGACATCTTATCTTTACCTGGATAAAGTTAGGAAAGCAACTTTATCCACGTATATATTAGCAGGAGATTTGCATGCGTAAGTCCTGCCGAATATCCAGGGCAAGTTACATGCAGAACTTTCCCCCGATACATTTGTCACTCACCATGTCATTTAATATTGAACTCGCACAAGTCTATTTTAAAGGAAAACCTCCTCTGGTTAGATTCTTTTCCACCACTGAAATAATTTCACGTTGTTATTTCCAGCATTATATGTTGTGCTATCCAAGTTCAGAATATATTGAAAGCACACAATTGTATGCTTACCATCCTTTTTACTTTGGAAACTGCAAATGCATCAGCAAGCAAATACTGTGCAGGCGATAATGCTGGAAAAACAAAAGTAATGATGTGCTGGGTGTTTTTAAAGTCACATTTTTCAGCAGCCACCTAGGATTTCTCCTTGCATCTACTGTATTAGTGGAACGACAAGAATTGCACATGTGGGCGGCATATCAAAGATCTGGTCCAGTTTTAATTTGGTACAAGAGAACTGAGCCAGTCTTTCAATGGCCTTTACCTTACTGAAAA
This sequence comes from Rhinatrema bivittatum, assembly GCF_901001135.1. Lineage (NCBI taxonomy): Eukaryota > Metazoa > Chordata > Amphibia > Gymnophiona > Rhinatrematidae > Rhinatrema > Rhinatrema bivittatum. The sequence continues at coordinate 52,390,374 of NC_042615.1, forward strand.
TACCGGGATGATTGTATTGCTAAATCTAGAACAATTCTTGTACTAGAGAAAAACTAAATCTAAAATAAATCTTCTTCTGGAGCCAAACTTTATACTTTATGACATCATCTACCACAACTATGAAAGACACTTAATAGATGTAGAAACAATTAGCTTTACAATTCTTTGAATAGGTCATGTCCTACTTAAAACCTGAGAGCCCAGCTTTCAAACTGTCTATGGGCCACCATTTGTGCGTGTCAGAGGGAGCACGGAGATTTATGCTAGTATTTTATAAACTCCGTGGAGTATACAAAATTTGTAAAGGTATTCTTTACCTTCGGAAGTTATTTACAAGGAACGAAATGCACTTGCCAATGCCATATACATCCATTACTTTACCATCCCCCCAAAATATTTCGAGGGCAGTGCCTGTCAGAATTATGTATTATGGTCCGTGCATGTTTGAGTGGGAGAGTGTGTGTGTCTGTGTGTGTATGTGGGGGAAGAGGGTGGGGGTAGTGGTCTGTGTAGGGGTGCGTTAGTATGGTTGTGGAGAGCCGTATATATGGGACATGCTTGGGTGTTTGTGGCTGTGGTATTCGTATGAGATTTTTTATGCCAGGAGCAATTTGTGTAGCTGTTGGGTGGGGATTTTTTTTTTTTTTTAATTTAAATGGTGAGTGTGGATCAATGTGCATGTTTTGGAGGTTTGGGATAATGTGGGAGAAGGGGTGCATAAGGGGATTATGGGTGAGTTGTGCTTCTGTAGAAAGTAAGTGTGTATGTATATACTTATTTCTTTGTGTTTGTGACTGATTTGGTATATTTGATGGAGTGTATGCTTTAGGGGCAATATGTAGGGGCAGTATTTGTTGTGGTGATGTATGTGTTGAAAGATTTGGGGGGGTTGTATATGGGGGTATGTGTTAAAGATGGTAGGGGGAATGTTTGTATGAAGTTTTTTTTTTATTTTGGTGTGGTAATTAGAGGAATTGTGTGTGTGTGTGTGTGTAAATAAATATGTGACTGTTGGTGGAAGTGGAGGATGTCTGTGTGGAGTATGTGAGGAGGTGTGTGTGTATAGTAGGGGTGTGCATTCGGATTGACCGCATTAGTAAAACGCAACTCATATTTTTTTTTTACTTAAAAAATTGATTCGACATAAACGATCGGATTTCCCACATATCGAACATAGATATGTTCGATATGTGGGAAATCGCGATTGTTGAGCCAAAATAAAAATATAAACCCCCTCACCCTCCTTAAGCCCCCCCCCCCCCCGACTTACCACAACTCCCTGGTGATGGAGCGAGGAGTGAGGACGCCATTTCTGCAATCCTTGGCGAGAAGCATGTGACGTCGGCGGCACGTCGAGTGACGCCGGCGTCACGTGATTCCCGGCTCGTTCGCGCCGGACGGCTCGTTCGGCCCAAAAAGAACTTTTGGCCAGCTTGGGGGGGCCTCCCCCCCAAGCTGGCCAAAAGTTCTTTTTGGGCCGAACGAGCCGTCCGGCGCGAACGAGCCGGGAATCACGTGACGCCGCGTCACTTGACGTGCCACCGACGTCACATGCTTCTCGCCAAGGATTGCAGAAATGACGTCCTCACTCCTCGCTCGATCACCAGGGAGTTGTGGTAAGTCTGGGGGGGGGATTAAGGAGGGTGAGGGGGTTTAATTTTTTTTTTTGCACATATGTACATATACCCAACTCATTGGATTTTTTTTATGTCCATATTGGCCGCAAGTGGGACCCCCTTTCGGACATAAAAAATATGAACATAAAATTTTGCTCTGCACATCCCTAGTGTATAGCATGGGCAGTATGTGTGGGGAGGTAGCATGTGCATATGTACTCTAGCTGCCGGCTCCTCTGGCTATGCTGTGTAGTTTTTCTTCTGTGATCAGAGATTTATGCACATATATTACCAAGCTGCAGAATTTAAGAATGGTAACTTTGAAACCAGCGCACAGGTGCACTTTTGGCAGGTGTATGTCGGTGTGTGTCCAGGTATGCAGCCATTTTATAACTTGTGCGCAAGTTATAAAACAGACCGGACGCGCACACGTGTGCACACAGTTTTAAGTGTGCACATGCTCAGATGCATGAATTGGGTTTCTAATGCATAAGTCAGAGTATTTTAAAACTGGGGTGCATCCACGCCATGACCAGTTTCACCATTTCATCCAACAGTTCACCCAGTGTTGAGCTAGGTCCTCCGAATCCCCTTGGTTTAATAGACTGCACTTGCCTCAGTTACCCCCGACCCTTTAAATGCCTCCGAAATGGCTGTTTTGTTTTTCACAGTTACACCTCCATAGCAGAAGTAAAATTATGTGGCAGTAAAATTATGTGGGCTGGGTTGTGTAAGTATTTACATGCACATCACTTGGCCACACCCTGAAGCACCCTTCCTGGGCCACGCCCCTCCTTTTGAAATCTAGTGAGATGTGCGTGCAGCAGGAGATATGTGCCCATCTGAGTGGCTTTTAAAATTCGGTCGGAGAGCATAAGCCTAACTTGCGCAAACAACCACTAGTCGATGAGTGCGCCAGGCATTTAAAATGTGCCTCGCTGTGTGAAATTTTACACAGCCAGAAAATATATGTGAATAAATGCCTATGCATGTGCAGACGAAAGATTACACAAATGGATATATTGTCAGATGCAGGGAGAGTAATTTTATAACAAACTCTGTAACACATGCATATCAAAAATACATAAGATATACCAGTTTTCAAAGGGAATTTATGCGCAGAAGTTCATTTTCAAAATTATAAAGGAGGCGATTTTCAAAGGAGTTACGCATGTAAATGTCATAGCAATTTTCAAAAGCCATTTACATACCTACAGTGCACTTACACGTGTATAACCTTTGGACAATTCAATGGCATATATTGTGGCAATTTTAAAAAGTCCACTTACTCGAGTAAAGTCATTTACACGCTTCAAACCCAGTTTTATGCATGCAAATCATTTTGAAAATTACCCTAATAATGCTCACAATCTAACCTGCACAAAGTTACACCTCTACTTTGCAGGGTGCAAACTTTTATTTTTTTAAACTATTTATTTATAATTTTTACACGAAATTGTTACGCTTGGGCTGAGTTCAGGGGTAGTGAACACCACCCAAAGGGGTGGCTCCAGGTGGAGAGAGACAGGGATGGCTGGAAACCGTGGCTGGGTCAGGGCAGACAGCAAGAAGCAGTGTCTGGGTCTAGGCTGGGTCAGGGCAGGCGGCAGAGCAAGGCAGGTCAGAAGGCCCGTAGGCCACACACACACACAGACGGCCCGTAGGCCAGACACCATAAGCGGGGCAAGGCAGGTCAGAAGGCCCATAGGCCACACACCGTGAGCGGGGCAAGGCAGGCCAGAAGGCCCGTAGGCCACACACACACACACAGAAGGCCCGTAGGCCACACACCTGTAAGCGGGGCAAGGCAGGTCAGAAGGCCCGTAGGCCACACACACACACAGAAGGCCTGTAGGCCACACACCGTAAGCGGGGCAAGGCAGGTCAGTAGGCCCGTAGGCCACACACACACAGAAGGCCCGTAGGCCACACACAGTAAGCAGGGCAGAGAGCCCGTAGGCCAAACACACACAGACAATAGAGCAGAGGGCCCGTAGGACCGCATGCACAGTAAGCAAGGCAGGGCAGGGCAGAAGGTCCGAAGACCATACACAGCACAAGGTAGAAGGCCCGAAGGCCGCGCAGGGCAAGGCAAGACAAGACAAGGTAGAAGGCCCGAAGGCCGCGCAAGGCAAGGCAAGACCGAAGGCCACCAAGACTAGGCTAGACAAGACAAGGTAGAAGGCCGCGCAAGGCAAGGCAAGGTAGAAGGCCCGGAGGCCGCGCAAGGCAAGACAGAAGGCCCGAAGGCCGCGCAAGGCAAGACAGAAGGCCCGAAGGCCGCGCAAGGCAAGGCAAGACAGAAGGCCCGAAGGCCGAGCAAGGCAAGGCAAGACAGAAGGCCCGAAGGCCGAGCAAGGCAAGGCAAGACAGAAGGCCGCGCAAGGCCGAGCAAGGCAAGGCAAGACAGAAGGCCGAGCAAGGCAAGGCAAGACAGAAGGCCGCGCAAGGCAAGGCAAGACAGAAGGCCCGAAGGCCGCGCAAGGCAAGACAGAAGGCCCAAAGGCCGCGCAAGGCAAGACAGAAGGCCCAAAGGCCACGCAAGGCAGGCTAGAGCAGGGAGCCCAGGTGAGCTCGATGCCGAAGCACCGAGGCAACTGTCAGGCAGGGTTATAAGGGCACACCCAGAGCATAGAGTGGACAGAGGAGATGGACTGGGCCTGTCAGGAAAGCCAGCTCTAGAGGGGCCCCTGGTGGTGAGGCGGTTGCACAGCAGCCACAGCCGTAACAGAAATTGCAAGATTAACTTATAATAAAAATCAACATTGATATCGCAAAATACAATATAAAAAAAGAAAGGGAAAAGGAAATATTAATTAATGCTACCCAGTCCACAAATCATGGGGAGGCAGGGATCCACTACAGTACCAAACAAATGAGACTACGCAAGTGAGGAATAATTAGAACAAACATTAATGAGGACATCAAGGAGAAACAGCAGGGATTGGTGAGGAAATCATTGAAGGGGATAGATCCAGCTTGCTACTGAGGACAGCAGTCAAATGTGAAGGGTCATATAAAATATATCTAATAGATTTATACTTCACAACACATTTGCATGGAAAATTCAGCCCAGAAAAGTGCACCCAACTGTAAAGCTAGGTTGCAACAAAAGAAACTGACAATGCTTCTTTTGTGTGAATTTACAAAACAATCGAAGAACCCAATTTCTATCAGGATCAAGAACAAAATTCACAATTAAATTCGCCAAAAAAAAAGTTTCTCCTCCTCACTTTGTAAAGTCCGAGTTATATTGAGGGAATCAAATGAAGATGGGGAAGCTGATGCATCAGCCACTTCACCTTTCTCTTTCTTAAAAGGTGGCAAATAATAGACTTTAGAAAGGGGAGGAAGAGATTTCTCTGGGATTTTTAGGATTTCCAATTGGTATTTTTTAAATAAATCCCCTGGCATGGAAAATGAATAAATCTAAAGGTACGATGTTCAACAGTATTCTATTCTCAAGTCTTTCAAGTTTATTATCTAGAAGCATATTACATTTTATAACCCAATCTTCTATATCTTCAATATGATAGAGGTGTTTAAAATCATGAGAGGTCTAGAACGGGTAGATGTGAATTGGTTATTTACTCTTTCGGATAATAGAAAGACTAGGGGGCACTCCATGAAGTTAGCATGTGGCACATTTAAAACTAATAGGAGAAAGTTCTTTTTTACTCAACGCACAATTAAACTCTGGAATTTATTGCCAGAGGATGTGGTTAGTGCAGTTAGTATAGCTGTGTTTAAAAAAGGATTGGATAAGTTCTTGGAGGAGAAGATCATTACCTGCTATTAATTAAGTTGACTTAGAAAATAGCCACTGCTATTACTAGCAATGGTAACATGGAATGGACTTAGTTTTTGGGTACTTGCCAGGTTCTTATGGCCTGGATTGGCAACTGTTGGAAACAGGATGCTGGGCTTGATGGACCCTTGGACTGACCCAGTATGGCATGTTCTTATGTTCTTATGTTCTTATCCATCAGAGAGGTCCTCTGCTCTGGGATAAAGGTGATTTTGACACTGGAAGGTCCAACAGTGCACCTGCCCCTGCTGTCACCTCTAGTGACTTCTCCCAAGGTATAATAAGAACATAAGAAATTGCCTTGCTGGGTCAGACCAAGGGTCCATCAAGCCCAGCATCCTGTTTCCAACAGAGGCCAAACCAGGCCACAAGAACCTGGCAATTATTCAAACAATAAGAAGATCCCATGCTACTGATGCAATTAATAGCAGTGGCTATTCTCTAAGTAAACTTGATTAATAATGGTATAATTAATGGTTACCTAAGGCCAGTTGACAAAGTGCTCAAGGGCTCCCACCGGCATCAATGACTTAGCAGCTTGGTAAGTATGAAACCTACTCTTGTGTTTCACCAAAGTGATAGGAAAACAGGAGCAGCTTATGAGAGCAAAATCAGCATGCATCTGCCATCTTGCTCTGACCCAGCAGGGCATAACTTGTGTGGGTTAATTTACATGCATATGTTTATAATCAAAAGCATACATGTAAATTTCACTGCCACCCCAACTCAGCCCAGGAACGCCTATTGTGAATGCGTGAAATCAAATTACATGCATATGTGATTTTATAAAAAGGCATTTGCATGCATAAACTCATGTTTTATATTTTTAAATAATTTTGAAAATTATCCTATAAAGAATTCCCTAAAATAAATAAATGCATACATACATAAATAAATAATAGGGCTATTATGGCTTGGCTCCTGGCCCGATGTCATAAAGTCTTGCCAAACCATCAGCTTTTGAACTGGTTGTCAAGTAACCATAGTGATGAACAGTGACTCAAAGCTCCAATTTTGTTTCTCTTCAAGTTGTTGAAAGGAGTTTCCTTCTTATGCTCTTTAAAATCATCTTGTGTAAACATTTTCTAACCAACACATAAAAGCACCCCCTGAAATATACACAAACCCATACTATACAGACCTTTTTGAGTTTTTGCAGTGCATGCTATTTTACTGCAAGTGGGGTTAAATTTATTGCACATGTGATATTCATACAAGCCTTTTGAGGAGGGGAGAGAGAGAGAGAGAGAGAGAGATAGAGAAAGAGATTCTTTAGAAGAAGCTCCTGTAAGTAAAGTATTTATACCACTGTAGGATGGTCAACTAGTAACTCAAGGTGCGGTTTTGGTGTTGGTCTAGGGTTTGGGAGGCAGATTTACAAGCACAATCAGAGGTTTGAACAGCACAGTACACATCAGTAAAGATTTCAAGTGATTTGGAATGAGGAAAGGTACATAGAGATGAGATTTGTACATTGATCTCTCGACCTAGTTTGATTCGTCTCTACCTAGCTGCTATCAAGCTAGGACGAGAGTACATTGTACAAATCTCATCATTGAGTAACTTTCCTCATTCCAAATCACATCAAATCTTCACTGATGTGTACTATGCTGTTTGTACCTCTGATTCTGCATATAAAACTGCCCCCCAAAACCTAGACCACCACCAAAACTTCACTTCAAGTTACTAGTTGACCCTCCTACAGTGGTAAAAAAGTTGACTAATATGTGCACTTCCCCAGAGGTGTGCTCTTTCTCCACTCCACTCCCCTCCCCCTCCCCAAAATGTGATTTGTGATAAATATTGCAAATCCTGGTTCGGGCATATCGCACAGCATAATGCCAGGAAAAAAGGTGTAGTTATTTCCAGCATTATAACATGTGTTATGCTATCACTTACAACATTAATATGCATCTTGCAATGCGAAAAATAATGCATGCATTATGGCCCTAAAGCCTGCAATAACACCCTAACACATTTTGACCCTGTTAGCCGGATATAACTTATCCGACTAAGGGGGTCATTTATCAAAGTGTTATATGGTGTTTTCACATGCGAAAAGCACCTTTAATGCATGTAAAAACACCATAATGCTGTGAGAGAGAGAGAGAGAGAGAGAGAGAGAGAGAGAGAGAGAGAGAGAGAGACTAGCTATAAGGTCCTCATACTAGGTAGGTATTTATACCTCTATAGGAGGCCCACCTAGCTACTCGAGGTGAGTTTAAGTATTAGTGTAGGGGTTAGGGGCCACTTTGACATGCAGAGTGCAACATATGAACAGAACAGTGCACTCTTGTGAAGATTTGATGACCTTCGGAGTGAGGAAACTCACCCAAAGATGAGATTTGTGCAATGTTCTCTCAATCTAGATTGATGGACTCTCTACCTGGGTAACATCAAGCTCTTTCTCTCTATCTCTCCCCCCAGTGGTTGTAGGTAGGAATTGCAACAATTGTGGTACTGCAAAGTACGAAAAATAAGATAGCGCACTTAGCGATAAAGAGCCTATTACCATAAAACACACCCTTTTCCTATCGCATGTGATATTTAGTGCATTTTGATAAATACAGGCCTAAGTTACAATGTTTATTCTAGGGATGTGCAGAGCAAACGTTTATGTTCATAAGTCCATAAGTCGAAAGGGGGTCCCATTTGCGGTCAATATGGACATATGGAGAATTCCATAAGTTGAGTCTATGTCCATACGTGCAAATAAAAATTTAAACCCCTCACCCTCCTTAATCCCCCCCCAAGACTTACCAAAACTCCCTGGTGGTACAGCAGGGAGTCAGGACGCCATTTCTGAACTCCTTTGCGAGGAGCACGTGACGTCGGCGTCACATCGGAGTGACGCGGCGTCACATGATTCCCCGCGCGATCGCTCCGGGACCCTCGTTGCACCCAAAAGGAAATTTTGGCCAGCTTGGGGGGGGTCAGGAGGCCCCCCCAAGCTGGCCAAAAGTTGCACCCAAAAGTTCCTTTTGGGTGCAACGAGGGTCCCGGAGCGATCGCACGGGGAATCACGTGACGCCATGTCACGTGCTCCTCGCAAAGGAGTTCAGAAATGGCATCCTGACTCCCTGCTGTACCACCAGGGAGTTTTGGTAAGTCTTGGGGGGGGATTAAGGAGGGTGAGGGGTTTAAATTTTTATTTAGGATCAACAATCGCGATTTCCAACTTATTCAACATAGCTATGTTGAATAAGTTGGAAATCCGATCGTTTTCGCCTCATCACTTTTTTAAGTTAAAAAAAAAAAAAAAAGTTGCGTTTTACATTTAAGTTCAAAACGAATGCACACCCCTAGTTTATTCAGTGGCACGGCGAAGCCACTGAATACACGTGTATATGTGTGTACTTCTTTGTATAAGTCCACCCAGCTAAGCTTAGACCTGCTCTATAGGGTGTCTAAACTTAGATCTACCCTTATATGCCTTACTCTGAATATCGGTAGTTAGGCATATAAGTTATATGTCTAACTTGATCCACCCCCATTCTGCCCAGTACATGCCTACTTTTTATGCGTGTATATTTTAGCTATATAAGGGACTTATAAGGCTAAGCAGCTGCTGAACATGGGCGCATATTCAGCGGCCACTACCTAGCTGCATAAGTTTCGATTATCCAAAATTATTAAAAACTATCTCAATGTAATTGAGAAGTAGCAGGATGTTATGAAGTTCCTATTGAGGAAACAATATTAGTGTAATACAAAGGTATTTTTTAGTAAGAAATGCCAGTATAAAGAAAATCTAATCACTTTGATGTTATTTTATTGCATACACAAACACACACACATGCACACATACAAATTCACATTTACACAGTACATTCTTTCATACACAGTCTCATTCTCTCTCACACAAATGCAGAATATACATAATACCCACATGAACATAAACTACACATACACAAAATCACACACACACACAAACATATACACTGCACACACAAACCTGCATGCGCTCACATCCATACATAACAAACTTATATGCAGCACATTCTTACTCATTCAGCCACATTCTTTATCTCCCACACACATAAACACATACACAAACATATAGGTGAGAGAGAATGTGGCTTTAGATATGTATTCGTTTGTGCATGAGAGAGAATGTGGTTGAAAGTGTGTATAGGGGAGAATTTAATTGCTAAATCTAAATTTAAACATTTCTTTAATGAGGAAAATAATTGCTATACTTTTAGTAGATTTTTGACACACTCTGCCTGTGATTTCAAGAGTAGGTGAAATTGATTCATATCTTAGAAAATAATTTCAGTGGAACAAAGTAAAGAAAGTTTTCATTAAAAACTAATATGAGAGTACTTTTAAAAGTTGATACTGTAGCTGCAAATTTAGCAAATATATTATTACAAATTACAGTGGGTAAACTGCCAACAGAAAATGGTGAAATAAAAAATACCCAAAGACAAGATCAATTAATTGAAACGGTTTATGCAGATATAAACAAATTAAGAAGCAAACAACCTATGTGGCTATGTGAGCATGCCATTTTGGCAAAAACAAATGAAACAGTTTCTAATATTAATATTTATCCATTAAATGAATTAAACATTCAGTAGATTGAATACAAATCAATAGATGGAACAACAGATATAGATGAAACTATCAATTACCCAGTAGAATTTCTAAACTCTGTAGAACCATCTGGAATGCCTCCTCACAAGCTGGTACTTAAGACTAGTATTCCAATTACACTACTGCAAAATTTAGATCCTATTCAACTGTATAATGGAATATATGTTCAAATAAGTCTGAAATCATAACTCACTGAAAATAAAATATTGAAAGACTGAGCAAAGGGAGAAAATTTGTCTTTTTGAAATAGTCTTTGATCCTAGAGGCTGAACCATCGCTAACTTTATAGACCAACCCCTTAATTAGGGGGTTGATTACACAGAATAACCTGACATTGATTGGCAGAGTATCACAAGTAAGTAATTTAGAGAAATTTAGTTATTTGTGGAATCAAAACATTTAAGTAAAGTTCAGGGGGAGCTTAATTAGTAATACCATAATATATACTTCAGGTTATATAATTTCCAGATAAATTACTAGTCATCAGTTAGAGGAAAGTACCGGAAAGAAGAGGGATAGCAAGTGATTATGTCATTTTGTGTTTTCTGCAAATAGAAAAAATAAAGTAATTTTTTTGTGAGCTGATTGGTAGCATCATATCAGATGTTGTGGAAATAAAGTCTAGGTGCTTTGATTTACATTTATACACGCAGTAATAAGAGTCTATAAAGGGAACAATACAAAATACCATAGCTCATATATTTTGTAGTCTGAAAGAATAAGATAAGATATTTCATACTGCCAAACATCAAGCAAGCAAGCAAACTGTTGGCCTGGCGCAGGATTGGAATAGCCCTCTGGTCGGACCCATAGAGCGCCTGCTACCAGAAGGCGGAGCACACAAGGAGACAGAGGCTAGCTGGAGCTTCACCAATAACAGTCTAGGGTTTCTGCAGGTTAAGCCCTTGGGTACCCGGACCACCTGGACTTAGTTGGGCCTTCGGTGGTCTCCCGGAGAGGTATCGGAGAGGTGTGCCCACCACTAGCAAGGGTGCGTGGCTGATGCAGAATGAATGGGCTAGACCAGAACCGGAAGCTCCGGAGTCCTCGGGAAGGCAGCAGCTCAGAGAGGTCCTCCAAATGAGAAAGTCAGCACCTGCAGGTCTAGCCATGTGGAAGCCGCAGTTGTTATCCAAGTGCATAGGCACGATGGTCACCAGGGGCCAGAAGAGAGTGTCCGAATGAAGTGCAAGGGTAAAATCTAGAGTATCAGTCCAAGAGAGGTCAACCAAAGCAGGGGTCAATACCATAGTCAGTCTGTGCATAGTCGTGGCAAGGGAGGGTCGGTTCCAGGTGGAAAAAAGTAGAGTGGTCAGGCAGGCAGTGGTCAGTTCCAGGCAGCAGACAGAAGAATGGTCAGGCAGGCAGAGGTCAGTACCAAGAAGTCAGTCTGGATAGGTACTACCTGGGAAGGACAAAGGAGCAGGAGACACTGGAACAGGAGACACTGGAACACGAAGGCAAAACTCACTACACCAACGGTGTCGACCCGATTGCCAAGGCAGGGATCAGGGTTTGAGCCCTGCCTTATATATGGAGCCTCAGTGATGTCATCGGCATGCGCCTCCCAGGGTTTTCCCATGCTACTCCCTTTAAGAGTGGCGAGGTTGGCAGCGCACGCACCTAGGAGCGGGGCCGAGCCGGCGGAAGACGCGGAGCCCCAACAGGAGCTCCGCTGTGAGGCCTGCAGGGACAAAGATGCCAAGGGAGTCAGCAGTGAGCGACGGGGATGCCGGGGGTTCGCAGCAGCAGGCAAGCCTGCGCTAGTGGACGGTAATGTCAGGTGAGCAGGCCTGGTCGCAGCATCCACGCGGCCGGGGCGAACAACACAAACAGGACCATAAGCAGGGATTCTGAGTGTAGAGGTGGAAGTTAGATTCCACAGGCTAGCTAATTTTACTTGCAGGACAGTTGAGGAAAAGGCAAGGACTTTGGCAGGTCTTTCTCATTTATTTCCACAAGTACCAGAAGTTAACAAAAACTGAAGGATGGCCAGGAAACATCATATCACCAGAGCTGTAGCTGTTTTTGTCACTTCTACTGTTGTCCAGACAGATGTCATAATCCATAGTGAGGAACCGGTTCAGTGTGAAAGATGTCTGCAGATTGACTCTCTCAGGAGACAGGTCGCAAAACTCAGAGAGGAGGTGGTGAGATTGAAAAGATCTAGGAAAATGAAGACTTCATCAATGAAATGCTTATCAAGGCATCTAAGATGGAGAGAGGAAGCAGAAAGGAAGGTGAAACTGGATCATAAGATAATAGCTGGACCTAGATTATTATGGCTGCAAGAGCCTACACCATGGCTCTGATTTCCCTTGAATTGAAGTACCAGTATGCAGTCCTGAAAGAGGAGGAGGAGCTACCATTCCATGATAAGGAGGAACCAAAACATCCAAAGCAGCAGGCACAACAACCACTGCACCTAGGAAGCAGATCGTAGTAGTAGTTGGTGACTCATTTCTGAGGGGCACAGAGGCATCCATCTGGAGACCAGGCAAAGTGCTGTCTGCTGGGTGCCAAAATCCAAGACATTATGGAGAGATTGCTGAAAATCCTCAAGACTACTGACTACTAGATGATGCTACTCATCCATGTTGGCAGGAATGATGATGTGAGGTATCACACACATCATATCAAAAGTGACTTCATAACTCTGAGAGAGAGGATAAAGCAGATAGGTGCACAGGTCACATTCTCCTCTATCCTCCCAGTCAAGGATAAAGGCCCAGGCAGGAAAGCTTGCATTCTGGAGATAAATGAATGGCTACATAGATGGTATTGACTAGAGCATTGTGGCTTCCTGGATCATAGGATGATATTTTAAGGACTGCGAAGCAGAGATAGGGTCCACCTCTCAAAAAGAGGTGCAGTGTCTTTCAACAGAGAATGGAAAATTTACTGAGGAGGGCTTTAAGCTAGAATAATCAGAGATAGATGAACAAAACCTAAGGTAAGCAAAACAAATACTTGTATAGAAATGGGAAAAAAGACAATATTTGGAAAGCCATGCACATTAATGCTCATAGTATGGGAAATAAACACCTGGATCTAGAGGCAGTCATGGATTTAAATATAGTGTCTGTCACAGAGATGTGGTACATGAAAAACCATGATTGGGATATAGATAGATATACCAGGCTACAATCTATTCATAAAGATCTGGGTAGGAAGGACAGGAGAAAGCATAGCATTATATATAAAAATCAAACCAATCATACAAAAGAAAGTCCAATTCAGAAAGTGTATCGGCACAACTGTTTCACAAAACTGTTTACGGCCTAATTTTAAAAGGTCGTCGCGTGCCAATACTGGGAGATACGCGCATGACCGAGCTGCGTGCGTGCCGCATGCATTTTCACCGCGCCGTGGCCACGTGCATATCTCGCTAGCATGCGTATGGTAGAAAATCGGCATGTCCACATGTACATGCTGGGAAGTGCGCGCGCGCAGAGTGGAAAATCTACCCCTAAGAGTAGTGGTAAATGGAGTTTTCTTTGAGGAGGGGGGTGCCTCAGAGATCAATCCATGGACCAGTTCTTTTCAATATTTTAGGGATTGACATAGCAGAAGGATTGTCGGGAAAGGTTTGTATTTTTGCTGATAATACAAATCTAACACAGGAACAGCAATAACCTGTTTTTACATCATATTCAAATAGCCACATATCTTTGTACTAAAGCATTTATTATAATTATAAAAATATATATCTAATAATTATTATACATTCTTTAATACAAAGAGCTTTCGTACAAAGATATGAGGCTATGAATATGATGTAAAAACAGTTTATTGCTGTCCTTGTGTTGGAATTGTGTTAATTAGTTTGGGTATTGCTGAGTAGGAGAATATTGGGTTAGTATAGTCTATTTTTGCTGATAATACCAAAATTTGCAACAGCAAGGACAGCTAGGAAGGTGGGATCCAGCGAAGCTTGATGAATGGTCTAAAGTCTAGGACAGTGATGGCAAACTCCAATCCTTAAGTGCCACAACCAGGCCAAGCTTTCAGAACCACTCCCTTGATTTTTGTATCCTAAAAGCATCACTCTGCATTTTTTAGCATTAAATCTAATATGCATGAGATAGATTTGCATACAATGGAGGCAGTGCATGCAAATCGTTCTCATGCACACTCATTGTAGATATCCTGAAAACCTGGCCTGTTTGTGGCAGTGAGGACTGGCGTTCGCCATCGCTGGTCTAGGATCTGGCAGCTAAGATGTAAATCTAAAAAATGATTTTAGGATACAAAAATCAAGGGAGTGGTTCAGTATTGGAGGTGACATTCTGCTAAGCATGAAGGAAGACCAGATCTGGGGATGATTGTATCTGATGATCTTAAGTTGCCAAACAGGTGGCTAAAGCAACGGCAAAAGCCAGAAAGATGCTTGGCTGCATAGGGAGAGGAATGGTCAGCAGGTAAAGTGAGGTGATATTGCCACAAAGGTGAGATCACCTTTGGAATACTGTGTGTGCACAATTCTGGAGACTGCACCTGCAAAAAAGATATAAACAGGATGGAGCTGGTCCAGAGGGCGGCTACTAAATTGCTAGGTGTTCTTTGTTCTAAAAAAAGCCTGCTGACTTTTAAGAAAAAACTCAAAACGTGGCTGTTCCGCCTAGCCTTCCCAGAACCCTGGGATACACATTAGACGTTATCTACTCACGATCAATTGTACCTCCCCTCCTCTGATTACCTGGACAGCATGGATACCGACTCTAACATGTGGACTAACTCTAGTCTGGACTATCTCTAGTCCGGAATTTGTTATTTCTCCTTTTAACTTAACTTAATCTTTTTTCTTCCAGCTGCCTAAGCTTCCAAGTTCACGGTCCTCGTTTAATGTAACTTTGTTTTTTTTCCTTTACCTAGTTATTTTTACCCATGTTCAATGTAAACCGACCTGATATGGTATTTAACCATGAAGGTCGGTATAGAAAAATGTTAAATAAATAAATAAAGCATACAGGGATGGACTTAAAGATATAAACATGTACACCCTAGAGCAGGGATGGGTAATTTCAGTCCTCGAGGGCCCCAAACCTGTCGAGGTTTTAGGATATCCTAATGAATATGCATGACATAGATTTGCATACAACTGAGGCAGAGTGCATGCAAATCTCTCTCATGCATATTCATTAGGGGTATCCTGAAAACCAGACTGGTTTGTGGCCCTCGAGGACCGGAACTGCCCACCCCTGCCCTAGAGGAAAGGTGAGGTAGGGGAGATATGATAGAAGCATTTCAATATCTCAAAGGTTTTCCTGCACAGGCAGCAAGAGTCTTTCAGTGGAAAGGAGGTTCTAGAACGAGGGCTTGTGGAGTAACCTTAGGAAATATTTATTTACAGAGAGGATGGCGGTTGCATGGAACGGCCTCCTAGTGGAAGTGATGGAGACAAAAACAGTATCTGAATTCAAGAAAGTATGGGATAATACAGGAGACCTATAAAGGAGTGATAGGAATTATAAAAGTAAATTAACTGGATGGATAGGCAGAGAAGATGCGGGCCATACAGTCTTTTTCTGCCATCATGGTTCTCTGTTTCTATGCCAATCCTTAAAATCTGAATGGCTCAAGCAACTGAAGTCCTGAACTCAGATCCCCATTATTTATTTATTTAGGCCTCTCCCTCATGTCATATATTTTGTAAACAAAGAAAAAAAAGAAAATCCTGCAGTGATTTGTAAGCCAGACTCGAGCCATAGTTTGTAGATATCCCCTCTTTAATCCAAGTTTATTAACTTTTGTAAACCAAACTTACTGTAACATGCCGTGATCTCTGTCATTGGAAAGGCATGATATAAATAAAAGATGATGATGGTGATATATTCATACTATGCTTTCCACTAATCCCTGCTTATTTTTATATTCAGTTTAAAAGACTGCAATTTCTTATTAAAATCTGCTTTACGAGGACCATAAAAAAAAGCACAAGGACACTGTTTAAAAATTGCATGAATTGATTTAAAACCACTTGATTTCTCTCAAGGTCTCTTTATATTGCATTTTCAAGACCTGGAAGTTCAAATGATCTTTATATATTTTTGCCATATAGAAAAATTGCTAACATTATGTACAGAAATACCTTCATAAATTATCATTTTAATTATAAGATTTGTTCCTCACATAGTATTAAAATTTTACATTTTTTTTGTAAATGTCATATTAAAAATGGATAAATAAAAAAAATAAAATGTAATGTTAATCTTTGACAAAAAACATAAATAAAAAAAATCTAATTTTATTTTTCATACTTAGTTTATATTTTTAAAAGAATTAACAATTAATATTTAGAGATTAACCATGATAATAAATTATCTTACATTTCCTAACATTATAGCCAACTCCACAAACAACTTCAATATTGGGTGGGAAAAGGGAACAAAAAGTAAGATGGTCAAAGCTGCAGATGACGCAAAATTATTCAGTGGAGTCAAAATGCAAGTCGACTGAGAGGAATTACAGGAGATCCTTGTGACACTCCATTCTTTCTGGCTACTTTTTAAAAAATGCACTTCTCTCCCAGCCCCCTCCCTGCAACCTGGACAATCATATCCACCAACAAACCTGCTTATTATTTATTTATTTATTTAGCATTTTTCTATACCGACTTTCCAATAACAAAATTATTGATCAATTTGGTTTACATTTTAAACAATAACAACAATGACAAGTAAATGTCTTACAATGAACAGGTCGAATTAACTTGGATTAAGATATATGGGGGTAATAACATATTATTATATATTATATATATATATATATATTATATATATATATATATATATATATATATATATATATATATATATATATATATATATATATATATATTATATGGGGGTAATAACATATTATTATATATTGATATTTAAATTTCCCAAGGCTAATCCCTAAGCGTTGCTTCCTAAATGCTGTTCATCTTGTTCAGATTCGAGCCTGAGGTAAGTAAATGTGAAATATACTCCCCCACTTTAGATAGATTTTTTTTTTTTGAAGAAGAAGAAGAAGGTGATAGAATTGTGAATGTATCTGAAAGATGCGTGAATGGCCAGTAGCAAGGGTGCTAATTCAGCCCCCTTTTCAGGATGGTTTTCAAGCAGCCCAGGTAGCATTGAAATTTGACTGCACCATGAAGACACGGACTTTACTGAGTATTTTCAAAGTGAACTTTTGCACAGGTTTGCTTTGAAGAACTTGTGTATATGGCCGAGCATGCACAGACATTTGCTTGTATAAAGTTACACCTCCTCTTTGGAGAGTATAAGTTAGGTGATTCAGATCTTTTTTCCTTTTTTTTTTTTCAGATGACAACATTAATTCAATGGAACTAGAAGGTTAAAGATAAGCTCGTCACCTAAAGTGATGACATATGGGGTGCCATAGGGATCAGTTTTATCCTCCCTCCCATGTAATATGTATCTGAAACCTTTGGCAGTTGTTATTAGGAGACTGGGGTTTACATCCGTTATATCTATGCTGATGATTCTCATTATATAATACTGTTAGGGAAAAATAATGAGAAAAACCCTCTAGGGCATTAATGAGGGTCTAGAGGTTATTAGGTGATGAATGGTTAGTAACAAACTCGTGCTGAGCCAAGCAAAAAAACTGGGTAAGGATGTGCATTTATTTTAAACTAAATGAAATATGCAATGAAACACTCACATTTAGTTTCATTTAAAAATAAAAACCCACAAAATTAGGATTTTTTTAAAAAATAAAACAAAGGCTTAAAATCCCCCACTTCCCCTGTGATCCCATTTAACCTTTCTGTGGGGTCTCTGATGTAGAAAGAGGGAGGTGTGATCCCCAGTCACTCCTGCCCCACCAGCTCTGATAATGAAATTCTGCTATTTGATCCTCATTCTGACACCATTTTGCTTTATGACTGTATTGCATACTGCTGTAAAATACAATTGCATCAGCCTCAGGACTGATGGCACCATTTTCAAACTGGAGCTGGCGGTGCAGGAGCAACTGGGGATCTCAGAATCTTCCATAGGAGAGGTAAGTGTGATCTGAACAGGGTTGGGGGGTGGGTGGCAGGGACATTTCTTTTGCTATTTTACCTCGAAGATAGCACTCAAGTTCACAAGTCAGCATAAGAAATTGGGAGACCTGAAGGAGAAAGTGACATGTAGCGAAGGACAGATATCAGTGATAATTGCTTCAAATGTGGCTTTTATTAAAGACAATCTGGCCGCTGCATAATAAACTAGAACTTTTGGAAGATCCCTACAGAACAAGGAACTTGCATCTATTAAACTTTTCCCAGTTCCAGGCTACTTTCCTCTCAGGAGCTTTTTAAGAAGTACCTGTGTGAGGTATTGAAAATCCCTGCTGAATCTACCCCTTTGATATCCAAGATGCACTATAGCATCAAGCAAATGGAAAAGAAATCAAGATAAGGGAGGTATGGACAATATTTCATTGAACAATCAAACAAGACTCTCAAAAAAGTATTTAGAGCAGTGGTAACAGCCAAAAACAATTCAATCACAACAACAACAACAACAGCAGCCGAAACATCGATCCTGTGTCGGGCTCTCTCTCTCCATCTAAGCCTCACACGAAGAATATGGCGTTTCTTTGCATTGCAGAAAGCTAAGTTAAAATGGAATTTGGACACTTGTCTGCAAAACTACTATAAGAAATTTGAAAATTGTTCTGGTGTATTGGACTGTCTCACTTACGCAAAGCTTCTAAAAACACTCATATAAGACCTATGATTTGATTATACTAACTGGCGTATCACCCTATATGCTATTTAGCATCATAATATATGCCTATGTAAGAGGTCTGATAAATGAGAGAAAAAAATTTCTTTCTCACTATTGGTGTTCAGAATTATTCCTCAACCTATATGGTTAAACAGTTGTTGTTGTGATTGCAATATTTCATAGAAACATAGAAATGACAGCAGAAAAGGACCAACAGTCCATCCAGTCTGCCCAGCAAGCTTATGGTAATTTCTACTGCGCCATACAAGTCCCATTCCCTCTCCCCCCCTCCATACTTATCAGTTTCCCAGACCATCAAAGTGAGAGCCCTTTTTGGTTGCTGTTTGAGTTCAATACCCATTACCTCCTGCCGTTGAGGCAGAGAGCAATGTTAAAAGTTGTATCAAGAGTTTCAGGCTTATTGGTTAAGGGTAGTAACAGCTGCATCAACAAGTTACCCCTATGCTTATTTGTTTTCAAAGACCGCAAAAATCAATGTCCTTGTTGGTTGATGACTGATTCTTAATTTTTCTTTTCCTCTTTTCCGCCTTCCATTGAAGCAGAGAGCAATGATGGAGTTGCATCAACAGTAAGAAGGCTTATTAGTTAAGGGTAGTAACTGCCACACCAGCAAATTACCTACGTGCACTCATTTCTTCATTTTCATTCTCTAATCTTTAGGGATCCACAGTGTTTATCTCATGCCCCTTTGAAATCTTTCACTGTTTTTGTCTTCATCACCTCCTCCAGAAGGGAATTCCAGGCATAACAGTGGGGAGAGTAGGTGACTCTTCATCACAGGCCTTATTCTGCCAGAGCCCACTGTCATCCAATTGTTCCTGGGTTTTTGAATCCTGGATGTCCAATATTTCTGTGGGAGGGGGGATTGATGCACTGGATGATATAACGTTGGGGAAGGTGGGTGTCTGTTTGTCACATCTTGTTCTATCAGAGCTCACTATAAACCATTTTTTCCCTAAGTTTCTGTAACCTCTGTGGGAGATGGGCAAGAGATACCGGATGGTTCAAGGAAGGGGAGGTTAATTAAAACCTGGACAATTCCTCCTTTAGATGAATCAGCTCCATTTTAATTGCAGACATATGAAGGCAAAAGGGACAACCTATGATTCTCCAAATGTCAGGCCTTGGGACATAAGCCCCACAATTGTTGCATTGAATGAAAGATATTTTGTTTAATTAACACTAATTACTTAAAATCATATAGATAAGGTAATATTTATTCTCTAGCAAATATTATTTTTTTTAATAGGTATTTGAAATAAAAACCAATGGGTGAATTTTAAAAAGGCTCGCGCGCACAAATATTGGGAGGTACGCGCATGGCACGCGCCAAGGTGAAGTAAGTTCTGAAATTAAAAAAAAAAAAGGTAGGGAAAGGGGTTTTAGGGGTCAGTAAGGAGAAGGGAAGCAGAGTAGGAAGGGGTATAGGGAACTGGGAACTGATCAATCATGTCGCCACGCATATTTTTAAAAAATTTCCCCCACTACGCGTGCGAGTGGTCACCTGTGCGCTCCAATACAAAATCAGGCACGCATGTGCGCGTGGGTTTCAGATTTTATAATATGCGCGTGGTAACACGCGTTTGCTATAAAATCGGCGTGTCCGTGTGTATGCGCCAGGATCCGCGCGCACATGGATGCCTGCCCTTTTTTTTTTAATCTATTTTTTAGGTTTCACTTAAGAAAATCTGCCTCCTACTAAAAACCAAGGCACACAATTTTGCAATTATACATTACTTCTAAATCTTTTACAACTTCTATAACAACAGACAGTCTGGATTTGTTAGTTTTATTAGAGACCTTTCAAGCAGGCTGATGAACTATCTTCGAGTAAAATGCATGCGTCCAAACTGGGTGCACGTTTTTTGAATGCGAGCACATCCACCTCTCCTGGGCGCTTAATGCAATAGGCATTGAGCTGCTGTGCTAAAAGGGATGTGCAGTATTTATTTAGCATAGGTAATTTGTGTGTCCCTAGCGCTCTGCATTGGGTACCCATGAGACGTGGCTGAGTGCCCTCAACAGCTTGGCCTGAGCTCCCTCAACACCCCCAGCAGGGCTGTTCCCAATTGGTGCTTTTCACTGACACTTGTCAGTGGAAAGGACAATTTCTCTTTCAGAGTAGCCTTCTAAAAGGGGATTAGTCCTTTCACTGATATGTGATCAGCAGTAAGTGAAGGAGTGAATAAATTAAAAGGATGCTGCTTTCTGTGGTTCCTCCAGAAAACAGGATTTTTTTTGTTGAACTCTTGAGCACAGCATGCTTTAATACCAGATCCCAGACAGGCGTTAAATGAGTCGCATTAAAATGGGCGCCTTGGCCTCATGACAATTTGTGGCATGGAGGGGTAATAGCAAATAGCCTCAACTACATGGAATTTACATGTGATGAAGCGCTATTAGTTCTGCGCATGATTGAATGCGTGTTTTGGATGCACTAATCCTTGCATTGCATCAGGGTTATTTTGGCATGTCCAAAATGATAGTGTTACCCAGTGCACTAGCTTGAGCGCACTATATTGCATCAGCCTAAAGATGAGATTCCAGTATGTGCTATCCTACTGCTAACCTTTAGTTCAGAACCTGCCAAGGAGTTTAAGCTTAATAACACCTCACCTTGAGCATGGGTTTTAGAAATGTGAATCATTAAATCTAAAACCAAAATGCAAGTTGTGCTTTAGAAATAGAGATATTTCATTTTTTTGGGACAAAATGTTTGAATGTTCCCCAATGTGGCACAATCAGTCCAAAACTTGAATTCACACTAATTCCTGCTATGCGGATTTAAAATAGTGAATGGGCCTTCTAAGTAGTGAAATAGTTACTAAATGGCAAATATCCTTATTCTAATAATTGCTTTTTATTCCCTTCTATTCAGTTCTGTACATCTGTTTTCCCACCGTTTTGAAGTTATCTGAAATTCGGTTTATCAAAATAAATGTCCATATTATCATTACCCTTTGCTTGTAAAGTTGTTTTAGTTTATAATGATAGGTGAATGCTTTTTTAGTTTTAAAATTATTTATTTCTGTTTATAGTTGGTTATTTCCTTTGAGTAATTCAAATATATTTAATTTGAAATGCAAATATAAAAAAAGAAAAATAATACAAGACCATGGATCCATCAGAGACGATTCTCAACCCATGGCAAAAAAAAGAAAGAAGTGGAAGAAAATTGAAATGCATCAGAAAAAATATAATCAAACAATTAAATCAAAACATCTTCTCAGAGGAAATTAAATTCAACAACTAGTTGGGTGTTATGTGGAACTAAATTCAATTTAGACATAGGGAGTTAAGAGGCAAAAAAAATACGTTTTGTACTGTCAGTTTTGGATCTATATTTGTCAAGTTTGGTCAAATATTTCTCATGAGCCTGATAGTCTTGGGATTTTCACCAACATTGTTCTAATTATCTCAGTTGTGGTTTTAGAGGAATTAATTCAATACTGAAACAGGGGAATCTATTAGGGATGTGAATCGTTTTAGGACGATTAAAATTATCGTCCGATAATTTTAATATCGTCTTAAACCGTTATGGAACACAATACAATACAGATTCTAACGATTTATCATTATAAATCGTTAGAATCGTGAGCCGGCACACTAAAACCCCCTAAAACCCACCCCCGACCCTTTAAATTAAATCCCCCACCCTCCCGAACCCCCCCCCCCAAATAACTTAAATAACCTGCGGGTCCAGCGGCGGTCCGGAACGGCAGCGGTCCGGAACGGGCTCCTGCTCCTGAATCTTGTCGTCTTCAGCCGGCGCCATTTTCCAAAATGGCGCCGAAAAATGGCGGCGGCCATAGACGAAAAAGATTGGACGGCAGGAGGTCCTTCCGGACCCCCGCTGGACTTTTGGCAAGTCTCGTGGGGGTCAGGAGGCCCCCCACAAGCTGGCCAAAAGTTCCTGGAGGTCCAGCGGGGGTCAGGGAGCGATTTCCCGCCGCGAATCGTTTTCGTACGGAAAATGGCGCCGGCCATACGTGTATGGCCGGCGCCATTTTCCGTACGGAAAATGGCGCCGGCAGGAGATCGACTGCAGGAGGTCGTTCAGCGAGGGTTCCGGCGCCTCGCTGAACGACCTCCTGCAGTCGATCTCCTGTTGGCGCCATTTTCCGTACGAAAACGATTCGCGGCGGGAAATCGCTCCCTGACCCCCGCTGGACCTCCAGGAACTTTTGGCCAGCTTGTGGGGGGCCTCCTGACCCCCACGAGACTTGCCAAAAGTCCAGCGGGGGTCCGGAAGGACCTCCTGCTGTCCAATCTTTTTCGTCTATGGCCGCCGCCATTTTTCGGCGCCATTTTGGAAAATGGCGCCGGCTGAAGACGACAAGATTGAGGAGCAGGAGCCCGTTCCGGACCGCCGCTGGACCCGCAGGTTATTTAAGTTATTTGGGGGGGGGTTCGGGAGGGTGGGGGATTTAATTTAAAGGGTCGGGGGTGGGTTTTAGGGGGTTTTAGTGTGCCGGTTTTTCGATTTTTCGATTTTTAACGATGTTCCGGCGAGGGATGGGGTTCGGGAGGGTGGGGGATTTAATTTAAAGGGTCGGGGGTGGGTTTTAGGGGGTTTTAATGTGCCGGTTTTTCGATTTTTCGATTTTTAACGATTTTTAACGATTTTTCACGATATTTTACCCCCCCAAACGGCAACAATACGATTCCCTCCCCCTCCCAGCCGAAATCGATCGTTAAGACGATCGAGGACACGATTCACATCCCTAGAATCTATTATTTCAGTTATTGGAAATGGTCTTAATAGGTGCAATTTGGTCTAAGGCATTAATATTAAGTGACTCTTGCCAAGTGGAAACAGCCTCATCAAACTTAGAAATCGATGATTTAAGCAAATTGGGCAACCATGTCTCTCTTAAGGAGTTAGTATCGTACTGATCCCACTTACTCAATGGGGCTTTATTTAACAATGTAAATTCATCGGAGCTTAAAATCTAATCAAACAATGGTCTCACCATGGTACAATAGTGCAAACAGCTTTATATTCTCTAAATAAATGTGTCACATTTTTGACAAATAACAGATCATGTGACGGGGCAAAGTCCAGACCCCAGATATTGCCCCTGTCATGTGATAGGGGAAAGACCTGGTCAGGGCCATTTTGAAAAATAGTGCTAACTAGGCCCAGGGCTAGGGGGTGCCACAGACCCTAAACCTGAACACCAATGACGATTTAAGGTAATGAGGAATGTGTGTGTGTGGGGGGGGGGGAGGTCTAGAGGGGCCCAGGGATCCAGGGTGGGAGGCTACTAGGCCACCAATATTAATTTTTGAAGATTTGGGGGTTGTGGGCACTACTGGCCTATTATTTTCATGGAAAGGGGGAAGGGTTGGGAACACACTCTTTGGGGGAGGTATTGAGTCAATAAGGAGAAGGGTTGTCCAAAGGGGTTGTCATCATGTGACACGTTTCATCTATTTATTACTTTTATTTTGTGGGGCTACCTTGAATGATGGCCTAGAGGTGGGGGGGGGGGTGGTTTAGTAAGACCCCCAGTGACTTTTTTTTTTATTTCTGGGAGTGAGCTGTGTTGGGCCTCAGGCCCCTTTATGGTGATGGCATTGGGGACTGTCATCTTGATTTGACTAGACCTCAGCTGTATTCTTTTGTCTCGTGAGCTTTTTCTGAGAGAAAAAGAACACCGCAATACTGCTGTGATATTTTGTTGGGGGGCAGATTAATGTGGGACCACCCCCCATAATATTGGGCCCCTCCACATTAAAATATCACAGCTTATTATATCCAGGCCACTATTTCTTATTTCCATCATATGTCCTACTATTGCTCTGCCACTCAACAATACCCTGTCTCAGCCAATAACTGTAAGAATACCTCATGCACATAACGCTTCTTCCTTTTACAATCCATTTGGGGATTTTCATTCTGTTAGAAAGGAGGGCATTAGCCTACATAGTCACATGTTAGTTGCTGCTAGATGAAATGTGTCTTGTCATAGGAGATCTTTGTTGACTCCTTATAAGGTGGAATGGTTGCATACTCTCTGGAGTGTATATACAATGAGGCACATCACCTTTCAGCTGTGGGACTTTTATTCCAATGTTCCTAAAATTTGGAAGCAATTTTGTTAGGATTGAGGACCCTTTGTGTTGGAGTGAGTTTGACAAACCTGCTGGGAAGATCCTGTAGGTCCTCTCTGCCAACTGGCAGAGCAGATGGTGCAGAGACTGAGCTGGAGCTTTGTCTTTACCAGCCCCTTTCCCCTCAGGTTCAGCCTTTGGGTTCTGGGGGCAAGCAGGTCTTAGGTGATAGTCTCTGGGGTATATGCTGAGAGAGGCTCCAATGTCGGGCTGCTGGGTTGGTGGTCACAGGCTATGGTCAAAGCAGACAGCAGGTGAGAAAGTTCAGATCACTGGCTAAGGTTGATTCCAAGAATCAGTCTGGGGGCAGGCACGCTGAAGAAGAAGAAAAGGTCAGGGCTGGATGAGGTTGAAGACAAGAACAAGGCTGTAGCAGCAACTCACACTCTCTAAGGAGTCGCCTATTGCTGAGGCACTGGAGCGTTATACGGCTGGGGTTTAAATGCCCAGCCATGTAATGTTATCAGGATGTGCCAGACTGTGCTGTTTCCAGCACGGAGTCTTTAAATGTTGGTGTGTGCAGGGATGTCCTGGCAGTTGGTGGCGGCATTCCAGGCTACATGGGCCGATGGCGTCTCCAGGTCACTCTGAGCCATGAAACTTCAGAGATGGCTGGTGAAGGGTGAGTGAGCCAGTTTGTGCGGGCAGCCCATGAACCATCAAGTGTAACAGTAACCCCCTTTCTAAGTCCCCCCTCAGGATCCGAGGTCTGGGTTTGGAGGGTGTCTTGAGGTTGGTGGCAGGCTCCCATGAATTTTCTTCTGGGCTGAAATGCTTCTAGGCGATGAGGTACTCCAAATTATTACATCTCCTGTGAGAATCCAGAATTTCATCCACTTCAAACTGTGTATCCTCCTCTACTGTTACATCTGCGGGTATGGGAGGCTTCCTTGAGGGCCATGAAAGAATCAATGGTTTCAGTAGTGAAATATGGAAAACGTTGTGGATCCTTAGTGAACTGGGAAGTTTCAGTTGAAAAGTAACAGGGCCTAGCTGTTGTAGGACTAGGTAGGGCCCAATGAATCATGGGACCCAGAGACGAAGATGCTGGGTGTCCAACCATACCAGATTGCCCTCCTTGAACTGTGGTGCTGATCGACGTTTGGTGTCTGTGTATTTCTTGGCTTGGGACGCTACTTGTGATATCAATTGGGTAGTCTGCATCCAGAGATTTGAGACAGGCCGCGGGACATTCTGCAGTAAGAAGTAGCGGAAGCGGTATCCTCAGATGCTTTCCAAACACTGTATAAAATGGGAAGGAGCTGATGGCACTGCTCATATGGTTGATGTCAGAAAATTCTGCCCATGGAAATAGAAGGGCCCAATCATCTTGCCTGAGATTAACAAAGGTTTAGAGGATCTGCTTGATTCTCTTGGTTTACCCATTGCCCTAGGGGTGATAGGCCATAGTGAACTCCAAAGAGATACCAAACATGTGACAGAGGGTCTTCCAATAGTGGGCAGTAAATTGAATGCCTCTGTCAGAGAAAATATGGGATAGAAAGCCATGCAAACGAAAGACATATTGAACAAAGCGGTAGGCTAGTTCAGGAGCTGAGGGAAGCCCAGCAAGAGGAACAAAGTGGGCCATTTTAGAAAATCTATCCACAATGACCCATGTCACCATGGAGTCATATGGAAGGGGGAGATCCACAATGAAATCCGTGGATATTGCACAGCCTTGCACGTGCCGACCCCGGATTTTAAAAGATACGCAGGGCTACGCGTGTATCTATTAAAATCCGGTGTACTCTTGTTTGCACCTGTCGCGCGAACAAAAGTACGCGTGGGCATACTTTTTAAAAATCTGCCCCGGTGTGTTTTGAGAATTGCTTCTATACGTGGAATTGCTTCTATACGTGGAATATCCCTTTGAAAATGTACTCAAAATTCAGCTAATTGATTAGGGTCCCAAAAAGACGTATGGAAGGTCATTATGGTCCATAGAATATTTTGCAGGATATTTGAGGGCAAAGCTTATCCCTATTCTAAGTACTGCAGGATGAATTGAATGGAAGTGTTTCCTTTTAGTTTGAGTCAAGTGGGAAACATCTGAGCATTATTTGAGAGCTGTGCTAAAAATTACTATATATATATATATATATAATAATGTTGGATACCATTAATTCCTTAGCGTAATGTTGAAAGAAAGAATGCATAATGAGATTCTTATCAGATTCCAAGACTAAAGTGACCAAAAGTATCCAATTAGCTCAAGCAGTAACAGTAAAGATCTCTAGCTCCTGGGTAACACAGAAAAACCGTAAAGGAGAGATATTCTTAGATGCATAAATAGCTTTTAAAATAGATGGCAAAGCATCACTATAAATTTGCAGACACTCCACTAAATAGTCCCAAAATAATTCACTACAGGAATATTACTGAATGCAGAGTTTATCACTCTAATAGTATGTTAGCAGGGTGATTGGCAAGTGTAATTCTGCAGAGCTTCAATTCTTCTTGTGGTAGTCAAATTGTCTTCAGCCACTGCAGCCTTAAAGGAATCATAATCTCCCATGTTTTGCTCCGAATCTTTCTTAAGTGAAGTTAAAGATTGCACACTGCACAGCACCTTGTGCTATGTTCATTTTTAATCTAAAATTTGAACTGTAGCCCTGTGAGATTATTCAAGCCCAGTAGTAGTAAATCCTAGAGATGTGAATCGTGTCCTCGATCGTCTTAACGATCGATTTCGGCTGGGAGGGGGAGGGAATCGTATTGTTGCCGTTTGGGGGGGTAAAATATCGTGAAAAATCGTGAAAAATCGTAAAAAATCGAAAAAACGTAAAATCGCAAAACCGGCACATTAAAACCCCCTAAAACCCACCCCCGACCCTTTAAATTAAATCCCCCACCCTCCCGAACCCCCCCCAAATGACTTAAATAACCGGCGGGTCCAGCGGCGGTCCGGAACGGCAGCGGTCCGGAACGGGCTCCTGCTACTGAATCTTGTTGTCTTCGGCCGGCGCCATTTTCCAAAATGGCGCCGAAAAATGGCGGCGGCCATAGACGAACACGATTGGACGGCAGGAGGTCCTTCCGGACCCCCGCTGGACTTTTGGCAAGTCTTGTGGGGGTCAGGAGGCCCCCCCCAAGCTGGCCAAAAGTTCCTGGAGGTCCAGCGGGGGTCAGGGAGCGATTTCCCGCCGCGAATCGTTTCGTACGGAAAATGGCGCCGGCCATACGCGTATGGCCGGCGCCATTTTCCGTACGGAAAATGGCGCCGGCAGGAGATCGACTGCAGGAGGTCGTTCAGCGAGGCGCCGGAACCCTCGCTGAACGACCTCCTGCAGTCGATCTCCTGCCGGCCATTTTCCGTATGAAAACGATTCGCGGCGGGAAATCGCTCCCTGACCCCCGCTGGACCTCCAGGAACTTTTGGCCAGCTTGGGGGGGGGCCTCCTGACCCCCACAAGACTTGCCAAAAGTCCAGCGGGGGTCCGGAAGGACCTCCTGCTGTCCAATCGTGTTCGTCTATGGCCGCCGCCATTTTTCGGCGCCATTTTGGAAAATGGCGCCGGCCGAAGACAACAAGATTCAGTAGCAGGAGCCCGTTCCGGACCGCTGCCGTTCCGGACCGCCGCTGGACCCTCAGGTTATTTAAGTCATTTGGGGGGGGGTTCGGGAGGGTGGGGGATTTAATTTAAAGGGTCGGGGGTGGGTTTTAGGGGGTTTTAGTGTGCCGGCTCACGATTCTAACGATTTATAACGATAAATCATTAGAATCTCTATTGTATTGTGTTCCATAACGGTTTAAGACGATATTAAAATTATCGGACGATAATTTTAATCGTCCTAAAACGATTCACATCCCTAGTAAATCCCTCTCGAGATTTTAAATCACTTGCCACAACGAAAAGTGTGGTGTTCTGGAGCCTTTCTTCTAAAAATGGCCCTGGGTCAGCTTGTTCACTTGCCGGTACTGTTTTTTTTTTTTCTTCTGGGGGACTCTGCCTCTAGAATCCTCCATATTCACCTCAGCCAGCAGTAAAGTGGAGCCATCAGGAACAAGAACTAAGTGGACGGAGAGGCGTCTGAGCCAGGATTCGCCGAAACACTGCCCCTGCCCGGTCTGCATTGCACCTCCCGACATCGCCTGAGCTGATGTTTGAGCGGCTGCGGCCTTCCTCGTGGCTTCTGCTGGATGCCCCAGTAGCACCAGTGATTTCCTCACCAGTGATCACCCACGAAATTGGCTCCACAGCAGCAATCTTTGAGGCCAAGATCCCTGCCGTTCTCTTGGTGCTTAGGCACAGGGACTGCTTCTTCCATTAGGTGAACTCTTGTGATGGCCTAGAGCGCTACAATTTTTGGGGCGTCAGAAGGAGCAACTCTGTGATCTTAGAGCACACGGTTTCAGGAAGTGAGCAGGGATCAGGAGAAAGAGGGGTTGAGGATGGCGTGCGCAGAGTGCAGAGCACAGCAAAGAAGTGCTACCCTTCTACCTAACTCAGTCCCCTCCCCTTCTGTCCCCCCCCCTTCCCCTCCTTATCTGCAGAGAACAGGAGGGGAGGGGAGAGGTCACTTATTCTGTATTTGGCCTGAACCCCGCCCGAACCCCTCCCCTTTCCCAAATTTACATGTTTAAGTCGCGACGCAGTAGATATCGCGTGCGTTATGGCGTTATCAAGTGCAATAACGCCCTAAAGCACGCGATAAGGCCACTTCGCAATTTGATGAATGACCCCACCCCCCCAAGCTGGGAAATTCAGGAGTGCGGTGGTGCTGCTGCTGAATATAACCAGCTATGTAAAAATTAGCCAGATAAGTTTACCTGGCTAACTTTAGATCTACTCAAGCAGATTTCATTTATCTGGCTAATTCCAGACTCTATGCTTTCTACCTGGCTGCGCCGTGTGCTTGGAACAGTGCGTCATGCTCCCTCGCTTGCCACGTTTAAATCCCATCTAAAGACCCACCTTTTTGGAAATAGCTTTTGAATCTTATGCCTTTAGTCTTGTTAACTACATTTCTTTTCTTTTTAAACATTGTCTTGCTTTACACCCCCAAGTCTCTTGTCCTGTATGTTTGTCTTATTAGATTGTAAGCTCTGTTGAGAAGGGACTGCTTTTTTGTATGTTTGCACAGCGCTGAGTAGATCGTGTAGCACTGTAGAAATGTTAAGTAGTAGTAGTAGTACTAACTTAACCGGATAAGGCTGAATGTCAGCACCTATCCAGCTGAAAGAGCCAGATAAGTGCCCATGCCCTGCAATGCCCCTGTATTGCCTACCACTTAGCTGCATAACTGTTTAACTGGATAAATAGTTATCCTGTAAAGTGATGGCCACTGATCGAGGTGGAATATTCGAATAGCACCACTTAAGCCAAATAAGTCTGAACTATTTGGCTAAGTGGCGCTGAATATTGACTTCATGGTTTATGCACAGAAATATATATTTGTGTGCATAACATTATGTGCATTAATCATGTTTTATGAGTGCTAAACGTGTTTTTGTGCACAACATGTTCATGTTAGCACACTTTTTAAAACTCCCAGTGCATTAGCTTACCATTAGTTTACTACATCAAGAGCTAACTCAATGTTTATTACGTGAGTAAAGAAATATGAGCTGAAATTTAGCTCTCATCTCTTATTCACGTTTTATTACACTGGGCCCTGAATTAGAAATACAAATGTTCCTTTCATACTTAAAAAAAAAGCCTGACTGCTTAGTTAGTGAAATAATTCTACTTCTGCAGCAACCGTAGGCAAAACACATATTAATTTTTCTATAAGAGAGTAAACCAATTTGTAAGGGGGAGGGAGGAAGAATTAATGTACTGTAGCCCACTGACACTAATTTAGGAGCCTCTTACATGAAAGGGAAGTGAGTGTAAGAACATAAGAACATAAGAGTGTCTCATAGGAAAATGCAAAAGTTTTCTTTAATACTCCTACATTCAGGCAGATTAAAACAATTATTAAGGAAAAAGGAATTCAATAGCAGTTAATGACCATCTGGAAGAGTTTTGCCTTGAGAAAATAACACAGTTGGCCATTGAAATATATTGTAAGACATGCATAAACATTTTTAATGAAATTGCTATAAAAAATTACCAAAAATGCATTTTCTTTCAGTTTAGATATTGCAGCAGGCGATTTTTCCTCAAGAAAAGGGGTTCAACCAGTGCCATTTTGAACGATGGCTGGGGTAGTAGTGAGTGGGGTTTGCTCCTGCCCTCGCTATAACACAAGGATTCAAAGAAAGCCTAAGGGTGGAAGGGGTCCGGGGAGATGAGGGCAGGAGGGTTTGCAAAGGGAAGAGGCATTTTTCATACCTGGGGGAGGAGAGCGTAAGGGAGCAATATCACTGGGCAACAAATCTTCACAAAAGTCATGTTACTGAAATGAAATTAGTCAATTCTTATACATTTCCATATGCTAAACATGAATGTGACTGTGAAAATGCAAAATTGGCTCTAGTTTGTTTGTAATATGCAATAATATAATTACATCTTGAATTGTATGCCAATAATAGGAGACCTACGGTTAATACCGTTTGAAAAATGAAGTCATAGACTACGTCTTAGATTTCTTTGCTTGTCTCTTGTACACCTGTTCGGGAGCATCTCTGCGGCGTGTCCAGCAGTAGTCAGCCAGCATGAATATTTCAAATGCTCACCCTTTCTGACTGGGCTTCATATAGTACACTGCTGACGTCAGCTTACTCAGCAGCAGCATGGCGATAGAACTGCATTGCATCAGAAAATGATGTAATAAACTCTGTATGATGTGTGCATGATGGTATTATGCAATATGATGCAATATTACATCATTCTAGGCTTATTTACAGTCCTACTGGATAAATTTACATGACTAAACATAGAAAGTGAACTATATTAAATATCTTCAAAACAAGAGCCAATAAAAACTTTTCATGGTCATATTCGTGTTCAGCACAACAAGATACTACAGAGTAGGACCTTTTTAGGTCAGTAACACTTTCATTGTTGCCCAGTGTATTTTGTTTTACATTCTGTACCAAGAGGAATAGCGGGAGGAGATGAGTGGAGGGTCAGTAAACTCCCAGGGATTTTCAAATCAGGTGGGTGGAAGAATGTAAAAGGCCTTGTGGCCCCTTTAAATGCAGACCCCAAGGAGCTTTGCTACTACCCTCTTGAAGTGCCATTAACTTTCCTGGAATAACACAGTTTGTGAAGCTTACCACAAAGCACCTTAATCAGTTTGCAGAACAGTCCACTGCTTTCCATGCATTTGCATGCAGTGCAGCTCAGTACCATCCCTACGTCGCCCTAGTTTTAAGGGCTGAGGAATAATGCATGGAATGTGCCAATTCCATGTGTCATATCAAATTTTCCTAGGCTAACACACTTTACTGCACAGTAAACACCACTTACTGTGTGCATACACTTTAGCTCAAATTACTCAAGCTTTCAAGAACAAAAACTCACTTTGTCTTTATTCAAAGGTTTTGCCCATTTGATGTGTTTCCAAAAAAATATTTAGTTTGTATTGTTCACAACAGTTGTGTTCTTCTTTGAGTTCTATGCAATGTTATTTGCTAGGGGTGTCCAGCAAACTGATTTCATTTCAGTTTTTTTTATTCATTTTCAAATAATGTTTTATTTGTTCATTCATTTTGAGGGTTTCTTTTTTTTCATGTATTTGTTTTAGAAAATAGAATATACTATTAGCAAATTTTGGAGATTTTCAGGAGGATTGTGCATTTGTTTTAGGGTAAAATGAACCAAAATGAAAATGGCCGATATGGTTCAGGTTAGCATTTGTTTTAAAACAAATGCACATCCCTATTATTTACAAATTTCTTGCAACATAATCCATGTGCATTGGATCCATGGGTTATTTTCAGAATCCCATGAAGGCTGCAGTGGGACCTACAAACTCCCTGTAATGATTCCGGCTGCTGTGCAGCCTCCCGTCCACCAGGGGACCCCAGCGAGAATACGTTTCCTGCCTGCACCACACCCAGACTCCAGCCTTACTTAACCCTATCTGTCCCTTGCCTCAATGCTTCTGCTTTGAGTTTCCTTTGGCTCCTTGCCTTAGCCACCTTTGCCTTGAGGCCTACCTAGGCCTTTCCTCATCTTGCCTCGTAGCCTCTGGGCCTTCTGACCTAGCCATGTCTTGCTTGTCTCGTGACCTCTTGGCCTTTTGATCCCAGTCTTGCCTTGCCTTGTCTTGTGGCCTCTGAGCCTTCTGCTCTTAGCCTTGTCTTTCCTTGTGGCCATCCGGATTTCCTGTGCTCTGGCATTTCTAGACCTTCCTTGCTTTGCGGCCTTCTAGGCCTATTTCTGACCTATGACCCATCCAGGTCTTGCTTAGCTCTGTGGCCTCTCTAGGCCTATCTCTGAAACTACAGCATCATGTGATCAGCAAGGAGGTGGCTAGAGTAGCTATGGGTGAAGCTCATCTGCTGACATGGAAACTGTGTAGCAGGCAGGATTGTGACATGGACAGGTCTGTAACTGGGGGGAATATCTATAGGTAAGTTATGCTTTTTCAAATCTGAATGTACTAAGGTTTATTTTAATAACATAGATTCTCCCCCCCCCCCCCCCCCCCCAATACACACAATCTCTGCTTCAACGGCATGGGAGAAAGACTGATACATCACGCATTTCCAGCATAGCTCTCTGCTTTAACAGCAGGGGAAAAGAAAAACTGATATTTCACGCATATCCAGCATAGCTTCAACAGGCAGGGGAGAAGAAAAAAGGATTTGCACTCACAAAGCGGGGAGTAGCTGGCTTGTTACGGCGGTTACTACCCCAAACCAAATGTGCCTGATACTTCACTTTCGATGCATATCCAGCATGGCTCTCTGCTTCAACGGCATGGGAGAAAAACTGATACTTCACGCATATCCAGCATAGCTTTCTGCTTCAACGGCAGGAGAGAAGAAAAACTGATACTTCACGCATATCCAGCATAGCTCTCTGCTTCAACGGCAGGGGAGAAAAAAAACTGATACTTCACGCATATCCAGCATAGCTCCCTGCTTCAATGGCAGGGGAGAAGAAAAACAACCAATAAGGGCTGTATAACATAGTCTGGGTAAAACAAATAAGCATGGGTGTAGCTTGCTTACTGCGGCGGTTACTACCCCTACTACTCCTAACTAATCAAGCTAGATATTTCACTTGGATGCAGCTCCATCACTGCTCTCTACATTAATGGTGGGGGTGGAAGGGAAATAGAACCAAAGAGCTAAGAGAAACAGATAAGTATGAGAGAAAAAATGTGTGAAGCTTGCTGGGCAGACTGGATGGGCCGTTTGGTCTTCTTCTGCCATCATTTCTATGTTTCTATGTTTCTATGTAAAGAAAGATGTATTAACTTTGTCAGTACATCCAGAACATTTTCCCTTAAGGAGTAAATAACTGAGAAAGGGCAAGGGGGAAAATAATTGTATAGATTGCCTAAAATAACATCAACTTCTCCACTTCCTAAAACTCTTCCAAGGATAAAGAACATGGTAAATCTAAACTATGGGACTCTGCTGGATCAATGGCTCTTCCCAATTGGGCACCTACTACCATACAGTGAAGACTCATTAATTGATCTAAAGTAGCTGTCTTCTAAGAATAATTGTAAGCAAAGTTCTGAGGGCTAAACTTCAAATCATTATGCATATAATGATGGCCTCTGAAGACCCTACTTACAATGAGGACCAACTAACGTCTAGCATGCTTACACTGAACATGGCGAACTAAAGATAACCGTGTGTTCCTATGAATGCCTCAGTTAATCATGAAACTGGATTTTAAGAGCACTAATCAACTGAACTGAATTGGCAAAGATGCCAATTGATTCTGAATATTTTAGCTTGTTCCTTACTGAGACTGATTTGGCTTATGCTTTCCCCATTTACTTGTCAAAGAGTCGATTTATTTAACATGCATTCTCAGTTTCCCACGCATTTCCTGCAGAAATACAATTTCTTAGACAATACTCTAAGCAAAAAAGGGGATCCCTCTTAGAGAATAACATTGCATTATAACAGCTATAATAACACTGTATTGTTGTAGCTAATAGTCTAAACTGGCATACATAGTTCACATTTCAAAGGAATTTGCATGTTACCAGTTCAGTGTATGTAGCCTGATTTATTACAGTAAATTACTAGAATATCTCTACCCTAGAGATATCGGAATAGCGGTAATGGGATAAGCAATATTCTCTTCTGAGTAAATTTTACTTTTGTGAGTTGTGGGACTCTTCTGTGTTTTAAGGCAATGGATTGTACATGGCTGACATCTTGTCATATGGGATGTGATGAATTAGACCAAGTAAATTCAGGAACTTTTGAAAGTTGATGATTTGGCAAAGGGACTATTCAGTTACAATAGCTGTCTGTTTAACTTTGTTTTCAGCATATAACTTGCAATTTTTTTTAACCAAGACTTATTTAGGGATCTATATTCTTCCATTTCAGGCAACTATATAAAGTTACCAAATTTAAGAAAAGTATTGACTCTCCCAAATTTAGGTGTCTTAGACTCCCAGTACTAAAAATGAGTGCGGAACACTAACTTCATTCCCCTACCTTGGCCCTGCCTTCTTTTAAGGTGCCTAAATTGAGGTGTTTTGTGATTTAAAGCTCTTTAATTTAGGAACTCGGAGCCTGACAGTTTTTAAATTCAAAAGTCTAGACCAGTGGTTCCCAAACTTGTCCTGGGGGACCCCCAGCCAGTTGAGTTTTCAGGATATCCACAATGAATAGGCATGAAATAAATTTGTGTGTGCTGCCTCCAAAGCATGCAAATTTTATCTCATGCATATTCATTGTGGATATCCTGAGAATTGGACTGGCCGGGGGTCCCCCAAAAGACGTTTAGGAACCTCTGGCCTAGGCCCCTAACTTTTAAAGGCTTTTAGTGAAACTGAGGGAATGCTGAGAATTCTGAGAGAGTGCTGACAGCAGAAGCTGCATCTTCTGGTGGGTAAATTGGACTTGCTGGAATCTACAAAGGAAATTGTTGGAGGATTAAACTAGCACTATCTGTGTATGTTTGTATGCTGGTAGTAGTTTGAGATCTTGAATTAATTCTGTGTAGATTAAGGTTTGAATTTAATTCTAAGTACATAATTCTGTGTATCCTTGGAAATAATTAAGGTTAGAATTTAAATCTACGTTTATAATTGCTTGTGTATGTTCTGGGAGAGAGCTTGAATTAATCTTGTGTGTAATTTAAGGTTGAAATTTAATTCTAAATATACAATTGTATCTATTCTGGGAAATAGAGAGCTTGAATTAATGCTGTGTATAGATTAAGGCTAGAATTAAATTGTAAATTAATAGCTCTGAGTTTACAAAATATCATTTGCTTGATCTAAAAAGGTAAGAGAATTGCTTCCTGGGGAAGAAGTCACTCCCTCCCTATCTCCAATGCACCCCAGTCACGTTTTTTAATATACACATTACCACCCACATTAGGAGGAAAATCTTCAAAATGAGAGCCAATTAGTGACTTATAATAGCATGAAATTAATCCTGATTTTAGAGGCTGAAAAATCCTAGTGCTATTGGTGGTCATTGATAAACTAACTTAAACAGACCTAATAAATATAATAAGAGCATAAGAACATAAGAAATTGCATATTGGGTCAGACCAAGGGTCCATCAAGCCCAACATCCTGTTTTCAACTGTGGCCAATCCAGGCTGCAAGTACCTAGCAAGTACCAAAACGTTAAGTAGATCCCAAGCTACAGATGCCAATAATAGAAGTGGCTATTCTCTAAGTCAACTTGATTAATAGCAATTAATGGACTTCTCCTCCAAGAACTTATCCAAACATTTTTTAAATCCAGCTACACTAACTGTACTAACCACATCCTCTGGCAACAAATTCCAGAGCTTAATTATGCATTGAATGATAAAGAATTTTCTGTGCTTAGTTTTAAATGTGCTACTTGCTAACTTCATGGAGTACTCCCTAGTCCTTCTATTATCCGAAAGAGTAAATAACCCTTAGATTTATAAAACACTTAATAATCAATTGTAAAAAGAAACATTATATTTAAACATACTCACTGTTTAAACAGCTTTAAAAACTTTTAACAGCTCAACAAAAATTAAGATGTAGTTAGAAATTCAGGAGCAAGATGGAGGCTATCCAATCTTTTGCACTTAGTGCCACATGCATGATTATTTACCTGTTGGTGAGAGATTCTATGTGTTCACCCAATGCAAAGAGGTTCTGGCTCTCAGAAAATGAGTCTGATCTTGGGAGGCCAGAGCGACAGACCTGGAGGAGCTGAGGCAGAGAGAGGGGTATACAGAGGAGATCTTCAGAGACATAACAGAGCAATTCCAAAACCAGTCTAGCAGCTCTTGCGTGTCTTTGGAGGAACAAGATCATCTGGAAGGAGACCAGTAATTCTGTAGCTAGGACCTACCTTCCAGATAAACCCATTTCCTCTTGCACAATGAATGTTTCTCCAGGGACATGTGTCCCAAGGGAAGAGTTAGTACTTCTGTTGTAGCTGGCAATTTAATCATTAGTAATGCGGCGCAAGAAACTGACTGAGATTTTAAAATTGCTTTTGAAAGTGCTCAACGTATGTATGGGACCTCCTTTGTTACTGTCAAAATGACCTTTTTCATTGCCTGAATTCAGGTCTCGCTAAATTGCCTCCATTAGTTATTCCTCATTGTAAATAGGGTCTTAAGAGGCCATCATTATATGCATAATGATTTGAAGTTTAGACCTCAGAACTTTGCGTACAATTATTCTTAGAAGATAGCCACTTTAGATCAATTAATAAGTCTTCACTGTATGGTAGTAGGTACCTAATTGGGAAGAGCCATTGATCCAGCAGACTCCCATAGTTTAGATTTACCATGTTCTTAATCCTTGGAAGAGTTTTAGGAAGTGGAGAGGTTGATGTTATTTTAGGCAATCTACACAATTATTTTTCCCCCTTGCCCCTTCTCAGTTATTTACTCCTTAAGGGAAAATGTTCTGGATGTACTGACAAAGTTAATACATCTTTCTTTATATGAGGGTGGGTGGGTCTATGTTATTAAAATAAGCCTTAGTATATTTAGATATGAAAAAGCATAATTTACCTATAGATATTCCCTCCAGTTACAGACCTCTCCATGTCACAATCCTGCCTGCTACATGGTTTCCATGTCAGCAGATAAGCTTCACCCATAGCTACTCTAGCCACCTCCTTACTGACCACATGATTCTGTAGTTTCAGCCTTATTTAACCCAGTCTGTCCATCACTT
This sequence comes from Rhinatrema bivittatum, assembly GCF_901001135.1. Classification (NCBI taxonomy): domain Eukaryota; kingdom Metazoa; phylum Chordata; class Amphibia; order Gymnophiona; family Rhinatrematidae; genus Rhinatrema; species Rhinatrema bivittatum. Next base: position 52,428,488 of record NC_042615.1, read on the forward strand.
CCATGCCTCTTCATCGAGTCACCTCAGCTCCTTGACCTGGCCATTTGCCTTGCTTTCTTGCCTTGCCTTTTGGCCTATCACATACTTCTGCCTTGCCTTGTGGCCTACCTTGGGATTCCTGCCTTGCTTTTCAGCCTTCCAGGCCTCCCTGCCTTCCTTCTTGCCCAGTAGCCTTCTAGGCCTCCCTGTCCTTCCTTTGGTCTTCAGGCCTTCTAGGTTCACTTATCCAGCCTTGTGCTCTGTTTAGGCCTTCTTGTTTACTGTTGTTTGTTCTTGTTCAGTCCTTGCCCTGTCTTGCCCAGTTCAGTTCTTGTCCTGTCCAGTTCAATCTCTATTTGCAGTCCAGGCCTTGCCCTGACTTCAAGCCTTTTTTGTCTGTCTTCAGTCCCAGCTTGTCCCCTGTTCCAGGCCTTGGCTCCAGTCCTACCTGTGTCTAGCTCTTTCCACCCTCAGTACCAGCCTTACCTCCAGCCATGCCTGTATCCACCTCCTGCTTGCTGTCAGTACCAGCCTGTGCTGTGTTCCAGCTCCCAGCTGGTGCCATGTTCCATGCCAGCCACCAGAACACAAAGGCTCAATCTGCGGGGGAGGTGGCTGATATAGACAAAAGACCCAGTCTGGCCTGGCCCCTGAGTCTGGCCCTGCTTCTGCAGGAGTATCCCTGTTTCCAGCATGCCCATCCGTGGCAGTCCATTTTGGGAGAAACTCCTTGTAAAGGTAGTTTATTCTCAGTTTAATTAGTTTTTGACATCTAACAATCTATTCCATCAGTCCCAGGGAGGGTTTCTCAACAGTAGCCAATCCAGGTCACAAGTATCTGGCAGGATTCCTAAGTTCAACAGATTCCATGCTGCTTTTCCCAGGGACAAGCAGTGGATTTCCCCAAGTCCACCTTAGTAATGGTTTATGGACCTTTGTACCAGAAACTTGTCCAAACCTTTTTTAAACCCAGCTATACTAAGTTTTTACCACATCCTCTGGCAAGGAATTCCAGAGTTTAATTATGTATTGAGTAGAAAAGTATGTTCTCCTATTTATCTTAAGTGTATCACCTAGAAATGTAATTGCATGTCCCCTAGTCTTTGTACTTTTTGAAAGTGTAAACAACTGATTTGCATTTACCTGTTCCAATCCATTCTTTGTTTTATAGACCTCAGTCATATATCCCCTCAGTTGGCTCTTCTCTAAGCTGAAGAGCCCTAACCTCTTTAACCTTTCCCTATAGGGAAATCATTCCATCCTCTTTATCATTTTGGTTGCTCTTCTCTATTCCTTTTCTAAGTCTGTTATATCTTTTTTGAGATGCGGTGACCACACAGCACTCAAGGTGCAGTCGAACCATGGAGCAATACAAAGGCATTATGATATTCTCAGTTCTATTCTTCATTCCTTTTCGAATTAATCCTAACATTCTATTTGCTTTCTTGCCCGCCACTGCACAGTGGACAGAGGATTTCAGCATATTATCCACAATGTCGCTTAAATCTTTTTCCTGGGTGGTGACTGGCAAAATGGAACCTTGCATCATGTAACTATAATTTGGCATCCTCTTCCCTATGTATATCACTCTGCACTTGTCCACATTAAATGCCATCTACCATTTGGATTCCCAGTTTTGCAATGTCCTCTTGCAACTTTTCACAGTCTTCTTGTGATTTAACAACTTTGAATAAACGCTCCCCATTGCACATGTGGGACCCCAGAAGGTGGCTGAGCTCCAGAATCTCAATGCATGGAGGACATGATGGTGCAGAGAAAAGGGCTTTAGATTTGTTAGGAACTGGGGAACATTCTGGGGAAGAGGGAACATATTCCGATGGGAAGGGCTGCACCTTAACCAGGGTAGAATCTGTCTGCTAATGCTAGCGTTTAAAAAGGTGATAGAGTGGCTTTTAAGCTGGATAAAGAAGGAAAGCCAACACTTGCTTGGAAGAGCTTGGTTTGGAAGGAGGTATCTCTCAAGGATTCTTGCAAAACAAGGAAGTTAGAATACCTCAAGCAGAGAGTTTGAAGTTAAGACTGAAGTAGCCTAGATGTGAATAAAGAACACACATAAGAACATAAATGCCATGCTGGATCAGACCAAGGTTCATCGAGCACAGCATCCTGTCTCCAGCAGTAGCCAGTCCAGGTCACAAGTACCCGGCAGATCTCCAATAGTTGATCTGTTTCATATATCTCACTTCCAGGGATAAGCGCTGGCTTTCTCTAATAACTGTTTATGGCTTTTTCCTTCAGGAACTTAGCCAATCCTTTTTTGAACCCCACTATGCTAGCTGCCTTGACCACATCCTCTGGCAATATATTCCATAGCTTTATTATAAGCAGTAAAAAAAAAATACTTCCATTGAATTGTTTTAAATCTGCCAGTTGCTAGTTTTATGGCTTGTCTCCTAGTCCTAGTCTTATTTAAAAAGGAAATAACCATTCCTTATTTACCCATTCTATCCCACTCATGATTTTATAAATCTCAATCATATCTGATCTCTTTTTCAAGGTAAAGAACCCTAATCTGTTTAGCTTTCCTCCATAAAAGAGCTTTTCCATCCCTTTTATCATTTTGTGTTGCCCTTCTCTGTACCTTAAATATGTCCACTTGGCTGCTCATGTGGGTTCTCGTTGGTTTACTTTCAGTTTCTGCACAAAGATCTTGAGATGCTCTAGCAGTTTTGAGATAACATAAAAGATTGCCTGATGAGAGCGGTATCGTGCCTCCATTTTTGGACCCGCTGATACCTAGAGGAATATGATGAGAGACACATAGAGAGTATACACTTGCTGGGTGCAGCACTTTATGAGAGGGAGACTGAATGCTTATAATGCACGTTCTTGATGAACTTCAAATAATGGATGTAAAGGATTCCATCGGCATGAAAAGTGTCCCGGGCATGTGCCATGGATAGGATTCATGCTTAGAAAACGACAGTTTTAAAAATGTGTATGTTTACACAAAGCTCCCCAGGGAAGCCGATTTTCAGGGAAACAGTGGCCTCCGTTGGGGGTGCAGTTCAAAAAATTCTTTTGTCATTATTGCAGTGTGTGTGATATTGAATCTTTTAAAAAACTTTTTCTGTTGTGCATATTGAGGTTTGGATGGACTGAAAACAAGATCTCCATTGGTTAAACCCGATGTTGTAACCCTGGATAGCATGTGGTGTGTTCTGACAACTTGGGAACAGATGGTATCTGCATTGGCACTGCTAACTCTCGACACATTCTAGATTTCAGTCTCAAAACTCCAGGATAAGTTCACTAGGCAAACTGAGTCTATTGAAGTGTCGTTGCAGCAGATTATGGCTGAACAGTCTAATTTGATGCAGAATAAAAATGTGGTTTTTCATAGTTTTGAAAATCTTGACAATTTTTCCAAATCCATGAATCTCCATATCTTAAATTTTCCTGTTATATCTTTGCTTTTGCATTGGAGCTCTTCAAGTCCTATATGAGAGATGTTTTACTTATTCCTCAGAAAAATTTGCCTCCGAAAAGTAAGATTTATTTTTTTCTGGTGGAGAAGAAACCAGAAAGGAGAACTGAAGTGGAAGAAGGAGTGATTGAAGTCTCTACGGAAAGATTGGACTCATCTGGGTTTCTATATAAGTCTATAGATGTAGTTTCTGATAGGACTATTTTCCTTGTTACCTTTGTGTTTCTTCAGGACAGGAATTTGATACTTGACTTATTTTTTCATAATTATTTACAGATGTTTAAAGGTCAGCAAATGAGGAAATTTCCTGACTTGGCTAGGCCAACACAGGCCTGTAGATAGAGATTTTTAGCTTGGTGCAATTTGTATTATTCACTTTCCCTGTAAGTGTATTTTAATGTTAACAGCTGCTAAGTATGTGCTTTCTGAATCTTCCCAATTAAGATACTTTTCAGATTCCATGAAGCAGATTTCAAGTTAATGTGGCAAGAATAACTACCTGCAATTATGTTATTGAGGAAACAGTCTGTAAGTTATAGTTTTCTTTTTTTTCTTTCTTAGTTATGCTTAAGCTGCCTACTTAGATTTTGTCCTTCCCTCCCTATATAATGGTCTTCTATGAAGTAGATACATTAATTCTTTTTTCTTTTTTGACAATCATATAATATTGAATATCTATCTACTTCCTCTTTTTCAGAAATATGTATACAATTGATTATAAATTAACTTGTTTAAAAATAAAATTGATAATGTCTGTAGGGAGAACTAGATGGCTGCCGGTCAGTAGCCGCATACCGCTGAGCTCTGTTATTCTCTAACTTGTGTTTTTCCTCCACCTTATGGCTCCTAAATGGAAAGGGAAAACGCGGGTGTTTCCTGCCGAACCCCCACTGCTACACAGCCAGCAGATCATTACCTCATTTGTGGCTTCTTTGGACCCCTTTCTCTTGGGAGCCAGTTCTCCATCAGAGCTGCTGGTGAGGGAGTACTGGGGCTTCCTGGAGATGAGATCTCCCTCAGTCCAAGTGAGCAGATCACTCCGCCACAGAAAAGGCATCCTCCTTGCAGCACGGTTGCTGGGACACGGATGGAATTGTTGGTGTCAACATCCATGCCGGTGGGAATCGCCAAGGATCAGGTGTCTCTTGTTCCATCCTTGGTAAAGTCTGAAGGTCCAGGAGTTGTTGTTTTTCCTCCCCCCTCCCCTGATGGAGGTACACAGGGGAGGGGGTTGGAGACTCCAGATTTGGAAACTATTTCTTTGGCTGCTCTCACTTCATTGGAATTCCTCCAGAAGCCCAAGAAACCGGCAATTATAACACAATTAGTTCTTCACACAAAGCTTATTGGATGTATGGATTAGTATCCCATTGAAGGTGGTAAATGTCAAAACAGTAACAGAATTCCAGAAAGCATGGGATAAGAAGTAAGCACAGAAGATCCTGGATGTGAGGAAGTAATGGCAAAGCTGAAAGCTGAGTAGGAGCCGCAGTATTGCGGCAGCTGGGGAAAATGGCCTTTCAGAGCTTATCTGCCGTCATGTTTTGTGTTTCTATGTTCAGCTACAAATCTTTGCCCGGTGGTCTCGTGTTCATACTGGTCACATTAATTTCTTTTTATTTACATATTAAAACATTTTTATGTTGCATGGCCCCTCCTTCAGCTCAAACATAGGAACTGGTTTTCAGTGACTGATCCCTTAACCCAGCTATCCTCCAGCACCTCAGCCTCACCAAGCTCAGTTGTTTTTTTTATCTGAGAAATGCCTCCACTTTGTCCATCTAACCCCAAAGTTGCTTGCACCTCACCTATATACTGAATGAGAGAAAAGGGGAAAACCTTAGACAGGGCTGCCCTGTCCTCCACATTAAGCTGTCTGTTACTGTGAAGAAAGTTTTCTCCAACCCCCTATGACTGCTGGTGGGTGGGAGGGGATTCTCCCGTATTTTGACTGCCTGGTGAGCCCCTCTGTGCCTTCTTTTATTCTTTTGCCTGCTTGTCCTGAGCCCTTCCACCCCCCTAGGCTTACTTTTCATGAGCATAACTGTATAAAATGGATGCTGTGGCTACATTTTAGCAAGACTTGAGATATGAAAGTTTATGAAAAAAGCTGATGTTAGCGGAGCCAATTTCTGCTAGCTCACTGAGGCATAGTTTGGATTTGAGGAAAATATGATTTAACTAAAGTTAAAATGTAAACAAGCTTACCTTATGTGTCAAAAAAACAAGTTGCATTAGATCTTAAATGCTTGTGTATGAAAGTTGCATAGTAACTTATTTATACTGTGATGTTATGTCTGTCTTCTTCTAATGGACACATGAAACATCTGGTGGGACATTGTAAAGCTTTAAATCTAAAATAAAACATCATCAAATCATTCCTGTTATGATAGCATTTAAGGCTGTGCTTTACCTATACAAAAGGGCATTTGAGTTCCCAGGTTACTTGATCTTCCTTATTAAGTCTTAAAATGCCTCCAAGGAATGTTGTATTGACCATGTAAAGCACTCCCTGAATTAACTTAATGCAGTATCATGGTAGAAGGAAAGTGTGTATTGATATCAATGAAGGAACTTGCTTTCTGTCTGCAGAAAATATGAGTACATTACAAATACCACCAAATCAATATCTATATAAAATGTACTTCTATTTTGGCAGGGTTCAAATAAAAATCACAGTCACTAACTTTTATGGTACGGATAAATATATGATGATAAAATCAGTTTTAGTTTAAGAAAATAACCCACAAACCTCATTAATCGCTTTAGGGTCGCCCTTCTCTATAATCCCTAGGCCTACAGTTTTCTTTTTCCAGTTCTGCTGTCTGGTTAGGTCTTCCACCGTCAATTGATAGTAATGCTACTTCTGTTTCCTAAAGACAGATTTATAAAAAGTTTGCTCCATTGCAAATATTGCTCGAGAGTTAGCATTGAAAATATATCCTTGTATTTTCTATGCAACATCTTTTATAAATTTGGGCCTCATGTAGGTCTATAGCCTATTCCCTACTAGAGTCCTCTTCTTAGGTAGTTCCACAAGTCATTGGTTATTAGAAAGTTGATCTGGCAATTTATGGTGCCTAAATTGTCTCCACCTTCCTCACTATGTCCCAGCAAATTTGCTGGTGGTGAAACTTATTTATTCATTTAAAAGGGAAAATGTGCAAAATCCTTTAACTCACAGACTATTATCTCGTGAAAATGGTATAATCACCCTTAAAAACTGTGAAAATAAGATCACACAAAATTACATTTAGGGCCAGATTTTAAATCACCTATGCACATAAAACCCGGGGGTTTACGGATGTGGCTGGGCCTAACGCATGCTGGGCCAATTTTCAAAGGCCTGGCCATACGGGTAAACCCCCAGGAAGCGTGTAAGTCCCGGGGTTAGTGAAAGGGGTTGTCTGGGGGCTGGGGCGGGGTGGTCCAGGGGGCAGGGCGGGGCGGGGCTAGAGGTGCCTGGCACAGCGGCCATTTGGTGCTGTGCCAGGGGATCGCGTGCCGGCAGGTTGCCGGCGCACGCAACTTGCTCCCGCTCGGAAGCTGGAGGGAACTGGGGAAGGCCCCGATGCGTCGCCACACGTAAATGCATACATCTTCCTCCCCTTGCAAGCGCCGACCTGACATTTTATAACATGCGCATGCCAGCACGCACATGTTATGAAATCACACGTCCATGTGCATGCAACCAGGTAGCGTGTGCGCATGGATGTGCGCGCGCAATTTTTAAAAATCTACCCCCTTAGTATAACCAAATAATATGGTGTATTTATTGAAGAGTAAATGAGGTTAAAACAGAATTGGTAGTTATTTAAGCATTTACCCCAAAATAGACTACTCTAGCATCATTTTTTAAAGATTCCTGTAGAGACTGAGAAGAAAAGTGCTACCAATGGAGCTCGCTTACTAGATAGATAAGATGAGTGACCTTGAGGAAGTGATTATCTTTCATTGCTAGTCACAAATAAATAAAATGTATCCAGTTAGTCCAACATCTAAATTTCTGAGAAATTATCCTTCATACTTCACCTGCTCAGATGCAACAACACTGGTTAAAGTGAGACCCTTTCATCATGGCTATAGCTTGTACTTCATTGTAGAATCTTCTTGTAAAATACTGAACTTAATTTTCACAGATTATATTTACAAGAAACTTGGTAATATTCATTCATTATTTACCCAATTCAGCATGAATACTACAAAATTCTTACCCAAGAAGTTAACCCAAGGATACTGTCCAACAAAAATACACAAGATGACAAGAACAATCGATAGAAAATGTTCTAGGTGCCCCTTTGGCCTTTCATGCCTCCAAGACTTTTTCAGAAACCAAAATGGGCTTCTCTGTTTATGTTAAAGATTCCCCCTTGATACTTGTACTCTCTGCAGCCTTTCAGGATGACTCTCTTCTACTCTGCAGACTTTTTAGAAAACGCAGATAAACAATGTGATACAGCTAATTATACTACAGATTCTTAGCCCACTGCTAGATATTTGCAGAAAGTTGAGCTTCCTTATCTTTGGGAAAAAGGATAATCTCTCCCACTCCCAAACTGTAAATATGTACATCCGGTACAAAGAGTTCCTGGCTCTCAGATAATGAATCCAATCTCTGGAGGTCAGAGTGGCAGACAAAGAGTTATTTGGAGGAGACCCTCAGGGACATAGTTGAGTGATTCTAACTCCACTCAGGCAACCCTTGTGATGCTGTGGAGGATAAAGACCATTGGCAGGAGACAGGTATGGCAGGAAGTAATCCTGTAGCTAGGACCTGCCCTCCAGGTGATGCATTATCCTTTCACAGCAAAGATGTGTATCCAGGGGCATATGCCTCGGAGGGAAGAGTTAAGATGGCTGTTGTATTTGGTGATTCAATTAATAGGAATATAGATAGCTAAGTGGCTGGTGGGCACGAGGATCATTTGGTAACTTGCCTATCTCGTGCAAAGGTAGACAACCTCACTTGCCATCTAGATAGGATTTTAGAGAGTGCTGGGGATTAGCCAACTGTTGTGGTACATGTGAGTACCAATGAAATAGGAAGGTTCTGAAATTCAGAATCTCCAGGTTTGCATTCTCAAAAATGCTCCCCATTCCACATGCAGGATGAGCTCCGGAGTCTCAGTGCATGGATTAGATGATGGTGCAGGGAAGAGGGTTTTAGATTTATTAGGAAATGAGGAACATTCTAGAAAAACTGTCAAATGGGCAGAATAGAAATTTCTATAAATAAATAAATACATACATATAATAGGGAAGGGAGAACCTCATTTGACAGAATGGGTTACACCTTAACTAGGGAAGAACCAGGCTCACTCAGAAGCATATGGTTTGGAGGGATGTATCTTCCCAGCTATTTAAAATTTGCATAGCTCCTGCATGGCCCACTTAAGCACGTATGTGGTCGTTTTAGCGTGCAAGGCTTTTAAAATCTACCTCTTTGAGTACTGTGTGCAGTTCTGGTCATTCCGTCTCAAGAAAGACATAGCATAACTAGAAAAGGTGCAGAGCAATGTGACAAAAATTATAAAGGGGTGGAGCATCTCTCCTACGATGAGAGGCTATGCAGGCTAAGGCTCTTCAGCTTGGAAAAGAGATGGCTGAGAGCGGACATGATAGAAGTTTATAAAATCATGAGTGGGGTGGAACAAATAAAACATAGGAACATGCCATGAAATGAACAACTAGCAGATTCAAAACAAATCATAAAAGTGTTTTTTTTTACTCAGTGTACTATCAAACTGTGAAATCTGTTGCCAGAGGATGTGGTCAAGGTGACTAGCATAGTCACCTTGACCACACCTTGACAAACCCATAGTGGGGTTTAAGAGAGGTATTAAAAGTTCCCAGAGGAAAAGCACATAACACATGATTAGCCAAGTATACTAAAGATTAAAGAAAGCTATTGCTGTCCTTGGGAGTGAGTAACAGGAATGAGACCTACTTACTTAGTGGATCGTAGTTGTGACCTGGATTAGCCACAGATAGAGCCTGGTGGATGCTGGGCTTAATGGAACATGGTCTGACCCAGCATGACAATTTTTATTTTTTTTATGTTTTTTTAGCAGACAAAACAAGGGAATAGGCGGCCTTCCCACTGAAACAATGAGAAGCAGGAGATTTGGGGCCAGCAACCACACTGCCTCCCTCACAAATGTTTCTTCCCAAAAACAGCTGATGCTCCAAGGGTTCTGATTTATAGACTAATGAAAATCCCCTCCCATGTGGGATGAGGCGAGTTAATGAATTTTGTGAGGGAGCATGGATTTCCCTACACTTTCAAGGAGGTTATACTTTATGTATTTATTTATTTATTTATTTATTTATTTAATTAAGGGTTCTTATAGTCCCCATCTTCCAATATAGAGTTCACATTTTTAGCAGGGATTCAACTTTATTGTGGCAATGAAAAAAGCAAAGAAGTAAAATTTAAGACCCGCGCACGTGCACACATGTGTGCGCGTTTGCTGGCGCACACACATGGACGCGCCAATTTTATAACATATGCGCATATATGTGCGCGTTATAAAATTGGCTATCCATACGTACATGCGCACATGATTTTATACTGCTGCAGCCTGGTTCTGCAACCTCCAAGATCAATTGGGAGATTATGGGAGGGGTGAGGAGAATAGCGGGACTGATTTTCACAGGGGGGTGAAAAATGCCTCCCTTCCCAGCCAAAGAAAATCAGCAACAGGAGGTTTGTGATGACCTCGGGTCCCTGCTTATACGAGCTTATTCAATAAGAACATTTTCCATAGGACAGCATGAGAAAAACTCCTTTCTGAATTCAAACCACAGACTCTGTGCTTCCACCTATTTACCTCTGTTAGGGCTCAATGCATCATTGCCGTCATTTTTTTTTTTCCCTTTCTGTGCTCTTCAGTTCTCGGTTCTGACCTTTCTGCTTCATCCCATTGCCAGTATTGCTCACGTTTCTTCACACAGTTAACACTCACCCACATAGCCTTCTGTTGAGTCTTGTAATACTCAGCGGATGGCTGTTTTTTGGTAGGTTCTATTGATACAGTAATTCTTATCATTTCTGTATAAATTAAAGGCTGCTCATTGACAAAAAAGAGTAACATATTAGAATTTATTTCTTAAACATAAAATTAATTAGCTACGATACTGAGTCACATGTAGGAATAGAAGACTCATATGAACATGGAATGAGAAAATAAAGCCTATGCCACTGAGGCCTCTGTTCTTTGAATTTCAGAGGCATCCAATGTAGAAATAAAGATCAGCAAAAAAAGTTATGGATGGTACCTTTTTATTATAATAATGTGTTTGGAACCAGTTTTTGAGATTTATAATCCCCTCAGCATTCAGGGAGCAATAACCAGACTGCCCAGGGAGGTTGCAGGTGCATGCATCCATGAGTCTGTAAGCATTTTTTCCAAAGGAAAATTCCCTATTGAGTTTTCTTATGGATATGTGGGCCTGGCTGGTCCCACAGCTGCTTCATGCCCATGGGCTATGGACCAGGTGCTGCCATTTTTTATAGGTGCCCTAAGGCCTATGAAAAGCCTCCCAACCTCACCTGTGCAAAAATTGTGAGGGTCTAGTGGTCCCAGCACCACCCTGCACCACCACTGGGCACCGAACTGTAAACAAAACCCCCATGATTAAGCCCTGTCCATGCTGTTGAAGCCTTAACCCTATTTTGCAAAAAGTGGCTTAGCCACCCCCAGAAACCCCTCCCCCCTCCCCCCTCCCCCCTCCCCCACAACTCTTACCAGGAAATCCCCGGTGGCCTGGTGGGGACGAAGTGATCCCAAGTCGCACCTCTCCCGCTGGCCCCTTGTACTTCTTTGTCCCTCTCATAGCCTTTCACATGTGGGGCAAAGGAGCACTTGGGGGTCAGCTGGCACTATTTTGAAGAATGGTGCCAGTGGGGCAGAAGCGATTTGGGATTGCTCCCGTCTCCACTAGACCACCGGAGATTTCCCAGTAAGCCTGGGAGAGGGTCCGGGGTGGGGGTGGGGTCAGGGGGCAATTTAAATGCCACCCTGGAGTCATTACCAGGCATGTTCAGCTGGTGATGCTTGTGGGGGACTTTTAGCTACAACTTTTGAGGTATGGCTAACTTTCCAGGGGTAGCTCAGCATGCAATGATTTTCCATGTGCTGTCATAGTCACCTCAATGCCAATAAGCTGACTAGCATGCTTTTCGCATGCAAAGCAATTCATTTGCAAACTTGCACTATACTGAGTTTGGGGGCAATGAAATAACACCTGGAACATTGCAGGTTCTGCATGTTATTTGCATTTTTACTGTGCTAATGCATTTAACCTCTCAGTAAATGCGGTTTTCCATGCACAAATGCTTTAGCACAGCTTAGTAAATAAGTCCCTATGTGCATGAGTAGGTCTCTCAGACAGTGCCAAACAAATATCTCTTGAACAAGCTCAAATAGTTTTATTATTTTTAGCATGAGAAAAAATGCTGCAGACTTATATCTTCATCTACTCAGCCATTAATTTGACTTAGGAATTTTACAGCATAGAACTCCAAGTGATTCTTTGATCATGCTTATTGAAATGGCTAGTTTCCAGTAGGCAAAATTATTTTGTCATTAAGTCTCATGATTTCTCATAATAACACTGTGCCATTACGTGTGAAGTTTTTAAAATATATGGCTGCTTTTTTTTTTTTTTTTTTTCAGTCCATGAACAAAAAATAGAATTATAGAATGACCAGCAGAGAGGAGTTTAAGAATATTCAAATTCATGTAGAAAAAGCAATGGATTTCTGTGCACAGTTCAATTAACTTCCATGTATTGAACTTACAGTACAGCATCAAGATAAAGTTCTCTTGAGTTTTAGCAGTGAAGAACAGGAAAACACGAGGTTAATATCCATCATATTTGGAAAGAGATCATTAAAATAGCTAAAGATCATATGCAGTCATTTCTTTCCAAGATTTCAGGCTCAACATATTTTATTTTCCAAGACAGATTCACTGACATGTAAAACTTCAATAGACAACTCTCAATCTGCAATAATTAAGCAAATTCAAGTATGGAACATATTCTCCTTCAGGCAATGGCTCTAAAGAAAAGTGAGATAATCCAGTTGGTAGTTAAAACAAATCAAATCAAATCATTAAGATATCCCTTTTGCTCTGTCCTAGTACTTTTTTCATTGCTAGGAAATATTAGCATTACAAACTCTTAAAAGTCCCTCCTGTTAACCATTCCTTGCTGTTATGGGGTAAACTGGGGTGCAGATGTGCAGAACCTTACTAGAATGCCATGGAAGCATCACCTGAAAATAAGTAAAGCACAAACGTGGCAAGAACAGAACGGACTAAAGGGAGAACATTTTTAAAAATGCAGATTATAGTCATAGTGTAAGGTGCATACCTTTTATTCCAAAATGTGTGGTTGTAATAAATAACTTTGCAGAATAGCAGACAATGGTAAATGAAGACCAAATTGGCCTATTCAGTCCACCCAGCTGAGGTTCTTCCACTTTGAGTAGAAGAGCATGCGAGTTATCCGTATGCAACCGGAAAACACCAACCACCTCCACCCTCCTGCTCCCCGCATCTTCTTTTGTACCTGACCTCTCAACCCTCTATCCACTACTGCCCTCCCTCCACATTTCCCATGCCCAAAATGTGTTTAAATAGTGACCCCTGCCACCTCTGCTGGTAGGGCATATGAGACTTTGTCATCTTCAACTTTTATTCTCACAAGGCCAGTATTTAATCCAGTCTCCATGCCCCCTTGCATGCTTTGTTATCAAGTTTTGTAAATAATCCCCACAGCTACCAAATGGGAGGTTGTGGTCTAAAATGAACCCAGCCTCCCCATATTCCTTGCTAAGAACATAAGAAATTGCCATGCTGGGTCAGACCAAGGGTCCATCAAGCCCAGCATCCTGTTTCCAACAGAGGCCAAACCAAGCCACAAGAACCTGGCAATTACCCAAACACTAAGAAGATCCCGTGCTACTGATGCAATTAATAGCAGTGGCTATTCCCTAAGTAAAATTGATTAATAGCCATTAATGCACTTCTCCTCCAAGAACTTATCCAAACCATTTTTGAACCCAGCTATACTATCTGCACTAACCACATCCTCTGGCAACAAATTCCAGAGTTTAATTGTGCGTTGAGTGAAAAAGAATTTTCTCCAATTAGTCTTAAATGTGCTACTTGCTAAATTCATGGAATGCCCCCTAGTCCTTCTATTATTGGAAAGTGTAAATAACTGAGTCACATCTACTCGTTCAAGACCTCTCATGATCTTAAAGACCTCTATCATATCCCCCCTCAGCCGTCTCTTCTCCAAGCTGAACAGCCCTAACCTCTTCAGCCTTTCCTCATAGGGGAGCTGTTCCATCCCCTTTATCATTTTGGTTGCCCTTCTCTGTACCTTCTCCATCGCAACTATATCTATTTTGAGATGTGGCGACCAGAATTGTACACAGTATTCAAGGTGCGGTCTCACCATGGAGTGATATAGAGGCATTATGACATTTTCCGTTTTATTAACTATTCCCTTCCTAATAATTCCTAACATTCTGTTTGCTTTTTTGACTGCTGCAGCACACTGAGCCGACGATTTTAAAGTATTATCCACTATGATGCCTAGATCTTTTTTCTGGGTGGTAGCTCCTAATATGGAACCTAACATCGTGTAACTACAGCATGGGTTATTTTTCCCTATATGCAGCACTTTGCACTTGTCCACATTAAATTTCATCTGCCATTTGGATGCCCAATCTTCCAGTCTTGCAAGGTCATCCTGTAATGTATCACAGTCTGCTTGTGATTTAACTACTCTGAATAATTTTGTATCATCCGCAAATTTGATAACCTCACTTGTCGTATTCCTTTCCAGATGATTTATATATATATATTGAAAAGCACCGGTCTAAGTACAGATCCTTGAGGCACTCCACTGTTTACCCTTTTTCACTGAGAAAGTTGACCATTTAATCCTACTCTCTGTTTCCTGTCTTTTAACCAGTTTGTAATCCACGAAAGGACATCGCCTCCTATCCCATGACTTTTTAGTTTTTGTAGAAGTCTCTCATGAGGGACTTTGTCAAATGCCTTCAGAAAATCCAAATACACTACATCTACCAGTTCACCTTTATCCACATGTTTATTAACTCCTTCAAAAAATGAAGCAGATTTGTTAGGCAAGACTTCCCTTGGGTAAATCCATGTCGACTGTGTTCCATTAAATCATGTCTTTCTATATGCTCTACGATTTTGATCTTGAGAATAGTTTCCACTATTTTTCCCGGCACTGAAGTCAGGCTCACTGGTCTGTAGTTACCCGGATCGCCCCTGGAGCCTTTTTTAAATATTGGGGTTACATTGGCCATCCATTGTACCCTCCAGTCTTCAGGTACAATGGATGATTTTAATGATAGGTTACAAATTTTAACTAATAGATCAGAAATTTCATTTTTGAGTTCCTTCAGTACCCTGGGATGCATACCATCTGGTCCAGGTGATTTGCTACTCTTTAGTTTGTCAATCTGGCCTACTACATCTTCCAGGTTCACAGTGATTTTGTTCAGTTCGTCTGACTCATCACCCCTGAAAACCATCTCCGGAACTGGTATCTCCCCAACATCCTCATTAGTAAACACGGAAACAAAGAATTTATTTAGACTTTCTGCAATGGCCTTATCTTCCCTAAGAGCCCCTTTAATCCCTCGGTCATCTAATGGTCCAACCGACTCCCTCACAGGTTTCTTGCTTTGGATATATTTATAAAAGTTTTTATTATGAGTTTTTGCCTCTATGGCCAAATTAATTACAAATTCTCTCTTCGCCTGTCTTATCAATGTTTTACACTTAACTTGACAATGCTTATGTTTTATCCTATTTTCTTCAGATGGATCCTTCTTCCAATTTTTGAAGGATTTTTTTTGGCTAAAATAGCCTCTTTCACCTCACCTTTTAACCATGACGGTAATCGTTTTGCCTTCTTTCCACCTTTCTTAATGTGTGGAATACATATGGACTGCGCCTCTAGGATTATATTTTTAAACAATGTCCAAGCCTGTTGAACACTGTTAACCTTTGCAGCTGCACCTTTCAGTTTTTTTCTAACTATTTTCCTCATTTTATCAAAGTTTCCCTTTTGAAAGTTTAGTGTTAGAGTTGCAGATTTACTTATTGTCCTTCCAGTTATTAGTTTAAATTTGATCATGTTATGATCACTGATGCCAAGTGGCCCCACCACCGTTACCTCTCTCACCAAATCCTGCATTCCACTAAGAATTAAATCTAAAATAGCTCCCTCTCTTGTTGGTTCCTGAACCAATTGCTCCATGAAGCTATCATTTATTACATCCAGGAACTTTATGTCTCTAGAAAGTCCTGATGTTACGTTTACCCAGTCAATATTGGGGTAATTGAAATCTAATCAAAAAAATGTGGAACCCAAAGTTGTTTGAAATAGTAGCCTAAGAAGGTGTCAGCAAGCCTGACGTTGTGTGACTTTATCAAAAAGACACCAACCGGTCTTCTCAATCATTCACCTTCATCATACTTTAATACATCAAAAAATTATTTTTTATATGCTTTTTTTCTTATTATTTAAAATAGTCCTCCATCCATAACATTTAAGATGACTTAGGGCCTCATTTTCCAATATCGCATTGGTAACGCATTAGGGGGCGTTTCCAATGCAAATGAGGCTTCTTTCGTGCAGCGGGAAACATCGCATGCGGTGATGTTTTTGCCGTTTGCGAAAACATTAGCGCCATTCGCGATGTGTTCCCGGTGCTGCGAGGGGGGAAACACCCGAAGAAACAATCGCAGCAGCAAACGATATTGTCGGTATCCGAGGAATCATCATCGCTCATCACACGATAGTTGTCAGTAGCCGACCCCATGAACGCGCTTATCTAATCCCACCCCGAGTTAGTAGGTGGCCCTCCCATAAGGAATTCAAATACCTGTCTAGGGCATAGGCACTATAGTAAGTCTCTCTCTCTCTCTCTCTCTCTCGTCTCTCTCCTCTCTCTCTCTTCCTCATCCTCTCTCTATCTCTCTCAGTCTCTCTCTCTCTTCTGCTCTCGCTCTCCTCTCTACGTCTCTCTCTCTCTCTCTCTCAATAACCTGGTTCCTGTTTTAACATAAACTCCGCCCCCTGACTACCAAATTACTAATTTGCATTCGCAAGTGGTAAACTGCTTGGAACATGAGGCGCTTATTCAGCTTCCTCAGGGGCATATCGAGAACATTTAACAAGAGTCAATAACCTAAAAAATTAATAATATCACCATTTTAGATTAGGTAAAGTCATGATAAAGAAGCGGATACTTATCTTAGAAAAGCAGAGCTACCCATTTTGACGGGACAAGGCGTCTCAACCATCTTATCAGGAAAAACAGGAGGAGGAACTGAAGCCGAGGCTCGCGTCTCTTTAAATCCTCAGCGGTTTATGTGATGTCAGCAACCAGGTAAATCATTCATGATGTGTCAATGCTGGATTAATCAAACAGACACCAATAAACAATTGCATTCACCCAAGAAATGTATGTAAATCTAACTTGCTGTTTAAACCCAGTGGAGCAACAGTGTTTAATCTATAAATCCAGCATTGTTCCGACTGTAAAAGAAAACGTTCACGATCTCCACCACGCCAATGTGCAGGGATATGGTCAATCGCACAAAATCTTAGATCATCGAAAGTGTGTCCCAGTTCAGTACAATGTAGAACCAGAGGTTCATCTTCCCTATTATTTTTAATAATAAACACCAGAAAAAGGGATCATATCACCCCCATCCTCCAGCACCTGCATTGGTTACCGATTAAACACAGGATTCACTTTAAAAGCATCATGATGATACACAAGGCCTTATATAACATCTCTCCTCTCAATTTAACTTTTCAACTACAGCTACACACTTCCAAAAGACCGACGAGAAATGCTTATAAGAACATGCTTGTAACCCAGCCGGCGAAAACCTCCCTGAGGAAACGAGCTCTATCCACTGCGGGTCCCACACTCTGGAACTCGCTCCCACCGGATCTTCGTATAGAACCTTGCCACACTACGTTCAAAAAGAAGCTAAAGACCTGGCTTTTCGCACAAGCATTCCCGGACATCTAAGAGTCGAAAGAATACAATCTCTGTATTCTACCAAAGGATAGACTTTGAACCACCTCCCCCTGTACATAGGTTTGTACATAGTTTTCCCAGCAGCATTATCAAAACAAATTGGACATGCTAAACACATGTCGTTTCTATAGTTTCTTCCTATAATCCCTGTTATGCCCACCTCTTTATCTGTTACCTGTTTGAAGTGTTTTTCTCGTTTCAATGTAAATCGCCCTGCGAGGCGTTAGTTTCATTTCCTTGTAAACCGAGGTGATATGTATTTTATACAGGAACCCTGGTATATAAAAACTAATAAATAAATAAATAAATAAATAAATAAATAATATTGGACCGATGTTCAATCATTCTCGTCCGCAGATGACTTTTTGTTTTGCCAATATAAAGCAACAGGCAAGGGCATTGAATAAGATATATAACCATTGTAGAGTCACAGGTAGTATGATATCTAAGGTTAATCATATAACCCGTATGCACGATCAAATGATCCTGAATAGTCATAGAAGAAATACAAACTGAACAAGTATTGCAGGGATAATGTGATCCAGGCTCGATGTCATGTAATCTAGTATCAACAGAGCTGTCAGATCTTACCAGCAAATCTCTCAAATTCATGGCACGCGAAAAAGTAATCCGTGGAGGTAATTTAAAAATGTCATGTAACTGTAACACATGCCAGTTCTTAAGAATAGATTGACGAATCTTAAGAACTGGCATGTGAGTCTTGGGAGGGTTGGAAAGAGGCTCCACTGGTGGAGAGGCTCCTTATTTAAGTAAATGGAAGGAGTTGGGGAGGAGAGGAAAAAAGGGGACGCAGAGGAGGAAGAGGGATAGGAAAGTTCCCTCCCAGTCCTGTCCTTAATTGAAGCGGACTGGGAGGGAATTGGTCTAGGCCCGATCGCATCGCTGCGCATTGTCTTTTAAAATCCACGACCCCCCCCCCCCCCCCCCGGCATGTGCATGTCCGACCTGCCCGCACATGCGTGCGTGGATATTAAAATCCAGCGCACATGTGTGCACAGGAACCATATTTTATAACATACGCGCATGTTATAAAATCAGGGCATCCATGTGCGTGCACTGGGAACCGTGTGCACATGGACACGCGCGCGTGTTTGCAAAAATCGACCCTTAAGGTATTACCCTGAGCCACTTCAGAGTAAGTTTAAATGGGTAACTTTAGATAGGTTTGTTCAACAGATCACTTACCTGGGGTATGTTCCAACGACATCTCCATCTTGCTCAGTATGAACCTCTATATTTCTGTCTGCAGGAGTACCCCAAGATACTGTGACGTTAAGAATTGATGATATAATCGGTACTAACTTTTAAATATATAGATTGTGCACAAAACAACAGTAGGATCCGGGGGTAATCTCAGCTGATGGGTGACCATTGCTGATGATCTTAAGGTGGCCAAATAGGTACTCATGTTGATGGCAAAAGCCTAAAGGATTAGGGATGTGCATTCATTTGTGACAAAGTAGGAAATAGAAACGATATTTCCTATTTCATCACGTTTGGGGGGGGGGGCCATGAAATGATAAGAAAACCCACAAAATTTTTTAAGATGGCACCAGCTGTCCATTGCTCCTACCATGTGACAGGGGCCGGCCAATGGCACCGATAGCCCCTGTCACACAGTAAGGGCAAAGGGCCATCAGTGCCATTTTGATTACTGGCAGCCGACGGCCCAAGAGAGGGAGATCACTCCTGGGACCCCCGCTGGACTACCAGGGAATTTCGGCAAGTTTTGGGGGGGTCAGAAGGGTGGGGTTGGGGTGGGGTTGTTGTTTTTTTGTTTTTTTTTACAACCCCCTTTGTA
Organism: Rhinatrema bivittatum; assembly: GCF_901001135.1. Lineage (NCBI taxonomy): Eukaryota > Metazoa > Chordata > Amphibia > Gymnophiona > Rhinatrematidae > Rhinatrema > Rhinatrema bivittatum. The sequence goes on from NC_042615.1 coordinate 52,447,850, forward strand.
ATAATTTAATTTGAAGGGTTTGGGCAGGTTTGGGCTTCAGTTCGTGGGCATCCGAAATAAAATTGGCCCGAACCGCGGGAAAACGAAATTTCCTGCGGCGGGCCAATAACGAAGGCAGAACCAAAAAGTTCGGCCGAATCACATCTCTATAAAGGATGCTTGGATGTATAGGGAAAGGTATCACCAGCAGGAAAAAGGTGATACAGCCTCTGTATATGTCTCTGGTGAAACCTTATTTGGAATACCATATACAGTTCTGGAGACTGTATCTTCAAAAAGCTATAAACTGAATATATTCAGACCAAATAATAAGCTTTTATGTTTAACCAGGCAAATAGGAACCAATCATAATCAGTAGATTGTAGGAACATGATAACATAGCACATGGGATTAGATTATAATCATAATTAGTAGATCACAGAGACATGAAAACAGAATAACAAACTTACAGGAATACAGATTCAAAATAGCTATCTCAACAGCCTAAAGTTGAGCCAATAGTGCTGATCGTTTGAGTCAGTAATGACCTTTGTTTCATATATGTTTGTAAAATTTTATGAATGTTAAATTGTACTCCACTTAGAATTTCGAAAGCAAGGTAGGTAATAAATATTTTAAATTAATAGATATATAATTGGTCAATGATGTTCATCATAAAGAATAGGGAGATACTTAAAGATCTAAATATGCATACCCTGGAGGAAAGAAAGAATAGAGTTTATATGATATAGACATTTAAATACCTCCAAGGAATAAATGCGCATGAGGCAGGCCACTTTCAATGGAAAGGAGGTGCTGGAATGAAGGGTCATGAAATGAGGGTGAAAGACTGGTGTTACTCAGGGTCGATTTTCTCCTTCAATGCATAGCATCCTCACAGTCCAGGGACACCATCGCACAGCATTTGCAGGGGCAGCTAAGATGCAGTATTTTTCCCTGTACTATTTTACCACCAAAGAAAATACCTTGGGATTTACTAAACTTAGTAAACCCCATGGTATTTTCCCCATGCATAAATAAATATCATAACTTAGTAAATGACCTCCTAAACTATAAAATGCTGAATATCAATGTTTATCCAGATAAGTTCACTAGAAGTGCCCCCACCCTTCTCCTCACTTATCCCTAGATTCATCAAGCTGTGATGTTTTCTCACAAAAGGGGTCCCACTATCACAGGGAGGTGTCACCCCCAAAACACATTGTGGCTCAATGGCGCGTTCTTTTGTGTTGTGGCCAAACACCATGAAACAAAAGAATGCGGTGAGGGGCCCTTTAACACGATGGCGGCCCCAACCTCAGATTACTGCCATAGTCTTAAAGGGTTGTTGGCTGCCCAAAACATAAACTGCTGGCAAATGGGAAGGTTGAGATGGGGTCATTGCTGACCCCTGTTTCAACCCGGGGCCCCAAAGTAAAAATAAAAAGTATGCACGCAGTGGTGGCGGTGGCCTCCTCATGTCAAAGACCCCTGTTCCCCCTGGCCCCCTGATAGACAATTCCCCCACCCCTGATGGGAAAGGCCCCTTCCCCTGGCCCCCCTGAAAGACAAGCTCTATCCCCTGCCCCCGGCCTCCCATTGGACAATCCCCCTAATCCTCCTTCAGAGACCCTCTTACCTTAACATTGATCCCACATCGGAGATGGGTGCATCCTCATAACCATCCCAGTTGGCAGCATTTTCCAAAATGACATCGACCATACCTTACCCGCATTAGGGTCCCAGGTCTCCCGCTACACATCCAATGCTTACCAGGGAGTTGTTATTTTATCAAAGCTGACTACCTTTTCGGTCAACCACAATAATATATTTATATGGCCCACGCGGCCATTTAAATTAGGGCGCTCTTCTGCGGCCAGTCCTTTCTGTGCGCTGACCACCGACCTCATCCGCCATCCTCCGACCTGTGCGCTGACCACCGACCTATGCCTCCGCCTCAGCTAACCCCGAAAAACTGTCCCGGGGCTACCCTGCTCCTCCACCGGAAGTGAAGGAGCTAAGAAGAAGCCCGGAAGGAGAGAGGAGTCCGCAAGTGAAAGGAAGTAAAAAAACTACAAAGGAAACACCAAGAAAACTCAAAGAACCCCAAAAAAACCACCAACCCGACCAACCAAAAGGAAAAGAAAAGAAAAAGTAAGACCGCACCGACTCTCTGCGCCGCCCCCCGACCCTCCCTGCGCCCCTGAGCCACAATTCTGACTCTGGAGCCACGTCCCCTTGACGCCTGGGAGGCGGGCCCACACGGCCATTTAAATTAGGGCGCTCTTCTGCGGTGCCGCGCGCCAAAGGAGCGTATCAAAGAGGTAGGCCCCTTTGTGCGCCCCTTCGTGCGACCACTAAGTGCTTCTACCTACACAGCCAGCAGTTCTCGCCTCCTGAGGCCTCTTCCATTCATCCTCAACTTACCCTCAACTTTAATTTTTCTTTTGCGCTTCAAACATGCTCTTTTACCCTATCCCTACCATCAAAAACCTCTACAATAACCGCAAAAAACGCACCTACCCTACATTTCTCCAGCATTAGCGACTGATACCCATAATGACCTCCCCATTCACTCAATTCCTTGGGCTTTCCATTTTTTCATTAACTCTCTTCAATGCCCAATCCCTTACAAAAAAAAACACATATAGTCAATGACTACCTCCTGGACTCACAACCGGACATCTGTGCTATCACAGAAACCTGGTTGAAACTCACAGATATAGCTCTAATCAATCAACTACCCCTTCATCTCTATGATATTTTTTCAATTCCTAGACTTAAAAAAAGAAGGGGGGGGGGACTTTGCTTAGCAGCTAAAAAAGAGCTAAGACTAACCCTACAGAACACTAAACATACTTCCAGACTTGAATTCGCTCTATTCAGCTCTAAACAGCTCCAAATCTGTTTACTTTACGCTCCATCCGGCCTCCTAGACTCGGATCCTTCTCTGCTCATTGAGCTCATTGCCAAACATATCAAAAACGACAACCCAGCCATCATCATGGGAGACTTCAACCTTCACATCGACGTGAACCCCCACTCCTCCAACTGCGAAGCCTTGCTATCTTCCTTCAAGGCCATGGGCTTCACACAAATCGTTAATAGTCCCACGCACAAAGCTGGGCATACCTTGGACCTCATATTCATAAATTCAGGCCTCACCCAATCTTCCCCGCTTCATTGCTCCCCTATCCAATGGTCAGACCATCTAATGATCACAACTGACCTCTGTATCAAGGACAGCCCAGTTACACCAGTCTCCAAAACCACAATCCACTACAGGAACTCCTGCTCCATGGACGACCTCACCTCCCATCTATCAACGGAACTTGCTAACCTTGATCCTTCTGACGCAGAGGCAGCCCTCACTTCGTGGCACAATATCACAAACAAGGTGGCAGAAAAAATATGCCCCGTAAAAACAAAAGAGCTAGACCCTTCCATTAAAAACAAAAAACCTAATTTCAGACAAGAACTAAAAAACCTCAAACTAGAACTGAGACACTAAGAACACGCATGGCAAAAGAGACCCTCCAATGCTACATTAACTGAGTATAAAACCTTCATGCACATCTACAGAAACATCATCCTTCACACAAAAAGAGATTTCTTTGCCCGTAAAATTCACAATTTCTCCTTTGATGCCAAAGCTTTGTTCTCTTATGTCTCAGAGCTCATGAAACCCACTTCTTCAGTCATTCCTGACGATCAAGCCCAATCCAGGTGCTCAGAACTTGCACAATTTTTCGAAAATAAAATCCACAATCTAATAGCTCCACTGGCAGCCTCAAATACAGAACCTTCGTCACACTACACTCCCTCCTTTAGCCAGAAAGTAAACCAAGAATCCTTCGAACCCACCACCTCGCTCAAAATTGAATCTATTCTCAAAAGATGAAACCCTCCATGCATCCGATGGACTCCATTCCATCTAAACTACTGCTTACTATCCCAAACACCATCGCTAAGCCACTAGCAGAGATCATCAATTGCTCACTAGCTCAAGGATTAGTACCGGACTCGCTGAAACTAGCCACCCTCAAACCTCTACTCAAGAAACCCAACCTGAACCCAGTGGACCCGGCCAAATTTCGCCCCATTGCTAACCTACCGTTTGTCGCCAAACTCATGGAGAAGATAGTTAACAAACAACTCTCGGAATACCTAGAGGAACATAAGATTGTAACACCTGCCCAATTCGGATTCCGCAAATCTCTCAATACAGAATCCCTTCTAATCTCGCTGACAGACAGCGTCCTCACAGGCCTTGAGAAAAAGACCCCCTACCTTCTGGCACTTCTCGATATACCTGCAGCATTTGACACGGTGAAGCAACCCATCCTCATCAATCGGCTCTCAGACATAGGTATTTCAGGAACAGCCCTTGACTGGTTCAAGTCATTCCTTGACAATAGGAGCTTCAAGGTTAGAATAAGCAATAAAGATTCTCACCCGGTCAAGTCCACACTCGGAGTCCCTCAAGGATCCTTCCTCTCCCCCACCTTATTTAATATCTATCTTCTCCCCCTATGCCAACTTCTCACAAGTCTAAAGGTTACGCACTTCATCTACGCCGATGATGTCCAGATTCTGATACCAGTCACAGAATCAATCTCCAACACCCTCAATTTCTGGAATAATTGTCTACAGTCCATAAACACCCTCCTCACCAGCCTTAACTTAGTACTCAATACTTCAAAAACTGAACTTATGTTTATCACTCAGGATGACAATGTGCAGGCTGTCAACAACCTCATCACACTCCAAATGACCTCCTCCACACACGTAAGAGACCTCAGCGTAATTATTGACAACAGGCCGAACCTAAAAAAAATTGTCAATAATACAACAAAAGAATGTTTTCATAAACTTCACATATTAAAAAAGCTGAAACCTTTCCTCCATTTTCAGGACTTTCGAACAGTTCTCCAAGCAATTTTATTCTCAAAAATAGATTACTGCGACTCTCTGCTAATCAGCCTTCCAGCTATCACCACCAAACCACTACAAATGTTACAGAACTCCACTGCCAGGATCTTAACCAATTCCAGCAGAGGAGAACACATCACACCAATCCTTAAGAACCTACATTGGCTCCCTATTAAATCTAGAATTTTGTACAAAGTTCTAACCATAACCCACAAGACCATTCACTCCCAAACCTCGCTAGAACTAAACTGCCCCCTTCGTCATCACTCATCATCCAGATCGAACAGAACCAGTTATTTAGGCACACTCTATGCATCTCCAGCCAAGTCATTGCTCAAGAAACGTGCATTCTCGACCGTCGGTCCCACACTTTGGAACGCCCTCCCCACGGACCTTCGACTAGAACCTTGTAGGCAAACGTTTAAGAAAAAGCTTAAGACTTGGCTTTTCACAAAAGCCTTCATTTAAAGGCTTCAATAACCCAATACCTCAGCTTTGACTGGCCGCTCTTTTTTCTCATTCTTTACCTTATCCTGTGCTAGTCTACTCCAGGACCATGGTCCAGGATTAGAAAAATCTCTGGGGCAAATGCCCTTTTGTTCATCTGTTTTTCAGGTATATGCTAATATGCTCACATTTTTCATACAATTGTGTTTAATACGTTTGATGTAATACTAAGTTTTGGTTTATCTATAATTCTTATTACGTACGCCTTGTTATACGTATCACACATGTTCGATGTAATTTCTAACTTTAGTTCTCTGTAAACCAACTCGATATGTACTATTACATGAACATCGGAATATAAAAGCCTTTAAATAAATAAATAAATAATATTGAATTGCCTAGTAATTACCTTCTTTGCATGCATTTCCATTATTCATGTTTATAAATCACATGCAAAGAACGTCATTGCAATAAGGGAGGGTATCTGGGCAAGATCATGAAAAATATCATGTATATCACGCGATATATATGATATTTATTTATTTATTTATTTAGACATTTTATATACCATCGTTCCATGTAAAGATCGCAACAGTTTACACATATAACATTCATAGCTTTAATCAACAAATTATGATGGGTTACAGAGGTAGTATTCATAAACAGACATTGACATCTATCAAATGAGATGTTTCAACACAAATTAACTAAAGATCTAGGACATAAAATAAAATAACAAATTTCACATATTAGTCAGTATGTTCTATTGAGATTCTTACATTCTCTCGTTCCTCATGCTTCAATTAATGTCACTTGTCCTTCTTGTTGTTGCTCTCTACATTCTGATGTTTTTAAGTTAGTTAAATGCATTTTTGAATAGCCATGTTTTTAGCTCACATTTAAATCTCTTTCTATCTGGTATCAAACATAACATTTCAGGTAAAGCTATCGATCCACTATGGAAAATACACGATCTCTTACTCTGTACTGTAGGAACAGTCGATAGTCCTTTATTTTGAGATTTTAGTGTTCTCTGAGGTGTGTATGGTTGTAAAGTCACGCCTATCGTGCCAGTGTTACTGGAATGAATGAATTTGAATATTGTCGTTAATACTTTATAATAGATTCGGGATTGTACTGGCAGTCAGTGCAGTGAAATCAACGAGGGTGTAATGTAATCAGGTTTCCTAGTTCCTAAGAAAAGTCTTGCTGAGGCATTTTGTAATAATCGTAAAGGTTTTCAGAGACATGCGTAATAAAGAGTTACAGTAGCCTAGATTAGAGAAAATTAGAGTTTGCGATACAGTATGGAAGTCCTCAAACGTTAATAACGTTTTCAACTGATGTAATATATGTAACTTGGCATAACCCGTGTTAATTAATTTATGTATGTGCTTTTTTATTGTATGGTTCTCATCTAGCCGGATATCTAAATCCTGTGCTTGATTTGAGGGGATAATTGGAAATTACCCAGGTCTAGAGCAGGTGGTTTAGCTATCGAAGAGACTCTATTTAACCAAGTGATATCAGTCTTTTTAGAGCTCTAACATGATTTGATGAATGGCCCAGTTAGCCAGATACCTTTTTAGCCAGATAAAATTAGCTGGATAAGTGGTAGCTGCTAATCGCAGACGAATATTCAAGCAGCGCCATTTAGCTCACTAAAGCCTGGTTTCACTAATGCTGCAAGGCATAGTGAATCCCGGTGGTAATGGGGGGCGGGGGGGGGGGCGAAGCGGGGGGCGGTCCTGCGCTAGCCAGCAGCGATCATACCTCCACGGTGTTATCGCTGCCGGCTTTCGCACCCAATAGCGCCACTGTGAAAGGTGGCGCTATTGGGTCGGGGCAGGGAGGGTCCTCCCCTCCCTGCCCCGACTCCGCCCCCGGCAAGCTATCACATGCGAAAAACTTAGAAAATGACCCCCTAAGTCCAAACTTAACCAACTAAATGGCTCTGAATTTTGGTCCAGCTTATACTCTTTAGAAGGATGTAGGAAAAAGGGAGATTCATTTTTGTAATGACTTTAACTTGATTTCCTGCAACATATTCAATAGATCCCTGAGCAGGTTACAAAGCAAATATATCAAAAAATACCACTAAATCTCATAAATTGCAGGCCTTTCCTAACTCCAACATTATTTAACTTCCATCAATCAACACACTTCGCTAGCAATATCATTATCAGCCACCTCTTACAATGTTATTATATGTAATTATCTGATCTTCATTTTCCCTCTTTCTCCAAGTTCTATATTTCCTTGTTACATGTAACTGCTTTTTTCTGCACTATTGTTCAAGTTGTTAAGTTTATTATAATTGCACCCCTGTTTCTTGTGAACCAGCATGATGAGACTATCGTCTTGAATGTTGGTATATAAAAAACTTAAATAAATAAATAAATAAATAAAAATAATATAAAAACAATAAAAACCTCATCATCCACACCAGCTATAATCCACCAAAACCCCTATCCCATTCATCTTCCCATCCCACCCCAACCCCCTCAGACCTTAATGATTGGTTCCCTTCAACCATATTTCTTTAACATTTAAGTAAATCTGTACACCTAGCATTCTTAAACATAGTTTAATAAGGCACCAAAGGTAAAATTTTCTGTCGAATTACTCAAGGTTATTATGTGAAACTGAAGTGGGGGAGACCCAAAAGGAATGTGAGACGATACTTTTTTTTATTTTACTAAGAGGGTGAAAAACGTAAAGCAGCTAAAAAGAGGCAGAATTCCAGCATACCTGGGAAAGACATAAAGGGGCTTTAGTGGCAGGGAATGAAGGATGAAGACCGCAGATCAAGAAAGATCTGTGCCAGCACTGTGGGCAGGACCCAAAATGGTCAGAACGATTGAATGAGCGATCCTTGTCTGCTGACAATTGCTATACTTCTAGGAAAGAAGCTCGTTAATAATTTGACAAATTTAGCTGTTCTGCAACTTTAAGTTCTTTATAAAATAAAAGAAATAATTCCTATCTGAAGGAGGCAACTGGCGTATTTAGTTTTTGTTTTTTTGTCAAGAGAGGATGCCTGTAAGATTTACTGATTGTTTGAATATCTCTTCAAATTGTTTTGAAATGTACCAGAAAGAAGGAAGTGAAAACAAGCTAGCTCTTTTGAATTAACTAATTCATTTCTTTTATGTGGCCTTACCACAGCTCTTACAAGGGGAGAGAAGAATCCTAAGGCATAATGATGCCATCAACTCACAAGTGCAGGCAGGCATTTATTTATTACAAAATTCTCTCTACCTCTTCAGAATGAAAACTGGGAGTCATAAAATTCATGCCAAAGCATGTGCAAAATTTTGCTTGCCCTGAATTCCAACAAGATGAATGGCAGAAAACTGAGGTTTCATCACATGCGGAATATTTTTTTTTTCTTATGTTGCCACAGGGTACTAAAGGGAAATTAGCAGCAGAGCTTCGGTTAACCTCATTCCACAGCTTTTTCTACTTTATTTTTTTTTTATCCCTTTGAAAGAAAGTTCAAAGACCTCCAAAAAGTGACAGGTGGAAAATAAATGATTTTCAAACTGCATTTTTATTTTTATTCAGAAATCGTAATAAGCATATATTATCATAATGGCAAAATATATTAGACTAGCAGCACAGTATTTTCAAACTGGGACGTGAGACTTATGTTTTCTAGATTCAGTTGACTGAATATAGATAATGCACACGGGCACAGCAGAAAAGAAATGTACTAAGGATTATTTACTAACCTGCATATGCGTTATTTGCTGCAGCTCCCATTATTGGCATTATGACCTAGTCACTAATAATAATATATTTTTCTGAACACTGCAGATTAGTAAACAAACCTTGATATTGTTTATTAGCTTATAGAAAACATTTACAGCAGATTTTCATTTCCTCCTGGCATCACCACCACACTCCTCCCCCACCCCACAGGGCCCTAACGCTCGTGATTAGGCCATATCGCATACGAAAAGGCCCTTTTCGCATGCGATATGATGCAAATTAGGGGGAGGGGAGGAGTCGGGGTGGGGAGGGGAGGGGCGGAGTCGGTGGTGTTTTCGCAGCTGGCGATAATGTTCCTAACATTATCGTCGGCAGTAGCACGCCGAATAACTACACCTTTCACGGTGATGCTACTCGGTGCGAAAGCCAGCAGCTGGCGCACCACAGTGGTACTAAGGATGCGGGCTTTTGCAGGCCCACCCCCCTCTTTGCCCCTCACCCCCCCGTTTTCGCACGAAAGAATGAAGAATCCAGGCCTATGTTGGAAGGTAGAGCTGGAATCATCAGCAAGGGATGGGAGGGAGGGAAAGGGCCGAGGAGAGAGTGAGGGAGGGTGCTTGGAGGCACTAGCAGGAATGGGTCAGGAAGTATTAGAAGGTCTGAGAGAGAGAGGAAAGGGATTGAACTCCGCCATCAGCAGAGTGAGAGGGAGAGTTGAGTTGGCCATTAAGGAAGTGGGAGGGAGGTTATAGGGCTATGTGATATCGTTGGGGGATGTGGTAGGGAGACAGCAGAGTTCTTCAACTTGAACCGGGGAATAGGATAAAGGAACTGAACCTGGAAGATAGCAGCAGCTGGGCGGGAGTTATCATAAGGGATATGGTCAAGAGTTGAGCTTGGTGGCAATAGTAGAGAGTGGAAGAGAGGAAACAGAGTTAAGTGGCATCAGCCAGGAGTGGGAGGGGGTTCAATATAGGCACTGAGGAGCAAGGGAGAGAAGAGAATGAGAAGATGCATTTGAGGTGGTAGGAAGAGGCCAGCAAGCAGAGGCAAGAAAGAGCAGCAAGTTTGGCAGAGGGAGGTTTTTGTTTTCTTAAAGAGATTTATTAAACCAATTTGATGAACCTTTGGAATTTTTTCCAGGTTTGTTGAAGTGTTTGCTAAACCTTTAAAGAAGTATGAGCAACTCTAGAAATGAGGAGAGCATTTATTTTCTAAAGATAGGTGTACTAGTAATGTTTAGGGAAGATACTTGAATGGTCAGTAGGTAAGAATTAGGCCTTAAGACTGGTGCCATTCAACCATATTTCTGTAACATTTAAGCATACATGTATGCCTGGTATGCTTAAATTTCCAAAACAATTACTATTATTAGAAATAATGAATTTCTATACAAAAAGTTAAATATTCTCAGAGAGATTTTTCTAAGCATGAGGTGATCCTATTTTTACTGGGGAATGTCAGCTTGGCAGGTTATTGAGGTAATTTTCAAACTGTCTGCACTGGGGCAATGAGAGCACCATGTGTTTTCCCCCAATTCTCAAACAGAACGTGTTCTGAGAACTGCTGCATGGACAAGATACCTGTGGTCCCTTGAACCTGCTTTCTCCCTGGGTAGAATTATACCAGAAAGGGCTGCGTGGAGAGCTGAAAATGTTATCTATAAGGTGAATTTTAAAAACTCTATGTGCGCCAAAGCCAGGAGATACGTGCAGAAGTCGGGCCGGCGTGTGCTGCACAGATTTTGAAAAGCTTGTGAGTATGCGCGTGTCTCCCGGTCCTCACACCAAAATGTTTCTGCAAAAAAAAGGAGCGGGGAGTGGTCATGGTCTGGGTGGGGAATGGGCGTTCCAAGATCTCTCAATCAGACCGATACAGTAAAGTGTGGCCGCGGTTACCCTGCTTCTAACCACTTTCTACTCACAATTTGGCCGCGTTAGCCCAACCCGCGATTCACTATCCCTTTTAACCCATCCTTACCGCTTCTTTAAATCAACGGGTACCCCTTTCCGCCCGCGGCATGTATATGAGATGTAAACGATCGGATTAGCAATTCCCCCCCCCCCCCATTCAGTAACGCACGCCCCGACTATCGCCTTTTTAACCTGCAGTTTAGCTGCACGTTTAACTTGCTAATTTACCGCCTACCCCTACCCCTGCGTTAGAGGCAGGGGTAAGGGGTAGGCGGTACTGGACATGTAAAATATGTAAAACCTAAAATCCCCTCCTCCCGAAGCGACTCGACATGTAAAATATGTAAAACCTAAAATCCCCTCCTCCCGAAGCGACTCGACATGTAAAATATGTGAATAAGTGTAACCAACTTACTTTTTGTTTCTTTTTCAGCCCTTTCAGCCTTCTCTGCCGTCCTCCGGAGGGGGCAGCCGGCGGCGAAAGCGGCTTCCAGCGGCCCCCGCTGGTGAAGACGGACAAACGCATGCCCGTAGTGCACGGGCGCTCAAGCCACCGAAAGTACATGGACGGGCGTGCGTGACGTACACCGTGACGTCACGCACGCGCGTTCATGTGCTTTCATTGGCTTGAGCGCCCGTCAGTTTGGGCGCTCAAGCCAGCGAAGCGCATGACGTCAGTTTGAAAATACTGTGCTGCTAGTCTAATATATTTTGCCATCACAATAAAATATGCTATTATGCTTTCTGAATAAAAATAAAAATGCAGTTTGAAAATCATTTATTTTCCACCTGTCACTTTGGAGGTCTTTGAACTTTCTTTCAAAGGGATAAAGAAAAATAAAGTAGAAAAAGCTGTGGAATGAGGTTAACAGAAGCTCTGCTGCTAATAATCTTTTGGTGCCTCTGTTTGCTGCCTCTTCCTACAAACAAATAAAACCTAAAGAGGTTAGTGGGGTTTTAAGGGTTGGGTCTAACAGGGTATTTATTTATTTATTTATTTAAAAACTTTTCTATACCGTCGCTAAGTTATATACCATCGCAACGGTTTACAAATAGGCACATAGACTAAGGTAAGTAAATGTAGGATATCATACATTCTAACAGGTAGGCTAGTTAACTAGGGGTTTAGGAAGTCCTATCCTTTACCTGGGTGAACTGGGAATGAACTGGGGAAACTGGTAATTGCGTCAGCGCACGTGTTTACTAAAATCCCCCCACTTACACAGTACAGGCAGCATTTGCACACACATGGACGCATCTTTATAAAATTGTGCACACATGCACGTGCATACAGCCTACCTCATACCATGCGCACATATACACGTGAATATTGTAAAATGGCCAGGGTCCATTAGTGCAAGCTCACATACGCGCGTATATGTGCGCCCGTGCTGCTGTTTAAAAGTTACCATTCCAGTGTGCACTTTTCCTTCCCCGATGTAAAGTCCACGCTTTGTGGACTTTTAGTTGCACGGAGGAAGGGCACATTTTTGAAGGCCGATTAACGTGGACGAAATGCTTTTTACCAGTATCAATGGCTTTGAAAATTGTCCCCTAAACAACCTGTGTTGGAATTTTCTTTCATTTTTCTTTATTGTTTTGTTTTGCTGTTTGGTTTGTTTCTTCTTGTTGATTTAAAAAGAAAAAAATAAATAAATAAAGCAAAAGGCCAACATTTTAAATAGAGAAAAACCTAAAAAACAAAATTAATTAAAAAATGCTGGCCCTATTAGAAAAGAAAAAAGCCCCCTCTCAGCCCCCTCCCAACCCTCAAACCCTTTTACCATGTTTTTATTGTTTTTTTTCGCAGTCTGGGATGGAGTGATCCTTAATCACTCCTGCCCTGCCACTCGCATGCTCAGAAATGGTGCTGGCCGACAGATCGGAGCCATTTTATACAAAAGAAAGTATCAATGGCGCCAATCTCATTCTGCCGGCACCGTTCCAAAGCATGCCACCCGCAGGTGGGAGCAACCAGAGATCTCCCCTGTCCCGTGAAAAAAGAAAAAGGTGGCAAGAGAGCATGGGGGGGGGGAAGGATGGGAAAGTTCATAGGAAGAGCCCGAAAAACTTTTTTTTTTTTGTCAGCAGCAGTGACAATTTTTTTTTTATTGAAAGTAAGAAAAACAAACGACATTTCATTTATTTTTTTCTGTCATTTTGTTTTAAAATCAAATTAAAACAAAATGGAAAATGTTGATAAGGTTTCCCATTTCATTTCATATGAATGCACATCGCTAGAATTTAGCCATGACACAAGGAACATGCCGGCCTTGCAGAGAAGTGACATCAGGCGTTCCATGATCAGCCACCATGCAGCTGTGCTAGTTAGCCGGTTATAAAAAAAAATGGCTAACTAGCAGTGCATATTCAGTGCCATGGTCTCGCCACTGAATATACCTGGCTATCTTAAACTTAGCCGGCTAACATTAGGACAGCCCTACGGCTGACCAGAGTTAGCTGCAGAAGGTTAACTCTGAATATCGGAGTTAGTGGGTTAATTTGAGTGACTAATTCTGCTTCTCCCCAGAACGCCTCCTGCTTGCCCCCCGAAACGAACCCATTTTTCACGGCAAAATTCTAGCCGGGTAACGGCCGGGCATAAGCCATTTATATGGACAGCTATTGCGTTATCCTTCTAAATGGCTTTTGAATATGGATCTCTAGGTCTTCACTGGGGATAGCACTTTAACATCTAAAAAGCATGGCACTTTTTCAGCATCAAGCCGCCTAATGTAAGCATCGTCTCAAAGAGAAAAATGCCCACTAAGGTCTGTCGCACTCATTTTCCTTGGCAAGCCACCATCCAATTATTGTGTAAGCCTGAGCTTGCTCTGCTTTTGAGGATTTACAAAATCAAAGTCCAGGGCAGAATGGCTGCAGGGAAGGGCGAGTTACAAAAAAAGATATCAAATTCGCTTCAATTTTAACAAACTCTTCTCCCCGAGGTTACACTTCTTTCAGGATTCTTACCATCCCTTAAATATCTCAGTGCTGGGGTTTGTGTTACGCTTTCACTTTGGCAGCAAAAGTGGTGAAATTTGTCATTCAGTACTCTTTGAGGCATTATGTATTACACAGCAATAAAAAAATTAAATATCATTCATTACTGGTTTTCCTCACTAAAATCACTGAGGTCAAAATTTGTCCAGCTAAGTTCGGGACTTAGCCAGACAAATCAGAGTGTTTAAATATATCCCCCAACGGTCTGGATAAATTTTAGCTGGATAAGTCACCATTTCCCAGCTAAAACGTACCTGATAAAAGTAAGGCATCCTGGGGGTGGGGATTAAATTTAGGAAACAGACAGCATGGAATATCAGTTCAATGCTGCAAAGTTCAGCTGAGTAAGTACATCCATCCTCAGAGAAGGTCTGAAGTTATCCAAGTCCAAGCACCTGGCTAATGTTAGCCTTAACCTCCTAAATTCTAAATATAACCAGTTAAGTGCTGGGGAAAAAAAAATAATGATGTGTCTATAGGTTCAATTCCCTCCCCCTCCCCCACCCCAGTTAAAGAACTAAAATTGCAGTTGGGCATTGTACCAAGAACCCGCCAATCCCCTGCACCCCCCCCCCCCCCAACAGTTACCCCAAAAATATAAAAACGTTGTGGCATATTGGTCCGAGGAGGTTTCTCATCCTCCCCACCCACCACTACCACCACCACAAATTCAGGAAATATGTGCAGTCCAGGCTCTAGGCTCATGGCCACCCTCCTCCCAGCAATGACACGAACCCTCCCACCCTAGCCAGCTCTCTCCCAAATGGCCCCGGGCTGCCAGGAATGCAGCAGAATCTTAGTTCTCCTATCGGCATCCAGCATTGCTTTGACAGTGAGTGTTAACGGACCGCAATGCTGGTCGCTGGACACAGCTGGGAATCTTACAATTGTACCACATTCCCAGCGGTCTGGGGCTTTTAGGGGGCTGTCGTGCAGGGCAGGAGGTTTTGCATCAGAGGGAGGGTGAGGGGGGTCAGATGCAATGCCTGTCAGTTGCGCCCTTTAGCAGGGTAGCGGTGGGTGATAGAGCCTGCAGGCCTGCCAGAATTGTTTTAAATTTATATTTTCTGGCACATAACTGACTATATTTTGAATAAAGCCGGTTAAAGTACAAGTTATCCAGGTGCACATCCGCCTGGATAACATTTAAACTATAAAATCCTCCAAAACCGCTTAGAACGATGACTAAATTGTACTGAGGTGGGGAGCTATTAACTGCAAGTCATCACCGATAAACACCCCTTACCCAATTGTGTACGACTTAACGGCGCATCAACTACATGACCTTCATAATAGGCATCATTGTGTGGTAACATGTACTTTCATTCACTCTGCCTTATTTTTAATCATTGGTCAGTCCATATAATATTTTTTTCAATTGCTTGTGTTAAAGTGCTCTTGTGTATTAAAACAATATCTTTTCACTTTATTGCAAATAATATTAGTATATAGTAGCATCCACTTATCTTGATGTGAATAATATTGTTGAATGTTTATTTCTCCAGCCCGAAATCTTCTGGTCCGATGATAAACAGCAATGTGTAAACGCCCCACATTGATTCTCCGTGTGCAATTGTGATGGAGAAGGTACAGAGAAGGGCTACCAAAATGATAAGGGGAATGGAACAACACCCCTATGAGGAAAGACTAAAGAGGTTAGGATTTTTCAGCTTGGAGAAGAGACGACTGAGGGGGGATATGATAGAGGTGTTTAAAATCATGAGAGGTCTAGAACGGATAGATGTGAATCGGTTATTTACTCTTTCGGATAGTAGAAAGACTAGGGAGCACTCCATGAAGTTAGCATAGGGCACATTTAAAACTAATCGGAGAAAGTTCTTTTTTACTCAACGCACAATTAAACTCTGGAATTTGTTGCCAGAGGATGTGGTTAGTGCAGTTAGTATAGCTGTGTTTAAAAAAGGATTGGATAAGTTCTTGGAGGAGAAGTCCATTACCTGCTATTAAGTTCACTTAGAGAATAGCCACTGCCATTAGTAATGGTAACATGGAATAGACTTAGTTTTTGGGTACTTGCCAGGTTCTTGTGGCCTGGATTGGCCACTATTGGAAACAGGATGCTGGGCTTGATGGACCCTTGGTCTGACCCAGTATGGCATTTTCTTATGTTTTCTTCTTCTTTCTTAGGTATGGGAGGTTAAGGGTGGAGCTCTGGGAACCAATCCTTGGGCTCAGTGGGGAGGGCATCTGCCTTTCATCCAGGTGGAGAGGGTTCAAACCCCACCTGAGGACTTGTAAAGATAAATAACCTTAAACTGCTATTTGAGTTTCCAAGCGGCCAGGGAAGCTCGTTCAGGGATTGGACCCTGGAACGGATGCAATTGACGGTGTACGGACTGGTGAAAGTGTCACAGTGTCAGTGAGATAGCATGTATGTGAATGATTGAGAGCCTGTATATGTGAAAAAGAGTATATGTGTGATTGAGAGCTGGTTTAGGTGAGAGGGAACATGTGAGTATGTGATTGACAGCATGTGTGAAAGTGAAAGAAAGAGACAGCATGTGTGTCTGTGTGATTGAGAGTCTGTGTGTGAGAGAAAAAGACAGCATGTATGTGTATGACTGTAAGCCTGTGTGTGTAAGCATGAAAAGATAGACAGTTAGGGGGTAATTTTGAAAAGGAGTTACACATGTAAATGTAACTACTATTGTAGCAATTTTCAAAAGCCATTTACTGGAGTAAAGTGCACTTACACAAGTAAATCCTATGGATAATTCAATGGCATATATTATAGCAATTTTCAAAAGCCCACTTACTCAAGTAAAGTGCATTTACTCGAGTAAAACCCTGTTTTACTCAAGTAAATGCTTTTTAAAATCAGGCCCTATGTGTGTACATGTGTAATTAAGAGCCTATATAAGTGAGAGAGAAAAAGCATGTGTAAATGTGAGCGATTGATAGCCAATGTGTGAGAGAGAGAGAGGAGAAAGTTGCAAGCAAGCTGTCCCTCCTCTTGCTAATTCAAAATAATCTCAGGGCACCTGGCTATCAAATGTTCCCAGGTATGCAGAGCAAAAACTTTTTTGTATCATTATTTTTCATTACTGGGTCTTTGTGTCTGCTATTTTGAAATATTTTATTGGCATCTAAAATTTTTTATATCAGTTTTTAATTATTGGATATTCCATTCATCAGCTATTTTGAAATAATCTGTTCTTTTTGTTAGTATGGTTTTGCTGCTATTGATTTTATATTTCTTAATTTGTTTTATAAGGACTGGTGATGTTTCTCTTTTTCCTTTGTTACACTGCATACAGAGACTCTGGCTTGTTGCGGTTTCCAATTCAGTTTTTATCTCAATGCTTCTAGTTATGCGTCTTGGTCTCTTTATTCTTTGTTAGGTGAGGGTCAGCACATGTGATTCAGGTGAGGTTTTCTGCTGGCGTGTAGTTTCTGTGTAGGACTCTATAGCAGCCTGACTTGGTCCGTTTTCCTAATAGGAGATGTATTGGTGTCTTAAGGCCTGGTGTAATATTATCAGTGTTGCCTTTTCTTAGGTAAGGTGGTTACTGTTTAAGTGCTGGAAATTGGTGCTGTTTTGGTGTGGGATGTTTACTATTTATGCAATTTCTGTTCAGACAGAATACACATCTTTTCCTTGTGTCATTCTTAACAATAAAAATAATACTGGACCTTTATTTTTTATTTCCGCTGAGAATTGTAATGAGCAGTGTGTCACACATGTGAGTGTTGTCTGTCAGGTGTGTCATGATGGCAAAAAGGTTGAGAACCACTGCTGTAAACCATTGCAATCTTATCTTGGAACGACGGCATATACAACACATAAATAAATAAATAAATAAATAAATAAATAAATAAATAGATCTGGACCAGTCAGAATGTTATGCACTTCTCCTCCCTGATAGCACAGTGGTGGCAGCTTAAAGAGACAGGAAAAGGCAGCAGCTCTAGGAGAGGTGGACCATTAGGGTTCAGGTGGGCTGAACTGCACATCCAGGTGATGAACGTCTGCCATATTTGGTCAATATCTTAGGAGAAATATGGAAGATGATGAAGGGCTGGCAGCTTGATGAGAGATAAAGGAATGTTGTTCCTAGTTTTTCTTGTTGCAAACAGTGTCAGTAACATGAAAAAAGCAATGAAAGATGAGGCTATGACTGTATCTATTGCTTTGCATACTTGCTGCACTGGCAGCAAAGGATGCACTAGAGTTGGAGGCCAAGGAATACAGCAGCATAGCCCTGAAGAAAATGATAGAGAGGTACAGGAAAATAGTGGGGCATTTTCATCAGAGCATTAAGGGTCGGCATCAACTCTGAAAGAAGCAGGAAGCAGTGGGTGCATCTTTACACTGACTTATTCAGGAAGTAAGAACCAGGTGGAATTCCATTTATTGCTGCAGATGACATCAATGAAGTATAAATGGGATAAATAAAATTTAAATAAATACTTACCTGATTGTTGCTGAGACCTCAGGAGCTGGGGAGCTCGAGGCAGCCAGAGAGAGCCCAGAAGTACCGTGATGAGATTTTTTAAATAGATAAATGCCAATCAGTGCGGATAGTGCCCTACTGCAGCAGCAGCATTGGGATGCTGCTGCTGCCAGCTTCAGCCAGCAGATAGCATCAGGGCTATAATCAAAGCCCTGGCAGGATTATAGTGCAGGCCAAGAGGTCCTCACAGACTTGGGGCAGTGAGGTCAGCAAAAGGCTGCCTACAAAGTGCCTCTAGGAAAACTAAACTTTAAAAGGTGATTGAAACCTGTCAAGACCTGGGGTTTGGTGGTGGTAGTCACCAGGTAAGATCATATAAATATGGATTTAACTCTTGCTTTGGAGAAAACATTTTTATTAGATTAGTTAAAAATATAGGGGTAGATTTTCAAAACAGCGCGCAGGCGTACATGTGCGCGAACTACCCAGCACTCACACATGTATGCCCAATTTTATAACTTGCTCGTGCAAGTAGTGAGATAACCCAGTAGAATCAATCCAGGGGCCCTCAGCAGAGGAGACCCTTCCCACAGTGGTAGATGGTAGCAGCACAAGGTGATAGAAGAAGTCCCGGATGCAGGTTCCCAGTGCTGAGCTGTAGATGAGACAGACTGACAAAGGTTAGATTACTCACTAAGTTGTTAGCTGTATTGATGAAGATCCCGACAGGCAGAAGTAGTTGGACTGCAGGCACCAAGGTAGGGAGAGCAGGTCCTCGAGGAACGAGTACCTGGTATCCCAGATAGGCACTTGAAAAAAAGCATAGGGCCCTCGAGGAGCGGGTACCCAGGTTAGATGAATGACCCCGAAGGGCAGAGAGAGTGTCCAGTGGCAGCAAGGAAGCGGCAGAGCAGCTTCGACCGGAGGCTTTCCAATCCTTGCTAACTCGATTTGTTAGCAAATGAAGGGCAGGCTAAATACCCGGATGGCATGACATCACTCGAGGGGGATGCCCCCGAGATTCCCGCCATGATGTGGAGAAAGACATAGGTGGCATGCGCGTGTGCACCCTAGGAGTCCATCAGGAGAAACATGGCGAATACCCTCACCGTTGATGTTCCGGGGACGCCAGAGAGAGCGGCATGAATACGCTGCAGCAGCCATCTTCCCAAGGCTTGAGGAGAGAGCAGAAAGAAAGGTGAGGCACAGAGGTTGAAGCCATCTGAGACCAACCAACACATCAGTACCTCCCTTCAAAGGGACCCCTCCAGACCCTCTACCTGGTCTTGGTTTTTGAGGCTGTGATTGGTGGAATTGATGAAGCATCTCTTTGTCCATGATATTAGCCAAAGGTTCCCAAGAGTTTTCATGTCCGTATCCCTCCCATGACAGGAGGTATTCCCAAACTCTGCCTCTCTTTCTTAAATCAAGGATGGCATCAACCTTATACTTGATGTCTTCTTCTGTATCAACAGGAGTAGGTTCAGGTGTCTTGTTGGAAAACTCTCTAAGAACAAGCGGTTTCAGCAGCAAAACATGGAATGCATTATGAATCTTCATAGCTGGAGGAAGTTTCAGACTATAGGTTAGTGAGCCCAATCGTCGGAGAATAGGAGAGGGTCCGACAAAGCGTGGAGCAAATCGAGCTGATGGTAGCTTGAGTCTCAGATGTTTGGTAGACAGCCAGACTTTGTCACCAGGCTAGAATTCAGGAGCCTTGCTTCAGTGAGCAACATAGCCTTTCTTAGCTCTTTGTCCTGCTTTTTGGAGCATCTCTTTAGTCTTTCTCCACAGTTGTTGTATATCTTTGGCTGTAGATTGAGCTGCCGGGGATGACACAGAAAGTGGAAGTGGTAAAGGTGGTAAGGGTTGTCGTCCGTAGACCACTTCAAAAGGTGTAGATCCAGTAGATGATACTGGATGTGAATTGATGGCGAATTCAGCCCAGGGCAGCAGTTCAGCCCAGTCTTTCTGATGTGAACCAACATAGGCACGAAGGAACTGCTTGAGAGTTCTATTCATTCTCTCAGTTTGGCCATTCGACTGAGGATGGTATGCAGAAGTGAAGTCAAATATGATGTCGAACTTCTTACACAAGGCTTTCCAGAAATTTGCTGTAAATTGAGCTCCTCTGTCAGAAACAAAGGGGTAGATTTTAAGAAAGTGCGCCTTCGCGTACTTTTGTTGGTGCACCAGGCGCAAACAAAAGTACGCTTGATTTTAGTAGATACGCGCGTAGCCGCGCGTATCAGCTAAAATCCAGGATCGGCGCGCGCAAGGCTGCCGATGTCGTGTAGCCGGCGCGTGCCGAGCCGCGCAGCCTGCCGCCGTTCCCTCCAAGGCCGCTCCGAAATCGGAGCGGCCTCGGAGGGAACTCGCTTTCGCCCTCCCCTCACCTTCCCCTCCCTTCCTCTATCTAACCCACCCCCCCCCCGGCCCTATCTAGACCCCCCCTACCTTTGTCGGGGGATTTACGCCTCCCGGAGGGAGAAGTAAATCCCCGCGCGCCAGTGGGCCGCTAGCGCGCTGAGACGCAACCTGGGGGCGGTTCCGGAGGGTGCGGCCACGCCTCCGGACCGCCCCGGGACGAAACCACGCCCCCGGGCCCGCCCCCGAAACGCCGCATCCTGCCCCCAAAATGCTGCGCTGATCCGACACGCCCCCTGACACGCCCCCGACACGCCCCCCTTGAAAAACCCTGGGACTTATGCGAGTCCCGGGGCTCTGCGCGCGCCGGTAGGCCTATGGAACATAGGTGCACCGGCGCGCAAGGCCCTGCTCGCGTAAATCCGGGCGGATTTACGCAAGCAGGGCTTTTAAAATCCGCCCCAATGTGTTTAGGCATGCTGTGTAGGCGAAAGATGTGGCTGATGAATAGTTTAGCAAGTTCCATGGCTGAAGGCAAGCCAGGGAGATCCACAAAGTAAGCCATCTTCAAGAATTGATCCAATGTAACCCAGATGGTATTGTTACCTCCAGAAAGTGGTAAGTCCACCACAAAGTCTGTAGCAATGTGGGTCCAGGGCTCATCTGGTACTGGCAAGGGTTGTAGCAGGCCCCAAGGACGTCCGGGCGGAGGTTTCTGTCTGGCACCATTGGAACAGGAAGCTATGTATGCAAAAGTGTCTTCCTTCATGGTGGGCCACCAATAGTACTTTTGTAGCTTAGCCAGAGTTCTTCGTTGACCAGGATGTCCAACTAGTTTTGAATCGTGAGCCCATGCTAACAATTTCTTTCTTAGATAGCAGGGTACAGTGGTCTTGCCCAGGGGTACCGGATGTGTAGCTGTCAGAATAACTCTCTTCGGGTCAATAATATGCTGGGGTTCATCAGGTATGACTTCAGAGAGAAAAGAGAGAGATAATGCATCTGCTCTGATGTTCTTATCTCCAGGGCGATATTTCAGCACAAAATCAAATCTGTTGAAGAACAGGGACCACCTCACCTGTCTATGGTTAAGGCGCAGGGTGTGACGGAGGTACTCCAGATTTTTGTGATCAGTGTAAACAGTGATCTGATGTTGTGCGCCTTCAAGCCAGGTGTGCCACTCTTCAAATGCCATTTTTATTGCCAGTAGTTCTTTATCCCCAATGCCGTAGTTCTTCTCCGCTGGCGAGAAGCATAGGGAAAAGAAAGATTATGGGTGCAAGATTTTAGAGTCACTGGTCTGGCTTAGCACAGCCCCTATTCCTACATCCGAGGCATCGACTTCCACATAGGGGAGCCGTTCCATTCCCTTTATCATTTTGGTAGCCCTTCTCTGTACCTTCTCCATCACAATTATATCTTTTTTGAGATGCGGCAACCAGAATTGTACACAATATTCAAGGTGCGGTCTCACCATGGAGCGATACAGATCTTCAATGTACATTAACACTAATTAATCAATGGCTGCATAACATAAAATCATGGATGTCATCTAACCAACTGATGTTTAATTTAACAAAAACTGAGGCTATGTGGATTTTGAAATAGCATTCTCCTAGTACGGGCTCGGAGATGACCCTTGAAGGGACAAATATCCTATTTATTAAAACTGATCTTAATTTAGGGTTTCAGATTGACTCTGTTTTAAGCTATTGCCTCATTTAAATATGTTAGTAAGTTCAGGGTTTTATAAAGTTTGAATGCTATGCTATTTAAGCTATATTTTATCATGTTCTGATTTTAGATTTGTTGTTGAGGCATATCTTTAAACCACTATTGACTATTACAATGCCTTATTGATAGGCCTGCGAAATATTGACTTTGAGCCATACAGCTTGATGCTGCTTGTCTAGTGCTTATGAATGTGCTAAGAGATCATGTAACCTCAATGTTGGTTAAATTATATTGGTTACCTGTGGAGCAGAGAATTAAATTTAAAATAGTAGTTTTGATCTTTAAAGCCATTAAGAAAAATGGCCCATCATATTTATCTTCACTTGTATCTACATTTGAGTGTCGATGGTCTCTACATTCCCAAGATGATCTACTTTTAGTTATACCTCCCCTTAAGCTAGTTCAATATGTGGAAACCCACAGCATTCCTTTCTTAGGTGGCTGCAATTTTTCTACAAAATAATTTCTTCAGCAAATCTTTTCAACAAATTAAAGGGATGACCATGGGGGCAACTATGGCCCCTGACATTGCTAATTTACATGTAGCGGATTTTGAGGAGACATGGTTCCCCTGTCACCTTATGTCCCTATAAATATCATATCTGACTGAGGAAGCATTATATTGACAATATTTTGATGCTTTGGATCGAAGATCTTGATATCGTGGCAGAGTTTTTCAGTGGCTGTATGTGTGCAATGTCAATTTGTAATTCACCCACACTATTAGCAGGGGACAATATTATGTTTTTGGACATCAAGTTTGCACTGATGTGAATATTTTACAGTTCTCAATCTTTCAGAAGCTGACCGACAGAACACTTTATTTCACTACACAAGCTGTCATCCAATAAGTTTAGGGAATAATTTTCCAGTAGGTCAGTTCCTAAGTTTACGCTGCTTATGTTCCATGAATTCTGAATTTCTTTTAAGAGTCCAGAGATGAAAGTTAGATTTGTGCAATGCGGATATCCCCATAATATCATACAAAAGCAAGCTTGGTGGGTTAATTGGCAATGGTTATTAATGCTTAAGTTGAAAGAGTCTGAAACTAGAGGAGCATGTATGTCGACATATTCTTCTCATACAGCCTTAGTACAATCCATCATCAAGAAAATTTGGCATGTTTTGAGTATTCACTCAATTTTTCAAGATCCACCAGTGTTTGCGTTGAAATGAGTTCCCAACCTCTAGAATCGCTTAGTTTCTTCTTTCTATTACACAGAGCAACTCTCCACAAATAGTATTAATTTGTATTGCTGAAGTTGTAATATGTGTGCCTTTTCTATTAATGGTGATGAGCTTTTGTTTCCATAGTGTCAGTCATTTAAATTAAAGAGAATCTTACCTGCAAGTCTAAAGGTACAGTTTACATAATCTGGTGCCCTTGCTCTCTATTATATTTAGGGAAAACAAAAACCATTCATTCATTGAACATTCGTATTCAAGAACATCTAAGCTGTATTTGATGCTCCTCTAGTTTCACATTGGCATGCAGCCTTTTATACACCTGATGATCTTAAATTTGCTTTACTGGTTCAGTTTTTTCCAAATAAAAGAGGTGGTGATTTTAACAAATATCTATTGCAATTGGAATAGAGGTTTATTTATGAGTAGAACACTCTTGTTCCCTATGGATTTAATAAAAAGATAGCATGGATGGCCTTTTATTCATTTTGCTTCAAGTTTGAAATTATATGTATATGTGTCAATTACAAACTATGCATTGCTTTGGTCTCTTTAAATATTTTGACATCTTACATCAGACACCTTGACCCCTGATAATGGTGGTCATGTTCTGAACATAGAAGTATAAGCTATGTTTTTGTAAGTAAGATTTTTACTTGTACTGGTATCGAATACCATCTTTATGACGTATTTCTATTTTTCATAGGTGTTCCATTCTACCCCTGAAGTAGATGGTCAGCTGTTGAAATACTGTGTTGAGCTAAGGTTCCCCTAGGGTTCTGGCCTTTTGATTAGGATAAGAAGACAGCAAGATAAGTTCAGGGTTTTCCATAAGATAAGTTTTTATGTGTGGCCACTTTTTCATTTTGGGAACCTGCATACAGGTTGGAGCTTGGCAGGTTTTAAGCCATCAAAGACGCAATTAAGATAAAACCTTGCATTGTTTTAGGTGGCTAATGATGCAATTTATATATCACTGTATTGGACATTGAAGTTGCTATTTGCCATGTTTTTATTTA
The DNA here is from genome assembly GCF_901001135.1 of Rhinatrema bivittatum. NCBI lineage: Eukaryota > Metazoa > Chordata > Amphibia > Gymnophiona > Rhinatrematidae > Rhinatrema > Rhinatrema bivittatum. Next base: position 52,472,558 of record NC_042615.1, read on the forward strand.
CATAGGGAAAATACAACAAATATTGGTACATGATTATATTAGGAGTTGAAGCCACAGGCAATGTCTTTGTTTCACAGGTTATGATACCAGTTAAGAAAATCAAGTATTTTGAGCTTTGATTTGTTTGAAACCCCAGCTTTTTTGTTGATTTCATTTTGGACAAACCATACAAATCCACAACCACTGCAAAACTAGAATCACTGATATATTCGTAAAGCCCTAGAGTTAACAAAAGTGCCTATTAAGAAATTCAGCAGCAACAACCTAATTTACAGAATGAAGGCACTAGCCTATTTGGATAAACTTTTCGAGTCCTCTTGGAAATTGAACTCAAGCTGGAAGAAGAAGCAGGATATTTACTTTGTCATATTAGCTGCTAAGTGCACTATTAAACCTATGTCATGCATCATGTTGTTGCTTTAAATTGTTTCCAATGAATCTCAGACATAATGCATCCCAATGACTACACAGTGGAATTATATTTTTAGTTTGTGTGTACCTTACCCTGTTTGAACTGCATTTCAAGGAAGTGGTTGGGCTATTAAGTAAATTCTATGGTGCAATCAACTGCTGCATAGGACTCTGAAGAAACTATTCCTTCCTCTGAAATGGTTGGTAGAAGAATGATGAATTTTTCAGTTACAATTAGCATGCATTTCACTCAGACCATAATTTGTGGAAGCCCAGGTATAACAGGATAATGTTCATGCCTTGGATATGTGTGGAAGCATTACTGGCCCAATTACTTTTGGCTACATCCCTAATCTGTTTTTGGACAGACATTCCTGATCAGTGTTAATGCCATTCACATCTAAGATAATCTGCATACATGAATTCTTTTCACTTTGTGTGGGTCCAAAGTCACTTGCTTCTCACACTATATTCAAAACTGACTTCTCAGATTTATTTGCTCAGAAAACTTTCAATTATTGTAGCTTGAGAGCTGGACTCACGGAAAGCGTCACCAGATCCCTCACAACAGAATGGTATTTCAGAACCGGAATAAGTCTGCCAAACTGCTAGTGATGAAAGGCAGAACAGAAGGCATCCTCTGTGTATAAAGTCCTTAAGGCTAGAGTTGGGTGCAGAGTGGAGAAAACTCAGGAAAGGGATGTAGGAGTTTTTGGAGCTGGAGATCAGACTGAGTAGGAGGAGGAGATATGGGAGAGATCAGGAAAAGCTTTGCAATCTGCTTCCTTAACTCTGTTGTTTTTCATACTTCTGCATCATGTTGAGTAATTCTCAGATATCAGTATTTGAATTTAGTTTGTGTTGCTTAGAAGCTTAAAAGCTAGTAGTATTACCACAAGCACATAATACTTTGTTTTCTGTAAATAATCTTGAACCATCTGAAAGTCACAGGTCAGAACACAAGGGCCTGATTTTAAAAAGCATTTGCTCGAATAAAACTTACCCCCTCTATAAACTAGCAGATGAGGCCCATAAGTTCTGTTTACAGGTCAGTTTACTAAACAGTGTTAAAATTGTGCATTAGTGCACCAATTTGTACATGCATGCTAATGCAAAGTTAACACTTTATCAATAAAGTCATGACATGCAAATGCATACAAGTGCTCTACTTAACATGTTGATAGTGTGGTCTTTTTGTGGGTGTAAACTTGTGTGAAAGAGTTTGTGGGTTTGGCTTGTCAGTCTTTGTATCTAATAAGTGACAGAGTGGAGTATATAGGTGTGGCAGATGAGGGCATGTCAAGCGAAAGTGTAACAAACCAAGCGTTGCATGCACTGGTACAGGGACATCAAAAACAAGCTGAAGAAAAAAAAAAATCAGCATCATTACCATTAGCCCACGGAAGAGAAACACTAGAGGACAATGGCCATGCTCCATCACCCTGATGCCCATGAGTAACAGTTCCTAATGTTACAGGAAACTGCATAAAATAAGTCAGGTCAGGTTTTGCACATTCGCTGCTCTACAAAGAAGGTCCTGGATAGAAGGCAGCAGGTTGCTGGGGAACAGGCCTCTCCTGATAGACATAGCAAAAATCATGAGGCCTTGAAAATCCTGGCCTCCAGGCTAAGAGAGCGAGAGATGCTATTGGCCAGCTGCAAGGACAGCTCCGACTAAGCGAGCATGAGGCCCTGAACTCAAGAAACTTTTAATTAGCTTGTGTTTACCTAGCTGAGGAGATTCGATTGTATATCCTGCTCGGGCCTTTTTTACTCTATTTACTTCCAAGCTGTAAAGCCTCCAAGTTTATAGTCCTTGTTCAATGTAGCTTTCTTGCTCTCTTTCTGATTATAACGTATTGTTCCGTTTTTTTGTTACAAGTCTCTATCCCTCGTTCGATGTAAACCGATCTGATATGGTATTCAACCATGAAGCTCGGTATAGAAAAAATGTGAAATAGATAAAATAAATAAATCTATTTATTTTGCTGCTAAATAAGCTGTGTCTTTGCTCTTGTTTTTGTTGCTGCCAGAAAGCTGCACTTTTGCTCCTGCTCATGCTGCTGTTTAAGAAACTGAATCTGTGTAGGCCCCTCGGTCTCAAGAAATCTTCGTGAACTGTTTACTGATGTGGCTGAGGCTGGCTGTCCTTGTACCCATCCCAGTCTGCCATACCATGGAACAGTGCCTGTGGGATGTCCTGGATCCTGAGGGTCAACTTGAGAATGTACATTTGTTTTAACATTAAAATGAAACAGAAGACAAAGGAATGAAATTTCATTCATTTTTGTCTAAAAAAAATAATTGTTGGGCTCTTGCTGCAAACACCACCCTCCCCTTCCTGGGCCTTCTTCTGATCCCCCCTAGCCCCTACCGAATCCTCTTACTATATAGTCTAATTTCTAGAAATGTGCATTCATTTGAAACAAATGGGTACAATACAATGAATGAGTTCATTTTTTGTTTCATTCATTGACCCCTGAAATGAATGGAGGGGGCCTATGTATTTAAAGAAAAAAATTTTTCATTTTATTTGTTTGTTTCTCATTCAAGTTTATCCGCGGACATACTGAAGTGAAGAGTAGCACAGCCGTGCCAGCCTTCTGGGTTCTCTTTCTAACAGTTGTTTTGTGTATGTGCAAAAGGAGTCAGTCAGCACTGCACACACATATACTGTATGTGTGCTCGTGCCCAAGCAAGCTGCTAACTCTGGCAAGTTGGCAGTGCTTGCTATACACTGACTTGAATTCAATCTGTGAATTAGATTATGTGTGTGTGTGTGTGTGTGTGTGTGTGTATGTCAGTCAGACACTCTCATTCAGTATTAGAGTGATACTGAGAGTGCTGAAACAGTATCAATAAATTATATTGTGTTATCAAAACCCCCAGTAGGCACTTCAAATTCCATCATGCCACTGCGAGGAAGGGGCAAAGGAAGGGATGGCAAAGATAGAGGATTGGGTATTGCTACAGAGCCAGCCTAGCCCGTGATAAGTATAAGCAGCACTAGTAAAAATAAGAAAAAAGGAAGTCTTCCCCCTAAATTTATGATATAATTTTTTTTAACCACAGAAAAACAGGAGCGGAAGGCACCAGCTCAAGTCAGAAGAAATTGAAATTGAGAAAGCATGTGCTACCTCTGCCTGTACCTCTTTCTCTTGTTTTGAAGCAGGAGCAAAAGGCAGGAGAGCCATTGAAGGCTGGTATTAGAAGGGGTAGGGGCAAGGACAGGTGCAGCAGAAGTGCAGCACCCAAAGCCAGCAGCACACTTCTCCATGATTACTGCTTCTGAGGTAATGGAGGCAGTATTTTTAACAACTGATTGAGGAAGAAATGTTTCTGAAATTCCCTGAATCAGAAGCTATTAAAGAGCTAGTAGCTGAAAAAAATGTGTGAGATCTAATCAGTTGTACCTTAGCCTCCACTGAAATAATGGAGGAGAGAGATAATATTGGCTGTGTTGAAAGCAACCCCCCCCCAGAAAGAGTAGGCAGTGCAGGTAGAAAGCATGAACAATCTGCTGGACTTTTTCCTTCTATCCCCCTCAACCTCAACTCCAGTGCCAGCGTCAGTCCCCCAGGATGCTGGTGCCAGGGATGATGAAAAAGCTGGTATTTTGAAAATCAATCTGACTCTGCTGGGTTTTACAGAATTTTCATGCAAGTGGCAAAATGACTGAAAGTACCCTGCAGGTCTAGCTGCTACTCTGCCTAGCTGCCTTGTCTCTGATCAACCACCTTGTGGGTCTTTCTGCCACTCTACTTAGCTGCCATGCCCTTGAAGGGGCCAAAACCTTGGTGGTCTTTCTGCCACTCAGCCTACCTGCTGTGCCCCCCCAGATGTACCACCAAGCAGATTTTGATGTCTTTGTGTTTTCTGATTGGATTCCAGTCTAGTTCTCCTCCCCTTCTTCTTTCTTCTTTTATGCTGGAGAGTTTTGATCCCAAAAGAAAAATGTGAAAAAAGAAAAAAATATATGTTTCTTCTCCCACCATACCTCTTTTCTGGTTTTATGCCTTGCTATCTAAGCCTGCCACTATTACTGCCTCTCTTATGGTGCCTTGGAGAAAACCTGTCATTTCGATGCCATTTTGGCACTTTGGGATATCTATTTATTTATTTATTTATTTTAAAAGTTTTTCTATACCAATTGCTGTTTGCACATCGTATCGGTTTACAAAGAAACACTGTGCAATTAGATGGTTTACAAAGAAAACAGAGCAATTGGAGAGTTTACAAAGAAACAGTGTAAATAGAATGGAGCATTACAGATACACGCATCATATCAGTTAACAGTTATCATAGCAATTATAATATGAGGCATAAAAGTTATATGGAACAAAATAATATCACATAGGTATAGAATAAGTAAGAACTTAAGAACTATGTACAAGTCAACGGTTTACCAGGAACATTGAGCTTATTATAATGAGGTATAAATGTTCGACATAGTGGTTGGCAGGGGAATAAATAAGGCAGCTAAAATAAAGAAGAGAGGAAATTAGGTTTAGGAGTATATAACAGGATGTGAAACGGGGGCGGGAGAAGAAAGCCAGTTAAATTAAATACTTGACGGTTGGAAGGTGGACGCTTAAGAATAACATGTAAGAGATTACCCAAGTGGTGGAAAATCAAGGAAGGCGGTGTTAAATGGAATAGAGATGGATTTGCAGGGTGGAAAGGGATGGGTGGTGTTAGCCGAAAGCTTGTTTAAAGAGCCACGTTTTAAAGTTTTTTTTTAAATTTTTGCAAGCAAGGCTCTATGCGGAGGTCGGGGGGGCATTTTGTTCCACAAAGTGGGACCAGGTAAGGAGAATGCTCGGGCCCTTGTGGAGGAGAGATGTGTGAGTTTGGGAGAGGGTGTGTATAAGATTCTTTGGTAGTCTGATCTGGTGGGTCTGTCAGATTTATGAAAGCGGATGGAGTCTTGTAGCCATTGTATATTTTCATTGAATAGAGTTTTGTGTATGAGAGTTAGGGTTTTATATTGAATTATTGAGGCAATAGGGAGCCAGTAGAGATCTCTCAGAATGGGAGTAATATGGTCTTTTTTGCGAGTATTGGTGAGAATTCTAGCTGTGGCATTCTGAAGCAGTTGAAGGGGTTTGATGGATGAGATGGGGAAACCAAGGAGTAGGGAGTTACAATAGTCAATTTTGGAGAATATGATGGTTTGAAGAACAGTTTTGAAGAACAGTTATTTATGCCATTGTTGGTGCTGCCTTTGCTGCCATAGCCAGTTCATACAACCATTGTTGGTTCCCTGTACCCCTCTTATATTTCCTTGGTATTTCTGATGCTTTTGTACTGTTTGAGACTCCATGCATTCTACACCTTGGGAAAATAGAAATTATATGACAAAAAGAAACAAAATTCCAATATAAAAGCAAATCAAAAACAGTATAAAATAGTAAAGACAAGTTGTAACATAGTAATATAGTAATAATAGCAGAAAAAGACCAAATGGTCAATCCAGTCTGCCCAGCAAGCTTCTAATGGTAATATCTACCATGGCATGCTGGTCACCTCATGTTTCTCTTAAGGGTAGTCCATGCATTTACCGTCAATCCTTATGATAAGGGTAGAAATATTTGCAATAAAAAACCAAGTAACTGTCAAACCCATACAAAATTACTGCTAGCAACATTTTTACTAGTTGAGGAGCCTTCCAGAAAATTCCAGCAATGCTGACTTGCTTTGCTTTTGGACTTGGCCATAGAAACAGTCCTGTGCTTTTTCCCCTTAGGTCTGCATATCAGTACCCCCAGACCATTAAAAGTTGATGTCCATGTTGGCTGACATCTGAATCCAATTCCCCTTCACCCTCCCCCCCCCCCCCATCAAAGCGGAGAATGATGTTGCAGTTGGAAAAAAAATATTGCAGATTATTGGTTGAGGTAGTAATCCCTGTGCTTTTGATAAGGGTAGTAACTATCAAACTGAGCGGGTTACCCCCATGCACTCTTTTCTTCATTTCTGTCCTCTAGCCTTTAGGGATCGACAGTATTTATCCCATGACCTTTTGAATTATTTGACTGTTTGTCTTTACTACTGCCTCTGGAAGGGCATTACAGGCATCCACCACTCTCTCCATGAAGAAAATTTTCCTGGTTTTTCCTGATGTGACCCTTGGTCCTACTGTTTCCTTTCCAATGGAAAAGGTTTGAAGATCGTGCATCTTTAAAACTTTTAGGTATCTGAAGGTCTGTATCATATCTCGCCTGCAACTCCTTTCTTCCAGCATATACATATTTAGGTCCTTCAGTCTCTCCTCATAAGTCATTTGATGGAGACCATCAATAAAATAAAATGACCGAAAGCAGTTTATAAGAGAAGAGCTGGTAATAAGTCAGGGTTTATATATATTGAGGGCAATATTCAGGTATATTTAACTGGATAAATCCTTATTATTTCAAGAAGCTTTTGCTGTTAGAGTTGACCTTTCCTTTGAGCTTTGAACATAATGTACCGACACATTTTATTGTTGTACATGAATGTATTATTAATGTATTAATTTTATGATGATGTAATTGTTTTCATGAGACTGTTTATGTTGTGTTGAACTCCACATTGGACAGCTTTGCTGATAGATAGCAGAATAAAAATTGTTAAAAATTAATAAATAAGTAGCGGTGGTTGAATATCCAGCTCCATTGAATGGCCACCACTTAGCTGATAACTAGTTATCTGGCTAAATAATGAGTGGAGTGAAGGCTTCTGGGGAGGAGAGGACTTAGGCCTGGATTCAATAAGCCATGATTTTTTTCTCGGGAGGGGCCCCACTATTGCAGGGGTTTGTACCCACAATAGTGGACCCTTCCCCTGAAAAAATATTGCAGCTCTATCATCGTTGTTTTGTTTCACTGCAAAAAAATTGCAAGGCAAAACAATGCGGCATGGTCCTTTGTTGGCGATGGCTACTCCTAATGCACAGGGCCACCGTTGCACACTGGTTAAAAAAATAAAGCTGCCAAAACATGTTGAAATGTATGTGGGGGTTAAACATGACCCCTCCCTCCTCAGACTGGACCGCCAATCAAGGCGGCCCTGAAAACAAAAGTTTAAAAATAAACTCCATTGATTGTGCAATGATGTCCCCCCAACCTAGTCCTCATAGATAACATATAGGCCAGAAGGTATACCCCCATCAAAAAAAAAAAAGAGTCATGCTTGTTCACTCTTTGCCCCTAACCCCCTGTTTAAAAAAAACATTGTTGGAATCTATAGGTGCCCCAATTAACACCATCCCAGACCTCCCCCAAGTCCAATAAAGAATCATTGGAATTTAGTGATGAACCACCCCAGACCCTCACCCCCCTAAACCCCTTCTCTCAACCCAGTACCTCAAGATATGGAAAATATGCAAGCAGCAGGGCCCAGGGTGCCCCCTAGCCTGGATCTAGTTGTGTCATTTTCCAAAATGGCATCTACCTGACCTTGCTCCAGTTGCATGCCTGGGGCAAGGTCTGAGCCCTGGACCTCAGCCATGTTGCTGTGACCTGAGAACACAAAGGTTCCCATATGAATACTGTGTGCAGGAAGAGTTTCCTGGATGCAGGACAATTTCCGAAATAAGGGTGATTGCTGAGTAATCAAACTAGGACCTCTGTGTTTGAAGGATATATGTTCTTCCTTTAGAATTGAGTTTTTAGTTCACCTGATATGGTTTTATATGCATAAAAATGTTAAAAAATGGACACTAAAGGACAATGATAAAAGATTGAGCAGCATAGTAATAAATAGGTGCAGAGTGAGTTGCATACTTGGTGCACCTTGGCCCTTTGGATGAAAGTCCTAAAACTATTATTAAAGTGTTCCCATGAGTTACAGCGTGTGGGATAGTAATTTGGAATTATGAAGAATGTAAGCAGAAGGAGTGAGACATTTTGACATATATTGATCATGAATCACGCACATATTTAGAGGACTGTGCAGTGAAGGTTTTCTCCTTTTTTGGGTGTATGGAAAACATACTTAATACACAGGGCTCATAGTCTTTCACTATAAAGATATATTCAATTTTAGCGAAAATTGTAACATAATAGTTAACAATTAAAAGAAATAGGAATGAAAAGCATCATCATTTAGAGCCTGTAAGAAAATTTATTAACTACATTATTCCAGAAAGCTCACCATTAACTTTATGTTTTTACTAGTCATTCTCCGTAAGAGATTAAACAGATGACCGCTACTAATGACAAACAGAATCAATTCTCTTAGATATTAGTTCATTCTTAATATTTTAAATTTTAAAAACTAAGGTAAACTTCTTGAATAAATGGTTTTGTGATGTGTGTGTGTGTGTGCTTTTAAATATGTAAATTTATTTTAGGGCTTATGATTAAAAACTTAAATGAATATCTCCTTTTTTATTTCACCTATATTTCTATAAGAGCCTATTCTTTATATGGCATAAGATGCTAACTGTAGGATTTGTTCTATTGTAATGCTAACTATAAGTTTTTATCTATTGTATTTTGACCACACTCTTCTACTGTATATAATCTAGAGATAATGCAAGTTTTGGGGGTAGTTGGATTGGAATAGTCTATAACTCCCAGAAACCAAATGGATCACTGCCAGTAGATTGAGTGGTAGCTGAGTATTATCTATGTTACTACATTACCATATCAACCTGCAATATGTAAATACTTTCTGTAATCTATCAAATACAATAGATATGTCCTTGATGTTCTTTTACTTCATTGATGTAACAGCTACTAAGATTCACTTTTTCAGTATGTATATAATTTACATCAGTAGCTTTCAACCCAGTCCTCAAGACATAACTAGCCAGTCAGGTATTTTTATTTATTTAATAATTATATTCTGCTATTTCCATACATTCAGAGCGAATTACAACTTTATACATACATAAAAGCCAAACAAACATAAAAACATACATTTTAACACAAATAAAAATATATCAATAAAAATTAAAAATAAATAAAATACTACAAGTATTTGAGCATAAACTGTCTAATGCTTCATTCTCCAGAAGAACTTGAATATACTTGGTTAAAAAGAAAACCCTTGACTTAATTTCTTAACGATAAATAAACTTGTGCCTGTAAAACATTTAAAGGAAGGAAATTGCATAATGCTGCAGTTGCTAAGGAGAAAGCTCTTTATCTGGTTATTTTTAAATGAAATTCAGTTGCAGAAGGAGGACTAAGCATATTATGAGAAGGGGAGCGAAAATTACATGAAGGCACATATTTTTGTAGTTGATCCCAAAGATAAAACAACTCTGAGTAAATTGATTTATGAGCTATAGTTAAGAACTTAAACTGAATCCTCTCCTTCATCAGCAACCAGTACAGTTCCTTCCTACAGGGTGTCAAGCTTATTCCCAAGATAAACCACATACTATGTGAACTGCGGCATTTTGTACCAACTCCAATACCTGAAGAAGGTTTCTAGGTAAAGCAAGAAACAAAGAGTTACAGTAATCAAGATTTCTCAACACAATAGCCTACTCCAGAGGTACTCAATCCAGACCTATGGCCCCCCCCCAACCAGTTGGGTTTTCAGGATATTCCTAATGAATATGCATGAGATTTATTTGCATGCACTACCTCCTGTGTATACAAATATTTCCCATGCATATTTATTAGGGATATCCTGAAAACCTGACTGGCTGGCTGGAAGGGGGGGGGGGGCCTGTAGGACCGATTTGAGCACCCATGACCTATACTATCATTTGAAAATCTCTATTAGATAAAATAAACTTCAAGGGACGGATCATTCTTAATTTAAAAGAAAAAGATGTTTTTGCAAATTGCTGGTAGATTTTAAAACCCTTATCCTCATTGAAACCTGGAGATATGTGCGTGACTCGGCATGGTGCACACCGCACAGATATTAAAACCCACCTGGGTATGCACATATCTCCCACTATGCGTAGAAATCATAAAAACCAAAAAAGAGGTGGGGTGTGGATGAGGCCTGGGAGGGGCCTGGGCAGGCCACGGGCAGGCCAAGACTGTAAAATGAAGTCAGCGTATAAGTAGTTAAGCGCACAAGCATACGCTGTGGTCCCTAACCACATAATTTTACTTCTGCTATGGACAGCGTGTAAGTAATGTAACAAAAACAAAAATAGGCTAGTCAGCAGGGTTTTCAGGGTTGGGGGTAATAGGGTAAAAGGGAGGCAAGTTAGCTAGGAGGTTTAGGAAGTCCTCTCCTTTACTGGGGCAAACTGGGAGTGAACTGGGTAAAGGAGCTATTGCGATGGTGCGTGTAGCTACTCAAATTCCCCCCACTTACGCCTGAAGCGGCATTTGCACGCACATGTACGCATCAATATAAAATCATGCACGCGCGCGCATAGCCAAATTTATAACAAATGCACATATACATGCATATTCACGCGTATGTTATAAAATCACCTCATCCATGTGTGCACGCCAGCAAATGTGTGCACATGTGCACTCGCGTGTGGTTCTTAAGATTCATCTCATTACTGATCTGTGTCCTCAATGAAAGAGAATAATCCAATTCTACTACTAAATCACAGGATTTATTGCTTATCTGCAGTGGATAACTAAACAAATCAAAATTGGTTCACAAAGATTGCAAAGTATTGGTACCTAACCATAAAACCATGGTTTTGTTGTGATTCAAAACGAGACCATTTAAATGCATCCAGTTGTTACTGGATGCATTTAAATGGTCTCATGTCTTCATTCTGCATGAGGAAAATCACCGGCAGCTGGACTAGAAATATAACATTGATCATCATCTGCATACAATTTAAAAAGATGCTCAAGAGAATTCAAAACATCACCTAATGATCTAAATAAAACAGAAGATAATGAGGAGCCTTGGGGTATTCTGATATAGAGTAATGAAACCAGTCAGACCTCGTAACACTAAAACTAACCAACTGGCATTGCTCTTTCAAAAATGACTGAAACCACTGCCTCATGATTCCCCCAATACCTAATTCGCTCAACTTCATCAATAGACTAGTATGGGGGATGGCGTCAAATTCAGTAGGTATGTCAAGCTGAACAAGTATTCCAGTTTTATTTTGCTCCAGCTTTTTATATACGTCATCCAAAAGGAACCCCAGTAAATTCTCTTTTCTATAGCCCTTACAAAAACCAAACTGTTCTTTATGCAGTACCTCATAGGGATGTGCAGACAAAAAGTTTATGTTCATAAGTCCATAAGTCAAAAGGGGGGGTCAATTTCGGTCAATATGGACATATGTAGAATTCCATAAGTTGAGTCTATGTCCATACGTGCACCGATTCCCTAAATAAAAATTTAAACCCCTCACCCTCCTTAATCCCCCCCAAGACTTACCAAAACTCCCTGGTGGTCCAGCGGGGAGTCAGGACGCCATTTCTGTATTCCTTTGCGAGGAGCACGTGACGTCGGCGTCACGTCAGAGTGACGCGGACGTCACGTGATTCCCTGCGCGTTCGCTCCGGGACCCTCGTTGGACACAACCGGAACTTTTGGCCAGCTTGGGGGGGTTAGGAGGCCCCCCCCAAGCTGGCCAAATGTTCAACAATCGCAATTTCCAACGTATTCAACATAGCTATGTTGAATAAGTTGGAAATCCGATCGTTTTCGCCTCATCACTTTTTTAAGTTAAAAAAAAAAAAAAGTTACATTTTACATATGCGTTCAAAACGAATGCACACCCCTAGTACCTCATTATCTTCTAAAAACAAAAACCTCCACAGGCAATGGAATACGATCCAGACCTTAAGATACCTAAAAGGTTTCAATCATGTATGGACACTGAACATTTTCCAAAGGAAAGAAAACAATAGAACTAGGGGTCACGAAACGAAACTTCATGGGGGACGACTCAGAACCAACATCAGGAAATACTTATTCACGGAGCGGGTGGTGGATGCCTGGAATGCCCTTCCGGAGGAGGTGGTAAAGAAGAAAACAGTCAAAGAATTCCAAGGGGCATGGGATAAACACTGTGGATCTTCAAAGGCTAGAGGACAGAAATGAGACAAGCAAGCATACAGGGGGGTAACTTGCTGGCACAGCAGTTACTACCCTTAGCAGAAAGCATGGAAATTGCCACCCTTAATCAATATGCTTTGATGCTTTTAATGGAACTGATTCAAGCGACTACTGAGGGCCCCAATTTCCATTCTCTGGAATACTGTTATGCGGAAAAAGCACAGGACTGTTTCTACGTCCAAGTCCTAAAGGAAATGAAGAAAGCATGCATGGGGGTAACTTGCTGGTGCAGTAGTTACTACCCTTAACCAAATAAACCTTGATACTTTTGATGCAACTCCACCATTGCTCTCTGCTACAAAGGAGGGAGGTGAGGGCTGACAGGAAAGAGAAATTTGGATTCAGAGACAACCAACACGAGCCATGACTTCTTTATAGTGTGGGGTACTGATGCTCAGACATTAAGAAAAAAATACAGGGCTGCTTCTACAGCCAAGTGCATAAGCAAAGCACGTCAAGCAAAACTGACTGATACATGGGGGTAACCTGCATGGAGCGGCAGATACTGCCATGGGAAGCTTGCTGGGCAGACTGAATGGACCATTGGTCCTTTTCTGCTGTCATTTCTATGTTTGTATGTTTCTATGAATAACCTGTTGGCACAGTAGTCAAAAAAACAACCCCTAAAATGAAATCCCAATAAAGGAAAGCTGTCAGGATGGACAGGTAAGAGATGGGAAGCAGACTCATAGATCACTTTGGCCAGAAAGTCTCACCGACTTTCAATGACACACTATCTGCACAACAGTCAAAGGATGAGAAACGCACCATGCAAAGTTCTCTAGGTATAAAATCTTTTGCATGATTTCCTTTAGGGAAAGACAAGGTATGAATCAATTTACACTTGCCTGGTTCCTTCTTTGGAGTTATAACAAAAGGAGGCAAAATTATCTTTTCAAAAGGAGGCTCAGCAAATGGCCCTGCAATCCCATCCAACTCCAGCTCAGCCTGTGGTTTCTCCTGAACTATATTCCACAGCTTGAACTCTGAATTACAATTCTCCACCTAACTATTTTCCAAAGGACCAGTGTATGGGATCCTAAACTGAAAAATAAACCATTATATAAGGTGACTGCTACATCTACTTTGGGAAAATACTAAAACCAAGGCTCCATGATTGCAACAATCCTCCCAAAGTAATTTTATTTTATTTATTTATTCATAGCTTTTCTATACCGACTTTCCAATAACAGAATTACTGATCAATTCGGTTTACATTTTAAACTTTAACAGTGACAAGTAATTGTCTTACAATGAACAGGAAGAAATAACTTGGAAATAAATATATGGGGATTATAACATAGATACAATATATAAAGCCTAAAGTAGGCATAATTGTTGATTGGAACCCTCTGCTGCTGAAACCTGCCCCCTTCCCCCTGCCCCCTCCCCTTTCCAGGGATGATTGGGACCTTTGCTGGCTGAATGATGAGCCCTGCACCCTGAACAGCGGTGTTTAAATTTACAATCCTAAAAGTTGCACATGGATCAGTTAAACCTCCAGCAAATATCTAACAACTTGGACCCTTGTTTGGCCACGTGGCTTGATGTGGCTGCCCCTTGGAAAGGCTGTGTCCCCATCACAGAACTAACTCCTCTAGGAGTACCTACAGATGATACAAATGTAGTCGCTTTATTCATCATAGTTGAGCCACGCCCAGCCCCTGTAATCCTTGTTTGCTGCCAGTTTCATGTTAGCCCAGGCCAACATAGGCCCACACTGAGATGGATCATAATGCCATACCATACTTGCTAACTGAAGGTAGCACCCAATGCAGTTCAAAATAGTACAAGGAACCCTCTTTTGAATATCTTAAAGTCTCTCTTTGTCCTTCCTCTTCTTACCCTCCTTCCTTTCCAACAGACTAAAAATGTTAATGTATCTATGCTTCCTTGTCTTATTCTGCAAAGAATGAGATATGCCTTTCCAAAGCTCAGGCAATGTCACCAAGGCTGGTGTGCCCCTATCATTACCCTTATCTGATGACCTCATCCCAGCAGGTCTATCCCATGAGGAAGAAGAGTTAGAAGTTGACAAACTAGAGGAACTGGAGCATCCATGCACTGTGTATGTTTAGACCTATCCTAGTCTCCTGTTCTTTGAAATCCCATCACCTTTCTTACCTTGCACAGATTGCTTACCCCCTCCTACAATCCCTACAGAAGAATCAATCTCTGAAAGGACAGGATCCAATTGCAATGCTACACAAGCGGGCTCTGTGTCACCCTATGCCGTCATCTCTCCCAGCTCACGGACCACTTGCTCCACTCCCCTGGTGCCCACCACAGCCTGAGGAGAAATGCTATGAGCAGCTACTGCAGGGATACTCCTCCAGTCTTCTTGATGGGATGTGCCAAGACCATCTGCTGCATCATGTGAACCCTGTCCCTGAACAGCCACCTGGAAAGGAAAAATGACACCTCAGGAGGGACAGCAGATACTACACCAGGTAACAAACATTCCATGTGACAAGCCCCAGCTACAGGAAAAAAAAAATTCATGCAAGCATGCCTGAAGCAGATTGCCAATCCCTGTAACCCCCAGGAATAGGCTGAGCCGACCATAATTCTGAACCCTCAACTTACCATCCCTGAGGCAGGCACCCTTGAAAATAGCCCTGATTACTAGAACCCAGAGAAATAAATCTACAGGGAAAACCACTGCCCATCCAAGGTCATACCCAAAACCCATTCCTACTCAGCAATGGTTGGGGAAACCCCAGCCTTCCACCCATGTGGCGTGCCCTCAGGCTAAATAATCCATCCTCCCATCCCTGTGGCAATACTACTGCAGAACATGACATGAACCCAGGGTTATTAACTGTGTAAGACTCAAGGGACCCTGGGTCCCTACCATAGACCTCACTACAACCAGCACTTGATCCCACTCATCCCAGAAGCTATCCTCCCATTACCTCTGACCTTCCCACCTCAGCTTCCTGACTCAATCCTTCCCCACTGCAAGACAGGACAGATGACCCCATACTAGAAGAAGTTTTTCCCATCATGGCTCTGTGGTCTAAGCCCATTCCACTGCCTCCCCATACACTGGCAGAGCCTCACATGCCATAGACAATCACACCAACTTTTTCCAGAATGAAATTTGATTCCTCTTGCAGCCTACTGCACACCAAGAAAAGCCCACCCTGCACCTGCATCACCTGACTGCATCCCTTGCCCTGAGATCACAAACTCTGAGGGAAATTGGAGAATGAAACCATTGCGTGCTCATCACGGCAGATCCCAACTCCTCCCCCCCCCCCCCCCCCGGACCATCAATGCACCCCAAGCCCGGAGGAAGAGGGATTCCTCCCATTACTCTTATACCACCCGAACCTGAAATCAGAGGCAAACAGTAGCTGCGCCAGCCATGGCAAGTGGTTGCCCCTAAATCCCCTCTTCCCCAGAATCCCTATTACTCACCACCACAGTGACCTCCGGATCAAAGCCGACCTCCTCAGACTGCTCTTGGTCAGGCAGCTGCTCTGGGAGACTTTCACACTATACTGGGCCTTAACAACAGGAAAAACCCACTATCTATATACAATACAGCTCACCACGGCAGAAAACAAAAGGCAAGGGTAAACACGTCCCCCTGCCCTTACTATCTGCCAGCTCCTACCCTTTTTCCTTGAGCCCTTGTAAGCTCTGTCCAATAAGACAAAAGGGACCAAGTTTGCCAGATTTTAAATCCCCACCAACAAAGCAAATTCCAGTGTTCCCTCTAGGGCCTAGACCTAACTACTGACCCTCTCCCCATCTGCTTAGAGCAGCAGGAGGCTGAGCCTGGGGCCCATGTTATCCTGTGCAGCCAGATTCTCAACTCAGCCTGCCCTGCCCAAAAAAGATCAAGTAGAAACAAAGTCAAAGGGGTTACATTTACACATGTGAGCATGAGAAACGAATGAAAAAGCAGGAAGCACAGATCAGGGAAGACATTACAATGTACAAAACCCTATGTACCATTCACAAACTAATTTATGATGAGAAATCAGACTGGTTAAACACAGCATTACGGGTACACGTTCCACATAGAAACCTCTGATCAGCAAATAAAGCACTCCTAACCATTCCCTCAGAAAAACAGCAAGACTGACCCAAGTGAGAGAAAGAGCCTTATCACTAGCAGGACCCATAATCTGGAACACAAGGCCTCCAGAGATCAGACTATCTCAAGGCATTTAAGAAAAGTTTAAAAACATGGCTTTTTAAACAAGCATTTTACAAAGAGACGGGAGAATAGAAATTATTCAGGAATAGGCAGAAGAGCACCGACACACAGTACTTAGGACTGTTCAGTAGATTAGTCTATGAACTCTATACCACAATAAGCATAACTACATTACTATGTGTGATAAATCTACTTGTGTAAGTACCTTGGTACAATCGGTCATGAACTACTTCGCAAATTGACTATGTATGATGATATATTGTAATCGAACCTTTGACGGCACCTGTTAGAATGTACTATAGTACACTTTTACCTACATTAAATATGTGCCTACATGTAAACCGTTGCGATGGTATATAATAGGGATGTGAATCGTTTTTTGACGATTTAAAATATCGTCCGATATATTTTAAATCGTCAAAAATCGTTAGAAGCGCGATACAATAGGAATTCCCCCGATTTATCGTCAAAAATCGTAAATTGGGGGAAGGGGGATGGGGAAGGGGAAGGGGGAGGGCGGAAAAACCGGCACACTAAAACAACCCTAAAACCCACCCCGACCCTTTAAAATAAATCCCCCACCCTCCCGAACCCCCCCAAAATGCCTTAAATTACCTGGGGTCCAGAGCAGGGGTCCCGGTGTGATCTTTTACTCTCGGGCCTGCGGTGCGTTGTAGAAATGGCGCTGGCGCCATTTTGTTTTTTGTCCCCCGACGTCAGGAGCGTAGGAGATCGCTCCCGGACCCCCGCTGGACCCCCAGGGACTTTTGGCCAGCTTGGGGGGGCCTCCTGACCCCCACAAGACTTGCCAAAAATCCAGTGGGGGTCCGGGAACGACCTCCTGCAGTCGAATCGTTTTGCCGTACGGCCGGCGACATTTTGTGCAAAATGGCACCGGCCGTACGGCAAAACGGAAAAACGGCGCTACCTTTGCCCTCACTATGTCATACGGGCGATGGTCGCCCGTATGACATAGTGAGGGCAAAGGTAGCGCCGGCGCCATTTTGAAGATTGGCAATACGGCCCGCGTGCAGGAGGTCGCTCCCGGACTCCCGCTGGACTTTTGGCAAGTCTTGTGGGGGTCCGGGGGCAATCTCCAGCAGGCGTGACGTCGGGAGCCAGGAAACAAAATGGCGCCGGCACTACCTTTGCCCTGTCACATGATAAGGGCAAAGGGCCACCGGCGCCATTTCTCAACCCAGCCGTGGCCAGAGAGAGAGAGAGGGATATCGCGTCGAGACCCCCCCCCCCCCACTGGACCCTAGGTAATTTAAAACATTTTGGGGGGGTTCGGGAGGGTGGGGGATTTCTTTTAAATGTTCGGGGTGGGTCTTAGGGTTTTTTTGGTGTGCCGGTTTTCTCGCGCCCTATTTAACGATACAATACAAATGGCCCTGACGATAAATCGGGGGCATTTGTATTGTATCTGCACTCTAATGCTTTTGGACGATTTTAAAATTATCTGACGATAATTTTAATCGTTCAAAAACGATTCACATCCCTAACTTATACATGAAGATAGGGCCCCCTTAACACGATACCAGTTTTCAGCGATACTCAAGTGAAACTTAAACAGGGTGGGAAGGAATGCGGATAACTTTGGGACTCACTCCTTTAGAATAGGGGCAGCCACTAGCGCAGCGCAGGCAGGGTTGACAACGGAGGCAATACAACAGACTGGGAGATGGTGTTCCTCCGTGGTAAATTCTTATGTCAGGTTGATTAATTAGAGTGTTTTTTAATTGCAGAATCGTATCCTAGGCTGGTAGAGGTGAGGATCGTGGGGCACTCATTCGTGCATTGGGCGGCACAGAGAGCACAGCAGCGCAGAATCTGCCCGCATTTGGGCTTGGCAGGCCGGGGGGTGCGCATCATTTGGATGGGGAAGCATGGAATGTGCTGGGGGCAGCTACTGCCCAAACTGTGGATCAAGAGGCAAACATTGGCAATACCAGACATTATAATAGTTCACCTGGGCAGGAACGATTTAGGTGCAGTGTCATGCAGACAACTATTATGTCAGGTAAAGAGGGACCCATGGGAAATACAATCATGGGTCCCGGGAGCGCTCATCTGCTGGTCCGACATTATATCATGCATTAAATTTGCAAAACAAAAGTTATGGGGGAGAGCCCGAAAAAAGTTAAACAGACAAATTGGAGGATGGTTAGTGCACGTGGGGGCTTGTCAGATACAGCACGAATGGGCTGATGGACACTGTGAGGGCCTTTACCAGCAGGATAGAGTACATCTATCAGATATTGGATGCGACCTGTTCAACAATGAAATACAGGAGACACTTGAAAGGAATTGTGCAAGGGATGGAAGGGCCGCAGCTAGGGGTTGGTGTTGGGGGGCACCAGGCAAGTGTAAACACTGCCTGGCGCTGGTGGTGGGTACCCAGGCCAATAGGGACTTATTGTTCCACATTGTTCAATGTTTACCTTACACCGCTATGCCGGCTACTCTCTAAATTGGGTCTTCAACACTTCATCTACGCAGATGATGTTCAAATACTCATACCTATAACCAGCACAATCACAAATGCACTGAATACCTGGAAGGTAGCTTTATTAGAAATTAAAACAATCCTCACAGACAACCAATTGGCTATAAATACCAATAAAACTGAACTTATCATAATTTCACCTCCAAAAAATACAATACTGATCAACTCTGATATTGCTCAAAACAACTCCACTATTTCACAACAAGTACGCAGCCTTGGTATCATCATTGACAGCAATCTCTCATTTAAAAAATTCATCGCGGATACGGTAAAAAATGGTTTCTTTAAGCTATTTACGCTTAAACGGATTAAATCTCTATTATACCAATATGATTTCCGCACAGTTTTACAAGCAACTATTTTATCAAAGATTGATTACTGCAATGCTCTGTTACTGGGTCTACCCAAAGCCACCATTCAACCTTTGCAAATGCTGCAAAATGCAGCTGCCCGCATTATCACCGACACATGCCGCCATGATCACATCACTCCAGCTCTTCAGTCTTTGCACTGGCTACCTGTGGCTTACAGGATAATTTATAAATCTATGTCGCTGATACACAAAGCCATTCAAAACAGAGAAATGCTCTGGTTTACAGATGAACTACAATTCAAAACGTCTTCCCGCCCAACGAGATTCCAGAATTTAGCCAAACTAAATATCCCAGCACCCAATCTGACTAAACTCTCTAGTACAAAAGATCGATCTTTCATCATTGCTGGATCAACAATATGGAACACCATGCTCTCTGAATTACGCCAGGAACTCTGTCACAAAAAATTTAAACAAAACCTTAAAACCTGGCTATTTAAAAAAGCCTACTATCAATGATCTGAATCCTCAACTACTCTTCCTAACTGCCACAATCTCTCATATATTGCTGATATTCTATTAATATAAAGTTATATACTGTATTGTTTTTCGTTTAGTTACCTTGTTATATTGTAAAGCGCAATGCTGAATTACTGTTTGAATGTAAACCGAGGTGGTGTTATTTACGTACCCCGGTATAGAAAAATCTATAAATAAATAAATAAATAAATAAATTGGACATCGGTCAGCCACGGGGCTGATGAAAGGCAGGTTGTCGGAGGGGTGGGGACCACGCCCGGAGGCAGGGCCCCCTTTGCTTGTAAACGCGGGCAGGGGGTTGGAAGTGATGTCGCCTTGCTGGAAATCATGGCAGGCGGCGCAGGGGCGTGGTCCCAGAAAGTGGTGGAACCCAAAGGATTGGCCCGGGTGGGGTGAAGTTGTTATGATGTTGATTTCATATTAATTGTTAAGTTAATAAAAACTGCGGCCGTTTAATGCCAAAGATTACAATCATTTCAGGGATGGGAAAATGGGAGGGGGCCAAAGGGAACAAGAACAGAAGTCACGGCTCCCAAAGTCAAAAACTAGGGGACACTCCATGAAGTTAGTAAGTAGCACATTTAAAACAAATTGGAGAATATTATTTTACACTCAACACACAGTTAAGCTCTGGAATTCATTGCTGAAGGATGTGGTAAACGCAGATGGATTTAAAAAATGGTTTGGACAAGTCCTTGGAGGTGAAGTCCATAAACTGTTATTAACCAGATCACTAGGCATCAGCAGCATGAGATGTACCTATTGTTTGGGATCCTGTCAAGTACTTGTGGCCTGGACTGGCCACTGCTGGAAACAGAATACTGGGCTTGACGGAACCTTGGTCTGACCCAGTATAACAATTATTATGTTCTTATGCTGAATTTTACAGAATCCAGTTCCTGGTACCTAATTGCCAGGCCCTATGGGCATACCAGATAACTTTAAATCAGGCCTTTGTCCATAGAATGAAAAAGAGACATTTTTCGAAGTGCTGGATACATAAACAACTAGGTGTACTGTACTTACAAAGAGACTTAAAAAAAAAGGTCACCCAGCAAATAGTTACTTGTCACGGAAACTGATAGGTGGTACATAATTGCTGGAAATTCTTACCCTGGCTTGTGTGGGCGATAGGTAGGATTAAGTAGAGAAAAGGAGTCAGAGCCAGCTCGTCAGCGCAGTATATTTGATGTAGTCATTGTTTACCAACCGTGCTATTGTTTATCGCAGAAAATACAAATAGCCACCTGCTGTCTAAATTACTATCATGTGCATAATAATGAATGCTTACATCTCAGTAATAATTCATTCAATAAACAAAAATATATTTTTTAACTGAGTAAGTGTCTTTGTCTTTTCAGAGCTTTGCTGCTAAAGGATGGAGCCATTATAAATACACAGGATTCTCACATTGTTCAGACACAAGGGGACGCACCCTACCTGCTACACTTCTGCTTTGAAATTACGAGGTCCATACACAGTAGGCCGGGGAGTTAGCTAGATAACTTGTCTCGGATATTCAGCAGGACGTGTCTCCCACCGAATATACTCAGCTAAAGATATCCAGGTGCACATACTTGGCTAATTTTTAAAATCTAACAGACTATATTTAAATATAACCAGTTAGGTTTGAAGTTATCTGTGTAGATGTACCTGCATAACTTAAATTTTAATCTGCTATATTCAAAATATAGCACGAACGTTTCAACCTCCACTTCCCACCCCTCAAAAGCTGCAAAATTGATGTGGGGCATTGCGACCGACATTGCCCCTACCTGCCCCCCCCCCCCGCCCCGCCCCCCAATGCCCCTCAAGCAAACTAAAATATTTTGCAGGCCTCAGAAGCCCAAAGAGCCTCCTCATGGCCCACCCATTGTTTAGAAAATAACATGAGGTCTTCTGCCCCCACCTCCTAACACTTACCCTCCCCCTCCCACCATCAGCCCCTCCTACAACCATACTAATACTCCTAATACCCCAAGCCCAGGAGTGCAGTGCATTCTCATCACGCCTGACATGTAACTATACCATTCTTAACATAAGGCATGGAGCAGACGTTACTACCCTTAACCATGGGAAGCTTGCTGGGCAGACGGGATGGACCATTTGGTCTTTTTCTGCTGACAATACTATGTTACTGTTTTGCTATATTACTGTGACATTATCCGGTATCGCTTTAACAGCAACAATAGCGGTGTGTGCTACTAACGATGCTATCAAAGTAACGCTTGACGCCACCATGAGCGCTACAAATGTTCTGCCCTTCTGTTGGTTTGGGGGATTTTGGAAGGGGAGTGGTTCCAGGAGAGGAAGAAGGACCAAGGTAGGGGTTGTGGGTACGATGGAGGGTAGAGGCTAGGAGGGGGCCCAGGGGGCTAGCTTGAAAATCTGGGTGAGAGGATGCGGGGGGGGGGGGGGGTAGGTTCCTCAGTCCACTATGGCCCATAACATATTTTATTTTGCTTGGGGACCTTGAGGGGGGGGGGGGGTTCCCCATATCAGCCACTATGCCAGACATCAATTTTACAGATTTGGGGAGGGAGATGGGGGGGGGGGGGGGGGAGAGGAGCTAGGGTAGAGAATTGGGCCTGCTGGCCTGGAAGGTGGGGTTTTTATGGGGGATGTAAATAAGCAGCAATATTTTGAATATAACCAGTTAAGATTTCAGTTATCTGGGTACTCCTACCAGGCTGAACTATCTGACTAACTTTCTCCACCCTTCAATGCACCTGGACCAACTCCTGATTCATCTGGCTAAGTTGATAGCCAGCTAATTAGCCAGCTAACCTGGGGGTAGTCAAATAGGCGGGAATTCCAGGACCCCGATGTCTGTCTGGCTAAGTGCTAGCTTAACCGGGCAAATCCCTTTGGATGTGGACCTCTTAGAGGCCGATATTCAGAGCTACTTAGCCGGATAAGTGCCAGCATTCTGACTTATCTGGTTAAGTTAGTTGGATAAATTAGATCTGCTAAAAAGCAGGTCTAACATATCTGGATATAACTTATCCAGCTAAGTATCGCCAAATATGAGAATATTCAGCAGCATAGCTGTGCTGCTGAGTATCCCAAGTGAGGTAACCAGGCAAGACTTAACCGACTAACTTACATAGCCGGATAATCTGGAATATTGGGCCCTTAATGTTTTTCTGTGCAATAATTCCCCCCAACCTCATATTTCTATTCATTGAGCCCTGGCTATTCTGCAAAGTGCATGTAACATTTTATTATATAAAAATATGTTTGGGGGAGGGGAGCTTATTTATTTTCTTTATGCTTCTATAAATACTTTAATGAATGAAACTTTACAGAGAAAAATAATTCAAGATCAAACTTAGGAAAACGAGTAAAAGAAATAGGATGCACGGAGACAGAGAGAACTAAAATGGACAAGTGAGGGTGAGGAGGTGCTGAAGCAGGAGAGAAGTGGGAAATTGGAATTGAAAAGAGCGGAGACAAGGCATGACACAGACCAGACGAGCTGCATTATGTTCCATGGCATCAGCTATGTCAAAATTTCTGAGATTCATTACCAAGCAGGATCGCTGGGAATATTCAGCCCACTGCACTTCTAATGCCACCGTAAAGATCTTCGAGCTGACTCGGGAACTATTCAGCTGTGTGCCTTGGACATTTACTCCTGCCAAGTAGTGGAAGGGTCCTGCGTAGACACTCCACAATAATCCCAAGAGGCTTCTGTCAGCTGTGCAGGTGCATCCACAACTAATTACTGCACTCCTCCCTGAAGCAGCAGCAGTGTTACTCCTTCAGCTGCTTTCTGCAGTCACGCAGCATCATGACACTGAAGTCAATTAGAGCTCCTCTCACACACCCCTTGCTTTCTCACTGTGCTCTTATAGGCTCTCTTCCCTACTCATCCATGCTCTCTACTGTCCTTGTTTCCATCCTTTTTTTTTTTTTTATAAAGGGGACCTTTGTGATTGATAAAGCTCTTGTTCTACAGCATATCTTTTTTTGTTGTTGTTTTTTATTTTATGATATTTTAAAAAAATATTACGTCCTGTAAAGATTCCAATTTTCGCCATGAGCAACACAACTACTAGCACTCGACCCGACATCCATTTCCCCTGAAAGTGCTCACGCACTTTCTTTTGTAAAGCCCTCATCCATATGGGTACCCCGATCGTTATGGCATCCTTCATATCTGTGCTGCTTCTTGCTTCAACCCTCCTTATCTTTCCAACTCTTCTTTTACATACTCGCGTAAAAAGGCTGCTTAAAAATGCTGCCCCCCTCACTGCAGGCAAAGGTGCATGCACTGTGAAGGGAAACCCTGGAAACCTTGCAGGCAGTCTCAAAATTGCCCACATAGTCTTATGTCAGGGGTAGGCAGCTCCAGTCCTGAAGTGCCACAGCCAGGTCTGGCTTTCAGGACATCCACGATGAATAGGCATGAAGTAGGTTTGCATACAGTGGAGGCGGTGCATGCAAATCTACCTCATGCATATTCATTGTTGAATCTTGTGAAAACCAGAGCTGGCTGTGGCACTACAGAACTGGCATTGCCTATCCCTGATCTATGTCATAAAATACCAGACTTCAAGAATCACTTTTGCCCTGCTTCGCTCCACTGCTCAGACTTCTCCAGACCGATTCCCTCTGCAGGATACCCAGAACGTGTACAATCCTGCCAGCAGCCCAATCCAGAATAGAGTTCAATGCGTCCTGAGTTCGAAGGCAACTCTTTTTCAGACAGCGAGACTTCTGCCTCAGTTCATTCAAATGCAGCTTTCCTCAGTACATCAGCTGGGGGAAAAAAACAACAACAAAA
The DNA here is from genome assembly GCF_901001135.1 of Rhinatrema bivittatum. NCBI lineage: Eukaryota > Metazoa > Chordata > Amphibia > Gymnophiona > Rhinatrematidae > Rhinatrema > Rhinatrema bivittatum. The sequence continues at coordinate 52,497,288 of NC_042615.1, forward strand.
ACCAAGGCTCCAAAGCACAGTTCAATAAGATCTTGCTTTCCCCAGCACAGCTGCTTCTCCAATGATAATTCAATCATATTTTACGTGTCTCAGCACAGCAGCTCGTAACATCAAGGCTCTAAAACACAGTTCAGTAAAACTCAGCTTTTCCCAAACACAGCTTCTCCTCCAAACACTTCCCTCTTGAAGGGAAAAAGATTGGGTTTCATCTTGGTTTCAATGTGTCAGCCTTCTCCTACAGCCCCCCCCCCCCCCCCCCCCCCCCCACAGCAGTACCTCTTCTTCGTCAGGTATATAGTTTCCCAAGCAAATCTCTTTTACCTGCTGGCTGTTTTCTCATTGGCCTACAGTTCTTCCCTCTAGTCTTCCTCCTCTCTGTCTGACTCCAACTGCTTTTCTCCCTGTAGCTCTGCCCCTTACTGGATTTCCCACCTGGCTTCAGGGCTTAGGGCATCCCCACCCTCTCTTACTCTCAAGGACCCCCTCTCCAGAGAACAAAAAAACATTATAAGAATTTGCCATACAGGGTCAGATCAATGTTCCATCAAGCCCAGCATCCTGTTTCTAACAGTGATCAATCCAGTATACAGGTAAGTACCTGGCAAGCACCCAAACATTAAATAAATCCCATGCTACTAATGCCAGTAATAAGCAGGGGCTGTTCCCATCTATACGTCACCTTGATTAATAGCAGTTTGTGGACTTCTCCAGGAACTTTCCCAAATCTTTTTTAAACCCAGCTACACTAATTATGTTTTACTGCATCCTCTGATAATGAATTCCAGAGCTTAATTGTTCATTGAGTAAAAAATAATTTTCTATGATTTGTTTTAAATGTGCTACCTACTAACTTCATGGAGTGCCCCATAGTCCTTGCATTACCTGAGAGAGTAAATAATAGATTCACATTTACCATGTCTAGTCCTCTCATGATTTTATGGACCTCTATCATATTCCCCCTCAGCAGTCTCTTCTCCAAGCTTAACGGCCCTAACCTCTTTAACCTTTCCTCATAGGGGAGCTGTTCCATTCCCTTTATCATTTTGTAACCCTCCTCTATACCTTTCCAGTGCAACTATATATTTTTGGAGATGTGGTGATCATAATTGCACACAGTACTCAAGGACAGTAACTTTAAAATGAGCACATGTGGAGGAGGAGAGTGAGAGACCTACGCGCTGGGAATCCTCGTCCAGTTCTACCTTGAGTAGAGAGAAAGAAAAACGAACTGCTTCCTGGCTGAGAGGGAGAGGCGGAACCCCGCCCCAGTGACGTCATCGGTGAGTGCCCCGGGACAGCTATAAAAACAAGGGCACAGCGGCGTGTAGAGTGAGGAGGAGAGTGAGAGACCTACGCGCTGGGAATCCTCGTCCAGTTCTACCTTGAGTAGAGAGAAAGAAAAACGAACTGCTTCCTGGCTGAGAGGGAGAGGCAGAACCCCGCCCCAGTGACGTCATCGGTGAGTGCCCCGGGACAGCTATAAAAACAAGGGCACAGCGGCGTGTAGAGTGAGGAGGAGAGTGAGAGACCTACGCGCTGGGAATCCTCGTCCAGTTCTACCTTGAGTAGAGAGAAAGAAAAACGAACTGCTTCCTGGCTGAGAGGGAGAGGCGGAACCCCGCCCCAGTGACGTCATCGGTGAGTGCCCCGGGACAGCTATAAAAACAAGGGCACAGCGGTGCGCAGCCGCCGGCGCGCCGAAGCCGCGCGCCAAAGAGGCGCGCCCCTGGGGGAAAAAATATGGGTAGGAAAAGAAAATCAAAAGCATATGCCTCTTCACCTACCACTCCCATGACGAAAAGAATTGGCCCAATGGACTCCCATGTGGTGTTTGCTGGTGAGTCCATTGATGGGGGGACCCCCAGGGCTATACAATCATCCCCAATTCCCGTATTAGAAGCAACAAATGCAGTTGATGAAGCTATAGTCCAAGCCGGAGGAATGATACCAACCTTAAACGGTGTTGGATCACCACCGGAAATGACTATGCATTCACAAGTGATAATATTGGGTAGCGAAGCAACTGATGTTTATTCCAAGGTTAAATGCCCATCTATCATTGCCGTTTCAAGCAATGATAGAGAGGAGAGCATTGCCGAACCTGAAAAGGTAACATTATTAGATGTATGGAAACTGTCTGCAAAGATAGATAAGAAAATGTCAGGGTTTATGTCAAATGTACAGACCTTCTCAGTGGAAACAAGGGAAAAGTTTGTAGAATTGGATAAAAGAACGGAGAGTTTAGAACAAGAAGTTGCAAAATTGAACCCTGTAGTAAATAATTTACAGACTGTAAATGTTGCTTCTATTAAAGATAATATATTAATGCATAGTAGATTAGAAATCCTAGAGAATGAAATAAGATCTGGTAATCTTAGATTACTGAATTTTCCTATTTCTAGACTACTTTCAGCTGATGAGTTATATAGAAAATATGTGACTGAGGTATTACAGTTTGAAGTAGAGAAAATTCCTATACTCTCTAGGTTATATTATTTACCTAAAAGAAGGATAGAACGGAACAAGGAGGGAGAAGTGGACAATTTAGAAAGTCCAGGGGTTTCTACCTTTTTGGAAGATTCCCTGGACTTGATAAATTCGAGGGCAACTTTGCTAGTTACTTTTTCTTTAAAGCGGGATAAGGACTTCTTTTTTCTTAAATACTTTCAAAATAAAGAACGGAATTTTTGTGGTCAGAAAATTCAAGTCTTCCCGGACGTTTCCCGTGCCACACAAGCACGGAGGAAACTTTTCCTTTCTATGAAACAATCTGTGCTGAATATTGGGGCTAGTTTTTTCCTAAAATTCCCATGCAAATGCCAGATTATGTTTCAAAATAATAAATTTATATTTCTAGATCCATCCCACCTGCAACAATTTATCATAGATAAAACTCCAGTTTTATGAAAGGGTAAAGAGGGGATATAGGATTGTTATAAGAAATGTCAAAGCTGTAGAGTCAGTAATCCTCTCCTCCTCCAGAAATGTGGGCTGGAATATTGTTATTTTCTTTTTAAAAGTTGTGATGTGAATATTATGTAATACTTGATTATATCATTTCATTGTAAGTGTTATAATTTGAAAAATAAATTAAAAAAAAAAATGAGCACATGTGTGCCCACACATGTTGCAAATGTGCTTGCGAGAGCACATACGTAAGATTTTTAAATTGTGCTCGCAACTGCATGCTTATGATTTAAAATACACCTACCATGCATATGTGTGCTTTTAATTTTAAGCAAACATAATTTGCATATCTCTCTTAGAAATTTGTCGGCTTTAACCCACACAGGATGGTGGACTTTAAAGCATGCTCGCGTGAAGGCCATTCCCAGTTTTACCATTTAGTCCACCAGTTTGCCCAGTCTCTCTTGAGGTCATCCAGACCCCTCTGGTTCATCAACCTGTACTCCCCCTGTTCTGCCTCATCAAGAGCAGAAGTAAACATTAGGGATGTGAATCGTTTTTTGACGATTTAAAATATCGTCCGATATATTTTAAATCGTCAAAAATCGTTAGGGCCACGATACAATACCAATTCCCCCGATTTATCGTTAAAAAATCGTAAATCGGGGGAAGGGGGAGGGCAGGAAAACCGGCACACTAAAACCCCCTAAAACCCACCCCCGACCCTTTAAATTAAATCCCCCACCCTCCCGAACCCCCCCCCCAAATGCTTTAAATAACCTGGGGATCCAGCGGTGGTCCAGAACGGCGGCGGTCCGGAACGGCCCCCTCAATTGAATCCTGTTGTCTTCAGCCGGCGCCATTTTGCAAAATGGCCGCCGCAAAATGGCGGCGGCCATAGACAAAAACGATTCGACGCAGGAGGTCGTTCCGGACCCCCGCTGGACTTTTGGCAAGTCTTGTGGGGGTCAGGAGGCCCCCCCAAGCTGGCCAAAAGTTCCTGGGAGTCCAGCGGGGTTCAGGAAGCGATTTCTTGCCGCGAATCGTTTTCCGTACGGAAAATGGCGCCGGCAGGAGATCGACTGCAGGAGGTCGTTCAGCGGGGGTTCCGGACCGCCGCTGAACGACCTCCTGCAGTCGATTTTAACGATTTTCACGATAGTTTACACACCCAAATGGCAACAATACGATTCCCTCCCCCTCCCAGCCGAAATCGATCGTTAAGACGATCGAGGACACGATTCACATCTCTAGTAAACATACGCAGCTAACAGCCCACTATGCACTGCGGCTGCCGGATTTAGAATATGGATATACATGCATAACTGTTGGGCATGCCCAGGAAAGCCCCTGACATCCCCCGACTCTGCCACTTTTTCCCACTCATTTGGTTGCTTGCGCATGAGCATATATGCAGATAATTGGGCTGTTTTAAAATATGAGTTGCTCACGCTCAGCACAGAAACTCACATCTATGGACCTTTTAATGCGAGTAACTCTTTTAAAATTCACCCCACTGTGCAGTTATACCAAGGAGCGATACAGAACCATTATGACATTCTCTCTTTTATTCATCATTCCTACATTCTGTTTGCTTTTTTGACCACTGCAGCACACTGAGCTGATGATTTCAATATATTTTTCCACTTTGGCACCTAGATCTTTTTCCTGAGTGATAACTCCTAATAAGGAACCTAACATCGTGCAACAACAGTGAGGGTTATTTTTCCCTATGTTCATCATTTTGCACTTATCCACATTAAATTTCATCTGCCATTTGGATGCGCCCCCCCCCCAAAAAAAAAAGGGGCAGTGTCATGGAATCATGTGAAAGAAGTGGCTTCTATATAAAAAGTGGCTTCTGTACATCTAGCTAAGTATTAGCATTAACAAATTGTGGCAAAATTTGAGAAAAGTGCACGTTATTGGTGGTATCACTATTGGAGAAGCTTTTGCGACAAAAAAATATTATAAAAATGCAGCAACGTTGACCAATGATTAAAAATAAGGTGGAGTATGAAAAGTGCAAGTGAAATCACACCATACGATGAAACCTATTATGACGGTCATGAAGCCGAGTCGGTGTAATTATTAAAGGTTCTTGGTGAAGGATATAAGCATTAGGACACTGTGGTATTCTATGGGATTTAACCTTATTCCATAACGATACATGTCTCCTATATAAAAAAATGAATGGACCCTTGAACCCGCACATTCATTTATGCATTACCCTTCATTCATACATTACCCTCCATTCATACCATATTCCTTGCATACTCACTATACATCAACCAAAATCACCTAAACTCTATTCACCAAGGGAAAATCCCCAATCACATACTAAAACATTTTTACAAAATTATATTGAGTAATGCAGATGTTATTTTAACTATTCCAATCTGTTTCTATTATTTGAGTATTTTTATTCTCAAGTTCTTAAACTCCCCACATACTAAAACCTTTTTGCAAAATTGTGTTGAGTAATGCATATGTTATTTTAACTTATCCGATTTGCTTCTATTGTCTCAAGTTCTTTTATTTTCGACTTCTTCAACTACTGACAAGAGCCTCGTTTCACCCCACAAGACGGGGCTTCATCAGGGAAATTGTTGAGAGAGTTCCGTCCTAATTCACTCATGCAAATCACGTTCTTATGTTTTCTTTAACTTCTTCAAGCCTTTTTTGGATTCCGTAGGAGTCCACAATTCATTTACCCATTCATCCACGCACGTCGTCCCCTTCTCATAATTACATTGCCACCGTTTTCCTCATGATAAAAAGTACTGTTACCACGATTTTCGACACGATACCAAATTAGGTTAAACACAAAACTTCAACATTTTTTTTCGAATGAAACGCATTTCTCTACGATTGTTGTCTAACGTCCCTTCACCAATAATACAATAATAACCTAGGGACATTTAGGGCGTGTCCCCTAACATCGGTGAAGGGGTGTTAGGCAACGATTGTGGAGAAATGCGTTTCATTCGAAAAAAAGTGTTGAAGTTTTGTGTTTAACCTAATTTGGTACCGTGTTGAAAATCCTGGTAACAGTACTTTGTATCATGAGGAAAACGGTGGTGTAAATAAACATGTGGATAATAGTGAGCCAGTTAATATAGTGTATGTATATATGTATTTTAAAGTGCCTTTCAGGCACTTTAAAATTCTAATCAGGAAGTGTATGTATTTGGATTTTCGGAAGGCATAATACAGACTCCCTCCTCCTGACACCCTCTTCAGGAATTTAAAAAGTCATGGGATATAAGGTAGAGTCCTATGCATTGGTTAAAAGACAGGAATCAAAGAATGGGACTAAATGGTCGGTCATTGGTAGAATTCCTGAGAAATCTGTACTGGAACCTGTGCTATTTAACATATTCAGTAATGATCTGGGAAAGCAAGCAATGAGTGAGATGATCAGATTTGCAGATACAAAATTATTCAAAGTCATTAAAACCACATAGGATTGTAAGGAAATGCAGAAAGACCTTGCAAGACTAGGAGACTGGGCAGATGAAATTTAATATTGACAAATGCAAAGTGATACACATAAGGAAAACAAATGCCAATTACAAGTACAGAATGCCATGTTCCTTTTTAGGGCTCACTACCTAGGGAAAGGACCCCAGTGTCTTTGTGGACAATACATTGAACTCTTCAGCTCTGTATGTAATGCAGTAGCAGTCAAAAGAGCAAATAGAATATTAGCAACTATGAATGAAATGGAGACTATTATAATGCCTGGCTTGAATCCATGGTAGGACCATATCTTGAGGATTGTGTGCAGTTGTTATTGCCCCATCTCAAAAAAGACATAGCAGAACTAGAAAAGTTACAGAGAAGGGTAAAAAAAATGTTAAAGGGATGAAACAGCTCCCATATGAAGAAAGGCTAGCCAGGTTAGGAATCTTCAGTTTGGAAAAGATTCAGCTGATTGGGGATATGATAGAAGTTTATAAATCATGAGTGAGATGGAACAGGTAAATAGAAGACAATTATTTACCCTGTCAAATAATACTTAGGTCAATATTCAGATGCTAGATAGCCGGATATGTAGGACGATTCTAGCTATCTAGCAGCCACCAAATACCCAGTTATATTCAGTGATTACTCATCCGGTTATCCAGTTAGCCAGATAAGTTGTGGGCGGGCAATGATTGGATTGGGGCGGGACTACTTAGCACTCCACATGTTCAGACAGGAGGGGTTCATGCCCTCAGTCCTGCGCCTGGGCTCCTAGAACATTGTCATGCTCGTGACCCTTGAGCAGCTGAAGAGAGCCACAATAGCAGCCCATGTTTCTGAATGTGCCGAGCTGTGGCAGTCCACAGGAGACTGAGCACTCTTTCCGGCTTATTTATATTTCTACCTCCTCTAGGTTTTGTTTAATTCATTGTGTTAAACTTTTTTTTTTCAAGCCAGTGACGCCATTCCTGGAGGGCAAGTTTCACTGCTAGGAGTTCACGGTCCCCTATGGTATAGTTTTGTTCTGTGGAGAAGAATTTATGTGAATAAAAGGAACATGGAACTAGGGTTCCCTTGGTGGATTATTGGCTCAAAACTGCTCCTGCTCCAATAGTGGATGCATTGACTTTGACCATGAAGGGGCAGTTAGGGTCCGGGTGATGTAAACATGGGCCAGTACAGAAGGCCCCTTTCAAGGCCTGGAATGCTGATTGGGCCTTGGGACTCCACACTCGAGGATCACATCCCTTCCCTATCATAGTGGTGAGTCTTTGGAGAAGATTAATATATCGTCCAGATACACTACGACGGATCAGTACAAAAGGTCCTGAAAAATCTCATTCATTAGCCGCTGGAAGACTGCAGGGGAATTTCAAAGCCCGAAGGGCATTACTACGTACTTGTAGTGACCTTCTCTTGTGTTGAAGGTGGTTTTCCAGATGTCTTCCGGTTGCCCCCCCCCCCCCCCCCCCCCCGTAGATCTAGTTTAGTAAAGATTTGTGCACCCTGCAGGTGGTCGAATAGCTCACTGATAAGTGACAGTGGATACCGGCCCTTATGGGTTACTGCTTTCAAACCTCTGGTATGCATGGTCTTAGACTGCCATCTTTTTTCATTACAAAGAAGGATCTGGCGCCTGCCAGGGAAGTAGAGGGTCTTATGAACCCTTTGGCCAAATTTTCCTTGATGTACGCTGACATTGCTTGGTTTTCTGGGTGTGAAAGAGGACAGGATCTTCCCTTGGGGGGCATGGCTCCAGGTAGGAGTTCTATGGGGCAGTTGAACTTCCAGAATGGAGGCAGATTATCGGCGTTTTGTTTGGAGAATACATCTTTAAATTCCAAGTACGGAGTCGGTAACCCGGGAAGGGTTGTAGAGCTGAGAACTGTCACAGATGGAGACACTTGCCGTAAACAGTGGGTTTGGCATCGGGGACCCTACTGGGTAAGTTGCAGGGATTGTCAGTCAAAATGGGGCACATGCAAATGGAGCCAAGGAAGTCCAAGGACTATGGGGTGTGTTGATCATTTCAAGATCTGGAGAGAGATCTCCTCATCATGGAGGGTCTCAACAGTGAGGCGAATAGGCAAAGTATGGTGAGTGATATGACCAGGGAGAGGTTCTCCTTGAATTGAGCCAATACATAGTGGTACCTCCAATGGTTGGACTGGTATCTGAAGGAGTGTGACAATCTCTTCCAAAACAAAATTTCCACTCACCCCAGTGTCCACAAGGGCATGGTAGCGAATGAACGCGACTCCCTAGTGAGGGAGTCAGGCAGCAACAGTTGAGGGCCAGAAACTGTAGCACCCAAGCTCGGGACCCCCGCCAGGCTCAGGCTTTGGAGTTTCCCAGATGCACAGGACAAGTCTGGAGAAGATGTCTGGAACCACCGCAATACAAGGAGAGACCAGATTTTCTTCGTCGGAGGCATTCCTCTTGAGTCAGAAGGCCATGGTTGATCTGCATTGGCTCTTCGGGAGGTTGAGGAGCCGCTGGTAAGGCCTTCAAGTGAGGACTCGTCGAACGGGGAGGCCTTAGGGAAGGAGGTCAAAGAGCTCTTACCTCCTGATGCCATTGTCCAAGATGGTAGTCGATTCTACCGAACAGGGAGATCAGGTCTTCCAGAGATACAGGGATCTCGCGGGTAAATGGTTCATCTTTAAGAGCTGGAGACAGTCCTTCAAGGTAGAGTGCCTGCAGGCATTCCTCTTGCCAACCCAACTCAGTTGCTAGAGTTCTGAACTCCATTGTATATTCAGCGAGCAAGTGCGAGTCTTGACGGAGGTGGAGTAGGTGGTGGCCAGTGACTGCCTGTCGACCTGAGTCCTCGAAGGTGCATCAGAAGATGGAGATGAACTGAGGGAGCTGGTGAAGAATTGCGTCAGAACGCTCCCAGAGCGAAGAAGCCCATGCCAGGGCCTTCCCCTCAAGTCACGAGAGGATGAACGTAATCTTAGTTGCTTCATTGGGAAAAAGTGAGGGTTGCAGCGAAAACTACATATAATATTTGTTTATGAAGCCTCGACAGAGGCGAGGATCCCCATTGAAATGGGGTGGAGCTGGGAGGGCCAGCAGTGCCCGTGAGGGCAAGGTATGGGCAAGAGCCCCTGGGTTAGCCATGGCAGATTCCTCCAATTGAGAATTCAACTTTTGCACGGAGGAGGCCAACGCTTCCAAGATCCATTGTTGCTCTCGGACACAAGTAGCCAGACCAGGGATGTCCTGCAAGGCAGGAGACTCCTCCGAGTCCATGGCCTTGGCAACCTGTTGCACTGGAGGTGGACCCTTGGCCTGGTGCAGGATTGGTACGGCCCTCTGGTTGGACCCAGAGAGCGCCTGCCATCAGGAGGCGGAGCACACAAGGAGACAGAGGCTAGCTGGAGCTTCGCCAATAACAGTCCGGGGTTTCTGCAGGTTAAGCCCTTGGGTACCTGGACCGCCTGAACTTAGGTGGGCCTCGGACGGTCTCCCAGAGAGGTAGCGGAGGGGTGTGAGCTGAGCAGGCCCGGTGAGGTGAGCAAGGATGCGTGGCTGATGCAGAGAGGATGGATCAGACCCGAACTGGAATCTTCGGAGACCTCAGGTAGGTAACAGTTCAGGAAGGTTCTCCGGGCAAGACAGGCAGCACCTGTGGGTCTAGTCGCGTGAAGGCCGCGGTTGGAATCCAAGCCTGTCGGTCTGGTAGTCATGATAGGCCAGAAGAGAGTGTCCGAGTGAAGCGAAGGGTCAAGCCAGAGTATCCATCCCGAAGTGGTCAGCCAAAGTAGGGGTCAATACCAAGGTCAGTCTGAGCATAGTCAAGGCAAGCGAGGGTCAGTTCCAGGCGGCAGACAAAGAGAGTAGTCAGGCAGGCAGTGGTCACTTCCAGGCAGCAGATGAAGAGAGTGGTCAGGCAGGCCGAGGTCAGTACCAGAGATCAGTCCGAGAAGGTACTACCAGAATAAGGACACAGGAACAAGGAGACGCTGGAACAAGGAGACACTGGAACACAGGATTAGGCAAACTAGTACACCATAGTGTCGACCCGATTGCCAAGGCGAGGTCCTGGGGACAGGGCCTCGCTACTTATACTAGGGCTACGTGATGTCATCGGTGTGCATCTGAGACAGGTTTCCCGTGCTTGGCCCTTTAAAACTGAGGACGTCGGCCGCGCGCGCGCCTAGGGGCGGGGCCAAGGCGGCCGAAGACGCAGAGCCCCAACAGGAGCTCCACTGTGAGGCCTGCGGCATGGAGGAAGCCGGAGAGGGCCGCGGTGAGCGTCAGGGACGCCGGGAACTGGCAACAGCGGCAAGACCAGAGCTAGTGGAGGGCAGCGTGAGGTGAGCAGGCCTGGTCGTGGCACCCACGCGGCCGGGATGCGCAACACTGTGCTATTTAACATATTCAGTAATGATCTGGGAAAGCAAGCAATGAGTGAGATGATCAGATTTGCAGATACAAAATTATTCAGTCATTAAAACCACATTGGATTGTAAGGAAATGCAGAAAGATCTTGCAAGACTAGGAGACTGGGCATCTAAATGACAGATGAAATTTAATATTGATAAATGCAAAGTGATACACATAAGGAAAACAAATGCCAATTACAAGTACAGAATGCCAGGTTCCTTTTTAGGGCTCACTACCTAGGAATAGGACCCCAGTGTCTTTGTGGACAATACATTGAACTCTTCAGCTCTATGTGTAATTCAGTAGCAGTCAAAAGAGCAAATAGAATATTAGCAACTATTTGGCATAGAGAATGAAATGGAGACTATTATAATGCCTGGCTTGAATCAATGGTAGGACCATATCTTGAGGATTGTGTGCAGTTGTTATTGCCCCATCTCAAAAAAGACATAGCAGAACTAGAAATGTTACAGAGAAGGGCAAAAAAAATGTTAAAGGGATGAAACAGCTCCCATATGAAGAAAGGCTAACCAGGTTAGGACTCTTCAGTTTGGAAAAGATTCGGCTGATTGGGGATATGATAGAAGTTTATAAATCATGAGTGAGATGGAACAGGTAAACAGAAGACAATTATTTACCCTGTCAAATAATACTTAGGTCGATATTCAGATGCCAGATAGCCGGATATGTAGGACATGTCTAGCAGCCACCGAATACCCAGTTAAATTCAGCGGTCACTCATCCAGCTATCCGGTTAGCCAGATAAGTTGTGGGCGGGCAATGATCGGATCGGGGCGGGGCTACGTAGCACTCCACATGTTCAGACAGGAGCGGTTCATGCCCTCAGTCCTGCGCCTGGGCTCCTGGAACATTGTCATGCTTGTGACCCTTGAGCAGCTGAAGAGAGACACGACAGCAGCCCATGTTTCTGAATGTGCCGAGCTGTGAGACTGAGCACTCTTTCCGGCTTATTTATATTTCTACCTCCTCTAGGCTTTGTTTACTTTATTGTGTTAAACCCTTTTTTTACCGCTTTGTTTTTGGTACAGTGCACAAACCTTCCCTGGAATAAGGTAAAAAGATACAGATCATTCCTTCAGGAGAGGGTTTAACTCGTCGTTGTTCTATTCTGTTCTATTCATCTCCCATTTGCCTGTTCCACACCTCTACACCAAGGAAACACTCCATTAAACTATCAAACAGCAGATGTAAAAGAAATGGTAGAAAGTACTTTTGCACTCGGTGCACAATCAAGGTGTTGCCAGAGAATGTGGTCAAGGTAATTAGTATAGTGGGATTTAAAAGAAGTTTGGACAAGATCATAAGAACTTAAGAACATAATAGGGATGTGACTCGGGCTTCGGCCGATTGAAAATATCTGATGATATTTTCAAAATCGTCAGAAATCGGGGGCTCCCCCAAAACAATAGGAAAACCCCACGATATTGATCGTAGGGGTTCTCTTATCGTTTTGGGGGAGGGCAGGAAAAACGGCACACAAAATTAACCCCTAAACCCACCCCGACCCTTTAAAACTAATCCTTTAGCTTCCCCCACCCTCCCGACCCCCCAAAAAATGTTTTACAGGTACCTGGTGGTCCAGTGGGAGTCCCTGGAGTGATCTCCCGCTCCCGGGCCGTCAGCTGCCACTAATCAAAATGGCGCCGAAGGCCTTTTGCCCTTACCATGTGACAGGGTATCCGTGCCATTGGCCGGACCCTGTCACATGGTAGGAGCACTGGATGGCCCGCGTCATCTTGTGCTCCTACCATGTGACAGGGGATGACCAATGGCACCGGTAGCCCATGTGACATAGTAAGGGCAAAGGCTATCAGCGCCATTTTGATTACTGGCAGCCGATGGCCTGAGTGCAGGAGATCACTCCCGGACACCTGCTGGACTTTTGGCAAGTCTTGTGGGGGTCAGGAGGGTCCCCCAAGACTTGCCAAAAGCCCCTTGTGGTCCAGCAGGGGTCCGGGAGCGATCTCCTGCACTCGGGCCATCAGCTGCCAGTAAACAAAATGGCGCCGATAGCCTTTGCCCTTACTATGTCACAGGGGCTACCGGTGCCATTGGTCAGCCCCTGTCACATGGTAGGAGCACAAGATGGTGCGGGCCATCCAGTGCTCCTACCATGTGACAGGGTCCGGCCAATGGCACGGATACCCTGTCACATGGTAAGGGCAAAGGGCCATCGGCGCTATTTTGATTAGTGGCAGCCAACGGCCCGGGAGTGGGAGATCACTCCAGGGACCCCCACTGGACCACCAGGTACCTGTAAAAGGTTTTTTGGGGGGTCGGGAGGGTGGGGGAAGCTAAGGTATTAGTTTTAAAGGGTCGGTATGGGTTTTTTGTTTATCGGCTCATGCACAGCCGATAAACAAAACTGCGATCGGGCCCGATGAAAAAAAAAACCACATATGAATCGGAACTGGAATCCGAACCGATTCCGGTTCCGATTCACATCTCTAGAACATAAGAACATGCCATACTGGGTCAGCAGGGTCCATCAAGCCCAGCATCCTGTTTCCAACAGTGGCCAATCCAGGCCATAAGAACCTGGCAAGTACCCAAAAACTAAGTCTATTCCATGTTCCCGTTCTAATAATAGCAGTGGTTATTATCTAAGTCAACTTAATTAATAGCAGGTAATGGACTTCTCCTCCAAGAACTTATCCAAACCTTTTTTAAACCCAGCTAAACTAACTGCACTAACCACATCTTCTGGCAACAAATTCCAGAGTTTAATTGTGCGTTGAGTGAAGAAGAACTTTCTCCGATTAGTTTTAAATGTGCCACATGCTAACTTCATGGAATGCCCCCTAGTCTTTCAATTTTCCGAAAGAGTAAAAAACCGATTCACATCTACCTGTTCTAGATCCCAGAGTAAAAGTCCATCAATAATTATTAGCCTGGTAGACTTGGGAAAGTCATGACTTGTACCCGGGAGTAAGCAATAAGATCTACCTTTTGGGTTCTTCTGAGTACTTGTGACCCATTAAGCCACAGTCAAAAGCAGAATGCTTGGCTCAGAGGACCCTGATCTGACCCAGAATGGTAGGTCTCATGTTTTTATGTTTTTATTTGTACAAATGGTCATAGACTGGTAAAAATAATAGGGTTGTGCTTTTGATTGAAGCAATGTTGAAAATGTCCTTATTTCATTTTATTTTGCTTTGAAAATGAAAACGAAAGAAAATGAATAAAATTGTTTATTTATTTATTTTATTTAGAGGCTTTTCTATACCGATATTAGTAGGAACATCATATCGGTTTACATCCAAAACTTCAGGTAGAAATTACATTAAACAGGGAAAGGGGTTGGGATAACTAGGAAAACTAGAGGAGAAGCTAACGAAGGAGAGGGATATAAGGCTGCAGATAAGTAGAGAAGTAACATGAGAACACATGATAACATGATAACATGGTAACATCACAACATGGCATGAGTGTTAGTAGTTTGTTTTTTGTTTCGTTTTCAAAAGTAGAGTAGCCAGTCCCATCCCATACTGAAATAAAATGCTCTACCTAAATTTTTAAAGAAGCCTCCACAGACTTTTGGCCATTCTCCCAGGTCTGCACCCCTCCCCCCTACCTCAGGTTTCCCTATCTATGGGTCCACAGAGCGCAGAAGTAATCCCATGTCACTTTGGTCCCCTCTGGTGCTGTATTTCACAATGGTGCTGGCCAGCTCCTGCCCCCTGTGGATCCATAGATAGGATAAGATGTGCTAGGGGAGAGGAGACCTTTAAAAAAAAAAAAAATAATAATAAATTGTAGCTGGCATGGGTTTGCTTTAGTGCTTACTTTTAAAAAAAATGGCATGCACTAAAACAAAACAAAAATTTAAATGTGAATAAGGAATGAAATGAACCCTCCACCTGTCCCACAAACAAAAAACAATGAAATGAAATTTGAGGAGTGCACACTCCTAATAAATAAAATCCCAGATTTGGAGGCCCTGTTGGCAGAGGCAAATCTGAATGTAGTCGCTATCATACAGACATGGTATAATTAATCCCAGAATTGGTATAATCATGTAAGGCTGCAGTCTGTTCAAGAAAGTCAAGGGGAGTGCGTGAGCACGCTTGACAGTTCAGCAAGGCTGGTGCACAGTTCAAAAAGCAGGTTTATTTTAAACAGTCCTTTAGAATGGAAAATAAAGCAGCTGTACTTCAGCAGCCAGGAACAAACAATTCAGAGCTTTGGTTTAGCTTGACAGAATATTAAGTACTGTAGCTAGAAGGTCATTCACTCTGGTTGCAGTGGTGAATTCTGCAGGGCTATGCATTCTGGCATCATCCTGATCACTCATTCTGGGTGCAATAGTGAAGTCCTCAGGACTGGGCTGCCAGGGATATCTATCTCTTTCTGTCCGAGGCTGGGCAGGCAGCAAGTAGTTTCCTGGAATACAGCTCTCACAGGCGTCAGCTTTCAGTGTTTAATATTTAGCTCTGCTCAGGTAGAAGGCTCTTGCAGGCAGCCCTGGTCTTTGAGCAATCCTTCAATCCTGTCTTTACATGATAAGTCAGGAAAGAAGACATGCAGGGTTGCAGCCTACCAGCCCTCCCTTCTTTATCAGGTGCTCTCTAAAGACTATGGCAGAAGATTCTGGAACACAACAGATTCTTAGCCTTTCTCTTGGACCATTAAATTAGAGACTTTACAATGCCTTAGGCATTCTTGCAGGGGTTAACCTGCCCTCAGCATCTCTTTCATCTGGGCTGTAAGAAAAGCTTTCCAAGCTACCTGTTCCAAATTAGAAAGATGCTCACACTTACCATGGCCAGTTACAAGGTGAGAGAGAACCATAAGCATGAGGTCTGAAGCAACTAAACATTATAGCCTCCCCTTAATCAGGGAATTATTTTTCTTAATTAATATTCCATTGCCTTCCATAGGGAACTATCAAACTCCCAGTAGCTTAGCGGAAAACCAGGTCTGGATTAAAGGAAAGGCCGTGATCCAATGTTACAGACTTCCATCCAGTTACAGAGTGGAGGGTGGCTGTTAGGTTTTGTAGGTTTCGTGGACCCTTGGCCCGAGGTGGGGGTTGACGCTACCTGAGGGGTTGGACCCCCACAGGTCCCCACCGCCAGGAGGCGAGGTTGGTTGGAAACAAAGGCAACAGGACCATGGCTGTTGCCCAGGAGAGAGGAGGTGAAGAAGAACTGCCTTCATCACAGCCACATGATAGCAGGCACCTGCACTGTAGTGGGGACAGAGAGAGTCAGTCCAATGATATCGCAGTGCTGGACAGGTCTGGAGAGAGGATATACCAGAGGAAGGATCTCCAATGCAGAAGCACGCAGGGCAGGCCCCAAGGGAAGAGGAGCGTGGAGACAGGATCCCTGATGTGGTAACGCTGAGACTGCCCTGAGGAGCGGGGAAGCGTGGAGATAGGGTCTCTGGTAGAATGATGCTGAGGCTACCCCGAGGAGCGGGGAAGTGTGGAGGCAGGATCTCTGGTGTAATAGCGCAGAGGCTACTCCGAGGAGCGGGGAAGCATGGAGACAAAGTTCCAGAAATGTAAGCGCAGAGCAGGCCCCTGAGGAGAGGGTACCCAGAGCCAGAGTCCACTGTCAGAGAGCAGAGATCCAAGGCAGGAACCGCAAGTCTGGAGAACAGGAACAAGCACCAAAGGAGCTCAGGGAACTCATTGCCAAGTCGGTTAGCGTAGGCCAAAGGAGGTGCTTAAATATCTCAGGCTAGTGATGTCATCAGCCAGGGATGACTCTGGAGTTCCCGCCATTGGCCTTTTAAAGGGAGGACAGATGGCGTGCTCGCCTAAGGAGGCCCGGAGTCGGAGTGTAGGTCGGCGGCGTCCCAGCCGTCACGTGGGGCATGGAGAGCCAGGAGGAACATGGCGGTAGTGGCTGGCCACAGCCGCAAGTTCACCAGGAGTGGAGCCAGGCATGACAATATGTGAGTTGGGTTGGCCGCACATGGCCGTGGCCGACGGTCATAACAGTGACATTGCATGTAAATAATAGCAATTAAAGCAATTGAAATGCAGGGAGTACGAGGAAGGAAAAAAGTACCATAGTCGGGCAGGAACCAAACTGCTGTACCTGAATTTGCAATTCACCTCTGATTAGATTTGGAAAGGCGATTAATTTAATCCAAATTCAAATGCAAATATTAGAAAGGAGAAATGGCACTTCCATTTCCTTAGGTGCAATGTTATTTGTTTGTTAAAAATTTGAGCAATGTTATGGAACGTTTATTTATTTATTTTATTTATTTAAAATCTTTTCTATACCGTTGTTAAGTTATATACCATCACAACGGTTTACAGTAAGGCACATATAGAATTATGGGATTGTATATATTAATACTATCTATCAAAGTGCCATTAAAGTCTGGTAACATAGTTTCATAATAAAGACTAGTTGATGAAAGTTATAAATATTGTCCTTTTTTACATGTCTATGCATAACTGTATATTTTACTAATGCTTAGGGTACAAAAAAATAACAAAATCGCACATATTAAGTTAAGTGCTGTGTGCTGGTGTTCTGCTGCCTGTATTCATTACTCTCCTAAACTCCATTTTCTCCAACAAATGCTTGTTTAAAAAGCCAGGTTTTTAAACTCTTTTTAAAAAGTTTATAATCTCTCTGTAGTCTAATCTCCAGAGGCATGGTGTTCCATAATATGGGTCCGGCTAACGATAGCATCCGTTCTCTGACTTGAGTCAGTCTTTCTGTTTTAACAGAAGGGATGATTAGGAGGGCTTTGTTAGCAGATAATCAGGTTTCTATGTGGGACATGTACATGTAGTGCTGTGTTCAGCCATTCTGCTTTTTCGTTGTGAATTAATTTATGTATAGTGCATAGTAGGGATGTGAATCATGTGCCCGATCGTCTTAACGATCAAAATCGTCTGGCAGGAGAAGAAAATCGTGTTTGGCACGATTTTTTAGTAAAAAAATCGGTTCTTCCGATTAGTGTGCACTAACGGGAGTTAGTGCGCCCTAACAAGAAGTTAGAGCGCACTAAACATTGTTAGTGCGCGCTAACAGAAAATTATACAATTTGACACTTTTCAGGGCAGTTAAGGTCAGTTTAGGAATGAATATGTATTCCTATTGGCTGCCCTCTTATTTATTGATGTTACCAAGGTTCCCACTGACAATATATGGGGGATGGGAAATGGAAATGGTTGGTAGCTTGACAAAAAAAGTAATGTGATCAGTCAATGTGACTAGAACTTGTGCCCTATCCCTGATACCGGGAGTGTTGTGATCTTCCTGCATGCAGTGCCGTATCCCTGATACCAGGGGTGTTGTGATCTTCCTGCACGCAGTGCCCTATCCCTGATACCGGGAGTATTGTGATCTTCCTGCACGTAGTGCCCTATCGCTGATGGGGAATAGTTCTAATATACAGTCGGTGGTTATCCAAGGACCAAGAACACTAGAAAGTATGATTTAATGTAATAGTGAAGGCAGAAAGAGGTAATACCAAGATCACATGGTCCTGTACTTCAAGACTACAATCTTTGTTAAAATGGGCACTGGCAGGGTGGAAAGATCTTGGTGAAGAGGAAAAACAAAGATCTAAACTTAAAGAAGTAACAAATCTTTCTGGAGTCCAGTCATCCATTTTAGAGTCAGTTTTGAAAAACCATAGGGAGTCTATAGGTCTGCAGATTCTTTTTAATACTAATTGCTTAATTGTTAATGTCATCTCTTGCACATCATCCTCACATTTATCACAAAAAAAAAAAATAATTCACAAGCAAAAAGCTCTGCAAAATCTGCTCTAACTTTTACCCCAATGTGCTAGAAAGAGAATGGTGCTTGGAGCAGCCATGAGGGACTGTAAGCAGAAATCGTGGTAAGAATCCTAGTGAGGGGAAATCTGTCCCAGACTTTCACTCTTTGGGGATTCACCCAGATCTGTGTTGTATAGTGGATATACCATTCAGGATTAGGAAAAGCTCCAAGGAGTATGTATCTGCGGCTGAAGAGGCTCTGTATCCTAACCTCTACCAGACCTGACAGGCAACAGCAGTAAAGAACAAGGAACTCTTTCCAGAAAACTACAATGTGGAAGACAGAAAGGTGTAAGAAATTGTTTTAAACAATATATTTATATTGTAACATGGACTGAAGTGCATTTCTTGAAATCATACAAAAATGATGTTTCTATGTGTCTGGATAGCGGTTCCATCAAACATATTCCCACGCAGCAGCTGGAAAATGGGTAATAGGCTTCCCTGGTGGCGCAACCTGTTTGGGTGACTCAGCATGTTGTGAGGAGAAAGTGTTTACAGAGCCCAGAGCACTGAAGGATGGTGATTCTGATCTTGTCAATGTTTCCTAGTCAGACTGCAAATTGTATTTCCTTATGCCATTGTAATGTTGACTTGGAGGACTACTTGCTAACCTTCCCTCAGTGGAGAAGGGTTGAGCATAGAAGAATTGCCTTTAATATCACTCATCTGAAACCTGCACTGAAACATGTAATTTCCTAAGACTAATTGCTCATTACAGTTTCTCAAGAAAGGAGTCTCCAATTAAAAAAAAAAAAAAGAAAGAGCCAGCATTCCCCATAACACAAACTAATTCTGCAAGCTATGCACTTGATATCTTGCTGCACTTTATGCTTTGTTTTCCTAAAGGGTATATTTTCCTTCCTATAGTCTTAGTCCTTCATCACCGCATTCAAGCATGCCTAATGATATCATCATTAGCTCAGGCTCTTATTGCTCTACTGCCCTCTGTGTTGATTATTACGTTGAATATGAGTTAGATAAACAGATTTCATTAGTCCTAAACTCATGAAATCTCTCTTTCTCGTAGCTTGGCACTAAAATATTACAAATTGCAAATGGAAAGTTGCCTCATTTTAAATGTCAAAATAATAACAGCACCGAAAACAATTCAGCAATGTCTTTCAAACCACGCACATATGGTTCCCTACCACATGCTACCTATCCCCGATTCTCCCCTTCAGAGTGCCTCTGCGCTTGTTTTCCTGTCCCCTGTTTATTTCTGGTGGCTGAAACCTTTCCCAGGAATGGAGTTTTGGCCAGTGCAGACTGCATGTATTTGGCATTCCTTGTATTTTCAACTTTTCTCAGAAGATTACTGTATGCCTACATGTTTTTAAAATGAAGTTCAAAATTAAAAGAGTTTTAGACTGACTAAGTACAAGCCCGTGTCTCTCTTGCTGGATGGGGTAACTGGTTAGTACCGGGTGGAGCTGCATGTCAAAAAATATCCTAGTGCCACAGCTTTGACGCAGCTTACTTCTACAGTCACAACCTTCAGATCTTATGCTTATTCCAAGTTGTTAGGGCTCCAGGCAGGGATGGACCTCAAAGATTTGGGGCTTGCAGTTGCTGTCTCAGTTTATTTTTATTTTGTTTTAGTGCAAATGTTGGTAGCACTCTTTACTGAGCCACTGATAGGCTCTAAAGTAATAGATAGGTGTAAGGTCACAGATATGCACCAATGTATTACATGTATATCTATATCATTGAGGTCCATATTCAGTGCCACTTAGCTAGAAAAGTCAAAACTTCGCCAACAAAGTGGTGGTGACTGAATATCTGCCCGGGATCAGCAGCCACCCCTTATCCTGGTAACTATTTATTGGGCTAAGTTAAGAGGTGGGCCAGGTGGGAGTGTAACTGGAAGGAGTTATCCAGTTATTCTGTGGCTCAATCTCCTCCCTCCAAAACATCATACATGGCCCTGAACCCCCCCCCAGAGCTCTCTTAACATGGTAAAATCCATCGGCTTTGTAGGCCCCTGTCCCAGTTTTCTGCAACAATAAAAATCAGGCTCCCCCCCCCCCCCCTTCCCTTTCCATCCACGCATTCGTGTACATGCATACTTTCTCTTTTGAATATTTATTTATTTATTTATATTTTTTCTAGACCGACATTCTTGTAGAGATACAAATCATACCGGTTTACATTTAACTTCAAATTCGCCATGTAGCGGGACCGAAAACTCAGTTAGAAATTCAATAATTTAACAGGAAAAAATGTAACACTCTAGACTAAGCATAGCCTTATAAAATCAAGGGAGAGAGATTATTTAAACATGTCAGATACTGTCAGAGCTCATGTCAGAGCTCATCCAAAAAAAAAGGACATTAATTACTCATCATAAAGGGATGAGAAAAACGTTGGGCAGAAGAGGGGGGGTAGATGGGAGGGTGAAGCTGAAGTGATAGATAGTAGAAAGTAAAATTGCATGGAAAGGTAAGTTAAATGTCCTAAAAAAGAGACTAAGAACATGGCTAAGTAGCCATGTTTTTAGTCTCTTTTTGAAGACAGTTCGGCAGGATTCTCGTCTAAGATCGTGGGGTAGCGCGTTCCAGTGGTGTGGACCGGCTGTCGAGATGGCGCGTTTTCTGATTGAGGTTTTAGCTTGGGGAGCGAATAGGTGTCTTGGTAGGCACTCCTGATAGGTCTGGAGGAGGTATGCGGTTTTAGCAGAGTGGAGGTATTGCTCCACCAAACCTACCTGCACATTGTTGTGTCTGCAAAACTGTATGCAGAAAAATTATTTGCAGAATATTTTACATGCACACTTTTGAAAATGCCAAAGTATATGCATAAGTGTTACCCCTCCCCAATTCTGGTATCTGGTATCTGATATCTGCTACTGGTATCAATTATGTGGTATCTCTGGTTGCCATTGTACTATTTTATGTTTACTACACTGTGCTTTGCGGCTTGGGCAGTCACCTTGTTTTGCTTACCTATGCGTGAACATGACATAAGTGTACTTGCATATTGGGCGAGCAGTTTTGTAAAAAGCCATTTCTGCACATAAAACACTGTTTTACACATAGAAGTGCCTAGGACATCTAGGAAAATGGGGAAAAGAAGAACTGTGGTAAATTAATATGAATTCTTGTGAAGTAATGTATTCAGTAGGTGTCCTTTGCAAACAGTTCACAAGGGGCAGTACTCTCCTCCTCAATTACCGTTTCTGAGGTAATGGAGGCAGTATTTTCAAAACCTGATTCCCTGAATCATAAGATATCAAAAAGCTAGAGGCTGAAGAGAACTTGGGAGCTTTAGTCAGTATTGTCTTAGTCTCCAATGAGAAGCTGGGGGAGATAGATGTTACTGGTGGTGCTGAGAGCAATGCCCAAGAAGAGCAGACAGCATTGATGGAAAAGTTGTTTCCTTGAAAATCAATCGGCCTTCACTGAGCTCCCCAGAGTTTTCATGTGAGTGACAGAATGACTGAAAGCACCGGGGGGGAGGGGGGCTGTTTGGTGCCACTCAGCATTAGTGCCAAACCCCAATTTACCACTTTTTGGGGTCTTGCTGCCATTCTGCCTTGCTGCTATACACCTTATCCTACACCCTGGGGGTCTCTCTGTCACTCAACATTGCTGCCATATTCAAGACTCTACACCCTGGAGGTCTTTACTTTCACTCTGCTATTACTGGCATCAGTAGCATGGGATCTACTTAATGTTCGGATACTTGCCAGGTAATTGTAACCTGGATTGGCCACTGTTAGAAACAGGATGCTGGGCTTGATGGACCCTTGTCTGACCCAGTATGGCAAGTTGTTATGTTCTTATGCCTTGCTGATATAACCTAGACTCAGCGTTTGGTGGTCTTGCTGCCATTCTGCTTTGCTCCTACGTACACCTTAGGGGGGCTTTCTGCCACTCAGCATTGCTGGTATACCCAAGGCTTGATACCTTGCAGGTCTTGCTGCCACTCTGCCTTGCTGCCATTCCCCAGACTTTACACCTTGGGATGTTCTTACCACTGTGGATGGCTGCTTTGCACCTCTCATGTGCCTTGGGGTGTCAATGTGTTGTGCTGTTTTGAATCTCTGTTGGGGCTTTGGGGGTTTTTCATGTCACGTTTCCTGCTTCATTCCCCCTTCGTTATGCATTAGGATGATCCCGTCACTCTTTGTTACATTTTGCTCCTCTTGTGCTGCTTTCAGGGTTCATTCCACTGTGATTGGTGCCCTCTTTTGAAGTCTTGGGGTATTCTTGCCACTCTTGCTGCTGCTTTGCTCTTTGCATGGTGTTGGAAAACTCCTGCTACTTCTAGTGCCTTTTTGCCCCTTTACAGTGCTTTAGGTTATTCATGCCATTTTTGGAGTCACTTTGCCAGAGTCTTGATGCCGTAGACTTTTTTCCCCCACCTTCTGATGATGTCTATCCACAAGTTTCATTAGAATTGATTAGAAAACTGTTACGCGTCCCGTTCGCGCCCAGCTCGTGCTCTAATCATCCCCATCCTTTCAGAGTGCCATGGGAGTCACAGAGACTCTCTCGTGGCAGCCATCCACTTCTTTTTTCTTCTCCAAAGTGCCGTAGGAGGAAGGAAAAGCCCTTCTGCTGCAGTTAAATGTTGCTTTCTCCTCTGCTGCTCCTGACTGCTGGGCTATGTTAGCCCTTCCTTGATCAGCCAGAGGTCATCTTCAGGAGCATGGGTGCTCGGCCCCAACCACAAGTAAAAAAAAAAACAACTTTATTTTTCTTTAACTTGTCCACAAATGTTAATGGCAGATTAATGCATAAGTGTGTTAAGGATTATTTATTGATTTATAGGGATGTGAATCGTGTCCTCGATCGTCTTAACGATCGATTTCGGCTGGGAGGGGGAGGGAATCATATTGTTGCCGTTTGGGGGGGTAAAATATCGTGAAAAATCGTGAAAAATCGTGAAAAATCAAAAAAACGTAAAATCGCAAAACCGGCACATTAAAACCCCCTAAAACCCACCCCCGACCCTTTAAATTAAATCCCCCACCCTCCCGAACCCCCCCCCCAAATGACTTAAAGAACCTGTGGGTCCAGCGGCGGTCCGGAACGGCAGCGGTCCGGAACGGGCTCCTGCTACTGAATCTTGTTGTCTTCAGCCGGCGCCATTTTCCAAAATGGCGCCAAAAAATGGCGGCGGCCATAGACGAACACGATTGGACGGCAGGAGGTCCTTCCGGACCCCCGCTGGACTTTTGGCAAGTCTTGTGGGGGTCAGGAGGCCCCCCCCAAGCTGGCCAAAAGTTCCTGGAGGTCCAGCGGGGGTCAGGGAGCGATTTCCCGCCGCGAATCGTTTTCGTACGGAAAATGGCGCCGGCAGGAGATCGACTGCAGGAGGTCATTCAGCGAGGCGCCGGAACCCTCGCTGAACGACCTCCTGCAGTCGATCTCCTGCCGGCGCCATTTTCTGTACGAAAACGATTCGCGGCGGGAAATCGCTCCCTGACCCCCGCTGGACCTCCAGGAACTTTTGGCCAGCTTGGGGGGGGGGCCTCCTGACCCCCACAAGACTTGCCAAAAGTCCAGCGGGGGCCCGGAAGGACCTCCTGCCGTCCAATCGTGTTCGTCTATGGCCGCCGCCATTTTTCGGCGCCATTTTGGAAAATGGCGCCGGCTGAAGACAACAAGATTCAGTAGCAGGAGCCCGTTCCGGACCGCTGCCGTTCCGGACCGCCGCTGGACCCGCAGGTTATTTAAGTCATTGGGGGGGGGGGTACGGGAGGGTGGGGGATTTAATTTAAAGGGTCGGGGTGGGTTTTAGGGGGTTTTAGTGTGCCGGCTCACGATTCTAACGATTTATAACGATAAATCGTTAGAATCTCTATTGTATTGTGTTCCATAACGGTTTAAGACGATATTAAAATTATCGGACGATAATTTTAATCGTCCTAAAACGATTCACATCCCTATTGATTTATGCATTTATTTACTTATTTCTTTAGATAGTTTTTATATCGCCATATATACCGGTTACATGTTCCGTATTTTAGGAACAGTCAAAAGTCCTTTATTTTGGGATCTTAGTGTTCACTGAGGTGTGTATGGTTGCAATGTCACGCCTATCATACCAGTGTTACTGGAATAGATTATTTTGAATATTAATGTTAGTACTTTATAATAGATTCTGGATTGTACTGGCAGCCAGTGCAGTGAAATCAGCAAGGGTGTAATGTGACAAAATTTCCTAGTTCCTAACAGAAGTCTTGCTGAGGCATTTTGTAATAATTGTAATGGTTTTAAGAGATGTGCGGGAAGACTGAATAATAAGGAGTTACAATAGGAGCTTTGAGAAAACTAGAGTTTGCAATACAGTACGGAAGTCCTTGAAAGTTAATAATGGTTTCAACTGATGTAATATACGCAACTTGGCGTAACCTGTGTTAATTAATTTATTGATGTGCTTTTTCATAGTAAGAGTCTCATCTAGCTGGATACCTAAATCCTGTACCTGATTTGAGAGACTAGTTTGAAAACTACCCAGTTTTAGAACCAATGGTTTAACTATCGAAGAGTTTCTACTTAACCAAATGGTTTCAGTCTTTTTAGGGTTTGATGTTAGTTTAAGTTGTGATAGTTCTTGCTGTATTGCTTTCATATAGGTTCAAAGTAGCAATACTGTATTTTCAAATGATTTGGAGAATGGAATGTAAAACTGTACAAGAAGAAAGCAATTCCTAAGTTCTCCAGTAATTTACACAGTGGGAGCAATATACATATTGAATAGTGTTGCCGAGAGGGCTGAGCCTTCAGGGACACCTGTATCAATATGGAATGTATCAGATATGTGATTGCCCAATTTGACTTGGAATGTTCTTTTAGAAAGGAAGAGAACCATCTGAGAACACTACCATCCATCCCAATGTTGTTCATCTGATGGCACAACAAGGTATGGTCAACAGTGTCAAAGGCGGCTTTTAAGTCGATTAGCACAAGGAAATAAGATTCATCAGCATCAAACACTCATAAAACAGAGTCCATTAATGAGAGGAGTAAAGTCTCAGTTGAACAATGTTTATTAAATGCAAATTGATTTGGGAAGAAAATATCTGTTTTTCAAGTACTTTTGAGAGAAAAGACAAATTGGATATTGACTGATAGTTGTCCCAATAGTCAATTCTACCAGTTTTATTTTTTAGATTCAGCTTTAACACAGCTTGTTTTAACCCATTTGGAGCAATGCCTTCTGAGAAAGAATGGTTAATTAAGTTTGTGATTGTCTGAGTGATAACACAGTGTACTTGTTTCAAGAAACTAGCTGGAATTGGGTCATGTGTGTGAACAGAAATTAATTTTAGTCATGATTTAACTAATTTCAAGATTAGTTATTCTGTCGAATGTGGACACTTAACCAGGCCATGTGAATCTTCAGGTGCTTTTGTGGGAGAACAGATAGGGAATTAAGTTTTCAACCTAATGATTTTGTCTAAGAAGGATGTGGCATATTCATTGCAGGAAGCCTTTGAGAAGTTATAGTTTCTAGAGATAGAAGATGACGAGTCCTTAATTAAATGTTTAACAATATCAAAGAGCAATAAACTATTAAATATTACCCCGTGAATCTATTTAACATAGTCATCTTTTTTTTTTTTTTTGCTTTATTGGATGGCGTGTGGTATTTTGTTAAGAAATTTATATTTTCCTAGGGATTTAGATGACTGGCATTTCCGTCATTGTTTCTCTAATTTTCTAAGGTTCAGTTTAGTGTGTCTTAAATCATCATTGTACCAGGGCTTCTTAGGTTTTAAGTTATTCCTTTCTTTGTTAATATTTTTCATCTGGACAGGACTGAGGTTTTCAGCTATGTCATTGATAATCTGATCCCAGAAATCAAATGCAGAGGAGGCATTGGCTTGATTTAGTTCAAGTAGCTTATTTTCTATTGCTTCCGCAAATGCCTACATGTCTATCTTTTTCCTGAAAGTTAAAGTATGATTCTTAACTATACTTTTGTGGGTTGGGTTGAGGAAGGTCATTTCTGCCTTTATTAATTGGTGATCAGATCAGGGCAATATTGTGTGAGAAGTATTGATTGAACAGTTACCATTATTGACAAATATTAGGTCTAGAATATGTTCTGCTTTATGAGTAGCTTTGAAAACAAATTGGGACCATCCCAAAGTTTTTAGTGTTTTTAAAAACATTTCACAGGCTAGGTGTTTTATCTACATAAAGGTTAAAGTCTCCTACAATTACGGTAGATTCTGGTGATGGAAACACTTTAGCAAATAATTCAATCAGTGGTGAGCAATCTTTTTAGAATTGCCACCTGATAGGGAGGGTTAATCTCTACTTTGTTGGGTACTAGCTTAAATTCTTTTTTACTAATTAATTATTAATAAGCTCCCACATTTTCGTTTAGGACTACGAAAATGAAATACATAATAGTTAGGATGAGAAATTTGGTTTAAGATCACATTATCTTTGTCATTCAACCAGGTTTCAGAGATGCAAAAAATAGTGGGATTTAAATCCTCTAACAGGTCATTAATCAGGGGGAATTTTTTGACAGAGATTGAACATTTAATAGGAGCAGAGTAAACATTAAGCAGGAAGATATAGCTGCAGGGTTGTTACTTATCATAGGGAAGACCAGATTTGTGTTTCTTCTTTGCTTCTTTCTTGGGACACTCCTTAAATCTCCATAAAGATCCTATCCTAGCATAGGCTCAATGAAGCACATCTGATCCATGATTGTAGCAGTTCTGACCAATGAATAAGCACTTTCAGTCTGCCCTTCGGACCCACATGAAGGGGCGCACAAAGGGGAAGCTTCTTTGTTGTGGTCCTTCGCGTGCACGCCTCATAGCGCAAGTACCTTCGGTGTCACCGCCGTGATGTTGTTCCCTCATCAGTGGGTGGACGATGGGAGGGCAGTGGGCGGGCTCAGCCATTGCAGTGCCTGTGTCTCCCTCCTCACTCCAGGGGGAGTGTCCTCAGTGCTGCTGCTGCTGCTGGTGAAGGAGGCTGGTGAAGAAGGCCTGGTAGGCCGTCCACCTTACTGGCCACACTGCCTTCAGCATGGTTGCCGCAATGTTTCTCCCTTGTCAGTGGGTGAGTGGTAGGCAGGCTTGCTGTCATCTTCCTCCTTGCTCTGGGGGGGGAGCGTCCTCAGCTGCTGCCGGTGAAGGAGGCCCATGAAGAAGGCCTGGTAGGCCGTCCGCCTTACTGGTTGTGCTGCCTTCAGCATTGCCACCGTGATGTTGCACCCTCATCGGTGGGTGGGCAGTGGGCAGGCGGTGGGCGGGCTCAGCCGATAATGCAATGTTAACATAGGTTTAATATGTTAATGCTGCATTAGCTTTAACACACTTTAATACATTGATCTCTGGAAAAAAATAGATTCTTTTGACCTACCATTAAAGAACACATTAATATTACCAGTGTAGAAATACCATTGGAGGAATAGCCTAGTGTTTAAAAGACTGGTTAAGAGCTAGGAAAAGCAGGGTTTAAATTCCACCTCTCCCACTGATGTTCCCGGAAACCTTGGGCAAGTCAC
The DNA here is from genome assembly GCF_901001135.1 of Rhinatrema bivittatum. Lineage (NCBI taxonomy): Eukaryota > Metazoa > Chordata > Amphibia > Gymnophiona > Rhinatrematidae > Rhinatrema > Rhinatrema bivittatum. The sequence continues at coordinate 52,525,321 of NC_042615.1, forward strand.
TTTGTCATGCATAGCCTCAAACACAAACTTAGAATGTAAGCCCCTACTGGAGACATAGACTTACCTCCTGGAACTGAATTGTAACTTGCCTTGAACATGGATTTGGGAAAATGAATAATTAAATCCAAATCTTTTTGCAATACACTTTAATTTAAAATCACAGCTATTTTAGTGTTTGGTTGGGATTATGTTAATCACCAGAAGTACAAATTTAGGGGGTCAATTACTAAGTGTTGCATCCGTCGGTCTCAGACGGCTTCGACCTCTGTGCCTCACCTTTCTTCCTTCTCTCTCCTCAAGCCTTGGGAAGATGGCTGCTGCCGCGTCTTCATGCCGCTCTCTCCGGCGTCCCTAGATCAGCAATGGTGACGGTGTTCGCCATGATTTTCCTGAGGGCCTCCTAGGGTGCATGTGCGCACGCCACCCACGTCTATATCCACGTCATGGCGGGAAACTTGGGGGCGTCCCCTCCGAGTGACATCATCACATCCTGCTATTTAGCCTGTCCTTTGTTTGCTAACAAACTGAGTTAGCAAGGATTGGATTGCCTCCGGTCTTAGCTGCTCTGCTGCTTCCCAGCTGCCGCAGGAAGCTCTCTCTGCCCTTCGGGGTATTCTTCACTAATCTGGATACCCGCTCCTCGAGGGCCCTTCTGCTCTATTTCATCTATCTATATCTGGGATACCGGGTACTCGCTCCTCGAGAGCCTGCTTTCCCTAATCTGGTGCCTGCCACTGAACAACTTCTGCCTGCCAGGACCTTCTACAATACAGCTTCTGCTTCAGCGAGTACTAACCTTCAGTCTGTCTCACCTTCAGCTTCAGAGCTCTGGGTTTACATCCGGGACCTGTCCCTGCTACGCCGCACTGCCTATCACCTACTTGAATGTGAGACTGGTCTCCTCTGCTGAGGACCCCTGGACTACTTCACTGGACTATCTTCACTGCTGCCCACCCCGGGCAGTACCATCAGGCTGTACAATACATTAGGGATGTGAATCGTTTTAGGACGATTAAAATTATCGTCCGATAATTTTAATATCGTCTTAAACCGTTATGGAACACAATACAATACAGATTCTAACGATTTATCGTTATAAATCGTTAGAATCGTGAGCCGGCACACTAAAACCCCCTAAAACCCACCCCCGACCCTTTAAATTAAATCCCCCACCCTCCCGAACCCCCCCCAAATAACTTAAATAACCTGCGGGTCCAGCGGCGGTCCGGAACGGCAGCGGTCCGGAACGGGCTCCTGCTCCTGAATCTTGTCGTCTTCAGCCGGCGCCATTTTCCAAAATGGCGCCGAAAAATGGCGGCGGCCATAGACGAAAAAGATTGGACGGCAGGAGGTCCTTCCGGACCCCCGCTGGACTTTTGGCAAGTCTCGTGGGGGTCAGGAGGCCCCCCACAAGCTGGCCAAAAGTTCCTGGAGGTCCAGCGGGGGTCAGGGAGCGATTTCCCGCCGCGAATCGTTTTCGTACGGAAAATGGCGCCGGCAGGAGATCGACTGCAGGAGGTCGTTCAGCGAGGGTTCCGGCGGGAAATCACTCCCTGACCCCCGCTGGACCTCCAGGAACTTTTGGCCAGCTTGTGGGGGGCCTCCTGACCCCCACGAGACTTGCCAAAAGTCCAGCGGGGGTCCGGAAGGACCTCCTGCCGTCCAATCTTTTTCGTCTATGGCCGCCGCCATTTTTCGGCGCCATTTTGGAAAATGGCCTCACCTTTCTTCCTTCTCTCTCCTCAAGCCTCCTCAAGCCTCAAGATTCAGGAGCAGGAGCCCGTTCCGGACCGCCGCTGGACCCGCAGGTTATTTAAGTTATTTGGGGGGGGGTTCGGGAGGGTGGGGGATTTAATTTAAAGGGTCGGGGGTGGGTTTTAGGGGGTTTTAATGTGCCGGTTTTTCGATTTTTCGATTTTTCGATTTTTAACGATTTTTAACGATTTTTCACGATATTTTACCCCCCCAAACGGCAACAATACGATTCCCTCCCCCTCCCAGCCGAAATCGATCGTTAAGACGATCGAGGACACGATTCACATCCCTACAATACATACTACTTCTCTGTGTCTGCGTGTATAGAGTCTAGCCTAGTACTGCGGTTCCTCATGGGGCTCCTCCCCGTGGGAGTGGCCATCACCGCAGTACCCAAGAATCCATTCCAACACCTCATAACCATAACACTAAGCTTAAAGTATTTTCTCTGAGGGAGGAAATACCACAGAGTTCACCAACCAAAACTACAGAGCACCACAGGTTTTTGAATCCTGCTGTATTTTTCTCAGTGATAAAATCCCACCGGGAAAAACATTGCAGCAAAGCAACACTGCAAAATGGTGACCCCACATTCCGGGGCTACCATTTTTTTAAAGGGGACATGTGGCCCCTGATTCTATCCCCTGCCTTGAGTTTAGAAATCCATAGGAGTCTAATGAAACCCACCTCTCCCATCTCCCATACCAACCCCTAATGCTGTAAAAGTTTCAAATTAAAAACAATATATATATTCTGTGTTTAGCTCACCCCCAGTCCACCAAGCCCCTTCCTTTGTTAGTAAAAAATTGAGCCCCACCACCTCGTCTCCCTCTCTTCCTCTCCCTCCTCCCTTGAACCTTGGATCCACTTACTATTATTCCCTGGTGGTCTTCCGGTGATGAGTAGCATGCCCCCTAGGTTTCCATGTGCAACAGCGTTGCTTCCAAAATGGCACTGGCCAGCCTCAGGTGCCCATTTGCCCCATATCATGATGGGCAAAGGGATGACTGAGGCTGGCCGGCACCATTTTGGAAACGTTGCCCTGGAACATGCAGGCCTACACAAAGTTGCAGTCATCACTGCTAGACCAACAGGGAGACAGGGACTAATAGTGAATCCAGGGTTCAAGGGCAGGAAGGAGCAGACAGAGATCATGAGGTGGGTGTGAACATTTTTGGACTAACAAGGGGGAGCTTGTGGAACTGTAGATGGGCCTAATTACTGGCAACTTTTTTAAAATTTTGAAACCTTTGCTGCCTCAGGGACAGCGGACATGGGGTGGGTGGAAGAGGGGGGGGGGGTGTGTGTCTCATTAGACCCCAACAGGTTTCTGCACAAACCAGGGAAGAGTACCAGGGTTCTGGTCAGCCTCTTTATGAAATATTCGGGGAGCATCGGGATGTGCATTAGCGTTCTGATGCTTCCAGGGAAATTTAGTTACACCGCTTGCAGTGCTGCTAACTTTCCATAAAATGACAGGGCTTGCAGACTTCACTGCAAGCCACATTATTTTATTACTGTATTAATGAAATTATTTCAGTGAATTTTCATGCATTTGTATACAGATCAGTGTATTTTAATATCCTCATTACACTTGATTTCTTAGGTTACAAATAACGCATGGAATTTGAAATTCTGTACAATATCCGTGCGGTACCATATTTGCTGTGAGGTAAAGCCTTATTGCAGCTTGATAAATGACCCCCTTAGATTGTAAGCACTCTGTAGCAGGGAAATACCTGCTTTACTTGTATGACAGGTCTCTCAAATCATTTTTCATCATTGAGAAACCCTTGGAAAAGGCTCTGAGTAGGGAGACTACCTAACCTCTAATTGGGTATAACTGATAGATTTATGGAATGAAATGGAATCTAGAGATGTGAATCGGAACTGATATCGGATCCGATTCTGGTTCCGATTCACATCTATAGAGATGTGAATCGGAACTGATATCGGATCCGATTCTGGTTCCGATTCACATCTCTAGAATATACTACAGGAAAGCAGAAGCTGTTAGTCACTGTTCACCGATACTATGGAATATATGGTATTTTGAATGGCCACTAGATGGCAATGTTTCTGGTAAAATTAGATAGTGCTTTTGTATGGAGTGAAATGTGGGAAGAATGGGTGATAGCTTATATTTGGGAATGTTCTGCTTTAAGAAGGATAGGGAGAGATGTCCTGAGAGATGTCCTGAGAGGCTTCTAGGAAAAGTAAAAAGTCATGGGATAGGTGGCGATGTCCTTTCATGGATTGCAAACTGGCTAAAAGACAGGAAACAGAGAGTAGGATTAAATGGAACATTTTCTCAGTGGAAAGGAGTGGGCAGTGGAGTGCCTCAGGGATCTGTATTGGGACCTTACTTTTCAATATATTTATAAATGATCTCAAAAGAAATACGACGAGTGAGATAATCAAATTTGCAGATGATACAAAATTGTTCAGAGTAGTTAAATCACAAACAGATTGTGATAAATTGCAGGAAGACCTTGTGAGACTGGAAAATTGGGCATCAAAATGGCATATGAAATTTAATGTGGATAAGTGCAAGGTGATGCATATAGGGAAAAATAACCCATGCTATAGTTACACAATGTTAGGTTCCATATTAGGTGCTACAACCCAAGAAAGAAATCTAGGTGTCATAGTGGATAACACATTGAAATCGTCGGTACAGTGTGCTGCGGCAGTCAAAAAAGCAAACAGAATGTTGGGAATTATTAGGAAGGGAATGGTGAATAAAACGGAAAATGTCATAATGCCTCTGTATCGCTCCATGGTGAGACCGCACCTTGAATACTGTGTACAATTCTGGTCTCCGCATCTCAAAAAAGATATAATTGCGATGGAGAAGGTACAGAGAAGGGCTACCAAAATGATAAGGGGAATGGAACAGCTCCCCTATGAGGAAAGACTAAAGAGGTTAGGACTTTTCTGCTTGGAGAAGAGACGGCTGAGGGGGGATATGATAGAGGTGTTTAAAATCATGAGAGGTCTAGAACGGGTAGATGTGAATCGGTTATTTACTCTTTCGGAAAATAGAAAGACTAGGGGGCACTCCATGAAGATAGGATGTGGCACATTTAAAACTAATCGGAGAAAGTTCTTTTTCACTCAACGCACAATTAAACTCTGGAATGTGTTGCCAGAGGATGTGGTTAGTATAGCTGTGTTTAAAAAAGGATTGGATAAGTTCTTGGAGGAGAAGTCCATTACCTGCAATTAATTAAGTTGACTTTGAAAATAGCCACTGCTATTACTAGCAACGGTAAAATGGAATAGACTTAGTTTTTGGGTACTTGCCAGGTTCTTATGGCCTGGATTGGCCACTTTTGGAAACAGGATGCTGGGCTTGATGGACCCTTGGTCTGACCCAGTATGGCATGTTCTTATGTTCTTATGTTCTTAAGGAGTATTCCTCCGGTTTGTAATGGTGGGTTTAGGATTTGGTGATTCAAGTTGGAGAGAACCCATTCGGCGAGTGGGTTCACCCAGGATAGCCTCTCTTCTGAGAGGGAACCTCAAGGGGAAAGACCTGAGGTGGAAAGATTTTTCTCCTAAAGGAGAAGCAACCAGGGGAGCCGACCTGATTCTAGGAGGTGAAGGATTGACCGCAGATCCTGCAATCAGTATGGAGAATATGTAGTGAGGAAAGCTTCAGAAGAGTGACCAGCCGGGGACACCGAAGAAGTTCTTTGCTATCGCTGAGGCACAGTCACAGTTTTAGGATTCTGCTGCCCCTAGGCACTGTTGGTGTAGTGGCTGCCGTGCCCCCACTGGACAAGGGACACAACAGATCAGAAGGTCTAAGACACATCTTTCTTGACTCTGCTCCATCTGCTCCCGGCACACTTCCTCCCTTCATGTCCCTGAATGAGGGCAGGCAAGGGACTGGATTGGGGTACAGAGTGGCTTTTCTTTGCTTCCTCTTGTGTGCTCAGGCCTTATCCCCGCATAGGACAGAAGGGGAGGGGCTGGAATCGGGGGGTGGAGCAGTTTTTCTTTCCTCTATGGTTTCTGGGCCACACTCTCCCCTCTTTTGCACAGGGAGGGGAAGGGAGGGGTTGGGGCAGAAAGCAGAGGGCTGCTCTCTGCTGAGTGAAATTTAGACAGCTGTGAGGCAGCAAATCTTCAGATGGCTTTACTGCCCCTCAGAGTTTTGCTGCCCTAGGCACAAACCTTATGGGCCGGATTTTAAAAGGGTTACGCGCATAAGGTACACGCGTAACCCTTTTAAAACCCCCCTGCGCGCGCCGAGCCTATATTGCATAAGTTTCCGGCGCGCGCAAAGCCCCGGGATGCGCGTAAGTCCCGGGGCTTTCTTGGGGTGGGCGTGTCGGGAGGCGTGAAGCAGACGGCGTGTCATTGGGGAGCGTGTCGGGGCGTGACGCGGTCGGCGCGTTATCCGGGAGTGGTGCCGCGGGCGTGGTTTTGGCCCGGGGGCATTCCGGGGGCATGGCCGTGGCCTCCGGACCGGAACAATGCACACAACAGCCGGCCCAGTGCGCGCAAAGTTACGCCTGCATCGAGCAGGCGTAACTTCTACGACAGAGGTAGGGGGGGTTTAGATAGGGCCGGGGGGGGGGGGGGGGGGGGGGGGTTAGGGAGGGGAAGGGAGGGGAAGGTGGGGGGAGGCGGAAGGAAAGTTCCCTCCGAAGCCGCTCCGATTTTGGAGCGGCCTCGGAGGGAACGGGCAGCGCGCGCAGGGCTCGGCGTGCGCAAGTTGCACAAATGTGCATCTCCTTGCACGTGCTGACCCCAGATTTTATAAGATACGCGCGGCTACACGAGTATCTTATAAAATCCAGCATACTTTTTTTGCACCTGGTGTGCGAACAAAAGTACTCGTGCGCGTAGAATTATAAAATCTACCCCAGTGTGCCTATTGGCAAATCCAGGCCTGCTTGGATAGGTATCAGAAGAAACTTCTGAAGCATTACAGGATTTCTATCAAGCATGAGAACTATTATGTGTCCAATGAAAGAGTCAATACTGAAGCACATAATGTGATATTCGTTATGCTAAGACTGTGAAAAATATGTTCCACTGTTAGGGTTGAATTTTAAAGAGCTGCTCACATAAAAAGACCTATATCCGTGAGTATATTGGCCAAGCATGAGCAACTCCTATTTTAAAATTTGAAAATTATGTGCATATATGCGCATATGCGTGCAACAGAATGAGCAACAAAAAGGGGGCGGATTTGGGGCATTCCGGGGCAGGGCCAACATTTTGCACATAAATTTTGATTTTAAATCCGGCGAACGCAGCGCGCATAGGGCTGTTACCAGCACATATTTACTTCTGCTCTTTATCAGGCATCCGTCTGAAAAAGAAAACTCGTTATAGTCAAAACTGACTGGGTGAGGGGCCTGGGTAAATTGGCGGGGTGCAGGCTGAAGAACCAGAGGGGTCTTGATGACCTAGAGTTAGACTGGGCAAGATGGTGAATTAAGTGGTCAAACTGGTTATTTCCTTTACGTGTGCATGTTTTAAAATGTGCTTGTAAACATCGATAAGTCCTAAGGGTAGATATGCGAATGTTTCCACACGTAACTTCTTAAAATTAGGAGCACATACACGCGCTATGCATATTTTATATTATATGTGCGCACTTATGTGGAGAATTGAAAATGTCAACGTATGTGGGTGTGAGCGCGCTCGTTTAAAGTCACAATCCTAGTATCTGAAGAGAGAGGAAATTGTATTCTCTGTGTATATTTTGATCTATTAGCGTACAGCGCAGGGAAGATTTTGTAATTAGCTCTCTTAACTAAAGGGAAGATGCATAAAACTGTAGAGGAACTGGTGCATTACCCTCTTCTGTAATGTTGCAGCTACTGCAGCCTGGCTGTGGAAGCTTACGCACCCTGATATAATCAGCAACTCTTGAATCTCTGTTAAATACTCTGACTGCTGGTTAGGGATGTGCATCTGGTGCCCGATCGTTTGCGTTTTTGGGTTTGTGTGGCCGTGGGAAAATCTCGTTTTCCAGTGGATCGGCATTTTTTTTTTTTTAGTAACAAGTCATTTTTCGGCTTAGTGCGCGCTAATTCCCGTTAGCGCGCACTAACAAAAATAACAAAAAGTAAAAAAAAATAACAAAAATAAACTGTTTTTTGTTAGTGCGCGCTAACTCCCGTTAGCGCGCACTAAGCCGAAAAACGATTTTTCATGAAAAATTGTGGAAAATGTGATCGTTTCTCGTTTTACCCGATATATAACGAATTAAGAAATATCGTACGATATTTTAATTCATCATAAAATTGATTCACATCCCTACTGCTGGTGGCAAGACAAGAAGGAAAAGTTTTATTGGTTGCAAAATATCTCTAGAATGAGTCCTCATTTTTCTGGTTATTGTGTGTTTGTGGAGGGACTGTGAGGAGATAACAGTCAGAGAGGGTCAGTGAGAGCCCTGTCCAGCTCAGGACATTGTACACCTCCTTACCTCTGGGCCCAGATCCACTACACTATCTGCTTGACCCAAACTCTTTTGAACCCTACCGAGAGACTGGTATTCAGCTAGCTCAGGTGCCAGACCCTCTCACATTTTGTGTGTCCTGTCCAGGGGGGTTTACACATGAATTGTAACTCATCTTGAGCCTGGGTTTGGAAAAGCATCTACTTAAATCTCAAATCAAAATCCAAGTACTGCATGAAAAATAGAATCCAGGACAAAAATGAATAGAATCCAGGACAATGAATAAATTTAGGAGTTCAGCATCTGTACATAAACTTCCTGATTTACAAAGCAAGATGTTTCTCTCTGGCAAGAAATGGAGAAGGAAAACATATTCACTGTACAATTACATATTTAGAAACTGAACCTTAATAAGTTATAGCTTATCTTGTAGCATGGATGAATTTAATTATATGGTTTCAGAAAATGACTCTTCAAAGCCTCATTACAACTGTTGCTTGCATGTCATGTCAGGCACATATTTTAATCCATGTCTGAAACAGCCAATATGACACCCGCATCAACCTGTTAATTAAATATTGGTTAACCGTGAAAATGATTTGGCTGTTATTTTTTCATATCTATTGTCATAAAACCAAACAAGCCCCTGAGGGATTTACTGCTCTTAAAGTACTTCCTGGGTGTTTTATGATATTTAGCCTTTGGCCCTTGAGTTTCACCATGCCTCTACTAGTTTTAATAGTGCAGTAAAATATACTCTTTTATGTCTTAAATATGTTTGCATCAATATTAACAGATGATATTACTATTCTTTTCTAGAATCAGCTAATACTCTTCACCCTGTTTAAACTGCTTCTAGTACTAATGAAAACTTTCAGCACTCAGCCTCTTTGTATTGCTACCTAATTTCCCTCTGGATTTTAATTAACATTTTTTGACATATGAGGAGGAGTGGGATAATTGGGGCTGATTGATTTGGCATTATTCTGAGAAAGAACTGACAACCATGAGTGGGGTAATAAGGAGGAAGGGATATGCACAGATATTTTTTTGTTTCATTTTGTTTTGCTTATTTGAAATGAAAAAAGAAAACAAAAACAACATTTAAAATAAAGAAAAAAATCCCAAAATGATATGTAGACCATGCCCCACTACAAAAAAAAAAAAAGACAAAAACAACAAAATAAAACACTTCCCAGGCCCTTCTCTCATGTCCCCATTTTCCCTAGGACTCTTTTACTCCATGAAGTCTTTATAATCCCTGGTTGTTCCTGCTCTGCTTCAAATGGTGCTGGCAGACTGCCATTATTACTTTCTTCCATGCAATATGGCTATGACCCCGGGAACACCCATTGCAGGCAGTTAATATTTTGTTAGCAAAAACACACACAGTGTCATGAACTCCCAACAAATTGAAAAAGGGGTAAGGCAGGAAGAGGAGTGTTTAACACCCCAAGGCATAGATTGAGGAGAAAGAGAGCCCAGTGGCTTTCAGATCCCAAGGCACAGAGTGAGGGGTAAGGCAGCAAGTACAGAGGAATCAACACCCCCAAATATGGATGTGCATTCATTTAAAATGAATAGGCTTTCTGATAAAAATTAGACCCCATTTTTTTCTTTTCTGCCTGGTTCCAGTTCCCGAGCCTTGCCACCGTTCCTGTCCGGTTCCAGTAACCTGTCTTGCTTCAGCGCCAGTCTGGTTCCAGTACCTGTCTTGCTTCAGCTCCTGTCCAGTTCCAGTAACCTGTCTTGCTTCAGCTCCTGTCCAGTTCCAGTAACCTGTCTTGCTTCAGTTCCAGTCCGGTTCTAGTACCTATCTCACTTTAGTGCCAGTCCAGTTCCAGTATCCGCCCTGCCTGGATCCAGCTTCCAAACGCCTAAGTCCCAGCGGCCGGGCTCCTACAGGCTCCTCCCGGGGGAGTACCGGCTTCCAGGGTGAAGCTCGTCGTCCACCTCCTGCCTGGTATCCACCTCCCGGCCTGTCCCTAGGAGAGACTATAGTCCATCTTTCTCCAGTCTCCCGCAGGCCGGCCCAAGGGTCCACTAAAACATTTTTCTCACAACAACTACATTGTTTTACCATAATAAGTGAATGCTTCTGTCATAAATTTCTTTAAAGGAAACAGTAATACCCTTGGCTCATATATGAGGTTCTCTCCACTTTTGAAATAATAATATGTTTTTCTGAGCATGTAGTCCCTTACTATTTTGATCAGGTGTAAATATATGCAACTAAAAGACTCATGCTCTTCACTTTGGCAGGTTGTAAAATAGCAATTTACTCACATAAATGTTGGTTCCTCCCTGGAACACTCCAGGCCTGCCCCTTTTTTAAAATGTGCTAATTTACTCATGGACCCTGATTTATGCATGTATGTAGCAGTTTTTAAAATACCATAAATTTGCATATGTGCTATTTTATGTGTGCAAGTGCAATTGTTTACACGCACAACTTTTGAAAATTCACTTTTTATTGTGCGTCTTTCGCTATTCCAACTGTCTACAAGATTCCTTCCAAATCTCCTTTCCCTTTGGTACATGGTGACTCTTGCTCTTACCCTGTCCATCTGTTCCTTTGCTCAATTGCTGCACCACTCCTCAGGTGTTTGAGGCCATATGTCCTCCTCCCACCTCAGCCCTTGAGATATACCTTAAGGAGTAGATTTTAATAGCCATGCGCGTCCATGTGCGCATGCTTCCTGGTGCACACATAATGATGCACCGATTTTATAACATGCGTGCACTGGCGCACGCATGTTATAAAATTGGTGGGCTGCGCGCACATGCGCGCCGTATTTTGTAATCCACGCATGCATGTGTGCATGGTGCATGCAAGGGGAGTAGATTTTTGCTAGTTTCACGCTGCGATGCATCCCGGCTCTCCCCAGTTCCTTCCAAGTCTTCTCTTTAATTTCGAACTTTCCTACCACCTACCCTAACCTCCCTTCCCCTTCCCCTCTCCTTCCTACCCCCTAAATGTAGCCTATCTTCCCTTTTTTTTTATTTCTCTTTAGCTGCTGCTCCTCCGGAGCAGAACAACTTGTGCGCACCAGCCAATTGCCAGTGAATCTCCCAGCATAGCGGCAAATGGCTGCTGTACCTGTGCCTCAAGCCACGCCCCTCCCCTTTTCTTCGGTCTGGCTCTTGTGCGTGTAACGAAGGTTATGCGCGTGGCTGGGCCCCTTCTAAAACGTGCATGGTGTGCGCAAGAAATGGAAAAGGAATCTGAATGAAGAAAACAGGAAACAGCATAAGCACTGGCAAGTTAGATACAAAGCATCGATAAGGAAGGCAAACAGAGAATTCGAAAAGAAACTTACCATGGAAGCAAAAATTCATCATAAAAACATTTTCAGGTACATTTGAAGTAGAAAGTCTATAAGGGAGTCAGTTGGACCATTAGATGATCATGGGGTAAAAGGGGCACTTAGAGATGACAAAGCCATAGCAGAGAGACTAAATGAATTCTTTGCTTCAGTCTTCACTGAGGAAGATGTAAGAGAGATATCCATGCCAGAAATAATATTCAAAGGTGATGCTTCAGCAGAACTGAAACACATCTCAGTATGTCTGGAAGATGTAATATAGCAAATTGACAAACTAAAGCATAGCAAATCATCAGGACCGGATGGTATAAATCCCAGACTGGTGAAAAAAATGAAAATGAAATTACAGACCTGCTATTAGTAATTTGTAAACTATCATTAAAATCATCTATGGTATCTGAAAACTGGAAGGTTGCCAAAGTAACCCCAATTTTTTTTTTTTTAATTTTTATTTATAGAATTTTTACCAAACATTATGGACAATGTAAAAGGCAAAATACATATAGAAATTGAAGTTTCTTCTATTCATATTATAGCTAACATAATTACTAACTGCTAGATCATCTTATCCTATGTAACATAAAAGTAATAAAGCAATTCCAAGGTAAGAAAATAATAAGCGGGTTATTTAAAGAAATATAGAATGCTGAATTGTTAGAGGCTATCATGAATCAATTTTTTTTTTAACATTCCATAATCAAAAACATTTTAATCTGGAGATCTTGAGTTACTTGCATCTAAGAAATTACGCAAGTGTTCAGGTTTAAAGTATACATTTTTGACACCATGCTTATTCACTACACATTGACATGGGAACCTGAGATTAAACCTGGCCCCCATATCCACTACTTCAGCACGCATAGCTAAGATATGTTCCTGAGTGGAGCGTGTAATGTCTGGGGAAACCCAAACCAACTGACCAAAGAATTGAGATGATCTATTGCGAAAAAAGGCTTTCAATAACATTTCTCTATCCTGAGCAAAGACACATTGTAGAAACAAAGTTCCACGTCTAGTTATCTTTATTTCTGTAGATGTCTCCAGGAACTGTGTAAGATTCAAATTAGGTTCAGACATCTGGTCAAGTTGTTCCATCTCTTTAGTTTTTGTCATGTAAACCTTAGCTATGGTAGGCATCATTTCTTTAGGAATTTTTAAAATTTCCATTCTATATTTTTTAACCATTTCCTTAGGAGGTATCCACTTCAAAATTGGAAAATTTAATATACAAGGATTTTGATATCTAATAGAGTTCTCTATATTTTCCAATTTTCGTTGTTGCATCAAATCCGATTTTATCAATTGTGCTTGATTTTGTTGTAGAACAGAAACTTTGGATTCCAAAATTGTAATTTTCTGAGTATTTAGAGAAATGTTAGTTTCCACAGTTGTAAATTTTCCTGTTAAATTTGAAGTAACATCTACTAATGAGGTAATAGATTTCTCCAGTACCATTATAGCAACCCACATAGAATCCAAAGTTATCTCAGTAGGTCTAGGAATAGTAGGGCACAATAAGTTTTGCACAGTAGCTTGATTCTCCTGTTGTCCTTTTGATTCCCCCGATATTTCTATATTCCCTCTGGGAGTAGAGACCTTTAATGCAGAGGGAGATAGGACATCTACTCCCTGTGCTAGACCCTCCAGTGTTGCCACTAATCCGGGATCTAAGACAGGGCCAGTCCTTAGATTAGCCCTGCTTGCAATAGGAGATATTTCTCTATTGCACACTAATGTCAACAAATCTTCAGAGGGAAAAGGGGGGGTAGACGGAGCTCCAGGGCTTAGAGTTACTTGCATGTCTGGTATCTGATCCACCCGCTCCTGCGGAATCAATACCAAGGATGCCTGTGGAGTAGAAGAATCCATGACTGGAACCATAAAACCCGTGATGATAGGTTGAGAGGTATCTGGGTTGGGGGTATTCATCCCCAATTCCCTGATCCTTGCTTTTCTCTTGGAATGTGGCATTTAAGAATCCAATTTTAAAGAACACTAGTAAATGGGGCTTACTTCCAATTGCCTCTAATTGTTTATACTCTTGGAATTACTTTAAATGGAGGCATTTGAGAGAGAAAGATACTAGAAAAAAGCAAAGTATTTACTTACTGGGAAATCCAATTTTTCTTTGTTTAATCCCTCTCGAGTCCACAATATTTTCCTAAGCCGTGCGCCCCTTTGGCATGCGCAGCTTCGGCAGTGTGCCAGCGTCTCTTGTGCGCCGCAGGAGGGGCCGGTTTTATGGCATTCCGGTCCCTCCTCAATGATGTCACCAGTATGACTCTCCCTCCAACGGGCCGGGACAATGACCTCACCCTCGGGCGGGCAAACAGAAGCAGTAGAGGCAATTTTTTTCCAGGTAATAAGCTCGAACTATTCTCCTTCTCTCTTACCCTGAAGAGACGCTGCAGGAGGGGCCAGTTTTATGGCATTCTGATCCCTCCTCAATGATGTCACCAGTGCGACTCTCCCTCCGACGGGCTGGTACAATGACCTCACCCTCGGGCGGGCAAACAGAAGCAGTAGAGGCACTTTTCTTCCTGGTAATAAGCTCGAGCTGTTCTCCTTCTCTCTTACCCCGAAGAGACGCTGCAGGAGGGGCCAGTTTTATGGCATTCTGATCCCTCCTCGATGATGTAACCAGTGCGACTCTCCCTCCGACGGGCTGGTACAATGACCTCACCCTCGAGCGGGCAAACAGAAGCAGTAGAGGCAATTTTCTTCCAGGTAATAAGCTTGAGCTGTTCTCCTTCTCTCTTACCCTGAAGAGATGCCACAGGGGGGGCCAGTTTTATGGCATTCCGGTTCCTCCTCGATGATGTCACCAGTGTGACTCTCCCTCTGACGGGCCGGGATAATGACCTCACCCTCAGGCGGGCAAACAGAAGCAGTAGAGGCAATTTTCTTCCAGGTAATAAGCTCAAGCTGTTCTCCTTCTCTCTTACCCCCCCCCCCCCCCCCCAATTTTTAAAAGGGATAAAGGAGTCATCCTGAAAACTTCAGACCAGTAAGTTTGATGTCTGTGTCAGGGAAAATGGTAGAAACTATCATAAAACACAAAATTGCTGAACATATAGATTAGCATAATCTAAGTTTAATGGGACAAAGCCAACATGGATTTATCCAAGGGAAGTCTTGCCTCAGCAATCTGCTACTTGTTTTAAGGCATAAAAAAACATGTGGATAAAGTTGAGCCAGTTGATATAGTGCATTTGGATTTCCAGAAAGCATTTGACAAAGTCCCTCATGAGAGGCTTCTTAGGAAAATAAAAATTCATGGGATGGGGCAGTGTCCTGTTGTGGATTGGGAACTGGTTAAAAGATAGAAAACAGAGAGCAGGCCTAAATTATAAATGTTTCCAGTGGAGAACAATAAATAATGCAGTGCTCCAGGGATCTGTTCTGGGACCACTGCTTTTTAATATATTTATAAACAGAAATGGGAACAACGAGTGAGATGATCAAATTTGCCGATGACACAAATTATTCAATGCTGTTAAATCACAAGAGGATTGTGAGAAATTGAAAGAGGACCTTGCAAAACTGGGAGACTGAGCATACAAATGACAAATGCAATTTAATGTGGACAAGTAGAACGTGATGCACTTAGGGAAAAATAACACAAATTATAACTACACTATGCAAAGTTCCACATTAGGAGTTTCCATTCAGGAAAAGGATCTGGACATCATTGAAGTCTTCTGCTCTTTGTGCAACAGCAGCCAAGAAAGCAAATAGAATGCTAGGAATTATTAAGAAAGAAATGGAGAATAAACAGAGAATATAATAATTCCTCTGTATCACTCCATGGTACAACCTCATCTTGAGTATTGTGTGCAGTTCTGGTCACTGCATCTCAAAAAGATATAGCAGAATTAGAAAAGGTACAGAAAAGGGCAACCGAAATGATAAAGGGGATGGAACAATTCCCCTATGAAGAAAGACTAAAGATGTTAGGTCTCTTTAGCTTGGAGAAGAGATGTCTTAGGGGAGTTATGATAGAAGTCTATAAAATAATAAGTGGAGTGGAATGAGTGATATTGAGAAAAGGTTAGAAGAAGTTTATTTATTTAAAATTCTATAGACAGCATAAATCAGCCAAAGGCACTAGAGTGGTTTCAGTAAGCACCTGCATAATATTAAAAAAGATAAAATAAACACCCCCGCCCACAAAATACACACCCAAATTAAACAATTAATAGAACCCAAGAACATAAGATATTTTATATTGAGTCAGACCAAGGGTCCATCAAGCCCAGTATCCTGTTTCCAACAGTGGCCAATCCAAGTTTACTCTTTGAAAAAGTACAAAGATTAGGGGACACACAATGAAGTTACTACATGATACATTTGAAACTAATAAGAGAAAATATTTTTTTACTCAATGTATAATTAAGCTCTGGAATTCATTGCCAGAGAATGTGGTAAAAGCTGTTAGTGCAGCTACATTTAAAAAAGATTTGGACAAGTTCCTGGAGGAAACGTCCTTAAATCATTATTAAGGTAGAGTTGCAGAAATCCGCTGTTTATCTCTGGGATAAAGAGTATGGAATTTATCTACCTCTTAGAATCCTGTCACGTACTTGTGACCTGGATTGGCCACTGTTGGAAACAGGATACTATACTTTGGTCTGACCCAGTACAGCATATTCTTATATTCTTATGACATTAGCTTTGAATTAACCTTTGGACTCTAGACAATCTTTCTGAAGTACACCCCCTTATTCTGGTGTTATTCATTGGTGCATTGGCGCATCTTCTTTACCGCTATATTTTTTGCTGAATAGGAAAATGATTTTGGACATCTGCAACAGACTTCCAACAGATGTGACAGGAACCAAAACAAAGCCTGAATTCAAACACACATGAGACAAGCAGGAAGGAAGGAGACAGAAGACTGCAGATTGAATGAGACCTGTGACATCGCTGTAGGCATGCACAAATGAGTATACTGGGTGGACCAAGTAGGCCTTATCTAATGGCATCTTCTATGTTTCTTTTAAGGGTGGTTATATTTTTCTCTGTGGTATGTGTGGCCTTGTAAACACATTTTTTGTTTAACATAAGATATTATTTGTATTTCCTGGAGTCAGTAAATAACTTTTGTATACACATTTTTCAAAGTCCCAAGTTTCAGTGTTTCAACTCCCTAGAGACTTCGTGGTTATCAATATAGCTTAATGGACACTGGTTGATCTGAAGAAGGCATCTGTCTATTGAATTTAATTAATTCTCTTCAGACAGCCCACATCAGTGCAATTATTGGTAGTTATATATTGCAAGCCAGAAAGAAGAAAAACAATTGTTTAACTTCAGTCATATATATTCCCCAGGTTAAAATCTATTTCATAGAAAAGCCTAGATCAACATTTAATAATTAGAATCTCTAATATGAATATCCATTAATTCCATTATATTCATGGATCTCTTCCAACTTAATTTAAAAAATGTACACTGAAGTGGCCGGTAATACTCATTACTTTAGATAACACTATCAAAGTTGGCAATACTAGACAACATAATTTACTTGACTACAATGCCCTTTCACTACAGTTCCTAAATTTGAATACAAGGAGATTAATTAGCTTGATCAAGATCATATAGTCTCTATCATCAGCCCTATGAAAAGAGACTAAAGTAACCAAAGATGTATGATCAAGAGGAAAAGAGAGTGGGGAAGTATAAGACAGAGACAAATACCTCAAAAGTATTAATGTGAAAGAAACAAGTACCTTTTAGTAGATAGGACATTCTAGAAAAAGAGATGATTGCTCAAAGCAGGTAGACTGAAGAGTAACATTATAAAATATGTATTTTCAAAAAATGGTGGTGGATATGTGTGGAACAACCTCCCAGTGGAGGTGGTAGGGGCAAAAGCAGGATCAAAATTCAAGGAGGCAGGAGAAAATCAAAAAGGATATTACAAAATATTGTATAGTAAAAGTAAAATGGAACCTTCTCTGAAGAGAGAGCGGTTTTAAGTGGTGTACCGCAAGGATCTGTGTTGGGACCGGTCCTGTTCAATATCTTTGTGAGCGACATTGCGGACGAGATAGAAGGTAAGGTTTGTCTTTTTGCGGATGACACTAAGATCTGCAACAGAGTGGACACGCCGGAAGGAGTGGAGAGAATGAGACGGGATCTAAGGAAACTGGAAGAGTGGTCGAAGATATGGCAGCTGAGATTCAATGCCAAGAAGTGCAAAGTCATGCATATGGGGAGTGGAAATCCGAATGAACTGTATTCGATGGGGGGGGAAAGGCTGATGTGCACGGAGCAGGAGAGGGACCTTGGGGTGATGGTGTCTAATGATCTGAAGTCGGCGAAACAATGCGACAAGGCGATAGCTAAAGCCAGAAGAATGCTGGGCTGCATAGAGAGAGGAATATCGAGTAAGAAAAGGGAAGTGATTATTCCCTTGTACAGGTCCTTGGTGAGGCCTCACCTGGAGTACTGTGTTCAGTTCTGGAGACCGTACCTTCAAAAAGACAAAGACAAGATGGAGGCGGTACAGAGAAGGGCGACCAGGAAGGTGGAGGATCTTTATCGGATGACGTACGAGGAGAGATTGAAGAATCTAAATATGTACACCCTGGAGGAAAGGAGGAGCAGAGGTGATATGATACAGACTTTCAGATACTTGAAAGGTGTTAATGATCAAAAGACAATGACAAACCTTTTCCGAAGGAAAAAAATCAGCAGAACCAGGGGTCACGATTTGAAGCTCCAGGGAGGAAGATTCAGAACCAATGTCAGGAAGTATTTCTTCACGGAGAGGGTGGTGGATGCCTGGAATGCCCTTCCGGAGGATGTGGTGAAGACCAGAACTGTGAAGGACTTCAAAGGGGCATGGGATAAACACTGTGGATCCATAAAGTCAAGAGGCTGCCAATGAAGAGTGGGTGACTCGCCAGAATGATGGCTACTGCCTGGAGTCAATACCCTTATTAAATAAACATACACAGGCTTACTGTGACTCCAACATCGCTCTAAGCTTCAACAGCAAGAGGAAATGTGGAAAAAAGGATTCACACTCACAAAGAGGGGAGTAGCTGGCTTGTTACGGCGGTTACTACCCCAAATCAAATAAGCCTGATACTTCACTTTCAATGCATATACAGCATAGTTCTCTGATTCAACGGCAGGGGAGAAGAAAAACTGATACTTCACACATCCAGCAGAGCTCTCTGCTTCAACGGCAGGGGAGAAGAAAAGAGGGTTCGCACTCACAAAGCGGGGAGTAGCTGGCTTGTTACGGCGGTTACTACCCCAAACCAAATGTGCCTGATACTTCACTTTCGATGCACATCCAGCATGGCTCTCTGCTTCAACGGCATGGGAGAAGACTTATACTTCACGCATATCCAGCATAGCTCCCTGCTTCAACGGCAGGGGAGAAGGAAAAACAACCAATAAGGGCTGTATAACATAGTCTGGGTAAAACAAATAAGCATGGGTGTAGATTGCTTATTGCGGCGGCTTCTACCCCTAACTATTCAAGCTAGATATTTCACTTGGATACAGCTCCATCACTGCTCTCTACATTAAAGGTGGGGGTGGAAGGGAAATAGAACCAAGAGCTAAGAGAAACAGATAAGTATGAGAGAAAAAATGTGTGAAGCTTGCTGGGCAGACTAGATGGGCCATTTGGTCTTCTTCTGCCGTCATTTCTATGTTTCTATGTTCTTAAGACAATTTGGTAAACTAGATGTACCTTACAGTCCTTATATGGGAAAGTGACATATATAAGATGCCTCAAAGAGTAGTGGTAGGCACAGTACTCTTCAATATCTTTATAAGTAACTAGCGGTACCCGGCCACACGTTGCAGTGGCAGAGTCAGGATCTTTACCCTCCCTCCCCCTTCCCCTTGCTCATTTACCTCAGTCACTCATCCTCCTCCCCCTTGGTCACTCACCCCCCCCCCTTCCCTCCCCTGTCCCCACTCCAACTCTCTCCCTCACACTCACCTCCCCCCTCATTCTCCCTCCCCTCACTGTCACCTCCCCCTGCCTACTGCCTACCCTTCATATCAGAAAACCTTTGTCTATTTCTGTGGGAACCCCCCCACCCCAACCTCCCCCCCCAATCCCAACCCTTTAAATCAAATAATAACCCCCACCCTCCTGCCCTCTCCCAAGACTTGGGAAATTTAAATTGTTGGTGCTACATGTGATCTGTCCCTGGGCGTCTGTGCGCATTATGTAGCCAAATAGGGGAGTGCCTAACCAAATTTGCACTTCCAAATTTGTTTTGTGGTCTGGGGAGGGCTATTTTGGTGCGTTCCCGAGATCGTGCAAGTTTAGTGTATGTATTTGTGTGTGAACCTCCCCCTTCCCCCAAAAAACAACCCTATGAGAAAAGTTCTCTTAAACTAACCACCCCACACTTTCCTGCCCCCATCCCCCAGCCCTGCAAAAAACAGTAGCCCCCCTGCCCCCCCCCAGAGTTGCTGAATGAATGAAACCTGCCCCCCTTGTGACCCCTCCCCAAGATGTTCGCAATAAATTCATTACCACCCCCCCCCCCCCCCCCACCCTCCAGACCCCGCAAGACCTGATAAAAATGTCAGTCGGTGGAGCAGGCGTTCAGGAGTGGTCCAGGAACGATGTATTGGCGTTGGTCCGTCGGCTGCGAGCACTGAAACAGGTTCCGACGGCCCTTTGCCCTTACTATGTCAGTGGGGTGGAGCAATGGAAGCGGTAGGTCCTCTGACATAGTAAGGGCAAAGGTCCGCCGGTTACCAGTCCTGAAAATGACGCAGAGGGGCCCTCGCCCTTACTATGTCACATGGGCTACTGCCGCCATTGGTGTCCCCGAGTGGCATAGTAAGGGAAAGGGCCGTCAGCGCCATGTTGATTGCTGGCAGCCAACGGCCGTAGTGCAGGAGATGTGTCCCGGACCGGTCCTGGCCCCCCGCTGGAGCCACCTGGACTTCTGTCAGGTTTTGTGTGTGTTGTGAGGGCCTGGGAAGTAAATACATTTGGCATCTATGTGTGGGGGGTGAGAGGAGGGTGGGTTTGTGTGTGTTGGGAGGCTGTGGGTAGTAAATCAATTTGGCATGTGTGTGGGGGGTGTGAGGAGGGTGGTGGGTGTATTTTATCTGTAAAGGAAATAGTTATCTTCTGGCGAAAAAAGTGCGTGAATGTGTTAAAATGGAAGTGAAACGTGGACCTGGACTGGCAAAATGATTAGTGTAGCGTGTGTTAGTATAAGGTGTAACAGATGGCGCTTACATCCAGCAGATGTCGCTGTTTTCTTGAAAAAAATGTTAAACCTATTTTACCTGTCACAGGTGTGACATATCTGTAATGTAAGTACAGAAGAACCTTCCTGTATGCAAAATGAAGGTTGTGTCCAAATTTGAAAGCAATCGGTTCAGTGGTTTCTGAGATTAGAGATTATTTAACATTTTTATTTATATAGATATTGTGAAAAAGTTAGAAGTTTATTTATTTAAAATTCTATAGACTGCACAAATCAGCCAGAGCCACTAGAGTGGTTTCAGTAAGTACATGCATAATATTAAAAAAGATAAAATAAACAATAAAACCACAAAATATACACCCAAATTAAACAATTAATAGAACCCAAGAACATAAGATATTTCATATTGGGTCAGACCAAGGGTCCATCAAGCCCAGCATCCTGTTTTCAACAGTGGCCAATCCAAGTCACAAGTACCTGGCAAGTACCCAAACATTAAAGCAATCCTAAATTATTAATGCTAGTAACAAGCAATGTCTATTCCTTATTGATTAATAGCAGTTTATAGACTTTTCCTCCAGGACATTATCCAAACCTTTTGTAATCCCAGCTACTTCAACTGCCTTAACCATAACCTCTGGCAATGAATTCCACAGCTTAATTGTGCATTGAGTGAAAAACAATATTCTCCGATTTATAGGGATGTGAATCGGGCTTCGGACGATTGAAAATATCGTCGATATTTTCAAAATCGTCAGAAATCGGGGGCTCTCTCAAAACGATAGGAAAACCCCACGATATTGATCGTGGGGCTTCCCTTATCGTTTTTGGGGGGGGGGGCAGGAAAAATGGCACATAAAAATAACCCCTAAACCCACCCCGACCCTTTAAAAGTAATCCCTTAGCTTCCCACACCCTCCCGACCCCCCCAAAACCTTTTTACAGGTACCTGGTGGTCCAGTGGGGGTCCCGGGAGCAATCTCCCACTCCGGGCCATCCTCCGGCTACCGGGCTGTCCGTTGCCCTTACCTTGTGACCCGGGCTAGCCTTTGCCCTCATATGTCACACAGTGAGGGCAAAGGTAGCGCCGGCGCCATTTTGAATATTGGCAATACGGCTCGAGTGCAGGAGGTCGCTCCTGGACCCCCACTGGACTTTTGGCAAGTCTTGTGGGGGTCAGGAGGCCCCCCCAAGCTGGCCAAAAGTCCCTGGGGGCCCAGCGGGGGTCCGGGAGCGATCTCCTGCACTCGTGCCGTCGGGTGCCAGGAAACAAAATGGCGCTGATTGCCTTGCCCTTACTATGTCACGGGGCTACCGGTGCCATTGGTCAGCCCCTGTCACATGGTAGGAGCACAAGATGGCGCCGGCCATCCAATGCTCCTACCATGTGACAGGATCCGGCCAATGGCACGGATACCCTGTCACAAGGTAAGGGCAAAGGACGGCCCGGTAGCCGGAGGACGGCCCGGAGCGGGAGATCACTCCCGGGACCCCCACTGGACCACCAGGTACCTGTAAAAAGGTTTTGGGGGGGTCAGGAGGGTGGGGGAAGCTAAGGGGTTACTTTTAAAGGGTCGGGGTGGGTTTTTTGCTTATCGGCTGGGCAGACGATAAACAAAATGCGAACGGGCCCGATGGGAAAAAACCCACATGTGAATCTGAACCGGAATCCGAACCAATTCTGGTTCCGATTCACATCTCTACTGATTTATTTTAAATGTGCTACTTGCTAACATCATGAAGTGCCTCCTAGTCTTTCTATTATCTGAAAGAGTAAATAACCAATTCACATTTACTCGTTCAAGTACTTTCACAATTTTGTAGACCTCTATCAAATCCCCCCCTTAGCCGTCTCTTCTCCAAGCTGAACAGCCCTAACCTCTTTAGCCTTTCCTCATAGGGGAGCTGTTCCATGCCCCTTATCATTTTAGTCACCCTTCTCTGTACATTCTCCTGTACAACTATATCTTTTTTGAGATGCGGTCACCAGAATTGCATGCATTAATCAAGGTGTGGTGCACCATGGAGTGACATCCACCATTTTATTTGCCATTCCCTACCTAATAATTCCTAATATTTTGTTTGCTTTTTTTGACTGCCACAGTACATTGAGCCAAGGATTTCAATGTATTATCCTCTATGGTGCCTAGATCTCTTTCCTGGGTGGAAACTCTTAATTATGAAACCTAATATCGTGTAACTACAGCAAGGGTTATATTTCCCTATATACATCACCTTGTACTTGTCCACATTAAATTTCAGCTGCCATTTGGATTCCTAATCTTCTAGTCTCTTAAGGTCTTTCTGCAATTCATCACAATCCACTTGTGATTTAACTAATCTGAATAATGTTGTGACTTCTGCAAATTTGATCACCTCACTCATCATATCCCGTTCCAGATCACTTATAAATATATTAAAAAGCACTGGTCCAACACAGATCTCTGAGGCACTCCTCATTTACCATTCTTCCACTGTGAAAACAGACCGTTTAATCCTACTCTCTGTTTCTTGTCTTTTAACCAGTTTGCAATCCACAAAAATATATCTCCTCCTATCCCATGATGTTTTAGTTTTCTTAGAAGCCTCTCATGAGGAATTTTGTCAAATGCCTTCTGAAAATCCAAATACACCACATCTACCAGTTTACCTTTATCCACATGCTTATTTACCCCTTCCAAAAAATGTAGCAGATTTGTGAGGCAAGATTTCCTTTGGGTAAATCCATGCTGGCTGTATCCCATTAAATCATGTTTATCTATATGTTCTGTGATTTTATTCTTTATAACAGTTTCCACAATTTTTCCTGGCACTGAAGTCAGGCTCATTGGTCTATAGTTTCACGGATCACCTCTGGAGCCCTTTTTATATATCGGGATTACATTGGCCACCTTCCAGTTTTCAGGTACAACAGATGATTTTAATGATAGGTTACAAATTATTTTAATAGGTCTGAAATTTTATTTTTGAGTTCTTTCAGAACCCAGGATTTATACCATCCAGTCCAGGTGATTTGCTACTCTTCAGTTTGTCAATCTTGCCTACTACATCTTCCAGGTTTAATGTACTTAACGTTAGTTCATCTGAATCGTCACCCTTGAAAACAGTCTCCAGAATGAATATTTCCTCAACATCCTCCTCAGTAAACACTGAAGCAAAGAATTAATTTAGTCTTTCCGCGATGATCTTATCTTCCTTAAGTGGCCCTTTAACCCCTTGATCATCTAATTGTCCAGCCGATTCCCTCACAAGTTTCCTGCTTAGGATATATTTTAAAATGTTTTTATTATGATTTTTTGCCTCTATGGCCAACTTCTTTTCAAATTCTCTTTTAGGGTGTCTTATTAATTTGAGTGGAGGAGTAGCCTAGTGGTTAGAGCCACAGGCTACAAACCAGGGAAACTAAAGTTTAAATCCCCCTGATCTCCTTGTGACCTTGTACAAGACACTTTAGCCTCCATTACCTCAGGTACAAAATTAGATTGTAAGCTCTCTGAGGGTTAGGAAAATACCTATAGTACCTGAACATAATCCACTTTGAAATGCCAAAAAGTGGAATAAAAAAAAATCTAAATAAATGATTTACATTTAACTTGCCAGTGCTCATGCATTTTTCTTATTTTCTTCAGATAGATCCTTCTTCCAGTTTTTGAAGGAAGATCTTTTAGCTAAAATAGCCTCTTTCACCTCATCATATTCTGCAGTTTCAAAATCCCTTAAAGGCACTTCCAATATCTTCTAGAAACAAAAAGGTTTTAATCAACTTACAAAACTTCAGATAATTGGTCTCTGCTCTTATGGAGACTGGCAATTCATTCCAGAGGTCTTGAGCCATCATTGAAAACATCCTTCTAGCCACACACTGACTCTTTATTACGTTAGTAACTTCCAGCTGATAACCTTGCAAGGATCTTAGTGGCCACCCTAGAATATACCATTTCAACTTATTGCAAAAATATTCAGGGCCAGTGCCATGCATACATTTAAAGACTATAATAAGCAATGTAAATTGAATGCGTTCACACAGGCAACCAATGGAATGCCACTAATAAAGATTTGGTACTCTCACCAAACAGCAGCCTTGCAGCACTTATTTTGCAAAACTTGCAACCTCTTATTAGTTGCCTTTGGAATTCCCAACAACAAAACATTACAATCATCCATACAACTCATAAATGTGGCAAAGCTTAGAAATCCAAACAAGGTTTTAATTGACAAAGTTGTTTTAGCTGTAAATAGATCCTTTACAAGACCTGTTGACTATAGGCTTCCATTATAAATGCTGAATCAAGATCAACTCCCAAGCTTCTCGCATGATTGGAGATAGGAACAGAATTCACATCAGTTGTTATATGTGCCTCCAACCCACCACTCTGATCAAATAATCTACCCACTCCTAAAACCTCCATTTTCTTTTTGTTCAACACAAACATACTAGTTACCATCCTTTGAGTGATTTCCATCAGACAAGAATTCAAGAACCCAATTGCTTCTTCTAAAGCACCATCAACAGGAATCCAAAACTGTATACCATCAGCATAAATATATGCCATTACACCTAATCTAACAAATATATTTGCAAGTGGATATATAAACACATTGAAAAGCAGTGGGGAAAGTTATTACCCCTGTGGTACTCAGACCTAGAGAGGAGATGCTTCAGGAAAACATTCTTCCACTTGTATTAGTTGGGCCTGATCTCCCAAGAAGGAGGCCAACCAAAAAGAACTAAGCCATCCAGTCCTAAAATTTGACACCTATTCAACAATAACTGATGATCAACTAAATTGAAGGCACTAGATAGGTCCAAAAGGACCAAAGAAAGAAGAAAGGCCACAATCCAATCTATGCAGAAGATCATCCGTCAAAGATAACAAGACCCTCCTCTGTATTATAGCCCAGCTTAAAGCCTGCCTGCATGGCCGAGAATGTTGTTTTCAGAAATGTTGTTAGTTGGTTCTGCACAACCTTTTCCAGAACTTTTCCTAAAAAGGACAAATTTGATATTGGCCTATAACTTTCACACATAGTGGCATCAAGATGTGATTTCTTCAGAATTGGTCTCACCACTGAAGTTTTTAAACAAACTGGAAAATGCCCAGATAACAAGGATGCATTAACTATTTCAGAGATCCATTTCATATTCTTATGAGACAACTTCTTAACCAAATAAGGAAGGCAAAAATCAAAAGAACTGCCCAAAGGGTGCATGTCTGCTAACATTTTCTGCATAGCCTCTTCATTTACCAGCCCAAAAGAACATGTTATTTTCTTTTTTAATATTAAAACCTGATCAGTAATTCCATCTTAGCCCATCCTCAGCAAGTATTTAGTAGGCACTTATGCAACATTTCGGTTGGCTGCAGGAAGACCCCCAACACTGCCAAGGCCGCAGGACAGCACTGGGATCTTTTTGCAGCAAGTATGCCACCATTCCACGCTTGGTCCATCATGCCACGCCGCCTCCTAGGCATGCACATGCACACTTACCTTGCTCTTCAAGGCCCTGTGGCGGGAAAGTTTGGGCAGTGCTCCCTGATGACATTGGCATAGCTGGGAATTTAAACCCCAGGTATGCTGCTGCCCATTGCCTGAGCAACAGGTCCTCCTGCTCATGCAGTAAGTGTTGCTTTGCTGTTCTGTGCCTGTCTTGCCTTGTTGTTTTGCCTTGCCCTGCCTTGTTCTCTTCTCCTTGCCTCAGTGTGCCCTGCCTTCCCTCTGCATTCGGCTTGTCTTGGTCCCCTGTTCTTGCCTTGTCCGTCCTTCTCTGCCTGACTCCTGGATTTGACCTTGGCCTTGGACCTTGACTACCCTTGGACCTCGACACTGCCTGATCTCTGCCTGCCCTGACCTTGACCTGGACCTTGACACCATTTGCTTGCTGCATGCCCTGACCTCCGTCCACTGCTTGACTTCATGTGACCGATCCTTACAGTACTCTTGCCTAACCCTGCTGGCACTTCGAACCCAAGTGTTCAACCTGTGAGAAGCGAATCCATCTGCTGTCACCTGCTAGGCTACATCAACCAGGCCTCAGCCCGGGGGCTCACATCCTTGACAATTTAACTTTCCTATAAAAAAAATGTGGAAATACTAACACAATTAGGTATTCCTGCCAGCTCAAGTTGCTTACTATCCAGGAGCAATGAATCAAATTTTTAAATCTCCTTAGCTGGATATTCTGCTGATTTTATAGATTTAGTGAAAAGTCTTTTCTTCTCTTTCTGAACTAGACCTTTATATAAATTGGCATTTTGTCTCCAGTGGTCAGTTTGAAGAAGATATGAAAATTTGCCAAAGAGTAGACATGCCATAGGTAGCAATTAAGATTAAAAATGACTTTAAAATTTTTGAATGGTCAGAGATATGGCTCCTACGTTTAATCCTAAAAAAAAAAAAATAATCATGCATTTGGGATGCAGAAATCTAAAAGCCAAATAACTTTCTGAAAGCGAAGAACTATCAGAAGCCTGGAAGTTATCATGTCTGGTGACCTCAAGGAATCGAATTAGTGTGAGAATGCAGCTGGAAAATTTTAATGGGATACTTGGTTGCATACAGAGATGTATTGCTGTTACTAGAATTAAGGGAATAATATTACCTCTATGATAACTTTAGACCTGCTGCAAGCATAAGTAGAGTTAGCCGAATAGTTTTTCGGCTAACTCTTAATATTGGAGTTAGACAAATAAGTTAATCACCCAACTCAACACTGCTCCAGAATGCCCTCAAAATACCCCTTACATATTCAGCTAAATGTTAGTTGGATAAGTACCAGAGATATTCAAAACCGGACATTTAACTGCACAACTTGTGAGTTATCTGGAGGAGTAGCCTAGTGGCTAGGGCAGTGGACTACAAGCCAGATGACCAGAGGTCAAGTCCCACTGCTGTTGCTTGTGATCTTGGGTAAGTCACTTTATTCTCCATTGCCTTAGGAATAAACTTAGATTGTAAGTCCTCTGAGAATAGAGAAATATCTACAGTCCCTGAATGTAATATGCTAAGAAGTGGAATTTAAAAGTCAAAATAAATAAATGGCTATGAATATAGACCCCCAAAGAAAGGAGAGTGGAGATAAGATACAAAAATTCAAGGATCCAATGTTCAAAACTAAATATTTATTTAAGTTAGTAGGACTGCTAGAAGGTTATGCAGTAGCCGGAGTCAGTGGATTGGGGCCCATGTAGCTGTTCTCTATGACTGTAAGGAATTTCCAGTGAATGAGAAGAGAGAAGGCCAGATAGAAAAAATTGGTAGTGACAGTTTGTATAATTTAAGTTACTGCCGGAAACAATTCACACCATGACTCTCATGGGCTTGGGAAGACCTAAGTGGCATGTTGTAGAACTACCACCTAGTCCAGAGGCACATAGCGAGTCAGAAGAGGAGGAGTCTGCAGAGTCTTAAGCAGCCCATAGGAGCATGAGAAAAATGTGGCAAGAGATGAGCATACACTGGTGTTGATGCAGGATAAGCCCTTGTCAACTTATACTGAACCACCTACTTCTAATGTAATCCACTTTTAAGGGTCAAAAAGCGGAATATAAATCAAATAAATAAATAAATGTCGAGACAACATGTTGATAAGGGGAAGGCAGAGAAAGGGAAAAGGCTAGTTTTTATCCAAGAGCGGATGATGAGGTGTCCTGCAATCTAGCCAAGAGTTGTATGCTGCTCCAAAATGATAGTAAGGCAGGTCTGCTTATAGAAATAAGGCAGGACATTCTTCAAATAAGTTGTGCAGAAAGAGCTGCATGGTTTAAGGCAGGAGATGAATGGGTTTTGGCCAGCTGCTATGGGAAGAATTATAGTCCATGAATTCTGTCTGGAGGAAGATACTTCAATGGATGCTTCCTTGCCCAGCTGCAGGCGGTATGAAATGCTCTCTGGCATTCAACCTCACCCCTAGTATGCCCCAGCCAACCCCAGTGGCACATACTCACCCAGTTGGTCCCAGACAGCCCCAATGACACACACACACACACCCAAAAATACAAATCCATCTGCTGAAAGGTTGCTCCAAAGAATGGAAGCAAATCTTGGAAGAGACAGAAGGACAAACCTGAAAAAAGTTCAAAGAGATACCAAACAAACTTATTCATGCCTGTCTAAGAATATCACCTTTGTAACTAATTATTGTTTGTTTGTTGAGTTCTTACTATTAATGTCACTTTAAGAACATAAGAAATTGCCATGCTGGGTCAGACCAAGGGTCTATTAAGCCCAGCATCCTGTTTCCAACAGAGGCCAAACCAGGTCACAAGAACCTGGCAATTACCCAAACACCAAGAAGATCCCATGCTACTGAGGCAATTAATAGGGGTGTGCATTAGTTTGCAACATATTGGCAATCCACAACATATAGGGCCATATTTGTTGTATTCATTGCGTCATGAAACGTATCGCGATTCCCACGAATACAACAAATCTTCACCGAATTATTCGGCCGTCTAAAGGAGCGAATTTAAACAAAACCCCCACCCTCCTGACCCCCCCAAGACTTGCCAAAACTCCCTGGTGGTCCAGCGGGGGTCCGGGAGCCATCTACTGCACTCACGCCGTCGGCTGCCGGTATTCAAAATAGTGCCGATAGTTTTTGCCCTTACTATGTCACAGGGGCTACCGGTGCCATTGGTCGGCCCCTGTCACATGGTAGTAGCAATGGATGGCCGGCGCCATCTTGTGGGCCGGTGTCAGAAGAGGAGTTCCAGAAGATAGAGAAGAGTAGAGCCGGAGCCAGGAGGCCAACTGGAATTTCACCACTGGAAGCCCACGGTCCCCCGAGAGGAGCTCGTGAGGACCCGAGCCGCTTGGACTTAGGCGAGGCCTCCTGGATGAAAGCCAGAGTCAGGAATCAGTGGACGAGAGCTGAAGTCAGAAGCCAGTGGATGAAAGCCGGAGTCAGAAGCAACTTGCAACTTTTGGGAAGAGTGAACCTCGTTGTAAGGCAAGGCATAGGGCTAGATGCAGGGTTGAAATACCCCTGCAGCCTCTGACGTCATCTCTGGGCTGTCCTACGTTTTGCCGCACTGGTCCCTTTAAATATTGAGCCCCTGCGCGCGCATGCGCATCTAGGGTGTGGGGCAAGGCACGGAGGATCGGCGGCATCTCCCTCGAGGAGGGAGCACCGCGGCAGGAGCCAGGCCAGGCCTTGCCATCTGTGAAGACTTTCCAGTGGCCTGGGCCGGCCCTGAGGTAGGTGGAGGGACCGAGGACCGTAACAGTACCCCCCTCTTACGTCCCCTTCCCAGGGGCTTGGGCTTTGCAGGATGATCTAAGTGGAACTGGCGGAGAAGGCCCTTGTCCAGGATGTGAGAGGCCGGTTCTCATGTATTCTCCTCGGGATCGTAGCCCTCCCAGGAAAGGAGGTACTCCCATCTACGATGGTGGAACTGCATGTCCAACATGTCCTTCACCTGATAGATGATGTTTTGTTCCGCTGTTTTGGTAGTGGGTGCAGGAGGCTTGTCGTGGAAGACAGACAGGATCAAGGGTTTGAGGAGAGATACATGGAAGACATTGTGGAGCCTCAGGCTGAATGGAAGGCGAAGACGGTAGGAAACTGCACCCACCTGCTCCACTATGGGGAATGGGCCAATATACTTGGGAGCCAGACGCATAGAGGGAATGCGTAATTGGATGTTCCTGGTGCTCAACCACTCCTTATCTCCCGGGAGAAAGACAGGAACCGGACGTCGTAGCCTGTTTGCATATTTCTTCGCTGTAGCGGCAGTCTGACGAAGCTTCAGCTGGGTGGAACTCCAAAGATCATGTAACTGTCATGCTGTGAGTTGCACTACAGGAGACGGGACCATCAGGGGCAAGGGCAAGGGAGGTCTAAGGCTTTTCCCATAGACCAACTGGAAGGGAGACATGTTGGTAGTAGAATGCTTATGGTGGTTATAGGAGAAATCTGCCCATGGCAATAGGGCTACCCAGTCATCGAAGGTCACCCACAAAAGCACGGAGGAAGGCCTTTAGGGTCCAATTTATTCGCTCTGCTTGGCCATTGCCTTGTGGGTGGAAAGCCATCGTAAAGTCCAGTTGGACCCTGAATCTCCTGCAGAGAGCTCTCCAGTATTTAGCTATGAACTGCGGACCTCGGTCTGAGGCAACATGGAGAGGAAGCCCGTGTAGGCGGAAGATGTGTTGGGTGAAGATACTTGTGAGTTCAGGCACTGTTGGTAACTTAGTGAGGGGCACAAAATAGGCCATCTTCGAAAATCTATCGACCGTGACCCATATCACAGTCTTTCCCTCAGAAGGAGGTAAATCCACAATGAAGTCAGTGGACAAATGGGTCCACGGCTTGGTGGGAATGGGCAAAGGTTGGAGGAGTCCCCAGGGATGACCGATCAGAGGCTTTTATCGAGCATAGGTGGGACAGGAACTGACGTAGGCACAAACATCTCTCTTGACCTGAGGCCACCAATAGTATTCGGTCAACAGAGCCAAGGTTCGAGCTATTCCCGAATGACCTGCGCTCAACGAGTCATGAGCCCATGACAACACCCTCTTGCACAGGCGAGCCGGTACGACCGTCTTACCCATGGGAACCACCTCTGAAGCTGCAAGAAGAACCTTGGCTGGATTGAGGATATATCGAGGCAGATTAGGGTTATCCTCCGTTTCTGCCATGCGAGAGAGGGTGTCAGCTCTAATATTCTTGGAGGCTGGCCTGTACTGGAGGAGGAAATTGAACCAGCTAAAGAAAAGTGACCATCGGGCTTGTCAAGAATTGAGGCGTTGGGCTCGGCACAAGGATTCCAGGTTCTTGTGGTCCGTATAGACGATCACGGGATATCGGGCCCACTCCAGCCATTAACGCCACTCCTCCAGCCCAAGCTTGGTGGCCAGGAGCTCCTTATCACTGATACTGTAATTTCTGTCTGCCGGAGAGAATTTTCGAGAAAAATAGGAACATGGTAGAGATTTGCCCTTAGTGGATAACTGGCTCAGGACAGCCCTTACCGCCAGATCAGATGCGTCTACCTCTACGATAAACTGATGCTGTGGATCTGGATGGTGGAGACAGACATCAAGAAAAAAGGCTTCCTTCAGCCTCTGGAAGGCACTTATTGCCATCGGGGACCAGTTCTTAGCATCGGCACCCTTCTTGGTAAGGACCGTAAGCAGTGCCATCATCCGGGAGTAATGGGGTATAAGCTGGCGATAGAAATTAGCAAAGCCCAGGAAGCATTGCAGGGTGTTGACCCCTACTAGCTGTGGCCAATCCCGAATGGCCGCCACCTTATCAGGGTCCATGTGCAAGCCTGTGGATGAGACAATGTATCCGAGGAAAGACAAGGATTCCAGCTCGAACTGGCACTTCTCTAACTTGGCAAAGAGACGATTGTCCCGAAGTTTCTGTAGCACTTGCTGCACTTGTACGCAGTGTGTGGATAAGTCTTTCAAATACATCAATACATCATTGAGGTACACTATGACAGAGATATGCAACATATCCCTCAAGACCTCATTCATAAGGTTTTGAAAGACCACAGAGGCTTTGCATAAATCAAAGGGCATGACCAAATATTCGTAGTGCCTGTCTCTAGTATTAAATGTGGTCTTCCATTCATCGCCGGGTCGTATCCATACCAAATTATATGCACCCCGGAGGTCCAGCTTGGTAAAGACCTTTGCTCCTTGAAGCTGGTCTAGTAACTCAGGAATCCGAGGCAAAGGGTACCTGTCCTGCCGTGTGATGGCGTTGAGGCTGCGGTAATCGATGCAGGGTCGGAGTGACCCATCCTTCTTGGCCATGAAGAAGAACCCGTCCCCGGCAGGGGAATTAGAGGGCCGAATGAAGCCTGTGTCCAAATTCTCCTGAATGTATGAAGACATGGCTCGAGTTTCCGGGAGCGACAAGGGGTAAACCCATCCCCTGGGAGGCGTAGTGCCAGGCATCAGGTTTATGGCACAGTCAAAGGGCCGGTGCTCCGGGAGGAGTTCAGCTTTCTCCTTAGAGAAGACATCTTCAAAATCTTGATACTGTGGCGGGAGTGCCATGGGCATGGTCAGGAGAGGCACACTGGGATGAGGAATACCTGTCAAAACAAGATGGGCCCCAGGATGCAATCTGAAGAGTGTCCCAGTGTATAACTGGGGAATGTTTCTGCCGTCAGGGCAAGCCAAAGATGATAGGATGAATGGACCTTTCCAGTATAAAATAAGAGATTTCCTCCATGTGTAGGAGACCAGTCGAAGAATCAAGGGCTTGGTGCAGGTAGAAATACTCCCCGGGAGGAGAGTACTGTGAATAGGGGATACCTGGATAGGAAAAATTCGGGGTTGGACCCCAATCTGCAACTGCCGGAAGAGGTCCGTGAGGATGAAATTCCCTCCTGCTCTGGAGTCGACCAAAGCCAGCATATCAAAAGTACCCCCGAAGTAGACGAGAGTAACCGGAACAGTGCATGAGGAGGCGGAACTTGTATTACCTATGGTCAGCTCCTCAATGATCCCTAGGTTCTGGCGTTTCCCGGCTGCTCACCACATTGAGCTAGGAAGTAGGGATGTAAATCGTATTTCTGACGATTGAAAATATCGTATGATATTCAATCTGACGATTGAAAATATCGTACGATATGTCAGAAATCGGGGGCTCCCATGGTAATGGATGTCTGGCGCCATCTTTAAAAATGGCGTAGGCCATCCAGTGCTCCTACCATGTGACAGGGGCCGGCCAATGGCATGGATACCCTGTCACATTGTAAGGGCAAAGGGCCATCGGCGCCATTTTTATTAGTGGTAGCCGATGGCCCGAGAGTGGGAGATCGCTCCCAGGACCCCCACTGGACCACCAGGTAATTTTAAAATGTTTTGGGGGGGTCGGGAGGGTGGGGGAACCTAAGGGAGCAGTTTTAAAGGGCCGGGGTGTGGTTTTTTTTAATCGGCTCGGGCGCAGCCGATAAAAAAAACCCGATCGGACAGCACGAAGGAAAATTCACGATGTGAATCGGAACCGGAATCGGAACCGATTCTGGTTCCGATTCACATCCCTACTAGGAAGTGCCCCTTGCTGCCACAAGATAGGCATAGGCCTTGAGTGTGGTGCCATCTTCTCTCTTCCTGTGAGATTGGACCTCGACCCAATTGCATTGGCTCAACACCTTGGTCTCCGGGGGAGGCAGAGGAGGAGGGTACCAGTCGGGGAAATGTAGACCTCGAATTACTGGGTTTACGACCGGACTTCCCTTCATGAAAGCGGCGTTGGATTTGGCGGTCAACCTGCCCAGCCAGATTAATCAGGCTATTCAGGTCATCCGGGAGGTCCCTCGCAGCTAGCTCATCTTGGAGTCATGAAGAGATACCTTCCAAGAATATGCCGTGGAGGCTGTCGCCCCTCCAGTCTAACTCGGCTGCCAGGGTATGGAATTCCACCGCATATTCGGCGAGAGACTGAGTGCCTTGACATAGTTGGAGTAACTCAGTGGTGGCAGTGGGTCTACGAGAAGGCTCGTCGAAGATATGTCGAAAGGCTGAGACAAACTGTTCCAGATTTCCAAGAATGGGGTCTTTACGCTCCCACAGCGGTGAGGCCCAGGCTAGGGGCTTCCCGTCCAACAAGGAAATAATATAACTGGTTTTGATCAGATCTGTAGAAAACTGGGAAGGCAACAGATTGAATCGGATGTAGCACTGATTGAGGAATCCGTGGCAGTGCTTTGCTTCCCCCGAGTACCGTGAGAGTACCGGCACCTGTGTGGGTGTTGCCGGTCCGGGATCGGCCGCGGCAACTGGCGCAGGAGGTACGAGTGCAGGTGCTCCATCAATACGATTGGCCAGTCTCTCTACGGTCACCATCAGAGCATCAAGACAGACTTGCTGTTGCTGCAGACTCTGGGCAATTCCGGGGATGGCCTTTAAGCCCGCCACGTCCACCGGGTCCATGGCCTTGCAAACTGTTGGATTCATAGACCCTTGAGCCGGCTGGGACAGATGATGATGCACCATGGGAAGACCCACAGTGGATGTCGAAGCCAGGAGGTGGCACAGGGCAGGAGACCGGAGGGATCTTCACCACTGGAAGCCCGAGGTCCCCCCAGGAGGAGCCCGTGAAGATCCAAGCCGCTTGGACTTATGTGTGGTCTCCTGTGGGCCGGTGTCAGAAGAGGAGTTCCAGAAGGTAGAGCAGAGTAGAGCTGGAGCCAGGAGGCCAACTGGAACTTCACCACTGGAAGCCCGCGGTCCCCCCAAGAGGAGCTCGTGAGGACCCGAGCCGCTTGGACTTAGGCGAGGCCTCCTGGATGAAAGCCAGAGTCAGGAACCAGTGGACGAGAGCTGAAGTCGGAAGCCAGTGGACGAAAGCTGAAGTCAGAAGCCAGTGGACGAAAACTGGAGCCAGAAGCCAGTGGACGAAAGCTGGAGTCAGAAGCCAGTGGACGAAAGTCGGAGTCAGAAGCAACTAGCAACTCTTGGGAAGAGTGAACCTCGTTGCAAGGCAAGGCATAGGGCTAGATGCAGGGTTTAAATACCCCTGCAGCGTCTGACATCATCTCTGGGCTGTCCTCCGTTTTGCAGCGCTGGCCCCTTTAAATACTGAGCCCCTGCGTACGCGTGTGCCTAGGGGGCGGGGCCAGGCACAGAGGATCGGCGGCATCTCCCTTGAGAAGGGAGCACAGCGGCAGGAGCTAGACCGGACCTTGCCAGCTGGGGCGACGTTCCAGCAGCCCGGGCTGGCCCCGAGGTAGGTGGAGAGACCGAGGCACAGCCCGGGACCGTAAAACCATTGGATATAATCAGAGCCCCTGCTTCCTGTGGCAGATTTTTCAAAATTCTCTGCAATTATGTGCAAAATTTGCATAATTTTGCATAAGGTTTAACATATCTGACTATGCAAAGAAAGTCAATTTTTTTTTTAATTAAAATCATTTGTATTGTTTATTCTTAAACAATTTTTAAACAATATACAAACAAAACATGTACCAAGAACAAAAATCAATTTCTCAAGTAAGGACATATAAACTCTTAACTGACATTTCAAAAGTGAAATGTCACTTTTGTTTTGAACTGAAATAGTCCATCCATCCTTTTATATTTTCTTGAAAGAGTGCTTGTCATCATTCCGAATATATGAGCATCTGTATGCAGAAAATGCCCCCAGTATCAGCAGTTTGTCATGCTGTTAATTACACAGAAAGACATGTGCACATATATTAGACAATGACATATGGTAAGAAATACAAAAAGGAATTGAATTAGTACAAACTGAAACTTGTCAGAAGTAGCGTCAGTCATCAAGACTTCTATGACTTGAAATTAATACCCTCTCTGCTAGCCGTGGGACACCAGAAGTTGTAGGCTTCCAAACACATCCAGGTCTTTGTAAATGGTTTATGATTGGCCACTAATGCAGGTGTGAGAACATTTGTATAAAGATGAAATGCTTTTATAGGGGCATCATTCTATCCAGGAATTATATCAAAATCACCTTTGGTTTGAGAATTTAAGTGATATTTAAGAACATAAGAACATAAGAAATTGCCATGCTGGGTCGGACCAAGCCCAGCATCCTGTTTCCAACAGAGGCCAAACCAGGCCACAGGAACCTGGCAAGTAACCAAACACCAAGAAGATCCCATGCTTCTGATGCAATTAATAGCAGTGGCTATTAGGGATGTGCAATTGTTTTTGCCGAATTGGCAAATTTCAAAGAAATAGTCCAATTCGGCATGGGGCGGAGGACCTGATTCCTGAGATGGATTTTCCCCGAACTTCGGGGAAAATTCATTGTTCAGGTTAGTGCGGGGGGTGGAGGGGCACATTTATTTAAAAAAATACAAAACCAAACCCACCCCAACCCTTCAAATTTAGTTAATTACAACCCCCCCCTTCCCAACCCCCCCAAACTTACCTAAAGTCCCTGTTGGTCCAGCGGGGGTCCCGGGAGCGATCTCCCGCTCTTGGGCCATCGGCTGCCAGTAAACAAAATGGCACCAGTGGCCCTTTGCCCTTACCATGTGACAGGGGCTTCCGGTGCCATTGGTCGGCCCCTGTCACATTTTCTAAGATGGCACCGGCTGTCTGTTGCTCCTACCATGTGACAAGGGCCTACCAATGGTACCTGTAGCCCTTGTCTCATGGTAAGAGCAAAGGGCCAACGGCGCCATTTTGTTTACTGGATGCTGATGGCACGAGAGCGAGAGATCGCTCCCGGGAACCCCACTGGATCACCACGGACTTTAGGCAAGTTTTGGGGGGGTCGGGATGGTGGGGGGAGGGGGGGGTGGGCGTTGTAATTAACTAAATTTGAAGGACTGGGGTGGGGGGTTTTTTTTGGTGAAAATTGCTGAGAAAAAAAAAATGACCCATTGGAAAATGAAGCTTTCCAGGGGTTGCCCGACCTGTAGCCCGACCCATCAGAAAAAGAAAATGCACATCCCTAGTGGCTATTCCCTAAGTCAACTTGATTAATAGCAGTTAATGGACTTCTCCTCCAAGAACTTATCCAAACCTTTTTTGAACCCAGCTACACTAACTGCACTAATCATATCCTCTGGCAACAAATTCCAGAGCTTAATTGTGCATTGAGTGAAAAATAATTTTCTCAGATTAGTCTTAAATGTGCTACTTGCTAACTTCATGGAGTGCCCCCTAGTCCTTCTTTTATCTGAAAGTCTAAATAACCGATTCACATCTACTCATTCCAGACCTCTCATGATTAAACATTCTGACTGCTTTCTCTGTTCACTCCAACTTCACTCCCTCCTCCCTTCTGGACAGGAAGAAGGGGAGTGGGATGAATAACAGAAGAAGGGCCCCTGCAGGATGCTTCTGAGGGGAGGGATTGAAGCAGGAGCAGAGAAAGAGCTGAGACTGAAGGCAGGCTCCCTTGTTCAAAGGATTGAATTAAGAGGTGTTAAAGCTTCTTGGCAGATTGTAAAATATGCAGCAAAAAGCTAATTATGCAGTTTCTTCCATGCACCGTCATGGGGTGGCCCTAGATATAATATCCCTGTTACTATTAAGTAAGAGACCCACACCAAAACAAATTCCTACATCAATTATTTTGGATTTGGCTTCATTAATTTTGTTCAATAATTTATTTATAGTACAAGAATTTCTTTTAAAATACAGAGAAGGGCAACTAAAATGATAAAGGGCATGGAATGGCTCCCCTATAAAGACAGTCTAAAGAGTTTAGGGCTGTTCAGCTTGGAGAAGAGACAGCTGAGGGGGGATACGATAAAGGTCTACAAAATCATGAAAGGGTAAATTTGAATGGGTAAATTTGAAATGGTTATTTACTCTTTTGGATAATACAAGGACTATGGAGCACTATGAACATCAGACAGATTTTAGAATGGTTCTACAAGCATTAATTTTTTCCAGAATAGACTACTGTAATACTATACTGTTAGGACTCCCAGCATCCACCCTCAGGTCTCTCCAACTGTTACAAAACGCTACTGCTAGAGTACTTACAAATACACGAAGAAATGACCACATCACACCTATCTTAAAAGATCTACATTGGCTTCCGATTTCACATAGAATTCTATTCAAGTCCCTTACATTAATCCATAAAATCTTATATAATCAGAAAATAGAGTGGCTTAATACCTCTCTTAATTTTCAGACCCCGCAAAGAATCACCAGATCCGCCAGTAATGGAACACTACCAATACCATCACCTAGACTAGCACATCTCATCTCTATTCACTAACGAGCACTATCTCTTGCAAGTCCTTCTATTTGGAACACAATGCCCAAGAATTAAGACTTGAGAACAATTCTCATACTTTTAAGAAAAAGTTGAAGACCTGGCTTTTTCAGTAGGCTTTCCCATAATAATCATCTTCCTTGACAGCTAAAGCCTAAAAGCAGAGTCTTTGTTTAGTTATCTTTTAGTCTCTTTATAGTTTTTTTATGCTCTTAAAATTTTATTATAATTATATTTTTTATTGTGTATATTGAATATTTTTATTTGTATTTTTATGCCTATTTTTATCATTGTATTTTATCTCCTTTCCATGCTTTATTTATTTATTTTATTTATTTAACTTCTTTTACTATACCGACACTCAAGACCAGGTCTTATCGTACCGGTTTACATTAGAACAAGGGGAAAAACCAATTAACGTATAAGTGGAAAAGAGAAGTTACATTAAAACAGGGAGAGTAAAACATGGATGTCGGAAGATAGGACAGAATTAAGTAATTGAACAATAAGTTAACAAAATTACAAACTATAAATTAACATAAAACAATAAATTATTATTTATGTAAACCAATGTGATGTTTTAACGAACATCGGTATAAAAAAGCAATAAATAAAATAAAATGAGGTTAGCAAGTAGCACATTTAAAACAAATCAGAGAACATTATTTTTCACTCAATGCACATTTAAGCTCTGTAATTCATTTCTAGAGGATGCTGTTGCATTCAGAATTCTGTGGGTCCATCCCACATTCTGGGTCTCTTACCTCTAGCACTGGACCTTGGATGCCAGCCGCCGACGTCGAGGGA
This sequence comes from Rhinatrema bivittatum, assembly GCF_901001135.1. Taxonomy (NCBI): domain Eukaryota; kingdom Metazoa; phylum Chordata; class Amphibia; order Gymnophiona; family Rhinatrematidae; genus Rhinatrema; species Rhinatrema bivittatum. The sequence continues at coordinate 52,564,513 of NC_042615.1, forward strand.
GATCGCCAGGTGCATACATGGCAGACTGCCATGCTCCATCCACCTCCTCTGCCAGGCTTCTTACTAACTCATGTCAGGCCCCTGATCCTGGCCTGCCACCGACACTGCTTCTGCTTCAGGACCCTCCTGGGGTGTGCGCGTGCGCTGACACTGTCCCTCTTAAAGAGCCCATGGCAGGAAAACCCCAGAGGTGCCTGAAACTGATCTCACATAATGGGGCCTATAAGAGACCACTTCAGCAGGCCTTCCTCCCCTTGGAGAAGTTCATTGCCTCTACGTTCCTGGTTCCTGATTCCTGCTGTGTGCTCCCGAATTCCCGTGTCTTGTTCCTCGTTCTGTTGGCAATGTGGTTTGTCTTGAATTCTTGTCTTTCTGGTCAGTCCTCCTTGTCTGTCTTCAGTGCCTCATCCTGCTTCTGTGATCCCTTTCCTCCTCTCATTCCTTGTCTTCAGATTGATCTTCTGGCCTTGACCTCGGTTAAGACGTCTGACTTTTATCTTGAATTGGACTTCTGGCTTGACCTCGGATTAGACCTTGATTCTGTTTGATCTCTGCCTGCCACTGACCACTGCTGTGTATTGTTATTGATTGAACTCTGCTTGCCTCGATCACTGCCTGAACCACGACTTCAAGAGAACTCTGCCTGTCTCTGATCACAGCCTAACTCTGACCTGGCTTTGTCTGCCACCTGCCCTTACCGCTGCTTGTCCTGTCTACGCTGCCTCTCCATGCTGACCTGCAATGGCTTCTACACCATGGACCTTCACCTCTGCAGAGGCCCGCACCTAAGTCCAGCTGGCCCCAGCACCCAAGGGCTCAACCTCAGGTGAACGAGGGCTGGTATTGGTGAAGTTCCAGTTGGGCCTCTGCTGCAGCCAGCTCCGCCGGCTGCTGGTGGAGACCTGCAGGGCTCCTCCCTGCAGGTTGCACCAACTTCACCTGAGTCCAAGGATGCTAAATTTGGTGGGCTGCGGGTCCACCCCATGGCCCACCGCCCCTACCTGCCAGTTGAGCCTGGCTGCCTGGCCTCTTGACGCTGAGCCTCCCCTGCTTCCAGGGGTTCAACGCGGCGTCCTCTTCTGAGCTTGGCAGGAAGCTGCACCACGCTGCTCCAGTCCCTCTCTCCCCAATGCGGCAGGACATCGTCAGGGCATCAGGGCCGGGGCCGCCTTTCAGCTAGCCATCTCTTCTGCCTCCTTAGGCACGCAAGCGGCTATTTCCTCCACTTTTAAAGGGCCAGTGGCAGGAACGGCCAGGCAATGCTCTCCGATGACATCACAAGTTGGGGCATATATAAGGCCAAACCACACATTCCTCCAGTGCCTTGGCAACAGGTTGCCTCATCTAGAGAAGTGCATTGTTCTACATGCCTGTTCCTGATTCTTGTTCCTGAGTGTGTTCTTGTCTTGGTTCCTGGTTCCCTGCAGTCTGGTTCCTGTCTTCCTGGTCAGCCCTCCCTTTGTCTTTAGCATCTCATTTTCTCTGCCCTCCTCATTCCTTACCTCTTGGATTGGACTTCTGACTCTTGACCTCAGACTGGCTCCTGGTTTCTTCTTGGATTGAACCTCCTAGATTGACCTAGGCTTGGACCTTGATGCTCTCTGACTTCTGCCTGCTCAGACCACCTGCCTGAACCAGAACTCCACCTGATCGCCACCTGTCCTAATCTCTGCCTGAACCACGACTCCTCTTGATTGCTGCCTACCTAGACCTTCACTCGAACCTGACACCACTTGCTCTTCCTGTACCGGCCAATTGCACCTGTATCTCATCGAATCTCCATCAACCCAGAGGCCTGTACCTAAGTCCAGCTGGCCCAGGCACCCAAAGACTCAACCTAAGGGGAACGAGAGCTGATATTGGTGAAGCTCCCGCTGGGCCTCTGCTCCTGTCCACTCCGCCTACCTACAGTAGGGCCTGCAGGGCTTCTCCCTGCAGGTTTTACCAACTCCCCCTCAGTCTAAGAGTCTACGCCAGGGGTGGGCAATTAATTTTCCCATGGGGCCGCATGAGAAATTGGGATGGTTTTAGAGGGCCGGACTAATATAATTAACTCAGTTCTCAATAGCCCTACTTATGAAAAGACAGCAGTTTACCACCAATGCATGTCCTCTGAGAAAACACAACAAATAAGACCGATACAAACGCTTACATGCTAGCAAAATATCTCATCTCGGTAACAGACACAGAACCGACCTAACATACTCCCAGGATCTGTAGTAATGCACATAAACTAATCCGCACACAGTTACACCTGTATTATGGAATACACTCAAACAGGAGCAACCCTATCTATGAAAAGGCAACACTACAAATATTAAATCAGGTCCTAAAAACCAATACACCTCTTATTAGGAAAACAGAACTAGCAAGCACTATAGATCCCCACACAGAAATAATTGTAAAACTATACTAATAAGCAGAATAAATGTTTCAAAACAGCTATGAACAGAATAACATCCAACAATTAAAAACTCATAAAAACTATTAAACATTCTCCAAACACCAATAAAATATTTCAAAAAAGCAGACATCACACAATTAAAATGGCAGTCAAGAAAAATAAACTTAAAGCCACCTTTACTTACCCCCTCCAGCAGCTCTCCTACTCCCCTTCCCTGCAGGCCGTGGCACACACCAGAAGCAGCAGTAGAAGCTAAGCTCTATACTTATGGTCCTCTTCCTTAGTGCCCATGTCTCTCACACACACACACCATACCAGTCATGCCCCCATGACCAGTTTCTGTCTCTCACACACCAATCATCTCCCAAACAGTCTTTGGCACACACACACCAGTCACCTTCCTGAACAGTTTCTCTCATGCCATACACACACACACACACACACAGGCTTCCCACTCCCGTGTTCTACTTACATATATGGTCTTCTCACTCTCATAATCACTTTCTCTGTCTCTCTCTCTCACACACACACTCACCAGTCTCTCACTCCCATGCTTGTTCTCTCCACATGCACAGGCTTCTCATTCCCAAAATCACTTTCTTTCTCTCTCTCTCACACACACACACCAGTCTCTCCCTCCCATGTTCTCTTTCAGATATACAGGCTTCTCCCTCCCATGATGTGTCTCACACACACCCAGGTTTCTCACTCCCATGCTCACTCTTCACATGCACAGGCTTCTCATTCCCATAATCACTTTTTCTCTCTCTCTCTCACACACACACACACACACACCAGTCACCTGATCTCACTCATGCATACACACACACACAGGCTTCCCACTCCCAAGTTCTCTTTCAGATATACATGCTTCTCCCTCCCATGCTGTGTCTCACATACACCCAGGTTTCTCACTCTCATGCTCACTCTCTTCACATGCACAGGCTTCTCATTCCCATAATCACTTTCTCTCTGTTACACACACACTAGTCTTTCTAATTTTCATGCTCACTCTCCACGTGCACAGGCTTCTCATTCCCTGAATCACATTCTCTCACATTCACACACACCAGTCTTTTTCTCTCACACACACAGTCTCCTTACCAAGCAGTCTCTCTCTCTCATGCATGCACACTCACCCAGGTTTCTCACTCCCACAACTCCAGGCTTCTTACGCTCATGCTTTCCCACATACCCAGACTTCTCACTTTCATGCTTTTTCTCTCACACACACACACATCAGTCACCTCCCTGACTAATGTCTCACACTCTCACATACACATCAGTCATCTCCCTGAGCAATCACTTTCATTGTCTCTCACATACACACACACACACACACACATCAGCTCTCTGACCAGTTTCTCTCACTCACACACATGCTCTCAATCACACGCAGGCTGGCTGCTTCTCACTCTCTCTTACTCACTTCCTCTCCCCCCCCCCCCCCCCTGAGCACAAATGGGAGCTGCAGCAGCCCCCGCAGGCCAAGAAAGAAGAATCCCATCGGCCGCGGGAGGCTCCTGCTGCTGTCTCCTTTCTCGATTACCGGCTGCTTTAATTGCTCGGGGACCGACGCTGCAGCCGATGCGGCACGGCTCTTTCTCACCGCTCCGAGTATCACTTCCTGTTCCGGGTCACGGGAGGGGGGGTGCAGGCGCAGGAAGAAGAAAAGGCCAGCCGCGCGGGTGCCACACTTCTAACACCGCTGCCGTTACCACTGGGCTTGAACGTGCTGACAGCCCAGCGGCAACGGCAGCGGAAGAGACCGGGAGACCGCGGACCGGCAAAAAACTCCCGCGGACCGGTGGTTGGGGACCCCTGAAAAAAGACCACGAAAGGCGGAACTGTGACATACCGCTATGTAGGAAAGAAACTCGAGCGAAGGCACGCTGCCCGATTGGCCGGTGCTGGGCAAGGCTTGCCCAGCACCGGCCAATCGGACAGCGTGCCTTCGCTTGAGTCACTCCCTCCCCCCACCGTACGCTGTAAAAAAAAAAACCAGTTCATTCTCCGCTCCCTCGCTCCCCGATTGGCCGGCAGCTCCCTCGCTCCCCGATTGGCCGGCAGCAGTTCATTCTCCGCTCCCTCGCTCCCCGATTGGCCGGCAGCTCCCTCGCTCCCCGATTGGCCGGCAGCAGTTCATTCTCCGCTCCCTCGCCCCCCGATTGGCCGGCAGCTCCCTCGCTCCCCGATTGGCCGGCAGCAGTTCATTCTCCGCTCCCTCGCTCCCCGATTGGCCGGCCAATCGGGGAGCGAGGGAGCGGAGAATGAACTGCTGCCTTCCCTCTGCAAGGGAAGGCAGCGTGCCTCATTCCCCGTCTGCTCTCAGCAGTGGGCGGGTCAGATTCAGACCGTAGGCGGGCCGGATTCAGCCCGCGGGCCACCCCTTGCCCAGGTCTGGTCTACGCTCTCAAAAAAGAGTCCACTGCTGTAACAGATGTGGTTAAGGCAGTTTGTGTAGGCAGGTTTAAAAAAGGTTTGGATAAGTCGCTGGAGGAGAAGTCCATAAACTGCTATTAATCAACAGGGAATAGCCACTAGGGATGTGCAGAGCAAAATTTTATGTTCATATTTTTTATGTCCGAAAGGGGGTCCCACTTGCGGCCAATATGGACATAAAAAAAATCCAATGAGTTGGGTATATGTACATATGTGCAAAAAAAAAAATTAAACCCCCTCACCCTCCTTAATCCCCCCCCCAGACTTACCACAACTCCCTGGTGATCGAGCGAGGAGTGAGGACGTCATTTCTGCAATCCTTGGCGAGAAGCATGTGACGTCGGTGGCACGTCGAGTGACGCGGCGTCACGTGATTCCCGGCTCGTTCGCGCCGGACGGCTCGTTCGGCCCAAAAAGAACTTTTGGCCAGCTTGGGGGGGCCTCCTGACCCCCCCAAGCTGGCCAAAAGTTCTTTTTGGGCCGAACGAGCCGTCCGGCGCGAACGAGCCGGGAATCACGTGGCGCCGCGTCACTCAGACGCGACGTCACGTGATTCCCGGCAAGTTCGCGCCGGACGGCTCGTTCGGCCCAAAAAGAACTTTTGGCCAGCTTGGGGGGGCCTCCTGACCCCCCAAGCTGGCCAAAAGTTCTTTTTGGGCCGAACGAGCCGTCCGGCGCGAACGAGCCGGGAATCACGTGACGCCGGCGTCACTCGACGTGCCGCCGACGTCACATGCTTCTCGCCAAGGATTGCAGAAATGGCGTCCTCACTCCTCGCTCCATCACCAGGGAGTTGTGGTAAGTCGGGGGGGGGGATTAAGGAGGGTGAGGGGGTTTATATTTTTATTTTGGCTCAACAATCGCGATTTCCCACATATCGAACATATCTATGTTCGATATGTGGGAAATCCGATCGTTTATGTCGAATCAATTTTTTAAGTAAAAAAAAAATATGAGTTGCGTTTTACTAATGCGGTCAATCCGAATGCACACCCCTAATAGCCACTGCTTGTTGCCGGCATTTGTAGCATGGGATCTATTTAATGTTTGGGTACTTGCCTGGTATTTGTGACTTGGATTGGCCGCTGTTGGAGACCTGATACTGAGTGTAATGGACCCTTAGTCTGACCCAGTGTGGCATATTATATGTTCTTATTTTCAGTCCAATTTTTTTCTCCAAATTCATGGGAATTTCAAGCGAAAACATCCTTAAGGAAGCGCGCCTTATCGACAGCAGGACCCCATCAATGGAATGCGCTGCCACCCGACCTTCGACAAGAACCGTGCCCGTCTGCATTAAAAAAACCCCTCAAAACGTGACTATTCAGCCAAGCCTTTCCGGACACTTAACATACCCCCTCTTTCAGTCGGACATTTCCTCCCACCGTGGTCTATTCTCCGCAAACCTTTTTTTTTTCTCATATCACGCATATATTCGCATGTAATCCGCATTTTAGTAGGTTCAACAGCTCCTAGGCTGGGACCCTCTCCTTTAAAATTCTGTGTACTGAAGCTCATTTATGTCAATCTTTACATCAATTTTTGCTCCCTATCTTACTGAAGCAATGTCATTCAATTCCGTAATTGTAGTGTAATTTTGGTAATTTAAGGTTGGCCCCTGGTTCACTTTTGGCCTTCAAGGCTGGGCCCTGTCAATTGGTCATATTGCTTTCAAATGCTAGTTGCTCAAGGCCCTAACCTAGGATTCCCTCAGTTCTCAACCCTGATATTAATTTAAAGATTTGATAATCACCTCACCACTGTTAATAATAGCCCCTGCTCCCTGTATCTCCCCATGCAAATTTTGCAGTGCATTGCTCTCTCTGTTTTTCAGTGCTCAATACAGTTATTACTTGTATAGATTTTATTACCCCCTCGCCACTGTTAATTGTTTCCCCTGTTCATTGTATCGCCCTCGAGCAAATATTGCAGTTGCATTGTAAACCGATGTGATATGTATTTTATACAGGAACGTCGGTATAGAAAAGTTAACAATAAATAAATAAATAGCTGCATGGGATAGCAACAAGGTCTCCCATTGTCCCCAGTACAGCAAATGTGTAAGTTGTAAGATTTGTAGATGTTATATATCCCTCCATTCGGGTTTCTAAAATTAAAACCTGGAGTATATATGTTGATGATGTTTTATTCATGTGGTTATTTTACATGTTTGAACTCTCCTCCAATGAGAATAGTTGGTTTTTAAAGTGATCTGACTGGCAGTTCTTGACACATTTTTGACATTGATAAAATGATTTCTCTTTGCCTCTTGGTGCAAGCATGTCAGAAAGTACAGCATCTTTCAAATCCCTGAAGCAGAGACATTTTTCAAAATGCTGAGTCAATGTCAGGGTTTGATATTCATTGCTCTGTGGATCATAGTATCCATGGTTCCTGAAATAGGTAAATGTCACTAATTGTGTGGGGGATATTTAACATAGTAAACGTTGACAGAAAAAGGTCCATCTAGACTGTCCAGTGAGTTATTTTTTTTATTTTTTTTTAATTCTTAGGGTAATTATTGCTCTATGCAGGTTACCCTAGTCAACATGGGTTACCCTTTTCTTTGTCTCCATCATTTACCTACTAGGAATCCTCTGTGCTTATCCCATGTCATTTTGAATTCCATTACCATTCTTGTCCTCACTACCTCTACTAGGAGAGCATTCTATACATCTCTCGCTCTATAGTTTTCTTTTCATCAAAAAAAGTTTGATTCCTGTGCATTATTAATACATTTCAGGTATTTAAAAGCTGTATCATATTACACCTGCCTCTGCTCTCCTCCAGTATTTACATATTTAGATTCTTCAGTCTCATCTCACAACTCTTTTGGTACAGGCCCCACACCATTTTGGACACCTTTCTCAGTACTGCTTCGATTGTGTCTCTATTCTTTTAGAGATATAGTCTTCATAACTGAAAACAGTATCCCAGTTAAGGCCTCACCAATGACCTGTATAGAGGCATTATCACACCCTTTTTTCCTGCTGGTTATGTCTCTCTCTATGCAGCCCAGCATCCTTCTGGCCTTAGCTACCGCTTTGTCACATTGCTTTGCCACTTTCAGATTGCCAGACACTATCACTCCAAGGCCTGCCTCCCAGTCCATTCACATCAGACTTTCATCCCCCATCATCTAGAGCTCCTTTGGATTGTGGCACTCAAATTCATGACTCTGTACTTCTTGGCATTGAATCCCAGCTGCCAAACCTTCTCAAGTTTTCTTAGATTGCTTTTCATTTTCTCTACTCCTTAAAGTGGGTCCACTCGGTTGCAGATCTTAGTGTCATCCGCAAAAACACAAACGTTTTCTTCTAACCCTTCCGCAATATCACTTTCAAAGTGATTGAACAAAAACAGTTCCAGAACTGATTTCTGAGACACTCCACTTTTCCCTCCTCAGAGTATGTACCATTTATGGATACTCACTGTCATCTAAAAATCAATCAGTTTCTGATCTATTCCACCCCTTAGGATCCATTCCCAGGCTTTTCAATTTATTCATGAGCTTCCTATGTGGGACCATATCAAAAGCTTTGCTGAAATCCAGATAATTCACTTCAAGCACTCTTCCTTGGTTTAATTCTCTAGTTAGCCAATCAAAAAAGTCAATCAGATTTGTCTGACATGGTCATCTTCCAGAGTGTAATCGAGATCGAGCTGTCTGCAGAATCATTGCTAAAAGATAAGAGTTTATGGCAATATTTATAATTACCTTTGCTGTTTGCATTGATCGCTTCTGTTTGGTATACCTACCACGGCAATATTGTTAAGTGACCACAGCACCATATTTACTGACAACAAGTTTCAGAGACCATCTGATGCCTCTCACATACACTCTATTTGAATAATCAAGAATGTTTAATTGATGAAGTTGAGCCCCTGATGCAGCCCCATTGTAAGAGGGTGAAACTCGGCCTGACTCGGGCAATTTTAAAGATATTTAATTCTACAATAAAGAATCAAAAAATGTGGACATTTTGGCTTTTAATTCTCAACTTGTTGCATCCTCTAGTATAGCCATGATGCCTTGGATCATGCAACCCACTGCATTGCATATAGTTCACTATCCTTTCCTCTGGAAGCATCGCTATTAGTTTTTCTACCACAGAGGTAAGGCTAACCATACTGTAGTTTCCAGGCTCCTCTCTGCCACCATTTTTGTGAAGTGGGATCACACTCACCCTTCTCCAGTCCTGTGTTACCACTCCTGCTTCCAAGGATCTATTGAATAGGTCTTTCAGTGGACCTGCCAGCATCTCTCTGAGCTCATTCAAAATCCTGGGATGTATCTCCTCCGGTCCCATTTCATTTTCCGTTTCTCTAGTTCCACTCAAACATTCTCTTTTGTAACTCAAGTGGTATCTACTAGAGATGTGCTTCGGGTAAAAACTTCGTGTCGGGCTTCGTTTCGGCCGCCCCCCCCCCCCCCCCACGGGAATTTTGTTTTTTTCCGTGGTTCGAGGGTTTTTTCCGGAGGCCCCGATTGTTGGGTTAGCACGCACTATCATTAGTGAGTTAGCACGGACTAACTCCCATTAGCGCGCACTAACTCAAAAATGAATTTTTTCCAACATTTCAGAAAAATTCAATCATTTTTCGGTTCTCCCGAACTATTCCGAATTAGCAATTTTGTTGACATTGCCTAATTTGGGAAAAATGATTGCACATCCCTAGTATCTACCCCACTCCCACCCATGCTCTTACTAACTTTCCGCAAGATCTTCTTCAATGAACACTGAAATGAAGGGTTTGTTTAACGTGTAACCCCACCCAGGGGTGCCTATCCTGCATGGGTGGGGCGATAAAAGTATTTGTAAGTTCTTTGTGGCAGGAACCTTGACTAGCTCTTTTCTGTGCCCTTTTCCCCTTTGGCTTGGGGGGGAAAGGGTTCCTTTCGGGTCCCAGTGCAGGGGTGGCTGACAGCCTTTTGGTATTCCCTGGGAGAGGGGTCACTTCACTTCTTGTGTGCCGTGTGCCAAATGAATACATGGGATGTTCTAGATGAGTGTCCAAACATAGGTACACTGAATGGAATAGTTGCCCATGGCACAATAAATATGTTTCCAGTACCACAGTCTCTTTTCTCTTCTTGGTTACAATATTCACCTCTGTCTGTGCAGGGATTTTTCAGTAGGCAAGGGATCCTACCATCCTCCTGGATTAGGTGAAATGGAGATCCCGATGGGCAGGATAACCTTTTGGCAGGTCAGGAAAACCCCTTCCACAAATAGCCAAAAATCCTGTCCTCGCACAGGGAATAAATCCTCTCTCTCATCAGAGGCTGAAAACCACTGATGGGCATCCTCTAGAATATTTACAGTTCTGTTACTTACAGTTAGCAGGTTTTTCACTTCTTTAGATTTATTTCAGTCTCTGACTCTCCTCAGGACCCCAACAGGGGGATCCCCCAGAAGCAGATTTTCTTACCCTGCACCACTACCGGTGGGAAGGGGCAGCCAACAATCTTCCTCCTGGATGTCTAACTTAATACTCTTTTCCCTTAACCAAAGATAACATCAGAGTTATTCCTTGCAGTGGATCACGTCCTCGGAAGGGCAGGTCTTCCTTATCCCCAGGCGTCCTGAACACAGGGTTCCCCATTCCCTGAATCCAGGAAAGGCCCAGGTGTCCAGCACTTCCTCCTTTCCGCACAATCCCTCCATTTCAGTTATAAGATACTGTTTTTGACAAAAATAACTACTACTCCCCCTTTTTTGCCCTCTATATCTTTCCAACAAGTTATAGCATGAGATGACTATATCCCACTCATGAGGCTCATTGAATCAAGTTTCCGTAATAGTGACAATGTCCAAGTCTGCCTCCACTATCAGGGCCTGCAAATCTGGAACTTTGTTGCTCAGATTGGCATTTGTGCATATAGCTTTCCAGCTGTTTCCCCTTGGCTTACTGCTCTTCCCAGACACCTTTTCTGTGCTTTTCCTAAAAGTAGACTCATTTTGTTTTTCTCTCCAACCACTTCCTGTATGTGTATGCACTGGGGGTGACATTTCAGTTCCATTACCTCCTTCTGTCACCCCTGTCCTGGTGTTTAAATGCCTGATAGTTTATGTTCTGAGTTGCTCACTTACGGCCCAATTTTAAAAGGGTCATGCACGTGAAAAAAAAGGGGGTTACATGTGTTGCTGGGCCTTGCACGTGGCACGCTCATTTTAGAATGGGCCCGGTCACGCGCGTAAACCCCCATTATGCGCCGAAGTGCCGGGCCCTGCAAAAGAGGAGGGCTGGGGTGTGGTCTGGGTGGGGAGGGTCAGGGCAGGGGGGTGGGCCAGGACAGCGGCATTAGCCGCTGTCCTGAGGAAGCGCGTGCCAGCAGTCGGCCAGCGTGCGGAGATTACTTCTGCTCCAAGGGAGCAGTAAGTATTAAAATAAAAAAGTTAGGGATAAGTAGGTTTAGGTTAGGGGGTCAGAGAGGAGAGGGGAAAAGGTAGGAAGGGTAGGGTTAGGATAGAAAAGTTCCCTCCCAGTCCGCTGCTTAATTGGAGCGGACTGGGAGGGAACCAGGGGAGGCCTGATTGTGTCGCTGCGTGTATTTTGCTAAAATCTCCCCCCCTCCCCCCCCCGGGCACAGCCATCGGGTCTTAAAATCAACCCCTAAGGATCCTTTCTCCTGTTACAGGTAGATGCAGGCCATCTTTTCTATACAGATTTATTATTCAATCATTGCCCTAACCCCCAGTGTATCCAAATTCCTTCTTTTTTACACAAGGTTGTGAGCCCTTTGGGGACAGAGAAATAACGACAGTACCTGAATGTACTCTACTTTGAAGTGCTGAATAAAGCGAAAATATAAATAAATAAACATATTGAAGTTATCTACATGACCTAACCTTTCCCTTCCCTTTCCAAAAGAGAAAATATTCTAAGCAAACTGTAAATAGACCAATGATCATACATAGTCATGCCCAACAGCACTAGTTTTTACTGTGAAACAGCAGTGGTAAAGTTACGATGGTCTATTTATACATTTTATAGCTGTACTGCAAAGAGCCAATATGTAGAGGAGGATCGGTTGATATCATCTTAATTCTGTAAATGACAGCAGTAACTAAACTCTTGAAAGGAGATATACCCATTTTATTTATGATTACAGCTTTAGCTATGAGCAGCTGCATCTCTTGTTCAAAACTGTGAGCAAAATCTTAAACTATTAGGATTAAAAAAAAAAACCATACTGTATTCATCAAAACCACCCCTACCTAGTCCAAAGCTCATTCCACGATAAATGGCAGGGCAGCCCTAGATCATCACTGTGTAGTACCAGGCTCAACAGATTAGGAATCCACTCTCACTTTGTTAAAGCCTTCTTGATTAGGATTCAGAAGAAGATGACATGATTTATTCTGTTATGCAGCCAGAATGAGGCTGATATATTTCTCTATTAGCAGGGCCGGTGCAAGGGGATTTGGAGCCCTAAGCGAGCCTTCTCCCTTGAGTCTCCCCACCCCCTCCCCCCCCGGGTGGCGCCGCCACTCCCCGGTCTTGGCCCCGAATCCTACCTCATCCTCGATCACGCCCGCCGACTATGTGGTTTTCCGGGTCACGAGCAGGTTGGGCACTGCTCGCGACCCGCCAAATCTCTACTCCTCTTTGCCACCGCTTGCGGCCCCATATGGCTCGCACCCAGTGGTGCACCAAAGGTCTCCAGTGCCCGGGGGCCAATGCATTTGTGTGCCTCTCCAGCATCGCCCCCTTAATCCTTCTTGTACTAATGCTTAAGGTCACAGAAAATCAGTGGCGCTCTCTAGACAGAAGAATTGTTGGGGGAGGGGGGAGACAACATAACATTTCTTCATCACACCCACCTCTATAGCATGGATCCTACTTTAAAATTGATTATAAAAAAAAAGTGTTAATAAAAAAGTCCAAAGTGTCTTCTGCGTAATTTTAAAAAGCTGGCCAGTTTCACACTATAAAATTATTTGATAGCCTCATTCAACTAATTCTATATGGCTATGAGAGTGAAGTCTGGAATATATAGGAAGGGGCAGAATGTCAATATAAATCCTGCACCTCCAGTTCTGTAACTCTGTGCATCCACTGAAATTCCCCCAAACAATGGAGCTTGGATGTTTCCCTTACAGTTCATCATACTAAAAGATATTTTCAAATTCTGGTGTCACCTCACAGTAACAGCAGCACAAACACCTTCCACTGCCAGGCACATTGTGAACTAACACAAAACCCCGCAAAAAAGACACTCAAAATCTATCCTGCAATCCCATCGTAACATAACAGTAATAACACCAAGGACTCAAACAACAATAACACTACCTGTGAAAAAGCAAGGGTAAATATTACACTGGGCCCTAGAATACCAATACACGACCTACTGAGGAAACAAAACAAACCCGATTGCTATAGATCCCTATACAGACACTATATGCTAGCAGAATATCTCACCATGGTCACACACACAGAGCAGAGACAGACCCTCACCAAATACAGAATAAAGCCACACAAAGTATAAATAGAAATGTGCAGACAAAAACTGAACAGTAAAACGCATCATGCCAAACTCTATACAATGTAACAATGGAAAGCAAAAGATTTCACCATTCCTCATGAAACAAATCAATAAAATCAAGATTTATAAATCATTAATCATAATTATAAAACCATACAAATAAAATAATTTCAAAACAGCTGATGAATAGAATATCCAATAATTAAAGACGCATGCAAATTTTGAAAGCTTTACCAAACACCAATAAAATATTTCAAACACCAGACACATTACATACTACCTAATAATTAAAATGGTAGTCAATCAAGAAAAATGAACTTAAAAAGCCACCTTTACTTACCCTCTCCAGCAGTTCTCCTTCTCCTTTCCCTTGCAGGCCACACCAGAAGCAGCAGTAGCTGCTGAAGCTGTCCTCACAGTTCTCTTCCTTAGGGACCACAACCAGTCTCTTCTCTCTCTCACACACATACACACCAGTCACACCCTCAGGACCAGTTTCTGTCTCTCACACATCAATCATCTCCCCAACCAGTCACTCCTCTTTCTCTCTCTTTCTCACACACACAAGCACACACATACCAGTCATCTCCCTGATCAGTCTCGCTCACACGTCACCTCTCCGAAGTGCCGGGCCTCTCTGGCCAGTCTCTCTCAATCACACAATGTTCTCGCTTTCTCTTACTTACACACAGGCTTTCAATCACACACATGCTCTCTCTGTTTCACTCACACACAAGCTCTCAATCACACACATGTTCTATCTCACTTACAAACAGGCTCAATCACACACATGCCCTCTCTCACAGCCACAAGCCAGCCAAAAACATGCTCCATCTCTCTTGCACACACACATTGACACACACAAGCACCCTCCCTGACTCACATATACACCACACACATACAGAAGTACCCTCCCTGTCTCACATACACGAAGCACCCTCCCTGTCTCACATACACATTATACTCTCACAGAAGAACCTTGCTTTCAGACTTGCAGCATTTTTCACTTTTACTAAAAGTGAAAGTGATGCTCCCAACTGTTAAATAAGAAAACCACATTCCTATCAGAAGGCAAAATGACACCCTTACTTCAGGTTCTGTCCTCCCAAGGGACAGCCACCCACACCATACAGCTTCTCTTGTTTTACGCTTTCAGGCAATAAAGCAAGTGTCTTTCTTCAAACTATCAGTCATATGGTTATTCATGGGGGAGATATGGAACAGAAAGATATCCTTAGTCAGCTTCCTTTTTAAATGGGAAGATTCCAGTCTTAGTCATTTAAAAATATACATTTTCTAAAGGCTTAAAAAAAAAAAAAGAAAGCAAAATCGTTTCAGATTGGAACTATTCTAGTCTTCATGCTTAAATTATGCTTAAAAAAAACCCCAACAACCTGGCGTCAGTATCTTAAATTTGTGATTTTGCTGAGATGAACATTTTAAATACTTTAATTTTTTTTTTACTTTAGTATTTGTCTCTACCCACTTTGTTAAATTTTATTTTCCAGAAGAGGGATGCTTAAAATTCAGTAATTTCATCTTTCATCCAACTTTTCAACAAAACCAGCACAAAAGTTGAGGTCTATGTATTATCACATTTCATTTTTTTAAACTGGCAGATTCCTTTCTCGCATACATATCGCATACACACACACAGAAGCTCCGTTCCTTTCTCACATACACATCACATCACATACACACACACAGAAGCACCATTCCTTTCTCACATACACACAACATACACACACACAAACAGAAGCTCCGTTCCTTTCTCACATATACATCACATCACATACACACACACCCACAGAAAGAAGATCGGCGCAGCCGGTCTAGCTGATCACGTGGCCGAAGAAAGGAAGATCGGCGCAGCCGGAGACCAGGCGCCGAGACTTAGGGGGCGCCGCGGCAGGCAGCCAGCCCCCGATTCTCCCTGCCTCCTCACCCCCCCAGCGCCACACTCCCGACGCCCTCCCTGGTGGTCCAGCGAAGGGCCCGGGAGCGATCTGCCGCTCCCAGGGCCTCGGCTGCCACTAAGCAAAATGGCACCAGTGACCTTTAGCCCCTTTCAAAATTCTGCTGCCTGCCGCGGCGCCCCCTAAGTCTCGGCGCCCTAGGCACAGGCCTAGCTCGCCTAGTGGTTCCTCCGGCCCTGTCTATTAGTATTTCTGGGGTGCAATCTTAACATTATTTTAACCCAGTTTTACTTTTATAATGCAGTTTCCTTCAGCCTGGGTAAACACATTGGCAAAGATTTCTTTTCCATGCCCAGCAATTTTTTTCTTAGTTTACAAATTGTGTTGTTTCTGGGTGGCAATCACAGCTGAGAGTCTTTTCTCATTTTAAACTACTCACTATAAAGTTCATGTAGGTTCACAGGTGCTGTATTCCTCCTGTTTCCTTTCCCCCATCAGACAATGCCGAATCCTTCAGCTGTACCCAAGGAACTTGAAGCAAACATGAGTGTTTTCAGCAGAATGCAAGTACAATAAATATGAAATACTTCTACAATGAAAATCTTTACAACAAAAGATCAAAATTGGATCCTGTTGGGCTGACCTATTTTCTAAACCTTCTCCAAATGAGGCACGAATGGATAAAAGCTCCATCGGTGTGTAAGAAGGTGAAGGCTGTCATAGCGAGAGGTGAAGAAGCAGAAGGAAACTGCACACATAGAAATAGATTAGGTGATGTTGACACTGAAATGAATGTGGAGGGGGTCAATGTTTTCATAACCCACACAGGTGCAAATTACATGGATACTTTTGTTCTTTTGGAATTTTCAGTGAATTTTCAAAAAGGAAAATCAGGATAGTTCCTCCTTAAAAATCCATTTAACACTTGTTTTATTCTTTTAGAGTTCCTGTGGGGGAGGATGTTGGTTTGGAAAAAGTGCTGGTTTTTTTTACTGGACTTGAGCCGTAATAAGTAGGGCTGGGTATTCATTTGAAACAAAATAGGAAATATTGATGATATTTCTTATTTTGTTTCATTTTGGAATTTTAAAAAAATGATAGGAAAAACCACAAGCTTTTGTGTTGTATTTCTTGTTTTTTTTGGAGGGGTTTGCCAAAAAAGCAATATTTTGTAAAAAAAACAAACAAAACCCAGAACCCACCTCGGCCCTTTCTGTTTATTAAAATATTGATTCCCCCCCCCCCCCCCCCCCCACCATCTGACTCCCATTGCCTATTCCAAACCACCCTCCTGACCCCCCAGAACTAACCAAAATATCATTGGTGGTCTAGCAAGGGCCCAGTGTTGCACTGGAGGTGGACCCTTGGCCTGGTGCAGGATTGATACGGCCCTCTGGTTGGACCCAGAGAGCGCTTGCCACCAGGAAGCGGAGCACATGAGGAGACAGAGGCTAGCTGGAGCTTCACCAATAACAGTCCGGGGTTTCCGTAGGTTGAGCCCTTGGGTACCCAGACCGCCTGGACTTAGCTGGGCCTCAGATGGTCTCCCGGAGAGGTAGCAGACGGGTGTGCCCACCACATGTAAGGGTGCTTGGGTGATGCAGAGAGGATGGACCAGACCAGTTCAGGAAGGCTCTCCGGGCGAGGCAGGCAGTGCCTGCGGGTCTAGTCGGGTGAAGGCCGCAGATAGAATCCAAGCAGGTCTGTCTGGAAGTCATGGAAGGCCAGAAGAGAGTGTCCAAGTGCAAGGGTCAAAGCCAGAGTATCCATCCAGAAGTGGTCAGCCAAAGCAGGGGTCAATACCATGGTCAGTCCGAGCATAGTCAAGGCAAGCGAGGGTCAGTTCCAGACAGCAGACGAAGAGAGTAGTTAGGCAGGCAGTGGTCAGTTCCAGGCAGCAGACAAAGAGACTAGTCAGGCAGGCCGAGGTCAGTACCAGAGATGAGTCCGAGAAGATACTACCTGAGTAGGGACACAGGAAGGAACACAGGGCGCAGGAACACTGGAACACATGGAGACGCAGGAACACTGGAGCCGACTGGAACACAGGAGCAAGCAGGAACAGGAAGACAAGCAGGAATACAGGAACGCAGCAAACGTGGGACACCGAGGTGTAGACCCGTTTGCCAAGGCGAGGTCCTGGGGGACAGGGCCTCGCTTTTAAACTGGTTAGGTGACGTCATCGGGCTGCACTACGGAGCTGGTTCCCGCACTTGGCCCTTTAAAGGGCCGGGTGGTCCGCAAGTGCGTTCCTAGAGTCGGGGCCAGCACCAGAGCTAGGCCCGATGTGGAGGGCCTAGGAGACGCCACCGCGGGACGCCTCAGATGGGCGGTGCAGGCAGTGGAAGCGGGAGAGGAAGGCCCGGGACCCACTAGTGAAAGAGCAAGGTGAGCAGGCCCGGGCGCAGGCCTAGCGCGGACGGGACGCGCAACACCGGGGAGTGAGGAGGATCAGCTGGTGGGAGGAGCTCAATATTTTAATAAACTGGGTTGGGGTGGGTTCTGGTTTTTTTAAACAAAATAAAACAAAATATATTTGGGGTGGACCCAAAAAGACCACCCCCGAAATGATTGCAAAAATGATATGAAAATGATTTTGGGTACAACCCTTAGCAATCAGATATTGTTTTGTTTTAATTGAGCAAAAAACTGTGGTTGCCATATTAGTCTACTTGGATACGTGGAATTAAAGGTCAACAGGCAAGTTGTATTAAATTAGTCCAATAAAAAGGTATCACCTACATCTGTGATGTGCTTTTAAGAGTAATCCTCTATTAATAGGTCAGTAAAGAAACAGCTCAATTGCTCTAGGTTTAAATAGAACAATATAGTCTAGATGTTAGGTATATGCATATTAAGAGTATGCAATTTTTTTTTGTTTTGTTTTCATGTAACCCTTAGTTGGGTGTTTTAAGTTCCAAGGCCACACAATCTTATTTATATCTTCTGGATCTTCTGGGACTGCTCCAGCTAGCTATTCATTCCCACACTGACTCTTAATCCCTGGGGGACGGGTGGGGGACGACGACACACACTCTTTTGCTGGGAGGAAGCTCACATTTATGGTCCAGACAATTAAAGAAGGTCACCAGTGTGTGCCGTACTTTACATGCGTCTCATGAGGTCAGAGGCTGGCTGTTAAAATAACGTTTACTGATTCTTAAAGTTAAAGTAAAGTCCAATGTCCAAAATGATGAGTGTACATCTGACTGTGGTTACAGGTTTCTTTCTGTGTAGGTAGGTGTCCTTATTACAGGCCTCTGGTTAGTGCCCATGGTGATTTTAAGTGCACTTACTCTCCCAGCAACTGTGCTGTGGGAATCCTAGTGGAGGGGTCCCCTTTGCTTTTCAAAAATCCTACCTTGAGAGATCTTCATTCCTGTGGATATTCTGCCTGTCCTGATTCCTTGGAGGGAAATCCAGATGGGATCTTCTTCTCTTGCTCTTCCTTCCTTTCATTCAGTTGTTCATTTTGCTTAGCTGTTACTGTAAGTGATTTCTCTGGTGGAAAAATCTGGAGATCAGTCCATTCACAGCACTGAAATCCCAGCAGGGAAAGGGGATCCAAAAACTTCCCCAGTACACTATAGTTCCAAAAATGCTTTAAGTCTTAATCAGGATATCTTCTCTGCCCTCACTGTGTCTCGCAGCAGGATCCATCACCGGTGCTTGCCTACCTAGGGAGTAGAGTAGCCTCACAGGTCTTTGGTCCCCTGAAGAGAACCCCTTCCCCCAAAGGGGTATCAGACTTTAAAAGTCTATCTCACTGTAAATTATAAGAAGGACCATCTGGCAGGGAGGACATGGTGAGGTGTCTCTTCTAAAACAAAACTCTTTTGGGCAAGGCCGGAAGGCCCTATCAGAGTGTGGAGAAAATACATGTTGTCTCTGCAGCTGCTCTCTCTAACTGAACCCCCTAAGTCTTAAAATGGCTGGGCTAAATAGCATTGAATATCATCCAATCAGAATCTCCAGCTATCTAAGTGTGTTCTAAGGACAGGGATATTGGCATCTAGTGGCCAGACCTGCTAGGGGTACCACATTCATTTTTAGCGTGCACTAATTTTTATAGTGCGTACTAACCCCAATTAATGCATACAAATGCAATTTAGTGCACACTAAGTTGATGTTCCAAAAATATTTGTAAATAAAAGAAAACCATTCTAACTGGTCGTTAAGGCCCTGAGGATTAACAGTACACAGATCAAAAATCTAGTGCTGTTCTCTGATTTTTTATCTGTGTACTCTTATTCCTCAGGGCCTTAACGACCAGTTAGAATGGTTTTCTTTGATTTAAACATATTCTTTGAACTTTGGTTTTTGTTTGTATGAGTTTATTTTATAAACTTGTGCTTCTGCTTACATCACTTCCGATTCCTCCATGTTATATCTGTGAAGGGTAGCGAAGATGTGAGCCCTTAGTGCTGAAGCACAGTTGACACAGGCTCTTAGGCGAACCTACTAGGCCTACACTGACAGCTGATGGACATATCCTGTAGCTGGACAGTCTGGAGTTTCACCTATACCTGCCGCTTCCCCTGCAGGTTGAGCCTTTGGGTTCTGATGGCTGGTGGGGCTTAGGCGGGTCCCTAGGGAGTTGAAGTGAGTTATATTCCAAAGGCACACTGGGGTCAGGGCAGGTAGCAGACTAAGGGTGTCAGAGACAGGGCAAGGTTGGAGAAGGTGGCTAACAAGAATGGCCAGGTCCAAGTAAGTGGTCAAATCTAGGCAGCAGGCTATCATGGTCACGTCCAGGCAAGAGGTCAAAATCCAGACAGTCAGGCCAAGGGTGGATGAAGACACAAAGAAGACACTGGGCTAGATGGATAGGACAATGCAAGACTGGATAAGGAGGGGTGGACGAAGAAGGCTGAAGAAGACAAGGCTGGGCGAGGCAAGACTGGAAGCAAAGCTGGATGAGACAAGGCTGAATATAGGAATGCGAAACAACAGGAACTAGGAGCGCGCAAGCCACATGCACTGCTAAGGCAAGAGATCTGTTGCTGAGGCACTGATGCAAGGTCCAGAGGTGCCTTAAGTAATGCAGACAGTAAATGTCTTCAAAGGGCTCTACAGGGACTTTTCACGCCAAGGTCCTTTTAAGTCCTGGAGCACACATGTGCACATGTGCATAAAGAGGCCCAGGGAACAGCAGGAAGAAGAAGAAGAAGAAGAAGGTGTCCGAGCACTGCACACCATTCCCAGCAGCGCACATGTACTGGAGGAAGGCCCTGCCTTGCCTGGGGTGAATGTGGTGGCTCACAGGACCAACACATGAGCCGCCCATCTTAACAGTACCCCCCATTCAAAACATCCTCCCCAATCTTCTGGGCTTGGGTTTATTGGGAAACCTCTTGTGGAATACGAATACGAGTTGGTGGGGCTTGCAGATTGGAGATCGGCTCTCTAGAATTTTACTCAGGTCCATTGTTTTTCCAGGAGATAAGAAACTGCAACTAGTTTCAGACTCTTTGGAAATCTAAAATCTCCTGGACCTCGAATTAATTGTCTTTTTCTGTAGCAACTTCTGTGGTCTGGAGGGGTGGTCTGCCAAGCTAAGAAAGAATGGCAGGTTTCAACAGTTAGATGTGATAAACATTATGAATTCATAAAGGTGCCTGTAGTATGAGCTTGTAAGCCACAGGGCCAGTTGTCACACAATGGGAAATGGACCCATGAATAGTGGTGTGAACTTTAAAGACGGCATCTTTAAGTGCAGGTTTTTGGCACTGAGCCAAATCAGGCTTCCCAGGTGAAGCTGAGGCACTGGGAAACATTTCTTGTCTGCATGTTTTTTAAAAACACTCCACTGCTTGCTCTAGGAGACGGTGTGTCTTGTCTTCTGTCAAAGTTCCTGGAATTCCTATCAGGTTAACTGCCGGGGAAGGAACAGAGATTGGAACTCGTCTTGGTGTATGAGGATGGCAACTGAACTTAATGTAGAAAGGCAATGACCCTGTGGAACTGCTCACATGTTATTATAGCAGAATTCAGCCTATGGAAGGAGGGAGGCCCGATTATTCCGCCACTGGTTCACATAGGCTCATAGATAGGCCTTGAGACTCTAATTCATTTGCTCGGTTTGTCCATTGTTCTAGGGGTGGTAAACTGAAATGAAATCCAACATAATCCCAAACTTTCTGCACTAGCCTTCCCAGGTCTGATAGGATGTAAAGGGGGAGCATGTGCAAATGGAAGATATGTTGGACAAAAAGTTTAGCCAGTTCAAGAGTGGATGGGAGGTCTGGAAGGGACATGAAATGAGCCATTCTAAAATATCTTTCCACTACCACCTATAAAGTGGTGTTGCTGCCAGAGAGGGGAAAGTCAGTGATGAAGTCAGTGGCCAAATGGGTCCAGGGTTCCTTGGGGGTTGGCAGTGGCTGCAACAAACCCCATGCTCACACACTCTTATTCATGGCACATATGGGGCAAGATTCTATTTAACGCTTCACATTGGTCTTCATCTGAGGCCACCAGTAGTGTCAGATGATTAATTACAAGGTTCAGGTGAGACCTGGGTGCTCTGCCAAGCTGGAGTCATGAGCCCACTAATGAATCTTCTGTCATAGGTGCTGGAGAACCACAGTTTTCCCAGGAGGAACTATGAATGTGGCAGCGACTACAATGTTCGCAGAGTCAATAATATGCCATGGGGATTCCAGTTAGCCCTCAGCATGAAAGGAATGTAGAAGGACATCAACTCATTGGTTTTTCTCAGCAGATGGTAGTGCACTCAAAGTCAAACTGATGAAAAAAGAATGACAGCAGACTTTCCAGGAGTTCAGTCTCTGCGCTTGTGCTAGATGCTCTAGGTTTTTGTGATCCATATAGATAGTTGCTAGGTGCTTGGCTCCTTCCAGCAGGTGTCACCATTTTTTCAAGACTAGCTTAACCACCAGTAGCTCATGATCCCCAATGGAATAAATATTGTCTTCTGGAAAGAATTTCTTCAAAAATTAAGAACAGGTCACAAGTGTACCATTATGGTTATGCTGTAGGAGGACAACACTTACCCTTAGGGTAGAGGGATCTATCTCCAGGTTGAATGGCTTGGATGGATCTGGGTGGTATAGGCACGGATAAAGGACGAACTCCTCTTTGAGAGCTCAAAAGCTTGGTTAGCATCCATGGTCCAGTTCTTGGGGTCTGAGACCTTTTTAGTTAGGGCAATGAATGAGGCCGCAAAGGAGGATACATTGCCTATAGTAATTTTTGAACCTTAGGAAGCACTGCAAAGTCTTAAGGTCTACAGGTCAGGGCCACTCCAGTATGACTTTTAATTTACCTGGGACAATACAGAAGCCTTGTAGAGAAATAGTATATCAAAAGAAGGGAAGTTCTTCCTGTTCGAAGATACACTTATCTACCTAGGCGTACAGGAATGCTCATGGAGTCTCTGGAGGACCTGTTTCACATGATGTCAGTGCTCCGACAATGACTTTGATAAGTCTAGAATATCATCCAGGTAAACTACTACATGGGAGTAGAGAAAGTCCCGGAAGATCTTGTTTACCATAAATTGGAAGACTGTGGGGGCGTTGCATATCCCAAAGGGCATCACTAGGTGAGAGACAGAGGAGTGATGTTCTGATTGCGTCTGTTATAGAACTGCACAACCACTGTCCTGTTAGGAATGAAACGTAATATCTGGAGAGAGGAACTTTATCTCTATGGAATGAAAGTAACAGTTGGGGAGTGATTTGAAAGGACACAGTTGGGGGCACAGTTGGCACTTTTTGGGTTTTTTTTTTTTAGAAGTGCAAGGGGACAGGTTGTTTGAACAGAAGCTATCTAGAATGTCACACTTTCTGCTTTATTATGCATTCATTCATTTATTTATTTATTTTGCGTTGGCCGTGCCTCTGAGATTTTATGTTCTTTTATTTTTCCAATTGGTACAGACATGTTCTGTGTTCTTTCTCTTGATCAGAAAAAGAAAACAAAAAAGAAACTTCAGCCCAAAGCTGAGCTGGAATGAATGTTTGGAGACTAAGGAGTGTCCTTTGCCTTTCCCACATGGATTTTCCTGAGAGGGACCACCGGTCAGGCTCAGAGTTTGGAGACAGACACACACCAGTTCTTTTATTAAACAGTATAGTGAACCACCAGAGGTGGCAGTAGTGAGCTGGAACCTCCCGGCTGGGCTGTAGTCCCTCTGATACTGGAACAGCGATCCCAGGATGGCAGAGCTGTAGAGAAAGTAAGTATAGTGAGTAGGCAGGGTAAGCAGGGTTCAGGAACAGAACCTAGATGGTAACACTCACACAATGGTCTCTTGAAGCAGCCCAGGAGCTGGAATGGATTAGGCCCTCGAGGAGCGAGTACCTGGTTCCAGGGAAAGCTCTGAGAGAAGGATGGTAACTCACTGGTGTTGTAGGCAGAGATGACTTCCTGGCAGAAGTGGTACTCAGAAGCAGTGAGCCCTCGAGGAGCGAGTACCGGTTCCAGACTGCGACCTGAAAGGCAAAAGAGAAATGAGGCCCCCGAGGAGTGGGTACCCCTGGTAAATCCGAGGAGGTAGAGTAGCTAGGAGCGTAAGAAACTTTCCTTTCCTTGCTAACTCGATTAGTTAGCGAATTCAGAGAAACATAGAAACATAGAAATGACGGCAGAAGAAGACCAAACGGCCCATCCAGTCTGCCCAGCAAGCTTCACACATTTTTTCTCTCATACTTATCTGTTTCTCTTAGCTCTTGGTTCTATTTACCTTCCACCCCCACCATTGAAATATCTAGCTTGATTAGTTAGGGGTAGTAGGGGTAGTAACCGCCGCAATAAGCAAGCTACACCCATGCTTATTTGTTTTACCCAGACTATGTTATACAGTCCTTATTGGTTGTTTTTCTTCTCCCCTGCTGTTGAAGCAGGGAGCTATGCTGGAAATGCATGATGTATCAGTCTTCTCCCATGCCGTTGAAGCAGAGAGCCATGCTGGATATGCATCGAAAGTGAAGTATCAGACACATTTGGTTGGGGTAGTAACCGCCGTAACAAGCCAGCTACTCCCCGCTTTGTGAGTGCGAACCCTTTTTTCTTCTCCCCTGTCGTTGAAGCAGAGAACTATGCTGTATATGCATTGAAGGTGAAGTATCAGGCTTATTTGGTTTGGGGTAGTAACCGCCGTAACAAGCCAGCTACTCCCCTCTTTGTGAGTGTAAATCCATTTTTCCACATTTCCTCTTGCTGTTGAATCTTAGAGCGATGTTGGAGTCACAGTAAGCATGTGTATGTTTATTGAATAAGGGTATTGTCTCCAGGCAGTAGCTGTCATTCTGGTGAGTCACCCACTCTTCATTGGCAGCCTCTTGACTTTATGGATCCACAGTGTTTATCTCACGCCCCTTTGAAGTCCTTCACAGTTCTGGTCTTCACCACATCCTCCGGAAGGGCATTCCAGGCAACCACCACCCTCTCCGTGAAGAAATACTTCCTGACATTGGTTCTGAATCTTCCTCCCTGGAGCTTCAAATCGTGACCCCTGGTTCTGCTGATTTTTTTCCTACGGAACAGGTTTGTCGTTGTCTTTGGATCATTAAAACCTTTCAAGTATCTGAAAGTCTGTATCATATCACCTCTGCTCCTCCTTTCCTCCAGGGTGTACATATTTAGATTCTTTAATCTCTCCTCGTACGTCATGCGATTAAGATCCTCCACCTTCCTGGTCGCCCTTCTCTGTACTGCTTCCATCTTGTCTTTGTCTTTTTGTAGATACGGTCTCCAGAACTGAACACAGTACTCCAGATGAGGCCTCACCAAGGACCTGTACAAGGGAATAATCACTTCCCTTTTCTTACTCGATATTCCTCTCTCTATGCAGCCCAGCATTCTTCTGGCTTTTGCTATCGCCTTGTCGCATTGTTTCGCAGACTTCATATCGTTAGACACTATCACCCCAAGGTCCCTCTCCTGCTCCGTGCACATCAGCTTTCCCCCCCCCCCCCCCCATCGAATACAGTTCATTCGGATTTCCACTCCCCATATGCATGACTTTGCACTTCTTGGCATTGAATCTGAGAGACCTTAAATATCCGGTGCGGATGATGTCATCTCAGGGGGATGCCCCTGAGGTTCGTGCCACTGCTGGTACTTGAGTCAGGGCCACACCGCGCGCATGCCCTAGGCTTCTGGGAAACATGGCGGAGTGCAGCGTCTTGCCGGTCCGGGGATGCCGGAGGAGGGCGGCAAGATGACGCCGCGGCAGCCAAACATCCAACAAGCAAAGAGGGAGTCGCCACAGCGGTAAGGTGGGCGGAGTGGAGACGTTGGGCAGCGACGGTCGCAACATATTGCAACGATATTAAGTAGGAGAAACCACAGAAAAGCTGTATTTTTTGCCTTTATGATCAGGGCTTGGGGGTGCCTCAAAACTTAACACCAGCTCTGGGCTGGTGTTAAGTTTTGAAGATTAAAATGTGCACGTGGAGCGCACTTTTTTTTTACATGGGGGAGGTACTAGCAGCTAATAGCCACCTCAATATGGCATTTGCATGCGATGAGTGCTATTAGCGACACACCGGTATGGAATCATGTTTTGGATGCGCTAATCCCGATATTATATTGGGCATATGTCTAGCGCATCCAAAATCTGCATCCAACCATGCATTTAGAGGTGCGCTGAGCTCAGCGCCTGATATTGCATCAGCCCCTAAATGCGAGCTTGGGAATTATTTTACTCTTCATTATCTCGGGAATCTAAAGATAAGTTGCTGTTGACTGGTTATTCTACTCATTGACTTTGATTTGTACCAAAGTCCTAGTACCTACTGTATGTTCTTGTGAACTGGAGGAATGAGGTATGAATGGAGGAATGTGTGCAATGTTATATCTTGAGCTGCTATGGTAGTTTATTTTGTCTATGTATTAAAAAGTATTGTGATATGATTCTGTATTACGTTTTGGTCTTACAATGCTATTTGTTCTTTCAAATGGATTGGTTTTGTATCACATACATACATACCCTTCTGTGGTAGCATGCAAGGATTTTTTATTTGAGAACCCTAGGAAGGAAATATAACAAGACATTCTATACACAGGTCTAAGTTTCTGTCAGGTGAAGAAGAGAGGATAGGAAGTCTCAACTCACTAGTACTGGTTTACTTTCTGTCTAAATGCTTTTTCAGCCCACCCTTTCCCTTGTAAGTCAGGTGACAAAGCCAGGGAATGTTAACACCTTGCTGTCTGAGCTGGAGGATAACCTTCTGCTGTCAGTCCTCCAACAAGGTGGAGGGAAGGGTTTACTAATAAGAGATCAGCTTTCAGCCTAGCATGCTCCAGGCTTTAATCCAGTAGGATGGTTTCACAGAACCATCTTGGTCTACCTCCTTCTGTTGGGTCCCCTAGTATGTTCACTGGGGAAGCTTATGTATTTTATGCATACGCAAATGAAAAAGGGCAGTTGGACACATCATCAGATGCATTAGGCATGCCACAGTATACATACTGTAAAGAATTCCTTAAAAATACATATATAGTATATTTTTCAAGCATAGTAATACAATAATTAATGCCTGTATCACTAATTACTAGCCCAGCATTTTAAAATTTTGCCAATTTTATGACATGGTATTTCGTTTCTAATTCAAGTTTGCCTAGAAATACCAGCTATTACTCAGAAGCTATTACAAATGAGAACCAGAAAATGTTGTGTTTTTTCAATTCAAAGAGCTTTTTTTTTTATCTGGGAATAAATAGAACAAGGAAAATGCTACTCTATCATGCACTACTTGATAAAAGCAAATAAAGATTAACTTCTGGAGCAATGTGAAATTAAAGCAAAGGCTTTGAATGATGCTTGGGTAATTTAGAATCAGGAAATTTTATATATCAGAGATGATCTAATATGACCAGAAGTGAAAAAGATGAATGGAACAGAAACTCATGTAAATCTTGACATTCAAAAATAGTTATCAAAATCTTCAATGAATAATATTTGTTACTTATTGTGCACTATCGGGTAAATTTTAAAACCCGCGTGCCGATTTTATATCATGCGTGTATCGACACATGCATGTTCTAAAATATGATACCCGCGCACCTGATTTTATAATCCCAGCAAGTACGTGTGGGCGAGTTCAGGCTCACGCGTGCAATGGGGGGGGGGGGGGGGATTTTCAAATAAAATGTGTGGTGACGCAATAAGGCCTTCCCCAGTTCCCTCCCAGTCCACTCCAATTAAGGAAAGGACTGGGAGGGAACTTCCCTATCCCCCTAAATACCCTTCCTACCTTTTCTTCTCTCCTCCCTGACCCCTAACCCCTACCTATCTATCCTAATTCTTTTTGTTAAATAACTTACTGTTCCTTTGCCCACCCCTTCTACTGAGCTTGGCACTTCCATGCATATCAGGAGATACGTGCATAGCTGGGCCGTTTCTAAAATGTGCTTGGCATGTGCATGACCCAGCCACACATGTATCTCTCGGTATTTGCACACGCCGGGCTTTTAAAATTTGGCCCTATGCGTACTATACATATGTAAAAACCTTTTGGTTTGGGGACACCTAATCGGAGGGTCACAGCAAAGTTCCAGGGCTACTCTTTCAATCCCGGACCTCTTACTGTTCTCAAACATAAGGCTTCTGGCCCTGGGGCCTGGGGTTTACCAATGGGGAAGAGATGAACTCCGGGGCCCTCAGTACAGTAGGGATAATCCACCAGTAATTTCTCTCTCAATAATCTTTTCAAGTAATGGATACTCACTTTAGTAGAAATGTAGACCATCACAGGAAGGCTAGAAATATTACTGCAAGAGTCCTTTGAAGGTGTTCAATATAAAACCGGTTTATTGTATTTTGAAAAATAAAATCCAGGCCAAGATGGTGCAAATTGTATAAAGAAACATGAGTATGACAACTAAAAGAGCAGCAGTATTTTTATCCATAACAGACTTTTTTCTTGCCTTCCTTCTCTGAGCCGAATCAGTGTCCTTGTGACCCTACCTGTGAAGGGTGGGAAATTCTAGCTCATCGACAATCATGAGCCACTAAAATGGAATGGAAAAATCAAGACTTTTGCCTAAAAACGCCCGTCTCTACTGCTCCTGGTTGTAGAAGGTCTGATAGCTGGAAATTAGTCCCTCCTGGAAGGGTGGTGTATCCTTCAGATAGAGAACAATCAGACTCCAAAAATCAGACTTCCAAATCTCTGTCTTAAAAATATTATTCTTTATAGTGGACTTTGAGGCCTAGTCAAAAAAGGCAAACTCCAAACCTCATGGAACTCCCTCGCTCTCTCCAAAACTAGGATTCCCACAAATAAACAATGGCAACTTCTTTAATAGGAAGGCTAAACCCATCCCCAGAAAGGATAGTACCATGCTAGTGGGAGGTTAAAAAATGTAAGCACTTCCCATAGCTGGAAACTGACTGAAAAAGCACTTGTACAGAGGTGAAGCCGCTGGTACATGTAAACGAAACAAATAGATAAAACATGTTAATATTTCCTCCTCCACTACTTTTAGATTATTCCATGTAATATAAAGACAATTAGGGACATCAAATGCCCCCCCCCCCTGTTTTTCAAACCTTTGTTGCCTTAGTAGGTTTTGTAGAAAATCTTGTCGCAGAAGACTCTTAGCAATATGATATCTGCCTTCTCAGAATGAAAGGTTTCTTTCAACTGATGTTTACACAGTCATCTAAAATATAGCTGTCACACACTTGCAATAAGCTTTTCATTAGATATCATCTGTCAATAAAGATTCCCATTGCACATCCATGAATGCATTTTCAGTAGGGCTCCTGACTGCAGGGAAATGCATAATAATTTCAAGCAGCGACAAAACCAACCTGATTTCCAAACGTAAGATACAAGCGCAAGTAAACTTAAAAGACCAAACTGCTATGCATCTAAATATAGTACATAATGGTGCTCTACCCATTGCACAAGAGACCTCACATTTCTAAAGGTAAACTGCAAGCCATGTATGCACATAACTTGATGAAAATCCAGGTTACGAGAGGTACATCTTTAAGACTGCTCTCTCCTCCCCTTCCCCACAAAATGTCCCCCTATTTTGTGCAGATTAATATGCATCTAACAAAATTATACACATATTTCTATCTGGCTAAAAAGTTACATTGAGTTCATAGGGCAAAATTATGCATGTAACTCCTTATTTTATGCATGGAAATCCTGACTAAGGTTTTGAACATTTATCCCTAGACAATTATCAGAACGTGCATGCTGTATGCTACATGTAAAATCTAAGAGGCTGATACACTATGCTAAAACATGTTTTGCGAAAGAGGGTTTCATTTGAAAAATGTCTTGAGCTTTTTTTCATGCAGAGGTACCTTATACAATAAAATTGTGCAAATATGGGCTTCAACAGTTATAAAAAAAATAATATTAAACTTTCATGCCTCATCTACTAGGCGTGAAAATGTATTTAAATTCCACATTAAATAACTGCTCTAATGCAAAATTATGCAAAGCAGCTCATTAATATGTGAATGTGCTAAAATGGGTGCACTAAAAGGGCTTTGCAGGTTCATTTTTCCAAAAAATGATAACTATACTTCAATGAAGTGTAGTTATATTTGTAGCCAGCCCAGGGTGAAGTATTTTGCGTACACTGGGGTGCAGTGTTAAAGTGACCACAAAGTCCATCTGAAACTCTCTTTCCATGTTTTCCCAAAACTCTATGGTAATCCTTGTGAAACCACCACCCTCGATCCTGACTCCCAAACCATTTTTGGTCCATAAATGCAACCAAAAAAGTGTTCTTTATGAAATCTTACCTTCTTCTCCCTAAAAATAAATGCAGGTTCCAATTTGGAGCTCCCCATATTACCTGTCAGCACTATAGCTTAACTCATAAATGTAATGGTCTTCTAGGGGCAGGAAAAGTCCCATTCAGTCTCACCTTGTCAGCGCCACCTTGCAAAATGACATCATCTGACCCCCTTCTCTCAGCTAGCAATATTTTCCAAGATGATATCTGCAGCGCATGAGCGAGGGCAGATAACAACCTGCCCTCAGGAGACTATCCCATCTGTAGGGTAAACTATTGGGGGAAGGGGGGGAGGGATGTGGGAGGGGGGACCCATTTTGGAGCTTACACTTATTTT
Source organism: Rhinatrema bivittatum (assembly GCF_901001135.1). Lineage (NCBI taxonomy): Eukaryota > Metazoa > Chordata > Amphibia > Gymnophiona > Rhinatrematidae > Rhinatrema > Rhinatrema bivittatum. The sequence goes on from NC_042615.1 coordinate 52,594,839, forward strand.
TTAGAACAAGAGGTAGGGCTTTAAGGGATAGAGTTCAGAGGGGCTACCTGCCCTTTTAACACAGTGTGGCAGCCCTGAGGATTCTGGGCCAACATCGCATTTTTGCTACAGCTAGGAATGTACAAAGCTCTTGACAGTGGCAATAAGCAAAATATTTCTTTTAAATATTTCACAAAAACAGGCCTCTAATGCATGGAAAATATTGCAGGTTTGTACCCTAAGTCTGATGTTGTAAATAACCTGTAATGTGAGGCCAGGAAATCAAAAGAGTGAACAATGAATTGCTTCTTGCCAAACCTAGTAGCGTTGTACAAGGTGCAACAAACCTAACACAGGCAAGCTCAGACTGACTGAAAATGTTTGCTTTCAGAATTGAGAAGGATGCCACATGCAGTTTATTGGAAGCTGGTGGGCTGGACATTGCTGCAACTGATGACCAGCAAAGAGAGCTTGAGGTAAAACTCAGGGGGGATGGAAATAGACATCATGGAGCCTTGGGAAGGCTCCTGCTGTGGAAAGTAAAGTTGAGAGTATGGATTTAAAGCCTGAGGGGCATATTAAAATAGACAGTGCCACCACATAAAGAAGCCACTTTAAACATGAACAGGTGAATGAATGGTTCCATATTGCCTGGGAGGGGTGTGTGACACATGGGAGCAGTGACACCTGACAGCACAGATTAAGCTGATGCAGGATCATGTTTATTGATGCCACCTGTGACTGTGATGTTGTTAGCAAAATAAATAGAAGGGCACGGGTGAGTGACAAGGTGCTTTCCAAGAAAGAAATTGTTATGTTTATGGAAGAATGTGAACCCTGGGCTGAGATGAGAGGTGGCTCCGCCCACAGGGAGGAGCCCTGTCAGCTCACTGTCAGCAGGCGCAGTCTCAGTGGCGTGGAACACAGCTAGAAATAGAGACTTTATTATAAATGGAGAAAACAATAATGTCCACAGAATAGCAGATGTAGTAGTACAGTGATGAGCAATGGGGAATGCCCAGAGTGAGACCACAGATGAGAAGATCCGTTAGTGGCCCGCGGAGCGGGTTACACTGGGAATCCTCTCTGACAAGTGTAGGGACCTCAGTAATACAGATCCGGTAGTGGCCCGCGGAGCGGGGTACACCAAAACTTTCTGTATAGTAGATGTTGAAGAACTGGTAAAAATGCCGGAACCCGGAAGTGGCTCCCGTAGCTGGTGTGTAGATATTCTGTAGTGTAGGAAAGCTGAATGACTTCTACCGAAGGAAGGCGGTAGTAGCCTGGGATGCGTGGAATCCTCAGTACAGTTCATATAGTTGAAGTCAGTAGAGGTACTTACAGAAGATGGTTCCTGGAGTGAGAGAGACCTGAGAAGCAGGTCTGTAGCAGTGAGGCAGGAAGGCCCTCTGAGGGGCAGATAGCCGGGATCGCAGGGGAGCCCCCGAGGAGCCGGTACTCAGAACGTCCAGATGCCAAGACCAAGTCAGGAACAGGAAGTCCTTGAAAGAGGAGAATTCAGCAAGACGGAAATCCTTGCTAACTCAAGGAAGGCAAGGGCTGGTTGGATTAAATACACAAACAGGTTGACATCATTGGGAGGGGACACCCCAGAGGTTCCTGCCATGACATCTTCAAAAGAGGCCCTTGCGCGCTCATGCCTAGGTGATTCCAGGTCCAAGATGGTGGTTAGCAGCGCCCACGCTGTCCCGGAAAAGCCATACAGGTCAGCAGGGATTGGCAGAGGCCACCATTCTTCCCAGACTTGATGGAGCGGGTCAAAAAGAGGTGAGCATGAGAGGTTGCAGCCGTCTGCGACCGACAGGCGTAACAGAAATGTTATTAGATTATGAAAGTTGTTCTTAATTCAAGAGAGGTAACATGGGGGAAATTAAAGTAATTCCTTTGTGAGGATAGGGAATATGAGAATCTGGGATTATTTTATATGTGAAATATTCACCTAAAGTAAAACAAGATCTAAAATATTTTTGTAAATATGAGAATAACTTTTTCAGTTGTTTCTTATTTTTACAATCTCAATTTGTGCTTAACTAAAAATATGCATTAAAAAAGAGAGTGAAAAAGATCCAATCATTCCAAAAATGTGTTCCAGTTATAAATAATAGCCCTTTATAAAGTTATTGTTTTGGGTCAAAAAACACACTAAAGGAATGTTATATTTTCAAGTGCAGAAATATAACCTTATTTTAGTAACACACTGCTAACTTGAAATCTTTGAAAATCAAAGGTCCTTCTTTATTTATTATTTATTCAAAATTTTTTTATATACTGCTTCTTCAGTGGAGGTAGATCGAAGACTTCTGGCTTTTTCAAGGGAGCAGTTGTATTATTTAGTTCATCTGACACACTGTCATTTACAACTAGAACAACATTTTTGGAATAATTGGATCTTTTTCATTCTCTTTTTTAGGTATATTTTTAATTAAACACATTTTTTCATTTGGTGAATATTTCAAGATTTATTTTTTTTTTTGGGGGGGGGTTCCTTTTGGTCAATCTTTTTTTGCCATTATTATTTTTTTTTAATTATTTTATTTATGTCTGGTGGTGGAATGATCCCAGAAAAAATATACACACATTGGAAAGGAGGCAGTTGGGTGTTGGTGGTTAGAGACACTGAGATGACTAGAATTAGGTCAGCATGGCTGCTGCAGACAGTGAAAAAAGTAGGTTTTGTTTTTTTTGGGTTTTTTTTTAAATATCAGACAAAATGAACTGAAAGAGAAAATCCCATAACAGAGATAAATCTTGGTTGGGTTTTAACCAACTGGGTCAGCTCAAATAGAAAAATGTGCTGTATATATAAATGCTAGGCATATGATTTAGTTTAAAACAAAATAGAAAAACAAAATGATTAGGGGCCAAGTCATGTCTTTCCGGGAGGCCCCTCAAACAAAGTGAAGGGACCCTATGAATTAAATAAATCCTATTCATTTCATTCATTTTAAACAGAATGATGATTTCTATAAGCCATTATAGTTAATGGACACATAGAAATCATAGGAAAGCAACTGGTGCATGTGTACTGTCAGAAATTGATACAGTGTAGAGCTGGCAGTCAGCAGAGAAGGAGTGGATGAGCATGTTGTCAAGGAGACAAGAGGGATGACCTATGAGAGCGAAGCAGATTACCAGTCTGACCTATCGCAGGCCTGCGATACTTTAGAAAATTGCGCTGCGGGGGGTCAGGGGGGTGGTCCTGCGCTAGCCGGCAGCGATCGCACCACCGCGGTGCGATCGCTGCCGGCTAGCGTGAAATAGGCAGCGAAAAGGCACTTACCTTTTCACTGTGCGCGCTGTCGTCACGGAGTTGGCCCCGGTGACGCCCCAACTCCTCCTCTTCCGGGGCCGACTCCGCCCCAATTTCAGTAGCTCAGGCCTGCGCTATTTTCACTAGCTATCGCAAGCTTGTGCTAACAGCACAAGCCTGCGATAGCCTTGGAAAATAAGGTCCATAGTCAGTGTGAAAGCAAAGCTCTGAGCTCAGTTTGAGTTCTTACTGAAGTATTTTTGATGCGGCATATTTTATAGTCTCACTGTGCCAGCAGAACTCACTCAGTAACACAAGAGAGGAAGGCAGTGAGGCAGCACTGCAAAACAATATCGGGTAGATTTTTAAACATAAGAGCGCGCGTCCATATGCGTGCACTACCCAGTGCACGCACATGGACACGCAATTCTATAACATGTGCGCGCATGTTATTAAATCTGGTGTGGGATACACAAGGGGGGGGGGGTGGAATACTGAAATTTTCATGCGGCAACACATCGTGGCCTTCCCCAGTTCCCTCCCAGTCCACTCCAATTAAGGAGCAGACTTCCCAACCCTAACCTCCCATCCCTCCCCTCTCCTCCTGACCCCCTTTCCCTCTCCTAGCTGCCTCTTTTTTATTTTATCTTTTGCTCCTCCAAAGGAGAAGTAGCAAGTTGCACGTGCTGGCACAGCGGCAAAAGGTCGCTGTACCGGCCACCTCACCCTGCCCCCCCGGACCGCCTCTTTGCTGAGGCCCAGCTCTTGTGCACGTAACAGGAGTTACGTGTGTGGCTGAGTCCCTTCTAAAATGTGCACGGCGCACGCAAGGCCCAGCCTTGCGCATAACTCCTGTATTTTACGTGCATGGGCAATTTAAAATTTGCCCATATCTGTGTCTCATAGCAGATTTGTGTTGCTTCATTTGAAGTTGCTATTCTGTTTTTCCTTTCTGGTGACTGAAGCCTTAGGAACACTTTAGATTAGTCATTTCTTATCTGCTTACCTGGCAGCAAGCACAGTGTGGGCAGTGGGCATAAGTGAGTTGTGAGGGCAGGGCAGAGTAGTAGTACATCTCACCTTACTCCCTCACCCTACTCAGTTTACCCCCCTCATCTCACTTTACCTCCTCTCCCCTATCTCAAGCCCGATTACCTCATTCTTTTGTTACGAGTATGCCTTGTAACCCCCATTTAACCTAACCGCCTCAACCCAACCCCTGTATAATTCCTCTCTGCCATCTATTCTATATAATCATGCTTACATTGAATTATCTTTCCCATTATAATCTGTTAACTATATAGCATATCGTGTTAACTGTTCAAATGTCGTTCATGGTTTACATTATTTACTTCCACTGTTTAATTTGTTCTCTGTAAAGCCTGTTGCAGTTTTAGTTATTTGTGAACCGAGATGATGTTCCCAACGTATCCCGGTATATAAAAACACCTAAATAAATAAAATAAATAAATAAATAAATGTGACACTCACTGCAGTAGTTCCTCTGTGTTCTTCACTCAGCAGTGTGGTACTGGCATAGTCAGTGGGTATTACAATACCAGTAGAAAATATTAAATCATCGTTGTAATTTTCACATCCTCGGTGAGATAAAAACAATCATGTCAAGGACAGGAAAAGGCAGAGCAGATAAAGTAAATGTAAATGCATCCAAAATTGGCAGGTTGGCACCGGCACTGGCAATGTCAGCAAAAACCCAAAGAGTCATTCCTGTATAGCAAACTAAGAATAGATCAAGTGTGGACGGAACACCCCAAGTTCTAAAAGAGGTTACCACTTACCAGCAACAGTGCCGTGAACCCTTGATGGCATCTCAAGTGGCAAACTGGTACCGAAAGTGGCATTAGCAGCCTAAGTCAACATGAACGGGGAACAAGGCAGAAAAGACAGGCACTGATAAAGAGGCCCAAGCATTACAAAGAGTGACTTCAAGGTGGAAGGTCTGGTTATTAGCACATCACAAAATAACCGGGCAGCCCGGACACCCTCGGGCCTTAATCTGCCCCCACCCCAGCCCTGCTGGACTCGTCAGTTGCACACAAGGAAAACACGAAACATGCTTTGGATGCAAAGGCCGCAGCCGTTTATTAGAATCCCTGACATGGGAGTCTAATCAGGCGCTGAGTGCGGTTCATAGCACTTACAGAAATTGCAGCTGGGCAGGTGCCGATACTTTAATCTCTGCCCAAGCGGAGCTGCAGGGTCCCACCACTAGCAGGCCCCTGGAACAGGCGCCGTGAATGCCAAGCACTGGATGGGCTTCCCAGCTCAGGCCACCTCAAGCAAGCCCCTGCCGGTGCCCATCTGCCAGATGGGATCTTGACCTGGCCGCCACAAAGCAAGCCTTGACGGAGCCCCTCCCCTCAAATCAGTCCTAGATTTGTTGAGGCCACGCCCGGGCCCAACATTGATCATTCATGGCAATGAGTGAAGGTCCTTAGGTCTCTCACATACATATTGGAACCTCCAAGCTTACTACTAATGCCTCTGCATTTACAAATGCTCTCCTTGACTTAGTCTCCGCTGCTGCGATAAGTTAATAGGTAGGTGAAAACCCTGTTATCTAACAGATAACTCCACACAAGGGGGGGGGGGGGGAGAATGGGTGGAGAAACAGCTCTGGTCAGGGTTGAGAGGAGAAGAGGCTGGACCACGGGGAGCCGAGGGGATTTAAAGTGCCCGCTGGCCCCCCCCCCAACATTACGATGTGTGCTGCCCTGGCCAATCGGGTGCCCTGACGTCAGGATGCATCATGATGACATCGCTGCTCCCAACCCCTGGCCAATCGGCCAGGCGTGACGTCATAGGAGGAGCTGCCGTTCCGCAGCACCCCATGGAGCTGGCAGCACCATGCCGTCACCATTCTGGGCAATACGCAGTGGGAAAGGGGGTCAAACCCTCCCCCCCTCCAACTGGAAGCAAGGCCTCTCGCATACATATTGGTACCTCCCAGCTTACTACTAATGCCTCTGCATTTACAAATGTTCTCCTGGACTCAGTTGCCTCCGCCACAGGGGCCTGGCTCACGCAGGCATGGAAGTACCTTCTGCCATGTGTGACGGGCTCCCCCCAAACAACGGCTATGGCTACTGCATTGATTGGGTGAATAGCCACTGCATAGCTCGCAGGGATAAATCATTTCTCAGGCTCAACAAGTGTACTCTGTCCAGGGCATATAATTCTGCACATTCATGTCGCAAAATGATAACCATTATATCGCCAGTGATAACCAACCTGGCACTGTATGGCTATGGCTATAGCTACCTGCCACTTGAACTTGGCAGGGTAATGCTCTGGCGAGGTATGGCTTCTGGGCAGCAGATTCTTGAGGATGGCTGTGATAAGGCAAGGCGGCTCAGTCTTCCCTAATTGATGCTGACGCCGTTACCTAAATCGCTGCCACCAAATCATATGGCGATAAGGTCAGGCAGGTCGGGCTCACTCTTCCCAACTGCGGCATGGGATAGAGCTGGTGCCAACGCATGCCTCCTCGACCCATCCTTTTGATTGTCCATTCTATTGTCCTTTCTTCTCCGACAACCGAAATGTTGAGGTGTGGCCCCTCAATGACCACCTTCACCAGCAGGGTCCTGGGCGGATTGCCACACAGCAAGACCCCCCAGGGCCTCTCAGAGAAATGACAGCCATTTATCCGTCTAACCTTAGCTCCCTTGGCCCATGCGCCAAGGGATCCTTGGCAGTCTGCCACAAAGCAGGACACTCCAGGGCCCCTCACAGATGTATTCAGCCATTAATCCATCAGGCCCAATCCCCAGGTCTGACTTTGGCGCTCATGGCCCAAGCACTGAGGGTGGCCCCAAGGCCACGTGCCGCTCGAACAGGGTCTCGCTCCCCACGAGTACCCCAGATATGTTCATCTGTTTATCCACCAGGTCCAGTTCTCAGGCCTGACTTTAGCACCCATGGCCCAGGCACCGAGGAGTGGCCATAAGGCCACATGCCCCTTGAACAGGGTCTTGGTTGCCAAGAAAACCCCCATATGTGAGCAGCTTCCCTTATGACCGTCTCCATCAGAGGGCAGTCCACCACACGGCGGGATCATCCAGCCCTTCAAAGACATGTCTGGCCGCTGATTCATTAAGACCCAATCCCTGGGCCTAATGCAGCAGGATAATCCAGAGCTCGTGTGTATGACCACCTTCACAGGAGGGGGTACTGGGCAGTCTGCCCCCTGACTTTATCAGATTTATGAGAATGATAAGAATACTACGTGCCCATTGATCCATCAAGATGCTGATGTCCTCTCGACACAAGCCTCTCAGCTATAATGCGCTCTGCCAATGCTCTGTAGCTCGCTGACGTGCTAAGCTCGAAAGACTGCAAGTGCAAGTCGATCTTGGCAAACGTAGTCTCACACTCGCCTGCCCCAGGAAGAATGCTTCAAAGCTTTTGGCCGTGGGGACACCAAGATGGTAGTGAGAGCTCTGTGTGGCCCACCTCCCGCTTTGAACGAGTGGCAAGGTGCAAACATACCAAGTTCTTGGGTGTTTCCTGCAGTTTAGCATGCACTATGCTGCTAATAAAGAGAACTTTTAGAACGCGGTATTGCAATGAATAGTGCTAAGAAGAACACTACATCTCATATGCCTCTGGTTCCTAGATACCTTTCCAAAACTAGCCTCTGCATGTGCCACGAGAGAATTCGCATTCCAACCGCACATTCTGAGAATATGCCTCTCTCGCACCACAATGTACATGCGCACATCGAACAACACGAAGTCCCACCGCAACTCCATTGCCAGGGGCACCCGGAAGCCTGCTCATTTTCTCACCAGACCACCATGCCTTGCCATGCCAAAACACTCCCATTGATGACCAAGCACATCGCTTTAGCTGCTCGTGCCAGCTACATTGGGGAGACTATGATGGGAAGACAACCGCGAAGTTCCTGGTTAAGCAAGCACCAAACATCCTCAACATAACACAAACAGCTAACTCCTGATGTGCCAGATTATACTTGCATAATATTGAGGTGACTTCGCGTACCTTCTTGCATGAGGCATTTGATATTCCAGCCCACATATATTTCTCGTGCATGCTGGATGAGTCGCCGACTATCCACGCCGAATGACAACAGTGTGTAGAAAGAGAACTTGAATCTTAGCATGCACCTGACAAGGCGCCCAACGTGGCCCATGTATTATGCTCCTGACCTCCATTGACACAGCTACTGTGTAACAGCTGGTGGAATACCGGCAGTGGCAGACTGGAAGAGCTCAATGCAAGATTAGTGAGCGCAGCGATATTTGCTGACCTTCCCCTTTGGGCATGGGGATGGGTCCCCAGACCAGCCTTGAGCTGGCGTGTTCATGTTAGGTATAAGGCAATCCCCCATTAAGCCACGAAGATATATGCATTACCCAAAAGGTGCTGTAAAAGCGCTAGGTTCCAAAGAATGCCAGCGGAAATACAAGCTGGAAGAACATGGTCTTGAGCTCACCTATTGCTGAGCAGGTAAGACGTGCCAGACATGTAAATGTACATCATGAGTTGTGGCCTTTGTATGCTGCGCCAAGGTAGGGGGACCCCCTGGCCCACCAAGCATTACCTCAATAAGAAGGGTAGGGAGAATAACAATTTCCTTAAGTGCATAATTCGTTCCTCACCTGAAAATGTTGAACTCGTATCAGCAAACTTTCTGTGGCTTTCTCAGCACCCCTTCACCACAAAGAAAGTTCGAAAACACTTCCCGCTCATGGCAAGCAATCTTAAAGTGAATGAACAGAAAATGTTCTAGTGTAAGCTTTTCTCTTCTGTACCTGATGGCTACTTCGGCACCAACTTAGGAGGGAACTCATTTGGATTCCTAGAAACACTAATTTTCCAACACCAATGCCAGCTTTCTGGTCGCTGAATGTCACTTCCCCTTTAAAAGTAGTGCTTCATGCAGCATGTTTCCCGTTTCGAGAAAATTAGCCGTTAGGTGTGAATGAACCAGTTCCTGGGCGACCATACTGTATGGCGTGCAATATGTAGCTAATCAAGGACCAGCAGTTAGCAATGAGATATGGCTTTGCAATGTTGTAGCTGTGAATGCAGGCACATCATGCGGGTGGGGCCAAAGATCAGCACAACTGCTGTGCTATTCAAGGTTATTCACCTCATTTATTTTTTGCCAGAGGAAGGGATAATATGCCTTTGGTAACCCTGAGTGGGAATTTAACCATGGCTTGCATGGTTCAGGACCCATTGCTCTGATCACTAGGCTATGACTCCATGAAAATGGGGAGCTAGTGTGAATGATTCACATGGTGGCTAAACCCACCTTTCCTCCCTCGCACCTCCACAAGACCCACCATGAAAATGGGGAGCTAGTGTGAATGACCCTCCACAAGACCCACCATGAAAATGGGGAGCTAGTGTGAATGATTCACATGGTGGCTAAACCCACCTTTCCTCCCTCGCACCTCCACAAGACCCACCCGTTCCTCACTCCGTGGAACTCTAATCTCTCCCTCCATAAAATCCACGAGACTCATCTCCACCACCAACAGAGCCCTTTCCCTCGCAGGCCCCACCCTTTGGAACTCCATGCCTCTTGACCTACGCACCGAAACCTCCACACCCAACTTCAAAAAGAAACTCAAAACCTGGCTCTTCCTCCAAGCCTACCCCCTTTCATCATCAATCACTAACCCTCCCCCTTCAGGACCCACTTCTAACACTTGCCCCCTCTAGCCCTCCTCTCCTCTCTTTATTTTGTATATAAAGAATATTATATAACCTTGTATATAACCTCCTCCCCCGAGTGTTGTATACAGGGTTATATAACCATGTATTTAACCTGTACATATCAAATGTCTTCGCCAAACCTTGTGCATAACCCTTCCCCTTTGTGTCATTGGTTACCCCTGCCCCCCCCCTATGTCACCCCTAGTTTAATCCCCCAGTTTCTAATGTATCTAATTGTTGCTCTGTTATTTCGTTCTACTGTTTACAGTTCTTTGTAAAGGCAATGCCTATATATACATTGCTTGTAAGTTACTTGTAAACCGACACGATGTGCAAATGGTTGTCGGTATATAAAACCATTTAAATAAATAAATAAATAAATAAATGGTGGGCAGAACTCCCTGGCCCGTTGCCCAAGGCGACGGTCAATTCTCCTTGCCAAATTTATAAGACCCTCCCGGGACTCTGGGAACTTGCAGACAGCTAGCTCATCCTTGATCTGCGAAGACAGCCCATCCATGAAAATACCATGGATACTGTCCTCTAGGGATGTGAATCGTTTTCCATATCGTCTTAACGATAGAAATCGTGTGGCAGGGCAAGAAAATCGTCTTAGGCACGATTTTTTAGTTAAAAAATCGTTAAAAATCGTTTTTTTCCGATTAGTGCGCACTAACTCGAGTTAGTGCGCACTAACTGGGAGTTAGTGCGCACTAACTGAAAATGATACAATTTGACACTTTTCAGGTCAGTTAAGGTCAGTTTAGGAATGAATATGTATTCCTATTGGCTGCCCTCTTATTTATTCATGTTACCAAGTTTCCTACTGACAGTATATGGGGGATGGGAAATGGAAACAGTTGGTTAGCTTGACAAAACAAGTAATGTGATCAGTCAATGTGACTAGAACTTGTGCCCTAACCCTGATACCAGGGGTATTGTGATCTTCCTGCACACAGTGCCCTATCCCTATTAATACCAGGAGTGTTGTGATCTTCCTGCACACAGTGCCCTATCCCTAATACCAGGGGTGTTGTGATCTTCCTGCACACAGTGCCCTATTCCTGATACTGGGGGTGTTGTGATCTTCCTGCACACAGTGCCCTATTCCTGATACCGGGGGTGTTGTGATCTTCTTGCACACATCCCGATATCAGGGATAGGGCACTGCATGCAGGAAGATCACAACACTCCTGGTATTAATAGGGATAGGGCACTGCATGCAGGAAGATCACAACACTCCTGGTATTAATAGGGATAGGGCACTGCATGCAGGAAGATCACAACACCCCTGGTATCAGGGATAGGGCACTGTGTGCAGGAAGATCACAATACCCCGGAGGAGTGAGGGTCAGGCAGCTCCCCCCTGTCTGTGAAGCCAGCCTCTCACTAGTAATGCAGGGAGGGAGCTGTCTCAGACTTCACCATCCTCCCCCCCCCCCCCTTACCCACACACCATTCACTAGCTGGGACATGGGGGAAGTCAGGAGTGAGGGTCAGGCAGCTCCCCCCTGTCTGCGAAGCCAGCCTCTCACTAGTAATGCAGGGAGGGAGCTGTCTCAGACTTCACCATCCTCCCCCCCCCCCTCACCCACACACCATTCACTAGCTGGGACATGGGGGAAGTCAGGAGTGAGGGTCAGGCAGCTCCCCCCTGTCTGTGAAGCCAGCCTCTCACTAGTAATGCAGGGAGGGAGCTGTCTCAGACTGGTATCAGGGTTAGGGCACTGTGTGCAGGAAGATCACAACACTCCTGGTATTAATAGGGATAGGGCACTGTAAGAGATGACTGTAGTAGATTGAATAAAGATCTGATGTTTCTGCTCTCCTCACCCCAAACAAAAACAACACACAAGCAGAGAAGCCCTTCTTACAAAGCTGAGCTAGTGAGTTAAGTAGGAGGAAAAGTAAACATACTGGTGCCAGTGTGGCTACTTAAAAAATACACTTACCAACAATCAATTACATATATTTGAACTGTGTACAGTTCCAGCCAGGACCACCTTTCTAAAATGCACAGTGATTGGCAAATTCAACATGCACTAGCATTTCAGGTGCCTGCTAACAAAAATAATAAACAAACAAGTTCTAGTCACGTGAGTGCTGATCATTACATTACTTTTTTTGTCAAGCTTCCAACTGTTTCCATTTCACATCCCCCCAACCATATTGGTAACATCAATAGATAAGAGCACAGCCAGCCAATAGGAATACATACATACATATTCATTCCTAAGTGACCTTTACTGACCTGGGAAGTGTGAACACTTTGTTTCATTTTCTGTTGGTGTTCGTTAGTTTCCAGTTCCATTTCCCATCCCCCCAACCATCACCTCAGTGGTAACCTTGGTAATATCAATAGATAAGAGGGCAGCCAGTCAATAGGAACACATATTCATTCCTAACTGACCTTCAGTGACCTGGAAAGTGTTTATTTGTATCATTTTCAGTTAGTGCGCACTAAATCGAGTTAGTGCGCACTAACGGGGAGTTAGTGCGCACTAACTCGAGTTAGTGCGCACTAACACGATTTAACGATTTTTAACGATAAATCGTTAGAATTTCTATTGTATCGTGTTCTATAACGATTTAAGACGATATAAACATTATCGGACGATAATTTTAATCGTTGAGAAACGATTCACATCCCTACTGTCCTCTCCCCAGTTCAGCTCCGTAGCCATGGTCTGAAACTCAATTGTTTGAACATGCATTTTTATCCCTAATGTCAGCACATCAGAATCCTGACCATAAAAGTCAGGGTTTAGCGTTGGCTGATTCAGAATCTAAAACGCCTTCCCCCACCCTCAAAGCGACTCACATTAGAAAAGGTGAAGAGAGAAGAAGAGAAGATTGAAAGGATACATGATACAAAATCATGAGCTGTGTGGAATAAGTTGATAGGGGGGGAGGGGAAGAGAGAGAGTGCCAGAGCAGTGAAACAGCTCTGGTCATGGCCAAGGGGGGAAGAGGCCAGATCACGGGAAGCCGGCAAGATTTAATGTGCCTGCTGGCCGCCCACCCCCTGACGTCACAATATGTGCTGCCTCGGCCAATTGAGTGCCCCAGGATTAAGGTGCATCCTGATAACGTCACCACTTCCAACTCTGGGTGAATCGGCCGGGGTGCAATGTCATAGAAAGCACCACCATGCCGCCGCATCCCGCAGCATTCTGGGCACCATGCGGCATTCTGGGCACCACGCGGAGGGGAAGGGGGTCAGGCCCTTCCCCCCTCTGACCGGAGGCAAACTGTTGGTATGGCGGGGATGGCCACCCACAAGGGTGCATCTGGCACCCAGTTATTTGTGGCGCCCACACATCCATGCTGGAGGGCTGCCCACGATGCTCAAGAGAAACCATTTTGATATAAAAATGTGATAGTACTTATAGAGGCCAATATTCAAAAGCCATTTAGATGAATAATGCAATAGTTATCCATCTAAATAGCTTACCCAGCTATATTTAGCTCTTATCCGGCAAAATAAAATAAATAAATAAATATATCTATATATATTTATACATATAAATTCAATAAATAATTTTATATATATATATTTTTTTTTAATTTTATTTTATATTCCACTTCTTTCAGGCACTTCAAAGCAGATAACATTCAGGTACTCTTGGTATAGTAACATAGTAGATGATAGCAGAAATAGTCCAATTGACCCACCCAATCTGCCCAGTCATTCTTATCCACATTGAATTGACTATAACAGAACTTACATGATGGTATCAAAAGATCTTCAAGAGATATTCCAGCCCCAGGCAATAGTACCTATATTCAGGTTTTACAGCTCCAATAAATAGATAAAAGCCATGTGTTTGTGGGTGAATAATTCTTTATGGGCCAGTCCATGGGCAGAGCAAACAGACATAATAAAACATAGATGTGACTTATTTTATGCACCACACATAGCTTTGTTGAGCTGTGATGACTCTCCTTTGGAACACCACTAATATCTTTGAATTATCTCTTTGTCAATAGTTGCTATTCATCAAATCCTGAATAGGCTAAGAAATTTGCCTCCCGAAGGCAAAATCCAAAGAAGGGGAACTGAACTCTAAAACATTTCTAATTATTATTCACTGCTCAATTATTTAGTGCTATTAGGTATTATTATACACAAAACAATTAACTCAGAAGATCACATTTTAGAAATCATTTTTATGTGATTTCTTTTGTTTAAAATCCATCAAAATTGCAGGTAAAATTTTAACATCCTTCATAAAAATAAAGTAGCAGGCACTCTTTCCTAAAGTAAGACAAATATTTATATTTAGAAAGAAAGAGAATAATTGCCAAAAATTATTCCGCTTTTTTTTTTTTAGATGAGATTCTGCAACAGTTTACAAAGTAATTTCCAATAATTGCTAAGTTAACCTTTTTTTTTAAATGGTTTTGAAAGTTTTAATTAAATGCATAATTTTCAGTTGGTTGTAAATAGCCTTCAGGTTGCCTCTAGCAAAACTGTATTTGATGAAAGCACCCGCCTGGAAGGCCAAGTTATGAAGTAAGCAAAATTATCTTTTGTCCTTAAATAAGAATGCCAGTGATTGATGCTATACTTAATGGAAAAAAAAGTTATGAATCATTTTTTTTAGTTACCAGGAAACTTATAATTGAAATATATGCCATTGAAGTGCAATAGCAAATATCAGATTTGAGAAGCATGGAAAGCTGACAGTACTTTTCTGTCAAAAACAATGCAAGCTTATCTAACTCTAAAATATAGACCAACTGTTAAGGGTCTTATGTGTTCCTGATCAAAAAGCATTCACTTAAAATATGATTACAAAGTTTTAATACCATTCTGTATTTTCCAATGGGGAATTAGGGTGAGATTCCTGACTTAGAATCCTTGGCTTGGTCAGTGTTGGGGAATGTTGTTGTCATGTCCAGCTCTGTTTCTGGGGAAGGCTTCATCAGGTATTACTTTTATGGTATCTAGTGAATGACCAAAGAGCAGAATTGATGAAGTTCTAAAGCGAGTTTCAACCTATTTTCTGGAGTACTGTAGGTTACCTTTCTATTTACATGTGTGTGTGTGTGTGTGTCTGTGTATGCATGGAGAGAGGGGGAGAAAACAGGAAATGTACTGCAGGCCACACTTTTTATTTATTTATATGAACTTGATATCCCGCAATTCCTTTCTACCCCATAGTGGGTTACAAAACTACTTTATACAATCGTAAAATATGCTTATATCATGCACCCCATAAAATAAATCCACCCCTCTTTTTGATGAATGTTTGATATGGAGGAATAAAAGTAAGCATTCAAATGTAGAAAATAAGCAAATGTAACAAGTTGGTAAGGCACCAATATTTCTACCTCAATGGGGCACCGAATTAAATCCCAATCCCTTCAAACTGAGTCTGCACAAATTGCTAAGCATGGGTACATATTACCAGCCGTATTATGCACATATACGTCACAGTGTTCATGAAAATTTACAAGATTAGGATTCCTAACACAGTGGTATGCAACTTTGCATGTACAACAGCACTGTCATCATTATCTCCTCCTGATCCCCACTCTCTCTAAAGATTCATTTCGACAGCATTATATAAAGAAATGCAATAAAAGCAAAGCTCTGCAGGGTTTGTTTGGAGTTCTGCCATATTTGTCCTAAGCAATAGGTACCCTACTTAGGTCTTAGCTCTTTCAAATACAAGAAGGTCATCTGTGCTGCAAGACAAAGTACTCTGGGGCCTATATATTGGTCCTAAGATATAACAAAACCAAAGTGTGGGGGTTTTATAAGGGGAAGTTTAGCAGCTGACTGCACAACTATTATTACTGGAACTTCGTCCATAGATAATACTTCGAATGTATTCACTTTTGTACACAGGAGTACAGTCTAACTATATCCAATTTCAGACCCTCTGTGGAAGCTGGAGCCATCTTCTGGGCAGCAACTCCCTCTAAGGAGCCCTCAGTATGGACATCATCAGCCAGCACTGAGCAGCGCATTGCAGCACCTTCACACTTCGGTGAAGGCAGGCAATCAGGCAGGGTAAGAGAAACCTCATCTCCTGGTTATTTGAGCTCTCCCTTGCTTGAGCCAGCAGTGGAGAAAACTGTTTTCAAGACTGGCTTCATGGCTAAACAGTGAGCCGATCCAAGGGTGAGTCAGAGAAGACAGAGCTTTTAGGGAAAGACTTGCAGACTGCTCTTCCTCTTTGGCATCAGGATGAAGGACAATGATGAAAAAGAGGAGGCACAGCAGAAGGCACAACAGATCAAGCCCAGGGATGACTACTTCCAGTCCTATGAGGATCCAGCCACACGGTGCTGTTCCCTAAGGAGAAAGATGACATCATACACGAAAGTGGGGAAGAGTCTTAAAAGTCTCCAGTTGCTGTGCCAGAGGTGTCATTTGCACTATGTGAACTGAAGATGATGGCACAAAACAATTGCCTGGCGAACCTCCTTTGCACAGCATCAAAGATGTGCTGCAGCAGATGCTGCACAGGATGGATACCCTGCAGCCATATCCCAATGCTGCACTTTCTTCGGCTGGTCCCCAGTAGGCCTTGATTTTACTTGCCTCTACTGGCTCTGAACATGGCTATATGGCACCTCCCCCTGCTAGCCTCCATCAGGCTACTACTACTACTTATCATTTCTATAATGCTACTCAAAATATTCAACACTGTACAAAAATGCATAAGAGATGGGTCCTTCTCAGAAAAGCTTACAATCTAATCAAGCCTGACAGATCTTAGGGGGTCCAGAGTGAAACAGCTGTTGCTATGCCCTGGAATGCTGATGTGCATGGCTCCACATCCAAGCTGATAGGAAATTATAGTATTGAGGATGGAGCTACCATGGTGGAATAGGGCCCCTTGCCCCCAAATTGCAGGGCCCTGAATGGTTGCTCATATCCATCACCAAGAAGAGCCCTGCAATGAAGACAAATATACAAGGAAAAATTGTGAATTTCGATTATTGAAAAAATATTTTAAATCTATAAAGAGGTGAGCAGGACAATCAGGGCTTAAGATTTTATCTATCTATCTATTTATTTATTTATTTCTTATAACCTGCATATTCCAAGTAACAGTTCACGGCAACTTATAAAATATAATACATACATAATAATAAAACAATAAAAAATAAAAGTTTTTTACAGTACAAACCAAAATAGAAACCAAAGAAATAGAGGGTTCTCAATTACTGAAAAGCCTGTTCAAAAAGATGAATTTTCGACACATTCTTGAATACTTTCACTAATGATGCTGTGCATATAGGTTCCGGTAGTGAGTTCTAAAGTCTACAGCCTGCCACAGAGAATGCTTTGTTTTTGGTGATCTCAAGTCTGGCAATTTTAACCATTGATACCTCTAACAAATGTTTATCCATTAAACGCAATTGGCGTGATGGCTTATAGAGTCTAAGGGTAGATACAAGCCAGGTAGATGAGTCGTCGTTTAGCAGCTTAAATATCGTATTTAAAACTTTGTATTTTGACCTCCAGGTGATGGGCAGCCAGTGTAGTTTCATGAGAATCTATGTGATATGATCTTTCCGTTTATTTCCAGTTAGTAATCTTGCTGCAGCTATTTAATAATTTGTAGAGGGCACGAAGCAGAAAGAGGAAGTCCCAACTAAAGGTCATTACAGTAATCCAAGAAATTGAGAATCACAGCTTGCAACACTGAATGAAAATCCTGTCCTTCGAGAAAAGGTTTTAGGTTTTTCTAGAATGTGCAGCTTGTAGAAAGATGTTCTTACCACACTGGCAATATGTTCATTCAAAGAAAATTTCTAACCAACTGTTTTATTGGAAGCTGTTGATCTGAAAGAGAGAGTGAAGTTGGAAGTGGGCGTGCAGGATTTTATATGGTTGAGAATAAAATAATTTCAGTTTTTGAAAGATTTAACTGTAATCTGTGGTGTGATAACCATTGTTAGGCAGAGTGAATACTAAGAGCTACTATATTCATGGTGTTGATCCATGATGTAGAAAAAGGAATGAAAAACTGGATATCAGCATATATGTTATAGTTAACACATAGGCAGGATAATAGTTTACATAGTAGGGCTATAAGGTAGGAGAGAAGGCTGAATCTTGCGGAACCCTCGTCAAAAATATTAAATCTTGTTGAGCAGGCTGAGCCTATACTAATATGGTGTTTGCTTTCTGTGAGGAAATAAGTAAACCTTTTCTGTACTGTTCTGGCAATGAGAATAGATGTAATAAGAGAAAAAAATATACAACAGTTTCAAAAGTGTTGTGTCCATCGGTTCCCGACGCCCTCTCTCCACCCTCCTCACCTCTTTGGCGCCTCCCTCTTCGCCCGCGGGAAGATTGGCTGCCGCAGCATTCCTCTGCCGAGGTCCTCTGGTGTCCCCGGACCGGCTCCACGCTGCTGACCGCCATGTTTCCTGGAGGCCTCGTGGCGCATGTGCGGCGCGGCCCCGACTGAAGTACCAGCAATGGCACGAAGTATCAAAATATTAGCATCAAACCCCCGCAAAATAGTATTATGGAAGATAGGAGTAGTATGTAACACTGACTAGAAGAGTGGACACTTTGTGCTGTGGTGTGATTGGCACCATCTAGTGCCAATCACACCACAGTGGCAAACCCACTAGGCTCACACTGACAACTGGCAGAGAAGCCCATAGGTGGGGCTGGCTAGAGCTTAACCTATATCAGCTGCCTCCCCTGCAGGTTGTGCCTTTAGGTTCTGGCAGCCAGCAGGTCTTAGGTGGATCCCTAGGATGATCCAGGAGAATAGAGAGTCTGAGTCCAGGCAAAGAGTAGGGGTAGGCAGCAGAGGTGAGAGGCAAGCCAATGGTTGGGGCAAGTGACAGACGAAGCAGGGTTGAAATCCAAGCTAGGGTTGGAACCAAGAAGTCAAGCCAAGGGAAGAGGGAATAAAGAACAAGTCAGACAAGACAAGACATGAATAAGGCAAGGGAAAGACAAGGTAAGAACAAGGAGACTAACTATCAACACATACTGGGACACAAGGCACACCAGAGCACCTGTTGCTGAGGCACTGGCTGGTTGCAAAGGACTTCTTTATATATGCCTGGAGGATGTGATGTCATCAGTCAGCACCGCAGGAAGTCCCGGCTAGGGGACCTATAAAGAAAGCCCAGAGTTGCAGGAAGTTCTATTCCAGATCCTTGGAAGAGCATGCTGGCAGAATCACTTTGGATCAGAGGTGAGGGGCATAACATAGTGTCTCATGTCTTTCAAAAGCCATGTTGTCTCGAGTCAAGACTTTTGTTTTCTTCTATCAAGTCTGTAAGCTTATGAAGGACCATTGATTCAATTAATTTAGAAAGAAAAGGTAAATTAGAGACTGAGCGAGAGTATGTTAGGTCACTATTGTCTGCAGGTTATTTTTTTTGGAAGAAGCGTAATAACTGAGTGTTTTAACAAATCCTAAATTTCACCAGAGGATAAAGAAAGGTATACTATTGTAGCCAACTGTTATACAACACTTTTGTTTGCATGTATTAATATTATTCAAGGGCATGAATTTAAAGGACAGACAGAAGTTTTCATATTAGATATGATTCTGTGTATTGTATTTGGAGTTAAGGTGTAAAGGAGTCCCATAGAGAAGTTTAATTAGACTGATTTACAAATGGGCATAGGTAAAAGCAGCCTCAAAAGGTGGAGTTTTAGATTGCATTTAAATAAAGCTAAAGATGGAACACGATGCACCAACTCAAGAAGGTTATTAGGAGGATATGGTAATAGAGAGGATACAAGGCTTGACGATTCAGATGATTCCTGGATTTGTTGGCAGAAGCATACCATAGGTCTCCAACATTTGGGATCTAGTATGTGCATTTGCACTTCTTCTCTTTTCAGCCCCATCCTTCTCATAGCAAAGCTAAACATAGAAACATATAGAAATGATGGCAGAAAAAGACCAATCGGCCCATCCAGTCTGCCCAACAAGCTCCCACACTTATTTTCCCATACTTATCTGTTTCACCAACCACCAATTTCAGGGCCCTTGTTGGTAACTGTTTGATTCAAGTTTCCTGCCACCCCCTTCCATTGATGCAGATAGTAATGTGGAGTTGCATCAAGGTGAGCATAAGGCTTAATGGTTAAGGGTAGTAACTGCCACATCAAGCAAGTTACCCCGATGCTTATTTACCCAGACTGCACAGATCATTGCCTTATTGGATGTTGTCTGAATGTAAATCCACATTTCCCCCTTTTACCCCTGCTGTTGAAGCAAAAAGGTTTATTGTTGCCCATGGATCATTAAAACCTTTCAAGTACCTGAAAGTCTGTATCATATCACCCCTGCTCCTCCTCTTCTCCAGGGTATACATATTTAGGTTCTTCAATCTCTCCTCATAAGTCATTTTATGAAGACCATCCACCTTTTAGGTCGCCCTTCTCTAGACCGCCTCCATCCTTTCCCTGTCCCTTTGGAGATATGGTCTCCAGAACTGAACATAGTACTCCAGGTGAGGCCTCACCAAGGCCCTGTACAAGGGGATCATCATTTCCTTTCTCTTACTAGATCTTCCTCTCTCTATGCAGCCCAGCATTCTTCTGGCTTTAGCTATCGCCTTGTCACATTGTTTCACCGACTTTAGATTGTTAGACACTATCACCCCAAGGTCTCTCTCCTGCTCCGTGCTCATCAGCTTTTCACCCCCCATCAAATACAGTTCTTTCAGATTTCCACACCCCATATGCAAGACTCTGCACTTCTTGGCATTGAATCTCAGCTTCCATATCTTCGACAACTCTTCCAGTTTCCTTAAATCCCGTCTCATTCTCTTTCCTCCTTCCGGCATGTCCACTCTGTTGCAGATCTTAGTATCATCCTCAAAAAGACAAACCTTACCTTCTATCCCGTCTGCAATGTTGCACACAAAGATATTGAACAGGACCGGTCCCAACACTGATCCTTGCGGCACTCCGCTTAACACCGCTCTCTCTTCAGTGTAAGTTCCATTTACCATCACACATTATCGTCTGTCCATCAACCAGTTTGCAATCCAGTCCACCAGCTCGGCACTCACTCCTAAGCTTCTCATTTTATTCACAAGCCTCCTGTGCAGGACTGTATCAAAAGCTTTGCTGAAATCCAAGTAGATGACATCGAGCGCTCTTCCTCGGTCTAATTCCTTGGTCACCCAATCAAAAAAGTCAATCAGATTTGTCTGACAGGACCTTCCCCTGGTGAATCCATGCTGCCTCTGGTCCAGCAATTCTTCTGACTGTAGATAGTTCACTATTCTTTCTTTCAGCAGTGACTCCATTACTTTTCCTACCACCAAGGTGAGGCTAACCGGTCTGTAGTTTCCAGCCTCCTCTCTGCTCCCACTCTTGTGAAGTGGGACCACCACTGCTCTTCTCCAATCACTCAGCACCACTCATGTTTCTAGGGATCTATTGAACTGGTCATGCATTGGACCCACCAGCACATCTCTGAGCTCCCTCAGTATCCTGGGATGAACTTCATCAGGCCCATGGCTTTGTCCACTTTCAGTTTTCCTAGCTCTTCCTATACATTCTCTTCTGTAAACGGAGTTACATCTACTCCACTCCCCTCCAATTTCTTGTTACCTAGCGATGGTCCTTCTCCAGGGTCCTCTTTAGTGAACACCGAACTGAAGTATTTGTTTAATATTTATGCCATTTCTTTTCTCCTTTCTATTTCACTATACCACTTTGAACTTTTCTCCTTTCTCTGATGTATCTGAAAAATGTTTTGTCACCTCGCTTTACTCTCTTTGGCAATCCTTTCTTCCGCTTGACTTTTTGCCATCTTGATTAAAAGTCTCAGAAAATCACACTAATAGAAACCCCAGAAAAAAATTCACTCACAGCACAACTGTTGTGAACCACCTAAGAGGTGAAAACTTCCTAGTGCTTATGGTGATGGGATTGGTGATTACAAAAGTGGATCCCCTGCACTATTAGGGCAAAAGCTGACTTTTCCCTAGAATCATGTAGGAGGTTAGGAGGGAGGGCTGAAATTTGAAAAGAAAAGATTGGAGAAAAGATAATGATGAAAGATTCTGTTGAAATAAATGGAAAAGGAAGCCCATCAAGTTCATCTTCTCTAAGGGGCACGCAGAGACCACTTTTAGGAAGGTCAATCCTAAGCAAATTTATAGGATCATTTATCAAAATGCATTATGGCATTAACACCATAATGCATGCAAAATGTATAGTAGCGCATGGCACGAATGCAAATTTTTGAGAAGGCAGGATCAGGGGAGGAGTTTGGGTGGGTTTTAGTTCAATTAACATATGCGATAGCATGACACATGCTATTGCACGGTTTTAAAACTGGAAATAACTACAGCTTTTTCCCTGGCAATATGCCCAAAAATGGCCAAAACGCAATTTGCAATCAATTTTTGGAATTCCATTTCGGGGGGGGGGGGGAGAGAGAGAGAAAAGAATCTGTAGGACAACCCTCACTGTGTGCACCTATTTATATCTCTATAGGAGAGCCACTTGATAGGTCGAGGTGAGGTGTCGGTGGTGGTTTAGGGACCAGTTTTGCATGTAGTGTGAGACATACGAACAGCACAGTACAGCTTGGTGAAGATTTGATGTCATTTATTTATTTATTTAATTTATTTATTTGAACATTTTTATAGACCGACATTCGTTGGGAATATCATATCGGTTTACACAGAACAAAATGTAGCTGAGTGAGGAAAGTCTCACAAAGAAGAAATTGTGTACTATGTTCTCTTACTCTAGCTTGATAGTACCCTGTTATAGAGTCCATCAAGCTAGGGTGAGAAAGCATAGTAGAAATTTCATCTTTGTGAGACTTTCCTCATTCTAAATGATGTCAAATCTTCACCAAGGTGTTCTGTGCTGTCCCTACATCTCACTCTACATGTGAAACTGGCCCCTAAACCCTAAACCACCACTAACACCTCAACTCAACCTATAAGGTGGCCTTCCTATAGAGATATAAATACTTAACTACTATGCGAGCCTTGTAGATGGTCTCAGTCTCACTCTCTGTCTTTATCAATCCACTTTCCAGAATGTGCATGGTTGCACAGTCTGAATTTCAAAAGCAGTCTCTGTACGTCAGATGGAGGATTAAAATGTCTGAATATTAGGGGGTGCAATTTGGTAAAGCTCTGAGACCCTGGGGCTCAGAGCTAATATTGTAGTGGTTGTGAGTATAGAGGGCTATGAGCTTGGGGGGGGGGGGGGGGACACACGACTTGATGATGTGGCTGTTACCACCCTTAACCAATAAGCCTTATAGTTGTGATGCAACTCCAACATTTCTCTCTGCTTCAACAGCAAGAGGTAACGAGGAATTGGACTCAGACAGCTTCCAATGAGGGCCCCGACTTTGACAGTTAGAGAAACCAAGTATGGGGGTGACTTGCATGGCAAGGGAGACCTGTATGGCACAGCTGATGCTACCATAAGCTTGCTGGGCAGACTGGATGGATCGTGTGGTCCTTTTCTGCCATCATTTCTATGTTTCTATGTTTTTCATTTCTATTCAGTTTCACTATTCTACTTCATGCCTCCCTTCTTTCTCTGATATAGCTGAAAAATGTTTTGTCTCCCCTCTTTACCTTTTTGGCAATCCTTTCTTCCATTTGACTTTTTGCTTTCCTGATTTCTTTCTTTGTCGCCCTCAGTTTTAACAGATATTCTTCCTTGTGTTCTGTTTTTTGGGATCCTTTATACTTTTTGAATGCTATTCTTTTTGCATTCATTTTTTCAGCCACCTCCTTAGAGAATGAGATCAGTTTCTTTTTCTTCTTACCCTTCTTTACTTTCCTAACATATAGATGTGTTGCCTTTGTAATAGCTCCTTTTAATTTGGCCCACTCTTGCTCCACCTCACCTGTTTTCTTCCAATCTTATAGTCTTAAGGTTCTTCTTCCAGGTACATCCCCATTTTGACAAAGTCCGTATTTGAGAAATTCAAATCTCAGGTCTTTGTGTCACCTCTCTGTATCCTATTTGAGATATCGAATCATAACATCTGAGGATCATTAGTGGTAACTTCATGAAATGCCCCCTAGTCCTTGTATTATCTGAAAAAATAACCAGTTCACAAGTAGTAGACCGAATAACTTGTGGGCAGATTGGGGAGGAGCTACTTGACTGGTTAACTTAGCTGGATGAGTGTCAAATTCAGACTTTTTCATACGCATATATATTCGCGCAAAAGTGAACTATGTGCGTATTTTCAACTTTTATAAAATATTGAATACAGGAGTATAGGCTACTTATATATGTAAATACTATATTTTATGAAGTCGATATTCAGCAGTGGAGCAGATAGTTAAGTTAGCCGGATATAGCTATCCGGCTAACTTAACATGGATATTCAGTGGTGCGGCCACACCACTGAATAACCCTGGCTATCTTAAAATTAGCAGGATAAGTATATCCAGTCAACTTTAGGACAGTCCTATGGGGCATAACCATAGGACCATGCCTAGAATGCCCCTGACTTACGCAGCTATATTCTAGCCACATAAGTCATACAGTTAGAATTTAACCACATAGGACTTTAAATATAGCCAGCTAGTCATTTCAACAAAGAACTTTTCAGTTATCCATCTAAATGGCTTTTGAATATTGACCTTTACATGCACAATGTTTTGAAAATGTACCTTTTAGTTAGGATATTTAGTGACATGGCCGTGACACCGAATATACTTGGATAGCTTTTAGTTAAATGGATAAGTTTATATGACTAACATTAGACCTTCTCCATAGCAGAATGTATTTTATAAGTCTAACTTATCCAGCTAACTTGGGCAAATAAGGTTGAATATTGCCATTTATTTGGCTAAGTTAGCTGGATAAGTAGCTCCTTCCTATTAAGCCCCTATCCCACTCACCACCTAGCTACATAAGCAGTCAGATAAATAGTTATCCTGTTAAGTATTGGCTGCTGAATGCAGTCAGATATTTAGACACCACCACTTTGAACTCATTTGGCTAAATAGCAATGAATATTGATCTCTATTATGATGAGCTTGGAGTGGACCCTTGTCCTGAAGCAGTGAAGAACGGCTCCCTGGTAGGGACCAGGAAGCACCTGCCCCCAGGGGATGGAGCAAAGGAGGAGACAGAGGCTGGGATGAGCTTCACCATTGGAAGCCCGCAGTCCCCCCGGGTGGAGCCGGTAGGGACCTGGGCCGCTTGGACTTAGGTGGGCCTCGCAGGGTCTCCCAGAGAGGTAGTAGAGAGGCATGCCCACGAGCAACAAGGGAGCGCGGTCGGACACTAGGCTATAAATCTGGAGGAGCAAGGAAGGCCAGAACAGCGGAGGCGATGACAAGGCAAGGGACAAAGCCAGAATCAGGAGACGTGGTCAATGGCAGACGGGGTCAGAATCCAAGGATCAGTCCGAGGAGTAGTCAACGAAGCAGGGGTCAGGTTCCAGAGGTCAGACGAGGTCACAAGGCAGGTAGAGGTCAGGATCCAGGCAGCGAACAGAATGGTCAAGGAGCAGGCCGAGGTCAGTACCAGAGAGACAGTCCGAGGGTACTACCTGGGGAGACAGGCCAGACAGATGCTGGAACAGAAGGACGTTGAAACAAGGCTGGAACAAGACTGTGAATGCTGAGGCAAACTAGTACACATACAGTGCCGACCCGATTGCCAAGGCAAGGAAGTGCAGGCAGGGACTTCCTTATATTGTACGTTCAATCAGGGTGCACTGCGGAGCTAGGACCTGCCCCTGGCCCTACAAGAGGCCGGGCGGTCTGCGCGCACACGTAGGGGCGTGGCCAATGCCACTGAGGATGCCGAACTCTGACGTGAGGCATGATGCGTAGTGGAAGGCCCGGCGACCACCGCCGCGGGATGCCGAGGCCTGGAGGAGCTCACGGCTGCCGCTGGGGAGGCCAACCCGTGACCTGCAGAGGAGCTAGCGAGATGAGCAGGCCTGTGCATGGGACGGGTGTGGACGGGGCACGCAACATATTAGGTTTGGTTGGTGGCTTGTTCAAAGATTTATGAATTTTTGGTATATCATAAATAACTGGAATTTTATGACATCTGAATCTCAAAAAGGTTATCTGTTTTCTTCTCAAAAAATCCGTGTTCTTCCGCATCTTGTATTTTATCTATGCGAACTGACAACTCGGGAGTTGGATCACTATTCAATGACTTATAATAATGAGTTATGGTCCACTGGTCATACATTTCAACAAAGTAAAGACTCAAATGAATTAGATTAATTATTTAATTTGTAGGACCGACTCTGAAACAACTTATCAGTTCAAAGGCTGCTCCTTAGTTTAAGTCCACTTTACTTTATTAATTTATAAATCCTTTTTTTAATTTTTTGTTACTAGTTTCATGGAACTAGTGCTTGTCCTGTTTAAAGGATAAAGAACCATTCCCTATTTACCTGTTCCACCCCATTCATTATTTTATAATCAGTTTGAATCATATCTCCTCTTAGAAATCTCTTCTCCAAGTTGAAAAGCCCTACTGTTTTAGGGGTAGGCATTTTAAAAAGGGCCCAGCCACACGTGTAAGTGGCGATACGCGCATAAGTGCCGGGCCCTGACAAATGGGCGGGCCAGGGGCGGGGAAGGGAGCGCCAGGGGGAAGAGAGGGAAGGGCCAGGGGGGCGGGGCAGGACAGCGCCATTCATCGCTGTCCCAGAGGCTCGCATGCCAGCCTCTGGGACAGCGCCATTCATCGCTGTCCCAGAGGCTCGCATGCCAGCCAGCTGCCGGCACGTGCAAGTTACTTCAGGTCGGGCCTTGAAGTAACAAAGAAAAAAAGGTAAAAAAAAGAAAGAAAGGGGATTTAGAGGGTGGGGAGGAGAGGGGAAGGGGAAGAGAGCGCCAGGGGGCAGAGAGGGAAGGGCCAGGGGGGCGGGGAAGGACAGCGCCATTCATCGCTGTCCCAGAGGCTCGCATGCCAGCCAGCTACCGGCATGTGCAAGTTACTTCAGGTCGGCCCCTGAAGTAACGAAGAAAAAAAGGTTAAAAAAAAAAAAGAGAGGGGATTTAGAGGGTGGGGAGGAGAGGGGAAGGGGAAGGGAGGTTAGGGAAGGGGATAGGAAAGTTCCCTCCCAGTCCACTCCTAAATTGGATTATAAAATGTGGTGCGTATGTGCGCGCACCTTTTAAAATCTACCCCTTAATGAATAAATGAATGGATATTCTGCATTGAAAGGAATCATGGAAAGTAATTTGCATGAAAGATAACTCTTGATTCAAAGCATCTTGCACTGAAGTCAGTGTACTTTTAGCAGGGAGATCTGCCAGGAGAATTGTTCTGAACCCACACGAGGGGGATGGGGTGATATTAGACCTGGTGCTTACCAATGGGGACAGTGTTTCTTTTTTTTTTTAACTTTATTTTTATTCAATTTGAACAATATTAGAAGGCAATTTAACATGACAGTGTAATACAGAGTCATATGGTAGCAAACACAGATAATAAGGAAATCTGCTTTAAAAAGAAAACAAAAACAAAAGTGATCCCAAAAGACTCAAGTACGAGGAAATATGGGGAGACCAAGGCTTAACAGCGCAAGTATTTAGTAACTAAGATTAAAGGCAATATTTGAGGAGACAACAGAGTATAATGTACTATCTTCCTAAATTTACAGTTGGCGAGTGGTATCAGATGACAAATGTGAATCAAGGAAAAACCTAAGTTGAGAAGGCTAAAAAAAAATATCTATTTTGAAATCTGACTACATATCATATCAAATTACAATCTGAGCCCCTATTTGACTAGTTTCTTGACACATATCCAGAAATCTCTTTCTGCGCTGTTGGATAGCCCTGGTAATGACAGGATATATCCATAATTTTTTACCGTAATATAACCTATTATGATTATGGAGAAAGAGCTTTAGAATTAATCACAGTCAGATGAAAAAACAGAAGCAACAAATAAAGTTTCCATGATATTACATATGATCATCTCCAGAGGATTCCAAAAAGGCAAAAAGATCATCAATAGGATTTGTTGGGCATAAATTGTCCAGTGGTATATTAGCTGGATTGGATTTCCTTTCCTGAGAAGTAAAGTAAATCTGAGATATAGGTGGAAGAGTATCAGCTGAGAATTGCAAAACTTCTTGTAGGTATTTCTTAAACTGATCACGAGGTGTTATTAATTTGACACAAGGAAAATTTAAGATTCTCAGATTTAACACTCTGAGAGAATTTTCCATATTTTCCAATCTTTTTGTGTTAATTACGTCAGATTGTACAAGACCATTCTGAACTGACTGAAGTTTCTTTACTCAGTGATTCAACACAGTTATCAAATTATGAGAAGAAGTAAGAGAATCCATAACTTGAACAGAATGCTTTGTCTCAATCATCACCGATGTTAGAAAGGAAACAGAACTTTGTAAGGAAATAAGTGACTCCCAGACAAAATCCAAGGTAATAATTTTAGGCTTCACCAGATTCAACTTTGTAATAGCACTAGCCAAACTATCCCTGTGGGACTTAACTAAACTTTCATGGAGCCACACAGATTCCTCAGTCTCCTCTGGGGTGGATGCCCGAGGTAAACCAAAGTAGTCCGCTAGAGTGATCGCTGTGTGTTGTGTAACAAAAATGGTGGCATCAAACTTCCAGCAAGGCCTTCAACCCCAACATTTACAGTTCCTACTAAAGAATCTGCCCCAGCTGCTGTTGGCACTTCCGACAAATCTCTTGTAGCCGACACACCCAGATCTAAAGTCTGTTCATGTGAAGGGGGAGAGGGGGTTACAGGTGCTCTGGGGCTGAGTGACTTGCATGTGCAGTGGAGTTGGAGCGTGCTCCTCACCAACAACCGCAACGGACGCTCCCAAAAAAAAATCACTCCATTGGGGCGAAGAAGCCCTCAATGCACTGCTGAACAGCTCCAAAAAAGGGAGATGCTGAGGAAGCCTCCCTAAGCCATCTCTTCCTCTTAGTAAGCGGCATTACAAGTCACAGGGGGAAAAAAGTTATGTGCAAGAAAGTGGGGCTTCAAATGCCACGTCCTCGTCTCAAGACACCATCTTGGCCCTGGTCAGGACAATATTTCTGATGTTGTAGTGGACATTCATCTGGGAACCAGTGACCAGCGGATGGTGTGGTTTAATATTAGAATGCAAGATATGAAGGTTCATTCTAAGGCGAGGGTCCTAGATTTCAGGAAAACTAACTTTCTAAAAATTGGGGAGTATCTCAAGGAGTCAATAACTGGTTGGGAAAATCTAGGGGAAGTAGAAGGGAAGTGGGCAAAACTAAAAGGAGATATCATATGTGAAACTAATCATTTTATTAGGAAAGTAAATAAAGGGAAGAGAAAAAAGAGGCCATTTTGGCTTTCTAAAGAAGTAGCTGAAAAGGTAAGGGAGAAAAGGTTATCAGTCATAAATTACAAGAGATTGCAAAAAGAGGAAGATAAGCGACAATACAGTATCTGGAAAAATTAAGAGAAGATGGGAAAGTAGTCAGGAATGCAAAAATTCAAATAGTCAAAAAAAAAACCAGCAAAAATTGTAAAATGGGGGGGACAAGATTTTGTTTTAGAAATGTTAGTGAAAGAAGGAAGTGCAAAAGTTTCATTGTGAGACTCAAAGTTGAAGGGGAGGAATATATTTATGTATTTATGTATTTATTTATTTAAATGGTTTAAATACCATTATTGCATGTGAAAATCACTAGTTCACAACAGTTTCCATGTAAAACATTCATAAATAAAAAGAGTGTTATAGGGTAGATAGACATTCTTAGAAACGGTAGTAGTACAAATGTAGACATCTAGGGGTAGATTTACAAAAAGTGCGCGTTCGCGTACTTTTGTTGGTGCATCAGTCGCAAACAAAAGTACGCTGGATTTTAGTAGATACGCGCGGAGCCGCTAAAATCCAGGATCGGCGCACGCAAGGCTGCCGATTTTGTGCAGCCGGTGCGCGCCGAGCCGCGCAGTCTGCCTCCGTTCCCTCCAAGGCCGCTCCGAAATCGGAGCGGCCTCGGAGGGAACTCGCTTTCGCCCTCCCCTCACCTTCCCCTCCCTTCCTCTATCTAACCCAACCCCCCCTACCTTTGTCCGGGGATTTACGCCTCCCGGAGGGAGAAGTAAATCCCCGCGCGCCAGCGGGCCGCTAGCGCGCCGAGACGTGACCCGGGGGCAGTTCCGGAGGGCGCGGCCATGCCCCCGAACCACCCCGGCCTGAAACCACGCTCCCGGGCCCGCCCTCGAAACGCCGCGTCCCGCCCCCGACTGAAAACCCCGGGACTTACGCGAGTCCCAGGGATCTGCGCGCGCTGGCGGCCTATCGAAAATAGGCGCGCCGGCGTGCAAGGCCATGCTCGCGTAAATCCGGGCGGATTTACGCGAGCAGGCCTTTTAAAATCCGCCCCCTAATGTAGAAACAGAGCTAGAGAAAAAGGGTTAGCGAGGGGAATTGGGCTATTGAATGAGAATTATTTGTTATCTGAGTCAAGGGGGACTAGGTATTACAGTCAAGTGGAAGGTATTTTTGAATAGCCAAGTTTTAATTTGCTTTTGAATATCTTTTTATCTATTAATATTCAAAATTCTTCTGGCATGGAATTCCATACTTTTGGGCCAGCAATTGAGATTACTCTATCTCTAGTTAGTGTAAAATGAGAGTCTCTTAAATTTGGAATATCAAAGAGGTCTTTGTTCTGTGATCTGAGAGTTCTTGGGGGGGATGTAAGGTTTGAATGATATTCCCAGCAGATCATTGTTGTTCAGGTTAATGTAGTTGTATTAGAACTTTATAATGTATTCTTGACTGTACAGGAAGCCAATGCAGAGCTATCAGAATTGGGTAATGTGGTCAAATTTTCTTGCGCCAGATAATAGTCTAGCAGTGGCATTTTGTAGTAGTTGCAGGATATCAATCACACAAACACCCACTTACACCAACAGTGTATTCCAGTACACAACTATGTAAACTATATAATCCCAACCAATGTACTGGTATATACTATAAAGCACCCTATCACCGACAAACGTTTGTTAGACTCTCTAGTCTCGAGTAGGCATTAATGAATCCGACTCGATTGTGATAAGGGGTCTTATTAATTTAATTATAAACCACATATATATTTTGTTTTTGTTTTCAAATTTTCAATTTTTCAATTTTTACTTAAAAACAGTCTTGGCAAAAAATTGATGGGGCAAAACTCCCAACCAGTGGAACAGATGGCTAATATTTTGCAATAGAGAATACTTATCAACGAAGAAAAGGTCCCGAGAGTCCCGACATGGCCATGTTTCGGACCAAAGTCCTGTTTCAGGGGAACAGCTGTAATTGTAGAATCCAATTCAATGAAGAATATCCATCCACGACATGAAGAATTCCATGAAAGAGATCGGCTAATTCAGTGCAAATCCTTTTCTGCAAGCAGGCTATATTCGGACCCGCATTGTTTAACAAATGGTGGCAACCCGGAACCTTTTATAATCCTGTTCCGGAAACCCATCGGCAGTCAATGGTTCACCCTCAGGTCCGCTCCTCATCGCAGAACAGATAACAAGTCCTCCATCACATCCTCTATAGGTTATACAAGCTACAGTGCATGTGTAAACAGCAAGCAGGTAAGTTCTCCATCAGGTCCACCTTTCAATTCATCCAATCAAAATGCTCCAATTGTACCTTACGGTCATTAGAATGTGTCATCGTATAATTAATCTCCAAAAAACCAGAAACCAAAAATAGGAACACCTCACGCTCTTCAGATCAAAGAATACCAGTTGATCCTCTCATTTAACCCATGAGGATCAACGGTGTTTAAGGAGAAAATCCAAAAATGCTCCCGGTGATTCAACACTGATTGTATATCGCCCCCTCTTGAATTCTGATGTACCTGCTCCAGAATGGACCCTCTGGTCCAGAATGCTTCAGAATGGACCCTCTGGACCCTCTGGTCCATTCTGGAGCAGGTACATCAGAATTCAAGAAGAATGTAGAGAATGGTTACAGCAGCCTTTGATGTCACCTTCCCCTGCCGCACCTGTCCCTGCTGACCTGCAGCACATCTATACTGCACCTCTCTTTGCGGGCCCCCCAGCACATCTTTGTGCCACTTCCCCACAAAGGCCCCAGCAATGCCTTCGTGGCATCTCCCCCTGTTGGCCACCAGCACATCCATACTGCACCTCTCCTTGCGGGCCCCCCCAGCACATCTTTGTGGAATCTTCCCCTATCAGCCCCAGAACAGCTGGTGAGATGAAGAATGTAGAGAATGGGGGCAGCAGGCTTAGATATCACCTGCCCCTGCTAACCAGCAGCATGTTTATACCACACCTGCCTCTGCTGTCCTGCAGCACATCTATGCTTCACCTCTCTCTATCCAGCTAAAACTTAGCCGAATAAGTGATGGACATGTTAAAGGTGTGCTCTGGGGTGGAGATGAGTTCGACAGGGAATTTATCTGGTTAACACTGATATTAGGAGTTAGCTGCATAGGTTTTTCGGTTGACTGTAGCCAGCCCTAGGAGCAGGTGTTCCTGGATAACTTTAGGCTTATCCAGCTATAGTCAAAAGAATATAGCTGATTCAGTGGCGATACTGTTAAACAAAAGATCAGGCAGCCTGATTCACAGAGTCCCCGCCCAACGTGAAAAACATAGGCCCTAAGAGGCTGAGACTCCCCTACCACATCAAATCCTTTCAAGTACTGTATATTTTGTTTTATTTTTAAAGTATGCTTGAAAGGGTTTGCTGAGGTGAGAGGGGTCAGCTTAGCAGGCCCATTTTTTAATATAGCCAGTTAAGCCTTAAGTTGTCAGTCTACCTTTAGCTGGATAACTTTAAACCTAACCAGAAATATTCAAAGTTAGCCAGATAACTTTATTCATAGATATTCGGTAAAACATTTATCCAACTGAATATCCAGTATAACTTAACCAGCCAACTTTAGCTGGGCAAGTTAGCTATTTTACCCCTAGATTTATCTAAATTCTATATTTATAGCAGAAATAACGCCCACGATAAAAAAGGGGGCGTGGTTAGGCTAATTATCCTGCTCCCACATCACATAGGTAATTTCCATAAGGTGCAATAAAGTTATCACACCTGCGCTATTTTTTGCTTCACGCGCTGATTAATCCACTGAGGGGGGTGTTACGGCAAACGTTTTTTTCACGCATACTTTTGAGAAAGAGAGAGAGAGAACAGTATGTCACTTTACTATTTTGGATTTGTGGTCCTATTCTATGATAATATTGTTTGTTTAACTTTTAGATATGATACTTCTTTATCATCGTCCCTCCCGACGCAGCCTTGCAGCGAAACACGGGGTCTGTGTCGGGAGACCCTTTCAAAGTATTACCTGTACTATAAGACAGTGGAGTTACTGTACCAAGTAAAGACTTGCTAATACAAAGTGGAATGTGTGTGGACTCTTACTCTCTCTCCACTCAAATTTGTTTGTTGCTTGACTGCTGAGTGCAAAGTTACTGTTCATTTTCGTTTGTGGACTTTCTATTTATACCACTGTAAGAGGGGGCACTTTTAACTTGGTTTGGGAATGGGGTAGGTTTGGGGGGAAGTTTTACATACACATTAGGAGGAGCGAACAGCAAAGTTGACATCACTGAAGATTTTCCTCTGAATAGATGAAAGGTACAAGAGGAGTTGATTTATACAATGCACTCTCTACCTAGCTTGTTTGAAGGCAAGGAGTTTTGAGACATAAGAGTCAGAGGGGTAATCAGTACGGAGAAGCTAGGTAGAGAGTGCATTGTACAAATCAACACCTCTTGCACCTTTCCTCGATTCAACAGCAGAAAATCTTCAGTGATGTCAACTCTGCTGTCCGTACCACCTACTGTGTTTGTAAAACCGCACCCCTAAACATAACCCCAAACTTCACGCTGGGTTAAAAGTGCCCCCTCTTACAGTGGTATACATAGTAAAGTGACATTGTTCTCTCTCTCTCAACTGTATGTACGATAAAAACCTTGTTGCCCAGTAATGCAGGGGTACAATGCACAGAAAAAAGTGTAGTTATTTCTGGTGTTAAACCCCACATTGCTGTGCATTACTCTATCACATTTCACATTAGGAGCCGCTCATTACCATGAACTCCGCCCATACTCCCCCATTTGCATAACAAATATGACATTTGCATACTCGTGCTCATTATGGCATTATCGTGTGCGTTAAGGCCCTAACACGAAATGATAAATGACCCTGTTAGTGTTTTTTGAATATTGACTTTAAGGGGATCAGGCTCAACAGAAAACAAAAATATTACTTGATAAATAGAGCTGAGAAAAAAAAAGGTTTGTTTGAAGCCCTGGTGGAGTTTGAGCATCTTGGGCAAAGTGACTTTTTTTTTTTTTTAAAATAAAAGAAATACAGTAATGCCAAGTAAAGGTTGGATGCTCAGAATAATTTTTATTTATATCCCCTCAAGAGATAAAGATAAATGTTTTGGGGTTTAATAAAATTTTGTAAAGTTTGGCCACTCTTTAGGGGTGGTGTTCATTACACAGAGCAAATAGGAAACAAACTAAGAGTCCAGCACACAGCATTTCTATAGCCGGGGTGGCCAACTCCAGTCCTCGAGAGCCACAAATAGGCCTGGTTTTCAGAATATCCCCAATGAATCTGATTGAGATGGATTTGCATGCACTGCTTCCATTGTATGCAAATGTATCTCCTGCATAGTCACTGGAGATATCCTGAAAACCTGAACTTTTTCATGGCTCTCGAGGACCAGAGTTGGCCATTCCTGATTTATTGCCTCTACTTGAAACCAAGGTTGTCATAGCAACTGTGATTGCCTTCAGTAGATCCTCCTACAGAGAGAGAAAACAAACAGGAGGTCCTCCTGCTGGAGAAGAGAGAGTTTTTGCAGTGCATAGTGTACAGAGAGAGAGCATCAAGAGTGTCCTGTTAGCTGCACTGATTCTAGAGTTCCTCAGGTTTGAAAGAAATTGTCTGAATTGTCTAGTAAGAAGCTGTTTAGTGAAAAAGTGCTGTTCTGTCATTCTGTAGAGAGAATTGTGTTAATTCACAGCCTGGGTTTGAATGTGTTGGATGATTGCATATGAAGCTGGGCCTATAACAGGTTGTGATAGAGTAGATAAATGAAGCTGGAGCAGCACACAGGGACAGGGATGGATGTAGGATTTTGTCACTCTCCCAAGGCATTTTCGGTGCTTTTAAACCGCCACCTCCCCTCTAGTATGGGTCTCTTACAGGATAGCAGGGGGCTGTTCTCTGTTGAATAAGATTAAGCAAGCTGGAAGGCAGCAAATCTTAGCCAGCCTGCTACCCCTAAATGTTTGCTGTCCTAGGCACAGGTATAATGGGTGCCATTTAACAAATCCAGGGCTGCACGGGAAGTAATCTTTGCTTCATTTTTACAGTGTTTGAGAGAGTGTGAAAGCTGACCAGATAAATACTGCTAATTCATATTAAGATAAGAAGTTCAGAGTGATTTTTTTTGTACATCTCTTTGAGAGTTAACGTTGGCTACAGCAGGAAAACCTTAGTTTACGAAAAAGAATGTTTCAGCAGAGAAAGGAGGCCCGCCTCTTGAGGCATGGGCCGTATAACTGGGCAGACGTGCGGCAGGTAAGAGGGAGGGGGGGAGGGG
Source organism: Rhinatrema bivittatum (assembly GCF_901001135.1). NCBI lineage: Eukaryota > Metazoa > Chordata > Amphibia > Gymnophiona > Rhinatrematidae > Rhinatrema > Rhinatrema bivittatum. Next base: position 52,630,360 of record NC_042615.1, read on the forward strand.
GCACAGCTTAGGTGCGGAGAGGGGCGGACAATAGGATTAGGGGCCAGTTCAAACCTGGGCATGAGCCAATGAGACAAAGAAGGCGGCGTCTCTGAGCTCAGGTACTTAGAGGTAGGGCGGGGTGAGGGGAGCACATTTGCAGCCGGGAATCGAGAGCAACCCTCCCACCACCCCACAGCGCAAGGGGATACTGGGATTGGGGGGATAAGTTGTCACAGCCATAACAAAAGGAACAGGCGGGTGCCCTCACCGGAGCATAAGGGGATGTATCACTGCATAGAGGGGAAGTTTTTGGTGTTGGGGGAGGGGGAAGGGGAGGAGCACAGCACCAAGGACTTTGCATAGGGGGAAAGCGGGGGCATGGATATAACTAAGCATGGCAAAGACCGAGATAATGGCCGGTCTGGGGGTGGCCCAATGAAGGCCTGGCATAAGCAATAACCGCGGCCCGCAAGGCCAGCATGGCGGAGACCGAGATAATGGCCGGTCTGGGGGTGGCCCAATGAAGGCCTGGCATAAGCAATAACCGCGGCCCGCAAGGCCAGGGGTGGGAGGAGGCGGCAGAATACTGCACGGAGCGGCAGTAGCCACGGAGGCGTTCACGGAGCGGGATGCCAGTGGCGGGTGTTCCCCCTTCACGGAGCGGAAGGCGGGATTGGCATTCACGGAGCGGGGTGCCAATGGTATACCACCTTCACGGAGCGGAAGGATGGAGGGCTGCCGTCTCCAAAAAAGCATTGGGGTGGGAAGAACAAGCAAGGTACCGGTGAGGGCGTGGCATTTAGCTAATGCCAATTGCGTTTTAAGCTGCTGCAATATAAAGTAATAAGGTTATAATGTTAAATGCTGGCTGTGGCCGTTTCATCCACTTAATAAAAGTTATCTTGGTTTACCTAATCTGTTGTTGCGTGGTCAAGGGTGGGAGGGGCGGGTGTCCGTGAGCTACGGCGTGCCAGAGTTAAGGCTGAACCCTGTATCAGATTTTGGGTCCCTTTGGAAGGGAGCATTCTGGAGGTCTTTTGCAGTGCCTGCTGGAGCTTGATGTAAGGTTGTCTTTTTTCTTTGCACTGAATATACAGGCTGCAGTCAGTTTGTATATACCTGACAGAAGCTTTATCCACCAGTTGCTGCCAGAGAAAGAAGAATTAAGAGAAACCTGGGGTTGTGAGTGACTGCATGACAGAGAGCCTATGCAATTTTAACTGGGAAATAGCAGAGAGAAAAAAAGACAGGGGATTACAGTGCTTTTATTATTTCGCACCCAGCTAGTTGAACGCACAATTCAACAGGTTCCAGGTTTAAGTTAGCAACATTCATACAATGTTTTCTTACAGAAGTGTAGCAGAGTTTTGTTTTTTTTATATTTCTTTATAGTTAGGGAGTAGAAGACAGAAGATTCCACTGGGACTACAGTCTGCATTCCAAAGATCGCCACATGCAGATGAGGCACCGGAGCTGCAGAGAGAAATAGGAAAGAGATAAGTGTGTGCACACCTGACTGTATTTTTTTTGTGTTTGACCAGATTAGAGAAACACTGCTAGTACTAAATCTATAGACTAAATCAGGGCTTCCCAAATCAGTCCTGGGGACCCCATAGCCAGTTGGGTTTTCAGGATATCCACAATGAATATGCATGAGATATATTTGCATATACTGAGTCTCTAAGATGTGCACATTTATCTCATGCATATTTATTGTGCATATCCTGAAAACCTGTGGCTGTGGGGTCCCCAGGATAGATTTGGGAACCCTGGACTAAGTTCTACAGAAACAGTCTAATACAGTGTTCCCCAACCCTCTCCTGGAGGCATTCTTAGACTGTTGGGTTTTCAGGATTACCACAATCATTATGCATGAGAGAGATTTGCATACATTGGAGACCCAGTGTATGCAAATCTATTTCATGCATATTTGTTACGGATATTCTGAAAACCAGACCGGTTAGCTATGCCTCCTGGAAAGGGTTGGGAAATACTGGTCTAATAATGCTGACTAGAGATGTAGATTGGGGTAAACTGAAACATCTTTTTGTCAAACTTACCTGATGGGTTTAAAGGAAAGAAAATTCCATTGAGTTTGTAGTGCTCACTTTGAACGTACTGAACTAATGTCAGAAAGCAACAGAAAGAAGATATATATTTCTGCAAATAGTTTCTGCTTGTTGTAAATCAGTAGTATAACTGATAAGTCTTGCATTGTTTGATTTCTATTTTAATATATTGTGATATGTGCTATCAAATGTTATGAAGCATTTTCTGCCAATTGCTAGGGTTTTGTTTTACTGAAAATTTCTTCATCTTAAAATAAAAGAAAAATATATTTGAATTGTTACAATAACAAATTGTCATTCTTCCAACCAAAATGTACTTGGCACCTGTTTTCCCCTCCCTACTGCCGGTGAGTTTCTGGGCCCCTTTAATTTGCAAAACCTGAAAGGGAAAAGATTTCTCTCTTTTTTTTTTTTTTTTTTTTGTGGTAGCCAGCAAGAGAATACATCTCAGAAAAACCTCTCAAATTAACAATTTACCTCAGTAACCAAGTGTGGGAGGGTTTCTCTGTTCCTCTGGGTGTTGCACCAGTAAATCTTTTCCTGCTTCTCTGGGTGCACCTGAAAAAAAATCAGGAGAGAGCCTTTAACAGTCTGAGCCAGGAGAAGTTCATTCCTGTCCTTGAGAAAAAGCTCTCAAAACAGGATCTCTATCCAGGTCCATAGCAAAAGAGGCTACCAAGGATGCCCTTGTGTTCACCTCTGGAGTAAGTCAGTCCAGTTCAATTCAGACTGTGTCAACACATCCAAACATTAATCCCCCCTCCCCACACACACACACACACTTAACGGTGTTGATTTAAAACAAGAAACCTAAAAATACATAAGAAGCTCATGGGAGGATATCAGAGGAGAATTTTAATGTTTCCAAGATATATTTTTTTTAGTATCACATAAGGAGACAATAATTTAGTTTGAGGAAATTGAATTAATAGAAGACTTCTAACCTTTGTCATATCTTCCCTGGAGTTCCCCCTTCTGCTTAAGGATGTAGTCTTTTACCAAATAAGCCTTTAGATTTTGTAGCACTGTGATGTTTATCTTTAAATGTTCCATTTTACCACTACACATAAAATTTGAATTTAACACCAAGGGCTGGAAGAAGCAATCCAAGAACTGACTGATTAGCAGAGTAAGGGACTCTGTTCCATGAATAGTGTACTTTATTGTCCAGGAGGATTCACAAGATCTTTATGGTTTGTTGGTGAAATGTACATAGTTATTCTAATAGGTTGCGATACTAAAAGATAAATCATCTTCCAGAATGATCCAAATTTTTCACATGCATCAATAATATCATCTGTGTGTTTTGAATTCCAATGTAGGATGCATGTTCAATTTGTCATATGTTTCTCTATCTGATAACCAGCAGAGGACTCACATTTATATTTATCTGTCTCCATTAATCTTATCACTTTGCCCTCGATCAGGGGCTTAATAATAAAGATGTGCCCATCTAAACATTTCTTTATGGGGCAATTTTGATATCTGCTTGCATTGGTGCAAAATCCATGGGTACCCGTGAGGTTTGCATCAGTTTTCAAAGGGAGAGCATGAGCACTCTTTCCCTTTGACAATAGCCTTGGGAAAAAATGATGCAGATATTTGCATCTGCTTTTTCTGTGATTACATTTCCCCTTGAAAATAACACACACAGGGGTAGGTTTTCAAAGCAGCACGCGGCCGTACAATGTGCACGTGTTACCCAGTGTGCACACATGTATGCCCGATTTTATAACTTGCGCACGCAAGTTATAAAATTGGGTCGGCGCGCGCGCAAGGGGGTGTCGAGCCGCGCTGCCTTTCCTTGTTCCCTTCCCTTCCCCTAACCTTTCCCCCCCCCAGCCCTACTCTAACCCCCCCCCCCCAAAAAAAATTGTTATCTAACCTTTTGCGCACCGGCAGCCTGCCGGCACGCAATCCTCCAAAACAGCGGCAATGGCTGCTGTGTCGGAGGCCTCTGGCCCTGCCCCAGACCGCCCCACCCACACCCCGCCCCTTTTTGCAAGCCCCGGGACTTACACGCGTCCCGGGACTTTACACGCGGCGCTGGGCCTTTTTAAAATAGGCCCGGCGCGCGTAACTCCCCCTTCGCGCGTAGGGCTTTTAAAATCCAGCCCACAGTTCTGAAAATGCAAAACTACACATATTGCTATCTCCCTCAATCTATCCCACTCCCACTGAAGCCGCCGCATAATGTGGGTAAAAGCACATCCATTATGGAACAACATACCTACGTTTAAGCGTATGGAGGGTGGGCAAATTTCCGAAAGCCCTTTTACATGAGTAAATCAGTATTTGCCCAGGTAAATGCCTTTTGATAATTGCCCTCTTAAAGTCCTCCAGTCTTCACCTGCCAAATTAGACTTTTCTGTACCTTTAAAAGTCTTTACCTGTTTCAAATTATGTGTCACCAATCTTTCAAATGTCTCCAGTGGAGGACAAAATTTACTCTTCAATTTAAATGCACTTCTGCACTTCCCATTTTCATCACTTTTACTTGACCTATTATGCTCCACAGTGAATTCCTGCATATGAAAAATGGTTTTTAACTTAACTTGCTTAAAGAAGTGGAATAAATCACATTCCAAAGCAAAAAAACATCAAATTTCTGAGTCACAAAGGACAGCTCATGTTGTAAACCTGTAGTTTTATAGTTATTCTGCAGTTCCCATCTCCTGCTTCTCACCACAAATCAGTGAAAGTGTGCAGCAGAATTCATAGATTTGTAAAAATCTGACAATGACCATGATGTAAATACTTCTGCTATGGCCCATGTAACTGGCCTGAGATGAACAACTCATTTCACCCATTTCACATTCCCAAGTCCCTTAACTGGATTTAAGCTTGATTTAACTAGAGGTGAAAGACTTAACTACTGTAAGAGTTCACGTGATCTATTTAGTCCCCACAAGGGAACTGTTAATGACCAAGTCATCCACTGTATGTGATTATTGATTGGTGACTTTTTATTATATATACAGGTAAGGGAAGGCTTCTTGCCTTCCCTTACCTGTATATAGTATTTATCTTCGTTGTCCCTCTTTATTTCCTACTCCTTGTTAAGGCATCCTTGTTATAATGTAACTTTATTCTTCTTAAATTGTCTCTTGTTGACTGGTTATCTATAGTTACTGCTTAGTTCGATGTAAACCGAGTTGATTTGATTTGTATCAAGAAAGTCGGTATATAAAAGCCTTCAATAAATAAATAAATAAATATTATTTGGTCCATCTTCATGATCCTTCATTCCTTCTGTCCCAATTCTCTTTTCATTGTTCTCAATCACTTATAGTTATTTCATTAGTGACTTATATGGGCATTTAAATTAGAAGAAGGGGTAGTAGATATATATATAAGCTAATGGACTTAGACTGTAGGGATGTGCAGACAAAAAGTTTATGTTCATAAGTCCATAAGTCGAAAAGGGGGGTCAATTTCGGTCAATATGGACATATGGAGAATTCCATAAGTTGAGTCTATGTCCATACGTGCACTGGTTCCCTAAATAAAAATTTAAACCCCTCACCCTCCTTAATCCCCCCCCCCAAGACTTACCAAAATTCCCTGGTGGCCCAGCGGGGAGTCAGGAAGCCATTCCTCTATTCCTTTGCGAGGAGCACGTGACGTCCGCGTCACGTCGGAGTGACGCGGCCGTCACGTGGTCCACCGCGGTTCCGCTCCCGGACCCCTCGTTGGACACAAACGGAACTTTTGGCCAGCTTGGGGGGGCCTCCTGACCTCCCCAAGCTGGCCAAAAGTTCCGTTTGTGTCCAACGAGGGGTCCGGGAGTGGAACCGCGGTGGACCACGTGACGGCCGCGTCAATTCGACGTGACGCAGACGTCACGTGCTCCTCGCAAAGGAATAGAATAATGGCTTCCTGACTCCCCGCTGGACCACCAGGGAGTTTTGGTAAGTCTTGGGGGGGATTAAGGAGGGTGAGGGGTTTAAATTTTTATTTAGGATCAACGATCGCGATTTCCAACGTATTCAACATAGCTATGTTGAATAAGTTGGAAATCCGATCGTTTTCGCCTCATCACTTTTTTAAGTTAAAAAAAATAAATAAGTAGCGTTTTACATATAAGTTCAAAACGAATGCACACCCCTATTAGACTGTCACTATCTGAACAACAAAGAGAAATTCCTGGGAAAGAAATACCAGTGGTGAGCTCTTTAATCTGTTCTTGAGTAACAGAGTAGAAGTGAGTAGGTGCAAGTTTATCTGGAGTATATACAACTCAAGGAGGAAAAAGCTGGAAAGTTATGAACCCAAATGCCTATAGTATCTAGGCAACAAAATTCTAGATCTGCAAGCCTTGATAACAGAGGATGACATGGATTTAGTTACTAGGGTTGTGCAGAGCTAAAAACGTTTTATTGCATTCCCTACTTGAAATTCATCTTGCTGTTGGGTGGAATTTTGGGTTTCTTGTGAAATGTGCTTGTCAATTGAAATATTTGACACAATCAGAATAAGTAAAAGGTATCATTATTTTGGCTTTCTTGGTAACTTGTGAAGTTTGCTTTTTTAAGAAAGCTTTCCCCATATTCTATAGCTAAACATAGTTTATTCTGTTTGTTCATTTTTTGGTGTTGCATTAGTTCTGTCTTCCTATAGAAAACTTTACATATTCAGACAGAACATGTAAAAGATCTCTCCTGTGCATGTTTCTGTTTTGCCTGCATTTCTTCCTTTAGACTGAGGGTTTTTAGGGCCAACATATCCCAGGATAACCAAAAAAGAAGGATGGGAGAATTAGGCTGGGCTCCTAGAGATGTACAACAAAACAGAAAGTTAGAGAACCAGAAAAGAGATGGAGTGGGAAGAGAAGCTTTTAATTTTTTTTTATTTTTTCAAAATTTATTATGGGAACAAAACTCCAACAAAGAAATGGGGTGGGAGAACTAGGCTGGGATTATAGAGGAGACAAAATGAAGAACCATAAATGAAGTGCGGTGGGAGAAAAACCTTGTATTTCTTTTCAATTTTTTTTTCTGGGGATAAAATACACCAGTATAACCAACAAATAATCAAAGATGGTGGGAAAACTAGGATGAGATCCAAACAGCAAACAACATGGTGCACCAAAATTCCCATGTTGGTATAATAGGCATGACAGGTAAGCAGAACAGTAGGAGAAATACCCCCTAAGGTGGTACATCTGGGGCATACCACTTGGATAGAAAGGGTCAGAGCTTCTCAAAAGCAAGCCATTGCACTTTACAAAAGTGAACTGAAGCCATTTTTAAATGGGGAATCCTTTTTGAAGCTCCTAATGTATTCCTGCTTAAGCTGCTTGAAAGAAACCAAGAAGGAGAACTGACTGAAGAACCTTCATCTGCTGGTGATAAGTTGGACTTGCTGGGAAAAAACACTTAAAATCTAAAAATAATAATAGATTTTTAAAGGGTTAAACTATTTCTGGATATGTTTATTGTGAGGTCAAATTCAAAAGCCATTTAGACAGATAACTTGAAATGTATCCAGCTAAATGCAAAGCCGGCATATTCAGCGACTTATCTAGCTAAATTCTAGCCAGTTAATTAGAATTTTGCCAGAAAAGTGTGTGTGTTGGGGGGGGGGGGGGGGGGGGCATTCCAAGGGCAGGCAGTAGATATTCCAGGGAGGAGCAGCATAACTTATCTGGCTAACTCTGGTCGGGTACCCACCTGTACTAAAGATAGCCGGATAAACTTATTTGGCTATCTTTAACACAACTGGGTATATTCAGCGGCACAACTGTGCCACTAAACCCTGCTAGTTACCAGATAAAGTTATCCAGATAACTAGCCAAGCCACATAGTGGCTGAAAATGGACTTCTGTTATTAGTTTTCAAGGCTAGTAGTTGTTTGCAAGAGTTAGGAATTGTGTGTGTTTAGAAATAAGACTTTGGTTTATTTGTATAAATTTGTATTTGTTTGTCAGTGTTAAGAATTGAGTGTTTAGAAATAGGACTTTGGGTTATTTTATGAGCTTGTACAAGTTAGTATTTGCTTGTATTACAATTGTGAGTTTGTAAAGGTCTCTTACTCTGTCTGAAAAGCTGAGTACTGGTTGCTGAGCAGCTAGTCACTAGTGTTTCATGTGAAAGGTGTTAAACGGAATTGTTATTAGAAACAAGAATGGAGTGTAACTAAGAAGGCCAATTGTTAATCTGCTTGCAGTATGAATCCCTCAGAGGAGATTGTCCTTTGAAGTAATTTGTTTGAAGTAATTGCCTTAGTAGCACAGATTAGGGGTGTGCCTTCGTTTGCAACAAATTGGCAGTCCACAACATATATGTCCATATTCATTGTATTCGTGGGGTTGCGAAATGTATTGCGATTCCCCACGAATATAACGTATCATCCGTTCCATACATTTGGCACCGCACACTTTTCTTAGCTGCCATTTGAAATCAGAGAACGCCATTTGGGTGTATCCATAGCCAAAAACCAGCCCTTTCCTGTGAGTCATCAGTGACCTCACAGCCCTGTCAGAGTGGGTCGGACAGGTTGACAAGGAGACCAGAATGCAACGTATCAGCAATAAGGAGTTTTGCAATGCAGCCAATTGCGCTCTCACTCAGTGGTCTGTGACGCTTTTCCTGATGACCCAGCACTATATATACTTAAACACATGGCGTGCCATGCACTTTCTTTGCAGGGGTGATCTGGGGAGGCCAGGATGTGGTCTGTCTCTGCTGAACGTGGCTGCACTCAGAGCTAGTCTGAGTTCTCAAATCTGTATTCAATTGCTAGCTAGGCTAGTTAGATAGAAAAAGATATCTGTTCTTCATTTGGATGCAGTGCCAGCTAGCCCTGGTTTTTTTAAGCACTTTTTTAAGTTGATCTGAGATGGTCTGTCTGTGTCAGGGAGAGAAGCTGCTAGCAGTGGCATTTTGTTGTTTAATTCACCCCCTGGGGTAGGTTGCAAGCACCATTTGAGTGTTGTGGGTGGGAGAGATATATTCAATTTCTAGCTAGTTTGCTAGAATTTCCATTGAAAAATATATTTCATCAATTTTCCTGCTGTGCCAATTCCAGCTTTTTCGTTAAGTGCATTTTTTAAATTCAACTCACTCAGTCTCTCTGTGCACTGGGCATCAGTGCCAGTGGGCACTGGGTAGTTTAGCAGACTCAAGTATATTGGGAGAGTGCTGCTTTCTGAAGCCAAATCCCCAGTGGGCCTCTTTTGTAGTTACAAGCTTGGTGTGATAACACACATTACATTAGTCCACATCAAGGCACTGTGCCCATGGGCAGGCAGTTTAGCAGACTCAAGTATATTGGGACAGCAATGGTCTGTGCAGCCAAATCCCCAGTGGGCCTCTTTTGTAGTTACAAGCTTGGTGTGTGCACACACATTATATTAGTGCATATCAAGGCTCTATGCCCGTGGGCAGGCAGTTTAGCAGACTCAAGTATATTGGGAGAGCATTGCTTTCTGAAGCCAAATCCCCAGTTGGCCTCTTTTGTAGTTACAAGCTCGGTGTGTGCACACACATTACATTAGTGCATATCAAGGCACTGTGCCCATGGGCAGGCAGTTTAGCAGACTCAAGTATATTGGGACAGCAATGGTCTATGTAGCCAAATCCCCAGTGGGACTCTTTTGTAGTTACAAGCTCGGTGTGTGCACACACATTACATTAGTGCATATCAAGGTACTATGCCCGTGGGCAGCCAGTAGGCACTAGGCAGTGACATTAAATCCATAATGTCAGGGAAAGCTAGATGTGGTCGAGTGATTAGGACTGGAAGAGGAGGCACTTCAAAAGGCACTAGTGCCAGTCCCCCATTAAAGTTAAAAAGGGACCTGTTGCAATCTAAACTCTTTGGAGGGGCAGGCAGTTCCATCCAGAAAAAAATAAAATCTAAACATGATGCATTGCCACCACCTGTTTCTGACCCTGTAGTTTTGGAGGGGAGGGAAGGGGAGGCTGAGTCATGCAAGACAAAATGGTGACACCCAAAAGCAGCAGTGGGACAGCAGTCTCGACTTAGCGTTGACAATGTAGCGCAGGCACTGTTTGCTTCTGATTCCTATGAAGAATCATCTTGTGTGGGAATCTCATCAGAAACGGAAGAAGTAATAGCTGACAAAGTTTTAGGAAGATTAGTTAGTCCTGTCTTAGCCTCCACTTCAGTGCAGCAGGGGAGAGATGAAACCAATGATGAAGAGGAGGAGGAAGAGCAGTCAGCACAGGCACAGAGTGTGACTGAGGCCCCTGGCATTGCTTCTCAGGGTACACCCACTACTTCAGCTCCAGTGCCAGCATCCACCTCAAGACTATACAGAAGGGAAGATCACGAAAGCCATCTGCGATCTGGAGCAACTTTAAAGTCATGGAGGACCCGCATTTTGCTCAGTGTAATTACTGTGGCAGGGCTATTAGAAGAGGCAAGCAAATGGGACGTCTATCTAATTTTGGCATGACGCATCATATGAAGAGGCAACACCCAACAACAGTACTGCCACCTGGGGATGGTGGCAGTACCAGTCAGGGGACCCTTTCCAAGCAGTGTAAAGTGGTTGTAAAGGAGCAGAGTCAGCCCACACCCTCAGCCCCTTCTAGCAATCAGGTGGCAGGCCAGCAGTCCTCTGACATGTGGCAAAAGTGACAACCCACCATGGAGGAAATGGGGTGGAGTGCAGTAAAGCTATCCCAGGGTAGGAGGCAGGCAGCCTCAAAAGTTGTAACTAGGAGCATTGGGGAAATGATTGCCCTTGAAGACCAGCCCTTGCAGATAGAGGAGAATGTGGGTTTCAAGCATTTTCTGAAGGTCATAGTTCCAAATTATAAAGTCCTCTCCAGAACCACATTTAGCAGAAAGGTCATCCCCAGCCTATACAAGCAGTGTCGAGTCACATCCATGAGCTGCTAGCTAAGGCAGAGGGGAGTGTGCATTTCACCTGTGATATCTGGACCACCATGAATGCTGAATACTCTTACCTCTCCCTGACAGCACACTGGTGGGCCCTGGCTGAGGCAGGGGCAGGCAGCAGCTCTATTACTGAACAAGTATCAGGGTGGAGGTGGGCTATACCGCACATCCACCTGACGGACCAGGCCCATACCGCAGCCAATATTCTAGCATGCATCAGACAGATGCTGGAGGGCTGGCAACTAAACCAGCAAGACAGGAATCCTCAGGCAGGGTTCTTTGTCACAGACAATGGTGCAAACATGGTTTAGGCAATAACCGAGGGGCACTTTAAGAACATCTGATGTTTTTCACACACTCTGCACCTGGTAGCGAAGACAGCTCTGGGGTTGGAGTCCAAGCACCAAGAGAATGGATACCTGCAGGACTTAATACACAAGTACAGGAACATAGCAGCACCCTTCCACAGTAGTGTGAAGGTGGGACAGGTTCTCCGACAAAAGCAGACTGATTTGGAGATGCCTCACAAGCGTCTCATTTAAGACACCGCCACCCAGTGGAATTCCACCTTTGTGGAGCTGCAGATACCCCTTCATGATCTTTCTGGTTCAATGGACATAGATGTGCAGAATCCCCTAGGGCATCATGATTGGTTAATCATGAGTCAGCTGGTAAAAATCCTGCAGCCCTTCAAGGATGTCACGGAGGAGCTGAGTTCCAGAAGTGCCACCTTGGCTGACATCATCCCTATAGTTAATTTCCTGGATGAAAATTTGGAGGCCTTTAAACAGGAAGAGGGAATGACAATTGAAGTGCTGCATTGTCTGGACGTTTTGCAGCAGCAGGTGGAAGAGAGATTAAGGCCTTTAACAGAAGAGAACACATATATGCTCGCCTCAGTCTGTGATCCCCGGGTGAAAGGGAAACTCACCCTACAGTACGATTATCTCCTATTGGTGAAGGAGCTGCTGTTAGCAAAAGTCTGTGAACAGGAGCACCATAGGCAGTCAGATTAGGCGTGAAGCAGAGGAGGAAACAGCGGTGGGCACTTCAGAGAGTTGTGCTAGCCCAAGCAGGAGCAGCACTCTGTAAGTGAAGCTAGGACCTCCTCCTCCACTTCAGAACGCCAAAGGCATGTTGTTCATAAAGATTCATCTTTTGTGCTATGGGCTAGAGCATGTGTGACTCTCAGCCCACCCAAGCAAAGGAGACACCAGCACAGCTGTCAGTGACATGGTATCTTTCAGAGCCCATAGAGAACATGCAGACAGATCTGCTGGCATATTTGGCACATAAGTCCACTGTCTGGCCACACCTAGCCAAAGTGGCTCAGCGATATCTCTCATGTCCACCAACCAGTGTGCCCAGTGAAAATGTCTTTTCAATGACAGGGGATATCATGAGCCCTCACTGCTCAAAGCTGGCACCAGAGTTGATGGAAATGCTAGTGTTTTTTAAAGTAAACCTGCCTTTGCTTAGGTTTCCAAATTTTCCCTGTGAATGGCAAGATGAATAAAAGCAATTGAAAGCCTTGCAGCAACTCCAACTACCTCCTATGCTCCAGATAATATAAGCACTGCAGCACATGTACCTGACCTGAAACATTGTGCCTGTCCATCCACTGTCCACTGGGTATGCAAAAATAATCTCCAGCTCATTTCTTGCTTCACAAATGGCAGTCTCTATTGCTCTAAAATCATCCTCTGTTGAATTATCTTTCAGAAATGAAAAAGATGCCATTTTCTTCTGGCAGTGAACCAGTTCAGGAAGAAGTGACAGGTCAAACCAGATCATACCTGCACAAAGGAAATCCTCGAATGCTGTGCCTGTCCGTCCAGGCCTTATGTCCCTATGTCGGCTTAACCTCTGTCCTCGAATGCTGTGCCTGTCCATCCAGGCCTTATGTTCGTAAGTGGGCTTGACCTCTGTCCTCAAATGTTGTGCCTGTCCATCCAGGCCTTATGTTCCTATGTAGGCTTGACCTCTGTCCTCGAATGCTGTGCCTGCCTGTCCATCCAGCTGTTATGTCCCTACATGGGCTTGACCTCTGTCCTCGATTGCTATGCCTGTCTGTCCAGGCCTTATGTCCCTACAAGGGTTTGACCTCTGTCCTCGAATGCTGTGCCTGTCTGTCCAGGCCTTATGTCCCTACAAGGGTTTGACCTCTGTCCTCGAATGCTGTCCTGTCCATCCAGGCCTTATGTCCCTACGTGTCGTTGATCTCTGTCCTCGAATGCTGTGCCTGTGCATCCAGGCCTTATGTCCCTACATGGGCTTGACCTCTGTCCTCGAATGCTGTGCCTGTGCATCCAGGCCTTATGTCCCTACATGGGCTTGACCTCTGTCCTCGAATGCTGTGCCTGTGCATCCAGGCCTTATGTCCCTACGTGGGCTTGACCTCTGTCCTCGAATGCTGTGCCTGTCCATCCAGGCCTTATGCCCCTATGTGGGCTTGACCTCTGACCTCGAATGCTGTGCCTGCCCGTCCAGGCCTTATGTCCCTATGTGGGCTTGACCTCTGACCTCGAATGCTGTGCCTGTCCGTCCAGGCCTTATGTCCCTATGTGGGCTTGACCTCTGTCCTCGAATGCTGTGCCTGCCTGTTCGTCCAGGCCTTATGTCCCTATTTGGGTTTGACCTCTATCCTCGATTGCTGTGCCTGCTTGTCCATCCAGGCCTTATGTCCTTATGAGGGCTTGACCTCAAAAACTGTGCCTGTCCGTCCACATTTGGAATGTACGAACATAAAAAGCTGACTTAAGATGTTCGGAGCTTGCGTATTTCATATGCTCAATAGTTTTCATGAGCTTCATAATATGGGCCATGTTTCCTAAATCTTTCCTAGGTGTCAACATTAATGTTTCTTCTAGTACTATCAAAAAGTGATGGTAGTGGCACTTTAGTTCATTCTCTGTGTTCCCATAGTTTACACAGGCACTGTAGGGTACAAAGTCAACATAGGATGATATTGTAGATTTGGGCGGGAGATGACGTCAGTGCTTCTTTTGGTCCTAACGGCTGAACCCTCATTGCAAAAGGAAACCTCAGTCTTTGGCAATTCAAACTAGTAATCCTTCACAGTATGGATCCTTAAATAAAACAAAACAATTTTCTTTAGTTTGAAGGCATAGAAGAGAACTTCCTCCATCTTGCTTATGAAGTCATGATCTGTTTGCAAATGCTTAAATCCTAACAATTTGTATCATTATACACTCTAGGGGGCCAACCCATTCCAAGGAGCCCTTTCCTGCTGAAAGGAAAGGGAACTCTCCCCGGGTGTAGCAGCCTATCTCTTAGCACCTGTTGACTCATGTTGAACCGCTGTTCACATGGCACCCTGCTCCACATTGCCACGCTTTGAAGTCTCGTGCTCCACTCTAGGGGCCAACCCATTCCAAGGAAGCCCTTTCTTGCTCAAAGAAAGGGAACTCTCCCCGGGTGTAGCAGCCTATCTCTTAGCACCTGTTGACTCATGTTCAGAATGAGAAAATAGCTCCAAGGTACTTAGACTGTGGCAAACACAGTGTGACCATGCTCACAGTGAGACCCTGCTCCACATCGCCACGCTTTGAAAGCTCGTGCTCCATTCTAGGGGCCAACCCATTCTAAGGAAGCCCTTTCCTGCTCAAAGGAAAGGGAACTATCCCAGGTGTAGCCACTGCCAGCCTATCTCTTAGCACCTGTTGACCCATGTTGAACCGCTGTTCACATGGCACCCTGCTCCACGTCGCCACGCTTTGAAGGCTCGTGCTCTACTCTAGGGGCCAACCTGTTCCGGGGAGCCCTTTCCTGCTCAAAGGAAAGGAAACTTTCCCCGGGTGTAGCAGCCTATTTCTTAGTACCTGTTGACCCATGTTGAACCATGTTCACATTGAGACCTCCTCCACATTGCCACGCTTTGAAGGCTCGTGCTCCACTCTAGGGACCAACCCATTCCAAGGAAGCCCTTTCCTGCTCAAAGGAAAGAGAACTCTCCCCAGTGTAGCCACTGCCAGCCTATCTCTTAGCACCTGTTGACCCATGTTGAACTGCTGTTCACATGGCACCCCGTTCCACGTCACCACACTTTGAAGGCTTGTGCTCCACTCTAGGGGCCAACCCATTCCGGGGAACTCTTTTCTGTTTCAAAGGAAAGGGAACTCTCCCCGGGTGTAGCTAGCCTGTATCTACCCTCTGACCCATGTTGAACTGCTGTTTACATGGAAACCTCCTCCGCCTCGGCTTTGAAAATTCTCGTTTGTATATCTGCTAACTCCACCAGATTTTAAAAGACCAGCGAGAGCTCACTAGATGCCAATGGAAACACTCCACTCTTGGGGCGAACCCATTCTAGGAAGCCCTTTCCTGCAAAAAGGAAAGGGAACTCTCCCCGGGTGTAGCCAGCCTGTATCTACCCTCTGCCACCATATACCAGATGATTCACTCAGCTCCTTGTGGTGTTCTTGCCATTATCATGGTTCCTCAGTGTGTTGGTGCTGGTCTTTCTGCTTGCTATGTTCCCCCTTCATTGTGCTGTAGGATGTTGATGCCACTTGTCTTGCCGCTTTGCCTGTCATGCTGCCTTCGAGGGTTCATGCATCTGTTATTGGTGCTCTCTTTTGAAACTGTGGTGTGTTTTTGACACTCTCGCTGCTGCTTTGTACCTCTATTAAAGCACTCTTGCCACTCCTGGTACCCCTTTGCCCCTTTAAAGTACCTTAGGCTATTCATGCCACTTTGGTGCCACTTTGCCACAGTCTAAGTAACTTGGAGCTCTTTCCTTGTTCTGATGATTGCTCCCCAGAAGTTTCATCAAAATTGATAAGAAAACCCCAATTCTGCAGCCAAAAATAGGCTGCAAATACTTCCCCCTTTGACTTTAATGGGAATTGGAAAATGAATGAAATGTATCAACGGATCGGGGCCTCCATTGAATGAATGCAATGTATTTGGCCCCCGACGAATATGAATACCGAATCGGATGAATCCATAACTTCTGCACATCCCTAGCACAGATAAAGTATAGAGGAAAGCAAAAACTGAATGAGCGGCCAGCCCCCCTCCCAATGCAGCCTGCGGCGGTTGTGCGGGTGCCGCCGGTAACAGAAAGACCGATGTGCCTCCCCCCCCTGCAGGCTGGGTCCCCTCTGGATCCAGCTGCTTCTGCCCAGCCCCCATTCATTGGCTGGGCTGATCTGGCCACTGACTGGTGGTGGTGGGAAGTCAGGGAGGTGGGGGGCCCCTTTATTACCTCTGGATGTGCAGGCCGCTATCTTGGGCTTGAGGGGGTGATATTCATTGGCGGCCACACGTCTGTCCCTTACCCCTTCACCGCATGGTCCTGTGTCATGGCTGCTACCTTGCACTGAGTGAGGCATGCTGAGTGATCACCCTGCAGCTTGCATGGCTACACAATGATGCCGGCACTGCCAGCGAGGGAGCTGATTGGAGGGCCTGGATGTGTCAACAGCAGGATTTCAGGGGGTATTTAAACTTGGGCAATGATGACAATTGGCCCTTTTGTGATTGCCATCACCAGCAAGCTGCTTGTGTCCCACCCACCTGGCCCATCACAAGCAGCAGGATAATTTTAGATATTGCATGTGTGTAGTAGCATAGTCGACACTTGTATTAGCGATGAGTCTTTTTTTTTGTCACAGTAGGTGTCTGAGCCTCAAAAAAAAGGGGGGTGGGGGAGGATCATTTGGTCAGACTGGTGTTGGGTCTATTCAGACCACCTGTCTAGGAGCACGAAGGCAAGCTAGGGCTTGGCAATCCACCGACAAGGCCTTGTGAGAAACGGCAGGCTTTGGAAGTCCTGCCTAGGGGCAGGCCATTGCTGGGCGTGGGAGACAGAGAGTAGTGCAACAGTGGTTCAAGGCTTGTGGCCCTGGTAGTGGCTGCGAGAGATGGGGCAAGAGACTCTGCCCTGTCCGGCACTGTCCGGGAAGAATTAGTCGGCAGGGCGGGGTTATAAAAGGGGGGCATTTGTTGAGGCTCAGCAATTGATTTACAATATTCCTTCTGTTGTTAAGTTAATAAAGCTGCAGCCATACATTTCCAAAGTGAATCCTGTGTCAGCCCCCTTCTTCATGTCTGCTTGTCTCCTGGGGCTCAATGGGGGCAGGGACGATGGGGGGGGGGGGGGGGGAGGAGGGCAGGCGGTCACATTGCACAGGTTAATAAAACTCAGATATGAGGGAATGCTAACTGCAGAACCTTCATCTGCTGCTGCTAAATTGAACTTGCTAGGAAAAAAATCACTAAAATCTAAAAAAAAATAAAATAAATTCTTAGAGTTAAACTATTACTGGCTATGTTTATTGTGTGTTAGTTTTTAAGGTTAGTAGTTGTTTGCAAGTGTTAGGAATTATATGTATTTAGAAATAGAAATTTGGATTATTTTGTGAGCATGCAGAATTTAGTATTTGTTTGCCATTGTTAAGAACTGTGAGAGTTTATAGAGGCTTTGAGTTACTAATTTTGCAAGCTTGTATAACTTAGTATTTTCTTGTCACTGCTAATAATTGTGGGGCAGATTTTCTAAGAGTTGCGTGCATAACATACGCGCATAGCCCCTGAAAAGCTGCCCCAAGCTGTCCCTGCGCGCGCCAAGCCTATCTTGCATAGGCTCGGCGGCACATGCAAGCCCCGGGACGCACGTATGTCCTGGGGCTTCGAGAAAGGGGTGTTCCGGAGGCGGGGCCGTGGGCGAGGTGTTGGCTGGGGGCATTCCGGAAGCGGGACTGAGGCCTCCGGAACAGCCTCCGTGCCAGGGGATGGTGCGCTGGCAGCCAGCCGGTATGCACAAGTTATGCCTGCCCAGAAGCAGGCTTAACTTTCCCGATAAAGGTAAGGAGGGGGTTTTAGATAGGGCAGGGGGGCAGGTTAGATAGGGGAAGGGAGAAGAAGGTGCGGGGAGGTGTGGAGGGAATGGAGGAAAGTTGCACGGCTCGACGCGCACAATTTGCACAATTGTGCATCCACTTGCAAGTGCCGACCCTGGATTTTATAACATGTGTGCTGCAGCATGGGGACCTAAAGAGGACAATTTGAGTTTGGCATTTGAGCAATGGAGTTGCCGCATTAAATAAAACAAAAACTGTTTTCCTGCAATAGTCTTAAGTTTGGACCTTCAAATTATTTTGCGTTCCTTTGGCATTGGTTATTGATATATTTGGAGTGCAGCACCTTGCTCTGAATCTTTGTGATTCAAGATCATAAATATCATCAAACAAATATGTTTATAATCTAGAGATCAAAGACTTAGGAGACCTGGATGAAATAAGAGAAGACTCCAGACCAGATCACAAATGCAGTGGACCAGAGTTCTCCAAATGATGCTCCTCTACCTTATGTAAATGAGAAAAAATATAGTATGTATGTTCAGCAATATGGTATTCTGCTTGGACCTCTGGAAAACTCTTAAAAAGCCCATCCACCAATATTTGGTCTAGGAAACGTGAGCCACCCATACCCCAAGCCTCCATGTCCAGAGATAAAGTAATAGGAGATAGAGTTGGATTGCCCTGAAGGCAGGAAATAGGAGAAATTCCCTCATATTGAAATCCCAATAGTTTATTTACTGTTTGCCAGACTTTCAATTTATGAGAAATAATAGGGCTCAAGCATCCTACCTGTGCATACTGAGGAGATGTGAAAGGTAAAGTGAGAATGGATGCTAATGTGAAATCACCCAGAAGGGATACCCAGCTAGGAGGATGAGAAGATAACAGTGCTGAGGAGGAGCTGGCTGGGGAGGAGCCGGCTGTCGTGGTACATGTGGGCACCAATGACATAGGAAAATGTGGGAGGGAGGTTCTGAAAGCCAAATTTAGACTCTTAGGGGTAGATTTTCAAATACCGCGAATAGGCGTACTTTTGTTGGCGCTCCAGGCGCCAACAAAAGTACGCTGGATTTTAGTAGATACGCGCGTAGCCACGCGTATCCACAAAAATCCGGGATTGGCGCGCGCAAGGCTATCGATTCCGTATAGCCGGCGCGCGCCGAGCCGCGCAGCCTACCTCCGTTCCCTCCGAGGCCGCTCCGAAATCGGAGCGGCCTCGAAGGGAACTTTCCTTTGCCCTCCCCTCACCTTCCCCTCCCTTCCCCTACCTAACCCACCCGCCCGGCCCTGTCTAAACCCCTCACTTACCTTTGTCGGGGGATTTACGCCTCCCGGAGGGAGAAGTAAATCCCTGCGCGCCAGCGGGCCGCTAGCACGCCGGGACGCAACCTGGGGGCGGGTCCGGAGGGCACGGCCACGCCCCTGGACTGCCCCGGGCCGTAGCCACGCCCCCCGGCCCGCCCCCGGAACGCTCCCGACACGCCTCGAAAACGCCGCAGCGCTCGGTCCCGCCCCCGACACGCCCCCCTCCGAAAACCCCGGGACTTATGCGAGTCCCGGGGCTCTGCGCGCGCCGGTAGGCCTATGTAAAATAGGCTCACCGGCGCGCAGGGCCCTGCTCGCCTAAATCCACCCGGATTTGGGCGGATTTAGGCGAGCAGGGCTCTTAAAATCCGCCCCTTAGGCAGAAAGCTTAAATCCAGAACCTCCAGAGTAGCATTCTCTGAAATGCTCCCTGTTCCACGCGTAGGTCACCAAAGACAGGCAGAGCTCCGGAGTGTCAATGTGTGGATGAGACAATAGTGCAAAGAAGAGGGATTCAGTTTCATTAGGAACTGGGGAAAGTTTTGGGGAAGGGGGAATCTCTTCCGAGGGGATGGGCTCCACCTTAACCAGGGTGGAAACAGACTGCTGGCGCTAACCTTTAAAAAGGAGATAGAGCAGCTTTTAAACTAGAACAAAGGGGAAAGCTGACAGTCACTCAGCAGCGCATGGTTCGGAGAGAGGTATCTTCAAAGGATACTAATGATGCATTAGAATTAGAGCATCCCAACAGTGAGGTTCCAATAATAAGAAAAGTAGTCCAAGTGCCTGTAACTAAAAACTCAGCTGAGCTAAAAAAGTCTAACTTATCCCTATCAATTAAAAAGCAGAATGAAAATACAAACAAAAAACAAACTTTGAAATGTTTGTATGCTAATGCCAGAAGTCTAAGAAGTAAGATGGGAGAATTAGAATGTATAGCAGTGAATGATGACATAGACTTAATTGGCATCTCAGAGACATGGTGGAAGGAGGACAACCAATGGGACAGTGCTATACCGGGGTACAAATTATATCGCAATGATAGAGAGGAGCACCCGGGAGGCGGTGTGGTGCTTTATGTCCGGGATGGCATAGAGTCCAACAGGATAAACATCCTGCATAAGACTAAATGCACAATTGAATCTTTATGGGTAGAAATCCCTTGTGTGTCGGGGAAGACTATAGTGATAGGAGTATACTACCGTCCACCTGGACAAGTTGGTGAGACCGATAGTGAAATGCTAAGAGAAATTAGGGAAGCTAACCAAATTAGTAGTGCAGTAATAATGGGAGACTTCAATTACCCAAATATTGACTGGGTAAATGTATCATCGGTACATGCTAGAGAGAGAAAGTTCCTGGATGGAATAAATGACATTTTTATGGAACAATTGATCCAGGAACCGAAAAAGGGAGCAATTTTAGATCTAATTCTCAGTGGAGGACAGGATTTGGTGAGAGAGGTAATGGTGGTAGGGCCGCTTGGCAATAGTGATCATAATATGATCATATTTGAATTAATGACTGGAAGGGGGACAATAAGCAAATCCACGGCTCTCGTACTAAACATTCAAAAGGGAAACTTTGATAAAATGAGAAAAATTGTAAGAAAAAAACTGAAAGGAGCAGCTACAAAGGTAAAACGTGTGCAAGAAGCGTGGTCATTGTTAAAAAATACCATCCTAGAAGCACAGTCCAGATGTATTCCACACATTAAGAAAGGTGGAAAGAAGGCAAAACAATTTCCGGCATGGTTAAAAGGGGAGGTGAAAGAAGCTATTTTAGCCAAAAGATCTTCATTCAAAAATTGGAAGAAGGATCCAACAGAAGAAAATAGGATAATTCATAAGCATTGGCAAGTTAAATGTAAGACATTGATAAGACAGGCTAAGAGAGAATTTGAAAAGAAGTTGGCTGTAGAGGCAAAAACTCACAGTAAAAATGTTTTAAAATATATCCGAAGCAGAAAGCCTGTTAGGGAGTCAGTAGGGCAAAGGTAGCGCCGGCGCCATTTTGAAGATTGGCAATAAGGCCCGCGTGCAGGAGGTCGCTCCCGGACCCCCGCTGGACTTTTGGCAAGTCTTGTGGGGGTCAGGAGGCCCCCCCCCAAGCTGGCCAAAAGTCCCTGGGGGTCCAGCGGGGGTCCGGGAGCGATCTCCTGGATGCGTGACGTCGGGAGCTAGGAATCAAAATGGTGCCGGTGCTACCTTTGCCCTGTCACATGATAAGGGCAAAGGGCCACCGGCGCCATTTCTCTTCACAGCAGCTGTGGGCAGAGAGCGGGACATCGTGCCGGGATCGCGCCGGGACCCTCCCACTGGACCCCAGGTCATTTAAAACATTTGGGGGGGGGCGTTCGGGAGGGTGGGGGTTTGTTTTAAAGGTTCGGGGTGGGTGTTAGGGTTTTTTTGGTGTGGCCAGGGAGCGGGACATCGCGCCGGGATCGCGCCGGGACCCTCCCACTGGACCCCAGGTCATTTAAAACATTTTGGGGGGGTTCGGGAGGGTGGGGGTTTGTTTTAAAGGTTCAGGGTGGGTTTTAGGGTTTTTTTGGTGTGCCGGTTTTCCCGCCCTCCCCCGATTTACGATTTTTAACGATTTCAAAGCAAAACAAAACACGACGATCCGATTTCCCTCCCCCCCAGCCAAAATTGATCGTTAAGACGATTGATCACACGATTCACACCTCTAATGACGAGTGAGGTAATCAAATTTGCAGTTGATACAAAATTGTTCAGAGTAGTTAAATCACAAGCAGATTGTGATAAATTGCAGGAAGTCCTTGTGAGACTGGAAAATTGGGCATCGAAATGGCAGATGAAATTTAATGTGGATAAGTGCAAGGTGATGCATATAGGGAAAAATAACCCATGCTATAGTTACACAATGATAGATTCCATATTAGGTGCTACCACCCAAGAAAGAGATCTAGGTGTCATAGTGGATAACACATTGAATTTGTCGGTTCAGTGTGCTGCAGCAGTCAAAATAGCAAACAGAATGTTGGGAATTATTAGAAAGGGAATGGTGAATAAAACGGAAAATGTCATAATGCCTCTGTATCGCTCCATGGTGAGACCGCACCTTGAATACTGTGTACAATTCTTGTCACCGCATCTCAAAAAAGATATAATTGCGATGGAGAAGGTACAGAGAAGGGCAAACAAAATGATAAGGGGGATGGAAAAGCTCCCATATGAGGAAAGTCATTGCATGCAGAGCCTAATAAATATCACATAGTCACACAAGGGAGTGTTAACAGAAAAACATTTAAATCTAATAAAATTGGACCATCTTAACACCCCACGGATGCTGAACTTAATTTTGAATTCAGTATTTTCACCACTAAGGGTCATAAATATGATTATGTAAATATGTTAAATTATTTCGTTTGCACTTTTGTGGACTTCTTTCGTTGCCAAAAGTCCCTGGTGGTCCAGCGGGGGTCCTGGAACGATCTCCTACACTCGGGCCGTCGGTTGCCAGTATTCAAAATGGCGCCGATAGCCTTTGCCATTACTATGTCACAAGAGCTACCAGTGCCATTGGTCGGCCCCTGTGACATAGTAAGAGCAAAGGCTTTCGGCACCATTTTGAATACTGGCAGCCGAAGGCCTGAGTGCAGGATATGGCTCCAGGACCCCCGCTGGACCACCAGGGTCTTTTGGCAAGTCTTGGAGGGGACTCCTGACTTTTCGCAAGTCTTGGGGGGGGTCCTCCGAGAACGGATGGAATGGATTTGGGTCCTGACGAATACGAATACCAAATGGGATGAATCCGTCCTGCTGCACATCCCTAGTTTTATGTTTGTATTTACATTCTGCTTTTCAGTTGACAAGGATAAATTGGAATCTTTTAGCTCAGGTGAGTTTTTAATTATAGGTACTTCAATTACTTTTTTTATTATTGGAACCTTTATCTTGGGATGGCCTAACTCTAATGCTTCATTAGTGTCCTTAGAAGATACCTCCCTCTGAAACATGCTCTGCAGAACGACTGTTGACTTTCCCCTTTGTTCTAGTTTAAAAGCTGCTCTTTTTCCTTTTTAAAGGTTAGTGCCAGCAGCCTGGTTCCATCCTGGTTAAGGTGAAGTCCATCCCTTCAGAAAAGACTCCCCCCTTCCCCAAAAGGTTCCACAGTTCATTACAAAACTAAATCCCTCTTCCTTGCACCATCATCGCATCCACACATTGAAACTCCGGAGCTCTGCCTGCCTCTGGGGATCTGCGTGTGGAACAGGTAGCAGAGCTGGAGTTTCTGGATTTCAGCTTTCTACCTAAGATCATAAATTTGGCTTCTAGAACCTCCCTCCCACATTTTCCTATGTCATTGGTGCCCAAATATAACAAAACAACTGGCTCCTCCCCAGCACTGTCTAAAATCCTATCTAGGTGATGCATGAGGTCTGCCACCTTCGCACCAGGTAGGCATGTTACCAGGCGATCTTCACGCCCACCAGCCACCCAGCTGTCTACATTCCTAATAATCAAATCACCAACTATGATGGCTGACCTAACCCATCCCTCCTTGGTAGAAGTCCTGGGAGACACATCCTTAGTGCAAGAAGATGATGCACCACCTGGGGAGAAGATCCTTGCTACAGGATCATTTCCTACTGCACCAGGTTGATGCTTTCCGATCATGAGAACTTCCTCCTCCAAGGCAGCACCAGGGATGCCAGACTGGAGTTGGGACTTGGCTACTATGTCCCTGAAGGTCTCATCTATATACCTCTCTGTGTGACTCAGCTCCTCCAGGTCTGCCATTCTAGCCTCCAGAGATCGGACTCGCTCTCTGAGAGACAGGAGCTCTTTGCATCGGATGTACACATACAACTTCTCACCAGTGGATAAAAAAATCATATATGTGACACTAGATGCAAAAGACTGGGAGGCCCCTCTCTGGCTGCTGGACTATTGTCTTCATCTTAAATTTATTCAGTTCCTAATTAAGTTTTAGATTGCTATGGGAGTAGGAATGCATACAGTTAGGGTCCTTTAGTGTATTCACTATATATCTGGTAATGACCTGCAAGAGAATGATCAAACTCTTGATAAGGTGTGGGGAATTTCTGAGTTTAAGTTAATAGGCTTATTTTTTTTTAGGTGTGAAAGTGACACCTGCCTATAAATTAAAGGATGAGCTAGGGGTGGGAGGATTGGGAAGTATAAACACACACATTTCTGTTTGGTTGCCTGACTTTCTGACTACCTGTTTAAAACAAAACACACAAACTTCTATTTGTTGCCTGACTTTCTGACTACCTGTTTAAAACAAAACACGCAAACTTCTGTTTGCTGCCTGAATTTCTGACCACTGATTTAAAATAAAACTCAGGAACACACTAAATAATATACCCCAATAGTTTACTTTTCCCCAATAATTTTAAGTTTTAAAAGTTTCTCCAAACAGGATCCTCTCACTCACTCACTCACTCATTCAGGTGACAAGGAGGAAGAGATGGTCAGCCTTGCAGTGCCTCCAGTGCTTCCTTCTTATTCTCCCCTCCTGAGTCGCATGTGGTCCAAAACGCAATGTTCAGGCCTGGCAGGGGATGAGAAGAAAGAAGCACCGGAGGCGCTGAAAGGCTGGTTGTATCCTCCTCCTGTTTACCTGAATGTGCGGGTGAGTGAGGGAATCTGGAGGTGCCAAGTGACTTGGCAATCGCGGGCTGGGGGGATGGAGTGACGCAGCGATTTGGGGGTAGGAAGGGAGCAAATCTACCTGTGATCAGGAAGGAACAGCTTGAACTGGAGATGGGGCCAAGAAGAGAGGGAAAGACTGAGTAAACTGGGGATGGTGTCAGAGATGGGAGGGAAGGAGTGAACTGGGGATTGCATGGGGAGGAAGGATGGCGTAAACTGAAAATGGTGGGAGGGGAGGGACAGAGTGAAATGGGAGTGAGAGTGAGGATTGTGACAGATAGGAGTGAAGGAGTGAGGGGATTGTGGGGTGGTGGCATGAAGGAAGTGAGTGAGGGAATTGTAGGGAGAGGTAGTGAATGAAGATGAGTGAGGGGATTGGAGGAAGGGATGTAGGGGCAAGGGGAGTTCAGGGTGGGGGAGAGAAGAGGGCTGAGGGGAAAGGAAGAGGCAGGGGATGAGAGCAAGCAGGCATGGGGAGAGAGGGGGAGAGGAGGGCTGAAGTAGAAGATGGGACAGGAGGGGGAGAGAGGTAAGATACTGGAGGGGGAGGGGCTGGAGGCAGGAAGAATGAAGAGGGGGCCAAAAAGAGAGGCCTAGTCATTATTTTTGTTGAGAGGGGAAATTATTTTTGGGCCACCGAGTCTTTGTTGTTTATCCCTCCCTCCCTCCCTGCTCCAACCCTCTCCTCTCCCTCCCCTGCTCTCAGCCCTTCCCAACCGCCCCCCCCCCCCCCCCACCCAGCATTCCACCTTTTCTCCCCTTTCCACCTCTTTTCCCTTAAGCCTCTCCACTCTGCCTCTGTCCATGCTTTCTCCCTTCGGCCTCCCTTCTCCATCCCTTTCTATCCCTTCTGCCCTCTCTTTTCCTTTCCTACCTATCCTTACCCCTACCCCCAAGAAAAACTACAAGTGCTCGGTAGACTCAACATAGCACCATATTATGTTAGGGTCACAGAGCCTTTACTGTTCTCTTGGGGGGAAGACCTCTCTTCCTGGCCCAGACCTCCCCTCTTTCTCTTCAGAAGCTCACCTGTATCCCCATCCCTTCAGCATCCCACTTCTTTCCCTATCCCCTCTCCTTCTTGCTCTCTCCCCATCTCCCTCTTCTCTCCTCTTCAGTCCCCTACATCTCTCCCCAAACCCTGCCTTCGCCCCCATTTCTTTATAATACTTGCACTGTATCAAACAGCTTCTTTCTGAAGCTTGTTAAGGTGTTATATATATACAGGCAACATATTGAGGTGAGCTTGGATGCTCTTTTTAATCAGGTGAGTGGTGCCCAAACAAGTAGGACTGTTTCTGTATCTTTAGGCCACATTTTCTTGGTCTTTGATTGCATCTCTTGGTGCTTGATGATCTTCTCTCTCTCCATACATAGTAGAAAAGAGTTATTATGTACTGGCATTCCTATTAGCAAGGCAATTTTTGTTGTTTTCTCTTTTACCACTATGCCTGGTTTTCTAGCATCAAGTATTTAATTAGCCTGGGAATGAATAATTACATCTATGATTTATGCAAAGGTTGTATGTAAGCTAGAATGATATTAACTGGAAACAAAAAGTATAAAATTGGTAGTGGGACTGTGAGAGGAGCTTGGGGTGGAGGTTTTGGGTTTTTGTTTTTGAGGGGGGGCAAAACTTAGTTGGTCCCTCCAACCAAAAAGACATTCTGCTGCCCCTTCTCTAAGGTACTCAGTATTTCTGGGGGGGGTGGGGGAACAGACGACAGAAGTCTAAAGCATTTGAAAACAGAATTACAGATTATCTGCACAGAAACATTTTCGATTAAATTTACAAGAAATATAGGAAAAGTCATGCGCCATAAAATAAAAAGCAACAATCTGCACTAATCAGAGGCACCGGGGTAGAACCATGCTGGTTCAGCAGTTTTTCTGTCAGTTGAGAGCCCACAGACCACTAGACAGAGAAAAAATAAGATCTTCCTAGTAAGGTGGGTATGAGTGTGTGGCATATTCTGTATCTATATGTTATACAGATATATACAGAGAGAGAGAGATAATACGTGTATTCACACTTCTCACTAATATATCTTTACAACTTCAAATCCCCAGCTGGGTGAGCATGGCATCATCACACTCATCTACAGATTAGGGCCCCCCTATGCCTTCTCCTGGATGGGACTGCAGTACCAAGAGGGAGCCATTGGACATGAAGACTGAAAACTATGGACAATTTGTCAAACTCCGAGCTTGTCTTGGAGATTACAGAGCGGCACGTGTATTTAGAATACACAGTGGTGAAAATATTTTAGCATAGGCACCATTCTGTTCACATAGGCCCAAACAAGTTAAACATGCATTTAGACTACAAAGATAGGTCCTTAACTGAATTATTCTGGCAATAATACACATGGCAAAAAAACCAGTCCATTTCAAGTATATTACCGAGTACACTTACCGAGAGCCTACCAGCCTCCCAAATACGAGGTCTCACCTACCAGTGGGTAAATATGTCTAGCAGGCATATGAAAGAGCAGTATAAAATCTGAGGAAGGCTACGGTAGAGTAATTCCAGAATTTGTTGAGGGTATATTGTTTATTTTGTGCTTTTTATTTATTTCTTTTGAATGGTTAGAAATTGTGGTTCAGACTGCACAGAGGACCTCTGACTTGCAGAACACCCACAGGAGCTCCTAATAGACACAGAGGGGCAGATTTTAAAACATACGTGCGCGGTGTACATTTGTGCACGCAACCCGGCGCGCACAGATGTACGCCCGATTTTATAACATGTGCGCGCAGCCACGCGCATGTTATAAAATCAGATGCGAAAGGGGGTGCACACTAGTGCATCTTGTGCGTGCCGAGTCCTTGGGGAGACCAGCTGGCTTTCCCCATTCCCTTTGAGGCCGCTCCAAAATTGGAGCGGTCTTGGAGGGAACTTTCCTTCCCCCCCACCTTCCCCTCCCTTCCCCTACCTGTCCTGCCCTCAGCCCAAAAAAAAAAACCCACTTACTTTTATCTCACAAGCTATGCCTGCCAGAGGCAGGCGTAACTTGCGCACGCCGGCCAACTGCCAGCGTGAGATCCCCTGGCATAGCCGCTGTGCCTGAGTCCTCGGGCATGCCTCCCGCCATGCCCCCGAACCGTCTACCCCACCCCTGTCCTGCCCCCATCCCGCCCCCTGCCCACCCATTCAGAAAAGCCCCAGGAATTACACGCGTCCCGGGGCTTTATGCGTATTGCCAGGCCTTTTGAAAATAGGCCCGGCATGTGTTACCCCCTATGCGCATAAATCCTCCTGGATTTACGAGTGTAAGGCTTTGAAAATCTGCCCCAGAATGCAATGACAGGCATTAAAAAAAAAATGTTTGGAAGTGCATGTTAGCAGTTAATGGTGATAAACACAAAACTGACAGCATAATTTACTATGTTGAATGTTTTTTTTTTCAGTTCGATGTTACTTCTTTTATTTTTCTCAATTTTTATTATCATGTTTTCAGTATACAAAAGGGACTTGTATGAGAATGCATATTCATAGCCCAAACTGCAGCAGCATTTTATTTCTCAAAAGAAAGGTGTGAAAGTGTTCAGAAGTGCAGCAAAAATATGAAAGGATAATGCTAATTCTCTAGAAAAGGCGCACGTGTATTTTTTTTTTTAAATTAAAACTGTAGCAACCGGAATTATATGTCGACTCTGACTGATTTCTTTTGCCCGATTAGGTAGAGTCCTGAGCAGCATAATAGCCACCCTACTGAAACATTACTTTTTGCCTGCTTTGAGAAAGTGTAAAAAATCTGTTCATAAATAAGGTCTGTGAAAAGAAAATCAACAAAGTAGGTACATAGATAAAAACAAGAATTTACAATCCAGATTTTTGAGAATACTAAAGTTTCTTCTTTTATCCAAAGAAAACTAGCAGCACTTGCTACATTAACAATTCTTTCTTTGGTAGACAAACTCTGCACTCTCTTTCTATTTAAGGAAAGTACTGACCCTGGAGTCCACCAATGCCAGGGTATGAAATTCCTGAGCGTCCAATTTAAAAGAGACAGGCAGAGTTAATGGAGGAGTGGGTGAGGTCAGGCCTAGGAGAAGTCCTCCGGCAAAACCTAGGCCTGGGAGTTTCCCAGACAGAGTGGACAGGAGGGTACCACTTGACCTGGTTGACCACAATACATACAAAGACCAGATCTTTGACGACAACGCTTTTCCTTTGAGGAAAAGCGGTTCCTCTTCCCTTGTGCTTTGTATAGTAGCGGTCTGAGTGGATGACTTCGGGCGAATGCGTGGAGCACCTGATGCCATCCTCTTGGATCCTATGGCCTCGTGCGAACGTTCACAAAAACGGCAGTCAATGTGACCGGTGAGATCTATAAGAGAATTCAATGCCTCTGGGAGTTATCGTGCTGCTAATTTGTCCTTGATACGCGGGCTCAGACCTTCGAGGAATATAGCATGCAGGCAGCCCAGGTCCCAGTGCAATTCAGACGAGAGAGTCCTAAACTCGATGACATAATCGGTCAGGGATCTGGAACCTTATTGCAGATGCAGGAGCGTCGATCCGGAGATGGCCTTTCGACCTGGGTCCTCGAATACGGAGCGAAATAGGGCGAGGAAGCTCAGTAGGTTGTGGAGGATCGGATCCATTCGCTCTCAAAGGGGTGAAAGATATAATGAAACTAGAGAAGGTACAGGGAAGGGCAACAAAAATGATAAAGTGGATGGAACAGTTTCCTTATCAAGAAAGGCTAAATTAGTTAGGACTCTTCAGTTTGGAGAAGAGAAAACTGAGAAGGAATATGCTAAAGGTTTACAAAATCGATGAGTGGGATAGAAGAGGTAAATGTTACGATCCTGCTCGTGGAGCCCCTCCCGCGAGCAAGCCCTCCACTCACCATTCTGACGCTGCCAGTCTCCTGTTAATGCAGCCTTCACCGCTCCAGACCGTCATTGTATGTGGCAGGTAGCCTCTGCGCTGCCGCCAGGACCTCCTCTTCGCAGCTGGGAAGCCGCTCCCACTGACTCCACCTCTGCAGCGGGGAAGCCGCCACCAGGATTCTCTCTTCCGGCCTAGCCGCTGTTGGGACCCGTCTCTATGCGGCAAGAGTGCTGCTTCCACCGCTTCTTCCATCTGCGCAGCCCGAGCGCAACCGTCGGGGCTCCTGTTCACGGCAGGAAGCCGCCTCCAGGTCCGCCTTCCTTCGCGGCCTATGTGCCGCCACCGGGGCCTGCTCCTTCATCTTCATGGCATGGACGCCGCTGTCCTTGGTGCTGCTTCACTTCGTGGTCCCTTCTTAGGCACTGGTGCATGCCTCCTCAGTTTATTTAAAGGGCCAGCAGCTGGAAAAGCCTGCGGCCCCACCGGAGGTCAGCCTCAGTCCATTTCCTGTTTAAGCCCTATTAAAGGGCTCAGTTCCTGTTCCTCGGGGCCTTTGGATCCTGAATCTATAGTTGTCTGTGTTCCTCTTCGGGTCAAGGTCCTCCATGGTCTTCATTTGGCTAAGATAGCTCTTCATTCCATGTCTTTGATGTTCCTGGTCTTGTTCCTCATCGGATCTCCTTCGTTGCCTTGTCCTAGTTCTAGATGTCCAGATGTTCTAGATGTTCATTGGTCCTGATGTTCCTGAAGTCCTGATATTCCAAGTCTTCCAAGTTCTGAGTCTTCCAGCTCTTCAAGTCCTCTAGATGGCCACCCCGAGGGTAAATCCATATAGATCTGGTTCCTGTTTCCAGTCATTGGAGCCTCTTTTGGTTGGATCCCCTTCCTGCGCTTGTCTTGCTCCTGTGTGGTTCGCGACCAGCCTTCCCAGGTTGTGTAGGGCGCGCAAGCAGACAGGGTGGTCCGTAACCAGCCCATGGGGGGGCTGTGTAGGGCGCCCTGAGGGACAGTGCCCATCTGTACCTTCCAAGTTCCAAATCCTCGTCTGAACCTTCCAAGTTCCAAGTCCTTGTCTGAGTCTTCCAATTTCCAAGTCCTCATCTGCGTTTTCTAAGTTCCAAGTCCTCAGCCTCCGTCTGGCCTCACGCACTCATCTTTCCCGAGCAGTGGTCCAGAAGGGCTTTCGAGTGGCCAGATGGCTACTCCTGAGACCAGCATTGTGTTGCTGGGTCTCATTGGTGCATGTAGGTCCAGCGGAGGGCTGATCCTGCCTTGTTCCTATTCCAAAGTTCCTTGCCTTACTTCTAGTCCTGTCTTGTTCCTGTTCCGCCCGTGCTTGCATGCTCTAACCTCCCACGGTGTGCCTTGGGGCTCCTCCTTGACTCGTGCCGTGGTTCGGGGGCTCACACTTTCCCATGAGCTAGCAACTGCGCCTCCGCGCTCTCAACATCAGCCATAGGCTGTACCCACAACAGGATCCGTAGGTCCCATGGTCGCAACAGGAAATAGTGAACGGTTATTTACCCTTTCAAATAAAACTAGGGCTAGGGAACGCTTCATGAATTGAGCAGGTAGAAGATTTAAAACAAAGTGAAAAAGAAAAATATTTTTTCACTCAGCATACAGTCTGTGGAATTTTTTCCCAAAAGATGTGATCAAGGCCTATAAACTGGGTTTAAAAGTGGTTTGGACAAGTTCCTGAAGTTCATAAACAATTATTGGCCAGGTGGACTTGGGAAAAGCCACTGCTTATCCCTAGGAGTGAGCAACAAGGAATTAGATCTATTCTTAGGGATCTGTTGGATCATTTTTAATGACCCCCAGCTGGCCACCGTCTGAGACAGGCTGCTGGGCCCGATGGACCTTTGGTCTGACCCAGCATAGCACATTTTATATTCTTATGATTTTGCTGCAATGTCTGGAGTAAGAGGGCTTGGAAAAGAAAAGAAAAGAAAAATCTCCAGGTAGTTGCGAATGACGGTTTATGGCGTCATAGGCCAATTGAGGTTGGTTCCAACTGAGCTGGATGTCCAAAGAAGCAGGAATAAACTGCCAGGCCCGATTAAATAAAAATTAGCAGGAATACTGGGAGAAAGGTAGATTAGCAGGATGCAAAGCTATGCAGTAAATTATTTTTACCAGTCAACCAGGTGCTATATATACAGCAGATACTTTGTAAAACCAGCCTACGCAATCTTCACACAGCATTATTAGTGGAAATTGTGGAAAACCACACACATTTTCTTTATTTGTGTCAGTGGTCTTCTGTAACACAAATAAATATCTGCAAAAATATAGGCCTCTTTTTTTTTTGTACTCCACACTGATGTATTTATTTATTTATAAAATGTATTTGCCGCTCCTACTCAGGAAACCTGTCTGATGTGGACAGGTTTCCTGAGAATCAAAAAACTTCTAGCATCTGCTTAATTCCCAATGCTTGTCAACTATGTTTTTTTTTAAGGACCTGTTTCTGTATTATGGCTTCTAATTATTGATCTTATCTAAATTTAGCATACTTTGGCTCCACTGCACTTCATGACTGTGGATCCCTAAAGGCTAGAGGTTAAATGAAGAAAAGGGTGCATGGAGCAGCACTTACTACCCTTAAAATAAGGCTTGGTGGTAAACTGCACAGAGTGGCAGTTACTATCCTTAACAGACACACAGGGGTAACCTGCACAGAGTGGCAGTTACTACCCTTATTAGAAACTTGGGGGTAATCTACACAGAGCAGTAGTAGCTATCCTTAACAGAACACATGGGAGTAACCTGCACAGTGCAGCATTTACTATCCTTAACAGAAACATGGGGATAACCTGCACGAAACGGTGGTAGCTAACCTTAACAGAACACATGGGAGTAACCTGCACAGTGCAGAATTTACTATCCTTAACTGAAACATGGGGGTAACCTGCATGGTGCAGCATTTACTATCCCTATTAGAAACATAGGGTAACCTGCATGGAGCAGCAGTTACTACCCTTAAAAGAAACATGGGGGTAACCTGCATAGAGTGGCAGTTACTGTCCTTAACAGAAACATGGAGATAATCTGCACGGAGCAGTAGTAGCTACCCTTAACAGAACACATTGGGTTAACCTTCATGGAGTGGCGATTACTATCCTTAACAGAAACATGGGGGAACCTGCACAGAGTGGCAGTTACTATCCTTAACAGAAACATAGGGGTAACCTGTACAGTCAAAACCAAAACAGCAGGTTATCCCCATGTTTCTGTTAAAGATATTAACTGCCACTCTGTGCAGATTATCCCCAGTGTGGCAGTCAAGATGGTATTGACGATGAAAAGATCCGGTAGTGGCCCGCAGCGTGGGGTTCACCAGGAGATTCCTGCAAGCTGATGAAGATGCCTCTGAGTGCAGATCTGGTAGTGGCCCACAGCGCGGGATATGCTGAGGAATCTGTACTGTAGGTGTCATGGAAGCAGAGGACTTTGATACAGAACCAAGCTGTAGGTCTTGTGTCGGTGAAGCAATACCCTAAGGCACAGGGTATTGCTTCACTGGGTAGTGGCCCAAAGAACGGGGTACACCACAG
This sequence comes from Rhinatrema bivittatum, assembly GCF_901001135.1. Classification (NCBI taxonomy): domain Eukaryota; kingdom Metazoa; phylum Chordata; class Amphibia; order Gymnophiona; family Rhinatrematidae; genus Rhinatrema; species Rhinatrema bivittatum. The sequence continues at coordinate 52,663,462 of NC_042615.1, forward strand.
AGACTTCAGCAATGTTGAAGAAGATATGGAAGGTACTCACACAAGGAAGTCCCAGCAGAGATACCCAAGGATTGGGTTAGCAAACGTCTAAGGCAGAAAGGCCCTCTGAGGAGCGGATAGCCAGAACACGGAAGAGCCCCCGTGGAGCGGGTACTCAGAGCGTCTGAATGCCATGAGGAAAATCTGGAACAGAAGGTCCAAATAGAGCGGATTTAACAATGAACGGATTCCTTGCTAATTCGTCTTAGCAATGGGCCATTCAATTTAAGTACACTTGGCAGCTGACGTCATCAGGAGGGGACGCCCCCGAGATTCCCGCTATGACATACACATAAGGAAGCCCTGTGCGCGTGCCTATGTGATGCCGGAAGTAAGTTGGCGGTCGGCAGCACCCACGCCATCCCGGGGATGCCGGAGAGGTCAGCGTTCGTTGGCAGAGGCTGCCATTCTCCCAATGATTGACCATGCAGGGAAAAAAGAGGTGAGCAAGAGAGGTCGGAGCCGTCAGCGACCGACGGGCACAACACCTGCACAGAGTGGCAGTTACTATCCTTAACAGAAGCATGGGGGACCCTGCACAGAGTGGCAGTTACTATTCTTAAAAGAAACATAGGGGTAAACTGCACGGTGTGGCAGTTACTATCCTTAACAGAAGCATGGGGGTAACATGCACGGTGTGGTAGTTACTATCCTTAACAGAAACATGGGGGTAACCTGCATGGTGTGGCAGTTACTACACTAACAAACTTTCTGGACAGACTGAATGAATCATTTGGTCTTTTTCTGCCATCAATACTATGCTGCTATATTTAAGCTTGAGGCAGTGGCCATAAATTTGCTGACAGGCTGAGCATACAACTGGAATTTCATGTTTGTAACGGGCTCCATCAGTATAGTTTAAAAATGACCAATTTTACTTTTTTTTCACAGCCACTTATAAATGCCTTTGATTCATTGTAAGCCAAAACATCTTATCTTAAAACTGTGGGAATGAGCAGATAATGATATTGTGTTTATAATGTATACATAAATAATGAAACACACCTCTGGACATTTATTTTCATGGGATCCCGGCATACAGGCGTCGGCCTGATTGTATCAGGATGGGAACCATCCTCAGAAAGGTTGTGTCCAGGTAACTGAGCAGTTACACAGGAAACATCGTGGCTGAAATCTGCCCCCTTCTCCTCTAGGTAAAGTACCCTGTGCTGTGAAAGGAGTGGGACTGGGGGCTGGGAGGAGCAGCGCTGGCAAGCAACACACAGAGATTTCATCTGGAAATCCCTGCTCACACTTTATGGAGGTAATTTTCAAAGTTATGCATGGAAATATAATAATATACTCTCGTAGCAGTGATTAAAAGCTGTTCACTTGAGCAAAGTGCACTTACACGATTAAATCCTATGGACAATTCAGTGGCACACTTTACTCCAGTAAATGGCTTTTGAAAATTGCTACAATAGTTGTGAGATTTACACATATAACTCCTTTTGAAAATTACCACTTAATTGTGTAAATGCTTTTTAAAATCAGGCCCTGTGGTGCTAACTTTGCACTTTAAAGTTTTCAGATGCAGGGGTATCCCCAGCACTTCTGGCTCCTGAATTTGCCACAGAGTTTCTCTTTGAAAAATTGCTTGCAGAAATTATTATTATTATTATTATTTTTAAAATTACCTTCTATGTCAGGAACCAGGGAAGGAAGACATTCAGCAATCAGCCTGCTAAGCAGAAAAGACTGAAAAGTAATGGCGAGGACAATTTTCTCAACCTTTTTCCTGGGTAAATAGCTATTTACCTGGATGAATTGGCCAGACGGAGAATCACCCTACTATATCCAGCTAAAAGTATGTGTGGGATTCCAGGGTATGGGTACTTCTGTGAGAATCTGTTACTATGCAGTGTAACCCTCAGTGGGCCAGTTTCCCTGCTGCTCAGTCCTCCAAGCCCTACGGCTTGGAGGTCCTGGCTGGTGGCCATGTTTCCTTGCACTACCACAAGATAAAAGCCTGCCTCACAGAGAGCACTGTGCCTCAGTTGCTCTGGCCCTTGTATTTGGCTTTCTGCATGTTTTTGTTTGTCCCTGGTTTAGTGGCCACCTTGTTCTGTCTGTGTTTTTTCCGTCTTGTTTGGTTGTCTTTGTCTGTTTGACCCCCGTTTGTGCGACCTCTGGATCTGTGTGCTCTCTCCTTGTTTGGGTTCTTGTTTGTGCTGGCCCCAGTTTGCGGCCTTCTCGTTTCATTTGTCCTGTGTCTGTCTAGTCCTGGTCTTGTTCTGTTGATGCCATTTTGTTTCCTGTCTCAGCACCACCAGCCCAGCACTGTCCCTAGTGGGTGTCGTTTTTGTACCTGTTCCCGAGGGCACATCCTGCTAAGTCCTGCTGGCCACCAGAACCTGTGGCCTGAACCTGAGGGGAAGATGGCCGGTCCTTGCGGTGATCCTGGGTGCCAAGGCCAGTCCTGTTCTGCACAAGCCTGCTCCATGTGGATCCAGCCCTGCTCCTCCTCTGGAGATGATCAAAAACTGGCAGCCATGCTGTCACACTAGTTGGGTTAAAAGGAGGCATTTCCAGGTGTGGGCTTGGGTCTGGAGGGGGGAGGAGGGGGGGGTGGGAATAGAATGCAAGCATTCCATTTTCATATGGACTTTTAGCCACCAGAAAGTATGCAATTTAGCTCGCATAGAAACCAGGATGCCATATTTAGCTGGGCAGCGAGCGGGAAGTTACTGGGGGAAAGTTACCTATGTAACTATAGCCTGGGACTTACCTAAGTCACTCACTGAATATATCGGGCTAAAGTTACCTGGGTCAGAACAGCACTTTTTCTGAACAGACTTAAGGGGGAGTTTAGCCCAGTAGCATTCAATATCAGCACCACCCTGTTAGACTTGAGCCCTATGCTTGGAATGCCTCCTACCCTGCTAAATTTTACCTGGATGAAAGTTTACCCAGTTAACATTTAGATTATGAGAGGGGAAAAATGTTCAATTCAAGGTTTTTGATTGGATAACTAGAAACATTTACTCAGACAATTCTTTTGAATATGGTTTTCTGGGAGCATTTTGGAGGTGTGTTTAGAAACTACTAACTTGCATTTCATTTAAAAAAATGTACATGTGTAGTAGGCATGCCGCTAATGCATGTACTTTAAGTCATCAAAAACACAGTCACATGGAAGCGTGAGTGTATTTTTTAAAAATCTACCCCTAAGTCAACTTAATAACAGTTAATGGACTTCTCCTCCAAGAACTTATCCAAATCTTTTTTAAACCCAGCTATACTAACTGCACTAACCACATCCTCTGGCAACAAATTCCAGAGTTTAATTGTGCGTTGAGTGATAAAGAATTTTCTCTGATTAGTTTTAAATATGCCGTTTGCTAACTTCATCGAGTGCCCCCTAATCCTTCTATTATCCAAAAGAGTAAATAACGGATTCACATAGACCCTTTCTAGACCTCTCATGATTTTAAACACCTCTATCATATCCCCCCTCAGCCGTCTCTTCTCCAAGTTGAAATGTCCTAACCTCTGTAGTCTTTCCTCATAGGAGAGCTGTTTCATCTCTTTTATCATTTTGGTCGCACTTCTCTGTACCTTCTTGATTGCAATTATATCTTTTTTTAGATGCAGCAAAATTGTACACAGTATTCAAGGTGTGGTCTCACCATGGAGCGATACAGAGGCGTTATGACATTTTCTGTTTTATTCATCATTCCCTTCCTAAGAATTCCCAACATTGTTTGCTTTTTTGACTGCTGCAGCACACTGAGCCAACAATTTCAATGTGTTATCCACTATAATGCCTAGATCTTTTTTCTGGTTGGTAACTCCTAATATGGAACCTAACATTGAGTAACTACAGCATAGGTTATTTTTCCCTATATGCAACACCTTGCACTTGTCCACATTAAATTTCATCTGCCATTTGGATGTCAAATCTTCCAGTCTCACAAGATCCTCCTGCAATTTATCACTATCCCTTTGTGATGTAACTACTCTGAATAATTTTGTATCATCTGCAAATCTGATAACCTCACTCGTCGTATTCTTTTCCAGTTCATTTATAAATATATTGAAAAGCACCAAAGTACAGATCCCTGAGGCACTCCACTGTTTACCCTTTTCCACTGAGAAAATTGACCATTTAATCCTACTCTCTGTTTCCTGTCATTTAACCAGTTTGTAATCCACAAAAGGACATTTCCTCCTATCCCATGACTTTTTACTTTTCTTAGAAGCCTCTCATGAGGCTTTTTGTGAGTGAAGTAAATATCATTCCTGTACTATCTGTTTTTTTGCTTCACCATTCTTTGCTATGAATTCTAGTTTTCTTGTTTCAGTGTATGGTCATATGCATAACGTTTTCCACCTTGTGTTTTCCTGTTGTTCTGTATTGTCTTTTATGGAGTGTAGAGAGACAGTGCAGATGCCTTTCTAAAAAGGTCTCACATCTTTATTCCAGGTTTTTCACCAGTGTATGCTTGCATGTGTGTATTGCAGTATGTTCCAGAGTAGAAGAAATAATAACAGCTCTTTTGGATTTGGAGATTATTTTACCACCTACTGTACTGCTTTCTACCTACTAGGATTTGTTTTGTCTACGGGACATAATTTATGATTTGCCTTTTTTCTCTTTCAGCTACACCATCATATGCGGTTTCTTTGGCTAACCAGTGGAAAAGGAATCAGAGACCATGGAGGAGATGAAGAAGTTGTTTAAAGAGATTCCAAGAGGGACTCAAGCTCTCACCTGGGATTACTCCAGTGTTGGCTAAATTACATTTGCTTTCCATTCCATCTGGAGTGCAAGTTGAAATAAATTGATTGACTTTTCATGGTCAAGGCTTACAATGCTTGCAGACAAATGGAAGCTTAGATCAGAACGAGATGGGCTTTTATTTGTTACTGCTGTTAAAAGTCTGCAAAACAATGAGGTCAAGATAACATGCATTTTCATGTATAGCATCAATTGCATGAAATTTCTTTACCAAAAGAGATTGTTTAGAAAAGACCTACATTCACTCAGTCTCATTCCGGACAAGTCTCTTCCCCTGGCTATGCAAGATTTTCTGACTCTTCAACCAACGTTAGAAACTTTTTCTTATTTGAAGTGGTGTACAAGTCCCTCAGGTTTGTTCTCCAAGCAAACCCCTATAGTATACGGTATAATCCTAAATTTAAAACTATTAAACAGTTGTGTTGGAAGTCATGGTGTGGGAAAGGTGGGTTTGGGGGAATTTACTTACTAGGAATACTTGGAAATCTTTGGGTCAGCTTCAGGCTCACTCTGGCCTTTCCAATACGTTAGTTGGCTGCAACTGTGACAATGTCTTCCTTTACTGAAGTTCGATTTACTGGGTTTGTCTGAGCATTTGGCTGTCTTACCAGTTTAATATCTCTTCTGCCACTAGGCAAGTAATTGGCTTTTATAACGTTCTCAAGTCTGATGTACCAGCTACAGTATGTGTGTTGGGATTGGGAAGGTTTGGAAAAAAAGACCTCAATGTGGAACTGGACTCTAGTTCATGGTCTAAATTTTGGGGTACAGTAAATACATTTGTATGTCTTCCTCAGCTTCAATAACTCAGTCTTTATTTTTGATGGCTCATAAGGCTATTTGGACATCTGTTAACCTGGAAAAAATGTCAAGTCATGGTGATATTAACATTTTTTCCAGTCTTGTAACTTGGATCTGGGGTCTTTATCACACATGCTTTTTTTTTTTTTTTACCCAGTTTATCTTTGTTTTGGCAATGGGTAGGGAAGTGTTTCTGTTATAGTCTTCATTTTTAAGAACCTTTACCTTTTCGCATTGTTATTTTTAAATCTTTGGCTATACAAACTGTACTGTTCGGTAAAAATGAGATAATCTTAAGAACATAAGAAATTGCCATGCTGGGTCAGACCAAGTGTCCATCAAGGCCAGCATCCTGTTTCCAACAGAGGCCAAAACCAGGTCACAAGAACCTGGCAATTACCCAAACACTAAGAAGAACCCATGCTACTGATGCAATTAATAGCAGTGGCTATTCCCTAAGTAAACTTGATTAATAGCCATTAATGGACTTCTCCTCCAAGAACTTATCCAAACCTTTTTTGAACCCAGCTACACTAACTGAACTAACCACATCTTGCTTTTCTGTTGTCCATTGCTTTAAGGTTGATTCTTACTCATTGGAAAGAAAATGCAGTTTTAGATTGTAACCTGGGGAGGAATACTGTGTGCAAATATTCTAAATATGAAAAGGATGGGGGCATCTGTGTTGCATTTTTCTGTTTCATTATTGGTATCAAATATATTGTTTCACCTGTCTTGTGCTTGGGGAGGAGTTATTTTCCTGTTGCTTTGTTGTTTTAGCTTGTTGCTTGTTTTGCTTGAAATTTTAATAAACAAGTTTGAAGAAGAAGAAAAAAAAGGCATTGTTTAAATTTAGGAAATTATTTAAAACATTTCTCTATTTTTGATTACAAAGTTGTCCTGTAATAGTTAAACTGAAATTGATCAAATTATAAATGGTAGTTTAAATTTTTAGTATTGACGTTTTAATTATAGTTATGATAATTGTATGTGATGATAGCTCATATAATTCTTTGATGGCCAGTATTTTATGAATGATTAATTTTGTGTATTTTTAACTTAATATATGCATGGCTCTGAGCTGGGGAGGGAGGTGTTTAACAAAATTGAAATCTTGACTTTATTTGCATTATTTTCTATACCTATTTTAGTTTTATTAGTCTCAAGGTCTGACGAAGAGCTTTTAAAATCATGATTCTGATGATCTGGTGCAGAAAAAGCAGTCCTGTTTCTTGGATAGTGTTTTTTCTCATAAGATATTGCGGCCGGAGATTCTTGACAAAAGAAGGTTTTATTACCCTGCCTTCCTATGGTATATGATAGAAGAAAAATGTACAACTTGTTTTAATTGGATCTGTAAAAATGAAAAGAAGATGACGAAATTACTTCCATAAAATATAAGGTGGCAAGGGAACTTCCAAAGCTGCTCCAGCCCTAGACAGGAATAAATATACTCCTCTCAAAGAACTATTGCAGGCAAATAAAAATGGCATAAATATGTGGATTAATAACCCCCTCTAGGTCAATCTATGGGTGGAGCAGAGAAATTCCTGGACCATCTATTGTAACTCCAACCTGATTAGCTTCTTGGATGAGAGTTGCAGTTTGGCAACACCTGAATATCCCCAGATGCTTGCTCTTTATAGCCCAAAAGATCTTGGGGAATGAACCCACCCTGTTCTTTTTTTTTTTTTTAATCTCCTGTTTCCAGTTTTGTCTAAGACAGTCCAGAGTCTTATCAATCAGAGGACCACAGGCTTCTGTGGAATTGCAGCTTTTTTCTGGGATCTTGGTTTAGGGTTATGGTGTTAATTGGTCTGACTCCAACATATTTCTTTCATATATTAACAGAAAGTGGTGGAGCTAAACGTGGAATGCCAGGGAAAAATTGTGGTCTATGGCCTAGCAAAGGAAAGCAAATTGGGCATATCAACTGGGCCCTTTGGTCTTTATCTACCGTCTTATTCTACATTTCTATATATTTCTACCTCTGAGGAACTTCTGCCTCTCATGCATGTTCTTTAAATGGAATACATTTCTTTTCTCATCAGCTATAAATTCTACTGGACATTGACAGGAAAAATTTTCAGGACCTTTGTAGCTGAACCAGCATCTTCACTGAAGAAGCTAATTGCTTTTCTAAAACATTTGGTAGTCATCCAGTAAGCTGGTATTTTCAAACAGCAGGTTAGCTGCCCCTGCAAATTGTGCTCAATGGCGGCCCAACAGTGCAGGGCTGCAATCTTGTTAAAGGAATCGAGCAGCCTGAATTTGTGCCTCTCCCCCCCAAGTGTAGAAGAGACCCTGAGGATCTGGCGATACCCCTGTCCCACTCTCCACCACCCCTTGGCATGGTCCCAATAGTGTTCAAAGCAAAACAAAATGAAATAAAATAAAAGAGCTCATGATGCAGGCCCCCACCCCTCCATTCCAAATCTCTCCCCTTTTTTCAATACCCTTCAGGATGGTGACCCCCCCCCCCCCCCCATCCCACCCTACCCCATTCTTCAAACCCCTTCTTTACAAACCGTTCCCTCTATAATTGATAAGCAGCATTCAGACCATCCCCCAGGCTCCATGACCTGCCCCATCTCATTCAGTATAGTGCTGACCAGGAGGGTTAGAAAAAGGGGTGGGATTTGAAGAGAAGGGCCTGAATGGCAGGGGGAATGAGAGTGAGGTACCCCAGGGTCTCTTCTCCACTGTGGAGATCGCATTTTAAGGCCATTTGGCCTCTAATTCATGGGTCCGGGAACATTAAGTTGTGCCTTAGCATCCTGATGTTCCTAGGGGATGTTAGCTTCAACTCAAGAGTTGTAGCTAACTTTACATGAAATAACACTTCCTTTTTAAATGCTGGTTCAGCTACAAAGGTCCTGAAAATTCTTCCTGTCAATGCCCAGTAGAATTTACGGCTGATGTGAAAAGAAATGTATTCCATTTATAGAACATGCATGCGAGACAGAAGTTCCTCAGAGGTAGAAATATATAGAAATATAGAATAAGACGGTAGATAAAGACCAAAGGGCCCAGTTGATATGCCCAATTTGCTTTCCTTTGCTGAGCCATAGACCACAATTTTTCCCTGGCATTCCCTTCACTTTTTTTTGGTAGCAAATGATCCTCTGTGCCTCTACCAGAATCTTGGATTCTATTTCCACGTTTAGCTCCACCACTTCTACTTCCCCCGTTTTCCATTTTACCCCACAAGGGGCAAAATAAATAAATAGCAAATAAATAAATAAGCAAGGGAAACAATCTCAAAAATACCAAAATCCATTTCTTCTCTTCCAGGATCATCTCTTCTTTCTTCTGTGTGGTTTGCAGATTTCTGAAAAAAATAAAATAAAATCATGTCCCCTCCACGTTGACAAGTTTTGATGTGGCCAGCAATAATTTGCATTTGAAGGTTTGAATTTTTGTCCATGATTATGTGCTTTTGTTATTTCAAGACAGCTCAAGATTTCAATTATCTGAGCTTTTTAAAAACAGTGAGACTATATGTCAACATTCCATCTGGCTTCATAAGCCTCAGGGTAGAAAAAGCATTTATGTAAGGTGTTCAGTTTTAGATTATTAACATATCCTTTACCAGCTATCTGAATGATAGATTATGGAGAAAAACAGAGATGAGGAGATCAAGACAGGCTCTGACTAACGGAACAAAACTTGCAGAATAGTCTTAATGTTCTCTTAAAGGGAAGTAACTTAAATTATCAGTTAGTTTATAGATTGCAACATGAAATTGAAATAGAAAATAGTCTTAAAGAGGGTAATTTTCAAAAGCATTTGCATGGGTAAAACAGTGCCTTATCTGAGAAAATGGCTTGTTATAAAATTGCTCATCCGATATGTCGGTAAACTTATGCTCATACGTCCTGTCTGCTCATAAGTTTACCCGGACTGAGTAGAGGTGATCCTGGGGGTGGAGCTGGGGAAAGGATTGGACTTAACGTAGATTTCCAAAAGTATGCTTGCAAATTTCCTTGAAAATTTCCTGTGCACAAATTGGCAGGCGTAATTGTGTGTGGGTAGTTTTCGTGGGATCATTTTCAAGGTATAAGTTTGCTTTAAAGATTGGTGTAACTTATGTGCCTTCTTGACGACTTTCTTATGCGGACTGTTAAGATATTACCCCCATAAATCATAACTGGGTGAACAGGTCTAACAGAGCTAACTACCTTGAATTTTTTTTTTTTTTGCTTTTAGGTCTTTGAACTTGCTATTCACTAGTGATGTGCGGGACACATGATCTTTAAAAAAAAAAAAAAAAAAAGGGGGCCACATTTTGTAACGTGCATTCCAAACGTTCATTGTGTACACTACAGGGACAATTATGAGTGTGCAGTAATACTGGCCGCCTGTCATGCTAATTGCCATCTGTGCACTATTTTGCGTCAACAAGGTGCTGCTTTTCTCCCAGTCCTCCCCCCCTCCCCCCATCTCCCAAAATATATAAAAAGGAAGCACGTACTGCTCAGGCTGCCAGGGTGTGTGCAGAGAGGGGAGAATAACTGAACCTGGCATGGAGGATTCATTTCAGGGGAAAGTGATAGAGATTATTGAACAGGGTGGTGTGTCTCTCGTGCCTTTTGCTTCTTGTTTCCCTACCAATTGTTTTGCCTTTTTCTTTTGGTTTACTTATGAGGTTGAGCGTCTCTGTTGGCTTCAGATTGTCTTAAGTTTTTCCAGTCTGTGTATTAGAGTTTGCAACAGAGTGTGACCGTGGAGGGCAGGGTGCAGAAAGGGGGCAAGAGATGGCTCTAGGTGCATGGCTATGCTACAGGTATGACGTCTGATATTGTGTTTAGGAGTTTTGAGTACTGAGATGTGGATAAGTAGGAGGGGAGAAATCATAATCGCCATGAAAAGCCATGCAATACACCTCATTCTGGAGATGACGCCATCCGCTTGGACATAGCGGAATAAATAAACTCTGGTGCATCTTTCCCAGTGGAGGGCACCATTTCAGGAGTAGCCTAGTGGTTAGAGCAGCAAGCTACAAACTGGAGCAACCAGGGTTCACATCTTACTGTTGCTCCTTGGCCAAGTCTCTTTATCCTCCATTACCTCAGGTACAAACCTATGGAGCCTGAATATAATCTGCTTTGAAGTGCTAAAAAAGTGGAATATAAAAATCTAAATAAATAAATTTGGATGTATGGCATCTGATTGAATGGCACTCTCCACCCAAGACCAGGCACCTGGACCAAGTCTCAGCATCAGGCCTGGGTCCAAGGCCACGTTATCAGTACCCAGTCCCTGGAGCAGGCCCTTGCATCAGACTTGCCTAGGCCAAGGCCCAAGAATCAGGACCAGGCCTCTGCATTGGGCCTGGGTCTGCACCGAGGCCCAGGCATCAGGATCCAGTCTCCGGACTGAGTCACAATGTCAGGTCAGGAACCAGGTCCTGGCCAAGGCCAAAGTCAGGTCATCAGGTCCAGTCCCAGCATCTGGCCTGGGTCTAGGCCAAAGTGTAAGCATCAGGACCCAGTCTATGGAAAATTTTTGGGCCTGGGCCTTTGTTCAGGTCTCAGTTAAGGCCCTTAGGCCGAGACCCCAGCATCACGCTCAAGTGTGGGTTGTGGTTCCTTCTTTGGGCCGAGGCACTGGAGTCATGCTTGGGCATAGGGCCCCTGTTTTGGGTCTCAACCTATTCACTAGGCCTAGCCTCGGCTTCAGGCCAAGGACTATGCCCAACCGATTATCAAAACAAAACAAGATTCCAACAAAATTTTGTCAGTATTTAAATTGTTCTGTTTTGAAAACAACCCGAAATGAAATAGGAAATTTCATCTCATTTCTTATTTATTTCTCCCAAATGCCTATTCCTAGATGATCCTAAGATATGCAACAGAATGGGCATGCCTAAAGGAGTAGAGAGAAGGAAAAATGATTTAAGAAAGCTTTCATACACCCTATTTGCAAATAGGTTGCATCATTTGTTAATAGTGCCCACTATTTCCCCAAATTGAACATGTGAAAATGTTTCTTTTTTTTTTTTTTATGGTTCATTTGAAAGAAAATAAAAATGGGCTTATTTGTCTTGTCAAGAGGCCCCCCCAAGCTGGCCAAAAGTTCCTTTTGGGTGCAACAAGGGTCCCCCGGAGCGATCGCGCGGGGAATCACGTGACGCCGCGTCACTCCGACATGACGCCGACGTCACGTGCTCCTCGCAAAGGAGTTCAGAAATGGCGTCCTGACTCCCTGCTGTACCACCAGGGAGTTTTGGTAAGTCTTGGGGGGGGGGGGGATTAAGGAGGGTGAGGGGTTTAAATTTTTATTTAGGATCAACAATTGCGATTTCCAACTTATTCAACATAGCTATGTTGAATAAGTTGGAAATCCGATCGTTTTCGCCTCATCACTTTTTTAAGTTAAAAAAAAAAATAAGTTGCGTTTTACATTTAAGTTCAAAACGAATGCACACCCCTAGTATTTGTGTTATTTTGTATTATACACACTTTATCTCACTTGTTTTACCAATGCTTTTTGTGCTCTATATAGCATTGGCAACTGTGTTGCTATATTTATTTATTTATTTATTTTAAGTTTTTCTATACCGGCATTCGCGATAAATATCGCATCATGTCGGTTTACAATTAACAAGTATAGAAGGAACAAAACAGGTAATAAATGACATTGATCCTCATAATAGTAATAGTAAACATTAAACAAATGAAAGCTAAGAGTTGCAGTTACAATAAAACAAGGGATACATTTAACTTGGAACAGAGAAAAGAAGTTGGGGATTTTCATAGAGAGTATATATATGCCTTTCAATATAGTTGAGGCATTAATGAAATGTGCTGATGCTGTAGAGTTAATTAATTACCATGATAGGGCAAAGTCTAAGCGACTAGTTGATGATGAATTAAGGTTCAGATTAGGTCTGGAAATGCTTTCATAAATAGCCACGTTTTGAGTCTTTTCCTAAATGTGGGAAGGCAGGGTTCCTGTCGCAATGTTTTCTCAATACAAGATTTTGTATTGGAAAATAATTTGGGTTTGACTTCCTTGAGTGGGTTTGAATATTAGGGGAAGGGACCTCTCTACCGCATCCAGAGAAGGGCTACCAAAAGGGTGCAATGTCTGCATCAGAAGTCCTATGTAATGAGACTTTGAGTTCTAAACATGCATACGCTTGACAAGAGGAGAGCCAAGGGAGACATGATAGAGACATTAATATACCAGAAAGCATGGCTGTAAAATTGTAATTGCTTAAATGATTAAACAATAAACAGTAAGTGAAGACTTGCCATGGTTAACTTCCGCACTGCCCTTTTCCCGGTGGGCCAGACCGCTATTGGCCAGCCCAGAGAGCATGCCAGCATATCAAGAAAGGGGCAGGAGTATGCAGGTATGTAGGCAGAGGGGCAAGCATGTGGGCACATGAGGGCAGGGACCTTCCTCTCACTGCTGCAGGCAATTCAATGATCAATGACTTTATTATATAAATGCTTAAATTTTTAGGGGCGGATTTTAAGAGCCCTGCTCGCCTAAATCCGCCCAAATCCGGGCGGATTTAGGCGAGCAGGGCCCTGCGCGCCGGGGAGCCTATTTTACATAGGCTCACCGGCGCGCGCAGAGCCCCGGGACTCGCGTAAGTCCCGGGGTTCTCCGAGGGGGGCGTGTCGGGGGGTGGGCCCGGCCGTCGCTGCGTTTAGGGGGCGTGTCGGCAGCGTTTTGGGGGCGGGTACGGGGGCGTGGTTACGGCCCGGGGCAGTCCGGGGGCGTGGCCGCGCCCTCCGTACCCGTCCCCAGGTCGCGTCCCGGCGCGCTAGCGGCCCGCTGGCGCGCGGGGATTTACGCCTCCCTCCGGGAGGCGTAAATCCCCCGACAAAGGTAAGGATGGGGTTTAGACAGGGCCGGGCGGGTGGGTTAGGTAGGGGAAGGGAGGGGAAGGTGAGGGGAGGGCAAAAGAAAGTTCCCTCCGAGGCCGCTCCGATTTCGGAGCGGCCTCGGAGGGAACGGGGGTAGGCTGCGCGGCTCGGCGCGCGCCGGCTATACAGAATCCATAGCCTTGCGCGCGCCGATCCCGGATTTTAGCGGATACGCGCGGCTCCGCGCGTATCTACTAAAATCCAGCGTACTTTTGCTTGCGCCTGATGCGCCAGCAAAAGTAGGCCAAATCGCGCGGTTTGAAAATCTACCCCTTAATTTTTAGTAGTTTAAATTGTTAACTTTCTAAATGATATTTGCATGCTTACCTGAAAGGCATTAATAATGCATAAGATGCAAAGCTCTTTCAAGGGTATGGCAATTGTAAAATCAGGGATCATGATATAAGGGACTGAGAGGGTAGACCAAGCAGCAACATCAAAAAATATTTTTTTAAGAAAAGGGTAGTGGATGCATAGAATGCCGTTCTGGAGTGGATGATGGAGGCTGAAACAGCAACACAATTTAGAGGGCATGGGATAAACATAGGAGAATCCTAGTTACTGAAAGTAAAGAAATAGTAGAAAGCACAACCTAACGTGGTATATTTATTTTATATTTTATTTTAAATTATTTCTAATCCAAAGAATACTGTGCTAAATGGATTATAATGCATAACAAAAACCATCAAAATATAATGATTAGAATGTTGTACCCACTACCTTGTTCTTCCCAGCTAGTTCCCGATATAGGAGAGGGGTCAGTGGAAAGAAAACTGTCAATAGCAATGTATTTCTTCAGGGCTCGTCAAGATTTTCCGTGGCTGCAAAGTTTGCATTAAGGAGTAAGAAAAAACAACCACAACAAAGTGTGGTTTCGTTACTCGGCATCAATGATACTGACTCAGTCCTAGCTTCAATAATATGTTAAAAACATATAAAACTAGTTGGATGGCAGGTGTATTTCTCCTGGCATTCACATCATCCCTGGGGTTCAAGCCAATCTAAAAAGAGACACATTTTGGAGTTAGAATCTCTTCCATACAGCCATCCCCACCAATGTCAACTCACCCCAATCCCCCACCATGTGAAAAAGCGTACCTCTGAACTAGTCTGTTATGACCTTGTGGTGCAGCTCATTCCCTCTAGCCGTATTATCTCCATCTACAGCAGAGGATAATATATTAGGCTTTGGCACTAGGTCTGGATCCGCATCCAGGTAAATGCCTTCCTGGAGGGTGATTTTATGGAGCATTCAGTACACCACAATATCTGCTATTTTCTCTGGTGAATACTGAAATACTCCCCCAGAGCAGTCAAGGCAGCAGAATCAGCTCAAAAAAGGGCCAAAAGTACATTCTATGACCATCCTGGTTCTTGCGCATGCCTCGTTATACAGATTTCTGCTGCCATATGTGGTGCAGACAAGGGGAATGAGCAGCCATGCCTTACAGCTGTAACCAATATCTCCTGCAAGAAATTTAAAATTAACTTGCTGCATGAAAAGCACCAAAATAAATCAAGCTATCGATATTCACTCTAGAGAGCATACATGGACTCACTGCAGATGGCTAGTATTTGATTGTACAGTGGAATGGGACATGCTTTTGGCACCATGCACCAGAAAGCTCTTTTGGTACCCACCAAAGAGAGCTTTCAATTTAAATTCTCAGCTAATGTTTTCAGCTCCCACCCCAGAGAGCTAATATATGTGGAGCAATAGTATCCACCCTAGAGAGTTTACATTTTGACATTTTAGCTTACGCTTTGATTTGACACAATGATCATCCAGCCTTTGCAGTATTTCCCTTCGGTGAAATTCTGAGCCAGCAGCTACTGTGCAAGGATGAAGGAGTCATGGCTGCCTCCGGAAAACTTGGAGACAACACTGATGATCTTCATGGTCAAACTGCACAAATCTTGTATATTCAGGGAGTGGAAATGTCTCCTGTTATGTTATGCTAATTCTCTCCCATGTGGGGAAGGGGGTGAGAGTGACGTGGGTGCAATCGTTAGCACCCATTACATTAGGCATGCCTGCAATATTGAAGAAAGCACGCTTCATTTCCTGCCACTTTGTAAGCTGCTGTGGGTACTTGATGTACTCCCTAACCCTGTTCATTTTGGTCCTCAGAATCTGGCTGAAATGCCTTGAAAACGTTGACTGGTCCATCCGGGCCATCACAGCTACTGCATTCTGGAAAGAGCCAGAGGCAAGAAAATGTAAGGTAGTGAGAAACTTGACCAAGACCGGAATGGCATGTACATGATCAGTTAGAGGATCCATATCATCTCTGATTTCTTCATGGAAAGAAGAATTGCGCTGGAGCTCAGGTGGAAAAAGCAGTGAAGTATACAACTTTCAAAAATTGTCTTTACCCTGAGTACTCAAAAAAAGAATGGGGGGGACAGATCCACCCCAATGTTACCAGTTTGTAAAGACTGAGTGCGCCCTGTCCCAAACACAAAATTGTGTGGGAAAAAACAATTCAAAAAATGAAGAAATCCCTCTTGATGGTGGAGCTGGCTAGATGACAAACCAAATAGATGCATATATTATATATTATACACATAAAGAGAAACTTATGGTTCAATATAATTTTTACACTTGTTTATTATAACAAGACCAATATATCAACACCCTATCTAGACAATTAAAATATAACTTTCTCAAACATACCCCATTCATACAATTAAAAATATTATGTACCTCGTCAAATCTTTGTAAATGTACCTCGTCAAAGTTGGTTAATATATTATGTTAATTTTCCTATCACTTCTCTACTCCAAGTTGTACTTATCCCTGTTTTATTGTAACTGTAACTGTTCAGCACATGTTATTTACTTCGTTCATTATACCTTTCATCACACCCTTGTTTATTGTAAACCGGCATGATGTGATACTCTCACGAATGCCGGTATAGAAAAAACTAAAATAAATAAATAAATAAAATTATAACACTTAATTTTACACTTGTATAATTTATTCTATTAATATTAAGCTTTAAATCATTAATAAATCCTTATTATTCACATTTTTTCTTCATTTTGTCATATTATAATATTCCCAAATCATCACTTAGATGATGAAATAGATGAGCACTGCAGTGTGTGAAAGATCTCTCTCTCTCCTGAGAAGCTTCTCCAAATGGTTTACTTGGTACAAAACAGAAAACTGGTCTGGTTTCAGACTCTTACAGAAAGACCACAGTCTACCAGTTTTTCTTTCCCAACAAGGGTTTATATTTGACTTTGGCTTAAATGCTGAAGCAATTATGATGAGATAGCAAATTTGGGGACAAAAGGCAAGGAAATAAACCTTCTCTCTCCTCAGCTAAGATACTTTCTGATCAAAGTTTAGATTACTTAACTCACTCTCTTAGGAGGGTTATCCATCCATGTGCTCCTTGGCCGGGATATCTCTGGAAAGGAAGTCTCGCAGTCTTTCAGCTCCTGGCTCCTTTGTCCCTTGTTGAGATTTTACATGTAGCTTGGCTATTTATTTATTTATTTAATTTAATTGCACTCACTTTTATACCACAAAATCATAATAAATTGCTGTGGTTTACAAGCTTAGAATAAAACATAAAATCTAAAAAAATAAAACAAACCACTCAAAATGCCATTCTGAAAAACAACTGAATAATCAGGCCCAGTATCACTTCCATTCACTACTTCTGCCTAAGATGCTACAGGTCCAAAATGTCTCTGAAATAGCCAGGTCTTTAAGCTTTTCTTATCAAGCAACATAAGGTTGACACCTCCCCACAAACTTATCCTTCACGATATAAGAGGCAAGTGAACCCTGATTAACTTGCAATTTTAACCAAATGCAGTTTGAATCCCACAGCCAAGAAGAACCTGTTGGGCATTCACTATAGGGTAGATTTTTAAAGAAGTGCGCGTGCGTCCATGTGTGTGCGCTACCCGGTGTGCGAACATGGATGCGCCAATTTTATTACACGCGTGCGCTGGCGCACGCATGTTATAAAATCACATAAAATGCATGCATGTTATAAAATCACATTAAATTCACACCGAATTTTGTAATCTACGTGCATATGTACGGACAGCATGCGCAAGGAGGGGGGGTAGAATTCTGCAAATTTCATGCGGCGATGCATCCCGGCCTTCCCCAGTTCCCTCCCAGACCGAACTTCCCTACCCCTCTATCTAACCTTCCTTCCCCTTCCCCTCTCCTCCCCACCCCCTAAACCTACCCTACCTTATCTTATTTTTTTTATTTTTCAAGTTGCTGCTCCCCGGCACAACAGTAAATGACCACTGTACTGGCCGCCTCCAGCCCCACCCCTCCCCGCCCCTTTAACTGAGCCCGGCACTTCGGACGTAAAGGGGGTTTGAAAATGCGTGCGGCGTGCACAAGGCCCGGCCAGGCGGGTAACCCCCGTTGTTTACGCGTGCACATGATTTAAAATCTGCCCGCATGTCTAGAAACTGCTGGAATCTTGTATGCTTGTCTACCCAGGATGGTAGTGAATAAATGAGGAAGAAAACAAAAAATCTGACTTGGATAAGGAGCAATATCCTACAAGTGCCTGAGCTTCGACACCTGGCAGCTGGGGTCTATTCTTGCGGTTTGTTCAGGAAAAGCTGGGCAGATAGGATGGGGGTCATTCTCTGTTATCCTTTACTATATCATGTTATTATGGAACAAGGAATAAAGTACAAATATACCGAATCCAAAACAGATTAAGATGCCACAAAGCAGATTAAAATATGCGAAGATACTTGACAAATCAAAACGTACTTACCCAACAGTGGGAAATCTGAATTTTCTTTCAGGTACAGGAGACAAGGGAGCCCTGATTTACCGAGCTGGGCTACTTTGGTAGGATCATATTTAGCTCTGTTATAAAGACGGGGGAGTGCTCCCTTAATTACTAATTAGTCATGCATGTCCCTCCATGGGCTGCAGTTTTGTCTGAAGAAAATATTGTGTGGAAGTCTGCACTGTGCCCACGATGGCTTGAAACTTTTAAGACTCTTCTAGATTTGATTAACTCCTATGAATTCTAGGTCAGAGAAAGAAAAATGTTATTAATATAATCAAACATTTTCTTCTTTACTTTGGGCAATTCAATATTTCCATGAATTTATGCGTTCCTCCTGTATCTCAGCACCCTGTGAGTAGCGTATAACTTTCTGTAAAATAACTTGAAAACCTGATTAATCTGTTTTGCTTGAGTCTACCTTTTTTTCCCGGTTATCTTTAATAAATGTAACAAACCCAGCTCATTCTAGTGTTTTGATTAATTTAGCTAAGCTGTGATCAGATTTATTGCCATCTAGAAACAGTTTATGTTTATAATAAATTAAATTATTTCCTACTTTCTGAATTAGCAGAGCATTTAAGGCTGCCTGGTTAGCATAGGACTTTTTCCTCTGTTGTATATTGTAGGTGTCATAGCAAAGGTCTCTTTGTCTTGCTTTAACTGCTTCTCTATTTATTTACTTATTTATTTATTTATTTATTTGTTGAGTTTTATATACCGTCATTCGGTAAAGCCATCATAACGGTTTACAAAATGTAAATTGTAACTCTCTTAACAATTGTGGAAAAAGTATAACAATGTGCATATTAACAGAGGTTAAACATTTCAAGTCCAAATATTTCAAATATATTTCAAAAATATTTCAAAACTCTAATTCTATAATACTTTAATTTAGGTCTCTCTGCTTAGCAGCGCAATATGAAATTATACTATCCCTTAAAACTATCTTGGCCATTTCCCAGAACATTTTGGATCTGACCTATACAGGTTGATTATAATATATATATGTATATATATTTTTTTTTTTTGAAATATATATTTTATTGAGGTTGATTATATTTTGAGTAGATTTCACAACTATCATGCAATTTATTAACTATACTTTTTTTTTTTTTTATCAGTATTGTGAGATAAGCACCTCACACAGAGAGAAAAAGTCTGAAATTATGGAGAATTTTGCCTGCCTTACCTATAGATGGGACTATGGGAAAGGAGAAAGGGCGACTCTAAGTGAAAAAAAGTAAATGGAAGAAAGATTGGAGGCTTCAGGAAAATGTAGTCCTAGGAAGCCATAGATTGAAGCAGTGGTGTAACCAGAACTGAATGTTTTGTGAGGCCCAGGGTTAGCATCTATGCTAGTACTTTATAACCCGCTCATAGGATATTTATTTATTTATTTATTTCACATTTTTCTATACCGAGCTTCATGGTTGAATACCATATCAGATCGGTTTACATCGAACGAGGGATAGAAACTTGTAACAAAAAACGGAACAATAAGTTATAATCAGAAAGAGAGCAAGAAAGTTACATTGAACAAGGACTATAAACTTGGAGGCTTTACAGCTTGGAAGTAAATAGAGTAAAAAAGGCCCGAGTAGGGCCATAACTTAAAATCAAAAGTCATAAGATAGTTTAATTGCGGAGGTATTGGATAAGAGGCATCTCACAAAGAAGGCATGGTTCCATGGCTCGTGAGTAGGATGGTAGATTATTGTGTGTCAGAAGGATCCAAGAAGGCTAGTCGGAACAGCCAAGTCTTAAGTTTTTTTTTAAAAGTTAGTAGGCATGATTCCAACCTGAGTTCTGCAGGAAGGCTATTCCAAATGTTTGGACCTGCTAGAGAAAAGGCTCGGACCCTGGTCGAAACTAGGCGAATGGTTTTGGTTGGAGGGGGTTGTAACTCTCCTTTGTGGATTTCTCTAATCGGTCTGTTGGATGTATGGAGTTTGAGGGGAAATTCAAGGTCAAGATGAAAATAGTTATGGATGGACTTGTGTATCAGGGTGAGAGATTTGTGAAGGACTCTGTAGTAGACTGGTAACCAGTGAAGGTTTCGGAGAATTGGTGTAATATGATCTCTTCAGTTGGTACTGGTTAAAATTCTGGCAGCAGCATTCTGTATCATTTGAAGAGGTTTGGTGGTTGAGCTGGGTAGGCCAGTGAGAAGAGCGCTGCAATAATCTATTTTTGAAAATATTAGGGATTGCAGAACAGTTCTAAAGTCGTGGAGATATAGGAGAGGTTTGAGTCTTCTCAACACCTGTAGTCTGTGGAAACAATCTTTGGTAGTCGAATTGATCATAGTCTTTAGATTAAGGCGGTTGTCTAGAATTACTCCCAGATCTCTTACTTGAGTATGGGTGAGTTGGAGACTGTGATGGGTTTGTGGAGGATGGATGTCTGGGTTGGAAGAGATAAATAGTAATTCAGTCTTAGCGGAGTTGAGGACCAAATTTAGATTATTGAGGAGATTGTTTATAGATTGAAGGCAAGTTTTCCAAAGTGAGAGAGCTTTAGTAATGGATTCTGTAATGGGGAGCAGAATCTGAACATCGTCAGCATAGATGTAATGGATGAGATTGAGACTTGTTAGCAGATGACAAAGGGGGAGGAGGTAAATATTGAAAAGGGTGGGAGAAAGGGAGGATCCTTGAGGCACGCCAAGAGAAGAATTTGTCGATGGTGATTCTTTGTTGTTGATCCTGACCCTGAAGCTTCTGTTATCAAGGAAGGACTTGAACCAGCTGAAGACTGAGCCAGTTATGCCAATATCAGATAAACGATCCAGGAGGATGGTGTGGTTGACCGTGTCGAAGGCTGCTGAAATGTCTAGAAGGATTAGAAGAAATGAGTGTCCTTTGTCCATTCCCATAATAATATGGTCTGTTAGTGAGATGAGCAGGGTTTCTGTATTGCGTGATTTGCGGAAACCATATTGGGAAGGGGAAAGAATATTGTGTTCTTCTAAGTAATCTGATAGCTGGGTATTGACTACTTTTTCTGTAATTTTGGCTAGGAATGGAAGATTAGAGATTGGACGGAAATTAGCAAGAATGCTAGGGTCTAAATTGTGTTTTTTCAAGAGGGGTTTAAGGGAAGCATTTTTTAGGCTATCTGGGTACAGACCTTGAGTTAGGCAGCAATTTATGATGTTAGTCAGAGGTTTTGAGATTGTGTCTGGGATGAGTAGCAATAATTTGGAGGGTATGTTATCTGTTGGGTGGCTGGATGGTTTCTGCCTTTTTAAAATGGTTTCGATTTCTTTAGTGGAAGTTAATTCAAAGTTGTCGAATTTAGTATCCTTGAGTATGTGGTTGGAGGAGCTTGAATCAGGAGGGTTGGTCTTAGTTGGAAGAAGTGCTATAGTGTTTGAAATTTTCTGCTGAAAGAACAGGGCTAACTCATTTGCCTTGGATTGAGCATGATCATCTGGTATTGATGGAGGAATTGGCTTTGTGATTTGTGATACATATGAAAATAAAGCCTTTGCATCATATTGTAGGTCATGGATTTTATTAGCGTAGTATTGTTTTTTTGATTTTAGGATGGATGATCTGTAAAAATGTAAAGTTCCTTTGTATGATGAAAGAGTAGACGGTGAAGGGACTTTGCGCCATCTGTTTTCTTTGTGGCGTAGATCTTGTTTTATCCGTTTGAGTTCGCTGGTGAACCAAGGTTGGTTACCTTTTTTTGCTGGGTTGATTAATTTCGAGGTTGATGGGCAAAGATTGTTTGCTACCCTTTCCGTGATCTTATGCCAGGATAGCACAGCTGAATTGGGGTTAGATGTGTCTAGGTTTGTGAGTTCCTTGGTGAGCTGCTCGCTGAGAATTTCTGAAGCACAAGATTTCCTGAAGTAAATGGTGGAGAGGTGTTGATCAGTGGAAGATTGTATCTTGGTGGATAGGGTTGTAGTTATCAGGAAATGGTCTGACCAGGGAATGGGGGTACATGTAGGATCAATAGAGCAGAGGAAATTAGCATTAATGAAAATAAGATCCAATGTGTGTCCTGCTCTGTGAGTTGGATTGTTGATAATCTGGGTGAATCCCATAGCGTTAAGGGCGGTGAGGAATGCTTCACAATTGGATGATTGTGGAGAGGCATCAAAGTGTAAGTTAAAATCTCCCAAAATTATGGTAGGAAAATCTGTGTTGATGTGTTTCACAATGGTTTCTATAAGGGGTGAGGAGTCTGCTTCCAGGATTCCTGGGGGAGCGTAGACTAGTAGAATTTGAAAGTGATTCGATTTAAAAAATCCAAGTTCAATTGTAGATTTTAACTTGATAGGATGAAGTGTTAGTCTGAATTCTTTCTTTGTGGCTAGGAGCAGGCCACCCCCTCTTTTTTTGTGTCTGGGGATTGAGAAGAAATCGTATTTGTGAGTGGGTAGTTGGTTAATTAGAGCAATGTCTGAGTTTTTTAGCCAAGTTTCTGTAATGGCGCAGATATCAGGGTTACAGTCCAAGAGATAGTCATTGAGGATATGCGTCTTTTTTGTCAGAGATTGTGCATTGACCAGTGTTACTGAGAGCATAGTTAGCCCTAGGAACTGTGTTAGAGGAGTGATCATGATTGGAATGAGAGATCTGGGATTTCTAATTGGTAGTTCTTGCACAGGTGACATGTTGTGAAGGAGACGGTGGTGTCTGATAGGGATGTATTGGTTTTGCATTCCTTCTGGGAGTTATTGAAAGAGAAGCCAGGGAGAAAAAATCTTAGTAGCTCAAGCTGGGAGTAGATGCTGTCTATAATGAGATGGATGAGAGTTAGTTTGAGAGAGAGGAGAGGCTGTAAGAATTCTGAAGTATCAGCAGGAAGCGGGACTATTTGTTCCTTTTCTTTTTTCTTTTTATTGGAAGGCGGAGTGTTGCAAACAGGGCTGCGAAATCCGTTAATGGGAAGCGTTAATTAAGCAGAGGTTTGTCTGTGGTCATTCCGGGGGTAGGGATCGGGGCTCCTTCGGGGCTGCAACTAAGGGGCGAGACAAAGGGGCAGGCCCCTTTGTCGCGCTCCTTCGGCGCGCGACGCCGGGATGAGCGGCAGGGATTTAAATCCCCCGCTTACCTCTGCTGCTGACGTGTCTGTGCTCGCTGGTAGGCTGCTTCTCCTGGGTGGGCGGAGCTGAGGGACGAAACGCAAAGACATGCAAAGACTGAAAGAATGTATATCAAGGCAATGAATGCATGTACCTTTCCTAGCTATTTTAAAAATAATATGGGGCGGATTTTAAAAGGAGCGCGAATAGCCTACTTTTGTTTGCGCTCCAGGTGCAAACAAAAGTACGCTGGATTTTAGTAGATACGCGCGGAGCCGCGCATATCTGCTAAAAACCTGGATCAGCGCGTGTAAGGCTATGGATTTTGTATAGCCGGCGCGCGCCGAGCCGCGCAGCCTACCCCCATTCCCTCCAAGGCCGCTCCGAAATCGGAGCGGCTTCGGAGGGAACTTTCCTTTGCCCTCCCCTCACCTTCCCCTCCCTTCCCCTACCTAACCCACCCACCTGGCCCTGTCTAAACCCCCCCCTTACCTTTGTCGGGGGATTTACGCCTCCCTCTGGGAGGCGTAAATCCCCGCGCGCCAGCGGGCCTCCTGCGCGCCGGGACGCGACCTGGGGCGGGTCCGGAGGGCGCGGCCACGCCCCCGGGCCGCCCCGGGCCGAAGCCACGCCCCCGAGCCCGCCCCCGGAACGCTCCCGACACGCCCCGAAAACGCCGCGCGGTTCGGGCCCGCCCCCGACACGCCCCCTCCGAAAACCCCGGGACTTACGCGAGTCCCGGGGCTCTGCGCGCGCCGGTAGGCCTATGTAAAATAGGCCCTACCGGCGCGCAGGGCCCTGCTCGCGTAAATCCGCCCGGTTTTGGGCGGATTTACGCGAGCAGGGCTCTGAAAATCCGCCCCTATATGCGCAAAAGTAAAGTATGACTTGCTTGCAGCAGGAGATAAGTGCGTATCTGGGCGGCTTTTAAAATCAGCTTGGTGTGCGCCATCCCAATATATTCGTGAATTTCCCAGTTTTGTCGTGCACCAGCCTTTTAAAATTCACCTTTTAGTTGGTACCTAAGACAAGGGAGAGTGAAATGACTTCCTCAAGGTCACAAGGAGCATCAGTGGGAGGAGCAGGATTTGAATGTTTATTTCCCTAATTTTCACACCCCATGCACACTTCCCACTGGAGAGTTTGCAGCCACAAGCTCTGCAGTCATTTCTGAAACTGCTGTACCTGCAGGGAAAAATGTTTTCAAAGGAAAACTCTGTGCAGAAGTTTACCTTTGAAAATGCGTTACAGACTCACAGGTGCTTTAAACTGTGCAGGGGGAGCGGACAATTGCCTCACAGAGATCCTTTAACTACTTTGGTTACCTTGGTACTCACTAAACTGCAGTAATTTGAGTGAATGCTATGATAGGAATGTGTAGACATTTTCAGCAGTGGTTACATCCATGCACTGCCGCCGTGGGAAGCTTCGCTCCAGCCAGCCCCCACCACAAGTAAATACCAAACGGACCATAAGCCCCAAATATGAACCCCCTCTTGAGGCACTGAATCAATCTTGCCCACACCAGAAAATCCATTAATCAAAACTCTTCCCTCCAAGATCTCGCCCAAAGTAAGAAATCTTAAGCCTATGCCCCAGTGATAACCATAAGTAAAATGCCAGCCCTGCATACTGCATGGAACGCTGATCTGCATTAAAGAGGTAATTTACAAGGAGTTGCACTCATAGGGGCGGATTTTAAAAGCCCTGCTCGCGTAAATCCGCCTGGATTTAAGCGAGCAGGGCCTTGCGCGCCGGTGTGCCTATTTTCCATAGGCGCACAGGCGCGCGCAGAGGCCCGGGACTCGCGTAAGTCCCAGGGTTTTTTGTCGGGGGTGGGGCCGATCGACGCAGCGTTTTGGGGGCAGGACGCGGTGTTTCGGGGGCGGGCGTGGTTTCGGCCCGGAGCGGTCCGGGGGCATGGCCGCGCCCTCCGGAACCGCCCCCGGGTTGCGTCTCGGCGCGCCAGCGGCCCGCTGGCTCGTGTGGAATTACTTCTCCCTCCGGGAGGCGTAAATCCGTGGACAAAGGTAGGGGGGGGGTTTAGATAGGGCCGGGGGGGTGGGTTAGGTAGAGGAAGGGAGGGGAAGGTGAGGGGAGGGCGAAAGAGAGTTCCCTCCGAGGCCGCTCCGATTTCGGAGCGGCCTCGGTGGGAACGGAGGCAGGCTGGGCGGCTCGGCACGCGCCGGCTGCCCAAAATCGGCAGCCTTGCGCGCGCCGATCCAGGATTTTATAAGATGCGCGCGGCTACGTGCGTATCTTATAAAATCCAGTGTACTTTTGTTTGCGCCTGGTGCGCCAACAAAAGTACGCGAACACGCATTTTTAAAAAATCTACCCCATGTGTGCACAAGTTATAAAATTGCCGTGTATCTGGGAGTGCGCTGACACACATGTTACCATCCCTAGCTGCTATTTTAAGACACATGTGTACATTTGGCAACATACTTGCATCATTTTATAGTTGCTATTTATCTTGAGCTATTTATCTTGAGTGAAAAACATGACTATTCAAAAACGCATATGATCTAACTTAAAAACATCAGAATATACTGAGCCACAAAGACAAGAAGGATAAAAGCTAATAATGGAATCATGAAGAATAAATCTAATGAGAGAATGTAGGATTCTCAAAACAACCCTTTGACTAAGATGTAAAAAACTATCATTTTGTTTTAATTTTCCTTACCCTTTATCTTAAATATTAGATCAATTATTAATACATTCTAGACAATTTAACATAATAAATATTAATGCTTGACTATGACTACCACCTCAGTAACCAATCATCGTTTGTTTGTTGAGTATTAACTATGAATGTCACTTTGTAAACTGTTGTGATCTATACATGGAATGACGGTATATAAAATGTCTAAATAAATAAATAAATAAATATCAGATTTGTCTATTGTGTATTATTGGCTAAGTGGAAAGTCTGAGTGAGCTGGAGGGAGTTCAGGCTGAAGAACCAGGAAGATCTCAATGACCTGGAGAAGGATTAGGCAAACTGGTGGAATAATTGGCAAACTGGTAGTTTTAATTATGTACAAAGCCGTATAGTGTGGCCGATGCTGAGCTTGCCTGGCCACTGATGTCAGTTTTCTCCTCTGGCAGGAAGAAACACTGGCAGTGCTGAAAAACACCGGCAGGGCTGACATCAGACGGATGCTCCCTCCTCCTCCCAGAGAGAGGAAGCAGACGCCGGTGCCCTCAAGTTGGACCCTGCACACAGACTGCCTATTGCTCACCCACTGCCGAAGAAGCAGCAATCCAGCAGCAACGCCGGAGGCATTTGCACCATAGGGTGCACGCCCTTGGCGCATGCACGAAGGAGCAAGATCAAAGGTGCTTGCCCATTCGTGCGTGTCCAAAGTGAAGACCCAAAGGTGCTTATTCAATACTGCCATGGTTATCCTGCTACAGTCATGGATCAATCACACTTCATTGAACTGATTATAGAACGGGGCTTATATGGAGATGTATCAAGGATCCCAAGAAAGAAGCAAAGAAGGATCCCAAAGCTTGTTATCCCCATGATAAGAAACAACTCTCCTGTTATCTCTTCCTGTTTAATGCTTACAGTGCTCTTATTAAATGTTCAGTCTCTGTCAAAAAAAAAAATCCCTCTGATAAATGATCTGTTAGAGGATTTAAATCCTACTGTTTTTTGCATTTCTGAAACATGGCTGAATGACAAAGATAATGTGCTCTTAAACCAAATTTCACATCCCAACTACGATGTATTTCATTTTCCTAGACCTAAACGAAAAGGTGGTGTTTTATTAATAATCAGTAAAAAATAACTTAAACTAATACCTTACAAAGTAGAGATTAACCAACCATTTGAGGTGGAAATTTTAAAATCACCTGAACTAAACATAGGAATGGTCTATTGTCCCCCAGGAATACTACAAAAAGATTGCTCACCTCTAATTGAATTATTTGCCAAGGTGTTTCTATACCAGACGCTACCTTAATTGAGGGAGACTTTAACCTACATGTAGATAGAACACCTAAAACTACAGCATACGAAATGTTTTTAGACACAATGGAAGCAATGGGCTGGGCACAATTTGTTACTAATGCTACTCATAAAGCAGGACATATTCTAGACCTAAGATTTGCCAATAACAATAATAGTCTTATCATTACCTCCCACACTATATTGCCCTGGTCCGATCACCAATTAATAAAGGTGGAAATAACCTTCTTCAACCCAACTCATAAAAATATAAACAATTATCAAACTTTTACCTTCAGACAAAAGATAGAAATGGATGTACTTGCAGAATCAATTAAAAATAAGCTACCTGATTTAAATCAAGCTAATGCCTCCTCAGCATTTGACTCCTGGGATCAGATAGACAATGAAATAGCTGAAAAACTAAGTTCAGTCCAGATGAAAACTAATCAAAAAGAAAGGAATACTTCTAAACAAAAGAAGCCATAGTACAATGATGAGTTAAGATGCACTAAACTGACCCTGAGAAAATATGAGAAACAATGGCGGAAATGCCCGTCTGCTGAATCCCTAGAAAAATATAGAATTCTGCTAACAAAATACCGGGCACAAATTAATAAAGCAAAAAAAAAAAAACAAACCATTACTATGCTAAACAGATTCATGGCATAATTGTTGTGCTGGAGGTGGACTCTTGGGCCTAGGTGGGGTTGACGCTACCCATCGGAGGGATACTATGGGTCCACACTATTGGCAGGCAGAGAGGGCAGATGGCTGGAGGCCAGCTGGTGCTTCACCAATACCAGCCCTTGTTCCCCGCAGGTTGAATCTTAGGGTGCCGGGGCCAGCTGGACTTAGGCGGCCTCCATCAGTGGTCATCGATGGGTGAATCGGAGTCATCCCAGAGGCAGCAACTAGTGTAGGTATCAGTCTGTACTGGACGAGGCGGAGTCCCAGAGACCCGGGCGCCAATAGGAACACAGTCTGACAGAGGGTGCCCGAGCAAGGGCAGGCCAAAGCCTGAGTGAACCACATCCAGGACAAAGGCTGAAGAGGCATCTTTAAGCAAGCTGGATTCAGGGCTGGCGGCAGTCTGGAAGCAGTGGCAAGCAAGGCTGAAGTCTAGACGAGGAGAGAGTCAAAAGATGGTTAGACGAAGCAGAAGTCCAGGGCTGGAGAGAAGCAACAGCATGGTCAGGCGATGCAGAGGACCGGGGCTGGAGAGAGGCAATGGAGTAGTCAGGCAATGCAAAGGTCTGGGCTGGAGAGAGGCAATGGAGTAGGCAGGCAATGCAGAGGTCAAACCAGGTTAGCAATCCGAAGGAGAGATGAAGGAACAGGAACACAGGAACAAGGAAACAGGAATGAAGGTAATCAGGATCGGGAACCAGGAACTGAAGAGGTAACGAGTACTCGACTAGCGAGGGGACCTGTTGCAAAGGCAATTTGAGAGAGCAAAGCCCGGGCTTATATACCGGAGCTCTGCCAATGTCATCATCTGGGGCGATGGCCAGATTCCAGTCATGGGCCCTACATAAGGACTAGCTGTGCCACGTGCGTGCCTAGGGAGAGGCGTGGTGCTGGTCGGGTCAGCGTCTCTCCGCGGGCCACGCGGAGAGGCCTGACGCGGAACATTAGGAACTGCAGAGGCCCCAGGGGCAGCCCAAGGATGGAGCCGGCGGCCCACAGCCACCAGAGACGAGGGACCAGATGCTGGATCACTTTGAAAGAGGTGAGGGGCCGAGCCGCGGGTCTGCTGTGGCCGGCGCGTGTAACAATATTTAATTACATATTACTTTTTGAAGTAGTAAAACACCTAATCAAGGACCAATATCCTCCATCTCAAGAAACTATTAATTATCTAAGAATGCTTGCAATGAATATGCCACTTCTTTGTTAGATAAAATCAATAGGCTGAAAATGCAATTCCCCACCTGCTTGCCAACAAAAGAACCTGAAGGAACACATGGCATGGCTAAATGGACCAAATTCGACAGAGTAACTAAGCTAGAAATTAGTCAAATCATTACTAAAATTAATACTGCTATTCACCTATGTGACCCAATTCCAGTTAGTTCTTTGAAACAAGTACACAGCGTAATCACTCTGACAACTGCAACCATAATCAATCATTTGCTCTCAGACGGATTGGTTCCAGATGGGGCAAAACAAGCTATGATAAAACCAATCATAAAAATAAAACTGGTAAAATTGACGATTGGGACAACTATCGTCCAATATCCAATTTATCTTTTCTTTCAAAAGTTCTTGATAAAGCAGGGTTATCCCAACTGGTAAACCATTTGGAAGACCATGATATTCTATACCCAAACCAATTTGGATTTAGAAAAAATTGCTCAACTGAGGCTTTACTTGTCTCTTTAATGGACTCTGTCCTATGTGGGTTTGATGATGATGAATCTTATTGTCTTGTGCTAATTGATTTAACAGCCACCTTCAACACTGTGGACCATACCCTGTTATGCTATCAGCGGAGCAAAATGGTTCTCAAATGGTTTTCTTCCTTTCTATCTAATAGGAATTCCTAGTCATACTGAACATTTTCTATCAAATAAAATATTTATTTAAAAGAACAATTATTTAATTGAACATTCTCTTCTAACTGAATCAGACACTACAAACCAATCACTACAATGTTTTACTTCTTGTTAAACTTGTTTATCTTTCCTTTAACTCTAATCCCAGTTAGAATAACCCCTGTTTTATTGTAACTTTCTCTTCCGTGCACTTGTTTATACTCCTGTAATGTATACTCTTATGTTTTAGTTATGTAGTTATAATGTATTGATCACCCCTTGTTTTATGTAAACCGACATGATACGTACTCCCGTGAATGCCGGTATAGAAAAACACAAATAAATAAAATAAAAAATAAATAAATAAACTGGGCAACCACATATCTGATTCATTTCATATTGATACAGGTGTCCCTCAAGGATCAGCACACTCTGTTCAAATCAGCCGCTATCCTCCCTCAGTCTGTTTTTCTTCTGCCTGTCTGGTGCTTGGTGGTGATAGAGGACGTGTGGGGCTGTCGATTCACCGTGGCTGGGGACCAAAATGAGCGCTCTGCGACCTGATATGCACCAAAGATCGGCGCAGACTCCCCAGAAGAAAAAGCATAGTGTGGCCAAGATGGCTGCCACCATCGCAGGAGACAGCACAACTCTGGTGGCAGAGGTCTCTGAGACGGCCCTCCTAAAAATATCTGCTAGGGTTGCTGAAGTGCTGGATGCCAGGCTGTTAAAAATTCAATCCTCCATGGAGGAAATAAAGAATGCAGTAGAGGGGCAGGCTAAAAGGCTGGATGAGGCGGAGCATAGAGTATCTGATCAGGAAGACCGGCTGCATATTGTGGACCTAACCACGCAAAATTCCTCACTGCTGGACTGTTTAGAGGATCAAGAGAATAGGAACCGGCGTAACAATATCAAAATAATTGGCCTTCCAGAACACGTGTCAGACCAAGAATTGTATGATCTTATTGAAGGCTGGCTGCCAGCTCAGGTGGGTCTGACTTTGATTTCTGGTTGCTTGCGCTGCGAAAGGGTACACAGAATGGGGCCGACCAGGGAAGCGACTAGAAAGCCTCGGCCTGTGATGGCCAGAATTTTAAACTGGTCCCACAAAATTCAACTTATGAGAGCCTTTCGGCAGCACAGGGGTGTGGAATACCAGGGCCACCGGATCGTGCTGTTTCTTGATTTCTCCGCAGCAGTCTCAGCACAGCGTAAAGCCCTGTCTCCTGCATGCACAGAGTTACACAAAAGGGGGATCCGGTTTGCACTACTTTTTCCTGCCAAACTCCGAGTGCAGCGCAATGGTACTACCCTGTTTTTCTCTAAAAAGGAGGAAGCCAATTCTTTTATTTCCTCGCTGGAACAAGTCCATGCTACTTGAATGACGCAGCTCTGCTGGACTGAAATTCGCCAGCAAGTCAGGTCTTCAGATTCCTAGCGCTGTGAGCCCGCTGCCTCTGCATTTGCAAAAGACTTTGTTTTTCAATTCACTCTAGTTACCCTATGACTGACTTTGGACCCCTAATTAAGGGTACAATTCTCGTCTCCTCACAGTTTTTTGTTTTTTTTTATATTACAGTTCACTGTTCTTTGAGGGGCGGTTCAGTGGTTTAGTAAACTTCAAAGTGTTTGTTTCATTGTTACCAGCTTTAGTGCCTTAAGCATAAGGAAGGGGGATGGTGGTGGCGAAGGCTTGGGGGGGGGGGGGGGACAGAGGGAAGCCCATGGTCCTATGGGGCAGATGGGTATTTGTGCCTCTTGTGGAGCAAAAAGTTATGGGGTTGGATGAGACCCGTATGCGTGGAGTATGTGTGGGTATGGATGCAGACCGTGTGTGTGTGGGAGGGGGGGGGGGGGAAACAGGTTGGGGGGGGGGGGGGGGGAGGGTTCAAATATACGCCCAGGAGCCCTTTCGGTTTCTTAAATCTGTCTGGAAAGTTTTTCTATTGTTTCGGACAAGGGAGGTGGGGCGCCCAGGCTGGGGGGCACTCGGTCCCATCACTGTCATTGTCACTTCTGTGCTATCTGCTATTATTATGTTCCATTTAAACAGCTGACATGGTATCGGTTAAGGTAACATCTCTGAATGTGGATGGCATACATTCTCCAATCAAAAGGAAAAAATTGCTAGCCACGTTTCAGCCTTCCAAATCACAGGTGGTCTTTTTACAGGAGACTCACTTGACGGAGCTGGAACATAACAAATTGAAGCGGGAGTGGGTTGGGAGCTGCCTCTCATCCTCGTATTCTTCGCGACAGAGGGGAGTAGCAATACTTCTGCACAAACAGGTACCATTTCAGCTGGACGAGGTGTTACAGGATGTGGAAGGTCGTTATGTCATTGTGGTGGGGACACTCTGCCATCAAAGAATAGCTTTTTGTAATGCCTACGCTCCAAACGTCTATTCCCATGATTATTTCACCCATTTGGTGGGTATTTTAATGAAATTACCTGATTGCGCCCTCATTTTGGGAGGCGACTTCATTTCAGTCATGGATAAGCAAATTGATTGTAAGCCCCCTAGAGCTGCGAGCAGTAATGACATGCATCAAGGCGTTAATTTTCTCTGTAATGAACTCAATTTAATAGTAGGGATGTGAATCGTTTTCCATATCGTCTTAACGATAGAAATCGTGTGGCAGGGCAAGAAAATCGTCTTAGGCACGATTTTTTAGTTAAAAAATCGTTAAAAATCGTTTTTTCCGATTAGTGCGCACTAACTCGAGTTAGTGCGCACTAACGGGAGTTAGTGCGCACTAACTGGGAGTTAGTGTGCACTAACTGAAAATGATACAATTTGACACTTTTCAGGTCAGTTAAGGTCAGTTTAGGAATGAATATGTATTCCTATTGGCTGCCCTCTTATTTATTCATGTTACCAAGTTTCCTACTGACAGTATATGGGGGATGGGAAATGGAAACAGTTGGTAGCTTGACAAAACAAGTAATGTGATCAGTCAATGTGACTAGAACTTGTGCCCTAACCCTG
Source organism: Rhinatrema bivittatum (assembly GCF_901001135.1). Classification (NCBI taxonomy): domain Eukaryota; kingdom Metazoa; phylum Chordata; class Amphibia; order Gymnophiona; family Rhinatrematidae; genus Rhinatrema; species Rhinatrema bivittatum. The sequence goes on from NC_042615.1 coordinate 52,696,248, forward strand.
ATACCAGGGGTATTGTGATCTTCCTGCACACAGTGCCCTATCCCTATTAATACCAGGAGTGTTGTGATCTTCCTGCACACAGTGCCCTATCCCTAATACCAGGGGTGTTGTGATCTTCCAGCACACAGTGCCCTATTCCTGATACTGGGGGTGTTGTGATCTTCCTGCACACAGTGCCCTATTCCTGATACCGGGGGTGTTGTGATCTTCTTGCACACATCCCGATATCAGGGATAGGGCACTGCATGCAGGAAGATCACAACACTCCTGGTATTAATAGGGATAGGGCACTGCATGCAGGAAGATCACAACACTCCTGGTATTAATAGGGATAGGGCACTGCATGCAGGAAGATCACAACACCCCTGGTATCAGGGATAGGGCACTGTGTGCAGGAAGATCACAATACCCCGGAGGAGTGAGGGTCAGGCAGCTCCCCCCTGTCTGTGAAGCCAGCCTCTCACTAGTAATGCAGGGAGGGAGCTGTCTCAGACTTCACCATCCTCCCCCCCCCCCCCTTACCCACACACCATTCACTAGCTGGGACATGGGGGAAGTCAGGAGTGAGGGTCAGGCAGCTCCCCCCTGTCTGTGAAGCCAGCCTCTCACTAGTAATGCAGGGAGGGAGCTGTCTCAGACTTCACCATCCACCACCCCCCCCCCCCCCCTCACCCACACACCATTCACTAGCTGGGACATGGGGGAAGTCAGGAGTGAGGGTCAGGCAGCTCCCCCCTGTCTGTGAAGCCAGCCTCTCACTAGTAATGCAGGGAGGGAGCTGTCTCAGACTTCACCATCCTCCCCCCCCCTCACCCACACACCATTCACTAGCTGGGACATGGGGGAAGTCAGGAGTGAGGGTCAGGCAGCTCCCCCCTGTCTGTGAAGCCAGCCTCTCACTAGTAATGCAGGGAGGGAGCTGTCTCAGACTTCACCATCCTCCCCCCCCCCTCACCCACACACCATTCACTAGCTGGGACATGGGGGAAGTCAGGAGTGAGGGTCAGGCAGCTCCCCCCTGTCTGTGAAGCCAGCCTCTCACTAGTAATGCAGGGAGGGAGCTGTCTCAGACTTCACCATCCTCCCCCCCCCCCCTCACCCACACACCATTCACTAGCTGGGACATGGGGGAAGTCAGGAGTGAGGGTCAGGCAGCTCCCCCCTGTCTGTGAAGCCAGCCTCTCACTAGTAATGCAGGGAGGGAGCTGTCTCAGACTTCACCATCCTCCCCCCCCCCCTCATCCACACACCATTCACTAGCTGGGACATGGGGGAAGTCAGGAGTGAGGGTCAGGCAGCTCCCCCCTGTCTGTGAAGCCAGCCTCTCACTAGTAATGCAGGGAGGGAGCTGTCTCAGACTTCACCATCCACCCCCCCCCCCCCTCACCCACACACCATTCACTAGCTGGGACATGGGGGAAGTCAGGAGTGAGGGTCAGGCAGCTCCCCCCTGTCTGTGAAGCCAGCCTCTCACTAGTAATGCAGGGAGGGAGCTGTCTCAGACTTCACCATCCTCCCCCCCCCCCTCACCCACACACCATTCAGTAGCTGGGACATGGGGGAAGTCAGGAGTGAGGGTCAGGCAGCTCCCCCCTGTCTGTGAAGCCAGCCTCTCACTAGTAATGCAGGGAGGGAGCTGTCTCAGACTTCACCATCCTCCCCCCCCCCCCCCCCTCACCCACACACCATTCACTAGCTGGGACATGGGGGAAGTCAGGAGTGAGGGTCAGGCAGCTCCCCCCTGTCTGTGAAGCCAGCCTCTCACTAGTAATGCAGGGAGGGAGCTGTCTCAGACTTCACCATCCTCCCCCCCCCCCTCACCCACACACCATTCACTAGCTGGGACATGGGGGAAGTCAGGAGTGAGGGTCAGGCAGCTCCCCCCTGTCTGTGAAGCCAGCCTCTCACTAGTAATGCAGGGAGGGAGCTGTCTCAGACTGGTATCAGGGTTAGGGCACTGTGTGCAGGAAGATCACAACACTCCTGGTATTAATAGGGATAGGGCACTGTAAGAGATGACTGTAGTAGATTGAATAAAGATCTGATGTTTCTGCTCTCCTCACACCAAACAAAAACAACACACAAGCAGAGAAGCCCTTCTTACAAAGCTGAGCTAGTGAGTTAAGTAGGAGGAAAAGTAAACATACTGGTGCCAGTGTGGCTACTTAAAAAATACACTTACCAACAATCAATTACATATATTTGAACTGTGTACAGTTCCAGCCAGGACCACCTTTCTAAAATGCACAGTGATTGGCAAATTCAACATGCACTAGCATTTTAGGTGCCTGCTAACAAAAATAATAAACAAACAAGTTCTAGTCACGTGAGTGCTGATCATTACATTACTTTTTTTGTCAAGCTTCCAACTGTTTCCATTTCACATCCCCCCAACCATATTGGTAACATCAATAGATAAGAGCACAGCCAGCCAATAGGAATACATACATACATATTCATTCCTAAGTGACCTTTACTGACCTGGGAAGTGTGAACACTTTGTTTCATTTTCTGTTGGTGTTCGTTAGTTTCCAGTTCCATTTCCCATCCCCCCAACCATCACCTCAGTGGTAACCTTGGTAACATCAATAGATAAGAGGGCAGGCAGCCAATAGGAACACATATTCATTCCTAACTGACCTTCAGTGACCTGGAAAGTGTTTATTTGTATCATTTTCAGTTAGTGCGCACTAACTCGAGTTAGTGCGCACTAACACGATTTAACGATTTTTAACGATAAATCGTTAGAATTTCTATTGTATCGTGTTCTATAACGATTTAAGACGATATAAACATTATCGGACGATAATTTTAATCGTTGAAAAACGATTCACATCCCTATTTAATAGATGTTTGGAGGACTCTACACCCAGGGGAACAGGATTTCACATTTTTTTCTCATCCTCATAGCTCTTATTCAAGGTTGGATTATATTTTGGTGCCCGAGAGTTTTTTTTCTCATGTCTCAGATGCCACTATCGGGCCTATTTCAATTTCTGATCATGCCCCCGTCTCTGTTACTTTAAATTTGGGTAAAGAAAAAAATATATTTTTTTTTCCCAAGGTCCCTTCCTGCAGCTTTTTCTTGGAGAATGCCTCCAGATTTAGACTCTGATGTGCGCTTTCAGGAGTACCTTAAAGAGGGATGGGACGCGTATATACAATTCAATAATACGCCCGGCATTGACCCGCACATGCTTTAGCTCGCTGGAAAAGCAGTATTGAGGGGGAAAATTATTGCTTACATTGCCACGCGTAACAAGCAGAGAAATGCAGAAATTCATCGTCTTACCACAGAGTTAAAGCGAGCGCAGGTTAAATCTGCTTGCGACTCAACTCCAGCCAACAAGCAAGAGGCTGACCGGATACGGAATGCCTTAAACAATGCTCTGCACCAGAGAGCGTCAAAATCCTTAAGATATTTTAAATATCAGTTATTTAAACATGGGAATGTTCCGGGTAGGCTTCTCGCGAATTTAGCCAGACCTCGCAAAACCAAGCCTTTTATTGCAGGGGTTAAGGGTAGTGATGGTACCTATCATACTGATCCACATAATATTGAAGCGAGTTTTGTAAAATATTACAAGTCGCTATATGCATCTAACCCTTTCCCTCGATTGCAGTCGGAAGCTTTTTTTCAACATCTAAATTGGCCAAACCTGCCTGGAGACACCCTCCATACATTAAATGCCCCCATTGTGGACTCTGAAATTTTTGCTATCATACAGAAACTGAAAAAGGGCAAGGCAGCTGGTCCTGATGGGCTAAGTAACGAGTTTTACAAAATCCTAAAGTTCCCATTATTGACTAGTTTAACCTCATATTATAACTCTCTCATTCAGAGTAAGAACCTCCCACTGGATGAAAATTGTTCCACTATCATTTTATTGCCAAAACAAGGGAGGGATTTACAAGAGGTGGGATCTTACTGGCTCATTTCTCTAATAAATGTGGACATCAAAATTCTTGCAGCAGTTTTGGCAGCTCGGCTCAGCATTATCTTACCCACCTTGGTACACTCAGATCAGACTGGCTTAGTTTCTCGTCGCCAAGGGGTGCAAAATGTGAGACGGCTAATTGCTGCCCTAAATTACTATCCCCAGGAGGAAGCTCTTATTCTAAGCTTGGATGCCGAAAAGGCTTTTGACTCCTTATCCTGGGACTATATGTTTTGGGTGCTTCAGCAATATGGGATAACTGGGGACTTTGTTACATGGCTACAAGTTCTGTACAACAATCCTAGTGCCAAAATTCTTATTCACAGAGGTTTATCAGTCTCCTTCCCTCTGCAATGTGGGGTTCGGCAAGGGTGCCCACTTTCCCCCCTACTATTTGTACTGGCAATAGAGCCACTAGCTGAGAAGTTATGACGGGACAAAGGATTTTGGGGAATCAGTTTGAGTGGACATCCCGTTAAACTTGCTTTGTTTGCGGATGACATTCTGCTGTTTGTCAGATGACCCCGGCAGAGTGTGCCCGTAATACTCTCTATTTTTACACAGTTTCGGGATATAGCGGGCCTTCGCATTAAATTTCCAAGTCAGAAGCATTGGCCCTACATTCATGGCTTCCACAGACGTGGCCTGGCTCCTTCCCCTTCAAATGGGCTCCTGGGAAACTAAAATATTTAGGAGAATGGATCCCCAGAGAATTGGATAAGCTCTATCGGGCGGATTTTAAAAGCCCTGCTCGCGTAAATCTGCCCGGATTTACGCGAGCAGGGCCTTGCGTGCCGGCGCGCCTATTTTCCATAGGCTGCCGGCGCGCGCAGGTCCCAGGGTTTTTCAAAGGGGGCGTGTCGGGGGTGGGACCGGATGATACGGCGTTTCGGGGGTGGGGCGGGGCGTTTCGGGGGCGGGGGCGTGGTTTCAGCCCGGGGCGTTTCGGGGGCGTGGCCGCGCCCTCCGGATCCGCCCCCGGGTCGAGTCTCAGCGCGCCAGCATCCCGCTGGCGCGTGTGGATTTACGTCTCCCTCCGGGAGGCGTAAATTTGTGGATAAAGGTAGGGGGGGTTTAGATAGGGCCAGGGGGGTGGGTTAGGTAGGGGAAGGGAGGGGAAGGTGAGGGCGAAAGAAAGTTCCCTCCGAGGCCGCTCCGATTTCGGAGCGGCCTCGGAGGGAACGGTGACAGGCTGCGCGGCTAGGCGCGCGCCGGCTGCCCAAAATCAGCAGCCTTGCGTGCGCCGATCCAGGATTTTAGAAGAAGATCACAACACCCCCGGTATCAGGGATAGGGCACTGCATGCAGGAAGATCACAACACTCCCAGTTGTGATCTTCCCAGTGGGAACCTTGGTAACATGAATAAATAAGAGGGCAGCCAACAGGAATACATATTCATTCCTAAACTGACCTTAACTGACCTGAAAAGTGTCAAATTGTATCATTTTCTGTTAGTGCGCACTAAAAATGGTTAGTGCGCGCTAACTTCCTGTAACTAACTAATCGTAAAAAATGATTTTTTAACTAAAAAATTGTGCCAAACACGATTTTCTTCTCCTGCCAGATGATTTCGATCGTTAAGACGATTGGGCACACGATTCACATCCCTATTAGGTATGCCTTTCATTACTTTGAAGAAGACGTCCCTCAAGTGTTACAATATACAACTATGGTTGAGAATTACAAGTTACCCCGTAAGTTTTTCTTTGCCTACCTACAAGCTCACCACTACTTGCAGGCTTTTCGCTGGCAATCAGAGGAGTATGCACGCGGAACTGGTTTTGCTAAAACACTGGTTGAGTGTGCGTACTTACATAATTCTATACAGGGCTGGAGTAGATTGATTTCAAATATGCGATTGACTCCTCATCTTGATCTTCTGGCCCGCTACTGGACGCCGTTTTGTGCAAAGGATGTTACAGTTCCCTTCCTTACTTCATGCTTCACTTCTCTACATAAACAACTGAAGGACTGCGGGTTGTGTGACCTGCAATTTCGGATTATTCATCATACTATTTGTGACGATGTGCGCCGTTTTCGAATGGGTCATCTCTCCTCTCCAATATGTATTAAATGTTCCACAACAGAGGGTACCATGTTGCATCAGCTGATTCTCTGCTCTTCCCTGGAGACTTTCTGGAAAAATATACTGGCCTGCGTCAATAAATGTATTCAGGTACCTTTACAATTGTCTGCTGTGCTCCTATTGGCAGGACTGCAGGTCTCCTTGTGAAATGTACGGGGGTACAGGATCGCTTTGGCAGGACTGCTTTTCTACTAGCTTGCCGAGCAATACTTGCTGAGTGGATTGAGCCTGCGAGTACACCCTCACTTGTGGCCTGGCACCATCGCATGATGGACATGATTTTGCTGGAACGCATGGATTTTCCCAAGTCTCCTCAGCCTAGGGATAAGCGATATGCAGATTGCTGGGCTTGCTATTACTCTTCTCTCACCTTGGATTTCCAGACTCAATTGCTTACAGCAGGATATATTGAAACTTGGTACACCAACTCTCCCGGGGCGAGTAACTCCTGAGTAGCCTTGCTACTAAATTCTCTTGATCAGGTTTTCTCTTTCCCTAAATGTTTTTTAGGGCTCTTGGGCGGGGGTTAGGGGGGGGGGGGGGGCGCGAATGTGGTTGGAAGGTGAGGTGGTTGCCTGAATGGGGTGTATGTGGTGTGTTTGGTTTGTGCAGTTTGAATGTGTTGGGAGTGGTGGAGGTTCTGGTTGCTTATTGGGGTGGGTATTGTTACTAAACAGGAGGCCAGCATCACTACTGTACTGTTTGTTCTCTTGTTGCTATTGTTTTTGAATATGTTGCAGTGCTAGTGGAAATGATTGTCTTTACATTAAAAATGATTTTGCAAAAAAAAAATTAACATTGAACACTAAAAAAACTGAAATCATTTGGCTAAGCAGAAATTCTTTTATAGTTATACCTGGGTAATATTAGCCTCTAGACCGGGTTATATTCACATCACCCCCACAAGTCAAGTACAGGATTTAGGTATTCAGCTAGGCGAAAACCTTACAATGAAAAAGCACATAAATAAATTAATTAATACAGGCTATGCCAAGCTGCACATATTACATCAGTTGAAACCTTTACTGATTTTCGAGGACTTCTGTACTGTTTTATAAACACTAATTTTCTCAAACATAGACTACTGTAACTCCCTATTACTCGGCCTTCCAGCAGATCTATTAAGACCATTACAATTATTACAAAATGCTTCAGCAAGACTTTTATTAGGAACAAAGAAATTTGATCACATCACACCCTCGCTGATATCACTGTACTAGCTGCCAGTACAATCCAGAATCTATTATAAAGTATTAACACTATTATTTAATATCATCCACTTTAGTAACCTGTCTGATAGGTGTGACACTACAACCTTACACACTGTAGCGAACACTAAGATTTCAAAATAAAGGGCCATTGACTGTGCCTACCATACGGAGTACACATCTGCTGCAAATAAGAGATTGTCTGTTTTCCATAGCGGGCTGTTATGATCCTGCTCACGGAGCTCACCCCGCGAGCAGGCCCTTACTCACCATTGACGACACCGGACTCTGTTTAGCGTGGCCTGGGCTGCCGCACTGCTTCTGTCTCCATTTGCTGCTCCCCAGGGCCTTGCCTATGCGGCTAGATGCTGCTGACACCATCTTCACAGCCTAGCCACTGCTGGGATTCCCCCCTGTGCAACCTGGTGCCATTGCTGCGAATGCTGCCAGGCCCTGCTCCCTCCTCTATGGCCTGAAGCCGCTTTTGCCGTCATCCACCGCCGTTCTTTGTGGCAAGGAGAGCCACTAGGGATCCTTTTCACAGCCTGCACCGCCATTGGGCCGCTCCCGACGTCAGCCTGCTCTTCTTTCTTCATGGCCTGGAGGCCGCCACTGTCCGTGGTCCTGCTCCATTCCCTGGACCCTCCTCTAGGCACCGGCGCGTGCCTCTTCTTCTGATTTAAAGGGCCAGCGGCGGGAAAAGCCCGTGGCCACACCGGAAATCAGCCTCTGTCAACTTTCTTTTTCAGCTCTATAAAAGGGCTCAGTTCCTGTTCCTCAGAGCCTTCAATCCAGAATCCACAGTTGTCTGTGTTCCTCTTTGGGTCAAGGTCTTCCGTGGTTTTCTCTTATCTAGATGGCTTTTCGTTCAGTGTTCTTGGTCTCCTCATCCTAATGTTCCTGGTCTTGTTTTCCATCGGAGCTCCTTCGTCGCCTATTCCAAGTCCTGATGTTCCAGATGTCCTGATGTTCCATGGTTCCATTCCTGAAAGTCTTGATGTTCCATGTCCTGATGTTCCAGATGTTACTTGTTCCTGATGTCCTGGTCCTGATGTCTTCGTCTTCAGTTCTGCAACCAGTTCCCAGATTCCTTGCATCCACCTTTCCTGGCGTTCCACTTCGTGGTAAAAGGCCTTCTTCTCACCTGCAGTGCAAGCCTCCAAGAGACTTCTATTTTTTAATGCCTTGCTTCTGAGAATCCTGAGTCTTGAATCCTGAGTCTTGAATCCTGTCCCGGTCTTTGGAGTCCCTTGTGTCTGCTTCTGTCCATGCCTAAGACTCTGCCAGAACCTGCTCCATTTCAGCGTGGTCTGCAACCAGCCACAGGTGGCTGTGTAGGGTGCACCCCAGTGCAGGCCTCTACTGAAACTTCGTCATGTTCCAGTCTCAAGTTCCAGTTCCTTGCCTGCAGTCTGCTTCGCGTTCAGCGTGGTCCGCGATCAGCCATGGGCAGCTGTGTAGGGCTCGCTGTGATGCAGTTCTCACTCAGTACTTTCGTCTGAATCCTGAATCCTTGCCTGAGACCTTTTGAGTAACCTGAATCCTTGTCCGGGTCTCCTGAGTAACCTGAATGTCCATGTCTCCTGAGTAACCTGAATCCTTGTCCGAGACTCCTGAGTATCCAAATCTTCCGAGTAACCTGAGTCTTCTTCCAAGTCTTCCTAGTTCATGAGTTCTTGTCTTGTCCTGTTCCTGCCCTCAGCCTCTGTCTGGCCTCACACACTCGTCGTTCCCAAGTGGTGGGTCCGAAAGGGCTTCCGAGTGGCTGGAGGGCTACTCTTGTGACCAGCATTGCGTAACTGGGTCACACTGGTGCATGTAGGTCCAGCAGAGGGCTGATCCTGCCTTGTTCCTGCTCTGAAATCCCTTGCCTTGGTTCCAGTCCTGCATTGTTCTTGCTCCGCCGTGCTTGCATGCTCTCACCTCCCACAGTGTGCCTTGGGGCTCCTCCCTGAGTCACGCCGTGGTCCAGGGGCTCACGCTCTCCCATGAGCTAGTGACTGTGCCTCCATGCTCTCAAAATCAGCCGAAGGACGCAGTCGTAACACGGGTCCAAAGCTGTGGAATTTTTTAACTGAGATGTTACATTTGGTACCAGAAAGAAAGAGATTTCAATGTGAGCTGAAAACTTAGCTATTAAAAAATGCAAATAACCTAACATAAAAATATTAGAATGCAGAGAACTACAATTTCAAGGACAAAGATAATAATTGAAGAAAGAGTATTAAGTAATGAGAGATTTTAGATATCTTAAGACAACTCACTATTATATGAATATTGTTGAAATAGAACTTCTGTAATACAAACCTGCTATCTTAGACCTTTAGTTAATATGTATTAAAAAATCAAAGCAGATTTATATTAATACCTATTGTGTTGATCTATAGCATGAATGTTAACTTTGTAAACCATTGTGATATTCATTTGGAACGACAGTATATAAAATGTCTAAATAAATAAAATGCTTTAAAATATACTGACTTACATAGGCAAATCAGGTTTTCCACACGTCTGCTTTACAGGATCACTCATAAAAATGCATTATGGCATTAACGCCTTAACGCATGTGATAGTTATGGTACCGCGAATGCAAACTTTTCAAAGGGGCATGATTGGGGAGGGGTTTAGGCGAGATTAATGAACATGAGGGGTCTTAATTACACCTTTTTTCTGCATTAAGCTCTGCAAAATGCCCATACTGCAATTTGCATTTTGAGTAATAGAGAGAGAGAGACACCTTCACACTATCAACTATTTATAACACTATAGGAGGGCCAGCTAATAACTCGAGGGGAGGTTTTGGTGGTGGTTCATTGTTTTGGTGCCAGTTTTACATGCCAAGTGAGATGTACGAACAGTACAGTACACCTCAGTGAACATTCGATGTAATTAGGAGTGAGGAAAGTCTCACAAAGATGAGATTTCTACAATGTTCTCTCACCCTAGCTTGATGGACTCTATATCAGGGTACTATCAAGCTAGGGCGAGACAACATTGTAGAAATTCATCTTTGTGAGACTTTCCTCACTCCTAATGATGTCAAATCTTCACTGAGGTGTTGTGCTGTTTGTACAGCTCACTCTGCATGTAAAACTGGCCCAAAACACTAAACCACCACCAAAACCTCACCTCGAGATATTAGCTGGCCCTCCTATAATGATATAAATAGTTGATACTAGGAAGGGCTCCCCACAGACTCTCTCTCTCTCACACACACACACACAAACTTTAACCCAGCCCCGTGATTATACTACCTATGAGAAGAGTATGGTGCGGTAATTCAAAATTATCATAGACATGCCCCTTTTTAAATCATGGGCATTATACATGCAAAATTATAGCATTTTGATGAATCTAGGGGTTATTTTTGTGCATAAAATCTACGCACATATATTTTTAAAATAGGTAGGAAAAGTATGCACATTCAATGCATTGAAACATTCACTTTTAATACATTGCATGTGTTCATGCATAAGCATGCATACACACATATGTTACATGGTAGAGATATGCATATTTTATAATATGTGCCTATATGATATGCATGGGTTGTAAAATAATATCATAGATCTACATGTGGCCATATATGTATGTATATGCTACTATGCAGAGTTATCCTCCCTTCCTTTTGCATCCTAATAGTTGCTTTGCATGCATTTGCATGTGATTTAACTCTTTAATTTGGCATATACTGTATCAGATTTGTTGGCAGAAAATAACATGTGCTAATTTCCAGTGCCCATTTCAGTATTTTAATATGCAATATCATATTATCACATCTTCTTAAATAGGCTTCCTAATTTGTAAGCAAAAAATGTGTCCATAAGTCATCATCTAGAGTTATAAATGTTGTAGCATTTTCTGTGATAAATGTATGTTTCGTAAAAAATAACTGTGACCAGAGGTGTTGAAATTGAGGCTGTTTCCATAAAAGCAGTTTCATAAAGGCAAAGACACAGTGGCCTTGCAGCTCATTTTTAAGGACCTTTTCCACTTTGAAAGGTGTATTACTCTGGCTTTAGATTGCACCTCCGTGTTTCTTAGAGCCTGAAGAGGCAAATAAATATTGACTCACCCGTTCTCTTCCACATTTAGAATGTTCATTATCATTCAAACATGTTTCTTTCAGAAAAGCTATTTCAGTGCTGTCTTTTTAACTTTGAAAGGATTTACTTTTTCTTGATAGGCGAGTTTATGCCAGATACATTCCATGAAATGATCTTTACAGGAGGCATTTTTATGTCAGAAAGATAGCATCTAAGAAGATTAATTACAAACTCTTGCCAGTCAGAACTAGGCTTCCCAGCTAAGATACAGCTCCTAAAAACAATCACATTATCATCGATAAGACTTCCATTTATACTTTCCCATGCAGGCTTACTGCCTGCCATAGTGCTAGAGACCAGTAACAAATTATTCTTTAATTGTCAGTACCTCTTACAGTTACAAAACCCATGAAAACAACAAAACCATTTTTTTGCTGATTTCCATTCACCCCTTTCCAAGCTATCGGCTTTAACTATGGCCTTTGTCAGTAGAGATGGTTCTTTGCTGTCAACACGTCACCACATTGACGTATTGAGGTGGAAGATGAAGTGGTGGCTGACAGGGTGCTGCTCCTTCTTGCATTACTATCTGAAGTCGCTACTCTTTCTTGTGCTGCATCCCCATTGTGCCTCAGCCTCTGGTGCCCCTGTTCACACATCCTAGCTACCATCATCTCCTTCATGAAAGGGACTGGAGGGAGAGACTTCGTTTACCTGTGGATCACAAAGTGTAGCAAGCATATATATGTTGTTTTCTATAAGAAATTTCAGACTCTCTTGCACCTGCTGGTGCAAGGAGTCCTGAAACTGCAACAGCTCTGCCCCCATCCCCTCTCATGAAAGCCCTCTAATTTTTTCTCGAGTAGATATAATATAGTTGGCGCTTCTGGAGCACAGATCCTTCATGGCATCCTTGAAGTGATTCAGGATTTATAGCAGCTGCCTCATCACTACCCAGTCATGATGTCCCAGTGGGCATTGCACATCTGTTTCCAGAGACTGATTATGAAGGGGTATCTGCTGCTCCAGTATCCTCTGCAACATCATATAGGTGGAATTCCAGTGGGAGCCAACATCTTCAATCAGATGCCCAGCATTCTCACTTCTGTGGAAATACCCTGCTATTTTCCTGCACCTCTCTATCTAGTTCTTCAGGAATGGATTCCCATCCTCATTGGAGCACAGCCCCTGGTCATCCCTCATTGTTAGGTGCAGCAAGTGTGCAAAGCAATAGATACCATGAAAGCCCCCATCTTCTATTGCCTTTGCCATATTTGCACCACAGTCTGTCACAAGGAATCCTGCCTGAAGACTCCTGCCTCTCCGATCCAATTGCCAACCTTTCAGTATCTTTCTTATGGCTGATAGAATATTGTATGACATATGGGGGCTTTGAATCAAATGGGTGTGCAAGAATTCCCATCTATGTCCTAATGCTCCATCTGCACTAGAGCTGCTACCAGCCCCTGCCTCAACCAGGTCCCACCAATTTGACATCAGGGAGAAGTAAGAATGTATAGCATTTGTGGAAGTCCAGAGACTGCTTGTGACAGTCACGTTACTCCCCTCTGCCTTAGCCATCTATGCCTTGATGCAACTACAGCCCTGTATTTATTTATTTAAAAGATTTCTTACCCGCCTTTCCAAGGTTCAGGGTGGAGTACAATAAAACATACACAATAGTAGTCCTGGAGGACCCTTTGCAATTGGGGACTAAAACATGCAGCAGATGCTTAAAGATCATGTTCTCCACTAACTGTGGGGCTGGTCATTAAGTGCAATCATTTCCTCACTGTTCCTCATTACGATTTTAGAAGCTGCTGCATCTTGCCCCAGGACAATACTATTTCCTCTATGGTGGGTTTCAACTTCAGACATATTCTGAGGCCTGCTGTCCTACCATCTGACTGCTGGAAGGAGCTGTGGGCTCAGCTTAGGGAAAAGTATGGTCCTTCTCAACCCTTTTCATCTGGCTTTTTATTTGGTATGGCAGAAGGTATCCTCGAGTTAGTACTGCCCCCTCCCCTGATGCCAGTGCTAGCAGGCATTGCTTCTTCAGGTGATGCTGCATACCAGTATTTTTTAGATGCTCTATTTGCTTCCCTTGACTAATATATTTCCTGCAGTGAATACACTCATGCAGATAAGTAGCACTTTTAAGATGTTTTGCTGAGTGTGTTCACTCCTGAGTGAATTCACTGCAAGATGTTTTGATGAGTGCAAATTGCCTCCAGATCAGGGATTTCTTCCATGATTCCTTCTCTACATTCTTGGAGACAGATGCTGGCACTAGAGTTGAGGTAGAAGGTGGATCTTAAGGAAAAATTCTAGGGGCATTTTTCATGCTCTCTACCTATACTTCCTTCTCTTTCTGGGAGTTAATTGCAACATTGTCAGTATCATCTCTCTGACCCATCACCTCTCTGGAGTCTAAGACACCACTGACTAAACTTCTCCAATTCTCTTCAGCTACTAGCTCTTCAATATCTTCTGCTTCAAAAAAATCACAGAAAAGATTCTTCCCCTGAATCAGTTGGTGTAAATACTGCTTTTACTGCTTCAGAAGCAGGAACCAAAGGGAGTGTGCCACTGGTTTGGGGCACTCATCATCTGCTACCCCAGCCCTACAAATGCAAATCTTGGATGACTTTCCTATATTTTTCCTTTGCTACAAAACAAGAGGGAGAGGAACAGGCAGGTGGCTCATACTTTCCAAATTTAAATTTCTTCTGCATTGAGCTACTGTCATCTTCTAACTGGTCCTGACATTCTGGCTAAAGCTACCAACTATGCCAGCATTTTCTTCTCTCTCTTTTCCTGACATGATAAAACGTGTTGAAGTGCACTGCCTACTGGGAGTTTGGATATTATTAATGAATATATTGATATTATAACTGACTCATTGCAAGGTGAACTGTGTCAAACACACACACTCATAGACACTTACACAGTACATGTGTGCTGAATGACTCCACACCCAAAAAAATTGTTAAACACTACCAGACAAACAAAAAACTGGCAGCTTGGTAAGAATCTTCTCTTCAGTTTCTGATCATGAGTTGTTCACTTCACTGATATACCATAATCACTAGTACTGCTACAACAGCAATCTCCACACTGTCTACCACCCTGACCCTCCCCCACTGAAGCAGTGAAACGAATAAACAAAATCAGTTTCAGTTCACTGCCTCTCTTTCTGGAACAGTGAGTGTGTAAGAACACTGCAGTGCAGAGAAGACCAAAAGTAGCCCTTTACTAGTACCAAATCCCAAAGTTCGTAAGCTTTTTAAAACCCTGTAAGAGCTTCTAGTACCATGTTCTTCTCCCCCAAGAGCTATAAGAGAATATACAGTGGGAGCATGTCAATGTTATTTGATCCAGAGAGCTGCTATAGGCTAGTTAAAAAGATGTGGCACCATGATACAGACACATTTATTATGTTGAACACATTTCTTTCAAACGAATGCACATTCCTAATCTGCATGCACACTAACATTTCATGGATAGCCTCCTTAAGCATACTACTTCTTCCAGAGAGGTTTTAAAGCATAAAATAAAGCTAGTCTTAGATGCTAAAACTGACAATGGGTACAAGGATATAGGAAGACTTTCAAAAGACTTATTATTGAGAGATAAACATCTTTACTTGGTCAATATACTCTGTAACCATGAATCATGCATGATAGTTACTTATCTTACTATACTTGGACATAATTTTCAAACTATTCCAGTTCCCTAATATACAAAAGCATATGTTTTCTTCCCCATACCAGAAGATATACAGAAGCCTCAGGACCTGCAAATGCTCACTGTGTTTTTTCAGTGCCAAAGAGATTAAGGCTATAAATTTTGAACACAAACTGAATTCTTTGCAGATTTGTGTTTCTTTTGTAAGGTTTTCCAAGTCATCACAGCATTAAATCCTTAAAGTTTCTTTTTAACCCCTTCCTGGCCTGGATCCCTGCTGCCTTTAAAAGTTCTAACACAAATATGTTACCTACGCCCAACTTGATATACATTACATTTATGCTAAGCTCATATTTATAAATTACTTTTAATATTTGGTGTGGCAAACTGCCTGTTTTACTTTCTATATTATTTCCACCATGTGTCATTTGTAGCTTGTTGTAAGTGTCATGTAATTTTGTTATGTATGGCTTTCTTTTAAATCGCAGTGATGTATTGAATAGAGGTATTTAAAAAAAAAAAAGTATTTAAATAAATAAATAAAAAAAAACTTTTTCTGCAAGCTCCACCAAGTCCCAGATTCCATGATCTAAATCAAATAAAGACAAACAACACTCACACTCATCCCAAAGCACAATAATTTTCTTCTCTTCTCTAAAGTAGCAATTTCCACTAAAACTCTGTTGTCCATCCTGTTTGCTGATTTTCTGTGTTACTGATTCCAAATATGCACAGATATGAAATGGAGAACAACTACTAAACAGTAATATTGCATAAAATCAGCTTAGCATTATAGTAGATCAAAATGGAATGCCAGTAATATAATACTGTTATTTAAAAAAAGTAATTAGAAAAGCAAAAAAAGAAAGTCCAGTAATTCATAAAATATATAACAATTTTTCAAACAGCAATTTTTTCTAACCACTAGTAAAGTTGGAGCAAAGTAAACAGAATGAACAAGTTTAAAACAAGTGAAAATGGTGCCTTCATTTAACCACCTCCCACTATATCAAAAACAGTGAAGATATGTACCAGTATGGAGCCTTTCTTAGGTTTCTAGTAGCACAAGATATATCACGGTTGACCTGCTGAGGAATGTGTTGAATATTTGAACATGTAATAATAGTAAAGGACTACTGGAAGGCATTTTGAGAGAGGCAAGCATTGTAACATAGGCCTGGATTTCTAAGGTCACAGACCTTAGAGAATCCGGTGGTAACTGGGGGGCAGGGGGGGGCGGCGGGCCTGCAAAAGGCAGCAGCGATCGCACCACCATGGTGTTATCGCTGCTGGCTTTCGCATCCAATAGCGCCCCTGTGAAAGGTGGTGCTATTGGGCGCGCTACTGGTGGCGATAAGGAGTCTTACCTATTGCCGTCAGCGAAGCCGTCGCAGAGCCCACCCCGACGCTGCCTCGACTCCTCCCCTTCCGGTGCAGACTCCGCCCCGAGCTAGGTATCACGTGCGATCCCTTTAGAAAATGACCCCCATAACAGAAAACAGCTTTGAAGTATGTGAGATCAATAAAAATGGATGTGGTATACATTTAGGTGTAGATTTTAAAAGGGTTATGCACATATGTTATGTGCGTAACACTTAAAAAAAACCCCTGTGTGCGCCAAACCTATTTTGCATAGGCTCGGCGGCATGCACAAGCCCCGGGATGCGCGTAAGTCCTGGGGCTTAGCTAGGGCGGGTGTGTCGGGGGTGGCACGACATTCGTGGCATTCTGAGGGCATGGTTCCAGCCCAGGGGCATTTCGGGGGCATGGCCGAGGCCTCAGAAATCGCTCCCGGGCCAGGGAATTACACGGCGGCGGCCAACCGGCGCACGCAAGTTACGCCTGCCTGGGGCAGGCGTAACTTTCCCAATAAAGTTAGGGAGGGTGTAGATAGGGCTGGGGGGGGGGTGGGTTAGGTAGGGGAAGGGAGGGGAAGGTGGGGGGAGGCCGAAGTAAAGTTCCCTCCGAGGCCTCTCCGATTTTGGAGCAGCCTCGGAGGGAACGGGCAGCGCGCGCAGAGCTTGGCGCACACAAGGTGCACAAATGTGCACCCCCTTGAGTGCGCCAACCCTGGATTTTATAAGATACATGCAGCTACGTGCATATCTTATAAAATCCGGCATACTTTTGTTTGCGCCTGGTGCACGAACAAAGGTACGCGCGGGCGTACTTTTCTAAAATCTACCCCAAAGACTCCCATATATGTTTACATACATTTCCCACATTTATAATGCCCAAACTTGACAGAGCCAGATGAGGACAGTTTATATAAAGCTGAATGCACTAAAGCATCTCTCAAGTTTCTGCCCTAGCAAAAACCAAATCGAGGTTGCATATGGAATGCCAAATTTTGAGACAAGAGATGCTGCTTTAATAAAATCCATTGGATAGCATATGATTTATTAGAAAACAGCAAAACACAAACCAAAGGGGAAGACTCATTTTGAGTTTTAGATGTTAATAAAAGATCACGATTAGCATATAACACTCTCTTAAATGCTTTCTTGACTACTTGATTTGGGTAATCCCTTTGCAAAAACAGGATGTCATTTCTTTTGCATGTATTTTAAACTGTGAAACAGAAGAGCATAAACACCGCAATCAAAAAAATTGTCCACTAGTATATTATTCCTTAAAGTTGTTGAATAATGACTATGATAAGCCAGTAGAGTATTTCTATCAATTTTATTTCTGAATATAATGGTCAATAACTCCACTGGAGTATCAGAAATCAAAATATCCAAAAATGGTATAGCAGAGGAACTAGCATGAGCAGTGAATTGTAAATGTATATTCTGTTGCTTCAACCAAACTATGAAATCCTGAAATTGCTGCCCAGAACCCATCCAAATGATGAAAATGCAATCAATATATCATTTCTATACCTTAATGTATGGACAAAACTGAGATGTATAAACCTATGTTTGTTCAAATTTGGTTACATATAAACAAGCCACCGATAATACCATCGTAGCACCCATGGTGGTGCCTTTCACTTGTTGGTATAAATTACCCAAAAACATGAAATAATTATTCACCAAAGCCATCTCCATAATTTGTTCAGATCGCTTTCTCTAACAGTTGGTCATAGGCTAACAATTGAAGATGACTACCCTAAAAGCCTCCTGTTGTGCTATGTTGGTAATGGTATATAAGGATGTTATGTCAAGAGTAGCTAACAACCATCCATGTTGGAAATCAGATATCGTATATAGAACATTAATTAAATCAAATGAGTTCCTAATATAGAATGCAATTTTGGGGACTATATGATGTAAATACTTGTCTATGTAAATAGACACAGGCTCCAATACTGAACCCATACCAGCCACTATTGGACGGCCAAGAAGGAATATTGATTTTAGGAACAAAAATGATGACTGGAATAATTGGATGCAACTCATAAAGCAAATCAAATTACATAATGGTAATGAAATTGCAGATACTAACAAAGCTTTAATAGTTTGCTGAATTTCAAATGTGGGATCACATGATAATTTCTTATAAAACAGTAAATCAGACAACTGACTCTTTTGACTGCATATTTAATAACAATTGAAATGTCCAATAATAGTGCTTTGCATGCTTGTCTTTCCTGATTAGACAAATTGTGAAACTTGTTCCCAATGCCTTCAATTCTCAGTATACCACTTGTTCGAAAGCTGTGATCATTGGGTCAATAGGACCCGGAGACATCCATAAAGATTTCCTAAATACCATGGCAAGCTCAACAGTTGCAGAAGACATACCTCTTATAAATGATGATAATTTTAAATGATGAAAAAAATTAAATAAATGAATCCTTGTTCAAAAAGTCATATTAGATAATAGGAACGAATGATAAACCTTTTGCCAATACAATTCTGCTGATATCATGTACTTGAATTATAAATTTAAAACATTTTCGGAGGCTGTCTGAGAATGTGTGACTCGTTGATCTCATGTTGCTGGAATATCCTGCTCCTCACCTCTGAATCCTGCAATGGTGGTTGGTGGTGTATATGCAAAAAAAGGCTCTGAACCATAAGGATTTCCATCTAATGAATCACTAGAAGAAGTATCAAAAGTCACTTGTTTATCCACCTTTTTCACCACTTTTTTTTTATCTATCTATGGGTATACAAACCCCTTGGTATAATCAGACTTATCCCTATCCCTTTTAAATGTATTGATCTTCCTCAATTTAATTTCTTTTCTAAATGCTTCCATTTGCTTGCAGAACTCTTATAACTGATGTTCAAATTTATCTGCTGTTACTTGTTGCTGGATAGTCAAAGTGTTATCCTCAATCTTCATATGCAGAGTGGCTACCAACTTATTAAAGCTATCAATTATATGAAGCATGAAACTGAGGGAACATTTATTCAAAATTGTGTTCTATCATTCAATAAAAACAGGATCTTCCGAATTTAGATGGGGGGTCCTTAAAAAGACACAAACCCCAAGGGATACGTTTAGCCTGACAATATCCTATTAAAGTAGCAGCATGAAGTTCAGTACATATTAGTCTTTTATTAAAGAGACCAATGTCTGACCAATCTACACTTAAAGCAGTGTCTGGCTGGTCATCAAATAATCAGGGACTGGACAGCAATAAAGTAGTTTCATTGAAACTAAGAATGTCAAGCTAATTTCTGTGCTGCCATATTATCCAATCAGTATGTTGTATCCAACTACAAATATTATATATATATATATATATATATATATATATATATGAAAAGGGCATATTAAGCAGGATTGTGGCAATACTCTAAATGTAAAAGCAAAAAAAAAAAAAAAGAGTCCAATAACCTATAAGGCATAGAGCAGTTTTTCAAAGAAAAATATTTTCTAGCAAATGGTAATGTTGGATCGAGCAGAGAATGAACACATTTAAAACAAGTGAAAAAGGTGCCTTCATATGACCACCTCCCACCATACCAAAAACAGTGAAGGTATGTTTGGGAAAAGATAATAACCACTTATATAATTATTAGGCACCAAAAAATACTAGTATACATAATTTCATCAGTCTATAAATGTCTTTTAAGGAAACTGTCTTGAAAGCAGTGTAAAGATGTAGCAAGATATTTTTGTACTTCTCTCTGTGGGTTATGTTTTGCTAAACAGCTTTACCAAGAAGGCTCAGAAGAAACAATCACCACTGCAGGAAAGTTCAGAACATTTCTGAGAACAAAAACCAGTTACAAAACATTTATATATAAACCCCATGATTCTCAGAAAAGTTATTGGCAACAGCTCATCTACAGGACCAGTCGCCAGACTTTTACTAACCACAGCCCCAGTCGGAGTGAGGGCATTTACAACTGGCTTTTCTTAAATTCTAAAACAACCAATAGGAGCCTGCCACCTCACAGGCGTTTCATCGCTCTTCAAGCCAATAAAAATCCATTTTTAAAAAATCTAAAAAAAAAAACCCCAAAAAAGTTTCAGAACTTACCAAAAAATACCTTTACATATAAATTTGCCACTGAAAAATACAGCATTGTTCTGTATGGACAATATCAGACCAATATCTCCCCCTCCCCTCCTAAGGCAAACTGTCATGTCCAAGATAGAAAACCGCACGTCCTCCACGTTGTTTTGAAATTGAAGCCAATAGATAATTAACGGGGCTTCAAGAGGGAGTTCCATATCCAACTTAAGTGCTCACTGATTCTGGTCTTAATCTTTCCTTTAGTGCTGCCAATATAAATAAGCTTACAAGGGCACTTACTAAGCTGCGACACACATTTAACATATGAAACACACTGTTTATCACTCATCAGAGCAATATTGTGTGATATTTTTATCAAAAAACCCCACCCCTTATTTAAATGAGCTGTTTTGCATGCATAAAAGTTGCTAATGCTTGCAAAGCAGCTCATACATACCTAAATTTATGCAAATAAAATAACATGCCTTGCCACAAACAACACAAACCATGTTGTGTCCCAGAAAGTTATCCAGAACTCAGGAGTTGCCGCTAACTTTTTTCTCAGGAGCATCGGGATGCGCGTTAGTGTCGCGATGCTGCCACGCTGAAAATGAATGGGCTCTTATGGCACAAATAATCACCCCCTTATGTTAAAACCCCCCAGGGCCCACCCCCCATGCTGCCTGTAGAGGTGACCCAAAATAATGAAAAAGTATGACCAAAAATATTTAGAAGACTCATGGTGAACACCTACCCATCTCCCTTTCAAAATAAGTTCCTACCTGATTCAAAGTACAGGCTCCCTACCTGCAGTAGTAGCCCCCTACCCTCCCATTCCTCCTTGACACACAACATAATCTCTAGTGGACCCCCTGCCCTCGGACCTCTCCCTTACTAACAAAGTCGACCTGGTGATCCAGTGGGAACCCAGAATGCTCCATAGGCTCTGGGTCTTGGTGGTGGCCATTTTTAATTTTTGAAACAACAATTTTCTGTAACCACTGGTAATGTTGGATCAAAGTAAAGAGAGAATGAACACATTAAAATCACTGTTTTTGATATGATGGGAGTTGTTTATATGAAGGCACCTTTTTCACTTGTTTTAAATTTGTTTTGAGACAAGACAAAGATAATATCTCTATTCATTTAAAAATATATTGTCAATTTATCCCTCAGATAACTGCAACCATATATCACTCTTAAATAATAATGATTTGAGTAAGATCTTCTAAGCACATATTTGGCTGGATTACTTGCACTATTTCCCAGGAAGCAGTAAAATTCTGTTCAAATGCATTTTAACCTCTTTATTACATTGACTTTCAAGAAATCTGTCCATGCAATCTGGCATTTGTTTTTTTTTTTTTATATTTCATATTCTTTTGCAAGCAACCTCTGGAACAGTGAAAATTATATTATTTTGTAAACTGTTGAACAGGCTAACAGATGCACAGATGGCTTATACTGCTGGGATGGGAGGAATTGTATTCAGCGCTGTTGTAAGGAAATTGTTGTAAAAGAAACCCCCAAGGGAAAGCACATTGTTGTTAGATTATCACTACTTCATATGGTGGCTTTTAAATAAGAATAAGCTACATATCAAGATAAACTTGAAACTCTAAAGCAGAACATGTTTTAGATAGATAAGAGTTAGACAAAAAGGAAAAGGAAGCCCATGTTTCTAGCACCAGAGTATCAGCGACTGGCTGATCAACAAGTGGCAAGGGCAGACAGACAGACAACTGGAATCCGGAAAAGTAAGGAATAAGGAACAAGTAGCAAGGAAGTGTTGGCACCAGAGGAATGGGGGCAGGGCCAGTACAAGGTGATTAGGTGCCCTAGGTGAACCTTCTGCCTTGCACCTGCCCCCCATCGTGCCTGCCCCCTCCACCCTCCATTGCACCCCCCTCCCCAGTCTCAGCCCAACTCCTACCTCATTTGTGCCCGCCGAGTGTGTGCTTCTCTGGGCCATGAGCAGGATGGGCACAGCTTGCAGCCCGCCGAATCTCTACTCCTCTTTGTCGCGAGCAGGATAGGCTTCACTCGTGGCCCCACATGGCTGCTCTTCAGCACCCCCTAATGGTTGGCACCTGAGGCGACCGCCTAGTTCACCTAATAGGACGGGCCGGCCCTGGATGGGGGAGAAAGGGCCAAAAGATTGTTGGTAATGGTAAAGCGTGAGATGGGCAAGGGAGGGATGGGGATCGTATTGGCATCTGGAGGAAGGAGATAGCTTGAGCACCTTGAAGAGGAGGGCCAGGATAAGGAGAGGGGCCATTTTCTTTAAGAGAGGTCTGCCATGCTTGATTCAATAAAGCCATGGATGCTTGATGGGGTTTGTTGGATTAAGTGATGAATCTCATGACAAAAGAGAAGTATTCACATCTCCAGTAAGGAGCATGTATGCTGTGTATTCTTTATTATTCTCACATATAAACCTAGATATAGAAGAGTAACCCAGGAAACCAACACTGTTATAGAGTAATGAGGGTATTCCAAAAATCGTTTAAATATATGAAAAAGCTTTCTCATCAATAAATGTTATTGTACAAAACATTAATAAGTGTACCTCAAAAATTGAGTTCAAACAGCAAGTTTGTATATAGCTCATTATTTTATAACTGCACTACTGAATATCCATTCTAAGTTATCTGGATAAGCTTATCCAAATAACGTAACTAGACAGGCTGTGGCTGAATATTAACCTCTTTATTAAATCAACATCAATGCTGAGGGTATGGGGTCACTTTGAAAAGAGGAGATGGCACTTCTTTCATCCTCATCAGTGTATTTATATTCCACAGTTCCTTTACCAGAAATGATGGATTTACAATATAGGCACTCATAGGGAATGGTGGGGGGGCCCCCTTACAATCATTACAGGGTACAGGTTGAGAGGGGTTAGTTTCTCCCCCCCCCCCACCCCTCCCCTTAGAAATCCATGGAGTGAATGGGGAGGGAATGGAGACTCTCCCAGAAATCATCATGGGGAGGAAGCTGTATCCTCTTTTTCCCCCATAAAATAGAGGGTGCAGAGCCCCTGCCCAGGTCTTTTACTCCCATCCTTGCTGTCCAGTAGTATATCTCCCCTCATTTTGGGGCCTTCAAGTCTTTCCAGGTCCTGGTCATCGGCACTGCAAGAATTTCTTCCTCTAAATAAACATGGGGGCCTTTGCACCGGCTCATGCACCTCCCTGAAGATCCCATGACCCTCCACCCTCTGCAACAACACAGGGTTCCTGTTACCAGGGCAACCTGGGCAAGATGTGTAGCACCATAGGGCCTTCTGGGAGAATGCATGAGCTGGTGCAGAGGCCCCATATTTGTTTACAGGAAGACCTTTCTACATTTGACGGCTCACAGGTTGGCCCCTAGATCCACCTCACTCACCCCTGAAGCCACTGGACCTGTTTCATGGCCCTTAGGTGCGCATGCGCTCAACGACTCCACTCTTAAAGAGCCCGCAGTGGGAACTCAGCTGCAGTGCCCTCTGATGATACCACCAGCTCCTCTCTACTTAAGGCCCCTTCTGAGGAGCAGCAGATGCCTCACAATGGGTCTCCTGCCTAGAGCAGTGCATGTTGCTCCTGCGTTCCTGGTTGTTCTGCATTCCTGATTGTTCCTGAGTTCCTGGTTGTTCCTGTGTTCCTGTGCTCCAACCTTGCCCTGCCCATCTGTCTCATCCAAAGTTTCTTGTGTGTCTTTGTCCATCCTTGCCTTGATCTCCTGGTTCTGATCCCTTGCTTTGGACCTAACCATGACTGCTGCCGCCTGGACCTGACTTCTTGCATTGTACCCTGTCTACACTTGTCTGCCATCTGCCCTGACCCTTAGTCTGTTTCTGTTATCTCCATCCTGCTGCCTGTCCTGACCCTGGCATGCCCTTGGAATATTTCTCTCTCTATCACCCTTGGGACCCAACTAAGTCCTGCTGGCCACCAGAACCCAAGGGCTCAACCTGAGGGGAGGAGGCTGGTAAAGGCGAAATTCCAGTCTGACCCGCTTCAGGGAGCGTTCGCCAGCTGTCGGCGTAGGCCTCATGGGATCACCTATGAGGCTGCACAACTACTCCACAGCAATAAGTGCTCACTGTCATGCCACTCTTGTATTGAACCACAACCTTGTTGTGGCAGAAAGGAAACCTAGAAGAAGAACGGTCGGCAGGCCTGAATGGCGACAGCATTGGCAAAACTCTAGTACCTATCAACATTTGGTACTGGAGGCACTTGCCTACAGTACCTATGCCTAAATTCGGGCCTGCTTACCAGAATCCAAAGCAGATCACAATAAACAATAAACAAATGCAATGTAATAAACATACAATACACGCAATTCAGTAAAAACAAAAACCAAAAAGATAGACAAACCTCCAGCACATACAGAAGAGTTGGATAGAGAACTACTCAAAAACATACTTAAGACTGCAGTGAATGGAGGAGGAATTGCTGTTGGGATGTTTTAATCTGCTGGATGTTAATTGGACTATCCTGTCTGTGGGATCAGTTAGAAGTAGAGAGATGTTGGATTCCCTTTAAGGGG
Source organism: Rhinatrema bivittatum (assembly GCF_901001135.1). Taxonomy (NCBI): domain Eukaryota; kingdom Metazoa; phylum Chordata; class Amphibia; order Gymnophiona; family Rhinatrematidae; genus Rhinatrema; species Rhinatrema bivittatum. The sequence goes on from NC_042615.1 coordinate 52,721,172, forward strand.
CTTTCCTTAGACAAAAGGTAACAGAACCCATGAAGGAGGAGTAATACTGGACCTGATATTTAGAAATTGAGAAAGTGGTTCTAATGTCCAGGTAGGTGGTCGCCTGAACTCCAGTGATCATTTGATGATATGGCTTACTATAAGAGCCAATGCAGGGAGGGGGTCATAGAAAAGTCAAAGTTCTGGAGTTCAGGAGTACCAACTTTGACAAAATGAAGGAGTGCCTGCAAGAGTGGGACATTCTATGTGAAGTAAAAAAAAACCTACAGGCTAAATTATAAGCAGCTAAGGTAAGGGCAACAAATATTTATGCTAGGAAAGTAAGTAAAAGTAAGGCCAAAAAGAGACCAGAATAACATGCCAAAGGGATGTTTGCAAAAAAGGGTACAAAATTAGCATTCCAAAATTACCAGGCATTTCAGAAAGAGGAGCAATAGGAAGTAACACTGAAAGAACAGGGAAGGCTATGAGATGCTGAAAGTGAAAGCAAAAGAAAAGATAACTAGGGCGGTAGATGGAGGAGAGAATCTATTTCAGGTTTGTCCTTGAAAGGGGGATATGCAGAGCTAGGAATGTAAAACTAACGGATTGATTTTAAAAGCCCGGCATGGGCAAAAACGCGTGTGGCTGGGCTGTGCGTGCGCCAAGCACATTTCAATAACATAAACGTTATTCTACATTATTTAATCACCCTGTTCCATGTTAACCGATGCGATGTGTAAACGGCTATCGGTATATAAAAGCCTTTACATAAATAAACAAATAAATAAATAAATAAAACAAATAAATAAAGACAGCCCGACATGCGCAGAAGTACCGGGCTTGGTGAAAGGGGCGGGCCGGGACCCGGGGTGGAGCAGGGGCTGACCGGGGCAGGGGTCATTAGGCCCTGTCCCATGGGAGGGCGCGTGCCTGCAGCCAGCTGGTGCAAGCAACTTGCTTCAGCTGCTGAGGTGAAGTAAGTATATAAACAAAAAAAAATGGATTAGTTAGGGTTAGTTTAGGGGTCAAGGAGGAGAAGGGAAAAGGGAGGAAGGGTAGGTAGGGGTATAGGAAAGTTCCCAGCCAATCTCTCAGCCCCCAGCCTTTCTTCCCTTCCATCACTGATCTCTGCTCAGCCCCTCCTGGTCTCCCCAAAACGATCTCCCTTTGCTGTATCTGCTGCAGGCTCTCCTGTTCCCCGCATGCTCCCTGGAGGGGCGAGGCTGGATCAGCAAACAGAAGGCTGCTCTCTGCTGAGTGAGATTCAGCACAAATGAAATGCGGCAAATTTTCAACCAACCTGATCTCCTCCCCCCCACTCCCCTCCCCACCTCCCGATTTCTGCTGCCCTAAGCACAGGCCTAGTGTATCTGTTTACAAATGCAGGCCTGTACCTACCTTTTTCAGCACCGTATTAGTTGCTGCTCTCTATACTTGGAGAGGACAATACTCAGACAGGGCTTTGTCAATCTGTTCTAAGGAACCCTCAGCCAATCAGGTTTTTAGATTATCCAAACTGAATATGCAAGAAATAAATCTGCAGTAATTGGAGAGTCAGTAAATGCAAATACAGTTCATGCATATTTATTTATTTATTTTATTTATTTACTTTTTTATACCGACATTCGTGGGAAACATCACGCCGGTTTCCATAAAACTGAAAAGCGGGAGGAAATTTACAAAAAAACAGGGAGGTGGGTGGAGGGGAGCAGGAGGAAGATAGAAGAGGAAGAGAAAAACGGCGGAGAAACAGTCAGTAGGAAAGCAATAGGAACAGTACCGGGAGGGTACAGGCAAGTAGTAAAACATTATTAGATGAGCAGTATATAAAAAAAATATGCAACCAACTTATATGCACAATAAATAGCCAAATTATATGTACAAAAATACTAGGAAAGCAATAGGAACAGTACTTATATGACCAAAGATATGCTAGGAAAGCAATAGGAACAGTACCAGGGGGGTACAGGCAAGTAGAAAAACATTATTATATGAGCATAATACAAAAAATATACAAACAACTTATATGAGCACTATAGAGCCAAATTATATGTACAAAGAAATACGCCTTTAGAGCTCTGGCGGAAATTATGGGGTTGCGGACAAAATAATGCATACAGCCAAAAAATAAACTAAGAAGCATCTTTAGGAATGTGCACTCTGAGGGAGATTGGTAGGTCGCAGGACAAAATTATATGCAATCAGGGAGGGGATATCCTGAAAATCCAACTGTGGAGACTCCAGGACAAGTTTGGGAAGCCCTGATTCAAAGGGATCCAGGTGCCTCACCAGGGAGGTATGTGCCTAAATCCCTGCGCTTGAACATTGCCCCGGGGCAGAGTGGGTAAATGTAGCCACACCGGGAAAGCACTTGGCTACATATTTAGCCACTTTGCACATTAATGTTCCCTGGTGGTGTCTTTGAGTCGTGGAGAAGAACACTTGCCTAGGATCGCACTTTCAATTCTACAAGTATCATTTCTCCCCTGATAACTCTAAGTCACACAGAAAGCAGGTCCAAAGTAATCATGGCCTGTTCCACATGCATGCCTTTAGGAAATGTTCAAAGAGAAACTATTTGGGACGTTTTGGTTTGAACCTATACCTACAGCAGTTAATCATGCACACACAAAGCCCCTGCATATTGCGTCACTCTGCGGCTTACTCAGATTTGCCCCCTTAAAGATCTTGAAATTGATATATTCATATGGTGCACAACTGGTGACAAACACTGGAAGAACATGAAAAGACTTCAGCTTCGTCAATGGGAGTTTGAAGAACTGGTGAGAGATGTTCTGTTTACTGAAACGAAGGAATAGCTACAGATTATAACTGATCATTTCATCGATCATTTCAAAAGTAGCAGGCTTCTGCCCCGATCTGGTTTCGTATAGATGGGATATAAGTATTATTAAATAAATAAAAATAGCACTGCAAAACAGCACTGCCAACATTTTAAAAAATTAATTGTCCTCCCCCTCCCCCCCTCTTCAGCACTTTCCTCATTCTCCCCCATCCCACAGAAATCTTGTACCTCTTTCATGGGAGTCTCCGAAGTCCAAATGAGGCAGGAGTGATCCCCAGCCACTTCTGCCTCACCGGGCCCCAGTTTGAAAATTGTACAATAAAATGGTGCCAGCCTCAGGGGCAGCTAGTGCCGCGTTCAAATTGAAACCTACTGGGGCAGGAGAGATTGGAGATTACTCCTGTCCCAGCTGGACTTTGCAGACCCCATGGAAGTGGTAAGAGGCATCTGGGGGATCTGCGGGGGAGGGGGGGAGGCAGGTCAATTTTTAAATTTTGGCAGCGCTAAGATTTGTTTCAGTGGGGAGGGGAACCTCTCCCCTTAATTTCCTTTTGTTTTCTTTTTGTGTGTGTGGGGGGGGGGGGGGGTGTTAAATTTTTTTTCTGCTTATTTTGATGATTTTTTTTTGTTTGTTTGTTTTAAATAATTGAAATGAACAGAATTATACAAATGAAATGAAAGACCTCGTTGAAAAAAAACCAAAACAAATTTTGTACTTCCCGCTCTGGTTGCCTGTGGCTCAGAGAGGAGGAACTCTTCTCCCTCCCTAGTCTTCCTCATCCAGGAGCTCCCTGTTACACATCACCAGTTGTGAGAGGTCAGAGCCTCTCCCACCCTGCATTTACCTGCTCCACCCCCAGAACCTCATGGGATATGAAATCCAGCTCACTGCTTGAATCTAGCCTCCCCTCTCTACTTGCTGTGGGGCTGTAGGAAACAGAGCACCACCAATATGGAGTAATTATTAATTGTAACCTCCACATGTACAAATTACAGTATTGATGCATTTATTAAACAAACTATTCTAGAACAGAGTTTATTTTAATCAGAACAAAGATGCATTAAATGTATCTAAAGTCAGAGATTTTATTAAGAGTTTACCAATTAAAATATACTTGATTAATATAGTGATTGTTTCAGTGATTTATTTATTTAGACAGTTAGAGGCACTTTCACAGTTTCTAAAGGAGCACAGCAGATTATCAATCAAAAGTTCACGCAGATTTAATTCAGAGCAATCTCAGGATATCTCCCCCAAAACTAAGTAACTTGAGACCTTTTAACAGAGAGTTAAAGTTTATTGCCTCACCACAGCTAGCAAACAGCAGTGGAAGGCAATGGGTAGCTTCTCTCTGTGAAGACATCTGCATCCGTGTGCAGGTCTGGAAGGCTTAGCAGCTGGGCCCAGGCATCTCTGCTTAGCATCTGTTCACGGCGAAGATCAGGCAGGGATGCTGGCAGGCTCCTTGGTCTAGTCCCGAGAGTGTTTTCAGTTGGTATTGGCGGGCTCTCTCTCTCTCTCTGATGGCGGGCCTTTTGCTCCTTGGTTTCACTTACTTTTCTAATACACATAACACATGCATAGTCAATGCAAATAGATGAGGGCCAAGCACTGCTCTCTGGGCATTTCACACTTCTTTGTAAAAAAGTGAAACATTCATTTTTGCATAGAAAACCGCATGGGTCTCAAAATAGCGTTAGAGATAAGAGTCCTCCGGTCAGTATCAAAGCTGTTTTTTTCAGGCAAAGGTAATGCTAGACAGAGCGGCGGCAGTGCCAAGGCAGTCTTTCTGCAGGACTTGCATTTCTCAGTTCTAACTTATATAGAAGAATGTCCATATAATGCTTTGCTATTCCTCTTCCATTTTCTTGGGTTCAGAGATTTAATATGTGCTCAGAAAATGGTAGCCTGAATTGCCCCTACAGGCTGCTTTGGGCCAAGGCAGATCTGCCAGTGTCTATGGGCCGAAATCCTTAGTTCTCCAGTCCTCAAATTATCCTGATATTGGGGTGAGCTGTAAACATCGTCATACTTGACTTGATTGACGCATTCATCTTATCTTCACCCCCTCCCCCCCCATGGCGTAACCAACGTACCTTTCTCCACACCTCCCGGCATAATAACTTTCCTTTTCCTCTCCCTCTCAGCCCAATGACAAAATACTTTCCCCTTCCTCTCCTCCCCAATATCTCTGTGGTAATCATTTGTCCCCCTTCATTCCTCTTCCATCCCCGCCCATGACATCTTTCCAACAAGTGAGCTTTGAATAGCTGCTGCTGCTACTGCTTCCTCCTCTGTCAACATCCCTCTGCAATCAGAGTTCTGCAGGGACCTGGAAGAGTAGGTCGCAACTGCAAAGTGCTACTCAGCAACTTCCTCTGCTGGCTGGAGGAGATCCCTGTAGGCCGGAGACTTTGCTGCTGCAGGCAGGGATGGTGGCTTTTTTTTCCTGATATTAACTCTTCTCCCTAGTGACGACTCTGGCTGACTGGTTGAAACATTTCGCAGCAGACCTGCACTTCCGCTTCAGCAGCCCTGTTGGAAAACACTAGCATAAATGACACATAAGAAGAAGAAACCACACCACGTTTTAAACTTAAATAGAACATTTATCCAGGGCTTGATGTATGTTGTTTTAAACTAAAATAGAACATTTATCCAGGGCTTGATGTATGTTGTTTTAAAGATCAAGCTAGCCAGAAGCATGCAGGTGGGTTTTCAAACGCGGACCTTGGAATGTCCTTGGGATTTCATAGGGCGCAGTTGCACAATCGCACTTCTCTTTTTCACTTCTGTCACAGAAAAGAGATTGCTCCATTTCCCCCTTTTTACGGAAGGTTATTGCTTCCTTTCCTGGGATGACAAGAAAATTGCTAACCATCACACAAAGAGCTGTATCGGACATGAGAGCAAACTATTCTGCATTGGCAACAGCAACAGAAAACCACCGTGACACATGCGGCCCCCTAGCTGGGGATGCAGCTCTAGATCCCCCCATTAAATCGGAAGCAGGAGCTCAGCAGCATGGATCATGGCCAGGACATGGCATGTCTCCAGGCAACTTCACGCTAACTCCAGAAAGGGGGCAGAGAAGATCAGCAGCCCTAAGTAACCTGCCTGGGAGGCCTGCAGCAGCTGCCTGCTTAAATGAACCTCTATTTCCATAGCATGCATCGCCTCTCCTTAGAAGCACTCCTCTCCTCTGGGCAGCACTTCCTGCATGTCCAGCACTACAAGCTAGTGAGCTATTTGTTGCCTTCCCACTGCCTGCTCTACTCCCTCATGCATTTCATCTTGAAGATCATCTACCTGCAAGGGAGAGCATTTCCCAGAGATCATCTTCACCTTCTACTTCCTCTTCTAACCCTTGGTGCATGTGGGCCTGAAAATGGGAAAAGAGAATGGTGCTACCTGACATGAATTGATAAGAAGGATCTAGAAGCTGCTTGTCAAATCAGTCAGCATTTCAGTTGAGATACTTAATTTTGAATACATATTGGTGAATGAAATGTTTTTAGTGTTGAATGAAATTGTATTGGAATTTTTTTTTCCCAATGGACCAATTCGACCAGCCCATAATTGGAATGATCTTTCTGGCATTTGCCAGAATTGCCAGATTGTCAGTCTAAGCCTGCTGGTGAAGGAGAGAAATAAGGTTTTTAAGGCTGGTTATCAGGCAGCATTTGCCCAGTTCAAGAAGTTACTTATTTGGGTAACTTGGACAATCATAGGTTGTCCCTTTTGCCTTCAGCTGTCTGCAATTAAAATGGAACTGATTCATCTAAGGGAGGAATTGTCCAGGTTTCAATTAACCTCCCCATCCAGTATCCCTCGCCCAAATCCCACAAAGGTTTCAGAAACCCAGGAAGAAATGGTTTACAGTGAGCTCTGTGACAAAAATGGTTTACAGTGGGCTCTGTGACAAACAGTGGTACCAGAGACCCACTCTCCCCACTGGTACCCCTTCATAATGCTTTTTCTGCTTTGGAGAATGAAGACACTTCAGCAATAGATTTTGAAGTGATTTCTAAAAGAGAAGTCACCCAATGCATCCAGAAGCCCTTCAATAGAATCAAATATCATAAAAGCAAGCTGCTTCTGCTGGAAGATTAAATCATCAAAGTGGAGCACATTTTGATGGTGACACAAAAGTTAAATGCCTTCCAGGATCCTCAGCTAGAACAAATGCAAACTAGATAGTCCAAGTCATTGAAGAAGAAAGTAGGAACTTCGATATCAATATTATCATCCATCTGGGGATCAATGACCTCAACAGAAATGGTATCCATGAAGTACAGAAAGATTTCCAAAATCTAGGAAAGATAAGACACACAGCAAAGAATATTGCCTTTTAGAATGCCTGTTCATGGAAAAGGAAATGAGAAGCTGTGCCATATAATAGATCATTTAAATTCCTGGCTCAAAACCTGGTGCACAGAAAGTGGTTTTGGATACATTGGAGGTTGTTATGAATACTCCTGCCCGCAGTGTCCCCTGCGAGCAGGCTTCACTTACCTCAGCCGTCTTCAGCATTTCAGAGCGGCACGGAGCCGCCGACATTTTCAACACGCGGCATGAGGCCGCCCTTCGCGCTGCCAGCGTTCCTCGCGGCACAGAGCCGCCAAAGTCAGGGGCCTCCCTCGCAGCACGGAGCCGCGGCCTTGTCTTTATCATGCAGCTGGAGCCGCTGACTGTGTTTCCTTCTCTGGTCCGAAGGCCGCCCTGAAGCCTGCCCCTGTGGCAGCCACTATCATCAGCTTGCCCCCGCGGCCGGGTGCCGCAACGCCATCGATGGGGTCCTCGTTGGGCAGCCTAGAGGCTGCCCCTGGGCTTGCCTGTATCCAGCCTGCCTCCCCTGCTCTGCCATCGCAGCATGCAGGAGAGCACCGCTGTCCGTGGTCCTGCACAGCTCTCCTGCTTCCTCTAGGCACGCAGCTGCACCTCTCTGCTACTTTTAAAGGGCCAGACACAGGAAGTGTGCTGGCCCCACCTTTAATGGGACTTCCTGTACCAGCCCTATAAAAGGGCTGCTCCGTCAGTCAGTCTTTGCCTTGCATCGGAGTTGTTTCACTCTGGAGGCTCCTGCCTGCCAGAGCTCCGTCATGTCTTCTTCGTCTTCTCCATGGAGTTCTTGTTGTCACGTCATGTCACGTCATGCCATGTCTTTGTTGCCTGAGGTCCCCGTCCAGGTGTCCTGGTGTCTCATCTTGATCTTCTGCTTCCTGATGTTCCAAATTCCTTGATGTCCTGCTCCTGTGTCTTCGTCTTCAGCGCTCCTGAGCCTTCTGGTCCTGTAGGTCGGGGGTCCCTCAGATGATGTCTTGCCCGAGCGTGGACTAGCCTACAGGTGGACTGGTGTCCTGTGCTCCTGAGCCATCATGTCCTGCCAGCCGTTGGTGGAGCTTCGGACGACATCGGCTCTGTCGTTGGAGTTCTGCTTCGACTGGATCCTTCCCTGCGCTCGTCCCATTCTCAGCATGGTCCGTGACCAGCCTCCTCGGGCTGTGTAGGGCGTGCAGTGGGAAAGAGTGGTCCACGACTCAGTTCCGCGGGTGAACTGAGTAGGGCGCCCTGAGAGACAGTGCCAATGTCCTTCTGCCCAACTTCTCATCTCGTCTGGACTTTGTCAAGTTCCTCATCTCGTCCTGGATGCCGTTGCATCACTCTTGGTATCATGTCTTGTTCCTGATGTCATCGCATCGACCCTGGTCTGGGATGCCGTCGCATCGACCATTGGTCCGTGATGTCTTCACATCAGCCTTGGTGTCATGTCTTCATCTCCGATGCCGTTGCATCGACCCTGGTGTCATGTCTTTAGCTACCTTGGTGTCTTGTCTTGTGCCAGCCCTTGTCTCTGATGCCGTCTGTATCAGCCTTGGTGTCAAGTCCTCGTCCGTGATGCCGTTGCATCGATCCTGCTGTCATGTCTTTGTGTCAAGGCCCGTCTGCCCTCGACCTCAGGCCAGGCCAGCTGCTCCACGCTGTTCCATGCAGCAGGTCCGAAAGGGCTCGGAATGGTCGGAGGACCATTCACATTCCAACATCATTATGTTGTTGGCCTTGGGAGCTTGCAGGCCTGGCAGAGGGTAAGACTGTCAGCCATGCTGGAACATGCCGTCAACCCTCGGTTCAGTCCTGGATCCGTCTGGGGTTGGGCTGAAGCCCATGGGCACACAAAAACACCCTTTACGTAATAGAGGTTGGGTCATGTATGGAGCAGTAAAAGGCTATATAGTAAGGAAGGACTACATTTGTCTGTAGCAAGAAGGAGGATGCTAAGTGAGAAATTCAGATCACATAAGACATTTAAACTAAAGAATGGGGGTGGCAGGAAATGGCCAATAAAATTGACATGTCACCTCCAAGCAATACAGAAAGTGGGAGGAGAAAATAACAAAATCAATCAGCTCAAAAAGCAGAAAAGGGGGTTAGGAAGTGCAATAAATCAAGGGAGAAAAATTGGAAAGCTATGACCACAAATGCTCGTAGTTTGGGCAATAAAATCCCAGACCTGTAGGACCTAATCATGGAGGCAGACTTGGACATTGATGCTGTTACAGAGACATGGTTCATGGATTCTCATGACTGGGATGTGGCCATGCCAGGTTATAACTAGTTAAGGAAGGACAGAGAGGAGAGAAAAGGGGGAGGAGTAGCTCTTTATGTCAAAAACAATATCCAAGCAACTGAACTGCATGGAATGTGGGGAGGAGAAGAAGCATTATGGGCCATCCTAAAAAAAAGATGATGATGCATCCATTTTTACTGGAGTGGTTTACAGGCCTCCGCCTCAAACGGAATAACTAGACAGCGATCTGGTCAAAGACATCCAAAAGGTGGAAAAGAAAGGAGAAGTGTTGCTTGTTGGAAGTTTTATTCTGACGGATGTAGACTGGAGAATCCCTTCTGCAGAATCTACCAGAAGTAGAGAGCTAGTAGATGTCCTGCAAGGGCTCTGTTCAAACAAATGGTAATGGTACCCATGAAGGAGGGATTGATACTCAACCTAGTGCTCACTAATGGGGATAATGTATCTTATGTCTGGATGGATGCCCACCTCAGCAAATAGGATTCAGAGAGGTCAGATGAAGACCCAAGTTTTGAATTTCAAAAATATGGACTTTGTCAAAATAAGGAAGTACCTGGAGTTAGAACTAGAAGTCTGGGAGAAAATGTGGGAGTTAGAACAACAGTGGGCCAAACTAAAAGGAGCAATTACAAAGGCAACACATCTATATGTTAGAAAAGTAAACAAAAATAAGAGAAATAAGAAACCAATCTGGTTCTCAAAGGAGGTAACTGATAAAATAAAAGCAAAAAGAACAGCATTCAGGAAATATAAAGGATCCCAAAAAGAGGAACACAGGGAAGAATATCTGGTGAAACTGAGGGAGACAAAGAAGGAAATCAAGAAAGCTAAATGTCAGGTGGAAGAAAGGATTGCCAAAGAGGCAAAGTGAGGTAATAAAACATTTTTCAGATATATCAGACAAAGGATAGAGGTCCGAAGTGGTTAGTGAAATTGAAAGGTGACAAAGATCAAAATGTGCAGAGAGACGAAGAAATCGCCAAAATATTAAACAAATGCTTCAGTTCGGTGTTCACCAAAGAAGACCCTGGAGAAGGACAGTCATGAGTTGACAAATCTGTGGATGGTGGTGGAGTCGATGAAATTCCATTTATAGAAAAGAATGTATGGGAAAAGCTAAGAAAACTGAAAGTGGACAAGGCCATGGGGCTGGATGAGGTACATCCAAAGATACTGAGGGAGCTCAGAGATGTGCTTGCGGGTCCACTTAAGAACCTGTTCAACAGATCCCTGGAAATAAGAGTGGTGCCTCAAGATTGGAGAAGAATGGTGGTGGCCCCGCTTCACTAGAGTGGGAGCAGAGAGGAGGTTAGAAATTAAAGGTCAGTTAGCCTCACCTTGGTGATGGGAAAATTAATGGAGACTCTGCTGAAGGAAAGGATAGTGAACTATTCACAATCCGGTGGGTTATTCGACTGGAGGCAGCATGGATTCTCCAGGGCAAGGTCCTGTCAGAGAAATCTGATAAATGTTTTTAGATTCGGTGACTAGAGAATTGGATCAGGGAAGAGCGCTGGATGTAATTTACTTGGATTTTAATAAAGCTTTTAATACGGTCCCACATAGGAGACTTCTGAGCAAAATGAGAAGCCTGGGAGTGAGTACTAAGATACTAGCATGGATTGCAAACTGGTTGACTGACAGGAGACAGTGTGTAATGGTAAATGGAACCTACTCTGAAGAAAGAATGGAGTTAAGTGGAGTGTTACAGGGATCTTTTTGGGACCGGTTCTGTTCAATATCTTTGTGAGCTACCTGGTGGAAAGGATAGAAGGTAAAGCTTGTCTATTTGTGGATGATACTAAGATCTACGACAGAGTGGACATGCCTGAAGAAGTAGAGAGAATGAAAAGTGATTTAAGAAAGCTTGAAGAGTGATGGAAGATTTTACTGCTGGGATTCAATGCCAAGAAGTGTAAAGTCATGCATCTGGGGTGTGGCAATCCAAAAGAGCTTTACGTGATGGGCAGTGAAAGACTAATGTGCACGGACTGGGAGAGGGTCCTTGGTGTGATAGTGTCTAATGATCTGAAGGCAGCGAAGCAATGTAACAAGGTGATAGCTAAAGCCAGAAGAATGCTGGCCTACATAGAGAGAGGAATAACCAGTAAGAAAAAATAGGTGATAATGCTTTTGTACAGGTCCTTGGTGAGGCCTCTCCTGGAGTACTGCATTCAACACTAGTGCCCATATCTCAAAAAGAATAAAGACATTATAGAGGCAGTTCAAAGAAGAATGACCAAAATGGTGAGGGGTTAGCACTGGAAAACTTATGAAGAGAGGCTGAAGGATCTGAATATGTACACCCTGGAAGAGAGGAGGTACAGGGGAGATGAATCAGAACTTCAGATAACTGAATGGTTTTAATGATGCACAATCAACAAACTTTTTCTGTTGAAAAGAAATCAATAGAACTTGGGGTCAACGTCATGAAATGAAACTCCAGGGAGGACGACTCAGAACAATGTCAGGAAATATTTCTTCACGGAGAGGGTGGTGAATGCCTGGAATGCCCTTCTAGAAGAGGTGGTGAAGATGAAAACATTGAAAGAATTCAAAGGGGTATGGGATAAATACTGTAGATCCCGAAATAGGTTGGAAATAAAGAAAAGAGTGCATGGAGGTAACTGGGGGTAACTTGCTGGTGTGGCACTTGCTACCCTTAACAAATAAGCCTTTGATATTTTCAATGCAACTCCATCATTGCTCTGTATGTTCTCTTCTTCAACAGCAGTGGGAAAAAGGAAATTGGATTCAGACAGCCACCAATGAGGGCCCCAAATTTTATGGTTTGGAATACAAATAAACTTGGAGGTAACTTGCTGATGAGGCACTTAACCCTTAACCATTAAGCCTGATACATTTGATGCAACTTCAACATTGCTCTCTGCTTCCACAGCAATGGTTAAGGGAAACTGGATTGAAAGAGCATTTGAGGGCTCTGAGTTTTACGGTCTGGGAAACTGATAAGCATAGGGGTAACTTTCACAGTGCAGCAGATACTGGCATTAACTTTAGAGATGTGAATCGGAACCGGAATCGCTTCTGGTTTCAGATTCGTGGACTATCAAGAAATTATTTTTCCCGCGGTCCAATCATTTTTTTTTTTTATTGGCTGCGCCAAGCCGATAACCCAAAAACACAGCCCGACCCTTTAAAATTAGTTCTTTAGTGTCCCCCCACCCTCTGGACCCCTCCAACCCCCAAAAAACAATGTTTAAGTACCTGGTGGTCCAGTGGGGGTCCCGGGAGCATTCTCCCACTCTCGGGCCGTCGGCTACCAGTAAACAAAATGGCGCCGATGACCCTTTGCCCTTAGTATGTGACAGGGTATCTATGCCATTGGCTGGGCCCTGTCACATGGTAGGAGCAATGGATGGCCGGTGCCATCTTTAAAAATGGCGCAGGCCATCCAAGTACTTAAAAATTTTGGGGGGGGGGGGGGGTTGGAGGGGTCCGGAGGGTGGGGGGATACTAAAGAACTAATTTTAAAGGGTTGGGCTGTGTTTTTGTAAGTGCCCTTTCTTCCCCCCCCCCCACATAACGATAAGAGAACCCACAAAATTAATCGTGGGGGTTTCCTATCGCTATCGGGGACTCCCGATATCTGACGAGATTGAAAATCTCGTCCAATATTTTCAATCATCAGATAAACGATTCACATCCCTAATAAACTTGCTGGGCAGACTGGGTGGAACATGTGGTCCTTTTCCGATGTCATTTCTATGTTTCTAAGTGGATTTTCAGTGACTGCGAGTTAGCTAGTTATTGTCATTTTGCAGCAGTGCTTACCCGGCTAAAAATGAAAGTATTTCATGGCATATACAAAATTTTGCTTTAAAAGTCAAATTTTTATTGCTGCCTCATTGTGCAGCTTGTGACTTATATCCAGCTACACAAAAGTCTACAATTTCTGCAATTGAAGGAACAGCCTTTCAAAATCCATCTTCAACTTTACCTGGCTAGCGTTCCCTGCTGCAATTCCTGTTTTTAAGCTTATTGGTGCAGTTAATAGTGGCAGAATGCATGTGCTATGGTGATTTTGATATCATTGGCAGTAGAGGAGACAGGATCAACAGCAGAGGCAGCTGAGGAGAAAGGAGGTACTGGACACAAAGTGATAGATTTTAAAAGGTGTGCGCACATGCATGTGTGCGCGCTTCCCGGTGCACTCACATGGACGCACCGATTTTATAACGTGCAGACCAGCGCACACATGTTATAAAATCCATGGGCTGCGCACACATGCGCGCTAAATTTTGTAAGAGTGCGCGCGGCGACGCTATCAGGCCTCCTCGAGTTCCCTCCCAGTCCACTCCAATTAAGGAGCGAACTGGGACGGAACTTCCCTACCCCCCTACCTAACCTTCCTTCCCTTTCCCCTCTCCATCCCGACCCCTAATTCCTAACTAGATACCCCTAAATTTTTTTATTTTTTCACTTACTGCTCCCTGGGAGCAGAAACAATGTATATGCGCCCCGGCCGGGTGCTGGCTCGCGTTTCCCCGGAACAGCGTACAATGTCGCTGTCCCAGCCTGCCCCTCCCCACCCAGAGTCCACCCCACGGCCCGCCCATCGAAGAGTCCCGGCACTTGTGCACGTACCGGGGTTTACGCACGTGGCCGGGCCCTTTGAAAATTTGCCTGGCGCACGCAAAGCCTAGCCTCGTGCGTAAACCCCAGGATTTATGCAAGCAGGGCTGTTAAAATCTACCCTAAAGAGTCGACAGTCCCAGAAATAATTATTTGGATCAATAAGAACAACTATTCACTAGATAACTGTATATGTTTAATAAACAAATCCTTTTGGATCTTTGTTACCAATTAAATGGGGATCTGATAAATAGGGATGTGCAGAGAAAAAAAAAATGTGTTTCATTCATTCATTTCATAAGGCACTTCCATTTGGTTCATTAGTTTCAAATAAAATAAATGTGTTTGTTCTTTTTTTTTTTTTTTCATTTCATTACCATTACCAAGTCAATGAGGGAAACACTGCAGCTCCAAACTCAAGGTTTTCTCATCAAATTCTAATAACAAGTCTGACATAATCAGAAGGGTGAAAGCATGCCAATGAATCAACATGGCACCAAACATGGAATGAAGAGTCCAAGGACCCAGAGTGGGGCAAACCGGTGCCAGCAGTGGCAGAGGTTCTTCAGAGCATCATCAGAGGAGCAAAAGAGAAGCAAGAGTTGGAAGAAAACCCCAAGGCTTCAAAAGAAGGCACCAACAATGGCATAAACCTCTGAAGGCAGCATGTAAGGCAAGGTGGCACTAAGAGCGGCATCAACACCCTAAGGCACCATGAAGGGGGAAAGAAACAAGAAAGGTGGCAGGGAAAAACCCAAAAGTACCGATAAAGGAAAAAAAGCAGCACAAAGAGTGGCATCAAAATACCAAGGCGCCACTAGAGGTGCAAAAAACCTTCCACTGTAGTAAGAGCACTCCAAGGTATAGAGTCTGGGGTAGGGCAGCAAAGCAGAGTGGCAGCAAGACCCTCAAGGTGTAAAGATTCAGTAAGGCAGCAGTGCTGAGTGAGTGAAAGTCCCCCTAAGGAATAGGATAAGGTGTATGGCAGCAAGGCAGAGTGACATGAGAGAAGTCGGTCTTCCTGAGAAAGCACTCGTCACTTGTCAGGTTTAGGACAAGAGAATGATCTGTCATCAGTATCGCTTTTGAGACAGCATAACCAAGAAAGAAGAAGAAGGATGGGAGAATTAGTCTGGGATCCAAGAGATGTACAGCAAAAGAGGAAGGTAGAGAATCAGAAAAGCGATGTGGTGGGAGGAGAAATTAGTATTTTTTTCAAAAGTTTTTTTTTTTTCTGGAGATAAAACACCCCATATAACTGAGAAAGAAAAAGGGTGGGAGAACTATGCAGGGATTAGAGAAGGATACAACAAAATGAAGAACCAGAAAAGAGGTGGGGTGGAAGGAAAAACTTGTATTTATTTTTCTTTTTCCAAATTTTTTTTTCTGGGGGGGGGAAACACCTCAATATAACAACAAACAAACAAAAAGGATGGAAGAACTAGACTGAAATCCAAACAGCAAACCACACAGAGGCACAAAAACTCCCATACTGGTACATAATAGCCATGGCAGGTAGGCATAGTAGCAGCAATAATCCTAAACTGGTACATCTGGGGCATGACAGGTAGACCCCCTAAAAAGGTACATCTGGGGCATAACGGGTAGGCATATGGCAGCAAGACCCTTAAGATAGAATGGCAGGTAGGCGGAGTAGTAGGGATGTGCAGCAGGGGTGGATTCGTCCCATTCAGTATTCGTATTCGTCGGGACTCAAATCCATTGCATCCATTCTCGGGGACCCCGATCCGTTCATTAGTTACATATGTATTCGTTTCCCCAAAAAAATCCCATCCCAACCCTTTTAATTTAATTTACTACAACCCCCCACCCTCCTGACCCTCCAAGACTTGCCAAATGTCCCTGGTGGTCCAGCAGGGGTCCTGGAGCGATCTCCTGCACTCGGGCCGTCGGCTGCCGGTATTCAAAATGGTGCCAATAGCCTTTGCCCTTACTATGCCACAGGGGCTACTGGTGCCATTGGTCAACCCCTGTCACATGTTAGGAGCAATGGATGGCCGGCGCCATCTTGTGCTCCTACCATGTGACAGGGGCCAACCAATGGCACCGGTAGCCCCTTTGACATAGTAAGGGCAAAGGCTATCGGTGCCATTTTGAATACCGGCAGCCGACGGCCCGAGTGCAGGAGATCGCTCCAGGACCCCCGCTGGACCACCAGGGACTTTTGGCAAGTCTTGGGGGGGTCAGGAGGGTGGGGGTTTATTTGTTAGTGATACGTTAGTGATATGTTGTATTCGTGGAGGTTCGCCATACGTTTTGAGACCCCCATGAATACAACGAATATGGCATATAAGTTGCGGCTTACCAATACGTTGCAAACGAATGCACACCCCTACAGAGTACCAGCAAGGTCTTCAAGGTGCTTTCAGTCATCTTGCCACTCACATAGAAATTCTGGAAACCCAAGCAAAGGCAGATTGATTTTAAGAAAGACCAGCTTTTCCATCAATTATTGTGCCTGCTTTGATCAATACAAGTTCATGATATCCTCTACTATTGAGAACACATATTCATTCGCAACACTAATTGGAGGGCAGGGAAGACTGAGCTAAGCCGTCTTGGCTATGTTGGCTAGCCTGTGGACTTGTCTGCCCAATATGCCACTGCAACTGTGTCCATGTCCTCTTTGGGCTCTACGAGATAGCATGCCAAAAAAATTGTGCTGGGATTGGCTGACGTTATCTCTTTCCCACTGCTTTATCCGTGATCTGTGTCAGAAGAGATGGTTCTTTGCAGACAATGTGGCTTTGGTGTATTGAGGTGAAGGAGGAACTGGTATTTGCCAGGGTGCTGTTTCTACTTGCCTTGTTCTCTGAGGTGGCCACTCTTTCAAGTGCTACATTTCCACTGCACCTTTGCCTCTGACACTCTTGTTCACACACCCTAGTTACCAATCTCTCCTTCATGAATGTGAGATGTTGGGACTGGAGGGCTAGATAAACCTTTACACGTGGATCACAAAGTTTAGCATGCATGTCTTTATAGTTTTGTGTGAGAGGTTTTAGTATCTTTTATACCTGCTGCTGAAAGGAGTCCAGAAACTTCAACAGCTCTGCTTCTATTCCCTCTTGCTCATGGAAGACCTCTGACTTTTTCTCCAGAATATTTACACTAAGAATGGCCCCACCAAGGTTAGTACTTCAGATCCACCATGGCATCCTTGACGAGCTTCAAGATTTCCACCAGCTGCCTTCTCACTATCCAATCATAATGCCCCATGGGGCAATGCATTACTATCTCTATTTCCAGAGACAGATCATGAAGGGATGTCTACTGCTCCACTAATATCCTCAGCATCTTGTAGGTGGAATTCCAGTGGGTGCCAAAATCTTGAATCAGATGCTTGTGTGGCATCCTGAAAATCTTCTTGCTTCTCATAGAAAAGCTGCCCATCCTTCATGCATCTATGGAAATGCTTTACTATTTTCTTGCAATTACGTGGTTCTTCAGGAATAGATTACCATTGATATTGTGCTTCAACCCTAGGGTATCCCTTACTGCTATGGGCAGCAAGTTCATAAAAGCAATGAAAATCCTGAAAGTCCCCATCTTCTATTGCCTTTACCATATTTGCCCCACAGTCTGTCACAAAGAAAGCACCTGAAGACTCCTGCCTTTCTGGTCTAGCTGCCAACCCTGCAGCATCTTTGTAATGGCATTGGCTAACTGCATATTACATGAGGTAAAGGGGCTATGCCACAACTGGGGGTGCAGCAAACCCCACCTATATCCTGATTCTCTGTATCCACTAGAGCTTCTGCCAGGCTCTGCCTCAGCCAGGGCCCACCAGTGTGCCATCAGGGAGAAGTAAGAGTGCTAAGCATTCATGCTGGTCCAGATATCACTGGTGAAATGTATGCCACTCCCTTCTGCCATAGCCAGCAGACCCTACATGTGACTACACTGGTAGTATAGGGTGGGGATGGCCTTCCTTTTAAATGTAGTCCTGGAGGGTACTTTGTAATTGGAGGCTAACACATGCAGCAGATGCTTGAAGCCTACATTCTCTACTACCTGTAGGAGCTCTATTGAGCAGGTTGATGCTGGCTTTGGAGATGAGGAGAGGGTGAACCCTGAGATAAAATGGCACTGCCATCATTTACGATCTCTACCTGTGCTGCCTGCTCTTCCTGGGGTTCCTCTCAAAATCATCAGTATCAGCTCACTCCCCATCATCTCATTGGAAGCTAAGATGCTACTGACTAAACTTCCAAAGTTCTCTTTGGCTCCTAACTCTTCAATTTCTTCTGATTCAGAGAATCCCAGACAGGATTCTTCTTCAGAAACAGTTGGTGAAAATACTGCCTTCACTGCCTCAAAAGCAGTTAACTAAAGACAAGCATGCTACTGGTGTTGGGCATTGCACTTCTGCCATCTCTGCCCTGGTAATACATTCTTGGATGGTTCTCCCACCTTTTTCCTTCTGCTTCAACATAAGAGGGAGAGGAACAGGCAGCGGTGGCACATGCTCTCTAAATCTCAATCTCCTCTGCTTTGAGCTGCCTTCCTCTCCTGCCATTCTGGACCTAAAATTGAAGAGGGATTATTGTTTTTATTGCTGTCCCTGCTAACTCTTCAACCCTGTCAACATCCTCTCCTCTCCCTTTTCTTGACATGATAGAATCTAAATGCACTGCCTACTAACGGTTTGGATATTAAAAGGATTCTATAATTATACCTCCACTTACAGTACCACTCACTATATGGAGGTCTGTGTGTCATACACACACACACACACACACACACACATAATTTGCTTGTGATCTGCTCTGTTACTAGTGCTGACTGAGTTAATGCAGCCTAGCAAAAACTCTTCTCTTCAGTCTTTGAGTGGGCACTGCTCATGTTACTGATGTCCAGACTGAAAAAGACAAAAATATCATTAGCACTGGTGCAACTGCAATCTCCACACTGTCTGCTAGGGATGTGAATCGTGTCCTCGATCGTCTTAACGATCGATTTCGGCTGGGAGGGGGAGGGAATCATATTGTTGCCGTTTGGGGGGGGTAAAATATCGTGAAAAATCGTTAAAAATCGAAAAATCGAAAAACCGGCACATTAAAACCCCCTAAAACCCACCCCCGACCCTTTAAATTAAATCCCCCACCCTCCCGAACCCCCCCCCAATAACTTAAATAACCTGCGGGTCCAGCGGCGGTCCGGAACGGCAGCGGTCCGGAACGGGCTCCTGCTCCTGAATCTTGTCGTCTTCAGCCGGCGCCATTTTCCAAAATGGCGCCGAAAAATGGCGGCGGCCATAGACGAAAAAGATTGGACGGCAGGAGGTCCTTCTGGACCCCCGCTGGACTTTTGGCAAGTCTCGTGGGGGTCAGGAGGCCCCCCACAAGCTGGCCAAAAGTTCCTGGAGGTCCAGCGGGGGTCAGGGAGCGATTTCCCGCCGCGAATCGTTTTCGTACGGAAAATGGCGCCGGCAGGAGATCGACTGCAGGAGGTCGTTCAGCGAGGCGCCGGAACCCTCGCTGAACGACCTCCTGCAGTCGATCTCCTGCCGGCACCATTTTCCGTACGAAAACGATTCGCGGCGGGAAATCGCTCCCTGACCCCCGCTGGACCTCCAGGAACTTTTGGCCAGCTTGTGGGGGGCCTCCTGACCCCCACGAGACTTGCCAAAAGTCCAGCGGGGGTCCGGAAGGACCTCCTGCCGTCCAATCTTTTTCGTCTATGGCCGCCGCCATTTTTCGGCGCCATTTTGGAAAATGGCGCCGGCTGAAGACGACAAGATTCAGGAGCAGGAGCCCGTTCCGGACCGCTGCCGTTCCGGACCGCCGCTGGACCCGCAGGTTATTTAAGTTATTGGGGGTGGGGTTCGGGAGGGTGGGGGATTTAATTTAAAGGGTCGGGGGTGGGTTTTAGGGGGTTTTAGTGTGCCGGCTCACGATTCTAACGATTTATAACGATAAATCGTTAGAATCTGTATTGTATTGTGTTCCATAACGGTTTAAGACGATATTAAAATTATCGGACGATAATTTTAATCGTCCTAAAACGATTCACATCCCTACTGTCTGCCATTATGCAGCTGAAGGTGAGTTACTATTAGGACAGTAGGTATTTCCCTAGCCCCAGAGGGCCTACTATCTAAAGAGGTACCTGAGGCAACAAAGGGTAAAGTGACTTGTCCAAGGTCACAATGAATGTTAGTGGGAGAAGAAGGATTTGAACCCTAAGCTTTCCTGGTTGCTCTATCTAACAACTAGGCTACTCCTCCATTCTCAACATTAGATGCTGTATTTTATTTGTAAGGCTTTGCAATCTGAAATTTTAATTTGTATAGGGAATTATTTTAATCAGGGCTATGTGTTAAGATGTGTTATATTATTTATGTATCTGGGTTGTAGGAACTGGGGAAGTTCATAGTTAAGTGTGATGTATTTAAATTGTTGTGATTCACTTTATTCAGACTTCAGCCTGTAAAAGGCAGAATATAAATATGCCATTAAATTAAATTAAATTAAATTATGCCAATTTGTTTCTACTTAGGAAGTTGAATTTGGAAGTAACATAGTAATATAGCAAATGACAGCATATAAAGACCAATACGCCCATTCAATCTACGAAGAGAATATTTGTCCACTTTGGATAGAAGCCCATACAAATTTCCATATGGAACCCAACACCCATTCTCCTTGTCCCATATCTCTCACCCATCCCTTCGAAGTTGTACCACAGCCTTTTAGGGTTATAACTATGCAGGTTACCCCGTTGCTTTCTTGTAGATTTAATGGAATCACAGCACTGCTATTTTGGGCTGCAACTGTCACGCCATGCAGGCTACTCCATGCCTTCCGGAAGCACAGTTCAGTTATCTCACTGCCTTTTTGGGCTGTAAGTACCCCTCTGCGCAGTTTACCCCACGGATTCATTTCCATCCTCTTGCCACTAGGGCCCTCTCCCCCCCCCTCCCCATTTCTTCCAGGAGCATATTACAGTTATCTACTACCCTTTCTGTGAAGAAAAAAATTATATATTTTCTGGCATTGTTCCTGAGTCTACTCCCTTGAAACTTCATATTAAGAACATAAGATCATAAGATATGCCATACTGGGTCAGACCAAGGGTACATCAAGCCCAGCATCCTGTTTCCAACAGTGGCCAATCCAGGCTACAAGTACCTGGCAAGTACCCAAACGTTAAATAGATCTCAAGCTACTATTCCTTATTGATTAATAGCAGTTTATGGATTTTTCCGCTAGGAATTTATCCAAAACTTTTTTAAACCCAGTTACACTAATGGCTGTAACCACATCCTCTGGCAATGAATTCCAGAGCTTAACTATGTGCTGAGTGAAAAAGAATTTTCTTTGATTTGTTTTAAATGAACTACTTGCTAACTTCATGCAGTCCTATTATCTGAGAGAATAAATAACTGATTTACCTTAACCGATTTACATTCACCTGTGACCCCTTTCCATTGAAAAAGATATGCTTCTTGTGCATCATTAATATTTTTCAGATATTTAGATGTCTCTATTATATCCCTCCTCTTCTCTTCTCTAGGGGATACATATTTAGATCCTTAAGTCTCATATGACTTTAGACGCAGACTCCATGTCATTTTGATTACCTTTCTCTAAACTGCCTCTAGCCCAGGGCTTCCCAAATTTGTCCTGGGGACCCCATAGCCAGCTGAGTTTTCAGGATATCCGCAATGAATATGCATGCGATAAATTTGCATATCACAGGGACTCAGTATGTGCAAGTCTGTCTTATGCATATTCATTGCGGATATCCCGAAAACCTGACTGGCTGTCGGGTCTCAAGGACAAGTTTGGAAAGCCCTGCTCTAGCTCTTCCTTTGATGGGCCTCCAGAACTGAAGACAGTATTCTAGGTGAGATCTCACCAATGACCAGTAAAGAGGCATTATCATTTCCTCTTTTCCTCTGGTTATGCCTCTTCCTATGCACCCCAGTATCCCTCTGTTTCTGGCTTAGAGTTAGGACCAAGTTTTAGGTTTTAATTCTGGGGGCATTATTGGAGAATCCTATGTGAACTTTGTAAGAGTCTACAAAGAAAAAAAAAATCTCCTAAGGGCTCTGATGTTGATCTTCATCTCGTGTTTAGGAATGGACCATTGAGCTGAGAAGTCTTGTGAGTCAAACTGGGTTAGGTCTCAAAAGCTCCAAGTTAACCTCTTGTCTGTGATGAGGACAAGGAGGATTGTGTATCTATTACCTCTACTGCAAATATGGTGTGAATGGACTGGGGGTCTCCAAATCACTTTCATATTCCTGAAGACCCTGGAGTTTCAGAAAGAGCTGCTGATTCCCCTTTTTTTTCTCTGTGTACAGTACTGTAGGACTCAGGTCACACTGCACAGAGTAGTCAATGTGCTAATTCTGGCAAGATCTCTTTCTGTTCAGGGAAATGATTTGCAAGTTCGGACTGTCTCTAAAATATCTAGGAGTCTCAGAGGAAACCAATGCTAGAAAAGTTGCATTATGTAAGCTGCATGAAGAAGTGTACTTAGATGTTCTGAAAAAGAAGATACTGAATCTTGTGCCATAGCTCTGCATTTTTCATACTGTACACTACTGGCATTGAAAAAAGCCTGGAATACAGTTTAAGGGTTTTTCATGCAGACACTTTTGCATCTGATGTTCTGTAGATTATGATCTAACCTTTTCCTCATAATAAAATGAATTTCATAGCATACTGACACTTCTTTGCAATGCTGTGTGAAAAGAAAGATAGAAAACAATGCACTGTAAGCAATGTAAGGGTATACGTAGCTGGGAGGAGACTGCCTCCTCTCCCTCCCATTTCCTCTTTGGGAGATACTGGCAATGCTACGGAAACTTACCACTTATTACCTTACAGGTGATCTAAAAAGTCTAGGAAAAGACACCTGTTTATCTCAGAATCAGATTACTTTATTTTCAGCAGGCGTTCTTGGCCCCATTCGCTTGCTGGGCTAAGGATAGTCTAATCCCTGGAGAAGAAAACACAGGTTCGAGATGAAGAGCCAGGTAACAGCAAGGCTTCCTAATGTGCAGTCTTACAGGACACCAGAGCTCAACACTTCATCACAGGGAGGGGCAGGGGGATGTGCTGGCTCGGGCATTGCCTTCAGGAGATAAGGAAAGAGGCTCCATGTTAGTGTTAGGGTTTGTGGGTATGTGGGCCCTGGGCCCTGGGTCGAGGTGAGAGATGGTACCGCCCACTGGGAGGAGCCCCGTGAGCCTCACTGTCAGGAAGTGAGGTCTCAGCTGCTGGGTGCAAACAACATCGGGTACTGGAGAGAGAACAGAGAGACAGCGAGCAGGAAGGACAGAAGGATCTAGAGAGTATGGCCCCCAGGGGGTGGAGCCACGGAGTGTCAGCACCAGGCGCTGACATCAGATACAGCTCGGCAATCCTTCAGTCCTTATTAAAGAAGTAGAGCGACACTGCCCATGGAGCAGGGAGTGTATCAGGAAAGTCACACAGACACAGAGATGCCATAGGGTCTGTGAAGTGGGGTATACCCAAAGAGGATTCTTCTGTAGAGATGGTCCGCAGAGCAGGTTACACCGATGAGGTTCCTCAGAAGAAATAAAATGGTAGTGGTCCGCAGAGTGGGGTACACCAATGAGGATTCCACAGTAAAGATGATATGGTAATGGTCCACAAGCGGAGTACTCACTGTAGAGGTAGCGATGGTTCCAGAGGAAGCCCTGGGGAGCGGGGCAGGCAGCAGTCCTAGGCACAAGGCCCTCCGAGGAATGGATAGCCAGAGACAAGGAAAGGGCCCTTGAGGAGCAGGTACTCAAGACTTCTCATGCCGAGGAAGCAAGAGCTGGAACGGGAAGACCGTAGTGAGCGAATCGGATTCAGCAATGAGGGAACTCATTGCCAAGTTGTAGGCAGACAGAGCCAGCCGGCTTAAGAGTCCACGATGAATGACGTCATCCGGGGTGGACGCCCCTGAGGTTCCCGCCATGACATGGATAAGACTGGCCCAAGAGCGCGCACGCACGCCTAAGGAACTCCGAGAGCAATATGGCAGTCGGCAGCATCCATGCCATCCAGGAAGGCCCGGGAACAGGGGCAGGCAGGCTGGCGATAGCTGGTGGAGGCCACAAGTCTAACCAATGGAGTCAGAGCAGTGAGGCAAGAGGTGAGCAACAGCGATCGCAGCCATCTGTGACTGACGGGCGTAACAGTACCCCCCTTCTTAGGGTCCCTCCCCGGGGGTTTTATCTTTCTTGGGTGAGAATCATGGAACTGCTTGATCAGGTCTTTGTCAAGGATATTGACTGCAGGCTCCCAGCTGTTCTCTTCAGGACCAAATTCTTCCCAAGAGATCAAATATTCCCATTGCTTCCCACACTTCTTCATGTCCAGGATATCCTGTACTTGATACGTAATGTCCTCCTCTGATGCCAGAGGTTGGGGCTCAGGAGGTTTCATGGAGAACTCGGACAAGATGAGCATTAATCAATCTTGAGCGATGTGGGTAGGTGGAGACTGTAAGTGACCGGACCCAGCCGGGAATGTACAGGAAAAGGCCCGATGTATCTGGGAGCGAAGCGGGCTGAAGGCAGTTTCAAATGAATAAAGTGAGTGCTGAGCCACACCGTGTCTCCAGGGTTAAACTGTGGAGATGCTCGATGATGGGCATTGTAGAACTTCTTTGACCTCTGGGCAGCTTGCTGTAGAAATTGTTTGATGTGCTCCCAAAGTTGATGTAGCTCTTGTGCAGAATCCTGCACCGCCGATGAAGACACAGGCAGAGGTATTGGAAGAGGAGGCAGATGCTGGCGTCTGTAACCTACTTGGAAGGGTGATGACCCTGTAGATGCAGACTGGTGGGAGTTTAAGGTGAACTCGGCCCTGGGTAGTAAGTCAGACCAGTCATTCTGGTTTCAGGGTTTGGTTCATCCTCTCTGTCTCACCATTGGCCTGCGGGTGATAGGCCAATGTGAGGTCCAAGGCAATATCGA
The DNA here is from genome assembly GCF_901001135.1 of Rhinatrema bivittatum. NCBI lineage: Eukaryota > Metazoa > Chordata > Amphibia > Gymnophiona > Rhinatrematidae > Rhinatrema > Rhinatrema bivittatum. Next base: position 52,746,109 of record NC_042615.1, read on the forward strand.
TTTTTTTACATAGTGACCTCCAAAATCTGGCCGTAAATTGAATACCCAGATCAGAGAGTATGTGTCTCGGGAGTCTGTGGAGGCGAAAGATGTGGCGAATGAACAACTTTGCTAATTTTGGGGCTGAAGGTGGACCAGGTAACACCACAACGTGAGCCATTTTTGAAAATCTGTCCACGGTAACCCAAATGGTGTTTTTGCCACTGGAAGGAGGTAGGTCCACAATAAAATCTGTGGCTATGTGTGTCCATGGCTCCCTAGGTTCAGGAAGAGGTTGTAGGAGACCCCAAGGTCGACCCGCCAGCAGCTTCTGATGAGCGCAAGTGGGACATGATTCCACATATGCTTGAGCATCTTTCTTCATGGTTGGCCACCAATAGAATCTCTGGAGAGTGGAAAGAGTTCTAGCTTGTCCAGGGTCGACTGCCAGCAAGGAATCATGCGCCCAGAGAAGGAATTTCTTTCGAAGTGGTCGGGGAACCACCATCTTCCCAGATGGCACTGTGATTGTGGTAGAGAGGAGAACTTTAGTCGGATCAATGATGTGCCATGGAATATCTGGAATGTCTTCTGTGGTGAAAGAAGAGAGAGTGCATCAGCTCGAGCATTCTTATTGGCTGGCCGGTATCGTAGTAGAAAATTGAACCGAATAAAAAAGAGAGACCAGCGAGCCTGCCTATGATTAAGGCATTGAGCATGGTGCAGGTACTCAAGGTTCTTGTGGTCAGTATATACCGTGATCTGGTGCTGCGCTCCCTCGAGCCAGGGATGCCACTCCTCGAATACCAGTTTAATTGCCAGTAATTCCTTGTCCCCGATTCCATAATTACGCTCAGTTGGGAGAAGCAGGAGCACGGGTGCAAGGTCTGATTGGCTGAATGCTGGCTGAGTACCGCACCAACACTGACATCTGAAGCATCTACTTCGACGATGAAGGGTCGTCAGAGGTCGGGGTGATGCAAGCATGGTTCTCATAGGAATGCCTCCTTGAGCTCCTGGAAGGCGGTCGAGGCCTTGGGTGACCACTGAGAGGAGTTGGCTCCCTTACGAGTCATGGCTGTGAGTTTGGCAGTCAGTGTTGAATAATGGTAGATGAACGACCTGTAGTAGTTCATAAACCCAAGAAATCTTCAGAGTGCTTTAAGGACCATTAGTTGAGGCCAATCAAGAATACTCTTGGTCTTCTGTGGATCCATCTGGAAACCCTGGCTGGAGACCACATAGCCAAGAAAAGGGACAGACTCCTGGTCGAAGGAGCATTTCTCCAGCTTGGCATATAACTGGTTGTCCCTTAGGCGATCCAGGACATTGGCGATGTCCTGGTGATGGCTCTGGAGGTGTTGTGAAAATACCAGGATGTCATTCAGGTAGACCACGACGCAACTGTAGAGCATGTCTCTGAAGATCTCATTCATCATATTCTGAAATACCGCTGGAGCGTTGCAGAGGCCAAACGGCATTACCGGGTATTCAAATTGGCCGTCGATGGTGTTAAATGCAGTTTTCCATTCATCGCCCTGATGTATCCTGACCAAATTTTAAGCTCCTCTGAGGTCCAATTTGGTAAATATCTTGGTCTCTGGAGCCTGTCAAAAAGTTCAGAGATTAGTGGCAAAGGGTAATGGTCCTTCTGGGTAATCTCGTTTAAGACGTGGTAATCTATGCACAGCCAGAGGGAGCTTTCCTTTTTCCCCACAAAAAATAATCCTGCTCCAGCGGGAGATTTGGAAGGCCGAATGAAGCCTTTTGCCAAATGTTCTTGTATATATTCAGACATGGCCTTTGTCTCTGTTAGTGAAAGTGGGTAGACCCTTCCTCAGGGAAGATCAGTGTTAGGCAATAAGTTTATAGCACAATCAAATGAGCAGTGAGGAGGTAAGGTGTCCACAGCTTTCTTCAAAAACACATCCGCGAAGGAGGAGTACTGCAGCGGGAGATCCAGAAGGGATGTTGTACTAACTAGGCAAGGTATCAGGGACATGGCCTCCAAGCACTTTTTATGGCAGGAGTTGCCCCATTGGGACAATTGTAGAATGCTCCAGTCGAATTGCGGAGTGTGTAGTTTCAACCATGGCAGTCAAAGCCTTGTCCAGAACCAGAAAGGAAATGGTCTCTGTGTGCAGAGATCCAGTGCGGAGTCAGATGGGGATCATGGAGAAAGTAACTTCACCTCGTAATGGTTCTCCATGAATGGAGGAGAGCAGTAATGGCATTGGCGTATGGTCGGTGAGAATCTGAAGGTGTTCCACACGTTGTCTTAGGATAAAATTTCCACCGGCCCCGGAGTCCACCAATGCCAGGGTGTGAAATTCCTGAGCGTCCGAATTAATTGAGACAGGCAGAGTTAACGGAGGAAAGGGTGAGGTCAGGCCTAGGAGAAGACCTCCAGCAAAATCTAGGCCTGGGAGTTTCCCGGACAGAGTGGACAGGAGGGTACCACATGATCCAGTTCACCACAATACATACAAAGACCAGATCTTTGACGATGATGCTTCTCCTTTGAGGATAGATGACTACAACCCATTTGCATCAGTTCCTCTTCCTCGGTGCTTTGTGTAGTAGTGGTCTGAGTGGATGACGTTGGGCAATTGCATGGAGCACCTGAAGCCATCCACTTGGGTCCTTTGGCCTCATGCGAACGCTCACGAAGACGGCAGTCAATGCGACCAGCAAGGTCTATAAGAGAATCCAATGCCTCAGGGAGTTCTCGTTCTGCTAATTTGTCCTTGATACATGGGCTCAGACCTTCAAGGAATATAGCACGCAGGCAGCCCAGGTCCCAGTGCAATTCAGACGAGAGAGTCCTAAACTCGATGACATAATCGGTCAGAGATCTGGAACCTTGTTGCAGATGAGGGAGCATAGACCCAGAGATGGCCTTTCGATCTGGGTCATCAAATATGTAGCAAAATAGGGCGAGGAAGCCTGGCAGGTCGTGAAGGATCATTTGCTCTCAAAGGGGTGACACCCAGGCTAACGCCTTTTCATCCAGAAGGGACAAGATGTATGTTGTCTTGGATACTACATCAGGGAAATATGCAGGTTGTAAGGAAAAGTGCATGTTGCACTGGTTCAAGAAGCCCCTACACAACAAGGGGTCACCTGTGAAACGAGGGGGTGCCAGCAAGGGCACTATAGGCAGGAATGATGATGCATGTGAAGCTGGGCTTGGCTTAAGACTGGCCCAATAGCGCACGCGCGTGCCTAAGGAACTCCGAGAGAAATATGGCAGTTGGCAGCATCCATGCCATCCAGGGAAGCCCGGGAACAGAGACAGGCAGGCCAGTGATAGCTGGCGAGACCGCAAGTCTACCCAATGGTGTCAGTGCAGTGAGGCAAGAGGTGAGCAACAGCAGTCACAGCCTTCTGCGACTGGGCATAACAGTTAGGGGTGGGCATTCATTTGAAAGGAAATAGAAAATACAGATGATATATCCTATTTTGTTTCACTTCAGAATTTAAAAAATCAATAGGAAAACACAACATTTTGTGTTGTTTTTCCTATCATTTTTTGGGAGTGTCAAAAAAGCAATATTAAAAGAACAAAATAAAACAGATCCCACCCAACACTTCCTGTTTATTAAAATATTGAGTCCCCCACCAACTGATCCCCATCGCCTACCTTAGCCCTCTTTCCCGGCCCCCCAGGACTCACCAAAATTGCCCTAGGTGGTCTAGTGGGAGCCTAGGAGCAACCTTCCACTCCTAGGCCCGGCGGCTGCCTTTATTCAAAATGGCACCAGCTGCCCTTTGCCCCTATCTTGTAACAAGGACTACCGGTGCCATTTGAGGCCAGAGACCAGGCCGAGGAGTGCCTCTTCTTTCTTCTCGTCTTCTTAAAATTATTTCATCCACTGGGGATGCGCCAGAGTAACTTAACTCTAGTACCTTTCTCTTCAGTGGAGGGCACCATTTTTCTGTACGACAGTTTAAATAAACTCATGTATAAGGGCCTTTTTACATGAGCAGCTCTTTTAAAATTCACCTGCAAGAGATATTAAGTACACATCCTTCTCTGATCAAAGCTAGAGAAGAAATATAGTATTTCTTGCACATGCTCAGACCTTATGGTGGGAGTGGGTCAATGTCACTTGATCCAGGTAGCAGTGATAAGCTAGATTTAAAAAATGCTTCACTGTGATTTTGTGTGTAAGTGGTTTCCTTGCTAATGTGCTTTGATTCAACTTTGACAAGGTGGTGAGGTCACACAGGGAAGGGCTGGTTGCTGAGGTTATTTCCACCTGTTTATTTGGTCAGAGCAGAGCCATAGACTTGAATGGGCCATAGAAATGAGTGAGAAGCATAAACAAATGGGATGAATAATATTTGCTTCATTTGTAGGACCTCTCATTCATTTTTTGGACCCATAATGAAGCAAATAAGATCCCATTTGTTACATTTAACTCATTCATTTCCACGAAAGCACATCCCTATTGCCCAAGCCTGCTACAAACATTATATCTTCTACCTTTGTGTCTAGTAGGAGCAAAATGAAAAGCTATCTGTCAAGTGAGTTAAGTTATGCCTCCCAGGTCACACATGGAAGCCCGACATCCTGAGTCTTCAGCTGATTAAAGCTAGGTTTGAAAGGGCTCTGTTCTGAAGGACCCTTCATCATGTTCAACTGCACTGCTTTCGGTTCTGCAGGTTTCCGCTAATGATGAAAACCATGCCCTAAATTAACAGCAAATCTGAATGCACTTACAAAAGTTCAAAAAAAAGACAAGGAAAACCTTCTCTGAAACCATTTGCATTAACAGATTTATTTTTCTGACTCTGGCTATTTCTGTTGTTATTTATTCAAACAAATAATAATAGACAATTAAAAACCTAGGAAATAACTCTTACACAGTATTACATTGATGCATTCCATTCAGGGTAATCACTGTACACCATGGGAAGTACTTATCCTATGATTGCTGATGCCACTAATAAGTGTTATATTAATTGAACTGCAATTCCACAAATGTGCACAGCACTTTTCACAGAGCTCCATAATGTTAGTTATTTGAGTGCTAGTCTCTGCAGTATTGTGTTTTACTGCCAGATAATTGTCTACAAGTGTTAGTAGATGTCCCAAGCTGCAGGTGAAGGCAACAAATGGAAGGTATGTGCAATTATCTTATGGTATTCAGGGAATGATTCCTTGCAGAAAATGCAATAAAAAATAGCATGAATATGATTTTTAATTATTTTTCAAATCATTATCTTAGTTGTATATTACAGTAAGGGATTTTACTGTCCAATGTTCCCAGTAGATCTTGCAATTGATTGGCTGGCAGAAACATCACATTTTCTAAGGATATTTATTCAGCATATCTAGTTTTGCTGTTCTTATCTGTAGTCTTGCCTTTATATAACAGGTACTCAGAGTTCATTTCAGGGTCTGAATTGTTTTCATTTTCCCTTTGGTAACCACTTACCAGCTTCTCAGGAAAAACCAGAGAGCGAGAGAGAAAAAAAGTTTTTTGTTTTAACCAAAGATTTAACTTTATTTATGCAAAAAAAGAAAGCTGTTTCTTCATTAACCATAAAATAATATTCATTAAAAGTAGTCATTAACAGAATGTGAATGGTCATTTTTCTACAATTATCTTTTTGATTTTTTTTCTCGGAATAGAAAATACAAATAGAATTTTCCAATTGCCCTGTCCCTATCTTAGAGCTCAGACTTTTTGTAATCTTCTTTAGGAGTATTCTTTTGTCTCCACGGCTTTTAGTGAAAACCTTTTTATTAAAGAGAAACAATTTGACAGACAACAGGAAACCAGAGATGTGTGTTTTCTTATCATTCTTATCTTCAAATCATTCAGTTTGGATCCTCGACACCCCCCCTCTCATCTTATCATCTATCTTCCCTTTCCCCCCATACAACAATTAGTCACCCCACCCCTCCCAACCCCCCTTCTGCTATGCCCCCGTTTGGTCCATTAGGCCCAGTTCCATTCTCTCATCAATTCAACGATAACAGATCCCACGAGTCACAGTCAATCATTAAGTACCAAGCTTCGGGAGCGATGTGGTAACGCCATCAAATAGTCCTCCCAGGTCCGTAAGAAGTTGCAACAATGTTGAGGCGAGGATCTCGAGGCAATATTGTCCATCTGCATCATCTAGTGAATATCTATTCGCCAGGTCCAGTAAGAGGGGGACTCAGTAGCTCTCCGATGTAATACAATAACCTTTTTCCCCACCGCACAGGCCTTCCTTAGAAGCAGACAATGGCCTACACCCCACAAAAGTGGCCAGGGAATGCAATCAAATAAAAGCATGTAAGGAGAGACTGGGAGGCAAACACCTAATAATTCCCGCAAGTAATCCACAATCTTCCCCCAATACTTTTGAATAGAAGGGCAAGCCCAAAAGACATGAGACAGTGTCCCTACTGATGAGTGACATCGCAGACATTGCGCAGTAGGAGCCAATTTAACGTGATAAGCAATCTTGGGGGAAATAAATGCTCTCCGCAAAAATTTGAATTGCATTTCCCTAAAGTACATATTACCAGTGACATTAGTTATGTTCCGCATACAAGCTGAAAAGACCGCTAGAGGCACTAAAAAATCCCCATCATGCCCCCAACGCTCCACCGAGGTGAGATACGTGGCTTTAGACTGACCCTGACACAACCCCTTATAATATACCACTAAAGATGTGACTCACTGACCTTCAAGTTGAAAAAAAGCCTCCAGGGTCTGAAAATGAGAAGGTTGCTTAGTGGATAGTGCCAGGGAGTGAATATAATGCTGTATTTGTAAGTAACCAAAAAGTTGTATGCTGGTCAGCCCATATATTCCTTTTAATGTATCAAAGGATAACATTTTGCCAGTTGAATCCAGCAAATGACCCATTGCAAAATGCCCTTCTGCCCCCACCCTCGCAGATTGGAGGAGTGTGAGCCTGGCAGGAACTTTAGGTTCCCCCTTATGGGCAAAAGATACGAGAAGACTCTAGGTAATCCCAAGTGATTAGTAAGAAAAGTCCAAGCGTTCCGAAGGGGCATGATTAAGGGATCTCGCAACAGTACTGCAGGCAAGGCCTCCAGGGAACCCATGAGGATAAACCTGAGGTCCAGGGGACCAACCAAAGTGTGTTCTGCCATAATATTGACAAAAACTGATTCCCCTAGAAGCCAGTCACGGATCAACTGTAGGTTGGCCGCCACATTATATCTAAAGAGATCTGGAGCTCCCATACCCCCAAAATCCCCACTTCAATTTTAACAAGCCAATGGAACACGAGCCTTTTCCCCACTCCAGAAGAAGGCCCACATCATCCTATCTACTTTCCCCAAGTCCCTACGTTTGAGTGAGATTGGGAGATTCTGCAACACAAACAGCCATTTAGGCAAGAGAACCAATTTGAACAGGTTGATACGACCCCCCCAGAGACACAGGGAGGTCCCTCCAAGCATGCAGTTTAGTCTGAATGACCGGCATCAGTCCTGAGAAGTTCAGGTCATACATGCCAGCCATTTTAGTGGTCACATATACCCTGAAGTATTTAATTGAGTCCCCCTCCCCACCCCCACCCCCAATGAAGGGGGAAGGAACCCTGCCAGCATTCCTTGAGAGTGTCTGGAAAGGCCAGGGCCTCTGTCTTTTCTCAGTTGATGTGCAAGCCAGAAATTGTACGAAAGATGGAAAACAGCTCCAGCAGAGCCGGCAGAGATTTCTGAGGATCTGTCAAAAAGGCAAGCACGTCATCAGCGAAGGCAGCGTATTTAAAGATTTCCTTCCGCCCCTGATCATGAAACTGTACATCCTTTATGGTAGGAGACACTTATATAGCAAGCAACATTGGCTCTAGAGTGAGGAGAAACAACTAAGGGGACAAGGGACAACCCTGACGCGTGCCCCGCAATACCGGAAAAGGTGCTGAATATATCCCATTGACCAATATTGAGCCCGCCGGATTATGATAAAGTAACTGAATGGCCTGCAAGAAAAATCCCCCAAACCCCATTAAAGGGAGTAAGTGAAATAGAAAGCCCCATTCTACCCGGTCAAAGGCCTTTTCGGCATCCAAACTGGCAATGAGAAATGAAACATCAGTTCTCTGACAAAGCGTCATGGCTGCTAGCACCCGCCAAATGTTTGTGAGGGCATACTGTTTCTTAACAAAGCCAACCTGGTCATGTTTAATCAAATTGGGCAATATTTCCCCCAACCTATCCGCCAAGATTTTGGCCATAAGTTTGTGGTCGACATTTAGCAAAGAAATGGGATGATAAGAAGCAGGCAGCAAAGGATCCTTCCCCGGTTTAGGGATGAGAGTCACATAAGCCATATTCCCATAAGGTGGGAATGCCACCACTTGAGTTAAAGTATTAAACACTAAAGGAAGGAGTTTGGCAAGGGGTTCGATTAAACACTTATAAAACTCCGAACTGTAGCCTTCTGGACCCGGGGCTTTAAATTTTTTAGTTCCCTGGATAACTAGTCGCACCTCCTCTTCCATTATGGGACCATTCAAACTCTGGCTCTGTGCAAGAGTGATGGAAGGGAGGTTGAAACTCACCCAGAAATCTCCCCAGTTAATAGGATTCCATCCCTCAGATGTATAAAGAGCTGTATAATATTCCTGAAATGCTGCCAAGATGGCAGAAGTTTCATTCACCACCCAACCTCCAGGCGTCTGAATGACCAGAATATGACTTGATCAAATTGGCCAGCATTTTCCCTGACTTATTCCCATACCGATATAATTGGAATTGGTAAAATAGATGACTCTTCTTCGCCCGCTGATGAAGTAAAGAATTGAACGCAGTTTGCAAAGTAGGGATGTGCAGACCAAAAGTTTATGTTCATAAGTCCATAAGTCGAAAGGGGGGGGTCAATTTCGGTCAATATGGACATATGGAGAATTCCATAAGTTGAGTCTATGTCCATACGTGCACCGATTCCCTAAATAAAAATTTAAACCCCTCACCCTCCTTAATCCCCCCCAAGACTTACCAAAACTCCCTGGTGGTCTAGTGGGGAGTCAGGACACCATTTCTGTACTCCTTTGCGAGGAGCACGTGACGTCGGCGTCACGTCGGAGTGACGCCGACGTCACGTGATTCCCCGCGCGTTCACTCCGGGACCCTCGTTGGACCCAAAAGGAACTTTTGGCCAGCTCGGGGGGGTCAGGAGGCCCCCCCAAGCTGGCCAAAACGCGCGGGGAATCACGTGACGTCCGCGTCACTCCGACGTGACCCCGACGTCACGTGCTCCTCGCAAAGGAGTACAGAAATGGCGTCCCCGCTAGAAATGGCGTCCCCGCTAGACCACCAGGGAGTTTTGGTAAGTCTTGGGGGGGGGGATTAAGGAGGGTGAGGGGTTTAAATTTTTATTTAGGATCAACAATCGCGATTTCCAACGTATTCAACATAGCTATGTTGAATAAGTTGGAAATCCGATCGTTTTCGCCTCATCACTTTTTTAAGTTAAAAAAAAAAAAAAGTTGCGTTTTACCTATAAGTTCAAAACTAATGCACACCCTTATTGCAAAGACAAATATGATTCCCTGTGAATCTGGGAATGAGAAGCTATCAGATCTCGCTTAGCTTTTTGTAGCTGCGTGCTCAATTGCAATAGCCGTTTATCCAAGGTTCGTTTTTGGTGAGTCACATAAGAAATAATATCCCCCCGTAATATCACCTTTGCTGTATTCCAAAATAGCACTGGATCATCACTATGTTGGGCATTTAAGGTGGCATAATCCGCCCATTTCATCTGGGAGGTCCGAGAGTAAAGGATCACACCGGGACCCTTCCTCTGGATCCCAGGTAATTTAAGGCATTTTAGGGGGGTTCGGGAGGGTGGGGGATTTATTTTAAAGGGTCGGGGTGGGTTTTAGGGTTGTTTTAGTGTGCCGGTTTTCCCGCCCTCCCCCTTCCCCCCCACTGGACCCCAGGTAATTTAAGGCATTTTGGGGGGGTTCGGGAGGGTGGGGGATTTATTTTAAAGGGTCGGGGTGGGTTTTAGGGATGTTTTAGTGTGCCGGTTTTCGATTTACACGATTTACACGATATTTAAAAAACCCAAACTGCGACGATCCGATTCCCTCCCCCTCCCAGCCGAAATCGATCGTTAAGACGATCGATCACACGATTCACATCTCTAAAATTGAGTCCTAGAACCCACTCAAATTTTCACTGGCCTCTGGCCTACAGCTATCCTGTTGGTAGCACAGGTTTGCTTCCTCATCTGGGGATATATGTAGGACTGAGAAAAGCCTTTACAAACGTTTTGCATGTTTATATTTCTATTAACTTTTATTACCAAATATTACAATCTGAACCACTTTCCATATTTACACAGATTTACATTTATAGAAATATAACATTATCTGCAAGTGAAACAGATACTATCAGTTGTGCTTCTTAATGAAATTATGTAACACTAAGCTGAAAGGAACCCACTCAGACTTCCACTGGCCTCTAGCCCACTGCTATGTTGGTAGCACAGGTTTGCTGCCTCTTCTGGGCATTTATGCAGGACTTGGAGAAGCCTAATCTCCTGCTTTGCATTTATTCCACATGCAGTGTGTCCAGCCTTCCAGGGCGTCTACTCTATTGCAGCTTTTGGTATCATCTGCAAAAAGGCAAAACTTTCCTGAAAGCCCTTCCACAATATCACTTACAAAACTGTGAAACAGAACTAGGTTAAAGACCGATCTCTGCAGCACACCACTGTAACCACTCTTTCCTTGGAGTGAACTCCGATTCCAACTACCCTTTTGTCACCTCCCACTTAATCAGTTTCTAACTCACTTAAGTCACTTCAGGGCCCATACCAAGGGTGCTCGGTTTGTTTATAAGTCGCCTATGTGGAAGCGTATTAAAGGCTTTTCTGAAATCCAGCTGCATTACATCTTGCACTCCCCAATGAAGGAAATTGATCAGATACATCTGAGAAGTTCTACTTCTGATAAAACTATGCTGCCTTGGATCTTGGAGTCCATTCTATTCCAGAACAATAAAGCCATCGGTATCAAAGAAATCAAAACACAAGTAAAAATGACAAATTCAAAAAACATTAAGAGGACTGAAGACTAAATGCCAGCATAAACAAGTAGGTTTTAAAAGCTTTCTTAAAGGTTGTTGGTTCTTTTATATTGCAGATTAAAGCTGAAAGTAAATTCCACTGGAAAGGGCTGGCTATAGAGAGTGAATATTTTCGAGTGTTCTCAAGATGGGCTAGTTTGTATGGGGGTATATTTAGAAGATCCTGGCTGGAAGATCTGCAAGTATGTGATGGAGTACAAAATTTGAGGATTGAGGAAGTCCAAGGTGTGGAAAGATTATTTAACAGACTGTGGGTTGTATTGAATCTTCCAGGAAATAGGAAACTAGTGCAATGACTGGAGGACAGGTGTTCTGTGATCATGTAACAGAGTACCAGTTAACATTTTTGCCGTGGAGTTCTGGACTGTCTGGAGAGACCTTAGTGAGGTTGCCAGAAGTCTGATGAAAAGGGAGTTGCAATTGTCAAGACCAGAGAATATCAAAGACTGAAGGACCATACGAAAAGTAATCGGGTCATGTAGTAGCTTTAAGTGACACAGTAGCTAAAGCTTGGCAAATGAGGCAAATGAGCTTTTATTTGAGTTTGCAAAGACCAAAGAGTAGTCCAAGGTCAGATTAACCAGACTGTAGTTTTTAGACTCCTCCTTACTTCCATTTCTGTGACGAGGAACCACATTTTCCTGCCTCCAGCCCTTTGGAACCACTCCTGACTCTAAAGAAGCATTGAAAAAATCAAACAGCATAACTACCAGAACTTCCTTAAGGTTCCTTAATACTCTCAGATGCATCCTGCCTGGCCTTATTGCTTTATCTGCTTTCAATTTCACTAGTTCCTCGCAAACACAGTTTTCTAAAAATTGTTTGAGGTCTTACTCACTTCCATTCCTATTTGTGGCAATTTTCTGTGGACCTACTCCAAGACTTCCCTCAGTGAACCCCGAACAGAAATATTTGTTAAGCAATTCTTCTTTTCATCAGCCTCTACATATCCCTCCCCCCCTCTTTTCACATTTGAGTACTGCAATCCAATTTTTACACTTCCTCCTGTCTCTGATATATCTAAAAAGTTGTTTCTCTCCTTTACCATATTAGCTATTTTTAATTCCATTTGTACTTTTAACTCTCCCAACTACTTTCTCTGTTTCTCTTAGCTTCTCTAGAAATTGTTGCTTTGTCTTCCTCATTCTGCAATGTCTTGTACTTTACGAATGCTAAACTTCTTTTTTTACCTTATCTTTTCACCCACTTCTTCAGGCCTCTAGTTCCTCTTACCTTTATTTACTTTCCTAACAAAAAAGGTTGGTTGCCCTTTCATTATCTCCTTTCAGTTTTCCTCATTGTTCTTCTATTTCTCCTAGCATATCCCATCCAATTAATCGATTCCTTGAAATGCTCCCCCATCCTAACAAAGTTAGTATTTCTGAAGTCCAGGACCCTTGACCTTGCATGAGCCACTATTGCTTGAGTTCTAATACTGAAACATACCATCCAGTGATCACTGTGTCCCAAGTGATCTGCCATTATGACATCTGAAACATTCACCCTGCTTGTAAGCACAAAGTCAGTTATCACCCCCTGATGTGTTGGTTCTGTTACCAGTTGCTGGAATAGTTCTTCCTGCAGACAATCCAGGGTCCTACAACCCACTCAATTTTTCACTGACCTCTGGCTTACAGCTATCCTGTTGGTAGCACAAGTTTGCTGCCTCATCTGGGGATATATGTAGGACTGAGAAAGCCTTTACAAGCTTTTTGCATAAAGAGGGGTGTTTAATGTTGCATCTGATATTGTAATGCATCTTATAATGCCAGAAATAACTATGCCTTTTTTCCTGGTGTTAAGCTGTGTGGTATGCCTGAAGTGGGAGGGAAAGGGGAGAGGGAAGGGGGAGGGGAGTGGAGTAGAGTGGAGTAGAGTGTACTAGAGTAAAAGAGCCTTTAGGGTGGCACCCCTATTTGTCATCTATTTATACCACTATAGGAGGGTCATCTAGTAAATCGAGGTGAGGTTTTGGTAGTGGTCAAGGATTTGAGGGCATCCAGGTTGAGAGGGCATTAAACTAGGAGGAGAATACATTGTAGAAATCTCAACTTTGTTTATCTTTCCTCATTTCAAATCACATCAAATCTTCACTGATATGTACTGTGCTGTTCGTACGTCTGACTGTGCATGTAAAACTGGCCCCCAAAACACATGGAAGGAGCAATGGATGGCCCGCGGCTTGATAAGAGCAATGGATGGCCCGCGCCAAATCACATGGCAGGAGCAACGGATGGCCCGCGCCATGGTAGGAGCAATGGATGGCCCGCGGCTTGGTAGGAGCAATGGATGACCCACGCCATACCACATGGCAGGAGCAACGGATGGCCCGCGCCATGGTAGGAGCAATGGATGGCCGGCACCATCAAGATGGCGCGGGCCATCCATTGCTCCTTCCATGTGACAGGGGCCGACAAATGGCACGGTAGCCCCTGTCACATGGTAAGGGAAAAGGGCCACCGGCGCCATTTTGTTTACTGGCTGCCGATGGCCTGAGAGCGGGAGATCACTCCCGGGACCCCCGCTGGACCACCACAGATTTTAGGTAAGATTTTTTTGGGTGGGGGGGGGGGGGGGTTGTAAATAACTAAATTTTAAGGGTTGGGTGTTTTGGAGGATTTTTTTGGCAAAAATTGCCTAGAAAAAAAAAAACGACCTGATGGAAAATGAAGTTTTCCACAGGTTGGCCGACACGTAGCCCGACCTGAGATACAAAAATGAAGCACATCTCTACTTCTTACTTCTTATCCAACTTCCTTCCAGAATATCCTGATGATTTTGCAGTGGTTAACACCAGATTGGTGCCACAGATCTCCTTTCTTTCCTATCTTCTCCTGCTCCCAGGAATGAATGAAGATCCATTCCATGCATGACCTCTGAAAAGAGTCACTGGATCTCTTTGATTGAGAAACTCCTCTGAAAACTCCTTCCTGCTGAAAGCAACTTAAATTCCTTTGGTCAAGAGGAATTTAGTTGACTGCAAAAATAAAAAAGTCTTCAAAATCAAAAAAAAAGAAAGGAAGGGTGAACAAAAATTTTGTTAATCAAAAATGACACACAAAACCAGAAGGAAATAATGTTCCTTGAAATTGGGAAAGAGGCATCCTTTTACCTTTTCCATACTCAGATTATCTTAATCCCTAAGACAGAAAGCATCCTTCTCAAAAGCAAGAAAACGTAAAACAGGATCAGGAGCAGCAACATCCTGCCTGCTCAGACGTATAACTAAAAATCCACACCTTCTCTAGATGTTTTCCTTTATTGTAGTAGTAAGAAGCTACCAACACAGCAGTGAATCGAAGGGAGCTGGCATTACAGCAACTTATTACTGAAGTTATACTCAGCTGGTTGTGTGTAAGTAAATTGGTAAGAAAGTACTGGTAAGAAGTTATTTCAAGAATGAGTAAGTGTTCTCTCAGGAACTGTCTCCTAGTTGCTTATACTTTTCCAAATCAATCAGCAGAAATCTTGCCATGACATCATACCAGTTAGGGATGTGCATTCGTTTGCGATGAAATAGGAAATATAGACGGTATTTCCTATTTTGTCGTGGTTCGGGGGGTCCCCGAAAAGATAGGAAAACCCATGAAATTTTGTGTGGTTTTCTTATCATTTGGGGGGGGGGGGGGGTAAGGGTAAGGGTACTTAAAATTAAAAAAAAAAAAACCCAAACCCACCCCAACCCTTCAGATTTAATTAATTACAATCCCTCACCCTCCCGACCCCCCAAAACTTGCCTAAAGTCCCTGATGGTCCAGCGGGGGTCCCGGATGGCCCATGACATTTTTTAAGATGGCGCTAGCCGTCCATTGCTCCTACCATGTGATAGAGGCCGGCCAATGGCACCGATAGCCCCTTCACATGGTAAGGGCAAAGGGCCATGGCGCCATTTTGTTTACTGGGAGCTGACAGCCTGAGAGTGGGAGATAGCTACCGGGACCTCTGCTGGACCACCAGGGACTTTAGGCAAGTTTTGGGGGGGTCGGGAGGGTGGGGGATTGTAATTAATTAAATCTGAAGGGTTGGGGTGGGTTTTGTTTTTTTGGTTTGGGACAGGCGAAAAAAAAGTAGCCTGAACCGTGGGAAACAAAATTTCCCACGGAGGGCTGATAACAAAGGCCAAACCAAAAGGTGAAGCCAAATCACATCTCTAATACCAGCATTGCTCATGCAAGAAACTGAAAACTTTTCCTAATTCAGCAAAGATTTCTTGCCATCTGATAGCTGGTATTTCTGATGTCCAGGATTTGAAACAATTCACTTATTAAAGTCTCACATTCAACACTTTATAAGACCAGCAGGTTATTTTTCAGTTTTTGCAGTTTCAAATGTCCATCTTTGATGAGTTGATGACCACCTTAGAACTAGGAGTCATGATATGAAGCTCCAAAGAGGTAGATATCAAGAAATATTTTTTCACAAAAAAGAGTGGGGGATGCTAGGAACAACCTCCTGGAAAGCATGGTGAAGACAAAAACAGTGCTGGAATTTAAAAGGGCATGAGATAAACATTGAGGATCCCTAGTGGCAAGGACATGGAAATGAAGCATTGAAGTACTTGTGGTAACATTTGTGCACAGGGTAACCTGCACAAAGCAGCATTACAACCTTAAACACCTTGCTGGGCAGAGAATGTGGACCATTTTGGTCTTTATCTGTTATCGTTCTGCCAGTTCTAACACAGGTTAGTACATACATAGACCCCTAAGTTTGGGGGTCTATGTACTAATCAGGAATTGCTCTGATAGGTTCAGAATTATTCTAAAAACAACTGAATACAGCATGAATGCTTAGAATATAAGCAAAAATCTACAGTATTTACACTCAAAATTGACCAAAATAATTCAAGTCAGAAAACTGTGGAGACTCAAGTCACATCACAAATGGCTCAAGATTTTCTGATACTATTTGATATCGATGCGGGCTATCTGATTATTTTAACTCCCCCAACATGAAGGAGCTTGCACATAATTTCAACTGGTTTGCAAACCATATTGAAAATGCATCTTGGGGATTAGCATAAAAGTTAAAAGACAGAATTATTGTTTTCATCATATGGAACAGTAATAATTAAAATGTCACTGAAAACCCCTTAATAATACATGGGAATATTTTGTTTATATATTTTTACTCTATTTTATACTTTCCAGTTGAGCTCCAACAGAATTCAGCAGAAAAGAAACACTGAATCATTCAAAATGTACTTCGATTCACAAAATTGCTTAAAATTCACGTTGGTGGGAGCATCAAGAAACCCTCTAAATTTTTTTTATTAGAAAAGAAAAGCAAAGTATTCCCGTTTCTCAGATATATTTTTCTCTTCTAATGGTCATTTGTTCCCCCTCTGAGCTTAGGGAAGGGTTGGCAGCACAAGATACTTTTTCCCTGCCAGACAAGTCTGCCTTACAAAAAGAAGATTAGCAATTACAGCTGTCTGGAAATCTAAAAATAGCAGAAATAGATCAAGTACAGTACTGCAGCATTTTCTAAGTTAGAGGACTTTTAAAGTATATTGCAGAAGATATCAGAGACACTTTCTTTTTTGTTTTCAGCTATCATGTCACATGATCCCAGCACCTGGTAGGTTGTTTTGCATGTTCCTTATTTACATGTAACAAAGGCAGTTTTGTTTCCTATTGTTTACAGATTTCCAACTATGGCTTTCTTTGATTTTTGACATTCTATATTATTTTCATATAACATTTTGTGTGGTTTTAACATTTTTTTTTTTTGTTACTGATCCTGCACCGGTTTGTTGCTGGGCAACACCAGAAGATTGTTCACCTGAAGATTTCTTTCTGTTTTGGCTTTTTCTTTTCATTGTACTTACACAGTAGACATAAAAGTCAACAAACAATTTGTAGATATTTTTTTTTATTGGACCAGTGTGAAATATGTGTGATTAGCTTTTGTGAACTATGCTCCCTTCACCAGGTCAGTACAGTTTCTCCTAGGACAGCAGGATGGTAGTCCTCACTAGGGATGTGAATCGTTTATCTGACGATTGAAAATATCGTCCGATATTTTCAATATCGTCAGATATCGGGGGGTCCCCGTTAGCGATAGCAAACCCCACGATTAATTTAGTGGGTTTTCTTATCGTTATGGGGGGGGGGGGGGGGCAGGAAGAAAGGACACAACCTAAAAACACAACCTGACCCTTTAAAATGAGTTTGTTAGTATCCCCCCACCCTCCGGACCCCCCCAAAAATTTTTTTAAATACCTGGTGGTCCACCGGGAACATTCTTCCACGCTCGGGCTGTCGGCTGCCACTAATCAAAATGGCGCTGATGGCCCTTTGCTCTTACCATGTGACAGGGGCTATCGGTGCCATTGGTCGGCCCCTGTCACATGGCAGGTGCACTGGATGGCCCGTGCCATTTTTAAAGATGTCGCCAGCCATCCATTGCTCCTACCATATGACAGGGACCTGCCAATGGCACGGATACCCTGTCACATGCTAAGGGCAAAGGGCCATTGGCGCCATTTTGTTTACTGGCAGCCGACGGCCCGAGCGCGGGAGAATGCTCTCGGGACCCCCGCTGGACCACCAGGTATTTAAAAATTTTTGGAAGGGGTCTGGAGGGTGGGGGGATACTAACAAACTCATTTTAAAGGGTCGGCTGTATTTTTTGAGTATCGGCTCGGGCGCAGCCGATAAAAAAAAACCCGATCGGACTGCAAGATAAAAATTTCACGATGTGAATCGGAACCGGAATCTGAACCGATACTGGTTCCGATTCACATCTCTAGTACTCACACATAGGTGACATCATCCGATGGAGCCCGGCACGGAAAACGTCTGTCAAAGTTTCTAGGACTCTGACTGGAGCTCTGAGCATGCTCAGCATGCCTTAATCCATGCGTCTTTGCGGGATCCCTCTTCAGTCTCTTTTTTTCCGCAGAGCTGTCACCTTGCGGTCTTGGAGCTCGTACTCTTTTTCTCTGAAAACTTCCATTTTCAGCTTGTTTTTTGCCTTGTTCTACACCAGGTCCTCTCGGTTCTCCCTGCCTTTAGTCAGTCCAGTGGCGTGGTAAGTCCTTCTGTGCAGTCGGTTCCCAACAGTGGTGTCCTTTGGGGCCCGTAGGCCATTGACTGTTCTCCCCATAATAGGGTGCTAACTTTGTTGTTCCTTGTGGGGGAGGTGCAGCAAAGCCAGCGAGTCTCTCCAAATCAAATGTTGAGGCTGTTAGGGCACATGGTTGCTACCCTCCATGTTACTCCCTTTACCTGCTTGCATATGTGGAGGTTATCCTCTTTCCACCATTTCTCTGAGATGCCAATTAAGTTTATTTCATCATTCACTGCTATACACTCTAATTCTCCCATCTTACTTCTTAGACTTCTGGCATTAGCATAGAAACATTTCAAAGTGTGTTTTTTGTTTGTATTATATTCTGCTTTTCAGCTGATAAATTGGAATCTTTTAGCTCAGGTCAGTTTAAAATTATAGGCACTTGGACTACTTTTCTTATTTTTGGAACCTCTCTGTTGGGATGCCCTAATTCTAATGCTTCATTAGTATACTTCGAAGATAATTCCCTCCAAACCATGCACTACTGAGCAACTATTGGCTTTCTCCTTTGAGTTAGTTTAAAAGCTGCTCTATCTCCTTTTTAAAGGTTAGCGCCAGCAGCCTGGTTCCACCCTGATTAAGGTGGAGCCCATCCCTTCAGAAAAGACTCCCCCTTCCTCAAAAGGTTCCCCAGTTCCTTACAAAATTGAATCCCTCTTCCTTGCACCATCGTCTAATCCACACATTGAGACTCCGAAGCTCGGCCTGCCTCTAAGAAGCTGTGCATGGAACAGGGAACATTTCAGAGAATGCTACCCTGGAGGTTCTGGATTTCATCTTTCTACCTAAGAGCCTAAATTTGGCTTCTAGAACCTCTTCCCACATTTTCCTGTGTCATTGGTGCCCACATATACTATGACAGTCAGCTCCTCCCCAGTACTGTCTAAAATCTTTATCCAGGTGATGTGTGAGGCCCGCCACCTTCACATCATGTAGGCATGTAATCAAATCACCAACTATGATAGCCGACCTAACCCTTCCCTCCTGGGTAGTAGCCTTAGGAGTCACATCTTCAGTGTGAGATAACAATGCACCACCTGGATAGCAAGTCCTTGCTACAGGATCATTTCCTGTTGCACCAGGTTGATGCTCTCTGATCATGAGACCTTCCTCCTCCTAGGCAGCAGCAGGACTACCAGACTGGAGTTGGGACTTGGCTACTATGTCCCTGGAGATGTCATCTATATGTTATCTCTGTCTGCCTTAGCTCCTCCAGGTCTGCCACTCTAGCCTCCAGAGATTGGACTCATTCTCTGAGAGACAGGAGCTCTTTGCATCAGATGTACATGTACAATTTCTCACCTTGACATTGAGCGAACCTTCATCAACTCTTGTTGTCTAAAATTGAACCAAACCATCCAGAGATCACTGGATCCCAGATGATCATCAACTACAACATCAGAGATATTTTCCCTATTAGTAAGCACCAGGTCTAGTATCATCCCCTCCCATGTGTGTTCCTTTATCAGTTGACAGACCAATTCTATTTGCAGAGAGTCCAGGATCTCCTGGCTTCTAGAAGATAGTGCAGCTGGAATGCCCCAATCAACATCCAGCAGATTGAAATTCCCTAACAATAGTTTCTCCCTTTCATAGATGTTTTGTGAATATCCTTCAGTAAATCTCTATTCATCTCCTCTATTTGTGATGGAGGTCTGTTTATTACACCTGTGTAAATAAATGTTATATTCCTTCTTTCCAAATTAACCCACAGTTCCTCCTCCTTAGCTCATAAGCCCTGCAATTCTGTTGCTTTAATATTATTTTAATATATAATGCCATGATATCACAGTATGGAAGTTATACATAGTTACAGAAGACCCCAAAGGTGGTCCTCTGGGGCATGGCAGGTGGGCATAGAAGCAGTTAGAACTCCAACATGGTATATCAAGGGGCATGGCAGCTAGTTAAAGTAGTAGCAAACCTCTAAGGTACTACATCAGGTGAATGGAAGTTAGGCAGAGTGGCAGAAAACCCCCCAATGTGGTACATCTGAGGCATGGCAGCCAGGCAGAGTGGCAGCCCCCAGGTGGTACATCTGAGGCATGGCAGCTACTCAGAGTGGTAGCAAGACCCACAGTATGGTAAAGCAGTGGTATGGCAGGTAGGTATACAAGCAGTAAGACCCCCCCCCCCCCCAGATGGTACATCAGGGGGATGGCGATTAGGCAGACTGGTAACAGAACCCCCAAATTGGTACATCTGGAGCATGGCAAGCAGGCATAGTAGCAGAGAGACCACTAAAGTGCTTTTAGTCATCTTGCTACTCGCACAAACATTCTGGAAAGCTTAGCAAAAGCAGATTAATTTTCAAAAAGGCTAGCTTTCCTATCAACTCTGGTGCCAACATTGAACGATGAAATCTCACAATGTCCCCTGATATTTAGTAGAGATGTGAATCGGAACCGGAATTGGTTCAGATTTCGGTTCCGATTCACATGTGGGTTTTTTTTTCATCGGGCCCGATCGCGGTTTTGTTTATCGGCTGCGCCCGAGCCGATAAACAAAAAACCCACCCGACCCTTTAAAACTAATCCCTTTGCTTCCCCCCCCCTCCCGACCCCCCCCCCAAAAACATTTTACAGGTACCTGGTGGTCCAGTGGGGGTCCCGGGAGTGATCTCCCACTCTCGGGCCATCGGCTGCCACTAATCAAAATGGCACCGATGGCCTTTGCCCTTACCATGTGACAGGGTATCCGTGCCATTGGCCGGCCCCTGTCACATGGAGGGAGCACTGGATGGCTGGGGCCATCTTTAAAAATGGCACGGGTCATCAGTGCTCCTACCATGTGACAGGGGCCGGCCAATGGCACGGATACCCTGTCACATGGTAAGGGCAAAGGGCCATCGGCACCATTTTGATTAGTGGCAGCCGACGGCCCGGGAGCGGGAGATCGCTCCCGGGACCCCCACTGGACTACCAGGTATCTCTAAAATGTTTTTGTGGGGGTCGGGAGGGTGGGGGAAGCAAAGGGATTAGTTTTAAAGGGTCGGAGTGGGTTTAGGGGTTATTTTTGTGTGCCGTTTTTCCCGCCCTCCCCCAAAACGATAAGAGAACCCCCACGATCAATATCGTGGGGTTTTCCTATCGTTTCTGACGATTTAGAAAATATCAACGATATTTAGAAGATATGCTCGCTAGGCAAGTTGATAGGTGGAAAAGAAAGATAATGTTGAACCATCTTGGTCAAGTCAGACCAGACCATGGACTTGTGTGCCCAATATGCCAACGTATCTGTCCATGTACTTGATGAGCACACAGAATAGCTGCCCTCCTTCATGCTTCAATGGAAATGTTTTGCTAATTTTCTGCACCTCTTTATCCAGTTCTTCAGGACTGGATTCCCATGGTCTTTGGGCCCCAGTTTCAGGGCATCTCTCACTGCCAGGTGCAGCAAGTGGGCAAAGCAGCAGATCCCCTAATAGTACCCATTTTCTAATGTCCTTATCATACTTTTTTCCACTATATGTCACAAAGAAAACTTCCTGAAGTCTCCTGCCTCTCTGTTCTAGCTGCCAACCCTTCAGTATCTTTCTTATGACTGATTGAATATTGCATGAGGTATGAGAAGTATCCATCATCTGGGTGTGCAGCACACCCTCTTACACCCTGATATTTGGTCCCCACTAAAGCTGTTGTCTGCCCTTGCCTCAGGCAGGTCCCACCAGTGTGCATCATGGAGAGGTATGCCTGCATAGTGTTCATGCTGGTCCAGATACTGCTGGTGAAATGCACATGAATCCCATCTGCCTTAGCCAGCTGTGCCTGTATGTAACTATGACATTAGTTGAACAGGGTGGGGATAACCTGCCTTCTAAATGTAGTTCTGGCGGTAGCTTTGTAACTGGGGTTAACACATACAGCAGATGCTTAAAGCTCACATTCTCCAATCCCTGCAGGAACTGGTCATCCAGGATACTCATTTCCACAATGTACCTCATTACTACTTTCAATGTTGCCTGCCTCTTTCCCAGAGACAGTGATACAGAACACTACCTCTCTATGGTGGGTGGCTGCTGCAGATGCATAGCAGGGTACTGCTGGCCTGATACCTGACTGTTGGATGGGGCTGTGGGATCAGCTTGTGGAAAGCTCTTCTCCTTTGTAATCCCTTACCTCAGAGTTTTGCTTTCAGTGACAGAGGAGTTCCCAGACTAGTAGTGCCACCCTCCTCTGAGGCCAATGGTAGTGGCTGCTGCTTCTGCAGGTGATATTGTATTCCAGCATCTGTCATATTCTCCAGTATCTTTCCTTAACTGATGGCCTTACTGCAGCGAATACACTAAGCAAATCATGTGTCCTCCAACACTTTAAAGTGATTCCAGACCAAGGATATCTTACATAGGGGTGTGCATTTGTTTTCGATGTATTGTGAAACCGCAACATATATGCCATATTCGTTGTATTCGTGGGGGTTCCGAAACGTGTGCGAACCCCCACGAATACAACGGATCACCAACGAATAGGCCCCCCACCCTCCTGACCCCCCTCAAGGCTTGCCAAAAGTCCCTGGTGGTCCAACAGGGGTCCTGAAGCGATCTCCTGCACTCGGGTCGTCGGCTGCCAGTATTCAAAATGGCGCTGATAGCCTTTGCCCTTACTATGTCACAGGGGCTATCGGCACCATTTGTCGGTTGCTCCTACCATGTGACAGGGGCTGAGCAATGGCACTGGTAGCCTCTTTGCCCTTACAATGTCACAGGGGCTATCGGCACCATTTTGAATACCGGAAGCCGACAGCCCGAGTGCAGGAGATCGCTCCAGGAACCCCGCTGGACCACCAGGTAATTTTGGCAAGTCTTGGGGGGGGGGGGTCAGGAGGGTGGTGGGTTGTAGATAAATAACTTTAAAGGGTTGGGATGGGGTTTTTTGGTGGGAAAGAATGTATTTTTGACATATGAACGGATCGGATAGAGCTCTTGAGGACCAGAACAGCCCGCCTCTGCTGTAGAGCCAATGCATGGAGAAATCTTACACATTACTTCAGTTTGGGTAACAATTGAATGAAAATAGAAAGAAATTGGGGTCTACAGTGAGTTGTCCAATATGTGAGGCATCTCTGATCTCACTGATTTCATTGGGGGAATAGATAGAACATGAGCAACAAATGAACTTGCACAGCCATGAAGCTTAGATCCTTCTACTCTAGGACACCTTAACTTTCATTCTTCATCAGAAATGTACAGTAAATCTTATCCATCTGCAACTCAAAGCTTGAACAGATGCAACATTTTATTTTCATTAGGCTTCTCTGAGACAGCAGGCAATTTGTACATACTAAATATTTGTCACATCATGATAATACATTTATAACATTCAGAAATGACTTTATGCATAATGCATATAAAACTGCAAAATATAGACCATTAACAGATTGTAACTAAAAGAATTAGAAACCATTTTGGTGTCTGCTTCAACTTTTCTTCTAGATATTCCACATTTGTTTGACAAATGAAGAGAGACTATCTTTTCCTACTATATACATATGTCTCTTTTACATTTAATTGTCCTGATGAAGTAAGTTGGATAGTAGTACTAAAACACTATAATAATCGAAAAGTATAAAAAAGTATCAGCCTTGTGTTATTTTTCTTGTCATACCTCTGACTGTCTCATGGCCTATTTGCTGTACTTCAGTACAAAAAAGTTTAAAATCATGCATTTGAGGGACAAAAATCCACTAGTCTCTTAATAATTAGAAAGACAAGAACTGGAAAAAGAAAAGCAACCTAGGAGAATCATCTCAGATGACCTGAGTCAGAGTCAGAGTAATTAAGTCACAGTGTATTGGGCAGATACAGTTTAACCAATTTTTCACCCCAAGTTATACCTAATAATGGCTATTGGTTTGTGTTAACTTGTTTTTTTTCTTAACCACAGACTCGGCAGGTAAAAGTGGATTTCCTTTCAAAACATTGCACACATGCTATTATTGTGTTAACTTGCTTGCATTTTGTAACCGAGGACTCTGAACTGTAGTTGACAATGCTGGTTTCCAATCACAGTCTGCCTAATGAGAAGAACCAATCGGGAAAGGAGACAGCATGTGCTATATACAGTAGAGATGTGAATCGTGTCCTCGATCGTCTTAACGATCGATTTCGGCTGGGAGGGGGAGGGAATCGTATCGTCGCCGTTTGGGTGTTTAGAGTATCGTTAAAATCGTTAAAATTGTGAACCGGCACACTAAAACCCCCTAAAACCCACCCCCGACCCTTTAAATTAAATCCCCCACCCTCCCCAAATGCCTTAAATTACCTGGGGGTCCAGCGGCACACTAAAACCCCCTAAAACCCACCCCCGGCACACTAAAACCCACCCCGACCCTTTAAATTAAATCCCCCACCCCAAATGCCTTAAATTACCTGGGGGTCCGTAGCGGCGGTCCGTAGCTTAAATTACCCCCGGGTCCGTAGCTAAATCGGGGAAAGGGGGAGAGCAGGAAATCCGGCACACTAAATTGTGGTGTCTTCAGCCGGCGCCATTTTGCAAAACGGCCGCCACAAAATGGCCGCCACAAAATGGCGCCGCAAAATGGCGCAAAATGGTTCCGGAACCCCGCTGAATGACCTCCTGCAATCGATCTCCTGCCGGCGCCATTTTCCGTACGGAAACGATTCGCGGCAGGAGATCGCTCCAGGGCCCCCGCTGGACCCCCAGGAACTTTTGGCCAGCTTGGGGGGGGCCTCCTGACCCCCACAAGACTTGCCAAAAGTCCAGCGGGGGTCCGGAACGACCTCCTGCGTCGAATTGTATTGGTCTATGGCCGCCGCCATTTTGCGGCGGCCATTTTGCAAAATGGCACCGGCTGAAGACACCACGATTTAGTGTGCCAGATTTCCTGCTCTCCCCATTCCCCCGATTTAGCTACGGACCCGGGGGTAATTTAAGCTACGGACCGCCGCTACGGACCCCCAGGTAATTTAAGGCATTTGGGGTGGGGGATTTAATTTAAAGGGTCGGGGTGGGTTTTAGGGGGTTTTAGTGTGCCGGGGGTGGGTTTTAGGGTGTTTTAGTGTGCCGCTGGACCCCCAGGTAATTTAAGGCATTTGGGGGGGGGGTTCGGGAGGGTGGGGGATTTAATTTAAAGGGTCGGGGGTGGGTTTTAGGGGGTTTTAGTGTGCCAGTTTTCCTGCCCTCCCCCTTCCCCCGATTTACGATTTTTTGACGATAAATCGGGGGAATTGATATTGTATCGTGGCCCTAACGATTTTTGACGATTTAAAATATATCGGACGATATTTTAAATCGTCAAAAAACGATTCACATCCCTAATATACAGAAAGGATTTTACTTCCCTATGGAGAGGGAGTGAGTTGAGAGAGTGAGAAGGCACTGCAAGGAAGAGGGAAGCAGTCTCTCTGCTATTCCCTGGCTGCTAAACTCCAGGGGGGAAGAGTGAATCTGCCAGCAAAGTAAAGAAGTGGTCTTTGGTTTTCCAACTAAAACCCAAACCAAGGATCGCTAAAATGTTGGAGTGGCTCACACAGGCAGAGCTGGCATACTAAGAGCGGTGAGTCACAACAGTGAAAATGCCTGCTCATTGTTTTCTAAACCCTCACAAGCTTCATGTGAAACTGTTTGCAGAGCTAAAAGATCTAGTGAATTTGTCCAGCTTGTTTCAGAAGCAGGAGCCTTCATATATATTACAAATAGTCTGAAAAAGAAGGAAGTAACATAAACTACCAAGCTGTAAGTCAGGAGCTTCTAAACAGGAGAACGTCTACATGTAGATAGATAGGCATATCTAATCATTCAAATTCCATCAGTGTTCTAAAACATTAATCTAGCCTGTTTACTCCAAAATTAAGCACTGCACTACAAACAATTTAGTGTTTGCTTACTTTCAACATTTTCTACTTTTTTTTATCTGAAATTTAGTTTATGTTAAAGATACTTCCATTTGTGCTATAGAAAATAATTGCTTGCATTATTTTAGCCTTCATTCCTTTACAGAGGCATGGAGTAGCCTTTCATTCCAGAATTCACTGAGGCATGGAGCAGCCTTTCACTCCAAGATGAGATTTGGGCAATGTTCTCTCAACCTAGCTTGATGTTAACCAGGTAGAGAATCCATCAAGCTAGGTTGAGAGCACCTTGCCCAAATCTCATCTTGGAGTGAGTTTCCTCACTCCGAAGGCCAGCAAATCTTCACAAGAGACCACTGTTCTGTTCGTAGGTGTCACGTAGAATGTCAAAGTGGTCCCTAACCCCCTACACTGTTACCTAAACCCCACCTCGAGTTACTAGGTGGGCCTACCATAGGGATACAAATACCTACCTATGGGCCTTGATATCATGGCCAGTCTCTCTCTCTCATCAGACTTATGGGAGACATGGCAATGAAACTTATCACACAGCCTAATGCAATCCAAAGAGGTGTTGTTAAAATCAGCATTATGGCTGTGCAATAGCTCTTCACAGACAGGCTAACCCAGCCCACTCTCTAATCCTCCTATTTTTGGAATTTGCATCACACCATACGATATGGTGCGATCGCATGCATTAACGGGGCTTTTCGCATGCGATAAGCCCTTAACGCATAGGAAAACGCCTTATCGCATTTTGAAAAATGACCCCCTTAGATTGTAAGCCCTAAAGGGAAATACCTACAGTACTTAAATGTAATCCACTTTGAAGTGCTGTGAAAAGTGGAATATAAATCTAAATAAATACTAGAATTGCATAAACTGCATATTTCACAAAAATTCCCCATAGTGATTTTTCCTGCCTTGCACCTGCTTTTGAATGTTCCATCAATGCATGACAAAGTGGCTTGTGAATAAATGTACTGCCTGCCTGATGAAGTTGTTATGGGTGAATCAAGGGTAGCCACAATGTGTTCTACTGGAACCCAATAGGTGTCTCTATGGGGCGGCCAGTAAAATGTTCTGGCATGATCTTGGGGGTGCAATAAATTGACCAAGACTATAACGTTCCTCAGCTGAGACTTTGCATATATGAACAATCTACCAGGATTTATCATAGATGCAAACTAAATACTGGCCAGGTTGGAAGCTGGATATTTGAAGGGCAGGAAAATATTCATGCTCATGTTCTAGAACACTTACAATGAATGAGGTGACATCATTCGAAATTTTGCTAATGCAAATTTTAGTTGCATCAATCGGCTTGAATTGTTGATTTTCTCTTGTGCCAGCAACTGTATAACCTTTGCTAAACCTCTCATCCTGAACAGGTCTGATTGCTTCAATATCCTCCTCTGGCACAAAGAAAACTTTGATACCAGGGACAAAAAGAGCACAATGGTGTCACAGGCCAGGACATGTTCCCAAAATCTCTGCCACAACACATTGCTAACATGACATTACCATAGTTCCTTGTAAAGGTAATATTTTTGCATGTTCAGGCTTGAATGCAGTAAATAACATAGCACTATAAAAGGTCCATTTTAAAGGGTCATATATAAAAATATATTGAAGCAAAATGTGTCATAAGCTACAAGCATGGTAAGCACAACAAGCTTTGCCGCATTGTAGAATTTCACATTTCTAGCTCATTTGCGTGTTACACATCAGTGCGCCAAAGATGCCGCTTTCTAACATAGCTCGCCCACGTATGCAAATGATGCATATCATTGGGGCTTTAATTCTGACCAAAGCAAGATCAGGTTTAAAATGAAACAGGGTGACTTTTGTAAAAAAGATGCACTTTCAAATGACATAAAAAAGAAAATTTTAAATTACACAGTAGAGATATTTGCACCTGAAAATTGGCAAAACTTTGGATAACAAAGTGACATGTTGTGTTTATGCAATTATATCTTTGCTTCCAATTGTCTGTAAAGACTCCTAGTGCAAATCTTATATGTAGGGATGTGAATCGTGTCCTCAATCGTCTTAACGATCGATTTCGGCTGGGAGGGGGAGGGAATCGTATTGTTGCCGTTTGGGGGGGTAAAATATCGTGAAAAATCGTTAAAAAATCGAAAAATCGAAAAATCGAAAAACCGGCACATTAAAACCCCCTAAAACCCACCCCCGACCCTTTAAATTAAATCCCCCACCCCCAAATAACTTAAATAACCTGCGGGTCCAGCAGCGGTCCGGAACGGCAGCGGTCCGGAACGGGCTCCTGCTCCTGCATCTTGTCGTCTTCGGCCGGCGCCATTTTCCAAAATGGCGCCGAAAAATGGCGGCGGCCATAGACGAAAAAGATTGGACGGCAGGAGGTCCTTCTGGACCCCCGCTGGACTTTTGGCAAGTCTCGTGGGGGTCAGGAGGCCCCCCACAAGCTGGCCAAAAGTTCCTGGAGGTCCAGCGGGGGTCAGGGAGCAATTTCCCGCCGCGAATCGTTTTCGTACGGAAAATGGCGCCGGCAGGAGATCGACTGCAGGAGGTCGTTCAGCGAGGCGCCGGAACCCTCGCTGAACGACCTCCTGCAGTCGATCTCCTGCCGGCGCCATTTTCCGTACGAAAACGATTCGCGGCGGGAAATCGCTCCCTGACCCCCGCTGGACCTCCAGGAACTTTTGGCCAGCTTGTGGGGGGCCTCCTGACCCCCACGAGACTTGCCAAAAGTCCAGCGGGGGTCCGGAAGGACCTCCTGCCGTCCAATCTTTTTCGTCTATGGCCGCCGCCATTTTTCGGCGCCATTTTGGAAAATGGCGCCGGCCGAAGACGACAAGATGCAGGAGCAGGAGCCCGTTCCGGACCGCTGCTGTTCCGGACCGCCGCTGGACCCGCAGGTTATTTAAGTTATTTGGGGGGGGGTTCGGGAGGGTGGGGGATTTAATTTAAAGGGTCGGGGGTGGGTTTTAGGGGGTTTTAGTGTGCCGGCTCACGATTCTAACGATTTATAACGATAAATCGTTAGAATCTGTATTGTATTGTGTTCCATAACGGTTTAAGACGATATTAAAATTATCGGACGATAATTTTAATCGTCCTAAAACGATTCACATCCCTAATATGTATATGCCATGGGCCATGACTACTACTGGTCCAGTCAGGACCTGAATCAAAGTATAGATCAGGAGCAATGAGGAGCCAGAGTAGGTCTTATATTTCTTTTGTAACATTTTTCACATATTTTGCTGGCCCATAACAAGGGAGGCAAGCTCATGTTATGTTCCAAACTTTGCAATGGGATTTATCAACAGGGGTTGTACTAATCCACAAAATTCCAGGCCCCTGAGAGATGTTGTCGGGCTGCAGTACCTGGACAAAATGGCCATTATAGGATGCGTGGAGCAAGGTACTCAACGGTGTCCTCCATTCAACTGCCTCTAGCTCTCCAATCAATGGAGATCCAGGTGAAAAATTTAGTACAGGTTTGTTTGAGACCCTAGAGAACATCCATGCAAAATTTTGTTTGATTTGGAACAGGTTGAACATGGACCTCTCGTCCACTTGATATGGAATAACCCAAGAATAAACATTTCAAAACAGCTGATGAATTGAACATCCAATAATAAAAAAAAACTCACATTAATTTGTTTTAATATTTTCCCAAACACCAATAAAATATTTCAAAACAGCAGACCCATCAAATAACATCCAACAATTAAAACTAGTATGGATTAAAAATTCTCCCACTTTCCATACCTGGGATCTTTAGATTTTCTTTTCAGTCACCCTGAAAAAAAAAAATTCAGAGCAGCTCTAAGAGCTCAAAAAATGTATGTGGGTAAAATCAGCTTTCAGCTGCACAAATCTTCCTCTTGAAAAATATCCCTCCATTGCACAAAAACTTCGTGGGTTGAAGATACTGTAAGGGTGGGTTAACGTATTTAGCTGGACAGCATCATGTTGAGCGCTATCCAGCTGAATTTGTCTGGACAAGTCAGTTTGTACAAATAGCAGGTCTAAAGTTATCCAGATAACTTTTCCCAAATATTCAGTGGAACACTTATCTGGATACGTTCTGCTGAAGAACTGAGTAGCTTCACCTGGATAACTTATGTGCTCAACGGCTTTCTGAATATGGACCTCAAAGTAATACTGTACTGCTGCATTCCTTGTTATTGCACCCATACCAACTTCTGAGTATTAGCATCACAGTACCACAGTTTGGTTGTTATACTGTGGAGTGCTGGAATGCAGCTTACAGTTTACAGAAGGCACTGAATTTTCATTGCGTTACCTGTTTGAGTTTTCTGTGCTAGAACTAAGAGCTCTGGAAATATACCAGATACTTTTCCTCCTGTTTGGTCAGAACCCACTTCAAACACTTTGAGTTAGGTATTCATGGAATATCCAGCTAGGATGGTTAGCCATATACATATATGGCTAATTTCGCTGGGATATTCAGTGGTGCAGCAGTAGTAACTTGTCTAGCTACCTTAGAGGGAGAGTCATCAAGTCACGTAAAAAGGTTTTTTGAAAATTGCCACTCCCCGCCACTGAGGGTAAAAGTACCTGCACTGTGAACAGAGTGCTTACTGTTAAATACAGGGATAAAAACAAAGGAGCAGGGCTAGGTTGAGGGAGGGAAGGTACATGGAAGGTAGGGATGTGCAGACCAAAAGTTTAAGTTCATAAGTCCATAAGTCGAAAGGGGGGGTCATTTGCGGTCAATATGGACATATGGAGAATTCCATAAGTTGAGTCTATGTCCATATGTGCAAATAAAAATTTAAACCCCTCACCCTCCTTAATCCCCCCCCCCCAAGACTTACCAAAACTCCCTGGTGGTCGAGCGGGGAGTCAGGACGCCATTTCTGAACTCCTTTGCGAGGAGCACGTGACGTCGGCGTCACGTCGGAGTGACGCGGCGTCACGTGATTCCCCCCGCGTTCGCTCCGGGACCCTCCTTGCACCCAAAAGGAACTTTTGGCCAGCTTGGGGGGGTCAGGAGGTCCGACGTGACGCCGACGTCACGTGATTCCCCAAGCGTTCGCTCCGGGACCCTCCTTGCACCCAAAAGGAACTTTTGGCCAGCTTGGGGGGGTCAGGAGGCCCCCCCAAGCTGGCCAAAAGTTCCTTTTGGGTCAAATGAGGGTCCCGGAGCGAACGCGGGGGGAATCACGTGACGCCGC
This sequence comes from Rhinatrema bivittatum, assembly GCF_901001135.1. Lineage (NCBI taxonomy): Eukaryota > Metazoa > Chordata > Amphibia > Gymnophiona > Rhinatrematidae > Rhinatrema > Rhinatrema bivittatum. The sequence goes on from NC_042615.1 coordinate 52,777,241, forward strand.
GTCACTCCGACGTGACACCGACGTCACGTGCTCCTCGCAAAGGAGTTCAGAAATGGCGTCCTGACTCCCCGCTCGACCACCAGGGAATTTTGGTAAGTCTTGGGGGGGGATTAAGGAGGGTGAGGGGTTTAAATTTTTATTTAGGATCAACAATCGCGATTTCCAACGTATTCAACATAGCTATGTTGAATAAGTTGGAAATCCGATCGTTTTCGCCTCATCACTTTTTTAAGTTAAAAAAAAAAAAAAAAGTTGCGTTTTACATTTAAGTTCAAAACGAATGCACACCCCTAATGGAAGGATTTAGCATTGAAATCCTCCTGCATACTTTAACACATCTGCTTTACACCTGCTTCAAATCAGGTGCAAGGTACAAAGGTATAAAAATACTGGCTTTCTCCCACTGGCCTGAATTTTCAAAAGGAAACTCTGCGGGCAGTTTCCCTTTGGAAATTAGATCGCAGGTCTGCAGGTACTGGTGCCAATGTTCTGCCAGGACGCACCATGTTACCAACCTGGAACCTTTTAGAACTTGCTTCCTATTCCCCATTGCAGCTGTAGTGGCCACTGGTGGCCTCAACCTTCAATTATGAGGGCAATTTTTAAATAGCTTAGGAAATTGCCCTCCCTATTTATTCAGTCTAAATCAGTAAGTATTAAGCTTTATACATTATGGATGATTCTAGTGTGTATATCAGCATTTCTTTTGTTATGGTATGCAAAAATTGAAGAGAAGTGTGTAGGAGTCAGCAAAATGTTTTGAGGCTGAAAGGTTGGGAATCCATGCACTATATTATTCACAGCAGGAGTTATTCTGAAACACAGTGTAAAAGGCTGCTTGTTTGGGGTTTCTTAAGATATGCATTTTCTTTATATATGATGTGATTATTTTTATTCTCCAAATTCTTCAAATATTTTCTGTCAGAAATGTTTCTAAGTCACCAATCTGGATGAATCGAGTCTGTATTAAACAAAAAAAAATATATCAAAGAAAGAAGGAGCAGTAAGTTTGGGTCTCTTATTATTACCATGCCATATTTCCTGTTAGCATCATTGATGCAAAGCAGGAAGATTTCATGGAGCAAATTAATTGATAAAGTTATTAAATTTAAAAAAAAACTGTGAACACAGGCCTCAGATAGAAGGGCTCAGAATCCTATTTATTGCACATGCTGTTGGTATAGAATTATATTAATATTAATCTGATAAATGCAAAAACTTGAGTTAAAAATATAAAAATAAATGCATCTGAACAGAATTAACCACTTTGGCCATCTGTGTTTTAGACCAAAAATCTATGTGCCAAGTTTCATCATTAGTCTTCCAAATTACATCTAAGGTATATGCCAGATTAAGAAAGGACTGAGCCAGAAACATGAACTTTAACAAACTTTTAAGGAGTCTTTGCATATGAATAAACTGGATCAAATGGGGATATGCTTAAGCAATAATACCTGATGGAAAAGGTACTTACTGACATTTAATGTTTACTCTGGAAAGATAAATCCAAAGATCTTTAGAACAGACAGAACATTATTTATCTGTAATGGGCCGATGATTCTGTGGGTATTTATTTACGCAGTTGTAAATAGCTTTTTGCGCCCACTTTTAACCCACAAGCTATTCACTAATTCTATTACAATGCACTTTTGCCACGTAAACAGAATTTTGATGTGCCTGCAAAAAATGCTGCTCATGTTAATAAGATATGATCCATGCAAACTAGTGATTCTGTGTGCCGTGCAAATTAGCATGTGATTCACTAAGATATGCTAACCTGTGCCACCACATGCATGGATGTTTTTGTACACAAAGCTCGCATAACTTTGAGACTGCATTACAGGAGGAAGGCCAAGATCGTATGCAGGGCTTGCTGCAAGAAGCAGTGAATGATAAGGGAGGAGACTGCACTTACCTGTTTTTTCACAACAGGGAAGACTTCTGAGTGCAAAAGGTCATACTGGCAGAGGGTAAAAGGCAGGTATTTAAGGTAGTGATACAAGTACTGGCAAGGAAAACAGGGGCAGAAGAAGAGGTAGCATGGCAATAGGCTAGAGGGTGGCTAACCAGCTGGGCAGAGAATACCATGCACATATCCAAGAGGAAGGACTTATTGACACTTAAGTCCTGAGGAAGGGCTCAACCATGCATCCAAATCCAGTACCAAAAATCATAAGCCAACTAAAATGTGTTTGTTGGAAGCTTTAAAAAGGCACCAGCTTCACAATGGACAAACATGGCATTTAACATTTTTAGCACCTATGTAGGCATTTGTGTCTGTGAGTGTAATATCTTTGGTTTTAGGAAACCTTCAGGATTATGAGGACAATTTTTGATCCTGTCAGTAGGCTTGCAGTCTAGGGGACTGCAAGCTTATTTTCATAGGAAAACTACTGGCGGAGATTCACTTTGACAACTGGGCTGGTGCTTTCAACATGGGTTGAAAAGTACCAGTGTACCTTGCACTTGCATGAGCAAACTTTCCCTTCAAAACCTGTGCCCACATATTTTTCCCTGTGGTTAAAAAAGTAAGTATGCTGTGAACAGCATGCATCCCTTTACATGCACTGAGGAAGGCATATTTCAGACCATTTTTTTACATGAGTAAACATGTGTTTACTGGCATAAAAATGTATGAATATTGCACCCTATATGCATAGACTCCCACAAATCTCAGTGCATCTGGAAGATGTAATAGGGCAAATTGCCAAACTAAAGTGAAGCAAACCACCTGGACCAGATGGTATACATCCCAGAATGCTGAAAGAACTGAAACATTAAATTGCAGATGTGCGATTGGTAATTTGTAAACTATCATTAAAATCATCTATGGCACCTGAAGACTGGAGGATTGCCACTGCAACACCAATTTTTAAAAAGGGATACAGAAACTATAGACCAGTAAGTCTGACATCTGTGCCAGGAAAAACAGTAGAATCTATCAAAAAGAACAAAATTACTGAATATAATAAAAAGGCCTAGTTTAATGGTACAAAGCCAACATGGATTTAGCCAAGGGAAGTCTTGCTTCACCGATCTGCTACATTTTTGAGGGTGTAAGAACATACGAACATAAGAATTGCCATGCTGGGTCAGACCAAGGGTCCATCAAGCCCAGCATCTTGTTTCCAACAGAGGCCAAACATGTGGATAAAGGTGAGCCAGTAATTATAGTTAATTTTCTCAATGGAGAAGAGTGCCTCGGGGCGATAAGGCCCTAACGCACGTGATAAACGTTTAGAAAATAACCCCCTTAGGATGCTGATGAAGACCTTTGTTAGGTGATTAGGATTTCCAGTCAATACTTCAAGAATTATTCTTTACTGATCTTGACCATAGTAACTCTCTTTAACTTGACATTCCAAGTTCTTTCTTCAGAAGTTGCAGATTATTCAAACACAGCTGCTTATGTTCTAACTAGTGTGAAAATGAGAAAACATATTACTCCAGTCCTCAAAAAACTCCTTTGGCTTTCAGTAGAATGGGAGATAAAGTATAAGATTATGATGTTAGTCCATAAACTGTTGGAAGCAATTGAGTCACCATGGATCAATGTTATGTTGAGGATATATATAATCCTTTGGGTGATTTTCAGTCTGGGCAGAGCATGAGGGACATCACCCCTGGAGTGACACGGGATGGCAGGACAAGGCTGGAGAGAGTCTTGGGTAGTCTGGTATGGCTGGTGCAAGGCTTGGACAGCCTGACAATTCTGGAGCAAGGCCTGGACAATCTGGTATATCTGATGCAAGGTTTGGAAATGTTGATATAAGGCTGATTTGTGGCAGGAACCAAGACTTGGACTAGAACAGTGTGCAGGTAAGCCTGGAACAGGCTTAAACTGGAACTCCATGCAAGTAAGGCTGGAACTGAGATACAGACTGGAACATTTGTAGGTAAGACTGGAACTCAGGAACAGCATGCAGTTAAGACTAGAACTCAGGAACAGAAATAGACTAACAGGGTCATTCATCAAATTGTATTAGAGCATTATTGTGGGCATTAGGGCCCTAATGCTTGCAATAATGCCATAATACCTGTGATAAAAAATACATCTTGTGATGTGTATGAAAATGTTTAAAATTTAGTCAAAAGGGAGGAGTTTATGAAAATGAGGGTGTTTAATGCAATAGTGTTATGCTATTGCATTTTTTATCTGGGGTTTTGCCCAGGACATGATTTGTGATATTTATTATAAAGTGAGAGAGCAACAGAGAAACTCTTTAAAATGTATGTATATAAGTCAACTATTTATAGCACTGTAGGAGGGTCAGCTAGTAACTCGAGGTGAGGTTTTGGTGGTGGTTTAGGGTTTGGGGGGGCAGTTTACATGCACAATCAGAGGTATGAACAGCAAAGTACACATCAGTGAAGATTTGATTTGATTTGGAGTGAGGCAGGGAACACAAAAATGAGATTTGTACAATGTACACTCAACCTAAAAGATAGCAGCTAGGTAGAGAGTGCATCAAACTAGGTTGAGATTACAATGTACAAATCTCATCCTTGTGTACCTTTCCTCACTCCAAATCACATGAAATCTTTACTAATGTGTACTGTGCTGTTTGTACCTTTGATTATGCATGTAAAACTGCCCCCCAAACCCTAGACCACCACCAAAACCTCACCTCAAGTTAATAGTTGACCCTCCTACAGTGGTATTAACAGTTGACTTATATACCTACCTTTCAAAGAGTTTTTCTCTCTTTCTCTCTCTCTCTCTTGCCCCACTTCTTAGCTTACAATATGAAAATATCATAAATTTAACATACATTGTGGTATCTCAAAAATTAACCTAACCATATCTCTTTCTTTATTGCAGGTGAAATTTATAGCAAAATGATGAATCTAGGTCTAAGACAGGACAAAACAAGGCAAGACAAGGACAACATGGAACATAGATCCCAAAGACAGTGATAAAGGAATTCCCAAGGGGAGAGGCCTAGAAAAGCCACATGCTGGGCAAAGCCTGGATAGGCCAGGGGTCAGGGAAAGGCCTAGGAAGGCTGCAGAACAAGGTAGAGTGCAAAAAAGCCTAAGCCGCAAAGCAAAGCAAGACTGAGATCAGGAGGCCCAGAGACCACGAGAAAAAGTAAGGCAAAGCTGAGATCAAAAGGTCTGGAAGCCACAAGACAAGGCAAAACTGAGTTCAGAAGACCCGGAGGTCACAAGACAAGGCTGAGGTCAGAAGGCCCAGAAGCCATGAGGCAAGACAAGGAAAGGCCTGAGTAGGGCGCAAGGCAAAGGTGGCTAATGCGGGGAGCCAAGAGAAACTCAATGCAGAAGCATTAAAGAATGGAACAGATAAAGTTAAATAGGGCTGGAGTCTGGGTGTGGTGCAGGCAAGAAGGAGGAACTTGGCCAGCCTGTAGACTATGTTTACTGGGATCCCCTGGTGGAGGGGAGGCTGTACAGCAGCCAGAACCCTAACACTTAAGGTCACATTTCTCAGCCTAGTTTATAACTGCTTTGTAAGGGAAGTTTTAACGTATGATATAAGCAGGAAGACATGTTTTTTGTCATGTTTTAAGAATTCATTTTATTTTCGTTTTATCTTTGTTTTATTATAAACGGCTTTGAACCTTGTTTAAAGCAGGTTATAAATATTTTTTAATAAATTAATTAATTAATAAATAGAACCCTTATGATGTCCCTTAATATCTTGGAATATGTCCCATCTGGTTCTATTGCTTTGTAAGCTATGACGTTTGCTATTTTCATATGACCCCTCTATCATAATAGTTGGATTTTAAAAGCATTGCCCAGGCAAAAATGGCCCCATACATGCATTTGTGGGCCGTGCGTGAGCAACGTGAATTTTAAAAAGCCAAGAAATAGGTGCCTCAAGAATAAGGAGGCAGAATAGTGGCATGAGCATTCCCAAGACTTATGCACTTAACCCCTGAATTTTACAAGGCTGAACATGGCAACACATGCCATGTTATCTGTGTAACTTTTCTACTGGTCCTGATGAGGCACAAGTCTGGAGATTTAGGGCCAGAGGGATCCTGAACACTGGGGGGAGAGAGGGAGAGAGAGAAAGAGAGTGAGAGAGAGACTGACGCTGAGAAACAATCTGACACTCTATATATCTCCCACTGTAAGAGGGGCAGTTTCATCTCGGGGTGGGTTTGGGGGGTGCGGCATTAAATTGGTCTGCCTAGGGCACAAGGGTTTGTAGACCCTTGTAACACTGGCCTCCCCAAAATCCACCCTGAGTTGAAAATGCCCCTCTTACAGTGGGGGATATATAGAGTGTCAGATTCTCCCTCTCCCTCTCCCTCATGCCCCAGACACTTGTGAGTATGCGTGTAAAGGCTCCACACATACGCGTGGTAGGGATATTTTCAATGATAAGCGTGTAGTTGCATGCGCAATATAAAACTGATCACATTTTTGCTCGCCTGCCCAATACGTGCGTTTATGGGCACACGTGTGCTCCTTTTAAAATGTACCTGTAAGTACTCCTGCCAATAATTTTCAGTCCTTCTCCGATATATTTTTCAGTGGTCACTGAACAAAAATATTTTATTCATTATTTCTGCTTTTCCTTTGTTAACCCTCCACGCATACCTCCTTTTCACTTCTCAGTCCTACAATCCCACCTCTGTATGCCCTTTTCACTGCTATATCTGAAAAAGAAAATAGTGTTATCACTTTGTTTTACAGTGATGGCTAGTTTTCCTTCATGAGTCATTTTTCTGTCCTGGATACCTTCCTTGCTTTCTTCTGCTTTGCAAGATACTTTTCCATCTCCTTTTCTTTCTGAGATCTCTTGCACTTTTTGAAACCTACACTGATCACTTTTTCCTCTTCCTTGTATTCACTTTCCTAGCATAAAGATTTGTTGCCCAGTGTCTAAGAACACGTTTGCCGCACTGGACAGCTGCCCTGATGCCATTTATAAGAAGCCAGAAAAGCTGCTATCGCAGCAGTAGCTCAGCTATGCTTTGGATGGCAGAGCTAAAAAGAGAAATTTAATTGGATTTTTTTTTTTTTTAAAGATCTATTTTATGGTATGCAACCTGCAGCTCAGAACCCAAAGGTGACTCACAGCAGAACTGCAGGTTAGTCATAATATGTAGCCCCATTATCAAATTTAAAACAAAGGACAGAATTCTGTAGCCGGCTTCAGTCGGGTTTCAGTTTTCAATTTTTTTCCTCTCACCTTCAAGGAAATCGTCAGCTCTGTTTGAAAATATCAGAAAATCTGAGGAGTTGAACTTTTTAAATGTTCATAGTTTAACACTGTGGGGAAACAAGAAGATCCATACACAACTACGCTGTCTGCTTTTTGGATTGTGCATATGCCTAAGTGGATACTGGAAATAGATACCTGTGTCTAACTCCTCTTAGCCACCCTGACAGCTCCTGAAAATGTAGTGTGGATCGAATGCAAAACACATTAAATAGCTTAATTGTACACGTGTATTTGTGGATTGCTGTAGCTCCCCTGACATTTCCTGAAAAGTTGCTGTGGATCAGATTCAAGACCAAAAAGTTATTAGACAGTATAATTGAATGCATGTGTTCATCGAGTACATAGATCCCCCCTCAAAATTATTTTTTATTTTTTGCATACTTTTTCATGAAATTAGTATATGCAAAAAACTTCTTCGCATTAGAAACAAATTCCCCTTCCATTATCCTTCTATATACCTCACATCTCCTGAAAGATTTTGTGCATCTAACGTAAAAGTGAAACATTATTAGGAGGAATAATTTACATGTGAGCGTTTATGGACTAAGTGGATCTCCCAACTATTCCCTTGTTCTGATCCTTGTGGACCCCCTAATGTTCTTAAATTATGGTGTGGCTCAGAGGCCAAACCAAAAACACATTAGGGGTGAACAATTCTGCATGCTTAATCATGGGATATTGAGATCCGACAAAGACCCCTGTTAGAATCCACATATCCTGGCTGATCTTTCCATAAACTTCAGGCAGATCAGATGGAAAACCAAAAAGTTATCTAGTAGCGAATTGTCAAAAGGTTAGTAGGTGATGTCATGGCATTTGAGTAGTTGTGGAATCTGTGGGTACCTCCAAAATATCCCTTCATTATTTGCAAGACTTTCCCGACACGTCATTTATATTAGTGTGTCTTGAATGCAAAACAGATGTAAAATAAAATAAAAAATGATTAGGGGATGATAATTGCATGTATTTATTTGTAAAATATGTGGACCACAAAGAATCTTCAAGTTTGCCGGACATGCCCTGAGAATTTGGTATGGATAGGACACTGAATGGCAGACAGTGACATGTAAGCTTCCAATCCTTTGAAAAGTTGGCTAATAGAAATGTGATTTGGAAGAATTGTAATTTCATAGGGGTCCCCTGGCTGTAACAGATCTCTTGAATGGGTCTTATGATTTTCTAATAGCTCATTAAGCAAATGTGAAACATGCAAAACTTTAGGACCCGGTGGTGTATGGAACACAAATGAGGAATTTCATTTTACTTAAAATCTGAAAAATTCATGAACATTAAGGGGTCAATTTTAAAACCCGCACACGTCCATGTGCACACAGTTCCCAGCACGCACACATAGATGCGCCGATTTTATAACTTCCCTAACTCTAACCCTATCCTTCCTTCCTCTTCCCCTCTCCTCCCCCCGCCCCCCCTAAACCTACCCTAACTATCCCCAATTTTTTTATTTTTGTACTTACCACTCCTCTGGAGCAGAAGTAATCTCTGCACGCCGGCCAGGACAGCTTCAAATGGCGCTCTCCTGGCCCGCCCAGCCCCCGTCCCTCCCACCCAGACCACGCCCCTCAGTCACATAGCTGTGCCAGAGCATGGGGCCACGCCCTTGCCCCCGCCCCTGGACCGCCCCTTTTTCGAAGCCCTGGGACATACACGCTGAGCCTATGCAAAATAGGATCGGCGCGCGCAGGGTAGGTTTTCGGGGGTTACGCGTATATCTTACACGCATAACCCTTTCAAAATCTACTCCATACTTTTTAAAATTTAAAAGTATGTACGTAAGTGAAAACTCTGCCCCAGCCCCACTCCCAGGAGCACCTCTGAACAGTCTGGGAAGCTTTTATGCAAACAGGACATCCACAAATAAGTTTATGCACAGAATGTAGTTGAAAATATATAATATAATGTAATATAATATAATGATATATTATAGTTCCAAGGAAGATAGGTTGTTATCACAACTAGAAAAAACTGGTGACTAGAAGTCTATTTTTTTTTTAATTTATGTGACTATGCAATAATTTGATAATCATAATTAGCACTTGCTAATTCATACGTGTGATGCATGAAGCTTATTTCATACGTGTGATGCATGAAGCTTATTTCAGAAGAGCTTATAAGTCTTCTGAAATAAGCAGCCTGCCTCCGTTCCCTCCGAGGCTGCTCCGAAATAGGAGCGGCCTTGGAGGGTATTTTGTTTTTGGTCCCCCCCACCTTTCCCTCCCTTCCCCTATCTAACCCACCCCCCAGCCCTAACTAAATCCCCCCCACACTGCTGACTCCCTGACCTGGCACACGCCATTGTGCCGGAGCACTCGGCCCCGCCCCCGGACCGCCGCCACGCCCTGCCCCCGCCCCCGGCCCGCAGCAAAGCCCCCGGCCAGCCCATTATTTGAAGCCCCAGGACTTAACGCTCATCACGGGGCTTGCGCACGCCGCCGAGCCTATGCAAGATAGGCTGTGCTCATATCTTACGCACGCAATCCTTTGAAAATCTACCCCATAATCTTCTCTCTCCTGGTTGATGTTTTATATAGCAATGTAATGTTCTTTTTATGATTATGTGGAGATCAGTGACAGCATATCCCTGATTATTACAGGTTCTTTGTAGATACAGTTGCTCCAGTTTTAAGTGTGGGAGCCAGTAACAATATTTACTAGTCAGAAGAGAAATGATTAAGAGCACTTCTTTGTAAAGAGATTAAAAACTGCACTGGATAAACAAAATAGCCATTGATGATATACAATATGGGGTAGATTTTAAAAAACTACCCCCGCACGTACTTTTGTTCGTGCGACCGGCGCAAACAAAAGTATGCCAGATTTTAATAGATATGCGCGTATCCGCGCATATCTATTAAAATCCAGAGTTGTCGCGCAAAGCTGCCTCCATTCCCTCCAAGGCCGCTACGAAATCGGAGAGGCCTCGGAGGGAACTTTCCTTCCACCCTCACCTTCCCCTCCCTTCCCCTACCTAACCCACTCCCCCAGCCCTATATAAACCCCCCCTACCTTTGATCAAAAAGTTACGTCTGCCTGAGGCAGGAGTAACTTGCGCATGCTGGGCCGGCTGCTGGCGTGCCATGTTCCGGTCCAGGGGCTGGTCCCGAGGCCACGCCCACGGGCTGAAAACACGCCCACGGCCCCGCCCCTAGAATGCCCCCAATGACGCGCCAGCCACGACATGCCCCCGACACTCCCCCCGACATGCCCCCCAGGAAAGCCTCGGGACTTACTCGCATCCCGGGGCTTTGCGTGCACCAGCAGCCTATGCAACATAGGCTCGGTGCGCGCAGGTGGAGCTTGGGGCAGGTTTTCGGGGGGCACGCGTGTATCTTACGCACGTACCCCTTTGAAAATCTGCCCCATATATGGACTTCACTCCACAGTATTGTAATTACATGCCAAACGTAGGATTTAGTATAACACAATGCGAAATAATCAGTTTGGGCAGTTCTCAAGAGTAGAAATGGGGAGGGGAGAAGAATCTCTAATTCGTTGCATGACCAATGGGACATCTCATTCTGTTTAATTTTCCAAACAATTTGGATGGTGTTAAACAGGAAGCAAATTGATCCAATACAAGTCTATGGGTGTCAAAGAGCTGAAACAAGCACCTGGCAGCACAAGGTTCCGCATGCCAATGGCTCCCCTGTAACAGGTTAATTTGCATAGACACAGACGTCAGCTTTTCATGTGGCAAAGCTTCGTGCTTAGTTGTTTTTTTTAGTAAGTAGGCAGTAGAAGAACTGTGTACCCCTAAAAGTTTAAAATTGTGTTTAAGAAGATTTCTAACTGAATGATATTAATTATCAGACTTCTGCCATCATAAGGAAGTTATAAAGGAGTCCAGTAAGAAGAGTTTACAGGTATATTAGAACTATTTGAAGAAGTATTATTTGTTTGTGACATTACCAAAGGCAGTGATTCTCCATATGTGGGGGAAAAAGCCACATGCAGAAGAGACTGGTCCTGTGAAGAGGCAGGAGCTTACAGCTGGAGCTCTGTCCTTGGAATCAGGGTAAAAGAAGAAAACCCTGTTTGAGACAGAAATAGTGGGAACAAAGAGAAAAAGCAATCATTGTTAAAGTGTGAGACAGTAAAAAAAATGAATGAGACTTTGAATATAAGAAAATCCACAGTCAAGTTAAGGCAAAAGTAAAGACAAAATAAATGATAATTAACTGAACGAGAATTGACCTGTTCTAGTCAGGAGTGATTTACAATTTAAAATGTGACTGGAAAACAGTAAAGAGTAAAGACAAGATTTCAAGCAGAAGGAGATTATTAAGTCTCATAAGTGAAGCATAGCAGCTCTGTAACTGGTTACAACACAATGGGCCGGATTTTAAAAGGATAACACACGTAAATCCGGAGGATTTACAGGCGTAACCGGGTCTACATGCACCAGGCCTATTTTAAAAAGGCCTGGTGACGCGCATAAAGCCCCTGGACGCTTGTAAGTCCCAGGGCTTGCAAAAAGGGGTAGGGAGGGGAGGGGGCGGGGTGGTCCAGGGCCATGGCAGGGTGGTCCATGGTGGGGCACGGGCGGGGTCAGGCTCCCGGCACAGCGGCCATATTTGCTGCTGTGCCAGGGATCGCACGCCGGCAGTCGACCGGCGCATGCAACTTGCTTCAGCCCCAGGGCTGAAGTAAGTTTTGTGATAAAAAAAAGAAATCATCAAAGGTAGGGGGGAAAGGGTGGGGGAGGTAGGGGAAAGGAAGGGAAAGGAATGTGGGATAGGGGGAGGGGGGAGGGAAAGAAGGAAGGCAGCGCAGCTCAGAGCGGGCTCGGCGCGCAAGGTGCACAATTGTGCACCTTGTGCGCGCCCACCCCGGATTTTATAACATTTGCGCGCCTGCGCGTGCATGTTATAAAATCCGGCCTACATGTGCGTGCGCCGGGTAGCGCACGCACATGTACACCTGCGCACAAGCTTTTAAAATATACCCCATGTCAGGAGGGACAAAAGGGGGAAAGCTGAACTGAATCAATTGGGAAGTGACTTTACCCCAGTTTTCCTTCTGTAAATTGTGATGTAATTCCACTGAAGAAAAATAAGACAGACAATGTTTGGAGCCAGTGTTACGGTTTAGTCAAAGACATTCAGCTGGACAATTAAATTGATATTTTGACCAAGCCTGGCAAAAAGCCAAAACTCTAAAGGAGATTCCAAATCCGGACAAACTCCTCTCTGTACAAAGAAGGAGTGGGACAGTTTGAAAGAGTGACTGGAAAAAAAATAAAAGTATTTTCTGTTCCACCAAGAAGAGAAAAGACAACAGTAGTCAAGGATAATTGCTTGTTCTTTTATTTCATTAGCTAGAATATCAGTATATGGTAGGTTCTTGCTGCACACATACTAGGGCAGCAAGCGCCGAGCCCTAGGGGAGCCCTGATGGCTTTCCCCATTCCCTCCAAGGCCGCTCAGAAATCGGAGCGGCCTCGGAGGGAACTTTCCTTCCGCCCCCCCCCCCCACCTTTCCCTCCCTTCCCCTACTTATCCCGCCTGCCAGCCCTACCTAAACCCCTCCCCTAACATTTATTTCAGAAGTTGCGCCTGCCTCTGGGCAGGCGTAGGTTGCGAGCGCCGGCCAAGTGCCGGCGCGCGATCCCCTGGTACGGCCACTGTGCCGGAGGCCTCGGCCCGCCCCCGCCCCTTTCACAAAGCCCCGGGACATACGTGCGTCCCGGGGCTTGTGTGCGTTGCCAGGCTGGGCCGGGTCACGTACCTCTTTTAAAATCCGCCCCTTAGTTTATCTGCTATTTACTTTTTCTTCCTTGATTACCGCTTTTACTCCTCGGTCATCTAGCACAGTGGTTCTCAACAGGTGTGTCGGAATACACCGGTGTGTCGTGAGGTCCTGGGAGGTGTGTCGTAGGGCCAGCAGGAGGCTGCTTTCTCCTTATCAGCCCAGGTGCGAATTGGCTGACTTCTCTTATATTGGGCCTGACAGGAGGCTCCTCTCACTTCCTTCTCCTCTTTCTGTCCCAGCGGGAGGCTGTTTCCTCTTTCATCCAGGTCAGAGCGAGACATTACCAATTCCTGCTGCTCTGGGTCCAATGGGATAAAAACGTTATCTTCCCGTTCTGAGCCTGGAGTGATGCTGATGATGTCTTTACTCTTTCCCCTGTGGAGCTAGATTCCGAGCAGATAGAAGTGGAAGGGAGAGGGAATGTAGGGGCTGCTGAGCAGGAAGAGGTGGGAAACAAGGGTTGTGTTAGCATTGCTATAAAGTATGGCAGGTTTGCTACACATGTGTTGAGGTTTGTTTTTTTTTCTTCAGATTTTACAATGAGCCTGGTAGTAAGGGTGTTTGTGTTTCTGTTTACTGAGATAGCACCAGAATCAGAATATCTTTTTTATATGGCGAGTTATATGACGAAATCTCCTCTGCATCCACTGTTTGGGGACCAGAGGAGGGGGGGAGGGGGCGAGTTCCTGTGGATGCAGAGTATATGTTTACATTTAGCTCATGATGGTCAAGTGTTCAGTGTGTCACGCCTGTAAGCATTATCAGTCAGGTGTGTCCCGATAGAAAAAAGATTGAGCATCACAAAAGATCTAGCAGCCCAACTAACTCCCTCACAAGCTGTTTTGCTTCAAATCTGCTTGAAAAAGTTTGTATTACTTTTTACCTCTGTGGAAAACTGGCCTCACAAACAAGGGTAGGGTCTGTTCAGACCACTGACTAACTTACTGGCACATTAAGGGCAAAATCTTCTAGTAATGGACAGAATTGGGATCTCCTTTACATAAGTAGTGTTTTTGTTTCAAATATTTTGGATTTCTATTTTTAAGAAGGCGGTAGATGATTACATTAAAGCCATTCCCGAAATGGCAGAGGAGGGGCCTCAGAAAAAGCAAGGCTGTCGCAGGATCCCATTCCCGCCATGGTGAAGAGGAGGACCCGGAGCTGCGCTGCTGTCGCAGGGTCCCATCCCCATGACGGGGAAGAGGAGGGCTGGATCTGCAAGGCCATCGTGGAATTCCATCCCCGTGATGGCAGAAGTAGGACTAATGAAAAGGCTCTGTGTGTGTGTGGGTGAGAATGGGAGCCTGGGTGTGTGTGGGGGTTAGATTAGGAGCTTGAATGGGTGTATATGGGTGAGAATGGTAGCTTGATTGTGTGAATGTGGATGAGAATGGGAGCCCTGGGTGGGCATCTCTCTGTGTTTATGAATGGGAGTCTGGTTGTGGGTCTGTGTCTACATAAGAATGGGAGCCTGGGGGGGGGGGGGAGGGAGTGAGAGCTTGTGTGTGTGTGTAGAGAATGTGAACTTGTGGGAGGGGGGAATGCATATGAGAGTGAGAGCTTGTATGTGTGAGGGAGTCTGTGAGAGAAAGTATCTGTGTGTGTGTGTGTGTGTGTGTGTGAGGGAGGAAGAGAAGAAGACAGTAGGAGAAGAGAGACATTGAAAAGGAATTAGGAAATGAGTGACAAGGGAAAAACATGAAAAGAGACTGGGACCAACTGATTAGAAAAATACAAAGATCGGACAACAAAAGTAAACAAATATATATATTTTGAGATTTTAGCAATTTAAATATACCATCTTTGATAATGTGCATTTCTGATATTTTTATATTTTGCTCTTTCTCCAGTATTGCACTGTTCAGAGACTTTAGTTTCTCAGGCTTTTTATTTTGGTTTTGTCTGCATGTTTTGGTTTCTAATTTGTAGTCCTTTTTTATATATTAGGTAAGAGACAGTCTCAGTTTTGCCTGTGTGTGTGTATTTCTGCTAGCATGTAGTTTCTCTGTAGCAGTAGTCCAGTTTGTTCTGTTATTCTCGAAGGTGATGTATTAATGTTCTAGGGCCTGGTGTAGTATTTGCATTGCTGCTTTTTCATAAGGTTGCTATTATTTGAATTCTGAGAGTCAGTGCTGTGACTGTATGGTATGGCAAGGTTCCAGATGTCATTTTTTGCAGGAGTTTGTGTTACTTCACAAAATAGCAGTGGAGGGATATTTTTTGCTGAGGTGATACCAGAATTTGAATATTTATTTTTTCATGTTCGTTGCAATGTGAATTGTCCTAGCTCTGCTCTGCACCTGCTCTGATGATTAATGATATTTTATTGTAGCTATGATGATTTCTGGCTTTCTGCAAAGAGGTTTCATGAAAGAATACAGTAATTTTTGTTTTATTACATAATTGATTAGATCTGTTTTCTTTGCTTTTTACATGAGATACTTGTGCATTTTTAAACTGCAATAAATATAAAATACATATTAATAAGGAATTTTTAATTCTGGTAAGTGCTTGAAATAATTGAGGTAAAATGTTTAAAAATTTCATGCATGATGCATAATGGCTGTTGCAAACTACTTAGAAAGCCATTGTAGGGTGCAGTATATGGCATTATTTATCAATAAGAATACAACCAGTAGGTCTCAGACCAGCATGCCTTCAGCCCACCCATGTTAACCTTGTGCCCATCCAAAAAATCAGTTCTGGCTATGCCACTGTGGTGCCGAGGAGGAAGAGAGGCCGCAGGCCGCCGGCAACTGAAGAAGAAGAGAGGCCTCCGGCAGCTGAAGGAGAAACCTGTGTTTTTATTTGTGTGTGCATGCACGCGCCCGCTCATAGCTTCCGCTCCTCCCCACAAGCAGGAAGGCTGTTGAGCTGTGGTGGAGCGTATCACACCACAACCTGATGACAATAGGAGCCCCCGTCTGACTATGTATGAGCTTGAATGTGTGTGTGAGAACATGTGTGTATGTGTCTAAGGGCCTCATTTTCCACCCGGATTGCACGCGATACCAAAATGGGGGCAGAGTCGGCCCCGGAAGAGGAGGAGTCGGGGCGTCACCAGGGCCGACTCCGCGAAGACGCCATGGACGACGAAAAGGTAAGGCCCTTTTCGCTTCCAAGTTCGCGCCCAATAGCTACACCTTCCTTGGTGGCGCTATTGGGTGCGAAACCGGCAGCGATTGCACCTCGACGATGTGACCGCTGCCGGTTAGCGCAGGCCCGTCCCCCGTTTCGGCCCCCCGCCCCTCATTCCCTAAAGTATCGCAGGCCTGAGATACTTTAGAAAATGAGGTCCTAAGTGAGAGCATCTGTGTGAGAACATGTGTGTATGTGTCTATGTGAGAGCCTATGTGTATGTTTGTGTGTATCTGTATGAGAACCTATGTGTATGTGTGCCTGTGTGACAGCCTATAGGGCGGATTTTAAAAACCCTGTGCGCTCGGCTCTCAGATTTTATAACATGCTCGCACCAGCATGCACACGTTATAAAATCAGCATGTCCATGAGTGTGTGCCGGGAAACGAGCGCACATTGTAAAATCTACCCCTATGTGTCTGTGTGAGCACATATGTGTGTGTGTGAGAGCCTATGCATGGGTTTTGTGTCTCTGTATGAGAGCCTATGTGTTTGTGTCTGTGTGAGACCTTATGTGTGTGTGTGTGTGTGTGTCTGTGTGACAGCCTATGCATCTGTGTGAGCCTATGTGTGTACATGTGTGTGTGTCTGTATGAGAGCCTTTGTGCCTGTGAATGTGTCTCGGAGAGCCTTTGTGCTTGTTTATGTATTTCTGAATGTTTGTGTGCCTGTGAATGCCTATGTGTCACATGTAGGATCTCACAGGCACATACACACACACACACACACACACACACACACACATATATATAATGTATGTGTGAGGGAGAAGGAATCTGTGTATGTGAGAAAAGAATGTATGAGAGAATGAATGAATTATTGTGTGTGTGTATGAGAGGTAAGATAAAATTTGTACAGCCTTACCTCCACCTACCCATGATGATCTCAGAGTGAATGGAAATAAAAAAATCCCAGTTATAGAAAGCAGGAGATGTTTATATTCTTATTGGTTTTAATTATTGGGTGTAATTTGATGTTTCTGCTCTTCTGAAATATTTAATATTGAATTTTTTTATTCATCTCATTTTTTGAAATATTTTATTGGTGTTTGGGAAATTTTTGCTATTCTTATTCATTAACTCATTTTATGTATTTATTTAGGCATTTTATACCATTATTCCAAAAGAAGATCACAACGGTTTACAAAGGCATCATTCATACTCTAGGTCACCATTCATAGTCTAGGTCTATACATCAACAAATACATGTTCATGGTCGACACTACATCAGGTACAAGTTAATTAGGGGTTAGGACAGTTTGTTATACATGTGCTCTACTTCAATGACATTCACGTATTTTAATACACTTTGGGCCGGATTTTAAGACGTACGCGCGGGCGTACATTTGTGCGTGCAACCTGGCACGCACAAATGTACACCTGATTTTATAACATGCGCGTGCAGCTGCACGCATGTTATAAAATCTGGAGTCGGCACGCACAAGAGGGTGCACACTAGTGCACCTCGCACATGCCAAGCCCTAGGGGAGCTCCAATGGCTTTCCCCGTTCCCTCTGAGGCCGCTCCGAAATCAGAGCTGCCTCGGAGGGAACTTTCCTTCTGCCCCCCCACCTTCCCCTCCCTTCCTCTACCTAATCCGCCCCCCAGTCCTACCTTAAACCCCCCCTAACCTTTATTTTATAAGTTGCGCCTGCCTACGGGGAGGAGTAGGTTGCGCTCGCCGGCTGGTGGCTGGCCCGCGATCCCGGGCACAGCGCCAAATGGCCGCTGTGCCTGGAGGCTCTGGCCCTGACCCTGCCCCACCCCCGGACCACCCCACCCCTTTTTTCAAGCCCTGGGACTTTCATGCGTCCTGGGGCTTCACACACGCCGCCGGGCCTTTTGAAAATAGGCCCG
Source organism: Rhinatrema bivittatum (assembly GCF_901001135.1). Taxonomy (NCBI): domain Eukaryota; kingdom Metazoa; phylum Chordata; class Amphibia; order Gymnophiona; family Rhinatrematidae; genus Rhinatrema; species Rhinatrema bivittatum. The sequence goes on from NC_042615.1 coordinate 52,795,205, forward strand.
GCGTGTTTAACCCCCCCACACCCAACATGTGTTACAATAGGCTTAATGCAATATGAGATCCAAGTGCCTCTTTATTTTTTATTTTACAGGGTTTTCTGGTTTGCACCACAGCACTGTGTGTAAATATAACGTACATGCTGTTAGTGTTACTTTTACCTCATAAGACTATAATTTGAATGGCTTTTTTAAATGTAAAAACTATTATAAATGCATCATTTCTTATTGTGTATGAGGTGCAAGGGGCGAGGGGGTACAAAGCTGTAAGCTCTACCTATCACACCTAAAACTCTTGCTCCAGCCATGGCTGCACTGGATCCACATGGGAAAGCAGAATTTTGGAGCTCTGCTACTTTGGGTCCTGTGGCTCTCTCCAGTCTGACAAAGGCTTCATTTTCCTTGTTAAGCCCTGGAGAAATAACATAGATTAGTCGGGTCTCCCATCGCCTCCCCTCCTTTCAGTAGGTAGACAGTGCAGATCCTGGGGACCCATAAAAGGAACAGACTCTGCAGCACTCAGCCAATGGGAATGCACTGGAATGGTGGTGTTTGGGGGGAGGGGGTGGAGACAAGCTACAGTCCGAAAAATGGATGGGGTGAGCCAAGAGGAAGTACCTGTGCAGTGTTGGGGAGGCTTCTGTAGTCTGAACATGCCTCCTGAAAGGGTCAGCTGGCCATGGAACCAGTGAATCTCCTGGAGTGGGGTTGCCAAAAAGGAGTAGGAATGGAAAAGGGAGAGGGCTGTTGCAGGCTGTGGAAGGGCTGTCAGCAAGCAGAAACTTTCTAGACAATGATATGGCAGTACAGGAGCGGGAGCACACACTGTGTGAACATATGAGCAGTAGCACGATGATGGAATGTGTGTGTCAGAGAGAGAGAGAGAGGAGTGTGTGTGTGTGTGTGTCTTTTTCCGTGACACAGAAAGACACCCATACACACACTTTCTCTATGACACACCCATACACTGAGAGTGAGACTGTGTGTGTGTGTATGTCTTTGTGTCAGAGAGAGAGAGAGAGACATCCACATATACCGTCTCCTGGACACAAAATCTGAAACTGTGTGTATGAGTGTTTGTGTCTGAGATACTATTAGCCAAATTTGAAATCCCCGCGCACACAAAAAACAGGGGTTACACACGTGGCTAGGCCCCTTTGAAGATGTGTGCGGTGCACACAAGGCCCGGCCATGCGTGCAACCCCCGTTATGCACAGAAGTGCTGGGCCTAGATAAAGGGGTGGTCTGGGGATGGGTCTGGAAGTGGCCGGTACAGTGGCCATTTGCTGCTGTACTGGGGAAGGGAATCCTGGTGTGCGCAAGTTGCTACTGCTCCATTGGAGCAGTAAGCAACAAAGCAAAAAAATAGAAAGGTAGGAGAAAGAGTTTAGGGGGTGGGGAGAAGAGGGGAAGGGGAAGGGAGGTTAGGGTAGGGGGTAAGGAAGTTCCCTCCCAGTCCGGTTTTTAATTGGAGCGGACTGGGAGGGAACTGAGGAATGCCGGGATGCATCGCCACATGAATTTTACAGAAATGTATCCCCCCTTGTGTGCACCGCGTGCACATGTGCGTACAGATTAGGGGTGTGCATTCGGATTGACCGCATTAGTAAAACGCAACTCATATTTTTTTTTTACTTAAAAAATTGATTCGACATAAACGATCGGATTTCCCACATATCGAACATAGATATGTTCGATATGTGGGAAATCGCGATTGTTGAGCCAAAATAAAAATATAAACCCCCTCACCCTCCTTAATCCCCCCCCCCCGACTTACCACAACTCCCTGGTGATGGAGCGAGGAGTGAGGACGCCATTTCTGCAATCCTTGGCGAGAAGCATGTGACGTCGGCGGCACGTCGAGTGACGCCGGCGTCACGTGATTCCCGGCTCGTTCGCGCCGGACGGCTCGTTCGGCCCAAAAAGAACTTTTGGCCAGCTTGGGGGGGCCTCCTGACCCCCCCAAGCTGGCCAAAAGTTCTTTTTGGGCCGAACGAGCCGTCCGGCGCGAACTCGCCGGGAATCACGTGGCGCCGCGTCACTCAGACGCGACGTCACGTGATTCCCGGCGAGTTCGCGCCGGACGGCTCGTTCGGCCCAAAAAGAACTTTTGGCCAGCTTGGGGGGTCAGGAGGCCCCCCCAAGCTGGCCAAAAGTTCTTTTTGGGCCGAACGAGCCGTCCGGCGCGAACGAGCCGGGAATCACGTGACGCCGCGTCACTCGACGTGCCACCGACGTCACATGCTTCTCGCCAAGGATTGCAGAAATGACGTCCTCACTCCTCGCTCGATCACCAGGGAGTTGTGGTAAGTCTGGGGGGGGGATTAAGGAGGGTGAGGGGGTTTAAATTTTTTTTTTGCACATATGTACATATACCCAACTCATTGGATTTTTTTTATGTCCATATTGGCCGCAAGTGGGACCCCCTTTCGGACATAAAAAATATGAACATAAAATTTTGCTCTGCACATCCCTAGTACAGATTACAATTTCTGGCGTGCATGTACACGCGGCCCAATGATTTTATAACAGGCAGGCGTTATAAAATCTGTGCTTAGCTTTTAAAATCTACCCCTTAGTGTGTGTCTGATACTGGCTGGCAGTGTGGTTGTCATATTACTTGGCAACTGGTTCACGAGCTGATTGGTTGACTAGAGACTTTAATACCAGACCAGGAATTCAAAATATAATTATGAGAGACATAATCTGACAAGGGGGCGGATGGGAACCGATTGGTCATGTCCTACCTGGGTGGGGGAACAACACCACCAACAGTGCCTAGAGGGTAACAAAAACCTAAATCCGTCCCTGGAGGAGGCCATTGAGAAATGGACCATGATACCAGAGGAGGAGTAAAGGGGCAAGGTCGATTCCTTACTCGATGAGCGGTGAAAGTGAAGCTCGATTCTGTCAGGCCCAAAGACGGTCTCAAAGGTGTAAGGGATCAGATTGCTGTGACGGCAGCCTGCCCTTGTACAGTATGATTTGCAAATTAAAATCACTGCCTTTATTCTCATCTTTCAAAAATCAATGCGGATCTAGTCGCCAACCATTGAACATGGAGTAGAGAAAACAGATATCCCTCATCCAGCTTCCTCAGTGGCAGAAATGTGAATAAAGGAACATTGAGCTTCCAATAGTGGCTATGCTTTTTTTTCAGAATGTCAGGTATCATGTGTCTAAGATTTACTTTCTCTTTCTTGTTTAGTTGCATTCATATCATCTTATATAACCTTTTCCTCTTTCATTGCCTTGCTTCAGTTCAGAAGGCTGGGACATTCTTCCCCTAACCTTTTCTTGGCAATTACTTTTTTAAGGCACTACAAGGACATGTGAGAAAATAAATTAACTCCAGCTATCAAACTGCACATGTCATGTTGCAGCCTAATGGCTGAACCTTTAGATCTCTTGGTAATTTGAATATTAATAAGGATTTCCAGCTGCATTCTGAGATGGAATTATTTTAAAGCAGAAAATAAATTGTTATAGGAAAATATTCCACCAAAATCAATTATTATTCATATTGTAACCTGTATATACTTACCTCTGGAGTAATTCTACGCCACTGCACAGTACAGAATTTGCAGAATTCCCCTCCCCTGTTGAATTTGAAAATCTTCCACTGAATTTGGATGGCCAGAATGGGCTGACAATGCAGCACAAAGGGAGCTGCTGGGGTCCTCAATTACACACCGGTGTTTCTCTCCGCTACTCCTCTCACCCCTTCATAAAGCTGTCTCCAGCAGTCTGTCAATCCCCATCCACCCACTGCTCCCACGCTTGCAGGCTTACTGGGGCCATTCCAGAACAACTGCCTAATGTTGGTATCCTGTGGATCTCAGTGAGTTTGAGCCACCCGGTGCTCATGCTCCCACAGGGTTCTTGCAGGACCTCAAGACTATGAGAAAAGCACAAGAGCAGCTGCATGCCTTGAAGCATGGGAGCCAGGTATGGAATGGGCAAGGAATAGAAATGTGGCAAGATGGTGATAGTTTGGGATGGGATGGGGGTTGCAGAGAGGGAGAGTATTGGGGATATGAGCTGGTGGAAGAGGGGAGAGAAGAGAGAATATGGGAGTGAGTGTATGTCGGAGGGGAAAACAGTGTAGGAGAAGAAGAGAGAGACGGGCAGGACAGATAAGCTGGGGGATGAAGAAGAGAGTATAGAATGGTAAGAGCACTATGCAGGGATGTGGTTCTCTAACCTTTAAAACTTTTAATTTGGTTCTCTAACCTTTAAAACGATGGACCCGGACACCTCCAGTTTAAAGCATCTTAAGCTTTAAGCATCTTAGAGTTATCCAGTTTAAAGCATCTCAAGCTTTAACCCACTTAGTTTTTGTACTATGCACAATAATCTGTATTGTACTTTTGTACCATGTTGCAATCACTTCCTACTTGTTTTTCCTATCTGTTCTTTTTTCCAGCTGTAAGCTTCCAAGTTTTTACTCCTTGTTAATTGTAACTTTGCCTTATTCATCTCTATTGTTATTCTCCTCAGTTATTGTCTCAGTTATCCCCTTGTTCTTTGTAAACCGATCCGATATGGTTTTACTATGAAGGTCGGTATAAAAAAGTGTTAAATAAATAAATAAATAAATGTGCATGGAAAATACATTTGTTTTGGTTTGTTGTTTTGGTTTATTTGCCATTTTAATGTGTCTGTTTTATTTTGGTTCCCAAGTTAATTTGTTTTTTTGTTATGTTGTCTAATTTGATTCCATTAAAGTCAATGAGGGTAGTAATGCATCCTATCTTGGACTCTAACATTGGTGTTTTCTATCCAAGTTTAGTGAAACCTGCAGGCAGGTATCAGCAGCAGATGGAACAGCACTCCAATATACTAAGAGTAGGGAAAAGTATCACAAATAATCTAAAGCACTGTGAGAATCAGAATAAATAGTGGCATGAACATAATGCTGCTTTGCTCCCTCTCATGGTGCTTTGAGGTTTTGAACCTCAGAACACATTAAAGGACTAGGACCAGCCTGGCCCACCTTAAGAAACATCCAGAGGGTGAATCCAGAGGGTGAATCCAGGAAAGAGAAATAAAATCCCAGACTTAAGAAGGTGCAGAGATGCCCAGAATGGGAGGAGCAGGCTCCAAGAACTATGGCAAAACACTGTATATTTGAATGCCTGACTATTGATATAGCACTGATGAACTAAGCAGGCTTTTGCTGCTTTTTTGTTTATGTAAAGAATAAAAGTGTTTTTCTGTTAAAAGCCAGAGAACAATTATTTTGTGGTCCTTATGGCACCCTTCCCTGAAGCCAAGACTATATGATATATGGTGGCAGTAGTGGGAGTTCTTGTCTGCCCACCAAAGACAAAGACAAATTTGATTACCTCACTCATCATACCCCTTTCCAGATCATTTATAAATATATTAAAAAGCACCAGTCAAAGTACAGATCCCTGAGGCACTCCACTGTTCACCTTTATCCACTGTGAAAGCTGACCATTTAATCCTACTCTCTGTTTCCTGTCTTTTAACCAGCTAGCAATCCACAAAAAGGACATCGTTTCCTATCCCATGACTTTTTAGTTTTCTTATTAGTATCTGTGAAGGATATTAATAAAACATTAGAGTTAGGGCATCCCAACAGAAAGGTTCCAATAATAAGAAAAGTAGTCCATATGCCTATAATTAAAGACTCAGCTGAACTAAAAGATTCCAATGTTAATACAAACAAAAAACACAGAGTATATGTATGCTAATACCAGAAGTCTGAGAAGTAAGATGGGAGAGTTAGAATGTATAGCAGTGAATGATAAAAACTCAAAAGCACCTAAGTTTATGGGGAATTTATACTATGCTATCAAATCAAAAATCAATGCCCCATTAATATCTTTCATCCACATAATCAATGCTCACTATATATGCTCAAAAAATGAGTCATACAATGATCTAAATAATTCCACAATAGGCTCTGGAATCTCTTCTGACTCCTAGTGCCAACATTTGTAACAGGAAAAACATTTTTGAAAGGATAGAGGAAGGGTTTCATATATTAGAGTATTAAACCCCCATGGGTGAACTCATTCTGTGCATAATCATCAACCAAACCTCCTCCATCCAATATTTTAATCAATTATCACATACACCATAGGTGAAACTGCATATTTTTCTTTTAAATATTTTTGTGCCAAAAATTATTTAAAAAGCATGCTTGTAAATCAATGTCCCGATTTATCTGGTATGATTGAAAAAACCCAACGCAGCCGCGTTTCTGGTCCAAGCAGGACCTTTCTTCAGGGGATGTTCTCCTCTACAATAATCGGATGAGCGCTAATCGCGCCTGGAAGAAATTGTACACATTTCGCGGAGGGAACTTTCCTTCCGCGTCCCCCCACCTTCCCCTCCCTTCCCCTCCCTTCCCCTATCTACCCGACCCCCCAGCCCTACCTAAATCCCCCCTACCTTTGTTGGGCAAGTTACGCCTGCTTGAAGCAGGCGTAACTTCCGCGCACGGCCCCGGCATCCCCCAGCACAGGCCGCAGTGCCGGGGGACTCGGGACTGCACTCCCGGCCCGCCCCTGAACCGTCGCCATGTCCCTGGACCCGCCCAGGACTGCCCCCTGCCCTCGGACACGCCCCTCGGGCACACCCCCTCCCGCCCCTTTTACGAAGCCCCGGGACTTACGCGCGTCCCGGGGCTTTGCGCGCACCGGCGGCCTATGCAAAATAGGCACGCCGGCGCGCAAGTGCCCTGCGCGCGTAAATCCTGGAGGATTTACGCGCGCAGGGGTTTTAAAATCTACCCCATAGTGAGCATTGATTATGTGGATGAACGATATTAATGGGGCATTGATTTTTTATTTGATAGCATAGCAGTGAATGATGACATGAACTTAATTGGCATCTCAGAGACAAGGTGGAAAGAGGATAACCAATGGGATAGTACCATACCAAGGAACAAATTATATTGCAATGATAGAGAAGAGCAATTTGTTGGTGGGGTGGCGCTTTGTGTCCAGGATGGCATAGAGTCTACCAGAATAAAGATCCTGCTAGAGACTAAATGCACAATCAAATCTTTATGGGTAGAAATCCCTTGAGTGTTGGGGAAGAGTAAAGCAATATTACCTTCCACCTGGCCAAAATGATGAGATGAACAGTGAAATGGTAAGAGAAATTAGGGAAGCTAATCAAATTGGTAGTGCAATAATAATGGGAGATTTCAATTACCTTATGAACAATCACGTTGTATCAACATATTTTTATAACTTTTAGTGAAAAAACTATATTAATCACTTGTGTATATAGGTTGGACCTTCATATTTCCCGCGGCTTGCAAGAATTTTGAACTTTAAATTTTTACTGCTTGCGGGTCTTTAATTAATCATCGGACCATAAACATATGCAAAAGTTTTTAAAATGTTTTGATTTTTAGTAAAAAACGGTACTTCCCTTGGATGAGCACTAACCCGTGTCAGAGTCCAGGGTCCGGAGTTTAGTCCAGATGAGCACTATCGCGTTTCAGAGTCCAGGGTCCAGAGTTTAGTCCAACGTGTTCACGTTTCGCGGGCTGCTGCTTCAGGGACAATATGAGATGTTCTCCGGTTGCTGGTGTATCTTCCACGCGGCTTTATAAAATTTTACTGGGAGTCCAATTATAATTTCTCTAAAAAGTTAATTCAAGTTATTTACTCACTGAAAATATTTTAACAATACAATGCATATCCTTGGGAAAAATGCTATGATACAAGGAATCTTGGCTTACAGGACCTTACCACCATTTCCTCTTGTCGGCGTTTCTGCAAAGCCAAGCGCAAAAGCGAGGCTACTTATATGTAAATTACATTTCAATTACCCCAATATTGACTGGATAAGTGAAACATCAGGACGTGCTACAGAGATAAAGTTCCTGGATGGAATAAATGACAGTTTTATGGAGCAATTGGTTCAGAAAGCAACAAGAAAGGGAACAATTTTAGATCTGATTCTCAGTGGAGCACAGGATTTGGTGAGAGAGGTAATGGTGGTGGGGTCACTTGGCAATAGTGATAATAATATGATCAAATTTGAATTAATGACTGGAAGAGGGACAGTAAGTAAATCCACAGCTCTAGCACTAAACTTTCAAAAGGTAAACTTTGATAAAATGAGAAAAATAGTTTAAAAAAGCCTGAAAGGTACAGATACAAATGTTAAGAGTATGCAACAGGTGTGGACATTGTTAAAAAAATACCATCTTAGAAGTATAGTCCAGATGTATTCCAGATGGAAGGAATGTCAGACGATTACTGGCAAGGCTAAAAAGTGAGGTGAAAGAGGCTATTTTAGCCAAAAGATCTTCATTCAAAAATTGGAAGAAGGATCCATCAGAAGAAAATAGGATAAAGCATAAGCATTGGCAAGTTAAATGTAAGACATCGGAAAGACAGTCTAAGAGAGAATTTGAAAAGAAGTTAGACGTAGAGGCAAAAACTAATAATAAAAACTTTAAAAAATATATCCAAAGCAGAAAGCCTGTGAGGGAGTCTGTTAGACCGTTAGATGATTGAGGGGTTAAAGGGGCACGTAGAGAAGATGTGGCCATCATCGAAAGACTAAAATGATAAGGGCATGGAACAGCTGCCCTATGAGGTAAGGCTAAGGAAGTTAGGGCTGTTCAGTTTGGAGAAGAGATGAGTGAGAGGGGATATGATAGAGGTCTAAAAATCATGAAAGGACTTGAACAAGTTAATGTAAATCAGTTATTTTCTCTCTCAGATAGTAGAAGGACTAGGGGGCATTCCATGAAGTTAGTAAGTACCTCATTTAAAACAAATTGAAGAAAATTCTTTTTCACTCAGCACATAGTTAAGCTCTGGAATTCATTGCCAGAGAATGTGGTTACAGCAGTTAGTATAGCTGGGTTTAAAAAAGGTTTGGATAAGTTCCTAGAGGAAAACTCCATTATCTGCTATTAATTATTAGAGATGTGAATCGTGTCCTTGATCGTCTTAACGATTGATTTCGGCTGGGAGGGGGAGGGAATCGTATCGTCGCCGTTTGGGTTTTTAAAATATCGTTAAAATCGTTAAAATCGTGAACCGGCACACTAAAACACCCTAAAACCCACCCCGACCCTTTAAAATAAATCCCCCACCCTCCCGAACCCCCCCAAAATGCCTTAAATTACCTGGGGGTCCAGCGGGGGTCCGGAACGACCTCCTGCAATCGAATCGTGTTGTCTTCAGCCGGTGCCATTTTGTGCCGCCATTTTGCAAAATGGCGGTGCAAAATGGCGCTGGCCGAAGACAACACGATTCGATTGCAGGTCGTTCCGGACCCCCGCTGGACCCCCAGGTAATTTAAGGCATTTTGGGGGGGTTCGGGAGGGTGGGGGATTTATTTTAAAAGGTCGGGGTGGGTTTTAGGATGTTTTAGTGTGCCGGTTTTCCCGCCCTCCCCCTTCCCCTCCCCCTTCCCCCGATTTACGATTTTTTGACGATAAATCAGGGGAATTGTTATTGTATCATGGCTCTAACGATTTTTGACGATTTAAAATATATCGGACGATATTTTAAATCGTCAAAAAACGATTCACATCCCTATTAATTATTAAGCAATAGTAGCTTGAGATTTATTTAATGTTTGGGTACTTGCTAGGTACTTGTGACTTGGCTTGGCCAGTTTTGGAAACAGGATATTGGGCATGATTGACCCTTGGTTTGACCCAGTATGGCAATTCTTATGTTCTTATCTTCTCCCTTCAACCATGAGCTGCTGAGCAATTGTCGACTTTCCCCTTTGATTTAGTTTAAAAGCTGTTCTATCTTCTTTTTAAAGGTTAGTGCCAGTAGCCTGGTGCCACCTTGGTTAAGATGGAGCCCATCTCTTCAGAAAAGACACCCCTTCCCCAAAAGGTTCCCCAGTTCCTTACAAAATGGAATCCTTCTTCCTTGTACCATTGTCTAAGCCACACATTCAGACTCTGGAGCTCTGCGTGTCTCTGGGGACCTGCAAGTGGAACAGGCATTTCAGAGAATGCTACCCTGCAGGTTCTGGATTTCAGTTTTCTGTCTAAGATCCTACATTTGGCTTCTAGAACCTCCCTCCCACATTTTCCTAAGTTGTTGGTGCCCACATGTACCATGACAGCACTGTCTAAAATCCTATCTAGATGACGCATAAGGTCCACCACCTTCACACCAGGTAGGCATGTTACCAGGCAATCCTCACGCACACCAGCCACTCAGATGCCTACATTCCTAATAATCGAATTATGAAGTATGATGGCCTACCTAACCCTTCCCTCTTAGGCAGTAGCCCTGGAGACAAATCCTCAGTGCAAGAGGACAATGCACCACCTGGAGTTCAGGTCCTTGCTACAGGATCATTTCCTGTTGCACCAGATTGATGCTCTTCGGTTCCTCCTCCAAGGCAGCACCAGGAGTGCCAGACTGGAGTTCTATTGACTGAAGGATGTAGGGTGAGGTTACAGCCTGAAGGGAAGATTGACTCTGAGGTGGCCAAATTGATCCTCCTAGAGCAGATATTATATGGCGTGGACACACATATGTGGTAGTGGGTATTGTGATTTGCCCTAGAAGCTGGTAAGTCATTCTACCAAGCTTAGTAAATGTCGGAGAGCTACAGGACACAAGATATACAGTCACTACTGGATCTCCCCTCTTGCAGTCAAAGAATAATGTGTCCACCACAAACCTCAGAGAAGAACCTGCCTAGTAACATATATCGGACATGGGATTTAGAGCCACTGCTGTGCTTCACATAGAAACATAGAAATGATGGCAGAAGAAGACCAAACGGCCCATCCAGTCTGCCCAGCAAGCTTTGCACTCATACTTATCTGTTACTCTTGGCTCTTAGTAACCTTTTGGTTCTATTTCCCTTCCACCCCCTCCATTAATGTAGAGAGCAGTGTTGGAGCTGCATCTAAGTGAAATATCTAGCTTAATTAGTTAGGAGTAATTACCGCTGCAATAAGCAAGCTACACCCATGCTTATTTGTTTACCCAGACTATGTAATTCAGTCCTTGTTGGTTGTTGTCTATATATAGATCCACTTTTCTTCATTTCCCCTGCCATTGAAGCAGAGAGTTATGCTGGATATGCATTGAAAGTGAAGTATCAGACTTTCTCCCCTGCCGTTGAAGCAGAGAGCTATGCTGGATATGCACTGAAATTGAAGTATCAGGCTTATTTGGTTTGGGGTTGTAACCACCGTAACAAGCAAGCTACTCCCCGCTTTTTGTGAATGCAAATCCTTTTCTCCACATTTCCTCTTGCCGTTGAAGCTTAGAGCAATGTTGAAGTCGCATTAACTGCGTGTATGTTTATTGAATAAGGGTATTATCTCCAGGTAGTAGCCGTCATTCCCGCGAGCCACCCACTTTTCATTCACACCCTCTAGACTTTATAGATCCACAATTTTTATCCCACGCCCCTTTGAAGTCCTTCACAATTCTGGTCTTCACCACTTCCTCCGGAAGGGCATTCTAGGCATCCACCACCCTCTCCGTGAAGAAATACTTCCTGACATTGGTTCTGAGTCTTCCTCCCTGGAGCTTCAAATCGTGACCCCTGGTTCTGCTGATTTTTTTCCGACGGAACAGGTTTGTCGTTGTCTTTGGATCATTAAAACCTTTCAAGTATCTGAAAGTCTGTATCATATCACCTCTGCTCCTCCTTTCCTCCAGGGTGTACATATTTAGATTCTTCAATCTCTCCTCATAAGTCATTCGATGAAGACCTTCCACCTTTTGGTCGCCCTTCTCTGGACCGCCTCCATCTTGTCTCTGTCTCTTTGGAGATACGGTCCCCAGAACTGAACACAGTACTCCAGGTGAGGCCTCACCAAGGACCTGTACAAGGGGATAATCACTTCCCTTTTCTTACTCAATATTCCTCTCTCTATGCAGCCCAGTATTCTTCTGGCTTTAGCTATCGCCTTGTCACATTGTTTCGTCGACTTCAGATCATTAGACACTATCACCCCAAGGTCTCTCTCCTGCCCCGTGCACATCAGCCCTTCTCCCCCCATTGAATACAGTTCATTCAGATTTCAACACCCCATATGCATGACTCTGCACTTCTTGGCATTGAATCTCAGCTGCCATATCTTCGACCACTCTTCCAGCTTCCTTAAATCCCATCTCATTCTCTCCACTCCTTTCGGCGTGTCTGCTCTGTTGCAGATCTTAGTGTCATCTGCAAAAAGACAAACCTTACCTTCTATCCTGTCCGCAATGTCGCTCACAAAGATATTGAACAGGACCGGTCCCAACACCGACCCCTGCGGCACTCTCAACACCGCTCCCTCTTCAGAGTAAGTTCCATTTACCATCACACATTGTCTTCTGTCTGTCAACCAGTTTGCAATCCAGGCCACCACCTTGGCACTTACTCCTAAGCTTCTTATTTTATTCACCAGTCTCCTGTGCGGGACCGTATCAAAAGCTTTGCTGAAGTCCAAGTAGATGACATTGAGTGATCTTCCTTGATCCAATTCCTTGGTTACCCAGTCAAAAAAGTCTATCAGATTTGTCTGACAGCTTGTGAAGTATCGGTGCATGATATAAGTGCAGCCCCACAGCGATTAGTGCCGCAGCTGCACTTATATCGTGCACCGATACTTCACAAGCTATCTTGCAGCTGTTTAGAATGACGGCACACGACTCACCTTAACTACCATTATAGTATATCATCACCTGAGAGGTCCTTGAGGAAGGAGTCAAATTCTCCGAAACACCGCAGTGTCGGAGCATTACTTCAGGACTGCATATACTACCTCTGTCACTGGTGGAACAAGATAAGTGCTTACATGGTAGTTCTTTACACTGTGCCAACACTCGTTGTCTTTCAGCAACCTATGATTAGATGAACCCAGTGTTTTCACAGGTTTTATGACATAAGCCACAGAATTAACTGTGGCAATGTATGACGGTTGCTAGACTTCATCATCCATTGAGTTCTAATTTTGATAGTCAAATCTTTATTATTTTGATTGTATAAAATTCCAAAGCATACAGTGCTGTCCATCAAAAACAGCACAAAGGTTCCTAAATCCCCAAGACACGTCCTGCAGTCCCTTACAAAAAGCAGAAAGGTCTCAAATCCTCCAAAGCTAAGAGTGTGGTTAATTGCAAACAGCACAAAGGCCTAGAAAGGCTTTGATAGCATGAAAGAAAACTAGAAAAGAGGTGGGATGGGAAGAGAAACTTTAATTTTTTTTTTCCCTTTTTCACATTTTTTTTCTGGGGATAAAACACCCCAGAATAACCAACAACAAAACAGGGTAGGAGAACTAGGCTGGGATTGAAGAGGAGTAGAACAAAATGAAGAACCAGAAGTGGGATGGGGGGAGAAACTTATACTTTTTTTCTTTTTGTCAAATATTTTTTTATGGGCACAAAGCAACCCAGTATAACCAACAGAGGAGGGGAGAAATAGGCTGAGATCCAAACAGCACAGAATACAGAGGTACCAAAGCTCCCATGCTCGTATAGCATAGAAATGGCAGGAAGGCATATTAACAGCATGACTCCCAAAGGTGCTATATCAGATGCATGGTAGGTAGCAGAGCAAAAATAAGGACCTTTAGGAGGTATGTCTGGGGCATGGCAAGTAAGTCGAGTAGTAGTAGTAGTAAGACCTCTAGGATGGTACATTTGAGGCATGGCAGGTAGGCTTAGTAGTAGCAACAAGACCCCTAAACTGGTATATTCAGGGCATGGCAAGTAGGCAGAACAGTGGCAAAGTGCTTTCAGTTGTCTTGTCACTCACATGGAAATTCTGGAAATGTAAGCAAGGGAAGATTGATTTTCAAAAAGACTCGCTTTTCCATCAACTCCAACACCAGCCTTGAGCAATGAGGGCTCACGATGACCCCTGCCACTAAGAAGGCATATTCAATAGGCACACTGGTTGGTGGGCAGGAAAGATAGCACTGAGCCACCTTGCCTAGGACTGGCCAAACTGAGGACTTGTATGCCCAAAATGCCAGTACATCTGTGCTCATGTCCTTTTGGCTCTGCAAGATAGCATGTCAAGAAATATGTGCTGAGTCTCCTTTGCTGGGGTCTCTCTTACTGGCTGTTTTAGCTATGGCCTGTGTCAGAAGAGATAGGTCTTTGCATCCATGTGGTTTTGGCATATTGAGGTGGGGGAGGATGTGGTGTATTCTAAAACATGCATGAATAATTGAAATTACCAGTGTACCAATTACTCCACCAGTTCACCTAGTTCTTCTTCAAGTCATCGAGATCCTCCTAGTTCTTCAGCTTGAACTCCCAGCCCAATTCACCCAAACCTCCCATCCAGCCAATAATGCACAATAAACATCTATTATCACAATTGCAAGATAATTAGCAGGTGTAAAATTTCACATGTTTGTTGCCAAAGGTATGCATGTAAGTTGCTTTAAAATAACTTAAATATGTAACTGTCAATCCCACCCCAGAACACCCCTAGACCACCCCTTTGTTACACGTATATATGTGCTTGCAAAATGTAATATGTGTGCATACTTTCAATGTTTATAAAATGTGGTATGCGCAAATACAAGCCTCTTTTGTGCATATTTTATGAAAATTCCCCCAACATTTGTATGTATAAAATATAAAAAGATTGTATTTGTTTTTCAGTGTAGGCAGAGTCATATCATAAAGAAAATACATTCACATGAATAATTCAATGCCAAATTGCTAAGCATGCAAATCAATCATTTCATTCAATTAATTCAAACTGAGTTGAAAGGAATAAAATTAATTGATGTAAAAAGAAGAAAGTGCCTGATTGAGCAGTGCTGCTTACTGCCTACTCAGCTTACCTCTAGTACTGATGTTCATGAACTAGCTTCTAAATTAAAGTGGTTTTCATTCATCAATGTATATCAACCTTTAAAATTTCATGTCATGATTCCCAAAACCGTCCTATGAATCCTAACTCACTGTATGTAGAAAAACAGACACAGTCAGTGACACGAGAGTTCTGGCAACTTAGTATTGTCACACTTTCTGCTCTGAGCTCTCCTGTAACGATAGATCACCGCAAGCGCCCTCATTCACCCCCCAGGGCTCTACAATAATGTTGCAGCAGGATACTGCCATCATCACGCCGCCGCTGCCTCTGTTTCCTACATGTGAGCACTCTTCCTCCTCTATTGGCTCCACGGCAGGAAGGAGTCCACGGTGCCAAAGGATGCTTTCACTGCTCTCTGGGCATTTAAACCCCAGCTGCAAGGGAATTTGGCGCCTCTGCAACAGGTCCTCTTGCCTTGTGGTCACTGTGTCTTCTCGTGCCTTCTCCCAGCTGTTGCCTGGACCCTTTGTCTGGACAAGAGCAGCTCTACTTTACTGCTCTTTATTCACTAAACACCTCTGCATGTCATAGATCTCTCAGACAGCACGCTAACAAAATATGTGATGATCATTTATAGCATGCTCTTGATACTGTATGCTGTATTCCATTTTTTCCTGAAATTCAGGTTTATCCTTGGCCAATTTAGCTGCTAGAGCTCTGAACTGATGACTGTAACAGACCTATCCTGATAACACTGTGAGGTAACAAAAAGTGAAATTCACACAACATTCTTCTTTCATATGAATTTGTTACAGGCAGCAGCTTATGACTGCATTGGATTTATAGGTCAAAGTAAGGGTATCATTTTTTTTCAGCCGCAAATCACACAACTAGATTTGAAATGGACTGAAATCTTAGCTGTACTGCAGCCTTCTAATGTTATCCATATTCACATTCAAGCTTAATCTTATTTTTGTTCTTTTCATCCACTTAAGAAATGGTAGTATCTTCCCATACTCCAGTACTCCTGAATTTGTCAGCAGTGGGGTTATACGGTCAAATGCAGTAAAAATTAACACAGTGCACAGTACATGTAAAAGTACTACCAGACATATGCAGTGCTGTACAGACATACATAAGAGACATTCCCTGCTCCATGGAGCTTACTATCATGGTTGGACATGAATGGCATGTTTTATTTTTAAAGAAATATAATCTTTTATAAACTAAGGAGGATAAAAAAACCCAAATAACCCAGAAATGACCAGGTTGCCGAAATGTGTTCCTTTGATGGTTTAGTTTTTCTGGTTCAGTCCAGTTGTGAGATTTGCGGCTGAAAAACCACGATACCCTTGCACTACTTTGACCTGTAAATCCTAGAAGTCTGCTTAACATTGCACCAGCAAGTAAACTGAGCAGAGTAGTAGATGGACCTTAACATCCTTATCTGGTGTCATATTCTGGGTTACTATGTAACACTGTCATTTCAGAGGAGGGCAAGATGGGAATCTCCCTGTGCTGAAAGACAGTAAGGGAAGAGGGAGAGATAGGGAGAGAGAGACAAGCAAGGCAATAAAAAAAACTGTATATAGGCCTGCAAACGATGCACAAATAACAATGAAAGTATATTGAAATAAAGAAATAGAACTAGTAATCAGCTGTTTGTTTTTTGGATTTGGTTTTTTTTATGGGGTACTTTCCTTTGAAAGCACAAAGCATCAGTAAAGAACATGCCATACTGGGTCAGACCGAGGGTCCATCAAGCCCAGCATCCTGTTTCCAACAGTGGCCAATCCAGGCCATAAGAACCTGGCAAGTACCCAAAAACTAAGTCTATTCCATGCTACTGTTGCTAGTAATAGCAGTTATTAATACTTTTATCTGTTTCTTTCTGGAAAATATTCCAAATATATTAATTCCTACATAAACTAACCTACATCAGGCCCCAAACCTAATTCAACGTCTCAGTGCAAGGTTCAATAGATAAGCACTGCTTGTTAGCTTTAGCTTTTGTGCTACTTGGCAAGTTTTATTTTGAAGGGTGGTGGTGGATAGTGAAGGTCTCTGTCTTCCTGCCAGTCTCCATGAAGCCATGGGACCATACTTGCGCTATCTGAATTAAATAATTATTGGTGTAAGTTCTGCAGTGAATTTAACAAGCTTTTAGCTGTACAAGTGGAGATGAGAAGACAGGCCTGAAACTCGGAGACGAGAAGTGGTGACAAGAAGGCAACACCAACATGTAAAATCAAAAGAAACAGAAAGTTGCAGAAAACACAATCACGAGGACTGAGTAATTGCATGCTTTTAATTTCATGTAACTGAAATGAAACAATCTGGAGAAATGAGTGAGACACATTGCACAGGAATATATGACAGCAGGAAGCAGTAGAATTGGAATACAGATTATAGATAATTGAAAAGTTTTTTTTTAAAGGCAAAACTAGTTAAAACACTTTCTAAGAGATGACTATTGATTTTGCTGTAAATAAATACTCTGAACAAAAGAAAGAATCGTATTCAGTCCGACATTTTTGTACATGGAAGGCATAGTTACTGCAAATACAATTGCAAAAAAAGAATGAATATTTGTACTAAAAAATGTTCAATACTCTTGCAAACTTTCCTTTCTACTTTCTGAGTATGGTATTTTTTTACATGCACATTTTCCTGAATGAAAAAATGACTCCATACATTCTGGCCATGAGATGCAGGGGGATCTGGGCTCAGATCCCCTCATTGGACAGGGCTGGTCAGGTCTGAAACGCCATGAAGATGGCACGCTCAGGCTCAGGAAAAGATGCAAGAAGGCTGCTGCTTATTGTAGTGTTATCTGTCAGCAAGCAGCACTGAATGTGCACCTTGGCAAAGGAGCCCCTCTGGCCCTTAGGCCAGCAAGGGTTAATAAAGCTACTTACGTTTTCCATCCAAGGTGGGAGGGACAAAGATGGAGGGCAATAAAAAGGACAAAAGGCAAAAACAAAATTAGCTCATGAGATGCTTTAGTTCTAACAATATAAGGCCTATGCTCTGAAGATTAGGCATGTACAAAAATAACCTTGTGCACTAACAATTTAGCATGAATGCTAATGCAGTCCCTCAACTTATCAGCAGGTAATGCTAAAATGAAATCGTACCTACATGCATACTAGGCAATGCCACATGCATAGTGATGTAACCCCTGGTCTAATAGTCTTGGATAAAGTCCCAGAGATCAACACCTCAAACAAAATCTCTCAAGTATAAGTCTACCCATGATGTACAGTTTATCATATTATCCAGGATTCCCTGAGTGGGGAAAGAGAGTTTTTCTAGGTCCTATGCATTGCTTTAAGTCAAGTCCCAATTTAAAGTTCATTGTAAATAACACTGACGAGTATTAAAGTTAGCACCTAGCATGTTTAAAACAAATCGGAGAAAATTCTGTTTCACTCATCGCACAATTAAGCTCTGGAATTAATTGCCAGAGGATATGGTTAGGGAAGTTAGTGTAGCTGGGTTTAAAAAATGTTTGGATAAGTTCCTGGAGAAGAAGTCCATAAACTGCTATTAATCAAGTTCACTGTGGGGCAGAATTTAAATACTTGCGCGAGCGCATACTTTTGTTCGCGCAGCAGGCGCGAACAAAAGTACGCTGGATTTTATAAGATACGCGCGTAGCCGCGCGTATCTTATAAAATCCGGGGTCGGCGCACGCAAGGGGGTGCACATTTGTGCAACCTGTGTGCGCCGAGCCCAGCTCGCGCTGCCTGTTCCCTCTGAGGCCGCTCCGATTTCGGAGCGGCCTCGGAGGTAACTTTCCTTCGCCCTCCCCCCACCTTCCCCTCCCTTCCCCTACCTAACCCACCCCCATGGCCCTATCTAAACCCTCCCCTTACCTTTGTCGGCAAAGTTACGCCTGCTGAAAGCAGGCGTAACTTTGCGCGCGTTGGCCGGCTGCCCCGCTCCGTGGTCCGGTCCCGGGGGCTGTTCCGGAGGCCGCGGCCACGCCCCCAGAATGCCCCCCGGGCCGAAACCACGCCCCATCGCCACCCCTGAAACGCCGCGCCCCGCCCCCTAAACGCCGCGTCATCCCAACACGGCCCCCGACACGCCCCCGACACGCCCCCGACAGGAAGCCCCAGGGACTCTGCGCGTGCCGGCGGCCTATGCAAAATAGGCGCGCCGGCACGCAGGGGTTTTAAAATTTGCCCCTTAGAGAATTGCCACTGCAGTGCTTATTACTATCATTAGTAGCATGGTATGTATTTAGGGGTAGATTTTAAAAGAAGCGCGATCAGCCTACTTTTGCTTGCGCATCAGACTCAAGCAAAAGTACGCTGGATTTTAGTAGATATGCGCGGAGCCGCGCGTATCCACTAAATCCTGGATCGGCGCGCGCAAGGCTATGGATTTTGTATAGCCTGCGCGCGCCGAGCCGCGCTGCCTCCCCCCGTTCCCTCCAAGGCCGCTCCGAAATCGGAGCGGCCTCGGAGGGAACTTTCCTTTGCCCTCCCTCACCTTACCCTCCCTTCCCCTACCTAACCCACCCACCCGGCCCTGTCTACACCCCCCCCTTACCTTTGTCGGGGGATTTACGCCTCCCGGAGGGAGACGTAAATCCCCGCGCGCCAGCGGGCCTGCTGCGCGCCGGGCCGCGACCTGGGGGCGGGTACGGAGGGCGCGGCCACGCCCCCGGGCCGTAGCCACGCCCCGTACCCGCCCCCAAAACGCTGCCGACACGCCCCCGCAACGCCGCGCGCTCCGGCCCCGCCCCCCCGACACGCCCCCCTCCGAGAACCCCGGGACGTACGCGAGTCCCGGGGCTCTGCGCGCGCCGGGAGGGCCTATGTAAAATAGGCTTCCCGGCGCGCAGGGCCCTGCTCGCGTAAATCCGCCCGGTTTTGGGCGGATTTACGCGAGCAGGGCTCTGAAAATCCGCCCCTTAATGTTTGGGTACCTTCCAGGTACTTGTGACTTGGATTGGCCACTAGAGATGTGAATCGTGTGCCAGATCGTCTTAACGATCAGATTCGGCTGGGGGGGGGGGGGGGGAAATCTGATTGTTAAGATATGTGAATTGGAATCGTTTCCGATTCCAATTCACATCGCTAATTTTTTTTTAGGGAGGCCCGCGCCACTAAAAAAAAACCCCACCCGACCCTTTAAATCGACCCCCCTTAGCCTCCCCCACCCTCCCGACCCTTTTTTTTTAGGTCCTTCGGTGCCATTTTAATTAGTGGCAGCCAAAATGGCGCCGATGGCCCGAGAGCGGGAGATCGCGCCAGGACCCCCCCCCCCCACTGGACCACCAGGTAACTTAACATTTTGGGGGGGTTCGGGAGGGTGGGGGAAGGGTAAGGAATTGGTTTTAAAGGGTCGGGTGGGTTTAGGGGTTGTTTTGGTGTGCCGGTTTTCCCGCCCTCCCCTAAATAATTCCCGTGCCCTATTTAACGATACAATACAAATGCCCCTGACGATAAATCGGGGGCATTTATATTGTATCGTGCACTCTAACGATTTAGGACGATTTTAAAATTATCTGACGATAATTTTAATCGTTCAAAAACGATTCACATCCCTATTGGCCACTGTTGGAAACAGGATGCTGGGCTTGATGGACCCTTGGTCTGACCCATTATGGCAATTTCTTATGTTCTTATGTTCAGTGATATTATAGCAATGCATTCTGGAATCAGTGGCAATGTCCAACATAAATTTTACTGACAACAAGGTGAAGCTGATAGCAATTCTTTACAGTCCAAATATTTATCTTTTGCTTTTTATAATACATTTGTGACCTTCTGCTTCCAGTAATGAGGTCCAAATTAGTCAAGTGAAGTCTAATATATAATTTAATTCTCACTCCTTTCAAATTGATCATTTTGGTTCCTTCGTCGTCCAATTATTCAGGAAGTTTCTAAGATTTCTTCCAATAGCTGGTTGAAAAGGATTCTAGCCCAAATTATACTAAACATTAGTGCTGTTACCTCAAGTTTCTCTCCCTCCTTCTTTCATACCCAAATGATATATTACAGCATCTCTCTCTAGTCTCCCCTTAGATCTCCTTTGAGATGATAGTGGATGCACCTGGATAGTGCCACTGGTCTTCTTCTCCATTCTTCTCTGGGTCTTCGATTCTTTCACAATGAAAAACCCACTACCTCCAATGTTAAAGAAAAACTGAGTCCCCAGGCCCCGGGGTACGCAGGGAAACTCAAACAGTTCTTAAATAAAAAAGGAAAACCCAACATGGAGGCAGGAAGGGTGGATAAAGCTTCCTCCTCACAAGAAAGAAAAATGTTTCCAAAATTCCTGGTTCAAAATTAGAGGAAGGCACTCTGTCTTCTTTCTTTACCCAGGTTTCAGCCCTAGAAAGCCCAAAGTCCTTCCCCAGGAAAAATAAACAAAAAGGAACAGCGAACCAGTCGTGCTGTACCAGGAGGGTCAACTAAGAAATCCATGCCTTAAAATGGTGGCAGGGGTTTATATGCTCTAAGAGTACACCATTCTCAGTCTCTCACATAGGGGAGTTACAACCCACATTACCTATTCTTTTATTCCCCCTATGCAAATAGAATACTCCTGTTGGTTTCTGGTATTGGTAGAATGCTGATGCGATCTCCACATTAAGTTTTAGTAGGCACATGCAAAATAGCATTATATGATTTCTTTCATGCATAACTCATGCCTACTAAGTAGAGATGTGAATCGGAACCGGAATCGGTTCGGATTCCGGTTCCGATTCACATGTGGTTTTTTTTCATTGGGCCCGATCGCGGTTTTGTTTATCGGCTGCGCCCGAGCCGATAAACAAAAAACCCACCCCAACCCTTTAAAACTAATACCTTAGCTTCCCCCACCCTCCCGACCCCCCCAAAAACTTTTTACAGGTACCTGGTGGTCCAGTGGGGGTCCCTGGAGCAATCTCCCGCTCCCGGGCCGTCGGCTGCCACTAATCAAAATGACGCCGATGGCCCTTTGCCCTAACCATGTGACAGGGTATCCGTGCCTTTGGGCGGACCCTGTCACATGGTAGGAGCACTGGATGGCCCGCGCCATCTTGTGCTCCTACCATGTGACAGGGGCTGACCAATGGCACCGATAGCCCCTGTGACATAGTAAGGGCAAAGGCTATCGGCGCCATTTTGATTACTGGCAGCCGATGGCCCGAGTTCAGGAGATCGCTCCCGAACCCCCGCTGGACCACCAGGGGCTTTTGGCAAGTCTTGGGGGACCCTCCTGACCCCCACAAGACTTGCCCAAAGTCCAGCGGGGGTCCGGGAGCGACCTCCTGCACTCAAACCATCGGCTGCCAGTATTCAAAATGGCGCTGATAGCCTTTGCCTTTACTATGTCACAGGGGCTACTGGTGCCATTGGTCAGCCCCTGTCACATGGTAGGAGCACAAGATGGTGCCGGCCATCCAGTGCTCCTACCATGTGACAGGGTCCGGCCAATGGCACGGATACCCTGTCAGATGGTAAGGGCAAAGGGCCATCGGCGCCATTTTGATTAGTGGCAGCCGATGGCCCGGGAGCGGGAGATCGCTCCAGGGACCCCCACTGGACCACCAGGTACCTGTAAAAGGTTTTTGGGGGGGTCGGGAGGGTGGGGGAAGCTAAGGGATTAGTCTTAAAGGGACGGGGTGGGTTTAGGGGTTATTTTTGTGTGCCGTTTTTCCCGCCCTCCCCCCAAACGATAAGAGAACCCCCACAATCAATATCGTGGGGTTTTCCTATCATTTTGGGGGAACCCCCGATTTCTGACGATTTTGAAAATATCGTCCGATATTTTCAATCGTCCGAAGCCCGATTCACATTCCTACTACTAAGACCTAAAATTTAACACCGACTCAGACCAGGGGCTACATTTATAGTGTACATGCCACTTCTTAAATAACTTGTGACTGACAAAAGTGAAAAAGCCATTTAGCACAGGTGATTTCTTCTCTCAAACCCCCTCCCTGCCCAACATAAGTTGGAAACCCCCAGCTCCCCAGATCTTCCTAATTCCCCCTTCCCCTTCCTCTTCCATTTCTCCACACATAAGAAGTATTATGGGGGCTTTGAAGTCCCATCATAACATATCCTCACATACAAACACAAGAACAATTAAAAGGGGTAGGAGGTTGGCAGTCCCAACATAATGCACATCCCCACCCAATGGATCAAGGGTCCTCCATGCGCAGACATCAATCTCCACCCCATGGAATCCCCTTTCAGCCTAAAAGTCTAGGGGATTCCATGCCCTAACCTTATCCCTAGGTCTCCCACCCACTCTGTGCCACGACATCAACTTCACAACCATATCACTAGGCCCCAACAATGATTAGAGTATGAAAGAGCAGGACTTGCTCCCTTTCCACTTCTGGTAATTTAAATAATAATGCTGGATGATCTCCTGTACATGCGTGAGAGGCAAAACATTGCAAAAGAACAACTGGTACCATTTTCAATATTGCTGAGCTGGGCAGAAGGAAGTCCTGCACTCTCCTACACTAGTTTCATTTGATCCTCAGCAGAAGGGGCAAGAAATGGGGGACCTACTAAGGGAGAGCCTGGAGGTGATGTTGGCGTATGGCGGTGCATTGATGCTTGGGGTGAGGAAGCCCTGGGGTGATGTAAGGGCATGGAGGCCCTTGGTGTTTGGTTGGGGATCCTGGAATGATACTGAGGCATGGAACATCCTTGATCTTGGGTTCGAGGCAGCCTGTTATTGGGGCATGGAGGCCCATTGATCCTTCAATTTGAGGGTGGGGGAGAGTTTTAGGCTTAGGTTATCAAATCCCCATGATTGTTCTTGTGTGTGTTACTGGAGGGGGGTGACATGCTGGAATCAAAAAGCACCGTCATTGTTCCTACATGTGTGAGGGACTGGGAGTGATGTCTGGGCTGCCAGGTGTCTCTAATTTGTGTCAAAGAGAGGTGAAGGCTTGTGGGAAGAATGATCAGGACTGCCGGGCCTTTCAACTTGTGTCAGGGGAACTGAAATCTCCAATGCTACTTGGCACCCACTTTAGGGTAGTTAGCATGGTGGATTTCACTATTCGCTTTTTTTGCATGCCCAATTGCCCATTATAGGGGTTTCATTTTAGTGGAGGCACAGAAATGTAGTGCATCCCACGTTATGGGCATGTTAGTGTGCTTATTAAATATTTACTGACAAGCCATTAAGCCCGTTTTGGGCTACATTAAATTTTTTTTTCAGTCCATTTTCGAACACAGCACCTTTCTACACTTTTTCTCCCTCACTACCCCTTCCCCTCGTTCACTCACCCCCTTCCCTCCACTCAGTCTTACTCACCCTCTGTCTCCCACTGCCTCCCTCCCCTCACTCTCACCTCCCTCCCCTTCCCTCAGTCACTCCCCACCCTCTCTCAATCCCATCCCCTCTCCCTCAGCCCTCCTCCACTCTTTTTCTCTGCTCCACAACTTCTTACCCTTCCACTTACTCACATCCCTCTGTCTCTCACCTCCCCCACATTCTCCCCCTCATTTTCCCTCTCCCCTCTCTCCCACCCCATACCTCCCTCCCCTCTCTCCCACCACTCTCCTCCCTCCCCTCCCCTCCACTCTCTCTCCTCCCTCTCACCTCCCTCCTCTCACTCTCTCCTCCCTCCCCACCGAGTTCGCTGCTCCTCGCTGACGCTACTGGCCGCCGCTCCTCATCGCCGCCATGTTGATATCCAGCTGACGCTTGCAGCCCGTAACAATGGGCTACTCTGACCCTCCCACCCCTCCCTCTCTCCCCTCCCTCTCCCTCCCACCCCTCCCTCTCATCCTCTCCCCCTCCCACCCCTCCCTCTCCCCTCTCCCCCACTCTCACCCCCTCCCTCACTCACCCTCTCCCCCTCACTCTCACCCCTCCCCCCTCACTCTCACCCCTCCCCCTCACTCCCCTCCCTCTCCCTGCCTCCCTCTCACCCCTCCCACCCCTCCCTCTCCCCTCTCCCCCACTCTCACTCCCTCCCTCACTCACCCTCTCCCCCTCACTCTCACCCCCTCCCCCTCACTCCCCCTCCCTCTCCCACCCCTCCCTCTCTCTCCCTGCCTCCCTCTCACTCTCTCCTCCCTCCCACCTCTCCCTCTCCCTCTCACCCTCCTCCCTTCCACCCCCATTCACTCTCACCCTCCTCCTCCCACCCCCCACTCACTCCCACCCCCCACTCACTCACCTTCCCTCCTCTCACCCCTCCCCTCACTCTCTCACCCCGCCCCTCACTCTCTCACCCCTCACTCTCACCCTCCCTCCACTATCTCACCCCTCCCCTCACTCTCACCCTCCCTCCCTCCCCTCACTCTCACTCTCTCCTCCCTCACCACTGGGTTCGCTGCTTCTCGCCGATGCCGCTACTGCTCGCTGCCACCTCTACTGCCCCTCGCCAATGCCGCCGCTGCTACAGCTCCTCGATGATACCGCTGCCGCCGCTACAGCTCCTCTACAGCTCCGCTACAGCTCTCTACTGCGCATTTGCAGCACGTCAGTCAAGCTTCATTTATTAGGTTGATATGTGTGCTAAAACCTTAGTGCAAGTTTTAATGCATAGCCTCATACACGGTGCATGCTAATGGTGGGTTGTCAGACAAAAACAGTATGAGGCTAGGGATGTGAATCGTTTTTTGATGATTTAAAATATCATCCGATATATTTTAAATCGTCAAAAATCGTTAGAGCCGAGATACAATAACAATTCCCCCGATTTATCATCAAAAAATCGTAAATCAGGGGAAGGGGGAGGGGAAGGGGGACGCGGGAAAACCGGCACACTAAAACAACCCTAAAACCCACCCCCACCCTCCCGAACCCCCCCAAAATGCCTTAAATTACCTGGGGTCCAGAGGAAGGGTCCCGGTGTGATCTTTTACTCTCGGGCCTCCGGTGCGTTGTAGAAATGGCGCCGGCGCTACCTTTGCCTTGTCATATGACAGGTCAAAGGTAGCGCCGGCGCCATTTTGTTTTTTGTCCCCCGACATCAGGAGCGTAGGAGATCGCTCCCGGACCCCCGCTGGACCCCCAGGGACTTTTGGCCAGCTTGGGGGGGACTCCTGACCCCCACAAGACTTGCCAAAAGTCCAGCGGGGGTCCGGGAATGACTTCCTGCACGCGAATCGTTTTTCCGTACAAAATGGCGCCAGCCATACGCCGTAGAAAATGATCTGCTACCCAAAGAGGAATGTTTTATTTTTTTTCACAGGCAGAAGACGCAAATACTATCTACCTTCAGAATGTAAATTTCTTTTGACCACATGACATTTCAGAGAATTCTTCAATGAAAAAGAACCAAAACCATTCAAAATTTTAAGTGCCAAAACCAATTTCTTGAACCTACATCGGTCTACAATAGATAGCCAATGCAAATCCAACAACAAAGGTTTGGCCGTAGTTCTCCAAGCTCTTCTTTGCCGACTGACGCCATCAGTTAATTCAACTGTTGTACTCAAAATGGTACCCTCCACTTGGGAGGTTGCACAGGCGTTAATTAACGCCAGTGCAATGACTCAGGCGGACGACATCAGTTAGTGAAGAAGAGCTGAAGAACAAAGATGCCGAAGAGGAGCTCCGAGGCCTGGGCTCATGGTCTGGGCATGACCTGGGCCTAGGCCCTGGTCTGGGCCATGGCCCAGGTGTTGGAACTCAGCCTCCAGGCTGGGCCTCGGCATTGGGCCTGGGACGGGTCTTAGACTCCTCATTGAGACCTGGCCTGTGGGGTGGGCCATGGTGTCAGAACTGGGCCAGGGCCCTGGTCTAGACTGAGGACCAGACATCTGGAATGGGCCTCTGGGTTAGTCCCTGGCACAGGATCTGGGTCTGGGCTGAGGCCCTTGGTTCAGGACCTTGCCTCCAGGTCTGGTTGCGACATTAAGCCTGGGTCAGGGCTGAGGCCCTGGTGTTGAGACCAGGCCAGGATGCAGTATCAGATTTAGTAACTATGGTGAGGAGTCATTGGGAAATTTCCTGGGCCTGGGCCTTTGCTCTGGTCTCGGCCTAGATCCCGACATTGGCCAGAGCCTAGGCAGAGACCCCGGCATTATGATCAGGCTTAGGCCACAGCCCCTTTGACAGGTTGCGACTTATACCCAGGCAAGGCATAGGCTTTGAGTCTAGGCCTAGGCCTAGGCCCAGGCCCAACTGTTAACTTTTTTTTTTAACAGGTTTTTAAAATAAAACAAGATTCCAACAAAATGTTTCAGAATTTAACTTGTTCCATTTTGAAAACAATCTGAAACAAAATGGTAAATTTTGTCTCATTCCCTATTTTGTTTCTCTCGAATACCTATCCCTATTATATACAATTTATATATATAGAGAGAGAGAGACAGAACAAGAGAGAGATTGAGTTCTACTGAGTCTCTAATAAACAGCATATCAACTAATTTAAGTGAGTAAAGAAAAAAGTAGATATAGTTGGATTCCAATTATAAAAACCAAGGCACCATTTTGTAGGTGTGGATTTTGAGTTGTCCTTTCCAGGAGATATCATGCTTTCATGATTGCTCCTCACTTTTGTTTGTTTTTTTGAGAAAAGAACCTTTGGGTTTCTTAGCAAGCAGCTTGGATATGGAATAGAAGACAAGATAACTTTTGTCCTCTTAGAGAATCCAGCTTTTAACTCTTTTGTTTGGAGGAAGAATTTCTATCTACTTTTCTTTCATCATTTTGGGTTATTGTTGAAAAATTGTTTTATTTTTACCATTCATCATTGGGATCCAGGGGCTCTGAGAATGTCATCCTAAGAGAGAGTAGGAGTTTGTCATTTAAAGAGGCTCAATAACCTTCAAGAGGTCACTGAATGAATGAGTCCTCATTCATTCCTTAGAGGAGGAGAAATTGGACTTTGGAGAAGGTCAGAGGCATCCATCTGGTGTTAAGCACTATACTATCACCTGGATACTGAAGAGAGAAATGGAGAGATACCATTCAGGTATCAACAAGAACAGTGAGGAGATGAGATTGGGAAGTAGGTAGTACATTCTATTCATCTGGAAAAAGGTATCCTTAAATTTGGGAGGGAGCTTCTAAACTACTCTTAATTGGCCAAGGATCAAGAATGAAATAAAAGATACATTAAGAGTTACAAAGTCACAGATTTATCGAGGAGCTAAACATGTACATGGATTGGACTGCATGACAAATTGGAATAGTAAGAATGACTATTTATAACATCAATTGTCAGTAAAGTGAAATTGGAAACCACAGTCAGCTTCCAGCATGAATATTACTACTGTATACAAAGACTGTCTTAACAATGCTCAGGGCCATGGAGAGAAGTATGCCCTCCACCCCTGACAGGGAATCTTGTAAGTCAGTGAGAGACTTAATAACTGTGTGAGAATTGTAACTATCTTATGCCTGTGGAAAGTAAAGGTGACCCTTGAGCTCCATAGGGAGGTTAATAACCAAGGGGCTACATATAGCTATATCTATATCTAGATAGACAGGTATAGATAGATATTGTCCCATAGATAGATAGATAGTGACATTCTCTATTTTCTAGCTCTTAAACCTGAAATTACTTTAGAGCCTTTATGAATATTTAATTATCATAAGAAGTCATTTATGACAGATGAACAAGGGAAGAAGACTAGTTACTGGAACTAGCAGCCTGGCTTTGCAGTTTAATCAGATATTGGCCTTATGTTGCCAAATCAGAAGTCAAATTCTCAAAAAAATGCTTGATTTAGAAAATGTCTGCAACAATATTAGTTTTGTACTCATTAGAGATGTGAATCGTGTGATCGATCGTCTTAACAATCGATTTCGGCTGGGGGGGGGGGAATCGGATCGTCGCAGTTTGGGTTTTTAAAATATCGTGTAAATCGTGTAAATCGTGTAAATCGAAAACCGGCACACTAAAACATCCCTAAAACCCACCCCGACCCTTTAAAATAAATCCCCCACCCTCCCGAACCCCCCAAAATGCCTTAAATTACCTGGGGTCCAGTGGGGGGGTCCCGGTGTGATCTTCCACTCTCGGGCACACTAAAACAACCCTAAAACCCACCCCGACTCTTTAAAATAAATCCCCCACCCTCCCGAACCCCCCCAAAATGCCTTAAATTACCTGGGGTCCAGAGAAAGGGTCCCGGTGTGATCTTTTACTCTCGGGCCTCCGGTACATTGTAGAAATGGCGCCGGCGCTACCTTTAGGGCAAAGGTAGCGCCGGCGCCATTTTGTTTTTTTGTCCTCCGACGTCAGGAGCATAGGAGATCGCTCCCGGACCCCCGCTGGGCCCCCAGGGACTTTTGGCCAGCTTGGGGGGGGGGGCCTCCTGACCCCCACAAGACTTGCCAAAAGTCCAGCGGGGGTCTGGGAACGACTTCCTGCATGCGAATCGTTTTTCCGTACAAAATGGCACCTTCCACTCAGTTAGTTTCTAACCCAATCAGTTACTCTAGGATCCATATCAAGGACGCTCAGTTTTTTTTATGTCTTCTGTGTGGAACTGTGTCAAAGACCTTAGCGCTCTCCCTTGATCCAACTCTCTGGTCACCCATTCAAAGTAATTGATCAGATTCATCTGACAAGATTTACCTCTTGTAAAATCATGCTGCCATGAATCATGCAATCCATTGGCTTCCAGAAACTGCACTATCCTCTGTTTTAGCAGCGATTCCTTTAATTTGCTCACCACAGAGGTCAGACTAACTGTCCCATTGTTCGCAGCCTCCTCTTTACTTCTACGTTTATGACTAGGAACCACATCCGCCCTTTTCCAGTCCTCCAGAACTACTAAGGAAGCATTAAAAAGGTCATCCAGTGAAGCTGTCAGGTCTTCTCTAATTTTCCTGAATACCTTCGGATGTATCCCATCTGGCCCCATCACTTTATCTGCTTAAAGTTTAGTTAGCTTTTCATGAACACGCTGTTCTGAAAAATGATTGAGTTCTACTTCACTTCTAATCTTTTTTGTGCTCCTTTTATGTGGTCCTGCTCCAGGTTCTTCCATAGTAAACACTGAACAGAAATATTTGATAAGCAATTTTGCTTTTTCCTCGTCAGCCCCTACATATTCCTCCCCTTCACCTCTGAGTCTTACAATGCCACTTTTGCACTTTCTTCTATCACTAACAAAGCTAAAAAAAAGTCTTGACCCCTCCCATTTTACCATAAACGTTTGCATGCAGTCTAACAGTGCATGTACTGTTTCCTGCTGCAAAAAGTACATGCACAGTCAAACTATGATTGAGAGACAATGCATTTCCCAATTGGTGGGGAGGGGAAGAGGTCAGGGGAGTGACTTTATGCAAGTACATACCTTTTTTACTGGTTGATTTAACGAGGCCTTACAGGTAAACTATATAGCTGGGCTTTTTATGTTTTCCAAGTATTATTAAAATATTTAGGGTCAATTTTTAAGCTGCTAGCCTTGGTGTCCCAGACTTTGCACAAACGTTTGAAAGGAAAATGTACGCATACTTTCTTTCAGTGCACAGTGCCCAGCTGGTGTGTCACAGCATACCTCTGCTGTAAACGTATGCCCCCATCCACAGAGAGAAGACAGGAGTGGGTCGCAGCACCATTGCTATAAGTAGCAAAGTCTTCCTTTCTATTTCCTCACACCAGGTCCTGTGCACTATGGCTCCCCATCAGCAGGAGAAATCAGAAAGCAGTGCTTCCTACCTGCTGCTGCTGCCGTCTCCTCCTTTCTCAGCTTCCCACTAAAGTGAAACTGTATGGGGCCAGTCTTGCCTCTCAAATCTGCTTCACTTTTTGAAGGGGTTAATAAACATGTAATAAAGGTGAACCGGTAGATGTTGTGTTTTTGGCTTTTCAGAAGGCGTTTGACAAAGTTCCTCATGAGAAGCTTCGAAGAAAAGTAAAACTCATGGGATAGGTGGCAATGTCCTTTCATGGATTACAAACTGGATAAAAGACAGGAAACAGAGTAGAAGAAAATGTTGTGTCCCACGGCCGTGGCGCCCCACGACCGCGGGCCCCCTACCTGAGTCACGGCGCTCTCTCGCTGCGGGAGCCCCGGGGAGGGCTCCGATGGTCCGGAGGCTGTGCCCACGCGGCCTCCGGACCTGCTCGCTGCAAGGGAAGCCGTCCTGCTTCCCCCTTTGCAGCATCTAGCGGCGTCTCCCCTCCACGGGGGAGATTCAAGATGGCCGCCGCCATCCTTAGGCACGAGGCCGTGCCTCCTCCACTGATTTAAAGGGACCTAATCCCTTTAAATGGCTTCACCTGTCTTCTATCAGGCAGAGCAGAGGAAGTATATAAGGCAGCTTCCTCTGCTCACCAGCGACTTGGCAACGTCCCCTAGCACTGTCTAGTCTGCTTGCTTCGGTGAGTCTTCAAGCTTGGACCTTGTTCCTGTTCCGTCTTGACGTTCCCGGTTCCTGACTTCGGATTGGACTTGGTGACTCTCTGGCGTGTGACTTTGGACTGGCAAGCGGTGATCCTTCGGTGAATGACCTCGGACTGGTGAGCAACGACCCTCTGGCACCCGACCTAGGACTCTTTCCAAACCACCGTCTCCAAAGACCCGCCTAAGTCCCAGCGGTCCAGGTCCTTACGGGCTCCTCCTGGGGGGACCACGGACTTCCAGGGTAAAGCTCCAGTCAGCCCTTGCACCGACTCTCTGACCTCTCAAAGGTCCACCTAAGCCCCAGTGGTCTGGGTCCCTACGGGCTCCTCCTGGGGGGACCACAGGCTTCCAGTAGTGAAGACACAGTGCCTCATCTTGTCTCTTCATTGCCTCCGCGCTCACCTCAGTCTCCTGTGCCAAGGGTCAGCTGGTCCTGCCTCCTGTTCTGCCTCGCCATCCGACGAAAGAACCTACGGAGCCTCCGAAAGGTATACCATCCTCCCATCGGCCAAGGGTCCACAAGCCTGAGCATAACAGAAAACGGTTAATTTTCTCAGTGAAAAAGGGTAAACAGTGGAGTGCCTCAGGGATCTGTATTGAGACCCCTGCTTTTCAATATATTTATAAATGATCTGGAAAGGAATACGACAAGTGAGGTTGTCAAATTTGCAGATGATACAAAATTATTCAGAGTAGTTAAATCACAAGCAGATTGTGATAAATTGCAGGAGGACGTTGTGAGACTGGAAAATTGGTCATCCAAATTGCAGATGAAATTTAATGTGGACAAGTGCAAGGTGTTGCATATAGGGAAAAATAAACCTTGCTGTGGTTACACGATATTAGGTTCCATATTAGGAGCTACCACCCAAGAAAGAGATTTAGGCACATTAGTGGATAATGCATTGAAATTGTCAGCTCAGTGTGTTGCAGCAGTCAAAAAAAGCAAACAGAATGTTAGGAATTATTAGGAAAGGAATGGTGAATAAAACGGAAAATGTCATAATGCCTCTGTATCGCTCTATGGTGAGACCACACCTTGAATACTGTGTACAATTCTGGTCCCGCATCTCAAAAAAGATATAGTTGCAATGAAGAAGGTACAGAGAAGGGCGACCAAAATGATAAAGGAGATAGAACAGCTCCCCTATCAGGAAAGACTAAAGAGGCTTGGGCTGTTCAGCTTGGAGAAGAGACAGCTGAGGGGGGATATGATAGTGTTCTTTAAAATCATGAGAGTTCTAGAATGGGTAAATAAATGTGAATTGGTTATTTACTGTTTCAGATAATAGAAGGACTAGGGGCACTCCATGAAGTTCACTTGTAGCACATTTAAAACTAATTGGAGGAAATTATTTTTCACTCAACGCACAATTAAGCTCTGGAATTTGTTGCTAGGGGATGTGGTTAGTACAGTTAGTGTAGCTGGGTTTAAAAAAGGTTTGGATAAGTTCTTGGAGGAGAAGTCCATTAACTGCTATTAATCAAGTTGACTTAGAAAATAGCCACTGATATTACTAGCAACAGTAACATGGAATAGACTTAGATTTTGGGTACTTGCCAGGTACTTATAGCCTGGATTGGCCAGTGTTGGAAACTAGGGATGTGAATCGTGTCCTCGATCGTCTTAACGATCGATTTCGGCTGGGAGGGGGAGGGAATCGTATTGTTGCCGTTTGGGGGGGTAAAATATCGTGAAAAATCGTTAAAAATCGTGAAAAATCGAAAAATCGAAAAATCGAAAAACCGGCACATTAAAACCCCCTAAAACCCACCCCCGACCCTTTAAATTAAATCCCTCACCCTCCCGAACCCCCCCCCCAAATAACTTAAATAACCTGCGGGTCCAGCGGCGGTCCGGAACGGCAGCGGTCCGGAACGGGCTCCTGCTCTGAATCTTGTCGTCTTCAGCCGGCGCCATTTTCCAAAATGGCGCCAAAAAATGGCGGCGGCCATAGACGAAAAAGATTGGACGGCAGGAGGTCCTTCCGGACCCCCGCTGGACTTTTGGCAAGTCTCGTGGGGGTCAGGAGGCCCCCCACAAGCTGGCCAAAAGTTCCTGGAGGTCCAGCGGGGGTCAGGGAGCGATTTCCCGCCGCGAATCGTTTTCGTACGGAAAATGGCGCCGGCAGGAGATCGACTGCAGGAGGTCGTTCAGCGAGGGGCCGGAACCCTCGCTGAACGACCTCCTGCAGTCGATCTCCTGCCGGCGCCATTTTCCGTACGAAAACGATTCGCGGCGGGAAATCGCTCCCTGACCCCCGCTGGACCTCCAGGAACTTTTGGCCAGCTTGTGGGGGGCCTCCTGACCCCCACGAGACTTGCCAAAAGTCCAGCGGGGGTCCGGAAGGACCTCCTGCCGTCCAATCTTTTTCGTCTATGGCCGCCGCCATTTTTCGGCGCCATTTTGGAAAATGGCGCCGGCTGAAGACGACAAGATTCAGAGCAGGAGCCCGTTCCGGACCGCTGCCGTTCCGGACCGCCGCTGGACCCGCAGGTTATTTAAGTTATTTGGGGGGGGGTTCGGGAGGGTGGGGGATTTAATTTAAAGGGTCGGGGGTGGGTTTTAGGGGGTTTTAGTGTGCCGGCTCACGATTCTAACGATTTATAACGATAAATCGTTAGAATCTGTATTGTATTGTGTTCCATAACGGTTTAAGACGATATTAAAATTATCGGACGATAATTTTAATCGTCCTAAAACGATTTACATCCCTATTGGAAACAGGATGCTGGGCTTGATGGACCCTTAGTCTGACCCAGTATGGCAATCTCTTATGTTCTTTTGCCAGCAGATTTCCTGAAACTATGTGGCCTCAAACAGTTCTGACTTCAGCCGGAAGCTGGAAGAGGAGGATAAAGTAGCAGCAGCAAACGATAAGTAGCACTGTTCTCTAATGAAGATGATCCCAAGGAAAAGAGGGAATGCTGGGGAGGGAGTCAGGGGGAAGAGAAGTGGTGCTACCAGGAGTTGGGAAAGATAGAACAAGGGTGGTACCAGGGGTGAGGAGAAGGGAAGAACTCGTGGTGATGCAAAGGGGTGGGAGGGAAGGGATAGCAATGATCTCAAAGGGTGGAAGGGAAGGGATGAGATGGTGGTGATGTGAAGCAGAGGGAGGGAAGGTGGTGATGCCAGATGGTAGGAGAAGAGAAGGAAAGGTATGGTAATGATCCCAGGGTGGGAGGGAAGAGAAAGGAAGATGATGACTAGGGATGGGATGAAAGGGAAGGAAAGGGAAGAGGTGATGCCAGATGATGTTAGGATAGGGGATATGGAAAGGAAGATAATTAGTGCTGCCAGGGAATGGGAAGGAAAGGGAAGGTGATAATACCAGGGGAGGGGGGCAGAGGGAAGTGGTGCTGCCTCGGGGTCGAAGAGGGAAGGAAAGTGATGATGACAGGAGGTGAGGAGGAGGAAGGGATGCTACCAGATGGGAGGGAAAGCAGGTTATGATGCCATTGGGTGGGCAAGGGAAGGTATGATGCAAGATGCATAGGGGAGGGAGAGAGCGAAGGAAAAGTGGTGATGCCAGGATGTGGGAGGGAAGGGAAGATGATGCCAGTGAAGAAGGAGAGGGAAGAGAAGAGAAGGTGGTGTTGCCAGGGATTTGGGGAGAGGGAAGTGGTGATGGCAGTGGGTGAAAGTGGTGATGTCAAGAGGTGGTGTTGCGACCATCGCTGCCCGACATCTCCACTACGCCCTCCTTACCTCCTCGGCGACTCCCTCTTGCTCAAGTGGAAGGCTGGCTGCCGCGGCGTCTTCTGCCGACTGCCTCCAGTGTCCCCAGAACTGCTTGACGCTGCACACCACCATGTTTCCTAGCAGCCTAAGGGCGAGCGCGCGGTGCAGCCCCGACTGAAGTACCAGCAAGGGTGCGAACCTCAGGGGTCTCCCCCTGTGGTGATGTCATCTTTACCGGATACTTAAGGTCTCTGATAACGCTAGCGTATCGAGTTAGCAGGGAGTTGGATACGTACAAGGAGTTCTAGGACTTCGGGTTCTCTCCAAGCTACTCTGCCTCCTCGGACTTACTAGGGGTACCCACTCCTCGGGGGCCTCGCTTTCTCTTTGCTTTTCAGATCACAGTCTGGAACCGGTACTCGCTCCTCGAGGGCCCTCGTTCCCTGACTCGCTTCTGAATACCACTTCTGCCAGGAAGACACCGCTGCCTACAACACCAGTGAGTTACCATCTCTCTCTCAGAGCTTTCCCTGGAACCAGGTACTCGCTCCTAGAGGGCCTAATCCTTTCCAGCTCCTGGGCTGCTTCATGAGACCATTGTGCAAGGTGATGCATATAGGGAAAAATAACCCATGCTATAATTACACAATGTTGGGTTCCATATTAGGTGCTACAACCCAAGAAAGAGATCTAGGTGTCATA
This sequence comes from Rhinatrema bivittatum, assembly GCF_901001135.1. Taxonomy (NCBI): domain Eukaryota; kingdom Metazoa; phylum Chordata; class Amphibia; order Gymnophiona; family Rhinatrematidae; genus Rhinatrema; species Rhinatrema bivittatum. The sequence goes on from NC_042615.1 coordinate 52,830,632, forward strand.
GTGGATAACACATTGAAATCGTCGGTGCAGTGTGCTGCAGCAGTCAAAAAAGCAAACAGAATGTTGGGAATTATTTGAAAGGGAATGATGAATAAAACAGAAAATGTCATAATGCCTCTGTATCGCTCCATGGTGAGACCTCACCTTGAACACTATGTACAATTCTGGTCGCCGCATCTCAAAAAAGATATAATTGCGATGGAGAAGGTACAGAGAAGGGCTACCAAAATGATAAGGGGAATGGAACAACTCCCCTATGAGGAAAGACTAAAGAGGTTAGGACTTTTCAGCTTGGAGAAGAGACGACTGAGGGGGGATATGATAGAGGTGTTTAAAATCATGAGAGGTCTAGAACGGGTAGATGTGAATCGGTTATTTACTCTTTCGGATAGTAGAAAGTCTAGGGGGCACTCCATGAAGTTAGCATGGGGCACGTTTAAAACTAATCGGAGAAAGTTCTTTTTTACTCAATGCATAATTAAACTCTGGAATTTGTTGCCAGAGGATGTGGTTAGTGCAGTTAGTATAGCTGTGTTTAAAAAAGGATTGGATAAGTTCTTGGAGGAGAAGTCCATTACCTGCTATTAAGTTCACCTAGAGAATAGCCACTGCCATTAGCAATGGTAACATGGAATAGACTTAGTTTTTGGGTACTTGCCAGGTTCTTGTGGCCTGGATTGGCCACTGTTGGAAGCAGGATGCTGGGCTTGATGGACCCTTGGTCTGACCCAGTATGGCATTTTCTTATGTTCTTATGTTCTTAAGGTTCTGTTCCTGAACTCTGCATACCCTGCCTACTCACTATCTTCAGTTTCTCTACAGCTCAGTTATCCGAGAACGCTGTTCCAGTATCTGAGAGACTACATCCCAGCCGGCATTACCAGCTCACTACTGCCACCTCTGGTAGTTCAATATACTGTTTAATAAAAGAACTAGTGTGTGTCTGTCTCCAAACTCTGAGCCTAACCGGTGGTCCCTCTCGGGATCTTCCCCCGGGGGGGGGGGGGGGGCATGGTCATCTGCCACCGGCCCAAGGATCCACCCACAACTACCACGAACACTAACAGGTGGAAGTTGGAAGGATGATGTAATTGGATAGGGATGACACGAAGCATTGGGAGAGAAGGGAAGGTAATGTTGTCCAGGAGGTATGGCAGAGGGAAGCTGTTGATAACTAGTGGGGGGATGGAAGGTGATGATATGTTGCAACAAAGTGAACCCAATGCTGGGTGATCCTTGACATAAAAAAAGTTGGGAACCGTACTGGGAATAATGTACATTGGTTTGAAACTTCAGTCTATCTTTGAAGCCAAAACTCTCTTCGGGGGAATGTCACCACCCAGTCTGGCTAAAAGTACACGTGCTGGGGGACCTTGTGCTCACTTTTAGCTAGATTGAGGGAGGATGGTTTTCAGGCAGTCAGTTTACCCGTGTAAATTACTATTTACCCATAGTCAATAGCTTGAAAAATGGGCTCCCCATGCATAAGTAATATCCATCTCTCTGATAACCCCCCTCCCCCCCCCCCCCCACACACACACTAACTTTGTTCTGTTCCCTATGGGCCAAATTTTAAAACGTACGCACGGGCATAGATTTGTGCACGCAACTCTGCGCGCACAAATCTGTGCCCGATTTTATAACTTGTGCGTGCCATCGTGCGCATGTTATAAAATCCGGGGTCAGCGTGCGCAAGGGGGTGCACACTTGTGCACCTTGCGTGCGCCGAGCCCTAGGGGAGCCCCAATGGCTTTCCCTATTCCCTCCGAGGCCGCTCCGAAATCGGAGCGGCCTCGGAGGGAACTTTCCTTCTGCCATCCCCGGCAGGCAAATGGCCACTGTGCCTGGAGGCTCCGGACCCACCCCGCCCCCTTTTTCAAGCCCCAGGACATACGCGCATCCCGGGGCTTGCTCGCGTCGCTGAGCCTATACAAAATAGGCTCGGCGCGCCCAGGGGAAGGTTTTCGGGGATACACGCGTAACCCTTTGAAAACCTGCCCCTATGTGTACCATGTGGTTGCAGTAAATCCTGCTGTTATAATTTATTTATGTAAATTAGAAAAATAACACATGCGGCATTGCATTATTCAAAAACTTGCAAAAGCATTCTAAGAGTGTTAACAAATCGATATACATACCATTAGTGTAACACCCCTCTGGGTATGTACACAGCAGGAAGGAAAACCACCGCAGAAAATAAAGATACAGTTTCTTAAATTACACCCCAATGGAAATGTAATAGCAGATTTTTTTGTTTTTAAAACTTAAGGGAAGAAACAGTAGTCTGGAGCAATCAGGTCCAGTGTAGTCTGCCCAGGTCCCCAGTAGCCCAGCACCCTGCCCTGCAGTATAATAATATCAATAACTACGCTTCTCACAGCAAAGTGAGAAAACCTTCACGTTTACTGAGTAACACTCAACCTGGGTAAAATCCAGAAACTGGTGGTGGTAAATGTAATAAATAATATGGAAGTAATTCAAGAATGGCAGTGAACAGAATATGTATAGAGAGGATGCTGAAGAAATCACAAGCAAATATCTTTTTTTTCAGTTTCTGTAGCAACCTGAATGTGCATGCCAGAGTAAAGCATAAGTGAATGGAGCATGCCTTAGAAAACCAGCAGTATGAAATCCTATGTACTTAGAGATTTATTTATTAGTATGCAAGCAAAAAGATAAATTTCTAGTCTCTGGTGAAGTTTACTGAGAAATAATCCCTAAACTAACTAGCTAAATATAAGGCCTTTTCTCTCACTCATAGAAGTGATTGTTAAAATTTTCAACTGTGTTAACAGTCAGGGGTTGAGCTATAGCTCCTGCTTCTGAGACAAGCTGTAAGAAGTTACTAGAACTTTTAACTCAGTGAGCCTGGTCTCCAGGCCTGTATTTATTTATTTATTTGTTTGTTTGTTTATTTATTTATTTAAAAGCATTTTTAAGTCGCACACTCCACAGATCATGGTGGCATACAACGTAACCTACACAATAAAATACACAAACAAACAAAAAAACAGAAAAAAATGAAAACACATGGCATCAAATTAACCTTCAGTGGCAAATACATATGTTTTCCTCAAAGGAGCTGATTCATTTATTAATATATAGGTCTACACATTTTAACTGAATCTTATATTCTCAAGCAGTGTTAGTCTTCAAAGGCTGCTTTAAATAGCCAGGTTTTAAAAGATATTTTAAATTCTTTAAAATCAGTCATTGTGTTGACTTCAGTAGGCGCAGTGCTGCATAGCCTCGGCCCGGCAACAGATAATAGCCTTGTCACTAACCAACCACAAATGGGCCTGAGTTATAGATGGTACATCAAGAAGTCCACTGTGGGCAGAACATAATACACTGTGGGATATATGAATGCAGGTTAGCGCCAAGCCAGACTATTTCTGGGTTATATATAATCTTTTGTATTAAAGTAAATATTTTGTATTGTATCCTCTGTTGGATAGGAAACCAATGGACTTCTTTTAGTGCTGGGATTATATGATCATAATTTGATGTTCCTTTTAAAATTCTGGCTTCAGAGTTCTGTAGTAGATGGAATGCTCTAATATGGGTAGCAGGAATTCCCAAAAGTAGGGAATTACAATAGTCAAAACCATTAAAGAGAAGAGTCTGGCAAGTAATCCAAAGATCAACAGGTTCGAACTTTGGTTTAAGCTTTTTTAGGATCCTCAATTTAAAGTATCCGCTTTTTAACTGATTCTTAATATGTGGAATCATGGGCAGTCTCCTATCCAGGTAAACCCCAAGATCTCTAACCAATAAGAAACTTTCTATATCCAGACCATCAGTGTTCGTTCGGTGTGATAGGTACAAAATCTCTGTTTTAGATGGATTTAAAGATAGCAGATTGTGAGAAAGCCATTTCTGAATGGCGATTAGGTAAATCCCTAATTCTTGCATGGAGGATGAGATGGAATATTTAATGGGAAATAATAACTGATTATCATCAGGATTTATTCTGAAATTTACTCCTAATCCTTCCAGCAATTTACATAAAAGGGATAGATATACATTGAATAAAGTGGCAGAGATAGTTGAGCTTTGTGAAACTCTTCTGTTCGTGTCCAACCATCTAGAACAAAGATTGCTCCAAACAACTTTATTTTTCCTCGCTTTCTTTCAAAAATGATTGAAACCAATTTAGGGGCTAATTGGAGATTCCTAGTTCTAGCAAACATAGGAACATAAGAACATAAAATATGCCATACTGGGTCAGACCAAGGGTCCATCAAGCCCAGCATCCTGTGTCCAACAGTAGCCAACCAAGTAACAAGTACCTGGCAAGTACCCAAACATTAAATGAATAGATCCCGAGCTACTAATCTATATTGATTAATAGCAGTTTATGGACATTTGCTCTAGGAACTTATCCAAACCTTTTTTAAACCCAGTTATACTAACTGCCATAACCACATCCTCTGGCAATGAATTTCAGAGCTTAATTATACATTTAGTGAAAAGAATTTTCTTCGATTTGTTTTAAATGAGCTACTTGCTAACTTCATGGAATGCTCCCTAGTCCTTATACTATCCAAAAGAGTAAATAACCAATTCACATTTACCCATTCAAGTCCTTTCATGATTTTGTAGACCTCTATCATTTCTCCCCTCAGCCTTCTCTTCTCCAAGCTGAATAGCCCTATCCTCTTTAGCCTTTCCTCATAGGAGAGCCATTCCATCCCCTTTATCATTTGGGTCAACCTTCTCTGTACTTTCTCCAGTGCAAATATATCTTTTTTGAGATGCGGCAATCAGAACTGCACACAGTATTCAAGGTGTGGTCTCACCATGGAGAGATACAAAGGCATCATTACATCCACCATTTTATTTGCCATTCCCTTCCTAATAATTCCTAATAGGGATGTGAATCGTTTTAGGACGATTAAAATTATCGTCCGATAATTTTAATATCGTCTTAAACCGTTATGGAACACAATACAATACAGATTCTAACGATTTATCGTTATAAATCGTTAGAATCGTGAGCCGGCACACTAAAACCCCCTAAAACCCACCCCGACCCTTTAAATTAAATCCCCCACCCTCCCGAACCCCCCCCCCCAAATAACTTAAATAACCTGCGGGTCCAGCGGCGGTCCGGAATGGCAGCGGTCCGGAACGGGCTCCTGCTCTGAATCTTGTCGTCTTCAGCCGGCGCCATTTTCCAAAATGGCGCCGAAAATGGCGGCGGCCATAGACGAAAAAGATTGGACGGCAGGAGGTCCTTCCGGACCCCCGCTGGACTTTTGGCAAGTCTCGTGGGGGTCAGGAGGCCCCCCACAAGCTGGCCAAAAGTTCCTGGAGGTCCAGCGGGGGTCAGGGAGCGATTTCCCGCCGCGAATCGTTTTCGTACGGAAAATGGCGCCGGCAGGAGATCGACTGCAGGAGGTCGTTCAGCGAGGGTTCCGGCGCCTCGCTGAACGACCTCCTGCAGTCGATCTCCTGCCGGCGCCATTTTCCGTACGGAAAATGGCGCCGGCCATACGCGTATGGCCGGCGCCATTTTCCGTACGAAAACGATTCGCGGCGGGAAATCGCTCCCTGACCCCCGCTGGACCTCCAGGAACTTTTGGCCAGCTTGTGGGGGGCCTCCTGACCCCCACGAGACTTGCCAAAAGTCCAGCGGGGGTCCGGAAGGACCTCCTGCCGTCCAATCTTTTTCGTCTATGGCCGCCGCCATTTTTCGGCGCCATTTTGGAAAATGGCGCCGGCTGAAGACGACAAGATTCAGAGCAGGAGCCCGTTCCGGACCGCTGCCGTTCCGGACCGCCGCTGGACCCGCAGGTTATTTAAGTTATTTGGTGGGGGATTTAATTTAAAGGGTCGGGGGTGGGTTTTAGGGGGTTTTAATGTGCCGGTTTTTCGATTTTTTGATTTTTAACGATTTTTAACGATTTTTCACGATATTTTACCCCCCCAAACGGCAACAATACGATTCCCTCCCCCTCCCAGCCGAAATCGATCGTTAAGACGATCGAGGACACGATTCACATCCCTAATTCCTAACATTCTGTTTGCTTTTTTGACCACCACAGCACATAAGATGACAATGTTGATGTATTATCCACTATGATCCCTAGATCTCTTTCCTGGGTGCTAACTCTTAATGTGGAACCTAACATCGTTTAACCACAGCAATGGTTATTTTTTCCTATATACATCACCTTGTACATGTCCACATTAAATTTCATCTGTCATTTGGGCATCAAATATTCCAGTCTCAAAAGGTCCTCCTGCAATTTATCACAATCTGTTGAGGTTTAACTACTCTCCATAATTTTGTGTCATACACAAATTTAAACACCTCACTCATCGTGCCCCTTTCCAGATCATTTATAAATATATTAAAAAGCACAGGTCCTAGTACAGATCCCTGAGGCACTCCACTATTTACCTTTTTCCACTGTGAAACAGACTCTTTAATCCTACTCTCTGTTTCCTGTCCAGTTTGCAATCCACAAAAGGATATCGCCTCCTATCCCATGACTTTAGTTTTCTTAGAAGCGTCTCATGAGGGACTTTATCAAACGCTTTATGAAAATCCAAATACACTACATCTACTGGTTCACCTTTGTCTATATGTTTATTCACCCCCTTCATAAAAATGTAGGAAATGTGGAAGGCAAGTATTCCCTTGGGTAAATCCATGCTGGTTATGTCCCATTAAACCATGTCTATCTAAATGTTCTGTGATTTTCTTTATAACAGTATCCGGGATTTTCCCAGCACTGAAGTCAGGCTCACCTGTCTATAGTTTCCCGGATCTCCCCTGGAGCCCTTTTTAAATATCGGGGTTATATTGGCCACCCTCCAGTCTTCAGGTACAATGGATGATTTTAATGATAGGTTTCAAATATTTACTAATAGCTCTGAAATTTCATTTTTTAGTTCTTTCAGAACCCTGGGGTATATACCATCCAGTCCAGGTGATTTACTACTCTTCAGTTTGTCAGTCTGGCCAACTACATCTTCCAGGTTCATCATAATTTGTTTCAGTTCATCTGACTCATCACCCTTGAAAACCATCTCCAGAACGGGTATCTCCCCAACATCCTCTTCAGTGAACACTGAAGCAAAGAATTCATTTAGTCTTTCCACAATGGCCTTATCTTCCCTACGTGTCCCTTTAATCCCTCTATCACCCAACGGTCCAACCGACTCCCTCACAGGCTTTCTGCTTCGGATATATTTTTAAAAGTTTTTATTATGAATTTTTGCCTCTACGGCCAACTTTTTTCAAATTCTCTCTTAGCCTGTCTTATCAATATCTTACATTTAACTTGCCAGTGCTTATGCTTTATCCTGTTTTCCTCTGATGGACCCTTCTTTCAAATTTTGAATGAAGATCTTATGGCTAAAATAGCCTCTTTCACTTCACCTTTTAACCATGCCGGCAATCATTTGGCCTTCCTTCCACCTTTCTTAATGCATGGAATACATCTGGACTGGATGTGTTGTTAATATCTTACGATTATTTGTATGAGTGTGACTGAGATTTCTAATTATACTAAGAGGTAACTCTGACCATAAACAAAGCCTCTCAGTATTGTGTCAGTAGCAGTCAGAAAGCACTAAAGTTTCTGTTGCATTTTTTTTCTAAACCCATATTGTTTATGGTTTAGCAGCTCATTTTCTTCTAAGTAGTCATAAAGCTGTTTGCTGACAACTTTTTCAATAATCTTTGTCAGGAATGGCAGAGTTGCAATCAGTCAATAATTTGCTATATCCAGAGGATCTGTTTTGGTGTTCTTTAGAATTGGACTTATTATTGATGTGTTTAAGGGATAGACAACCTAAGATTGACAATGTTCGCAAAATAGTTTTGTTTTGGCAATTATGCATTTTTTAAATAAATAAATAAATAAATCGCTTCCCTAATCACTTTTAAAGGGCCAATTTGGATTGCATTAGTAGTGAATTTTAGTAGTGAGGTTTAGAAAACAGTATACAGGTATGACTCACTGTCCAGGGTCTCTGCAGTGTGTCAGGAACATAAGAAATGAATTCTGGGTCAAACCAAAATTCAAGGAGCTGAGCATCCTGTCTCTGGCAGTAATAGAGTTGCCAACTTTCAGTCTTGAAAATTCCGAACACTTGGAGATGCTGAGCAAAGGTTTTGCTGACAATGTTCTTCCACATTCACGTGTGAATGTTATTGCCTCCCCACTTTTAATAACATAGTAAATGACAGCAGATTAAGACCAGTTATTCAAAAGCATTCAATCAATCCTCATTTTGAATACTGTCTTTCTCTCCCACCCCATAAACACACACACATATGCTCTCCCATCCTATACACACACAAATGTGCTCTCTCTCCCACACCATATTCACACACACACACAGACATGCTCTCCTCTCCCCTCTCCCCTCTCCCCTCTCCCATCCCATATACACACATACATGCGCTATCCTTGTCCCACCCCATACACACACGTGCTCTCTCCCACCCCATACACAAACACACATACAAATATGATCTCTCTCTCCCTCCCCATACACACAGACACACACAACACACACATGCGATCTCTCTCCCACTTTATACACAAATATATAAATATACTCTCTCCCCAACCTCATATATAAAAAATATGCGCTCTTTCTCCCCCACCAATATATACATGCTTTCCCCTCCTCCACATACACTCACTATCTTTCCCCAGAGCATGTAAGCAGAGCAGCTACAGTTTCCTCTATCAGCCCACGTGGCATTGGGACACCTCCTTTTCTCCATTTGTGCAGTTGACACCGCTCCTCTCATTGGCCGCACAGGCTTATCACTGCTGATGTTCTGCCTCCTCTTCAATATGGAGGGCCCGGCCACCATGCTCCAGCTTTTCTCTTCATCCCGCTTCTATGATTCTTATCTTCAGCTGGAAGGGCCCAGCCACCACTTCTCTGCTTCCTCCCTTTGGCTCAGAGGGCCCGGCCACCGCTGCTCCCACACTCTGGCTCCTCTTGTGGACTCAATTCAAAGGTCAGCTGATTGAACTATGCGGACTATGGAGCCCTGCACAGTTCAAACAGTTGACGTTTGAACTGTTCTCCGTAATAGAGACTGCGTAGCTGAGGAGGCATTTAGATAAAACGCCACGGTGCTGGCCTAGAGGTGCAGAGCTCAGCTAAAAAAATAAGATGGAGAGCATGGTAGAGGATATACCAGAGGGCACTGTAGATCGACGTGGAGGGCTAAAATCTGAACATTTTCTGGACATTTTAGCCCGCCATCTGACTCCCGGACAGTCCCTCTAACCGTACTGTCTGGAGAAAATTCAGACAGTTGGCAACCCTAGACAGTAACCAATCCAGGTCACAAGTACCCGGCAGATTCCCAATAGTAGATATATTTCTTGCTACTCCCTGGGATAACTGACGATTTGCCCTCATCTACTTGGCTAATGTTTAATGAACTTTTCCTCCAGGAACTTGTCCAAACCTCTTTTAAACTCTGCTGTGCTCTTCGCCTTGATCATGTCCTCTAGCAACAGATTCCACAGCTTAATTATGTGTTCAACGAAAAAGTACTTTCTACAAGTTGTTTTACTTCAAAACACTTTTTTATTGAGTGCAAAAGAAATAAGTATGAACAATAGTGGCACAAGTTCAAATCACAGGTTGATTGTTAATTTCATTCAGTGTCGCCCTTGTTTTAATTTTATTTGAAAGAGTAAATAACCATCCTTTATTTGCCCATTCCATCCCACTCATGATTTTATAAATTTACTCAGCCATCTCTTTTCCAAGCTGAAGATCCTCATCTGTGTAGTCTCTTATCATAGGGGAGCCGCTCCATTCCCTTCATTATTTTGGTTGCCTCCTCTGCACTTTTTATAGTTCAGCTATAAAAGTTCACACAGTTCTCAAGGTGTGGTCGCACCATGGATCAATACAGAGGCAATATGATATTTTCTGTTATATTCTCCATTGCTTTTTGGACCATTCCTAATATTTTATTTCCTTATTTGACTGTTTCTTTTCAGGGTTTTTACTCTTCAGAAGCAGGAGAAAATCTCATCCTTTCCCCCTCCTTCTCTGCTTGGCTGGCAGGGACTATCCTCTCTCTCTCACTCTCACTCTCACTCTCTCTCTCTCTCTCTCTCTCTCTCACTCTCTCTCTCTCTCTCTCTCTCACTCTCTCTCTCTCTCTCCTGCTTGGCACAAGAAAACCAGATGGGCCTTCGCTTTCTTCTTCTCAGGGCAAACCAAATCAATCCCAGTGGTTACTTTTTTGACAGTTCTCTGATTCACCACCAGCCGGGGAGAAAAATTGGCTTCCTGCCAACACACATGAGCAAGAAAAAAAGAAAAAGAGGAAACTGTCAACTTTGCCTCTGAGGTGCAGACTGGCTGTAAAATAGGACAACAGTCCTTCACAGGCATGGCTCTCCTGTCAGAGAGACCTCTTCAGGAAAACAGAAGCATCACAAGGAATAATAGGAACTGAATTAACCCCCATAGTTGCCGGTTTTCATAATCTTACAAATGCAACCTGGTTATTCAGGTTGCATTTGTAAAGTGGAGGAAAATCACACAGGGCTACCTCAGCAATAGTACAATAATACAACATAAACAAGAAAAGGCATGTTTATGTAGGCATAGAAAATGTGAAACCTTTTAAACTATTTTCTATTAAGACTGTTGTACTGTATTTTTCGACAGATCTGGCCAACTCTTTAAGTAACATGCAGTAGGACTTTGCTACCGTACTATACTTTTCAATAACTGTAAATGTTGAGACATGCATTTCAGACACAGAGGTGAATTTTAAAAGCCTGGTGCACACATTAATTAGGGGGATACATGAATAAGTTGGGCTCACACACCCCCAGCAGATTTTAAAAGCCACCCGGATACGCACATATCTCCCGCAGCGTGCATCTCCAAAGTTTTTGTAATCCTTAGTGGGGTTGTTAGTCCCAAGGGCACAACAGACTAATTTGTTTATCTTCAGGGGCTGCTCCAGCTAGCAAATTCCATCCCATTCTTGACTCTAAATCCTGGGGGGATTCTTTTTATGGGGAGGAAACTCTTGCTTTTGGCCCAGACGACGTTGTGTTGATCCCAGTGTGTGTGTAGACGGTAGGTGCATCTCATGAGGTGAGAAACTCGGACAAATCAAACAGAACCAGGCTCAAGGTGTTAAATAAAAGTTTACTGATTGGTAATCATAAATTAAAGTACATTGTTCAGAAGTGTGATTTACATCTAATGATGGTACAAATGTATTTTCCTATGCAGGTAGGCATCCTTTAGTTAGACATCTGGGTACTGCTCCCATGGTGATTTTAATGCGCAAAGCTCACCCAGCGGCTATCCGGGAATCCTATTGGAAGGGTCCCCAAATTCACAGCAAAAGTCCTACCTTAATCCATCTCCTTTCTGGACATCCAGCCCTTTCTGGTCCCTTGGGTGGAGATCCAGATGGGGTCTCCTGATCTTGCTCTTCCATCCTTAGTTCAGGGGGACTTCTTGTGGGGAAAAGTCAAATAGAATCAGGCTACCTCAGCACTGCAATCTCTGTGGAGAGGGGAGATCTATAAACTTCCCCACACTGTTCAGGTCCAAAATATATTTCTTAAAGTTAAACTGGATACATCTTCTGCCCTCACTGTCTCTCGCAGCAGGATCCATCACTGGTGCTTGCCCGCCTAGGGTTTAGAGTAGACTCACAGGTCTTTGGTCTTCTGGTGAGAGCCCTTTCACCCCAAAAGGGTATCAGGCATAAAAATCTATCTATCTGTAAATTAGTAGGAGAAAGACCCTCTGGCATGTAGTGCATGATAAGGTGTCACTTCTAAAGGAAACTCCACACGGGTGAGGATGGGATGCCTCACCATATTGTAAAACTGAAACATCCTTTACTGTTCAAAGGCTTCCTCAAACTGATTCCCAAAGAGTTCTAAAATGGCTGGGCTAAATAGAACTGAGGCATCCAATCACAGCCCTCCATGTGTGAGGAACTGATGGGGGATGGAAGGCTCATGTTACAGTATTCTATGCAGGGACTTAGTGACATCTAGTGGCCAAACCAGGAGGGTTTGCCACATTTTCAAAAAGTGGTGGGGAGTGGGCATGGTCTGGGTAGGGCATGGGCATTTCAGGATATGAACCAGAAATGTTTGCATATATACTTACATGCCTTGGTGCGTACCAATGTCCCCTGCCATGTAACTTAAAGTTACACGTAAGTTTAAAAAATAAAGAAAACTAGGCAGATCTGCAGAGTTTTAAGGGTCGGGACTAACTAGGGCAAGTGAAGGCTATTAAAGAGTATTTGGAGGACCTATCTCTTAACTGGGTGAACTGGTAAAACTGGGAATGGTGTTGTCGAGCACGCTTTTAAAATTCCATGATTTATGCGGTAGAAGTGGGATTTGCATACACATGCACTCGCCAACTTAAGATTTGTGCACATGTGTGCGCGGCCATGCTATCTTATAAGAGGCGCATGAATGTTATAAAATAGCCACATCCCTGTGCATGGGATAATCTTTGCATACAAATGTGTGTTCGCACACCAGTTTGAAATTTACCATTACAGAATTTAATCATGCTATACTGGTGGTTGCTTTAGAGAAAGGTTATAGATTTATTGACTTCCTCAACAGAAAACTCTCTAATGATCTCTACAATGAGCTAGATATTCAAAGAACTAGGGGAAATTTATTTATTTATTTACAAGTATTTTGTATAGCGTCATTCCACAGAGGCAGAGTCGTATTGGTCAATTATTTGAATTCACGGGGGTGGAAGCGGGGTGTTGTTCCAGAGGACCTGTTAGTTGGTTATGTGTTATGGGCAAAGTAGTCGGGGTACTCGGTGGCTACGGTTAAAGCCCAATTGGCGGGTTTCACCTTTTTTCAAAAGTTGCAGGGTTATCAAAGTCCTATGAACAATTTCAGGTTGTGGAAAGTGATTGGTGGGTGGATGAAGGTGAGGGGTAAGCGGAAAGATCTTCGATTACCCATTAGGTATGGTGATCTGCTATGATTTTCGGTATTATTGACTCATGTATGTTGGTCCCTGTTTGAAGTGGCATTGTTCCGTTAGCTTTTTCGTGGGCCTTTTTCGGGGCAACGAGGGTTAGCGAACTCATGGCTCAGTCGCGAAGCAGCACAGTGAAGAGAGGGCTCCTATGGAGTTGCGTTAGCATAAAGGAATATGAGGTCAGGTTGTTCATCCCAAAGTCCAAGATGGATCAAAACGGGAAGGGTTTCACCATCACACTTCTACCGGCAGAGTGTTCTCGGGTGTGCCCAGTTAGGCTGGCCCAATCATATGCCCGAATGCGGCCTGCTTGTTACAGATCATTTTTGGTGCACGAGGATGGCTCAGCGTTAACAAGGTATCAATTTGCTCAGGTGTTACGGCAGGTTGCTTGGCAAGATGGTAAGGATGGCAGCCGTTTCAGCCCACATTCATTCAGGATTGGAGCAGCGACATCCGCGGCAGAAGCGGGGCTCAGTAGCGCGCATATTCAGCATATCGGGTGCTGGAAATCGAAGTCCTTTAGGGATTACATTCGACTGGGGGAAGCGTAATGATCATAGCGGGTGGAGGCTGCGCGTCCGGGTGTGGGGGCAAAAGGGGGTTGGGGGGGAGGGGGGGAGGGGCAAGTGAGGGTTACTAATGCTTTGTGTTTTTCGTTTCAGAATTAGTTGGGCAGAGGCGCGGGTCTGGATGTGCCTGGATCGTGGGCCATTCATTCATTCACAGAGCACAGAGGAGGGCTTTGAAGCACCCGTACAGGGAAGATCTGGAGATGGAATGCTTAGGATGGCGGTTGGCTTGGTTCAGCTGATGAGGAATGTTATGAGACGAATTGCTTCCTTTTTTACAAGAACGTATGGACATGTGGGGAGTGCCCGATATACTGTTGTTGCACCTAGGAGGCAACGACATTGGTTCTGTCTTGTCGCTTGCTACTAATGAATATGAAGAAAGACATAGCGCAGATAATGATTCAATGGCCGGCAATACTGGTAGGATGGTTGGACATAATTGTCTGGCTTAGTAGTCAAGGGGAGACAATTTGGCAGGAGGGAGTTAAGAAAATCAATAGACAGCTAGGAAAATGGAAGGGATGGGAAGGGGGTTTCTGGGTGCGACATCAGTGGTCGTGGGGAGTTGAACCAGGCTTGTTTAGCAGGGATGGAGTCCACCTTTCCAAAGCTGGAATGGACTTATTCAATAATGCTTTACAATAAGGGCTTGAGAAGGAGATTGTTCGCTGGTAAATAGGACCGCAGTTGGGGGGGGGGGGGAACAAGCCTTAAGAGGCTTGTTCTGTGGCGGAAAAACACGAGCCCAGTTATGATGTAATGTGGGGGAGGGGAAGTTGGAAGGGGGAGGAGGGGGAGTACCCTGAGTAGCTGGAGGGGCTGCTACACGGGAGGACTGGAGAACCGTGGAGCGAAGGTTCTCGCTTGCTCTCGCTGGTACGAGGCAGAGCGAGCGTAAAAGGGGGAGTCCACCATTGGGGTTTAAGGTGGTGGAGGAGAAGGATGGGGTGGGGGGAAGGATGTTGGGAGGGGCAAATATTTTAGTTATTGTTAAAGTTAAGGCAAGGGCTCGGGTTATTGGTGTTATTAAACTGCGGCCTATTTTAACGTCAATCAGTGTGTGAGTTTTCATTGGGGGGAGGGGGTCTATATTTGGTGAAGCGAGCGCAAAGTCTTTTCTCCCTGAGTTAATAACATATATTCAGTTTTCACAGCTCTTATGACTATATCATCTATTCCATTTCTACTAAGATAGTATGCGCTCGTAAGTAGATGCACTACTCTAACTTTAGGTTGCTGTCAATCTCCCAACAAGCTTAGCAGAATCTGAATGCAAGTGCAAGTGTAACCCCTTCTGTGAATTCCCACTGGCATGCTAATAAAAGCAAGCTTCCTTTAAGAGGTCTACAAATCATGCAGTTGCATTAGGTTTCTCTCGCCTGTCTGTGAGTTAGTGGCACAGCAGACAAGCAGAAGACTGTAGTGGAAGTCATTTCCAGATCTAATTGAGTTCTAAATAAAATGGCCCTAATATTTATTTGTTTGAAAAAAGTAAGTGGTCTACCTACAGTATATGTTATAATGTAGATTAAATATTGATGGTACTTTCTTGACCAGTAACATAAGTACACTTCCTGTGACTTGGTTTCAGGGATAAAAAGTTTCTTTTCATTGCTGTGTTTTTCAGTTCAGTAACATGAACCTTTTGTTAAACTGTGGTTTGAAACTTTGTTAAATCTTTATTGCTATTATCTTCAATTGCTGTATATAAGAAATATGGGTTGACATGAAAATAATGTATAGTATTGCAGAGTGTAAAATAGTTCAATCTGCCTGTGAGTTAGTTGTACAGCAGACAAGGAGAAGTCTGTGGAAGAAGCCATTTCCAGTAGGGATGTGAACTGGGCCATTTTTAAAGATGGCACCGGCCATCCAGTGCTCCCTCCATGAGACAGGGTCGGCCAATGGCATGGATACCCTGTCACATGGTAAGGGCAAAGGCCATCGGCGCCATTTTTATTAGTGGCAGCTGACGGCCAGAGAGTGGGAGTCTGCTCCCGGGACCCCCACTGGCCACCAGGTACCTGTAAAATGTTTTTGGGGGGGTCAAGAGGGTGGGGGAAGCTAAGGGATTAGTTTTAAAGAGTCAGGGTGGATTTTTTGTTTATCAGCTCGGGCGCAGCCGATAAACAAAACCACGATCGGGCCGGACGAAAAAAAAAACACGATGTGAATCGGAACTGGAATCCGAACCGATTCCGGTTCCGATTCGCATCTCTAATTTCCAGAGCTAAGTTCTGAATAAAAGTTTGTAGAGGAACCCTAATATTATTTCTTTAAAAGATACCCTGAAGATCTGTCAAATGAGTAACTGAGCGAATTTGATGTTTGCATAATGCTAGAAGAAATGCTATTGCAGGTTCCTTGACGGCTAGATCAAATTGAAGGTGGGCAGGATAGGGGAGGGATAAGGGCTGGAGTGTGGGGAGAGAGTTGCGTTTCTTACTGTCTATTGAAGTTAATGTATCATCCAATATTAACTTGGCGATGGATAAGAACTCACCATTGCTAAGAATTTGTAAGTTAATTATTAAAACAAAATAAAAAGATTTAAACATAAAAGGTCCCCTGGAATTTGCAAAGAAGCAAGCAAGCTGCAAGGCTGATCAACTGCCCACCCCACCTTCTCTTTGAAATTTCAGCCTTGCAAGAAGCAATTCACATGGAGATAGCAAGATTGCATTTGCGAAACTAGTTCACCTACATCCAAACACAAACATAATATATTCAGCTACAGGACCAAGGGGCTGAGCAAGTTTAGATAATCCAATGCTAGCAGAGCATTTTACATGATACTTTGTGAAAATGGTTGAATTAATCCACGCCTACTTCTACCAATGTGAAAATTATTTTGCATTTCCCATCTCAGGGAAATCCTAAGAGATTCGAATCCTTCTCCAGCTTATTAGAAAAGCTCTGTATCTTTCCTCTGACTTCTCAGACACAACTGGAGCCAGACCACACACACGAGGAGCTTTTGGGGAACACTTCAGTGAGCCAAAGGGTTACATATCCAATGCACAATACAAAGCAAATTATTCAGTGAGGGTGGGGGTTAAGAAGAGAGGAATGCGGAATGCTTGGCTGTCTTGATAGGACTTCACAAGTATCATCATGCTCACCTCTCACACAGAAAGTAACCATACTGCTACGAGTCTTGTCAGAGCCAAGAACTGACCTGCCCCCAGGTAAAGGAGTATCTCATGATGCAAGCGCCCTTCCCCTCTAAGCCAGACCTAGGACCCAATCCAAGGGCAGAGGCTTAGGACATATTGCCAGCAATGCCTCTATTCTTGTGTAATCTGCCTCCACCTCACAGACGGGGCATATAAGATGTGAAAGAATCTGGCACCTAAGTGAGCCCGAGTACCAGACTTCCGGTATTTAAAAAAAACCAAAACGGGTCAAGCAGATGGTGTAGTGAACCCAGGCCCAGAGGCAAGGAAGGTGTGTAATGTCCTGTGCTGGATAGGGATCACATTTAATGAAAATCTCCTCTAAGACCCCCCTCTAACTGCTTATTTTCTCATTGTTTCAACAGCTCCCAGGAGACAATGAAATAGGGAATTATTCCAAGGATATGCTCCAACAAACAAAACTTTTATTTTCTGATGATAGCAGCAGTCAGAGTATGTAACAGAGAGAAAGCCACAGATTAGATCAGGGTACATAGACTTCCACGATGTGGCTGCAGAAAAGATTAACGTATCCACTCCTCAACAATTATAATCACCTTCCCCCTTGGTTAGAAGAATTTCATACAAAAACTTCCCCATTCTTCACTAAAATAGCCCTAAATACATGCAGTGAATACAATTTCCTTGCAGGTCAGACACTGGTTTTCCCATTTATTAGTAGACCATGGTTCTCCCGGTCTTAACAGGAAATACACCAGGTAAGATGCATCAATACTCACTCACTGGACACATGCTAATTCTCGTCAGTAATAAAAGGAAAACCGTAATGGCTCAGAATCTCTTCTCAGCGCCCATCCAAGCCATGGCAACTGGCAAGGGATTTCCCTGGTGCCCCGGCATTCACCCCTAAGGCTTCCTCATCCCATTTTCTCGCCACTGACTGTGGGATCTACAAACTCTCCTCTACCTTTGGGACGCAGGTTGGGGTCCCCTGTTTGCTTCCCCTTGAGGAGAAGCACCTCTCCTCATCAGGCCTTTCCCTTTGAGGGAGAAGCTCCCTGCAGGTCCCTCTCAGAATAGAGGCCACCTTGGATGTACCCACTACCCTGAAGGGTCTTAGCATCACTGTAAGGGACAGGAGATTATAAGAGGAACCTTCAGGAACCTTACTTTGAGTTAAAGGACAGCCTCTTGTCACGAGAAGTGTTCCAATGGGGGCAATCATTCTGGTCTGTTTATTACTTAGGTTGATCTGTTACAGTTGGTCCACTCTACCCCATTCAGGGGAACTTGTAGAACAGGAATACCTTAATCTGTCCACTTCCGGCATATACCACCGAGTGTGCAATTATTGTGCTACATGCCCTGGACACCAGCTGACCTCCAGTCAGGCAAACCCATGACCCCTTTGGTCCCCCTCCCCATAATACTTAGATTTATGACTTGCTTCATTCATATAAATCTATAGATATATTTTTGGGGCTACAATGAAAACATCAGCTAGAACAGCTACATATATATTTCTGTATATGTATTACTGGCTACTATATATGTAACCCCATCCTCGGAGGTGGACTGCACTCCGATGGGACCATAAAAGATTGTGCTACTCTTCGGGGCTGGAACCTCAGGTTAGCCCTTTCATGCTCTCTGTCAACCAGAGCCCGGATCCTTTTTAAGTGGGGGAAAAGAAGGTCTCATTCAGTGCCCGGAGTGGTAGGGTGACTTGGACTCCCATCTCTCTTTGCCCCTGGGGAGGGGTCTCTCCTATTCACTGGGACGGTAACTTTCAAACTGGCATGCGGGCGCACATTTTTGCGCATACATCAGCCTGCACCCGGCTACGCCCATTTTATAACATACTTGTGCATAGGCATGCAAGTTATAAAATAGCCTGGCCACTTGCTTGCACAAGCACATGTGTGCACAAATCCCGCTTCTACTGTGTAAATCGGGGATTTTAAAAGGGGCGAGTGCCTACACCATTCCCAGTTGAACCAGTTCATCCACAGCTCACCCAGTTAAGAGATAGGTCTTCCTATCCCCCCTGGATTGATAGCATTTTCTTCCCCTGGATAGCCCTAACCCTTAAAACCCCCACAGGTCTGCCTTGTTTTCTTTAAATTTTAACTTACACGGCATCCATAGCAAAAGTAAAGTTTCATGGCAGGGGGGCCTCGGTGCACACTGGATTACGTAAGTATTTACGCGCACATCTTAGGTTTAGGCCCCCAAATGCCCAGACCACACCCAAGCCCCACCCTTTCTGAAAACGTTTCAGATGTGCACATGCGGCATTTACGCGTGCACCTGGGAGCTTTTTAAAATACAGTCAGGGCGCGCGAGCCTGACTTATTCATGCATCCCCCGATTGATGCGCTCGTCAGGCTTTTAATATTCACTTCTATGTGTGTGCAGTTCATGCCCAAAAGCCACGCTGGAGTCACTGAGTTAGTGTCCAAATTAAAATCCTTACGTTTTGGTACTCAGGCTGCAGAATGCGGATAATAACAAAATCCTCGGCACCACAAATGTCTTTTCTTTCTCTTACAGTCTTTCCCTCCAGCTGTGCATGATTTTCAATCCCAGGACCAGGGAAATTTCCACTCTTGGCTAAGTGGAGTCCCCAGGTGAGAAGGGTAATCCTTTAGCTGGGCAGAAAAGCCCCTTCCAAACTGGTAAAAACTGGTAAACACCGTGATTGTACAGAGTTAAATCCCTCTCTATCCCCAGAGGTTGAAGACTCCTGATGTGTGTCCTCAATGGTCTCAGTTTTGGTTTTACTCACAGTTAGGTGCTCTTCGTTTATTCTTTGGGTTCTCTCTTTTTCCTGGATCCCAGATGGGAGGGATCCCCTGGAAACAGGCAACTCACCCTGCTCCAATGCAGGAAGGAAGGGTCAGCCAAAAATCGTCCTTCTGGATCTCAAACTGAAGTTCTTTTCCCTCAAACAGAAATTAACACCAGAGTTCCTCCTTGCAGCAGGTCACACTATTTATTTATTTATTTATTTATTTATTTAACACTTTTCTATACCGACCTTCATGGTTAAATGACCATATCAGATCGGTTTACATCGAATTGGGGAACTGTAACAAAAAACAAGCGTTTGAACAGGAAGAGCAAAGTTACATTCAACAAGGATAGTAAACTTGGAAGCATAGACAGCCGGAAAGAAAGGCTTAAGAAGGCAGTAAACAAAGAGTATAAACAATTGATGAATCAGGGGTAGCTCTTATTAAGTACTTAAAGGTAGTATAGAGATCCATTGTTCATGAAGGTTGTTCGGTCGTCTAGTGTGTATCAGGGGGATCTATATGGAGGGGCAGGTCTTCCCTAACCCGGGCAGCCCCAGACACAGGGTTCCCTGTGCCCTAAATCCAGGTGGTACCCAGAGTCTAACAAGGCTTCTACTACGAAAAAGTGCCACAACCCAAAAAATCAACCCAGAGGGAAATCCCAACCAGCCAGTGAATGGACTGAAAGGCATAACTTCCCATCCTGATCATGATGCCCAGGCAGGATGTGCCTGAGTCCTCTGACTGGGCTTGAAAAACCAACTCAGAAAAAGCACCCCAATACCTCCTAACTGCTAGCAAATCATAAGGGAGTGCTTACAGTCTCTCTCTCTGGAGAGAGCTGCTTGATAAACCTTCCCAGGGAGACCACCATTCCAGCAGCTCAAAGAGAGGGGCTGCATTTGAATGTTAACCTCCCCCATTCACTAACCAAGGGGCCGATGCAATACAGTGTACTCAGCCGTGCACACTGTTTAACCTGAAGTTGGACACGGGTTGTGTAGGCGCAACCTAATCCCCTTATGCAATAAGGGGATTAGTGCCTCCACAACTCGTGTCCAACGCACGACGAAACTAATAGTGCTCATCACATGCACAAGCATGATGAGGCTATTAGTTACTCACCAAAAATTCAAAAATAAATGCGTGTTTAATACATACATTTTTGTGCTTAGAATTCAACGCCTGCCTAGAACAGGCATTAATTTCTGAGCCCTCCCAAACGTTGTACAGAAAAGCAGAAAATACAGCTTTCTGTATGTCCTCCAACTTAAAACCCTAGCAATATTAAGTTGGAGGAATGAAAAATTAAAAAAAAAAAGTTAAAAAATGTGCCGGCGGTCAGGTTCGGGAAATGGATGCTCAATTTACCAGCATCTGTTTTCTGAACCCGTGGCTGTGCACCGATTAGGAAAACAGACTGATAAATTCAGCGTCCATTTTCTTTAATGGCAGATGGCTGTGGACAGCGGCCTCTTCCAGGTGCATACTCTCAAGGAGGCACTAGGGGCGCGTAATCGACTCTAGTGCCTCCTGGACAGTGAGACCCCTTAGAATATAGCATGGCACCCCCAGGAGGGGTACATGGGGGGTGTTAGGAAAGCGGGCGCTGAACACTCAGCACCTGCTTTCTGTGTGTTTTAATTGCATCGTCCCCCAAGGGTTCACTCAGGGCTTAATGGTAACAAATAGAAAGTCCATTATATATATATATATATATATATATATGTAATGTTTATTTGAATATATATGTTTATATATATCTATAAATCTATTATTTATAGATATATATATATATATAAATATGTTTCTGATGGCTTTATTGTAGATTTATATGACTTGTCATTCATTTTATGTTCTGTTCCCATTTTGCACTTGTTTGCAATTTGTGCTTATTTTGTGAGAGGGTATTAATTCAGTTACTCTTATTTTTATACATATTGTAAATTAACTATTTTTATGTATATCTTAAATTAACATTGAACTTTACTTTTTCCTCACTTTGAGCATTACATGCTAATAAGACACAATAGAAATCAATTGAAAAAGGACAACCTGACTTCAGAAGAGCATCCCAACATCACATCCTAAGAAAACATAAATAGACAACACAGAAATGTAACTTCCAAAGGCTCAAAACTGCAAAAAGTGATATAGTTAAAGCATAAAGAAAGAACCTGTTGAAACAGTAGAGCTTTTACTCTTTTCTTGAAGATCAAATAGTTGTCCAGCATCCACATCATACTATTTATTCATTACAATTTTTATATTCTGCTGCTAAAAACAATGTCATGCTCAGCAGAAAGTAAAGCAAAGAAAACAAATAAATAACAATAAAATCACATAAACACACATAAAGTAACTCTAAAAGTAGATGTAAAACAATAGATTAAAAAATAATACGCCGCTGCTACAAAATAGATTACCAAAGAAATGTCTCCACAAACAATAAACTTTTTACTTTTAGCTTAAAAGCTTAAAATCCATAATTAAACAAAGCTCATCTGAAGTGCATTCCATTTTTAGAGAGGCCATCCCAAAGCTGTGGACCTACAGTAGAAAAATCTCCACTCTTTTAGAAAATTTAAGAATAGCATCCTGTGCAGATTGCAGAGATCTCATTGAGAAATACTATACAGTGCCAGTTTATTCTCTGGATGAGAGGTACCTACATCATGAAGTACTTGGGCTGAACATTTCAAATTGAGAACAGAAAGCTGCTTGAAGCCAGTGTAATGTAATACTTGCAGAGCTAAGGTGATATGATCCTTAAAGGTGAATTTTAAGACATGTGTGCGGGAGCACATGTACATGCATTTTCCAATCCATGCACAAGGACACGGCAATTTTATAATATACCCTGTATATGTGCGCATGGTATAAAATCGGCTATATGCATGTTCATGCGAACACAATTTTACGTTGATGCGTGCATCTGCATGCAAATGCCATCTCGACGTTTAAGTGGGGAGGAGGGGGATTTTAGTGGATACATGAGCCAACGCAATTACCTGTTTCCCCAGTTTGTTCCCAGTTCGTCCCAGTAAAGGAGAGAACTTCCTAAACCCCCTGGCTAACTTTCCTCCCTTTTACCCTATTAGCTCCAACCCTTAAAACCCTGCTGACTAGCCCAGTTTTTTTTGTTTCATGACTTAAATGTCGTCCATAGCAAAAGTAAAGTTATGTGGATAAGGACCTGTTGTATGAAAATACTCTCACGGTGGTTTCATTCATATTTCCTGGAATGCCCATGTCACACCTAGACCAAGCCCAGACCATGGCCATGCCCTGCCCCTTTTACAAAAAAAAAATGTACTCGCATATCGGGTGATACACACATACCCGTGCACCTCTTAAAATTCACGTGGTGTGCCTGTGGTGATATACGCACATATCTCCCAGCGTTGGCGCATGTAGGGCTTTTAGAATTCACCCATTAGATTTTAGCTCTTCAATGAAATGGGCTGCATAGCTTTATGCAATAAGACCCAATTTTATTTGATGGGACAAGGGCGTAACCAGAACTGAATATTTTTGGGGGGAATAGTCCAAGGTTAAAATGGGTGAGAATTGTAGCCAGCATCCCCTTCCCTACTGCGCCTCAGTCTCTTAATCCATCCTATGGGGATCTTCACAGCAATGGCTACAAAACCCTTTTAATATCTGGCAACATTTTGTAGTTCTCCTGCCTCTTCACTGTCTCCCTGGCCAGTCTTTGCTCTTTCTCACTCTCCCTCTGAGAGTAAGGCAGCTACTTATATATGTGTTAATCTCTAAGGCTGCCCTTTTCTTTGAGGGCATTCAAGGCATCCACCACCCTCTCTGTGAAGAAATATTTCCTGATATTGGTTCTGAGTCACCCCCCTAGAGTTTCATATTGGGACCCCTAGTTCTACTGTTTCCTTTCCAATGGAAAAGGTTTGATGTTTGTTCATCATTAATACCTGTCTCATATCTCCCCTGCAAATCCTTTCCTACAGGTTTCCTACAAGTTTCCTTTGCCTCTCCTCATAAGTCTTCTGAAACAGTCCCCACACCAGATTACAGTGAGCAATCCAGGCTTTGAATTCCACAGCCCCAGCTTCCAGAGGCCCCACATCCCTTGTAGTAGAAGACTGGAAGGCTTATCTGCATTCTGTTCCCAGAATCCCCTGGGAGAGGACTCCAGAAGTCACAGCAAGTGATCCAGGCTTTAAACTCCACAGCCCCAGGTTCCAGAGGCCCCACACCCATTGCAGTAGAAGAAGACCAGAAGGCTCATCTACATTCTGTTCCCAGAATCCCCTGGGAGAGGACTCCAGAAGTCACAGCAAGTGATCCAGGTTCAAACTCCACAGCCTCAGCTTCCAGAGGCCCCACATCCCTTGCTGTAGAAGAGGATTGGAAGACTCATCTACATACTGCTCACAGCATCCCCTGGGAAAGGACTCCAGAGGTCATGTGAATGAATCAGGCTTCAAACGCCACAGCCCCAGCTTCCAGAGGCCCGCACCCCTTGCAGTAGAGGACTCCAGAGATCACAGTGAACGATTCAGTGTTAGAATTAAGAGAAGATCATCTTGCTGGTGGCAGAAGAGGAATGGTGAGTACAGCTTTGGGAAATCTTAGGACTTAAAAAAGTTTGGAGAGAGGTGAAATGGGAATATTCTTTAGAGTTTGTGTTTGTATGACATAATAATCAAACCAGAAGGAGTTAATTCTAATGTCTGTCTTTCCCTCCCACCCATCCCTAGCTCATCCTTTGATTTATAGGCGAGAGATACTTTCTTATTAAAAATCAATCAGGGAGATCACGTGATGCAGTGAAGGGTGCGGATGTAACCCTCCCTTCTCGGATCCCTATTCCAACATCTAACCCCATCCACGGCCGCAAACGCTGTCTTTTTACTCCCCGAGGCACCTATTGGACTCTCAAGACCTCCCACTTCTCCTTGAGGTATTTATTATGTCGTCTCGAGCAACATAAAAGGATAAAACATGTGGATAAAGGTGAACTGGTAGGTATTTGAATTTTCAGAAGGTGTTTGACAAAGTCCCTCATGTGAGGCTTCTAAGAAAACTAAAAAGTCATGAGATAGGAGGCGATGTCCTTTCGTGGATTACAAACTGGTTAAAAGACAGGAAACAGATAGTAGGATTAAATGGTCAATTTTCTCAGTGGAAAAGGGTAAACAGTGGAGTGCCTCAGGGATCTGTACTTGGACCGGTGCTTTTCAATATATATATAAATGATCTGGAAAGGAATATGACGAGTGAGGTTATCAAATTTGTGGATGATACAAAATTATTATAGAAACATAGAAATGACGGCAGAAGAAGACCAATCGGCCCATCCAGTCTACCCAGCAAGCTTCACACTTCTTTTTTCTCATACTTATCTGTTTCTCTTGGCTCTTAGTAACCTTTGGTTCTATTTCCCTTTCACCCCCACCATTAATGTAGAGAGCAGTGATGGAGCTGCATCCAAGTGAAATATCAAGCTTGATTAGTTAGGGGTAGTAACCGCCACAATAAGCAAGCTACACCCATACTTATTTGTTTACCTAGACTATGTTATTCAGCCCTTATTGGTTGTTTTTCTTCTCCCCTGCCGTTGAAGCAGAGAGCTATGCTGGATATGCATGAAGTATTAGTTTTTCTTCTCTCTTGCCGTTGAAGCAGAGAGCTATGCTGGATATGCGTGAAGTATTAGTTTTACTTCTCCCCTGCCATTGAAGCAGAGAGCTATGCTGGATATGCATGAAGTATGTTTTTCTTCTCCCCTGCTGTTGAAGCAGAGAGCTATGCTGTATATGCATTGAAAGTGAAGTATGCATTGAAAGCCACATTAACTATCAACAAATATTGAATAAGCCTAATAATTGGTAATACCTATAGCCTTTGAACTCTCCGTTAATTTTACATACTCTTACCCTCCCCTGGGTTTTGTTTTTTTTTAATTTGGAGATGGCAGCCCTCCATCCTTCCGCTCCGTGAAGGTGGAACACCAACCACTGGCCACTGGCATCCCGCTCCGTGAATGTCTCTGTGGCTACTGCCGCTCCATGTAGTGTTTTGCTGCCTCCTCTTTATACACGTCCTCTAGACCTGATGGACCTTATCTGTTACTCTTGGCTCTTAGTAATCTTTTGATTCTATTTCCCTTCTACTCCCACCATTAATGTAGAGAGCAGTGTTGGAACTGCCTCTAAGTGAAATATCTAGCTTAATTAGTTAGGGGTAGTAACCGCCGCAATAAGCAAGCTATACCCATGTTTATTTGTTTACCAAGACTAAATAATTCAGACCTTGTTGGGTTTTTTCTGTATATAGATCTACTTTTCTTCATTCCCCCTGCCGTTGAAGCAGAGTTATGCTGGATATGCATTGAAAGTGAAGCATCTGACTTTCTCCCCTGCCGTTGAAGCAGAGAGTTATGCTGAATATGCATTGAAAGTTATGCTGAATATGCATTGAAAGTTATGAGACTTTCTCCCTGCCGTTGAAGCAGAGAGCTATGCTGGATATGCGTGATGTATCAGTCTTTCTCCCATGCCGCATATCCAGCATAGCTCTCTATTAACGCAGCCATGGCCCGAGAGTGGAAGATCACACCGGGACCCCCCCACTGGACCCCAGGTAATTTAAAACATTTGGGGGGGGGGGTTCGGGAGGGTGGGGGATTTATTTTAAAGGGTCGGGGTGGGTTTTAGGGTTGTTTTAGTGTGCCGGTTTTCCCGCCCTCCCCCTTCCCCTCCCCCCTCCCCCGATTTACGATTTTTGATGATAAATTTGGGTAATTCCTATTGTATCGCGCCTCTAACGATATTTTTTATGATTTAAAATATATCGGACGATATTTTAAATCGTCAAAAAACGATTCACATCCCTAGATAATACCCTTATTCAATAAACATAAAAATTAAATATAATTAATGAAATAACGGTAGAAAATCACATAAGGTAGAATAGCAGAGTTCAGAGGGGAGAAGTAGGTAGTTAAGTGTAGGTTTGTCTAAAAAGGGAAGGGCAATATATCCATGTACCCACCCTTCTCAGAGAGGTAATTTTATCCCATAGTAAAAAAAAAAGGGGGCTTAGAATTAGGTCAGGGAGGGAGAATCCAGGTGAGGATTTCATTTTGAAAGCCCTGGATGTGCTTTCCTGTGAATATTTTTGCTCCTGCTTTCAAGCAAGCAAAACAAAGTACATGGGTGATATGTGATATATCCATTCTAAATAAATAAATAAATACAGCCACTACAACCTTAAATTATTCTGTGTCAAGGAAAATTAATACTCTTTTTTTACTATGGGATAAAATTACCTCTCTGAGTAGGGTGGGTACATGGGTACATTGCCCTTCCCTTTTTAGACAAGCCTACACTTAACTACCTACTTCTCCCCTCTGAACTCTGCTATTCTTCCTTATGTGATTTTCTACCGTTATTTCATTAATTATATTTAATTTTTAAGTTTCCCACATTTTATTTCTTTTGTAACATGTTCAGTTCAAATTACAGTTCACCCTAGTTGTTTTTGCCCCCCTGTAGTTTATTTACCTCCCCTTTATTGTTCAACTTTATGCGCATTGTTCATTGTTCTCTGTAAAGCTTGTTTAGCTGCACTTTTTGTTCAATGTGAACCGATGAGATGTTCCCAACGTTCATCGGTATATAAAAGCCTCTAAATAAATAAATAAATAAATTAAATAAATTAAATAAATATCAGATTTTCTCTGTGGTTTTCAGATAAACATTCATAGTCAATAAAAACATAAATAGTGAAAATCATTGAACATAGACAAACATAAGACAATACAACTAAAACACTAAAAACATTAAAAGATGGAAAAATATAACTCACCTAACTGCGTTCATTTTTAAGTTTTGGTATTAAATGCTGGCCTGTCTGAGGAGAATAACAATTATCCTTTTTCTTAGATATTAAATAATCAGTCCCCGTTTCTCTGCAAACAAAACTCTTTCATTACCACTAATACCTTGCAGAGCCATAATCTCAAGTAACGCTGCCTCATTTATGCAGGTAACAACAGCCCATCTGTTAGCAACTTTGATTTCATCTTTCCTTCCTCCCCCTCATAACCTATATGATACCGATCAGTCAAGAGACAGATAAAAATAGATAAAAGAAATGAAGTAATTTTAAAATTTGTTTTTATCGGATTTGTTTCAATTTACTTCAATTCTTTTTATCTATTTTTACCTATCTCTTGCGACGCCATCAAGTAGTGTAGGGTTGAAGCATGATCGTGGCAACAGTCTAACAGTCCTTCGAAATTTTTTCTCTAATGGTTGTGTTATGCCACTTTTTGATTAACTTCTGATATTTTTCAGACTGTATATGGGACTTTCAATAAGATTTTTCTATGACATATTTTTGGCAGTAAGGATAGCTTCTGCAAGATTGATAGCATTTTTAATAAAGTCAGACATATTTCTGGCACGCTGATGAGTATATGCATCTGTGTACGTGTCTGCATATGTGTCTGTGTTGGAAAACGCGTGTGTCTTTGCAGGGCACCATCTTCTCTCCAAAAGTGGCATTTTTCTGAAAATTTTGAGGGAGGGAGGTAAAGGAAGAATCTGTTGGCAATGTTCAACTGAGTACGGTAGCTGTTCCATTCTGAAGCACAGCATGACGAGCCACGATCTCAACGCTTCTGAGGGATATCAGAGCAAGAGGGAAATAAAAATCTCCTCTAAAAATCTGTTACGCGTTTCTCTGTCCTGCCCCTGAGACCCTGGGCTGAATGGTGGCAGGTAACAATAACACAACTGATTCAAGCAAAATGGGGCCAATGCAATGTATTTTGTATACTATGCACAATTCACAAAAAGCAGGAATGCTGCTCACAGTCTCTCTTCTGTTTCTCTCCCTAATACAGGGCACTTTTGGTTTCTCAGAACTGTATTCTCCCATAGCCCTAGAGATGCTGGTTCAGTCCAGCTGGTAGTGGCTGTTCCACGAGTGATTCACTTGTGGCAGTGCTCAAGCATAGTCTCTGGAGGGTACTGGCATATAATACCTGACCCTGTTACAGACTGGCCCTTCCAGCCTTTCACCAAGGAGTTTCCCCCCAGCATAGATTTTTCTTTCTAGGCACAGGGACCTCTCCTCTGGAGTGTCCCAGCTAACCACCTGCAGAGCTTCAGGCATTTCTACCTGTAACTAACAATGACATTTCCTAATTGCCTCCTAATATGCAATAAACTTACAACACAGTTACTGAAGTCAGCACATAAGAACATAAGAAATTGCCATGCTGGATCAGACCAAGGGTCCATCAAGCCCAGCATCCTGCTTCCAACAGAGGCCAATCCAGGCCTCAAGAACCTGGCAATTACCCAAACACTAAGAGGATCCCATTGCTACTGATGCAATTAATAGCAGTGGCTGTTCCCTAAGTAAACTTGATTAATAGCCGTTAATGGGCTTCTCCTCCTAGAACTTATCCAAACCTTTTTTGAACCCACTCGCATTGAAAGTCTGTTCATCCTAGCTTTTTAGGTTCCTCTGGTCCCCATGGAATTCTCTTATGTCCACCCGCCCAGCAGGAAGGCTGCACTGTGCCTGCAGTATCAGCAGCAGTCAGGGAATATGGGGAGGTGCAGAGTAGTTCAGCTGCGGCAGCAGTGGCTGTTAAGTGGCAGGGGTGCACGCGATTCTGCCCAGGTTTACAGGATTACAAATCGTAGTTAACCAGGAAGCTGCAAATCACAGCACACTATTTGGCCCTGCCTTAGCAAAAATCAATGTACACACAAAAAAAGTAGTTCTCCTTAAAATAATTTTCCATTTACAAATGGTCAAACTCAGTGATAATGAATAGCATTTAAATTACTGCATGCTATTCTGCCCCCAGGAGTACAAGTCTGCTATTGTGCTAAATAACATATATTTACTGGCTCGTTACTGGCCCAATACATGCAAATCAAATAACCTGGCTTGCCTCAACAATTGCAGGGCACTTTATTTGATTCAAAGTTAGCTATAATTGAAGAGTTGTAGCTACCTTCCCTGGGGAGCATCAGAGCACTACCACTCATTCTGATGCTCCTGGGGCCATTCCTTAGAGGGGCTAATTGGCCCGAAGTAACACCTCCCCCCCACCCCCCCAAGTGTGGATAAGATGCCAGCGGTCTTTGTAGGCCCCCTATCTCCCCTAATCCCACCTCTGGAGTCAGCTCAAATTACCAAAAAAAAATTCTATTTTACAACCTCCAGATGGAGGCCCCCACCATGAACTCCCAACCTCTCCCTTTTGAAAAAAAAATGCCCCTACAGAGTCTTCCCTTCCCGCTTTCCTGACCTGTCATGGACTTAACCAAGCTGCCCTGGTAGTCTAGTGGGGACCCAGAGCACCCACTGGTCTCCAGATCCGGTGATGACCATTTTCCAAAATGGCATTGACTGCCCCTACAATATGAAGGGGAATAAGCTAGCTGTGAGCCAGCCGGCACCATGTTGGAAAATTCCTGCCTCCAGGTTTGGAACCTAGGGGCTACTCCGGGCCCCCACTCGACCACCAGGGCAAGTTTGGTAAGACCAGGGAGAATCATGAGAGTGGACCAGGGAAGGCCACTGCTGTGTGCAATAGTTTGTCAAAGAGGAAGGACTGGGGGAGTTGGGGATGGAGCCTGTGCCCGGAGATGGTAAAAAAAATGCATCAATTCTTTAGTGTAATCGCAGAACCAGGAAAAAAGAATGCACAGTGTTTTAAATACAGTGCATTTTCACTGTAAATGAGGGCCTTAGATTATATGCCCTCTGGTAACAAGGAAATACTTACTGTTCCTGGATGTAACTTGTTTTGAGGTGTTAGTTAAATCTAAAAATGAATATGTAGCACCTGCTAGTATTATTGTGCCCTGTTTTCAGCATTCTTCTTAGTGTTTTGCATTTTTGGGGTCCTCCCCTTGTTTATATCCTGCCTTTTTCCCCCCTGAGCATGAGTACAAGGTCTATCTGCTCCCAAGGCTGCGTGATCTAAAGGGGTTTGTACTTCTGTTACAGAAAACTGACCAAGAGGCAGTGGAAAGGAGTGAGTTTTGAGAAGAGTCTTAAGGAGATTGGATTTTTGGAGAATTTTGAAGAGTTTTGCTATTGAGACCCTGTAATCCAGATCTCGAAGGACATGCAAACCAGTCTTGACGGACTGGTTTTCTGATTTTCACTTTTTGTGCCAGTAAACAGTAAAAGGTGAGGATTTTCAGGGATGATATTGAAGAGACGTTTTTGGAGATTTTTGCCCATGACATCGATGATCCCCGTCATATCCCAGACTCACGTCATCAAAATTCATTTCAGCTCCAACAACTTGTCCTAAATTTCAAAAGATATCCAGCTAACTTGACCTTTAGAGATTTATAGAAACACTATACTGGAGTTATTTTATGTTATTTGAAGTTTATAATTGTTTTAGATTTTGTACCATCGCTTGGATAACTTGTTTTACAAGCAGGTTATAAAGTTTTAATAAATGAACATGAAATACTCTGTTAGCATGTCCGCGATGTTACAAAATTATTACCCTTTATCTGCTAGATTGATGCCCCGGGGCACGTTCCTTTAATTTTTATAATCTCGTCTTGATACTATTTTTAAAGAAAGCACCTCTTAACCTTTTTTCTCATGCTATTAATTGACTTGCCATGCCGAGTCCAAAGGAGGACCTTTGAATCCCAGCAGGTATTCATCCTCATCATTCCGAAATCAGCATTTCACCTTAGCCCTCCCCCCATTCTTTCACCACGTTACTAGAATTGCCTGCCTTCTGAAATTTGACACTCGGCAGCTCTCTATTTTCAGCACCTAGTTAAAAATTAATTGATTCTCCATTACCTCTTCCTAATATTGAATCTTCGGCTCGCTTTCCATGCTTCCTCTTATATTACTATTCTTTTCATTACTCACATCGGAAGATGTATCATGCAGGCTAGCTGCTATGCAGCAGTTTATTTATATAAGTACTGCATGCAACCAATAAGAAGATCTGAGCTGTGGTGTTTATTTTACTTTGATTATTCCTTATTTATTCGTCTTTTCCTCCCCTGTCCCCCCCATACAGTCATCAGTTTTTGTGCTCAGGGTTGTAATGTAACATATTTCAGAAATTTCAGCATTTTATATTCAGTGAGCGCCTGGCTCTTCCTCTGCTGTGTAAATGGTGTTGATCCCTTGGAACTCTGATTAAACCACTAATCGGTCTCATAATGGGCTATAATGATTTGTTTACTTAAATACCTTTTCCACCAGGTAGAGATGATCAGTGCAACATTTCCACGGCTCTGCTCAGAATCTCAACAGAATCATTAAGTAAAGTGCTTTAGGTAGGATGCCTACAGTACTAAAGACCTGAAGCTTGATTCCTAGACACGTGGAGAGTGACAGCAGGTAAGGACCGATGGGCCCATCCCGCCTGCCTTCTTTACTTCCCATTGCATGCCACATAGTCCCCATTTGATCTCAGACTTGACTTCTTAGTGGCTGGGGACCTTCTGTGCTCATCCCATACTTTTCAGCCCTGTTATTGTGGAAAACAGCGGCAGCTGTTCGGGTTTTCGCAGAATATTAACTGTCCTAGGGGGGCAATTTTCATGAAGTTGTCTAGCTGCAAGGCAGAGGGGTGTTTTGGTATTCCCTTCCCTTGTAGCTAATTTCTTTCAAAAGAGAGACTGCAAACTACTCAGGTAGCTTGACTTTGAAAAGTAGCCATGTAATTTGCAATTGCTATAGTTATGGACCAAATACACACTCAAAAAGTCGTACGTATATTTGAAAATTAAATATACCCATGTTTTTTTCTCAACCTTGCTCTTCCCTCTCCTCCCCTTCCCACAGGAATGTTCATTTTTTTCTGTGTACATTTGCTTTCATTATTACAGTAAACCCCACAGGTTACAATTATCCATGGAGATTGTAAGACCATGGATAGTTTAATAATGTACCCTTAAACATTAATTAGCATAGCATACAAGCACTTTTATGACTGTGTGACACATGTGCATTCAGGGCTGAATTTTCAAAGCCATTTATGCGCTAAGAGGTCGATTTTAAAAGTGTTGCTCGCACAAAAATGACCATATCTGCACATATGGGGGCCCCAGGCGAGCAACGCAGATTTTAAAAAGCTGCAAATTATGCACATATGTTACCCGTGCGCGCATGAAAAATAAGGGGACAGAAAAGGGGTGGGGCATGAGTGTTCCAGGGCGGGGGTCAACACGGGTGTAACTCTGTACTTTAAAACCGCAGTGTGCGTAGGCTAGATATCTGCATAATTTTACTGCTGTTCCTGATGAGGAGCAAGTCTGCAGATCTCAAGTTTTAGGGCTCATAGAACAGGCCAATTGGGTGGCGTGCAAGATGAAGAACTAGAAGGACCTAAAAGATCTCAATATTAACTGGACAAACTGGTGGACTAATTGGAAAACTGGGAATGTCCCTCGCATGAGCATGTTTTTAAAATCTTACATACGCGTGTAAAAGCTGACAAAGTCCTATGGAAGATACATGTGCTAGCTGTGGTCGAGTAACCTCTTATAATTAGGAGCATACTGTACTTACGTGGTGCAAGCTCACATACTATTTAAAATTCCAGCAGACCTTCGCTCACGTGCCGACATGGCCACACACAGGCTTATTTTAAGATTACCATCATTGACCGTGGTTTTATGTGCACAAATGATGCATTAGGAAATCTGCTGATCTTTTCTTGCAAAAATATGTGCATAGCTCAACTTTGCATGTATTTTTGTGCATGCAAAAAAAGAGGCATTCCGGGGGTGGGTCAGAGTTTGGATTGATGCACCTAATTCAGTTTTAAAAAGTATACCTGCAAATCCACGTGCCCAAGTTATGCCCTGCCAGGAGCAGGTTTAACATTGTGTGAGGGAGTCTGTGAGTGTACGTTCCAAGAATTTTCCAATTGAAAGTATGCAGATAAAAAAGTACTCGCAGACCTTTCCAGTCTTTGAAAATGACCTCTAAGGGGTCATTAACTCATTATGTAACTTCATGCATAAGTTACCCAGCAAATATGCACATGGATTGCCTCTATTTTGCGGACTGACACGCATCCATCCAAACTGTGCACACACAATTACTCCAGCCATGTGGTGCATAGAGTTTTGCTGAGAGAATTTATGCAAATACTTTTTAAAGTAAAAAAGTATGCACATAAGTCCAAACCCCACTCAACCTCCATTGCTTGGATTACTTCTGCCCTCTGCACCTAAAGTACGCATGTACAGTGCTCATGCGTGCAATTTTACTTTGACATGCAGACTTTGCCCCACATATTCAAAACAAATTTATATGCTTAAATTCTCTTTGAAAGTTCCTGGGTAAGTGCCCTGGTATGTGCTCAAATTTGCCTGCTGGATTGAGGATGTAACTTGTTTGGGCTAACTTATATGCAAACGTCTTAAAATAAATATAAGCATGTGTAAGTACCACTTTTGCCCCCTGGAATTCCTCTCTCCAGTACGTGTAGAGATATATGTGAAATTGGGTTAAATACATACTTTCTGACACACTGAGTCCTGGGCTATTTTATAACAGCAATTTGGGGACCAGTTTTGAATTGTCTTCAGTTTTTGTGTGATGCCCTCCCCCCCCCCCCCAACAGGGCACTAGGTATTTTGAGTGTGGTCTAGAAGCAGGAGCTTGGGTGGCGGGAAATTCATGGTTATTTCCTAGGGATGTGCAACTGAATAGAGCCTGAAGGAATATAAGAAAATTCAATCATTAAGGACCCAAGTTTATAAAATAATTATCTTGAACAACCACTAGATGGCAGAGCATATGACAACTACATATGGGTATGTTAACCAATGGAAAGCTATGGAGGGAATGTTCAGAGAATTGCGACTGTGTGTGTCCTTCAAGAAGATTGGGGAAAAGATCCTGGAGAGGGAATGTTTTCAGAGTATAAAAGTCTGTGTTCAAAGTTTGATGGGAGGAGTTGAATCCCACAAGGAGAGTGGGGTGCCCACGGTTTCTTTCCTCAAGGAGAAGGCTCTTGTTACGGTCCCAGGCCGTGCCCCGGTCCCTCCACCTACCTCGGGGCCGGCCCGAGCTGCAGGAACTTCTCTTCGGCCATCTAGGCCCAACCTGGCTCCTGCCGCAGCTCTCCCTTCGCGAGGGAGACACTGCTGACCCAACGCGCTTGGCCCCGCTCCCTAGGCACGCACGCGCGTGGGGGCTCGAACTTTTAATGGGGCCAGCGCGGGAAGAGGGAGGACAGCGCTCAGATGACGTCAGACGCTGCAGGGTATTTAAACCCTGCAGCTTGGCCTAACCCTTGCCTTGCAATGAGGTTTACTCTCTTGAGTCACTAGTTGCTGCTCTTCGGACTTCTCCTGCTTCTGTGTCCTGGCTTCCGACCTTGGCTCGTCCTCTGACTTCAGCTTCAGCTTTCATCCCTGGCTTTGACTTCGGCTTTTGACTTCTGGCTTCCGACCTTGGCTCGTCCTCTGACTCCGGCTTCAGCTTCCGTCCCTGGCTTTGTCTTCGGCTTCTGACTTCTGGCTTCCGACCTTGGCTCGTCCACTGACTCCGGCTTCAGCCTCCACCCCTGCCTGGACTCCGGCTCCAGACCTCTTGTCTTCCTCAGGTATCCTGTTCTTCACCCGCCTGGAGGTCTCGCCTAAGTCCCAGCAGCTCGGGTCCTCACGGGCTCCTCCCGGGGGGACCGAGGGCTTCCAAGGGTGAAGTCTCTTCGGACCTCCTGGGCTCAGCCGCTTCATTGACTACATCTTCAGGGCTTCTCTTCTGGTCCTCGGTCGCAGAGGATCTCACCTAAGTCCAAGAGGCCTGGATCCCTACTGGCTCCTCCTGGGGGGACTTTGGGCTTCCAGTGGTGAAGCCTTCCCAGGACAACCTCTTCAGCGCCGCCTCCCAGCTGCGACATCCACTGTGGGCTCCCCACAGTGCATCACCACTCGTCTCAGCCAGCCCAAGGGTCCACAAATCTAACAGCTCTGCAGGGGCTTTCACCCTCAAGAGGAAAGGCCTGAGATTGGGGGAAATATTCTTGGGTTCTGAAGAAGGGGGAGTGACATTGGGTCCTATAGTCAGTGGAAGACCTTGACAGGGAAGTGATCTCAGAGGGATGAGAGCTTGTGATACTAAGGAAATTCCTTGCTATTACCTGGAGGAGACGTCAGGAAGCAGTATGGAAAGGATATATAATGTCCTATGGTGATGAGAGTTTCTTTGTGTCTAATGAGTAAGTACTTATGTAAATGAATTTGATGTTGATGTTGAGAGGACTGTGAGTAACATAGTTCACATATTGAAGAGTTTATGTAGATGAAGGAACGTGAACCATAACAGGACTGTGTGTCACAGTTTAAGAGTACTTTTGAGATAGTTCTCCTACACAAGGCAATAAGTAAGTATAGCGTGGATGTGAAAACCATTTGATAATTTGTTTTAGTGTTGTTGCCAATGGTACAGCTTGGCTGTGAACACCTGTGATCCCTGATTATATCAGTGCTTTTTATTAGTTTTATGAACTTGACTGCCAGCAAACCCCAGAAATAAAAGTTTGTTTGTTTGAAGATACCTCATGGTGTGAGACCCTACTTTCTGTCAAGGCAGGGATTTGGTAAAAGGACTGGTATCAAGGTGGAAGGAGAAAGAAAGCAGTCAGAAGAAAGCTACAGAGGGGAAGTACGTGCAGCATGAATGTCCAGAAGTGTGAATTTACATCTGAATGAAGGTATATGTATGATTTTCCTCTGTAGGTAGGTGTCCTTTATTCAGACCTCTAGGTAGAGTCCAAGGTGATATTTTAATTCACTGACTCTCTCAATGGCTGTCCCAGGGATTCTAGTGGAGGGGTCCCCAAATTTACAGCAAAAATCCTATCTTAGTTTTCCTTGGATACCCACCTGTTCTGGTCCCTTTATGTTTGTGTGCATGGAGATTAGGGATGTGCATCGGGTGCCTGATCATTTGCACTTTTCAGTTCGTCTGGCCGCGAGAAAATTTCGCTTTCCCGCGGATCGGCATTTTTTTTAGTAAAAAATAATAAAAAATAACAAAAATAAATGGTTTTTTGTTAGTGCGCACTAATGGGAGTTAGCGCGCACTAACCCGAAAAATGATTTTCACGAAAATTCGGGGGAAAAAGTGTTCATTTCACGTTTTAACCGATATATAACGAATTAAGAAATATCGTACGATATTTCAATTCATTATAAAAATGATTCACATCCCTAGTAGAGATCCAGTTGGATTCTCCCACTCTAGTTCTTCCATCTTCAGTTTATTGTTATTTCTGGGGGACTTCTCTTGGGGAAAAGTCAGTGAGATCAGGCAAGTTCTCTGCTCTGAAATCCCAGTGGGGAAGGGGTAACAAAAACCTCCTCACTGCTGAAGTCCAAAAAATTCTTTAAAGGTTAAACTGGATACATCTTCTGCCTTCATTGTCTCTCACAGCAGGATCCATCACTGGTGCTTG
Organism: Rhinatrema bivittatum; assembly: GCF_901001135.1. NCBI lineage: Eukaryota > Metazoa > Chordata > Amphibia > Gymnophiona > Rhinatrematidae > Rhinatrema > Rhinatrema bivittatum. The sequence continues at coordinate 52,867,620 of NC_042615.1, forward strand.
CCCACCTAGTGTTTAGAGAAGGCTCACAGGTCTTTGGTCCTGTGAGCCATTACGCTGCAAAAGAGTATCAGGATTAATAATCTGTCTCTCTGGCAGGGAGTGCATGATAAGGTATCACTTCTATCAGAAACTCCATTTCTCTGAAGCTGGGAGGCCTCACCAGAGTTTAACAATCAGACATCCTTACTCTCCAACTGCTTCCTCAAACTGATCCCAAAGAGTTCTAAAATGGCTGGGCTAAATAATATTCAGGCATCCAATCCAGACCCTCCAGGTGGGAGGGACTGAGAGGGATGGATGGATGGCTCCTTACTAGAGTGTTCTACTACAGAGATGGTGACATCTGGTGGCCAGACCGGGGGGGGGGGGGGGGGGGCTGCCACATAGGAATAGCGTAAGGTAGACATATAAATGCTGAATGCTCAGAATTCATGGGATACCAACAGTCAGAATAAATCTTCCCCAAAGTATGCCGTAGAGCAACGGTTCTCAACCGAGTCCTCAGGATATACCTAGCTGGTCAGGTTTTTAGGACATCCACATTGAATATGCATGAGATAGATTTGCATACAATGAAGCCAGTGCATGCAAATCTATCTCATGCATATTCACTGTGAATATCCTGAAAACTTCACTGCTTAGGTGTGTCCTGAGGACTGGGTTGAGAACCCCTGCCATAGGGTACTCCACATCATAAGAGTCGCAGTCACTCAGCTGTCCCTTGAACATCAGCGAGATCTCACAAATCCACATTCCAAACATTTTACAGGAATATAAATATTACATTCCTCACAGTACAGTTCTCCCATTTTCACACCATTAGGTACACTTTCTCTTCCATATCTCAACCCACCCCAAACCACAAGGGACAGATACAACCCCTCCAGATTTCTCTTCATTTTAAACACCAGACTCAAACATTTGCGGAAAATAAGGTTTCCCCCTGGGATCTACTTACAACTTCCTCTTCCCTCAACTTTTCACTCTGATTTCTCCACTCCTCCACTTCAGCCACATGCAGGTCTCCCCAGTATCTTTCACACTCTAGGCTCTTCATGGGCACTTCTCATCTCAGAACGACCCCTTTTCTCTTTTCTCTGGGCCATTTCTTCAAGGGGAGAAAGCATCTCTTCTCCACCCTTAGCTTCTGGACATTTCCTCAATGGGAGGAAAGCTGTCTTCCACGCCACAGCCTCGGACCTCCTCCCTTGAGAAGAAGAGCCCCTAGAGGGCTCCATTCCATTCTAAGGTGTTCCTCGGGCCTACCAAACCTCAGGCAGGCTACTCCAAGCTACTACATCCTGGAGGTCCTTCTCACACCAACTCCAACCTGAAAAAGAGCAAATTTCCACCAAATCCTCTCATTTTTATACCTCCCACTAAATCGTCTTTCACATAAGCCCACAATCTTAAGGGGACCAACATCCCACCCCTTAAAGCCAACAAAATTAACCCATCACATTGCTCAGCTCTCACAAAATGCCATCCAGTGGTCTTTCAACATTATTACAAGTACAACATACAATAAGTTAGATAAGAATGCTGAACAATAAACTCCCCAGGTCTCCCCTATGCAAATTATCTTGTGCTGCTAGAAAAGGAATAGGAATAGGAAAGGTTTCCCCCCCTACATGTACATTTGAAAGTTGAATGTCCACATTCTGCTTAATTCCCCTGCCCTAAACACACCCATAGGAATATTTCTCTTTAACCTAGCTTAAAGTATGTTGCTATTGCGCATAATTGTAATCAGACAGAGGAGGGCAATCTCAGGACAGGTCAGCTGACATGGGAAAATTACTATTTTTACAAGTAAATGTCTATCAAAATTGCAGCCAGATTGGCAGTCTCTGCAGGGCAGCCAGATAGTTATATGGCGAAGGAATTTTTCATTTCCAGTAAACAAGACTTGTGCATACAGACTCTGCCATGTAGGGACACCTGCCTGGCTTCTTTGCAGGCTGTGATGCTTTTTTTTTTTATATTGAGCCGAAGATGATGATGTGCAGTGCTCAAGACCTATTCTCTATGACCATGAAGTTAGTGCACAACATTTTTTGACAATTTTTATATTGGTTTAGAAAATAGTATTGCAGCTTGTTGCAAAGAATTCAGTTTTCTCCAGGACTAATATGAGCAGTAGAACTCTGCATTACTTGATAAATGAGAAATTCACAATGCTTTCATAATGTCCCACTTTCGCCAGCTGTTTTGAAAGGAGACATGCAGTAACTTCCAATTGAAAGCAATCATTCTGAAGTTATATTCTTACTAGATCTATATACAACTTGTTTGAAAATAGTTGGGAAGGTGAAGGTCCTCTGATCTTCTTCCACTGCCCTCTCAGACTTTGTGGGTCTTCCCATGTGCCAGATCCACTCGGGGCAGAGGGCACGTCAGCTACTCTTTCACTCTCATTTTCCTTTAACTAGCTGTATCTCTTCTCATTACAACCTCCTCTTCTCTCAGCCTTGTCTGTATGGCTTACACCTTCCTTCACCCTGGCTGGAGTTCTGACTCTCTTCCTTCCAGAGCAATACCCCTAGAACAGGAGTGGGCAGTTCCGGTCCTCAAGGGCCACAAACCAGTCTGGTTTTCAGGATATCCTTAATGAATATGCATGAGAGAGATTTGCATGCACTCTGCCTCAGTTGTATACAAATCTATGTCATGCATATTCATTAGGATATCCTAAAACCTCGACAGGTTTGTGGCCCTCGAGGACTGGAATTGCCCACCCCTGCCCTAGAACAATCTTTCTTCTGCTTTTATTTTTTTTAGTTTTTATTTACAGCTGTATTTGAAACTATCTGTTGTTCATGGGGTCTCTTTTGCTGCTTGGTTCTGTCTGTGCTTGTTAGCTTGCCCTGCCTTCCTTCCGAGGTATGTTGGCTCTGCTTCACCAATATATTGTACAGCAAATTTTAGAATGTTTGTCACTGCAGTCATCGCCTTACATATATTGTTATATTTAACAAAAATCGCCTTTTGATTCCTGTATGTATGATTTTGCTGAAGAGAGAAAACTGGCAAAAAGAAAATATGTTTTACCTTGCACAAAAATAATTGGGGATGTAGAAGGAAGCCATCATACTGTAGACCACGGTAGACAACTCAAGTCCTGCCTGGAGTGCCACAAACATGTCTGGTTTTAAGCACAGCCACAATGAATATAAATGAGTTATATTTGCATACAATGAAGGCAGTCAATGCAAATATACCTCATGCATATTCATTGTGGATATCCTAAAAAAAAACAGACCTATGTGTGGCACTCCAGGACCAAAGTTGATTATAAATTTATCATTAACACACTCCTCTCTCTCTCTCTCTCTCTCCACAAATAGGTCTACGAACAGTGATTCAGTCAAATATATATTAGGGACGTGCATTCGTTTGCAACGAAATAGGAAATAAAGACGATATTTCCTATTTTGTTGCATTTCATGGGGGCCGAAGAAACGATAGGAAAACCCACAAAATATTGTGTGGTTTTCTTATAGTTTTTTGGGGGGAGAAAGGGCACATTAAAAAAAAACCCACCCCCAACCCTTCAAATTTAATTAATTGCAACCCCTCACCCTCCTGACCCCCCAAGACTTACCGAAAGTCCCTGGTGGTCCAGTGGGGTCCCGAGAGCGATCTCCCCCTCTCGGGCCATCGGCTGCCACTAATCAAAATGGCGCCGATGGCCCTTTGCCCTTACCAAGTGATAGGAGCTATTGGTGCCATTGGTCGGCTCCTGTTACATGGTAGGAGCAATGGATGGCCCGCGCCATATATTGAAAAGCACCGGTCCAAGGACAGATCCCTAAGACACTCCAGTGTTTACCCTTTTCCACTGAGAATATTGACCATTTAATCCTACTCTCTGTTTCCTGTCTTTTATCCAGTTAGTAATCCACGAAAGTACATTGCCTCCTATCCTATGAATTTTTAGTTTTCTTAGAAGCATCTCATGAGGGACTTTGTCAAACGCCTTCACACTCAATATATGGACCATTGTAAGGGGGCACTTTGATTTGGGGTGAGTTTTCAGGAGGTGGGTTGAGGTTTGTGGGGTGGTGTTACAGAGACATTCAGGAGTATTCATTGTAAAATTCACATTATTAAAGAAATTTAGTCCTTCTAAGTGATGAAAAGGAGTTGATTTGAACAATACAGCTAGCAGAGACTTCTGTGTACAAATCAACTCCTCTTGTTAGAGTTTTCATCGCTTAGATCTAAAATTCTTTAATGATGTCAATTTTACAAGGAATACCTCTGAATGTTTTTGTAACTCCACCCTCAAACCCCAACCCACCTCCCAAAAACTCACCATGAATCAAAGTGCCCCCTTACAATGGTGCATATATTGAGTGTCAGGCTGAGCCCTATAAAGAGAGTCTTTCTCTCTCTCTCTCTCTCTCTCTCTCTCTCCCTGCTGTAGCAGAGTTATGTGTGCTAGAACACCCATGCCCTGCTTACTTTGAATGAATGTGCATCCTTTCCAGCTTTTAAAAATTCCAAAAGATTTTTTACTTGCTTCAGCATTTCATTCCCCCTTTTCCTTTCTTTCAGAGGCTTAGACCGCCTTCTGGCAGCAGTGTTTCTTGTTTCAGTTCCCCCCTTCTCTCAGCAGCTCGGGCACCTTGACAGCAGTGGCATCGGTTGCCTGGTTTAGTTCAAACAAGTTTGGGGAGATTGTGCATGTTTCTGAGGCAGTTCATGTACAGTTTGGGAGTTTCTAAGCTGCCACGTGAAGACAATGAGCACTCGTCCGTGTAAGCAAAATTCAATTCAAATGCAGGAAAAGAGATAAAAAGAGTATTCCGTGAATCTTATGAGGGCTTTTTTTTTTTTTTTTTTTACAGGATAGCTCAGATACAGCTTGAGTGAGAGGTCAAAACCTGTTTGTTGCCTGCAGAGGGAGACAGAATCTGTCTGGAGTCTGCAGAGAATTGATACGTTTTTCAGAGTAAAGTGACCAGGAAATGAGATGACTGTAGCCAGTTGAAGGCTTGGTATTCACAGAAGTTTTGGGCAAACATATTATTGCATTTGAAGTTAGTGAGTCTGTGTGGATGCTGTTTAGTCAAGGGAATACAGTGAACAGTCTGTGGTCTTAAGTGTAGGATAACTTTTTGAATTGTATTTCTTTTCCATCTTATTGCAAAAAGAAAAGTTAGTGCAAACATATTTAGGGAAACTCTTGTGAAGAAATTTCATGCCTATGTAGGAATAATTGGATTTTGTTTTCCTTCATATTGGTTTTAACTGTTAATAGATGAGGCCTGTTTATAATTACTAACAAGTCAAGAGAGGGTCAAGAATGCCTGCCAAAAGGAAGAGTTGTCCATGCTGTGGGTCGTTAGCAGGGAGTCTCATCACAGCTGACCTCCAGGTACAGGAGCACTGCGCTTCTGCAGTCCAGCCGCTGTGTCAGCTGTGCTCACAAAAGGGCATTTTATTAATTCTGATTGGAATTGTAAATGAGCTGGTAAAGTTACTTGCAAAAGTTAAGCTTATACTGTGTGTGGTCATACTGTAAGAAAAAAGGTAAGACTGTAACAGTAATTGAAACCCATATTCCAGGAGAGGCAAAACGTTCACAAATAGTGCAAAGAGCCATGGAATTGGAATGCACAGTGGCAGAGGAGCAGGGGGCAAGGGCAGCTTTTTCTTCTTCCCTCCCCTTCAAAAGACTAAGTAAAGAGTCAACTCACTCTCAACCAGGGGCGGATTGACCCATCGGGGGATCGGACATCCCCCGGTGGACCGGTCGCTCTGGTCACGTGGTCTGCCGAGCACGGCCGCAACGGAGTTGCGCTCTGCAGACCACGGGGTATCTTCTTCTGGGCCAGACTGGGCGGAAAATCCCCAGGCCATGGTCTAGGATAAACCTACAACACAATGCAGGAGCAAAGAGCTGCACTCCAAATAATCAATACCAACATCCAGGGAGATCTTGAAGATTCAATAAGTCCCCGCAGCTTCAAATTAGTTTAATAAAGAATTTTATTTTTATTTTTAAATGGCAACTCCATTGCTTGAAACAGCACAGATATTAAGCAGGGTCCCCCGACACGGACCCGAGTTTCGCCAAACTCGGCTGCGTCGGGAGGGACAAGCAATTTGATACGGGGTTCATCAACTATAATGTAAAGAAATATAAATAAAGTAATAATGGGGACCAATAAAATGGATCAGAAAATAGACAATTCTTTAAAATGATAAAGTACATACCTTTTCAACTTTGAGCTTATGCTTAATTCGCAAGGCAGCAGACAGTACATTCAAACCCGACGCAGCCGGGTTTGGCGAAACATGGGTCCGTGTCGGGGGACCCTGTTTAATATCTGTGCTGTTTCATGCAATGGAGTTGCCGTTTAAAAATACAAATAAAATTCTTTATTAAACTAATTTGAAGCTGCGGGGCTTATTGAATCTTCTGCATCTCTCTGGATGTTGGCTAGGATAAACCTGAACATTGATTCCAAAAACATGTGTATTACATCTTTTATATGATGGTCATATATATACTTAGTGTTATCATTCTGCCTACTGACATTTAGGTGAATTTGAGACTGGGTATACTATTGTTTGATTATTCATCCTTCCCACCATAGACTGCATTCTTCATCCTCCAATGACAGCACCACCCAGACAGTGACGTTAGCTAACCGATGGAGGCAATCCCTCCCCAACCCTATAATCAAGGTAGGACTCTCTCAATCCATCCTACCACTCCAGAATGTGCCTTACCATAACACAAGGTTTCCCATCTTCAGCAGGAGAGAGTCCTTCTGCTGGCATCATGACTGAATGATACTAACTACTGGTGCTTCACCATTCAATCACCAGTTCACTTCTTCTGTGATGAGCAGGTTGTTCTCATTGTGGTTGATATTGATTGAATTCATCCAAACAAGTTTAATGGCCTGATTCCTATATTAGATAGGTTTCAAACAGCAAAGGTTTTTGTTATGCCTGGGTGGTGGATGTGGACTCTTGGCCTAGGTTGGTGTTGACACTATCAGCGAGGGTTGGGCCCCCACGGGTCACCAGAGCTAGGAGGTGAGGCCCAAGGTGAGCAAGGACCAGCTGGAGCTTCGCTACTACCAACCCTCGTTCCCCGCAAGTTGAGCCCTTGGGTACCGGGATCGGCTGGTCTTACGTGGGGCCCCTGCGGTGACGCCGGTCGGCCGGACAAGGTCCGATTCGGAGAACTGAGACAGGCAGCAGGCATACATAGAGAAGTCCGGTCCAAACTTCCGAGGCAGAGAGCAAGCAAATGAGGAGAGTTCCAGTCCAGAAGTTCGGGGCAGGCAGGGAGCAAACGAGGAGAGATCCAGTCCGAAGGTCGGGGCAGATGGCGAGTAGGCGAGGTGATGTCCAATCTGGGAGTCAAGCCAGGGAGGTCCGTCTAAAGGGTAACAGGAGCAGGGGTCCGGAACAGGCAGAGGAAGGCAGGGACAGGTACTGGAGGGCGAAAGCAGGTCCAGGGAAGCAGGAGCAGGAACTAATGCTGGGGCATGCAGAGAAGCACCTGGAACACGGAGGTAGACTTGTTGCCAAGTCATTGGGGTAATGACTGCTGCCCTGTTATATAGGGCAGAGCTCTAATGTCAGGAGAGGAGGCTGGCGGCATTTTCTCGCCGCGGGCCCTTTAAATTTCCTCCCCAGACTTGCGCGCATGCCTAGGTGGAGGGAAGGTAGAAGACAGCAGCGGTGGCATCCTGCATGCCGGCAGGCCTGTGCCAGAGCTGACAGCAGGGAGGACCCCATGGCCTCGTGGCAGGGAGCCAGGAGGCATGACTGGCAGGACGCGGGGCCGTGAGTACAACAGTAGCCCCCTTCCTAGGCCCCCCTCCAGGAGGTTTTGTCTTCTTAGGATGGGAAGCATAGAATTGCTGAAGTAAGCTCTTGTCGAGGATGTTGGTGGCGGGTTCCCAGGAGTTCTCCTCTGGGTCAAAACCCTCCCAAGCGAGAACATATTCCCATCTCCAACCTCGCTTCCTTATGTCCAACACGTCGCGAACTTGGTAGGTTGCGTCATCATCTGATGCTACTGGCTGTGGTTCAGGTTGCTTTTTGGTGGACCAGGAGAGCACCAAGGTTTCAGGAGCGAGACGTGAAAGGAGTTATGGATCCTCAGCAATGGGGATAGGCGAAGCTGGTAGGTGATAGGTCCCAAATGTTGGAGGACTGGGAATGGCCCAATATATTGTTGAGCTAGGCACATGGACGGAAGTTTAAGGTGGATGTATTGAGTGCTGAGCCAGACCTTTTTGCCTGGCCTGAACTGAGGCGCCGGTCTTCTATGGGCATCCGTAACCCTCTTGGCTCTGTGACTGGCCTCTTGTAGGAGCTGTTGGGTGTCTTTCCAGAGAAGGTATAATTCCTAGGCTTTCAACTGAGCCATTGGAGATGGTACCGACATTGGTACTGGCGGTGGAGGAAGAGGTTGCCTGCCATATACGAGATGGAAAGGGGAGGTCTTGGTGGCTGTGGAGACATGTAAATTTAATGTGAATTCAGCCCAGGGCAGGAGGGCCACCCAATCACTCTGTCAGGCGTTAATGTAGCTGTAAAGGAACTGTTTTAGGGTTCGATGGGACCTCTCTGCCTGACCATTTGCCTGTGGATGATAGGCCATGGAGAAGTCTAGTGAAATGCTGAATTTTTTTACATAGGGCTCTCCAGAATTTGGCCATAAACTGAGTACCACGGTCCAACACTATTTGCTGGGGAAGGCCATGGAGGCAGAAGATGTGTTGGACGAAAAGCTGCGCCAACTGGGGAGCAGAGAGAAGACCGGGTAAGGCGACTGAGTGCGCCATTTTGGAGGATCGGTTCACTACCATCCAAATAACTTTCTTGCCTTCAGAGGGTGGAAGGTCCACAACAAAATCCATGGCGATGTGTGACCACGGCTCCGAGGGTGCTGGTAGGGGATGCAATAGGCCCCAGGGTCGGCCTGCAAGAGGCTTCTGCTGGGTGCAGACCTGGCAAGAATCCACATAATTGCCAAAATCACATTTCATCGTGGTTAACCAGTAGAAGCATTGTAGTAAGGCAAGGGTATGGAGCCCAGCACTGTGTACCTAGAGTAAGGATTATTTTTCCATATGTGTGTCACTTTGCATTTGTACATATTACATTTCATTTATCATTTATATGTTTGCTTAGTCCCCCAGTCTCAGAAGGTCTTTCTGCATTTTATTATAATCTGCTTGTGTTTTAACAATTTTGAGTAATTTTGTGTCATCTGCAAATTAGATCATCTCACTCATTGCTCCCTTTCCCAGATCATTTATAAATATGTCAAACAGCACCGATCCCAGTAAAAATCACTGGAGCACTTGACTCCACTATTTACCCTTCTCCACTGGGAAAACCAACCATTTAGTCCAGCTCTCTGTTTCCTGTCTTTTAACCAGGTTCCTCCGCACCCTGAGAACTTACTAGGGAACTTCCTCGTCTGCAATGCAAAGGTGAGACATGAGTCAACGGGCACCGTTTTTTACATAACACTTGACCCCCCCCCTCAGCAACTGCAGGGGTGGTAAAAGCTTGCCTGCAGCTCTGAAACAGGTTTCCTTCTTTTGGGGAATAGCACATTGCTGTGGGATAAAAGGAGAGTCATGCACCCAAAAGGAAAAGTAGCAGGCCCACTTTAAGTGTTGTTCCAAAACAAAAACAGAATTTATTGCAGAATTAAAAAAAAATCAAAGTCCAGTAAAGTCAGAAAAAAATTCATAAAATAGTCCAAACTAAATTTTTAACAAGTTCAAAAACTGAAATTTGTTTACTCATTCATCTTCTCATATTGTTTGAGTCACCAATCCAAATAGGACCTCAACACTCTTAGATCTCATCACAGTCTAGTACATTCTCCCAGACCAAGATGAAACCATGGAAATCTTCCTTCCAGTACCAAATCCTTCAAATGACTGAGGGATCTCTTACTCCCCTAAAGGATCCTTAGCTCTTCTTTTGAGAAACCTCCCTTGGCTTCCCCAGCACATCCAACTCTGACTCCTCCCTCCAGGAATTCCCAAGAGCCACAAACCAAACTTCAGCCTTCAGTCCTAGACTTTAGACACCCAACTCCTGAGAGTCTCAACCCACAATTCCCCCCACAACTTGTGGAAGCGCCTTTAATACCACCTACCATACCCATCCTCTCTGGGGGAGGGAACTCCTTTTTACTCACAAATCTAAGCACACTCCCAGAACCACTCTTTGCTAGAAGACTCTCCATTGTAAATTTACCCCATAAGCTAATGGCCTAACAGAGGCCATATTTAAATCAGCGCCAGCAAGACGGGAGGAAGTTGGGATCACTTCTGCCCAGAAGACCATATAAGACTTTTAAATGGGGTAGGCGGATGGGGGCTGGAGAACCCCCTGGTAAAACGAAGGAACTCTGCTGCCCAGGAATGGGGTTTTTATATTTGAGTGAGAAGGGATCAGGCTGAGGGAGGAGGCTGGTTGTGTGTGGGTGTGGGTGTGGGTGTATGAGTGTGTGGGAGGGGGATATGTGTGTGTGTGTGTGTGTGGGGGGGGGGGGGGGCGGTGTTCCTTAGGGCAGACTTTAAAAAGATTATGGAGAGCGTTGGCTAAAGTTAGATGATTTGTCATTTCTGATTTCCTATAATTCCCAAAACATAAAAACTGTTATAAGTGTCAAAATGACTCACAAAGGAAATAATGGGAGCTGTGTGGCCTAGCCAGATGCATCCACACCCCACCATGCTTTGTTTCTTCTTTTTTATTTAGCTGGGAGGTTGGTTAATTTGTATTGAGTTTTAACGCTCCCCACCCCGAACCATTTAGAAAAGTTGGTTACCATGGTGTGCACACTTATCAAAGATAAGTGTTACATTTTTGGCTTTATCAAATGCTCGCTAAATAGCACGTGGAGAAGAGCATACTGTGCTATTTCATGTGCACTCACCAAAGCAGAGATAGGCAATTCTGGTCCTGAAGTGCCACAGGCAGGTCTGGTTTTCAGAATTTCCATAAAGGTTATGTTTGAGGTGTATTTGCATGAACTGCCTCCTTTGAAAGCAAAAATATTTCATGCATGTTCATTGTGTATCTCCTGAAAAACAGACCTGCTTGTAGCAAACCGACATTCCTTCAGTTACATGCATGCCTTCATTAATTTTATCAGACTTGCATTAACACCATCTGAGACCAGTTGAGCCTTAGAGCATATTGCATAATGCACTATTTTTTGTGCATGCTAACTGGTTTAATATGCATGCTAAGCTTTAGAGTATAGGACCCTAACTCTTTACCAACATTCAGTCCATATGTTTTGAGTGTGTGTGTTTGTTTGTTTGTTTGTGTGTGTGTGTGTGTATGTGTTTGTGTGTGTGGGTAGGTGGGTGAAGGGGGTCAGAGCACGGGGAATGATATAAACTTAAGTTTTGTTTGTTTATCACCCACGATTTTTCCTATGGAAACAGTTTCTAAACAATTCGGCAACTCCAAACTGAGAGCCTCTGATAATCTGGTCTCATGCTTTAATATCCTACTGTCGCTGGCTCAGTTCTTACATCTCTATCCTGAGGACCTGTTTGCAGGTCTGCAGTGCAGATTTTGCACTGAAATTATGAATATCTCTGACTCATCTGCTGTCACAACAGAGTCTGTCTCTATATTTCCGTTTCATTGCCTTTGAAAATAAGTTGCTAATATTACTTCTGAACAGAAATCAACTGCAGATTACTTATTCCAGACTCAAAAAAAAAAAGTGTGTTGCAGATTAGTGGTCATTTGGATTAAAAAGCAATTTCTTACTGATTCTTTTGGGTTGCTTGCTGGATTTTCAAGAAGTGCAATAAGCCATAAAAGAAAATGCAGCATCATGTAATGTGTGACCAGGGGCAGCTGAAGGCAATCTGCAGCCTGAGGCGAAGGATGAAATGGCGCCCCCTCCCCCCCATGGCCCGGTGCAGGTGAAATCACCGGGGGCCAGGGCAGGGGGAAGGCAATGGAGGGTGAAGTGACTTGCCCAACGTCACAAGGAATGGCAATATGATTTGAACCCTGCTTTCCTTTGTTTCCAGCCCACTGCTCTAACCATTCACTTTTTGGGCCTGCTATTTTTTTGTTCTCAGTCTTCAGTCTTCAGCATCCGCACTAGGGGGCGCTGGAGAAATGTTTAATGGGGCGGGACAGCCTTAGGCTGCCCCCACCTCCTGGTCTAGAAATAGGACTCCTCCATTCATTATTACCTGCCTCCCATCTTTCTCCAGGATTTGCCCCCTTAATAAACTACCTTTCTCATAGTAATCAAGGTGGTTTACTGGACCCCATCTGGTCCCATGGTAAAGTGCACTGGGTGTGTATTTGGCCCACAGAAAGCCAGGATTAAACTGAACTACAATTCCAACATAGTAAGCCTTCCATATCATAATTGCCTGCACTCAACCTATGCAAAAGACATACTGTAAATATTACATCAGGCCCTAAACACCTGTTGTGTTTGTGGCATTGTGGACCCTTGGTCGCAATGGAGATGACTTCGTCCATGGGGAGGGGCCCCGTGGGGAACCACTGCGATAGGCTGAACTCAGATAGCAGACACAGTATGGATAGAGGCTTTATTGTAATGCTTGTAGAGCAGGAAGGTAAGGCACTGATCCCAGAAGTGCCAGTACGATCAACAGGCTCAGATGTGAAGTCTCACCCAGATATTTCACGATAGGCGGAAGCCCGCAGTGCGGGTAACATTGCAGCTGGTGGGTGGAGCTGGAGCACCAGATCGTAGAGGTACTCACAGGAATTATGGCATCTTCCTGATGGTGGAAAGTTGGGATCTAAGGTCCGTGGTGCAGGATATAATGGCTGGTAGGCCCTTGAGGAGAGAGTACCCAATGGTCCGATATCCTGAAATGTAGAAGAGAGAGAAAGACAAAAAATGTACTGGAAACTGTAACAAGCCAAATTCCGTATGCACTACAACAATGTAAAAAACAGAAACATTACTATTCCTCATAAAAAAAATTAGTAAAACCATACCAATAAAAAGACTAACTCAAAACAATTAATTAATAGAATAACATTCAACAATTAAAAACTCATATAGAAGTCTTCCAAACATCAATAAAATATTTCAAAACAGACACATCAAATAACACCCAACAATTAAAATAAGGATTTTTAAAAAGTCCCCATTATCCATACCTTGGAACTTTTGATTTCCAGATGCCCTGAATTGTCATGGATTAGCAGGCAGAGAGTAACTGGGGTAGTTGTGCACACACATGCTCCCTCTCATACACACACATTCTCTCTGTCACTCCTCCACATACATAAACATATGCTCTCTCACTTTCCCACACACATGCAAACATGCTCTCTCTCTCCCACATATATGCTCTCTCACTCTCCCACATACATGCTCTCTCATTCTCCCATACGCATACACACATGCTCTCTCTCACTTTCCCACACACAAGTACACATTCTCACTCTCCCACGCACATGCTCTTTCTCACACTCACTTCCTCCTTGACCTAGCAGGTTGCAGCCATCTCCTTCTTCAGCTCCTGTGGCCAAGAGAACGATTTCCAGCTACGGGGCCGCACCAGCATGGACTACTTCCAGCAGGGATGCTCCGCCTTTTCTGAAGCAGCACGGCCCCACCAAAATTGTCAGCGTAGTCAGTGCGGCCTTAGTAAATGGAAAAGCGTAGTCAGTGCGGCCTTAGTAAATGGAAAAGCAGAATCAGCAGCAATGCCAGTGGTGCCGAACTGCTTTTCTACTTACTAAGGTCAATTACTCAACTCTATTGATAGCTGCAGAATGGTAAGCTCCTGTTAATGAACGATAAGGTAACTTACCAAAAAAAAATAATTCAGGCAATCTATTCAAACTCTTCTCCAATCCCTGTAAAAAAAAAATGGTTTTCTTTTGTGGCCTCAATGGCCTTTGAGTACTCTGTCTCTTGTACTTTGTAAGCCAACTTGGAATCACCTGTCTTTGTCTATCTCCACTTCAGTTATCGTTCTTGTTTCCTGTTTCAATTGCCTAAGATTTTAAAAGAACCAAGGACTAAAATTGTTTTCCTGTGCACTCTAAAAACGGCTTCATGTGCAATGTCATCTAATACTTTTTTCATTTCCAAATTCCAAAATGTTCACTAGTTTAGTGATGTCTTTTCCAGAGGCGTTACTAGATACTTCAAAGATCTGGTCCGTGGACCCATAGGTTCTTTCCTTCTCTTCAAACCACCACCACCCCAGGGTGGCCAGCTTTTCCAGACCAGAACTGGACACTTGAAGTCCAGAGGGAGGGGAAAAACACCTGACCCTCCCCTCATTTGTATAAATTGTCCCCGCTGCCCCTGAACTGCCTTCTCTCTCTTATCCCTCTGTTTCTTTTATTCTAGTATTCCCAGGACAGTGACAATGGGCAATCTACTAATGGATCAACAGAACCAACAGGACCATGGATGATGCACTCATGAATCTATTTGAAACACCGTAAGAATCACGGAGCACAATCTGCATAGATGCATGCATTCCATTAATTGTGTATGCACATGTGCACTGCTCTTTTTTCCAAATATTAAGAAAATATTATGAGTGCATCATTCATCCTCATTCTTCTCTGATCTCTACTTAAGGTGCACTCACAGCTGGCTGAGGAACCTAGACACAGCACAGTACAGCACACAGCCACATATATACAACATTTGGATTATAGTATTGTAGACATTTAAAAATTGTGGTCTCTAATTTGATGCTTAAAACAAAGTGCCAATTAATTCTCTGTAAAAAGAATTAATTTTCCATACTAAAACAGCACTAACTGCTAGCACTCGAATAGTATCAACCCTACCTATGAAAAGGCAACCCTGCAAATATGACACTAGGCCCTAAAACACCAGTACACCTCACATTAGAAAAAAGAGGAAGAGCTAAGCTGCTATAGATCCCTATATAGAAAATGCACACTAGCACAGTGACTCTGAACACAGTCCTCGAGACACACCTAGCCAGTCAGGTTTTCAGGATATCTACAATGAATATGCACGAGATAAGTTTCCCATTCACAGGAGGCAGTTCATAGTAAACCAAAATCTTTATAGCCAAATAATGACTGGGTGAGGGATCTGAGTAAACTGGGGAGAATTCAAGCTGAAGAACCAGGTCGGGGGGGGGGGGAGGGTGTTGATGACCTAGAGATAAATTAAATTGGACAAACTGGTGGACGAACTGGTGATTTCCTTCATGCGTGCATGTTATAAGATTTGATGATTTACATGCGTAAAAGCCGACCAGTATTAAGGAAAATACCCAAGTTAATTTTCCTTGTGCAAATGACTAAAATTAGGAGCACAAATTTGCATTGCAAATGTGTGCCACTTAACCGGATAAGTCTTGCTCTTTAGAAAGGCATACAAATTTAATGTAACGGCAGTATATATAAATCCGAAATAAATAAATAAGTTGTTATGGCTTTGAGGTGTTGGAGTGGATTCTTGGGTACTGCGGTGATGGCCACTCCCATGGGGAGGAGCCCCATGAAGAACCGCAGTACTAGTCTAGACTCTATACACACAGACACAGAGAAGTTGTATGTATTGTACAGCTCGATGGTACTACCCGGGGAGCGGGCAGCAGTGAAGGTAACCCAGTGAAGTAGTCCGGGGTCCTCAACAGAGGAGACCAGTCTCGCACTCGAATAGGTGATAGGCAGCGCGGCGTAGCAGGGACAGGTCCCGGATGTAGACACAGAGCGCTGAAGCTGAAGATGAGACAGACTGAAAGGGTTGGTACTCACTGAAGCAGAAAGCTGTATAGTTGAAGGTCTTGGCAGGCAGAAGTTGTTCAGTGGCAGGCACCAGATTAGGAAGAGCAGGCCCTCGAGGAGCGAGTACCCGGTATCCCAAGATAGGTACCTGAAATAGAGCAGAAGGGCCCCCGAGGAGCGGGTACCCAGGTTAGTGAAGAATTACCCCGAAGGGCAGAGAGAGCTTCCTGCGGCAGCTGGGAAGCGGCAGAGCAGCTAAGACCGGAGGCAATCCAATCCTTGCTAACTCAGTTAGTTAGCAAACAAAGGGCAGGCTAAATACCAGGATGTGATGACGTCACTCGGAGGGGATGCCCCCGAGGTTCCCGCCATGATGTGGATAACGACATGGTGGCGTGCGCGAGCGCACCCTAGGAGGCCCTCAGGAAAATCATGGCGAACACCGTCGCCGTTGCTGATCCGGGGACACCGGAGAGAGTGGCATGAAGACGCAGCAGCAGCCATCTTCCCAAGGCTTGAGGAGAGAGAAGGAAGAAAGGTGAGGCACAGAGGTCGAAGCCATCTGAGAGCGACGGAGGCAACATGTCTTAAAGAGTACTAAATAACAGGATAAGTAAGATAGCCGGATAAGACTTCAAACACTACTTATCCAGCTATTTTACTTATCCAGCTAGTGCTTTTCTTTTACTTATCTGGCTACCTTACTTAGCCATCTAAGTCTTAACAGCACCACTCATCTGGATAAGTAGAGTTTTCTGAGTCTTTTCTGTCTTTTGCTGTTACTTAGCCAGATAAGCAGTCTCTTGCTCTAATCACTAGGCTTCTCCTCCATGGCTCTGTTCAATTTCCTCACCTATGGTAAATTTGCTCCCTGCTCTTCCCCTGGGCACTGACAGTCAGCCTCATGTTTGGTCTTCTTTTTATAAGTTTTTAAACAAGGAGAAGGAGCAATGAGGACATGAGGATTGCACATGTTCAATTTAGCGCATACATGTAGTGTATGCATGTAGTGTATGCATGTAGTGTAGTGTGCACATGCTGCTTAGCAATCAGGAGATATATATGGAGACGGTATACTTTATGTAATAGCATGTTCATTAATGACATGCATGTGCTCTTGGCTGTTTTATAGTGTGCACGCTAAAACAATATGTGCATTGCGTGTCAAATGATTTTTCATGAGAATGTTAAAATTTGTAGTGAATTCAAAGATCTTTTTTGTGTGTGAGAGTTTTAATGCATAAGTCCCTTAATGGAATGGCTAAGGTTTATCTAGAGAAACTGAATTGGTCTGTGGATATTGACAAAGTGTTGATTGCTCCTCAAAGGCATTAAGTTTGGATCCATGGTTTAGGAACTAGAGATCATCAATGTATGACATATTGCCAGCTGAATTTCTAAATACGTTTGCTTTATAAAAATAATACTTTTTGGTTGACTGAGTGTGACAGCTCTGTGATTTGCATTTTATATTCATTCGATTTACAGTTCAAATCACTTAGGGCTCATTCTAAACTTCCTAGGAAGGCACAATTAATGTGCCAGAGAAAAACGGATTAGCCAGTTGGAAATTTGAACCAGATCATTTATTTCTATGCAGTGAAAGTAGAATATAAATTCTGGGATGTGAGCCTATGTCATCAGGCAACCAGTAGACATTACTAGATAATGGCTATGTTGTTGGCTGATGACAGCAAGAGCAAATCTGAAATTTTTTTGAGCTTGTCACCAAATTCATCAAATTTTCATTTAGTAGGCATGAACAACTCTCTGTCATGGTAAAAATAATATCCCCAGCAGAGGAAAGATAGTGGCACTTCTAGCCTTACTAAAAGCAAGACTGCCATTCGGCTGCTTGGTAGGACTTCATCTCCCAGTAGAAGCCTAGAGGGTTACTAGAGTATTTATATCTACTAGGTAGCTAACTAAGGGGGTCATTCTCTAACGCTATCGCATGCGATAGCGTTAGAGTCGGGGTACAGTCAGCTCCAGAAGAGGAGGAGTAGGGGCAGCACCGGGGCCGATGCTGCGGACACATCGCTGGCGGCAAAAGGTAAGATTCCTTATCGCCGACAGTTTCATGCGGAATAACTACACCTTTTATGGTGTAGTTATTCGGCGCAAAAGCCGGCAGCGATCGCACCGCGGAAGTGCGATTGCTGCCGGTTCTCGCAGGACCGCCCCCTGCTTCATTCCCCCCCCCCCCCCTCATTACCGCCGGATTCTCTAAGGTCTGCGACCTTAGAGAATCCAGGCCTAAGGCCATATTGTGTGCAACAGTGTTTCGGTAATAGATTAATGGGGAGAATGTGGAAGGGTACCTTTAGGGGGATTTTGAAGTCATTTTGTTTTTGCAGTGCGTGTGATGGGGTTTTCAGTAAGGGTGCCCCGTTGGCTGGGGTTGGGTTTGCTTATTTTAAGAATGGTTGGAATGAGCACAATATAGAGTGGGAATTGTGCTTTGGAGAGAAGGAATGGATTTTTTTTTTTTTTGGTGGAGAGAATAGGAGGTGGTTATGTTAGAGATGACAGTTTAGAGGACTTTAAAGTAGTATTGTGGTATTCCTAGGGGTATACTGATTTTAAAGGAGGCGGGCACAAAAGTGTTCAACGTGAGAAATGTTTTTTCTTCATTTAGAGGGACAGTTGTAATATTCTGTGTATTGGGGGTTTGTGGTTATACAAAATAAAGAAAAGCAAGCTGTTATTCGTTTTGATGGATTAGGTTTGGGGGAGCTGCATATTTCAGATGAAGTGGAGGATTATGATTTATTTATTTTACTTATTTGTTAACTATGCCCCCTGCTACAACTAGAGTTGTCTAAACCTTGGGGTTTCTGGTCCATTCTATTTTTATTTTTATTTGTGTTAATGTGTGTATTGGATGTTATTTGGTTATTATGTGTTTATTTAGGATGTGTTCTTTGTATTTTTGTCTTCTTTATTTGTAAATTGTCTAGAGTGCTATGAAGTGACACAAAAATATGATGAAATAAAATAAATGCATACATAAATAGAGCTGCTTTTAGAGGCTGCTGGTTCTAATGTTGGCTAAGATATTTCCTCATAATGGTAGTTGCTTATGAATTTTAATTCTTGTAACTCTCAGATTCACCTGTGAAGCACCACTATAAGGAATCACTTCAGCCAAGATTAGAACCAGCAACCTCTAAAGGCAGCAGTTCTATTTCTTTATTTATGTATTTATGTTAAGAAAATATAAAGCATTAGGAACAATACAGGAGACTCCTTCACAATAAAGAAAATAGCTGTTATGGTTTCGCCTGCTGAGCAGTCTTCCTGTGCCAAGGTTCAGCCTGCTGTGCAATCTTCCCTCCATCAGGAGTCCTCAGTGTGTCTTGCTTACTATCTTGCCAGTTACTTCCTCTCTGATTACACTATGCCCAAGCCTGAATCCTACTTTACCCAGCCTGTCCAGTGCTTCAGTGCCTCTTCACTGAGTCACCTCAGCTCTCTGACCTGGCCACTCTTACCTTACCATTCTGCCTTGCCCAGAGTTGTGGCCTCTGGGCCTCCTGCCTGCCCAGTCTTATGGCATCTAGGCCTTCTGCTTTGCCTTGTGCCCTACCCAGTTCTCCTGCCTTGCTCTGTGGGCTATTGTGACCTCTTATCTGGCATTGGGCCCTTCCAGGCCTTCCGGCTTTGCTCTGCAGCCTCTCAGGCCCCCTCACCATGCTCTGTGCCCTCCTGGGCTTTTTTGTTTTAACTTGCGGCATCAAGGCTGTTAGGATTACCTTGCCAGCTTTGTGCCCTGTTGGGCTTTCTTGTTTCCTGTTAACTGTCTAGTCATGTCCTTGTTCAGTTTTGTCCTTCAATAGTCCTGTCCTTGTCTGGTTCTTGCCCTACCCGGTCTAGTTCAATCAAGTGACTATTTCCCAGGACTTGCCCTTGTCCATTGTCTCAAATCCAGCCCCAGCTTGTACTCTGTGTCCCAGTCCCAACCTGTACTCTGTATCTTGCCCCAACCTGTATTCTGTGTCCAAGCCCCAGTCTATAATTTGTATTCAGCCCCCAGTCTATGCTCTGTATCCAGCCTCCAGCCTGTGCCTGCCCTGCCTCATCCAGCCTACCGTGCCTCATCCAGTCTGCAACTGAGTTCATCACCAAACCTGACTTCAGCTCCCTGATGGTCTACAGAAGACAAGTCCTACTGGATCCCAGAACCCAAGGGCTCAACCTGTGGGTGAGAGAGTTGTTTAGGCAGAAAATCAGCTCCACTCCTGTCCTGCAGCCCTGTACTGCCTTTATGGGGTTTCTCCCTGTTTTCAGGTTGCTAGTCCTTGACAATAGCTATCAGAAGACCCTCTGAAATGTTATTCCTGAAGAGGAAAATACTTCAATTATTAGAAACTTCCCAAGAGATCAACCACCTCAAAAATGGATAATGCACTGCACAAAATGCCAGTGATCCATGAAAGCACAAGACTTTTACAGGGTCATTTTGTAACAGCCCACATATATTAGATGGCAAATACCCACATAGATTATACCAATTCTCAAAGGGAAAGTACATGCATACGCGTTCATGCATACTTTCCCTTGAAATTTATCACACCAAAATTTGTGCACAGAAATGTTCTGGGAAATTTTACATGCATGCCTAAAAAAGTGCAAAAGTATGTGTAGAAGTACAATCCTGTCCTGAATCCCACACCAGGAATGCTTCAACTCAGTCCAGATAAACTTAAGTACAAACATAATATACTTGTGTAAGTTTACCCATATATCGGGTAGACAATTTTGGAAAGGGCCATTTCTACATGCAAAACATTATTTTACTCACATAAGTCTTGACTCTCAATAAACAATAGGCACATACGTTTTCTCCAGCAGAAAATGCTGTATTAGTTAGCTAATATTACATCCCTCTCCACTGCTTTTTCCCGCTGTGTGATGCTGATAGTCACTAGTCAGCCCTTCTGTGAGCAAATTAATTACAATATGGGCTACTTAAAAGTTATACTGTTGAAAGCTAACTATAAATTATATCCTATACAGAGGCTTTCTCTCCTAAAACTCTGGTCAGGTTTGTTTATTATCTCTGGTGTTTTTTCATGAACTTTTGCTGCTGACCTATAAGCAGAATTATTATGGAATGATGATTAAAATGTTTTAACTTCTCTGCTTGTGGATACCAGTTAGGTGTATGAATAGGGTTGGCTAAAACTCAGGGATCATAGTCTCCTATAAAGTCTTACAGTTCCAAATTATCACAACTTGTATTCTTCTTTGTTATCAGCAGTCAATCAACAATAACAATCACAAAAGGATGTGTCACAGGATTCCACAGAGAGATAACAATAGTATCGTAAAAACCACACTCTTTTTCCTCCTTTAATAATGCATTAAAATCTTCCGACAAGCCTACCCTGATTAAATACACTGACTTCCGCAAGTATCTTGCCTACGCCTTGTATATTCCTGTAAATAGTCCGTTGCAGTTTTATTTATTGCTCTAATTCCTCCTCCTCCTGCTCTATGTATACTCCTTCTTGTTCGCCCTCCCTGTTCATTGTAATTTCTGCCTTTTAAGTTACATTGTAAACCGGTATGATGTATGCATACTAATACCGGTATATAAAAGTTTTTAAATAAATAAATAAATAATAAATAAGTATCTCTTTTCCCAACAACCCATATGAATTAGTCTGTCATGGTTTTTCCTGCTATGCAGACTCTCTGTGCCATGGTTTCATCTGCTGCGCATCCTTCCCTCCACTAGGGGTCCTCAGCGAGCCCTGCTCCCAGCTGCACAAGTCACCACTTCACGAATCACGTGATGCCTCAGCCCTAAGCCTACTTAACCCAGCCTGCCCAGTCTCTCGGTGCCTCTTCATTGAGACACCTCGACTCCTTGACCTGCCACAACCTTCTCACTATTCTACCTTGCCTTGCAGCCTACCCAGGCCCCCTTCCATGACTTGTGGCCTCTCTTGGCCTCCTACTTTGCCTTGTAGCCTCTCTTGGCCTTTTGCCTTGCTCTGGTCCCTTCCAGGCCTTCTGGCCTTGCTCTACAGCCTGTTAGGCCTCCCTGCCATGCTCTGTGCTCTCCTAGGCTTTTCTGTTTTATCTTGCAGCCTCTGGGCCTACTAGGATTACCTTGCCCAGTCTCATGCCCTGTTGGGCTTTCTTGTTGCCTGTCTAGTCCTATCCTTGTCCAACCCTTGTTCAGTCCTGTTCTTGTCCATTTCTTGTTCAGTCCTGTCCTTGTTCAATTCTGAGCTTATTCAATCCAGTCTTTTTCTGATCTTTGCCCTCCCCAGTCCAGTTCAGTCCCTTGTCTATTTCCTAGGTCTTATACTTGTCCTTGGTTCCTGCTGCCAGTCTGTACCTGTATCCTGCTTCTAACCAGTACCTGCATCTATCTCCCTGCCAGTGCCTTGTCTTCAGCTTCCAGTCATTATCTGAAGCATCATGATGCTTGTCAAGAGGAAAGTCTTACTAGACCCCAGAACCCAAGGGTTCAACCTGCAGGGAAGAAGGCTGGTTAGGCAGAGAACCAGCTCCAGTTTTGTCCTGCAGTCCTGTATTGCTCCTGCGGGGGTGCTCGCTGACTCCAACCTGCCAGACCATGACACGGTCATTTTTCAAACATACTCTCATCAGTAGGGGTGTGCATTCATTTTTGATGTATTGGCAATCCGCAACGTATATGTCCCTATTCGTTGTATTCGTGGGGTCACGAAACATATGGTGAACCTCCACGAATACAATGTATCTAATGAATAAACCCCCCACCCTCCTGACCCCCCTAAGACTTACCAAAAGTCCCTGGTGGTCCAGCAGGGGTCCTGGCACAATCTCCTGCACTCGGGCTGTCGGCTGCCGGTATTCAAAATGGCGCTGATAGCCTTTGCCCTCATTATGTGACAGGAGCTACCGGTGCCATTGGTCGGCCCCTGTCATATGGTAGGAGCAATGGATGGCTGGTGCCATTTTGTGCCACCGCTGGACCCCTGCTGGACCCCCGCTAGACCACCAGGGACATTTGAGGACCCCCGCTGAACCACCAAGACTTTTGGAAAGTCTTGGGGGAGTCAGGAGTCCCCCCCAAGACTTTCCAAAAGTCTTGGTGGTTCAGCGGGGGTCCTGAAGTGATCTCCTGCACTCGGGCCATCGGCTGCCAGTATTCAAAATAGGCACGGGCTGGCCATTGCTCCTACCATTTGACAGGGCCCAGCCAATGGCACTGGTTGCCTATGTCACATGATAAGTGCAAAGGGCCGCCGGCACCATTTTCAATACTGGCAGCAGACAGCCCAAGTGCGAGAGATTGCTTTCAGGCCCCCCTCGATGGCTCACCAGGGACATTGGGAGAGTTGTGTGGGGGTCGGAAGGATGGGGGACTTTCTATTTAATTAAATTTGAAGAGTTAGGGTGGGTTGGTTTTTTTTAATGTGAAATTCCCCCAAAAAAAAAAAAACAATAGGAAAACCCATGAAATTTCATGGGTTTTCCTATTGTTTTTTTACTTCTCAAAATGCATCAAAAGAGGAAATATCATCATTATTTCCTATTTCATTGCAAATGACTGCACATCTCTAATATGCCCTATCTAGTCTGACCATCCACACCAATTAATTCACCTTTACAATCCTTACCACTCCCTCAGAGATCCTCCCTCAGATACTGTTCTTGTCTTTAACACCTTCATGGGGAGGCTGCTCCATGCATCTACTGCCCTCTCTGTAAAGTAACATTTCCTTAGATTACTTCTGAGTCTTCTCCATTTCACCCTCCTCCCAAGACTCCTTATTTTAGAGCCTCTTTTCCATTGAAAGAAGCCTGCGTCTTGTTATTGGAAACCTTGGAAATATTTAAAATTCTCTGTCTTATCTCCCCCTATCTCTACCCTTTTTTCTAGGGTATACATGTTCAAATGCTTAAGATTGAAGATCACCGATCATTTTAGTAGCCACCCTCTGGACTGACTCCAACCTGCTTATATTCTTTTGAAGGTGCGGCCTCCAGAATTGTACACAGTATTCCAAATGAGGTCTCAAATGAGATCTATACAAGGGCAATATCACCTCCCTTTTTTTGCCGGCCATTCCTCTCCCTATGCACCTATGCATCTTTCTGGCTTTTGCTATTATCCTGTCCAACTGTTTAGCCATCTTAAGATCATCAGACATGATCACCCCAAATCCTGTTCTTCTTAGAAGAATTTCACCCCATACCGTACTCTCCCTTGAGTTTTTTTCATTCTAAATTCATATCTCTGCATTTTTTTAAATTACATTTTTATTGAAAGAATTGTTGCCGTATTTATCAGAACCACAAATATCCAATGCTGTTAAACACTGTAAATAACTAGCTACCAGATCCTAGACCATTCCTTGAGCTTCACTAGATCCCTCCTCACGTTTTTCATCTTGTCTACCTTGGTGAAGATTTTGATATCATCAGCATAAAGACAAACTTTTCCCGATATTCCTTCTGCAATATTGCTCACAAAAATGTTGAAAAGAACCCAGGCCCGGCGCTACCGGGTGTGCATACCATACCATGCAATTGCACGGGGCAGCACACTCAGGGGGGCGGTAGCAGGGGAGCCATCAGGGTCAACTGGTTAAGAGCCTGCTTCTACTCCTTAACCATCAGGAGGTCCTCTTTTTGCCTGATTGGTAGAACTACTACTACCTCTAATCCAGAATGTTGCTAGTCTTATTCTCAGCTGTGGCATTTCCTCACACAAGGACCAAGCATGTAATAAGTGATTTAAGAATGTAAACTATGCAAATATTACCTATAAGTCACACAAGTAATGTAAAGGAATTGTGTTTATCCATAGAGCTTTTATTCACAAGAAGAAGACATTAATGATTTGTTTAGCAGAATTTTTAGTTTTCAAGAAACAGATTTTGTAGGAATTCAATTAAATGTGACTTTTTCTCTCTCTCTCTCTGAAGCTGTGTCTAGACAAGAGAGGACAGGTAGGCAAGCTTTGTTCTGTTACCACTATGCATGTCTTGCTTCAGTCATAACATTATCCTTGGTCAAAGAAATTAGAGATTTTTCCACTTACTATATGACATTGAATCTGCTAGCACTATGCTGCTGTTGCAGTTTAATTGGCTGAAGTATTATCTGCACATCTGTCTTGTGTTCAAACAAGTGCTATATTTAGAATCTGTTTTTTCAGCATACAAAGGGCTCAGTTGACAAAATGCTAATGTTTGCTCCCTGCATGCACAGACAGAAACAAAGAAAATCGACACCAAAAATAGCTTAGCGTGCGCCCCCAAATCAGACATTTTGCCAAAAGTTCATTTTTTTCGTGTCATATTCACCAAACTCCAAGGTCACTTGGCTAGTTCTTGGCTAGTGGGTTTTTTTTTTTCCTACTTTGTCTTCCTGGGGATACCCTTATAGATACTTGTTTAGTCAGACAGTTTCCCAAAATTAAAGATTTCACAAGGCACATGATAATTCGCTTTTAAAAGTTCTCAGTGGTTGTGCAAAGATATTAAATATTGATAGGTACTGTTTTGTCACTCTGGTGAGGATCTCTGTTTCTGGAAAAGAAGGAGACATATATTTCAGAGCTAAGCTTGGCATCTGCCAGCTGTTAGGTGCTTTGGAACAAATCTGTGCTTCCTTCTCAGGCCAGAGGATGTCCCTAGTGATACAGTTCTAAGAGGGAAGAAATGGGTGGAAAAGATAAGCTTCTTATGTCTGGGTTTTAGAAGGTTGATATTTAAAGCCTATGCCTCCAGTCAATGCAGTTTTATTGAATAAGTGAAGGAGGTCCAAGGAACATGGTCACAAGAGAAGACGAGTGACACGTGTGAGTACCTGATGATGACTCACTTAGAAAAGGATGGATGGGAAGGAATAAAAGAGAGAGGAGTAGATTTCAGCACTCCATGGCCCAAATATAAGGAAAAGCCTGCAATTTGCTTTGCTCGTACAATTTTGAAATAGTACATCTTTTCCCCAAGGTTTTAACTTCCTCTGCCTTCTGGAGAGGAAAAACATCCACAGAAAGCATTGTGCAAGCAGAATATTATGCAAACAGCGCCGTGGGACATTTATGGATCCTTAAATGTAGCCTATAAGGGAACTTTTATAACAGGCAGTGTAAACTTGTAGTCTGTTATGTGCCCAAGTTAAACCAGATTTCAAAGCTAACTTATGCATGTAAATTCACTTTGAAAATTATCCCAGCAAAACTCCGCAAACACCAGTTATTTGGTGCACTTAGTTTTGCTGATAGAATTTACATACGTACTTTCTAAAATCATGAAGAATGCATGCAAGTTCCAACCCCACCCAGATCCCACCTTCTGGAACGCTTTTCCCCCTCTGCCTGTAAAAGTGTGTGTGTTCCGTGTGGATGTGTGTAATTTTATGCACATAGCTGTTGCACAATGTTCTAGAGGACCATTTCTCTGGGTTAAGCTGTGGTATTTTACTAATAGAAATCCTTTTGAAAATGACGTTTGGAAAAGTTAATTGCTGACTACTTATGCATGTGGAAATGGGCTTTTAGCCTTTTAAAAAGTCGTCTGCCTGGGTAAAAGTGTACATGTAGGGCCTCTAGGTGCTTACCTTTTCCTGTAATGGAAGGAGGGATTCCTGGGGACAGGGCTGGGAAGCCCCTTGCACTTATGCATGTCGTTATGAATTTTCAAAAGTATTCACATTATTCCCCCCCCCCCAAAAAAAAAACCAAAAACCCTACCCCTCACAAAGAAACAGGTGCAAATGTGTGCAGGTAGGTTTTTTTGCAATAATTTTCAATAGAAATGCACAGGCTTACTTTCCCTTTGAAAAGCAGTGTAAAGTTTGCAGATAAAAAAATACCTGTAGACTGACTTTGTACTACTGTGAGCGGTTATAAAATTATACCCTAAGGGCAAACCTCCAATAGCATTTTATGCACACACTGGAAATTGTTCTTTTTCTAGGACATTGAAGCCTTTGTCGGAAGACTCGCTATTCCAAAATTGGACAAACAAGTGACTTTCAGGACTTTTCTGCTTTGTTTTCATCTAGATCTTGTCCAGTCCTTAACTTTAGTGGATGTATTTGCAAATGGAATGCATTTCAAAATTATCAAAAATAAAAATAAATGAACCTTGAATAAAAATAAATGTGCAACACCTTTAATAATAGAGAGAGCTGAAAAATGCCTCTTAAATTCCAACTTAACAGAAAAACACTGATAGACAGAAATATACCCTGAATAGGAGAATGATTCATAACTTACTTTCATACATTAAAAAAAATGTTGTAAACTGCCTTGAGCTACAACTGGAAAGATGGTCTAGAAATACAAAATAATAAAACTATTATTATTATTATTTCAATCATTTTTCAGAGCATAAACATAGGAAAGTATTACATCAGCAAGGGAGGGAATCATTTATCTTGATTTTGTGTTATCTTATCTGTCACAAGATAAAGCCAACAACCCATCTGTGTCTGTCTGAGTCACTAATGATAGAACAAAAACTGATAATCAATCTTAAGTCACAGTTGGTCTATAGTACATCTCATGTGTGAAACAAAACCTCCTTGTGACTGGTACAAACACTGAAGAAGACCATCCACCAAGGTCATCCTTGAAAGACAGGAAAAACTGTTCAAGATATAGATCAATAGATGGGTAAGTATGTAGTACAGGGGTATATATTTTACCTAGGCCAGGTGACAATCTAAAATATAAAGGGGTAGATTTTAAAAGGTGCATGCACGCGTCCTTGTGCGCGCGCTTCCTGGCGCGCACACATGGACACGCCAATTTTATAACATGCATGTGCTGGCACGTGCACGTTATAAACTCCCATGGCCACGCAGACATGAGTGTGGGATTTTATAATCTGTGTGCACATGTGCGGGTGGCACGTACGGGGGGGGGGGGGAGCTATTTTATAACATTATCCACGGTGACGTAATCGGGCCTTCTCGAGTTCCTTCCCAGTCTGCTCCAATTAAGGAGCAGACTGGGAGGGAATTTCCCTACCCACTCCCTCCCTCTTCCCCTCTCCTCTTCACCCCTTAAACCATCTGTCCTACCATTTCTTTTTTTTGTTCCGTGCTTCCCTGGCACAGCGACAAATGGCCGCTGTACTGGACGTCTCCTCCTGCCCCAGACCGTCCCTTTCTCTGGGCGTACCGGGCTTTACATGCATGGCTGGGCTCGTTTGAAAATTCGCCGGGCACGCATAAGTCCTGGCCACGTGCGTAATCCCTGGGATTTATGCACGCAGGGGTTTAAAAATCTACCCAAAAGCTTTTTGCTTGTGGAACATTGTCACAAACAATTAAGTGATGCGACTAATGAACACAGTTGCAATGAGTGACTTCTGAGCAATTTAAAAAGTCATGGTATAGGAGGAGATGTCCTATTGTGGATGGGGAACTAGTTAAAAACCAGAAAACAGAGAGTAGGGCTAAATGGTCAATTTTCTCAATGGAAAAAGGTGAAAAGTAGGGGAATGATTTTTTTTTTTTGTGCATGTGTGTCATTTTCGTTTCAGGTTGTTATCTGTTTGATTTCATTTCTAAAATGGTTCAGGGTGTTTATTTCAGGTTTTCATAATTTCAGAGTTAGCGAGCTCTAATGGGACTTAATACATGCTAACTGGATGTTAGCGTGCACTAACTATAGTTAGTATGCACTAACTGAGCATGTTACTGTTATGATAAAATTGGCAATTGAGGGAGCAATTTGTTAACTAGAAGTATGGTTCTGCATTCCCATTGGCTGACTCCTTAGTTACTTGTTTGTGTTGCCAAGGTTGCAAGGTGGTGGTTGTAGGGGGATGGCCTGTGCCTGGTAACAAGTGTAAACAAACAAGTAATGTAATAATAGAATCAGAAAAAGCAAAAGCATGTAATGCAAATACATATTTTGAATTTGCCAATCCCTTTGTATTTTATGAAAGAGGCCATGGCATTTTGGGATATGCATGCTTTTAATTCTCCTGGTGTGTGGCTGTGTGGTTGAGGGGGAGGCTGACTGGTTAGAGGGGAAATGACTCTACGGGGTGAAAGGTGGGAGAAAGATTGGTTGAGGTGGTGACTGGTTAGAGAGAAGCAGCCTGTGTGTGTGTGTAGGATATGTCTGTGTAGGGTGTAGGGTGTGTGTGTGTGTAGGGTGACCTGTCAGCCCAATCACCCCAGTCAACCTTCCATACACCAGACTCACTCTTTCACCACCCCAACCAATCTTTCTCCCACCTGTCACCCCATACAGTCTCTCCAATCATTCCCCCTCTCATCAGTCACTCCCTCATATACCAGGCTGTCACTCTCTCACCAGTCACCACCCCAATCAGTCACTCTCCCACCTATCACCACATTCAGTCACTCTAGCCACTCCCCCTTGCACCAGTCACCCCCAACACATACACACACACTCGAGGCTATCTCTCTTTCACCAGTCACCACTCCAAACAGTCTCTCTCCTACTTGTCACCCCATACAATCACCCCAGTCATTCCTCCTTTCACCAGTTACCCCACACACACCAAGCTGCCTTTCTCTCACAGTCACCACTTCAACAATCTGTAATAATCCGGTATGCTGATGGGAGGAGCAATCAGATAGGGGAGTTATCAATCTGAAATAATTCTGGTGTTGGTTGTGGGTGGATCCTTGGGCTGGTGGCAGATGACCACGCCCCCGAGGGAAGATCCCGAGAAGGACCACAGGCCAGGCTTAGAGTATGGAGACAGACACACATTAGTTCTTTTATTAAACAGGTTTTTGAAACCACCAGAGGTGGTAGCAGTGAGCTGAAGTGCCCGGCAGGGCTGAAGTCCCTCAGATACTGGAACAGCGATCCCAGGATGGCTGAGCTGTTGAGAAACTGTAGACAGTGAGTAGGCAGGGTATGCAGAGTTCATGAACAGAACTTAGATGACAACACTCACAATAATGGTCTCGGAGAGACTCAGCAGCTGGAAAGAGTAGACCTTTGAGGAGTGAGTACCTGGTTCCAGGGAAAGCTCTGAGAGAGCAATGGCAACTCATAAAGATGTAGGCAGCGATAGCTTCCAGGCAGAAGAGAATCAGCAGAGAGTCAGGAACGAGGGCCCTCGAGGAGCGAGTACCGGTTCCTGTCTGTAAACCTGAAAGGCAAAGAGAGAGCGAGGTCCCCAAGGAGCGGGTACCTCTGGTAAGTCCGAGGAAGCAGAGTAGCTTGGACAAATCCAATTCCATTCCTTGCTAACTCAGTTTGTTAGCGATAACAGAGACCTTTAAATATCGGAAGCTGATGACATCATCTCAGGGGGACGCCCATGAGGTTCGCGCTCTTGCTGGTACTACAATCGGAGCGCGCACGCGCGCCCTAGGCTTCAGACAACATGGCGGATTTGCAGCATCAAGCCGGTCCAGGGACGCCGGAAGGGGTCGGCAGGGAGATGCCGCGGTAGCCAGCCGTCCTTCAACCCCGGAGGAAGTCGCCACAGAGGTAAAGAGGGCGGAGTGAAGACGTCGGGCAGCGACGGTCGCAACATCCAGGTATCAGGACCTGGCCTCCAAATTGGGCCCCAGCATTGGGCCTGGGCCCAGGCTGTGGCCTAGGCTGAGGCCCAGACATCAGGACCTGGACTCCAGACCAGGACTCAGCATCAGGCCTAGGCTTGGGCTGAGTCTCTGGGATCAGGTCTGGGCTTATTCTGAGGTCCTGGCATTGGCCTAGGTTTGGGCCAAGGCCCAGGCATTGGGACTGCCCTCTGGACTGGGAAACAGCATTGGGTCTAGGTCCAGTCCTTTGTCTAGACCAAGGCACAGACATTGGCACCTGGTCTGGTCTTGGCATCATATCCCCAATGGATCAGGTAGAAACATAGAAATGATGGCAGAAGAAGACCAAACGGCCCATCCAGTCTGCCCAGCAAGATTTCACAGTTATTTTTCTCATACTTATCTGTTACTCTGACCGCTGAGGTCAGGGCCCTTATTGGTAACTTTTTTTATTCTAATTTCCTTCCACCTCTGCCATTGATGTAGAGAGTAGTGCTGGAGCTGCATAAAAGTGAAGTATCAAGCCTAATTGGTTAGGGGTAGTAACCACCACAATAAGCAATCTACTCCCACGCTTATTTGTTTACCCAGCCTGTGCAATTTAGTCCTTGTTGGTTGTCTTAATATAAATCCTCTTTTCTTCATCCCCCCTGCCGTTGAAGCAGTGAGCTGCGCTGTATGTGTAGCTAGGGGTTGGGAAATCTCCCAACCCTGGCAAACATTTTCGGGCAGGGGGGCCTGGGCCTATGCTTGGGTCATGGCTGAGGCCCCATCATCAAGTCTGGGCCTAGACCAAGTCTCTGGCTTTGTGCTCGGAGTAGGCAGCAGTCCAACATGGCCACAGCTTATGCCTAGGTGATGCCCCATCCTCAGGCCTAGGCTTAGTCCGAGGCACCGGCGATGCACTTGGACAAAGGATACAACCTATGCTAGGTGAGGCCCAGGCTTCAGGCCTAGGCATAGGCCCAATGGGAGATTTTTTAACCAAATTAAACAAATAGGATTTGGTTAATTCAGGGGGCCTCTCAGTTTGTTTTGGGGCCCCCCAAATGAAATATTTACACTCCTAAATTTTTCAAATTCAATTAAAATGAATGCACATCCCTAGCAAATAACAGGGGTCCTGATGACCCAGATAGGATCCCAGAAGTTGGCAAGCTGGCTTCCTTTGCAGCATCCATACTGGGTCTGACCAAGGGTCTATCAGGCCCAGTATCCTGTTTCCAACAATAGCTAACCTAATCACAAGTACCTGGCAAGATCCCAAACAGTAAATAGATCCCATACTACTAATGCGCAATGATAAGATTCAGCAATTTTTTAAGTTTACTTGGTTAATAGTTTATTGACTTCTAGGGATGTGCTATGGAAAAAGATTTGGGTTTGTTTTTGGGAGGTTTTGCTCCTATGAATTTCAGTTTGTGGATTGTTTGATTCATTTAATTCGTGAGAAAACAAACAACCCCCCCCCCCCCCCCAAAAAAAAAAATGGCCAAAAAATGAAAACTAGGTCTCCCGTATTCCCACTTGGAAAAATGCCGGGGCCAGGATCTCACTCGGCCCCCACTTACCTGGTCCAGTAGAGATCTGCCAGCAAGGCCTAGGCCCAGGTTGAAGCCTTGGCCTTCCGTAGGCCGAGGGAGCTGTATGTCATCGTGACCTTGGCCTACTCAAGGCCGAGGCTTTGGCCTGAGCCTAGGTTGGAGCCCAGACCCAGGCCGGGTCCCAAGACCTAGACTCAAATCCAGGCCCGATGCCCAATCTGGACTGCAGGCTGGGTCCCAATGCGAGGGCCTCGGGCCCAGATCCCAGCCTAACGCCGCGACCAGCCCACCGAATGGGTCCCAATGCCTGGGCCTCGACCTAGGCTGGAGGCCCGACCCAGGCCCGACGCTACGACCTGGCCCGAAGACCAGGTCCCAATGCCTGGACCTCAACTTAGGCCAGAGCCCGGACTCAGGCCCAACACCATTCCCTGGCCCAGCCTCCAGATCCTGAAGCTGGTGCCTTAGCCCAGAAGCAGGCTTGACACCACTACCCAGCCCACAGGCTGGATCCTGATACCTGAGCCTTGGCCTAGGCTGGAGCCCGGACCCAGGTCTGATGCCACGACCCGGCCTGGTCTCCGTGTCCCGACACATGGGTCTCAGCCTGGACCCTGGCCCAACACTGCAACCAGGCCCCAAAGGCCAGATCCCAATGCCTGGACCTCAATCTAGGCCAGAGCCTTTGCCTAGGAATCAGGACCTGGCCAGGAGGCCGGGTCCCAATGCCTGGGCCTTATTTATTTATTTATTTCGGGTTTGACCGAGGCCTTGACCGAGGCCTTGACCTAGGCCAGAGTTTTAACCCAGGCCTGACACCATGACAAGCCCACTGGCCAGGTCCTGATGCCTAGGCCTTGGCCCAGATCCAGGTTCAACGCATTCATAATAGTGGATGGCACCATTTTGATGTACAGCAATGTGTACGGCTCTACTTTGGGCCTTGATCTATGCCCTAGTTGAGGCCCCAGCTTCGGGCCCAGGCTTAGGCTGAGGCGCAGATGTTGCGCTAGTTGCTTTGGGGTTCGGTCTAAGCTTTAGGCGAGGTCCCGGCTTTGGGCCTAGCCTTATGCCTTATACGTTCTTTTCAAACAAATGAAATGAATAAAGTTTGTTTCATTCGTGGGCCCTCAATTCATTTTGGGGCCCCCAGAATGAAACTAATTGCCCTTATCCGTCACGTTTTTGAAATTCGTTTGAAACGAATGCCAACCCTATTGACTTCTCCTCCAGGAACATTTATAAACTTTTTTAAAACTCAGCTATACTAACTGCCTTAACTATATCCTCTGCTAATAAATTCCTGAGCTTAACTGTATGTTAAGTTAAAAAAAAAATTCCAATTTGAATGTGCTGCTTAATTATTTCATAGAGTAACTGTAGTCTTTGTATTTTTTGAAAGAACAAATAACTGATTTATATTTACCCATTCTATTTCACTTAGAATTTTATAGACCTCTACCATATCCACCCCTCCAAGCTGAACAGCCCCATCCTCTTTAGCCTTTTCTCATAGTGGAGCTATTCTATCTCCTTTATCATTTTAGTCGCCCTTCTCTGTATCCTTTTCCAATGCAACTATATTTTTTTCGAGATGTGGTGACAAAAACTGCAGCCTCACCAGAGAACGATACAGAGGCATTAGGACATTTGCCTTTTTTATTCTCCGTTCCTTTCCTAATAATTCTTAACATTCTGTTTGCTTGGATCTGATTCAGTACGGTAAATCTTATGATCTTATATTCTCAGGGTGAGTTTTAAAAATGTCACTCGTGTTACAAGGCCCATGAGTAAAGCGTACTGAAAAAGCCGCAAATTATGCGCATATTTGCGCGTGATGAATGAAAAAAAAGGGGCATAGTTGGGAGGTATTAGAGGCATTCTGGGGCGGGGCCAATATTTACACTCCTAAATCTGTATTTTAAATCTTGCAGCCAAAGTTTGTGGAGGGCTGTTAGCGTGTGTGTTTACTCAAGTCTGCATAAATCTCTGTTTAGGCCTAAGATGACTGGGTGAGGGGTCTGGGTTACCTGGGGGAGTTTAGGCCGAAGAACCAGAAAGGTCAGGATGAGCTCGAGATGGACTGGACAAACTGGTGGACTAATTGGTAAAACTAGGACTGTCTTTCACGTGAGCATGTTTTAAAATCCGCTTACCTGTGCGTGTTAAAGCTGAGAAAGTCCTAAGGAAGGTACATGAAATAAATTTGCTTAAGTAGCTGCTTAAAATTAAGAGCAGACAGACGTGTGGTAGGCGTATTTTAAATCATACGCATGCAACTGTGTGCATCATTAAAAATTGCAGCATACGAGTGCTTGTGTGCCCATATGCACACGTATGGGCGCCTGCGCACTCATTTTAAAGTTATTGTCTCAATGTGCATTTGTGACCTTGACGTCATCCATGTTGAGAGGCATTCCACATGCTCAGTGCAAACAAAATTGCACTAGTCCACTGTTTATAGTCCACTAAGAGGTGGAGTTACTTCAGTCCTGTTGAGACCCCGAAAGAAGAGGTAGCAGACCTGAGATCAGCAGCCAGGCAAGTTGGAGGCCAGTGGCCTAACCAGGAGCCTCAGAGGGTTACAGAGCTCATGCTGTAGTTGTTTTCATCCTAGATAGGGTCAGCTGAAGCGCGGACACAACAGTGCCAGACCAGTAGATGTTTTGGAGTGGAAAGAGACTGCTTCAAGGATTGAAGGAAACTCAAGAGAGCTATAAGTAACAAATCAAGGACTTTGAAAAGGAAAAAAGGGGTGTTTAAAATGTGTTTTTCAGCAGAGTCTCCATTAATTTTCCCACCACCGAGGTGAGGCTAAGCAGATGTAGTTTGCAGCGTCCTCCCTCCTACTACTCTTGTGAAGTGGGACAACATCTACTCTTTTCCAATATTGCAGTATCATCAGCCCTGGATTTGTCAATAGGCACCCATTATGCACGTGCTTAGGGCGGCAAACATTTAGGGGCAGCACACTAGCTAAGATTTGTTGCCTTCTAGTTCTGCTGAATCTTATTCAGAAGAGAACATCCATCTGCTACCCTATAATAGACCTATGCTACCAGGCCAGGAGCGACCGGGTGTGCATACCATGCATTTGCACGGAGCAGCACACCCGAGGAGGCAGAGGGCCAGAGGCAGCAGGAGAGGCCAGGGGCTGCTGGCAAAGCCTAACCAGCAGGCAGCTGAAGAAAGAGAGAGCGCCGGCAATGGAAGGAGAGACCCATGCATTCACGCAGGCCCGCACACAGCTTCTGCTCCCTCCCCCCCCCCCCCCCGAAGCAGGAAGATCGATGGGCCGCAGTGGCGCACTAAGAGGGGGGGGGGGGGGCTAGGGGGCGGTCCGCCCTGGCTGCCCTGCGGCAGCACGAAGTAACGTGCTGGCGGGGTTTCTAGTCCCCGCCAGCAAAAGCAAGGTCCTGCGTTTCCTCCAAGCCTGCAGCGGAAGAAGAGGCCCCGCTCTGCAGCCAGCAGCCAAAGAAGAGATCAAAAAATGTGTGAGACAGTGAGAGATTGGTCCTTTGAGAGTGAGTGCCTGTGTATGAGAGGATGTGTGTGTGTGTGTGTGTGTGTGTGTGAGAGAGAGAGGTTGCCTGCATGTCTGAGGATGTCTGTGTGTGTGTGTGTATTTATGTGTAAGGGTGCCTGTGTGTATGTACGAGAGGGTGCCTGTGTGTGTGTGTGTGTGTGTGTGACTGTGTAAGAGCCTATGGGGCGGATTTTAAAAGCCCTGCTCGCGTAAATCCGCCCGGATTTATGGAGCAGGGCCTTGCGCGCCGGCGCGCCTATTTTCCATAGGCCTGCCGGCGCGCGCACAGCCCCGGGACTCGCGTAAGTCCTGGGGTTTTTCAAGGGGGGCGTGTCAGGGGCGGGGCAGAACGGCGCGGAGTTTTGGGGGCGGGACGCGGCGTTTCGGGGGCGGGCCGGGGGCGTGGTTTCGGCCCGGGGCGGTCCGGGGGCGTGGCCGCGCCCTCCGGAACCGCCCCCGGGTCGCGTCTCGGCGCGCTAGCGGCCCGCTGGCGCGCGGGGATTTACTTCTCCCTCCGGGAGGCGTAAATCCCCCGACAAAGGTAGGGGGGGTTTAGATAGGGCTGGGGGGGTGAGTTAGATAGAGGAAGGGAGGGGAAGGTGAGGGGAGGGCGAAAGCGAGTTCCCTCCTTGGAGGGAACGGAGGCAGGCTGCGCGGCTTGGCGCGCGCTGGCTGCACAAAATTGGCAGCCTTGCGTGCTTTTAGTAGATACGCGCGTAGCCGCGCGTATCTGCTAAAATCCAGGATCAGCGCGCGCAAGGCTGCCGATTTTGTGCAGCCGGCGTGCACCGAGCTGCGCAGCCTGCCTCCGTTCCCTCCAAGGCCGCTCCGAAATCGGAGCGGCCTCGGAGGGAACTCGCTTTCGCCCTCCCCTCACCTTCCCCTCCCTTCCTCTATCTAACCCACCCCCCCGGCCCTATCTAAACCACCCTACCTTTGTCGGGGGATTTACGCCTCCCAGAGGGAGAAGTAAATCCCCGCGCGCCAGCGGGCCGCTAACGCGCCGAGACGCGACCCAGGGGCGGCTCTGGAGGGCGTGGCCACGCCCCCGGACCGCCCCGGGCCGAAACCACGCCCCCGAAACGCCGCGTCCCGCCCCCAAAACGCCATGCCGATCGGCCCCACCCCTACACGCCCCTGACACGCCCCCCTTGAAAAACCCCGGGACTTACGTGAGTCCCGGGGCTGTGCGCGCGCCGGCAGGCCTATGGAAAATAGGCGCGCCGGCGCGCAAGGCCCAGCTCGCATAAATCCGGGCGGATTTACGCAAGCAGGGCTTTTAAAATCCGCCCCATAGGCACCAACACTATCTGTGAGACCAATATCTGTTACAGTTCTCTATAACTTAGAGCTGGAGCATTTCCATCACTTCGGTTTCAATGAGGTACCTGGCCTCAGGCATCTGATAGGGTCATTGACGCACAACAACCCCAGTAGGCATATTGATGCCATGCTGCAGCAGATGGGTATGACCTGATAGGTTTGAGACGATCTCCTTGTTTTTTTGGGTTTTTTTGTCTGCTGTCTGTGAGATAGACAGTTGCTCTTCAAAAGGAATCTGGGTTTGGTCCACTTCAGGTCTAACCTATGGACCAAACTCTTCTTCTTGTACCATTCCTCACACCTGTGGAACCTACTTCTTCAGAAGATTTACATGGTAAATCAAAGTTTTCTTTAATCTATCTGGCTGGGCTTCTTTATAATCCACGGGCCTGTTTCCTCCAAAACTTCGTAGGGTCCTTGCCAACAGGGCAATAGGATGAGGATGCAGTCCCCTGGCTGGAATTCTCTTTAGACCATGGAGTGATTATAAGCTCAGGCTTGGGTAACCTGAGCCTTCTCTAAGCCTAGATGGGCTGTCTCCTCAGCTTTTTTAGGTGATCCTGCACTTGGACAACATAGTACACAAGTTCTGCCCGGGATTCCCTTCATCTTTCCAAGTTTCTCGAGCTATGCGTGGGGGTAGCTTGCTTATTATGGCGGTTACTAGAGATGTGAATCGTGTGCCAGATCGTCTTAACGATCAGATTCAGCTGGGGGGAGGGGGAATCTGATCGTTAAGATATGTGAATTGGACTCGTTTCCGATTCCTTTTGAAGAGCAACTGTCTATCTCACAGACAGCAGACAAAAAAACCCAAAAAAACAAGGAGATCGTCTCAAACCTATCAGGTCATACCCATCTGCTGCAGCATGGCATCAATATGCCTACTGGGGTTGTTGTGCGTCAATGACCCTATCAGATGCCTGAGGCCAGGTACCTCATTGAAACCGAAGTGATGGAAATGCTCCAGCTCTAAGTTATAGAGAACTGTAACAGATATTGGTCTCACAGATAGTGTTGGTGCCTACCTTTGTCGCTAAACCCCCCCTACCTTTCACATCGCTAATTTTTTTTTAGGGAGGCCCGCGCCGCTAAAAAAAACAACCCCACCCGACCCTTTAAATCGACCCCCCCAAAACCTTTTAAAATTTACCTGGTGGTCCAGGTGGGTCTCAGGGGGCCTCGGGGAGAGATCCAGGGGGCCTCGGGGAGAGGAGAGATCCAGGGGGGCCTCGGGGAGAGATTTCCTGTTCCCAGGCATCACCTGTTCTAAAAAAAAATGGCGCCGATGCCCCTTTGCCCTTACCATGTGACAGGGTATCTGTGCCATTGGCCGGCCCCTGTCACTGGACCACCAGGTAATTTAACATTTTGGGGGGGTTTGGGAGGGTGGGGGAGGGTAAGGAATTGGTTTTAAAGGTTCGGGGTGGGTTTAGGGGTTGTTTTGGTGTACCGGTTTTCCCGCCATCCCCCAAATAATTCCCGTGCCCTATTTAACGATACAATACAAATGCCCCTGACGATAAATCGGGGGCATTTGTATTGTATCGTGCACTCTAACGATTTAGGACGATTTTAAAATTATCTGACGATAATTTTAATCATTCAAAAACGATTCACATCCCTAGCGGTTACTACCCTAAACCAATTAAGCCTGATACATCACTTTGAATGCATATACAGCATTGCTCTTTGCTTTAACGGCAGGGGGAAATGTGGAAAACAGGATTTACATTCAGACAACATCCAACAAGGCATTGATCTGTGCAGTCTAGGTAAACAAGCTTCGGGGTAACTTGCTTGATGCAGCGGTTACTACCCTTAACCATTAAGTCTTATGCTCACCTTTGAATCAAATCCAACATTACTCTCCACATCAATGACAGGGGATGGCAGGAAATTTGAACAAACAGTTACCAACAAGGGCCCTGAACTTGGTGGTTGATGAAACAGATAAGTATGGGAAAATAAGTGTGGGAGCTTGCTGGGCAGACTGGATGGGCCGATTGGTCTTTTTCTGCCGTCATTTATATGTCCAAGTTTCTCTTGCCCTCCTCCCATACAGTAATTCAAAAGGGGAAAATCCCATTGAACACTAGGACACTTTGCGGATTGCGAATAGCACTTAGGGCAGCAAGGAATCACAGTTCTTGTCGTCTTCATCCACAAATTTCCTCAACATTTGCTTGAGTGTCTGGTTGAAGCACTCAGTAAGGCCAAAATGATAAAGGGAATGGAACAGCTCCCCTAAGAGGAAAGACTAAAGAGGCTTGGGCTGTTCAGCTTGGAGAAGTGATGGCTAAGGAGGGATATGATAGAGGTGTTTAAAATCATGAGAGGTCTAGAACGGGTTAATGTGAAACAGTTATTTACTCTTTAATATAATAGAAAGACTAGGGGGCACTCCATGAAATTAGCATGTGGCACATTTAAAACTAAACGGAGAAAGTTCTTTTTCACTCAACACATTACAAGCTCTGGAATTTGTTGCCAGAGGATGTGGTTAGTGCAGTTAGTATAGCTGTGTTTAAAAAGGATTGGATAAGTTCTTACTGTTCAATATATTTATAAATGATCTGGAAAGAAATACGACGAGTGAGATAATCAAATTTGCAGATGACACAAAATTGTTCAGAGTAGTTAAATCACAAGCAGATTGTGATAAATTGCAGGAAGACCTTGTGAGACTGGAAAATTGGGCATCCAAATGGCAGATGAAATTTAATGTGGATAAGTGCAAGGTGATGCATATAGGGAAAAATAACCCATGCTATAATTACACGATGTTGGGTTCCATATTAGGTGCTACAACCCAAGAAAGAGATCTAGGTGTCATAGTGGATAACACATTGAAATCGTCGGTTCAGTGTGCTGCGGCAGTCAAAAAAGAAAACAGAATGTTGGGAATTATTAGAAAAGGAATGATGAATAAAACGGAAAATGTCGTAATGCCTCTGTATCGCTCCATGGTGAGACCGCACCTTGAATACTGGGGCGGATTTTAAAAGGAGCGCGAATAGCCTACTTTTGTTTACGCTCCAGGCGCAAACAAAAGTATGCTGGATTTTAGTAGATACGCGCGGAGCCGCGCGTATCTGCTAAAAACCTGGATCGGCGCGCGCAAGGCTATGGATTTTGTATAGCCGGCGCGCGCCGAGCCGCGCAGCCTATCCCCGTTCCCTCCAAGGCCGCTCCGAA
The DNA here is from genome assembly GCF_901001135.1 of Rhinatrema bivittatum. Taxonomy (NCBI): domain Eukaryota; kingdom Metazoa; phylum Chordata; class Amphibia; order Gymnophiona; family Rhinatrematidae; genus Rhinatrema; species Rhinatrema bivittatum. Next base: position 52,907,472 of record NC_042615.1, read on the forward strand.
ATCGGAGCGGCCTCGGAGGGAACTTTCCTTTGCCCTCCCCTCACCTTCCCCTCCCTTCCCCTACCTAACCCACCCGCCCGGCAGTGTCTAAACCCCCCCCCTTACCTTTGTCGGGGGATTTACGCCTCCCAGAGGGAGGCGTAAATCCCCGCGCGCCAGCGGGCCTCCTGCGCGCCGGGCCGCGACCTGGGGGCGGGTACGGAGGGCGCGGCCAGGCCCCCGGACCGCTCCGGGCCGTAGCCACGCCCCGTACCCGCCCCCAAAACGCTGCCGACACGCCCCCGAAACGCCGCGACGACCGGGCCCGCCCCCCGACACGCCCCCCTCGGAGAACCCCGGGACTTACGCGAGTCCCGGGGCTCTGCGCGCGCCGGTAGGCCTATGTAAAATAGGCTTCCCGGCGCGCAGGGCCCTGCTCGCCTAAATCCGCCCGGTTTTGGGCGGATTTACACGAGCAGGGCTCTTAAAATCCGCCCCTTAGAGAATAGCCACTGCCATTAGCAATGGTTACATGGAATAGACTTAGTTTTTGGGTACTTGCCAGGTTCTTATGGCCTGGATTGGCCACTGTTGGAAACAGGATGCTGGGCTTGATGGACCCTTGGTCTGACCCAGTATGGCATTTTCTTATGTTCTTATGTTCTTATGTTCTTATGTTCTTGGAGGAGAAGTCCATTACCTGCTATTAATTAAGTTGACTTAGAAAATAGCCACTGCTATTACTAGCAACAATAGCATGGAATAGACTTTCGGGTAGATTTTATAAATTTGCGTGAGCGCGTACTTTTGTTCGCGCACCAGGCGCGAACAAAAGTGCGCTGGATTTTATAAGATACGCGTGTAGCCGCGCATATCTTATAAAATCTGGGTTTGGCGCGCGCAAGGGGGTGCACATTTGTGCAACCTGCGCGCGCCGAACCCGAACCCGGCGCGCGCTGCCTGTTCCCTCCGAGGCCGCTCCAAAATCGGAGCGGCCTCGGAGGGAACTTTCTTTCCACCCCTGCGCACCTTCCCCTCCCTTCCCCTACCTAACCCACCCCCCGGCCCTATCTAAACCCCCCCTACCTTTGTTGGCAGATTTACGCCTGCTCAAAGCAGGCGTAAATCTGCGCGCGCCAATGGGCTGCTGGCGCGCCATCACCCGACCCGGGGGCTGGTCCGGAGGCCTCGACCACGCCCCCAGGCCGGCGCCATGCCCCTGGTCCCACCCTGAACCGCCCCCGACCCCCGGACACGCCCCGGACACGCCCCTTTTACGAAGCAACGGGACTTACGCGCGTCCCGGGGCTGTGAGCGCCGGCGGCCTATGCAAAATAGGGGGCGTTGAGAGCATGGTCTATCCTTCACGTCTCTGCAGCATGGAAAAGGAAGTGGTGGCTCTACGCAGGCAGGAAGAAGAAGAAGCCATGCAGTCGCAACTAGAGGAAAGAACAGTGTGTCCTCCATGCCATGGCAGGAAGAGGAAGCATTGACCCTGGGCCTGCACGGTGTTGGAGCACAGGAGGAGCATCAGCATGCCGCCGCACCCCCCTTGCAGATGCAGGTGTTGCGGAAGTGGACCCTTGGACCGCAGTGAGGTTGACACTCCCCACAGGAAGGATCCCTGCAGGTCCTCGCCATTGGCAGGCAAAGCTGGCTGAAGCAGAGGCCCAACAGGAACTTCATCAATACCAGCCCTCATTCCCCTTCACATTTGTATTACTAATTTATGATCACTTTATTCTGTATCTGGTGAGGGTCTGTCTGTGTTCTGCATTTCTGATTAAGGTTAAGTATTCCGCTAATGAGTCATTTCTATGTAGGAATCCTTAGAAGCTTGGTTTGTTCTGTTTTCCTAATAGGAAGTATATTGGTGTTTTAGAGCCTAGTGTAATATTTGCACAGTTACCTTTTCTTAGGTATATAACTGTTTTGAGTGCTGACAGTTAATGCTGTTTTTGAATGGGAAGTTTATTATATTGTAATTGTAATTTAGTTTGCTCATGGCTTTCTGAATACCAAGCCCACACCCAACAAGCATTACAATAGTACTAATCTATATAAATAAAAATGTTAAATAGTTTGGACAAAATCGCTAATCTCAGAAATCACTGAATCGATTGCTTTCAAATTTGGACACAACCTTCATTTCACATACAGGAAGGTTCTTCTGTACTTACATTACAGATATGTCACACCTGTGACACGTAAAATAGGTTTAAAGATTTTTTCGAGAAAACAGCGACATCTGCTGGACGTAAGCGCCATCTGTTACACCTTACACTAACACACGCGACACTAATCATTTCACCAGTCCAGGTCCACGTTTCACTTCCATTTTAACACATTCGCACACTTTTTTCGCCGGAAGATAACTATTTCCTTTACAGATAAAATACACCCACCACCCTCCTCACACCCCCCACACACATGCCAAATTGATTTACTTCCCACAGCCTCCCAACACACACAAAACCACCCTCCTCAGACCCCCCACACACATGCCAAATTTATTTACTTCCCAGGCCCTCACAACACAAACAAAACCTGACAGAAGTCCGAGAGGCTCCAGCGGGGGGCCAGGACCGGTCCGGGACACATCTCCTGCACTACGGCCGTCGGCTGCCAGCAATCAACATGGCGCCGACGGCCCTTTCCCTTACTATGCTACTCGGGGACACCAATGACGGCAGTAGCCCATGTGACATAGTAAGGGCGAGGGCCCCTCGGCGACATTTTCAGGACTGGCAGCCGGCGGACCTTTGCCCTTACTATGTCAGAGGACCTACCGCTGCCATTGCTCCACCCCACTGACATAGTATGGGCAAAGGGCCGTCGGAACCCGTTTCAGTGCTCGCAGCCGACGGACCAACGCCAATACATCGCTCCCGGACCGCTCCTGAACGCCCGCTCCACCGACTGACATTTTTATCAGGTCTCAGAGGGGTCTGGGGGTGGGGGGTGGTAATGAATTTATTGCGAACATCTTGGGGAGGGGTCACAAGGGGGGGTACATTTCATTCATTCGGCAACTCTGGGGGGGCAGGGGGGTGGGTTACTGTTTTTCGCAGTGCTGGGGGAGGGGGGCAGGAGAATGTGGGGTGGTTAGTTTAAGAGAACGTTTCTCATAGGGTTGTTTTTTGGGGGAAGGGGGAGGTTCACACACAAATACATACACTAAACTTGCACGATCTCGGGAACGCACCAAAATAGCCCTCCCCAGACCACAAAACAAATTTGGGAGTGCAAAATTGGTTAAGCACTCCCCTATTTGGCTACATAACACGCACAGACACCCAGGGACAGACCACATGTAGCACCAACAATTTTAATTTCCCAGGTCTTGGGGGGGGGGGGGTGGGTGGCAGGAGGGTGGGGGGTTATTTGATTTAAAGGGTTGGGATTGGGTTTTGTTTTTTTGGGGGTGGGGGGGGGGTTCCCACAGAAATAGAAAGACAAAAGTTTATGATCTGAAGGGTAGGCAGTAGGCGGGGGGAGGTGACAGTGAGGGGAGGGAGAATGAGGGGAGAGGTGAGGGGAGAGAGTTGGAGTGGGGACAGGGGAGGGAAGGGGGGGTTAGTGACCAAGGGGGAGGAGGATAAGTAACTGAGGTAAAAGAGCAAGGGAAAGGGGGAGGGAGGGAAAAGAACCTGACTCTGCCACTGCAACGCCTGGCGGGGTATCGCTAGTATCGTATAAGTTACAAGGGTCTTTTTGGCTTTTACGCAGGGTTTCACAGATGACATCACAGCTGTGCATGTAAAGATAAGAAACATGCTGTTGTTATATTTTTACTTCAAAACACTGTACTTTGAGTGTGGTTTTTTTTAATGTAAAATCTTTTATTATGAATGCATAATTTGAAATTGTGTGTGGAGAGGGCCGTGGTGGAGTAAGTTGGGCCCAAAGCTGTGAGATTCAGTTAGGGTGCCTAATACCCTTGCCCTGACTCTGATTAGTAAAATAATATAAATGAAATGTTAAAAAACAAAACAAAACAGAATGAGGAGGGCCCAGCCAAGTAATTGTTTGCACAGGGTTGCAGAAAAGTTAGCACTGGCCCTGCATGGCGGCACTCCATGGTGACGCGCTGGCGGAGCTCCCATCCCTCCCTAGTGAAGAGATCCCGCTCGGTGGTGCCATGTGGTGATGTGCTGGCAGTCGATGGGCAGGGAGAAAGGGGGGGGTTCCCAAGGGGATGACATCACTGAACGCTTTGTGCAAGGAAGTTGCGAAATAAAAGATTTAAAGCAAATAAATAAATACATAAATATTGGCCCCAGGGTGCCGGAGACACTCGCTACACCTCTGATTAGTCTTGCTCTTTTCTTGTTCTATTCCCAGCCAACTCTGCTCCAGTTTCAAACCCAAAATATGCATTGCTTTGCTTACCCCATAAAATTTAATGGGACCAAACTGAGGGCCTGATCCATCAAGGTACTTTCTCATAGACACAGAACGGGAGAAAAGCCTTAGTGAATCAGGCAGTGAATGAGTAGGGGTGTGCATTCGTTTGCAACGTATTGGTAATCCGCAACGTATATGCCATATTCGTTGTATTCGTGGGGGTCGCGAATCGTATGGCAAATCCCCACGAATACAATGTATCACTAACGAATAAACTCCCACCCTCCTGACCCCCCCCCAAGACTTGCCAAAAGTCCCTGGTGGTCCAGCGGGGGTCCTGGAGCGATCTCCTGCATTCAGGCTGTCGGCTGCCGGTATTCAAAATGGCGCCGATATCCTTTGCCCTTACTATGTCACAGGGGCTACCGGTGTCATTGGTTGGTCCCTATCACATGGTAGGAGCAATGGACGGCCGGCGCCATCTTGTGCTCCTACCATGTGGCAGGACCCCCGCTGGACCACCAGGGACTTTTGGCAAGTCTTGGGGGGTCAGGAGGGTGGGGGGGGGTTGTAGTTAATTAAATTTAAAGGGTTGGGATGGGGTTTTTTTTGAGAAACGAATACGTATGTAACTAATGAACGGATCGTCGTCCCCTGAGAATGGATGCAACGGATTTAGGTCCCGACGAATACAAATACCGAATGGGATGAATCCGTCTCTGCTGCACATCCCTATGAATGAGCAGAAAAGGATTCAGATTTTTCTGGTGACTGAACCCATTCAGTTCTGTTGACCTGGACCAAAAATTGATTTGCTCATGAATCCTTCACATTTAGATCATCTGAATGCACATCCATAATGGAATTCGATAAGGACAAGCACAATATGGTGCATATAGAGAAAAACAATCCTAACTATTTATATCCACTATTGTGCTCTATCATCTACATTCATCAAAATGCTATAATTTTGCATGGATAATGCCCATGATAAGAAAAATGGACATGTTTATAGGTAGTGTTTTGGGGTATAGTAAAGTTTTTGTACCCCACAAAGTGCCTAGATAGGCTATCATAGAGTGAGTGTGTGAGAGAGAGAGAGAGAGACTCTGGGGAGACCTTCACAGTATTCAACTATTTATATCACTATAGGCGGGCCAGCTAATAACTTGAGGTGAGGTTTTGGTGGTGGTTTAGGGATGTGGGCCAGTTTGACATGCAGAGTGAGACGTACGAACATCTTCACTGAGGTGTACTGTGCTGTTCGTACATCTCACTCTGCATGTCAAACTGCCCCCAAAACCCTAAACCAACACCAAAACCTCACCTCGAGTTATTAGCTGGCCCTCCTATAGTGATATAAATAGTTGAATACTGTGACAGTCCCCCCAACAGTTCTCTCTCTCTCTCTCCCCCCCCCCCCCACACCCATTAAAAGCATGCAATATTGCCCCTCGTTTTCATTAATCCTGCCCCTTTGAAAATTTTGCCTTCGCGATTATCACTGGTGTTAACACATTTTGATGAATGACCCTATAAGTCAGGAGTTACCACCCAAGAAAAGATCCACAAGGTCTTTGTGTATAATACAGTGAAATGTTCAGCTCAGTTGCAATGGCAGTCAAAGAAGCAGAAGTTATTTGGAAATGAATGGAAAACAAACCTGGTAATATAACAATGTCTCTGTATCAATCCATAGTGAACCCTGTGTGTAATTCTGGTCGCCACACCTCATAAAAGAAATAGCAGAACTAGAAGGTTACAGAGAAGAGAGAGAAAAGTTTGGGGGTTGTACCCCCAAAATGTTTAGGTTTGTTTTAAGAATCATTTTGGGGATGATCCATTCCAGGTCCACCTTCAGATCATTGGTTTTATTTTTGTTTTTATTTTCATTAAAAAGAAACAAAAAAAAAACCCCAAACCTGCCTCAGCCCTTCACATTTATTAAAATATGAAGCCCCTCCACCAGCAGAGTCCCCTGCCCACCCTAGCTCAGCCTCCCGACCCCACCTGGATTCACCAAAAATCAGTGGTGGCCAAGCAAGGGCCCCGGGAGCAACCTCCTGCTCCCAGGCCAGTGGCCCTTTGCCCCTACCATGTGACAAGGGCTGTCCAATGGCATCGGTAGCCCCTGTCACATGGTAGAAGCAAAGGGCAGCTGGAATGATTTTGATTAATGGCAGCTGCAAGCCCGGAAACAGGAGGTCACTCCCGGCCTCCCTGCTAGACCACCAGGGATTTCTGGTGAATCCTGGGGGCAGGTCAGGAGGGTGGGCTGGGGTGGATGGGGAGCTCCACTGGTGAAGAGGGCTCCATATTTTAATAAAAGGGAAGGGTTGAGCAGGTTTGGGGGGTTTTTAAAGTGCTTTTTTTGTGTTCTCCCCCCCCCCCCAAAAAAAAAAAAAAACGATAGGAAAAACAACATGAAATGTTGTGTTTTCTCCTATTGTTGTTTTTAATTATTCTGAAATGCAACAAAATAGGAAATAATCGTCTTTATTTCCTATTTCATTTCAAATGAATTCCCACCCCTAATAAAAATGATTATAGGGATGGATTAGCTCCCTTGTGAAGAAAAATTAGACAGATTAGGGCTCTTCAGCCTTGATAAGAGACAACTTAGAGGGGATATGGTAGGGATTTATAGAATTATGTGTGTAATTGAACAGGTTAATAGGGAACAGTTATTTACACTATCACATAGTACTAGGAGTAGTGGATATTCTCAGAAAATAGCAGGTAGCAGATTTAAAGCAAAATGTAAAAAGTATTTTTTCAATCAATGCATAATTAAGCTATTGAACTTGTTGCTAGAAAATATTTTATTTATTTATTTATTTAGTAACTTTTATATACCGACGAACGTTGGGAACATCTCGTCGGTTTACATATAACAGAACTGAGCAACAGGCTTTACAATTTTTGCGTAATTAGATAATTAAATAAGGAACATTCAGAACATACAAATAACAGATTAGATTATATAAGTAAAATTATAAAAGTGTGATACATGAAAGAGGTTATCTAAAAGGGGGTGGGGGGGTGGGGAGGGGAGATTCTGATATATAGGGGGGTATCCACAATTAAAGGAGGTATATATACACGTGATTGGGAACAAATTTTTTATATATAAGTTTTTTATATACAATATGTAGTCCTGATAAATTCACTTTATGGGGGGTGAGGGGGAAGAGGTAGTTTAGAGTAGAGGGAGGGGGTGAAAAGGAGGTGGAAAATAGGTGGGGGGAGAGGGAGGGGGAGAGGTTAGGAGTTGTAGGGGGTGGGGTTAGAGTGGTTGTGTGAATATAAGGGGTAGAAGTAATTGAGGAGCTAGGATTGGAGACCCAGGTCTGCGGGGGGGGGGGGGGGGGGGGAGGGGGGTGAGAGTGAATGTGTGTATATTAGGTATAAGAGTGTTTGAAGAACCAGGTCTTCAGGTTTTGCCTGAATATTTTTGGGCAAGTTTCTTGGCGGAGGGAGGTAGGTAGCTTGTTCCAAAGAAGCGGGCCTGCTAGGGATAGGGCTCTTTCGTTTGTGGTGCGGAGTTTAGTAAGCTTAGGTGAGGGGGTGTGTAATGTAGCTAGATATTGTTTTCTGGTGGGTCTATTGCTGTTGTGAAATGAGAAGTGTTCTTTGTACCAGTGCATGTTCTGGTTGTGAAGAGATTTGTGTATTAGGGTGAGGGCTTTGAAGGCAATTCTAGATGCTACGGGTAACCAATGTAAATGTTTGAGAACCGGAGTTATGTGATCATTTTTGTGGGTGTTGGTGAGTATTCGGGCGGCTGCATTCTGGAGGAGTTGTAAAGGCTGTATGGTGTTTTTAGGCAAGCCTAATAACAGGGAGTTGCAGTAATCTATTTTCGTTAATATGAGGGCTTGTAATATGGTGCGGAAGTCATTGAGATGTAGGAGAGGTTTAAGTCTTTTTAGGGTGTGCAGTTTGTAGAAGCAGTCTTTGAGGGTATTATTGATGAATTTCTTGCAGTTGAGGTGACAGTCAATGGATACGCCGAGGCTCCGAACATGGGTGGGAAAGGTGAGGTTAGTAGTAGGAACATTGTTGTGTGTGATAGTGGGGGTCATAAAAATGGTGGGGGTGATATTAGGGGGTGATATGTGGATGAGTTCCGTTTTAGTAGCGTTGAGGGCGAGGAAGTTGTTGGATAAGAGGCTGCTTATTTCAGAGAGGGCGGATTTCCAAGTTTCCATAGCTTTGTGTATTGAGTCTTTAATAGGAATAAGTATCTGCACATCATCGGCATATATGAAGTGCGGAAGGTCAAGTTTAGCAAGGAGATGGCAGAGGGGGAGGAGATATATATTGAAAAGAGTAGAGGATAGAGATGAGCCTTGGGGTACTCCTTGAGCGAGGTTGTGTGGTTTGGAGGTGGAGTTCCCCATTTGCACGCTAAACTGTCTATCAGCTAGGTATGAGTGGAACCATTGTAGGGCCAGGCCTGAGATGCCAATGCTGCTTAGACGTTCTAGTAGGATTTGATGTTTAATGGTGTCGAATGCAGCGGATATGTCTAGGAGAATAAGGATGTATGAGAGACCTTTGTCAAGACCTTTTAAGATTTGGTCGGAGAGTGAAATGAGTAAGGTCTCTGTGCTATGGTGTTTGCGAAAGCCAAACTGTGAGGGGGAAAGGATGTTGTTTTCATCCAAGTAGTCTGATAGCTGTTTGTTTATGGCTTTCTCAAGGACTTTAGTGATTAGGGGCAGGTTGGAGATAGGTCGGAAATTGGTGAGATCAGAGGGGTCGAGGGAGGGCTTTTTCAGTATGGGTTTAACAATGGCATGTTTAAGGTTTTTTGGAATAGTGCCAAGTTCAATGGACTTGTTTATGATGTTTGATATGGGTTTAGCGATGATCCCGGGGATGGAGAGGAGATGTTTTGTAGGAATGGTGTCTGTAGGGTGTGTTGAGGGTCTGATTTTTTTTAGGATGGATTCGATTTCTAGGGATGAGGTGGTGTCAAATGATGAGAGATTAGAAGTAGATTGGGGTTGTGTTGTATCGTTGTATGTTTGCTTGAGGGGGAAACGCGCCATGATGTTGCTGATTTTATTATGGAAGAATAAGGCAAGTTCTTCACATTTTGTCTGGTTGTCTATGTCTGGTATGGATGGTGTGCAAGGTTTAGTTAAGTTGTTAACTAGTTGGAATAGGGCTCTAGGGTTGAATTGTAGGTGGTGTATGCGTTGTGAGTGGAAGTCTCTTTTGGTTTTATCGATAGCAACTCGGTAGGAGTGCATGTAGGATTTGAATTTATTTAGTTGGGTGGTGGAGGGGTCTTTGAGCCATGCTCTTTCGAGCTTTTTTAGATTTGATTTCATGTTTTTTAGTTCTGGCATATACCAGGGTTGTTTGTGTCTTTGGGACATGTCAATTGTGCGTTCCTGTATGGGGCAGATCTTGTTGGCTATCGTGTTGGTGATGTGGTTCCATGATGTGAGTGCCGAGTCAACATCTGTTAAGTCAAGCGAATTGATATCGTCAGATATGGCTGCTATTAATTCTTCTTGTTTGCAGTTGCGTCTAAAGTGAATGACTTTTTTACCTTGGGAGGGAAGATGTGTTTTAATTACAGAGCATGTTGCGTCGATGCGATAGTGGTCGGACCAGGGGATGGGTGTGCATGAGGGTGTGTTGGTATGGATTTGTGAGTTGGTGAAGAGGAGATCGAGGGTGTGGCCTGCTTTGTGAGTGGGATGGGTGATGGTTTGTGTGAAACCAAGTGCATCTAATGCAGTTAGTAGGGAGTCACAGGCGGGTGAGGTGGGGATGTTATCGACGTGGAGATTGAAGTCTCCAAGGATGATAGCAGGAACTTGTATGTTAATGTTTTTGGAAATGTGTTCGATCAGTGGGGAGGGGTTAGTCTCGAGGAGACCTGGTGGGGCATACACTAGGCAAATTTGGAGGTTGTGAGAGTGAAAAAAGCTGATTTCTAGTCTAGGGAGTGCAGGAATAGGCTTTCTGGTTAGTTTGAAACTCTTTTTGGCTGCTAGGAGGAGGCCGCCTCCTTGTTTCTTAAGCCGTGGTATGGAGAATATGTCATATTTTTGGAGAGGGAGTTGGTTCAGTAGTGTTGTGTCTGTATCTCTTAGCCATGTTTCTGTGATGGCTAGGATGTCGGGGTTGTCGTCCAGTAGAATGTCATTGATGAGGTGGGTTTTTTTGATGATAGATTGCGCATTAATTAGGAGTATGGTGAAGGTGGTGAGGCCTAGTATTTGGGTGAGTGGTGTGGCCATGATGGGGATGAGGTTTCTATGGTGTGTTTCTTGTGTTTTGGTGTGAGGGGGTCTTGGTGGGAGGGGGTAGTGTTTGATGGATGTAATAGGGTAGGTGTGCATGGTAGGTGGTGTGTTGAGTGTGATGGGGTGGTTGGACAATTATAGAGAGGTTGGAGTGTGCAATGGGTGGGGAAAGGGGAGGAGGAGTGGAGAGGAGCAGAGGGGAGTGGAGTAGTAGAGAGGGGGTAGAGAGGGGGCGTCTAGAAGGATAAGTGAACTTGTTGTCACTGGGTAGGCCTCGGGGTTCACATTGGTTCTCTAAGGCAGCGGTCGTAGTATAGATTGATGTATGCCTCCAGGTATCCAAATGGGTCAGGCCGCTGATTGCGGTGGAGGTGGTGAGCATCAATTGTCTGGCTGTATGGAAGTGGAGTGGTCAAGCGCTAGTGTGGGTATGCATTAGTGGGTATAGTGGGTATAGTGGGTATAGTGGGTATAGTGTGGGTATGCATTAGTAGAACGGAATTTAAAAAGAATTTGGACACATTTCTGATGGATAAGGTTCATAAATAATTATTAGCCAGACAGACTTTGTTTTCTCCATCTTTTAATTATTGGGGGGAAAGCAAAATGAAGCAATCTTTCATACCGGGGAATTGCCAGGTAACTCCAGGTGACTTGGAGTGGTCACTTTCAGAGACAAGATGCTGGACTCCATGGAGCCAGCATAGCATTTCTTACGTCGATGCGGTTGGGGGCCAGCCGAAAGTTGTGTGCAGTTCGGTTAATGTGGGGAGAAGGTCAAGGGTTGGGAAATAGAGGGGAGTGTGTCAATCTGTTCAGTATGACTGAAAAAAAAATGTGAAGCCCTCAGCTGTTACTGATGTGTGCCTTACTACTGAAGCACCATCATTCTGTTCAATAAAACTATTTTAGGACAACCACGTGGCGAATTTACCGTGCTACTAAACATAATCACACGGCTATTGAAATCTGGCACATGCAATCACTTTACAACAGCTCAAAAATCACCATGTCAAGTGTTCAATTGACTAGCTGAATGAAATAATATGAAAATGATGTATCTTACAGTGCACAGCATATTTATATTTGGCCTTTTAAACTGTTATGAATTCTGCAGCACTGCTGGAAGCATAAACTCGTACATCAGCACCGCTTGTCAGATAGCTCTCTCTAGCTAGAAATCTATTCACTGACTACTAAAAAGCTTCAAAATTCTACAGACACCCACCCAAGCTCACAATGAATTTTTTCTATTTTACACAGAGCCACTCACAGCTTGGACACAGCCGCCCGGGGACTGCCCTCAGAAACAGAGAAACATAAAATATGATGGCAAATAAGGAGCACGAGGGCCCCTCATGTCATCCCAGTTTACTCTCCGGTGCAATGCCATACATAGTTCAGGAGTGGCAAATGCGGGAGCCGTCAGCAGGTCTGGTTTTCAGGATATCCATACTGAATATGCGTGACGTCCATTTGCACGTGATGACGGCAGTGCATGTAAATCTATCTCATGCATATTCGTTGTGGATATCCTGAAAACCAGAGCTGTCTGGGGCTTTGGAGGCCCTGCGTGGGCCACTCCAGCCCTAGTCAATCTCTGTCTTTCCCTTCGCTTCTTCACAGCTAGGGATCTTCAGTGTTTGCTCCAAAACTTCCCGAATTCTGTTACAGTTTTTTATTCCCACTACCTCCCCTGGAAGGTTGCTCTGTGCCCCCACCACCTTCATATGAAGAGAGATTTTCTGATGTTAAAAGAAACTGCATCTTTTTTTTTTATAGCAAGCATTCTCTGAGCCAGTCTACGTTTCAAGCCAGAGGAGTGCAAAATATCTCCAAGTTAGTTTGCTTGTACAGTTTTAAATAGAGCATCTCTTGACAAAGGATTTATTTTCCTGTAGCTTCTGGAAAGAGGAAAAAATCCACAGGAAAAAAATATGTGCAAGCAAAAACGTGTGCAAAATGCACTGTGGGTCTTGGGCTCGATTCTCACATGTAGCACTTTCAGAAAAAAAGGCTTGTCATTTCCAAATGAATTCATTGTTTTGGGTGGATTTTTTTCTTCTTCCTGAAGCTACAGGAAACTAAATTAAGGGATGATTTTGAAACTATCCATCTAGATGCAGTTTATAACAGTGCTCTTATGCCTGATTTTCAAAGGGAAAGACTGCATGTGCTTTCCCACAGAAAATTGCCATGGGTACAAAGTGCCTGCAGACTTTTGCACGCATTTTTCGTGGGGGTAAGGGATTTTATGGAAAATACTGTTTGTGTTTGCATGGTTTTGGAAATTCAATCTATACATGTTATATTCCAGTCCCACCCTCTATGCATCCTATGGAATCCCAAATGTACTTTTAGCTGGATTGAGGACTATCCTCAGACAAACTATCCGGGGTGAATGGCTTTGAAAATTGGCGTCAATATCCTTAGCCAAAGATGCGCTTTTTCATTACCGGGCAAGCAAACTGACTTGCAGGCTCTTCTGTCCAAAACTTAAATCTGGCCCTATCTCACTTTCTCTCTCTCTTTTATTTTTGGCAGACAGAATGCTAAATATTGAGGGCGTGATGGGAATAGTAAAGCTAAATGGGTTGAGTGGATGGTCAAACTAGATAGGTCACACAGTCTTTTTCTGCCATCGGGTCTGTATGTTTCGACTGATTTCTCTCACAATCCTTGCAACCTGGTTTTCGCTTTCTTGCCCCCTTTTCTTATTACAATACATTTGTCAGTGTAATCCATTGTACAGGTGCAATGGATCACAGAATAAAGGAAAGACGGTAGCCTGCTATTTCATTATTATTCAACAGAAAAGGTTCTTATGCTAAGCTTGTCACCTACCCATTGCCATGGAGCATTATAAAAATATACGGTTTTAATCTACATTGTGCTGCCCTGCAGGAGCTGACGGAACATAGATATTACAATGCAAAGCCTGGGAAACTTGCATGGCTTTCCTTAGACTTACTTTCATGCTGCCTCTCTTCAAATGGTTGTGGACTTAGTTTAGGGTTAGCTTTTTCCAAAGATCACGTGCTTCCAGTCTGTAGGAGTGCTTTTGAACTCATGTGGGTCACAGGAACTTTCTCAGCACTCTATTCTAATTTGCAGTTTTGCTGTAATAAAACCCTCAAATATATTGCTACTGTCTAGACGTTGTATCTGAAGCAAGTGTCCTTCATAGCCTCAGAGGACTTTCCTGTTTTATTTCCAGTAAATCAAAGCCTGTGAAGAGCTTTGGTTCTTATTAAGACATACCCTTCACAGTCCAGTGATTGCCAACGGTGGCAAGCCACTGACAGTTCATTTGCATATAAGTGATGGCTTCCATCAATTAGTTGGCTCAAAAATACAATGGACATCTAGAGATTATCCAATATTTATTGTTCTCTGATGAGTTTCGAGTGCCAGTTTACACATACAAACTGACTGTTGTAGCAGGAAGCCTTCTGGGCAGCAACTTTACCTTGTCTTCTACGGATCTTGGGTGATACTCTGAAGAGATATTCCATACAGAGCCTGCCGCACAGCTGGCTGAGATCAGGAAGTTTCAAGTTTATTCAGGCTTATTACTCAAAATAAGCAGGTTTTCTTACTGCGAAACAACAGTAACACAATATACAATCAAGGTGATTATATGTAAATATAAGAGCAGAATAAAATCACAAAAATAGAGATAAAAGTGATATAGTGAAAGGTTTGCACTAAGCAGAGCAGAATATATCATTTTATATACGTTAACAACAGGAATATTAACCATGCATTTTTTATAGAATCTTGTGTTTCTCAGTATTTGAATATATAGATTACAATCCAAACACTAAGACAGATTCATTTATATAACTATATTTTCTTACATGGCAGACTAGTTGTCTAGTTAATAGTTTTACTATTACATTAGGCCAGTGGTATTCATTCCCAGCCCTCGAGGGCTGCCAATAGCTTGGGTTTTTAGGATTTCCCTAATGAATATGCAAGAGATTGATTTGCACGCATACTGTTTCCATTGTATGCAGATCTATCTCACGTATATTCCTTAGTGATATCCTGAAAACCAGGCCTATTGTGGCCCTCGAGGGCTAGGAATGAATGCCACTGCATTAGGCCATTGCTGTATTATTTATTTCAGTGGTTCCCTGCCTGGGTTACTTCCAGCCACTCAGGTTTTCAGGATATCTATGATGAGTATGCAAGAGACAGATTTGCATGCTCTGCTTCTACTGCATGCAAATTCATCTCATACATATTCATTCTAGATATCCAGAAAACCTGATGGGCTGGGGTCCCCCGGGATAGGTTTAGGAACCACTGATATATTTAAAACCCAATATACTGAAGGTGCTATACACACTGGCATTCTGCTTTTATATTCTCGTACATTTGTTCCCTATTTTGAAGAGTAATTTTATTTGGAACCTAGATTGTGTCAAACATACGGGCCGATACAGTAAAGTCTGCGGGAGAGCGGGCGAATGCCGCTCTCCCGGTGCGCGCACAGGCCACTCTTCTGTGCGTGCGATTCAGTATTCAAATTAGGGTCGGCGGTAAAAAGAGGCGCTAGGGACACTAGTGCCTCCCTAGCACCTCTTTTTGGACAGGAGCGGCGGCTGTCAGAAGGTTTGACAGCCGACGCTCAATTTTGTCGGTGTCGGTTTTCAAACCCGCTGACAGCCACGGGTTCGGAAACCGGATGCCGGCAAAATTGAGCATCCGGTTTTCAACCCGCGAGCCGCAGGCCAACTTCAAAATTTTTTTTTTTAACTTTTTGTAACTTTCGGGACCTCCGACTTAATATCGCCATGATATTAAGTCGGAGGATGCACAGAAAAGCAGTCTTTACTACTTTTCTGTGCACTTTCCCGGTGCCGGAGAAATTAGCGCCTACCTTTGGGTAGGCGCTAATTTCTGAAAGTAAAATCTGCGGCTTGGCTGCACATTTTCCTTTCTGAATCGCGCGGGAATACCTAATAGGGCCATCAACATGCATTTGCATGTTGATGGCCCTATTAGGTTTGGGGGGGGGGGGGGGGTTGAATGCGCATTTTCAACCCCTTACTGAATAAGGGGTAATGCTAGTGCGTCGAAAACGCGCGTCCAATTGTGGGTTAACAGTGCGCTCCACCGGAGCGCACTGTCAACCCACAGTACACCAAACTTTGGTGTACTGTTTAACTGTAGATACACATCCCAGGGAGCTTACATTTTGTTCAGTTAGCTGTAAGTGCCCACTATGGAAAGCAAATTTTTGCATCTAAGGCCATTTTGCATCTAAGGCCATTTTGGCAAAGAATGGCAAGTAAAATCAAAGCATAAGCTTTCTGGGGCGGTGCCTACAGCTAGATTAACAAAGCATAAACTCTCCGAGGGAGCATCTGCAACCAAGCAAGATGCAAAAGTCAGATGCGCAGTGCCAAAGTGCAGACTGCTCTGCCGAAGGTGCCCGCCCCAGAGAGATTAGGCTTTCATTGTCCTGCATGCTTTGCCAAAAAGGCATTGATGTGAGATTGGTGCTGTGTGTGCATCCCAAATTATGGGTACATTCTCCCATTCAAAGTCACTTTGACAAGGAACGGCAAATAAAATAAAAGAATAAGCTCTCTGGGAAGGCACATACAGCTAGATGAACAAAACATAAGCAGCCTGGGTGGGCACCAACAGCTGAGCAAGACACACTGTACACTAGGGATGTGAATCGTTTTAGGACGATTAAAATTATCGTCCGATAATTTTAATATCGTCTTAAACCGTTATGGAACACAATACAATAGAGATTCTAACGATTTATCGTTATAAATCGTTAGAATCGTGAGCCGGCACACTAAAACCCGCTAAAACCCACCCCCGACCCTTTAAATTAAATCCCCCACCCTCCCGAACCCCCCCCAAATAACTTAAACATTTCCTTGCCAAATCCTACCTCCTTCAATCCCCCACCCTCCCGAACCCCCCCCCAAATGACCTAAATTACCTGGGGGTCCGGAACGGCAGCAGTCCGGAACGGGCTCCTGCTTCTGAATCTTGTTGTCTTCGGCCGGCGCCATTTTCCAAAATGGCGCCGAAAAATGGCGGCGGCCATAGACCAACAGGATTCGACGGCAGGAGGTCCTTCCGGACCCCCGCTGGACTTTTGGCAAGTCTTGTGGGGGTCAGGAGGCCCCCCCCAAGCTGGCCAAAAGTTCCTGGAGGTCCAGCGGGGGTCAGGGAGCGATTTCCCGCCGCGAATCGTTTTCCGTACGGAAAATGGCGCCGGCAGGAGATCGACTGCAGGAGGTCGTTCAGCGAGGCGCCGGAACCCTCGCTGAACGACCTCCTGCAGTCGATCTCCTGCCGGCGCCATTTTCCGTACGGAAAACGATTCGCGGCGGGAAATCGCTCCCTGACCCCCGCTGGACCTCCAGGAACTTTTGGCCAGCTTGGGGGGGGCCTCCTGACCCCCACAAGACTTGCCAAAAGTCCAGCGGGGGTCCAGAAGGACCTCCTGCCGTCGAATCCTGTTGGTCTATGGCCGCCGCCATTTTTCCGCGCCATTTTGGAAAATGGCGCCGGCCGAAGACAACAAGATTCAGTAGCAGGAGCCCGTTCCGGACCGCCGCTGGACCACCAGGTAATTTAAGTCATTTGGGGGGGGTTCGGGAGGGTGGGGGATTTAATTTAAAGGGTCGGGGGTGGGTTTTAGCGGGTTTTAACGATTTTAACGATATATCACGATATTTTAGCCCCCCAAACGGCAACAATACGATTCCCTCCCCCTCCCAGCCGAAATCGATCGTTAAGACGATCGAGGACACGATTCACATCTCTACTGTACACTCTGGGCAAGCTGTTCAGCTTTTCAGGAAAACAAAGAAAACCTGTGACTGGTGCCTGCCTTAGAGAGCTTACAATGGAAATGTAACTCCTGGGTCTGAGGTGGACTAAGCTCACATTTCTGGTGGCCAATGTGGTCTGTTGTTGTGATAAGCCACCTCAGTTCTTTTGAGCTGGAGCCTTCAGCTGAATAATGTGCACGATTTCTGGGGCGGGTACCTTCAGCTGAACAATGTGCACGATTTCTGGGGCGGGTACCTTCAGCTGAACAGTACGCTAAAGTCAGGATGCACAACACCAAAGTGCATGCTATTCAGATGGAGGTGCCTGCCTGAGAGGGCTTATGTTTTCTTCTACTGTAGGTGCAAACCACAGAGAGCTTAAACTGGAAATGTAACTCCTTCTTTGGTCTGAGGTGGAATAAACTCACATTTATGGTGGCAAAAGTCATTCTATTGCTGTTCTCATACTGCCCAGTGTGGCAGAAACAACTACATACTACCACATGGGCAGAGCAATAGAATATGATGGCCAACAGAAATATGAGTTAACTGTTACTCCACCTCAGGCCAGGAATTAACAAAACACAGGAGTAAGGAGTAAGGAGTGTGACCACGATGGCCTCGCATGCAAGTCTGGTAATGAGCATCTCAACTTGGGCAGAATCTCGCATGCGAGGCCATTTCAGCAAGGCATGCCAAATAGATTCAAAGGGTAAGCTCTCTGAAACAACCATTAAGGATGCACAGCTCCAAACTGCATATGGTTTGGCTATAGGTGCCCTCCCTAGAGAGCTTATACCTTTGATTTCACTTGGCATGCCTTGCCCACACGGCCTTGCATGTGAGACTGTGCCCAAGTCAGGATGCTCAGTGGCAATCTCGCATGGAAGGTCATGTTCATCACACTCCTTCCAAATTCAAGTATTTGCTGCATTACTCCTGTTCTAAAGCACTTTTCTGTATTAGTGTGGATTTTTCAGTTTAACTCACATTTTAACACTTTGTTTTCATTTAGTGCACTTAATTTTTACTCCTGTTTGATTTGCATCCCATTAGCTTACTGCATCCTGTGGAGCTCCTGATTTTAACGTGCACGTTAACTAAAACCTCGCTAAAATTTAGTTCCGATTTTAGTATGGGTTTTATTTCATTGGCCTCATAGAGATATAAGCAGGCCCTGCATTCTCTCTAAATCACCAGGTAGTTGTTTTTATTGTTAAATGTTATGTAAGCTCCTAGTTAGCTCACCAATTTTGTGGTGTTAGCTCAGTTTGGAGGCTAGTTTTAACATGAAGCTGTGTTCAGTTTGGAATACTGGAATTAAAGAAAGCTGTAACATAACATAGAAGGCATGGGGGTAAATACTGCTTTGCTGTATTTCAGCTTTCTGAGTTGCAAGAGCAGGGTATCCCACTGCCTCTTCTCTAATCTCTACGGTTTTACCTTGATGGTAGGTTCAGTTGGTTATTATAAAAGATAAAACAGAACCACTACACAGTTTACGAAGCACTCAGACTCCAGGAGAATGTAGAGAGCCTCTTCGCTACACTTTTGTGTTGCACATGAATCCTATGGTCTCACAGTAAAGTGGTCATCTTCTCAACCAGCATGAACTGTTTTCCTTGGGCCCAAGTAGTCGTGGTTCAGCAGGCAGCAGCAGTAGTAAGCTGGCTATACACTCGATATACATGTACATTGGGAAGAGGAAAAGACTAGTGGTTAGAGCAGTGGGCTACGAACCAGGAGACCCGGGTTTGAGTTCTGCTATTGCTCCTTGGGCAAGTCACTTTACCCGCCATTGCCTCAGGTACAAAACTTAGATTGTAAGCCCTCTGGGGATAGGGAAATACCTACAGTACCTGAATGTAAACCGATGTGATATCTCAGATCGAATGTCGGTATATAAAATATTATAACATTTCTTAATGTGAAAATAATTGTAAGAAAGATGGTGTAACAGAAATCCTAAAACATGAGACTCAAAGAATATAGGTTAGCAGAAGTTTGCAGAAGCCAGAAGTATTTTAAATGTTCATCTCACAGGAATGCAAACAGAAGGGAGTGGGAAAAGCTGCAATTACGGATGCTGGAGGTCTTTGCAGTGATATAAGGCAATTCTGTTGCAAAAAGTTTGCTTAAAAAAATACTGTGATCCGAAAAGATGACAGAGCTCTATGCTAAGGCACTTGACAAATGAAATCCTTAGGACTAAGGGGCCAATAATCAAAATTGCCTACACTGGTACATAAATACATTAAAAAATTGGACCCTGCTGGGCTGTTCGGCTCTGACTTACTGCTTGACCCCTGACTGTGCAGTCAGGGCTACCCTCCTTAGCCTGTTGTAGTTTCAGTTGGGAGAGTGAAATCTTTTTAGGGTTTTTTTTTTCTGCTGCATTTGTGGGCTTTTTCTGTGCTTCCTGCTTAGGCAAGCCATCCCACTGCTATCACCATATGTGATGCCAGAGAACAGATTCCAGTCTGGCAACAATCTATATAAGTTTGGTTTTTTTTTAATTCTTTATTTATCATTTTTTAAACAGTTAACAAGTTAAATCACTTGACAAGAAATGGTATGAAGAGAGTCATACAATTAAGGAGGAAGAAAAAAAAAAAAACCCCACAAGGTATTAGGGATGTGAATCTGGCTTCGGACGATTGAAAATATCGTCAATATTTTCAAAATCGTCAGAAATTGGGGGCTCCCCCGAAACGATAGGAAAACCCCACAATATTGAGCGTGGGGGTTCTCTTATTGTTTTGGGGGAGGGTGGGAAAAAGGCACACAAAAATAACCCCTAAACCCACCCCGACCCTTTAAAACTAATCCCTTTGCTTCCCCCACCCTCCTGACCCCCCCCAAAAAACATTTTACAGGTACCTGGTGGTCCAGTGGGGGTCCCGGGAGCGATCTCCTGCTCCCGGGCCGTCGGCTGCCACTAATCAAAATGGCGCCGATGGCTTTTGCCCTTACCATGAACAGGGTATCCGTGCCATTGGCCGGCCCCTGTCACATGGTAGGAGCACTGGATGGCCCACGCCATTTTATGCTGCAAGAACAAGTGTCCAGCCGAAATAGTGCCTACAGATTTCTGAATAACTGTCCCCTTAGATTCCAAAACTTCCACCTGTATTTTAATATCAGAAACTTGGGTCTGCGAGGAATTAACTGCATTAACCAGGTCACGTTGCTGAGAAACAAATTGAGAAACTTGATTTGAAAGATTTGCAATTGCTTCCCAAATTATATCTAAAGTTATATTAGGAGGTTTTATTAAGGAAACTGTTGTTACCTCCGAAACCAACGCAGTAACTCATCCAGCCGCTGATGTTATTGGTGATATTCAACAAGGAATCAGCTCTCATCTTAATCTGGCAATCTGCTCCTTCTGCATGCTCCTCCATACTGGCCCCTCTGCCGATCGATCTTGCTTATCTCCGCACGACGGGAGCAGACTGTTTATGTCAGCCTATCCCGCGGGGGGGCTAGGTTGAGGGGGAGCCTGACACAGCGGCAGATTAGCTTGCGACCATCTTGGAATCCTCCAATGGCGGTGATTTTAAAGTTCACGTGGGGGGATTTTGAAACTTCTTGGTTTGTGCACTTCAACAAAATTTGGTTTCTGTAAATTTCGTAGCACAGAAGTACTGCTGCTTTCCAGTTTTGATGTAATTAGATGTGGCTTTGAACATGGTTCCTGTTACATTATGGTACTGCTAGACATCTCTGCAGCATTTAACTCAATAGACCATAACATTTTGTTAAAACCGTTTGGGCACATTAGGATTAACAGGGACGGTATTAGCTTGGTTAACCTCTTTCTTACCAAATCACACATTTTTCAAATCAAGACTAAATCATATACTTCGTCCTGGCAGACTGTAACTTCTGGAGTACCTCAAGGCTCGCGTTATCAGCAATGTTATTCAACATTTATATGACACCACTGTGCCGGATACTCACAAGCCTTGACCTGCACTACAGATTATATGCAGATACATACAATTTTTCTTTCCAATTAAATCAATATGGAGACAAACTGAGCAAGCCCTTTCCAATTAACTTGCTACCATCCAAAATTGGTTATCACAAAACAAGTTAGTGTTGAATATTCAAAAAACTGAAATAATTCATCTTGCAAGATTCCCACCATGCAATGCTGCAACTGAATTCATTCTTGATGGACTATGTATTCAAATGATGAAATCCATTAGAAATCTTGGCATTCAAACTGATAAATCATTAAGCATGAATATTCAAATTAAAAGTCTGATTCAGGGACTTCCGGGATGACGTCATCGGGGTCGGCAGGATAGCGAGATAGCTCCGGGCTCCCCCCCCCCCCTAAATTGGCCGTCATCCTCGCTATTTGTTTTCACCTGCATCTCTCGCCGATAGCAGGCAGTAGGGGACAATCGCAGCAATAAAATTGCCGTGGCTTGCCGCAGAAACTACAGCCTCTAATGACTGGTCTCGGAGCCATACAGCAGGTTTACCCCTCACCTCCTCACAGACTGTTTCTACCTTTGACATTTTTTGAATGAGGGGAGTTCTAAGATGGTTAATATTGGGCAGCAGTTGCAGGCCTGGCAGTCCCTTCCCCTCTCGTTTTTTGGGTGATGCACCTTGATAAAAATGATGATTGTTCCTAAACTTTTATATACACTACATTTGCTCCCTATTTGGCTCCAATTGCTGATCTCAAAAAATTACAGGCTGGGCTGATTACATTTCTCTGGGCGGAAAGCAGGCGAGGATTAAATATCACACTTTGGTGTACCCTAAGATACAGGGGGGACTGGGACTGCCGGATTTCTGAGTGTACAATGTTGCCTGTCAGCTGCGCTTTATTGGGAAATGGATAATTGATTCCTACACTTACTGCGAAGAGGGGTTGTTATCATGTATGACTTCCCCTTGGTCCCCCTTAATCCTAGTGGATTACATTGGGATTGCTGGACATCCCCGAAAGTTTATTTTATCCATGCTGAAAGGCTTGGGGATGGCTGAGTAATCATTATCGTCTGCAAAGCTCTTTCTCGCTATTAACCCTGTTAGTGGGCAACCACGATTTCAAGCCTGGCATGAGTGCCAGTGGGATTTTTAAGGCTTGAGCCCAATACAGACTAATGTATGCCTTTCATTATTTTGAAGACGACGTCCCTCAAGTGCTTGAATTCGCGACTATGGTAAAAAATTATCAGCTACAACCTAAAGGGCGGATTTTAAAAGCCCTGCTCACGTAAATCCACCCGGATTTACGCGAGCAGGGCCTTGCATGCCGGCGGCCTATTTTGCATAGGCCGCCGGCGCGCGCAGAGCCCCAGGACGCGCGTAGGTCCCGGGGTTTTCTGAAGGGGTCGTGTCGGGGGGCGGAGCTGAACGATGCGGCGTTTTGGGGGCGGGACGCGGCGTTTCGGGGGCGGGCCTGGGGGCGTGGTTTCGGCCCAGGGCATTCCGGGGGCATGGCCGCGCCCTCCGGAACCGCCCCCGGGTCGGGTCTTGGCGCGCCAGCACCCCGCTGGCGCACGTGGATTTACGTCTCCCTCTGGGAGGCGTAAATCCATGGATAAAGGTAGGGGGGGGGGTTAGATAGGGCCGGGGGGGTGGGTTAGGTAGGGGAATGGAGGGGAAGATGAGTGGAGGGCGAAAGAAAGTTCCCTCCGAGGCCGCTCCGATTTCGGAGCGGCCTCGGAGGGAACAGAGGCAGGCTGCGCGGCTCGGCGCGCGCCGGCTGCCCAAAATCGGCAGCCTTGCGTGCGCCGATCCAGGATTTTATAAGATACGCGCGGCTACGCGCGTATCTTATAAAATCCAGCGTACTTTTGTTTGCGCCTGGTGCGCCAACAAAAGTACGCGAACGCGCTTTTTTAAAAAATCTATCTTCAAACAAGGCATTACTTACAAGCCTTCCAATGCCAACCAGAGGAGTTTTCGCCAGAAGCTGCTTTTGCCAAGACCTTGTTTGAAATTGCGTACTCACAAAACTCAATAAAAGGCTGGAGTGGGCTGATTAAAAGCATATTGCCAGCAATAGACCTCGACTCTCTGGCCTCCTTCTGGACGAGGTTTTGCGCTCAGGACATACCTGCTACCTTCATGAAAGCAATTTTTAAATCCCTACATAAACGAATTGCTGACAGCGGTCTACGAGAACTACACTTCCGGATCCTGCATCACACAATATGCGATGATTTTCGCCGGTTCCAAATGGGTCACCTCACCTCTCCACTATGCTTTCGATATTCCAAGGAGGGGCACAATGATTCACCGACTAATTCTTTACCCGACCTTGGAGTATTTCTGGACTCAGATACTGGATTGTATCGCTAAATGTATTAAGATGCTAATCAAAATATCAGAAAAACTCTTACTGGCTGGTTTCCCAGCACTGTCTGAAATGTGTACTGGGGCACAGGATCGATTTGGATGGATTGCGTTGCGGCTAGTGTGTCGCACAGTACTTGCGATGTGGACTGATCCCCTAGCCATGCCACAAATCATAGCTTGGCATCATCGTATGGTGGGCACGATGTTATTGGAGCAAATGGATTATCCACGATCACCTAAGCCAGCGGATAAGAAATACGCCGATTGCTGGGCTACATGTTACTCTCTTCTCTCTTCAGACCTCCAAAGCAACTTGCTTGTGGCAGGCTATCATGGTAGTTGGTTTTGAAATGATCCACCTGTGAATAAACCCTGAGGGGGATTATGATGCGCATTCTTGCTAATTTTTAGTGAATACTTAATGTATGAGGGCCCTGGAGCTTCTGGGTATGGTTGGGGGTTGGGAGGGGGTTGGGAGGGGAAGAGTCAGATTGCTTGCATGGATGGTTGTATGGGTGGGAAAGTGAGTAGTATGAATTGTACGAATGTTTTTGGATGTGAGCACTGGCAGCTAGGACTGCTGAGTAAGAAGTTCAGGGGTGGAAGATGGTGTTAAAATGAAGATCTGCATAGTACGTGTTGTTTCACTTGTCAAATTGTTGGTCTAGTATTGGTATACTTCTATGAGATTTTTGGACTGCACATCTTCACAATAAAGATGATTTGTAAAAAAAAAAAAAAAAAAAGTCTGATTCAGACATCTGTTTACAAATTGAAGTTGTTACAGCATTTTAAGCCATTTCTTGACCCTACCGATTTCCACTCGGTTCTACAGGCACTACTGTTCTCTAGCATAGATTATTGTAATTTGCCCAATTACATTGGTTTGCCCAAATATACCATTCATCCACTATAGATTATTCAAAATTCTGCAGCTCATTTATTGACTGGTACATCAGTTCGTGAACACATTTCTCCAATATTACAGCAACTTTATTGGTTACCAATAGCATTCCAAATTCAGAATAAACTTGCTACAATCATACATTCACTTACCTATAATGTACAATCACCATGGATAAACGCCATCATGAAAATACATTCCCCAGTGAGATCCCTCCGTTCAGCAAATGAGAATATATTAGACATTCCCTCTACTAAAATTGTGCGTCTCGATGAAACAAGGGAAAGAACACTCTCAGTAGCAGGTCCAATTTTTTGAAATTTGTTACCCAATGAATTGAGAAATATAAAAGACCCTAGGTTTTTTTTAAAAAAGCTTTAAAAAACTTTTTAATTAAACTCACCTTCAATGACTGATCTTGTGTATAAGATTTTCTGACTATTTGCTGCTTCCTAATGTTTATTTTATATGACTTCTTGACACTCTGTTTTAAATAGGCTGTGAATGTTATATTGTAATCCACCCTAAATGTAGGAAGGAAGGGAGAAAAATGTTGTAAATAAATTAAATAAATAAATAAATATAAATAAAATAATTGTAACTTACAATTCTTAATTTCGAAGCTTCTGTCTCTCTACATCCTTCTGGCCCTGGTCTCTTATCCCTGCTTACAATGAACCACCCTATCCCAGAATCCCTTGCTGGGTTGTGACTTAAGGAGGACTAGTATAGATAGCTATACTCGGTCCTTTAAGGTGATCTGAGAGAGTTTGTTACATGTTCCCTCACAAAAGACTAAACAAGTAAGGAATGTTCAGCAACTGAAAATGGTCATGGTAGAGGTTTATAAAATCATAAGTGGTGTGGAACATGTTCATAAGGAAGAAGAAATTAGTTCTTACCTGATAATTTTCTTTCCTTGAGTCTAGTCAGACCAGTCCAGATGCATGGGTTATGCCTCTCAACTAGCAGATGGAGACAGAGACTATTTTGCTGATATCACTTCTAAATGGCTCCTCTGCTGACCTCAATCTGCCAGTATTCAATGTAACAAACTAAGATAAGCATTTTTTTAAAACTTTCTCTCACCCAAGCAAAAAACAGAGGACTTCCAAGGAGAAACAAACAATAGAAATAAGAAATGGAAACAGACATAACTTTTATTCCTTGATAAGGTTTATTCCCTTAACATCCATCATGCCTACTAGTAAACACAAGCTATTAATCTGAAAATGAATCAGGAGAATAATACACTTAGTAGAACAGAGAGGTTCCTGGATTGGTCTGGCTGGACTCAAGAAAAGGAAACATACAGGAAATAACTAATTTCTTCTTCCTTTTCATCCAGTTAGACCAGTCCAGATGCAACCTATCCCTCTAATGAGCGGGGCACTGTCAAGCTTGCTCTCAAATCTTCCAAACCAAAGAAAACGTTCATGAAGTTAATAAGCAGCACATTCAAAAGAAATTGGAGAAAATTCTTTTTCACTCAATGTACAATTAAGCTGTGGAATTCATTGCCAGAGGATGTGGTTAAGGCAGTTAGCATAACTGGATTTAAAAAAGGTTTGGACAAGTTCCTGGATTTGAAGTCAATAAATTGTTATTAACCAACTAGACTTAGGAAATAGCCAGTACTTAGTCTGCACAATAGCAGCATGGGATCTATTTACTATTTGGGATCTTTCCAGGTACTTGTGACTTGGATTGGCCACTGATGGAAACAGGATATTGGGCTGATGTACCCTCAATTTGACTCATTATGGCAATTCTTATTTCCCTGGTTTGATGGTTGAGCCGATAGTACTTTGAATAAATAATCAAGGAAGACCAGGGCACTACTCTGCAATTGTCCAATGGAGACTCTAGGCAAAGTTCTGCCCATGAAGCCACCTGTACCTTGGTAGAATACACCATCAATTTATTGGGAAGCAGACATCCCTTAGATATGTATTCCTCCCCTATCACTTCCTCACTCCAATAAGCTATCAACACTATCAACCCTTCTAAAACCACTAAACCAAACAAAAGAAACTCTGATGTTATGAAACTATTAGTGATCTTAAATTACAGCAGAAGAACTCTCCTAACATCAAGGTCCATATTCAAAAGCATTTAATTGGATAACTCAGAAGTTATCCAGCTAAATGAAGATTTGGGCAGTTATCCAGTTATATTCTAGCCGGCTAATAAGTTAGACAGCTAGAATTTAGCCAGCTAAGTTATGGTCATTCCAGGGAAATAACTGGGAGGAGTTGAGTTAGCCAGCTAAGAGGGTCATTTTCTAAGCCTATTGCACGCAAAAAGTCCCTTTTCGTGTGTGATAGTTTGCTGGGGGTGGAGTTGGGGCAGGGGAGGGGAGGAGTCGGGACGGCAAGGAGGCGGACGTGGCAGAATCTTCGCTGGTGGCGATAAGGTAAGCTACATTATCATCGCCAGTAGCGCGCCCAATAGCACCACCTTTCAGATTGGCGCTATTGGGTGTGAAAGCCGGCAGCGATAACACCGCAGTGGTGCGATCGATGCTGGCTTTTGCAGGCCCACCCCCCATTACCGCTGGATTCACCATTCTCTGCGAGAATGGAAAATCCAGACCTAAGTTATTTGGCTAACTACAATATTTAGCATTAGTTGAATAACTTAACTGGCTAAGTCTGGTCGGGCCAAAAAGCTGTACTACAGTTAACTGGATAAAGTTACCAGCTAACTTTAAGATACTCAGCTATATTCAATAATGTGGCTGCACTATTGAATATACCTCCAAAATTAGCCAGATAAGTTCATTCGGCTAACTTTGCTATCCAGACAGTGACTGAATGTGGACCTCTAAATGATGAAATTGAGCATACATTTCTCCATGAAGTTCCTTTGAGAGGAAGGGAGAAATTCCATTTGCTTAAGATGAAAAAATGCAAAACCATCTAAGGAAGGAGCAAAGGAACAATGAGAATCTACACCGCCTCATCCAAAGAAACCAAAAAGGGATCTGTACCCAATAGATCTGCAGCTCTGAAATTAAACTTTGTAACTTTGTAACTTTGTAACTTTGTAAACTTTGTAAACTTTGTAACTTTGTAAACTTTGTAACTTTGTAAACTTTGTAAACTTTGTAACTTTGTAACTTTCCCTCTCCCTTTTTCTGATTCACTGTATTTAAAGTTCAAGGTTCTTATTGAAAATATTGTTTTTTACGTTACGTTATGCTTTACACTCCTTGTTATTTGTAAACCGGGTTGATGTGATGCCTATCATGAAACTCGGTATAACAAAAACAATAAATAAATAAATAAATAAATAAATAAATAAATAAATAAATAAATAAACTAGCAGAACAGATTGCTACCATAAAGCACTACCTTAACTGTAAGCAGCTTAAGCAATGCAGCTCTTAGAGACTCAAATGGATGACCAACCAAGTATGACAACATCAAATTTTGATTCCAGTGAGGTACTGATTCTTTTACCAGAGGCCAAATATGTCTCATTTTCTGAAGGAAACAAGATACATTCAGATGAGATGATAAAAGTCTGCCCATCAACTGGCCTCTTAGAGAGTTAAGGGCCAACCTTTATCCAATCCCTCCTGCAGGAATTCTATGATAAGCAGCACTGAGTCTCCTCTAGCTGAGATCTTCCTAATCAAGCGCCAATCCTTAAACAAATTCCAGATTTTTAAATATGAAAAGGATGTGAAAAATTTCTTGGACCACAAAAGGGTATTTATGACCTTCTGAGAATATCCCTTTTCTGACAGATAAGCCCTCTCTATGGCCAAGCTGAAAAACAAAATCGAGATGGATCTTCATGAACCAGTGGCCCCTTAACAGTAGGCCCCTGTCCTGATGCAACAATAGCAGATCCTATCCAGCATCCTCACTAGATTTGCATACTAAGAACACCTTGGCCAATTTGAAGCTATCGATATCAGTAGCCCCTGTTACCCAGAAATCTTCTGCAAGACTCTGCCCACAGAGGCTGCAGAGGGAACCCTGAATTAGCAATTCTTGAATTAGCATCTGAACCGAATGAACCTCTTACCCTTCTTTGGCTGAAAAATCTTCACACCTATATGTTTCTGCTAACTGCCAATAAGTCCATCACTAGTTCTCCCCACTAGTTGTTCTTCCAGATTTGGACACAATCTGGAAGAACAACTCCTGGGACAGACTCTATCCTCCTAAATTCAGCCTATTGCAACTGAGGAAGTCCATTTGTATATTCTCTAATCCCACTATTAGAGTGGTGGAGAACCCTTTTTCTCTGCCAAGACTAACCACAGACCTACCTCTTCTTCCACATGCTGATACCTGATCTCACCTCAGGAAATCACATATGCCACCACTGTAGCATTACTGACAAGAACCTGACCTCCTGACTCTGAAGAATGGAAGCAAACTAAAAGGAGTACCTTCCCTTTTGCTCCACTTTCCAACCGATCGATAGACCACTTGGCTTCTTCTGGATTCCAAGGGCCTTGAGCCATTATACAGTAAGGACCCCAGCCCCAGCAACTGGCTTCCGAGGTCATCATTATCTGAACAGGAGACTGAAGATTCAAGATCCACACCCACTGTCAGATTCTTACGTACTGATTCCAGATCTGGCTTACATCAGATGGAGTCTCGTAAAATACACCTGGGTCTGAGAAGACTACTTCAAGAGCAAATCCCTCTGCAAGCATTTCATGTGCACTTTTGCCCAAGGCACTAAATCCAAGACATTTGCCATGGAACCCAATACCTAAAGATAAATCCACACCATAGATCTCCGAATCCTCAATAAACCATGCACTTGGTTCTGCAACTTTTGGATCTTTATGTCTGTCATCCAGACCTGGCCTTCTCTGGTGTCCAAATAAACCCCCAGGTACTCCAGCAATCAAGAGGGAAGCAAGATGTTCCCTGCAGCCCAGATCCTGCAATAACTGCATCACTATGGCCATCACTGATTTGCTCTTCTGGGTCAGATCCACCAAGCATCCAGACACAAAAGTACCAAAATACCTTGTCTGCGCAGGGCCAC
Organism: Rhinatrema bivittatum; assembly: GCF_901001135.1. NCBI lineage: Eukaryota > Metazoa > Chordata > Amphibia > Gymnophiona > Rhinatrematidae > Rhinatrema > Rhinatrema bivittatum. The sequence continues at coordinate 52,937,135 of NC_042615.1, forward strand.
CATCGCACCTATCACATTGGTAAAAGATCTTGTTGCTATGGCCAATCCAAAAGGGAGAGCTTCACATTGAAGTTGTCTCTCCCCCATATCCCCCCACCATCTGGAAGATGAAGATATATTTTATTCTTTTCTTTTATGAGGATATGTCAGATCTAACAACATTAAGAATTCTCCTTATTGCACTGCTACTATAACCAGGTTCAGAGTCTACATCCTAAAGTGAAACACTTTCAGAGCCTTGGAAAGTGCTTCAGGTCCATTTTTTTTTAATTGGAGGGGATTTTAGGGACACAGCACACTCAGACCAACAGAGCCAATCCTTTGGAACTAGGGTGGAAGGGAGGAGGGGGTTGTGTTAGGGACAATAGTCCCGAAATATTTTTTTGTTGTTAAATTCTGCACTTTGCCACTTTACTGGCTTTTCAGATAAGGCTGAAATTATCCAGAAGCACATTCCCGAATAACTTTGGACCTGCTCTCAGGCTTGTCTATAGTTAGCTTAATAACTTATCTGGCTAACCCGGTCAGAGTTACCAGATAATTTATATTTGGCCATCTCAACCCTACCCCAAATGCCCCCAACAAAAGCAAGCTCCTTGCTGATTCAGCTAAATCTTAGTTAGATAATGACTTATCTGCTAACTTTTAGCCAGATAATAAAGGAAAACATTCAAAACTAGATATTTAAATGGATAACTTATGAGTTATCCATATAAATTGCTTTGAATACTGACCTCAAAGCATCTGAAAAAAGGATGGAAAAACTCCAGAGCTTAGCTGTTCCTGATGACTCCTAAGACTCACTTATCTTAAGTAAATGTGGATCCACTTTCAGTAAAAGGCTGACAACCACCCACCTAGCCTTTGTACCAGACAGTAGCCTCCCTCATCTTCACTGGAAGGTCTGATGACTACTGGACTGCTCCGATACACCATCCTTACCTCCCTTCATGGAGTTCTGAAAAAGACTGCAATCAATTCAAGGGTCTACACCACTGGCCATGCACCAACCTCTCTGGCTTCACTTGCTTGGAATCCCTCAAGTGGCTCCAAGTCAGAGCTGGTTGCAATGTCCTATTAGACTTTTTTTGAGGAAATCTGGGGACTTTTGATTCCCCCACCCCCCATATTCTCACCAGCTTTTCTAAATCTTCTCCAAAAAGAAGATTTCTCTAGAAGAAATATTTGGTCCACCTGGCTATGGAGACTTAAACTGCTGACCAGTTACGTGGCAACAACAAATTATGGCCAGCTACAATGGAATGTGCGGCAATCAATTAAACTGGACAATAGCACTATAAATGAAGCATAAACAATTTAATGAGTGCACACACCAATAGTGCACAAAATTTGAATACTAAGTGTAAAAACATAATTATACCTCGTAGAATTATATGGTAATTTACTTTTACAATATTCCGTGGTTTTTTATTACTCAGCTCTGCCTGTATAATTACTGCTGTATCCATTTTCACTTTGTGTTGTAGTGTTTGAGACCTTCGGGTCCATTCTTTGAAGTTTCCACAACCTGTTGCGATGTCCCCGGTGGACTCAATTTACTTTTCAGACGCTTGTCACTGATAAAACAATTTGGGACTCTATATATGAAGGTAAACTTGCTGCCTGTGCAAATTTATAAGATATTGGAAGTTTTGGCAACACTATGATACTTTAATGCTCCTGGGCCTATTCTGTATTTTAGTATCTGACATTTAGTGATCCTCGTTGCAAACAGAGCTTCACCCTTATTTCTTTGAAGGTACTATACAGAAATTTTGCGCTTGTTCTAACACTTTTCTTGATCAGTCTTTGTTCTTTTCTTTCCTTTCTCGCTCTTGTGTCTCCTTTTTAGCCCTGCTTTTCTTCCCCTTCTTTCTTTCTTCCCCCCTCCCCCCTCTCTTTTGTCATTATTCCTTTCCCTTCCCCCTTCCCTCCCCTTTTCCCCCTTCCTCCCCCTCCCTCCCTTCCCTCTCCTTCCCTTCCCCCTTCCCTTCCCCAATCCCCTCCTTCCTTTCCTTCCCCTCCTCCCCCCCTCTCTCCCTTCCCCCCTCCACCCTCCCCCATCCACATAGGGTTCACTTACATGTTATCAGATTATTTCTGTGCCTCAGACTGCTTTGTTGTTAGTTTGTTTGTTGCTTTTTACAGTGCCTTGTTTATCTTTAACCTTTTACTAATGTTACCATTGTGCCTGCCACACTGTACAATATCTGTATGGATTTTGTCTTCATAGAACTTTGGAATTCATCCCCCTGACGCAGCCTGACGCGAAACACGGCCGTGTCGGGGCTTTGTATAATTACGTTTTTACACTTAGTATTCAAATTTTGTGCACTATTGGTGTGTGCACTCATTAAATTGTTTATGCTTCATTTATAGTGCTATTGTCCAGTTTAATTGATTGCCGCACATTCTTCTGCTGTGATTTACCTAAATGTGTGTGCCTTTAACTCCGCCCTTTATGTATGCCAGCTACAATGGAACCCATATTCCTAGCAGAAGCCTAGACCATTTCATATGAGATATCCACCAAAACCAATTGTCCCTTGGTATCATCTGAGCTGCATCCTCTAGGAGCCTCCTCTGACATTCTTAGGAACTTTCTTGTATGTGTTGAGACAAACACAATCCTGCCCTAGCAACAATACCACTAAACACTGCAGCCTACAGCACCAAACCATCAGCCTCAAAGTGTTGTGCTTTCAGGCCGCGGGAGACTGCGGCCGGCAGCCCTACCTCTGGGTCCTGGGAGCCAGCCCCCCATGATGTTCTCTGCGCGGCCCTCCAGCCTGACGAGGCCGGCGCATCTGCTTCAATGCTGGAGCCCCTCCGGCCCTCCTAGGCATGCGCGTGTGATCCGCCCTGCCTCTTAAAGGGCCAGAGGCGTGAAAACCCCTCCAGTCCATCGATGACATCAGGGCTTGGGGCCTATTTAACCCAGCCCAGCCCATGAGACCTCGCCTTAGCAAGAGGTCTCTCTTCTGAGTGTTGGTTGTCAGTTCCTGCGTTTTTTTGCATTTGGACTGAATGAGTAATAGCGTAACTCATTCACTCCGCGTCGGACGTGCGTTAAATAGGCGCTAATCCCCCTATTGACAGCGGGTTAAACAATGCGCTCGGCCGAGTGCACTGTATTGCATCGGCCCCAAAGAGCACTGCTGGCCTGGCTGCTTGCAGCAAAGAAAAAAAGATGCCACTCCAGCAGCAAAGAGGGTCACTAGTAATAGCACTTGGCAATTCTGTTGTTCAACCCAAAACTAGCCCAACCCGTAGAGCAAAATTGTTCCAGTTGTACAGGAAAAAAAGTTACCTACTTGGTGATGATCTAGCCCAGTCTGGCAACACTGGGCAGAGAGCATTTACAAGCCAGCTACTGTGGCCACTTCTTGGCACTGACTGCTTCCTGTAGTTTTCCCTCTGACCTACTACCATAGGGGATTTACACTGCTCATTCCTCTGCAGATCATTGCTGCATGTCGGCCTAATGGATGGGACACCGTCTGTAGTAACAGGAGGAAAGTGTATGCTGCTGACAGAGGGTATGAAAGCAGTTGAATAGACATTGGATCCTGGCTGTGTAAGTTTTTGTCAAGAGTCAACAGCTACTGAAGGCAGTTCTTTGGCTGAATGTCATTAAAATATTGCTGATTATGCCATCTGCACCAGCTATAAAGAGGATCATGAAGTGCACAGTCACTGCAGTTCCATTCTTAGAGGATTCCTCTCTGTTTTCTGATGTGTCTAAAGGTACTGTGGCTTTATTCTGATGTAAAATGGACATGAAAGAAAGCAATTGCCTTTATTGTGAGTAGCAAGCAAACAATGAAGGAATTAAGCACTCATTCCAGAGTACTCTACTTTTACTGAAGCGTATTGCATCTAGTGATCCAGCAAGGTACACATAAGAGATATCCCAAGATTCCCTTAAAAACATTTTTGTCACTAGACAAAATAATCAATCCCAACTGCCAGCGAATCATAGAACAGAATGTCTGGTTTATACTTCTATAAAGTTGTGTTTGATGAACCGTGAGGCAAAATCATGCTTGCCTGGATAACGTCAGTGGCAATAGAGGAGACAAAAAAAAGCAACAAGGCATCTCAAAGAAAACCTGGAGGCCTATGTCTAGAAGACTTCATTTCATGAAAAATGTGAAGGACACAAACCTCTTTTAATGAAGAGGAAGTTTTAGAAGAAGACATCACAGGGAAGGGCTCCAATAACACAGCACAGTGTAACTTTCAGGTAGCGTAAGAAAATATTCCTTCTCCTGGAATGGTCTTCCTGGGGAGGTGGTGGAGAGAAAAACGGGGGCCAAATTTAAGATGGGATAAGTGCAGAGGGTTCCTAATTCTGTAGATGTAAAAGGGAAGAGAGAAATCAACAGTGATTACCTGGTGTTGCGCGTCCTGGTCGCGTTGGTGCCACGGTCGGGCCTGCTCACCACACGCTGCCCTCCACCAGTTCCGGCCTTGCTGCATCCGCCAGCTCATGACATCCCCGATGCTCTCCCCAGGCGTCCTCAGCCTCTTCCATGCCACAGGCCTCTCAGCGGAGCTCCCGTAGGGGCCGACATCGCTGACTTTAAAGGGCCAAGCGCGGGAAACCCAGTTCGGATGTGTCCTGATGACGTCATGCAGACCCAGTATTTAAGGTGAGGCTTTGTCCCCAGAACCTCACCTTGGCAATCGGGTCGACACCTCAGTGTTTCAAGTTTGCCTGTTCCTTGATCCTGTGTTCCAGTGTCTCCTTGTTCCAGCGTCTCCTTGTTCCAGCGTCTCCTTGTTCCAGCGTATCCTGTGTTCCAGCGTCTCCTTGTTCCAGTGTATCCTGTGTTCCAGTGTCTCTTTGTTCCAGTGTCTCTTTGTTCCAGTGTCTCCTTGTTCCAGCGTCTCCTTGTTCCAGCGTCTCCTTGTTCCAGCGTATCCTGTGTTCCAGCGTCTCCTTGTTCCAGTGTATCCTGTGTTCCAGTGTCTCTTTGTTCCAGTGTCTCTTTGTTCCAGTGTCTCTTTGTTCCAGCGTCTCTTTGTTCCAGTGTCTCTTTGTTCCAGTGTCTCCTTGTTCCAGCGTATCCTGTGTTCCAGTGTCTCCTTGTTCCAGCGTCTCCTTGTTCCAGTGTCTCCTTGTTCCAGCGTATCCTGTGTTCCAGTGTCTCCTTGTTCCAGTGTCTCCTTGTTCCAGTGTCTCCTTGTTCCAGCGTATCCTGTGTTCCAGTGTCTCCTTGTTCCAGTGTCTCCTTGTTCCAGCGTCTCCTTGTTCCAGTGTCTCCTTGTTCCAGCGTATCCTGTGTTCCAGTGTCTCCTTGTTCCAGTGTCTCCTTGTTCCAGTGTCTCTTTGTTCCAGTGTCTCCTTGTTCCAGCGTATCCTGTGTTCCAGTGTCTCCTTGTTCCAGTGTCTCCTTGTTCCAGCGTCTCCTTGTTCCAGTGTCTCCTTGTTCCAGCGTATCCTGTGTTCCAGTGTCTCCTTGTTCCAGTGTCTCCTTGTTCCAGTGTCTCTTTGTTCCAGTGTCTCCTTGTTCCAGTGTCTCCTTGTTCCAGCGTATCCTGTGTTCCAGTGTCTCCTTGTTCCAGTGTCTCTTTGTTCCAGTGTCTCCTTGTTCCAGTGTCTCCTTGTTCCAGCGTCTCTTTGTTCCAGTGTCTCCTTGTTCCAGCGTATCCTGTGTTCCAGTGTCTCCTTGTTCCAGCGTCTCCTTGTTCCAGTGTCTCCTTGTTCCAGTGTCTCTTTGTTCCAGTGTCTCCTTGTTCCAGTGTCTCCTTGTTCCAGCGTATCCTGTGTTCCAGTGTCTCCTTGTTCCAGTGTCTCTTTGTTCCAGTGTCTCCTTGTTCCAGTGTCTCCTTGTTCCAGTGTCTCTTTGTTCCAGTGTCTCCTTGTTCCAGTGTCTCCTTGTTCCAGCGTATCCTGTGTTCCAGTGTCTCCTTGTTCCAGTGTCTCTTTGTTCCAGTGTCTCCTTGTTCCAGTGTCTCCTTGTTCCAGTGTCTCTTTGTTCCAGCGTCTCCTTGTTCCAGCATCTTCGTGTCCCAGTGCTCCTGTGATCCTCCGTGTCTTCAGCATCTGTCTTGTTCCTGCTCCACGTTCCCTGGTAATACCCTTCGGACTGACTCTTGGTACTGACCCCTGTTTGCCTGACTATGACTGACCGCTGTCTGGCCCTGACCTCTGCCTACCTGACCACATTGACCGCTGCCTGGAACTGACCTCTGCCTGCCTGACCACGTTGACCACCACCTGGAACTGACCCTCGCTTGCCTTGACTACGCTCAGACTGACCTTGGATTTGACCCTCACTTTGGATGACCTTTTCTGGATGGATACCCTTGCTTTGACCCATGCACTTCACTCAGACACCCTCTTCTTGCCTTCTGTGACCACCAGACCAAGCTGCTTGGATTCTGACCATGGCCTTCCTCTGACCAGACCCACAGGCGCTGCCTGTTCTGCCTGGAGAACCTTCTTGAACTGTTACCTCCCTGAGGTCTCCAGAGTCTCCAGTTCAGGTCTGGTTCATCCTTTCTGCATCAGCCGCACGCCTTTGCTTGTGGTAGGCACACCTCTCCGCTACCTCTCTGGGACACCTTCTGAGGCCCACCTAAGTCCAGGAGGTCCGGGTACCCAAGGGCTCAACCTGCAGAAACCCTGGACTGTTATTGGCGAAGTTCCAGCTAGCCTCTGTCTCTTCGTGTGCTCCGCCTCCTGGTGGCAGGCGCCCTCTGGGTCTGACCAGAGGGCCGTACCAATCCTGCACCAGGCCAAGGGTCCACCTCCAGTGCAACACCTGGGGTCAAAGGCATTCTACTAGCAAAAAAAAAAGTTGGCAGACTAAACCGATCTTACTGTCTTTATCTGCCTTCATATTCTGTTTCTACATGTCCTATGGACTACTTTGTTCCAATGTCACCATTTTTCTTCCTACAGTTTTATACAATATGTTTAAGATTTCTTCTAAGCTAAGTTCAACATTTCTCTGGTTGACAAGTTTTTGCCACTGAAGACTCCCATTCCACTGTTTGAAATGTTTTGCACTAGAATAATCACACTAATTGATTAGGCATGTGACTCCCTCAATAGTTATTTTTTCTCCACAGTTGATATGTGATTTGTCTGTAATAATTACTCCCTTTGAGACAGTGCATTATTTGTAAATACATAGCCATGTCAGGGAGGATTTGCAAATAATTGTAGACTTAAAAAAAATATATATACCATTTTTCAATAAAATGTTCCTATATGAATATTTTTCTGTCATGATAATAACATCTAGCTGACCTCGTTGCTATGGCAGCCTCTGTGTTCATATGATAGCCCTATTATCTTATTAATTATTCCTTAATTATTATGATTACTATTTTTTGTTTTTTATCGTTCTCTCTCAGGGACAACCATACTGGATAGGGGAGCGGCTGTAAACCACATAATTGATGAAGAAGTTGACATTTCTGCGTACATGGAGCAGACCAATGCCACTTGGACATCAGATGCCAAAAAAATACTAGGGGACAGGCCTGGCAAAAACTTTTCACTTCATGTAATTTTTTTCATTTCATTTTTTATTGGCTTTTTTTTGTTAGATTTTCATTTCATATCATTTTGGGGACTTAATACTCACTAAAAGCCTTTAATATAAGTTAGATGGTTTGGGTATATGCTAAAACTAGAAACAACATTAAAAAAATGGTTTGCATTATTCATTTGTAAACTACATGAAATAGCACAAAATCAGTTTTTCATGTCATTTTCGAATGACTGTACACCCTTACCAAACATGAACAAGATGCTTATGTTCTTGTAGGAGGTCCCAGAAAGGTACCTCATGCTGGGGAGGGGGGGGTGAGGGGGCAGTTTTGTAGTGCAGAATTCAGTTTTGCACTTAGGGGCAGATTTTAAGAGCCCTGCTCGCCTAAATCCGCCTAAATCCGCCTAAATCCGGGCGGATTTAGGCGAGCAGGGCCCTGCGCGCCGGTGCGCCTATTTTACATAGGCCTACCGGCGCGCGCAGAGCCCCGGGACTCGCGTAAGTCCCGGGGTTTTCTGAGGGGGGCGTGTCGGGGGCGGGCCCGGTCGGCGCGGCGTTTTGGGGGTGTGTCGGCAGCGTTTTGGGGGCGGGCCCGGGGCGTGGTTACGGCCCGGGGGGGTCCGGGGGCGTGGTCGCGCCCTCCGTACCCGCCCCCAGGTTGTGTCCTGGCGCGCCAGCGGCCCGCTGGCACGCGGGGATTTACGTCTCCCTCCGGGAGGCGTAAATCCCCCGACAAAGGTAAGGGGGGGGTTTAGACAGGGCCGGGCGGGTGGGATAGGTAGGGGAAGGGAGGGGAAGGTGAGGGGAGGGCAAAAGAAAGTTCCCTCCGAGGCCGCTCCGATTTCGGAGCGGCCTCGGAGGGAACGGGGGTAGGCTGCGCGGCTCGGTGCGCGCCGGCTATACGGAATCGATAGCCTTGCGCGCGCCGATCCAGGATTTTAGCGGCTACGCGCGGCTACGCGCGTATCCGCTAAAATCCCGCGTACTTTTGCTGGCGCCTGATGCGCCAGCAAAAGTACGCCAAATCGCGTGGTTTGAAAATCTACCCCATAATATATCTGACTTTCAGATGTTTCCGTGGTTCTACGTGGGTGTTACTGCAAGGGTGTGAAGTTTGCACGCTGTCTGTAATTCGGGTTAGCAGCACAGCATGGCCACTGCTCCCGTGTCCCGCATGTCATTCCGGGTGAGTTATCAATCATGCTCACTGATTCTCTGTGGGTGTGCAATCCATGATGCATGTATGGCTTGGTAGAGACCAGGATCAGTTGCTTATAGTGTGTTAGCCATGTGGACCTTTGGGAATACTCAGCCATTCGGGCTTGTGCTTTCCAAGGGGCAAGGCGTTTTCCTTTCATTACTTATAACAACACAGTCCCATGTTGTTGTTTACACTGTAGTCGCGTTCAGTAATATCCTGTTTTCTGCTCTTCTTCTGTGGATCTTTTCTGTCTTACTGCCGTTTTAATTTTCTCAGTCTTCTGTCTATGGACGTGGAGATGTTTGTCATAGGTGATTAGGTTGAAGGAAGGATTTAGCAAAATTGCTTACCTTGTAATAGGTGTTATCCCAGGACAGCAGGATGTAGTTTTCACATATGGGTGACGTCACTGAACGGAGCCCAGGCGGGAAAACTTTCTGTCAAAGTTTCTAGAAACTTTTGACTGGCCCAGTGAGGCCACTGAGCATGCCCAGCATGCTATGATATTCCCTGCCACAGGGGTCTCTCTTCAGTCTGGTATGTAGCAAAAGCATTAGCAAAAAAGAATAATAAAAATAGAAGGCCCAACTCCGCGGGGTGGCGGGTGGGTTCTGTGAGGACTACATCCTGCTGTCCTGGGATAACACCTATTACAAGGTAAGCAATTTTGCTTTATCCCAGGACAAGCAGGATGCTAGTCCTTACATATGGGTGATTAGCATGCTAGAGGCTGAGTCATTGTGTAGTGGAATGTTGTTGTTGAATGAGTCAGCCGAAGATCACAGCAGTTTGGTTGTAGAAGGAGTTGGGTTTAAACTGGAAACAAGTTCTTTAAGACAGATTGTCCATAAGCTGAATCTTGTCGTCCTTGCTTGTCCAAACAGTAATGAGCTGCAAAAGTGTGAAGTGAACTCCATGTTGCTGCTTTACATATGTCAAGTATTGGCACTGAACGATAGTGTGCAACTGAAGTTGACATTGCTCTTACTGCATGTGCTTTTACTCGCCCTTGGAGAGGAAGGCCTGCTTGTTCGTAACAAAACTGTATACAATCTGCTAGCCAATTGGATAGAGTATGTTTTAGGGATGTGAATCGTTTTAGGACGATTAAAATTATCGTCCGATAATTTTAATATCGTCTTAAACCGTTATGGAACACAATACAATACAGATTCTAACGATTTATCGTTATAAATCGTTAGAATCGTGAGCCGGCACACTAAAACCCCCTAAAACCCACCCCCGACCCTTTAAATTAAATCCCCCACCCTCCCGAACCCCCCCCAAATAACTTAAATAACCTGCGGGTCCAGCGGCGGTCCGGAACGGCAGCGGTCCGGAACGGGCTCCTGCTCTGAATCTTGTCGTCTTCAGCCGGCGCCATTTTCCAAAATGGTGCCGAAAAATGGCGGCGGCCATAGACGAAAAAGATTGGACGGCAGGAGGTCCTTCCGGACCCCCGCTGGACTTTTGGCAAGTCTCGTGGGGGTCAGGAGGCCCCCCACAAGCTGGCCAAAAGTTCCTGGAGGTCCAGCGGGGGTCAGGGAGCGATTTCCCGCCGCGAATCGTTTTCGTACGGAAAATGGCGCCGGCAGGAGATCGACTGCAGGAGGTCGTTCAGCGAGGGTTCCGGCGCCTCGCTGAACGACCTCCTGCAGTCGATCTCCTGCCGGCGCCATTTTCCGTACGAAAACGATTCGCGGCGGGAAATCGCTCCCTGACCCCCGCTGGACCTCCAGGAACTTTTGGCCAGCTTGTGGGGGGCCTCCTGACCCCCACGAGACTTGCCAAAAGTCCAGCGGGGGTCCGGAAGGACCTCCTGCCATCCAATCTTTTTCGTCTATGGCCGCCGCCATTTTTTGGCACCATTTTGGAAAATGGCGCCGGCTGAAGACGACAAGATTCAGAGCAGGAGCCCGTTCCGGACCGCTGCCGTTCCGGACCGCCGCTGGACCCGCAGGTTATTTAAGTTATTTGGGGGGGGGGTTCGGGAGGGTGGGGGATTTAATTTAAAGGGTCGGGGGTGGGTTTTAGGGGGTTTTAATGTGCCGGTTTTTCGATTTTTCGATTTTTCGATTTTTAACGATTTTTAACGATTTTTCACGATATTTTACCCCCCCAAACGGCAACAATACGATTCCCTCCCCCTCCCAGCCGAAATCGATCGTTAAGACGATCGAGGACACGATTCACATCCCTAGTATGTTTACCCACTGCTTTACCTGGTTTGTTGGGGTCATAGGAAACAAATAGTTGATTGGATTTCCTGTGGACTGCAGTGCGGTTTAAGTAGAAAGACAGAGTACGCTTGCAATCTAAGGTGTGTAAGGCTCTTTCTCCTTGGTGAGAGTGAGGCCTTGGAAAGAATGTGGGTAAAACTATAGATTGGTTTAAGTGGAATTCCGTAACTACCTTAGGAAGGAATTTAGGATGAGTACGGAGAACCACTCTGCATGTAAGAACTTAGTGTAGGGTTCATATGTGACAAGTGCTTGTAACTCACTGACTCTTCTAGCTGATGTAATGGCTATGAGGAAGATAGTTTTCCATGTAAGAAATTTCAGGTCACTGGAATCAATGGGTTCAAAAGGAGAACACATGAGTCTAGTTAAAACCAAATTTAGATCCCATTGTGTGACTGGGTGTCTAATTGGTGGTTTTAGGTGAATTAGACCTCTCATAAACCTGCTGACAAGAGGTTGTGTAGAGATAGGTGCATCTGCTACCTGATTATGGTAAGCTGAAATTGCACTTAAATGTACTCTTACAGAAGAAGTTTGTAGACCTGATTCTGAAAGGTGGTACAAGTAGTTTAGTAGAGATTTTGTAGGGCAAGTGAAAGGATTGATGTCGTTTTGCTTGCACCACAAACTGTATCTCTTCCATTTGGAAGCATAGTTCTTTCTTGTGGAAGGTTTACGTGAAGCTATAAGAATTTGGGATATGTTAGATGAAAGATTGAGTGGTTGTAAAATCAAGCTTTCAACATCCAAGCTGTCAGTGATAGGGATTGAAGGTTGGGATGTCGCAACCGACCCTGATCCTGAGTTATGAGAGTGGGAGCTACTCCCAGGCGAATGGGATCCTTGACTGAGAGGTCTAGAAGTGTGGGAAACCATACTTGTCGAGGCCAATATGGGGCTATGAGAATCATGGTCCCCTTGTCCTGTTGTAGCTTCACTAGAGTTTTGGTTATGAGTGGTATCGGAGGATACGCATATAACAGGCCTGAGTTCCAAGGGCGATCAAAGGCGTCCTTGGATGGCCTGTTGTTCAGGTTGTATAGGCAACAGTAATGATCCACTTTGTGATTCAGATGTGATGCAAAGAGGTCTACTGTTGGTTGTCCCCAACGTTGAAATATCCTGGTCACTACTGAATGGGATCCAGGGACCATTCGTGTGCTTGGAATTGACGACTGAGTCTGTCCGCCACTACATTGTGAATGCCTGCTAGGTAAGTAGCCTTGAGAAACATGGAGTTGTTCAAGGCCCAACCCCATATCTGAGCTGCATCTTGACAAAGGAGGTACGAACCTGTCCCTCCTTGCTTGTTGATGTACCACATGGCTACTTTGTTGTCTGTTTGGATCAGCACAGTCTTGTTTGTAAGGCAGTCCTTGAAGGCATGCAGAGCATAACGTATAGCTCAAAGTTCCAGGAAATTGATTTGAAATGTTGCTTCGAGCTTTGTCCATGTTCCTTGTGTTTAGAGATTCCCTATGTGAGCTCCCCAACCCAAGGTAGATGCATCTGTAGTCAGAGTTATTTGTGGAACTGGTTGTTGAAAGGGTAGGCCCTTGCACAAATTGTCCTTGTTCACCCACCACAGTAGAGAAGAACGTAGTTGGTGGGTTACTTGAATTGGAGAATAAAGCGGTTGAATGGCTTGAATCCATTGTGATCTTAAAGTCCATTGAGTTACCCTCATGGCCAGTCTTGCCATAGGAGTGACATGAATTGTGGATGCCATGTGGCCTAGTAATGTTAGAAACTGATGAGCTGTTGCTTGTTTCATGGAAGTGAATCGAGCTTGCCAGTAGAGACAGTGTGTTTGCTCGATCTTCTGGTAGAAATGCCTTTGAGAGGTTGGTGTTAAAATCCGCTCCTATGAATTGTAGGAGATGGTTTGGAGTTAGATGTGATTTTGGATAGTTTATGAGAAATCCCATGGAGTGCAGTAGAGCAATAGTTTGGTTGAGAGACTGTTTTGCTCCTTTTTGAGATTGGCTTCTGATGAGCCAATCGTCCAGATATGGGAAAACATGTACACCTTCTTTGTGTAGGTGCGCTGTTATTACTGCCAGACATTTGGTGAAGACTCTGGGAGCAGAAGCTAGTCCAAATGGCAGAACTCTGTATTGGTAATGTTGAAGGCCCACCATGAAGCGCAGATACTTGCGATGAGGAGGGTATATTGGTATATGGGCGAAAGCATCTTGAAGATCCAGAGAACAGAGCCAATCTCCTGCTTGAAGAAGTGGGAGCATTGTGCCTAGGGAAACCATCCTGAACTTTTCTTTCTTTAGAAATTTGTTGAGATTTCTGAGGTCGAGGATGGGACGTAGGCCTCCAGTTTTCTTTGGAATGAGGAAATATCTGGAGTAGAATCCTCTGCCCTGCTGAGACCTGGGCACTGGTTGAATGGCCCTGGCTGTCAGGAGGGTGGATAATTCTATTTGTAATTGAATTATTTGGGAATTTTGTTGTGGGTAGGAAGTTGGTGGGAATTCTGGAGGAATTGAGAGAAAATTTAGTTTGTAACCTTGAGCTACAATGGAAAGTACCCATTGGTCTGTTGTTATCTTTTCCCAATTTGAGTGGAAATAGGAAATTCTTCCTCCCACTGGTATGTGTTGTTTGGGGTTTAGGAGGGAGGGCCTGTTCTCTGGATTGTTGTTCAAAAACCCGTAGCTGGACCAGTCTGTGGAGGAGGCTGGGTACGAGTTGTTCTTGGTTGCCTGGCCTGAGAGTGCTGGGTAGGCCTAGAAGGTCTAGCCCTGGTAGGTTGATTGTAGTACCTTCTTGGTCTGTAGTATGGTCGTCTAGGTTCTCGACGAGGAAAACGTCTAGGGGCCTGAGTTGTTGGTTCTTGTGGTAATTGTGACAGCTGTCTTAAGGTCTCCGTGTGATCCTTAAGTTGTTGGACAGCATCCTGTACTTTTTCCCCAAACAAATTATCTCCACGGCATGGCAGATCTATTGTCTTGCACTTCAGGTCTGAGATCTGATGCTTTCAACCAGGCCCATCTTCGTGCTGTAATGCCAGCTGCTGCTGTTCTTGAGGCTGTGTCAAAATTGTCATAAGCAATTGGCATAAGGGCCTGGAGGCTGGGAAACTCATGTTTCCCAGCCTCCAGGCCCTTGGCAATGATGGTTTGTGCAGATTCTTGGAATTGTTCTGGGAGAGAATTTGTAAAGTGTACCATTTGCTTCCAGAGATCCCTTTGATACTGTGTCATATACAGTTGATAGGCAGAGATTCTGGAAGATAGAAGTGCACCTTGGTACACTTTTCTGCCCAGGGAGTCTAGAAAGCGATGATCCTTCCCTGGAGGAGCTGAAGAATGTGGACGTACCCTTTTAGATTTTTTCTGGGCAGATTCTACTACCACAGATTATGTGGTAACTGTGCCTTTTGAAAGCCTGGTGCTTGCTGCACTAGGTAGGTAGTGTCTACACATTTGTTAACTGCTGGAACCGTGCATGGGTGTTCCCATACTCGTTGTTGTAGGTCCAACAGGACTTCGTGGATAGGGATTGCCAAAACCTGTTTTGGTGGGTCCACAAACTGTAGCACCTCTAGGGTATGTTGCCTTGAATCCTCTTCTGATGAAAGCTTGAATGGTATTGTATCTGCCATATCTTGGACAAAACTGGAGAAGGATAAGTCCTCTGGTGGGGATCTTTTCCTTACTTCAGGAGGTGAGGGTTCGGACATGAACTCCTCAGAAGAGGTGTTTGATCTTTGATCATCCCAAGAATCTTCTTCATCCAGTTCCTGATAGGGACTTCTTGGGGTTTTTCTTAAATTAGTGGAAACACCTGATGGTCCAGGTAAAGGATCATCGATGGAAATTATTGGAGGAATGTTTTCTATGGTTTTCTGAGGAGTTATGTCGATGACTTTTTGATACTTTTGTAAAAGGCGTTGAAAAAGTGCTAACTCCTGAGGGTCACTATCATCTGGGACTGTTGTCATCGATGAAATGATAGGTGGTCTCGATGTCGTTGTCGAGGGTGGTCCTCCCGGTGTCGATGCTGTCGATGACGGTATCATCGAAGTTATCGGTATCGATGAAAAAGATGGGATTTGAGCATATATCGACGTCGATGACGTAATGATCTTTGGTGTCGACGTCGAATCCCTCTGTACCGTCGGAGTCAAGAATGACCCCGGCATCGGTGTTACCACCGGCATCGGCAAGTTTGCCGGCATCAATGTAGAAATCATCGGCATTGACAATGAAGTCGGTACTGCAAGTTGTTCCTTCAGAGCCTGTGAAATCGCTTGTCGGATTAAATCTGACAATTCCGGCCGCGCAACCGTTGAGCTCAGAGCGGTTGAGGGCGGTGGCGTAGGCTGAAGCACAAGTTCCTGAGACGTACCTTGTGTTGGATCTGGTGCCGGCAATGGAGTCGAGGTAGGCCGAGGCGTTGAAAACTTTGACGTCTCCTGATGTCTAGGCTGCTTCGCTGTCGAGGGTTCCTGGGAAGCCAGGTCGGACAACGAGGGGCTTCGATGTCGGTGTCGATGTTTCGACTTCGATTTTTCTGTCGATTTTGTCGACGTCGAGGAATGATCCCCCGACGGTCCCGGGTGAGGTTTTTTAAGGACTATGCGCTTAGTCGCTCTAGCCGGAGACGACTTCGATGACTGTGATGGAGAAGGTATAAGTTGCAGGCTGAATAAATGCTCCATTTTTTCGAGCCTGGTTTTTCGGGTTTTTGGCGTCATCTCCGCGCATTGTGGACAGTTATGAACATCATGTTTATCTCCCAGACACATCACACATTCAGTATGTGGGTCTGTAAGAGACATTTTTCTTGTACAAACAGGGCATTTTTTAAACCCTGTGGACATTGTGAAATCGACGGCCGTCGATTCGACTGAGGAGAATCTTTTAGTCCCCGAAACAGAAAATTTTAGACTGGGTTACTTACCGGCCGGCAAGAAAAATCCCCTGAGAGATTTTCTGTGACAGATAATATCAAACTCAAGACTATTAAGTCGAATAAATAGTTGAGAAAACACTCAACGGCTCCAGACCCGCGATGCTAACTGCAGCGCGGAAAAACGAAGACTGAAGAGAGACACCTGTGGCAGAGAATATCATAGCATGCTGGGCATGCTCAGTGGCCTCACTGGGCCAGTCAAAAGTTTCTAGAAACTTTGACAGAAAGTTTTCCCGCCTGGGCTCCGTTCAGTGACGTCACCCATATGTGAGGACTAGCATCCTGCTTGTCCTGGGATAATAGTATTTATTCTCTCCTACGAGAGTAGGATAATGAGGAACAGAACTTCCCCAGTACTCCCCAGCTAAAGCAGGCCTTGATGTGCTGCAGTCAGACTGAGTCACTCTCCACCTGCATCACACCAGCTCAGCTGGGCAGAAAGCATCTGCGGGCGGCTTCTTGTCTCTATAAAGAAATCTATTCTATTATTTGTGCACCACCGACGAGCTTTGAATTCCTGTATTGGCCAGTTTTGTGTTGTTCTGTGAATGGTAGGAAAGTTGTGACTGGTAAAGTGAAAATGGAAAGTGTTGCATGCATAGTGTGAAGGAGTCTTGTGAGTGATGTGTGTTTTAGGTTGTGTGACTGAGAATTGCTAGGACCTTGTATCCTTCAGAAGACTAGTGAAAACCTGGATTTTTGAGGCTTTATTTGGTACTAAACCAGTGACTTGAGTCCTGCCGAACTATTTATAGAACCCCTCTGCACTATAATAACTCACCCTATTTATGTGCCCCTAGCCACAAGGATCTTTAACTGACTGCCACACTTTTTATGCCTGTATTTTAAGTATTGCAGTGTGTTACGATGGCATTTTTTTAAAACTAAAACTACTTGTACTGTCCTAAACTCTGACCAGTATTATACTTTACATGCTACTCGTAACCACTGTATATTTGCAATTGTCATCTAGCTATAGAATACAAATATGTAATCCGCTGCATCACATAACACAATTATTATCTGTAGCTCACGTAGAAGTCCATAGCTGGAAAAGCATGCCATAAATGAAAAATGATGATGGTAGCAATTCTGTCTACTACTATTTGCCCTTTCTGTGTGTATTTTTGATTGCCAGAGAGTCCTAGGGATTAATACTGTCTCCGACGTGTATTGTGATTTTCAGAATTCTAGATATAGATATGTGTGTGTATGTGTATGTAGAAAGGGTTTGAAATGTTAAGTATGAGGAATGGCAGAAAAAGTGAGACAGGAAAGTGAAGGTGAGGTAAATTAGCTTTAAGCATAACATAACGCTGCTTATACATGTTATATAAGAAAATGCAGATAGTTTTGCAAATGTGACTGCATTAGCCTTGCATGAATAAATTGACGCTATCCCTTTTAAAAACAACTTCTACATAGGAACCATAAGTCAAAATTTAAAACAATTTAAGGGAATCTAAGTTTGTTTGGTTTTTTTTTTTTTTTGTACTGCTGCTGTTTCATAGATTAAAAGAAAATGGATTTCTTACAACTACACTCCTATTTTTTCTCCAAAGGTGGAAACAGTTTTTAAAAGTGTCAAATTCACTCCCATATAAAGATATGGAAGTTGAGCAGCTGTGAAAGAGCTAAGGCCTGCAAATGGCAGTAGTAAAGCCATACCTAATTGCAATGACCCTTTGCGGATCAGTACTGTTTTCAGTCCTTTTGAGCTAGGAGAGCAGAGTTTAGATACCAGAGGGAGGGGGTACACCGTTTTGGAACAGCTCCTCCACAGAGGCTGCTGGAATGGCCAGCCCCCTGCTCTTTATAAAAGCAGTATTGTAACATTGCAGAGCGAGGCTTGCTGAGTTAGAGAGTGGAGGAAATAGGAGTCTATTTCTTGAATTAGTTTGTTCCCCTGATCTTGGTACTAGGCTTCAATCCCAGACTACCTCTCAGAGTAGTAAGGAGACCAGCAGCTTCTAGGTGCTAGTTCCATAAGTTTGGTTGCTGATTTTTGAACTTATCTTTTTGAGGTGTCCGTCCTGTGAGAGCCCTGGTTCCCCTGCTGGAGGATTTCAAGGGAGTCCAACTGTTAGGTTAGATCAGGAGGAAAGGAAGATTCCTCTGCTTTCCATCCCACAAACACTGGATTGGATTAGGGGTGGCTCGCTGCAAGAGGATTCCAGATTTACCCATTTTTGTGAAGAATTTTGTCTTGAGTTGCTGAGGGGGAAGTTTGTTGCCAAACTTCCTACCCTGAAGAGGGGACATCTAGAGAGCCGCTGCATTCCCTGCTGTATGGATCTTTCCTAAGAAAGAGCCTGTTTTATCCACTGAAGAGGAGAACTATGAGTAAAGCCTTTTTTGATACATCTGAGGATCCCCAGCCAGAGCCTGGGAGAGAGACACTTTTGGGGAGACTGTGCCGTACTTTGGACGGGAATTTTTTTCACCCAGCCAGGATACTTCCTGTCCACTTAAGAAGCCTTTTGTCCAATCCATGCAATGGGAGAGTATTCCCTGGCCCAGATAATATGAGAACTTGCACAGATAAAGAAAATATTTGAGAGCTGTGATTTCCATCTGTTGTTCCAAGAACTGATGCAAACAGTGCCAGTTTGCCATTTGAGAACTTCTACAATAAAGATTTATTTCAGACACTCAGCCTGAGCCTCCAGATTATTTTGTTGGCACTCATATCCCTTAATAATGAAAGTGAATTGATACCTCTCCAGTATAGCAACATTGAGTGTCGGCCCTACCACTTTGGACCTTGGAGGACTTATGTCTTCTCTCCACTGGAAAATAACCCTGTCCCAGGGCCTCTAGACTGTGTTGGAATGGTGGAGAGTTTGAGAATGGACACTGGGATCCTCATATCTCCCTGTCCTCTTGGCTCATAAACCAGAAGAGGGGGTTACATAATTGTAGCTGGTCCCCCATTTGGATGGTAAGCGTCAATCAGGTCCAAGCCCGGATAGGGGGGGAGTTATCTTCCTGGGCACCTGGTATGGTCAGTCACTATTGAAGTCAAGGGCTGGATGAAGATCCAAAAGACCCAAAGTAGAAGCAAGGAGGAAAAAATCAGCAAGAGGATTATGTAGCATTCACCCTAAAGTCCTTCCATTCAGCCAGGGGTACTATAAAAAATATCCAAAAGGAGTCCTTGCTGATGTTCAAATTAAACTGTCAACTTCAATTTAAATATTAATATCCTCCAAGCCAAAATTGATAAAATCAAAAATAGCATAAAAAGTATTAAAGTGATGAAATGAATGGTCTCTTTGTCTGTCCTAGGTCTTCTCACTAATCTCCCTTCTCCTACACCTCCATCCATGTCAAATATATCCCCAGTAGGGTAGGATAACTGGAGTGTAATTCCATCATGCACTGGTCTCAATTGGAAAGTTTATCCCCAAGTCCAAAAATATTAGAAAATCCAACTGGTACAGAAACTCTTAAACTGTAACCTAAAACTTCAGAAAAGTCAGTAGTTTTGATGTCTCTAGTGCAAGAGTCCCTTGCTTTTTCTTGTACTCAGGTAAAAAGATCTCCCTGAACTCAGATTATCAGAATCCAGGGGGGATGCTTTCCCTTCAAGACTAAGCCAGTCTCTATCCAAACATCTTATCTTCATTTCCAAAAATCCAAAAGCCCCAACCCTAGAGCCTACAGCCAAGTTCCTACTTCTCTCCAACCTCTTGCTTAAGATCCAGGAATGATCTTTTTCTCCAATCCACTCATCCACTCTCTAATCGCATTCCCTTTTTTCTATAGCTTAACCCACTGAAGAATGAGCATACTGAGGATTTTTAGATCCCACACAAGCCTTCCCCCCAAAAGGTGGGGTTATGGCAAGGGGAGGAATCCTAGATATCAAGAACCCCTCCCACTGTCCACTGCTGGAAAAAATACTTGGAAGTAAATGTTAATGACTGGCAAAGCCCCATCACATAATAAACCACAGAAAAGTAGAAATCGATATTCAGAAAGAAATTATTGAATGTCTTTGTAACCCTTATACATTCAGCAAGTTCATAAATATTAATAGGGTCCTTCATATATGGCTCACTATTGTTTGTGCTGTCAGTGCCACCATATAATCATTGGCCACCTTTCAGTCCAGTTTTTAAATATTTTGTGTATGTGTGATTAGAAATAGTCACAATATTTATTGGTGGCTTATAGAATTCTTGTTGTTTAGATTATTCTCCCCCGACTAATTGTAGGCTCAGCTCCTTTGCTTCTCACATTCACTGACACGGAGCCATGCTTTGGAAACGTTTGCTTTAGGGGTTGTTTCAGGTCATTTATTGGTTGTTGTGATCCTACACCCAGGATCACAACTATAGGATGAAATAAAGAGTGGCCAATGATTAGATGGAAGCACCAACCACTCAAACAATAGTGAGCGATAGCCATGTATGAAGTCCCCATTAGCTTTTATGAATTTGCTGGACGTAAAAGGGTTACCAAGGCATTCAGTAGTGGTGGATAGTTCCTTTGAACAGCAAGTCTATTCCAGTCTAAGGACACCCGTAGTGAATAAAATGTATGCATTTGTAGACATTTCTGTGGGTGGAGTGCATTAACAAAGCTTTTATGTTAGCTCCTTCTGCTCTTGACAAATATCTTTTTTTTAAACAAGAGACAAATATCTTTCTTTTGTTAAATATCTCAAGAATCTCTACTTTTTCTGACAGTTATTTAACCCAAATGTAAGTGTGTTTATTCACTGGCCACCATGGGTAGCCCTTGGTGTTATATTTTCCCACACCTTTTGAATTTGGTACCAGTTACAGATTCCTTAAAAGCCCAATAAAAATGTATGGTGTACTGCTCGAACTGCATTCCACATTTGCTTCCTTACGGTTGCTATTAATTCAATATTTAAACATCCAATCTTCCATACAATAACACCATCCTCACTGAGCTACTATTGCATCATTATTATGCAATTACTCAGCTTGATACATATTTTCAAATTACAAACTCAAAGGCATTATTTATATTTACTATTATACTTGTCTCTGCTTCTCGGAAAAAAAATAAGGTGTCACTTGTGTCTATAATCAAATGAATATAAAGGGCTCAGTGACTCATTCTCCTGGAGACTCAGAAGCAGAGGAACTTTGCAGTTAATTTTGCTACCGAGACACTCATAACTGCCACTCAGTCTACTGCAAGATAAATCATTTATTTGGGCTACTTATCTGCTCACCTGAGCTCGCCACAAGAAAGTACAAACGGTAGCATTCATTCCGGTGTACTGACTGACTGTAATATTATCCTGGCCATTCACCATATTTGACAGAACTAAGCATGCAGTTCTTAATGAGGGTAATTTTCAATGGCAATTCAACAGGGGAGAACATTACACCTGGAAATGGCCTGTTATAAATGTACCCACCAAATATGCAGGTACATTTGAGTGCCTATAGGTGGTATGAATGTACATTTACCTGCTGCGATGAGAGGAATTCCTGGGGCAGAGCTGACAAAGGGTTAGCGCTGTTTCATATACTTTTGTATTTTCAAAAGAAGGGAATGTGTGCGCCTTCTTTTCCTTTGCAAATTGGAGTAGTTTATGTGTATATTTGATTGAAAAGCATGCGGCCTCCTAAAAAATTGCATCTAATTAAGATAAGTCACAGAATTCTTTTGAATCCTCTCTTTACTAGAAAGAAGTAACTTTCGCCATTAAATCTTGAATTATAATAAGGTCTTCTGTGATATTAAAATAAGATGCTGAACATGTAAAATATTTTGGATTATTGTAATTGTTTAAAATATTGATACCAATAAACCTCATATAAATAATCACTCCGGATTGCAACCTACAGATAACTATTATACATGTAGAGCATACTGAATGTACTAGACTTCTGGTCCACATTCAACCTTATTCAACTATTTTACTTTGCTGCTATAGTACATTGGCCTTTTTATTTTTTATCAGAGTATCACTTTGCTTTGGTATTGTACTTCAGAAAATGAAGGACCTTATTTGACATGTTATTTTTTCTCATAAACACAGAATGGGAGAAAAGCCTTAGTGAGTCAGACCCGTAGTGCATTTATTATGATCAGTATATTGTATGGGAGAGCATGCAAGACTCAAATGTATTATTCTATAGAGCTGCTTATTTTCACTATAAAACATTTTTCCTCTAATACCCCAAATAACCTGCAACCGGTGCGGCACAGAATCTTCCATGAATCAGTACAGTGAATGTAATAAAACGAGTAGGAAAAACAAACAGAGACATGCCTTCTGGAATGCTTTCCATCAGATATGTAGGTGTGTATGTGTGTGTATGTGTGGTGGGGCGGGGGGTTGTGGTGGCAATGTGTCTGTTACTAGTTTTGTGAGAGGGGTTAATAGCTGTAAGGGTGGGAACAATACTAAAATATGCACTCAGACTTGCAAATGAAACCAAATAATTACTGGAAACCAGGAAGTCACCCAAATAAATTTATATTTATTATACGGACTACAAATACTACATTCTATAGCACTAGAAAATGATTATATAGAAATTTAGATATTTTGCATTAACGAGGGATGGTTAGAGATAGATTAGGACTTACTGGCAGTTCGCCAACCTGCCTCTTGCCTATCAAGTAAGCAGGGAGGTCAGATGATCACTCTGCACCCACAAGGGCAATGATGGTAGGTCCTCCAAAGCTTCTTGGTATTGTTTCATGTCTCAAAATTTTTCAGTAGCATGTGACTAACAACTATGGTTACATTGCATGCATTTTGGGGTAGAATCACGGTACCTTTCCATCCAGGATTTGTTTTGGCTTTGTGAAGAGCTATATCTATCATTGTTTTAGTAAACAGGAAGAACATAGAATGTGGCCTTACAATGTCTGCACGCATAAAAGTGCTATAGACAATTCTCAGCAGTTTCAGCAAAGATGTTGATCTAGACTTTTTTTTTTTACTAACATCAACAGTTTGCTGTATTGGAAGTTAGTAGATTCGAAGTTAGCATGAGTTGTCACAGAAGCTCTTTAGCATGTAGAATTGGACCTGGAACCTTATCCCTTTTATCATATGGAAAACATATTTGCCACTGAACTAAGCCAACCACAAGTGAGTAGTGTTGTGTGTATAGGGGGCAGGGATTGTGGGTATATGTATGGTATATGTGGGAAATAGCAGGACAGCTGAGTGAATATATGTAGGTGTGTGAAAGGTGAGTGAGTAGATGAGGGGATGGGATGGATGTGTATGCCAAGGAGTGTGTGACTGTGTGGGATAGATATATGAGTGTAGGTTCTACAAATACTGGAAAGAGTAGTTGTTTTGCTGGGTGAGGAATGTTTGCGTGTATACATGTGTGTGTATGTGAGTGTGTGTGTGTGTAGGAGTGTGGGTTTGGCTGTGAACATTAGAGCCTGAGATACTGTAACATCCTCATGCCAATTACTTTTCTGGGCATTTCTGGGTCCAGGAACAACCTGGTGGGAAGGAACCCCCAGAGTCAGGCTCCATTGGTCCTTGTGTTCTTGGCACTTGGTGCCTCCCCCTGGAAAGGAGGTGTTAGTGGGTGCTATTTTCCACCCTTCATACCAGGAAAATAGATAGGACTGTGAACAGGGCTGGCAATATTTACAAATATATACAAGTTTATTAGACAATATGATTATATATATTTACACATGACTGTGTTCATTGCTTCAGAATATCAAACAGCACATTTATCTACTCATGAATATTGGACTATGTTAGACTATGCAACTATATATATTTCTAAAAGATAGCAAGCACATTTAGCTGTTTGGGGGTGTTAATCTCTGTACAATAGGAGGGACCACTTATGTTCCCATTTAATTAAGTACTGTTACTCTTTCCCCTTCCCCCCATCTCATCTATGTGAAGAAATGCAACTCAGTTGGTGGGTAATGCTGGTCATTGGGGAGATCTGTTATGTCCAAACTGCTGTTGCCATCTCCTCTATTCCATTTCCACTCCACTCTACTGACTGTTCTGTACTTTCCTGGAGGGCCACCTTTGGGGTCTGTGCCCTCCTAGGGGACCCAAATCACTTCCTGATCTGTCTCCTAATCTGTGTCCTCCTGGCAAACCCAACTTCACCTCCTGGTCTGCCACTGGGGTCTGTGCACTCCTGTGGGACCCAATTCTACCTCCTGGTTCACCTCTGTGGTCTGTGTCCTCCTGGAGGACCCATTTCTACTCCAACACTGGGTACATGCCCTCCTGCTGGATCTGATTCAGCCTCTGTGGAATCTGTCCTTATCTGTCTTCCTAATAAACCGCTGCAGTCCATGACCTCTGGAAGACCCAAAATCACCTCCTGATCAGCTGCTGGGACCTCTATCTTCCTTGGGACCACACATCACCTCTCAATCAGCCACTGGAGTCCATGTCCTCTTGGAGGATCTGTCACCTTCTGTACAGCCAATGTCCTGAAGCTTTTGTCCTCAGTGGAAGGGGTTTCCATTACTTGGTTTTGTAGTTCAGGAAGGTTCACAGCTTGCTCAATATTCAGTGATTATTCTCTGTGATTATATCTCAGCTAAGTCCATGACCTGGACTTTTACTCAGTCTGGAGGGACCAACTCCTCTCAGCCACAAAGCTATGACCCTGGCAGAATTATGGAAAGAGATTACATGCAAATTCTTCTATCCTACCTAACCTCTTCTTCTATTCTTTGAGAACTAGGTACCCAAAGATTGTGATCCCTCTTGGGATTCAGGATGAGAATCTGTTTGTTTCCTAGGACTGTCTTTCAGTACAATTCCCACACAAATCTTTCTTTCAGTCAAAGCTCTACAATGTAAGACTTTGCTATTATTTGTGAACTGATATTCTCTGTAAGTTAACAGTAGTAGACAGGGGGCTGTCATATGCAAATTGTCTACCTAAATCTCTGACTCAACTTTTCTATAGTCTTTTAATCACCTTCACAGTAGGGAGTCTGGTAACCTTTTCAGTCTTACTCTGGCTTTCCTGAGCTGGCATATCATGTTACCTTACCTTTTCTCTGCTGCAGTTCATTTAAATGACAGCATGCCGTATGGGGGAGGAGGTTCAATATGCCATGCTGAGACAGACCAAATGTCTATCGAATCCCAGCACCATGTTTCTGACAGTAGAAAATAAAGAACTGCAGAGGCAAAATGTTTGTTTCACTTTATTTATTTGTTTTGTAGGTCACCTCCATTCATTTCATTAGTTTCAAATGAAAAACATTTTCAAATATGCATTCCATTTGGTTTTCATTTCCTATTAAATTCAGTGGGGGAAGTAATGCAGTCAATTTTGAGCTTAAAAATTGTGGTTTTCTTTTTTTTTATTCCAAATAATTTTTATTCAATATATGCACATATCAAACATTCATAAAGCATATAGAAAGCTACAAATAGGTAGAACATTACATCTCAATATAGGTTTATCAACATTTGGTCCCTAAAGTGCCAATACCCTTAAGTTTTATTAATAATACTTAAGAACACAACCATAATCATAATCCAATAACAGATAATAACCCCTCCCAATTCCAACACTATCATATACTAAGCATTGATCCTCAGTCGTACATTCACATCATCCCATCACATATAGCTCCAGCACCAATCATCCTCACTCCATAGAGTAACCCAATATGGACAAAGATTTCTTCCATTCATCTGACAGCATGTCATAGAATTTTTTCCACAATAGTAAGTAGTCATCAAACAACTTTTGCTTGGCAAATTTAATATTTATCCTCTTGTTCTGCATATATGCTATCATTTTCATTGCCATATAGTCATCTTTGGTGGTAAGTTATCAATCCATTTTATCAAAATACATTTGCTTGCTAATAGCAATGCCACAATTATAAATTCTTGTTCACATTTGTGAATATTAACTATATTAGATAAATGCCCCAGTAATATCTTTCCAGTAATAGGTAGAAGGGTTCCTATATATGCATACATTTGCTGAAGAACCCTTTTCCAAAATGGCAAGATCTTGTCACTGTTACGGGAAGTAGTCCTCATTCTGGAGAGGTAATGTGCCCTTGGACCATGGTGTGACCGCAGAGGGGCTCCGGGGAAGTGCTGAGGCAGGCAAGATATTTTATTTATTTTTATTATATACTGACATTTGATCTGAGATATCACATTGGTTTATAGGGATGTGAATCGTTTTAGGACGATTAAAATTATCGTCCGATAATTTTAATATCGTCTTAAACCGTTATGGAACACAATACAATACAGATTCTAACGATTTATCGTTATAAATCGTTAGAATCGTGAGCCGGCACACTAAAACCCCCTAAAACCCACCCCCGACCCTTTAAATTAAATCCCCCACCCTCCCGAACCCCCCCCCAAATAACTTAAATAACCTGCGGGTCCAGCGGCGGTCCGGAACGGCAGCGGTCCGGAACGGGCTCCTGCTCTGAATCTTGTCGTCTTCAGCCGGCGCCATTTTCCAAAATGGCGCCGAAAATGGCGGCGGCCATAGACGAAAAAGATTGGACGGCAGGAGGTCCTTCCGGACCCCCGCTGGACTTTTGGCAAGTCTCGTGGGGGTCAGGAGGCCCCCCACAAGCTGGCCAAAAGTTCCTGGAGGTCCAGCGGGGGTCAGGGAGCGATTTCCCGCCGCGAATCGTTTTCGTACGGAAAATGGCGCCGGCAGGAGATCGACTGCAGGAGGTCGTTCAGCGAGGGTTCCGGCGCCTCGCTGAACGACCTCCTGCAGTCGATCTCCTGCCGGCGCCATTTTCCGTACGGAAAATGGCGCCGGCCATACGCGTATGGCCGGCGCCATTTTCCGTACGAAAACGATTCGCGGCGGGAAATCGCTCCCTGACCCCCGCTGGACCTCCAGGAACTTTTGGCCAGCTTGTGGGGGGCCTCCTGACCCCCACGAGACTTGCCAAAAGTCCAGCGGGGGTCCGGAAGGACCTCCTGCCGTCCAATCTTTTTCGTCTATGGCCGCCGCCATTTTCGGCGCCATTTTGGAAAATGGCGCCGGCTGAAGACGACAAGATTCAGAGCAGGAGCCCGTTCCGGACCGCTGCCGTTCCGGACCGCCGCTGGACCCGCAGGTTATTTAAGTTATTTGGTGGGGGATTTAATTTAAAGGGTCGGGGGTGGGTTTTAGGGGGTTTTAATGTGCCGGTTTTTCGATTTTTCGATATTTTTCAATTTTTAACGATTTTTCACGATATTTTACCCCCCCAAACGGCAACAATACGATTCCCTCCCCCTCCCAGCCGAAATCGATCGTTAAGACGATCGAGGACACGATTCACAAATGGTTTACATTCAGGTACTGTAGGTATTTCTCTATCCCCAGAGGGCTTACAATCTAAGTTTTTGTACCTGAGGCAATGGAGGGTAAAGTGACTTGCCCAAGGTCACAAGGAGTGACAGCAGGACTCGAACACTGGTCTCCTGGTTTGTAGTCCACTGCTCTAACCACTAAGCTATTCCTCCTCCTGAAGATGTGTCCAAGCACGGGCAGACAGGCTGAAGACCAGGAGCCCTGACCTCTGCCGAACTTGAGCACATTGAGAGAGACCCAACAACACAATCCTGGGCTCTGGAGTAGCCCTCCAGCCACTCAATAGCCCTTTCAGACTTGTCACTTGGAACAGCAGATGTGACTGGATGGACAGAGGCTGAGGGCAGGAATAAGAAGACTCAGACGAAGACTCAGGATATTCAGATGACTCGGACATAGACTCAGGTTACTTGAGGACTCAGACAAGGACTCAGGATACTCGGAGAACTCAGACAAGGATTCAGGTTGCTTTGAGGTTTCAGGTAAGGTTCAGGATTATGGAGAAAGTACTGAGTGAGTATTGCATCGCCTTGAGCCCTACATAGCCAATTGTGGCTGGTCATGGACCACGCCAAGGATGAAGCTCTATGAGACTCAGGATACTCAGAACTAGGCATTAAAAACAAAGGTCTTCCGGAGACTAGCGCTGCTGACTGAAGAAGGCAAAGTACCACCTCTGGACATGGAACATCAGGACATCTGGACCTCGGAGCCCCAGGATACTCAGTCAAGAGAATCAAGGAGATGCCGAGGGACGGAACATCCAGTCATAAACATCTGGAGAACAGGACATCTGGATACAATAGCACATCTGGTGTTCGGACCCCCAGGGCACTCAGTCAAGAGCATCAAGGAGACGCCGAGGGATGGAACATCTAGGCATCAACATCTGGAGAACAGGACATCTGGAACATCAGGAACATCAAGGCAACGACATCAGGAACCGACGAGATGGTGACACAGGATCTGACGAGAGACCAGGAACACAGAAGAAGATGACGAGGGGATTTCCAACAAAGAATGGAATGCCTTGAAGAAGCTGGCAACGAAGAGAGGTCCAGGAGCAGACTGGCTCCTTGCAAAGGCAAAGAAGAACTGACAAAAGACCCTTTTTATAGGGCTGACCAGGATGACATCATCAGGAGGGGCCGCTGGTCTACTCCCACTGCAGGCCCTTTAAGAACTGGAGAGAGGCGCGGCCTCGTGCCTAGGGACAGGACCATGAAGAGCGGCGTCCATGCAGCGAAGAACAGCAGGAATGGCACCAGACTGAAAAACCAGGTCCCGGCGTCAGCGGTGACCTCCAGGCCGCAGAAAGGAGGTTGGGGGTGGCTCTATGCCGCAAAGGAGGAGCCAACAGTGGAGGCTCCCCGAGCAGGGGAGAAGACAATGTCGGTGACCTCCAGGCCGCATAGGAGAACAGCAGCAGCTCTGACCGCCACAAGAGAAGCGACGGCATCAGTGGCCACCAGCTGCGCAGGCCAAACAATGGCGGCTCTGACCACCACGGAGTGCAGAAAAGCAAGCAGCGGAGAGGTGAGAGGCTGCTCATGGCCCTAGCTGCAAGCAGAATCATAACCATCACACTGTAAAAATGTATGTAGTAAGATATCTGATATATACATACTGGACATCTTTTGCAGTTAGATGATTTAGCCAGCCCCATATAATTCCTTTTGCCATTGTCAATAAAACAATGAAGCAGCATCTTGAATTTTATCTCATAGAGGAATCCATATTGCGGCATATAGTCATTGAAAAGATATCTGGATACCTTTTATGGTGATCTTAACTTGTAAAGGTTTACTCCAGTAACTACCGAGAAGATTTAGACAAAACAAATATATCATTTCAAGTTATTTAGATTTATAAAATATAATGGAGACCATAGGTGAGATAATCCTGCTACCATGTCAGAGACACAGTAAACAGAATCCCCAGAATATTATTCCTAGATGAAGCGCAGCTGGCAAGCAACATTATACATTCTGAAATTAGGCAAATTTAAAAGGCCTATCTCCTTAATTCTCATTAATTTGACAAAACTGATTCTGGCCTTTTTACCATTTCATAGGAATCCTGAAAAACTGGAATTTAAGCCACATTATATCAGCTTTAGACAGCCAGCATGGTAACATTTGCAATTTGTACAAAAGTTTTGGTAAAATCACCATCTTTAAGGGGTTATATCTCCTCATAATAGATGAAGGCAAATTCTTCCATACCACCAGCTATGCCTTAATCCAAGATACAAACTCTTGAATATTCAAAATATATAATTTACATAGATCTCTTGGGATCTGAACCCCAAGATATTTCACCATTCTCTAGCCCATTTAAAAGGGAAGGGACCAGACTAATTCTGGTGGAGACAGTTATACAACATTAATGCTTCAGACTTATCAAAATTGATTTTTAGTCCCATAAATCCCTGAAAATCTTAAAATGTGTTTTGTTGTTTAAACATATTTTATTAATTTTTAATCAAAATACATGAAATAAAACAAAGACATTTCAAACAATCATCCAAAAGAAAACATTTTCAAGTTAATCCCATCTTAACACTGAAAAAAGTCCTCATCATGGGAGCAGTAACTGCAACTTCCTGATATAATTCCACAAAACAACTAATACATCCTCAAAAAGATTTATCTAAAATAAAAGTTTCTAGGTGAACAGGGTGTTTTTAGTAGTTTCTAGTTCAAGGTGTGCATTACTCACAAACAGCAAAATATCATCGGCAAATAAGGAAATTTTCAAAATTTCTGAACGACTTTCATACCCAAAAAGGACCAGAGAGTCCATAATTTGTGATTGCCAATATTTCTAAATGTATCGGTGCAGGAGTAAATAAGAGACAGTTTGCTGGAAAAGGAAAACACAGCATAAGTGATCAAACTGGACAAAAGCTACAAATCCACCGGGTAGACAAATTGGGCAAGTTACAAAGTTAGTATCATTCAATCAGTCATTGAGCACCAGAACCTCCACCCATATTTTCCTCATTCACATTCACATGCAAAGAAGGCTTTTATCTCTACTGGTTGTTATTGTTTGTAAGGTTTTGGGTGGACCCTTGGACACAGTGCAGCTGACCACGCCCACGGGGAGGAGTCCCGTGAGGGGCCACAGGTCAGGCTCAGCTTTGGGACACACAACATAGAGTTATATCTTTTAATAGACAGATATGAGAAGCCACCAGAGGTGGCAGTAGTGAGTAGAGATGAAGCCTGGCTGGGCTAGGGTTCCTCAGGATGCTGGAACAGCGATTCCCTCTATGGCTGTGCTGCAGTGGAGAAAACTGAGATAGTGAGTACAGTGGAGCATACACAGAGTTCTGGTAAGGAGCCTCGTTGGTAAAGTTACTCACATAGCGGTTTCTCCCGAAAGGTGACACAGAAGCTGGAATAGAGGCAGGCCCTCGAGGAGTGAGTACTTGGTTCCAGGGAACAGCTCTGAGGAAATAAAGTTGGTAACTCACTGATGATGTAGGCAGCGGTTTCTTCCAAGCAGAAGAGATAAGTTCAGGCAGCGAGTCTGGGAACATGGGCCCTCGAGGAGCGAGTACCGGTTCCTGACAGCGACCTAAAAGAAATGAGAGAGGCCCCCGAGGAGCGGGTACCCCGTTAGGATAAAGTCCAAAGTTGGAGAGGCAGAGTAGCTAGGTACGGAGAGCGAATCCCATCCATAAGGAGTTCCCTTGCTAACTTGATTAGCTCGCAAAAGGTGTAGGCTTTTGTATCTGGGATGCATGATGTCATTACAGGGGGACGCCCCTGAGGTTCGTGCCAAAGAGAGAATAAGAAACAGGGCCGCATGGAGCGTGCACCCTATGGTACCTGGACAACATGGCGGGATGCAGCGCCCAAGCCGGACTGGGGACGCAGGAGAGGATGGCAGGCAGATGCCGTGGCAGCCAGATGTCCATCAACCGTGGGAGGAGTCGCTAAAAAGATAAGGTGGGTGGAGTGGAAACGTCGGGCAGTGGAAACGTCCTCACCAGTGTTACGAGTTTCCAACTCGTAACACTGGTGAGGAGAAATATAAACTTTTCCCTTATAAAATACATGTAGCTTTGCAGGAAAGAGGAGTGTGAACCACACTCCCTTACAGTACAGCCTGGAGCAAGCAGGCGCCATATCTTTTTGCTGCACCACAATACATGGTGAATAAACATTGAATAAGAGCAGCTAGCTTACCGCCCTAATAGGCCATCTTCTGGGCCTTGCAGTATGCTCTTAGTAGCTCAATTTTGTAGGACCAATTCAATATTTTAGCAATAATAGGACACAGTGTGTTCTCTGTATTATGTTGACATCTACACAAGTGCAAGAATGCGTGAGATCCTGGTGAAGTTTAAAGTTTCATGTGAGTCATTTTATTGCGGCAACTCCTGAATTCAAAATACAAACTTTAAACACGATACCCCCAACACGGTCCCGTGTTTCGCCACCCGGCTGCTTCGGGGGGGAATTAATTTAAACAAAAATCTAGAAAGAGCACAGAAATATATTAGAGCCAGGATCGAAAGATAAACCGTCCAGACTAAAACCCGCAAAGTTACGCTATAGATTTATACATAAAAATTGCTATAAAAACACATACTTATACCCATCTAATGTTTAACAGTAGCATAACAGCAACAATACTAAAAGTAATCATACCTTTTGCAGTCTGTTTAGCGAATTTGGCAGGAGCGCAACTGCGGCGATTTGACAGGAGTTTAAGAACGCTGTCATTTGGCGCGAAAATCATGACAGATTGAACAACCCTGGTGACGTAATCGACGTCAGGCAGACGTGCCGATGTCATAAACCTTATATGGAGTCTGCTGGGGATACCCACTGGCTACACGAACTGACAAGAGCTCACTAAGTAACCTAGCTAACTATATGTGTAAAACCGGATCATCTGACCACGGGGCAATGAAGCTGAACTTAAGGGGATTAGGATGAGAATTAACTCACACCTCTACTCTTGGCAGAGAATGGGCCGAGGAAACTGCTGAATAGTACCAGACCAAGGGTCTGGATGTATAGTTATAAAAAATGGTGCCATTCCAACTCACTGTTCAGGCCATACGGTACTAATGTATTTAGGCGAGAGATCCATCGCTGTTCATGCTGTAGAAGGATGCGGGAAAAATCCCCTCCTCTTGCCGGAGGAGAGACTATGTCTAACACAAAATAATGTAAATCAGATATCAAATGAGATTTTTCTAGCCAATGGGAAACTAATGGTGCATTCTTCTTATTGATGTGTATACTCGATCTGTGTTCAATTATCCGGGTTTTGATTTTACGTTGTGTTTTCCCTACATACATTAAATTACACAGGCACGTGATGACATACACCACTCCACTCGAGTCACAATCTGAGGTGCCCTTCAAAAAATAAATTTTGTTTGTATGAGGATGTATGAATTGTGTGATCTCAGAGGTGTGTGAGCAAACTGAGCAGTGTCCACACGGTCTATGCCGACCTTCATATACTGTTCTCCTGTCTAAATTACTTACTGAATGCACTAATATATCCTTCAAGTTCCTACCTCTCCGGAAGGTGAATCTCAAATCCGCTTTAAAGAATTTTTCTAAAGCTAACCCCTTCCAGTGTTTCCTTATTAAATCTGAAATGGTTTTACTTTGTGTAGAAAAAGGTAAAATACAATTTATTGTAGATTCTTGATGATGTGATTGTTGGAGAAATAAAAAATCTCTATTCACATATAGTGCTCGTTTAAAAGCTCTCTTCAAAGTCTTATGTGGGTATCCTCTTGCCTGAAAACGGGACATCATAGAGTGTGCTTGAACAATGTACTCAGATGTGGAGGAGCATAAACGCCTAAGTCTGAGAAATTGGCCTGTGGGTATATTATTTTTTAAATGATGCGGATGGAAACTATCAAATGCTAAAAGCGTGTTTCTGTCTGTAGGCTTACGGAACAAGGTGGTGGTAAAACACCCTTCCTGATAAGCTAAAGAAATATCCAGAAAATCAACCTGTTTATAATGTATATGAAAGTTAAATTGCAAATTGGGATTACATTGATTAAGCCAGTCAACAAAACAGAAAAACTGTATATCTGTACCTAACCATATAAGCAGAACATCGTCAATGTAACGAAACCATTTGAAAATTAGAGGAAACCATTCAGAATCATATACATATTGTTCTTCGAAAGCTGAAACGTAAAGACAAGCAAGACTAGGGGCCATAGTGGCCCCCATAGCTGTTCCCTTAATTTGCTGAAAAAATTGAGATTGAAACTGAAAATAATTACGCGTTAATGCCAATCTTGCCAACTGGACCAATAGTGGTGTTGGTACTCGTATTGGTGGACTACGAGTGTTGAGAGCTTGTTCTATAATAATTAACGCTTCCTCCTGCGGTATGTTGGTATAGAGAGATATTATATCAAGTGTAACCAGGTAAAGAGAGCCTGTAGGTGGCTCACAGTCCTTTAAAAGTGAAATAAGGTGAGATGAGTCTTGTACAAATGATTTGCTTAATGGAACTAACGGTCTAAGAAATACGTCTACAAATTTTGATAATGGCTCGAGCACTGAGCCGATGCCTGCTACTATAGGACGTCCTGGAGGATTCTGCAATGTTTTGTGAATTTTTGGTACAGTGTAGAAAACTGGAATGATTGGATGTGGGGTAGCCAAAAACTGGGACTCGCGGAGAGTAATGTATCTGGCATCAAGTGCCTCTTGAACTATTTGGGCGACTAATCCTTTAAGATCCTCTGT
Source organism: Rhinatrema bivittatum (assembly GCF_901001135.1). Classification (NCBI taxonomy): domain Eukaryota; kingdom Metazoa; phylum Chordata; class Amphibia; order Gymnophiona; family Rhinatrematidae; genus Rhinatrema; species Rhinatrema bivittatum. Next base: position 52,971,083 of record NC_042615.1, read on the forward strand.
GGGATCTTCTGATAATGGCCTGTAAAACTGTGTGTCATTAAGCTGGCGCCAACATTCAGTAATGTAATCATGATTATTCAATACTACTATTCCTCCCCTTTGTCTGCCGGTTTTATTGTGATGTTACTATCTTGTGCAAGGTTTTTTAGGGCCGTGTTCTCATTTTTACTCAGATTAAAGTATGTATATTGCCTTCTGGTGTTATTGAGTGTTAGAATATCTGATCTTACTAAATTTTCAAATACCACCAGGCTCGGATCAAAAGGGCCGGGCGGGATCCATTTAGATTTAGGATACACGACTGAACGATCTTGAAAGGGTGGAGAGTCCTTAAAGAATGCTTTAATCTTTAAAGCCCTAAAAAACCGGTATAAATGCACTTGTACATCAAAAGCATCTGGTAATACTGTTGGTACATAGGATAGTCCTTTGCTCAGTGTCTTAAGTTCAGTGCTTTGTTGGATTTATTCTGTATTATGTTGCACATGAAGTCTGTGCACTAGTTCACAGTGCATGCTGCAGCAAGTTCTCCTGTACATGAAGGCTCAGCTTGTTTGATAGCCATTTTTCCACCAGGCTTACTAGCTTGGTGTCTTTGAATGTGTTGCGTTCGTGCCTGCTTTCCGCCCTCGCTCCACCCTCTCTACCTATCCTGTTTCTCCGAAAATAAGACAGTGTCTTATATTAATTTTTGCTACCAAAGATGCACTAGGCCTTATTTTCAGGGGATGTCTAATACCGTTGAGCTCCTGGCTGCCCCTGCGTCAGCCATGCCTCACCAGTGTGCTGTCAGAGAGAGGTAAGAGTGTGCCGCATTCATGGTAGTCAGCTTGGGCTGACTCTGCTGCTTTTGAACCTCTGCACACTGCTTGGAAGGGGTCCCCCGACTGGTACTGCCACCATCCCCAGATGTCAGTAATCTTGCTGCCACTGTCACTGCTGCCACATGGCTATTGGGGAGGCGCCGATTGCTGCTACTGACACTGAAGCCCATTCTGCTGCCTCCTCTGTGCAGGCCCCTGGGCTTCCACTTTCTCCATGCTGATCTCGTACATTGTGAGATCCGCATAGAGAAAGTGCTATTCTTGCACATTCCTAAAGATTACATGTGCCAAACACTAAAAAGTAATTTTTATTTTTTTTACCTTTGCTGGCTGATGTTAGTTTTCTAATCAGTTGGTCACAGGCTTTTTTTTTTTCCCACCTTCCCTTTCTTATTTTTTTGCCAATTCCTTTTATATTGTCCTTTTTTCTTCCGTATTTCTTTTCTCTCCATCTTCTTCCCTCAAACACAGTCAGGTTCTCATTCTCACATGCATTTCTCTCTCACACACACACACACACAGGCTCTCACTGTCACATGCTGTCTCTCATACAATCATTCATACACACAGTCTCTCACTGGCACAAGCTGTCTGACTCTCACACACCCAGGTTCTCTCTCACTCCCACATGCTGTCTTGCTCAAGCATAGGCTCTCACCGTCACATGCTGTCTCTCTCACACACACAGAGGCTCTCACATGCTGCCTCTGCAAACATTCAGATCCTCACTCCCACACACAATCTCTCAACTCATCTTATACTCGCACACACACACCCTCTACAGACCCTCAGCCTCTCTCTCACCTCTGGGCCTCCTCTTCGCAGGTCGCCGCAGGATGGGCTCTGCAGCAGCCCTGAACTTCTCGGGCCGCGGCAGCCCTGCTATCGGGCCTCTTCCTCTTCCTCGGCCCTGCTACCGGGCCTCTTCCTCTTTTTGGGCCGCTGCGACTTGGGATTCGCAGCAGCCCGCGGCGGCTCCTCCTCTTCTGCATGCGCTGATGCTCTTCCTCCTTCCTGCCCACGCGGCTCCGGCAACGTTTACTTCCGGGGCGCACAGGCAGGAAGGAGGAAGAGCATCAGCGCATTTGAACGTGATCTTTTTCTTCGGGCAAGGAGGCTCAGCGGCTACATGAGCCTCCTTGTGCCCGGGGGCATTGGCTCCCCTCAGGATACCACTGCTCGCGCCTGCCCCTAATACCTTGGAAACTTTATTTAAAAAAAAAAAAAAATGACATCACAGGATTGACCGGCCCACCAGGGGAAGCCCGATCCCCCGATAGGTCAATCCACCCCTGTTTACAAGGGATGGCTTACTTTCGGGGGAGGTCTTATATTTAGGAATTCGGCAAAATCTCTACTAGGTCTTATTTTTGGGGATGTCTTTATTTTCGGGGAAACACGGTATGTGGCGACTCCCTCTGGGCCTGATGGACGGCTTGCTGCCGCAGTGTCTCCATGCCGCTTCTCCCTGGTGTCTCCGGTCCGGCTCGACGCTGCGGATCCACCATGTTCCTGATGACGTAGGGTGTGCACGCACATGCGTGCTCTGAAGTATGTACCAGCAAGGGCGCAAATCTCAGGGGCGTCCCCCTGTATTGACATCATCTGCTTCCAACATAAAAGGGCTTTACTTTCGCTAACAGATTGAGTTAGCAAGGATTGATTGCGGGATTCATCTGGACCCACTTCTCTCTACGCAACTCTGCCTCCTCAGACTTACCAGGGGTACCCGCTCCTCAGGGGCCTCGCTCTCTTTTCTCTATTTCAGATTGCAGACAGGAACCGGTACTCGCTCCTCGAGGGCCCATGTTCCTAAACCCTCTGAAGATTCTCTATTGCCTGGAAGCGATTGCAGATACGGACATCGTGAGTTACTATTTCAGGTTATAGATAGGAACCGGTACGCGCTCCTCGAGGGCCCATGTTCCTAAACACTCTGAAGATTCTCTACTGTCTAGAAGCTATCGCAGGTACAGACATTTGTGAGTTACTATTTCAGATGGCATATAGGAACCGGCCCTCGCTCCTCGAGGGCCTATGTTCCTGAACACTCTGAAGATTCTCTACTGTCTAGAAGCTATTACAGATACAGACTATTGTGAGTTACTTCCACTCTCTCAGAGCTTTCCCTGGAACCAGGTACTCGCTCCTCGAGGGCCCAACCCTTTCCAGCTACTGAGCTTTCTCAAGACCTTATGTGAGTTATCATCTAAGTACTGGCTATGTAATAACAGCATACTCTGTCTATTCACTATCTACAGTCTCTTTACAGCTCAGCAACCCTGGGATCCAATTCCCGTATCTGAGGGACTTCAGCCCTGCCGGGCATATCAGCTTACTACTGCCACCTCTGGTGGTTCTACTAACCTGTCTAATAAATGAATTATCTGTGTCTGTCTCCATACTCAAGCCTAGCCGGTGGTCCCTCTCAGCATATCCTCCTGGGGGCTCTGTCATCTGCCATCGGCTCAAGAATTCACCTATTTACATTCCTGTCCAGCTGAGCACCCTCTCTAGCACTCCGCTGGTACAGATTGCCAACTCAGCAATCTATATCATAACAGATTGCTAACTCCCAAGCAGATCTATAACAGATTGTTAACTCCTCCCCTCTGGAGGAGTAGATCCTATCAAATTGCTACTCCCATCTGCTTGCTACTCCCATCAGCATAGCAAATCACAACAGAATGATTGAGGTACACCTATAATCTGAATCATTTTTTTGGCTCCAACTTTCTAAATCTTCTGCTTTGGCAATCAATCATCGTGTTATTCGTTTTCTTTAATTCAGTGATTTCCCAAGTTACTCGGTCCATCTCACTCTACTGTGCTGTTATCTGTTGCTCTGCTTCATCCAGGCACCTGGTATGATTATGAAATCCTTCTTTTATCTCTTCTATCGCTGATTGTAATTTGTTAAGATGGTCATCTAGTGCCACTGATTCACTTTTGAAGATCTGTTGAACCATGTCCTCTGAGAGTACTGCAACACGTTTTTGTCCTTCTTCCTGAGCTGCCATCTTCTGCCGTCCAGTCTTCGCTTTGTCTCTGGTTGCCCACAAAATCTTCATGGTCATACTGTGTAATCGTTCCCCAATAATGGCTCTCATGCAACCGTCATTTCATGTGAAGAAAACAGCTGTAAATATTCATTTTGACAAATATTATGAGGAGTATTGCAAGAGCTTAGACCCCCTGTATCCAGTCCCCCTTGAGGCATCCTAGAAGTCAAAATTGGAATGTTCTAATCAATTCTAATGAAATTTATAGGTAGGCAACATTAGAACGGGTAAGAGAACTCCAGCGCATCAAGATAATTTCAATGTGGCACTGCAGTGGCATGAAAAACATCAAGGACCTGCAATGGGGGAAAACACAACCAGCAGTGACGGTTCTCCAGAGCACCATCAGAGGAGCAAATCAGCCATAGGAATGACAAATGTGGCCTAAAGCTTCATAAGAGTGCGCCAATAACAGTGGCATGAACCCCCAAAGGCAGTATGAAAGGGGAAAAGTGACATAAAGAGTGCCATGAACATCCTAAGGTACCATGAATGGGCAATTAAGCAGCAAAGATGGTAGAAAAAAACCCCAGGAACTGATGTAAAAAAGCAGTACAAAGAATGGCATGAAGACTCCAAGACACCATAAGAGGTGGAAAGCAGACATCCACAGTGGCAGGAACACCCAAAGGTGTAGAGTCTGAGGTATTACAGCAAGGCTCCCAAGTGTAAACTCTGGGTATGGCAGTAAGGCTAAGTGGCAGAAAGGCCCCCAAGGTATAGCATGAGGGGTATAGCAGCCAGACCCTCCAGGTGTAACATCAGGGGCATGCCAGAAAGAAAGGGGAATGGAACAGCTCCCCTATGAGGAAAGACTAAAGAGGTTAGGACTTTTCAGCTTGGAGAAGAGACAACTGAGGGGGATATGATAGAAGTGTTTAAAATCATGAGAGGTCTAGAACGGGTAGATGTGAATCGGTTATTTACTCTTTCGGATAGTAGAAAGACTAGGGGGCACTCCATGAAGTTAGCATGGGGCACATTTAAAACTAATTGGAGAAAGTTCTTTTTTCTCAATGCACAATTAAACTCTCAGATGACAATCCCGACTTATGTGCCATTACAGAATCGTGGCTAAAAGATTCAGACCACGTCTTCCTTAACCAGCTACCTCTCCAAACCTATGACATTTTCTCTATCCCCAGACCCAAGAAAAGAGGTGGAGGGTTACTCCTGGCAGCTAAAAAACACCTCAACCTCAAACTGCAACCCACTTCCCCCCCCTCCCAGACTGGAAATTGGGTTATTTAAATCCACCGCCCTGCAGGTCTGCTTCATCTATGCCCCCCCTGGCCTTCTTGAGCATGACCCTTCTCCCCTCATTGAGTTTCTCATAGACAACCTTAAGACCGACATCCCCGCAGTTATTCTCGGAGACTTCAACCTCCATATGGATACTAGCCCGGCAACGCCCGCTTGCGAAGCCCTCCTGGTCTCCCTCACAGCCCTGGGCTTCAAACAGACTATCACCACTCCTACGCACAAAGCAGGTCACACCCTTGACCTATTTTTTGTCAATTCTCTCATTTCAGTGCCCAACTCCCCTGTAGCCACCCCTGTCCCCTGGTCTGACCACTTCATCATTAATGCCATTGGTACTTTCAACACCCCCCCCCCCCCCCAGTGCATCACAAACACAGAAAAAAAACGATCTCTTTCCGTAAACCCTGCTCCCCTGAGGCCATATCCCTAGCGATTGAAAAAGCAACCAAGAACCTGGACCTATCTAGTCCTGATGCAGCCCTTCACTCCTGGAACAACATCACCAGCTCCATAGCCGAGGAACTATGCCCCCTGATCCACAAAGAAATCCCCCTCTCGCAGACAGATAAGAAACCATGGTACAACAATGATCTAAAAAAGCTAAAACAGACCCTCAGGTCGAAGGAACGTATCTGGCGCCGGCTACCCAGCCCCACGCATAAAGCAGAATACAAACACACCCTCCACAACTACCGTCAAGCTACCCTCAAAGCTAAACGAGACTTCTACTCATCTAGAATCCATGACTATCAGTTCAACCCCAGCGCCCTCTTTTCCTATGTTGCTGACCTTACAAAGCCCACCCACCCCACCCCCCATGAAATAAACACCAAGGAAAAATGTGAAGAGCTCGCAAAGTATTTCCACAACAAAATCTCTAACATTATCAAGCACTTCCACCCCAAACCCATCCCTACCCCTCTGCTCCCTAACCATAATGGCTTCATGCTGAAATCCCTGGACCTTACATCCACCTCAGAGATAGAGTCCATCCTAAAAAAGATAAAACCAAGCTCGCACATTGCAGACACCATCCCCGCGAAAACCCTCCTCTCCATTCCCACCACTATTGCTAAATCCCTGGCCGACATAATAAATTGCTCGCTGTCATCCGGCAAAGTCCCAGACCCCCTCAAAATAGCAGTTGTCAAGCCCCTCCTCAAAAAACCCAACCTCAACCCCTCTGACCCAGCAAACTTTCGACCTATTTCTAACCTGCCACTCCTCGCCAAAGTACTCGAGAAGGTAGTCAATTCTCAAATCTCTGACTTCCTCGAGGACCACCACATCCTACATCCATCCCAATTTGGCTTCCGCAAGGGTCGCAACACTGAAAATCTCCTGCTAGCAATCACCAACACCATCCTCATAGGCATGGGCCAAGGGAAATCTTTTCTCCTCGCTATCCTTGATATCTCAACAGCCTTCAACATGGTCAATCATCAAATCCTACTTTGCCTACTAGCAGAAATAGGTATCTCCGGCACAGCATTATCATGGTTCTCATCATACCTCTCCCACAGAGAATACCTAGTAAAATTCGGCAAAGCCGAATCAGCTCGCATTCCTCTCACGCAAGGTGTTCCCCAGGGGTCCTCACTCTCATCTACCCTCTTCAATATTTATATACTGCCCCTTTGCCACCTTCTCTCTGACCTAGGCTTGAACTCTTCCTGTATGCCGATGATGTGCAAATTCTCATCCCCATCCAAAATATGCTTAAAGAAACCCTCCATCTCTGGGATTCCTGTCTAACCTCCATCAACTCGCTATTATTCAACCTCCACCTTGCTCTAAATGCAGCTAAAACTGAGATACTCATTATATCTAATCAACCTGAACACACACCCCCCACCAACATCCCCTGCTCTTCCTCTTCCCTCTCCTCATCCCCTTCTGTGAGAGACCTGGGTATCGAACTGGACCAACACCTCAACTTCAAAGCTCATATTAAGTCCCTGCTAAAGGGGGGCTTTTACAAAGTCCACATTCTTAAAAAGCTTAAGCCATTGCTTCACACTCAAGATTTCCGCCTAGTCTTGCAGACCACCATCCTCTCCAAAGTGGACTACTGCAACTCCCTTCTCCTTGGCCTCCCAGATTTGACCATTAAACCTCTACAAATCTTACAGAAAGCCATGGCAAGAATCTTAACAGACACCCGTAGAAGAGACCACATCACCCCGATACTTAAGGACCTGCACTGGTTACCCATCTCCTTCCGTATACAGTATAAAACTCTTACCACCCTTCACAACCTGCTCTATAAAAACAACTCCTGGCTCAAGGATTCGCCTCATTTCCGTGTAACCAATCGTCCAACCAGATCCTCCCTTGCAGGTACCCTGCACACTCCCTCCCTCAAAATCGCTCATCTCACCACCACGACAGAAAGGGCCTTCACTATCGCAGGCCCTACCCTCTGGAACTCACTTCCCACCCTTCTCCGTCTTGAACCCTGCCTGGCCACCTTCAAAAAAGGCATCAAAACCTGGCTGTTCAGAAAGGCTTATCCTGATACTAGCCAAACCTAGACTCCCTCTCACGCTCCCACGCTCCCCCCTAGACTCCTCCCCCACCCACCCCTTCCCGCTCCACGCTTCCCTAAACCAAGCCGCTAAACCCTTTGCCAGCCCTCCCTCCCATCCTACTTTCCCCTTAACCTGTAGCAGTCTTACGAAATGTTGTAAATAAGTTACTCTCTGTATTTACAGTTGTTTTTTCTCTCTCTCGCGCTACCTGCATTTCTTTCTTTCCTCTCCTATCTCCCCTACCCTTCTCCCTTTTCTTGCCTGCTCCCATCCCTTGCCCCCTGTTCTTTGTAATTCCTCCTTCTTTGAGTTATTTGTAAACCGGCGTGATGTACCTTACGAACTTCGGTATATTAAAAGCTGTTAAATAATAAATAATAAATAAATAAATAAACTCTGGAATTTCTTGTCAGAGGATGTGGTTAGTGCAGTTAGTATAGCTGTGTTTAAAAAAGGATTGGATAAGTTCTTGGAGGAGAAGTCCATTAACTGCTATTAAGTTCACTTAGAGAATAGCCACTGCCATTAGCAATGGTAACATGGAATAGACTTAGTTTTTGGGTACTTGCCAGGTTCTTTTGGCCTGGATTGGCCACTGTTGGAAACAAGATGCTGGGCTTGATGGACCCTTGGTCTGACCCAATATGGCATTTTCTTATGTTCTTATGTTCTTATAGAGTGACAGCAATACTGCACAGGGTGCATGGCAGCTAGGCATATTGGTAACAAGACTTCTAAGGTTTTTTTAATCATATTGCCACTCTCATAGAAATTCTGGAAAGCCCAGCATAGGCAGATTGATTTTCAAAATGACCAACTTTTTCATCAACTCTGCCACCAACCTTGAATGATGAGGGCTCATAATGCCATCCACTGAGATGACATACTCACTGGGCATGCTCGTTAGTAGGCAGGAAAAATAATGCTGAGTCTCCTTGGCCAGGTCTGGCCAGACTATGGACTTGTGTGCCCAATATGCCAGTGGATCTGTGTCCATATTCTCTGATGTGATCTGTGAACTAGTATGTCACAGAAATTTCTGCTGGGTTCTGCTTTCTTGGGGTGGCCTAAGTCAAGAGAGATGGTTCTATGAGGCCAACATGGTTTTGGTGTATTGAGCTGAGGGAGGAAGTGGTAGCTGACAGAGTGCTACACAAGCTCATACTACTCTCTTGACTGGCATTCTCTCTTGCACTACATCCCCACTGTGTTTCTGCCTCTGGCCCTCCTACGCATGCAACCTAGCTACCAATATCTCTTTCATGTATGTGAGAAACTGGGTCTGGAGGGCGAGACTCCCTTTCACCCATGGATTATAAACTGTGGCAAGCATGTAAGTATTGTTTTCTGTCAGAAGTTTCAGTCTCATTTGTACCTGCTGCTACAAGGAGTCCGTAAACTGCAACACTTCTGCTTCTATTCCCTGTTGCTCATGGAAACGCTCTAACTTTTCCTCCAGAATATTTACCCAAGTTGGTGCTTCTGAAACTCAGATCCTCTGTGGTATCCCTAAAGGGCTTCAGGATTTGTATCACCTGCCTCATCACCACCCAATTATAATGCCCCTGAGGCTGGGTCCCCATGCCTGGGCCTCAGCCCAGGATCAGGCCCAGGCCTTAGAGCCCAGGCCTCGAAGCACTCCTCTTCTTTCTTCTTTTCTTTGGCTCTTGAAGCCAAATGACGCCATCCTTTGGGATCACACTGAAGTTAATTAACTCTGGTGCAACAGTGAGACCATTGACTGCAGCAGAGAAGATCAGAAAAAGCCCTTTTTTTAAACTGTCAGAGAGCTTCTGAAAAGAGATCCTTCTCTGCATAATGCAACAGAGCAAATGGCGTTTCTTTGCATGGGCGTAGACTTTTCGGTGGGAGGATGTCAGCATCACTTGATCCAGATGACATTTATAGGCTATTTAAAAAGACGCTTCACTGTGATTTGTCCTCTATCCAGTCTTCTTGCCAAATTTTTCCACCTCAGCTTTGAGACTGCTATATCACACAGGAAATGGTTGCTATAGTTACTGTTAGTTCCTGCCTGCTTGCTCAGCATAGCCATAGACTTGATTGGAAAACAAAATTTTTCATTTAAATTTGTAATGCACCCTCTATTCATTTTGGGGGTCCATGAATGAAACAAAAATGGTCTCATTTTTTGCATTTTACCCATTTGTTTCAAATGAATACACATCCCTAGTGGACAATTTTGGTCACACCTATCTGGCAGATCCCAAAAAGTAGATCCATTTATTGTTGCTCACTCTCAAAGATAAATTGAGGCTTTCCATAATATACCTGGCTAGTAATATTTTCTAGACTTTTTCTCCAGGAACTTGTCTAAACTCCTTTTATGTACAACCCAGGAGATTCACTGCAGCCACACATATTCCATGGTCCTCAAGCTTCTTTGAGCAGAGTAAAGCATGAGCAGTGCAGCAAGTAAGCTGGTAGTCAGAAACTGTATACTGGTAAGACATTTTCTGCCAGTACGCTTTTATGGAAAGACAGAGAGACTGGGTCTACCCCCTCTTCCTCAGGCATCCTGCAGGAAACAGGAGGGAAGGGGATAGTAAAGGAACAGAGCAATTGTTATCTTCTTTGTTGTATGCTCTCCAACAAAGGCATAGCTAGAATTTTTGAGGGGACCCAGTCCCTCTTCCCTGCCCCTACCCCTTATTCCATCCTATGCGATTCTTCAAGGCAGTAGCTACATAGCCCTTTCAATTTCTGGCAGCACTCTGTCTTCTGTCTCTTCAGTCTCTGCCTCTGCTGTTTTTCACTCGTTCTTCCTCATTAAGGCAGCTACAATAATAAATCTGTCAGAATGCTAAAGAGAAATTGTATAAATAGCTTTCCACCCAGCTTAGGCATTCCAAAACTGTCAATAGATTGAGAGGAAGGGGCTAATTACCTGCCAAAAGTAAACAGAAAGACTGATGACCTCAAATTTTTACATGTTTAGCCCAAGGGCCCTAGTGTTTTTCCTTCATGTTATCCCTCTTAAAGCAGCAGAGGATCATGCAGTGGCAGTGATTTCAGTGCCTCCAGGCATCTATCTTTAAGGGATGATTCAGATAGGACATGACCCTCCTGCTAGGGATTGGAGCTTGAGCTAAAAGTGAGGGGGCACAGGCCCCTGAGGCCCATCCTTGACTGTGCCCCTGTTCTCCAGTCTCATCCCCTCCCCTCATGTTTCCATAGCCCTCATGACTTTAAAAAGCTGTTACAGATATTCCTGGATATGGGAAGAAAAGCAAACTACAGGATAAGGCTTGATTGACTACCCATCCCTCAGTGATAATTCAGCTTTCCATGAAGCAGCCACTTACAATATGAAGACAGTAGGACACAGCTCTGAAAGGAGTTGTTTGCATAATTCACACTGAGCTAGCAATTACTCCAAGGACAAACTGAGCCCTTTCATATTATAGAGTTATATGCTTAAGTTTCACTATCCAGAATTATCTTTGCAATTTATAGTGTGTGGAAACAGTCATTTCTGATTCATGTATATCTAGCATTTATACTGAGTTTTACTATACTGATTCTGTAAAATTTACAGTTTACAATTGGCCACTAAGAAGGCATAGGGGAAACAAATGCTGAAAAGAACCAAGTATACCTAGATGACTTCAGGTGCACTGGAAGCACACTCAAATTTCCTCAGGGCTGGCTTTAACTTGTGCGTGCTCATTCAATTGCCTTCTCTCCCTGTGCCCTACCTCTCCATTCACTTCTCCTCAGAGGCCCCCTGCTGTCCTCTATATGGTTATCAGCCCAACAACAGCAGCAGTAACTTCAGTAAAGAAAATTCAGCATGGAACATGCCAGTCCTGGCATACTTGGAGGTCCTGCAATAGACTGCCTTGCTTGTAGATTTCTATGGTAACCTGAAACCCATGCAGGAGGAGGGGAGGGGAGGGGCATGTTAGGCCTCCAAGCGTGAGGGCTAGTAGGCCCTGAGTTAAATTTCCTTTCCCAAAGTTGTTGCTGTTGTTGAGTTGACACTGGCAAGACAGAGGTATGGCTGCAAGCCTATATTGGTGGTAATATGGTGGTGGTAATACTTTGGTGCCTATGAAAGTTTGGTGCTAGAGGCAGTTGCATCAATTTCCTATGCTTAAATCTGGGCCTGAATTTATTGGTGCTGCTCTTTACTGTCTGTCTCTAAAGAAACTGAAGATTGGCTAAAATCCACCTATCTACACCCAGGTCACTGCCCAGGGGAATGACTCCTCTGCCAGTCCAGGTGAAGAAAGATCATCTGTGGCTATGGGTGCATCCTCTGTAGGGCCAAAACTACCACCGATGCTCACCTTCCTCAGGGCTAGGCCAATCTTGGGGGATGAGGGGAAAAGGCTGCTCGTCCAGGGGTTTGTAATACCACTGTTCTTCCTCTAGGCCCCCTAGTCTTGGGAATGGGAGAGATGCAGCAGGGGCTATAATCAGAGGAAACACTCACTTAGGTCAACCCAAACAGGCTAATCTAGTCCTAGTTTTGCCCCATTGCATGCATGGTGCAGTATTCCCTACTGTTCTTAGATTCTACCAGAACTGCAACTCTTAGAATGTAGGGGGCAAAAGCAGGACTTGATCAGCATGTTTGGGTTGACTTGGGTGAGGTCACAATCCTTAAAGTGGTTGGGGAGGGGGCAGGAAAAATTTCTAGGTTTGGTTTGTCAAGAGGGTTGCCAACTGCCTGATTTGGGACTGTACAGTCTGGTTCACTTTCCTTTTTGTACAATTTCCAGTTACAACAGTAACCAGTCACTGTAATGTCCAGTTGAGATATAACCTGTGATGGAGGAATTCTGTGTCACTGCACGGTGTTGCCAATCAAAGCCCATGTGACTCCAGTGTCAGTTTACACACCTGTTCTGTGACACTTTTTCAGATAGCCCATGAAGCCCCAGAAGAACAATAGAAAGAGTCATGTGCAGCAGCTGTGTTTGGATGGAGTCATTGCCACTGCCTTCCCCTGCAGGATCTGGAGAGGACAGACCAAGGTAGGAGTGGTGGAACAGCAGGTTTTGCGAATGGTAATGGATTTATTTTTCCAGTATTGCTCTGCAGAGTCTGGTTTCTTGAGATTTCTAGGGATGTGAATCGTTTTAGGACGATTAAAATTATCGTCCGATAATTTTAATATCGTCTTAAACCGTTATGGAACACAATACAATAGAGATTCTAACGATTTATCGTTATAAATCGTTAGAATCGTGAGCCGGCACACTAAAACCCCCTAAAACCCACCCCCGACCCTTTAAATTAAATCCCCCACCCTCCCGAACCCCCCCCCAAATGACTTAAATAACCTGCGGGTCCAGCGGCGGTCCGGAACGGCAGCGGTCCGGAACGGGCTCCTGCTCCTGAATCTTGTTGTCTTCAGCCGGCGCCATTTTCCAAAATGGCGCCGAAAAATGGCGGCGGCCATAGACAAACACGATTGAACGGCAGGAGGTCCTTCCGGACCCCCGCTGGACTTTTGGCAAGTCTCGTGGGGGTCAGGAGGCCCCCCACAAGCTGGCCAAAAGTTCCTGGAAGTCCAGCGGGGGTCAGGGAGCGATTTCCCGCCGCGAATCGTTTTCGTACGGAAAATGGCGCCGGCAGGAGATCGACTGCAGGAGGTTGTTCAGCGAGGCGCCGGAACCCTCGCTGAACGACCTCCTGCAGTCGATCTCCTGCCGGCGCCATTTTCCGTACGAAAACGATTTGCGGCGGGAAATCGCTCCCTGACCCCCGCTGGACCTCCAGGAAATTTTGGCCAGCTTGTGGGGGGCCTCCTGACCCCCACGAGACTTGCCAAAAGTCCAGCGGGGGTCCGGAAGGACCTCCTGCCGTCCAATCGTGTTCGTCTATGGCCGCCGCCATTTTTCGGCGCCATTTTGGAAAATGGCGCCGGCTGAAGACAACAAGATTCAGGAGCAGGAGCCCGTTCCGGACCGCTGCCGTTCCGGACCGCTGCTGGACCCGCAGGTTATTTAAGTCATTTGGGGGGGGTTCGGGAGGGTGGGGGATTTAATTTAAAGGGTCGGGGGTGGGTTTTAGGGGGTTTTAATGTGCCGGTTTTGCGATTTTTAGATTTTTCACGATTTTTCACGATTTTTCACGATATTTTACCCCCCCCAAACGGCAACAATACGATTCCCTCCCCCTCCCAGCCGAAATCGATCGTTAAGACGATCGAGGACACGATTCACATCCCTAGAGATTTCCATTTAATTTTTTGTCTGCACATTTTTATTTATATTTCATTTCCCTTATTCGATATCTGATTGTAGAAAGTAGACAGAATCGTCAGTACCAAAGAGTTAGAAGAGTCAGAGTATTTGTTCCACTATGGAATTCTCTTCACCTGAATAATTGAAGGACTAATGAGTCAGAGTTTTGGATTTTATTAACTTTAAAAGAGGAAATGAATCAATTAGATGGGTGCCCAATACTTTTGCATTTGCCATATTCACTGTTGTATTATTTGTAATCTGTTAAAATTAGCAAATAAATAGTTATTTTTAATTTTCTTTTTTCATGATTACATATTAACACAAGAATCCCTTGTACTAGAAATACAGATTGTGAAATAAAGTAATAAATAATGCTAAAGTAATACATGAGGCAAATGATTAATACATCCTCACAATCTTATAATAGAAAGAAAATAAGCGAGAGGGAGGACCAAGGAAGAAAAGAACGAATTCACATCTATGGATAATAAAGAAAAAGAAATAATGAGAAAACAACTGCTGCTATATAACAAATTAGCTGATTCATAAAGAGAATAGCTTCTAGATGTGTGAATCCAGGAATATCTGAAGTTGTGAAGGTTTAAAAAATACATGCTTTATCAAATACTTACAAGGATAACGCAAAGTAAATTGAGCTCCCTTTAACAAAACCTCAGATCTCATAGATAGAAATCTTTTCCTACAGGCTTGGGTCACTCTACAAATGTCGAGGTAAATCCACAATTTCTGACCATAGAACACAAGTAATCTATTACAAAGAAAAAAACCTAAACACATTATTTCTATTGGTCAAAAAGGCAAAAGATACCAAAAGTGTCCTCTTTTGGTAATCTCCTTCTCTTGTGATGACTCAAGAATAGTTGTCAAAACTGGTGATAATAAATCTTGTTGCTGATTTCCATCAGCTGCATCCTTTCTTTGAGGCAAATAATGGGCTGGATTTTAAAAAGGTTACACGTGCCGGGCCTAAAGCCCTGGGATGCGTGTATGTCCCGGGGCTTTACAAAAGGGGCGGTCTGGAGGCAGGGCGGAGGCGGGGTGGGGTGGGGCCAGAGGCCTCCGACAGAGTGGCCATTGCTGCTATGTCGGAGGATTGTGGGCTGGACGGGGGGGGGGGGGGGGGGGGGGGGGGGGTTTAGAGTAGGGCTGGGGGGGAAAAGTTAGGGGAAGTGGTGGGAAGGTCAGATTAGGGAGAAGGGAAGGATGGGGGGGGTAGAGTAGGGCTGGGGGGGGGGGGGAAGTTAGGGTAAGTGGTGGGAAGGTCAGGTTAAGGAGAAGGAAAGTTCCCTTCCAGGCTGCTCCGATTTCGGAATGGCCTGGGAGGAAACGGGGGAAGGCAGCACGGCTTGGCGCACACAAGGTGCACAATTGTGCACCCCTTGAGCACGCCAACCCCTGATTTTATAACTTGCGCGAGCCTGCGCGCGCAAGTTATAAAGTCGGGTGTTCATGTGCGTGCGACAGGTAGCGCGCGCACATGTACGCCCACGCACACCTTTTTAAAATCTACCCCAATATGCTTTAGTAATAACAGGCATAGTCGCAGCAGGAATCTTAAGAACTTGAGATATATAATTCTTAAAAAGTTCTAAGGGAGAAATCAAATTTATATAAGGAAAGTTAAGAATTCTAAGATTGAGACTTCTCAAAGAATTTTCAATATTTTCAAGCTTCTTGGAATAAATCAACTTAGATTGAACCAAACCAGATTGAATGTTTTTAATAGAGGCAATTCATGAGTCTAAAGCTTCCATTTTGGCTTCATAATTAGAAACTTGTTTTTCAATAGCCAAAATTATGTGGTTAGTGTCCAAAGATATTTTAGTTAACGATGAAATACAGGCTTCAAGGGAGACCAAGCCATTCCACACTGCATCCAATGTAATTACAGCAGGTTTAAACAACACTGATTTCACAACCATTGTCTCCTCCCACATTTAAAAAATGGTGCTGATGTTGTGGCCTGAATCAGGGGACCCATTGCTCCAGGAACACCCACAGAAGAGGAGCATTCCACATCGGCAGGATCCAAGTCTGCTGAGATGGCAGAGGGACAGGGGCCTCCAATCTCTTTCGCAGATGTCCCCTCTGGCACCGTGATTCCTGGACTTACCCCAGGGAGAATTGACAGGAGTTCCGAACATTCCAGTTGTGCCCGGTTAGGGGGAGATGGAGTAGTCGGCGCTCCAGGGCTTAAAGAAGTTTCCTCAGCCAGCAGGGTCGACGCCCACTCCTCGGAGAATCCCACAGCGGCCATCACAACTGGAGTAGAAGTCGGCATTAAAGAACCCTTCAATCCGCTGATGAAGAAGAGTTATTGAAAATCTCCCTATTCTTAGCCTTATGCTTGATATGTGGCATGGTAGGAGAAGATAATACAAAGATAAACCAGTGGTAAAAGTCCGAAGTGGGAGAGGATCTTCTGCTGTTTCATGCACGGCAGCCAACTTGGCCAACCAGAAAATAAATAGTATTTTTGCTTAATTTTGCATCATGCAAAGGTTGTGTCAGTTCTCTTCATTTTGAGATTAATTGAAACATTCAGTTTGACCAGAAGTGGCTAAACCTTTCCACACAACTGTATGAAGAGTTGCTTCTAGATTGCTTTTATTCCCACTAACAAATTGCACCCAGGTTTGGGGTTGGCACAGATGCCCAGTTTATTTAAAAAATTGTGTGAACAACAACATTACTTCTGTAACTATGGTTAGCAATATGTTATATTTTATGATGGAGAGGTGATCTTTAACATACAAACTTCTGATCTGAGTTTATCTGTGTTCAATTGATTTATAATGTTTCTATAGAGCAGTTTAACGCATTTTTAATTGTTGCATTTCTGGCATAGAAACACAGAAACATAGAAATGACGACAGAAAAGGACCAATAGTCCATCCAGTTTGCCCAGCAAGCTTCCCAAGGTAGTACCTGCTGCACCGTGCAGGTTACCCCCATGTATCAGTCAATTTTACTTGACTTGCTTTCTTATGGACTTGGTCGTAAAAGCAGTCCTGTGTTTTTTCCTTAATGTCTGTGCATCAGTACCCCAGACTGTAAAAAAGTCATGGCTCATGTTGGTTGTCTCTGAATCCAAATTTCTCTTTCCTTTCACCCCACACCCCCTCCTTCAAATCAGAGAGCAATGTTGCAGTTACATCAAAAGCATCCAGGTTTTTTGATTAAGGGTAGTATTCCCATGCCTTCTACTAAGGGTAGTAACTGCTGCTCTGAGCTGGTTACCCCCCCCCCCCCATGCTTATCAGTTCTTAAGACCATAAAAGTTGGGGCCCTCATTGTTTGCTGTCTAAATCCAGTTTCCCTTTTTCCCTGCCGTTGAAGCAGCGGGCAATGTTGGAGTTGCATCAAAAGCATCAAGGCTTATTGGTTAAGGCTATTAACCGCTGCACCAACAAGTTACCCCCATGAATGCTTTTGTTTCCTTTAGGGCTTGGCTGTAGAAGCACTCCTGTGCTTTTTCCCTTATGTCCGTGGAACGGTTTCCCAGACCATGAAAGTCAGGGCCCTTGCTTGCTGTCTGAATCCAATTACTATTTTCCGTCTGCTGTCTAAGCGAGGAGCAATGTTACAGTTACATTAAAATCATCAAAGCATAGTTGTTAAGGGTAGTAATCTCCATGCCTTATGCTTCTTTGCTTCCCTGACTCCATGGGGTAACAGATGGCTGTGACCACTACTGCTCACCTCCTTCTTTGCTTCCCTAACTCCATAGGGTAGATTGGCAGCCTCTGCTAGCTACCAATGACCTGCCTACTGCTTCCAGACCTCCCGGGTTGGCACGGATGCCGCCAACCGCCATCTTGCCATCAGGTCCCTCTAGGCGCGTGCACGCGCAACGGGCCAGTCTTATCCATGTCATGGTGGGAATCTTGGGGGCATCCCCTCCAGATGACATCATTCCCTTTGGATATTTAAACCTGTTGGCCCTGCTCTAAGACAATTTGGGAAAGAGTCATCCTTACTAATTCCGCCTTGCTTCCTAAGGACCCTGCGTTCCAGTTTCGGTTCCGACGTGGACGTCTCAGGTACCCGCTCCTCGGGGGCCTCTCTCTTGTCCTGGCTATCTGCTCCTCGGAGGGTCTGATGCCTGGAACTCTGCCTGCCCTATTCCCCGTGCTTCCCTGGAACCAACATTGCTCTTTTGTGAGTACTCTGCCTTGTGGATCACTTTCTACTCTACCAAGTGCCTCTCTGGCGTACCCCTCTCTGTGGGCCATTGCCATCTCTACAGAGGACTCCTTCAGAGGTACCCACGCTATGGACCATTACCACGCTATTGAGGACCTCCCAGGCGCACCCTGCCTTGCGGGCCGCTACCAGCTCTATCGAGGACCCTCACTATTATACTCCGCTCTGCGGGCCATTGCCACCTCCACTTAGGGCCTCAACTGTGCACTTTACTCTACGGACCGCTGTCATCTCTACAGAGGACCTCACCAGCATACCCTACTCTGCGGGTTATTATCATCTCTACCGAGGACACTACTGGTGTACCCCGCCCTTTGGACCACTACCATCTCTACCAAGACCTCTTCGGTGTATCCCACCTCACAGGCCACTACCTTCTCTACAAGAGACCTCTTCGGTGTACCCGCTCCATGGACGTCTACCAACGCTATGGAGGTATTCCCTCTGAACATTCCCTATTCCACCAACCCTGTTTCTCTGGGTCTGTGTGACCTCCTCTCTGGCACCCCCGCTCCACGGGTAGTGATTCTATCTCTTTAATAAAGACTGTATATTGCTTCCATGTCTATCCCCAGCTGAGACCTCATCTCCCGACAGTGAGGCTCATGGGGGCTCCTCCCCGTGGGCGGTACCACCTCTCACTTTGGCCCAGGGTTCACATACTAACTGATATTTACAGAATCCTAACACTGCTAAGTTAATAACCACCATACCAGCAAGTTACTCCCCTGCACACATATCTAATGTCCGTCCTCTATCCTTTAGAGATCCACATTGTTTATCCCATGCTCCTTTAAAATCTTTGACTGTTTTCTTCTTCACCACCTCTTCCAGAAGGGCATTCCAGGGCTCCACCACCCTCTCCGTGAAGAAATATTTCCTGATGTTCGTTCTGAGTCGTATCCCCTGGAGTTTCATTTTGTGACCCCTAGTTCTATTGTTTTCTTTCAAATGGAAAAGATTCGCAGTCTAAACATCACTGAAACATTTATGTATCTGAAGGTCTGTATTGTATCTTCCCTGCACCTTCTCTCTTCCAGGGTATACATATTCAGATCCTTCAGCCTCTCTTCATAGGTCTTCTGATACAGACCGCACACCATTTTGGTTGCCCTTCTCTTGACCGCCTCCATCCTGTCTCTATCCTTTTTGAGATATGGTCTCCAGAATTGAACACAATACTCCAGGTGAGGATTCACCAAGGACCTGTACAAGGACATTATCACCTCCTTTTTCTTACTGGTTAATCCTCTCTCTATGCAGGTCAGCATTCTTCTACCTTTAGCTATTACCTTGTCACAGTAATTCACCATCATCAGATCCCCAGACATTATCACCCCAAGATCTCTCTCTTTGTCTGTGCACATCAGTCTTTCAATCCCCATTACGTACAACTCTTTTAGATTACTTCATCCCAGATGCATGAGATTGCACTTTTTGGCATTGAATCCCAGCTGCCAAATCTTTGACCACTCTTTCAGCTTTCTTAAATCACTTTTCATTCTCTCTATTTCTTCAGGCATGTCCACTCTGTTGTAGATCTTAGTATCATCCTCAAAGAGACATACTTTACCTTCTATCCCGTCCTTTATGTCGCTCACAAAGATATTGAATAGATCCAGTCCCAACACCAATCCCTATTGCACTCCCCTTAACACAGCTCTCTCTTCAGAGTAGGTTCCATTTACCATTACACACTGTCTCCTATTGGTCAACCAGTTTATAATACACGACACCCCTTTCTCGCTCACTCCCAAGTTTCTCATTTTATTCACAAGCCTCCTATGCAGGACTGTATCAAAAGCTTTGCTGAAATCCAAGTAGATCGCATCGAGCGCTCTTCTTCGATCCAATTCTCAAGACACCTAATCAAAAAAATCTATCAGATTTGTCTGACAGGACCTTCCCCTAGTGAATTCATGCTGCCTTGGGTCCAGCAACCCACCAGATTGTAGATAGCTCATTATCCTTACCTTCAGCAGAGTCTCCATTCATTTTCCCACCCCTGAGATGAGGCTCACTGGCCTGTAGTTTTCAGCCTCCTCCCTGCTACCACTCTTGTGAAGTGGGACCATCATCGCTCTTCTCCAATCCCACGGCACTGCTCCCATTAATTTAAAGAATTAGATGTGTATATTCATTCAGCTAGACTTCATTTTTTTGCACATAACATTTTATATGACTTACATCAGTAATTTTCAATGTGAAATTGAGCCATGAGATATTTGAAAATTCTATTTTTCATCTATCTAAATATTGACTTAGAATAATAACTACAGAACTATGAACATTTAGTCTACATGTACATTCAGCATTCTTTTATTAACTAGCTTTTACAAAGCAGGAAATACTACAAATGCATCATTTCTCTCCTGAGATCTTAGAAACTTGTTGACCCATATTAGTCTCTTTATATGCTTCAGGAGAACTCTGTTTAGTGATCATTTTCTCTTTCCTCTCTCTGATTGATGCAGCAACCAGCTCTCCAACAACCCGGATGTCAGCTTTTTGTAACACAGGATGCCCAAGCACTGTAAAAAAACAAAACAAAAACCAAGCACATTTAGTAACAGCTTTGCATTTCAATAAACCCAGTGGTGGCCATTGTCATTCCTGGTGGTCGCAATATTGCCAAAATCAGCATGATGCACTAAAAATGAGTCACTCCAAATTGATGTCTAATCCCCAAGCCTAGGGATTTGCAATTTCTTTTAATATTTGTAATCTAGTTCAAAAATTGTGATTTTATACGAAAGTTGTTGGATCATGGATCGAACTGGAAGAACATAACGTTTTGCTTGTATTTTAAAAGTTGAACTTTGACAATAAAATGAAGCCTTTTGGATTTAATAAAGTAAATTTATATGAAGGAAGTACCAATAAAAACAAGGAACCTTTTGAAAAAGCCAAAAAGACTGAAGACAAAAATGATGACTTTCTGGCATTTGTATTTAGAAACATGGACACATAGATTATGATGGAATATAAAGAGTGCAAGGCTAATCTCACTTGCATAGTTTATTTTCCTGTTACAATACTGAAGATCCAACTTGATCTCCAGCTTTACCCTCACATCCCTGCAGCTGAGGATCCTATGTGCTTAAGATATGCTTTCTTGCAGTATAGCAGTAGAGGTCCCCAGTACTTATATTCTCTACATAACTGGCTTGAATTTTTTAATTATTTTCATCTATACTATGACTATGGCATAAGCTTTGATAAATCAGCCTCCAAAATATAGATAGTAACAGGAGTGGTTCAAGGACTGCAGAAGTTCAATTGGCAATCAATAATCAGTATGAGGTCCATATTCAGTCACTGTCTGGATACCAAAGTTAGTCAGATAAGCTTATCCGGCTACTTTTGGAGGAATATTCAATAGTGCAGCTGGCTATCTTAATGTTAGCCAGCTAACTTTAACTGGTTAACTTTAGGACATATCTATGGACTGACCAGACATAGCCAGATAAGTTATCTGAATATCGGAGTTAGCCAGATAACTTAGCTGGCTAGCATAACGCCTCCTCAAAATGCCCCCAGAACACACCTAAGTTATTTGATTACATTTTAGTTAGATAATAAGATAACCAGCTAAAATATAGCCAGCTAAGTGCCCAAATATTAATTTCGCCAGATAACTTCTGAATTATCCGTCTAAATGCTTCTGAATATGGACCTCAACCAGTATTACAAAGAAAGCATTATAAGACAGTAAAGTAGACCAGTTATCAGGAGGATGTTATTTCCTAATCATTAAGAATCCCATGATGGCATGCAAGAACATAAGAACATGCCATGCTGGGTCAGACCAAGGGTCCATCAAGTTCAGCATCCTGTTTCCAACAGTGGCCAATCCAGGCCATAAGAACCTGGCAAGAACCCAAAAACTAAGTCTATTCTAGAGATGTGAATCGTGTCCTCGATCGTCTTAACGATCGATTTCGGCTGGGAGGGGGAGGGAATCGTATTGTTGCCGTTTGGGTGTTTAAAGTATCGTGAAAATCGTGAAAATCGTGAGCCGGCACACTAAAACCCCCTAAAACCCACCCCGACCCTTTAAATTAAATCCCCCACCCTCCCGAACCCCTCCCCCAATGCCTTAAATTACCTGGGGGTCCAGCGGCGGTCCGGAACGGCAGCGGTCCGGAACGGCCTCCTGCAATTGAATCGTGTTGTCTTCAGCCGGTGCCATTTTTCAAAATGGCGGCGCAAAATGGCGGCGGCCATAGACCAACACGATTTGACTGCAGGAGGTCGTTCCGGACCCCCGCTGGACTTTTGGCAAGTCTTGTGGGGGTCAGGAGGCCCCCCCAAGCTGGCCAAAAGTCCCTGGGGGTCCAGCGGGGGTCCGGAAAACGATCTCCTCCTGCGAATCGTTTTCCGTACGGAAAATGGCGCCTGCAGATCGACTGCAGGAGGTCGTTCAGCTTATTTTGCCATTTTGAGAACCCCAAATTATTTTCCTGATTGTGCCAGGTAATCCAGCAAGGATAGCATAAGTATTAAATCTTTTGGGTGGCTGGATCCAGCACTGTTCACCAACAATAGTGCCAAAGTGCAGTGCTGCATTATTTTTCTAGTTACATCCTGCTTAATGGCTATATAGTGAGCATACCTAGGGCTCATACACTCACAGAACAGAAAGTAGTAGTAATTGCAAGTTATTTATTTATTTATTTATTTATTTATATTCTTTTCTATACCGAAGTATAGCAGAAAGCCTTCACTCCGGTTTACAGTTGAACAACTTCATAAATGGAAACGGTTTTTTTATAACATATCAACCAAACCATTAAACCATTAAACAGGATTAACATAAACATTCAACATTATAATCATAATTGATCTTTCAGTTAAATATAAAGTGTAGAAAAATGGACCACATGTCAGAAGAAGCCATTCCTCAGCAGTTATGATATAATATGAACACTACTAGTGTCCATAATACCATCAGTGCAAGAACTGACACAGTATAATGGGTTAGGAATTAGAAGCATGCTATTTTACAAACCCCCCCCCCAAAAAAAAAACAAACCAAAAACATAGAATGACACTAGCAGCAGAAACACCAGTATTAGGATAACTATAATAGTAGACTAGTAACTAGGAGCATCCCATTTCTCAACAGTGTCATAGTATGAGCAGCTGTGCTGGTATAATTATCAACAGTACCAATATCGTTACTTTACTGTGGGAAACCATAGCAGGCTGAGCTCTGCCATTTCAGCATAAGAAGTAAAATGTACCAGCATTTTGCTAAGGTCTTCAAAGCATGTTAAGTACAGCTTAGAAGGAGATTTTGGGTGGCCACATGGAGTTTGGACTTGTCTGAATGTAATACCTATTGTACATGCTTGCATTGAATTGGTGCCTGGAATAAAGACAGCTTTGCTGCAAGTGCCTGTCTGTATGCCAGAGCTTTCCAAACTGTGTGTCGGGACACGTTAGTGTGTCGCCTGCAGTGTGCAGGTGTGTCGCGCAAGCCCGGTCAACTCTGATGCGAGTTTGGGCTTTTTTTTTTTCTAGAGATTCACTTTTTTTTTTCAGTTTATGGGTTGCTTATTATTGGGTGATTTTTGCTGTCAATCGCGTTTTTTGGGGGGGCTTGGTGGGTGAAACGAGCCCAGCCATCCTTGCATTGGCTGCTGCTGCCGATGAGGCCTGGCCATGAGGAGTACTGACTGCAAGCAGCAGTGTCTGGTGATCATGGAAGGGAGTGAAGCACTTAAACTGGCAACAATCAAAAAGACGAGGTACATGAGTGTGGGGGCCAGACATGTGCTGGGGGGAGAGAGATGAGTGAGTGGGGGGCAAACGTGCTGGGGGACAGACATGTGCTTGAGGGGGAGAGATATGAGTGTGTGGGGGCCAGACATGTGCTGGGGGGGAGGAGAGAGATGAGGGTGTGGGGGACAGACAATTTGTTTTATTATTGTTTCTCATAAATTATAACAACATGAATCTTGGAATATATATTTTTAATATAAATTTAAGGTTTTCATGAGATAGGTTGTGTCGTGAAACATTTTATTTATGTATATATTTAAGGAAACATACATAAATTGTCGAAATATGTTTCGTTCGTTTAACCTTTAACCTCTGGTTTACTAGTAGACTGAATTACCGTGTCGTGAAATTATGTTTGTCTAAAAAGTGTGTCACCAACATGAAAAGTTTGGAAAGCTCTGCTGTATGCAGTGTTTCCAGGAATCTGGCAGCAGTTCAAAACAGGGTGCAAGTGTTGTCCTATCACAAGATACAAAAGCAACTGCAGCAGCAACAAAATCAGGTCAAATTTGTCTATATTTGGGTAGGATGTAATTTTTATGGTCACTAAGAATAATGTCAGCTAGCAGAACTGCTAAATGTTCTCACTGAACAGAAACTAGTTGTTGGAGAACTTGAAGCAATGTAGAACCTCTTTTTTGTATTTTTCCTTTTAAAATAACCACTAAAAATGATTACTAGGCAATCTTAACACCCCACTCCCCACCACCACCGCACTCCAATGTCTTACAAGCAAACTTTGTACTAATCTAAACAACGTTTGGTCTCCTAGGTCATTATGGCCTTGCCCTGGTCGGTTTCTGGGGACTTGTTAGCTGCTGGTACCAACCTGGTTTAGTGGCCTGCTATGTCATTCAAGACAACTTTTTAAAATAGGGAAGAACTTAACATCAGCCATGTTAGAGGAACTATTAACCAGAATACAGTTTTAAGTTGTTAGGATTTTGCCAGCCATTTTATTTATATTCTGTTTTTTTAGCACTTCAGAGCGGATTGCGTTCAGCTACTGTAGTTATTTCTCTGCCCCCAAAGGGCTCACAATCTAAGGGGGTTATTTTCCAAGCTGTGTTATGAGCGTTTTGCATGCAAAAAGCACCATAACACATGGTGCAATGCTTGAGTGGGCTGGCTTCACAAGTTGCAAAGCCATATTGCAGCTAATAACTACACCTTTTTCATTAAGGTGTACAATATGGCTTTATTACACTTTGCAATGTTAGGGGAGAGAGAGAAAGAGAGAACAACTAGCTATAAGGCCTGTCTAGTAGTTAGGTATTTATACCTCTATGGGAGGCCCACCTAGTTACTCGAGGTGAGGTTTAGGTATTAGTGTAGGTGTTAGGGGCCACTTTGACATTCAGAGTGAGACATACGAACAGAACAGTGCACTCTTGTGAAGATTTGATGTCCTTCAGAGTGAGGAAAATGGCCGAAAGATTAGATTTGTACAATGTTCTCTCAACCTAGTTTAATGTTACCCAGGAGGAGATGTCGTCAATGCCGAGATGTTGTCGATGCTGGACGGTCACCGGCCAGTGTTGGTACTGGCGTTAAGTTGACGGTGCCGGTTTTGACGACGTCGATGCAATGGACGGCGTCGGGGTTTGAGCACAGAAGAGATGTTCCATCTTCTCCATTCTAGCTTTGCAACCTTTAGGTGTCAAAAGGGCACATTTGGTGCAGGTCAAAACATTGTGCTCTCATCCAAGACACATTACACAGACTTTATGGGGGTCTGTAATGGACATGGTGCGATTACAGTCTGGGCACCGACGGAACCCCGATGCCATGACCATGGAAAAAAATTGAGCTGCGGTACGGTCATCGGCCAGTAGGCCACGAGGGCCAAACTCGACAGTAATCGACAGAAACACTGATAAAAACTTACCGGAGTACCACGGCTTGATAAAGTTAGAGGAGGGACCCCTGTGGGGCAAATTAACTTTTAGTAATTCTGTGAGGAAAATTCCTTTCAGGAATCTCTGTAGAGCTCCTTAACCGCGAGCCTAGTGCTGCGCGGAAAAAAGAAGACTGAAAGGGGACCCCTGCTAGCTGCTGGGTTAGTGCCATCCTGGGCATGCCCAATAGTGGCCAGTCAAAGTTCTGGAAACTTGACAGATGTTTTCCGTGATTGGGCTCCATCCTGTGATGTCACCCATATGTGAGGACTACCATCCTGCTTGTCCTGTGAGAAAATACTTTTCAAAGGGATTTATTTTCATTTTGTTTTTATGGAAAAATCTTTTTATCATTATTGAAACAATCAGAACAAATGAAACATGGGCATTCCATGACATTTTTCACTTTGTTTAAAAATGAAATCACATCACTAACTACCAGTAGAATCAGGCTGAATGTTTTAAACCTGTTCTATTAGTGATAAAATTCATCTAAATTGAGATATCTAGCTGACCACTTGGTACAACAGGAGCCAACTAGAACACTGAGGGGCTTGCAGTCTTTGCAAGTCACAAGAGTAGCATGCACAGAATGTGTAGTTTTTATTTATTTATTATTTTTATATACCAACATTTGATCTCAATTGAGACATCACACTGGCTTACATTCAGGTACTGTAGGTACTTCTCTATCCCCAGAGGGCTTACAATCTAAGTTTTTGTAACTAAGGCAATGGAGGGTAAAGTGACTTGCACAAGGTCACAAGGAGCAACAGCAGGACTTGAACCCTGGTCTCCTGGTTCATAGTCAACTGCTCTAACCACTAGGCTACTCCTCCTCCCTTTTACATGCTGTGTCCAGAATTATGGAACCTGGTGCCACAGGACCCACTGGTCATTTATATAGGGGGAAATTCTCTGACATTTAGGAAAATATTGAAGGCCTGGTTCTTCCAGCAAGAGTTTAATTAAACATCTTTAGCTCAGGAGCTGTGTCAATTATATCAACAGTGCATCCAATGACTGAGCAGTAGGACCAGCTGTTATGATTTTTATAATTATTTCTTTACGGATTTTAAATCACATTTACAAAATATGATAGAAGTTAAGAAAAGGAAACAAATCAATTCCAATAATTGCAAATAACCACATCAAATCATATATAGTACTCATTAGATTGAAGTTGCTAAAAATAAGAAAACAAAAATTAGCTCAACCGGCTAAGCAATACCTGATGTCCAGTAACATCAAGAGGATTTATCCAAAGAAAAGTTTCTAAGTGCATTGGGTCTACAAAGACACATTTGCTGTTCTAATATGTAATTATGCACTTACAGGGACATTTTAAATAGAAGAAGGTTCCTAGGGATAAGACACGAGATTTTAATTGAAGAAACTGCTTCCTCAATTTGCATCTCCCTAGAGACATCTGAGAATTGCTGAATCCTTTGCCCACAAAGTAAGGAATCCTTATATTTAAAATATTGTCTAAAGGAAACCTCCCTATCATTAGGATAAAAGAGACAATAAACATAGATTGAGTAGAAATATTGTCATCTGAGGTTTGCAAAAATGGAGAAAGATCCAAGCCAGAGAAAGATGCCAGAACATCTGTTCCACCTTCCTCTTTGCCTGGAATTTTCTTCTTATCTGGAATATAGTAACAACTGGACAAATATGAATTTCTTCTCAGGTAAAAAGTGAAGTATTTCAACCACATATTTCTTAAAGAGTTCCTCACCAGAAATTAAATGAGAATAGGGAAAATTTAACAGACGAAAGTTCTTAGACCTAAGTCTATTTTCAATAGATTACATTTGAAATGTATACTCAATTTATCTTTAATTCCTGTGGCTAGAGCTAATTGTACATTTGAAGTAATTGTAGCTTGAGCAGAAACACTAGATTCTAAAGAGTACAACTTAGAATCAATCTTCAAGAACTTATTAGCTGTATCTGAGGAAAATTGACATAATTGTGTAACTGTATTAGTCAAATTAGAATCTATATGAATAAAAATGTTCCAATTGTCCTTAAGAGAGATATCTCTTGGCCCATGTGAAGTATTTGCTTCCCCCGAATCAGATCTTACAGGGAGAGAAACTGGTGCTGGAATTGGGATGGTAGACTTTCCAGAAATCAGTGGTACCCCAGGAGTTACAGAAATGTAAACAGGACCTTCAGGCAAAGAGAAAGCAGAAAAAGGAACCTGCTTGTCTAAAATGTGCTGTATAGAACTATTAGAAGTAGCCTGATCCAAATTTGACTCTTGATGCAAAATAGCCAGATCTAATAGGTTGGTAGGAGGTGATCTAACCTCAGGACTCAAGGAGAACTCCTCGAGTTCAGTACTCATATTTCCATGCAGTGTAGAGCTGGGATGTGTAACATTTTGATCCATCAGATCACGAATGGGAGTTAATGCTTGGGAAGAAGTCAATATTTTCCGCTGGACACTGCCTTTTGTAGGCTCCTGGTACTGTGATGGGGGTCGGCCTTGATAGTGCCTGGTGGGAAAACTCTCCCAAAGGGTCCAGAGATTGCAGGCAGGTGAGGGATTGCAGCTCCAGCTGTTATGTTTTTATCTAAAATATGGAAAATGCTATGAAGAAGGACTGATATGGGGGAAGGGAAGATTATTTTTAATTGTTGGATTGTTCAATTTGTAGATGAAAATAGTCCTTATTTTAGTTTTGTGTGCATGTCTTTTAGTCCATAATTGTATTATGGATTTTTATTGTTCATCGTTTTTATGCTGTTGGTAGGAAAGAGTTTAACAAATAACCATAAATAAAATACATTTTATCTTCCCCTTCTGTTTTTTTCTCTCTATCACCATGCTAGACAATACCCAGCCAACACCAGCTTGTCAGTATTGACCCAGTTGGTTTCTGGGGAGTTGTTGTCTGCTAGCACCAACTCAGTTACTCTGTGGACTGCAGTATTGCAAGATCATGTTTCTTTTTTCCACACTTTGTTTTGTCTTATCCTCTGCTCTTGAGAAAGTGAAGGTAAGACTAGATTGCATGCAATACTGCAGCCTCTCAACCCTGCTCCTACCATTGTTCTGAATATCTTTCCAAAGTGTACTTGAATTTTGTCACAGTAGTGGTTTTCACCACCTCTGCTAGTAGGTTATGCCAGCATCTATCACTGTTTCAGTAAAATCATATTTTCTTATGTTTCCTCAGAGCCTTCTTCCTTACAAATTCATATATTTATTTATTTATAACTTTTCTATATCGACATTCATGTGGCAAGATACATATCATATCGGTTTACAGTGAAACACAATATTACAACAAGCATTACATAGAACCAGGGTTACATGGAACTGGGAAAACAGTGGATAATACTGGAGGTTGTATTAGCAGCTGTTAACAAGAGAGACACTTAGCGTTATATAATGACGTTTTGTTCTTGAATTCATTTTCTATGGAAACTTTCCCCTTATTGTGATTTATTGAAGCTTGTGAAATATTTGAGCAATTATCATATCCCTCCTCCCCCTCTCCCTCTTTTCTCCATTGAGTACATTTTGAGTATCTTAAGCCTTCCTTTGTAGAGTTTGTGTGAATCAAAGGAAAATATTCTATTTTCCCAGCAATGCTATTAGTAGATTTTTTTAGTAGCTCCATCTCCTTTACATGAATCCCGGCAGTTAGATTAGCTACTGTATGTCCTTAAACACAAGAACGTAGAAAAAGAAGCCATTTAAGGACCGCAAGGGTAATCTGGTATGCCCACTGATGATGCAATACTGCAGAGCCAACTACCTTTCACATCTAAGAATGTTCTGTGCTTATCTTGTGCTTTCTTGGATTCTATTACAGCTGGGCTACTACCATTTCTACTGGTCCTTGCATCACTAACCTTTCTCTGCTGTTCTTGTCTAACCTCTCTGAGCCTCATATCATATCATAAGCCCATGTTTTAGAAATTCCTTTCAACTGAAAAATACTTATTTCTTGTGCATGATTTATATTTTTGAGATATTTGAAAGTCTCTGTCATTGCACCACTACCACCATCATATCATATCAAGAGGAATTATAGCTACAGAAAAAAAATTTTGATTTGTCATTTTCACTGTCGCCCATCTGTTCTACTAAATCTGGCCTTTGCCGAGCTATACCTTCTGTGCCTGTAATAGAACTTGCTACTCCTTAGTCTCAGCAGACTTTGATATCTCTATCTCTGCAATATAATGTCAGATTTACAACTGGCTTTAGACTTCTCTGTAATATGACTAGATGAAGGACAGCATCTGCTTTTTGAAGCAGCAAGTCATGGTACTTTCAGTAAAAAGAAAGTACTATAAATTCTTTTTGTCTTTCTATGGTCCAGAAGCAAGGCATTGATTTATACCAAACTCCTCTGCAGTTAATAAGCACCTTTCCTGTGTCCAGTTTTAGTTATTTCTGGTTTGCAAGCTAAATATTCAATAAAGCATCTAACTCCAATGTTACACACGTACTTTTAAACTAACACAAAACAGATAATTTTCGAACACAAGGTATCCATCTAAATTGAATTTGACAAATGGATTGTTAGGTAGCTAAACATAGTCACATAGATACATTTAGAGAATGCAAAATGGGGGTAGCAACTTGCCATCCATGTGTACCTTTAAAAAATTCAAGGTATGTGTATACATCCAATACATGCTATTGGAACACATCTTTTTTATAGGGTCAAGTGTGTGCATTTTATGAAAATATGGGTGTAGTAGTAGGGAACTGAAAAATTCATCTAGGTGCATTCAACATGTAGAGATACATTCAAAGGCTGAATTTTTAATGACATGCACATATTACATAAAGCCATCTACAAAGCTTGGAAATGACTGTTAGAAAATAGACCATGGCTCAGAGCACATGAAGCAACAGTTGCTTATCTGTATTGGGTGTTCTCTGAGGACAGCAGAATATCAGTCCTCACAGGAGGGTGATGTCATTTGATGGAGCCCTAATCAGAGTGATGATCGCATAGCTTTCTAGAGCTTCATGCTCTACTGAGTGTGTACAGGTCGGTTTGTCATAAAGCTTTAAAAGAGAAGTCAACTCCTAGGGGAGACGGGTGGGGTTTTTGAGGATTGATATCCTGCTGTCCTCAAAGAACATCTGTTACAGATAAGCTGTTTCCTTTCTCTGAGAGCAAGCAGGATATGTAGTCCTCATAGGTTCACTTAGCCCTGATCAAAAAAGCAGGAAAAATCAGTAACAGTGTCAATTAGACAACATTTTCACATTTTTTAGAGAAATAAAAAAAAACATGCCTGAGGAATAATTGAGTTTGATTGTAAACTTCAAAGAGACCTTCAGGACAGATTATCCAAACCTATCATTGCATCAGGAGTCCCTATTCAACCAGTAATGGGATGTCAAAGTATGGATTGAACTCCGTGTCGTAACCTTGCCAATCACTTCCATGGAGGCTCATTTCCGGTGGACCATGCTGCCAAGAGAGTAGTACACTTTATTCTATAATGGCTTCTGAATAATAAATTATGTCTGAACATCTCCTTGTTCCCTGCAGGTTGAGCCCTTGGGTGCCGGGGTCGGCTGGTCTTAGGTGGGCCTCAGACCGATGACTCCTGGAGGAAGATGTAGCAGCTAACCAGAGACCAGCAGAGGTATCGGAGGGACCGAGGCAGGGATCCAGAGACCCAGGCGGCAAGGATGGGTTAGAACAAGAGTAGGTGACACCTGGGTAGCAGAAGGCCGAAGCCTAGTAAGGCCAAGTCCAGAGGCGTGGTCAGGACAGGCTGGAGTTGGGGAAGGCAGCAGAGCTAGACACGGGATAGTGAGGCAAGGGTCAAAGCCAATAGTCAGTACTGAATGTGGTCCAAATGTAGCAAGGGTCAAAGCCGGTAATCAGTCCTGAGCATGGTCCAAACATAGGAAGGGTCAAAGCCAGAAATCAGTCCAAGACAAAGGGCTAGGCAGGAACCAGGAATGGAGTCAGGAACAGGAACCAGGAACGAAGTCAGGAACAGGAACCAGGAATGAAGTCAGGAACAGGACAAGCAACGAGGACACGACAAGCGTGGAGACCTGTTGCCAAGGCAAGGAATGAGTAGCGGGCCCTGCCTTAAGTAGCAGGGCCCGATGATCTCATCATCCGGAGCCGTGCGCTAGATTCCCGCCATGGCCCCAGGAGAGGCAGTACGTTGGATGGCGGAGTCTCCCCACGGCACACATGGGGAGACCTGCCGGGAGCCAGAGAGACCGCAGAGGAGTTAGGAACGGCCGAGGAGACAACGGGGGCTCGGGAGTGCAGGTGGCTGCTTACTGTCACCAGAGAGGACGGGCCAGGTCTGGGAGCAGGGCTTCGAAGGTAAGCTGGCTCAGTCACAGCCCTGCCACGGGTGGGACACGCAACAGTTTTAAGTCATTTTGATTATTGTAATTCTATTTTATTGGGGCTTTCCAACTGGGACAACTGCCTCAACTCAATTAGCCATCTACTTACCAGTCTCAATCTCGCACTAAACACGGCCAAAACAGAATTACTCTTCATCTCTCCTGACCAAAACTACCCCACCCCACCCCCGCCGCAACTACTACCACCACGTGAGAGACCTGGGCATCATTCTGGACAACCAGTTGAATCTAAAAAAATGTATCAATACTACAATAAAAGACGGCTACTTTAAATTCCAAGTTCTAAAAAGATTAAAACCCCTCCTCCACCTCAACGATTTTCGCACTGTACTCCAAGCCACACTATTTTCCAAAATCGACTACTGCAATTCTCTGCTCCTAGGCCTCCCTACGACTACCATTAAACACCTCCAAATGCTCCAGAACTCCGCGGTTAATACCCGCAAAAAAGAGCACATCACACCTATCCTCAAAGATCTCCACTGGCTCCCTATCCACTTTAGAATACTCCATAAGAGCCTCACCATCATCCACAAGGCACTTTATAACCAACATACCCACTGGCTAATTGACTCCTTACAGTATCACACTTCCAACAGACCCATCAGATCTACATTACCACTAGAGAACATGCCGTTTCCTTAGCAGGACCTTCATTATGAAACTCCATGCCTTCAGACTTACGCCTAGAACACTGCATCCATACCTTTAAGAAAAAACTAAAAACCTGGTTATTCAAACAAGCCTTTCCATAACCTCCTCCCCACCACAGTATCTATTAAAAACTCCCTCTACCCAGTCACCCTTTTGTAATTCCTCCTCCTCCCCAGACCTCTTACAACCTAGTAAGAACTTAGTAAGATCCCAGTAAGAACCAAGGTACCTACAGTAACTTCCCCTTTACCCCTTTTACCCCTCTCACCCCTTCCCACCTTTACTCTCTCTCCATCAGCCTTATCCCCCTTAACCTTCTAACCAACATAACCCTTAAATTTACAGGGTGTCTGCCATTGCCTTTCCCCTATTCTCTCGTAACACACTTAAATCAAAGGTTTATCACTAGACAGTCATTTTTCCTAATTCAAATAGCTTAATTACGCCTCAGTTAGCCACCTTTTTCCTTCTCTACTTTTAATCTTGATGTTTATATCCATTTCCTCCCACATCCAAGTTCTTTTCTCCCTGTTCAATGTAACTATTTCTTCTCTTCTTTTTCCTTTCCTTTTCTCATGATATTCGATGTTAATGTTTTGCTATCCTAGTTCCATGTAAACCGATGTGATATGTATTTATGAATATCAGTATAGAAAAATCTTAAATACATAAATAAATAAATCCCTTCAAATCCCTGCACATATTATCTCTGTGGTATCAAGAACACAAAATATCACTCTAATTTTGATATCCTTACACTAGTTGCCAATTTTTTGGGCATATATTATGGAACTCGCTGCCAGAAGAAATTAGGTTAACAATGCACAAGGCTAAGTTTAAAAAAGAATTTAAAACCTTTTTATTTAAGAATGCTTTCAGTATTGAAGAATAACATTATCGTGAGATGAAGAATTAATGGGAACCTAATCATGCATTCATGTATATATTTATCCGACTGAGTTGTTGTTTTATTTCTTCTGTATTGTACTGTTTTTGTTGATTTTTTTTGTTGATTTTTATGATTGTGTTAGGAATTGTGGACCCTTGCCTCGAGGTGGGGTTGGCGCTACCTGCGGGGTTGAGCCCCGCAGGTCCCCACCGTCAGGAGGAGAGGCTGGCCGGGAACAGAGGCAGACAGGAACTTTGCCAGTACCAGCCCTCGTTCCCCGCAGGTTGAGCCCTTGGGTGCCGGGGCCAGCTGGTCTTAGGTGCACCTCTGTGTGGCTGGTCCCAGAGGGAGCAGGTGGCTGGAAGTAGATAGTGTCAGAGCAGTTAGGTATAGTCCATGACCGAGGTACTCTTGGAGAGAGAGAGAGAGAGAAGGCCTCAAGGGGTGAGATGCTCCAGCAGTTCCGAAGGCAGTGGAGCAGGACCACGTGGGACTGGCCCCGAGGAGAGGAAGTGCAGGAGCAGAGGCTTGTATAGTGGTAAGCTGAAGCAGGGCTACAGCGGGGAATCCACTGTAGCAAGTTCGAGTAGAGAAGAAGCGCAGAGGGACTGCCTAAGGGACAGCAGTGCCTTAACAGGGACCTATGATGTAGAAGCACTGAGAGGTACCCCAGGGAGCGGGGACACTGAAACACAGTCCTGTAATGTAAAAGTGCTGAGACAAGTCCAGAGCAGAAGTGTAGAGACAGCGTTTTGTGACGTAGAAGCTCATACCCTGGCCCCGAGGGGCGGAAGTGCCGAGACAGGGTCTCGTGATGTAGCAGCATTGAGCCAGGTCCCGAAGAGTGGAGGTGCTGAAGCAGGATCCCCGATGTAGAAGCGCTGAGACTGGTCCTGAGGAGTGGGAGCACAGAGACAGGGTCCCAGATGTAGAGGCGCTGAGACAGCCCCGAGGAGCGGGAGCGCAGAGACAGGGTCCCAGATGTAGAGATGCTGAGCCAAGCCCCGAGGAGCGGGAAGCGCAGTGACAGGGTCCCAGATGTAGAAGTGCTGAGCCAGGCCCCGAGGAGCGGAATGCGCAGTGACAGGATACCAGCTAGTAGAGCAGGGATCTGTAGAGCAGGAACAACAGATCCGGAGTACTTGAGCAAGCACCAGCTAAGAACCAGGGAACTCATTGCCAAGTCAATGATGGATGGAGGCAGTCCTTAAGTATCCCGGGCCAGTGATGTCATCAGCCGGGGACGAGCCTGAAGTTCCCACCATTGGCCCTTTAAAGGGAGGACAGAAGGCACGCGCACGCGCCTAGGGAGGCCAAGGGTTAGAACACTGGTTGCTGGCGTCCCAGCCGCCACATGGAGCACAGGGAGCCAGGAGGAACGCTGTGGCAGCGACTGGCTACAGCTGCGAGTATACCGGGCATAGAGGGCCAAGCATGAGATGAAGTGAGTTGAGCCGGCCGCGGGTGGCTGCAGCCAGCAGACGTAACAGATTGTTTTTATTGTAAACTTGAAGAAGCAGTAGAGAAATAATCTTAAATACATACGGGCATAAATAAATAAATACATAATAAAATAAAATAGTAGTAAATGTTTTTAAAGTTTGTTGTCCCAGTATCACTTCCCAGAGAAATCTTTCATAGAAGCCAGAGGAACATGGAATGAAACATCATTAGACTGATTCAGGAAAACAAATACTACTCTCTCAAAATCCAGACTGTGAGGGCTAGGGACCTAATGTTGGGATGGAGTAATGACCCCTGGTTCTGAGCAATAAGTGTGGGGGAATTTCCTGACCAGATTGGTTCCGTGATAGATAACTCCAGAAGGAGTGGGAACCAAACCTGTCTTGGTCAATAGGGGATTATGAGAATCATGGTCTTGTGGTCTTTTCTTTTTCAAATTAAATTTTTATTGAACCACAGCAAAGTAATAACAAGAACAAGAAATTTCAAAACAGATACTTCAGATTGGAGAAGAGTGTTGCATCCGTTGGTCTCAGACAGCTTCGACCTTTGTGCCTCACCTTTCTCTCTGCTCTCCCCACTAGCCTTGGGAGGATGGCTACCGCTGCATCTGCAAGCTGCTCTCTCCGGCGTCCCCAGAACGGCTATGGCAAAGCCTCACGCCATGTTACTCCTAAGGGGCTCCTAGGGTGCGCGTGCGCACGCCACCCACGTCTTTATCCACGTCATGGCGGGAATCTCGAGGGTGTCCCCCTCGAGTGACGTCACGCCATCCGGGTATTTAGCCTGTCCTTGTTTGCTAGCTAATCGAGTTAGAAAGGATCGTGAATGGATGGAAAGCCTCCAGTCTGAGCTACTCTGCCGCTTCCTTGCTGCCACTGGAAGCTCTCTTTGCCCTTCAGGGTATTTCTCTAACCTGGGTGCCCACTCCTCGGGGGCCCCTTACTTTCTTTCAGGTGCCTATCTGGGATCAGGTACTCGCTCCTCGAGGGCCTGCTCTCCCTGGCTCGGTGTCTGTATACAACTACTCCTGCCTGCTGGGATCTTCACCTATACAGCTACCAACTTAGTGAGTAATCTAACATTGTCAGTCTGTCTCATCTACAGCTCTGCTGCACTGGAAACCTGCAACTGGATCTCCCTATACCATCTCTGTGAGACGGGTCCCCTCTGCAGAGGTTCCCTGGACTGCTACCTCTGGATCACCTCACTACTTTCACCTCTGGTGGAACACCTCAGCTGTATAATAAAAGACAATATCTCTGATTGCGTGTCTTGAGTCTAGCCTGGTACTGTGGTCCCTCACAGGGCTCCTCCCCATGGGCATGGTCACCTCCACAATACCTACGAATCCACTCAAACACCTCAAAACCATAACAAAGAGACGGCTGAGGGGGGATATGATAGAGGTGTTTAAAATCATGAGAGGTCTAGAATGAGTAAATGTGAATCGGTTATTTACTCTTTCAGATAATAGAAGGACTAGGGGGCACTCCATGAAGTTAGCATGTAGCCCATTTAAAACTAATCGGAGAAAGTTCTTTTTCACTCAATGCACAATTAAACTCTGGAATTTGTTGCCAGGGGATGTGGTTAGTGCAGTTAGTGTAGCTGGTTTTAAAAAGGTTTGGATAAGTTCTTGGAGGAGAAGTCCATTATCTGCTATTAATCAAGTTGACTTAGAAAATAGCCACTGCTATTACTAGAATCAGTAGCATGGGATAGACTTAATTTTGAGGTACTTGCCAAGTACTTGTAGTCTGGATTGACCACTGTTGGAAACAGGATGCTGGGCTTGATGGACCCTTGGTCTGACCGAGTATGCCATGTTCTTAAGTTCTTATTCACTTTAATCATTATAACATCCAGCCACCCCCCCCCCCCCCCCATGATAGCATAGCATGAAAAAGAAAAATCATAAAGAGAAAAAGGCACTTAAATCATAATGAATGAGGTACTGTACATATGCATTTCTCTGACTACAATTGAAAAGGCTTCCAAACAGCATACAATTTATCCACCTTATTATACTTAGCTGCTGTCAACATATTAAGATAGTAAACCTTCCAAACTCTTTGTTGCAGTGAGTCTATAGAGGGCATCAAGGCATTTTTCCAACACTGAGGAATTTTCAACCTAGCTGTATTAATAATTTGAAAAATGAGTTGCATTAGTTTGGTAGGAATGTTCATGTCAGGCAAACCTAATAAGAACACTTTGGGGGTTTTAGTAGTCTGACCTTGGCAATCTCATAAATTAACTCAGAGACAAGATTCCAATTCCTCTGCCCTTCTGGACAACTCCATCACAAATGGAAAAAGCTCCCCACTTCCCCACAATTCCTCCATCATACTCTGATACTGTTGGCTATAACTTATGCAGCTTCTCCAGTGTCAAGTACCAATGCTATAGTAATTTATAGCTATTTTCCTTCGATGAGAGCCAAAATAGAGCTCTTTCCAATATTTAGATATCATAGGTCGCAT
Organism: Rhinatrema bivittatum; assembly: GCF_901001135.1. Classification (NCBI taxonomy): domain Eukaryota; kingdom Metazoa; phylum Chordata; class Amphibia; order Gymnophiona; family Rhinatrematidae; genus Rhinatrema; species Rhinatrema bivittatum. Next base: position 53,008,774 of record NC_042615.1, read on the forward strand.
TGGCCCTCATCCAACTCCTCTCCCAAATCTTTCTCCCATGCCTAGACCTACTTACATTTATAAGAAGAACCAGCATTAAGCAGAACAGAAAATTTTAAATACAGCCCTTAGCATTACCCAATATGACACAGAAACTTTCAAAAAGGAATTTACCCCAATCAAATTATTTTTAACAACAGCTGTACCCAGAAAATGCCATCTGTTGAAAATAAAATCTGTTTGGCTCACCTAGGTCAAATTTATTGAAGGAACATATGCTATTATTTGCAATAAAATGACCCAAGGATTTAATTTCCAAATCATCTCAAGTCTGGAATCTACTAGAAGAGAGACCTGGTAAGAAACCAGGGATGGTAACTTATAACCGGCGCAGGGGCGCACACGTGCGTGTGTTCATCGACCCGCGTCCTGACACACATCCATTTTATAACATCTGTGCGTATATGCGCGCATGTTCTAAATAGCCTGGACGTGCCTACATGTGTGTGCAAATTTAAATGGATGCATGCATGTGCACAAATGCCGCATCTACCGCTTAAGTTTGTAAATTTTACAAATGCACGCTGATGCCATTTGCCATTTTTCCAATTCATTCCCAGTTTGCCCAGATTAGGGGTAAGATTTCCAAACCCACCTAATTTAATAGCCACCCTTCCCCCCATTAGCCCTGGCCCTTAAAACCCTGCTGCCTTACCTATATTTTTTTGTTTTCTACTTACACACCATCCATAGCAGAAGTAAATATACATGGCAGGGGACCTTGGCGCGCACAAGGACATGTAAGTATTTATGTACACATCTCTTGGCAAGGCCCCAACATGTCCATGCCCCACTCAGACCACAGCCATGCTCTGCCCCATTCTAGAAACATTTTTACTTCTGCGCACAGCAGGAGATATGTGCGTTCTTAGGCGGCTTTTAAAATCCGCTTGGTGTGCATCGGCCCAACCTGTGTGTGTATCTCCAGGTTTTGGCGCTTGCAGGGCTTTTAAAATTCATCTTTTATTGTGCAAGACCAAAGAAAGATAAGAATAATTCTTTTTACCCATTAGTAATGACTGCCAGGAATCCCATATCTGTATAAGGATTTCGAGGAAAGATTGGAATATGAACTCTTTTTGGAAGTGAACCCAAAAAAGATTGATCAATACATTCCCACTGTTTAGGTGAAGAGTGGAAATGTCCTTAATTGAGCTGTCACAAATACTTTTTAATATTAGGGACTCACTCCTCTCAAGTATATTGGTGAAAAACAGGTTGCGCTACCCTTGGATGCCTATGCAGCCAGATAAAATCATAGAACCTCCCCTGTAAGGCTCTTTATACATCATTGGGAATAGCTACTGGTAGTGTCTGAAATAAATAAATCTTAGGAAGCCAAGTCATTTTTACTGCTACTGTCCTCCCTAACCAAGAGAAGGCATACAGATTCCAACTATCCATTTCCAAATTAAGGGCTATCAAAAGTAGAGTATATTTAAGAATATAAAGACTGTCGGAGGATACCCCAATCTTTACCCCTAAATACTTCAAATGATCTTTCACCTTCTTAAAGGGAAAATACTCCTCGAGATGTACAACTCCCACTTTGGGAATATTTACTGTATAATCAAAATTTCATACTTGTCCATATTGACTTTAATCTCAGAGACTTTCCAAAACTGATCCACAGTCTGTACTAGATTCGGCAAAGAAGCTTCAGGATCAACCAAAGTGAACATCACATCATCAGCAAAAAGTTAAATTTTATACTTAATACTATCTACCCATATACCTCTGATAGTTGGAGATTTCTTTATTCTTTCTGCAAAAGGTTCCATTACCAAGGCAAATAATAAAGGAGACAGTGGGCAACCTTGCCCTACCCCTTCCAACTTTGAAAGAGTTTAAATAGCTTCCATTTATTTTGATACAAGCAAAAGGGCATATATCTAGTGCATCCAAGAAATAAAGTTACCTCCCTATCTGAACTTATTCAAAATCTTTAACATATAGAACCAATGCACCCTATAAAATGCCTTCTCCATATCAATTAGTGAGCAAAAAAGCAAATCCCCTATGAACTGAACCCATCAGATTACATTCAATGAATGCTTGATGTTGTCCACAGATTGCCTCCCTGGTATAAAGTCTGATTGTTCGACTTGCACTAAAGAGGGTGCTAGACCATTTAACCTTGTTGCTAAGGTTTTTGCCAAAAGCTTGATATCTATATTCAACAAGGATATAGCCCTATAGGAACCACTCTCTCTTTATGTTGCATGGTAATGCCCGTCATGTTCAGTTATGAGGAAGACCCTATTCCTCAAACAATGCATTAAACATATAAGCAAGGGGAACTGCTAATATCTCTCTAAAAGTCCTATAAACTTTGGCAGTGAAGCCATCTAAACCCAGTGAATTGCTTAATTTCAGATTAGAATTAGAACTAAGATCTGACCCACAGAAATTGTTTTATTTATTCCCTCCCTCATCTCTGGGGAGACAGTCGATAAGTCCACACTGGCTAAATAATCTTCAATAGCTGCATTTGAAATAGCAGGATCTGGAATATACAGCTCCCCATTAAATTGGGCAAAGCTAGCCCAGATTTTAACCAACTTGAATAAAAGGAACCAGATTTATCTTTAATCTTGACAATATAATTCTGAGAAAACTTGTTCTTTAACTTGAAAGCCAACAAGCAACTAGCTTTGTTTCTGAATTCAAAATACTTCTTAAGCTAATGGGACATCTCATCATTATAAAGAGAATGCAATTTTAGTCTGTCTAGTTCCAATTTCTGCAGAATTCTGCATTAAGGGTTCTTTAATGCTGAAGTTTCTGATATCAAATTGAGCCAGAAGATTCATGTTAATTGTTTTGTTTTTTATCTTTTTCTTCTTTGCAACCAAAGCAATTTTTCCTGAATATCTAACTTTAAGACAATCCCAAAACATCTGTGGCGATATATATTAAATTGTACATGTACTAGTCTATGGCCTTCCAGTTGTTGACAAAGTGTATTATTATTTAATAAACTCATTTAACCTCCAATAGAATCTCCCTGGGTCATTTGATTTGAGAAACAGGTCTAACCAAATTGGAACATGTTTTATACTCCCAAGATTTCTTATATCTAGCTGCTAAAGCTCTAGAGATTTAAAAAATATCTATTCTGGAATAGGAGTTGTGTGGTTTAAAGAAAAAAAAGTATAATCTCTAATTGTGAGATATGCGACTTTCCAAAAATCAACCAGATAAAGGTCGCGAACAGATGTTTGAATTTCAATCAATGACACTTTGAGGCAAACCCCCCAGAGGAGGAGTTGCCCAAATATGGGGTATGGGTTATATTAAAGTACCCTTCTATGATCACCTGGCCCTCAACATAGGTCTTTTAAACCTTCCCTAAAGAACAAAAAAATAGGCCTTGATTATGACTGGGGACACAAACATTAACTACAATATACAACATTGACTCAATCTTTAACTAAGATATATCTCCCCTCAGGGTCCTTTTTAATTGCCTGAATGTCAACAATCAGATCCTTAGCTATGAATACTCCCACCTCAGCTTATTTATTCTTAACAGTACAGGAATCTAATATCAAAGCTGAAAACATTTTATGGACCATTAACTTGTCAACCCTCTTTCTTAAATGTTTCTCTTGCAACAAGAAAATAGATGCTCCCAAACTTCGGGTCTTTTTAAAAAAACAACCACTTCATTGGTGAATTAAGACCTTTAACATTCAAAAAAGCAAACGTAACCAAAACCATCTCTTAGCAATGACAGCAATAAAAAATATATATTAGGCCCAGTTGTTCCAACCTCTACATGTACCCTCTTAATTGCCACCACAAAAGATAAAAAAGAGCCCTCCGCCACTACCCTATCAATAACTATTCTCATCCCTAAAAAGCCTACAAAAATATATATTCCAGTCACCTTCTGAATCTCCTCCCCACTAAACCTCCTCCCACCCTCATACAACCTTATCACCCATATCTACCAAAAGACCCCTCTTAAATCCCATCCCACACCAAATTCTCCACTGGTCTGCAAACCCACCAGAAGGCAGAGCTTGCACTACTAGAGGAATGACAACATGACAAGGGCCCCCAAGAGAAGAAAAAAACCATCAAAAAAAAAGTATAACATTGAACATTAATCCCCAACCTCTCAAGATAGGAAATACAACAGTAAGTACCTAAATCAGAACAGTGATATGTTATGAGCCCCGTCTGCACCCGGCCCCTCGCACGGGCCTGCTCACCCCAGATCACAGGTTGGCCTCCCCAGTGGTAGCCGCGAGCTCCTCCAGGCCTCGGTGTCCCACGGTGGCGGTCGCCGGGCCTTCCACTATGCACCAGGCGTCACACCGGAGTTCGGAGTCTCTAGTAGCATTGGCCACGCCCCTACGTGCGTGCGTGCGCTCTGCCCGGTCTCTTGTCGGGCCAGGGGCGGGTCCTAGTTCCGCAGCATGCCCTAATTGAATGTTCAATATAAGGAAGTTCCTGCCTGCACTTCCTTGCCTTGGCAATCGGGGTGGCACTGTAAGTGTTCTAGTTTGTCTCTGCGTTCTCAGTCTTGTTCCAGCCTTGTTCCAGTCTTGTTCCAGCCTTGTTCCAACGTCCTTGTTGCGTCCGTCACTGCTCGACGCCCTCACTCTGCCCTCTTTACCTCTGTGGCGACTCCCTCTGGGTCTGATGGACGGCTGGCTGCTGCGGCGTCTCCATGCCATCTCCCTCCAGCGTCCCCGGACTGACTCAACTTTGCAGATCCGCCATGTTGCCTGATGACCTAGGGCGAATGCGCGCGCAAGCACTCTGATTAAAGTACCAGCAAGGGCGCAAACCTCTGGGGCGTCCCCCTGAGACAACGTCATCCGCTTCCAATATTTAAAGGTCTCTAATTCACTATCTAACTGAGTTAGCAAGGGGATTGCTTCGGCTTTTCTCCCAAGCTACTCTGCCTCCTCAGACTTACCAGAGGTACCCGCTCCTTGGGGGCCTCGCTCTTTTCTTTACTTTCAGATTACAGATAGGAACCGGTACTCGCTCCTCGAGGGCCCATGTTCCTGGACACTCTGAAGATTCTCTACGGCCTGGAAGCTACCGCTGCTACAAGCAATTGTGAGTTACCATCGCTCTCTCAGAGCTTTCCCTGGAACCAGGTACTTGCTCCTCGAGGGCCTAAACCTTTCCAGCTCCTGAGCTTCCTTGAGACCTTATGTGAGTTTTGTCATCTAGTTCTGTTCATGAACCTTGTCTACTCTACCTACTCACTTTCTACAGTTTCTCAACAGCTCAGCCTTCCTGGATCGCGGTTCCAGTGCCTGAGGGGCATATCAGCTCACTCTGCCATCTCTGGTGGTTTCAAAAACCTGTTTAATAAAAGAACTAATGTTATCTGTCTCCATACTCAAGCCTAGCCAGTGGTCCCTCCCGGGGGCGTGGTCATCTGCCACCGGTCCAGGGATTCACCACTACTATCTCAGATTCATAACAGATTGTTAACTACCAGCATAGCGGAATATAACAGAATCTGAGACACTACAAGATAGCTGGCTCCTCCTTCTTAGGAGCCATTCATTCAGATTGCTCCTCCCATCAACGCCCAGCTTTCTTAACAAATATAACAGATTGCTACTCCTCACGGAGAACCCTAACAGATTGCTAACTCCCTAGCAGATTTCTAACAGATTTCCATCAGATTGCTAACTCCAGTGGATCTGGCTTAAATATGGGATGTTGTTAACTCCATGGATCCAGCACTTCTCTCTGCATTGCAGGCTATACTGGGCCTGGCCCAACGCATCTCAGAGCAGCAAGAAACTTTGGAGAAACTTACTGCAGCATTTCATCAGCCACACACACAGAAGATACAAGCCACAGCTTCTAACCAAGAAGGTCAGTTACAGGAGGTAACTTTAAAGACTGCTGTACCACTGGCAGCTCCTATCCGCTTTTACGGAGAAATCTAGAAGACCCGGGGCTTTCTGCACCAGTGCTGCATGCACTTCACCTTACAGCCAACTTTATTTCCCATGGCTCTTTTGAAGACCACCTACATCCTGTCATACTTGGATGGGAGAGCGCTGTCATGGGCATCTACCTTGTGGGAACGCAAGGACGCTATTTTGCAGGACATAGAAGGATTTATGGACTTGTTTAAATCCGTCTTTGATGACCCTGCTCGTAATTCTGTTGCCAGGTTTGCTTTGGTGGACTTGAAGCAAGGCAACAGATCATTGACTGAATTTGCTATAGAATTCAAGACTCTTGCAGCAGAACTATGCTGGGACCCCAACTGTCTCATGACTCTCTTCTGCAGAGGCCTGGATACCCGCTTAAAGGACGAGCTGACAGCTCGCCAGACACCTGACTCACTGGATGAATTAATAGCCTTGGCCACTCGGATTGATCACCGGCTCCGAGACAAGATGAAGGAACTCCGGCCTAAGGTGTTACTTGGGTTGAAACAGGCTAGTACTACCACAGCACCTCAGATGGTTCCGGTAACTTCTGCTATTGATAAAGATGAACTGATGCAATTTGGTTGTGGACACTTGATCTCCAAGGAGAGAAGATTTCAGAAGTAACGCGTTTGTGCATGTACTGTGGTCAGCCCAGCCATGATGTCTCTACATGCCCCATTCATCCGGGAAACAGATGGGCTTAAGTCCCATGGGAGGACTGTTCTTGGGCCATACTGCATTTTCTCCTCTGCCTTCTCTTCCAGTCTCCGTGATCTGCGAACTGGCTATGGTTCAGACTCTTGCCTTGGTGGACTCAGGGGCAGGAGGCAACTTTATTCTCAGACATCTAGTGGAAGACTTGAGGAGTCCCTTCATCAAATTAGAAGATCCATTATTGCATCAAAACTTGAAGTGGGCTTTGGACGTTCCTTTACATCTCCACTTCTCCTGAAGATCTCAGTGATTGCATCACAATTTGAAGTGGGCTTTGGACATTCCTTTACAGCACCACTTCTCCTGAAGATCTCAGTGACGTCCATGGCAGTTCAACTCATGGCTGCTGATATTCATAGTGCCTTCTACGGTCACTCTGGCTCAAAGGTGTTCAACATCTATCCGCATTCACGGATTATAAACTTAGAGATATCTGTCATCAATGCAGAAGACGAATTAGAAATTAAGATCAAAGAGATTCTGGATGTTCGTAACAGAGACAAGACTTTTGAATACTTTCTGATTTGGGAAGGCTTCGGCCCCAATTTAATCTCTTGGGAGCCTCAGACCAATATCTTGGATAAAGAGATGCTTCATCAGTTCCATCTCGCGCATCCTTCCAAACCTAAGCCTGGTACCCGAAGAGGAGATCACCCTTTGAAGGGGGGTACTGTTGCATCTGTCGTTGCTCAATGCCCTCACTCTGCCCTCTTTACCTCTGTGGCGATTCCCTCTCGGTCTGATGGACGGCTGGCTGCTGCGGCGTCTCCATGCCGTCTCCCTCCGGTGTCCCCGGACCGACATGCTGCCTGATGACCTAGGGTGCGCATGCGCACACGCTCTGATTGAAGTACCAGCAAGGGCGCGAACCTCTGGGGCGTTTCCCTGAGATGACGTCATCCACTTCCAAAATTTAAAGGTCTCTAATTCACTATCTGAGTTAGCAAGGGGATTGCTTCGGCTTTTCTCCCAATCTATTCTGCCTCCTCGGACTTACCAGAAGTACCCGCTCCTCAGGGGCCTCGTTCTTTTTCTTTACTTTCAGATTACAGATAGGAACCGGTACTCGCTCCTCGAGGGTCCATGTTCCTGGACACTCTGAAGATTCTCTACTGCCTGAAAGCTACCGCTGCTACAAACAATTGTGAGTTACCATCGCTCTCTCAGAGCTTTCCCTGGAACCAGGTACTCGCTCCTCGAGGGCCTAAACCTTTCCAGCTCCTGAGCTTCCTTGAGACCTTGTGTGAGTTTTGTCATCTAGTTCTGTTCATGAACCTTGTCTACTCTACCTACTCACTTTCCACAGTTTCTCAACAGCTCAGCCTTCCTGGATCGCAGTTCCAGTGCCTGAGGGACTACAGCCCTGCTGGGCATATCAGCTCACTACTGCCACCTCTGGTGGTTTCCAAAAACTGTTTAATAAAAGAACTAATGTGTGTCTGTCTTCATACTCAAGCCTAGCCGGTGGTCCTTCCCGGGATATCCCCCCGGGGGCGTGGTCATCTGCCACCGGCCCAGGGATTCACCACTACTATTTCAGATTCATAACAGATTGATAACTGCCAGCATAGCGGAATATAACAGAATATGAGACACTACAAGATAGCTGACTCCTCCTTCTTAGGAGCCATTCATTCAGATTGCTCCTCCCATCAACGCCCAGCTTTCTTAACAGATATAACAGATTGCTGCTCCTCACGGAGAACCCTAACAGATTGCTAACTCCCTAGCAGATTTCTAACAGATTTCTAACAGATTGCTAACTCCATACAGAGATTCACAGCAGTCCTTCTGTTCCAGCCTTGTTCCAAGCATCCTTCTGTTCCCAGGATCCGTCTGTCCCGTCTTCCCAGGTAGTACCCTCGGACTGTCTCTCTGGTACTGACCTTGTCCTGTTCCTTGACCATTCTGTCTGCTGCCTGGATTCTGACCTCTCCCTGCCTTGTGACCTCGTCTGACCTCCGAAACCTGACTCCTGCCTCGTTGACTACTCCTCGGACTGATCCTCGGATTCTGACCTCGGCTGCCATTGACCACATCTCCTGATTCTGACTCTATCCCTTGCCTTGTCATCGCCTACGCTGTTCTGGTCGTCCTCGCTCCATCAGACCTACAGCCTCGAGTCCGACTGTACTCCATTGCTGTCCGTGGGCTTTGCCTGACCACGGTACTGATCATCTCCTGGACCTGACCTCTGCTTTGCCTGACCAGGCTACTGATCATCTCCTGGACCTGACCTCTGCTTTGCCTGACCATGCTACTGATCAGCTCCTAGACCCAACCTTTGCTTTGCCTGACCACACTACTGATCATCTCCTGGACCTGACCTCTTCTTTGCCTGACCACACTACTGATCATCTCCTGGACTCGACCTCTGGCTTTGCCTGACCACGCTACTGATCATCTCCTGGACCTGACCTCTGCTTTGCCTGAGTACTCTACTGATAATCTCCTGGACTGACCATTGCCTTGCCTGACCACGCTACTGATCATCTCCTGGACTCGACCTCTGGCTTTGCCTGACCACGCTACTGATCATCTCTTGGATCTGACCTCTGCTTTGCCTGACCAGGCTACTGATTATCTCCTGGACCTGACCTCTGCTTTGCCTGACCACACCACTGATCATTTCCTGGACATGACCTCTTCTTTGTCTGACCATGCTACTGATCATCTCCTGGACCCGACCTCTGCTTTGCCTGACTACACTACTGATCATCTCCTGGACTCGACCTCTTCTTTGCCTGACCACGCCACTGATCATCTCCTGGACCCAACCTCTGCTTTGCCTGACCACACTACTGATCATCTCCTGGATCCGACCTCTGCTTTGCCTGACTACTCTACTGATAATCTCCTGGACTGACCATTGCCTTGCCTCTCTGTTCTACCTTGCCAGCCACCTGCCTTGACTCCTGCTAGTTCTACAACGCCTCTACTAAATTCAGACTGGACTTGGCCTCTCAGGCTTCGGCCTGTTTTTACTTGAGCGCCTCCTGTCTGCCTCTCGTTCCATTTGGCACCCGGGTCTCTGGGACTCCGCCTCATCCAGATCAGACCTGCGACTCCTACCACTGCTGGCCCCTAGCTGACATCATCCTCGTCCTCTTGAAGACCTCAGATGGAGGCCCACCTAACTCCAGCCAGCCCCGGCACCCAAGGGCTCAACCTGTGGTGAACAAGGACTGGCATTGGCGAAGCTCCAGCCAGCCTCCATGGGTCAGCCAGCTCCGCCTACCGATGGTGGGAATCTGTAGGGCTTGCCCTACGGGTAGTGCCAACTCTACCTCGGCCCAAGGGTCCACCTTCAGCGCAACACAGTGCAACAATTGAATTAGACAAAGACATCAATAATTGAATCATGTTTGGTCTATTGCCCAATAGATTTTACTTTTTTTTATGAATTTTATGAAAGTTCTCTGGGACAAGAATTATGTAGAATTCGGCACAGGTGGCATTAAGAGAGACCTACTTATAGACATTGCAAGATATTGATTATAGTGATTTTAGCTGCAACAAAAATGTTGTCATGGTCAACTCTCAGGCAAAGCATACATTGGTTCTGAGGATATATGACAGGCATAATGTATTTCCTCTGGAGGCGCTTGTTGAAGCTACTGGCTTGCAACTCGTTGACATACATCAATTAAAAATAGCCACTGCAAAATGAAATGATTCGCTTTTAACTAATATCTGACTGATTCCACTTGATATACTGTAACTAGTGTATTTTGCAGTAATGCAAAAATGAGAAAAATTTATGAAGACATTGAAAAAACATGTATAATAGTTTAAGGAGGTCAGAGAAGGTTGAACCAAAGGAAATCATGTGAAACTAATGCAAAAAAATACAGTTTCTTCAGTAAGAATACTTATCACCGAAAAAAAACACGATCGTTAGGCTCCATGGAAAAAGCATGAAGAAAGCTCTAGAAAGCTATGCAATCATGCAATCATATTACTGAGCAGAGGTCTATCAAATATCACCCATCTGTGAGAACTATATTTCCTGCTTGTCCTTGGAGAAAAGTATACTCATAACCTGGTTTCATGCATACTTTTATGTGAATTAAGGACAAGCATTCCAGTGGATGGAATTGGAACTTACATGCATACTGTTTGGTTAAAAAATGTATGCTCATCAGTTTACCTGAACAAGTTATACTATCCAAAGAGGAGGTGTAATTTTGTGCAAGGTATTCTTTGCATGTACTTGGCCAAGTATCTACAAATTTTCAAAGTGAACTTATGCGCATAAGTTTGGTTTGAAAATTCTGAGTAAAGTTTACATGTAAAAGATATGCACAAATTTTACCTGATCATGTACAATTATGAATTTACCCTCTTATCTCCTTATTTTCAATATATAGATCCCAACTAAGTTTTTTTTTTTTAATTTTATTTTTCTAATTTCCATTATTACAGCAAGTGTTAACTTACTACAGAAAAAGAATGCAATATGTATAATTTCATCCATTATTATACTTAACCAAAACCTTTTTCTTACACCATCAAAATTACATATTGCATTACATCAAAAGAAACAAATGCCAATTGGGACAGAAATTATAGGAGGTTCAAAAACCACATAATTTGCAAGTAATAAGTTTAACGTAGCTAAAGGTATCCACACACATTTTTTATGTTCCTCGTCTATGGTTTAACTACAGAGGGAATTATTACCCTCCTGGCGTTGAGAAAGGATTTCAACTGTTCAGGGTATTGGAAAGCAAATATATCTTTAGCAGACCTTACAACGCACTTACATGGATATTTGAGAATATAAGAAAAACCAAGTGCAATTACTTGCGGTCTCATTACAAGAAACTCACGTCTCCTGTTTTGAGTGATAGGTGCATAATCCGGGAACACACATATTGGTGTCCCTCGAAATAAATTCTGTATATTTTTAAAATAACGTTTCATTATTTCATTAATATCTTTTTCTGATATAAAGGAAACCATTAAAGTAGCAGTTTCATAATATTCCATAGCCGAGTCTTCTAGGAATCTTGTTAGATTCCCTTCATTAACATTAGGTTGCAAGACATTCTTATTTTTATTCAACTTTGATAAGTAATACAATTTATTAACTAGAGGGATTTCTCCCTCTTGAAATTTCAGAATTTCAACGAAATATTTTTTTAATGTGATATATGGCAATTCACCAACGATTTTCGGGAAGTTTAAAAATCTTAAATTTAAATGTCTGGAATAATTCTCCATGAATTCCAACCTCCTTGAAACCGTAGTGATATATTTTATGATCTTCACGTTACATTCCTGGGTTTTCTTTATATCAACCTCAATTACTTGCAATCTTGGTTTTATTTCCTCGATCTGATTTTCACATATCTTCACTTTATGTTCTGTAATTTCCAACTTGTCCTGAAAGTTTCCAATCGAGTTCACCAACGCAGCCATTATATCCCAAATTGCTTCAAGAGTTATTTTATCTGGCTTAGGAGGCATTAAAAAACGGGGTTTCAGCGATGACTCACCCGTTTTTAATACCGATGATATTCCGGCCAGTTGAGTCTCCCTCTGTGATGTCGAAAACGCACCCCTCAAACAATCATCATCCTCACTCCGAATCGGGGTAGATATGGGGGGCTCCTCCATACTTTCTGCCCCTGAAGTTCTGGGGATCTCTGAAGTTTGCTTCAGCGTTTCGGCAGCCAACGCCCTCTGACCTCCCTGAGCTGAGCCCAGCAAAGACACGTCATGTGTCTGCGACTCAGCGGCCTCCGGGCTGGAAGGGGAGAAAGCAATTTCGGGCTTCCGAGGGACTGGGGGGCTGAGAGTCACATCTCCAGGAGAGGCCAACGCTTCCTCGGCAGCACTCTCAACGGAGTTCGCTCCCCCACTTTCTTGGACCTTCACTGATGTGTAAGTAGTTATTAATTGCTGGGCAGCCATAAGCTCCATGTCCAAGGGATAGGTACGGAGCTTGCAGGCATCTTAGCAGAAACAAGAGCAAGTAATGGAGCTCAGCGTTTACACGTCTGCCTACGCCGCCATCTTGTCCCATCGTCATGACATCATAACAATTTTCTTTTAAACTACTCCCTTTGTATAGGGACATCTACCTATTTCAATGGAATCTTACCCATTTCATCCCTGTATTCAATCCCCCAGGTAAATACATAGAGACATCCACCTATTTTAATAAAATGCTTCCCATTCCATCCCTGTATTCAATCCCCACGGGGAATAGGAATGCCACCAGAAAATGAATTTTTGCTCTAATTGCCACAATGCTTTAGTAACATTCCCCTGAAAATCTCTCCTTAATTGGGAGACTACAAAAAATCTTACATCATCCATATGATGTTTAGCGTCCCTCCAATGATTTACCAATGGGGCTCTCTCCCTGGCAATACGAATATTGCTCTTGTGTTCAGTGATTCTCTTTCTTACTGCTCTTTTGGTGTGTCCTATGTATATAAGCCTACATGGGCATACAATGGCATAAATAACTTTCTCAGTACTACATGAGAAATTTCCTTTAATCTGGAAAGGAATCTTTTCTTTAGAATATTCAAACTCACGAATGTCCAACCAGTTATTGCACACAGAACACCCCTGACATTTGCCCTCACTGACCAGGGAATAACTGAGCCGATGATGACCACACACCAGATTACGTATATTCTTACCCTTCTTATAAGCAAAAATTGGAGCTTCGCTGCAACCTGGTACTTCATAAAGCATGGGCCAATGTCTGAGTACAATACAATACAATAGAAATTCCATACTTCACTTTGATAGTTACCATCCGCAGAGACTCCGGGAGAGCATTCCAGTAAGTCAGTTTTTAAGGTATCGAAGAGTGTGTTCCACCACGGCAGAATACAAGAGCAGGGCACAGGATTTGATGATGAAGTTTAAACATCGTGGATATCCTAAAAGATGTTTTAAAAGAGCATATAAACCCCGGGAAAATCTCCTTATTAAGGCAGAACACACCAAAGTAGAAAGAATAGTATGCTGTATCCCTTATTCTTCACGTAGTAAGGACATTAGAAATATTGTACTCAGACATTGGCCCATGCTTTATGAAGTACCAGGTTGCAGCGAAGCTCCAATTTTTGCTTATAAGAAGGGTAAGAATATACGTAATCTGGTGTGTGGTCATTGTGGCAATTAGAGCACAAATTCATTTTCTGGTGGCGTTCCTATTCCCCATGGGGATTGAATTCAGGGATGGAATGGGAAGCATTTTATTAAAATAGGTGGATGTCTCTATGTATTTACCTGGGGGATTGAATACAGGGATGAAATGGGTAAGATTCCATTGAAATAGGTAGATATCCCTATACAAAGGGAGTAGTTTAAAAGAAAATTGTTATGATGTCATGACGATGGGCTGATAGAATTGAGTTGAGAAAATATGGTGGTAATGATGGATATGTATGTCATCTTGTGTTTATTTCCTTGTTCAATTAAGTGGTGTGGTGTATCGGTATGGACCGGTGTGAGTAGAATGATCCGCCTTTGAATATAACTTATTTGGTTAAGATGTTAGAGGAGTAATACGGAAGGTGACGTTAGAACGTCAGAGTGAGCATTCATGACGTGCATTGAAATGATATGGCAGCCCAGGTACGTTTCCAGCATTCCCGGGACTGCGGATGTTGCATGGTTGGGGAATGAAGTAAGTGTTACTTGCTGCAGGTGTAATAATTAACGAAATAAAGTTGTGAGGTCATGATTGGTTGTTGGATATTTAAATATGGTTTGAGGAGGAGTTATTCCTCCCTTAACATTGCCGGAATGAAGAGGAAGTGAGTGGATCGGCATTGAGCAACGGCGTTGCATCTGTCTGGTAAAATAGTGAGAGACTAGTATCTAGATCTGTAATTCGTGGAATTTTGGAAGAGGTATGTGAAGGTGTGGGTAGTGGTATATGATATGTATTTCAGGTTCAAAGATTACAAAGTTTTGTGTTTATACTTTCAGAAAAATTGAGTCCTTTCTTTGGGTATTTGGTCGGCGGCAGGGATCATGTGTTGAATGGCTGTTAAAAGTAATTCGGAAATGTGTGGGTATGTACACATATTTATTCATTGTCTGTGATCATGGGTATGGTGAGGATTGAATTTCAATTGAGTTTAAAAATATTTCTTATATAAATAAATATTTTTCTATATTTATAGATGCATTATGTAAGTTTATGTAGCGAGGTCCGGATAAGCGGTGTTCAGTATTAGAGGAAGTTGACTATGGTAGGTATTGTGAGCGGTATATAAGTCTTTGGTTTGGGTTTTTAAAAAATAATTGAAATAAATTTAAATATATATCTTTTTAGATATTCATCTCATCGAGAGTGATGTACGATTGAAATTGTGAAACATAGTAAGAGTCCCCTGAAGAAGCCCGATTTAGGGTGAAACGAGGTGCCTTGTTGGGGCGTTTGACACCAATAACATTGATTGAGAAAGATCGGGGCTTCTGATAAGAAAGAGTGGGGTGATCGGTACATCGATTGTAAAGAATTGAGCATGAGTCATTTCATAAATGTTATAAAATTAATACAATAGCGGGCGGATTTTAAAAGCCCTGCTCTCGTAAATCCGCCCGGATTTACGTGGGCAGGGCCCTCGCACGCCGGCGCGCCTATTTTGCATAGGCCGCTGGCGCGCGCAGAGCCCCGGGATGCGCGTAAGTCCCGGGGTTTTTTGAAGGGGGCGTGTTGGGGCGTGTCGGGGGCGGGGCCAAATGATGCGGCGTTTTGGGGGCGGGACACGTCATTTCGGGGGCGGGACCGGGGGCGTAGCGCCGGCCCGGGCGCATGGTCGAGGCCTCCGGACCAGCCCCCGGGTCGGATGACGGTGCGCCAGCAGTCCACTGGCGCGCGTAGATTTACGTCTGCTTCTAGCAGGCGTAAATCTAGGGACAAAGGTAAGGAGGGGGGGTTAGATAGGGCCGGGGGGGTGGGTTAGGTAGGGGAAGGGAGGGGAAGGTGAGGGGAGGGCGAAAGAAAGTTCCCTCTGAGGCCGCTCCAATTTCGGAGCGGCCTCGGAGGGAACGGAGGCAGGCTGCGCGGCTCGGCGTGCGCAGGCTGCCCAAAATCGGCAGCCTTGCGCGCGCCAATCCAGGATTTTATAAGATACGCGTGGCTATGCGTGTATCTTATAAAATCCAGCGTACTTTTGTATGCGCCTGCTGCGCGAACAAAAGTACGCGATCACACTTTTTTTTTAAATCTACCCCTATATGAATAGATGATAATATCAAGGATATAAGTTCACTTTTATGGGGTATGTGGTTTTAAGTGGATGAATGAATGAGTGTGCTTGTGTGATATTAGGGGGTTAGGGTTGGAATAATGATGATGAGTTAGGACTTGTCTGAACGGGGTGCATTTAAAAAGGTGATTCAATATTGAATTATCAGAATAGATATTATGATAAGTCACATGTATGTTGAGGGGTAATGGTATTGATGTATATGTATTACTGAATATGATGTTATTAGAAATCATGTATTTAATGTAATTTAAATGATGTATTTAATGATTATTTTATTAAATGTGACACAATACATGTTTATGTGATAAGTACAATAAAGGACATAAATAGTCTAATTTGAAGATTAATTTAAATTGATGTTGCATATTGATGAAATATTTTGGGAGTCCCCAAGTGTGTTGGATTGCGTAATTATTGGGGGGACGTATTAATGCTCCGTAGTGATTGTGCCAGATTTTGCTATTCTGGACCAGTTCCTGACTGAGAGGGATAACCACTCTGGAAGGAAGGGCTGGATCCCTGTTTTTGCACCCTGTACTCTGTTAACAGCAAGATGGAAGATAGATTGGACTTTTGAGAATTTTCAGAAGTGTTTTGGAGAAACCGTCTATGTTTTGGAAGCTAGGGGAAGTATTTTATCACCCCTGGTGTATGTTGGTCAGAAAGGAGAGGAGACATTCCTACCCTTACTGGGTTGGGTATTTTGGACTAGGACACAGTTAAGAGACAGAGCATCATCAAAAGTGGTACCATGGACAAAGAAACTTACTTTGTTTTTATATGTATTTTTCTTATCTTATTTATGATTTTTGGAATCATTGCCTGGATATTATTTTTTAAGTTAAAGTAAACATTTTTATGATCTGAACTCCAATTTTGGACTCTGAGCCTTTATTCAGATGTGCTCTTTTGGATCAACCAACTCCCATACTGTGAGGAAATTTAAGTAGCAAGCAAAGAGTGAGAGTGATTGTGCAGCCTGGTTACCCCACCACAGCATCTAGGGCCCAGGAGACTCAGACCTCCTCCCTGCTGGAGAACCCTGGATCCCAGGGCTGAGTTAGATGTTTCAGTATGACAGAGGTCTGGGACTTTGCTGTAGCCCCTGCATAAGGGACCTTCTACCCAAGAGAGGATTACACTTGATAACCAATTATAGCAACATAATACGTGCAGCAGAAATGTTTTCAATTTGTTCTGGATTACAAAAAAAGAACATAATGAGAAAAAAACACAAATTTAAACACTTGCATAGAACAGCAGTTTGATTCTGTGCTATCTCAATAAAACATAATTGTGATCCCTTTATAGGTCTTAAAAATAACATTGCTGTTATATATTGTAGTTATACTTACAAACTGATTATTGTATACTGAAGACAATGAGCCATATCAATTTGTATTATTTTCATGCAAAATTACTCTGCTGAGGCACCCAGCATGACATTTAGCATTTTGACACAGAATGCCCTCCATATTGATTTTTCAAAGCAATGATGGCGCAACAATTTATTTTGCTTGGCAACCTCCGCATAGAGAAAACGAAGTAAAATAATTCGAGAAAACTAATTGACAAAGAAAATTAAACCAGCCTCCCAACAGTTACAGAAAGTGCTTTTATTTATTCTCATATTGCATAGCCAGAAGGATCACTCTCTTATTGCCAAAGGGAAAGTTCTGCCATAACATCTGTGCAGACCTAGGATTCCCAGGCTGAAATGTAGGCGACAGTGACTCAGCCTTTCCTCTTTCCATTGTAGATAACATTTGTACTAGCAGTAACTGGGTAATAATAATGTTTCACTCTGTGTGCAAATTGCCATAGATATAATTACCATATAACAGCACAAATGTTATTGCTGTATTCATTGTTCTCTTCTATAAATGCTGTACAGTGCTATGTGAATTCACAAATCTATGTCTGAATCCATTAAAAATATTGCTCAGAAAAGCAAAAGACTAAGAAACACCAGGAAAGAAAAAGAAAACAGATTAAAACGGTGGCCCAAGTATCTGGGGTCTATTTTATTTAGAATCCCTCATGTGAGCAGCAGAAGGCCCACTAAGCAAAAAGTACAAGGAGAAATATTCAGATAAGGGAACACCTTGTAGCTCATCTATTCATCCTATTGGTAAAATGACTCAGATGAAATACAAAAGACAGCAACTTTTTTTTTTGGGTTAGTAAAAGACTATAGATACCTATCTGTTAGATTTATTATTCACAATAAAAATCAGTGAAGTGTCAGAAGTGCCAATTTACAATAAGAAATATACAGAGAAAGAAGAGTGGATTTTAAGAGGCAACTTATCCTCTCAGTAGAAACAGTAACCAATGTTGTTTTTACAAGTACACAGTATGTCTACGAAGAGCAGAAAGTTGTCAGGTAACAATAATTGCTTTGTGACACTGAAATCAAAAATATCTTATGAATAGAGGGGAGAAAGTGGCAAAGGAAAGAAATCCCTTTTTCCCACACTTAAGATCCAGATAGTGGGTTTACATTTTCTGGTGCAAACGCGGAAGTGAGAGCTTAGAAGTAAATTTCAACAGTGTCCCGTGGCTAATCAGACACTGTAGTCTCAGCATTAGATATAATGGCATCCTGGCTCAAGCAAGAGCACATCTGTACTGTACAGTGTAAACCATTCTCAGAACACTAACACAGCTTGAGGTTCTGAGAATGATCAGCAGTCCAGGGCCTCAGCTTTCATAGATTCATACGGAGGCGAATAACTAAGTTGAAGGCATTATAAAAAATACTTTAAAAGTCTGTCTCCTGACAGGAAAATCTAAAACAAAATGAAAAAAAAATGATTTAATGATTTTGTTGTTTTAATTGTCAACTGAATTACCTAAAATCACCAGTATGACTATTATAAAGATGCACAGATTTTCCTGCACTTTTTAATAGTCAGTTCTTGTACATTTTATTTTTACTAAATGGGTTTTAAGCATTACTTCTTCAATTTATCCACACAGTTAAAACCATATGGGAATAATACTGAACAAACTAAAGAGCTCCCATTTAGCAAATGGGAAATCTTCAGCAAATGAAGCTTGTTTACAAGCATCAAACATAAGATTGCAATTTTTAATGATAGTATGAGGTCTTTATTAGACCAAGGTGAACAAGGTTTCCTCCTTATTGCACTTCATGGTAAGTTAAGACATCAAAAAAAATATTTATTTATTTTATTCAAGTTCCTTATTAAACATAATAGAACCTGATTTTCTAAGGCTATTTTTCCCATTCTGAGCTTTGTGGGGCAGGGGAAAAAGAAGGGGGAGGAGAGAAGCTTAGTAAATTAGGAGACTAGTTAGAAGACATACACTAGAAAGAATACATAACCAATGCATACGAATCTGAATGTGCATTCCTCTGATCATTTCCCCATGAATACAATTACTGAAGAACCACCATGGAACCATTAATTTACAAATAAAATAACAAGTTCATAACATGACAATTCAAATACGGTATTAATTTTAAAATGAATTGTACCTTGCAGCATTGATTTATATTACTGTATCAAGACAGCATAGTGTGTACGGCCAGCCAATTCTTTTCCCAGCCGAAACATGATTGACTTAGCCTAAACATTGCCCCCTTCTCAACACCCTTAGATATGCCAGAATTTTAGAGGACCAGCATCTACATCCATCACAAGCCAATAGGCTTGATGTTATATTTGGCAGTCCGTAAGCTGCCTTCACGAACCGCCGCACTCATCTTCTGTTACGGTCCCGGGCCGTGCCCCGGATCCTCCACCTACCTCGAGGCCGGCCCGGGCTGCAGGAACTCGTCTTCGGCCGTCCAGGCCCAACATGGCTCCCGCTGCGGCTCTCCCTTCACAAGGGAGATGCCACCGCTCCGACACGCTGGGCCCCGCCCCCTAGGCGCGCACACGCGCGGGGGCTCGAATCTTAAAGGGGCCAGCGCAGGAAATCGGGGGGACGGCCTTCAGATGACGTCAGACGCTGCAGGGTATTTAAACCCTGCAGCTTGGCCTAATCCTCGCCTTGCAACGAGGTTCCTCTGCCCTAGAGTGTCTAGTTGCTGCTTTGACCTACATCTTCAACCCCAGCTTCTGATTCCTGGCTTCTGACTCTGGCTCCGTCCACAACTCCATTTCAGCTTGACCCTCGGCTTCTGACTCCGGCTCCATCCACAACTCCGTTTCAGCTTGACTCTTGGCTTCTGACTCCGTCTTTTGATTCCTGGCTTCTGACTCCAGCTCTGTCCATGACTCCAGCTTCAGCTTCCGTCTCTTCAGCATGTATCCGGTTCTTCTCTTACCTGGAGGTTTCGTCTAAATCCCAGCGGCTCGGACCCTCATGGGCTCTTCCCGGGGGGGCTGCGGGCTTCCGAGCGTGAAGTCTCTTCTTGCCTCCCGGGCTTGGCCGTTGCCTTGGATATCCTACTC
The DNA here is from genome assembly GCF_901001135.1 of Rhinatrema bivittatum. Taxonomy (NCBI): domain Eukaryota; kingdom Metazoa; phylum Chordata; class Amphibia; order Gymnophiona; family Rhinatrematidae; genus Rhinatrema; species Rhinatrema bivittatum. The sequence goes on from NC_042615.1 coordinate 53,029,132, forward strand.
GGGCTGCCCCTCTGGTCCTTGGTCGCAGAGGATCACACCTAAGTCCAAGAGGCCTGGGTCCCTATGGCCTCCTCCTGGGGAGACTTCGGGCTTCCAGTGGCGAAGCCTTCTCCGGAACATCTCTTCAGCACCGCCTCCCAGCTGCGACATACACTGTGGGTCCCCACAGCGCAACACCATCAGTCTCAGCCGGCCCAAGGGTCCACTCCCATTACATCTTCTTGTCCGGGCCTTCTTTGCTGATTCCCGATGCAGCCAAAAACCGCTGGTTCTCCATGCGGTGGAATGCCATGCTCCAACATGGCGAGACGCACCATCCGCATCCTGCCGCGCTCCTCTGTAGGCATGCTTGTGCCTGATCTCTCTCTATTTAAAGGGCCCATGGCAGGAAAAGTCCTGCAGCACCTACTGATAGCCTCACAAGCCAAGCCCTATAAAGGACTCTCCCTGACCTTCCCTCACTGCCTCAGCAACAAGTCCAGCTACTCCATAGTAGTGTGTGTTGCTTCCTGGCATTCCAACCTTCAACCTTCATCCAGCTTATCTTCAGTCTTCATTCCAATCTGTTACATCCTCCATACCCAGTTCTGACCCCTGCCTGGACTTTGGATATGTCTGACCTCCACCTACCTCTGACCACTGCCTGGACCTCGGATATGCCTGAGTGCTGCCTGTCTCTGACCACTGCCTAGAACTCTGATATGACTGACTACTGCCTGCCTCTGACCACTATGTGATTCCAGGTTATGCCGGACTGTCACCTGTCTATGACCCTAGCTAACTATGGACTTTCTTTTCTGCCATTAGCAAAGACCTTACCTAAGTCCCCAAGGCCCTGGCACCCAAAAACTCAACCCGAGTTGAATGTGCACTGGTATAGGTGAAGTTTTTGACTGATCTCTGCTTCACTTGAGTCCACCTGCCGATGGTGAGAGCCTGCAGGACTCCTCCCTGTAGGTAGTGTCAATCTTGCCTCAGCCCAAGGGTCCACAAACACAATACTTGATTTATTAAGGCTTTTTTTCTCATTCTGTGTGTGGCAAAAATCTTAATAAATCAGGCCCCAAAGATGGAGGAATCCCCTCCATGCTTACCTAATACCATCTGATCCAAGGTGCAAATTTACACCTTTGAAGTTGCAATAAGATTCTCTTATTCCAAATGACAATACCTCAAATAAAACTTTCCCCTTTTGGACAATGGTCAAATTTGGCTAGAAAAAAGTGACCCATACCTCTACACCTCTTTTCTGAGCCTGAGCCAGGCTCCTCTCTCTCTTGGTGGGCTCAACGAACAGGCAAGAGGAAGGACATTTCCTCCTGCCTTCCTCTAAGACACAAGGTGCTATCTCAATCAATGTCAGGAGGAAGGTAGGAAAACCTGAAAGGAGCGATGGGTGCAGGGGAGGAGGAAGAAATAAGACATTCCCTTAACTAAGGATTATGAACAGCCATACCTCTCCAGGCCATTCCCTCATAAAACAAAGCATTCGATATCCATCCACTATAGACAGAACCATACCTTTGAGAAAACAGAAGGCCACAGATTTATATACATCATAATTCAAACAAGGCCTAAATGTACATAAATGTAGCTGCCCCTGCGCTCTGGAACAAACTCCCCCCTTCACTACGTCAAGAAGCTTGCCCTAAAAAATTCAAAAAAGACCTGAAAACTTGCCTGTTCATACAAGCCTTCCCTGATCACCCCTCTCTCACATGACACCCTCTTCCTTGCACTCCCACCTCAACTGTCAAATATGACTCTTTTGTAAATAAGTTCTATTGTATATATTGACTTTATTAAGACCCATTGGGCACAATATTTGTGCTTATCTGTAAATTGTTCAAAATTATGCATATCCTTAAAGCTTTCAGTTCCCTGTTTCACTGTAAAGCACTTGTTGCTAAGTTGTGTTCCATGTAAACCGATGAGATGTTCCCAACATTCGTCGGTATAGAAAAACGTCGAAATAAATCAATCAATAAATCAATCAATAAATCAATAAATAAATAAATAAATACACACACAAATACTCTTCTTCAGCAATAGTTTGCTTTACATTGCCATACTAAAAGAGGAAATGGCAAGCAACTTCTCCTTTTATATGTGTTAGGTAAAACCAGCCCATTGCTATAGCAAGTCTAGCTTAGCTTGGGGATTTTTCCCTTCCTAAAACCCTTTGGTACATTAGCTCTTAGTTACTACAAGCCCAAGAACAAAAGCAAATACTTTATTTATATATTGTCTTTCCAGAAAAACTTTGCTCAAGGCAGAAAACAACAAATATTAACACCTTTCATAGTAAAAGGCAAAGTATATTGCAATTAAAAACAAAAAAGCATAAACCTCCCTCTCAGACAATAAAAAGGAGACAAATATGTTCCAATATCCTTTCATTCTTGCTGAACCTAGATACTGCAGCCTGCAGATTTTATAACATTCTCTGCTTTTCTCTTAATGAGACACATATTGTCCCTTATTTTGTAACACAATCAATTAACAGACTCTCTTCATGCCAACCAGGCTTACTAAAAGTTACACTATTCCTGCTAACAATCACCACAAAGTTAAGTGTTCAACAAGTGATAGAGACTGTCTTACATTCTGTTTACATAATAACAATAAATTTCCTGTATATTATTTTTTGTTCAAAGAGATTTTAACTACAAAATACAATCACACAAAATATTCCTCCTTAAAAGTCAAACCCCGAGCCGGCACCAGAGCAGAGAAACAAAGGGAGCCACGGTAAGACCGCCCACTTCCCCGACACGGTCCAATCCGGCTCTCCCAGCTCTTTAAAGGGCTTGACGGCACCCAGACGTGCCCTCTCCACTGCCAGCCCTCCTCCCTTCGCGATTGGCGCGGCGGACCCATCGGGGTCGAGGGAGCCAGAGGAGTCCTCGGTCACTCGAGGCAGGCAGGCAGGCTGCCTTCCTACAGGCCCCGGAGCCCCAAGCCGGCACCAGAGCAGAGGAACAAAGGGAGGCGAGGTAAGACCGCCCACTTCCCCGACGTGGTCCAATCCGGCTCTCCCAGCCCTTTAAAGGGCTCGACGGTACCCAGACGTGCCCTCTCCACTGCCAGCCCTCCTCCCTTCGCGATCGGCGCAGCGGACCCATCGGGGTCGAAGGAGCCAGAGGAGTCCTCGATCACTCGAGGCAGGCAGGCAGGCCGCCTTCCTACAGGCCCCGGAGCTCCGAGCCGGCACCAGAGCAGAGAAACAAAGGGAGCCGCGGTAAGACCACCCACTTCCCCGATGCGGACCAATCCGGCTCTCCCAGCCCTTTAAAGGGCTCGACGGCACTAGGCGTCGCACGCCTAAGGAGCGCAACAAAGGGGCCTGCCCCTTTGTGCGCCCCTTCGTGCAGCCCCGAATTGCAGCTCTGCAGATCAATCTAGATCAACTCGCTCCTCCCCGAGGTTGGCCACCCTAGTACAGCTGGGCTCTACAATATACCAGACCGTAGCGGTAGATGTCCGAGAACTGCCGGGGTAAGGCCTTAATTTATTTTTACCCCCCTTAACCTTTACACTCATAACGCCGACCGCAAGGTTCCTCTCCCCCCTTCTCCGGTGACCGACACCTTCGAATCCGGCCCCCACTAGGCCGGCAGCCAACTAATCAACTGAGCCACGGAACAGCACAGCAGTGCTACCTCAACCCATTGGAGACGGCAACCACAAGCCCCCACGTAGGCTCTCGCTTCAGATGCCTTCAAATCTACTACCCCCACCTCTCAAACCTCGGCAGTCTTCCAACACACCCCAACTGAAGCTCAGCCCAAGCGGTCTCACCGCCTCCTAGCTCTCATACCCACCATCTATACTCAAGCTGACCCCAACACTCATCCAACAGTCAAACAGTCCCAGCCCTCTTTCTTCCTTCATACAATTCGTTCCAACTCTCAAGAACTTCCAATCAATTACCCCTGCCGCAATCCTCAGTTGAGAGCCTACTCCAACAGAGACCTTCCATCCCCTTTCCACCACAGATATGCTAAGGCCTAAAGATAACCACACGTGGCAATTCCTGACCACGTCAACACTCTAAACTTCTAAAGATGCAAGGATACGCAATACCCCGCTTATTCCACAGCCCTTCCATTAAGATGAAATCACCAATGCAGCACCAATTCAAACCCTATAGAAATCTCATTCCGGTCATGATCTCCCCTCTTACCCAATTCCTTGGGCTTGCCTTATTCACTCTAACCCTATTCAATGCTCAATCAATCACCAAAAAAACCCCACAAACTACACGACTACCTGCTGGACTCCAAACCAGACATCTGTGCGATCACAGAGACTTGGCTGAAGCCGACGGACACAGTTTTAATAAATCAACTTCCCACCCAGATATACGACATCTTTTCAATTCCTCGACAAAAGAAAAGAGGGGGAGGACTTCTCTTGGCAGCCAAAAAAGATCTCAATCTCACTCTACAACCTATCAACTCAATTTCTAAACTAGAGGTAGGCCTGTTCAAATCCAAATCACTCCAGATCCTCCTCATATACGCTTCCCCCCCCCCCCCCCCCCCGGGTTGCTAGATTCGGATGCCTCACCTTTAGTGGAAATCATAGCTAAATACCTGACCCTGGATTCACCAGCCATTATCCTTGGGGACTTTAATCTACACATTGACACCAACCCTCTATCATCCAACTGCAAAGCACTCCTAACCTCCCTCACGGACTTGGGCTTCATTCAACTCATCAACCAACCCACACATAAAGCAGGTCACATACTTGACCTCATCTTCACAAATGCCAGCCTCACAGAACTCTCACCCCCTTTATGCCTCCCAGTACCATGGTCAGACCACTTTATGATTACCTCCACTCTCAAAACCGATGACAAGACCTCCTGCCCCCCCCCCCCCCCCCCCCCCGCCTACCACACTGCACTATAGGAAATTCTGCCCATCAGAAGCCCTCAGCAATTCCCTGATCAAAGAACTTCCCAACCTAGATCTTTCAAACACCAACACAGCCATACTCTCTTGGCAAAATATCACAGAAACCATAGCTAACAACGTATGCCCACTTTTGTCAAAGAATATCAACCCTTCTCAGAATAACAAACAACCGTGGTTCTCAAAGGAACTTCGCTCATTAAAACAAAGCCTGAGACAGAAAGAAAAGAAATGGCGGAACTCCCCCAACCCCCATTCTCTAGCCATATACAAAGCTGCACTCCACTACTACAGAACTGTGACACTACGAACTAAAAGAGATTTTTACGCCCACCGTATCCACGATATGATTTTCGATGCGAAGGCTCTCTTCTCTTATGTCTCGGATCTCACTAAAACTACCACCTCATCGATCCCTGATGACTAGGGATGTGAATCGTTTTTGAACGATTAAAATTATCGTCAGATAATTTTAAAATCTTTCTAAATCGTTAGAGTGCACGATACAATACAAATGCCCCCGATTTATCATCAGGGGCATTTGTATTGTATCGTTAAATAGGGCACAGGAAATATTTGGGGGAGGGCGGGAAAACCGGCACACCAAAAAAACCCCTAAACCCACCCCGAGCCTTTAAAACCAATTCCTTACCCTCTCCCACCCTCCCGAACCCCCCAAAATGTTAAGTTACCTGGTGGTCCAATGGGGGGGGGGGGGGGGGGTCCTGGCACGATCTCCCGCTCTCGGGCCATTTTGGCTGCCACTAATTAAAATGGCGCCGATGGCCCTATAAAAAAAAAACCCACCCGACCCTTTAAATCGACCCCCCTTAGCCTCCCCCACCCTCCCGACCCTTTTTTTTTAGGGAGGCCCGTGCCGCTAAAAAAAAAAAACCCACTCGACCCTTTAAATCGAACCCCCCTCCCGACCCCCCCAAAACCTTTTAAAATTACCTGGTGGTCCAGGGGGGCCTCGGGGGGCCTTGGGGAGAGATCCAGGGGGGCCTCGGGGAGAGGAGAGATCCAGGGGGGCCTCAGGGAGAGATTTCCCGTTCCCAGGCATCAGCTGTTCAAAAAAAAAAATGGCGCCGATGCCCCTTTGCCCTTACCATGTGACAGGGTATCCATGCCATTGGCCGGCCCCTGTCACATGGTAAGAGCACTGGATGGCCGGCGCCATCTCTCCTCTCCCTGAGGCCCCCCTGGATCTCTCCCCGAGGCACCCCGAGGCCCCCCTGGACCACCAGGTAATTTTAAAAGGTTTTGGGGGGGGTCGGGGGGGGGTTTTGATTTAAAGGGTCGGGTGGGTTGTTTTTTTTTAGCGGCGCGGGCCTCCCTAAAAAAAAATTAGCGATGTGAATTGGAATCGGAAACGATTCCAATTCACATATCTTAACGATCAGATTTTTCCCCCCCTCCCCAGCTGAATCTGATCGTTAAGATGATCTAGCACACGATTCACATCTCTACTGATGACCTAGCCCAATCGAAAGTCAATGAGCTGGCCATTTTCTTCCAGAACAAAATCTCCAACACTCTGGCTAGATTACCCTCTAGCCCTAACACTCCATCTTCAGATCCTCTCTACCGCCCTAACTCTGATGCGGTGTTGGACTCTTTCGAGCCCACTTACACTACAGAGGTTGAAACCCTGCTAAAAAGAATGAAACCCTCCACTCACCCGCTAGACCAAATTCCATCCAAACTACTGCTTCTAGTACCAGACTCCATCTCCAAATATCTAGCAGACATCATCAACTGCTCTCTCTCACAAGGAATCTTCCCGGACGCTCTCAAATTAGCTACCCTCAAACCTATACTTAAAAAACCGAACCTGGTCCCAGATGACCCCAACAATTATCGACCTATATCTAGCCTGCCGTTCGTAGCCAAGATCATGGAGAAAGTGGTAAATAATCAACTATTAAATTACTTGGAAGAACATACAATTCTCCACCCTTCACAATACGGATTCCAGAAAGAACATAGTACTGAATCCCTCCTCATCTCACTCTTAGATCAGACATACTTGGGCCTTGACAAAGGACACTCCTTCCTGCTAGCACTCCTTGATATCTCCGCAGCATTTGACACAGTAAACCACTCTACACTATTAAACCGACTATCAGACATAGGAATCAAAGGATTCGCCCTCAGATGGTTTGACTCATTTCTCAGCAATAGAGGCCATAAGTTAAAATCAATAACAAGGAATCTCCTCGCACCAATTCACCACTTGGAGTCCCCCAGGGCTCCTCTTTATCTCCCACTCTGTTTAATATCTACCTCCTCCCTCTCTGTCAACTACTCACGACACTAAAACTGAAGTTCTATATATACGCAGACGACGTTCAGATTTTGATCCCCATAACTGGCTCTTTGGATTCAGCAGTCAAGCTATGGGATTCTCACTTGCAAACGATCAACCGTCACCTTACAGGTCTTAACTTGGTGCTTAATACTGCCAAGTCAGAACTCCTGCTTATCACTCCAGAAGACAGTCAACACCAACAACAGCCGTGCGCTAACATCCAAATCTCCCATACTAGAGACCTCGGAGTCATTATTGACAGTCATCTGAGCTTAAAGAAGTTCATAAACCATACTACCAAGGAGTGCTTCTATAAATTACAGGTGCTCAAAAAACTCAAACCTCTTCTATACCACCATGATTTCAGAACTGTTCTCCAAGCCATCCTGTTCTCCAAGGTCGACTATTGCAATTCCATCCTGCAAGGTCTGCCTGCCGCTACAATTAAACCCCTCCAATTGCTTCAAAATGTGGCGGCGAGAATCCTGACAAACACTAATCGGAGAGAGCACATCATGCCTATACTAAAAAATCTGCACTGGCTCCCAGTCAACTTTAGAATTCTCCACAAATCACTCACTATGATTCACAAATTAATCTACCATCAGACCCCCCCTTCACCTGCTACATCCCCTCAAACTACATACTACGGCCAGACCTATAAGAGACACTTATAAGGGATCCCTACACGTTCCCCCAAACAAAGTGGTACATAGATTAAACATCAGAAACCGGGCATTTTCAACAGCAGGTCCCTCTATCTGGAACGCCTTGCCCCCGGACCTCCGACAGGAAACCTGCCTCCTGACCTTTAAAAAGAAACTCAAGACATGGCTGTTCAGTCGAGCCTTTCCCTGCTCCTAGTCCAATACTTCCGTCACAGAACTAAATCCACTTTTTCTCTCCGTTTTACATAAACTAGCATTAAGTCACATAAACATGTCATAATTCTAGAGGTAAATTTAGAGGTTGGCTCTCCTAGCCTTCCCCACACTCTCTGTAAATAGTTTTCTACTATTGTATCTCCCCCTTCTCCTTTTCCAATTCCCAGTTGCTCACCCCTTGTTATAATGTAACTTTATGTTTCTACTAATTTCCGTCTCATATAAATTTGGTTTTGGCTCTGTTACTGTTAAAAGCTTTGTTCTATGTAAACCGATTTGATTTGATTTGTATCTAGAAAGTCGGTATAAAAAAAGCCTTAAATAAATAAATAAATAAATAAATGTCCCTCTGGGGCAGCTCAAGGCAGAAACTTCTCTTCAGTTATACAGAGCTTTGCTCTGTGCACCTGCATGGCGGTTTCTGCATGACTGCCCTGCTGTCCTCAGTTATTAAGAAAGCATGGACGAGCAGCGAACAGAAAAAATAGGTAAGACCAGATAGAAAGGATGAGAGACTGGCCAGGGAGGAGGGTGGGATCACATGGCTAATTCATCCTTCTATCTAGAGAAAACACTGTTTATGGTAAGAAAACTTGCATTTTTCCTATCAATAAGCAGGCTGAATTAGCCAAGCTGTCTGGCAGTTCCCAGTTAAGGATAGATTGAGCACACTGTTGACTATGTTGAAAGGTGACATTCCTTTAGTTGTTATGCTGCAAGATGTCCAGTGTGAGAAATCCACTTTGTTGGTGGACAGCTCTATGTGCCAATATTTTAATATAGTATCGCCTCTCCCATAGCTGCATCTGATTTTGTTTGTTGTTGAAGGCAGTAATGGTATGTAAAGATATGTAGAGAGGAGCAAGTAGCCGCTTTACATATGTCTAGAACTGGCATTTATTTATTTATTTAACAGTTTTATATACCGCAGTTCAGGTAACAAAGTTACTAATCACTTCGGTTCACATTTCAAAAATTACAATGACAATATAAAGGATAGTTTATAATGTCTTACATAGAACAGGGTGATTTAACTTGGATAAAAACTAATAATGAATAGGGAGAGTACAATTTATATACATATGTCTTGTATATACATGAGTGGGTTAAGAGAATGCTTGGTTGAACAGCCAGGTTTTGAGTCTTTTTTTGAAGGTTGGTGTCGATTGTTCGAGTCTGAGGTCTGGTGGGAGTGAATTCCAATGTATAGGGCCTGCGGTGGATAGAGTTCTTCTACTTAGTGTTGTTTTGATGGGATGTGCTTGTATGGTGCCTCTCTGGCCTTGTCTCCTCGGTCGGGAGGTAGAGTGAAGATGTAATGGGATCGTGAGCTCAATTTGGGTGGAGTGGTGGATGACTTTGTGGATGATTGAGAGGGTCTTGTATAGGATTCTATATTTGATTGGGAGCCAGTGTAGGTTCTTTAAGATGGGTGTTATGTGGTCCCTTTTGTTGGATTTTGTTATAATCCTTGCTGCGGCGTTCTGTAGCATTTGTAACGGTTTCAGTGTGTTAGCAGGTAGACCTATCAGCAATGAGTTGCAGTAATCTATTTTCGAGAAAATGATTACTTGTATCACAGATCTGAAATCCTGGAAGTTTAGTAGGGGTCTTAGCCTTTTTAAGACTTGGAGTTTAAAAAAGCATTCTTTAACTGAGTTGTTGATGAAACTTCTGAGGTTAAATTGATTATCGATGATGACTCCAAGATTTCTGACCTGTGGGGATAGGGATGGAAGGGCTAAGGTGTTTGTGTTAGATACTGAGAAGTTGCCGTCTGGGGTGATGAGCAGGAACTCAGTCTTATTGGAGTTGAGTATCAGGTTAAGTTTTACTAGAAGGTTTTTGATGGATAGCAGGCACGAATTCCAATAAAGCATGGTTTTGTGTAGTGAGTCTTTAATCGGTATGAGGATTTGTACGTCATCTGCATAAATGTAGTGTGTTAGATTGAGTTTGGAAAGGAGCTGACACAGAGGGAGAAGATAAATGTTAAATAGCGTTGGAGATAGAGAAGATCCTTGTGGGACTCCGAGTGTGGATCTGAACGGAGGCGACTCTTTGCTGTTGACCTTAACTTTGTAGAACCTGTTCTGGAGGAAGGATGAGACCCAGCTGAGGGCGGTGTTTTTTATGCCAATTTCTGAGAAGCGATCTAAGAGAATATTGTGGTTCACTGTGTCGAATGCTGCCATTAGGTCGAGAAGGATGAGTAGACAGGATTGTTTTTTTTCAAGGTTCCTGAGGATATTGTCTGATAGTGATAGAAGGAGGGATTCGGTACTATGAGACTTACGGAATCCTAGTTGAGACGGCGAGAGTAAGTTGTTGTTGTCCAAGTATTCAGAAAGCTGTTTATTGACTATTTTTTCCAAGATTTTGGCGATCATCGGAAGATTTGCTATGGGGCGAAAGTTGGCTGGGTTATCAGGTGACAGATTTGGTTTTTTTTAGCAGGGGTTTCAGAATAGCAAGTTTAAGGGGGGTAGGGACTAGACCCTGTGATAAGGAGGCATTAATAATCTGTGATATTGGATTTGAAATGTCTTTGGCACTCGCTATCAGGAGGTTGGCTCGAATGGCATCTAAAGGGTGGGATGATGGTTTCAGTGTCGCGAGGTGAGCTACAGATGTTGCCGTGGCTCTGAGCTGATGTGCCTTAACCTTGTCTGCAAGGTGCTTTGGTTGAGACATGTAGCAGAAATGAGATAACCAGTTAACTAACGTTCTTTAGGCGACCAGCAATCCTGGTGCATTTGGGTTGAAGAAGACAGAGTTGCCAATGCTGGTTAGGTGATTGAGTTCTATGTTTGTAGTATGCCAGGGTTATTTTACAATCCAGAGTGTGAAGAACTCTTTCCCTCTCAGTCACATGTGATTTGGAAAAGAAGGTTGGTAAAGTGATTGATTCAGATGAAATGCAAAGACCACCTTTGGAAGGAAGGATGGATGGGTTCACAAGGTGACTTTGTCATAGTAGAATTGCAAGTAAGGTAGATAGTGGACTAACTCATCTTGCTGAAGTTATCACTACTAGGAACATTACCTTCCATGTCAGGAATTTCATTGAGGAGGTTTGCATCGGCTCAAAGGGAAGAAGCATAGGTTTTTCCAATACCAGGTAGATATCCCAAGGAACTGCCAGCCTTGAAACTGGGGGACGGAGTTTTAGAGTGCCCTACTCGAAATGAGATACTAACAGGTGTGTGGAGATTGAGTTTCCCTGCATGGAAGGATGAAACGCCACTATGGCTGTTATGACTTGTAAGAGTGTGAACCCTGGGCCAAGGTGAGAGATGTCTCCGCCCTACAGGGTGTATTGCTTTATCTAAGACCAAGAAGGAAATGGTTGCCATGTGCAGAGATTCAGTGCGGAGTTGGATAGGTTGAGTGGAATAGGTGACTTCACCAGGTAATGGCTCTCCATGACAATAGCAGAGGTGTAGGTGTTCAAACAGTGGGAATTCGTAGGTGCTCCACGAGTTGTCTGAGTATAAAGTTCCCACCGGCACCAGAGTCCACCAGGGCTAAAGTGTGGAATTCAAGGTTATCCGAGTTAATGGAGACTGGAAGTGTCAATGGAGGAGATGGAGAGGAAAGACCTAGGAGGAGTCCTCCGGCGGATCCTAGGTCTGAGAGTTTCCTGGACAGATAGGACAAGAGGGCACAGCATGCCCTGGCCAACTGCAGTACATGCAGAGGCCTAATCTTTGCCGGTGATGTCTCTCTTTAGCAGATAAGTGACTGCGGCCCATTTGCATGGGTTCTTCTTCCTCGATACTGGGTGTAGGAGTAGTCTGGGTGACCGGTGTTGGACGAGAACGTGGGACCCCCGAGGACATCTTCTTGGGCCCCTTAGTCTCCTGGGATCACTCATGCAGACAACGGTCAATGCGACCAGCGAGGTTGATGAGAGAGTCCAGAGTCTTGGGGAGCTCATGTGCAGCTAATTCATCTTTGATGCATGAATTGAGACCTTCCAGTAATATAGCGCATAGGCAACCCAGATCCCAATGTAATTCCGAGGACAAAGTTTTAAACTCAATCACATACTCAGTCACAGGTCTGGTACCTTGTTGTACATGCAGGAATGCAGATCCAGCAATAGTCTTGCGAGCGGGATTGTCAAATACAGAAGGAAATAGAGCAAGGAAACTTATCATATCATTGAGAATTGGATCCATTCGCTCCCAAAGGGGTGATGCCCAGGCCAGGGCTTCCCCGTCCAATAGGGACAAGATGTACGTAGTTTTAGACACTACGTCCGGAAAGTAGGTAGGTTGTAGCGAAAAGTGTATACAGCATTGATTCAGAAAGCCCCCTACATAACAGGGGATCACCTTTAAAATGAGTAGGTGCTGGCAAGGGCACAGAAAGCCATACAGGTAGCGCATGTGAAGTGGAAGTGGGCTTGACAGGCGTCGAGGCAGAATCCAGCCGAGAGCTTAGCTGATTGACCGCATTAGCTAAAGTCTCTAATACCTTTCGTTGCTCTGAGATCTGTTGGGCCAGGCCAGGGATGGCCTGGATGGCTGATACCTGAGCCGAGTCCATGGAGTTAGCAATCTGTTATGATTTGTAAGAGTGTGAACCCTGGGCCAAGGTGAGAGGTGGCTCTACCCACAGGGAAGAGCCCTGTGAGCCTCACCGTCAGTAGGCACAGTCTCATTGGTGTCAAACACAGCTGTGGAAAAGAGTTTATATTAAGAGAAGAGAAAGGCACGGCCCACGGAGCAGGACGTGCAGTAAAAGTATAGTTCTGAGCAGAGGGGTATACCCAAGGTGATGCCTCTGATGTGAAGATCCAGTAGTGGCCCACAGAGCAGGGTATGCCAGGAAGTCTCGCAGTAGTATAGAAATACCTCAGACGTGCAGATCCAGTAGTGGCCCGCGGAGTGGGGTATGCCAGAGAGGTGTCTCAGTAGTGGTAATGAGATGGTAGTCCGAGGTACAAGAACCCCAATGAGGGTCCTGTAGTAGTGGTGCAGTAATGACCTGCAGCGCAGGGTATACCGAGTGGTTCCTCCTGGGATGGTGTGGTAGTGGCCCGAGGCATTGGGTACACCGAAGAGGATCCCACAATGAGGCTTGGTATAGTTGAAGTCCGTAGTAATAAGGTACTCACAGGAGGTAGTTCCAGGAGAGGTCCCGGGGAGCGGGACAGATAGAAGTCCAAGGCAGGAAGGCCCTTCGAGGAGCGGATAGCCAGAGACGAGGAAGGGCCCCCAAGGAGTGGGTACCCAGAGTGTCTCACGCCAAGTGTAGAGTCTGGAACCAGAAGTCCAAGGTTGGAGCGGAATTCAGCAACGAGGAAACTCCTTGCTAACTCGTCAAACCAAAGGGCCAGCCATCATAAGTACAATAGATGGATGACGTCATCCGGAGGGAATGCCCCCGAGGTTCCCGCCATGACGTGTACAAAGGTGGCCCACGCGCACGTGACTAGGTAATTCCTGAAACAAGATGGCAGTCGACAGTGCCCACGCTGTCCCGGGAATGCCAGGTTGGTCAGCGGTGATTGGTGGAGACTACCATTCTTCCAAGAGATGACAAGGCAGAAAAGAAGGAGGTGAGGATTAGTGGTCACAGCTGTCTGCGACTGACGGGCGTAACAATGGCACTGAGGTGCACTTTGATGGATGATGCTGCTAGACAAAGGAGTATAGCAGATGCAGATATTGCAGCAATTGTTCCAGGGAACATCCAAATAGGTCTACTGCAACTGTTGCACACCAGTGAAATTATCTATGCCACTTGCCAGCATAAGTTTTCCTTGTAGATGGCTCGTGGCAGATATAATAATATCCTGAATTTCAGTCAGGAGAGGGAGATGACTCAACACCTCCCTTTCAACCTGCAAGCCATCAGATGCAGAGAGGTTTGCATTGGATGAAGATGTGTGCCCTTCCTGTGACAACAGATCCACCCTGTTTCCCAGGGAGATTGGCGCTTGAATTGAGAGTTGTATGAGATAGGCGTACCATGGCTGCCTGAGCCATGCTGGTGCAATAAGGATGAGATATGATGTTTTTGTGATGCATTTTTGGATTACCCAACCTGTCATAAGTATTGGAGGATATGCATAAAACAGGTTCTCCTCCCACGGGATCAGAAACGCATCCTGAGTGAAACTGTGTCTGATTGGGTAAAGAGAGCAAAAACTTGGCAGTTCTGCGTTTGACTCTGTTGCAAAAAGGTCCATGCAGGGTATCCCCCACTTCCTGAACAGAATGTCAATCACACCCTGATGCAGTGCCCACTCGTGGGGATGAAAGATTCTGCTGAGCCTATTGTCTTCTGTGTTCTTGATACCTGGAAGGTAGGATGCCTGCAAATGAATGGAGTAAGCTAGTGCCCATTCTAGGATTAATACAGATTCCTTACAAAGTATCCTGGAACTGGACCCGCCTTCTTTGTTTAAATAAAACATGGCCACCTGATTGTCCATGTAGACCATTACCCTCTTTCCCATGAACAGATGGGAGAAAGTATAGATGGCATTTTTTATGGCTCTTAACTCTAGAAGGCTGATTTGGAGACTCTTTTTCCTTGGAGACCAAACTCCCTGCATTTTCAAGTATAGCAAGTGTGCTCCCTAGCCCCTTGTGGATGCATCTATCATCATGACAATTTGATGTGCCAGAGTTTGAAACGGTGCTCCTGACTCTAGAACTTGGGGAGATAACCACCAATTCAAATCCGAGATCATCGATTGAGTTATGATTACCTGTAACGACATCGGGTAGTCGTGCTGAGACCACTGAGTATGCATCCTAGGGTACTGAAGGAACTCAAAAATGAAATTTCTGATCATTTGTTAAAATTTATAACCTATCATTAAAATCATCCATTGTACCTGAAGACTGGAGGGTGGCCAATGTAACCCCAATATTTAAAAAAGGCTCTAGGGGCGATCCAGGTAATTATAGACCAGTGAGCCTGACTTCAGTGCCGGGAAAAATAGTGGAAACTATTCTCAAGATCAAAATCATAGAGCATATAGAAAGACATGGTTTAATGGAACTCAGTTACCATGGATTTACCCAAGGGAAGTCTTGCCTAACAAATCTGCTTCATTTTTTTGAAGGGGTTAATAAACATGTGGATAAAGGTGAACCGGTAGATGTAGTGTATTTGGATTTTCTGAAGGCGTTTCACAAAGTCCCTCATGAGAGGCTTCTATGAAAACTAAAAAGTGATGGGATAGGAGGCGATGTCCTTTTGTGGATTACAAACTGGTTAAAAGACAGGAAACAGAGAGTAGGACTAAATGGTCAATTTTTACAGTGGAAAAGGGTAAACAGTGGAGTGCCTCAGGAATCTGTACTTGGATCAGTGCTTGTCAATATATATATAAATGATCTGGAAAAGAATACGACAAGTGAAGTTATCAAGAACCGGAAGTCAGAGTAGTTAAATCACAAGTAGACTGTGATACATTACAGGAGGACCTTGCAAGACTGGAAGATTGGGCATCCAAATGGCAGATGAAATTTAATGTGGACAAGTGCAAGGTGTTGCAAATAGGGAAAAATATCCCTTGCTGTAGTTTCACGATGTTAGGTTCCATATTAGGAGCTACCACCCAGGAAAAAGATCTAAGCATCATAATGGATAATACTTTAAAATCGTGGGCTCAGTGTGCTGCAGCAGTCAAAAAAACAAACAGAATGTTTGGAATTATTAGGAAGGGAATGGTTAATAAAACGGAAAATGTCATAATGCCTCTATATCGCTCCATGGTGAGATCGCACCTTGAATACTGTGTTCAATTCTGGTCGCCGCATCTCAAAAAAGATATAGTTGTGATGGAGAAGTTACAGAGAGGACAACCGAAATGATAAAGAGGATGGAACAGCTCCCCTATGAGGAAAGGCTGAAGAGGTTAGGGCTATTCAGCTTGGAGAAGAGACGGCTGAGGGGGGATATGATAGAGGTCTTTAAGATCATGAAAGGTCTTGAACAAGTAGATGTGACTCAGTTATTTATACTTTCGAATAATAGAAGAACTAGGGGGCATTCCATGAAGTTAGCAAGTAGCACATTTAAGACTAATCGGAGAAAATTATTTTTCACTCAATGCAGAATAAAGCTCTGGAATTTGTTGCCAGAGGATGTGGTTAGTACAGTTAGTGTAGCTGGGTTCGAAAAAGGTTTGGATAAGTTCTTGGAGGAGAAGTCCATTAACGGCTATTAATCAAGTTTAGTTAGGGAATAGCCACTGCTATTAATTGCATCAGTAGCATGGGATCTTCTTAGTGTTTGGGTAATTGCCTGGTTTGGCCTCTGTTGGAAACAGGATGCTGGATTTGATGGACCCTTGGTCTGACCCAGCATGGCAATTTCTTTTGTTCTTATGTTCTTATGAGTCCCCATTGCAGCTGTCACTTATGAAGTCACTATGTGGAACAACATATATGAAATGTCCCAAGATAGTGAGTATTTGACAAGCTGGGGGATGAGATTGGTTCCATAGCATGTGAACCTGCTCTCGAAACTCTGTCTGATGAAAGGAAAACTTTGTAAATCTTAGTGTTTATCACTGCCCCTATAAACTGAAGGACTTGAGTGGGATGCAGATTGGACTTCTCATAGTTCATTATGAATCCCAGATTCTCTAGGCAGGTTATGGTCTGCGTTAGGTTAGCATTTTGGAATTTGAGGCCACTAGCAGACAATCGTCCAGATAGGGAAAAACCTTTATCCCCTTCCTGCAAAGGTGGGCCACAGCTAGGCTAGGCATTTTGTGAACACTCTGGGTGCCGACAACAGGCCAAACAGAAGAACCTTGACCTGATGGTGTTGAATGTTTACTTGAAAGCAAAAGTAGCACCAGGAGGACAGATGCATTGGGATGTGGGAATACACATCCTTGAGATCTAAGGAGCACATCCAGTCATTGGGTTGCAGAAAAGGTAGAATGGATTTGAAAGATGTCATTTTGAATTTCTCTTTTAGAATGAATTTGTTGAGGGCCCAGAATGGGCCGTAACCCTCCGTTCTTTTTTGGGATGAGGAACTATTGAGAATAGAATCCTTGACTATGCTATGGTCATGGTATCACTTGGATCGCCTGTTGTTTAAGTAGCATTGAACTTCCTACTTGAGAAGCCTATTGCCTGCCTGCTGCTGGAAAGCTGGTACAAGGTGGAGTACCATCGGAATTTTCCTAAAAGTCAGTCTATATCCATTCCGCACCACACTGAGAACTCAATGATCCGATGTTATGGGGTCCAGACCTGGTAAAAGGAAGATATTCTGCCACCTATTGCCGACAGTAGCTGTGGCTGAGCTGAACTCAAAAAGACTGCTGTGGTTTCTAGGGATGTGAATCGTTTTTGAACGATTAAAATTATCATCAGATAATTTTAAAATCGTTCTAAATCATTAGAGTGCACGATACAATACAAATGCCCCCGATTTATCGTCAGGGGCATTTGTATTGTATTGTTAAATAGGGCACGGGAATTATTTGTGGGAGGGCGGTAAAACCGGCACACCAAAACAACCCCTAAACCCACTCCGACCCTTTAAAACCAATTCCTTACCCTCCCCCACCCTCCCGAACCCCCCCAAAATGTTAAGTTTCCTGGTGGTCCAGTGGGGAGGTCCCGGCGTGATCTCCCGCTCTCGGGCCATCGGCGCCATTTTGGCTGCCACTAATTAAAATGGCGCCAATGGCCCGATAAAAAAAAAAAAACCACCCGACCCTTTAAATCGACCCCCCTTAGCCTCCCCCACCCTCCCAACCCTTTTTTTTTAGGGAGGCCCGCGCCGCTAAAAAAAAAAACCCACCCGACCCTTTAAATCGACCCCCCCCTCCCGACCCCCTCAAAACCTTTTAAAATTACCTTGTGGTCCAGGGGGGCCTCGGGGGGCCTTGGGGGGCCTCGGGGAGAGATCCAGGAGGGGCCACGGGGAAAGATTTCCCATTCCCAGGCATCAGCTGTTCAAAAAAAAATATGGCGCTGATGCCCCTTTGCCCCTACCATGTGACAGGGTATCCGTGCCATTGGCTGGCCCCTGTCACATGGTAGGAGCACTGGATGGCCGGCGCCATCTTCTTTACTCATCAGCCCCTATTATACTATACTCTATCCCGGACCCCACCGCTGGACCACCAGGGAGTTTTGGTAAGTCTTGGGGGGGTCAGGAGGGTGGGGGCTTGTAGTTAATTTAGTAGTAACGTATTTACAGATCGACAACTTATTTATTTATTTATTTATTTATTTAAAATATTTCTATACCGGCCTTCATGAATGGGATTCATATCAGGCCGGTTTACATGAAACAAGGGAAAAACCAAGTAACTATAAATAAGAAAGGTCGAAACAATCAAAGTTACAATAAAACAGGGGTATTAAAACTTGGGAGCTAGAGTAGCTAGGAATAAGTGAAGTAGGAGTAGGAGCGATAGAAATTAACTAGATAATTATCATTTAATATGGTATGAAATTGGTAGACATTCAGTTCCTTGATCTGAGTATGATGAGTTAATTTGTGTTAGGGGAAGGCTTGGAGGAAAAGCCACGTCTTAAGTTTAACTTATTGAATTCTCCATACTTCCGCATGAAATGGAATTGACCCCCCACAAATACGTATCACATACGCAATGAAAACTTTTTGCCTGCACATCCCTATTTTCTGGGATCGTGGTATTCTGTGATCCCGGCGGCATCTAATATTGCTACCAGCATTGCTGTCAGCAGAATCCCGGCGACCCTGGTGCCGAACGGAGTTGATAAAAGAACCAGAGAAGAGAGGACATTGATTTAACTAACCGAGGAAGGGCAGGAAAAGGGAAAGAGGCCAGCACCAACCCATCATATTTTGATTTTTAAATAATACTTAGGGGAATTTGAGACTGTGGAAGGGCCCAGTTTTGACACATTGGGTGGGGAGAGCTATGATTTGGTTCAACCAGGCCCACACAGGAAATTTCTTTATTGACTGTATGGCCACTTAACCAGCTATATTCTTTTGAATATAGCAAGTTAAACTCAAAGTTACCTGGCCACACACGGCCAGATAATTTTAGGACTGTTCTAAGGCAGTTCTACAGTTATCCTGCTAACCTAGCCAGATACAGATCGAGATTGCCTAAGTTAACTGGATAACTTTACTCTGTTCCAGAATGCCCCTGCACCTACTCCTCATTATCTAGTTAATGTTTAGCCAGATAAGTGTCTCCAATATACAAAAGTCAGCATTTAGCTGGAAAACTCACAAGCTATCTGGCTAAATACCTTTGGACTTGACCCCCATAGAACACACTTTGATATAATTCACATTATTTTTCCTTCAGCAGTCAGAATAGAATATAGGGCAAACTCTGTCACTCCTCTGTCACTTACTGTTGTATCCATCTGTTTCACAATGCTGAGATCAACTGCCTGCCCCTTCTTCTAAAAAGTAAGACAACTTCTTAAGATTTCTTTCTCATCACAGCATTTAATTTTCACTTTACTGCTGCATGTGAAAGTTCATATATTTGTATCTCAAAAACATACTTTAATAAACACATTATATCTTTCTAATTTTAAAGAAGTTGAAAGTTGCTTTTTTTTCCCCATATCATCATTTTTAGTAGTGTTTTACTGTCCAGTACTTAGCATCTTTCATAGACATTTGTTTTTAAAGATATCTAGTTTCTTGTGTCACACATTTTGGTTCACCTCTAGCTCTCTCAGCTATAATACATGGTGTATCAGATTCAAAATTCAACTGTTAGTTTTTAAGGGTATGAAAGGTTTAGCACCTTCCATAGTGAATGCTACCCTGAAAATATATCAGCCCATCAAGAGTCTAAGGCCAAAAGCTACTTTGTGTACCTTCTTTTAAACAGGTCAGATTGGACCAAACCCGAGAACACATTTTCTATGTTTGAGGACCATACAGTTGGAATACTTTGCCAGGAAACATTAAAGCTGAAGCTAATCTCCTAAAATTTAAGAAAATAGCAAAGGCACATCTGTTTCAGCAGGCATTTGATCAATTGGACTGATGAGAGATTGCATCTTTAATGAATTTTTACCTTATATTTTAGCTTATGTTATCAGGTTAAATGATGGTACTTTAATAAGTTTTTTGCAGAGTCCATTTTTAGTTAACATTCTAATGAGTCTATGGTGTTCTTGTTTCTTATTTTATGTTTTTGTGAGTTCCATCTGTGTTTTTATGATGTTTTATCAGTCTGTTATGATTTTACGTTTTATGTTTTGTATTTTAGCATATTATGGGTGTTCAATTGTTAACCACTTAGAAATGCTGATAGGCGGTATAGAAATGTTTTAAATAAATAAAATATGTTAGTACTGCAATGACATTTGTGCTAAAATATTTTACATAAATTCTCGGATGAGATATCTTTGATGTTGTTTATCTTAGGATGCTTCTGGTTGATATATTTGCACCAGAATTTCAGCATCATGGTAAAATATTAATTGCTTCTACAAATATGAGACATGAACTATGAATCTATAAGACATATAATGCCCTGATGCAGGCTCTCAAAACATGGCTCCATGTCAGGGAATCAGTTGCATTGCATAAGACAAGATAAGTGCATTTTATCTGCATTCTAAAAAACAAACAAAAAAACTAACTTTTGGCCTAAGATTAAACAAGGCAAATGAAGATAGAATTGCTGCCGGAAGTGCCTATTATGACTGGCTATATGAATGGATAATTATTCATAAAAGGAAACATTGTTTTTGCTTTATAATTTAGTTGTGTACTTTTGCATTATATCATAGTTGTTTGAAGTTTGCCTATTGTACAGGGTACATCTGCAAAAGGACAGAAGCTAATTTCTGTCTCTATGAAATAGATTCAGTCATTAAGCTTAGAAAGACAAAATATAATACAAAAGTATACAACTTACGAATGTTCCCTTACAGGTATACCTTTACACTTCCACTGATTTAATCCATTCATTTCCTTACATAAATGATGAATAAGCAAGTCTGTCTACCATTCCACCGTATTATGGCTCTGTCCTACTGGTACCTCTGCTCAGCCAGGCAATAATAATCTTTCATATTCTGAAGCACTCTGGCCAATCTTACTACTGCTCACATCTCACGCCCAACCAGCAGTTTCTCATTTTCTCTCTTCTTGCAGATTATACATTATCTTGAGACACTGGAAGTTTCCCCTGCTTCCTCCCCTCCTTGCACTGTCTCTGTCCATCTTTTTATATCAGATCTACGGAGAGGAGCATGGATTCTTGGCCTGCTCTTACTCCAGGACACTGTGTCCCAGGGTTCTTTATTGGTAGTCCAGCTCTATCAACACTTACATACTCAGTTCTGTACACCTTGGGAGGAACACCTTTTATTTCTCTAGCTCCTACTCTCCCTTTCCATGATCCCACTCCTGCTTCTAATGGGATATGAACCCCATTATGTAACAAGACACATGGAATGTTAGCAATGATTTCAAAACAACCACTCTGCACATACACAGCATTGTGTGTTTGCTTCACATGATACATGCAAAATGGAACACTACCCAAACCTCACAATCAAAAGCATGGTGGAGCACACACACACACAAACACAAAAGGCAGAAGCATGAACAATGGTCTTGCAGGGCATATGGGATAAAACAATGGCACACCACAAGTGAAGTATGAAAATAGTACCCAACACACCAGCACAATCACAGACACAATGTAACCTTGCAGTCATACACATAAGTTGCTTTTCCCATGCAAGAACATGAGACACATGAAAATGATTCATGGGATGGCTGTAGACTTCAGTTCACTTCCCAGCAGAAGGTGCACCTCAAATTGCTGGAGCACTCAGGAATCCACATTTGTTCCCTTCTAGTATCTAGGAGTGCTGTGACCTGGTCAGCACTCCAGACCAGCACCATGGCATTGATTGGTACTTGGTCAGAGTGAAAAACACATTTTAGCAAACTGCCTAGCAAAAGTAAAAAAAAAAAAAAAAAGTACTCAGCGCAAGCGCATATTTGACAGATAAAAAAAGGCATGGGAACCTCAAAGTTTGAAAACAGTATAGGATGGTGGGGCACTAGGGTGATATTTATACTCTTCACAAAAATTCTCTCTTTCTTGACCCGCAGTTGTTTGCCACAGTGTTGAAGAGCAGTGTAATCATTAAGTGTTATTTGTTATTGGGGGTCTTTTGTTTGAGATCTGTTGGATATATGCTGTTGGTTCATTAAAGATACAAATTAAAAAATAACTTATTCCAGTCAGAAAAAAGTCCCGCCTCGGTAAGTCTTCAGGGCAAGCTATAGGAAAGGGGGCCTTGAAGTCTGGATCACAGGGTAGCCATCTCTGAGGTTCAGTCAGGCAATGAGCAGCAACCTGCATATAATACAGCTTTAGCATGTGTAGCTTGTCCACAAGAGCAAACAAATTTAATGGCGCCACATCTGTTATACAAAGGTTCACACTCCTGAAACACATGCTCATCTAGATATTACAAATAAAGAGCTCATTTCTAAAAGGATCAGGAGGAGTAACTGGCAGCAGCTGCTATTCTGTTTTCAGATGTGTCAAGTCCTTTATGTAGAATCCAAACAAACAGAAGCAAAATATACCAAATATTGAGACTTGAAAGACAAAAACCAATGGTGTTCAAAAAAGTGAAAAAATATAGATGAAAAAATAAATGCACTTGCTAGAACATAAGATGCTTAGAGGACCTTCATATAATGGGAGGCAACAATTCATTGAACAATATGCTCCCAATATATTAGTGAACTGATGATTATAATTTTGGAGCATATGAACCTATTGTTCAATCAATTGTTACTTCCATACATATGAAGAACCAGGGAAGCCAGAGGTCAAATCCCACTGCCGCTCCATGTGACCTTGGGCAAGTCACTATAGGTACAAACTAGATTGTAAGCCCTCTGCAGATAAGGAAATACCTGAATGTAAACTGCTTTGAAGTACTAAAAAGTGGAATAAAAATAAACAATTATAATATATATATATATAGAGAGAGAGAAAAACAAGATACCAGACAGACCTATTCCAAATATAGTAAGTGCTATGATTATATATCAATATAAACGTGTAAACAAACAACACCTTCAATCATTCACATACCTCACACATTCTTTGACCAAATATCCATATAATCGCAACCATCATATTTATTGCTATATAGAAGTCTTCAATAAGGTATGTTGTTACACAGCACAGTGCTACAATTCTGCTATGGATAACCCCTAATACTATACAGAGGTCCACTGCAATTCTGATATAGAGAACCCCAGTCCTCAATCAGGTACATTTTACCAAAGTACATCACTAAAACTCTGCTGTAGAGAACCCCTGTTGCACTATAGAAGTACTCAATTAGGTCCACTGGCATACGATACAACAATAACATTCTCTGGGGAGGCTGAAGAATGGTGGAAGGGCCAGCAACATTATTAGAGGTTTTTTCCTTTTGTAGGGGAGCGGGATGTGTGTGGGGAGGGTGCTCTGGCAACATGAAGTTAAAAGATTAATGGTGGTGGTGGGGTTTGGAAATGAGCCAGGATGTCCATGGTTTACAGGTTTTTCATAACAATAGAAACACCACTTAACCAGATAGCTTTTGAAGATATCCAGTTAAATGCCAGGTTAATCAGTCACACAAAGCCAGATAACTTTGGACCTGCTCTGTAGCAGGCCTAAAGTTATCTGACTAATTTAGGATTAGAAGCACTATGCCGCAATGTTTTATCTCAGGAGGGGTCCCACTATTGCGGGGGGGGGGGGGGGGGGGTTGTGTAGAGGACGGGTTGCTTATAAAAGTAGACCTGTCAGAAGGGAGTTACAGTAGTCTATCCCGGAGAAGAGCAGGGATTGAAGGACCGACCTGAAGTCAGAGCATTGGAGAAGGGGCTTAAGATGGCAGAACAAGCGTAGTTTATAGAAGGAGGAGTTGATAATATATGCTATTTTTAGGTTTGGAACCCCTGTGAAAATTGACTCCATTATTTCCTATGGAACATGTTCACATAAGCCATTCAGAGGACATTTAAATGAGATTGAAGGCTGATTAAATTGTAGGGAGGCATTTTTAGCATCTTGTGTTTTGTTTGCACTGATATCACAGCTTAAGCATATTCCTTGGGCTTTTTGTGTCCCATATCAGATGCTCTTATGTTAAGAGTACAACTTTACATGTCCGAAAAGAGCTAATGTAGAATACATAGTAACATATATAGTAACAAGTTAAATAATGGCAGAAAAGGACCCAATGATCCTTCCAGTCTGCTCAGCAAGCTTTTTTTTTTTTTTTTTTTTTTAAGGATCGTAACTGCCACTCTGTGCAAGTTACCCCTGGTGCCTTCTGATAAGATAGTTACTGCTGCTCCATGCAGTTTACTCCAGTTAACTCCTTTTCTTCATTTCCATCCTTTAGCCATTACAGATCCTCTATGTTTATCCCAAGCCCTTTTGAATTCCATGACCTTTCTTGCCTTCACTACCTCTTCCCAGAGGGCATTCCATGCATCTACCACCCTTTCCATGAAGAAATATGTCCTGTTGTTTTCCTAAATCTACCCTCTTGGAGCTTCATGTTTCCTAGGGGAAATGAAGATACTCATTGACCAGGTCTGTCAAGCAGATTATGCAGGGGACTTAAGGGACTGAATGCATAAGCAATGACCATGCTAGTATTGCTGGCTACTTAGATTATCATCTACAACCCAACATCAAGGGAACTCCTTAATACGTGGTCAATGTGTGGTATCTATTTTCTAGGATAACCCTTTGTGTGGTTATCCTGTTATTTAGACACCATAATTTATTCTTTATTTTATTCACAACTGCTTTTTATTTTTTGTTTCTTACTCTTTGTTTTTTATTTTTTAGTTTTCTGTGTTTCTTTTTCCTGCTTTTTCTCCCCCTGCGTTTTGTCTGACCCACCAATATTTTCTCACTACTGCATTGGTGTTCATCTACAAGCTTGGAGGCTATTAATCACTTAATGCCACTCACGTGGGTCTGGATCCGCCTGCCCGACACTGGCCATGTTTCAGCAACATGCTGCCTGCTTCAGGGGCCTCGGGGGCAAAATTAATGTGTCCGAAGTTCGGGTACACCAGTAATGAAGCACGTCAATTTTCTTTAAAAAACAACAATAGTCAAGAAAGAACATGCAAAACATATTGTCCTGAAAACTTACTTCAAAAACATTTAGTGAAAACTACTATCCGCCACTAAAAGGTTTATATATACTCACTATTTGTAATATGTGACATCGTTTATGTGAGCGGTGCCTTTATCCTGTATTCCGGCATCTCTCTCTATTCGGCGGTTTTTATCTTGACCTTGGGCCAATCTCCATTGGCTACCCTAAAACGAGACTGGGAGCACCCTAGGGTGCTAACTATTTATTTATTTATTTATTTATTTTATTGTTTTCTATACCGGCTTTCACGACCAAAGGTTGCATCAAGTCGGTTTACATTTAACAAGACGTGTATTGAACATAGAACTAGAAGTATTGAACTGGTGCAGAAAGTAATAGTTACAATGAACAAGGAAGTTTACAACTGGGAGAGGAGGAAAAAAGAGAACAGGGGCAGGAATATTTACATAGTAAAACGCATTTACAGAGAATATTTACATAATTTGCAATATTGGATCCGTGTCACAAAGGGAGTAAAAAAAATATTAAGCAACATGGTAGATAGACAGGATCCTCGAGCAACTCCACCTTGTACTTTTGTCCAACTTGAAGCATCATTACCCACCCTAGAATGATAAAAATGATTCTTCAAAAAGAAAGAAAACCAGTTCCCCACTGATCCCCCCCAATTCTGATGTTAGCAAGATGGGTCAGAAATATTTGGTGTGAAAAAGAATCAAATGCTGAAGATATATCTAAATAGACAACAATCAACATAGTTGAAAGAAAGTCTTCCCTGTTAGACTTAACGAGAAATGTTGAGGTAATCCTATTGGTTGACTCACAGGTGTCCTTCCCCAAGTAGAAGAAGAAGAACCCACCAACAAATTTAGAAGGAAGAACCCTCACTCAATGGGGACGTTCCATTCCTACTACTTCCTGTTACGGGCGCATCCACCACACTGCTGACGGGCCGAGGGTTTGGAGGCCCTCGGGTACTATCGTAGGTGCGAGGAGCACGGCCGTCTCTAGAGCAGGTGGTGTGAGCCCTTGGGCCACGGCGAGACCTAGGGAGGAGCCCCAAGCCACACCGCGGGAGGTGAGCCGATGCAGGCATGGAGAGCCAGGCGGGTACTGAAGCAGGGGTTAAGGAGCGGAGTCTGACCCTCAGCCGGACCTGCACGCCCATGGCAACCAGCAACGCAATGTTGGTTGATGAACGGTCCTCCGACTGTTCCAAGCCCTTTCGGACCTGCCGCTGGGTAACGGCAAAGGGCGGCAGGCCGGACAGAGAACGAGGGCAGACAGAGTCCTTAGTACACAGAAGACATCTTAGACGAGGGCTGGTGCAGACATCGTAGACAAGGGCTGGTGCAGAGACATCAGAGACGAGGGTTGGTGCAGAGACATCGGAGTCGAGGTCTGGAAAGGGAGACATGGGCACTGTCCCTCAGGGCGCCCTACTCAGCCCACCCGCGGGACTGAGCCGCGGACCACCCCGTCCCATATGCGCCCTACACAGCCCAGGAAGGCTGGTCGCGGACCACGCTGAGAGCGGGACAGCACTGGGAAGACGAAGCGGTGGATTACTGCACTCCAGGCAGCTCAAGGCAGGTTTGCTGCACTCCTGGCAGCTCAAGGCAGGCTTGCTGCACTCCTGGCAGCCCAAGGCAGGAACATCTGGGACTGGATCAGGAACTGGATCAGGAACAGACATCAGGCAACATCAGGAATAGACATCAAGGCAACTTCAGAGCAGGACAGGACAGGGAGCCATCAAAGCACGGACAACCACGGGGGACCTGGATCAGCAGACAGGACACAACAATGTGCAAAGCTAATCCGAAGGCAACAGGAAGTGGAATGAAAGTCCTTTTATACTGCAGTATGCAGGCAACTCCCTGGGAGGAGTTCACTAGGACTGCCCCTTGCTGGCCCTATAACTGAGGTGGAGAGCCGCGGGCCGGCCCCTAGGGAGAAGGGCATGGCTGGAACCAGGAAGTCCAAGCCAGCACAAGCAAGCCACAGGCAGGCCTCAAGAACAACCAGGCCTCCCAGGCCATTACGTTGGAATGCACGACACCTAATAAAACTTTATTCACAGCTCATCTTGCTCCGATCTCTTTATCAGTCAGTTTATTTGCTCCGATCTCTTTTCTTGTTTATATGTCTATTATTTTTCCTCTGTAATTCCCATTTTTCTATACTGTATTCCCCTGTTCCTAGGTAAAATATCCATTTCCTTTTTTATTTTTTAATCGCGATGTGGTGAAAAGCTAATTCGCTAAAGCTCGGACCTGATCCAGGATGAAGGCCCATGTTCCCAGACTCACTGCCTGGACTTCACTTCTGCCTGGAAGATACCACTCCCTACACCATCAGTGAGTTACTATCTACTTCTCTCAGAGCTGTTCCCTGGAACCAGGTACTCGCTCCTAGAGGGCCTACCTCTATTCCTGCTCCTGAGTTTCCTACCGAGAGAAACCTCTGTGTGAGTACTCAACCAACGAGGCTCTATTCCAGAACCCTGCATATACTTCATTGTTCTCACTATCTCAGTTTCTCTTCACTACAGCACAGCCATTGTGGGTTCGCTGTTCCTAAGCCCTGAGGGACTACAAGCCCAGCCGGGCTTCTTCTTTGCTCACTACTGCCACCTCTGGTGGCTCCTCAATACTGTTAATAAAAGATCTATCTGTGTAGTGTGTCCTATAGCTGAGCCTGACCTGTGGTCCCTCACGGGACTTCCCCCCATGGGCATGGTCAGCAGCCATAGTGTCCAAGGGTCCACCCAAAACCTTACAAACAATAACAAAAGTTTTCCAGCCACAAGCTGATTCTACTGGAGTGAGGGTGACTGGACTGAAAATGGGCCCCCTGCACACCTTGGGCCCTGGAGGATAAGCCTCCCCCCACCCCCTTCGAGTGAATCCACGTCCCGAGGTTGAGAGGACTGGTGCTAGAGAAACTGGGACTCAGCCCCAGGATGTAGTGTGTCCTCTGCACCGATCCAGCCCTAACACTGAAGTAGCGGGCTATAAAGGAAAACAACTTACATGGTTTCCTTTTGAAAATTAGGTTCAGATTAAGTCGCATGTTGTAAAAATACCTGTGCACTTCCCATTTATGAGGGCTACTGAACATTGCCCCCATTATGATTATCCTTTCCTCAGAAATTGCTATGTACTTTTCTTATGCTGATAAAGCTGCTTTCACATGCTTCCTAGAAGCAGCTGCTTCAATGCTTCTGAAGTAATAATTGTCAGGTTTTTAGGCATTATATTAATCTAAAATGTTAATTAAAATATTAAAGTAACAATAATATTTCCAGTGCACTTAATTCAGACAAATCTCTTCCCCTCTTCCCCAAACTCCATCACATTAGGTCAGGGGTGGGCAGTTCCGGTCCTCGAGGGCCACAAACCAGTCTGGTTTTCAGGATATCCCTAATGAATATGCATGAGAGAGATTTGCATGCACTCTGCCTCAGTTGTATGCAAATCTATGTCATGCATATTCATTAGGATATCCTAAAACCTCGACAGGTTTGTGGCCCTCGAGGCCTGGAATTGTCCACCCCTGCATTAGGTGGCAAGGATGCCCAATGTGCACAGAGCCTATACAGTACTCACCCTGCTTCCCCAGAAGGATTTTTGAAAGGGAGCAGGGACTTAATATCTATTCAAAATCCATATCCTTCAAGCGCCCCAAAATATATTCAGAAGCCAGTAAATAATGTAGCACAGATTGTGTGGCAGTTGGTTGTAAGTACTGTAATTGGAAGTGACAGAAGCGAAGTGATTTATGGCATAAACATATTACATTTCACTGAGTGATTATATAGGTTTAAAAAGTGTCCTAGTAAGCCAATATTTGA
This sequence comes from Rhinatrema bivittatum, assembly GCF_901001135.1. Classification (NCBI taxonomy): domain Eukaryota; kingdom Metazoa; phylum Chordata; class Amphibia; order Gymnophiona; family Rhinatrematidae; genus Rhinatrema; species Rhinatrema bivittatum. The sequence goes on from NC_042615.1 coordinate 53,058,243, forward strand.
TTTATTTACTAGATACTTATTGCCATATTCCTTCTTTCCCCGAGCAGAATATTATCATCAAGTAAAATTCAAACTTCAATGGGCTACAAAACCCTCTACAACAAAAAAGCAGTGTCCAGCTATGCCTCATGCAATGATGCTACAGGAAAAGCAAAATGTTCCTCATTTTAGCTCACTGAAAACTGATGTCTTTCTGGTGTGAGACAGTGAGGTAGCCAGAACCAAATTTTTTGGGAGGCCGAAGTCTAATATGGGAGGGAAGTAACATACAGGTCTAGGTCCTACTAGTTGTACTCTTAATGATAAATAATGACATACAGTGCACCTGACAATGGATTTCTGAGTAGTCTGCCACAGCCATCATGAGTGACGCTTTAAACTATTTTAATTCTATTATTTCAAGCACTTGCCAACAGTAAAAATGCCTTATTAATCTGTATAAATTTATTTTATATTTATTGCAGTTTATAAATACAGATTATCATTTAAAAGGTAAACAAAAAACAATTAACAGAAACAACAGATCCAACCAAAGAAATAAAAAAAAAAAATCAATACATTATTTTATGAATCTTCTTTCCAAAAATACAGAGAATATAATTTCCACAATAAAACAGCAATAATCATAATAATAATAATTTAAGATATGCAATGGGTGCAGAAGAGAATTAGGCCACGCAAAAAAATATATATATTCAAATTCTGTCTCCTAAGTGACAGCAAAACAAACTCCCTCTGCTGCCATATACTTTGTAAAGTAACACAAATCCCTACAAAAAACAAAACAAAACACCTAGAGCTTTACACTAGGCCCTAGAACCCTAATACATCACCTACTGGGCAAACAGAGCAAGCTGGACTGCTACAAATCCCTACAGAGAAAGTCCACACTAGCCAAAATACCGTACCTCTGTCACACATGCGCATCACAGATAGACCCTTATTTAATACAGAATAAGGGACTACACATTAGAAACAAACATGCAGACAAAACTGAAATGGAAAGCATGAGAACCAGACTCTATAAACACTGGAATACTGAAGAAAAAGCAAAATACAAATATATAAGAAATGCACATTCCCAAAGATGGCATATTCCAATCGCTGAAAGACAAAATAATTTGTTTATCTTTGTTGTCTGATCTTATTTTTCTGATCAGTTGGTCCCAGGCTCTTGTTTTATACTACTCTGTCATTTTTCATAAATCCGTTTTCAGGGACTTTTTTATTCTTTCAATTTCTTCTCTCTCATCCTGTTTTATTTCCTTCTTCCTTCATGTAACTGTGGCAGATCCTCCCAGTCTGGCTACCAGATATCACTGCCCCTGTTATTAGAACACACTTTGTAGACAGCCATCCAAACCCCTCAGTTCCCTCCCACCAGGAGGATCTGGATTGGATGCCTGAAGACTATTTAGTCCCCTATTACTATATGTTATATATTAGGGGTGTGCATTCATATTGACCGCATATGTAAAACGCTACGCATATTTTTTTTTTAACTTAAAAAAGTGATGGGGCGTATACGAGCGGATTTCCAACATATTCAACATAGCTATGTTGGATACGGCGAACCGCCATGTGCGCGCTTTCTCGCCGCCATTAGCTGCGAGCTCGGAGCCCCGGCTTACCTCAAAATGGCGGCACCCCTGCGGTAACCATGCCAACCTGTCTGACCCCTCCCTGTGAGTCGCAGTGACTCACAGGTAAGGGTTGGACAGGTCGGCATGGATACCGGAACGCAGCGAATCTGCATTCACGTTTTCAGAGAAGCACTGAATGCAGCGAATCGCGCTGTCATTCAGTGCTTCTCTGAGGATTTCCTGACGAGCCAGCACTATAAAAGCAGCAGCAGCACGAGGGCTGACGGACATTGTCAGCGATTCTGTGGGGAGGTGGGCTGGGTGGCAGGTGCAGGCAAGCAGAAATAGAAGCAGAACCAGAACCAGATTTGATAGACAACACAGAACTGAACCAGAAAGAGAACCAGATTTGATAGACAACACAGAACGGATTTTGTGTTAGGCAAAAAAAAACAAAAAACGTCCTTGACTGGTTCTGTGCTGGGTGTGCAGTGCTGCTAGGGCTGGCAGTACTCTGCCTCATATCTACGTAAAAGCAAGCTACTTCTGTGTGCACTGCACACAAACAGAGACATTCCGTGCATTGCCAGGCAGGCAGTGAGGCAGTGGGCGTTGTAAACAGTGAACATTGGCCTTCAGCCAGTCTGTTGAATTTGCTATTGTTAAACAGACTTAGCATTGTCCTTGAGTGGTTCTGAGCTGGGTGGGCAGTGCCAGGGCTGGCAGTACTCTGCCTCATATCTACGTGACCTGTGTGTGGACTGCACACAGACAGAGGCATTCCGTGCATTGCCAGGCAGGCAGTGGGCGTTGTAAACAGTGAACATTGGCCTTCAGCCAGTCTGTTGAATTTGCTATTGTTAAACAGACTTAGCATTGTCCTTGAGTGGTTCTGAGCTGGGTGGGCAGTGCCAGGGCTGGCACTACTCTGCCTCATATCTACGTGACCTGTGTGTGGACTGCACACAGACAGAGACATTCCGTGCATTGCCAGGCAGGCAGTGGGCATTGTAAACAGTGAACATTGGCCTTCAGCCAGTCTGTTGAATTTGCTATTGTTAAACAGACTTAGCATTGTCCTTGAGTGGTTCTGAGCTGGGTGGGCAGTGCCAGGGCTGGCACTACTCTGCCTCATATCTACGTGACCTGTGTGTGGACTGCACACAGACAGAGGCATTCCATGCATTGCCAGGCAGGCAGTGGGCGTTGTAAACAGTGAACATTGGCCTTCAGCCAGTCTGTTGAATTTGCTATTGTTAAACAGACTTAGCATTGTCCTTGAGTGGTTCTTTTAAATTTTGTTATTTTAAACAGACTGAGCATTCTTGAGTGGGTCTGTTCATTTTGTTATTTTAAACAGACTGAACATTATTATTGTGGGACAGTGGGCAGTGTTACCACTAGTACTCATTGACATTAAATCCATAATGTCAGGGAAAGGGAGATGCAAGCGACTTAGTGGGAATGGCAGCGGAGGCACCACAAAAGACACCAGCGCAACACCACCAGTACAGCTAAAAAGGCAACTGTCACAATCAAACGTCTTTGTAGGGGATGGCAGTTCCATGGCAAAAAAAAAGAAATCAGACCATGAAACTTTGCAATTGCCACCACGTGTTTCTGTCACTGTAGTTTTGGAGGAGAGTGAAGAGGAGGCAGAGTCTAGCCAGACAAAAGTTACACACCCAAGAGCAGCCAGGGGACAGAAGTGTCCTGCAAAACTTCGCGGTGACAAGGTAGCGCTGGCACTGTTAGCTTCTGATTCAGAAGAAGAATCTTCTTGGATGGGATTCTCATCAGAAACGGAAGATGTAATACCTGAGCAATCTTCGGTAGAATTGTCAGTTAGTCCTGTTTTAGCCTCCACCTCCAGAATTCTGCGGCAGGGGAGACATTCCACTGATATCGAGGAGGAGGAAGAGCTGTCAGAAGGGAGACAGAGGGTGACTGTTGCCCCCGCTGGCATTGCTTCGCCGGGTGCAGTGGGTGCACCACCCACACCCAGTAGTACCTCAACTCCAGTGCCACCATCCACCCCCAGGGTGGGAAAGAGAGGAGGATCACAAAAGAAATCTGCGATCTGGGCACATTTTAAAGTGACGGAAGACCCGCGTTATGCTCGGTGTAATTACTGTGCCAGGGATATTAGCAGAGGCAAGCAACTGGGACATCTATCAAATTTTGGCATGGAGCATCATATAAAGAGGCAACACCTAACAAGATTACTGCCATCTGGGGATGGTGCCAGTTTCCGTCGGGGGACCCCTTCCCCTTCCAACCAGGGTGCAGTGGTAGGAAAGCAGCAGAGTCAGCCCACGCCCTCATACCCTTCTAGCAGTCAGGCGGCAGGCCAGCAACCCACTGACACGTGGCAGAAGCGACAATGCACCATGGAGGAAATGGGGTGGAGTGCGCTAACGCTATCCCGGGGTAGGAGGCAGGCAGCCTCAAAAGTTGTAACCAGGAGCATTGGGGAAATGATTGCCCTTGATGACCAGCCCCTGCAGTTAGTGGAGAATGTGGGTTTCAAACGTTTTTTGAAGGTCGTACTTCCAAATTACAAAGTCCCCTCCAGAACCACATTTAGTAGAAAGGTCATCCCCAGCCTGTACAAGCACTGTCTCAGTCGCTTGCAAGCACTGCTAGGTAAGGCAGACGGAAGAGTGCATTTCACCTGCGATATCTGGACCGCCATGAACGCTGCACACTCTTACCTCTCTCTGACAGCACACTGGTGGGACATGGCAGAGGCAGGGGCAGCCAGCAGCTCTATTACTGAACAAGCATCAGGGTGGAGGTGGGCTTTACTGCACACCCACCTGACGGACCATGCCCATACCGCTGCCAATATTCTAGCATGCATCAGAAAGATGCTGGCGAGCTGGCAAGTACACCAGCGAGACAGTAAAACGCGGGCAGGCTTTTTTGTCACAGACAACGGTGCAAACATGGTTAAGGCCATAAGCGATGGGCGGTTTAAGAACATCCGATGTTTTGCACACACTCTGCATCTGGTAGTGAAGTCAGGTCTGGGCTTGGAGTCCAAGGACAAGGAGACTGAATACCTGCGTAGGTTAATACACAAGTGCAGGAACATAGCAGCACACTTCCACAGAAGTGTCAGGGCAGGGCAGGTTCTCCGAGAAAAGCAGACTGATTTGGATATGCCTCAGAAGCGTCTCATTCAAGACGTTGCCACCCGGTGGAATTCCACCTTTATGATGCTGGAGAGGTTACTGGAGCTGCAGACACCCCTTCATGAACTTTCTGGTACAATAGACATAGGTGTGCAGAATCCCCTAGGGCATCACGATTGGTTAGTCATGAGTCAGCTGGTACAAATCCTGCAGCCCTTCAAGGATGTCACGGAGGAGCTGAGTTCCAGAAGTGCCACCTTGGCTGACATCATCCCTATAGTGAAATTCCTGGATGACCATTTGGAGGGCTTTAAACGCAAAGAGGGAATGACTGCTGAGGTGGTGCAGTGTCTGGACGTTTTGCAGCAGCAGGTGAAAGACAGATTAAGGCCTTTAACAGAGGACAGCACATACATGCTCGCCTCTGTCTGTGATCCCCGTGTGAAAGGTAAACTCGCCCTACAGACCAATTGTCTGTCATTTGTGAAGGAGCTGTTGTTAGCAAAGGTCCGTGATGAGGAGCGCCATAGGCGGAGACAGATTAGGCTTCAAGCAGAGGTGGAAACAGCAGGCACGTCACAGAGTTGTGCTGCTGCTAGCCCTGGCAGGAGAAGCACTGTGTCAGCGACAGATACTATTATTAGTACCTCCTCCTCCACGTCAGAACGCCCAAGGCATGTCGGCCATAAAGATTCATCAGTTGTGCAACAGGCGAGAGAGAAAGTAACTGGATCGAGTGACTCTCAGCCCTCCCAAGCACAGGAGGAGACAGCAGCACAGCTGTCAGTGACACGGTATCTCTCAGAGCCGATAGAGAACACGCAGACAGATCCGCTGGCATATTGGGCACACAAGTCCACTGTCTGGCCACACCTAGCCAAAGTGGCTGAAGGATATCTGTCATGTCCACCAACCAGCGTGCCCAGTGAACGTGTCTTTTCAATGACAGTGGATATCATGAGCCCTCACCGCTCAAGGCTGTCACCAGACTTGATGGAAATGCTAGTGTTCTTGAAAGTAAACCTGCCATTGCTTGGCTTTCCAGATTTTCCTTGTGAATGGCAAGATGAATAAAAGCTATTGAAAGCCTTGCAGCAGCTCCAATTGCCTCCTATGCTGAAGATAATGTAAGCACTGCAGCACATGTTCTTGACATGAATCGCTGTGCCTGACCGGCGTCTACTGTGCAGCCCTTATTTATTTATTTATTTAACACTTTTCTATACCGACATTCATGAATAGATTCATATCAAATCGGTTTACATGGAACATGGGGTAAACCATTTAACAAGAAGCAAAAATTACATATAACAAGGAGAAAGAACTTGGGGGCTAGGGAAGCCGGAAAACAAAGGACAGCATAACTAAGTGTGAAAAACGTAACACTGAGACTAGGCGGGGCGTCTAGTCAGGTAAGCGTAGTCGGATTCGGAGGTATATTGACGGTTTAGAAAAATTAGGGGGAGGCTTGAAGGAAAAGCCAAGTCTTAAGTTTACACAGCTTCCAATGAATAAGCCATGCTACTTTGTTGTGCCTCTCTGTATACAGGCCTCCTGACATCACATCCGGCAACGAGATGTGTAGTCTGCTCTGCAGAATCTGCATTTGTCCATTTTATCATTCTTTTCGATGCTGGCTAAACCATCTCATCTGCAGTCTACTATCCTGTGCTATAGTTACCAGTCTCTCATCCATAGGTTTCAATTCACCTCTTCTCGACCATTGCTGTGTCAAATCTTGATTCACATGGGATTACTGAAGTAGGTCTCTGTACTTCCCACTGTACTTATGCTTCTGCCAACTATCCTTTCTTGTTTGCTGGTCCAATTCTTTAAAAAGAGTTTCTTGTCTTGCCAATTCTGTAGCTTCTTTACCTTTGTGTACTGTGGATCTTTAGTCATTCCCTCTATACCCCAGAATGATTGTCCTAGCTTAAAGACTGAGACTGAGGATGGTTGCTAGTTTTTGTACTTCTGAACTATTTTAGTATTTGGGTCCATGGATGATATTATGTAGCTCTATAGGTGTAATCAATTTCAATAAGACCCATAACACCTTCAGCCCTAGATATGAACAATCTCAGCATACACTGGTTCTTATAAGTTTCCTGATGGGCATGGAGGAGCTTTCTCGCTTTTACATCCAATTCTTCAAGATATATATTAGGTTAGTCTACTAATCCAAAACTGTATGATAATGCGGGGATTGCAAGCTGGCACTGTTAAGGTACTCTTCAATATCAACTTTACTCTCCTATAGTATTATGCTGAATGTTTCCACCAACCTCTGCTCCTAGAAATTTAAATTCACCTTCCTGCTCCAGTTCCTTTGTATTGCAATCTCCAGCCAAGGAGATGTTTTCAGTTTTACTTAATTTTCCTTTAAGGAAAGTTGATATAGCATATTGGTCCTAAGCCAAATGTCACCCTGATGTCATCTGAGAAACTCTTCACCACACATGTGCCTGTTCATCCAGCCCTTGTGTTCCTACAAGTGTTATAGCTCCATTGCTGTGCCCGTTCATCCAGGCCTTGTGTTCCCACAGGTATTTTAACCTAGTTCATGTGCCTGTTCATCCAGGCCTTGTGTTCCTACTGGTGTTTTAACTCCATTGATGTGCCTGCCTGTTCATCCAGGGCTTGTGTTCCCCCAAGTGTTTTAACCTAGTTGCTGTGCCTGTTCATCCAGGCCTTGTGTTCCCAAAAGTGTTTTAACTCCATTGCTGTGCCTGCCTGTTCATCCAGGCCTTGTGTTCCTACTTGTGTTTTAACTCCATTGCTGTGCCAGCCTGTTGATCCAGGCCTTGTGTCCCTAGCTGGGATTGACCTCTGTCCTCGAATGATGTACCTGTTCCTCCAGGCCTTGTGTTCCCACAAGTGCTGTTTTTTTTTATATTAACCCTTTTTATTAAGACCAAATATATACATAAACATGTCAATGCGTGAGTAGCAGTCGTGCGGGTGAGAGTAGAACGTATAGTTTCTTCAAGATGGATATCTAGAGCGCCATGCATCCATGAGGCCCAGGCTATTCATAAGGGCCCTCAGGGATTTCCTGGCCTGTTTAGAATCAGTTCTTCACCCAGCTGAGTTGTCCAGGTTGGGCTGAAGAGTAATATTGGAATCTCCCCCTATAATGCATAAGCCTTCCTGCACATTAGTTAAACGTGTGTTTAACGAGGAATAAAACTCCTCTTTATGCGACTTGGGTCCATAAACTGATACAAGGGTGAGCAATTCCCCTCCCACCGAGATGAGCAGCATAAGATAACGCCCCTCCGGGTCTGGCACACACTGTTTAAGTTCAAAATGGAAATCTTTATGTATCAAGATACCCACCCCAGAATATAACTAATAATAATAACTAAGCTGCGACGAGTAGGAGGGCTGCCGCGGTGGGCACGGAAGCCCGGGCCAAGGGCCCGGGTGGAGCTGCCGCGGCTGCGGATCTTGGTGGTAGTAGCAAATATTCAAACGAGAACTTTGAAGGCCGAAGTGGAGAAGGGTTCCATGTGAACAGCAGTTCAACATGGGTCAGTCGGTCCTAAGATAGGCGAGCGCCGTTCGGAAGGGACGGACGATGGCCTCCGTCGCTAATCTAAATTCGCAAAAATCAAGGTCTGTAAAACAGATCTAAAATCTTTAAAATTGAAGAATGGCTTTAACTTTCTTAAAGTGAATAGTTTAAAATAACCAATAACCATCTTTCAATTTGGTGGCAATTTAAACAGACTGAGCATTGTCCTTGAGTGGGTCTGTTCAATTTTCTTATTTTAAACAGATTGAGCATTGTCCTTCACAGTGGGTCCGTTCATTTTCTTATTTTAAACAGAGTGAGCATTGTCCTTCAGAGTGGGTCTGTTCATTTTCTTATTTTAAACAGACTGAGCATTGTCCTTCACAGTGGGTCCATTCATTTTCTTTTTTTAAACAGACTAAGCATTCTTCTTAAAGGCCGAAGTGGAGAAGGGTTCCATGTGAACAGCAGTTCAACATGGGTCAGTCGGTCCTAAGAGATAGGCGAGCGCCGTTCGGAAGGGACGGGCGATGGCCTCCGTCGTCCTCGGCTGATCGAAAGGGAGTCGGGTTCAGATCCCCGAACCCGGAGTGGCGGAGATTCGGCGCTGGGCTCTTTCCTCTTCACTCGCCGTTACTGAGGGAATCCTGGTTAGTTATTTCCTTTTACTCTGCGGCTTGTGTCCCTAGGTGGGATTGACCTCTGTCCTCGAATGATGTGCCTGTTCATCCAGACCTTGTGTTCCCACACGTATTCTTATTTCTGAGAGATTTTCCAATTCCTTTGTCATCAGCTGAAGTGCATAAGATGCGTTGATGAATAGTTTTGAAGATGACACATATGGCTTTATACATGATACGGAAGTGGACGGGTAGCCAATGTAACTCTTTCAGAATGGGAGATATGTGGTCTCTCTTTCTTGCGCCTGTTAGTAATTGGGCTGCTGAATTTTGAACCATCTGTAGTGGTTTGGAATAGGATGAGGGCAGACCTAGCAATAGGGAATTGCAGTAGTCTAATTTTGCAAAAATGACTGCTTGGATGATTGTTCTGAAGTCTTGAGCATGGAAAAGAGGTCTTATCCTCTTCCGAACCTGGAGTTTATAGAAGCAGTCTTTGGTTGTTTTGTTGATATGTGCCTTGAAGTTTAGCCGGTTGTCTATTATCACTCCTAAGTCTCTAACTTGTGTGGTAGGTAGGTTGGTGGGAAGAGTAGTGTTTGAGATATTGTTTTCAGGAGAGATGAGTAAGATTTCTGTCTTGGATGAGTTTAAGATGAGGTGTAGGTTGTTTAGTACTTGTTTGATTTTCTGGTGGCATGTTTCCCAGTAGTCAAGAGTTTTAGAGTATGTGTCTTTGATAGGGATGATGATTTGAATATCATCTGCGTAAAGGAAGTACTTTAGATTGAGGTCGGTAAGAAGTTGGCAGAGAGGAAGAAGATAGATATTAAATAGGGTCGGAGATAATGAAGAACCTTGAGGGACTCCTATGACAGAGTCAAATCTTGAGGATTCCTTGTTTTGGAGTTTAACTTTGTAACCTCTGTTATTGAGAAACGTTTTGAACCAGGATAGGACGGTGCCGCTGATTCCAATGGACGAAAGCTGGTTTAGGAGGATGGCGTGGTTGACCGTGTTGAACGCTGCGGAAAGGTCTAACAAGATCAATAGGAAAGAGTTTCCTTTGTCGAGGCCCATTAAGATATAATCTTATATCTTATAGTTGTGGTTTGGATCATATTCTTTAGGTGAAGACGGTTGTCTATAATTACTCCAAGGTCTCTCACATGAGTGTGGGTGAAAAGGTGTTTGTGATGGATCTGAGATGGGAGGTTTTCTTGGTTGGAGGAAATGAAGAGGAGTTCAGTCTTAGAGGCGTTGAGGACCAGGTTTAGACTGTTGAGGAGATTAGTGGTGGCTTGTAAGCTGTTGTTCCAAAGTGTGATGGCTTTGTTAATAGATTCTGTTATGGGAATAAGAATCTGAACATCGTCTGCATAGATGTAGTCAATGAGGTTAAGACAACTTAACAGTTGGCAAAGGGGAAGGAGGAAACGGCGGGGGAAACGGCGAAGCTGCTGCCAGGGGGGGGCTATAACACGCGCCGCCGGAGCGGCGGGCCACCTGCCCCCCCTGGGCCTTCCCAGCCGACACGGAGCCGGTTGCGGCGCACCGCCGCGGAGGAAATGCGCCCTGCGGGGGCCGGGGCAGTCCGGGAGGCGTTCCCCGCCCCCCCCACCCCCCGCGAAAGGGGTGGGGGTGGGGAATCCGCCAAAACCCCGGTCCGACCGAACCCGCCGGGTTGAATCCTGCGGGCGGACTGCACGGACCCCACCCATTTACCTCTTTACAATTTCACGCCCTCTTGAACTCCCTCTTCAAAGTTGTTTTCAACTTTCCCTTGCGGTACTTACTTATTTATTTTATTTATTTAAGGTTTTTTTATACCGGCATTCATGAAATCGTTCACATGATGTCAGTTTACAGAAAACAGGGGTGCAAAGAAAACAACCTAAAACATAAATACACGTGATGAAGAGATGCAGTTACAATTAACAGGGGCTAATGAACTGGGAGTGTAAGAAATAAAGAGAGATAGGGGAGGTTAATTATATACATGTGTTCAATATAAATATACAAGAGTACAATATAAATATGGAGTCCAGTCCAATATATACAGCTTCTGAGCAGAGAATTTATTGATGGTGCGTGTTAGGTGGAGTTCGGGAAGGCTTGCCTGAAAAGTCACGTCATGAGTCTTTTCCTAAAGGTTAGGAGGCAAGGTCCATTTCTGAGATCTCCCCGTGTACAACATTTTGAATTAAACAGGCCACTTTATATTGTATGCGATATTGGATTGGAAGCCAATGAAACTGGATCAATGTGGCGGTAATATTGGTCGCATTTCCGTTAACCAGACAGAACACGTGCTGCTGCATTCTGCAAGACCTGCAATGGTCTAATATTTGAAACAGCTAAGCCAAGTAATAAAGAATTACAGTAATCTAAATTAGCAGAAATCAAGGTCTGTAAAACAGATGTAAAATCTTTAAAATTTAAGAGTGGCTTTAACTTTATTAAAGTTAATAGTTTAAAATAACCATCTTTCAATTTGGCGGCAATATGCTTTTTAAAAGAGAATTCAGTGTCTATAATAATACCTAAGTCACGGGTATAAAAAACAGGACTTATTTTACAGTTAGTATTTCACCTCAAATCTGGAATACTTTTAACATGACATTTGCGTTCAAGAAGCACAATTTCAGTTTTGTCCATATTCAGAACTAAGCGCAACTGTTGAAGTAGCTGTTGTAAAGATAAAATATACATTTTAACAATTTCTAACGTGGCCTCTACTGAATTTTCAATAGGTACTAAAAACTGAATATCGTCAGCATACAAATAAAATGTGAAACCAAGCCCATTTAAAAAGTGACATATAGGTAAAACATAAATATTAAAAAGGGTGGCTGATAATGTTGAACCCTGAGGAACACCTGTTCATCTAGGACTGTATTTCTGGCTACATTGAGCCGGAGCCCTCTTGAACTCGCTCTTCAAAGTTGTTTTCAACTTTCCCTTGCGGTACTTACTTATTTATTTTATTTATTTAATGTTTTTTTATACCGGCATTCATGAAATACGGCAAGAGCGGTATTAAACAGCAGGCGCTGGGCACAGCAATCGAGGTCAAACCCTTGTAGAGACGTCAAGCCTCGACAGACAAAGTAAAGAGGAAGAAATTGTTGAACTTGGAGGTGGACCCTTGTCCGGGGGAAACAGCGAAGCTGCTGCCGGGAGGGGGGGGGGGCTATAACACTCGCCGCCGGAGCGGCGGGCCACCTGCCCCCCCTGGGCCTTCCCAGCGGACACGTAGCCGGTCGCGGCGCACCGCCGCAGAGGAAATGCGCCCTGCGGGGGCCGGGGCCCTCCGGGAGGCGTTCCCCGCCCCAACCCCCACGAAAGGGGTGGGGGATCCGCCGAAACCCCGGTCCGACCGAACCCGCCGGGTTGAATCCTGCGGGCGGACTGCACGGACCCCACCCATTTACCTCTTTACAATTTCACGCCCTCTTGAACTCGCTCTTCAAAGTTGTTTTCAACTTTCCCTTGCGGTACTTACTTATTTATTTTATTTATTTAAGGTTTTTTTATACCGGCATTCATGAAATACGGCAAGAGCGGTATTAAACAGCAGGCGCTGGGCACAGCAATCGAGGTCAAACCCTTGTAGAGACGTCAAGCCTCGACAGACAAAGTAAAGAGGAAGAAATTGTTGAACTTGGAGGTGGACCCTTGTCCGGGGGAAACAGCGAAGCTGCTGCCGGGGGGGGGGGGGGGCTATAACACTCGCCGCCGGAGCGGCGGGCCACCTGCCCCCCCTGGGCCTTCCCAGCGGACACGTAGCTGGTCGCGGCGCACCGCCGCGGAGGAAATGCGCCCTGCGGGGGCCGGGGCCCTCCGGGAGGCGTTCCCTGCCCCAACCCCCACGAAAGGGGTGGGGGATCCGCCGAAACCCCGGTCCGACCGAACCCGCCGGGTTGAATCCTGCGGGCGGACTGCACGGACCCCACCCATTTACCTCTTTACAATTTCACGCCCTCTTGAACTCGCTCTTCAAAGTTGTTTTCAACTTTCCCTTGCGGTACTTACTTATTTATTTTATTTATTTAAGGTTTTTTTATACCGGCATTCATGAAATACGGCAAGAGCGGTATTAAACAGCAGGCGCTGGGCACAGTAATCGAGGTCAAACCCTTGTAGAGACGTCAAGCCTCGACAGACAAAGTAAAGAGGAAGAAATTGTTGAACTTGGAGGTGGACCCTTGTCCGGGGGAAACAGCGAAGCTGCTGCCGGGGGGGGGGGGCTATAACACTCGCCGCTGGAGCGGCGGGCCACCTGCCCCCCCTGGGCCTTCCCAGCGGACACGTAGCCGGTCGCGGCACACCGCCGCGGAGGAAATGTGCCCTGCGGGGGCCGGGGCCCTCCGGGAGGCGTTCCCCGCCCCAACCCCCACGAAAGGGGTGGGGGATCCGCCGAAACCCCGGTCCGACCGAACCCGCCGGGTTGAATCCTGCGGGCGGACTGCACGGACCCCACCCATTTACCTCTTTACAATTTCACGCCCTCTTGAACTCGCTCTTCAAAGTTGTTTTCAACTTTCCCTTGCGGTACTTACTTATTTATTTTATTTATTTAAGGTTTTTTTATACTGGCATTCATGAAATCGTTCACATGATGTCGGTTTACAGAAAACAGGGGTGCAAAGAAAACAACCTAAAACATAAATACAGTACACGTGGTGAAGAGATGCAGTTACAATTAACAGGGGCTAATGAACTGGGAGTGTAAGAAATAAAGAGAGATAGAGGAGGTTAAAAATTATATACATGTGTACAATATAAACATACAAGAGTACAATATAAATATGGAGTCCAATATATAAAGGTTCTCAGCAGAGAATTTATTGATGGTGCGTGTTAGGTGGAGTTCGGGAAGGCTTGCCTGAAAAGCCACGTCTTGAGTCTTTTCCGAAAGGTTAGGAGGCAAGGTTCATTTCTGAGATCTGGGGGGATGGAGTTCCATAACGGTGGGCCTGCTGTGGAAAGGGCTCGATCTCTTAAGGTGCTGTGATTAGTGGTTTTGGTGGGTAGAACAAGGAGGCATCCTCTGTAGGCTTCCCTGGTCGGTCTTGTGCATTTGTATAAACGGAGAGGAATTTGTAGGTCGATTATGGTGTGTTGGTGAATGATTTTTTATATCAAGGTGATGGATTTGTAAATGACTCTGAACTGAATTGGTAACCAGTGGAGGTCTTTTAGGACTGGGGAAATGTGGTCTCTTTTCCTTGTGTTTGTTAGTACACGGGCTGCTGCGTTTTGAACCATTTGGAGTGGTTTTGTGTATGAGGAAGGGAGTCCAAGTAATGTAGAGTTGCAGTAGTAGAAAATGAGGGCTTGGAGGATGGTTCTGAAGTCTTTGGCGTGGAAGAGTGGTCTTATCCTTTTTAAAACTTGCAGTTTATAGAAGCAGTCTTTGGTAGTTTTATTGATGTGGGCTTTGAAGTTCAGTTAATTGTCGATTAGCACACCTAGATCCCTCACATGAGTAGTTTGTAGGTTGGTTGGGAGACTAGCTGTGAGATTGTTGTCAGGAGTTATGAGTAATACTTCAGTTTTAGAGGAGTTTAGTACCAGATTTAGGCTGTTGAGGAGGCTTTTGATTTCTAGGTGACAGGAATCCCAGTATTCGAGGGTTTTCGGGTATGATTCTTTGATGGGGATCAGGATCTGGATGTCGTCTGCATAGAGAAAGTGTATTAAATTGAGGTTGGTAAGGAGTCGGCAGAGTGGTAGGAGTTAAATATTAAAGAGTGTAGGGGATAAAGAGGAACCTTGTGGGACTCCGATGGCCGAGTCGTGGCGTGGTGATTCTTTGTTCTGGATTTTTACCTTATAACTTCTGTTGGTTAGAAACAATTTGAACCAGGCGAGCGCCAATCCAGAGATTCCTATTGCTACTAGCTGTTTGATCGGTCTCGTGCCGGTATTTAGCCTTACATGGAGCTTAACACCCGCTTTGGCCTGCATTCCCAAACAACCCTACTCCGAGAAGACCCGGTCCCGGCGCGCCGGGGCCCGCTACCGGCCTAACACCGTCCACGGGCTGAGCCTTGATCTGAAGGACTTGGGCCCCCGAGCGGCGCCGGGGAGGCGGTCTTCCGTGCGCCACATTTCCCGCGCCCGCCGGACGGGCGGGGATTCGGCGCTGGGCTCTTCCCTCTTCACTCGCCTTTACTGAGGGAATCCTGGTTAGTTTCTTTTCCTCCGCGGCTTGTGTCCCTAGGTGGGATTGACCTCTGTCGTCGAATGATGTGCCTGTTCATCCAGGCCTTGTGTTCCCACAAGTGTTTTAACCTAGTTCATGTGCCTGTTCCTCCGGGCCTTGTGTCCCTAGCTGGGATTGACCTCTGTCCTCGAATGATGTGCCTCTTCATCCAGGCCTAGTGTTCCTACTGGTGTTTTAAGTCCATTGCTGTGCCTGCCTGTTCATCCAGACCTTGTGTTCCCACAAGTGTTTTGTTTTTTTTTATATTAACCATTTTTATTAAGACTGTTTCAGTTCTAAATGGAAATCTTTATGTATCAACATACCCAACCCAGAATATTTATGGGTCGACGTTGCTAAGCCGCGACGAGTAGGAGGGCCGCCGCAGTGGGCACGGAAGCCCGGGGCGAGGGCCCGGGTGGAGCCGCCACGGGTGCAGATCTTGGTGGTAGTAGCAAATATTCAAATGAGAACTGTGAAGGCCGAAGTGGAGAAGGGTTCCATGTGAACAGCAGTTCAACATGGGTCAGTCGGTCCTAAGAGATAGTCGAGAGCCATTCGGAAGGGACGGGCGATGGCCTCCGTCGCCCTTGGCCAATCGAAAGGGAGTCGGGTTCAGATCCCCAATCCCGGAGTGGCGGAGATTCGGCGCTGGGCTCTTCCCTCTTCACTCGCCATTACTGAGGGAATCCTGGTTAGTTTCTTTTCCTCCGCGGCTTGTGTCCCTATGTGGGATTGACCTCTGTCCTCGAATGATGTGCCTCTTCATCCAGGCCTTGTGTTCCCACAAGTGTTTTAACCTAGTTCATGTGCCTGTTCCTCCAGGCCTTGTGTCCCTAGCTGGGATTGACCTCTGTGCTCGACTGCTGCGCCTCTTCATCCAGGCCTTGTGTTCCCACAAGTGTTTTAACTCCGTTGCTGTGCCCGTTCCTCCAGGCCTTGTGTTCCTCTGGGGATAGGGAAATACATACAGTACCTGAGTGTAATCAAGTATGAAGTGCTATAAACTTTTTAAAAAAAAAATGTAAATCCATTAAAAAAAACAAACATTACTATCCAAGTATCCGTGTTCATCCAGGCCTTGTGTTCCCACAGGTGATTTAACTCAGTTGCTGTGCCCGTTCTTCCAGGCCTTGTGTTCCCACAGGTGTTTTAACTCTGTGGCGGTGCCTGTTCATCCAGGCCTTGTGTTCCTCTGGGGATAGGGAAATACCTACAGTACCTGAGTGTAATCAAGTATGAAGTGCTAGAAACGTTTTCGAATAAGAATATAAATACATTAAAAAAAAAAAACATTACTATCCGAGTATCCGTGTTCATCCAGGCCTTGTGTTCCCACAGGTGTTTTAACTCAGTTGCTGTGCCCGTTCTTCCAGGCCTTGTGTTCCCACAGGTGTTTTAACTCTGTTACATTCTGGGAATTGGAAAGCTTGCCTGAGGAGCCAGGTTTTTATCTTTTTTTGAACTCTGGTAGACTGGGTTCCAGGCGTAGGTCTGGTGGGAGAGCATTCCATTGGTGTGGTCACGCAGTTGAGAGTGCTCTTTTTCTTAGTGTTGATTTAGCTGGAGTTGCGACTAAGGTGCCTTTGTAGGCGCTTCTGATGGGTCTGGAGGATAAGTGTGGACGAAGTCGAGTTTGTAGTGATATAGGTGCGACGTTGTGAATTGCTTTATGAATAATGGTTAAGGTTTTAAATAGGATTCTCTGTTTGATGGGTAGCCAGTGGAGGTTGCTCAAGATGGGGGTGATATGGTCTCTTTTATTAGTGTTAGTTAGGATTCTGGCTGCGGCATTTTGTACCATCTGTAGAGGTTTGATCCTGGTGGAGGGGAGGCCAAGTAGGATTGCGTTGCAGTAATCGAGTTTAGAAAAAATAATGGATTGTAGAACGAGGCGAAAGTCATTGAAGTACAGGAGTGGTTTTAGCTTTTTTAGGACTTGTAGTTTATAGAAGCAGTCCTTGGTGGTGGTGTTTATAATTTTTTTTAAGTTAAGTTGGTTGTCAAGCCATGCTCCTAGATTCCTGACGTCTGCAGAGAGATCCATGTTTAAAGATGTGGATTGTGCAAGGCTAGGTGAGTAGGTGTTTGGGTTGTGTGAAATAAGTAGCATCTCTGTTTTGCTGGAGTTTAGAATCAGGTTCAGGTTGGAAAGTAGTTGTTTAATTGGTTGAAGACAATTCTCCCAGAAGGCGAAGGTTTTTTGAATTGATTCTGTGATGGGGATGAGGATCTGGATGTCGTCTGCATAGAGGTAATGAGTAAGCTTGAGTTGTGATAGCAGATGGCAGAGGGGGAGGAGGTAAATGTTGAACAGGGTGGGAGAGAGGGATGAACCTTGTGGTACGCCTTGGTCTGATAGGATGGGGTCAGATTCCTTGTTGTTAATTCTGACCTTGTAAAACCTGTTTGATAGGAACGACTTGAACCAACTGAGAGCTGTGCCTTTGATTCCTATGTTTGATAGTTCTTCCAGGCCTTGTGTTCCTCTGGGGATAGGGAAATACCTACAGTACCTGAGTGTAATCAAGTATGAAGTGCTAGAAAGTTTTTAAAAAAAGAATATAAATCCATTAAAATAAAAATTTACTATCCGCGTATCCGTGTTCATCCAGGCCTTGTGTTCCTCTGGGGATCGGGAAATACCTACAGCACCTGAGTGTTATCAAGTATGAAGTGCTAGAAACGTTTTAGAATAAGAATATAAATACATTAAAAAAAAAAAAATTACTATCCGAGTATCCGTGTTCATCCAGGCCTTGTGTTCCCACAGGTGTTTTAACTCAGTTGCTGTGCCCATTCTTCCGGGCCTTGTGTTCCCACAGGTGTTTTAACTCAGTGGCGGTGCCTGTTCATCCAGGCCTTGTGTTCCCACAGGTGTTTTAACTCAGTGGCTGTGCCTGTTCATCCAGGCCTTGTGTTCCCACAAGTGTTTTAACCTGGTTGCTGTTCCTGTTCATCCAGGCCTTGTGTCCCTAGCTGGGATTGAGCTCTGTGCTCGACTGCTGCGCCTCTTCATCCAGGCCTTGTGTTCCCACAAGTGTTTTAACCTGGTTGCTGTGCCTGTTCATGCAGGCCTTGTGTCCCTAGCTGGGATTGACCTCGGTCCTCGAATGATGTACCTGTTCATCCAGGCCTTGTGTTCCCACATGTATTCTTATTTGTGAGAGATCCTAGGCTCCAATTCCTTTGTCATCAGCTGAAGTGCGTAAGTACAGTCGGAATTCACTAGACGCCAACGATATTCACTGGACGCCAATGTAAACACCGGGTACACACAACTCTAGGGGTGGACCCGTTCCAGGGAGTCCTTCCCTGAACAAGCATGAGGGTGGAGGTGGGCTTTACTGCACACCCACCTGACGGACCATGCCCATACCGCTGCCAATATTCTAGCATGCATCAGAAAGATGCTGGCGAGCTACCAGTGTTTTAACCTAGTTCCTGTGCCTGTTCATGCAGGCCTTGTGTCCCTAGCTGGGATTGACCTCTGTCCTCGAATGAAGTGCCTGTTCATCCAGGCCTTGTGTTCCTACTGCTGTTTTAACTCCATTGCTGTGCCTGCCTGTTCATCCAGACCTTGTGTTTCCACACGTATTCTTATTTCTGAGAGATCCTCCAATTCCTTTGTCATCAGCTGAAGTGCGTAAGTAACGTCTGAATTCACTAGACGCCAACGGAATTCACTAGACGCCAACGATATTCACTGGACGCCTATGTAAACACCGGGTACACCCAACTCTAGGGGTGGACCCTTTCCAGGGAGTACTTCCCTGCATAAAGGAAAGGGAACTCTCTCCTGGGCCAATTGATAAGAAAACCACAATTCTGCAGCCAAAAATAGGCTGGAAATCCTTCCCCCATTGACTTTAATGGGCGACATATGGACATATACCCAACTCATTTAATTTTTTTTATGTCCATATTGACCGCAAATGGGACCCCCTTTCGACATATGGACATATGGACATAAACTTTTGCTCTGCACATCCCTATTATATATATCACATCTTATTTGTGTTACAATTAAACAACTCGAAAAGTTGTAGTATACTTGGATTTTCAGAAGGCGTTTGACAAAGTTCCTCATGAGAGGCTTCTAGGAAAAGTAAAAAGTCATGGGATAGGTGGCGATGTCCTTTTGTGGATTGCAAACTGGCTAAAAGACAGAAAACAGAGAGTAGGATTAAATGGACAATTTTCTCAGTGGAAGGGAGTGGGTAGTGGAGTGCCTCAGGGATCTGTATTGGGACCCTTACTTTTCAATATATTTATAAATGATCTGGAAAGAAATACAACGAGTGAGATAATCAAATTTGCAGATGACACAAAATTGTTCAGAGTAGTTAAATCACAAGCAGATTGTGATAAATTGCAGGAAGACCTTGTGACGCTGGAAAATTGGGCATCCAAATGGCAGATAAAATTTAATGCGGATAAGTGCAAGGTGATGCATATAGGGAAAAATAATCCATGCTATAGTTACACAATGTTGGGTTCTATATTAGATGCTATAACCCAAGAAAGAGATCTAGGCATCATAGTGGATAACACATTGAAATCGTCGGTTCAGTGTGCTGCGGCAGTCAAAAAAGCAAACAGAATGTTGGGAATTATTAGAAAGGGAATGGTGAATAACACAGAAAATATCATAATGCCCCTGTATCGCTCCATGGTGAGACCTCACCTTGAATACTGTGTACAATTCTGGTCGCCGCATCTCAAAAAAGATATAATTGAGATGGAGAAGGTACAGAGAAAGGCTACCAAAATGATAAGGGGAATGGAAAAGCTCCCCTATGAGTAAAGACTAAAGAGGTTAGGACTTTTCAGCTTGGAGAAGAGACGGCTGAGGGGGGATATGATAGAGGTGTTTAAAATCATGAGAGGTCTAGAACAGGTAGATGTGAATCGGTTATTTACTCTTTCGGATAATAGAAAGACTAGGGGGCACTCCATGAAGTTAGCATGTGGCACATTTAAAACTAATCGGAAAAAGTTCTTTTTTACTCAACGCACAATTAAACTTTGGAATTTGTTGCCAGAGGATGTGGTTAGTGCAGTTAGTATAGCTGTGTTTAAAAAAGGATTGGATAAGTTCTTGGAGGAGAAGTCCATTACCTGCTATTAAGTTCACTTAGGGCCGGATTTTAAAAGGGTTACACGCATAAGTTATGCGCGTAATCCTTAAAAAAGCCCCTTGCGCGCGCTGAGCCTATTTTGCATAGGCTTGGCGTCGCGCGCAAGCCCCGGGACGCGCGTAAGTCCCGGGACTTTGCAAAGGGGGCGTGTCGGGTGGGTGGCGCGAATTGCGGGGCGGGAGGCATGTTGGGGGCGTGACGCCGGCCCCAGGGCGTTGTCGAGGCCTCCGGATCAGCCCCCGGGTCAGGTGATGGCGCGCCAGCAGTCCGCTGGCGCACGCAGATTTACGCCTGCCAGAGGCAGGCGTAAATCTGCCGACAATGGTAGGGGGGGGTTTAGATAGGGCCGGGGGGTGGGTTAGGTAGGGGAAGGGAGGGAAAGGTGAGAGGAGGTGGAAGGAAAGTTCCCTCCGAGGCCGCTCCGATTTCGGAGGCTCCCACTCTTGCATGCTCTCCAATTTTGGAGCGGCCTCGGAGGGAACAGGCAGCGCGCGCCGGGCTCGGCGTGGTGCGCGAACAAAAGTACACGCGCGCGCTGTTTTTGAAAATTTACCCCTTAGAGAATAGCCACTGCCATTAGCAATGGTAACATGGAATAGACTTAGTTTTTGGGTACTTGCCAGGTTCTTATGGCCTGGATTGGCCACTGTTGGAAACAGGATGCTGAGCTTGATGGACCCTTGGTCTGACCCAGTATGGCATGTTCTTATGTAGAAGTTTGTGATTCATTATTTATTTAAGATGTGAACCAGTTACACCTTATTTCAAACATGTTCCTTTTATTTTTACTGCTTTATGTGTGAATTATTTACTCCACCTATATTTCTTGCATTCTGACTATTTAGTAGGGATGTGAATCGTGTCCTCGATCGTCTTAACGATCGATTTCGGCTGGGAGGGGGAGGGAATCGTATTGTTGCCGTTTGGGGGGGTAAAATATCGTGAAAAATCATTAAAAATCGTTAAAAATCGAAAAAATCGAAAAACCGGCACATTAAAACCCCCTAAAACCCACCCCCGACCCTTTAAATTAAATCCCCCACCCTCCCGAACCCCCCCCCCAAATAACTTAAATAACCTGCGGGTCCAGCGGCGGTCCGGAACGGCAGCGGTCCGGAACGGGCTCCTGCTCCTGAATCTTGTCGTCTTCAGCCGGCGCCATTTTCCAAAATGGCGCCGAAAAATGGCGGCGGCCATAGACGAAAAAGATTGGACGGCAGGAGGTCCTTCCGGACCCCCGCTGGACTTTTGGCAAGTCTCGTGGGGGTCAGGAGGCCCCCCACAAGCTGGCCAAAAGTTCCTGGAGGTCCAGCGGGGGTCAGGGAGCGATTTCCCGCCGCGAATCGTTTTCGTACGGAAAATGGCGCCGGCAGGAGATCGACTGCAGGAGGTCGTTCAGCGAGGCGCCGGAACCCTCGCTGAACGACCTCCTGCAGTCGATCTCCTGCCGGCGCCATTTTCCGTACGAAAACGATTCGCGGCGGGAAATCGCTCCCTGACCCCCGCTGGACCTCCAGGAACTTTTGGCCAGCTTGTGGGGGGCCTCCTGACCCCCACGAGACTTGCCAAAAGTCCAGCGGGGGTCCGGAAGGACCTCCTGCCGTCCAATCTTTTTCGTCTATGGCCGCCGCCATTTTTCGGCGCCATTTTGGAAAATGGCGCCGGCTGAAGACGACAAGATTCAGGAGCAGGAGCCTGTTCCGGACCGCTGCCGTTCCGGACCGCCGCTGGACCCACAGGTTATTTAAGTTATTGGGGGGGGGGGTTCGGGAGGGTGGGGGATTTAATTTAAAGGGTCGGGGGTGGGTTTTAGGGGGTTTTAGTGTGCCGGCTCACGATTCTAACGATTTATAACGATAAATCGTTAGAATCTGTATTGTATTGTGTTCCATAACGGTTTAAGACGATATTAAAATTATCGGACGATAATTTTAATCGTCCTAAAACGATTCACATCCCTACTATTTAGCCTAGCCATGTTAATGCACTGTGGGGATCAATTTGAGGAAGTAATAGAGGAGTAAAGATGCATTTTTCCCACACTCTGCTGGGACCTCCCAGCTTCACCCAAAGGAGTTTATTTTAGAGTTGACACTTCCCAGTGCTCTCCCTGCCTGAGGGTCCTTCTTATTACAGAGATAGACTTTTAAGCCAAATAGCCTTTAGGGGCAAAAAGGGCTCTCACCAGGGGACCAAAGACCTGTAAGCCCATTGGAAACCTAGGTGGGCAAGCACTAGTGATGCATCCTGCTGCAAGAGACAGGGAAGGCAGAAGAGATATCCAGTTTAATTTTTAAAGTAATTTTTGGACTTAAGAGTGGGGAGATTTTTGGATCCGCCTTCCCCACTGGGATTCTAGAGCAGAGAATTTGCCTGATCGCACTAACTTTTCTTCAAGAAAAGTTCCCCAGAAAGATCAGAGAATAAGGATAAAATAATCTTTAAACAAGGAAAAATAAAAGCAGGAGAACCCATCCAGATCTCTACAACTACAGGACCATGACGGGCGGAGTTTCTGAGAAGATGTTCAAAGATGGGATTTTTCAGTAAAGCTGGAGACCCCTCCACTAGGATTCCTGCACAGCCTTTGGGGAGAGTTTGTACATTTAAGATCACCATGGGCTCTACTCAGAGGTCTGGTAAAAGAACATTTGCCTACCCAGAATTTTACCTGTGCCATCAGTCAGATGTAAATTCATGCTTTTGGATAATGGACTTTCATTTATCAGTATAATTTATTGAACACCCAGTCCTTACCCCCATAAAAAGAATCCCCCCCCCCCTCCCTGAGACTGAGAGTCAGCGCAGGATGGAAGGGTTAGCTGGAGCAGCCCCTGAAGATATAAATTAGTTATGTGCCCTTAACAACAATCCTAAAAAGGGGTTGCCCAACCACAGGCTCTCACTCAGATACATGCTTTCTCTCACACAGGCTCCCGCTCTTGCATGCTCTCTCACATATACTCAGGCTCTCACTCTCCCGTACTATCTCTCATCTAGGCTCCCACACCTACACACAGGTTTCCATTCTCTATGCTCTCTCTTACATGCAGGCTTTCACATGTTCTTTCTCACAGGCAGGTTGCCATTCCCACCCATACATATAAGCTTTCACACTTACATGTTTTCTCTCACATACAGGCTCCTACTCCCCCCCACACACACGCATACTCACACACAAGCTCTCACTCTCATTATGCTCTTATACGCAAGCTCCCATTCCCACAAACACACATACACAGGTTCTCACTCTAACATGCATGCTTCCATTGCCCCCAACAGACACATACAAGCTCTCACTCTTACATGTTCTCTCACACGCAGCTTCACATTCCCAGAAAAACATACAGGTTTTCACATTGCAGACTGCTACTCACACACACATATTCTCACACCCACATATCATCTCTCTCATACACACACACACACACACACACACACAGGCTCTCCATTCCCATATGCTCTATCTCATATACACATACACACACATACAAACATTCACAGGCTTCTCACACCCAAGCTCTCTCTCACACATACACACACAAGCTTCTCACTCCCAAGAACGCTCACACATAAACACACGCATGCACAAACAATCTATCAGGGCCTTTTCTTCTCTTCCAGGGCTCCCTGCTGCAAAGCCTCCGCTTCTATTCTGTGGCTTCCGTGGGATGAGCTCCATGACCAGGGCCAGTGCTAGCATTTTTGCAAACAATTAGGGGTAGATTTTAAAAGGTGCGCGCACACGTCCATGTGTGCGCGCTTCCAGGCGCACACAGATGGATGCGCCGGTTTTATAACCTGCGCGCACCGGCATGCACATGTTATAAAAGCCGTGGGCTGCGCCAGATTTTATAACCTGCACGTGTATGTGTGGGTGGCACGTGCGGGGGGGAGGGGGGGTCTAATTTTGTTAAAGTACGCCCGAAGACGAAATCAGGCCTTCCCCCACTCCCTCCCAGTCTGCTCCAATTTAGGAGTGGCTGACAGGGAACTTCCCTACACCCCTACCTAAACCCCCTCCCTCTTCCCCTCTCTTCTCCTCTCCTCCCCACCCCTAAACCCTACCTTTTTGTTCTTTGGTTTTCAAGCTGAAATAATGTATATGCGCCGGCCGACTGCCCAGGACAGAGGCTAATGACCACTGTCCTGGCCGGCCTCCATTCCGCCCCACCCCCCTCCCCGCCCCCTTTACATGCCCGGAAATTATGCGCATATTGTCACTTACGTGCATGACCAGGCCCTTTTGAAAATGCACGCAGTGCGCGCAGGGCCTGGCCACGCGCATAAGTGGCAATATTTGCACACGTGGACGATTTAAAATTTGTCCGTTACTATGCTGCCTCTATCTTGTTCTTTTTTTTTTTAACACAAAATTTTTGTTGTTTTTCCCAGTAACCAAAACACAGTAGAAACTGTCTGTTTCACACTGCCACAAGGCCCCCCTTCCCTGCCAAAAAAAGCTATGTTGCTTCCAGCAATCTAAACTTCCAAAACTGAGGCAGACCCTGACCTAAACACCAAAATTGAGCAGGAGTGATCCCAAGGTTCTCCTGCTCCACCAACCAGTATGTAAAAATAGTGTTGGCTGGCCCTGTAGTTGGCACCATTTTGTTGTACAGAAATGTATGTACTGCTGTGGTACTATCCAGTAATCCCACATTTTATTAGGCCTGTTGTAACACAAACCTAGCTGCTCTAAATTGCTATACAGAAACTACAAGTTAGCAGAATACCCCTCCTCAGTTACACAGGGCCTGGTATAATGTTTCAGTTGCAGACAGAACCTCAACAAATACAGAATAAACTGACCTTAAATATAAATAGAAATATGAACACAGAAAACAAGCTGTAAAGTGCAACAAGCCACACTCTGTATGTAATGCAGCAATGGAAAAATAAACATCACCAGTCCTCATAAATAATTCAAACTTAATCAATCATATTAGTAAAATTATACAATAGAAAGACTTTTTGCAATGAGCCAATAAATAGAATAGCATCCAATAATTAAGAGCTCATATAAAATTAAAAATTTTTTCCATCCAGCAATATAATATTTCAAAATGGCAGACAGTGACCTTGAGAATGTCGGGGATTAGTGGGGCAGCACAAACTTTCTTCACACAAAATCACTTCAGGTAGGCTCCAATTCACACACACATGCACACCCCTCAGGAAAACTCCCATTTACAATTCCCCCAAGCATGCAGTATGCTCCCATTCACTCTCTCACACCCACACACACACCCAGAAAAGCAGGCACCCATTCACACACACAAATCAGACAGGTTCTCGTTCAGACTCACATCCCTAGGAAGATTCCTATTCAAACATACACATACAACCCAGGCAGTCTGTCATTTACCCCCCCACCCCCCGAGGCAGGCTCTCATTCAGACACATTTCAGGCAGGCTCCCATTCATATTTTCCCTTATTTTCCATATTTTCCAACATTTTCCCTTATTCAGCGCTTCAAATTTGTGAGCCCTCCACCTAGTATTTCAACAGCCTTCTAGTTCCTTGTCTATACTTGAATGGACCCTAATCTTAAATCTGTTTTGAAGTTATTTATCTTCTTGTTTTAAATGCTCCTTTATTTTTTAAATGTTCCTTGTATTGAAGTTATTTATCCTCTTGTTTTAAATGCTCCTTTATTTTTAAATGTTCCTTGTATATCGCTCCCATGCGACTGTTTTAATATGTTCCTTGTATCGCGCCCAAGCGACTGTTCTGTTTCAGTGTAAACCGGTGTGATCTGTATTCTATACAGGAACATTGGTATATAAGAATTTAAAAATAAATAAATAAATATACACACACCCATCCTAGGCAGGCTCCCATTCACACCTACACACCTGGGAAGGATCCCTTTCACTACACACATCACAAACACAAAACCTAGGCAGTCTCCACATTGGGAGCAGATGGTGGAGCCTGTTCTGCTGCTCCTCCTTGGGTGCTGGCCATGTGGTATTCAAAACTCACAGGGCTAGCACATCTTCTAAGCTGATCCAGTGCATCGTGAGATCAACATAGAACACCTGCTAGTTGCATGTGTTTTAAATTCCATAGTGCTGGCTAGGGATGTGCAGAAGGAAAAAAATTTGTTTCGATTCGGTTTTCATTTCGTCGGGACCCAAATTTGTTGCATTACTTTCATAAGGGGAAAAACCAATTTATTGATTAGTTTTATTCATTTTCCGTTTTCCCATTAAAGTCAATGGGGGAAGTATTTGCAGCCTATTTTTGGCTGCAGAATTAGGGTTTTCTTATCAATTCTGATGAAACTTCAGGGGAGCAATCATCAGAATAAGAAAAGAGTTCCAAGGTACTTAGACTGTGGCAAAGTGGCACCAAACTGGCATGAATAGCGTAAGGCACTGTAAAGGGGCAAAGGGTACCGGGAGTGGCAAGAGTGTTTTAACAGAGATGCAAAGCAGCAGCGAGAGTGTCAAAAACACAACACAGCTTCAAAAGAGAGCACCGATAACAGTTGCATGAACCCTCGAAGGCAGCACGACAAGCAAAGTGGCAAGACAAGTGGCATCTAATCCTACAGCACAATGAAGGGGGAACATAGCAAGCAGAAAGAGTGTCAGAAAAAACCACAAGGCACCGATAAAGGGACAAAGCAGCAGAAAGACTAGTCCCAGCACACTGAGTTACCATGATAGTGGCAAGAACACCACAAGGAGTAGAGTGAGTCATCTGGTGGTGGCAGCAAGGCAGAGTGGCAAAAAGTTGATAGGGGCAAGACAGGCTGGCAGAGCAGAGGTAGCCAGGTCCCTTTGGTTTTGATAGGGGGAAGACAGGCTGGCAGAGCTGAGGTAGTCCGGTCCCTGTGGTTTTCTTAGGAGCAAGACAGACTGGCCCTGGGGAAAGGCCAGGAAAGGGCTCCCTAGAATGGGTTCACCCCTAGAGTGGGGTGTTTCCATTGGCATCTAGTGAGTTCTCGCTGATCTTTTAAAATCTGGTGGATGTAGCAGATAAACTAACGAGAATTTTGAAGGCCGAGGCGGAGGAGGTTTCCATGTGAACAGTGGTTCAACATGGGTCAGCGGGAGTTAAGAGATAGGCTGGCTACACCCGGGGAGAGTTCCCTTTCTTTTGCGCAGGAAAGGGCTCCCTAGAATGGGTTGGGCCCTAGAGTGGAGCACGAGCCTTCAAGCATGGAGAGTCAATGTGGAGGAGGTTTCCATGTGAACAGCTTCTTTCTCTCTAGCCTGTTCCAGAACAGATGATTTTTTAGGGGCAACATGGCTTTGGTGTACTGAAGTGGAGGAGGAAGTATTAGCTGTCTCTGACAGAGTGCTGCTCCTGCTTGGGCTAGCACTACTCTCTGAATTGCCCGCTGTTTCCTCCTCTGCTTCATGCCTAATCTGTCTCTGCCTATGGCGCTCCTGCTCATGGACATTTACTAACAGCAGGTCCTTCACAAATATGAGACAATCGGACTGTAGAGCGAGTTTCCCTTTCACACGGGGATCACAGACTGTGGCGAGCATTTATGTGTGGTCTTTTGTTAAAGGTCTTAATCTCCCTTGCACCTGCTTCCGCAAAATGTCCAGACAATGCAGCAACTCTGCTGCCTCTTCCTGTTTAAAGCCCTCCAAATTTTCCTCCAGAAAACTACCGTATTTTTCGCTCCATAAGACGCACCTGACCATAAGACGCACCTAGGATTCAGAGGGGGAAAATTAAAAAAAAAAAAAAATTGTGCTAAACCGGCTCTGCGTCTGGGCGTCTTATGGAGCAAATTAGGGGAGTGCATAGCTTTTTTTTTTCTCCCCATTTTGTTTTCGGGTCTGGGGAGGGCCATTTCGGTCCACTCCCCAGATCAGAAAACTTTTCTTTCTCTGGGAACCCCCAAACCCCCCCCCCCCCCCCCCATCCCAACCCAACCCTTTAAATTAACAACCTCCACCCCCCCCAAGACCTGCCGAATTAATTTCCTGCAACCCCCCACCCTCCTGACCCCCCCAAGACCTGCCGAATTAATTTCCTGCAACCCCCCACCCTCCTGACCCCCCCAAGACCTGCCGAATTAATTTCCTGCAACCCCCCACCCTCCTGACCCCCCCAAGACCTGCCAAACGTCCCTGGTGGTCCAGCGGGGGTCCAGGAGCGGTCCGGGAATGATCTCCTGGGCGTGAGCCGTCGGCTGCCAGTAAACAAAATGGCGCCGACGGCCCTATGCCCTCACTATGTCACTGAGACCGACCGCTGCTATTGGTCGGTCTCAGTGACATAGTGAGGGCATAGGGCCGTCGGCGCCATTTTGTTTACTGGCAGCCGACGGCCCTATGCCCTCACTATGTCACTGAGACCGACCAATAGCAGCGGTCGGTCTCAGTGACATAGTGTGGGCATAGGGCCGTCGGCTGCCAGTAAACAAAATGGCGCCGACGGCCCTATGCCCTCACTATGTCACTGAGACCGACCAATAGCAGTGGTCGGTCTCAGTGACATAGTGTGGGCATAGGGCCGTCGGCTGCCAGTAAACAAAATGGCGCCGACGGCCCTATGCCCTCACTATGTCACTGAGACCGACCAATAGCAGCGGTCGGTCTCAGTGACATAGTGAGGGCATAGGGCCGTCGGCGCCATTTTGTTTACTGGCAGCCGACGGCCCACACCCAGGAGATCATTCCCGGACCCCCGCTGGACCACCAGGGACGTTTGGCAGGTCTTGGGGGGGTCAGGAGGGTGGGGGGTTGCAGGAAATTAATTTGTCAGGTCTTGGGGGGGGGGGTCAGAAGGGTGGGGGGTTGTAGGAAATTAAGTCGGCAGGTCTTGGGGGAGTCGGGGGGGGGGGAGGGTTTGTTAGATTTTTGTTTGGTTTTTTTTTATATTCGCTCCATAAGATGCACATACATTTTCCCCCCACCTTTGGGGGGAAAAAAGTGCGTCTTATGGAGCGAAAAATACGGTAACTATAGGGATGATGTCAGCCAAGGTAGCACTTCTGGAACTCAGCTCTTCTGTGGTAACCTTGAAGGGCTGCAGGATTTTTACCAGCTGACTCATGACTAACCAATCATGATCCCCTAGGGGACTATGCACACCTATCTCCATTTCCAGAGAAAGGTCATGAAGGGGTGTCTGCTGCTCCACTAACCTCTGCAGCATCATATAGGTGGAATTCCACTGGGTGGCAATATCTTGAATGAGATGCTTGTGAGGCATCTCCAAATCAGTCTGCTTTTGTAGGAGAACTTGCCCCGCCTTCCCACTTCTGTGGAAGTGCGCTGCTATGTTCCTACACTTGTGTATTAACGTATGCAGGTATTTATTCTCTTGGTGCTTGGACTCCAACCCCAGAACTGACTTCACTACCAGGTGCAGAGTGTGTGCAAAACATCGGATGTTCTGAAAGCCCCCATTGCATATTGCCTTTATCATGTTTGCACCATTGTCTGTAACAAAGAACCCTGCCTGAAGATTCCTGTCTCGCTGGTGTAGCTGCCAGCCCGCCAGCATCTGTCTGATGCATGCTAGAATATTGGCTGAGGTATGGGCCTAATCCGTCAGGTGGGTGTGCAGTAAAGCCCAAGTCCACTCTGATAATTGTTCACTAATAGAGCTGCTGCCTGCCCCTGCCTCAGCCAGGTCCCACCAGTGTGCTATCAGGGAAAGCTAAGAGTGTGCAGCATTCAGTGCAGTCCAGATATCGCAGGTGAGATGCACACTCCCCTCTGCCTTAACTAGCAGCGCTTGGATGCAACTGCGACACTGGTTGTATAGGCTGGGGATGACCATTCTGCTAAATGTGGTTCTGGAGGGGACTTTGTAATTTGGAACTAAGACCTTCAGCAAATGCTTGAAACCCACATTCTCCACTATCTGCAAGGGCTGGTCATCAAGGGCAATCATTTTCCCAATGCTCCTGGTTACAACTTTTGAGGCTGCCTGCCTCCTTCCCCGGGATAGCGTTACCGAACACCACCCCATTTCCTCCATGGTGGGTTGTCGCTTCTGACACATGGCAGGGGGCTGTGGGCCTATCACCTGCCATGTGGGGTGACTCTGCTCCTTTTCAACCACTTTACGCTGCCTGGAAAAAGGGGTCCCCTGACTGGTACCGCCACCATCCCCAGATGGCAGTACTTTTGGGTGTTGCTTCTGCATATGATGCATCATGCCAAAATTAGTTAGATGTCCCATTTGCTTGCCTCTGCTAATAGCCCTGGCACAGTAATTACACTGAGCAAAACGTGGGTCCTCCGTCATTTTAAAGTGGCTCCAGATCGCAGATTTCTTTCGTGATCCCTTCTCTATAGCCTTTGGAGTGAATGCTGGTACTAGAGTTGAAGTAGTGGGTGTACCTTGAGAAACAATGCCAGGGGCATCAGTCACACTCTGTGCCTTCGCTGACTGCTCTTCCTCATCATCATCATCAGTTTCATCTCTCCCCTGCAGCACTGAAGTGGAGGCTAAGACAGAACTAACTAATCCTCCTAAACCTTCTTCAGCTATTACTTCTTCCATTTCTGATGATGAGAATTCCACACAAGATGATTCTTCATTGGAATCAGAAGCAAACAGTGCCTGCACTACATTTTAAATGCTAAGTCGAGTCTGCTGTTGCACTGCTGCTTTTGGGTCTCACCCTTTTGTCTTGCATGACTCAGCCTCCCCTTCCCTCACCTCCAAAACTACAGGTGGTGGTGATGCATCATTTTTAAATTTCAGTTTTTTTCCGGATGGAATTGCCTGCCCCTCCAGAGATTTTAGATTGGAACAGCTCCCTTTTTAACTTTAATGGGGTACTGGCACTGCCTTTTGAAGTGCCTCCTCTGCCAGTGCCTCCTCTGCCAGTCCCAATCACTCAACCATGTTTAGCTTTCCCTTACATCATGAATTTAATGTAACTGCCTACTAGGGATTTCAATTAAAATAATTATTTCCAAAAGTGGCCAAGTGGGGATTTGGCTTCAAAGAGCAATGCTGTCCCAATATATGTGAGTCTGCAAAACTGCTCACAGGTGCACGATGCTGTGCCTTGATGTACACTGCAACTGGGACCTCTGTATGTGCACACAGCAAACTTGTAACTACCAAAGAGGCCTACTGGGGATTTGGTTTCAAAGAGCACCGCTGTCCCAATATATGTGAGTCTGCAAAACTGCCCACAGGTGCACGATGCAGTGCCTTGATGTACACTACAACTGGGACCGCTGTATGTGCCACATCAAAATTTTAACTCCAGAAGATGCCTACTGGGGATTTTGATTAAAAGAGCACTGCTGTCCCAATATATGTGAGTCTGCAAAACTGCCCACAGATGCAGTGCACAAGTGCAGTGCCTTGATACACACTACAACTGAGACTACTCTGTTTGCACTATTCCTAGTATTTGCTGATTCTTGTTTGAAAATAGCAACTCACACTATCTCCCACCCACATCCTGCCTGTACCTGCAACTACCTACCCCAGGGGGGTAAGATAAGCAGCAAAATGCCACTGCTAGCAGCTTGTCTCAGTGGGAGAGACAGAGAGACCATCTGAGATCAATAAAAAAAAAGTGCGGTCAAAATAAGCCTGGCTGGCTGGCACTGCAGCAAAAACAAACAAATATATTTTTCAATGGAAAATTCTATCAAAGTAGCTAGCAATTGAATACAGATTTGAGAAACTCAGACTAGCTCTGAGTAAAGCTACCTCCCCAGACCACCCCTGCAAAGAAAGAGCATGGCATGCTATGTGCTTAAGGTATAAATAGTATAGTATCATCAGGAACAGCGTTACAGAGCACTGAGTAAGAGCGGTGATTGGCTGTATTAGAAAAATGCTTAGCTCTGATAGGTTGAATTCTCATCTCCTTGCCAACCTGTCTGACCCACTCTATGACAGGGCTGTGAGGTCACTTATGACTCACAAGAAATGGCTGGTTTTTCTTATGGATACTCCCACATGGCCTTCTCCTATTTCAAACGGCCGCTAAGAAATCACTGTGAAACAAAAGAATGAAACTATGATATGTTTATTCGTGGGGGATCGCCATGCGTTTCGCGAACCCACAAATCAAACAAACAGGGACTTATGTGTTGTAGATTGCACATTCGTTGAAAACGAATGCACATCTCTAGTACTGGCATAGTGGAGGAGCAGGAGAACGGGCTCCCTCCCAGTGAGGTTTTCTTCTTTCTTCGGCCACCTAGGTAACATGCAATGAAGTTACTAGGTGATACATTTAAGACAAATAGGAGAAAATACATTTTTACTCAATGCAAATTAAGCTCTGGAATTCATTGTTGGAAGATGTGGTGAAAATTGTTAGTGTAGCTGGGTCTAAAAAAGGGTTGGACAAGTCCCTTGAACTGTAGTCCATAACGCATTATTAAGGTGGATTTGGGGAAATCCACTGTTTGTCCCTGGGATAAGCAGCATAGAATCTTTTGAATTTAGGAATCCTGCCAGATACTTGTGACCTGGATTGGTCACTGTTGGAAACAGGATTCTAGGCTTGATGGACCTTTGTTCTGACCCAGTATGGCAAAACTTATGTTCTTAATTTGACATGAGAATTCATGTTCTACCATCTCTGAAAATGATCAAAAATCTTTATTAGAAAGGAATGCTTTTGGTGTAGCTTTGGACATGTTTGAGGCCAATATACTAACCAATGGTATTTCCCAATGGTTATCAGTCTCATTCACATGCAAGTTTTCTACATATGCAAATGAGTTAGATAGAAATCTTGCATGTAAACTTGAGTTTCCAGGATGGCCAAAAATAAAGACAACTATATCACTTTGCAAAACAAAATAGCTGAATTTTGAGTTAATGAGCTGCTTTGTATGATACTGCAACACAGTAGCTCATTAACTCTGAATTTTAGTAAACTTTTGCTCATAGTGGGCTACATGCAAGGAAACCATTTAGCACATTTTTTCGCAACCATCTGTTAAAACATGCAAAAGTCCAAAATACCAGCATTATTTATTTATTAGCATTTGAAATTCCTAAAAATAAGCCTAAGTTGGATTACTCAAAATAGCAAGTCAGTGGGAACATAAGTATTGGATACATAGAGACATGCTAACAATATGAGGTAGATTTCAAGTAAATATATACAAGAAGAAGGTACATTAGGTAGGAATAAGGAAATTGATGCATTGGGTATAAACTGCCTATATATATTTAAGAATTAAGTTATACATCAGCTGTGTGGAAGATACTAACAATCATTTGGATAGAGGTGGCCTAGAAGTGTGTGAACCTTGTGGGATGCACGGTCAGGAAGACTAGTGGACAAGGATGATTCTTTCTTGTGGAGTCTAGGGGAAAACTTGGTTAAACAGCCAAGCTTTGATGTTTTTTCTGGAAGAAGAGGTAGCAAGTTTCTTATTGCAGCGTTACAGGTAACTTGTTTCATATTTTAGAAGCAGAGCAGCTGAATGCATGGTGTCGTGCATGTTAACCTAGCTGAAACCAATGGAAGGGAAGATAGAAAGGCTCGTTGTAAGGATCTAAATTATCTTGTAGGTGTATATGAGAGTAGAAGCTAGGAAAGATATTCATAAACTAGTTAGTTCACAAAACTGAAGACAAAGAGTTTTCAGTTTTATCCTGCTCCCAACCAGGAACCAATTTAGCTGACGCAAAATTGGTATAATATGGTCAGTGAAGTTTTGTGCATTTCAGGCCCTTTTGCATGTTTTAATGTGCATAGGCCTACATTCATGAAAACATTTGTACTCATATGTACTTTTACAAGCACTGAGGCCAGGTCAATTTTAGAATAGCCACTTCCGTCCATAAAACGGAGTTTTATGAGCATCAATGGCTTTGCAAATTACACCCAACGAGAACAACCAACATGCAGCTTCGCACATTTTTATAAATACAAAAATAATTTTAGATAAGTATTATATATTATTTTTAGTATTCTGAATGTATTTAAATTAATTACTAGAGATAATTATTTTGTTTGCTTTTTAAAAAATTATTTTATCAACATTTCAATTACACATTTTTCAAATATGATGCATAGAAGAACAAAACCACACTGGCACCAGAAAGTTGGTGGAAAGAACATTATGCAGATCTAAAATAATCTAGAACATTTATTTATTTAATGTATTTATAGATCACCTTCCCAGCCTTTAATTGAGATTACCCAAAGCGATGTACAACTGTATCACAAATGAATCATAACACCCACTCCCGCCAAAAATAAAACTAATCTAATGTAAAAAAAAAATTGTAAAAATCCAAACCTTCACCATAATTAAGCAATGCCATACCTCAAACCCGATACCTTTACCCAACATTTCTCTACATAGCCTAAAGGATAATAAGCTCTATTATGTTACCCCATAAATAAAACGCCACCAATCTCAACCTTGCCCATAAGTCTACAGACCTCCTCACTTAAGAGACAGGATTTATCCAGACCTTTACCTTAGTACTTACACATCAATATTATGTGGTTCATTTCATATATCTTGTTAGATTCACTACAAAAATTAGAACTATATACTGTAACTATGCTTGAGTTTTAGTAACTTCATTTATACTTTTAAATGGGAAAAGAATTTCATCTAATCAGGGTAGTCAATGTTCGGTTACAGTAATTGGCGTTTTAGATTATCGAGCTCTTTGAATAAGTACCAAATAATAAGCATTAGTCTCATCTCACTGATTTTTAAAACCTTTGAATCTGTTACTGCACAGACTTTATTGGCTTCAAGGGGAAAAAAATAGTCTTAAAGAGCTCCACTGACTGTTCATGGACAGCTTTCTGCCACATGGCTGATATGCAGAGAATGTCAGAAAGAAAGTTAGTTATGGAAAACATGTTATAAGCATGATAAACAAAAGAAGAGTAGGACTATGATGCCTCTCAAAAATTAATTTGGGGACAATTTTCAAAGAGATTTCCACAAGTAAATGGATGTTTACCTGTAGAAATGCCTCCTTTAAAAATTGCCACAGTCCCTTAGTGTAGAAGAGTAAGTGTGCTGCTGACATATATCAAAACAAAAACCACAGAGCATTGAGGTTTAAAACAATCAGATGTAAATAACAGAGACCATCATAAACAAATAGAGCTTTCAAGAGTTTGTTTATGAGTGGTTACCTGTTGGAAAATATTTCACAAGCTACTTAGGCATGAATTAGATCCAGGGCATGTCAGGATCAGTTGTAATAAATAGGGGTGGTACCCACAAAATTTTTCATGTCGTTCTTCCTGTCATTTGGGGGGGGGGCATTTCAGGTCCCCTACCCTGCCCCCCAGCTATTGCCAACACATTGTCACATTGTTTCGTTGCCTTCAGATCACCAAATATTATGAAGCCCAAGGTCCCTCTCCCATTCTTTCCCAGTCTTTCAACCCCCAATCTTATACAGTTCTTTTTGATTATTACTCCCTAACTGGCAGATTTTAAAAGCGCTATGTGTGCCAAAGCCGGGAGATATGCACGTGACTTGGCCTGGCGCATGCCGCGTTGATTAAAAAAACCACACAAGTATGCGCGTACCTCTTGGTGCGTACACCAATCAAAAAGTTCAAAAAGCAGTGGGGTGTGGGTTTGGTCTGGGCAGGGCATAGGCAGACCCAGTCTGTAACATGAAATATGTGTGTAAATATTTACGCACACAAGCACGCTCCAGGGTTCGCTACCGTGTAACTTTGCTTCTGCTATGGATAGCGTGAAAGTAAAAAAATAACACAAATTAGGCTAGTCAGTGG
Source organism: Rhinatrema bivittatum (assembly GCF_901001135.1). Lineage (NCBI taxonomy): Eukaryota > Metazoa > Chordata > Amphibia > Gymnophiona > Rhinatrematidae > Rhinatrema > Rhinatrema bivittatum. The sequence goes on from NC_042615.1 coordinate 53,094,156, forward strand.
GATTTTAATGCTAAGGGGTTTAGGAAGTCCTCTCCTTTACTGGGGCAATCTGGGAATGAACTGGGGAAACAGGTAATTGCGTCGGCACGCATATCTACTAAAATCCCCGCCCCCCCCCCCCCCCCCCCCCCACACACACACTTACGCAAGCATGGGCATTTTTTCGTACATGTGAACATCAATATACAGACATGTGTACATATACACGCGTACAGCCGATTTTATAACAGGTGCAAGTATATGCTCATATATGCATGTATGTTATAAAATCACCGTGTCCATGTGTGAGAGCCAGAAAACATGTACACATGTGCACTTGGGTGCGGGTCTTAAAATTCATCTCTAAGACGATAACTTTGAAAGTGGTGCATGGGTGCACATTGGCGCATATGCATCGGTGTACACCCAGGGACATGGCAATTTTATAACTTACGGGCATGTTATAAAATAGCCTGGCTGCACGCACATGTGTGCCTAAGTGTGCAAATCCCAATTCTACCATGTAAGTCAAGGCATTTTATAATGGGCGCGCTTCCATACTGTTGCCAGTTTCACAAGTTTGTCCACCAGTTTGCCCAGTTAAGAGCTAGGTCCTCCAATAGTCTGCACTCCCATCAGTTACCCCAGATCCTTTAAATCCGGCAGAAATCGCTCATTTCTTTTATTTTTTAAGTTACACCTCCTCCATAGCAGAATTAAAGTTATATGGTAATAGACCTGGGCATGTGCCTGGGGCATGTAAATGCACGCACATCTCTTAACCTCACCATGAAATGCTCATTCCTCTCCCAGACCACAGCCCTTTTTGAAATCAAGTGAAATGTGCATGTAACGGGAGATACCCGTGCAACTGGCTGACTAAAATTTAGTCTATGCGTATAGCCCAACTTGTGCACATATCACCTAATTTATGCACAAGCGGGGCTTTTAAAATTCACCTTTGAGCACGTGCATATATGTGCCTAATTTTAAGTGAGTGCATGCCTAGACATTAAATCCCATTTCTATTGCATAAGTCAAGGCATTTTAAATCTGGCGCACATCCACACCATGATCAGATTCACTAGTTCAGTAAAACTGTAGAGGAGGACCAGAAGGCTCATCTGCATACTGCTCCCAGCATCCCCCAGGAGAGGAGTCCAGATGTCACCGCAAGCGATCCAGGCATTGACTTCCACAGCCCCAGCTTCCAGAGGCCCCGCGCCCTTTGCAGTAGAGGAGGACCGGAAGGCTCATCTGCATACTGCTCCCAGCATCCCCCGGGAGAGGAGTCCAGAGGTCACTGCAAGCGATCCAGGGATTGACTTCCACAGCCCCAGCTTCCAGAGGTCCAACACCCTTTGCAGTAGAGGAGGACCGGAAGTGCGCGCCTCACAGCGCGCAAATCTCAAACCCTTCCATTAACCTAGTGAAGATTAATTTAACGGTGGTTAAAGAGGATTGGTAAGTATAGCTTTCAGAAATGTTTGGGCTTATAAAGGTTTGGTGAAAGGTGAAATTAAGGGATATATTCTTTAGAGTTTGTGTGTGTCTGAGGTAATAAGCAAGCCAGAGATAGTTAACTCAACCCTTGATTTTTAGGCACAAGACACTTTCTCGTTAAAAATCAATCAGGTTCTTATCTAAATCATACTATTGTACCAGCACTTATTGAAAGTTTAATCATCCCCTTGTAGGACACTAGCTGATTAATTACTAAATTCACCTGTAAATTTAAAGTACTCTCATTCCAACTCCCTTAGTATCCTAAACTTAACTAGGAACTTAATAAAACTAAGATGAAGGCAGCAGTCCAGTAGCAAGAGGGGGGCTTTCCAGTCTTTTCCACTGAGTGTCACATGTATGATTTTTTACCCGCCGGTGAGAGATTGTATGTGTGCACTCAATGTAAAGAGCTCCTGGCTCTCAGGGAACGAGCCCGACCTCTGGAGGCTAGAGAAGCAGACTTGGAGGAACTGAGGGAGACAGAGGGTACATTGACGAGACCGTCAGGGACATAGTAGCCAAGTCCCAAATCCAGTCGGGAAGCCCCAGTGCTGCCTTGGATCAGAAGGGTCTTCCAGTAGGAGAACATCACCCTGGTGTAGCAGGAAGTGATCCTGTAGCAAGCACCTGCTCTCCAGGTGATGTATTGTCCTCTCTCACTGAGGACAAGTCTCCCAGGGATACCATCATAGTTGGTGATTCGATTATTATAAATGTAGATAGCAGGGTGGCTGGTGGACATGAGGACCGCCTGGTAACTTGCCTGCCTGGTGCGAAGGTGGCAGACCTCATGCGTCACCTAGTTAGGATTATAGACAGTGCTGGGGAGGAATCGGCTGTCGTGATATATGAGGGCACCAACGACATAGGAAAATGTGGGAGAGAGGTTCTGGAAGCCGAATTTAGTATTTTAGGTAGGAAGCTAAAATCCAGAACCTTCAGGGTAGTATTCTCTGAAATGCTACCTGTTCCACGTGCAGGTCCCCAGAGGCAGGCAGAGCTCCAGAGTTTCAATGCGTGGATGAGACAATGGTGCAGGGAAGAGGGATTCAGCTTTGTAAGGAACTGGGGAAACTTTTGGGGAAAGGGGAAACTTTTCCGAAAGGATGGGCTCCACCTTAACCAGAGTGGAATCAAGCTGCTGGCACTAACTTTCAAAAAGGAGATAGAGCAGCTTTTAAACTAGAACAAGGGGGAAAGCCGACAGTCACTCAGCAGTGCATGGTTCGGAGAAATGTATCCTTGAAGGATACTAATGAAACAGAAGAGTTAGGGCATCCCAACAGAGAGGTTCCATTAAAAGCAAACATAGTCCATATGCCTATATGTAAAAAATCACGAAAGATAACAATTTCCGAATTATCCCAAACAACTGAAAAGCAGGTTGTTAAAACAAACAAAAAACACACTTTGAAATGTCTGTATGCCAATGCCAGAAGTCTAAGAAGTAAGATGGGAGAGTTAGAGTGTATTGCAGCAAATGATGAGATTGACATAATTGGCATCACAGAGACTTGGTGGAAGGAGGATAACCAATGGGACAGTGCTATATCAGGGTACAAATTATATCGCAATGATAGGAAGGATCAACCTGGTGGGGGTGTGGCACTGTATGTCCGGGAGGGTATAGAGTCCAACAGGATAAAGATCATACAAGAGACTAAATGCTCAGTAGAATCCATGATTGCCGGTATATAAAAACTCTAAATAAATAAATAAAAAATAAATATAGGAGGAAATCCCACGTGTGTTGGGTAAGAGTATAGTGAAAGGAGTATACTACCGTCCACCTGGACAAAATGGTCAGACAGATGGTGAAATGCTAAGAGAAATCAGGGAAGCAAACCAATTTGGCAGTGCAATAATAATGGGAGATTTCAATTACCCCAATATTGACTGGGTAAATGTAACATCAGGACTTGCTAGAGACATAAAGTTCCTGGATGTAATAAATGATTGCTTCATGGAGCAATTGGTTCAGGAACCAACAAGAGAGGGAACTATTTTAGATGTAATTCTTAATGGAACGCAGCATTTGGTGAGAGAGGTAACGGTGGTGGGGCCACTTGGCAACAGTGATCATAACATGATCAAATTTAAACTAATAACTGGAAGGGGGACAATAAGTAAACCTGCAGCTCTAACACTAAATTTTCAAAAGGGAAACTTTGATAAAATGAGGAAAATAGTTAGAAAAAAACTGAAATGTGCAGCTGCAAAGGTTAAAAGTGTTCAACAGGCTTGGACATTGTTTAAAAATACAATCCTAGAGGTGCAGTCCATATGTAATCCACGTATTAAGAAAGGTGAAAGGAAGGCAAATCGATTACCGTCATGGTTAAAAGGTGAGGTGAAAGAGGCTATTTTAGCCAAAAAAAATCCTCAAAAATTGGAAGAAGGATCCATCTGAAGAAAATAGGATAAAACATAAGCATTGTCAAGTTAAGTGTAAAACATTGATAAGACAGGCAAAGAGAGAATTTGAAATGAAGTTGGCCATAGAGACAAAAACTCATAATAAAAACTTTTTTAAATACATCCAAAGCAAGAAACCTGTGAGGGAGTCGGTTGGACCATTAGATGACCGAGGGGTTAAAGGGGCTCTTAGGGAAGATAAGGCCATTTCAGAAAGACTAAATGAATTATTTGCCTCCGTGTTTACTAATGAGGATGTTGGGGAGATACCGGTTTCAGAGATGGTTTTCAGGGGTGATGAGTCAGACAAACTGAACGAAATTACTGTGAACCTGGAAGATGTAGTAGGCCAGATTGACAAACTAAAGAGTAGCAAATAATCTGGACCGGATGATATACATCCTAGGGTACTGAAGGAACTCAAAAATGACATTTCTGATCTATTAGTTAAAATTTGTAACCTATCATTAAAATCATCCATTGTACCTGAAGACTGGAGGGTGGCCAATATTTAAAAAAGGCTCCAGGGGCGATCCGGGTAACTATAGACCAGTGAGCCTAACTTCAGTGCCGTGAAAAATAGTGGAAACTATTCTCAAGACCAAAATCGTAGCACATATAGAAAGACATGATTTAATGGAACACAGTCAACATGGATTTACCCAAGGGAAGTCTTGCCTAACAAATCTGCTTCATTTTTTTGAAGGGATTAATAAACATGTGGATAAAGTTGAACCGGTAGATGTAGTGTATTTGGATTTTCTGAAGGCGTTTGACGAAGTCCCTCATGAGAGGCTTCTATGAAAACTAAAAAGTCATGGGATAGGAGGTGATGTCCTTTTGTGATTACAAACTGGTTAAAAGACAGGAAACAGAGAATAGGATTAAATGGTCAATTTTCTCAGAGGAAAAGGGTAAACAGTGGAGTTCCTCAAGGATCTGTACTTGGACCGGTGCTTTTCAATATATATATATAAATGATCTGGAAAGGAATACGATGAGTGAGGTTATCAAATTTGCGGATGATACAAAATTATTCAGAGTAGTTAAATCACAAGTAAACTATGATACATTACAGGAGGACCTTGCAAGACTGGAAGATTGGGCATCCAAATGGCAGATGAAATTTAATGTGGACAAGTGCAAGGTGTTGCATATAGGGAAAAATAACCCTTGCTGTAGTTACACGATGTTAGGTTCCATATTAGGAGCTACCACCCAGGAAAAAGATCTAGGTATCATAGTGGATAATATTTTAAAATCGTCGGCTCAGTGTGCTGCAGCAGTCAATAAAGCAAACAGAATGTTAGGAATTATTAGGAAGGGAATGGTTAATAGAACAGAAAATGTCATAATGCCTCAATATCGCTCCATGGTGAGATTGCACCTTGAATACTGTGTACAGTTCTGGTCACCACATCTCAAAAAAGATATAGATGCGATGGAGAAGGTACAGAGAAGGGCAACCAAAAAGGGGATGGAACAGCTTCCCTATGAGGAAAGGCTGAAGAGGTTAGGGCTGTTCAGCTTGGAGAAGAGAGGGCTGATGAGTGATATGATAGAGGTCTTTAAGATCATGAAAGGTCTTGAACAAGTAGATGTGACTCGGTTATTTATACTTTCGAATAATAGAAGGACTAGGGGGCATTCCATGAAGTTAGCAAGTAGCACATTTAAGACTAATCGGAGAAAATTCTTTTTCACTCAACACAGAATAAAGCTCTGGAATTTGTTGCCAGAGGATGTGGTTAGTGCAGTTAGTGTAGCTGGGTTCGAAAAAGGTTTGGATAAGTTCTTGGAGGAGAAGTCCATTAACGGCTATTAATCAAGTTTACTTAGGGAATACCCACTGCTATTAATTGCATAAGTAGCATGGGATCTTCTTAGTGTTTGGGTAATTGCCAGGTTCTTGTGGCCTGGTTTGGCCTCTGTTGGAAACAGGATGCTGGGCTTGATGGACCCTTGGTCTGACCAAGTATAGCAATTTCTTATGTTCTTATGTTCATCCACCAGTTGGCCCAATGTTGAGTTAGGTTCTCAAACTCCCCCAGTTACCCCAGACCCTTTAAACCCCTCCAAAAGTTTTTTTTAAACAAATTACACCTCCTCCATAGCAGAAGTTCATTTATGCAGCAGTTGACCTCAGTGCACACTGGGGCACATAAGTATTTATGTGCACATCTACTGGCCAAGCCCAAAATGTCCAAGACCCACACAGCCCACACCCACACCACTCCTCTTTTTGAAATTGAGTGAGATGTGTGAGTAGCGGGAGATATGTGTGCATCTGAGCGACTTTTATATATAATTTTTTATTAATGCATTATTTCAGATATATTACATCATATATCAAGTATAAGAGAGCTTACAATATTTCTCTAAGGTAGTAAAATAAAGGAAAAATATTATTATACATAGATCTCTTAAACACAGGAAATATTGGGACCAAGATTAACAAAAAATATTGGAGCTCGATACCTTTAAACACACACAGAGAAATAAGCCATCACATGATGCATTACCCCCTATTATATTATCCCCTCAGCGCATTCCATCCAGAAAACCTCTTAGTTGATCTGGTTCATTGAATATGTATCTATTTCCTTGAAATTTTAAACAACATTTACAGGGGTATTTCAAGACCATTGTGGCCCCACGATTCAATACTTCAGGCCTAATTTTATTAATCTTGGTCCCAATATTTCCTGTGATAAAGAGATCTTCTCCGCTCCTGGGTGGATAAATCCAAATATTTTGCCCGAGTATTTTACATTTCTATTCCTGAAAAAATATTTCAAAATTAGATTTCTATCCTGTTCAAACAGGAAAGTTGCTAGTAATGTACCCCTATTTTTAATCTCAGTCTGTAAAGACATTTCCAATAATTCTGAGGCATTCAAAGATTTATTTTCTTGTTTTTCTTGATTTTGTTCTGCTCCTGCTGGTGGTATATCCTTCTTATAAACATAATAAGCCTTTGAAACAACTGGTATTATCTCTTTAGGAATCTTTAAGCATTCTTGCATATATTCTCTTAGCATTTCTACCGGAGATAATTGTTTCAGCATTGGAAAATTCACCATTCGTAGGTTTGAAAACCTTAATGTATTCTCTATCATCTCAAAACATTTTTCAGCATTTAACTCTGCTTTAATTATAGTTCCTTTGACATTTTCCATAGAATTTACTTTCTCTTCCAATTTTATGATTTTACCTTGATTCTCACTCGTCATTTTTTCAGCATTCAAGCCCTTTTTATTTAAATTTAAGAATGCCTGCGTTAATGTTGAAACAGCAGACTCTATCAGTGCCATAGCTCTCCACAGCATGTCTAAAGTCAGTACAGGAAGTTTCTGTAATGCAAATGCTTTAAAGGAATGTAGCTTTACCAATTCTTGAAGGGCATTTCCATTGATGTCCCCCGGTAAGCCTTTGGGTTTAGGCGTGGAGGTGACTACTCTTTCCTAATCTCCTCCACCGTCTCCGTGCGCCGACTCTCTGCCGCTTCCGTCCATCTCGGGAGGGGGGGTAGCAGCTCTTTCCTCCTCTCACTTGGACTCGCGGCGGTGACGGCGTTTCGGGTGCGCCTGGGCTGAGCGGGATCTCCTCGGCCATGGGGGTCGCTCCGAGCTCCTGGAGTTCACCCCTCACGGCCCTCGCTTCCGGCAACTGTGGGGTAAGGTTGAAGAAGGACTCAATCTTAGGTTGTTGTTGTAATAATTCTTCTTTCAAATTAGTAGATTCTTTCAAACGCGCTTTGCGTTTTGTATGAGGCATTGTCGGGAAATTTCAAAAAAGGATCAGGAAAGTCAAAGAGAGCTCCTTCCACTGCGTCTCATGTGGCAGCCATCTTGGTCTGAATCATCTGAGTGACTTTTAAAATTCAGTGGGTGCACATGAGCCTGACTTGTGTACATATCTCCCGATTTTGGTGCGTGCCAGACTTTTAAAATTCACCTTTATATGCATGACTGCACTTCTTGGCATTGACTCCAAGTTTCCAAACCTTTGACCATTCTTCAAACTTACTTAAATTACCTTCCCTTCTTCTGCTCCATCAGGTTGGTCCACTTTGTTACAGATCTTAGTGTCATCTGCAAATAGACAAACTTTACCTTCTATCTCTTCCGCAATGTTGCTCACAAAGATATATTAAACAGAACGGATCCCAACACTGATCTCTGTGGCACTCAATTTAAAATGGTTCTCTCTTCAGTGAAGGTTCTATTTATCATTAGAGATGTGAATCGTGTCCTCGATCGTCTTAACGATCGATTTCGGCTGGGAGGGGGAGGGAATCGTATTGTTGCCGTTTGGGGGGGTAAAATATCGTGAAAAATCGTGAAAAATCGAAAAATCGTAAAATCGCAAAACCGGCACATTAAAACCCCCTAAAACCCACCCCCGACCCTTTAAATTAAATCCCCCACCCCCAATGACTTAAATAACCTGGGGGTCCAGCGGTGGTCCGGAACGGCAGCGGTCCGGAACGGGCTCCTGCTACTGAATCTTGTTGTCTTCAGCCGGCGCCATTTTCCAAAATGGCGCCGAAAAATGGCGGCGGCCATAGACGAACACGATTGGACGGCAGGAGGTCCTTCCGGACCCCCGCTGGACTTTTGGCAAGTCTTGTGGGGGTCAGGAGGCCCCCCCCAAGCTGGCCAAAAGTTCCTGGAGGTCCAGCGGGGGTCAGGGAGCGATTTCCCGCTGCGAATCGTTTTCCGTACGGAAAATGGCGCCGGCAGGAGATCGACTGCAGGAGGTCGTTCAGCGAGGTGCCGGAACCCTCGCTGAACGACCTCCTGCAGTCGATCTCCTGCCGGCGCCATTTTCCGTACGGAAAACGATTCGCGGCGGGAAATTGCTCCCTGACCCCCGCTGGACCTCCAGGAACTTTTGGCCAGCTTGGGGGGGGCCTCCTGACCCCCACAAGACTTGCCAAAAGTCCAGCAGGGGTCCGGAAGGACCTCCTGCCGTCCAATCGTGTTCGTCTATGGCCGCCGCCATTTTTCGGCGCCATTTTGGAAAATGGCGCCGGCTGAAGACAACAAGATTCAGTAGCAGGAGCCCGTTCCGGACCGCTGCCGTTCCGGACCGCCGCTGGACCCCCAGGTTATTTAAGTCATTTGGGGGGGGGGTTCGGGAGGGTGGGGGATTTAATTTAAAGGGTCGGGGGTGGGTTTTAGGGGGTTTTAGTGTGCCGGCTCACGATTCTAACGATTTATAACGATAAATCATTAGAATCTCTATTGTATTGTGTTCCATAACGGTTTAAGACGATATTAAAATTATCGGACGATAATTTTAATCATCCTAAAACGATTCACATCCCTATTTATCATCACATGCTGTCTCCTATCAGTAAACCAGTTTGTAAACCATGACACCATCTCAGTGCTCACTCCCAAGCTTTTCATTTTATTCACAAGTCTCCTATGTGGGACCGTATCAAAAGCTTTGCTGAAATCCAAGTAGATCACATTGAGCACTCTTCCTCGATTCAGTTGTCTAGTCACCTGATAAAAACAATTAGATTTATCTGACAGGACCTTCCCCTGTTGAATCCATGCTGTCTCGGGTCCAGCACCCAGCGTCTCCATTAATTTTCCCACCACCGATGTGAAGCTAATCAGCTTGTAGTTTCCAGCCTCCCGTCTGTTATCACTCTTGTGAAGCAGGACTACCACCACTCTTCTCCAATCCTGTGGCACCACTCCCGTTTCCAGGGATCTATTGAATAGGTTCTTCAGCAGACCCACCAGCACATTTCTGACCTCCCTCACTATCATGCAGTGTACCTCATCTGGGCCCATGACCTTGTCCACTTTCAGTATGTGTTGCATCTGTCGGTCACAGACAGCTGTGACCTCTCATGCTCACCTCTTTTTTCCCTGCACCGTCAATCACTGGAAGAATGGCGGCCTCCACTAACCAATGCCGACTTCTCCCGGACAGCATGGGCGCTGCCGACCGCCATCTCACTTCCGGCATCACTTAGGCGCATGCGCGCAGGGCCTCCCTATGAATACGTCATGGCGGGAACCTCGGGGGCATCCCCTCCCGATGACGTCAATACCGCTAGTGTACTTATACGGACTGGCTCATTGCTAAGATGAGTTAGTAAGAAGTTCACTCGCTTGTTAAATCCACTCTAGCTTGGATCTTCTGTTCCAGGCTCTACTCCTGGCATTCAGACGCTCTGAGTACCTGCTCCTCGGGGGCTCTTCCGCGTCTTGGCTATCCATTCCTCAGAGGGCCTTCCTGCCTGGGACTTCCTGACCTGCTCCTCGGGTATCTCTGCTGGGACTTCCTTGTGTGAGTACTTCCTCCAACTTCTATCTACTTTACTGAAGATTCCACGGCATACCCCATTCCTCGGGCCACTACTGTTCTTCAGTCCATCTACACTACTCTATCTGTGCCTCAGAATATTCCACCATCATATGAGGTCTATGGCCTGGTTCCTGTATCACCGACCTCTGCCTCATTTGCATCTACAGTATAGCTTCCTTGGCACACCCTTCGCTGCGGGCCACTCCCGGACCTTCGTATCTACATCATCATCATGACTACTGTAATTGCTTAAGACTGTGTTTGTTACATTTCCCGCTCCTCGGGTTATGTACTATCTTTTCTCCTTAATAAAGTCTCTCTCACAGCTGTGACCTACGTCGCTGAGAGCACGCCCACCATCGGTGAGGCCCATGGGACCTTTTTTTGGGATTCTTTGTACTTCCTAAATGCTGTTCTTTTTGCCTTTATTTTTTCAGCCACCTCCTTTGAGAAACAGGTTTCTTTTTCTCTTACTCTTGTTTCTTTTTCTAAAATATAGATGTTACCTTTGTAATAGTTCCTTTTAATTTGGCTCACTATTATTCCACCTCACCCATTTTCTCCCAGGCTTCCAGTTCTTTCTCCAAGTAATGTCCCCATTTTGACAAAATCACCACCTGTACCTCCCCATGGTACTGTTCCTTTTTTCTTCCTCTTACTGATTCCCCTCCTTACTTCAGCTCCTTCTCCTCTTTTCTTGCCTGTTCCCCTTTCCCCCCGTCCCTGTTCATTATATTTTCCATCCTTTCTCAGTTATATGTAAACCGGCATGATGTTCACACGAACGTTGGTATAAAAAAAGTTCATAAATAAATAAATAAAATCTGTATTTGTAAAATTCAAAATTCAGGTCTTCGTGTGACTTCTCTGTATCCTATTCGCAATATCGAACCATACTGTCCTATGATCACTGGTGCTCAGGTGAGCTCCTATCTGAACATTAGACATTATCACCATTAATAAGCACTAGATTGAGTATCACACCCTCTTTGGTCGGTTCGATTACCCCTTAGCCTATTATAAGAAACTTATCAACAATACTAAAAAGGAGTACTACAATAAAAAAAATACAGAATTTCTTACATAACTCAAGAACTCTTTTTGCGACTATCCAAAAACTAATTAGAAACCCTGACCACACCAACAGCACTTTACTGGAATCTAAATGTAATGAAATAGCTCAGTTTTTTAAGCAAAAGATAGTAAATTTATTAAATGGAATGGATAACTTCACAAATTGCTCAATTAATATGAGCACTAGAGACTGCATGAAATGGGCTAATTTTGATGTAGTTTCCCCCACTGAAATTAACAAGCTTATTATAAAAATGAATCCTGCGACACATCCCCTTGATAATATTCCCATCCCCACATTAAAGACTGTGGCCAATTCGATCTCTACCCCAATTTCAAAAATTATTAATCTATTGCTTCAGGAAGGTAACTACCCTCAAATACTTAAAAGTGCAATAGTTAAACCAATCTTAAAAAAACAGCACTGGACCTCTCATTGTTAAATAACTACAGACCGATATCCAATCTTTCATTTTTGGCTAAACTAACTGAAAAAGTAGTTCAAAAGCAACTGTCGGAACATCTTGAAAATAATAACATCCTATATCTCACACAGTTTGGCTTTAGAAAGCATTATAGTACCAAAACACTTCTTCTTGCTTTGAATGATACCATTTTGAGAGGATCTGATAATGGACAAAGCTATTTATTAGTATTATTAGACCTGTCAGCAGCATTCAATACGGTGAACCATACAATCTTTTCAGATAGACTCAGAGAAATTGGGCTGACTGATAATACACTTAATTAGTTTGCATCATACATCACAAACCGGTTTTTTCAAATAAAGATCAATAACACAATATCTGATAAAATTGAGCTTGGCACAGAAGTCCCACCAGGGGCATCATTGTCAGCAACTCTGTTTAATATTTATATGATTCCTATTTGTCACTTTCTAAGTGGGTTTGGTCTCACTCTCTATGTCTATGCTGACGATGTGCAAATTTTAATTCCGATCAAAAAAGTCAATAGAAGAAACATTAAAGCTGCCTTTACTGGATTTTTCAGAATGTCCATGTAAGTGGCAGGATGACTGAAAGCAGTTTGGTGGTTTTGCTGCCACTAAGCCTTGTTACCATATCCCAGACCTTACAAATAGTGGGTCTTGCTTCCACTCTTCTTTGTTGCCATACCCCTGATATGCAACCATTTAGCCTTGCTGCCATAGCCCAATTTCTAAGCATGGGGGTCTCGCTGCCACTCTGCCTTGCTGCCATATCCCTGAAGCACTGCATTGGGGGGGGGGGGGGGGGGAGTTCTGCCACTCTGCTTTGCTGCCACACCCTATACTCTACCCCTCTCTCAAAAAAGACATAGTGGATATAGGAAATCTGTAGAGAAGGGAGACAAAAATGATAAAGAGGTTGGAAAAGCTCTCTTATGGAGAAAGGCTAAACAGATTAGGATTCTTTAGCTTGGAGAAGAGATGAATGAGAGAGGATATGATTGAGATTTATAATATCATGGTTGGGCTCGAACGAGTAAACAGGGAATGGTTATTTACTAGGGATCTGCATTCTTTTGAAATGAATGGGTAAAATTCTATGAATGAGACCATTTTTTCTTCATCTTTTTATGACTATTTTCAAGCAGTACAATATAGATATGTGAATCGTGTGATCGATCGTCTTAACGATCGATTTTGGTTGGGGGGGGAGGGAATCGGATCGTCGCGGTTTTGTTTTTTTTTTAAATCGTGTAAATCGTAAATCGGGGGAGGGCGGGAAAACCGGCACACTAATTTTCCAAGGGATTGTGAGAGGAGAAAAGCAGTAGCTAGAAGACAAGATTTTAAAAGAGGGCTTTAAAAGAGGGCACCAGCAAAAGTAGCATGTACCCCCTGAAGGCAGTACGAGAAGAGCAAAGTGGCACCAAGATGGCATGAACATCCTAAGGCACCATAAAAGAGTTATGAAGCAGCAAAGGCAGCAGGAAAAATCCCAAGGCACTGATATAGGGACAAAGCAGCACAAAGAGTGGCATTAACAACCTGAGGTACCATGAGAAGTGCAAAGCAGCCACCCAGAGTGGCAAGAACAACCCAAGGTGTAGAATCTGGGTTATGGCAGCAAGACAGAGTGGCAGCAAGAACCCTAACGTGTAACATAAGTGGTAAAGCAGCAAGAAAGACAGTGGCAGGAAGACTCTCAAAGGGTAGAGTCTGGGGTAAGGAAGCAAATCAGAGTGGCAAGTATGCCCCCAATGTAATACATCAGCTATATGGCAGCAAGGCAGAATATGTTTTGCATGTTACATGTTACAACATGTTCTTTTCTCTCTTACCTGTTATTGTACTAGGGATGTGAATCGTTTTTTGACGATTTAAAATATCGTCCGATATATTTTAAATCATCAAAAATCGTTAGAGGCGATATACAATAGAAATTCCCACGATTTATCGTCAAAAATCGTAAATCAGGGGAAGGGGGAGGGAAGGGGAGGGGAAGGGGGAGGGCGGGAAAACCGGCACATTAAAACAACCCTAAAACCCACCCCGACCCTTTAAAATAAATCCCCCACCCTCCCGAATCCCCCCAAAATGTCTTAAATTACCTGGGGTCCAGTGGGGGGGTCCCGGTGTGATCTTCCACTCTCGGGCCACGGGTGCGTTAATAGAAATGGCGCCGGCGCTACCTTTGCCCTGATGACAGGGCAAAGGTAGCGCCGGTGCCATTTTGGTTCCTGTCCCCCGACGTCACGAGCACAGGAGATCGCTCCTGGACCCCCGCTGGACCCCCAGGGACTTTTGGCCAGCTTGGGGGGGCCTCCTGACCCCCACAAGACTTGCCAAAAGTCCAGCAGGGGTCCGGGAGCGATCTCCTGTGCTCATGACCCGAGAGTGGAAGATCACACCGGGACCCCCCCACTGGACCCCAGGTAATTTAAGACATTTTGGGGGGATTCGGGAGGGTGGGGGATTTATTTTAAAGGGTCGGGGTGGGTTTTAGGGTTGTTTTAGTGTGCCGGTTTTCCCGCCCTCCCCCTTCCCCTCCCCCTTCCCCCGATTTACGATTTTTGACGATAAATCGGGGAAATTCCTATTGTATATCGCCTCTAACGATTTTTGACGATTTAAAATATATCGGACGATATTTTAAATCGTCAAAAAACGATTCACATCCCTAGTACAATAACAGGTAAGAGAGAAAAGAACATGTTGTAACATGTAACATGCAAAACGTACTCTGCCTTGCTGCCATATAGCTGATGTATTACATTGGGGGCATACTTGCCACTCTGATTTGCTTCCTTACCCCAGACTCTACCCTTTGAGAGTCTTCCTGCCACTGTCTTTCTTGCTGCTTTACCACTTATGTTACACGTTAGGGTTCTTGCTGCCACTCTGTCTTGCTGCCATAACCCAGATTCTACACCTTGGGTTGTTCTTGCCACTCTGGGTGGCTGCTTTGCACTTCTCATGGTACCTCAGGTTGTTAATGCCACTCTTTGTGCTGCTTTGTCCCTATATCAGTGCCTTGGGATTTTTCCTGCTGCCTTTGCTGCTTCATAACTTTTATGGTGCCTTAGGATGTTCATGCCATCTTGGTGCCACTTTGCTCTTCTCGTGCTGCCTTCAGGGTGTACATGCTACTTTTGCTGGTGCCCTCTTTTAAAGCCCTCTTTTAAAGTCTTGTCTTCTAGCTACTGCTTTTCTCCTCTCACAATCCCTTGGAAAATTCCTGCCACTGCACCCAAAAGACGTGCAACAGGCACAACAACAGGGGTGGATTTGGGTAGGAGGGCATCCTGAAAACCTTGAACGGATCACTGGTAGGATGTTGGGTAGTTAAGCTGAGAATAAGTTGCGTAGAACAGACTGACCAAAAATGGAATCTTGCCTGCCAACCTTATCTAAGCAATAATGGGCTGCGAAGGTATGGAGTGAGCTCCAGGTTGCAGCCTTACAAATATCAATAATTGGCACCGAAGGAAAGTGTGCCACTGAGGTTGCTACGGCCCTAGCAGAGTGTGCTTTTACATGGTGTTGTAGCGGAATGCCTGCTTGCTGGTAGCAAAAGGAGATATAGTCCACCAACCAGAAGGAAAGGGTCTGTTTTCCCACTGGATTTCCCAATTTGATGTTATCGGAAGAAACAAATAATTGAGTGGACTTCCTGTGGGCTGATGTGCGCTCCAGATAAAGGGCTAGGGCACATTTGCAGTCCAGGGAATGAAGAGCCTTTTCTCCTGGGTTAGAATGGGGCCTTGGAAAGAAAGTAGGTAAGATGATGGATTGATTAAGATGAAAATCCGACACTACCTTTGGTAAAAACTTAGGGTGTGTAAGGAGGCCCACTCTGTTATGCAGAATTTTAGTGTAAGGCGGGTAGGTGACTAATGCCTGTAATTCACTAACTCTGCGAGCGGATGTGATAGCGAGAAGGAAAATCACTTTCCAAGTGAGATAGCAGAGATTACAGGAGTGAAGAGGCTCAAACGGAGGTTTCATGAGCCATGCTAAGACCACGTTAAGGTCCCAAGCAGGGGCCGGAGGACGCAATGGAGGTTTCAGGTGGAGCAAACCTCTCATGAAGCGTGTCACTAAGGGTTGTGTTGAAATAGAGACATCTCCCACGCCATTGTGAAAAGTGGCTACCACACTGACATGCACTCTTATAGAGGAAGTTTTCAGGCCTTATTTTGACAGATGCCAGAGATAGTCCAGAAACTTCACGGTGGAACAAGTGAAGGGGTCAATGGACATGGACGTACACCAGACCGTAAACCTTTTCCACTTAGAATGATAAGATTGTCTCGTGGAAGGCTTTCGTGAAGCTACCAGGACTCGGGATACCGTCTCTGAAAGGTTAAGGAGTTGAAGTATTAACCTTTCAACATCCAGGCCGTCAGTGACAGGGCTTGGAGATTGGGGTGGCACAGGCACCCGTTGTTCTGAGTTATCAGAAGGGATATCTAGAGGGATGTGCCGGCGAACTGATAGGTCCTTGAGGATTGGGAACCAGACCTGGCGTGGCCAGTAAGGGGCTATCAGAATCATTAAGCCCTTGTCCATTCATAACTTCATGAGAATGTTCAATACGAGTGGAAGTGGAGGGTACGTGTAGAGGAGACCGCTGGACCACGAGAGCGCGAAAGTGTCCCTCGGCTGTAAGTGGCGGCTGCGAGTGAGGGAGCAGAAATTCTCTACTTTGCAGTTGTGGTCTATGTGTGGTCTATTTGTGGATACCCCCAACATTGGAAGATTGTGTCCACTACCGTAGGGTTGAGAGACCATTCGTGCGGATGGAAGGTTCGACTCAACTGATCCGCTAGAACATTGTCCTCGCCCACCAAGTAGGTCGCTCTGAGGTACATCGAGTGGGAAAGAGCCCACGCTCATATCTGTGCAGCTTCCTGACACAGAAGGTAGAAGCCTGTTCCCCCTTGCTTGTTGATGTACCACATCACCACCTGGTTGTCGGTTTGAATCAGGATGGTCTTGTTTGAGAGGCAATCCTGAAAGACTCTGAGGGCATATCTGATCGCTTGAAGTTCCAGGAAATTTATCTGATGTTTGGCTTCCTCTGGAGACCAGGGACCCTGAGTCTGTAGGCTGCTGACATGAGCACCCCAACCTAGATTGGAGGCATCTGTTAGGATAATTTGAGGCTCTGGAACCTGAAAGGGAAGGCCTTGAAGGAGGTTGGAGAGCTGCATTCACCAGGCCAGTGACAGGCAGAGCTGCTTGGTAACGTGGACAAGCTGGACATTGGATGGTAAGCCTGAGTCCACTGGGACTTCAGAGTCTACTGCATGACTCTCATGGCGAGGTGTGTCATTGGAGTGACATGTACTGAGGATGCCATGTGACCCAGCAAAATGAGGAAATGATGAGCTGTCGAATAACGCTGATTCTGGAGGCATTGTGTGAGGGATATAAGAGTATGAGCTCGATCCTGAGGGAGGAATGCTTTTGCCTGTATGGTGTTCAGGTCGGCTCCTATGAAGGATAGGGTTTGAGACGGAACTAGGCTGGACTTGGGGTAGTTGATCAGAAACTCGAGAGACAGCAATGTATGGATAGTTAGACGTAAGGAGGCTAATGCATCCCTCTGAGTCAGAGCCCTTATCAGCCAATTGTCGAGATAAGGGTAGACATGGACGCCTTGACATCTCAGGTAGGCTGCAACTACTACGAGGCACTAGGTGAAGATTCAAGGAGTGGATGCTAGGCCGAACGGCAGTATCCAGTACTGACCAGGAACCGAAGGAATTTGCAGTGAGACGGAGCGATTGAGATGTGTGTATACACACACAATCTATACACCTGGAATAGAACCCCTGCCCCTGCTGGGAGAGAGGTACTGGTTCTATTGCCTGGGATTTCAGGAGAGTTGAAACCTCTTCTTCCAGAAGAAAGGAGTAGTTGGATGATCCCCACGTCGGCCGAGGTGGGGAGTCTGTTGGTACAGACAGGAAGTTGAGGTGGTAGCCTTGGGTCAGTACAGCAAGTACCCACTGATCTGAAGTGAGCGTGTGTCATATGTTGGTGAAGTGGCACATCCGACCGCCGACGGGTACGGACGGTAGAGAAAGTTGGCTTATGCTTTCCAGCGAGGAGTCAAAATCCAGCAGCTGGGCCCAGTGGAGGGGCTGGCTGAGTCTTCTGAGGCCAGGATTGTCTGGCTTGACCTTTCTGGAAAGGTCTGGAGGGGTGACCTCGAGTAGCAGGAGGGTAATATCTCTGTGGCTTGAAGGACGGCCACTTAGAGTCTCTTCGGAATGTCCTTTTAGATGTGGATGGAAAATCAGTAGGCATGAACGAAAGCTGGCGTAACATCTCATGGTGGTCTTTGAGCTGTGCTACAGTCTCTTGAATTTTGTCCTCGAAGAGATTACTAGCACAAGGCAGGTCAGCCAAGCCATCCTGTAACTCTGGTCTCAAGTCAGAGGACTTTAGCCAGGCCCACCATCTTGCACTAATTCTCGCTGTAGACACGCTAGAGGCAGTATCAAAAATATCATAGGCAGCACAGACCTCATGCTTGCCAGCATCTAGACCCTTCTGAGCCAGGGCATTAGGTTGATCCTGAAGCTGGTTGGATATAGATTCAGAGAAATCTTGGATCTTCATGAACAGGTCTCTGTTATACTGGGTCATGAATAACTGGTAGGAAGCAATGCGATAAATAAGCATAGATCCATGGAAAACATGACGGCCAAATGCTTCGAGGGACCTCTGTTCTTTTCCTGGAGGAATGGAAGAATGAGGTTTAGAACGTCGTGCTTTTTTCTGGGCTGACTCCACAACCACAGAATGGTGATCCAGCTGTGGTTTTTGAAAGCCAGGGGCTGTCTGTACCAGGTAGGTGGCATCTGTTTTCCAATTTACCGGTGGTACAGAGCCTGGATGCTCCCAATTTCTCTTCAGCAAGTCCTAGAGAACTTCATGAACAGGTATGGAAATGATCTCCTTGGGTGCATCTACGAACTGGAGTACTTCCAGCATTTTATGTCTGGAATCCTCTTCTGTCTGAAGTTGGAATGGTATGACTTCAGACATTTCCTTTATAAAATTAATAAAGGATAGGTCCTCTGGAGGAGAACGTCTTCTCTCCTCAGGGGGAGACAGCTCTGAAGGTAGATCATCAGAATCCTGGGAGGAATCATCAGTCCACGGATCATAAGGTTGATCGCCAGCTCCCATAGGATCTCCAGAGGGGAGTAATGGTGCTATTCCTGAAGGATCAGGCCTAGGCATCGACGGCATCGGAGGTGGCACCAACGGCATCGATGGTGGTGCTGATGGCATCGATGGTGGCAACGATTGAGGACGATGCGGTATCGATGACAGAATAGGCACCGATGGAACAAGAGACATCAACGGGTGAGTTGGTGGCAAGATCCCAGACGGTGGTATCAGTGTTTCTTCATCTTCCGATGACAAAGATATCAGCGTGGAAGGCGGTGGACATACCAGTATCCTCGGTTCCACCAGTGGAAAAGCACCGATCAGCCATCCAGTCTGCCTAGTAGCGGTGCGAGCACTGTGGGTATCGACCGCAAATGAGGGTAAAGCCATACCTTTTGACCGCGGAGTACAGAATCGATAGGGGGACTCCTATGGGGTAGAATGTTTTTGAAAATTTTGAAAGAAGTTCCGTGAGGAAACTTCCTGTCAGGAAGCTCTAGAGAGCTCCTTAACTCGTGTGGCTACTGCTGCGTGGAAAAAAAGAGACTGAAGGGGGGCCCCTGCTGGATGCAGGGTTAGTGCCATGCCGGGCATGCCCAGTAGCCAGTCAAAGTTCTAGAAACTTTGACAAAAGTGTTCCGTGATTGGGCTCCATCCTGATGATGTCACCCATATGTGAGGACTACCATCCTGTTTGTCCTGTGAGAATGCAGGTGACCTATGAAACAAATAAACAAACCAAAAGAAAAATGTTGCTTCTGTACATCCCTAGTATTTACCTTTTGAAACAACAACATTAGGACTAGGGAACACTCCATAAAACTAGCAACCAGCACATTTAAAACAAATCTAAGAAGCATTTTTTCACTCATTGCACAATTGTTATGGAATCTGTTACCGAAGAACTTGGTCTTGGCAACTAACAAAGAAGAATGGGTAAGTTCCTGAAGAAAAAGTCTATAAACAGTTATTAGCTATAAACAGTTATTAGTTCCTGCAGAAAAGGTCTATAAATAGTTATTAGCAAGATAGCTTTGGAAAAGTCAGTGCTTAACCCTGGGATTGAGATACAAGAACTTGATCAACTATTTGATATCTGGCAGGTACTTGTGAACCAGTCAGGCCACTATCATAGATAAGACGATGGGCTTGACAGACTTTGGTCTGACCCAGCATGGCACTTCTTAAGTTCTTATAAATGTGTTTGACACTTCTGGTCTGATAACTCAGAAAGAAAAAGAAAGGAGCAAATTAGCAGTGAAAAAGTAGATGGAATGTGAAAAGACACTATAGGGCAGATTTTAAAACCTACATGCACGGCCTACATTTGTGCGCAGTATCCGGCGCACACAAATGTAAGCCCGATTTTATAACATGCGCGCACAGCCGCGCGCATGTTATAAAATCCAGGGTCAGCGCGCGCAAGGGGGTGCACACTAGTGCACCTGGCGCGCGCCGAGCCCTAGGGGAGCCCTGATGGCTTTCCCCGTTCCCTCCGAGGCCGCTCCGAAATCGGAGCGACCTCAGAGGGAACTTTCCTTTGGCCCCCACCCACCTTCCCCTCCTTTCCCCTATCTAACCCGCCCCCAGTCGGCACGCGATTCCCCGGCACAGCAGCAAATGGCCGCTGTGTCAGAGGCCTCGGTCCCGCCCCTGCCCTTCCCCCGGACATGTGCCCCGCCCACGCCCCTGTTCCGCTCCTTTCACATACGCGTGTCCTGGGGCTTTGTGTGCGTTGCCGGGCCTATACAAAATAGGGTCTTAGCTTCATGAGCTGAGAGTGTTGCAGGGGGCTTGATTCTTGATAGGGTTTGAATTAAGGAGATAGGAGCATGGATTGGAGAGGTTGAGGAATATATCTAAAGGGTCGGGCATTTATGGAGTGGCCGATCTTCTTGGGATAGATAAAATCCCCCATGCTTACTTTGGGTTACTTACATTGGAGGATTTTGACACACAGTGTGCCTGCTAATTATGTAATACCTGCTCCAAGGCAGGTGTTAAATTTTAGGTCATAGCAGGCATGCACAAAATAGCATGTGGAGCAGAGCATACCACATTATTAAATGCACACCTGCTAAAGCCAAATTTTCATACAATATTGCCTCTTTTAAATATGAGTATTTGCTAATATTAATACTTACCCACTAACATGTATATTATTCTTTATGCACATTAATTGGCCTTAGTGCATATACTAAGGGGCAGATTTTCAAAGTCCAACATGTGTAAATCCGGGAGGATTTACACGTATAGGGGGGTTATGTGTGCTGGGCCTATTTTCAAAAGGCCTGGCGGCGCGCATAAAGCCCCAGGATGCATGTAAGTCCTGGGGCTTGAAAAAAGAGGCGAGGCATGGGTGGGGCCAGAGCCTCCAGGCACAGCGGCCATTTGGTGCTGTGCCCGGGATCGCGGGCCGGCCGTTGGCCGGCGTGTGCAACCTACGCCTGCCCAGAGGCAGGCGCAATTTATAAAATAAAGGTTTGGGGGGGGGGGGGGGGTTGGGTAAGGCTGGGGGGGGGGGTAGGTAGGGGAAGGGAGGGGAAGGTGGGGAGGCGGAAGGAAAGATCCCTCCTAGGCCACTCTGATTTCGGCCTCGGAGGGAATGGGGAAAGCCATCAGGGCTCCCCTAGGGCTCGGCGCACTCCCCTAGGGCTCGGCACGCGCAAGGTGCACTAGTGTGCACCCCCTTGTGCGCACCAACCCCGGATTTTATAACATGCGCGCGGCTGAGCGTGCATGTTATGGCGTACATCTTAAAATCCGACCCTTAGCTTTAATGTCTAGGTTCCTTTGTCTTGCACTCATTGCTTTATTAAAAGCACTGCATATCATGGAGGAAAGTGAAGTTGTTTACAGGTAAACAGTGTCTTTGAAGACAGAAGTTCATAGGTTATACATGTGGATCACTTGGCTATACTTGCTGGCACCAAATGGGTGGATTCTTACAGCGCTTTCAGAAAAGGTCCCTGTCTCTCGTCAATGGCAGAAGTGGGTCCCCTTGGCGCCATTAATTTAACTTTGACTGGGGAAAACAACTCCAAAGGGGAAGATGGGAGGTACTGTGTGACTAGTGAAGTGCTGTATTCAAAGAACATCTCTTAAGCTAATTCAAGCAATTCACCTTAGACACACAAATGGGACTTCCTAGCTAAGGGTTCTCTTCAACAAAAAAGGGGAACAACAAATACTTTCTGGTTAAGCAGCCAAGAGATTTTATTTACATTTTTTCCTGTAAATAAATATTTTAAATTATGTTTATTTCTTATGTGCTATTACTTTTTTCCTGACATGTGTTCAGAAAGGCTGTGCATGGCAGAAAAGCTACAAGTGATAAACTTTAAGTTAATGTGTTGCTTGTGCCGTGTGAAAATGGAGTGTGATTAACAAATATATACATTAGCTTGTACAATAGAGATTAGAATGTATGTAGTAGTGCTACTATTATTATGAGTGATTCTTGCTAACATGGGCATCCGGGACCCTTCCCTCCCACTTGTTCCAAACCGGATCCCAAATGATTCAAACACATAAGTTCACAGATCAATACAGACCTTTAAATCAATTTGGAATATAAATGGCCACAGCTTTATTAACAAATAAGAACAATTACAGGCATTAGGTGCTGACCCTCCCCTTTTCTCTAAGGCCCCTCCGCTCCAGGAGCTGATTCCAGGGCCATTGACGCAACGTGCCCCGAAAAGGCCTCTCTATGCAGGCATCTAGCCTATTCCTGCCCTAACGCATCAACCTTTCCAAGGCCTGCCATGGATCATAAGGCCTTGCCCCTTAATCACCCGAGCCATGTATTGGCCAGGTTCGCTACACTGAAGGAAGCCCATCGCGTATAAGCCTCCATGGCCCCCCCTCCCCCACTTGTTGCAATGAAGTGGAACAACTTTGGGCAACTATAATTCAACGTGCCCTAATATCTAACATTGTATGGCTCTCACTATCCCAAACATAACTAAGCAAGTTAAGGGTGGGTGGGAGAGAAAATGAAGCAGCTGGCAAAGGAGACAGTGAACCAAAAAGGATAAGAAAGGGCTTTATTCCCCTGCCAGCTCCATTCCATACCCAAGGTGACTGGCCAATCGCATCCCTAGGTAGGGTCCCTCCCCATGAAGCAGGAGGCCCAAAGACAGCCACTGGGCCTGGTGAGTTGATCACATGCCCCTCCTTTTCAACAAGAGAGAGAAGCAATCTAGTCAGGGATGGTGGGGAAGGCTAAAGGACGCTAACAATTGCATTTTACCTTTCTCGATTTTTGGGGAGATCAATTTCCACGATGATTAGGAGACACTGGGTATCTTTAGCAATGACTGAATTACTTGACAGTTCACTACGCTTTACCTTCAGACGCGGTAAAAATTTGCGGGACCGGCTGGTCCACACATCCCCTTTAGTGGCTCGGACCGATAATGTTGGGGTACATGGTCCATGTGGCCGCTGCACTATGTGCAGCCATACTACACTGTCCCCTGAGTTTATACACCCCCGCACAGGGCGAGTTTTCACACTTCGCTCCACATCAGACTGCTGCACAAAGGGGGTAGTATACATTATTAAATGTCCCTGCTCTCTACTCTATGTTGGCAAAACCACCCGGATGTTAAAAAACCCGCATGATCGAGCATTGCTCCAACATTCGCCTTCACAGAGTAGATGAGCCCTTGGTTTCGCACTGGATTCAATCTGGTCACACCGTCTCCGACCTTCTGTTTTCAGCAATTGAGGTTGTCCGTCCCCCCCTTCGGGGTGGGGACTTCCCTGAGGCCTTGGGCCGGAGGGAGCAGAGGTGGATATTTACGCTTGACACGGTTGCCCCCCAGGGCCTCAATAGAGAAATTGAGTGGCACCTGTTTTACTAGGGACGTATCCATCGAGATCTTCTGGCTGTTCCGCTCTCGCGGGAACTGTCAAGAGTATGCTTGACAGCTCTCGCGAAAGCTGTCACGTTCGCGCCTTTTCCTCTGTTTAAATAGCGGTCACCTGTGCGAGCTTGCGCGCTCCGGGTGACATTTTAGAGGTATGCACTCTTGTGATACGTATGTTACATTGTAGCCTTGTTTCACCAATTACTTTGAACTGACTTGTATTTGCTTTTACACTCTAGATTTGAATGCACCCCTGGTCCCCCCCGACGCAGCCTGGCGAAACACGGGTCCGTGTCGGGGGACCGTGTTTAAAGCATTTCTTGAGACTCATGGAGTTGCCAGTTTAAATGTCTATATATGTGTTTGACGTTTAATCGTGTAAGTACATTATTGAAATTCTTGGTGATTAAAACTTTTATCCTGCACCAGCGTTTCGTGAAGGCTAAAGGCCCCCATCACTGGCAGCACCTGCACACATCTGCAAGTGTAGTGATTGCTCACTTGATACTGTAGCAATGGAGTCTCACAATAATGTCTGAGTTATCTGCTCTTCCCACAGTCCTAGAGATTCCTTGTGCCATGGATGTGTGCATGGATGTGTGCAGATCTAGGCATCATAGTGGATAATACTTTAATATCGTCGGCTCAGTGTGCTGCAGCAGTCAATAAAGCAAACAGAATGTTAGGAATTATTAGGAAAGGAATGATGAATAAAACGGAAAATGTCATAATACCTCTATATCGCTCCATGTTGAGACCAAACCTTGAATACTGTGTACAATTCTGGTCGCCGCATCTCAAAAAAGATATAGTTGTGATGGAGAAGGTACAGAGAAGGGCAACCAAAATGATAAGGGGAATGGAACAGCTTCCCTATGAGGAAAGACTAAAGAGGTTAGGACTTTTCAGCTTGGAGAAGAGACGGCTGAGGGGGGATATGATAGAGGTCTTTAAGATCATGAGAGGTCTTGAACTAGTAGATCTGAATCGGTTATTTACACTTTTGGATAATAGAAGGACTAGGGGGCATTCCAGGAAGTTAGCAAGTAGCACATTTAAGACTAACCGGAGAAAATTCTTTTTCACTCAATGCACAATTAAGCTCTGGAATTTGTTGCCAGAGAATGTGGTTAATGCAGTTAGTGTAGCTGGGTTCAAAAAAGGTTTGGATAAGTTATTGGAAGAGAAGTCCATTAACTGCAATTAATCATGTTTACTTAGGGAATAGCCACTGCTAGTAATTGCATCAGTAGCATGGGATCTTCTTGGTGTTTGGGTAATTGCCAAGTTCTTGTGGCCTGGTTTGGCCTCTGTTGGAAACAGGATGCTGGGCTTGATGGACCCTTGGTCTGACCCAGCAAGGCAATTTCTTATCTTCTTATGCTGTATTGTAGAGAAGTCGATAAGTGTATAAGTGAGAAAACGTTTGCATGCAGAAGAGAAATTTTTGAATATTGTATTTTTATTACCTTGGATTTATGAATCTCTTCTTTTAAAAGTTCTCAAACTACATAGGCCAGAGATGGCCAACTTCAGTCAACAAGAGTCACTAACAGACTTGTTTTTCAGGATATCTGCAATGAATATGTGTGAGATATGTTTCTATGCAATAGAGGCAGTGTATGAAAATTTATCTTGTTCATATTCATGTTGGATATCCTGAAAACCTGGCCTGTTTATGGCTGTTGAGGACTGGAATTGGCCACCCCTGGTATACAGCAATATAGTTGAGGAGAGACAAAAATTTTTTGTTTTTTTTAAAAAGGCAAGCACTGCAATCCTGAGCAGGAAAATTGGCAATGTTCCTTAAAAGTCAGTTTTGTTTGAGAAACTACACTGTTTGAAAATAGGGAAAGGCTGATAAAACAGTGCTTCTCAACCCAGTCCTCAGGGCACACCTAACCAGTCAGGTTTTCAAGATATTTACAATGAATATGCATGAGAGACTGTGCTAAAATGTTATTTTGATGATATCTGATTGAGCAGGGATGGCCAATTCCAGTCCTTGAGAGCCACAAACAGGCCAGGTTTTCAGTATATCCACAACGAATATGCATGAGATAGATTTGCACGTACTCTCTCCTTTGTATGCAAATTATCTCATACATATTCATTGAGGATATTCTGAAAACCTGGCCTGTTTGGGGCCCTCAGGGACAGAGTTGGCCACTCCTGTGAGAGAGCAAAAGAAGTGAGTTCATTCCAATTATCTGTACTATTTTTCAAAAAGAGACAAAGACTTTTCAGACTCTGAAATTTGCTCTTAAAAGAATGAATGGGATTTAAGAGGCTAGGACAGTACTCTGGCTAGGAAGTACGTCAGCTTCAGACAGAGGTAAATATAATTCAATTGTTGGCTCCCAGAGAGAAATAAAAGCTGCATATGTATTTGGGTGAATGGGTGTTCATAGCATGGCTCTGGTGGAATAGAGGTCATTAAAGGTCTCCTCTGTTCCTCAAATAATTTTTGTTTTCAGGCCATAACAAATACTTTCTTTCTTTGTGCCAAATATCTCATAAATTTCTCCCTTAACTAGCTACTGTTCAGCAAAACCCATTATTCACCCTCCAAGGCCAGAAAGAAGTTGAGTGAATAGGGCCCCACATGGCCAGAAACCTTATTTGGCTGGCAGAACAATAAAAAATACAAAATAAATTACAAACTCACAAACCAAATTTTACAGGTCAACTTTCAACAATGAATCTTTTTTTTTTTTTTAATATACTGGGAACTGCAATTGTTAATCATAGGTCTGACTTTATTGATTTTCTGAACATAAGAAATGTCATACTGGATCAGGCAAAAAGTCCATCAAGCTCAGCATCCTGTCTCTGCCAGTGGCCAATCCGGGTCACAAGTACCCAGTAGGATCCAAAAGAATAGGCCGCCCTATCCTTCTTGCTCATAACCAGGAACAAGCTGTTGCTTTCTCAGATCTACATGGCAAATAATGGTTTATGGATTTTTCTTCCAGAAACTTATCTAAACCCTTTTTAAGCTCAGCTATGCTAACTGCTTTCACCACTTCCGCTGGCAACAAATTCCTCAGTATAACTGAGTGCAGAGTGAAATAATACTTTCTGTGATTTGTTTTAAATGTGCTACCTATTAGCTTCATTGTGTCTCCTACTCCTAGTACAATTGGGAAGCGTAGATAACCACTCCCTATTTATCTGTTCTATCTCTCTCATGATTTTATAGACCTCAATCATATCTTCTCTCAGCCATCTCTTCTTCAGGTTCAACCTAATTATAGACTCTTCCCATACACTTCCACACTCATATCCAACTAGCACCATAATTGCCCTCAGAAAGAAGAGGCTGGTTAGATTCTAGGAAACAAACTAAGCAACCTATAACAGAAAGATGACCCCCTCAACCCCATAAGTACGCTTACAACCAAATCTTTTCTGGAAAAGAGGTCCTGCTTTCTCAATACAAAGACCACCGCTCATCCCATAATGTACCTCAATAGGACCTTGTTCCCAATATGGGTTACATGGGACAGGAGAACTCCCCCAACCAACCAAATAGTGTCACATCAGACATCTCCTTCAAATCACCTATTCTACTGGAAAGCTTGCACAAAATTTTCCCTCCTTACTGTGTCTGGGTCTCCTCAACAATAGTCAGCAAGCAATAAATCCTACCATAATACTGACCTTATTGAATAATTCAATCTATACATCCTCTGCCTCTCTGAGATATGAATAGGAGATGGTGATACTGTCTCCCTTGCCCAAATCTGACCACTTGGCTATCTAAAACAACATATACCCCAACCTATGGGCTGTGGAAGAGGTGTTTCCATCATATATCAACATGCTCTGTCACTCATTCTAGCTACCAACTAACAAATAGGCAAATCTGAATGCCTAGTGCTAAAGTTCCAAGGCAAAAAAAGGTACAAAGTTTGAGCTGATCTATCGAACACCTGATACCGACCCTGATTCCTTTAGACTATTAGAGTTAATCTGCAACATGACCACTAAGTAAAAGAAAATAGAAGTTCTAGAAGACTTCAGCTACCATGCCGAGAATCCCCCCCCCCACCCCCCTTCAACATTGCATCCATCTTCTCCCACAATATGAATAATTTGGGTTGCCCAACTTATCAAGGTTCTCACCCACAAACACAGTTACTCTGTAGACCTAATATTTCACTCTGCAAATATCAATATTGACACTAATGCT
This sequence comes from Rhinatrema bivittatum, assembly GCF_901001135.1. Taxonomy (NCBI): domain Eukaryota; kingdom Metazoa; phylum Chordata; class Amphibia; order Gymnophiona; family Rhinatrematidae; genus Rhinatrema; species Rhinatrema bivittatum. The sequence continues at coordinate 53,122,171 of NC_042615.1, forward strand.
ATAACAGTGAACCTTGTTTCATGGACCAATCCCAAAACAAACCCATCTTCCCCCATCCTCTAGGAACCTGTCATCTATTACAAATGAAAACTTATTACAACTCCTCAACATACCCGAAATTCATTCTCCCTTAGACCCACCTGAGGCCCTGGTCCAATACTGGAATGACAAATTCAACTCAATCCCCTTAGTTCTCTTAAGGAATAAGTGTGCCAATGGTTCATGAGGCTCTCTCCTCTTCAAGCAACTTGCCAGCTTGAACATGCATGGCAGATACACAAAACAGACACCAACTTTCACAACTGCAAGGATTCTGCAAACAATTACAAAACAGGTATTCAACAGGTCAAAAAAGACTACATCACCAAGCATCTCAAGCTCTCTGTGAGCCATCCAAGCAAAATGAACTTGTTCAGAAGCTCTCTAAATCCATTTCACACTCCACCTCTTCTCACCAGGTGATCATACTGCTGAAGGTTTTGTTAAATTCCTTACTGAAAAAAATCTCAGCGATCGATTCCTCCTATGACACCCCTCCTTCTTCCACACCTTCCTTAATGGCCCCTCCCTTCACTTCAGCAGGAAAACCCCAACTCCCACAAGACAAAACCCCACTATCTGATTTCAGATCCATCACCCCAACAAATGTGGAAGATATCCTCCAGCCCACTGGATGGATCCTATCCCAACCTATGTTAATCTATAGCCAAAACATAGCTTGGCTCCATGGCTATCTAATATAATTATTGGTACCTTATCTCATGAGACATTTCCAGACATACTGAAAGAGGTGGTAATCAAACCTATTCAACCTCAATATACTGAATCAGTACTGTCCAGTTTCCAGCCTCCCAGGGTGGCACAGACGCAGCCAACCACCATCTTGCTGTCCTACTTCCGTGGCATGAGACGTTCAGGGTACCCGCTCCTCGGGGGCCTCTCCTTTGTCTCTGGCTATCCACTCCTCGGAGTGCCTAATGCCTTGGACCTCTGCCTGCCCTATTCCCCGCGGATTCCCTGGAACCATCACTACTCCAGCCGTGAGTACTCCACTCTGTGGACCATTACCATCTCTACTGAGGATCCTCTCCGGTGTACCCCGCTCTGCGAACCATTACCATATCTATCAAGGACCTCTCTGGTGTACTCCGCTCTGCGGACCATTACTATCTCTACCGAGGATCCTCTCCAGTGTACCTCGCTCTGCGGACCATTACCATTTCTACTGAGAACCTCTTCTGTGTACCCCTTTCTGTGAACCATTACCATCTCTACAGAGGACTTCATCGATGTATCCCGCTTGGTGGACCATTACCACCATTACAGAGGACTTCATCGGTGTACCCCGCTCTGCGGACCATTACCATCTGTCCTGATGTACCCTCCTTGGTATCCCCCATTCTACTGACCAGTGGTACCTCAGTGTCTGTGAGACTTTCTCTGACACCCCCGCTCCATGAATAGTGCTGTTCTTTCTCTTTAATAAAAACTCTAGACCTGAACTGTGTCTGACATCAGCTGAGACCTCGCCTCCCGATGGCGAGGCTCATGGGGCTCCTCCCCGTGGGCGGTACCAACTCTCACCTCGACCCAGGGACCACACACTAATCTTAACAACTCCACTCTCGAAATCTCCACTCTCCTTGGGTACCATCTACCAGGGGAGAAAATACCTCCCTCCCCCCTCCCACCAGAACAATCCTCTTAGGGAGAGACAATGACCCTGATCATATGCCCAAGAGGAAATGTATATCCCTAAGCCACTGTCCACAAAAAGGTAGGAACAGAGCAGGAGGAGGACTCCAAAAATAAAAAACCTTTTAGATGCTGAAACACGGCACAAATGGCAACGGATGATATAACATGTGGATCAAAATAATGTGGAAATCACTTATAATGCGGTCAAAGATTGGCTCCCATTTCTTTCAGTGTTAAAATTCCTATCTTGTTTTTTTAAATTGATAATGATAGTGGGCAGGTGTTTTGTTCTTAGCAATAAAACTTTTATTTCCATTACATTTTTATTTCCAGCACCCAAAAAATTGTACAGTATAAGATTATAAAAAAACAAGTGGAGAATTAAAGGTGACACATTTTGGAACAGAGAGTACATAAGGTGTGAGTTCGAATAGGATTCAGTCTGTAACTTAAAAAAAGATAACCGCAGTCACAGGATTCTTTAATTTAAAAGAAGTTTACTGACTGATTTACACAAAATATCAGAAGGTTTATCCATAGTGTGTCCCATGACACGGTGCCATGTTTTGCCTAAGGCTGCATAGGGAGGGACAGAACACCATAAACAATCACATGACGCCTGTAATAAATGAGAAATCAATAAAATTTAAAATTGATTTCTAATTTCTTACAGGCTTTATGTGATTGTTTATGGTCGTCTGGCCCTCCAATGCAGCCTTAGGCAAAACATGGCACTGACTTGTTTTGTTGGCATTCTTGGTGTGGGAAGGGCATTTGGGTTTTAATGGCATTTAATATCTGGGAATAAATGGAAATCCTTTCGTCAACTTCAGGCTGAATTTGGCCTTCCCAGCTGCCATTCCTTTAGCTGGCTGCAATTGCAGCACTGTCTTTCTTCATTGAAGGTTGACCCACTGGGTCTGTCTGAGCATTTGGCTCTCCTATCAATTTCTTTAACTATTTCTTCTACCTCTAAGTAAGTTACTGGATTTTATAAAGTTCTCAAATTTGTTATACCAACTAGGTATCTTGTGACAGAAAAGGTTTGAGAAAAAAAACCTGGATATGGAATTGGACCCTAGTTCGTGGCGTAAATTTTGGGGTAAATCTATTCAGGTATCTTCTTCTAATTCCATTACTCAATCTTAAATTTTTTATTGCTCATTAATGGCCTAATTCTAAAAGGCCGGTGCGCACCAATAGCAGGAGATATACAAATGGCCGGGCCACGCGTGCGCCGCAGGTGTTTTCAAAGGCCTGCAGACATGTAAGTATCTCCTGGTACGTGCAGAACAGCCAGCATATTAAAAATAGGCGGGCTAGGGGTGGGGTCTGGATGGGGTGGGGTGGGGCGGGGCAGGGGCCGGCAGGGACAGACTATTAGGCACTGTCCCGGTGAAGCGTGTGCCAGCAGCTGGCCGGCGCACGCAATTTACTACTGCTCTGGAGAGCATGTAAGTATAAAAACAAAAAAAAAAATTGCTAGAGGGGTTTTAGGGGTCAGGGAAGATAGTGGAAAAGGCAGACAATGTAGGTAAGGGTTTTAGGAAGTTCCCTCCCAGTCCACTGCTATATTGAAGCGGACTGGGAGGGAATTGGGGAAAGGCCTGCGCATGTTATAAAATCAATGTGTCAGTGTGCGCGTGCTGGGAACCACTTACACATGGACAGCCGCGTGCAGGTCTAAAAAGTCACCTTAAAGTTTTTTGGACCCCCGTTAAAGTGGAAAAATGTCAAGCAATGATAATATTTTCTACTGGTCTTGTAACTTAAATGTGGGGTCTCTAATCACATATGTTTTTCTTTTGTTCCAATGTATTTGTGTATTGGCAACGGGTATGGGAATGAAATTTTAAAATATTTTTTACTTTCAGGAATCTATATCCTTTTGCATAGATATTGTTGCGTCCGTCAGTCGCAGATGGCTGCGACCACTCTGCCTTACGTCTTTTCTTCCCTTTTCTCCCTCCTTGGGCAAGATGGCTGCCTCCAGTGCCGAGTGCCAAGGGCCTCGGCGTCTCCAACTTAGCATGGGCATTCCAGTCTGCCATGCTCACTCCCGTGGCCTCCTAGGGCGCGTGCACGCACATCTCCTACGCTCAAATACACATCATGGCGGGAACCTCGGGGGCGTCCCCACTGCATGACATCAATACCTCCGGGTATATCCAGCCTCCGCTTTGCTACCACCTTTGAGTTAGCAAGGATTTCGGTTTAGCTACTCTGACCTCTCTAAGCTGCACGCTTAGACGCTGCTTTCTCTCCAAGGATTCGCTCCTCTAGAAGCTCTAGACACCCGCTCCTCGGGGGTCTCTAGATTCCAACTCCCTTTGGGGCCTCTACTAATTAGACAACCGTTCCTCAGGGGTCTTCTCTCTCTTCTCCATTTCAGGATCTCGAACTATCAGGTACTTGCTCCTCAAGGGCCTACCGATCTATGTATCCTGCACCACGGACCTTCGGTCTCACCATCTTATCACCAGGAAGACACCTACACTCCTGTGAGTACCTCTACGATCCGGTGCTCCAACTCTACCCAACAGCCACGGCATTACCCGCACTTCGGGCTCCTGCCTATTGTGAACATCTGGGTGAGATTCTACATCCGAGCCTGTTGAACGTATTGGCACCTCGTGGATCTCAGTGCCTTACTTTCCTGCTCTACACCATCTATCTACAACAGTACAATAAAGCTTTCCATCCAGTTCTGTGTCTGCTATCTGAGTTCAGCCTATCGCTGTGGTTCCCAACGGGGCCCCTCCCCATGGGTAGAGTCATCTCCACAGCGATCAAGGGTCCACAATGCCACAAACACAACAGATTGCTAACTCCATGGACTCGGCTCAGCTCGCGTCCCTGCAGACCATTCCTGGCCTTGCCTAGCAGATCACGGAATAACAAAAGTCTTTGGAGAGCCTAGCTACTTCCTTCAATCAGTTACATGCTCAACTGAATTCTTCAGCTCCTCCTGTGAAGGAATTACTGTCACCAGTGGTAACCCTTAAGACCACTATGCCTTTATCCACACCTACCCACTTTACGGGTGAAGCCAAGATGTGCAGAGGGTTTGTTAATCAATGCAGCATGCATTTTTCATTACAGCCTACCCTCTTTCCCACTGAAGCTTCAAAGACCACCTACATCCTGTCGTTGCTAGAAGAATGAGCCCTGGCCTGGGCTTCACCGTTATGGGAACATGAAGATCCTATCCTGAATAATCTACCAGGATTTCTAAAACTTTTTAAGTCTGGTTTTGATGACCCGGCTCACCAGGCTGTAGCTGGATCTGCTTTGCTCAATCTCCAGCAAGGTAACAAGCCGCTTACAGACTTTGCTATTGAATTTAAGACTCTATCATCTGAACTACATTGGGACACTGGATGCTTATGTGCCATATTCATGGAGGGTCTCAACTCTTACTTAAAGGATGAATTAGTGGCCCGTGACTTGCCTGATACCCTTGAGTCCCTGATGGAACTGGCTGGGAGAATTGACCACCGTATCTGCGACCGAACTCAGGAGGCTAAGAGTCCACGAAAGTCTACGGAGGGGGCTAACTGTCCTAAACCCATGCCTATTGCTTCCAGCTTACCGTCGGCAGCCTTAGAGGAGGAAGAGCCTATGCAATTAGGTCGAAGCCATTTGACCTCCAAGGAGAGACGTTTTCGCAAGCGCATGGGGTTGTGCATTTATTGTGGCCAATCTGGTCACGCAGTCCAAACCTGTCCCATTTGTCCGGGAAACTGACGGGCCTAGGATCTGCAGGAGGACTTCTCCTGGGCCTCACCTCTCCTACTCCTCCATTATCCTTACCAGTATCTCTGCTTTGCGGAGGTCTTGAATTTCAGACTCTCGCTCTCATCGACTCCAGTGCTGGAGGTAATTTCATTCTGAAGCGCTTAGTTGAACACCTACGGATTCCTACCACACCAATAGCTAAGCCTCTGCTATTGTCCTCTATCCATGGAGAACCACTTCCTGGAGAAGTTTCATTGACCACACAGGCCATTGGCTTGCGCACTGGAGCTCTACATTCAGAATCCATTTAATTTTTAGTATTGGAAAAAGTCATGCATCTGGTGCTATTGGGGCTGCCTTGGCTTCAAGACAATATGCCACAATTTAATTGGGCTACCTTGGAACTGTCCCGGTGGGGGCCAGACTGTCATGGTCAGTGCCTTGCGGATGTTTCACCGCTCATTTGCATGCCCAATACCCCATCATTACCTGGCTTACCTCCACAATACGCCTCCTTCCAGGATGTTTTCTCAAAGCAAGCAGCTGATGTTCTTCCGCCAGACAGAGAGTTTGACTGTGCCATTAATCTGAAGCCTAATTCAGAACCTCCCAAAGGAAGAGTTTACCCTCTTTCAGTAGCTGAGACTAAAGCTATGTCTACCTACATATAAGAAAATCTACAAAAGGGATTCATTAGACCTTCCAAATCTCCTGTTGGTGCAGGCTTCTTTTTCGTAGGGAAAAAGGATGGCACCTTACGCCCCTGCATCGACTACAGGGGTCTGAATGAGATTACCATCAAGGACAGGTACCCCTTACCCTTTATTTCTGAACTGTTCGATAGGCTCCAAGGAGCCAAAATATTCTCCAAATTAGACCATAAGGGAGCGTACAACTTGGTGCATATTCGAGAAGGAGATGAATGGAAGACTGCTTTTAACACCCATGATGGACACCTGGAATACCTTGTCATTCCCTTCCGTTTAAGTTACGCACCTGCAGTCTTTCAAAATGTGATGAATGGCATCTTACGGGACTTACTTTATCAATGCGTAGTAGTATATCTCGTTGATATACTGATCTTTTCTCAAGATCTACAAACTCATCAGGAGGATGTTAAGAAAGTCCTAAGACGCCTGCCTGAGTACCACCTATATGCAAAGCTTGAAAAATGTGAATTCCACAAAGAAGCTGTACCCTTCCTGGGATACATTTTTTCTAAGAACGGTTTTCAAATGGTCCCCAAGAAACTTGAGAGTATCCGGGACTGGCCTCAACCCACAAGCCTGAAGGCACTGCGTCACTTCTTGGGTTTCACCAATTACTACCGAACCTTTATTAAAAATTACTCATCATTGACAGTCCCTCTAACCGCTATGACCAAGAAGAGAGCCAACCCTGCCATTTGTTCTCCAGAAGCCATCTCAGCCTTTCTGATGCTCAAAGAGGCTTTTCAAAAGAAGTGGTGTCTCCGCCAACCTGACCCACACCGTCCTTTCATCATTGAGGTTGACGCATCAGACGTTCCCCTCCTTGCTCCCCTCCCCCCTTCTCCTTCAGCCTTAGCCTATTCACTCCCCCCTCCCCCCTCCCCTCTCTCCTTGTACTCTGACTATATATAACTTGTAAATATGTATCTAATTTTTGTTTCGCGTTCTCTGAATGTTCAGCAAAGCCCCCTTTTACCCTACCCCCCCTCTTCCCTCCCCCTCCCCCCAGTTCTATTATCAGTTACACTGTAAAGCCCCATTGGCTGATTTCACATTGTATGGAAACCAATGTGATGTTTTCTTAACGAGTGTCGGTATATAAAAAACTTTAAATAAATAAATAAATAAATGAATAAATAAGTCAGTATAGCGAATCCAGTGTGCTCCATTCTTGCTCCTTCGACTCAAGGCGATTCTCGCCTGCCGAGAGAAATTATGGGATCGGAGACAATGAGCTGCTTGCAATCAAGCTGGCTTTTGAAGAGTGGCGTCCTTGGCTAGAAGGCGCACAACACCAAATAGTAGAGTACACCGATCACAAGAATCTGGAGTACCTTCGACATGCTCAATGACTCAATCACCATCAAGCAAGATGGTCTCTGTTTTTCAACAGATTTGACTTCCTCCTGAAGTATCGTCCTGGAGAGAAGAACACTCGTGCTGATGCCCTATCTCGATCCTTCTCACCGCAGGATGTGCCGGATGAACCCCGTCATATCATTGATCCCGAAAGAGTGGTCCTTGCAGCCACCCACATGGTACCCACCGGGAAGACGGTGGTGGCCAGAAATTTAAGGAAGAAGCTGTTGAAGTGGGCACATCCAGGCCATCCAGGACAGAGTCATACCCTAGCTATGTTGCAAAGATACTATTGGTGGCCAACCATGAAGAAAGACGTACAAGCATATGTCGGTTCCTGCGCTGTCTGTGCTAAGCAAAAACCACCACCCAGCGCCCATGGGGCCTATTACAGCCTCTACCATCACCGGATGAACCATGGACACATATAGTTACCGATATCGTAGTGGACCTGCCTTCATCCAACGGCAATAACACCATATGGGTCACAGTTGACCGCTTCTCTAAAATGGCCATTTTGTAGCGCTACCAGGATTACCCTCTGCTACTGAGTTAGCAAAATTCTTTATTAAACACATCTTCTGTCTTCATGGGATGCCTAAGCATATCCTATCTGACAAGGGAGTGCAATTTACTACAAAGTTTTGGAGAGCCTTATGTCAAAAATTTGACATCGCCTTGGATTTAACCTCTGCCTACCATCCTCAGTCTAACGGTCAGACTGAGAGGATGAATAGAACGCTGAAACAATTTCTGCAATCCTATGTCAACTCTAGACAGAATGACTGGGCTGAATTACTGCCTTGGGCAGAATTTGCCATCAATTCGCATCCTGCTACCTTGCTGCAACTGTCCCTTCCCGATGGCTGCACTCCTCCTACTTCTCTCCTTTTGCTCCTCCTCTTGCTGTTAATGGACGTCTGGCCTGCCGCGGTTGTCTGTCTGCCATCCTCTCCGGCGTCCCCAGACCGGCTTGGGCGCTGCCTCCCGCCATGCTCCGTCTGTACCTTAGGGCGCGCGCACCGCACGGCCCTCGCTCTTAGTTCCTACTTGGCGCGAACCTCAGGGGCATCCCCCTGTGATGACATCATGCTGCCCGGGTATTTAAAGCCTACACTGTTTGCTAGCCTTTGAGTTAGCAAGGGGAATCTTACGGATGGAATTTGCACTCCGTACCCAGCTACTCTGCCTCCAATCTTCATTGGACTCTTAACGCTAACAGGGTACCTGCTCCTCGGGGGCCTCACTTGCTTTTCAGGTCGCTATCAGGAAACTGGTACTCGCTTCTCGAGGGCCCATGTTCCCTGACTTGCTGCCAGCTCCTACGTTCTCTTCTGCCTGGAAGGATTCTCTGTCTTCAACACCAGTGAGTACTACCATCTCCACCTCAGAGCTTTCCCTGGAACCAGGTACTCGCTCCTCAAGGGCCTGCCTCCGTTCCAGCCCTGGTGCCATCTCCTATGTGGAACCGCTGTGTGAGTACATCTCCTTCAAGCCTCTCAGCTCTCAGGATCAGGTACTCGCTCCTCGAGGGCCTGCTCTTCCTATCCTGGGGTTCTCCATACTGGGGCTTGTTCATATTCCACTGTACTCATTATTCTCAGTTCTTTCCACTACAGCACTGCTACCAGAGGAGTCGCTGTTCCAGTGCCTGAGGGATAATAGCCCAGTCGGGCTACTTCAACTACTCATCACTGCCACCTCTGGTGGCAACACAACATTGTTTAAATATAGATCAATCTCTGTGTTTGTGTGTCCTCAGCTGAGCCTGACCTGTGGCCCCTCACAGAACTGCCCCTGTGGGCATGGTCAGCTGCCACAGTGTCCAAGGGTCCACCCAAACCTCACCAATTATAACAGATTGCTAACTCCATGGATCCGGCGCAGCTCAATGCCTTACAGGCCGTCCCTGGCCTGGCCCTGCGCATTGCCAAACAACAAGATGCATTGGAGAAACTCACTTCAGTGTTTCATCAGCTACAAGCATAGAAGACGCAAGGTGCTACTTCCAGTAATGAAGGTCAGTTACCTGAGGTAAGTATAAAGACTTTGGTACCTCTGGCTGCTCCAGTTCGTTTCTCTGGGGAGATTCAAAGAACCAGAGGATTCCTAAACCAATGCTGCATGCATTTCGCTTTACAGCCTGCACACTTCCTCACAGCCTATGCCAAGGCTACTTATATTCTATCTTATCTTGATGGAAGGGCCTTGTCTTAGGCTTCAACGCTGTGGGAATGTAAGGATCCAATCCTGCAGGATATTGATGGACTTATTGACTTATTTAAATCCGTGTTTGACGATCCTGCTCAAGTGAATGTTGCTGGGTCTGACTTGGTGGACCTGAAGCAAGGAAACCGACCACTGGCTGATTTTGCTATAGAGTTCAAGACTCTTGCTACAGAATTATGCTGGGAACCTAGATGCCTGAAAACTCTCTTCTTCAGAGGTCTGAATACCCGCTTGAAGGACGAGCTTGCCACTTGTGAGACACCTGACTCGCTGGATGAACTAGTGGCCTTGGCTACTAGAATTGACCATTGGCTTCGTGATAAGGTGAAAAAACTCAAGCCTGCTAAAGGACCGATTCAGAAGGAGACGCGTGCTAAACTTGCACTTCGGATGGTTCCAGCTGTACCTGTTGCCGGTGGAGAAGAACCGATGCAAATTGGTCGCAGTCATTTGACTTCAAAAGAGAGAAGACTTCGGAAGAGACAGGGCTTATGTATGTACTGTGGAGAAGCTGGTCATGATTTCCCAACATACCCCATTTGTCCAGAAAACGGACGGGCCTAAGTCCTGCAGGAGGACTGTTCTTAGGCCTTACTATGCCTTCTCCTCCGCTCTCTCTACCAGTCCTCCTTGACTTGCGGACCGTCTACAATCCAAACTCTTGCCCTTGTGGATTCGGGGCAGGAAGCAACTTTATACTTCAACGCTTAGTGGAACAGTTGAGGATTCCTCTCGTTACTTTAGAAGCTCCACTACTCTTGTCTTCCATCCATGGAGAGTCTTTGCCTGGTGATGTGACTTATCGCACCGAACCTGTGACTCTTCACACCGAAGCCTCCATACGGAGACAATCCCCTTCTTTGTGTTAGAGAAGGCCATGCACCCTATCGTTCTGGGGTTACCTTGGTTGCAGTTGCATCAGCCTCAATTCAACTGGTCTTCCTTGGAACTCTCCCGCTGGGGCCCAGGTTGTCATGGCAGAAGCCTCAAGGATGTTTCTTCTGTTCTCTGCATACCTACAACTCCAGGGATGGCAGGACTGCTGCCTCAATACGCACCATACAGTGATGTGTTTTCCAAAGAAGCTGCTGACATCCTCCCTCCACATAGATCTTATGACTGTGCCATTCGGCTGAAACCAAACACTGAAACTCCTAAGGGACGTGTCTATCCACTCTCTGCAATAGAGAATAAGGCTATGTCCGAGTACATCAAGGAGAATTTACAGAAAGGTTTCATTAGACCTTCAAAGTCACCAGCCGGCACAGGATTCTTCTTTGTGGGGAAGAAGGACGGTACCTTATGTCCTTGTATCGACTATCGAGGTCTGAACAAGATTACAATTAAAGACCGCTACCCCCTGCCTTTAATCTCAGAGCTGTTTGACCGGCTTCAGGGGGGGGGCAAGATATTTTCGAAACTTGACCTGAAGGGGGCCTACAACTTAGTCCAGATTCACAGTGGCAACAAGTGGAAAACGGCTTTCAACACTCAAGACAGTCATTTTGAGTATTTAGTAATGCCTTTCGCCTGTGCAACGCACCCGCCGTGTACCAGAACATGATGAATGACATTCTGCGGGATTTGTTGTACAAGAGTGTCATAGTGTACCTAGATGACATCCTGATATTTTTTCAGAATTTGTCTACTCATCTAGAAGACGTCAAGCAAGTTCTACTAAGACTCTGAGAACAATGACTCTACGCCAAGCTATCCAAGTGCAAATTCCATAAAGACTCCGTACTTTTTCTTGGCTATATTGTGTCTAAAAATGGCTTCCAGATGGAGCCCCCAAAATTAGAAAGTATCAAGAACTGGGCCCAACCTACCAGCCTGAAGGCCCTGAGATGATATTTGGGGTTCACCAATTACTATAGAAGCTTTATAAAGAACTATTCTTCTTTAATGGTGCCGTTGACTGCTATGACCCAGAAAGGGGCCAAAGCTTCTAAATGGTCTGCAGAGGCCATTTCTGTGTTCGAAGAATTAAAGACTGCCTTTTCCACAGAACCATGCCTACGTCATTCGGACCCCAACAAAACATTCATCGTAGAGATCGATGCCTCTGATGTCGGTGTGGGGGCTGTTCTGAGCCAGACTGGAGATTCCAAGTCCTTATGTCCCTGCTCTTTCTTCTCACGATGTTTCTCTCTGGCAGAGAAAAATTATGGGATCGGTGACAAAGAGCTCCTGGCTATTAAGTTGTCATTCGAGGAATGGCTGCCTTGGCTTGAAGGCGCTCAACATCAAATTACCATGTTTACGGACCATAAGAATCTAGAGTATCTCCGCCATGCGCAACGTCTTAACCATAGACAAGCTAGATGGTCCTTATTTTTCAACCGCTTTGACTTCGTGCTCAAAGATTGCCCCGGAGACAAGAATACCAGAACTGATGCCCTATCACGCTCCTTCCTCTCAGAGGATATTCCGGAAGAGCTGTAGCACATAATTTACCCGAAGAAAGTCATCTTAGCGGCTACTCATTCAGTGCCCGCTGGTAAGACCATCGTGCCAAAACGTCTCAGAAAGAAAGTGCTCTATTGGGCACACGATTCCAAGCTGGCTGGCCATCCTGGTCAATGCCATACCCTGCTGAAGCTACAGAAGTATTATTGGTGTCCAACGATCAAGGAAGATACACTCTCCTATGTGTCATCTTGTGCCAACTGTGCTAAGCACAAACCTACTTCTGGCCAACCATCGAGATTGCTGCAACCACTTCCAGCTCTGGAACAGCCCTGGACGCATATCGCTACTGATTTTGTAGTTGATCTACCCCTTTCTGGAGGTATGAATACCATCTGGGTCACAGTCGAATGCTTCAGCAAGATGGCCCACTTCATGGCACTGCCTGGCTTACCTTCAACCTCAGAACTTGCGAAGCTCTTCATAGTCCATATCTTCCGCCTCCACGGCTTAACGAAGCACAAAGTCTCGGATCGAGGATCACAGTTCACGGCAAGATTCTGGAAGGCCCTGTGCAAACTCTTCGACACCTCTCTAGATTATACATCTGCCTATCATCCTCAATCTAATGGCCAAACAGAACGGATGAATAGGACCCTGAAACAGTTCATTCGGGCCTATGTGAGTTGCTGTCAGAATAACTGGGCCGAACTGTTACCATGGGCTGAATTCACCATTAATTCTCATCCAGCAACATCAACTGGATCAACACCATTTAAAGTGGTATATGGACGTTCACCATCTCCGCCACTTCCACTGAAGCTCTCAGTGACATCCCCAGCAGTTCAATCCACTGCTGAAGAAATCCATCAATTTAGGACTCAGACGAAAGCATTGCTACTCAAAGTGAGTAATCGAGCCAAAGGGTTCTATGACACTCATCATTCCAAAGCGCCTGTCTTTCAACCTGGTGAGAAAGCCTGGCTATCCACTAAGCACCTTAGACTGAAGTTACCCTCCTCTCGATTTAGTCCTCGCTACGTTGGACCTTTTCCAATCCTCCTATGTCTTGGCAATGTTACCTACAGTCTGAAGTTACCACCTGGATAGAACATCCATAACGCTTTTCATGTTTCACTTCTGAAACCACTCATCATCAGTGAATTCTCTTCCAAATCTTTGGAACCATCTTCCATCAATACAGAAGATGACCTAGAATACAAGGTCAAAGTCATTCTTGATGTCCGCAAATGAGGCAAAACCTGGGAATACTTTCTATCATGGGAAGGGTTTGGCCCCTAAGGAAATTCTTGGGAGCCTCTGGCTAATATCCTTGACAAAGAGATGCTCCATCAGTTTCATCTCTCGCATCCTTGGAAACAAAAACCTGGTACCCACAGAGGAGACCGCCCTTTGAAAGGGGGTACTGTTGCAACCATCCCTTCCCGACGGCTGCACTCCTCCTACCTCTCTCCTTTTGCTCCTCCTCTTGCTGTTAATGGGACATCTGTCTGCCGTGGCATCTGTCTGCCGTCCTCTCCAGCATCCCTGGACCGGCTTGGGCGCTGCCTCCCGCCATGCTCTGTCTGTACCTTAGGGCGCACGTGCTGCGCAGCCCTCGCTCTTATTTCCTACTTGGCGCGAACCTCAGGGGCATCTCCCTGTGATGACTTCACGCTGCCAGGATATTTAAAGCCTAAACTGTTTGCTAGCCTTTGAGTTAGCAAAGGGAATCTTACGGATGGGATTCGCTCTCCGTACCCAGCTACTCTGCCTCCAATCTTCATTGGACTCTTAACGCTAACGGGGTACCCGCTCCTCGGGGGCCTCACTTGCTTTTCAGGTCGCTATTAGGAAATCTGTACACGCTCCTCGAGGTCCCATGTTCCCTGACTCGCTGCCTGCTCCTACCTTCTCTTCTGCCTGGAAGGATTCGCTATCTTCAACACCAGTGAGTACTACCATCTCCACCTCAGAGCTTTCCCTGGAACCAGGTACTCACTCCTCGAGGGCTTGCCTCTGTTCCAGCCCTTGTGCCATCTCCTACGTGGAACCGCTGTGTGAGTACATCTCCTTCAAGCCTCTCAGCTCTCAGGGATCAGGTACTCGCTCCTCGAGGGCCTGCTCTTCCTATCCTTGGGTTCTCCATTCTGGAGCTTGTTCATATTCCACTGTACTCATTATTCTCAGTTCTTTCCACTACAGCACTGCTACCAAAGGAGTCGCTGTTCCAGAGCCTGAGGGATACTAGCCCAGCCGGGCTACTTCAACTACTCATCACTGCCACCTCTGGTGGCTACACAACATTGTTTAAATAAAGATCAATCTCTGTGTTTGTGTGTCCTCAGCTAAGCCTGACCTGTGGCCCCTCACGGGACTGCCCCCGTGGGCGTAGTCAGCTGCCACAGTGACCAAGGGTCCACCCAAACCTTACTAATTATAACATACCTCAATGGGGTCTTCCACTTTCCAGCTTGTCTACGGAAGACAACCGTTACCTCCTTTGCCAATTCCATTGTCAGTGGCCTCTCCTGCTGCCCAGGCTACCGCAACTATGGAGACAGACAAAAGAGCTTCTCCTCAAGGCAGGACAAAAGGCAAAAAGAACCTATGATGCTCATCATCAAAAGGCACCACAATTTCAGCCTGGAGACAAAGTCTGGTTAAACACCAAGTACCTTTGACTTAAGCTTCCTTCAGCAAGATTTGCACCTCGCTATGTGGGACCCTTTGCCATCCTTCGACAATTAGGAAATCTGACGTACAGTCTAAAACTGCCTCCATCAATGACGATACACAACGTATTTCATGTATCTCTACTAGGGATGTGAATCGTTTTTGAATGATTAAAATTATCGTCAGATAATTTTAAAATCGTCCAAAATCATTAGAGTGCACGATACAATACAAATGCCCCCGATTTATCATCAGGGGCATTTGTATTGTATCGTTAAATAGGGCGTATGACATAGTGAGGGCAAAGGTAGCGCCGGCGCCATTTTGAAGATTGGCAATTGGTTCCTGGCTCCCGACGTCACGCGTGCAGGAGGTCGCTCCCGGACCCCCGCTGGACTTTTGGCAAGTCTTGTGGGGGTCAGGAGGCCCCCCCCCAAGCTGGCCAAAAGTCCCTGGGGGTCCAGCGGGGCTCCGGGGGTGATCTCCTGCACGCGTGACGTCGGGAGCCAGGAACCAAAATGGCGCCGGCGCTACCTTTGCCCTGTCACATTAGAAGGGCAAAGGGCCACCGGTGCCATTTCTCAACGCAGCCATGGCCAGAGAGCTGGAGATCGCGTCGGGACCCCCCCACTGGACCCCAGGTAATTTAAAACATTTTGGGGGGTTCGGGAGGGTGGGGGATTTGTTTTAAAGGTTCGGGGTGGGTTTTAGGGTTTTTTTGGTGTGCCAGTTTTCCCGCCCTCCCCCGATTTACGATTTTTAACGATTTAAAAAAAAAAAACAAAAAACCACGACGATCAGATTTCCCTCCCCTCCAGCCAAAATCGATCGTTAAGACGATCGATCACACGATTCACACCCCTAATCTCTACTAATGCCAGTGATGCTCTCCGAATTCTCCAGGAAAGACCCAGAACCCACCAGTCTGGATACTGAAGATGACATCGAATATGCCGTGGACGACATCCTTGATGTACGTAAAAGAGACAAGACATGGGAGTATCTCATCTAATGGGGAAAATTATGGCCCAGAAGAGAACTCCTGGGAACCACTGGCCAACATTACAGATAAAGAGATGGTACGTCAATTCCACCTGGCACACCCACAGAAGCCCAGACCACCTGGAAGAGGTCTTGGAGGGGCCCCTTTGAAGGGGGGGTACTGTTGCGTCCATTGGTCGCAGTCGGCTGCGACCGCTCTGCCTTACCTCTTTTCTTTCCTTTTCTCCCTCCTTGGGTAAGATGGCTGCCTCCGGTGCTGAGTGCTGAGGGCCTCGGTGTCTCCAACTTAGTACGGGCGTTCCAGTCTGCCATGCTCACTCCCGTGGCCTCCTATAGCGTGCGCGCACACATCTCTTATGCTCAAATACACGTCATGGTTAGCAAGGACTTTGGTTTAGCTACTCTGACCACTCTAAGCTGCACGCTTAGATGCCGCTTTCTCTCCAAGGGTCTCACTCCTCTAGAAGCTCTAGACACCTGCTCCTCGGGGAACTCTCGCTTCCAACTCCCTTTGGGGCCTCTACTAATTAGACAACCACTCCTCAGGGGTCTTCTCTCTCTCCTCCATTTCAGGATCTCGGACTATCAGGTATTCGCTCCTCGAGGGCCTACCGGTCTATGTATTCTGCACCACGGATTTTCGGTCCCACCATCTTATCACCAGTAAGACCCCTACACTCCTGTGAGTACCTCTACGATCCAGAGCTCCAACTCCACCCACCAGCCACGGCGTTACCCGCACTGCAGGCTCCTGCCTATCGTGAACATCTGGGTGAGATTCTACATCTGAGCCTGTTGAATGAATTGGCACCTCGTGGATCTCAGTGCCTTACCTTCCTGCTCTACACCATCTATCTACAGCAGTACAATAAAGCCTACCATCCAGTTCTGTGTCTGCTATCTGAGTTCAGGCTATCGCTGTGGTTCCCCTCAGGGCCCCTCCCCGTGAGCGGAGTCATCTCCACAGCAACCAAGGGTCCATAATGCCACCAACACAACAGATATTTTTAAATATTTGGCTGTACAAACCCTATTAGCTGGCAGTGAGAAAAAACATTTTGTCTTTCAGTTGTCAATTTCAATAATGTTGATTCTTACACATTGAAAAGATAATAGTTTTAGATTGTGATTTCTGGTGGAATACTGTGTTCAAATATTCTAAATATGAACTTGCTTTAGTTGTTAAATGAGTACTGCTTTGAGTTGTAAAAGAATGTGGGACCCTGTACTGCACTTTTCTGATTCATGATTGTTGTCAGATGTACTATTTGCCTGACTTGTATTGGGGGACTATCTTCCTATGTGGCTTGCTGTTATATCTTATTGTTGTTTGTTTTGCTTATGAACCCCCCCTCCCCCATGAGAGAGAGAGTTTTGAGCGTGCTACCATTTAAGTGAACTGCAGCAGAGAAAAAGGAGGACAATGTAACTATGTAACATGAGCCCCCAGCTCAGAAAACACAGAATGAAATTGAAAAGATAGTCAGACCCCCTTATGTGAAAGCAGAGATTCAGGTAGGGGATTTGCATTTCATAGCCTCCTGGATTTCTGCTGGTAATTTTGTAGGAAATATCACTAAAAAACAGCAGAGGATTCAAGCTCCTAAATTACAGAACTATGGCCTGGATTTATCAAAATGCACTACATATCACCTGCGATACGAAAAGAGGTGTGTTTTATGGTAATAGCAGTTTATTGCAAAGTCTACAGGTATTACTGCAATAACGTTTTTGCACTTTGCAGAGAGAGAGAGAGAGAGAGAGAGAATAGCCATAATGCCCTCATACTAGGTAGGTATTTATACCTATATATGAGGCCTACCTAGTCACTTGAGGTGAGGTTTAGGTATTAGTGTAGGGGTTAGGGGCCACTTTGACATTCAAAGTGAGACATACAAACAGAAAAGTGCTCTCTTGTGAAGGTTTAATGACCTTCAGAGTGAGAAAACGCACACAAAGATGAGATTTGTGCAATGTTCTCTCAACCTAGCTTGATGATACCCAGGTAGAGAGTCCATCAAGCTAGGTTGAGAGAACACTGCACAAATCTCATCTTTGTGTGCGTTTCCTCACTCCGAAGGTCATCAAATCTTCACAAGAGAGCACTGTTCTGTTCGTACGTCTCACTAATACCTAAACCTCACCTCGAGTGACTAGGTAGGCCTCATATAGAGGTATAAATACCTACCTAGTATGAGGGTATTATGGGTAGTCTGTATCTCTGTCTCTCTCTCTCTCTCTCTGCAAAGTGCAAAAAAGTTATTGCAGTAATACCTGTGCACTCTGAGGGGACCCCAGCAGAAGATCTGAAATCAAGTGGTCTACCTTGAGCAAGAGGACTCCAGCAGCAGTCTAGGAGGCAGAGTTGGATCCCTCAGGAGGGCATGGATCCCAGCAGAAGATCCAGAGGTGGAGTGGTCCCCCATTGAGCAAGGAGACCCCAGTGGCAGTCTAGGAGGCAGAGTCGGGTCCCCCAGGAGGGTGTGGACCCAGCAGCAGATCCAGAGGTGGAGTGGAGCGGTCCCTGCTTGAGCAAGGGAATCCCAGCGGCAATCCTGGAGGTAGAGTCAGGTCCCCAAGGAGGGCATAGACCCCAGCAGCAGATCTGGAGGTGGAGTGGTCCCCCTTGAGAAAGGGGACTCAGAGACAGTCCAAGAGGTGAAGTTGGGCCCCCAGGAGGGTTATAATCCTAGCCGCAGACCAGGAGGTAGAGTCAAGTCCCCAAGGAAGGCATGGACCACACTGGCAGTCCCAAAAGGGGAGTTGTGTCCTCCAGGAGGGCGTGGTCCCCAGCTGCAGACTGGGAGGCAGAGTTGGGCCCCCCAGGAGGGTATGTACCCCAGCATTGGCAAGGGCCTTTTAGTGGAGTGGAAGGAGATGGTTTAGATACAGTGGACCCCCCCAGGCCAACACTGCCCACCAGCTTAGCTGCATCTTTTCACATGGGTGACACTTGGAATAAAGGGAGGAAAGATAATAATAATAGTTGAGTAAGTGGGAATGCAAGAGGTCCCTTCTATTCTATTTGGTGGTATATTATGGGGGCCAACAACCCCAAATTGCCAAATACTAAATGTTCCTGCTACCTTGTAGAAATGTATATAAGAACATAAGAACATAAGAAATTGCCATGCTGGGTCAGACCAAGGGTCCATCAAGCCCAGCATCCTGTTTCCAACAGAGGCCAAAGCAGGCCACAAGAACCTGGCAATTACCCAAACACTAAGAAGATCCCATGCTACTGATGCAATTAATAGCAGTGGCTATTCCCTAAGTAAACTTGATTAATAGCCGTTAATGGACTTCTCCTCCAAGAACTAATCCAAACCTTTTTTGAACCCAGCTACACTAACTGCACTAACAACATCCTATGGCAACAAATTCCAGAGCTTTATTGTGCGTTGAGTGAAAAATAATTTTCTCTGATTAGTCTTAAATGTGTTACTTGCTAACTTCAAGGAATGCCCCCCTATTATTCGAAAGTGTAAATAACCGATTCACATCTACTCATTCAAGACCTCTCATGATCTTAAAGACCTCTATCATATCCCCCCTCAGCGTCTCTTCTCCAAGCTGAACAGCCCTAACCTCTTCAGCCTTTCCTCATAGGGGAGCTGTTCCATCCCCTTTATCATTTTGGTTGCCCTTCTCTGTACCTTCTCCATCGCAACTATATCTTTTTTGAGATGCGGCGACCAGAATTGTACACAGTATTCAAGGTGTGGTCTCACCATGGAGCGATATAGAGGCATTATGACATTTTCCGTTTTATTAACCATTCCCTTCCTAATAATTCCTAACATTCTGTTTGCTTTTTTGACTGCTGCAGCACACTGAGCCGACGATTTTAAAGTATTATCCACTATGATGCCTAGATCTTTTTCCTGGGTGGTAGTTCCTAATATGGAACCTAACATTGTGTAACTACAGCAAGGGTTATTTTTCCCTATATGCAACACCTTGCACTTGTCCACATTAAATTTCATCTGCCATTTGGATGCCCAATCTTCCAGTCTTGCAAGGTCCTCCTGTAATGTATCACAATCTGCTTGTGATTTAACAACTCTGAATAATTTTGTATCATCCTCAAATTTGATAACCTCACTCGTATTCCTTTCCAGATCATTTATATATATATTGAAAAGTAGGGATATGCAGAGGGGCGCCATACGTTGCATTCGGGATACATATTCATCGGGGGGCAGATACGTTGCATACGTCCGTATGGCGCCCCGATACGGTTATACGTCTAAATCTATTCATTACTCGGCTAAAATTAAATGTACTACAACCCCCACCCTCCTGACCCCCCCAAGACTTACCAAAATTCCCTGGTGGTCCAGTGGGGGGTCCGGGAATCATACCCTGCACTCACACACCCTCAGTACCAGTATCAAAATGGCGCCGATAGCCTTTGACATACTATGGCACAGGGGCTACCGGTGCCATTGGTCAGCCCCTGTCACATGGCCATCAGCGCCATCTTGTGCTCCTACCATGTGACAGGGGCTGACCAATGGCCCCAGTAGCCCCTGTGACATAGTAATGGCAAGGCTATCGGCGCCATTTTGGTTCCTGGCACCTGACGGCATGAGTGCAGGATATCGCTCCCGGACCCCCGCTGGATCCCCAGGGACTTTTGGCCAGCTTGGGGGGGCCTCCTGACCCCCACAAGACTTGCCAAAAGTCCAGCGGTGGTCCGGGAGCGACCTCCTGCACTCGGGCAGTATTGCCAGTATTCAAAATGGCGTCGGCGCTACCTTTGCCCTCCCTATGTCACGGGGCTGACCGTCGGCCCCTGTGACATAGTGAGGGCAAAGGTAGCACCGGCGCCATTTTGAATACTGGCAGCTGCTAGCCTTTGCCCTCACTATGTCACAGGGGCCGACCGTCGGCCCTGTGACATAGTGAGGGCAAAGGTAGCGCCGGCGCCATTTTGAATACTGGCAATACAGCCCGAGTGCAGGTCGCTCCCGGACCCTCGCTGGACTTTTGACAAGTCTTGTGAGGGTCAGGAGGCCCCCCCAAGCTGGCCAAAAGTCCCTGGGGGTCCAGTGGGGGTCCGGGAGCGATCTCCTGCACTCGTTCCGTCGGGTGCCAGGAATCAAAATGGCACCGATAGCCTTGCCCTTACTATGTCACAGGGGCTACCGGTGCCATTGGTCAGCCCCTGTCACATGGTAGGAGCACAAGATGGCACCGATGGCCATGTAACAGGGGCTGACCAATGGCACCGGTAGCCCCTGTGACATAGTATGTCAAAGGCTATCGGCGACATTTTGATACTGGTACCGAGGGTGTGTGAGTGCAGGGTATGATTCCCGGACTCCCCGCTGGACCACCAGGGAGTTTTGGTAAGTCTTGGGGGGGATCAGGAGGGTGGGGGGGTTGTTTAAATTGGCGGCCGAATAATTCGGCGAAAATTCGTTGTATTTGTGGGGAATCGCAATATGTTTCGCTTCCCCACGAATACAACGAAAAGTGCAATATACGTTGTGGATCGCCAATATGGTGAAAACGAATGCACACCCCTATTGAAAAGCACTGGTCCAAGTACAGATCCCTGAGGCACTCCACTGTTTACCCTTTTCCACTGAGAAAATTGACCATTTAATCCTACTCTCTGTTTCCTGTCTTTTAACCAGTTTGTTATCCACGAAAGGACATCGCCTCCTATCCCATGGCTTTTTAGTTTTCTTAGAAGCCTCTCATGAGGGACTTTGTCAAGCGCCTTCTGAAAATCCAAATACACTACATCTATCAGTTCACCTTTATCCAAATGTTTATTAACCCCTTCAAAAAAATGAAGCAGATTTGTTAGGCAAGACTTCCCTTGGGTAAATCCATGTTGACTGTTTTCCATTAAACCATGTCTTTCTATATGCTCTACAATTTTGATCTTGAGAATAGTTTCCACTAATTTTCCCGGCATTGAAGTCAGGCTCACTGGTCTATAGTTACCCGGATCGCCCCTGGTGCTTTTTTTAAATTTTGAGGTTACATTGGCCACCCTCCAGTCTTCAGGTACAATGGATGATTTTAATGATAGGTTACAAGTTTTAACTAATAGATCAGAAATTTCATTTTTTAGTTCCTTCAGTACCCTAGGATGCATAATATCTGGTCCAGGTGATTTGCCACTCTTTAGTTTGTCAGTCTGGCTTACTACATCTTCCATGTTCACAGAGATTTCGTTCAGTTCATCTGACTCATCACCCCTGAAAACCATCTCAAGAACTGGTATCTCCCCAACATCCTCTTTAGTAAACACAGAAGCAAAGAATTCATTTAGTCTTTCTACAATGGCTTTATCTTCCCTAAGAGCCCCTTTAACCCCTCGGTCATCTAATGGTCCAACTGACTCCCTCACAGTTTTCTTGCTTCGGATATATTTTAAAAAGTTTTTATTTTGAGTTTTTGCCTCTACGGCCAACTTCATTTCAAATTCTCTCTTCGCCTGTCTTATCAATGTTTTACACTTAACTTGGCAATATTATTATTATTATTATTATTATTATTAAGATAAATATTAGTTTTTACCTTTTTTTGTTACCTATCCACTTGTTAATTGTAAACCGACATGATGCGATATCTATTGTGAATGCCGGTATAGAAAAACTTAAAATAAATAAATAAATACATCCTATTTTGTTCAGATGGATCCTTCTTCCAATTTTTGAAGGATGTTTTTTTGGCTAAAATAGCCTCCTTCACCTCACCTTTTAACCATGATGGTTATCGTTTTGTCTTCCTTCCATCTTTCTTAATGTGTGGAATACATATCGATTGTATTTTTAATCAATGTCCATGCCTGTTGAACACTTTTAACCTTTGCAGCTGCACCTTTCAGTTTTTTTCTAACTATTTTCCTCATTTTATCAAAGTTTCCCTTTTGAAAGTTTAGTGTTAGAGCTGCAGATTTACTTATTGTCCCCCTTCCAGTTATTAGTTTAAATTTGATCATGTTATGATCACTGTTGCCAAGTGGCCCCACCACTGTTATCTCTCTCACCAAATCCTGCATTCCACTAAGAATTAAATCTAAAATAGCTCCCTCTCTTGTTGGTTCCTGAACCAATTGCTCCATGAAGCAGTCATTTATTACATCCAGGAACTTTATGTCTCTAGCAAGTCCTGATGTTACATTTACCCAGTCAATATTGGGATAATTGAAATCTCCCGTTATTATTGCACTGCCAAATTGGTTAGCTACCCTGATTCTCTTAGCATTTCATCATCTGTCTGACCATTTTGTCCAGGTAGATGGTAGTATACGCCTATCACTATACTCTTACCCAACATATGGGATTTCTACCCATATAGATTCTACTGAGCATTTAGTCTCTTGTATGATCTTTATTCTGTTGGACTCTATACCCTCCCGGACATAAAGTGCCTCACCCCCACCAAGTTGATCCTCCTATCATTGCGATATAATTTGTACCTTGATATAGCACTGTCCCATTGCTTATTCTCCTTCCACCAAGTCTCTGTAATGCCAATTATGTCAATCTCATCATTTGCTGCTATACACTCTAACTCTCCCATCTTACTTCTTAAACCTCTGGCATTGGCATACAGACATTTCAAAGTGTGGGTTTTTTTGTATTAACAACCTGCTTTTCCGTTGTTAGGGATAATTCAGAAATCATTAGCTTCGGTGATTTTTTACATATAGGCACATGGACTATGTTTGCTTTTAATGGAACCTCTCTGTTGGGATGCCCTAACTCTCCTGTTCATTAGTATCCTTCAAGGATACATTTCTCCGAACCATGCACTGCTGAGTGACTGTCGGCTTCCCCCCTTGTTCTAGTTTAAAAGCTGCTCTATCTCCTTTTTGTGTAGACTGCTCTATCTCCTTTTTGTGTAGACTGAGACTATTAACCACGAGTAGTTTAAGTGTGCTTTTGACATCCTGTTAGCAATGTACATAGTCATGTAGAAATGTATACGCTTGTATAGTCTAATAAACCTACATATATTTGTGCTTACTGTCAGCCTTGTTCACAGTCCCATTTGTTTTCCTGGGGTGAAGGGAGGGAAATCCCACCCACCAACACCTTCTTCCCCAGATGGAGGCACCAGGCACCAAGAACGTGAGGACCGACGGGTCTGCCCTAGGAAGGCTCCTGCCACGTCGGTCCTGGACTCAATAACGCCCCATGAGGTAAGCAGTCAAGGGAGCGTGGGGGTGTGACACTTAAAATTTTAATAAACAAGTTTGAACAAAAAACATGTACTGTGTTGGGGGACACACAAATGGATGAACCTTTTCATATTTTGTGTGAATCATTCAGTAAACGTATCTTTATTTATTTATGTAAAGAGTCTTCTATACCGATGTTAGTCGAAACATCACCTCGGTTTACATGGAACAAAAGCAACGGAAATTACAAGTAACAGGGGAAGGGTAGGGGGTACAAAAAACCAATAGGAGAGCAGAGAAGCATAGGAACAATTAACAAGTGAACTATAATGTCATAAGAACAAGGTCATAGTCAAATTCAGGTCATGATCCATCACAATTCAATATTCATCAAGGGTGTTGGGGAAAGGCTTGTTTGAATAGCCAGGTTTTGAGCTGGGCTCTGAATTTGGTGATGCAAGGTTCAAGTCTGAGGTGGGTTGGGAGTGAGTTCCAGTGCATAGGTCCAGCAACGGAGAGCGCCCGATCCCTTGTAGCTGTGAGGTGTGCTTTCTTTAGGGATGGCACATGGCGGGACCCTTTGTTAGTGGTCCTTGTCGGTCGATTCGAGCAGGCAAATTGGAGGGAATCTACCAGCCAGTTGGAGTGATGGGAATATAAGGCTTTATGGATAATGGTCAGGGATTTAAAGAGGATGCGGGAGGGAATAGGGAGCCAGTGTAGGTCCTTCAGTATAGGGGAAATATGGTCATATTTATGAGCGTTGGAGAGGGTTCTGGCTACAGTGTTCTGTAGCATTTGGAGGGGCTTTAAGGAGGAGTAGGGTAGGCCAAGAAAGAGGGAGTTACAGTAATCCATCTTGGATGCCAGTGTAGCCTGGACGACAGTGCGGAAGTCACTAGCGTGAAGGAGAGGTTTCAGGTTTTTTAAGACTTTAAGTTTGAAGAAACCCTCTTTGAGTATGGCACTGATATGTTTTTTGAAGTTCAGTTGTTGGTCGATTAGGACCCCCAGGTTCCTTGCGCAGGGCTGTGCATGAGGAATCTTGATAGCAGAGTCAATTGTGAGTGCGGGATTGGTAGGGGGGTGATGGGATATGAGGAGGAGTTCAGTTTTGGCAGTGTTTAGAGCAAGGTGGAGGTTGGTAAGTAAGGAGTTGATGGCAGCGAGATGGTTTCCCCAGGATTCAAGGGTGTCAGAGAGGGAGCCTTGAATGGGTATGATGATTTGCACATCATCAGCGTAGAGAAAGAATTCTTAATTAATTAATTCTTAATTAAAGAATCCTAAACTGTCGTAACCTTTTTTCAAGACACAGACTGAGTCCTATTTGGACATTCAGAATGAAATTATCAGTCTTTCTTATTTAATTGGGATATCACTTAAACAACACAATTCCCTCTGTCTAATCACTAATAACTTTGAATGATACTGCTGTAATGATATTGCCTGAATCAATAATTTGTGATATGTGGTATATAATTTGTGAATCTCAATGCTGTAAACCATGGTGATCTAGTGATTTTCATATGGAACGACAGTATATAAAACCTATAAATAAATAAATAAATAAATAAATAAATAAATAAATAGATAGATAGATCTAATACAGAAAAATATATAAACACGATATAACACAAGCTTACTTTATAATGCAGACCAAATTTTAGGACCCCATTGTCCACGTTATATCAGGTCTATTGTGTATATATAAGAATTTCTGTTTCTGGGAACGTTGAAGAAAAAAATACAAAGCAAGCTTGGAAATCAATTTGCTTGCAGAGTATTGGAATCTCAGTCTTTTGGTGAAGGATTTAATATCTGGTAAATCTGATAAATCTTCTAAAAGCAGCAACACCGAGATATTCAAACATGTTAAAATACTATGGACTTCAGATTGCACTATTGTTGTATGCCATGACAATATTTATGAATTTTTGTTATCGGCATTTTAATATTGCTCAGCGTTTTCAATATATTTCTCCCCTTGGTGAAACAGTGAAAGGCCTTTGTTGGGGTTAGACAAGTCACACCTGTTCTAGGTGCATCAGCTCAAGCTGAAGCATACAGGATTGTCTGTGAGGTCATCAGCCTTACTATGGACTTTGCACTATGAAGGACTTACTTGTGATTGGCAATTAAGCAGAAAGTAAAACTGACGATTAACTAGAAAGCAGAACTCTCCAACTAGATGTTATATACGGAGTGGGTTTGCAAGGTTTTTTGCCTATGAATTTTATTATGTGATGAGATTTGAGTGTTTATACATAAACAATTAATAAAATAAAAAAATCTCTTTCTAAAAATATCACTGTTTGATAAATTCATTTATTATATAATAGTGTTCCATGTTCATAGTGTTGTGCATAGTCTGTATTTTTTTGGAACATTCTACAAGAAAAAAATTGTGCAAGCAAAATTTTCTACAAAAAATATGTTGTAGGAACTTTTGCACAAATTTTACATTTTGTACTCTCAGTCAAAAGTCTCATTGTTTTTCCTTGTATTTATTTTATTGATTCAATTATGTAATTTGGATTTATTATCTGCCTATTTCAATAAGAACTTCACCCAAGGCAGTATACAACATACATGTTGATTTATTAAAAAATGTTTGACATTCCTCAAACTGCAAAAAATTAAACCCTCTAAATAGTACTTTATTTCTGGAAAACAAGTGCAGTTACTCACATGCAGGATGCATGTTTTCTTCTTTTGAGGGACCACCAGGCAAATCAATTAGATGGAGGAAAAGCTGTAGGCACTCAAGACTGGCATTTACCCTCTACATAACATTAACTTTTCAAAAGTGACATACAGACTTTGTGTGCTTTTTTGGCCCTATTTTAGTCCAAAACCCAAATCAATCCCTTAGAACTCAAAAAAAAAATTAGATTTTACTTTTTCTACTCTTTTATTATTAAGGCTTTAATTTCCCAAGCTATATAGTTTTAGATTTCGTAAGTAGCGGTTGTACAACTTTTGAGGTGTCAAAGCTATAACACTTTTTTTATTTTGTCTTCAAAGTATTTTACTAAAAATATGTTTTTCCAGTTAAAATAGTGTACAAGCAGCCTACTCAGTTAATGACTGGCATTACAACAAAGACAGCATCTCTGATGGCAATTGGTAGATGACTTTTATTTTGACAGATTCGGTGTTCTTATAAACATCTCCACAATTGTATAGACATTACTACAATACAGAAACTGAAATGTAAATGTTCTAAGGATTTATTTCAGTTGCATTATATCTCACAGTTCTGATTGGAGCTAGTTTGTCAAATTTGGTCAACCTGATGCTGTGCATATAGTCTTATTTATGTATTTATTTGTTCTTATATTCTGCAATTTATAATACAATAAATCAATGTGGATAACATGAGAACATTCATAATCACAACACATAATTAAAGCATTACAAAAATATAATAAATGACTGCAAAAGCACAATAAATGCAAGTCTTCAAAACTACTGTGCTGATTTATGGTGTTATCAATCATAAAAATAAGGAATATAATGACAGATAAGGCCCTAAGGCTATGTTGTCTGTCCAATTTCCTTTCCTGTTGCAATGCCATAAATCCCACTTGATAGCCAGCTTTACCATCACTTCCTCGCAACCAAGATTCCTTTGTGCATTTCCCATGCTTTCTTCAATTCTGTTATTAGTTTTGCTTCTATCACCTCCACTCAAAAGCAGTTTCATTCTACTCCCATTCTTTCCTTGAAGACATATTTTCTTCAGTTACCCAAATCTACCCTATTTGAGCCTTACACCATGACATCTTCTTCCAGAACTAACTTCCCACTTAAAACTACTTGCTGCTTGTGTATTATTGATCTGAACATCTCTATCATTATTTCCATCTCTTCTCTCCTCTCTGGTATGCATATTTAGGTATTTAAGGGCCTGATTTGCTATATATTTTTCTCATAAATATAGAAATAGAGAAAAGCCTCAGGCTGTAAGGAAAAAGCAGAATTATTAAATAAATATTTCAGTTTGATATTCATTAAAGAAGACCATTAAGAAGGACTGCTGCTGGTTGACAAGAGTACAGATGAATGTGGAGTAGCTAACACCACATTTACAGAAGAGAGTGTTTGGGTGAAACTAGCAAAACTGAACATGGACAAAGCCATGAGTCCAGATGAGATACATCCCAGGATAGAATTGAGTGAATTTTCAAAGGAGTTACACACATAAAAATAGCACATGTTCTAGCAATTTTCAAAAATGCATTTATGTGCATAAAGTATATTTAGGAGTGTAAAACCTTTTGAAAATTCAGATGTGTGGAGGGAATTTTTCAAAGGAGTTATGTGCATAGTAATGTAGTAATTTTCAAAAGTCTTTTTATACACATAAATCCTTTTGAAAATTACCTCCTAATGGAGCTAAGAGAGGTGCTGAAGCACCTGTTCAATTTATCTTTGGACACATGAATAGTGCTGCACGACTGGATTAGGGCAGTTGTGGTACCGCTTCACAAAAGTGGTGCTAGAGATTTGGAGAGCTGCTGGTTAGCTTTACCTCAGTCATGGGAAAATTAATGGAAACTGCTGAAGGAAAGGATAGAGAACTATCCACAATCCAGTGGGTTGCAAGATCCAAGACAAAATGGTTTAAAGTCATGTCAAACAAATCTGATTGATTTTTTTCATTAACTGACTAGAGCACACATTTGATATGGTTTACTTGGATTTCAGCAAAGCCTTTGATACAGTCCTGCATAGGAGGCCCATGAATAAAATGAGAAGCTAGGGATTGGGACCAAAGGTGGTGAAATTGATTACAAATTCCCTGTACCGGATCAGTCCAGACTCCTGGGTTCATACATCCGTGCCAGCAGGTGGAGACAGAGAAAGTAAAACTGCCACTGCTTTAACTATGCTGATGCCCCCTGCAGTTTCTCAGTATTTCATTGTCTCCCAGCAGGGCAGGACTGATGCTTGAACCCTGCAGTTTTGGTTTAGGAATTTTTGGTTGATTTATTTTAAATTTAAGAGCCATCCTCCCAGGGGGGTCGGGGTTGCTGGTAAGGAACCCCTACCCTATCTGGTTGAGGTAGGGAGGGGGGCTGGGGGTCGGTGACCCTTTTGTACGCCCATCCCGTAACCGTGAGGTGCACATCTGGTGGTCCAGGTCCCTCCCTGGCACGTGTTGGCTCCTAAATTAGTTTTCTCACTTTTTCTCTTCTGTTAATTGCTGAATTGAGCTGGACAGCTCTCTTCAGCGCAGGAGAAGAATTCCTCGGTGAGACTGCTGTTAGAGCAGTAAAGTTTAAAAAAAAAAAAGGGTCCGGTAGGCAGGAACAGGTAGGAACTGCGTCGACTCTCTCCTCCGCCGCCCCCCCCCCCCCCCCTTTCCCAGCATGGTTTAGGTGGGTTTTCGTGGTGTTTCTAGGATTTTTTCTTGGTTTTGTGCCGGTTTCTGCTCGAGCCATCGGCTCCGCGATGGTGAGGGGGATGGCTTGTTGCGCATGCGGGTTGACTCCGGCGCGTCTAAATTGCCACGGCCTTTTGCGCGGCCTGCATTTCCGGGGGGGAAGGTCCCTCCGAACTCCCCAGGCCGGCTAAACTGGTCTTGTAGAGGGACAGGGAGCCCCAATACAGTCCGGGGAAGGGGCCCTTTTGCCTGCGCCTGACAGTGGGCGGACTCCGGCTCCCTTTTCGCCAGAATTTGTGCTTTTGATGCACAAAGCTTTTTTGGTGCAATACGAAGGGTGTGGGACAATGATTTAAAATTTACATCACAATTTGATAATTCCCATATATCATTTCTGCATATAATGTTAATCAGAGAAGGCTCTCAGATTAAAACCACACTATTTCAAAAATCCATTGACAGAAATAATTTTCTCAGATATCAAAGTTTCCACCCAAAGGCCTTTAAAAATGGCCTCCCTGTGAGTCAATATTTTCACCTTCACCGTATATGTTCTTCATTGGGCTATTTTAAATATCAGGCATATTTACTAGGAAAACGGTTCCTCAACCGGGGCTATCCTATTTCATTTCTACGGTCAGCATATAAATGAGCCCTTTATTCCCCGAGAGAATCATTGTTAGAATATCAAGCTAGGAAGACTCTGTCACAAGATTGTACTACAACACACAGATCAATCATCTGCTATTGTCCACAGCATTCGCCAACATTGCCATGTGTTACAACTACATCCAGAATTTATTGAGCAACCACTCATTTCGTTTCAAAGAGGATCAAACATTAAAAATTATGTTGTGAGAGCTGCATTACCTAAGATTGCTGATTCTTCAGCAGAATATAAACATAAAGCTTGTGGACAATGTGATATGTGTGCTACTACGATACCAGGAAATAGTTGGGAACACCCAATTACCGGCATGGTATATAAGAAGACATCAAATTCAGACTGCAATTCTAATAATGTTATATACGTGATTCAATGCGAGTGCCCCCTTCTATATGTGGGGCGAACTTCAAGGCCAATTAGAACGAGGCTAAGGGAGCATAGAAGTCGGCTCAACACTGAAAACATTGAAGCTCCGATCGTGAAGCATTGTTTATCAGCACGTCATAATTTCTCTCAGTTACGCTGGACTATTTTGGATACAGTCTCAATTAATATCAGAGGAGAAGATAGACAAAATCTCCTTAATTACAAAGAACAAAGGTGGATTTTCAAACTATCTACTGAGTTTCCTCAGAGGATGAATGACAACATTGAATGGTCATCATTAATTTAAAAGGATTGTTCTTTGCATTTTGATTGGTTCTAACGTATCCTTATCCCTGATTGGTCAGTTTATGATTCAAGTGTATGCTGTATAAATGTAGTCTTCAGCATGGCGAATCCTTGCTAAAACGCCGATGCCACATAATAAATCTCCAACTAAGACACTGACATCAATAGCCCCTGATGAAGATACCGAAACACCCGTGGTGTCGGGCGTCGCAGAGCTGCTGTTAAACGCTCTTGAGCTACCCTAAAGGATAAGTGTCTTTCTAAGCTTTTTTTGTCGTTGGAGTTATATATATGTATTTAACAAAGTATCAAAAAATCTTGAAAAAACAAAAAAAACCCAAAACCAAATTGGCTTAACATCTTTTCATAGAGTGTTAACAAACCCTGTGATTAAATATGTGGAGCAGGTATCTTTGTTACACTTTGTAAGAAATAATTTTATTACAAATAAGTGAACAAATTGTGAAAAACAATTTCTGCGTCCATGTCTTGTGCTCATCTATGAGGGTTTAACACCTATATTCATCATATGAGTGACTTTTATGCTCGTATGTAGTTTTTGTAGTATTATATCTTACTTTCTCCAGTCATCCTTATTTCACAATACTTCTTTTACCCCAGGACTCTCCAGAACAGCCTATCAATCTTGGAAAGCACAGGGCTTCACACACATCTCCCATCTCTACCTACAAGGCTCTATCACTTCATTTACGAATCTTCATCAACTCACTTACGAGGCTCATCAACTCTCCGATGCTGAATTTTTACCCTATATGCAACTCTGTCACTTTCTTCTCAAGATTCAATCACAGGGTCTTCTATCTTCTGAACGATCATTATTTGAAGGATCCTGCACCAATTCCAGGCTATCCCAAGGACTGATATCTAAAATCTATAAATTACTGGCAACCCGCCCATTAACTAAGCCTTCTCATCTGTCAGCTTGGGAACGAGATTTAGGAGATGAAGTTTAATAAAGTAGTATTGGGGCCACAGAGGCCAGATCCTACCTAAACTAAGTACTGCTCATATACATCCTGCAGGTGTGGACTGGTCTGCAGAATGAAAAAGAAGTTGAAAATTGTACTTACCAGATAATTTCTTTTCCTTTAATCCTAGAAGACCAATCCAAGTACCCTCCCCTTCCCCCTCAAAAAAAGAGATGAGGTACTTATAAATGCAGGACAACAACCTATTAGGCTAGACAAGAGGCTATTGAGTAACCGTCCAGCTATTCCAGAATAAGTAGCGTGGATAACATAAGAAAACAAACGTGAAAAGAGTTATCTGCCTCTACCTACTGATAACAGGGGAATCCCGCAGATGTGGACTGGTCTACTAGGAATAAAGGAAAGGAAATTATCTGGTAAGTACAAATTTCACCATCATTTCTCCCCTATCCTCCCTTTCCTCCAGGGTATACATTTCAGATTTTTAAGTCTGACTCCACAAACTTTACAATGAAGAGATTTGACCATTTTAGTAGCCACCCTATGGACTGACTCCATCTGCTTTATATCCTTTTGAAGGTGCAGTGTCCAGAATTTACACAAACTTCCAAATGAAGTCTCACCAAGGACTTAAACAAGGGCAATATCACCTCCTTTTTTCTTGCTGGCCAGTCCTCTCCCTATGCACCCAATGTTACAATCCTGCAAGCAGGCCTTCACTTACCCCCAGGCTGGCCAACACTGCCGCCACTAAAACACTGCTCCTTGCAACCCTGGGTTGCTGCTGGGACCTCCTCTTTGCGGCTGGGAAGCCGTTTCTGCCGACTCCGCCTCCGCGGCGGGGAAGCCACCACCAGGATTCTTTCTTCACAGCCAGTGCTGCCACCGGAACGCCACTCCTGCAGTGGGGAATCCCTCGCTGGGATTCCCCTAAGTGGCCGGGAACCACTGCCAGTGCTGCTGCCTCCATATTCGCGGTTTGAGCACCGCCGCTGAGACACCTCTTGTGGCAGAAAGCCGCCTCGTCCTCTCTTCACGGATAGTGCCGCCGCCGCGTCCTCTCTTCGTGCCTAGTGCCGCCGCCGGGCCTACGTTTCTTCACAGCCTGGAGGCCGCCACTGTCTGTGGTCCTGTGTCTTCTTCCTGGTCCTTCCAAGGCGCCGACATGCACCTCTTCAATCTATTTAAAGGGCTAGCAGTGGGAGAGGCCCACGGCCCCACCGGAAGTCCTCTTCGGTCCACTTCCTAGTTCAGCCCTATAAAAGGGCTCAGTTTCTGTTCCTCAGGGCCTTCGGAATGGACTCCATGGTCATCCATGTTCTTCTGTGCCGGTCCAGGTCTTCCGTGGTCTTCACTTGTCTAGATAGCTCTTTGTTCCGTGTTCCTGGTCTCCTCGTCCTGATGTTCCTGGTCTTGTCCTCCGTCGGAGCTCCTTCATTGCCTGTTCCAAGTCCTGTTGTTCCAGATGTCCTGATGTTCTGTGGTTCCATTCCTGAGTCCTGATGTTCCAGATGTTCTGTGTTCCTGATGTCTTGGTCCTGATGTCTTTGTCTTCGCCTCTGCAACCAGTTCCCAGTTTCCTGCGTCCACCTTTCCTGGTGTGCCACCATAGTGGTCTGTGACTAGCCCAGGGGGGCTCTGTAGGGCACTTTGTGGTACAAGGCCTTCTTCTTGTCTGCAGCGCAAGTCTCCGGAAGACCCTTGTTTTTAATGTTCCGAGTTCCAAGTTCTGAGTCTTGAATCCTGAGTCTTGAATCTTGTCCTGGTCTTCGGAGTTCCTTGCCTGCTTCCGTTCATGCCCAAGACTCTGCCAGAACCTGCTCCGCTCCAGCATGGTCCACGACCAGCCACAGGAGGCTATGTAGGGTGTGCCCCAGTGCAGGCCTTTACTGAATCTTCATCATGTTCCAGTCTCAAGTTCCTCTACTTCGCCTGGAGTTTGCTTCACGCTCAGCGTGGTCCGCAACCAGCCATGGGAGGCTGTGTAGGGCATGCTGCAATGCAGTTCTCACCCAGTACTTTCGCCTGAGTCCTGAAACCTTGCCTGAGATCTTCGGAGTAACCTGAATCCTTGTCCGAGACTTCTGAGTAACCTGAATCCTTGTCTGAGTCCTTCCAAGTTCCAAGTCCTCGTCGTTTTCCTGCCCTTAGCCTCCATCTGGCCTCATGCACTCGTTGTTCCCAAGCAGCGGGTCCGAAAGGGCTTTCAAGTGGCTGGAGGACTACTCCTGAGACCAGCATTGCGTTGCTGGGTCTCCTTGCTGCGTGTAGGTCCAGCAGAGTGCTGATCCTGCTTGGTGCCTGTTCCGAGTTCCTTGCTTTAGTTCCAGTCCTACTTTGTTCCTGCTCCACCCATGCTTGCATGCGTTCACCTCCTCGGGGCTCCTCTAAGTTGCATGTGCCATGGTTCAGGGGCTCACGCTTTCCCATGAGCTAGCGGCTGCACCCGCATCACGACCTGTAGGTCGTGGTCGCAACACCCAAGCATCATTCTGGCTTTTGCTGTCACCTTAACCTCCTGTTTACTTCCTAAATCCACTCTTATTTCATGTTTAGAAGAATTTTACCTCCTATTCTTTACTTCTCCTTTCAATGGATAATCATTTGGCACCATACACACTTGTCCTATGATACATCTATTTCTTAACTCTGTTTCTTCATATTTTCTTTATCTATGTAGATGTATTTGGGATCCTGAAACTATTTTACCCTCCAGGGAAAAGCAAAGTGAAAATCCAAGGTTGGCCAGGGTATTCTAGATGTGGGCAGAATCTCTTCTCAAAACAATACCCTGGTCAAAAGTTTTTTCCAATACTTAAAAGCTCCCAATCTTCCTCTCTTGTCTCAGGGTGAAGACTCCAGTGGGGATCTTCAGATGAAAAATACTCTATTCTTACTTCTCCCATATGGATGGCAACAAAGCATCTCAAGAGAAACACTTCCAATTCTCCACTCATGAGGAAAATCTCCTTTCCTTTCCCACTTTTGGATAGGAAAGGTGGCAGGAAAAACTCTCCCAAACCAAAAGGCAAAACTTCACAAAAAAGTAAAAATGGGACTATCCTGTGGTGAGTCATCACTGTCCAGCCACTGGATGTGAGAGGGAGTAAGCCGGTCTTCCCTTCTCCTAACCTTCCCAAGGCAGAGACCTTTCCTCCCTGAGCCAGGTCTAGGGATTCAGAAGAAAACTCCAAGAATGAATTCCAAAAATTTCTTAACTCAGAACTTGAGACAACCCTACCAAAGAGATTGTGTGCTGGAAAGCTATTTGCTGCCTTCCTATTCTGTACACTATAACACTGAGGTCTAGCACAAGGAACAGGGAAACCAAAAGTAAAAAGAGCTCCTACTCCTGCAAACCCTAATTCAAAATGCCATACTGATCTCTGAACCTGCCTGCATTTCACAGGCTGGAGCCCACCAGTACAGCCATCACACAGGGAGAACTGTAGCAAAATGGTATGCTCCCTTCCTAAAAACTGCACCCAACTTTTCAACTAGAGCCATCTAGTAGAGATTCCAAGGAGTCAACACATTTATGCACAGATGGGGAATATGCATTGTTTTTATATTATTTTGTTGTTCATTGACTTGGGCAGATTTGTTTAGCTGGAAAGGTGGTATTTTAAGAAACAAATGAAATAAGATGACTATGAAGCTAACAAAACTCATTTGGACTGCCTGATCTAGTCCTTTAAGTATGGATTGCCTTCTTGTATAAGTAGATTCTAAGGTAGAAAAGCCCAATTTAATTATTAAAATTCACTTAACTAAAATCCTCCATCCCCCACTGCATTTTATATTATTTTTTTATCATATGCTTTATATATGTAAAAAATTAAAGGGAGACTGATATAATTTGGAAGAATAGTGACAGGTTTGGAAGCTGTGCTTCAATGCAAAAAAGTGTAAAATTATGCAGTTAGAGGATAACTTTCAAAACTGCTTGTGTCCGCTCATTTACGGGTGTATATGGGCGCTCGCAGAGTTGCTACTGTATTTTATAACCAGCATTGAAAGGTTATAAAATACAAATACATATGATCACAGAAATGCTTGCATATGTAAATCTACGAACTGCGCAAGTTTAAACTTATCCAGATAAATGTCGATTTATCTGGCTAAGTAGCAGCATGTAGCCAGATAAGTCCAAAAAGTACTACTTAGACAGACAAGTAGCATTTTTCAGACTTATTTGGATATGTAGGCTTTCTGCTAATTAGCTGGATAAATCAGAATAAAGCCAGATAAGTGCCACTACTTATCTGAATAAGTTCAAATTTGTCTAAGTAACAGGAAAAACACTCCTTAGCTAAATAAGTTAGAAATTATCTGGATAAGCATGCACAATTCATATACACGCGTATTTGTACTTCCAATTTTACAAGGGTGTGTAGATTTTTATCATGTTAATTTGACACCTTTATCCCCGTATGTCAGCTTATATACAGGTAAATCAAGGTATTTTATAATGTGCACAGCAATGAAATAACCAGTTTTACCATTTAGTCTACCAGTTCACCCAGTCCATCTGCAGATCATGAAGACCCTCCTGACTCTTCAGTCTGAAGTCCTCCCATTTCACCCAGACCCTTTACCCAGTCATTTTTTCACTTTAACGATGTTTATGATTACTTTTACCAGATATTGAGCAGAAGTAAATAAATGCAAGTAAAAGATGTACACACAGCATCTTGGCAAGTTTTAAAATAGCAATATATAGGTTGAATTTTAAAAGATCTGCTTGCATTAAAAAGCCCAGATACATGAGTATATGGGCTGAACATCAACAACTTATTTTAAAACTGGCAAATTACGACCATATATACACATGTACAAGCAACAGAACGTGCAAATAAAATGGAATTGGATTTGGGATTTGGGGGGGGGGTAGGGTGGGGCATTCCAGGGTGGGGCCAACATTTACGTGTCTAAATCCTGATTTTAAATCAGCGAATGCAGCGTGTGGCGAGCTGTTACCTGCACATATTTATTTCTGCTCTTTATCAGGTGTAAATTTGCAAAAAAAATCATTCTTGTCCAAACCTGGCTGGGTGAGGGTTCTTGGTAAACCGGAGGGAGTGCAAGCTGAAGAACCTAAAGGGTCTTGATGACCTAGAGATAGACTGGAAAAACTGGTGAACTAATAGGTCAAACTGGTAATTTCCTTCATGCATGCATGTTTTAAAAAGTGCTCATTTGCATGTGTAAAAGCTGACAAGTCCTAAGGAAAGATACACTAATAGCACTTAAAATTAGGAGCGCACATAAGCATACTAGGCTTCTTTTAAATAGTACGCATGCACTTGCATGGAAGATTAAAATTCCAGCGTTTATGTGCTGGAGCCCACATATGCTTATGTGAGCTCAAACATGCACGTAAACATTGGTCCCACCCTGGGACACCCCTGGCATGCCCCTTTCTTACAAGTGCAAAGTTACTCACAGTCTCTGATTGACACACATAAGTTGCAGTTTTGAAAACACCATGTATTCGCTTATGTGCTATTTTATCCCCGCAAATGCTAATTTTTATGTGTGCAATGTATGAAAATTCACCTGTTAGGGTATAGAAATCCTTTAGCCACTAATTAGTTAGGGGGATAAACTGAAAGCATTCAAGCAGGAAAAGAACCTAGGAATAATTATCTCTAAAGATCCAAAAGATGTCAGTCAGAATAACAAAGCAACATGGAAAGCCAACAATTTTGTTCAGCTGTATAAAGAGGGGTCTTATCAGTATGTAACCCTTTGTTATGGATTGACATTGTCTCCAAGGACACAAACACAATTTTATATCTCTGGGGCTGTTTTCACTAGTTCTTGCTCTCCTTCTGATTATCCCCAAGAGGTGGGTTCTTTCTGTGGGGGTGAAGGCAGACTTTTGTGGCCCAGGTTGTGTTGTGATCTTTTCCTAGCTGTGTGGGTGTCTCTATCACTTTAGGATGTTCAGTGAGGCTGGGCTGCAGGGACAAATAGGTGGAACACAGTACTGGGTGTTCAAAATAAAATTTACTGATTTTTGAAAGAGGTTAAATCAATATCCAAACAGGTAAAACGGTGTGAGTTATAGCTGCAGGTTAGTCTACTTCTGTGTAGATGTTCCTAAGCTAAGGCTCCTGGGGCGTTGAGCTTACCACTCCTGTACTGATTGCAAAAGTGTCTCTGATGACTAAGGAAAACCTACCAGCGAGGGGATCCCCTTCAGCATAGAAAACTCCTAACTGAGCCCAAGGTTTACTCTTCTTTCACCCAGCCTGCACCTGCTCCCTTTCTCCTTCTTCCTGATGAATATGACCTCTCAGCAGGAAAGGTGTGATATTATAATTCATAAGCGAGGTATCACTGCTCCAGCCCCAGGTGAGGAGGAATGGAAAAACCCTCCTCACCCAACAAAAAGTGGAAAAAACTGTCAAAAATCTTCTCTACTGTCACTGTAGCCCCTCTTTTCCTTAAACAGGTGCCCACAGGTGACCTCCAGATCTGGGGGATGGCCATCACCAAAAAGGCTCCAGATCCTCATCTCCAGTCAAACCTTTAAATAGATGAAAATTTCAACAAAATATTTCCTTTAACCAAGGGGCTGCCCCACTTGGCAGGCAGTGCCTTAACCAAGATTTACCAAATGAGGGGGATGGCCTCACTCTAAAAGAAAAATCCCAAAGAGCTCCTTATGCCTTAAGAGATAACTCAAAAGACCACATCTCACCTAATCCTAACCTCCACTTCTAGGAAGGGGTCCAACCATCTCAGTATTCCTCAGTGGGAGGTGCTGATAGGATGGCATCTCCCTCTCTGCTAATTCCTATGACCAGGATCAGTAGACATCTATTTGTTTCCACAGCTAGAAAACAGGTAATAAGGCCCTTAGATAGGTCACTAGCGTGATCCCCACCTCCAGTATCATGTTTTAGTTCTAGATTCCATGCGCCAGTGTTCAAAAGTTTTAAATGCTTAATTTTGCGAGCTGTTGCCCACTTAAAAACTTATTAGGTCTGAGTTCCTAAATTTAGAGTCTTTTTTAATTGGCATCTACATTTAGGTGCACAAAAATGGACAATTATGGTGCAGATATAGAGTAGGAGTAGGGGGAAAATAAGTGGGTGGTCTCCATCAAATGACTTATGAAGAGAGATTGAAGAACCTAAATATGTACACCCTGGAGGAGAGGAGGAGCAGGGGTGATATGATACAGACCTTCAGATACTTGAAAGGTTTTAATGATCCATGGTCATCAACAAACCTTTTCCATTGGAAACAATTTAGTAGAACTAGGGGTCATGATTTGAAACTCCAAGGAGGAAGACTTAGAACCAATGTCAGGAAATATTTCTTCACTGAGAGGGTGGTGGATGCCTGGAATGCCCTTCTGGAGGAAGTGGTGAAGGCTAAAACTGTGAAGGATTTCAAAGGGGTATGGGATAAACACTGTGGATACTAGGGATGTGAATCGTGTCCTCGATCGTCTTAACGATCGATTTTGGCTGGGAGGGGGAGGGAATCGTATTGTTGCCGTTTGGGGGGGTAAAATATCATGAAAAATCGTTAAAAATCGTTAAAAAACAAAAAATCGAAAAATCGAAAAACCGGCACATTAAAACCCCCTAAAACCCACCCCCGACCCTTTAAATTAAATCCCCCACCCTCCCGAACCCCCCCCCAAATAACTTAAATAACCTGCGGGTCCAGCGGCGGTCCGGAACGGCAGCGGTCCGGAACGGGCTCCTGCTCCTGAATCTTGTCGTCTTCAGCCGGCGCCATTTTCCAAAATGGCGCCGAAAAATGGCGGCGGCCATAGACGAAAAAGATTGGATGGCAGGAGGTCCTTCCGGACCCCCGCTGGACTTTTGGCAAGTCTCGTGGGGGTCAGGAGGCCCCCCACAAGCTGGCCAAAAGTTCCTGGAGGTCCAGCGGGGGTCAGGGAGCGATTTTCCCGCCGCGAATCGTTTTCGTACGGAAAATGGCGCCGGCAGGAGATCGACTGCAGGAGGTTGTTCAGCGAGGCGCCGGAACCCTCGCTGAACGACCTCCTGCAGTCGATCTCCTGCCGGCGCCATTTTCCGTACGAAAACGATTCGCGGCGGGAAATCGCTCCCTGACCCCCGCTGGACCTCCAGGAACTTTTGGCCAGCTTGTGGGGGGCCTCCTGACCCCCACGAGACTTGCCAAAAGTCCAGCGGGGGTCCGGAAGGACCTCCTGCCGTCCAATCTTTTTCGTCTATGGCCGCCGCCATTTTTCGGCGCCATTTTGGAAAATGGCGCCGGCTGAAGACGACAAGATTCAGGAGCAGGAGCCCGTTCCGGACCGCTGCCGTTCCGGACCGCCGCTGGACCCGCAGGTTATTTAAGTCATTTGGGGGGGGGTTCGGGAGGGTGGGGGATTTAATTTAAAGGGTCGGGGGTGGGTTTTAGGGGGTTTTAGTGTGCCGGCTCACGATTCTAACGATTTATAACGATAAATCGTTAGAATCTGTATTGTATTGTGTTCCATAACGGTTTAAGACGATATTAAAATTATCGGACGATAATTTTAATCGTCCTAAAACGATTCACATCCCTAGTGGATACCTAAAAAGCTAGAGGATGGGAATAAATAAAAAAGCTTAACCGGCACGGAGCAGCAGTTACTACCCTTGAGAGAAACATGGGGGTAACCTGCACAGAGCGGCAGTTACTACCCTTAAGAGAAACATGGGGGTGACCTGCACGGAGCGGTAGTTACTACCCTTAAGAGAAACATGGGGGTGACCTGCATGGAGCGGCAGTTACTACCCTTAAGAGAAACATGGGGGTGACCTGCACGGAGCGGCAATTACTACCCTTGAGAGAAACATGGGGGTAACCTGCACAGAGCGGCAGTTACTACCTTGGGAAGCTTGCTGGGCAGACTAGATGGACCATTTTGGTCTATTTCTGCTGTCATTACTAAGTATATAAGTGCTTAGAACTGAATTTCAGCACGAGGCATCCAATTTAGGTAAGAACTTAAATCTAGGAAAATTAATTGCAGGTTTACATTTAGGTATTTAAGTTTTTGATGTCTAAATATAAGGACATTTTCAGTTGAAAATGTACAAAGACCTACAAAAAAGAATTCTTCACCCCCTGAACCTTTAAAATCCAGAACAGGTCCTTCGGTGGGGCCGGGGTACCCATCTTTCTTGGACCTTACCCCAGACCTTCCTCCAGTCACATGGTTGGTGCCAACCCTTCCCACAACAAAACATCATGGCTTGATGAAGCCAGGCCTAAATTAGATGGTTAATACTCAAAATCAGTGCTAGATTCCTAACTTTCTTTCCCTATCCTAACCCTGCCTTAATCTGGAGCACCGAGAATTTGAACAGCTATGTTTAGCCTCCTAATGAAATTAGAAAGCTAAATTTTGATTTTGCCTGCTAAATTCCTTTACTGTTATTTTACTATAACTCATAAAAAATAGATACTGAAGGAAGATCAAAATCAATACAGTGAATAATAAAGCCAGTAAGAAACATTTTAATTAATCACAATGAATCCAGGTAAAATACTGCTGGACTAACAAAATGGACAGCTAAATTCCCCTAATGACAGATCAGAAACCCCTCCTCATTATTTCATCAGTACCCATAGAAATGACCTTTGAGGTTTCCGTCACTATGGACCAAGTGGCTATGCCCTTTATTAAATGCCTTTATCACAAATTGTAAAGTTACAAAGGAAGTCTGATTAATTTTCTTAAACTATCATCTATAATTAAAAAAAAAACCAAAACCTGAATGATTTATTTTGTAAATATCTTACAGATCTTTTTGGTATTGAAGAGGCCTCTTGAGAATGTGCTGTTGAGTAAGAAATATGGGAGACCTAGCTAAATTTTTCCCCATATCTATGGAGCTGGCTTAGTGATTTTAAACTTCTTCTGAAGTATCAGGTATGTGCCATGCTTTAGTGTTTTATTGTACTGAAGAGATCAGCAGCCAAATGATAATAAAGGCATTGTCCTTGTCCTCTAAGTGCTTAAGAGTTATATCTGAGCTTTAATAGTTACAATGGGGAACTGCAGCAGCAACGGCAAAATTCTGCGCTTCCATTGGCCTCAGGGTTACTGAGGCCAGAAGCCAAAGGAACACTTTTGATTACTTTTGACTTTAAATCCAACAGAGATGGGATTATTCACTTGGAACACTAATGTCACAGTGCTTAATACAAAGACAAGGAGCACTCATATTCCCTGATGTGGCTATGGTGACAAAAAAACTCGTAATAGGTGGTTTCTGTAAATGAGGCAGGAAGTAATGGCTATAGAAGGAAAACTACATTTACGGTGTCCTCATGTCATAATACAGTTAGAGGAGAAAAGTGACTTTATTATTGTTAATTGATCATAAGGGGTACAATGACAACATGGAGTTCAGATAATTTCAACCTTTGAACTATTCTTTGAATACAGCAAATATTCGTTCCGGAATACAAGATGACAAGAATCAAGAATGTGGACGAGGATGAGGAATGTCAGTCGGCATCAGAATCACAATCAAATAGCTGGAATTGTTTAACTGTATTATGTTTCCTTACACCCATATTCCTGCATGTTACTAGCAAAATGCTAAGTGACAATCCATAACATATGTAATTAAAAAGAAAGTCATATACCCTGCGAACAGCACCAAAACTGGTTAGTCAGAATAAGCACCCTTAGAAATCAAATTTTAATACCAACTAAAACTAGGTATTTACAAAAATAGAACAATAAAATATATTGAAAATGGAGCTTTGCACTATTGGATAAGTACTACATTTTTAAATGCATTACAAAACAATATCAAGTTAGCAATGGAGAATGATGATTAGAAATTGAACATCGCCAAGAAGATTTTTGCTAAGAGGCATTTCTGTTGTTCTAACATTTATAATGTAAGCCTAAGGGTAGGTAGATCTTGCTAAGTATCAAGATAAAGATGCCACAACTTGATACAACAAAGTTCTTTATTATCATTTTACCTTAAAAGAATATAAACAACCACAAATAGGGGTATCTCAGAAGTGCCATATAAGCAGTCCAGAAACCAGAATAAACTTAGCAGATGAAAGTTATT
Organism: Rhinatrema bivittatum; assembly: GCF_901001135.1. Classification (NCBI taxonomy): domain Eukaryota; kingdom Metazoa; phylum Chordata; class Amphibia; order Gymnophiona; family Rhinatrematidae; genus Rhinatrema; species Rhinatrema bivittatum. The sequence continues at coordinate 53,164,900 of NC_042615.1, forward strand.
GCCACATGCTGCATTAACACACTTCTCATTCAAATACACCAAGCATGATCAAAAGTACACATGGAAAATAGGAATTAGCTTTCAATCACCCGTCAACCGCAAAATAGCATTTTCCAAAGTGGTATGATGGTCAGTTTATATATGGAACACATGGATTTCAAAAACAATATGTGACTGAACAGAATAGATAAATTAGGAAAGGTTTAACCACAGATTTCAGGAACTATACAATGAAATTAGCAGAACAATTTTTTAATGTGCAAGTCAGTAAAATTTAAAAGTTGAATTTTCAAAGGCTTACTTGCATAAAAAAGGCCATATATGCATGCATCTGGTGCGAGCACACACAAAACATATTTTAGAAAAGTCACATATATGTGTATATGGACGTGCCAAGTACATATGCAAAAAGGGGCGTATCGTAAGGGTGTTGGGGCTGGTTAGCACAGGGCCAGATTTTATAAAACTATGCGCGCGCGTACTTTTGTTCGCACACCAGGCGCAAACAAAAGTACGCTGGATTTCAATAGATACGCGCGTAGCCGCGCGCATCTGTTAAAATCCAGAGTTGGCGCGCGCAAGGCTACCCAAAATCGGCAGCCTGTGCATGCCAAGCCGTGCAGCCTGCCTCCGTTCCCTCCGAGGCCGCTCCGAAATTGGAGCGGCCTCAGAGGGAACTTTCCTTCTACCCTCCGCACCTTCCCCTCCCTTCCTCTACCTAACCCACCCCCCCGGCCCTATCTAACCCCCCTACCTTTAATCCAAATGTTACGCCTGCCCGAGGCAGGTGTAACTTGTTCGCGCCGGGCCGGCTGCCGGCGCGCCATGTTCCGGTCCAGGGGCTGGTCCGGAGGCCACGGCCACGGGCCGGAACCATGCCCGCGGCCCCGCCCCCGGAACACCAACGATGATGCACCGGCCGCGACACGCCCTCGATGATGCGCCGGCCGTGACACGCCCCCCCCCCCCCAGGAAAGCCCCGGGACTTACGCGCGTCCCGGGGCTTTGCACACGCTGGCAGCCTATGCAAGATAGGCTCAGCGTGCGCAGGGGGTGTTTGGGGTAGGTTTTCGGGGTTTCGCGCGTAACCCTTTGAAAATCTACCCCAGAATGGGGTATTTTAAAATGATGTATGCACGAACATCATCCACTTACGTGAGTTAATTTACTACTACTCATTTATGCACACAAGTGCAAGCTTTCATTTTGATTTTGGACTTGGCATTTGACGTGTTAGGTTCTCTGGGGAGTGGACACAGGAAATGGTTAGGGAGAGGAAATGTACCTGGGACTAACTGGGACATACTGGCTGGTAACTGGAACTTACCAGTTTATATTGGGGGTTACTGTAACAAACTGTAGGAAAACTAGGATATATAGGGCATTAAAGAGGGGTGGGAGTATGTATTATTGGGACATACTGGGGGATGGAAGTCAGTGGTGGAGAATCCCTTTTCAATATGACTCTATTAGCCCTATGCATACTCAGGTCACAACAGCCAAAGGAGGACAGAACATAGGAGGAGGATTTACCCCTTACAGATTCCCTATCAATGATTCCCTCTCTAATGCTCTGAAAACCTGGGAATCAGCCCTGGCTGAAATAAAAAAGCTTCTCACAGAAAACTTCCTAGCAATAAATACATCCAAAACTGAACTCATCCTCATCACGCCACACAACAACGTCTCATCCAACACCTCCCATCTTTCAACTTCAGTCCTCCCCCCAACTACAGCAAGTCCACAGTCTGGGCGTCATAATCGACAACCATTTCTCATTAAAGAAATTCATCTCAGCCACAATAAAAAATGGTTTTTTCAAACTTCACACTCTAAAAAGAATTAAACCCCTACTACATCAACAAGATTTTCGGACAGTGTTGCAAGCTACTATACTACCAAAAATTGACTACTGTAACGCATTACTCTTAGGTCTCCCTAAAAACTCAATTCAACCATTACAGATGATACAGAATGCAGCAGCTCGTCTAATTACCAATACCCGCCACCATGAGCATATCACACCAGCGCTCATGTCCTTACATTGGCTTCCGGTAGCTTCCAGAATTAGCTTTAAAGTACTCTCCCTTATTCATAAGTCGGTCTATAACCATGAGATGCAATGGTTCTCGGAGCAGTTTGTATTCCGCACCTCTAAGAGACCAATAAGAAATATCCATCAAGCTAAATTTGCAGCTGCGCCAACTAAACATATCAAACACGTGATCACAAGAGACCGCGCTTTCTCCATAGCTGGAATCAATTTATGGAACAAGATGCCCACTGATCTGCGTAATGAACCCTGCCATAAGAAATTCAAACATGACCTCAAAACATGGCTTTTTGAACTAGCGTTCACTCTATGATATATGCCACTATAGTTGCCTCACCCCTCCAACTCTCAGCCCCATGTCCCTTCCCTTCTACCCTCCATCCCTCCCCATTATTCCTCCTCCCCCTTACGCCTGCACTATCCTTATCATGATATTTTAATCGTTTTATATAATAGAATTATCCTCTGTTCAATTTAGAGCTTGTATTACCTCACAGCACCGTTATTATATTATATCCTCGATTGTTATATTGTTGTTTCGTAAATGATTTTTAATTACTACAATTTCATTATTGTAGGTTAAACATTCTTCTAATGGATGGTCTGCGGTCGATACAGCCTGTATTCTGTTAATCCTGTTAATTGTAATTAATACTTATTAATACTGTTATTTGTAAAGCCTTGTTGCTAATTTATTGTTAATTGTAAACCGCGGTGATGTATATCTTTACGTACTGCGGTATATAAAAAAATCTCTAAATAAATAAATAAATAAATATAGGACTAGAACACAGTTTTTAGATATGTCAGAAGAGCAAGTCATGCATAGGTTCAGATTCAACAAGAAAACTATACTGTACCTATGCCAGCAGCTAGAGCGGGACTAGCAACTTAAAACCCAAAGGGATCATGCCTTGCTTGTACACATCAAGGTCATTACCGCTCTGGTACTTTTCACCTTGGCACTGTCCAGAAACATCTTGAGGTCATGTCTGGAATCAGTCAGTCTGCCACCTCTATGTGTATAGATCAATTCCTGGCTGCATTTCTCAGGAAAAACATAATATCCTTCCCTTGGAGAAGACAGCAACATCAACAAATAATGACTGATTTCTATCAAATTGCATGTTTCCCTTATACAAGCATCCCTATAAGGGCACCAGGGGGAGACGAGGACACCTATCACAACTGCAAGGGCTTCCACTCCTCCAATATGCAGGTGGTCTGTGATGCCAAGGGCATCATACTGGATGTCATGCCCAGATTTCCAGAATCCACTCATGATGCCTATATTCTTTCGCAGTCAGGAATTCATGACCACTTCCAGGAAGGCTGTATCACAGGGGGGCTGGTTTCTAGATAGGAATGCACTTATCAATAACACCATACATCTACTAACCTCTTCTTATTGTCTCTCTCAAAATTAGGTGGATTGAAGGCTTGGAGCTGTAAGGAATGATTTTGTCCTCTTAACTGCCCACTGGCCTATTCTATGGCATATCTAACTCTATTCTTCTCTGTCTTCTCCCCTACAGTTGACAGAGGATATCCAATCAAAACCTGGCTCATTATTCTGATGGCTAATCCACAGACCACTGTGGAGGCTCACTAAAACAGGGCCCACCAGCAGATTAGGGCAGTCATTGAGAAAAACTTTGGCTTACTCAAAACATGTTTCTGCTGTCTGGACAAATCTGGAGGATGCCTTTTCTATAACCCACAGTCTGAGAGATATTTCTAGTCTGCTGTATGCTAAATAACCTGGCCAAAAAAGATGCAAGATGCTTCCAGAGGGATGGGAAGAAAATCTGAATGAAAAGCAGAAGGAGGAGGAGGAAGGAGAAGAGCTGAGTCATGAGGAACTGCAAGAGATATTTCATATGAATCAAAGGCAAGCTATAGAGGAAAGGAACACTCTGATAAGATATTTTCATAAGAACATAAGAAAATGCCATACTGGGTCAGACCAAGGGTCCATCAAGCCCAGCATCCTGTTTCCAACAGTGGCCAATCCAGGCCATAAGAAACTGGCAAGTACCCAAAAACTAAATCTATTCCATGTTACCATTGCTAATGTCAGTGGCTATTCCTTAAGTGAACTTAATAGCAGGTAATGGACTTCTCCTCCAAGAACTTATCCAATCCTTTTTTAAACACAGCTATACTAACTGCACTAACCACATCCTCTGGCAACACATTCCAGAGTTTAATTGTGCATTGAGTAAAAAAGAACTTTCTCCGATTAGTTTTAAATGTGCCCCATGCTAACTTCATGGAGGGCCCCCTAGTATTTCTACTATTCGAAAGAGTAAATAACTGATTCACATCTACCCGTTCTAGACCTCTCATGATTTTAAACATCTCTATCATAACCCCCCTCAGCCGTCTCTTCTCCAAGTTGAAAAGTCCTAACCTCTTTAGTCTTTCCTCATAGGGGAGCTGTTCCATTCCCCTTATCATTTTGGTAGCCCTTCTCTGTACCTTCTCCATCGCAATTATATCTTTTTTGAGATGCGGCGACCAGAATTGTACACAGTATTCAAGGTGCAGTCTCACCATGGAGCGATACAGAGGCATTATGACATTTTCCGTATTTATTCACCATTCCCTTTCTAATAATTTCCCAACATTCTGTTTGCTTTTATGACTGCCGCAGCACACTGAACCGACGATTTCAATGTGTTATCCACTATGACGCCTAGATCTCTTTCTTGGTTTGTAGTCACCTACTATGGAACCTAACATCGTGTAACTACAGCATGGGTTATTTTTCCTATATGGCATCACCTGCACTTATCCACATTAAATTTCATCTGCCATTTGGATGCCCAGTTTTCCAGTCTCACAAGGTCTTCCTGCAATTTATCACAATCTGCTTGTGATTTAACTACTCTGAACAATTTTGTGTCATCTGAAAATTTGATTATCTCACTCGTCATATTTCTTTCCGACGAGTGAGATAATGAAATTTGCAGATGACACAAAATTGTTCAGAGTAGTTAAATCACAAGCAGATTGTGATAAATTGCAGGAAGATCTTGTGAGACTGGAAAATTGGGCAAAGGTGGATGTGCATTTATTTACATGCTGTCCTCTATGTCTTGACTAATATGTAACAAAGTTAATGCTTCCTTGGCTGCCCTCTTTATGAGGATGGGGGAAGCTTAGCTGCCTGTCTTAGCATCCTAAGACAGGCAGGGGTGAAAATGGGAAAGAGGGTGACCCACGTTGAGACAGGATTCAAGGACAAGTGTGGAGGGATCCTACTGTGGGACATAGCCCTGGTAGGGGCAGTCACTCAATTGGGTAACATTGAGCTGAGGGGGAAGATATGTGGCAAGTACCCTATAGAAACCCTCAGAATACCTTAATAGTGGGTCCCAGCAGTCTGGGCATTATGGGTGAAATGTGTCACCTCTGAGCAGGAATTAAAATCATCCATTGTACCTGAAGACTGGAGGATAGCAAATGTAACCCCCAATATTTAAAAAGGGCTCCAGGGGCGATCCGGGAAACTACAGACCGGTTAGCCTGACTTCAGTGCCAGGAAAAATAGTGGAAAGTGTTCTAAACATCAAAATCACAGAACATATAGAAAGACATGGTTTAATGGAACAAAGTCAGCATGGCTTTACCCAGGGCAAGTCTTGCCTCACAAATCTGCTTCACTTTTTTGAAGGAGTTAATAACATGTGGATAAAGGTGAACCGGTAGATATAGTATACTTGGATTTTCAGAAGGCATTTGACAAAGTTCCTCATGAGAGGCTTCTAGGAAAAGTAAAAAGTCATGGGATAGGTATGATGTCCTTTTGTGGATTGCAAACTGTCTAAAAGACAGGAACAGAGAGTAGGATTAAATGGGCAATTTTCTCAGTGGAAGGGAGTGGACAGTGGAGGGCCTCAGGGATCTGTATGGGACCCTTACTTTTCAATATATTTATAAATGATCTGGAAAGAAATATGACGAGTGAGATAATCAAAATTGGCAGATGACACAAAATTGTCAGAGTAGTTAAATCACAAGCAGATTGTGATAAATTGCAGGAAGAACTTGTGAGACTGGAAAATTGGGCATCCAAATGGCAGATGAAATTTAATGTGGATAAGTGCAAGGTGATGCATATAGGGAAAAATAACCCATGCTATAATTACACAATGTTGGGTTCCATATTAGGTGCTACAACCCAAGAAAGAGATCTAGGTGTCATAGTGGATAACACATTGAAATCGTCGGTACAGTGTGCTATGGCAGTCAAAAAAGCAAACAGAATGTTGGGAATTATTAGAAAGGGAATGGTGAATAAAACGGAAAATGTCATAATGCCTCTGTATCGCTCCATGGTGAGACCGCACCTTTTGAATACTGTGTACAATTCTGGTTGCCGCATCTCAAAAAAGATATAATTGCGATGGAGAAGGTACAGAGAAGGGCTTACCAAAATGATAAGGGAAATGGAACAGCTCCCCTATGAGGAAAGACTAAGAGGTTAGGACTTTTCAGCTTGGAGAAGAGAAGACTGAGGGGGGATATGATAGAGGTGTTTTAAAATCATGAGAGGTCTAGAAATGGGTAGATGGAATCGGTTATTTACTCTTTCGGATAGTAGAAAGACTAGGGGGCACTCCATGAAGTTAGCATGGGGCACATTTAAAACTAATCGGAGAAAAGTTCTTTTTTTACTCAACGCACAATTAAACTCTGGAATTTGTTGCCAGAGGATGTGGTTAGTGCAATTAGTATAGCTGTGTTAAAAAAGGATTGGATAAGGTTCTTGGAGGAGAAGTCCATTACCTGCTATTAAGTTCACTTAGAGAATAGCCACTGCCAATTAGCAATGGTAACATGGAATAAGACTTAGTTTTTGGGTAATTGCCAGGTTCTTATGGCCTGGATTGGCCACTGTTGGAAACAGGATGCTGGGCTTGATGGACCCTTGGTCTGACCCAGTATGGCATTTTCTTATGTTCTTATGTTCTTAAAGTGTAGGTTCAGAGGAGAGTAAGACAGACCCTGGGGAGAAGGAGAAGGCAGTTTCTTATAACATAACTGACTTACTGATATGGTTTTGGTGAAGTACTGCAAGGTAAGCAGTTTTGGAATTGTATTTATTGTATGAAGAATAAAATTGTGCAAGAGAAAACTGGAGTCTAGGCTGTAATCTGTCATCCAGCCATCCATAGATTGCTTCTGGTCTGTGACACATACCTGTTGACTACTGCCCTATTTGTAGGCCACACTGAGCCCTCCTAGTGACCCCCTTCCACATCCTTACTTGACCCTACACCATCCCCCCTATACCCCCTATAGCTGCCCTAGTGACCCCATCCACATCTTACCTGATCCCACACCCCTAGAGCTCCCTCTAGTGACCCCATCCACATCCTTACCTGACCCCATCCCCACTATCCACATTCTACTTACGAAGCTCCACAGTTAAATTATGTGCACACCAGGTGCCAGGCTTTCTTGTTGCACCACAGATTGCGGTACATCCAGGAAGCAGGTGCTGCTCATGCTCCACTACCATGGACACCAGATGGGTGATCCTGGCAATGAAGTTTGGTTGTCTTGTGGGTGCCGGGATTGCAGAAAATATACGCTTCTGAAGAAAAAGAAGCTGCACATTGTGGAAGCTTACATGTGGACGGTATGCAAACATTTGTGAGAAAACTACAAACCACATACAAATGTATGCAAAAGTGCATGCTTGGTGTTAATGTTAAAGTTTCATGCATGTTAGATTGTGCATGTGCATTTGCATACATGATATAAAATACATGCACATGAGTGCACAAGCCCATTTGCATATGCATATGGGCTTGCACGCATTTGTTTTAAAGTTATCCTCCCTATATGCATGCTAAAATGCCATTGAACACGTGATGCAATATATTTTTACATGTGCACAGAAAAACATTTCCCCAATAACATATCCATGCTATTAGCATGCATGTTATCCTGAAAATGCAATAACTAATGAGCATGAGACTGTCACCTGAGAAAACTAAACAGCATATACATGCTAAACTGAGCATGCCCAATTCTCTTTTTCTCCTCACTTCAGCTTCTAACTTGAAAACTGGATCACAATAAGACCAGAACATAGTGTTGCTTATCAATGTTGAGAGGAGAAATAGTAGAGCTAGTGGACCCCACAAGAGGTTAAAAGAGAACAGAGATATCCAGAAGAGGATAAACTAGAAGTAAGTGCATGTCTTTGCCCATGTGTCTTCAATGTCAGTATGGACCTTGAAAGAGCATGGGAGGGGGTGGATGCCAGGAAAAACTTAGTCACCTTGATTCAGAAGGGCACATCATGTGATCATTTTCTCCAAATCATAACAAAAATCCTGTAGTATAGGCCGCACAATGGCTGAATAACAGAGTCTACCAGAGCCACAGATCTGAAAGAAAAGAGATCTGCATTCAAACCAAACCAATTGGTGAGCACAAAGAAGACTTTTGGGGCTCAGATCATTCTTCAGCTCAAGCTTTGGAATGCATGCTCTTATCTTTGGCCGCACTATCAATGCCAAACTAGCAAAGGCCTTTGTCTTCGGTAAAGGTAATTGCTAAAATATACTGTATTTCATTGTCTAAATAAACATGGTCCATACTTAGTAGGCCATTCTGCAGCAAGTTACCTGATTAATGTTAACTGGGTAACTTTAGCCAGTATATTCAGTGGGAGAAGTTTTTGCAGAACATTGAATATATTTAGCTAAAGTTACCCAGATAAAGCTGTCTGGATAACTTTGCCACTCACCAGCTTACTGAATATATTAAAAAAAAAAAAAAAGCTGTTGAGCTACAGCCTATTACCCTCTCCCCCCAAAAGTACTGGGTTAAGAGGGGCTGATCCCATACAGTGCTGGGGAGGAGCCGGTTGTCATGGTACATGTGGGCACCAACGACATAGGAAAATGTGGGAGAGAGGTTCTGGAAGCCAAATTTAGGATTTTAGGTAGGAAGCTGAAATCCAGAACCTCCAGGGTGGCATTCTCTGAAATGCTTCCTGTTCCACGTGTAGGTCCCCAGAGGCAGGCAGAGCTCCAGAGTTTCAATGCGTGGATGAGACGATGGTGCAGGGAAGAGGGATTCAGTTTTGTAAGGAACTGGGGAAACTTTTGGGGAAAGGGGAGACTTTTCCGAAAGGATGGGCTCCACCTTAACCAGCGTGGAACCAAGCTGCTGGCACTTTCAAAAAGGAGATAGAGCAGCTTTTAAACTAGAACAAGTGGGAAAGCCGACAGTCACTCAGCAGTGCATGGTTCGGAGAAATGTATCCTTGAAGGATACTAATGAAACAGGAGGGTTAGGGCATCCCAACAGAGAGGTTCCATTAAATGCAAAGATAGTTCATATACCTATATGTAAAAAATCACCGAAGCTAATGATTTCCAAATTATCCCAAACAACTGAAAAGCAGGTTGTTAAAACAAGCAAAAAACACATCTTGAAATGTCTGTATGCCAATGCCAGAAGTCTAAGTAGTAAGATGGGAGAGATAGAGTGTATAGCAGCAAATGATAAGATTGACATAATTGGCATCGCAGAGACTTGGTGGAAGGAGGATAACCAATGGGACAGTGCTATATCAGGGTACAAATTATATCGCAATGATAGGGAGGATCAACTTGGTGGGGGTGTGGCACTTTATGTCCGGGAGGGTATAGAGTGCAACAGGATAAAGATCATACAAGAGACTAAATGCTCAGTAGAATCTATATGGGTAGAAATCCCATGTGTGTTGGGTAAGAGTATAGTGATAGGAGTATACTACCGTCCACCTGGACAAAATGGTCAGACAGATGGTGAAATGCTAAGAGAAATCAGGGAAGCAAACCAATTTGGCAGTGCAATAATAATGGGAGATTTCAATTACCAAACACCACATGGGCTGGAACTGCACTTTCAATCCAAAGTCCAGTCAAACAACAAGCGCAGAAAAGCTCATTGGATCCAAATATATTTATTTGAGAAAAGTATAAATGGCAACTCCACTGTCAATTTTTACGTATGGTTCCAATTGCAGGTAGGGGTCCCCCGACATGGACCCCGTGTTTCGCCCACTGGCTTCGTCGGGAGGGACAACACCGTATAATCACACAATCTACAAATAAAATTTCAACATTTAACATGGATCCTAAACTGTCATAGGTACAAAACGGCATACCCTTCAATGGTCTTATACATGTAACATACCTTCAGAAATTTCAGCAACCGGGTAACAGGGAGTGCAAATACAATATCAGGGCCAACGAGACGAATACAACTACCGTAAAGGATACGTTTATCAATGAATGGCTACAAATCGACCTCCGAGGAAAGGTAACTTTTGCAGCAGTCCTCCTCGGACGACTCAGCTGGCAAAGAATCAACCTGAATGTGGTTCAAAGGGACCGTGTTGTGGGCCCTTCATCAGATATATCAGTTCCTTGTTTATCAGATTATTCATCAGCTCCCTCTTTTTTAGAGAGAACTCATTCTCATCAAACCTCTCGCAATCCGCGGGGTTGCGGCCGCGGCGCTTCTACTCAACAGGCCCAGCAAAGAGTCACACGAGCAAGTCGCCGCCAACAAGATCCCTGGCAACTGTGACACAGCCCGAAGACACGACTTTTAATTTATCATCTAGAGCTTTATCTAAATCGGAGTTGGACCTGTTGGCGAAAGGCCTTTCATTTGTACCAACTGCAAAATTTGATGACTTTAATGCCCAGGTTCACCTGTATCGTTTTTTTCGGACATTAAAACTGAAATCTTATTTTCAGACAATCCACAAGTACCCCGTGACCAATCTCTGGTATATCCCAAAATCCAGATGGATACCTCATGTGGCTCCTGACCCTTTACTACTACTCGCCTTGAGAAGTTAGTACGATCCGATGTGAAAAATCTCAATTCATTCAAAGGATTATGTTTTTATCAATTTGTCCAGGAATGAATGGCAAGCATCAGATCATTGGCAGATGACCCTACTATCGTGATAAAACCAGCTGATAAGGGGTGGGGGGAATTGTGATTTTAAAATAAAATTGATTACGATTCTGAGATTATACGTCAGCTTAGTGATAGAGATTTTTATTGTCCTTTAGCAACTGACCCTACATTATCGATTCAGGCTGAAATAAAATCTTTAGTACAGTATGCTTTAGATTGTAAATACATTACCACTCGGGAAGCTCAATTTCTTATATGTGAATTTCCTATTACACCTGTCTTTTACATCCTTCCAAAGGTGCATAAGTCACTTGTTAAACCACCTGGGCGTCCCATTGTGTCAGGGATTGGCTCTCTTTTAGAACCATTATCAAAATTTATTGACTGTTTTTTGAGACCATTTGTTCCAAAAATAAAATCCTATGTGAGAGACTCTTCACATTTAATTACGCTCCTGGAACAGCTGCCAGTGCCGAGTGATCCTGTGCTTCTAGTTACTTTGGATATAGTCTCGCTATATTCAAATATTCCCCAGGAGGAGGGTCTGAATGTTATCCAACGCACATTAGAACTTAGATCTGACCCCATTCGTACCCCTACTGATTTCTTGTTAAAATTGGCACGTTTAGCCCTTACAAAAAAATGTTTCACTTTTGATTCACAATATTATCAGCAGGTTAAGGGCACGGCAATGGGTGCAACTATGGCCCCTAGCCTTGCCTGTTTATATGTTGCTATGTTCGAAGATACCTTTATTTATCCGTCAGCATGGTCACAATTTTTTCCAGTTTGGCTAAGGTATATTGACGATATTTTTTTAGTTTGGGCTGGAACAGATATACAATTTTTTGTTTTCTTAGATTGGCTAAATAGTTGTGACAAGAATCTTCAATTTAATTTTGACATTCAAAGTTGTAGTATCCCGTTTTTGGACATTTTGGTTTCCGTTTCTAATAACCATTTTACCACCACTATTTTTCGTAAACATACTGACAAAAATACCCTCTTACAGTATAAATGTTGCCATCCACGTTTCTTAAAACAAAATATTCCTACAGGACAATTCCTAAGGTTACGCTGGCTCTGTTCTTCTAAAGAAGAATATATGATTCAAGCTAAGCAGATGATAACATGGTTTTCCCAGCGTGGGTACCCGTACATGATTTTGAAACGGGCTTACACAGCGTGCTCTTTAGGTTAACAGAGACTTTTTGTTTTTACCACGCAATGTTTCTGAGGATGGATCAATTAATTGCATTTTAACCATTTTCAGTACAAAGTAAAGACTATTTCAAATCTTATACGGAAGCATTGGCTAGCATTATCTCTGGACCGTTTGCTTTAATTCTAACCCTCCGGTTCACATACTGAAGGGGAAAAAATCTAAAGGATATGTTGGTTCATGCAGTATCAAGTCCAACAAGTGGTTTTGACATTGGTGGCCACAAACCATGTGGTCACTGTACAGTATGTCCTTTAACATCAACCATGTCTGAATTTATTCATCCCAGTACTTCTAGGATTTTTACGCTTCGAGGTTCATCAGATTGCACCACCACAGGGGTGGTATATGTAATTTATTGTCCGTGCAAAAAATTATATGTGGGCAAAACAAAACGGATGATAAAGACTCGTATAATAGAACACAGATCAAACATAAAAAATCATAGGGAGAATGAACCGCTGGTTGAACATTGGATTCAACAGCAGCATCAGATACTGGACTTAAAATTATTTGTTTTGGATGTGGTTCGTCCCCCTGTGCGGGGCGGTAATTATTCTGAATTACTTATCCAGAGGGAACAGAAGTGGATCTATCTCCTTGACACAGTGACCCCTGGTGGCCTTAATAGTGATTTAGAGTGGAGTTTCTTCACGTAAGTAACTTACCTGCTATGATCTGATTGGCTCCTTTCATTCTCGGATTCCTATTGGTCGATAACATTTCGCGCCAGAATGGGGCTCGGCGTTTAAATGCCGGCCCTGTGATATTGTATTTGCACTCCCTGTTACTTGGTTGCTGAAATTTCTGAAGGTACATGTATAAGACCATTGAAGTGTATGCCGTTTTGTACCTATGACAGTTTAGGATCCATGTTAAAAGTTGAAATTTTATTTGTAAATTGTGTGATTATACGGTGTTGTCCCTCCCGACGAAGCCAGTGGGCGAAACACGGGGTCCGTGTCGGGGCACCCCTACCTGCAATTGGAAACATACGTAAAAATTGACAGTGGAGTTGCCATTTATACTTTTCTCAAATAAATATATTTGGATCCAATGAGATTTCAATTACCCCAATATTGACTGGGTAAATGTAACATCAGGACTTGCTAGAGACATAAAGTTCCTGGATGTAATAAATGATTGCTTCATGGAGCAATTGGTTCAGGAACCAACAAGAGAGGGAGCTATTTTAGATTTAATTCTTAGTGGAACGCAAGATTTGGTGAGAGAAGTAGCAGTGGTGGGGCCACTTAGCAACAGTGATCATAACATGATCAAATTTAAACTAATAACTGGAAGGGGGACAATAAGTACATCTGCAGCTCTAACACTAAATTTTAAAAAGGGAAACTTTGATAAAATGAGAAAAATAGTTAAAAAAAAACTGAAAGGTGCAGCTGCAAAGGTTAAAAGTGTTCAACAGGCATGGACATTGTTTAAAAATACAATCCTAAAGGTGCAGTCCATATGTATTCCGCACATTAAGAAAGGTGGAAGGAAGGAAAAACGATTACCGTCATGGTTAAAAGGTGAGGTGAAAGAGGCTATTTTAGCCAAAAAAAATCCTTCAAAAACTGGAAGAAGGATCCATCTGAAGAAAATAGGATAAAACATAAGCATTGTCAAGCTAAGTGTAAAACATTGATAAGACAGGCGAAGAGAGAATTTGAAATGAAATTGGCCATAGAGGCAAAAGCTCATAATAAAAACTTTTTTTAAATATATCCAAAGCAAGAAACCTGTGAGGGAGTCGGTTGGACCATTAGATGACAGAGGGGTTAAAGGGGCTCTTAGGGAAGATAAGGCCATTGCAGAAAGACTAAATGAATTCTTTGCCTCCCCGTTTACAAATGAGGATGTTGGGGAGATACCAGTTCCGGAGATGGTTTTCAGGGGTGATGACTCAGACGAACTGAACTAAATCACTGAGAACCTGGAAGATGTAGTAGGCCAGATTGACAAACTAAAGAGTAGCAAATCACCTGGACCGGATTCTGAAGGAACAAAAAAATGAAATTTATGATCTATTAGTTAAAATTTGTAACCTATCATTAAAATCATCCATTGTACCTGAAGACTGGAGGGTGGCCAATGTAACCCCAATATTTAAAAAAGGCTCCAGGGGCGATCCAGGTAACTATAGACCAGTGAGCCTGACTTCAGTGCCGGGAAAAATAGTGGAAACTATTCTCAAGAACAAAATTGTAAAGCATATAGAAAGACATGATTTAATGGAACATAGTCAACATGGATTTACCAAGGGAAGTCTTGCCTAACAAATCTGCTTCATTTTTTTGAAGGGGTTAATAAACATGTGGATAAAGGTGAACCGGTAGATGTAGTGTATTTGGATTTTCTGAAGGCGTTTCACAAAGTCCCTCATGAGAGGCTTCTACATAAACTAAAAAGTCATGGGATAGGAGACGATGTCCTTTTGTGGATTACAAGCTGGTTAAAAGACAGGAAACAGAGAGTAGGATTAAATGGTCAATTTTCTCAGTGGAAAAGGGTAAACAGTGGAGTGCCTCAGGGAATCTGTACTTGGACCGGTACTTTTCAATATATCTACCTTATAAATGGCCTGTGACCGACGGCCCGCAAATGCGCAGTAGAGACCAGCTCTACCGCGCATGTGCGGGCGAGCACGTCGCTCTGAGGCAGCTTCAGAAAGAAAAAAAAATGGCGGCGTCCGTGGCAGCAGCGGGCGGCGGCGGCGGTACCCCGGCAGCGGGCGGCGACGGCGGTAGCGAGCGGCGGCGGTAGCGACGGCGGTAGCGGGCGGTAGCGAGGGAGGGGAGAAGAGAGAGAGAGGGAGGGACGGACTGAGTGGGAGGGAGGGACGGAGAGAGAGAGTGGGAGGGAGTGACTGAGGGAGAGGGAGGGACTGAGTGGGAGGGAGGGATTGAGTGAGGGGGAGGGACTGAGTGAGAGGGAGGGAGTGGGACTGAGTTGAGAGGGAGAGGGGGGACTGAGTGAGGGGAGTGGGACTGGGAGAGAGAGGGGAGGGAGTGGGACTGAGGGAGAGTAGTGGGACTGAGTGATGGAGGGGAGGGGGAGGGAGTTGACTGAGTGGGAGGGGAGGGATTGAGTGAGGGGGAGGGACTGAGGGAGGGAGTGGGACTGAGGGAGAGGAGGGAGGGAGTGGGACTGGAGGGAGAGGAGGGAGGGAGTGGGGACTGAGTGAGAGTGAGTGGGACTGAGTGAGTGAGAGGGAGGGAGAGAGGGGGGGAGGGGAGTGAGTGAACTGAGTGGGAGGGAGGGACTGAGTGATAGGAGAGGGAGGGTGGGGAGGAGTGGGTGAGGGAGGGGGTGGTGAAGAGTGAGGGGAGAGAGAAAGAGGGGGAGGTGAGAGACAGAGGGATGTAGCCCGTTTTAACGGGCTTAACGGCTTGTATATATATAAATGATCTGGAAAGGAATACGACGAGTGAGGTTATCAAATTTGCAGATGATACAAAATTATTTAGAGTATTTAAATCACAAGCAGACTGTGATACATTGCAGGAGGACCTTGCAAGACTTGAAGATTGGGCATCCAAATGGCAGATGAAATTTAATGTGGACAAGTGCAAGGTGTTGCAAATAGGGAAAAATAACCCTTGCTGTAGTTACATGATGTTAGGTTCCATATTAGGAGCTACCACCCAGGAAAAAGATCTAGGCATCATAGTGGATAATACTTTAAAATCGTCAGCTCAGTGTGCTGCAGCAGTCAAAAAAGCAAATAGAATGTTAGGAATTATTAGGAAGGGAATGGTTAATAGAACGGAAAATGTCATAATGCCTCTATATCGCTCCATGGTGAGACCACACCTTGAATACTGTGTACAATTCTGGTCGCCGCATCTCAAAAAAGATATAGTTGCGATGGAGAAGGTACAGAGAAGGGCAACCAAAATGATAAAGGGGATGGAACAGCTTCCCTATGAGGATAGGCTGAAGAGATTAGGGCTGTTCAGCTTGGAGAAGAGACGGCTGAGGGGGTATATGATAGAGGTCTTTAAGATCATGAGAGGTCTTGAACGAGTAGATGTGACTCGGTTATTTTCACTTTCGAATAATAGAAGGACTAGGGGGCATTCCATGAAGTTAGCAAGTAGCACATTTAAGACTAATCGGAGAAAATTATTTTTCACTCTATGCACAATAAAGCTCTGGAATTGTGCCAGAGGATGTGGTTAGTGCAGTTAGTGTAGCTGGTTTCAAAAAAGGTTTGGATAAGTTCTTGGAGGTGAAGTCCATTAATGGCTATTAATCAATTTTACTTAGGTAATAGCCACTGCTATTAATTACATCAGTAGCATGGGATCTTCTTAGTGTTTGGGTAATTGCCAGGTTCTTGTGGCCTGGTTTTGGCCTCTGTTGGAAACAGGATGCTGGGCTTGATGGACCCTTGGTCTGACCCAGCATGGCAATTTCTTATGTTCTTATGTTCTTATACCTTGCTACTCAGATCTGAATGGGAATTGGCCCTTTAGCTGTCAGTGAAGAGCCAATCAGTGAAGGAAAGCACTGAAAAAATGTATTCATAAATGCATTAATCAAGTGGGAAGAGATAAGGTACTCTACTCCTATAGCCCTGCATTTGGAAACTTTTAAGGGTTCTGAATTGGGGGGTGGGGATTTACACAAATGTAAACCACCTTTGGGATAGGGTTTCCCTTCTGCTATGGTGACTGATGATAATTATAGATGTTAATTTAGGGTGTGCTTTGGAGATTTCAGTTGTTGTCTTAAGGTATTTGCATGTTTGCCCTCTCCTCTATCAGATTTACAGTTGGTTATAGTAACTCACCTGATGAATGGGTTTCCAGATAGAAAGATGAAGCATATGGAAATAATTTAGATATACCAAAGTACTTTAGATATAAAGTTGATATTAGAAATCTGATTTATTTTTTGTTCTGTTCTGTTCTTTTTTTTTTAAATTATGAATTTTTCATATGTATTTCAAGAAAATACACTTGAATTATAAACAAAGAGACAATTGAAAATACATACTTCCAAAGAACAAAATTAGAAATGATTTAACAAATGTCTCTTATAATCCAAGCCCACTTAAAGAGAGATCCAATCACAAACCTCAGGAAATTCAAAGAATAAAGACTGGCATTAAGGGATCAATGCTAGAATCTTGTGCTCATTCTAGGCAATTGGAGAAGAAATAGAAGCAGATGGTACTTTATCAGATAGAAAAAAATGTAAGTTGTGAGGGTGAGAAAAAATATAAAAAACATTTTGATTTTTAACACCACATGTGTGCACGGAAATTTCAATAGGAAAAAAACTCCTATTTCCAGAACCCTAGGTCTCAATATTAAAAACTGTTTTCTTTTCTTCTGGGTTTGCCTGGCCAAATATGGGTATATACAAACTTTGAGATCCAAAAACGTGTCTAGACGATGACGAAAAAACATTTTCAATATCCATTCACGATCAGATTCCAATAAAAGGAAACAATAAAAGTTGCTGGTGAAACCAAATCCTTCTGGGTAGGCTCCAAGATATCAGTAAGATCAATCTGAGTTGTATCAGTGGGAGAAAGCACTTGAAACCCCTTCTGATATAGAAGAGCCTTTTTAAACGGTAGAACATAATATACTCTTGAAACCAAAGGCAAAGTTTGCTCAGGAATTTTTTAAGAACTTCAATTAAATATTTCTTCACATATCTTTCAGAGTAACTGTGGGATCTTTTGGGAAATTTATAATATGTAGATTCTTCCCAGAAACTTGATTTTTCCAACTGTTCCTGTCTATTCAAGAGAACTGTATCATCGGGACACACTACAGAGATAAAGTTCCTGGATGGATAAAATGATAGCTTTATGGAGCAATTGGTTCAGGAACCGACAAGAGAGGGAGAAATTTTAGACCTAATTCTCAGTGGAGCACAGGATTTGGTGAGAGAGGTAACGGTGGTGGGGCCGCTTGGCAATAGTGATCATAATATGATCAAATTTGAATTAATGACTGGAAGGGGGACAGTAAGCAAATCCACGGCTCTCGTGCTAAACTTTCAAAAGGGAAACTTTGATAAAATGAGAAAAATAGTTAGAAAAAAACTGAAAGGAGCAGCTACAAAAGTAAAAAGTATGCAAGAGGCGTGGTCATTGTTAAAAAATACCATCCTAGAAGCACAATCCAGATGTATTCCACACATTAAGACATTTGGAAAGCAGGCAAAACGATCACCGGCATGGTTAAAAGGGGAGGTGAAAGAAGCTATTTTAGCCAAAAGATCTTCATTCAAAAATTGGAAGAAGGATCCATCAGAAGAAAATAGGATAATGCATAAACGTTGACAAGTTAAATATAAGACATTGATAAGACAGGCTAAGAGAGAATTTGAAAAGAAGTTGGCCATAGAGGCAAAAACTCACAGTAAAAACATTTTTTAAATATATCCGAAGCAGAAAGTCTGTGAGGGAGTCAGTTGGACCGTTAGATGATCAAGGGGTTAAAAGGGCACTTAGAGAAGATAAGGACATCGTGGAAAGATTAAATGATTTCTTTTCTTCAGTGTTTACTGAAGAGGATGTTGGGGAGGTACCAGTACTGGAGAAAGTTCTCATGGGTAATGACAAATGGACTGAACCAAATCTCAGTGAACCTAGAAGATGTGGTAGACCTGATTGATAAACTGAAGAGTATTAAATCACCTGGACCGGATGGTATACACCCCAGAGTTCTGAAGGAACTAAAAAATGAAATTTCAGACCTATTAGTAAAAATTTGTAACCTATCATTAAAATCATCCATTGTACCTGAAGACTGGAGGATAGCTAATGTAACCCCCATATTTAAAAAGGGCTCCAGGGGAGATCCGAGAAATTACAAACAGGTTAGCCTGACTTCAGTGCCAGGAAAAATAATGGAAAGTGTTCTAAACATCAAAATCACAGAACATATAGAAAGAAATGGTTTAATGGAACAAAGTAAGCATGGCTTTGCCCAAGGCAAGTCTTACCTCACAAATTTGCTTCACTTTTTTGAAGGAGTTAATAAACATGTGGATAAAGGTGAACCGGTAGATGTAGTGTACTTGGATTTTCAGAAGGCATTTGACAAAGTTCCTCATGAGAGGCTTCTAGGAAAAGTAAAAAGTCATGGGATAGGTGGCGATGTCCTTTCGTGGATTACAAACTGGCTAAAAGACAGGAAACAGAGAGTAGGATTAAATGGACAATTTTCTCAGTGGAAGGGAGTGGGCAGTGGAGTGCCTCAGGGATCTGTACTGGGACCCTTACTTTTCAATATATTTATAAATGATCTGGAAAGAAATACGACGAGTGAGGTAATCAAATTTGCAGATGCTACAAAATTGTTCAGAATAGTTAAATCACAAGCAGATTGTGATAAATTGCAGGAAGACCTTGTGAGGTTGGAAAATTGGGCATCTAAATGGCAGATGAAAGGTGATGCATATAGGGAAAAATAACCCATGCTATAGTTACACAATGATAGGTTCCATATTAGGTGCTACTACCCAAGAAAGAGATCTAGGAGTCATAGTGGATAACACATTGAAATCGTCTGTTCAGTGTGCTGCGGCAGTCAAAAAAGCAAACAGAATGGGAATTATTAGAAAGGGAATGGTGAATAAAACGGAAAATGTCATAATGCCTCTGTATCGCTTCATGGTGAGACCGCATCTTGAATAATGTGTACAATTCTGGTCGCCGCATCTCAAAAAAGATATAATTGCGATGGAGAAGGTACAGAGAAGGTCTACCAAAATGATAAAGGGAATGGAACAGCTCCCCTATGAGGAAAGACTAAAGAGGTTAGGACTTTTCAGCTTGGAGAAGAGACGGCTGAGGGGGGAATATGTTAGAGGTGTTTAAAATCATGAGAGGTCTAGAACGGGTAGATGTGAATCGGTTTTTTACTCTTTCAGATAATAGAAAGACTAGGGGGCACTCCTGAAGTTAGCATGTGGCACATTTAAAACTAATCAGAGAAAGTTCTTTTTCACTCAATGCACAATTAAACTCTGGAATTTGTTGCCAGAGGATGTGGTTAGTGCAGTTAGTATAGCTGTTTTTAAAAAAGGATTGGATAAGTTCTTGGACAAGAAGTCCATTACCTGCTATTAATTAAGTTGACTTATATAATAACCACCGCTACTATTAGCAATGGTAGCATTGAATAGACTTAGTTTTTGGCTACTTGCCAGATTCTTGTGGCCTGGATTGGCCACTGTTGGAAACAGGATGCTGGGCTTGATGGACCCTTGGTCTGACCCAGTATGGCATATTCTTATGTTCCTATGTTCTTATCTGATTTTCCTTTATTATAGATTGCTGAACAGCAGAATTATTGCCAATTTCCATTTTTAAATTTAAACAAGAAATTTTGTTAACAGAGACTCCATCCTCCACATTTTAAAGCACTTGTCCATCAGGCCCATAGAGATTAATACAGGATTAATTGGTTTAACTATATTATTGTTCAGCGTTTGTATCACCTCCGCTCCCATATAGTTTCCATTCTAATAGAAATAGGTCTTACCAATTCAGTCATCAAAACTCCAGGAATTGCAGAAATGTCTTCTTCCAACTGCCAAGAAGCAGCACTACTAGCAGTGTCCATGGGATTCCAGAAGGATTTAGAAAGCACCGGGACTTTCCCAGCTGCTTTTCCGACTCCCAAACATGGCCGGCCATCCTATTCAAAATCCAAAGATGTCGTTCCAGGTGATACTTAGGAGGATCTAGCCTCATAAGGATCAACCGGGGCCATCTGTTGCACTGGGGACAATGTTGTCTGAAGCTCAGTTGGTTCGACTTCCGCGCGGCAATCCTCTAGCGAGCCAGCTCCTGGGTTTAAGGATCCCTGCTGCACATGGGCATCCACCAGACCCAGAACTTGAGGAATCGTTTGAAGAGGCAAAGTCTCATGTTCCCTGGCCCGACGCTTCCTGCCAGAGTGAGGCATAGTGAAGAAATCTGCTGCCCGATAGAAAACTTCTCATGCGAGTCTCACTCAGTCAGCCATCTTGGATTCCCCTCCCTGTTCTGTTCCTCTGTTAAGGATGTTATTGGTAAATGTGGTACAATACATAATTTTACATGAACAAGTACTTAATCTGATAAACAATATATTTTATTTAATTTTATCTTCTAAATTTTAAGTGCAAAGGAGATCCAGGTAAATATGAGCTCAGTATTTAAAAATAATCCAGCTAACTTACACAGGATAGTCAGTAGCATGGCTAAAACGCTGAATATACCAGGATAAAAGCTTAGTTAGCCTGCTATTCAGCAGGTCTAACTTATCCTGCTAACATAACTGACTAAGGCCTAGATTCATCAAACTATCGCATGTGATAGGAAGAGGGGCGTGTTTTATGGTAATAGCTTATTTATCGCAAAGTGTGCTATCTTAGCACTTCGCATAGGTATTACCACAGTGTGATACCTTTTTGCTGTAAGTGCCACAATTGCTGTAATTCCTACCTATAATGAGAGAGAGAGAGAGAGAGAGAGAACCTAGCTATAAGGCCCTTCTAGTAGTTAGGTATTTATACCTCTATAGGAGGTCCACCTAGTTACTCGAGGTGTGGTTTAGGTATTAGTGTAAGGGTTAGGGGCCACTTTGACATTCAGAGTGAGAGGTACAAACAGAACAGTGCACTCTTGTGATGATTTGATGTCCTTCAGAGTGAGGAAACTCACCCAAAGATGAGATTTGTACAATGTTCTCTCAACCTAAGTTTGAATATCGTTATATATCTGGCTATATTAGCCAGATAAGTAGTTCCTCCCCGTGGCACCCATATCCTACCCACTACTTAGCCGTAAAAGTACTTATCCAGATAAGTTACGGCCACTAAATGCGGCCAGATATTCAGCCACTACCACTAAGCGGCACTGAAAATAGACTATTTATTATACTAACTATAATGTACTAATTTTTCCTTTTCTTTCTTTAGAGGTTCCTGCATTATAACACAATCTTTCTGTCAGTTAAGTATCACATTAACACTATCATTTTTCTAATAATTTCCTAAAAATAGAATATGGTGGTTTTCAAAAATTCTTCTTGTTTCTTTCTTTAGAACTCTATTTTTCTTGTAGCAAGAAGAACAAATCATCAGGTAAGTTTAATAGATTGCCTTCCCTTTTTACCTCATTGTGTTATTTCCCAATTCTATAAAACAACTCAGCTACTAAAAGTAATTTACTGTTCATGCTGCAGCACTTTCTTCTCTCTCTGTAGATTATTTTCTTCTCTAGTACCTACTGCATTATCTTTAAGAAATCAAGAACAAAAACTGTCTACTCTCTCAGGTCTTCATCATCCACAACACTTAGTCAATGTAAGTCTCATGTACAGGAGACCTGATGTGTCTTGTGAAACTAGCTAGATTAAAGAAAATAAAACAAACATGTTTCTCTAACTTTATTCCCTTTATTATCTTTTCTAACCCTTCTTAATTTAACCTCCAACAGAATCTCTCTTTCTTTTGTCCAAATTCACTTTATTAGGACTTTATAAGGAATTTTTTTTGTTTTTGTATTTTAAGTGTGATTAAACTGTTTTGGCACAGATTGTCAGTTTCTAATGCCTGAGGCAGTGTCAGTTTCTAAATATTCTGTTCCCTCAGCGAAGTTTTAAAACCTGCTTCTGGGCAATAAAAAACACCTTTTCTAACTTCAAGGAATCTTAAATACTTTAGAATCTTTCACATTTCTCTCATAAACATTGACTTTTCTACTCATAGTTCCCCTAAGGAGCAAAATATGGTTCCCTTTCTCTGCTTGTTTTGTTCTTACCATTAACTGTTTTTCCTCTCTTCAAAATCTGTTCTCCCCTTGAATCTGTATGGTTTACTCTAAAGATTTTAAGAAGATAGGAACTTAAATGCCATACTGGGTCAGACCAAGGGGTCCATCAAGGCCAGCATCCTGTCTGACAGTGGTTAATCAAAGTCACAAGTAACCAGCAGGATTCCAAAGAATATATCCAACCCTTTTGTTTCACAATCTGGTATAAGCAGTGCTTTTCCTAAATCTACATGGCTGTTAATAGTTCATGGACTTTTTCTCAAGGAACTTGTCTAAACTCTTTTCTACACCCAGCTATGCTAATTGCTTTAATGACCTCTTCTGGCAATAAATTCCATAGTTTATTTGTGTGCTGAGTGAACAAATACTCTCTCTGAATTTGTTTTAAATGTGCTACCTAGTAGATTCATGAAATGATCCTTAATGCTATTATATTTAAAATGGTATATAACCATTGCCTGTGTACCCTTTTCACCCGACTCATGGTTTTAAGCATTTATTTATTTAAAGTTTTTTTATATACCATGCCAAGGGACAGAAATCTGACCGTCTAGGCGGTGTACATAGTATAAAACATACATAATTTCATGACAATACGACAAAAATAAAAGCAAATAAAAATACATTCAAAATAAAATTTTGAACCAGTTTAGTATAAGCTTAATCTTGAAGAACATTAAACTGTGTTGTAAGCACATGTGAAGAGGTATGTTTTCAGAGCTTTCTTAAATTAATTACGATTTGCTGTAAGTTGTATATATTCTGGCATGGTGTTCCCAGTATGGGACCTGCTACTGAGAAAGCTCGCTTTCTTGTTAAAGCTAAGCTTGCTGATTTTATTGTTGGAACTTCTAATAATCATTTTTCCATAGACCTAAGCTGTCTGTTTGGTTTATATAATCTTAGAATTGAGCACAACCAGATTGAGTTAGAATTATATAGCAAATTATGGATTGTGGTCAGTATCTTGTAGGTAATATGGAAGGAAATTGGAAGCCAATGCAATTTGTACAATATGGGCGTAATATGATCTCTGCATGAAACATTATATAGCATTCGCGCTGTTGCGTTTTGAACAAGCTGTAGTGGGTGAATTGATGATAACGGTAAGCCAAGATAAAGTGCATTACAGTAATCTAATGTAGTTAGTATTAATGCTTGGGTTACTTGATGAAAATCGTTTGATGACAGTAAAGGCTTTATCTTCTTCAACATATGTATTTTATAAAAGGATTTCTTAACTACTTCAGATATGTTTTTGGATGTTTTCGCGATGTTTTCGCCAATCTATGATCATACCTAAATTTTTAGCATGTGATTTGATAGGAATCAATTTATTTTCAAAAGTGAACGATTGTGGCGGTTGATGAATTGAGTCAGGAACTGTGGATAAGTAGATAAGTTCTGTTTTGGTAGTATTTAATTTTAATCTATTATGAGATAGCCATGTTTTTATTGTTGAGAGGTATAGTTGAAGAAGAGAAAAGGTTTTTGCCCACGAATTTGAAAACGGAACTATGAATTGTATATCATCAGCGTAAATTTTGAAATTTAGACTTAGGCCAGCAAGGAGACGGCACAAAGGTAAAAGATATATATTAAATAGAAGAGCAGATAGTGCCGAGCCTTGTGGGACACCTGTTTTAGTTGTATACCATTCAGATTTATATTTACCTATAGTTATCCTTTGAGGACGATTCGAGATAAAAGAAGAAAACCATTGCAGGGCTATGCCATTTATACCAATTGTGATAAGTTAGCTAGTAGAATGTTATGGTCATGTCTCTTCTCAGCCTTCTCTTCATCATGGTAAAGAATCTGCAGGAGCAGGGCCTTATAGTAAAATCTTCTATGTGTATGTGGGTAACAAAAATGGAGTCCCTGCTGCAAGGATACATGGGATAGTTGACATCTTTCTCTGTATAAGAAAAAAAAAATTCTATATATACAACAATGAAAGTCTATGTATCTGTAAAACCAGAGTAGACTAGGCACCTATGTGGCAGAGATTTACAGCTTTATGTTTGCTTCCAAGGCCTGGTCAGTTTCATTCTGGTGCAAGACCGATCTTCTCTTTTGAAAAAACACTGGGATTAATGGACCAATCGGATTGTCCATCTGAAAGCTAATCACTATGCAGTAATGAACTAAGAATTGCAGAAAAATCACTATAAAAGGGGAGAGACAAGAGACTAGTTTTGCTTTCTGCAAGGGCCTTCATGACTCCTCTGCACTCCTAGCCTCGGCAACCCATAACACTGAACTGTAAGAATCCCCACAAGTGCTAGGCTATCATCAAATACAGAGCTGGCTAATCCAATTCCTTTGATAGCTGTGGTGCAGCATAGCAGACAGGCCTTCCTCCAAAGTAGCCCAGATAAGCCAAACACTGACTTCTTTGTAAGGTGGGGATTTATGTTCCTATAGCATTGGTAACTTGAAGTATAAACTACATTTTGATATGCTAGTACCTCACTGATTTTAATACAACAAAATATGTTCTATTTGTAATACTTTCTAAATCTGTGATCCTTGTAATAAGTTTTATAGCACTAATATCATTGTGTTAGCCCTAAAAAAGAATCCATAATAAAATATCCATTATCTAAAAAATAGAATTGCCTTCTATCCCATGATTCTTTAATAACAGATTTTGTCAAAAGCTTTCTGGAAATCCAGATACACCAAGTCATCTAACTAACCCTTTCAAAAAAATCTAACTGATTTATAAGATAAAACTTCCCTTTGATAAATCCATGCTGGCTCAGTGGCTCTGCCACATTAGTTGGAGTCTATTCAGATGGTCCATAATTTGGTGAGGTTACTGTAGTTACTAAGGAGATTCAGATTAAATTCTAGATGTATGATAAAATGCTATTGGACCATAATGGAAAAATGAAACAATTGGAGCATTGGGTTTCAGAGATTTTCAAAGTTAATGACATTTTATTAAAAATGAGAAAGAGAGAGAGAGAGAGAGAGAGAGACTTACTATAGTGCCTATGCCCTACATAGTTATTTGAATCCCTATGGGAGGGCTACCTACTAACTCGGGGTGGGGATTAGGTATGAGCGTCGGGGGTTGGGGGCCACTTTCGCATTCCACATGAGACCTACGGACAGAACAGTGGTCTCTAGTGCAGATTTGCTGGCCGTCGGAGTGAGGACGCTTACTCCAAGAAGTGGTTTGGGCAACGTTCTCTCTACCTAGCTTGATGGACACTCTACCTGGGCAACAACATGCTAGGTGGAGAGAATGTTGCCCAAATCTCTTCTTGGAGTGAGCGTCCTCACTCCGACGGCCAGCAAATCTGCACTAGAGACCACTGTTCTGTCCGTAGGTCTCATGTGGAATGCGAAAGTGGCCCCAACCCCCGACGCTCATACCTAATCCCCACCCCGAGTTAGTAGGTAGCCCTCCCATAGGGATTCAAATAACTATGTAGGGCATAGGCACTATAGTAAGGTTCTCTCTCTCTCTCTCTCTCTCTCTCTCTCTCTCTCTCTCTCTCTCTCTCTCTCTCTTCTCTCTCTCTCTCTCTCTCTCTCTCTCTCTCTCTCTCTCTCTCTCCACTAATGTTTTCGCGAATGGCGAACACATCGCCGCATGCGATGTTTCCCCACTGCACGAAAGAAGCCTCATTTGCATTGGTAACGCCCCCTAATGCTTTATTGGAAAATGAGGTCCTATGCCTTCAGTCACATAAATCAACTATATTTGTCACAGAAGATGATTTTGGAAAAGGCAAATGAAGTACATTCAGGTGGTTAGCTAAATCTGGACAGTTTACATATTTTTCAGCTAATAAAATCTTCTATTAATATTGAGAATTCTTCCACTATACTTCTGGTGTCTTTTGATTTACAAATGGATAGATTTTTACTGAAGACATTCTTCTACCATAGAGATAAATAATGTTTTAGTTCTATAGTGCCTATATTTTCTAGGGGTGTGAATCGTGTGATCGATCGTCTTAACAATCAATTTTGGCTGGGGGGGAGGGAAATCTGATCGTCGTGTTTTTTATTTTTTAAAAATCGTTAAAAATCGTAAATCGGGGGAGGGCAGGAAAACTGGCACACCAAAAAAACCCTAAAACCCACCCCGAACCTTTAAAACAAATCCCCCACCCTCCCGAACCCCCCCCCCCAAATGTTTTAAATTACCTGGGGTCCAGTGGGGGGCTCCCGGCGTGATCTCCCTCTCTCTCTGGCCACGGCTGCATTGAGAAATGGCGCCGGTGGCCCTTTGCCCTTATCATGTGACAGGGCAAAGGTAGCGCCGGCGCCATTTTGGTTCCTGGCTCCCGACGTCACGCGTGCAGGAGATCGCCCCCGGACCCCCGCTGGACCCCCAGGGACTTTTGGCCAGCTTGGGGAGGGCCTCCTGACCCCCACAAGACATGCCAAAAGTCCAGCGGGGGTCCGGGAGCGACCTCCTGCAAGCGGGCCGTATTGCCAATCTTCAAAATGGCGCCGGCGCTACCTTTGCCCTCAATATGTCATACGGGCGACGGTCACCCGTATGACACAGTGAGGGCAAAATCTTCAAAATGGCGCCAGCGATACCTTTGCCCTCACTATGTCATACGGGCGCGGTCGCCCATATGACATAGTGAGGGCAAAGGCAGCGCCGGCGCCATTTTGAAAATTGGCAATACGGCCCGCGTGCAGGAGGTCGCGCCCGGACCCCCGCTGGACTTTTGGCATGTCTTGTGGGGGTCAGGAGGCCCCCCCCCCAAGCTGGCCAAAAGTCCCTGGGGGTCCAGCGGGGGTCCGGGGGCGATCTCCTGCACGCGTGACGTCGGGAGCCAGGAACCAAAATGGCGCCGGCGCTACCTTTGCCCTGTCACATGATAAGGGCAAAGGGCCACCGGCGCCATTTCTCAATGCAGCCGTGGCCAGAGAGAGAGGGAGATCACGCCGGGAGCCCCCTACTGGACCCCAGGTAATTTAAAACATTTGGGGGGAGGGGTTTGGGAGGTTGGGGGATTTGTTTTAAAGGTTCGGGGTGTGTTTTAGGGTTTTTTTGGTGTGCCAGTTTTCCCGCGCCCTATTTAACGATACAATACAAATGCCCCTGATGATAAATCAGGGGCATTTGTATTGTATTGTGCACTCAAACGATTTTGGACGATTTTAAAATTATCTGACGATAATTTTAATCGTTCAAAAACGATTCACATCCCTAATATTTTCAGTTGTTTCCAAGCATATACCAAGGAATTGTAAATTGTTTCTATAATGTATTTATTTTAAACATTTCTATTCTGCCTTTTCCAATAATCTTGTACACTGAGGTCTTTTTCAATTGGAGCTCAGAATCTCTTGAAACTGCTTATGTGTCAAAGGACTGAGATGTAGTTTTTGGGAACCAGAACATCTAAATCAATTCCTACAGAGTAAATCCATAGTAGATGCAATTACCTCTTTACCCCTTCATGTTTGTATACATTTTGGGAGGCCCAGGAATGATAATTTATCTCTCCATCATCATTAGATAATCCTTGTTTACTGAGTAACCCTTGTCTTCTAAATTTTCTTCCTTCAATTTTTTGTCTCCTCTAAATTATATGTAATTAGGCTTGTTCTGTAGGAATCAGATGTTTCTTTATACAGATCCTTGATATTGTAACCCCCTTTTTACGAGAAGTACTCCTAGGGGCACACAATCTTTTTTATATCTCCTGGGGCTGATATGAGTAGCTATTCATTCCCACACTGACTCTTATTCCCTGGGGGTATTCTTTTTATGGCAGGAAGCTCTCGCTTATGACCCAGATGATAAAAAAAGGTCACCAGTGTTTATGCTGTACTTTAGTTCCTTCTCATGAAGTGAGAGGCTATAAGAACTCATGCAGGAACAGGTCTGGGTGTTAAAATAAAGTTTACTGATTATTAAAGTTAAATAAAACTCATTGTCCATAATGGTGATTGTACATATGATTGTAGTTACAGGGTTCTTTCTGAATAGGTAGGTGTCCTTATTATAGATTTCTGTGTAGAGTCCATGTTGATTTTAAATGAACTTACTCTCCCAGTGACTATGCTATGAGAATCCTAGTGGAGGGGTCCCCTTTGCTTTGCAAAAATCCTACCTTTAGAAATCTTCTCTCCTATGGACACCCAGCCTGTCTTGTTGCCTTGGGGTAGAAATCTGGATGGGATCTCCTTCTCTTGGTCTTCCTTGAATTCAGTTGTTTATTTTCCTTAGCTGTTACTTTAGGAAATGTATCTGGTGGAAAAATCTGGGGGTCAGCCTATTCACAGCATTGAAATCCCAGTGGGGAAGGGAGATCCAAAAACCTCCCTACTACTTTTCAGTTACAAAAATGACTTTAAATCTTAAGCTAGATAGCTTCTCTGCCATCATTGTTTCATACAGTAGGATCCATCACAGGTGTTTGCCTGCCTAGTGAGTAAAGTAGGCTACAGGTCTTTGGTCCCCTGAAGAGAGCCCCTTGCCTCAAAGGGGTATCAGACTTTAAAAGTCTATCTCACTGTAAATTATAAGAAGGACCCTCTGGCACGGGGTGCACAGTGAGGAATCTCTTCTAAAAGGAATCTCTCCTTTGAACAAGGCCGGGAGGCCCTACCAGAGTATGGAAAAAAAATACATGTAGTCTCTGCAGCTGCTCTCTCTAACTGAACCCCCAAGTCTTAAAATGGCTGGGCTAAATAGCACTGAGTCATCCAATCAGAATCTCCAGGTGGGACTGAAGGGTATGGATGGCTCCTATCCTATCCTGATAGGAGTGGCACAATATTATAATTAAATTACATATGTATATATATATATAAAATAAATAAAATTGCTTTCTTTACCTTCTATGAAAGGAATGTTTAATTTTAATTCCTTTCACTATCTCCAAATTTAGATAAGTTATTTGACATTTATTCACACGTTTTCTATACATATGAATAGTGACTTATATGCAAGGGCAGATTTTCCAAATCCTTTGTACTGCTACTGTAAATGAAGTAATTAAACTGAGCCAGATTCCTCTGGACAAAATTAAAATTTTACACCCCAAAGCATCAACTTTACTCTGCCTCCATTCTGTTTGTCTCTCCACAGCAGCTACTTTCTAACAACTGTCATTCCATAGGCTTGAGCCAGCACTTCACGCCTCTCAGAACTCCTTCACCTTGTGGAATAGAATCAGGTAGGGTTGTGCAAAGGCAAAATGTTGGTTCATTATATAATTTTGTAAGCTACAAGCATTTGTTTGGTTTGTATTAGACAAACAAAGTTATTTGTTCATTTATTTCCTATTAAAGTCAATGGGGCAAGCAATGCAGTCTATTTGCAGCTCCAAAATTGGGGTTTTCTAATAATTTCTAATGAAATATGTGGGAAGATATCATCAAAAGAGTGAAGAGCACTCCAACACACCAAAATTGTGCCAACATGACACCAAAAGTGGAATGAAATCCCAAGAAATGGTAAAGGGGCAAAATGATACCAGCAATGGCAGGAGTTCTCCATGGTATCATGAGAGGAGGAAAGCAGCAGCAAGAGTGGCCAGAACGCCAAGGATCCACAAGAAGGGAAAGGGCACCAACAACAATAGCATGAACCCCCCCACAGGCAGCCCAAGAGGAGCAAAGTGGCACCAAGTGCAGCATGAACAGCCCAAGGTACCATGAAGGGGGAATGCAGTTCCAAAAGTGGCAGAAAATATTCCAAGGCACCGATATAGGGTCAAAGTAGCAGAAATAATGGCATGAAAATCCAAAAGCATCATGGGAGGCACAAAGCAGCCACTACAATGGCATGAACACCCCAAGGCTCTCAATAAGAGGCAAAGGGCAGCAACCAAATTGATACAAATCCTTGGGCAGGGAAAGTTTTGTGCACTTTAAAATCACCATGGGAAGCTTTACCCAGATATCTGAGATAAAGAGCACCTACTCAGAAGAGAAAATCACGTCTGTACATCAGTCATCTGTAATTTCATCTTCTATGGATAAAATGGGCTTTAATTTAAATGTTAAAGAGTCAGTAAACTTTTAATTTAACACCCAGTGCTTTGTCCTGCCTGGTTTGACCCAGCATTTCACTCTTTGGGATGCAGCATCTAACAGCACACACAGGTCATAAGCTTTAGCTCCCTCCCCCCCACCCCCCCTACACACAGAAAGGAGCAGTCCTGACGGAATAAATTCATTTGTGAACCCTTGGGATTTAAACCTCCCCAACAAAGGGTTACAAGACCATTTATTTTTATAATTGTTTATTAATTTTTAAAAACATTTACATCAAGATACACTTGAGAAAAAGAAAGTGAGCCATTGACATCCAATAATTCCAATAAACCCAATATCTAAAATGAAAAATACAGTAGCAGCAATATTAGCTCAACAATAAACTGGGGGGAGGGGTCTAAGCATAGAACCAATGAGGGACTGGTTATCAGGAAAAAGAGAAATGATAAATTAACATTCAGTCATGCTAGCTAAATATTTATAGTAAGCATCAGGAGAGTTAACAATACTGAGCCACTGCTGGAGCCACCCAAGGCACCTACTTTCTTTGCACCCAAGGAAAAAAAATAAAACTAACTGAAAAGATTCAAAAAGGGGTAAGATACATTCTGCAGTTTAACAAAACATCTGCAAGAATAGTACAGTACAAAAAAAGACACCAAGAGATAAAAGCTCCTGGCACATTTCCAGAAACATTTTCGTACAATCTTGAGACTTCTTAGCTAAATCTGGAAAAATCCATATCTTAGCACCAAGAAACAATACATCATGATTACAAAGAAAAAGTTGCATTACAGAATCACTATCTTCTACAAAAACAAAGGACACTAATAGGATTGCTCTCTTAACTTCTACATCTACAGATCTCTCCAATAAAGCAATCAAATCCATAGATAGATCTTCACCTGCTTGCTTATTCTTCTTTCCCTTCTTACTTCTTGCCCAGACAAGTATATCTCAAGAGATAGTATAGCAGTTTTAGGTATATTCAGAATTTCTACCAAGCACCTCTTGAATAAATCCAATGGAAGTAATAAAAGCATCCTAGGAAAGTTGATTAATCTTAGATTTAAATTTCTCCAAGTTCTCCCCCTTTTTATTCACTATCAACTTATCCTAACCCAAGGTTATCTGAACAGCAGAGATTTGACCAACCTGCTTGCAATCCTGTTCAATCTCTTTAATACATTCATCTGAGTTGGATTCCACTGCCTTCTTCTGTGAATTGAATTTTACAGTCAGAGAAACTAAACATGTAACAGCTTGGCGCAAGGAAGCAACAGCAGACCAGACAGACTCCAGCATTACAGTGTCTGACATTACCAATAGAGGGACTACAAAGGTGCAAGCAACTGATGACCCAATGACAAGCCTTTCTTCTGTCCAGCTGCACCTTCTGCTTCTGAGCTGGTAGATATTCCCCTCCCCTGCTCTTCCTATCACATCTCTCTCTCAGGCACCATGCTGCTCTATTCTTGCAAGGCCCATGATTCCTATTCCCCCATTCATCGAGCTGTTCTAGTAAGTGAAACATGCAGCGGCAGCATCTGGACAACTTCACCTCCTCCGAGAATTGGCTAAAGAGATGATACTCAGAGGTCCAGACTAAGGGAGATATCAGATCCTGACCTCAGAGACAAACTCTCTGCCTCCTGCACGCCCTTGGACCTCTTGATGAAGTCAGCCACATGAAGCTTATTATAGCACTCTGACGCATAGAAGGTAAACTCCAGGCTGAAGAGGGAGTTTCTTGAACCTTTCCTTTATGTTTCTCAACATAGAAAGAAGAAAAGGTAATTTTACCAAGCCATAAATTGAACCTGCAGTGTCAGAGTGCAGCTTCAGGATGACTCACTCAAGCACCATCTTGAAACCCATCCCATTTCAGACCATTTTAATGTTCATGATAATAGTACACTACTTTTAGCATGTGCTGAATAGCCTTAATGTGTATGCTAAACGTTTTTGCATAGACTGTTTAGTAATTAGTAAAGATCTAAATGTCTTGAGAACATCAAAACCAATGTTAGGTATTGTGGATTCTTGACCCAGGGTGGGGTTGATGCTACCTGAAGGGTTGGGCCCCAGAGGTCCCCACCATCGGGAAGCGAGGCTGGCCGGGAACACAGGCAAGCTGGGACTTCACCAGTGCTGGCCCTCGTTCCCCGCTGGTTGAGCCCTTGGGTGCAGGGGCCGGCTGGACTTAGGAGCACCTCTCTGTGGCTGGTCCCGGAGAGGGTAGACAACTGGATGCAGAGAGTGTCAGAGAGGTTAGGTACAGTCCAAACATGAGCACTCTCACAGGGAGAAGGAGAGAGAGTCTCAAGGGATGCAAGGTTGCTGCAGCTCCGAAGAGTGAAGAGCAGGACCACGTGGGAGTGACCTCGAGATGAGGAGGTGCAGGTGTGGCAACTTGAACTGTGGTATGCTGAATTGGGGCTAGAGAGGGGAACCCGCAGTAGGAGGTGCCATAAGAGTAGCAGGGCAGAGGTACTGCTAGAGACACGACAAAGTGGTAACAGGCCCTTATGTAGTAGAAGCGCTAGAGAGTGCCCCGAGAAGCAGGGACACCGAGAACAGTCCGGTAGAGTACAGCACTAAGCCAGGTCTAGATGAGTGAAAGCACTGAAGCAAAGTCCTCACTGTAGAAGTACCGTGGGAGTCCCGAGGAGCAGAAGGCACTGCCACAATCCAGTGGGAGCACTGAGAGGAGCAGATCACCTTGCTGGTGGCTGAAAGGAATCAGTAAGTTTTTGCTTGGGAAATTTTCTTTGGGAATATCATTTAGTGTGTTTGTGTGGTTTGTTCTTTTAATAGTCAGTAAGGCAGGGAATAATCTGAAGTTAGACTGTATTTTTAAATAGTCAGTCAGTAAGGCAGGTAATAAGCTGTAGTTAGTGTGTTTATTTTTAATAGTCTGTAAGGCAGCAGACGTTAGAGTGTTTGTTTGTATATTAAAAAGAAAAAAAAAGTAGCCAGAAGCTAGAAATAAGCTACGAACAGTGTATACCTAAGTAAAAAGGTTGAAAACTTCAGCACTCACCTTGGAAAGGTGTTAAGGTAAAGTGATTTGGTTTGATTAGGTAGCAGCATTTGTTAATCAAGAGAGCAGCCAGTCACTCTGGCTGACTAACTGAAGTTAGACCGTTTGTATTTCCCAACCCTTCCCCCCCCCCCCCCCCTCCTCACCCACCCACCCCTAGCTCATCCTTTAATTTATAGGCAAGTGCCACTTTCACAAAAAAACCCCAACAACTTATTGAGAGTTTGATCATTCCCCTGTAGACCACAAAGCAGACATAGTGAATTCACTAATACATTTAAAGGATGTTAATTAGACATATTCCTACTACCATATCAACCTAAAACTTAACTAGGAACTGAACAAATTTGAGATGATGGCAGCAGTCCAGCAGCAAGATGGGGGCTTCCCAGTCTTTTGCATCGAGTGTCACATGTATGGTTTTTTACCAGCCGGTGAGAAATTGTACATGTGCATGTGATGCAAAGAGCTCCTGTCTCTCAGAGAACAAGTCCGATCTCTGGAGGCTAGAGTGGCAGACCTGGAGGAGCTGAGGCAGACAGAGAGGTATATAGATGAGACCTTCAGGGACATAGTAGCCAAGTCCCAACTTCAGACTGGCAGCCCTGGTGCTGCCTTGGAGGAAGAAGGTCTCATGATTGGAGAGCATCAACCTGGTGCAGCAGGAAAGGATTCTGCAGCAAGGACCTGCTCTCCAGGTGGTGCATTGTCCTGTTGCACGAAGGATGTGTCTCCAAGGCCTACTGCCAAGGAGGGAAGGGTTAAAGGCCGTCATAGTTGGCCGTCATAGTTGGAGATTTGATTATTAGGAATGTAGACAGCTGGGCTGTTGGTGGGCATGAGGATCGTCTGGTAGCATGCCTACCTGGTACGAAGGTGGCGGACCTCATGCATCACCTAGATAGGAATTTAGACAGTGCTGGGGAGGAGCCGGCTGTCATAAGAACATAAGAACATGCCATACTGGGTCAGACCAAGGGTCCATCAAGCCCAGCATCCTGTTTCCAACAGTGGCCAATCCAGGCCATAAGAAGCTGGCAAGTACCCAAAAACTAAGTCTATTCCATGTTCCGTTGCTAGTAATAGCAGTGGCTATTTTCTAAGTCAACTTAATTAATAGCAGGTAATGGACTTCTCCTCCAAGAACTTATCCAATTCTTTTTTAAACACAGCTATACTAACTGCACTAACCACATCATCTGGCAACAAATTCCAGAGTTTAATTGTGCATTGAATAAAAAAGAACTTTCTCCGATAAGTTTTAAATGTGCCCCATGCTAACTTCATGGAGTGCCCCCTAGTCTTTCTATTATCCGAAAGAGTAAATAACCAATTCACATCTACCCGTTCTAGACCTCTCATGATTTTAAACACCTCTATCATATCCCCCCTCTGCAGTCTGTTCTCCAAACTGAAAAGTCCTAACCTCTTTAGTCTTTCCTCATAGGGGAGCTGTTCCATTCCCCTTATCATTTTGGTAGCCCTTCTCTGTACCTTCTCCATCGCAATTATATCTTTTTTGAGATGCGGCGACCACAATTGTACACAGTATTCAAGGTGCGGTCTCACTATGGAGCGATATAGAGGCATTATGACATTTTCTGTTTTATTCACCATTCCCTTTCTAATAATTCCCAACATTCTCTTTGCTTTTTTGACTGCCGCAGCACATTGAACCGACAATTTCAATGTGTTATCCACTATGACTCCTAGATCTCTTTCTTGGTTTGTAGCACCTAATATGGTACATATGGGCACCAACGACATAGGAAAATGTGGGAGGGAGGTTCTGGAAGCCAAATTTAGGCTCTTAGGTAGAAAGCTTAAATCCAGAACCTCCAGGGTAGCATTCTCTGAAATGCTCCCTGTTCCACACGCAGGTCCCCAGAGACAGGCAGAGCTCCAGAGCCTCGATGCATGGATGAGACGATGGTGCAAGGAAGAGGGATTCAGTTTTGTTAGGAACTGGGGAACCTTTTGGGGAAGGGGGAGTCTCTTCAGAAGGGATGGGCTCCACCTTAACCAGGGTGGAACCAGACTGGTGGTGCTAACCTTTAAAAAGGAGATAGAGCAGCTTTTAAACTAGAACAAAGGGGAAAGCTGACAGTCGCTCAGCAGCGCATAGTTCGGAGGGAGGTATCGTCGAAGGATACTAATGATGCATTAGAATTAGTGCTTCCTGACAGTGAGGTTCCAATAATAAGAAAAGTAGTCTGTAACTAAAAACTCACCTGAGCTAAAAAATTCTAACTTATCCCTATCAATTAAAAAGCAGAATGAAAATACAAACAAAAAACAAACTTTGAAATGTTTGCATGCTAATGCCAGAAAACTAAGAAGTAAGATGGGAGAATTAGAATGTATAGCAGTAAATGATGACATAGACTTAATTGGCATCTCAGAGACATGGTGGAAGGAGGATAACCATTGCCAATGGGACAGTGCTATACCGGGGTACAAATTATATCGTAATGACAGAGATGAGCACCCAGGAGGTGGTGTGGCGCTTTATGTCCGGGATGGCATAGTGTTCAACAGGATAAACATCCTGCATGAGACTAAATGCACAATTGAATCTTTATGGGTAGAAATCCTTTGTGTTTTGGGGAAGACTATAGTGATAGGAGTATACTACCGTCCACCTGGTCAAGATGGTGAGATGGACAATGAAAAGCTAAGAGAAATTAGGGACGCTAACCAAATTGCTAGTGCGGTAATAATGGGAGATTTCAATTACTCCAATATTGACTGGGTAAAAGTATCATCAGGACATGCTAGAGAGATAAAGTTCCTGGATGGAATAAATGACAGCTTTATGGAGCAATTGGTTCAGGAACCAATGAGAGAGGGAGACATTTTACATCTAATTCTCAGTGGAGCACAGGATTTGGTGAGAGAGGTAACGGTAGTGGGGCCGCTTGGCAATAGTGATCATAATATGATCACGGTTGAATTAATGACTGGAAGGGGGACAGTAAGCAAATCCACGGCTCTCATGCTAAACTTTCATAAGGGAAACTTTGATAAAATGAGAAAAATAGTTAGAAAAAAACTGAAAGGAACAGCTACAAGGGTAAAAACTGTGCAAGAGGCATGGTCATTGTTAAAAAATACCATCCTAGAAGCACTTTCCACATGAATTCTACACATTAAGAAAGGTGAAAAAAAAGGCAAAAAGATCACCGGTATGGTTAAAAGGGGAGGTGAAAGAAGCTATTTTAGCCAAAAGATCTTCATTCAAAAATTGGAAGAAGGAACCAACAGAAGAAAATAGGATAATGCATAAGTGTTGGCAAGTTAAATGTAAAACATTGATAAGACAGGCTAAGAGAGAATTTGAAAAGAAGTTGGCCGTAGAGGCAAAAACTCACAGTAAAAACTTTTTTAAATATATCAGAAGCAGAAAGCCTATGAGGGAGTCAGTTGGACCGTTAGATGATCGAGAGGGTTAAAGGGGCAATTAGAGAAGATAAGGCCATCATGGAAAGATTAAATGATTTCTTTTCTTCGGCGTTTACTGAAGAGGATGTTGGGGAGGTACCCGTACTGGAGAAGGTTTTCATGGGTAATGATTCAGATGGACTGAACCAAATCACGGTGAACCTAGCAGATGTGGTAGACCTGATTGACAAACTGAAGAGTAGTAAATCACCTGGACCTGTTGGTATATACCCCATGTTTCTGAAGGAACTAAAAAATGAAATTTCAGACCTATTAGTAAAAATTTGTAACCTATCATTAAAATCATCCATTGTACCTGAAGACTGGAGGGTGGCAATGTAACTGCAATATTTAGAAAGGGCTCCAGGGGAGATCTGGGAAACTATAGACCAGTTAGCCTGAATTCAGTGCCAGGAAAAATAGTGGAAAGTGTTCTAAATATCAAAATCACAGAACATATAGAAAGACATGGTTTAATGGAACAAAGTCAGCATGGCTTTACACAAGACAGGTCTTGCCTCACAAATTTGCTTCACTTTTTTGAAGGAGTTAATAAACATGCAGATAAAGGTGAACTGGTAGATGTAGTATTTGGATTTTCAGAAGGCGTTTGACAAAGTTCCTCATGAGAGGCTTCTAGGAAAAGTAAAAAATCATGGGATAAGTGGCGATGTCCTTTCGTGGATTATAAACTGGCTAAAAATCATGAAACAAAGAGTAGGATTAAATGGACAATTTTCTCAATGGAAGGGAGTGGGCAGTGGAGTGCATCAGGGATCTGTATTGGGACCCTTACTTTTCAATATATTTATAAATGATCTGGAAAAAAATATGACGAGTGAAGTAATCAAGTTTGCAGATGATACAAAATTGTTCAGAGTAGTTAAATCACAAGCAGATTGTGATAAATTGCAGGAAGACCTTCTGAGACTGGAAAATTGGGCAGCCAAATGGCAGATGAAATTTAATGTGGGTAAGTGCAAGGTGATGCATATAGGGAAAAATAACCCATGCTATAGTTACACAATGTTAGGTTCCATATTAGAAGCTACCATCCAAGAAAGAGATCTAGGCATCAAAGTGGATAACACATTGAAATCGCCGGTTCAGTGTGCTGTGGCAGTCAAAAAATCAAACAGAATGTTGGGAATTATTAGAAAGGGAATGGAGAATAAAACGGAAAATGTCATAATGCCTCTGCATCACTTCATGGTGAGACCACCCCTTGAATACTGTGTACAATTCTGGTCGCTGCATCTCAAAAAAGATATAGTTGCAATGGAGATGGTACAGAGAAGGGCGACTAAAATGATTAAGGGAATGGAACAGCTCCCCTATGAGGAAAGACTAAAGAGGTTAGGACTTTTCAGCTTGGAGAAGAAATGGCTGAGGGGGGATATGATAGAGGTGTTTAAAATCATGAGAGGTCTAGAACGGGTTAATGTGAATCATTTATTTACTCTTTCGGATAATAGAAAGACTAGGGGGCACTCCTTGAAGTTAGCGTGTGGCACATTTAAAACTAATCGGAGAAAGTTCTTTTTCACTCAACGCACAATTAAACTCTGGAATTTTTTGCCAGAGGATGTGGTTAGTGCAGTTAGCGTAGCTGTGTTTAAAAAAGGATTGGATAAGTTCTTGGAGGAGAAGTCCATTACCTGCTATTAATTAAGTTGACTTAGAGAATAGCCACTGCTATTATTAGCAACAGTAGCATGGGATAGACTTAGTTTTAGGGTACTTGCCAGGTTCTTATGGCCTGGATTGGCCACTGTTGGAAACAGGATGCTGGGCTTGATGATGACCCAGTATGGCATGATCTTATGTTCTTATGTAGGGGCTCAATGTAGATGTGCTGAGCCAGGCCCCAAGGAGCGGGAAGCGCTGAGGGAGAGTCCAGGTGATATAGCACAGAGCTAAGCCCTGAGGAGCGGGAACTGCTGAGAGAGAGTCCAGGTGAAGTAGCGCTGTGCCAGGCCCTGCGGAGTGGGAAATGCTGAGACAAGAACCAGGTGAAGTAATGCAGAGATCCAAAGAGTAGGAATAACAGGTCCGTAAAAAAGGAACTGGCACCATTAGGAACCAAGGAAATCATTGCCAGGTCAGTTAGTGGTGGCTGGAAGTGAAGGTTAAATATCCCAGGCCTGTTTGTCATCAGCCAGGGATGAGCCTGAAGTTCCCACCATAGGCCCTTTAAAGGGAGGACAGTTGGTGCGCTACCAACCAGGGTCGGAACGCTGGTTGGTAGCATCCCAGCCACCATGTGGAACACAGGGAGCCAGGAGGAACACGGCAGCAGCGGCTGGCCACCACCATGAGAGCACCAGGGGTAGTTGAGCCAAGCATGACATGACGTGTGTTGAGCCTGCCGTGGGCAGCCACAGCTGGCGGCCATAACAGTACACCCCCTCCTAGGCCCCCCTCCCGGGGGTTTCGGTTTCAATGGATGGGAGGCATGGAATTGCTTGATGAGGGTTTTATCAAGAATATTGGCGGCTGGTTCCCAACTTTTCTCTTCCAGTCCGAAACTCTCCCAAGAAAGAAGGTACTCCCATTTCTTTTCACGACTTCGCACATCAAGGACTTCTGGCACTTGGTATACCACATCGGCTTCGGACGACCGTGGTTGTGTCTCAGGTGGCTTCTTGGAGAATCCGGATAATATCAAGGGCTTTAGTAAATATACATGGAAGGCATTTGGATCTTGAGGGAAGGTGGAAGCCGGAGCTTGTAAGTAACCGAGCCCAACCAGCAGAGCACCAGGAAGGGGCCGATGTATCTGGGTGCGAAGCGTGAAGATGGGAGCTTGAGATGGATAATTCGAGTGCTAAGCCACACCTTGTTGCCCGGTTTGAACTGAGGGCCTGCCTGGTAATGGGCATCAAAGAACTTCTTGGCCCTTTGGGCTGCTTTATGTAGTAACTGCTATGTACTGTTCCAGAGCTGATGTAACTCTTGGGTGGAAGACTGGGCCACTGGCGAAGGAATGGACAATGGTAATGGTAATGGAGGGAGAGGTTGACGGCTGAAGACTATCTGGAAGGGTGAGGAGCCAGTGGAAGATGAGGGATGAGAATTTAATGTGAATTCCGCCCAGGGAAGGAGGTCATAGGCACGTAGAAACAGCTTGAGAGTCCAGTTGGTTCTCTCTGCTTGCCCATTGGCTTGGGGGTGATATGCGGAGGTGAAATCCAGTGAGACGTTGAATTTTTTACAGAGGGACCTCCAAAAACGGGCCGTAAACTGAACTCCGCGATTAGACAGGATGTGCTTAGGGAGACCATGGAGCCGGAACACATGGCAGATAAATAGCTGAGCGAGTTGTGGGGCCGATGGAAGGCCAGACAAAGCAACAAAATGAGCCATTTTAGAAAAATGGTCTACAAGACCAGAAGGTGGAAGATCCACAATAAAGTCTGTTGCAATGTGGGTCCATGGCTCGCTAGGAATTGGCAGAGGTTGTAAGAGACTCCACGGGCACCCCACTGGAGGTTTGTGGTGAGCATAAGTAGGGCAATACTCCACATAGGCCTGTGCATCCTTCCTCATGGTGGGCCACCAGTAAAATTGCTGGAGGGTGGCCAAGGTTATGGACTGCCTGGGGTGCCCTGTAGTGAGGGAATTGTGGGCCCAGCGGAATACTCTCCGGCGAAGCTGGCGCGGGAATACCATCTTCCCAGGTGGAACCGGATAAGTGGCTGCCAGATGAACTTTGCAGAGTCTATAATGTGCCTAGGAGGGTCCAGAACATCGTCTGGGACAAAGTACCTTGAGAGAGCATCCACCCAGCAGTTCTTATTGGCAGGTCGGTAGTGCAGCAGAAAGTTAAATCAGGTGAAAAATAGGGCCTAGTGAGCCTGACATTGAGCCCGGTGCAGGTACTTGAGGTTCTTCTGATCAGTGTACACTGTGATTGTTACTGAGCTCCCTTGAGCCAGGGGCACCACTCTTCAAAGGCTAATTTAATAGCCAGGAGCTCCTTGTCTCCTATAGTGTAGTTCCTCTCAGCAGGAGAAAAATGTCTAGAAAAAAAGGAGAATTGGTGTAATGTTTATTTGGCAGAATACTGGCTTAAGACTGCTCCAACTCCCTCATCAGAGGCGTCAACCTCGACAATAAACAGACATCTGGGATCAGGATGTCAGAGGCATGGCTCACGGAGGAAGGTGGTTTTGAGTCTTGAAAAGCCATTATGGCCTCAGGCGACCAGAGAGAGGGATTGGCCTCCTTGTGGGTCATGGCCGTAAGAGATACGGTCAGACTGGATGAAGGAACGATAATAATTGGCAAAGCCAAGAAACCTATGTAGAGTCCAATCCCGGATGCTTTTTAGCTTCTGAGGGTCCATTCTGAAGCCTTGACTCGAAATGATGTATCTGAGAAAGGGTACAGTCTCTTGCTCAAAGGAACATTTTTTCTAGCTTCGCGTAAAGCTGGTTTTCTCGGAGACGCTGGAGGACACAGGCAACATCTTGACAGTGGCTTTGCTGATCTTTGGAAAAAATTAGGATGTTGTCAAGATACACCATGATGCATTGATATAACATATCCCTAAAGACCTTGTTCATTAAGTTCTGAAGACAGCTGGAGCGTTGCAAAGGCCAAACAGCATCACGAGATATTCGTAGTGGCTGTCTCTCGTATTAAAAGCTGTCTTCCACTCGTTTCCCTCGTGGATAAAACTAGGTTATAGGCTCCTCTGAGGTCCAGTTTGGAAAACATTTTTGCCCCTTGGAGTCTATTGAAAAGCTCAGAAATGAGGGGAAGAGTGATCT
Source organism: Rhinatrema bivittatum (assembly GCF_901001135.1). Classification (NCBI taxonomy): domain Eukaryota; kingdom Metazoa; phylum Chordata; class Amphibia; order Gymnophiona; family Rhinatrematidae; genus Rhinatrema; species Rhinatrema bivittatum. Next base: position 53,207,164 of record NC_042615.1, read on the forward strand.
TGTTCAAACCCCGATAGTCGGTGCAGGGACGGAGTGAACCATCTTTCTTCTCAACAAAAAAATCCCTGCTCCAGCGGGAGACTTGGAGGGTCGGATGAATCCTTTGGCCAGGTTCTCGTGGATGTATTCTGACATGGCCTGCATTTCGGTGAGGGACAACGGGTAAATCCTGCCCTGAGGAGGCTCGATATTGGGTAGCAGATTGATAACACAATCGTAGGCTTGGTGCAGATGCAGGGTGTCAGTGGCCTTCTTGGAGAAGATATCTGCGAAGGTGGAATATTGAGGAGGAAGGCCAGGAGGCCTTGGATCCATGTATGGATCCAATTCATAGATGGAGTGGAGTTGTAACATGGGTTACCCGACCAGGCAAGGGTTCACTGTGGATTGATGAAAGAAGCAGAGGCACCAGAATGTGGATGGTGGGAATCCGAAAGTGTTCCGTCAGTTGCATCAAAAAAAATTATCTCCAGCTCCTGAATCCTCAAGAGCCAAGGTATGGAACTCTTGGCCATCCACTTTGATGGAAACAGGAAGAGTTAATGGAGGAGATGGAGAAGTCAGACCTAGGAGCAGTCCTCCTGCCGAACCTAGGCCCGTGAGTTTCCCGGACGCACAGGACAGGCAGGCAGTGCATGTCAAGAATTACCGCAGTAGAGGCAGAGGCCCGACCGCTGCCGTCAGTGTCGTTCTTCGGGTGAGAGCTTAGCCCGACCCATTTCCATGGGCTCCTCTCCAGTCTTGTTTTGGGAAACCGAGTCCACCCTAGGGGAAGGAGAGCGTCAAATGCGGTGCAAGCTCGCCTTAGATTTCTTGGAAGTTTTAACTTCCTGCGAACGCTCCTGGAGACGCCGATCCAGCGAGGTCAATTAGAGAGTCCAGGGATGAAGGCAACTCATGGGCTGCCAACTCATCTTTGATTTGAGTTTAATCCCGCCAGAAAGATGGCTCGAAGACAATCAAGATCCCAATGTAGCTCTGAAGCCAGAGTCCAGAACTCTGTGACTTAGTCAGCTAAGGACCGGGTGCCTTGTCAGAGATGAAGGAGCGTGGATCCGGATGCGGAGTGTTTGCCTGGATCGTCAAAGACAGAGCAGAACATGGCAAGAAACCCGGGCAGGTCTTGGAGGACCGGATCCGCACGCTCCCAAAGGGGCGAGGTCCAGGCCAGGCCTTGCCATTCAGGAGAGAGAGGATGTAGGTGGTTTTAGTAATCACATCTGGGAAATAAGCTGGTTGCAGGCAGAAATGCATATTACATTGGTTTAGGAAACCCCTGCCCAACAGGGGCTTCCCAGAGAAACGAGGAGATGCTGGCAAAGGAACAGTCGGCCATCAGACCGGCATGGAGGCCGAGGTGTTAGGCCTGGGAGATGTCATGCTGACCACTATGGCAGCGTCCAGTCAGGTTCTTAAGTTCTCTACTGCAGCCGCTAAAGTTTCCAGGATCTTTTGCTGCTCGATGATCTTTTGTGCCAGGACAGGAATGACCTGAATTTCTGAGGCCTCCACCGGGTCCATGGACTTGGCAATCTGTTGGGAATTGTAGACCCTTGGCCCGAGGTGGGGTTGATGCTACCTGAAGGGTTGGGCCTCACAGGTCCCCACTGTCGGGAGGCGAGGCTGGCCGGGAACAGAGGCAAGCTGGGACTTCACCAGTGCCGGCCCTCGTTCCCCATAGGTTGAGCCCTTGGGCATTGGGGCCAGATGGACTTAGGAGCACCTCTGTGTGGCTGGTCCCGGAGAGGGTAGATGACTGGATGCAGAGAGTGTCAGAGAGGTTAGGTACAGTTCAAGACATGATCACTCTCACAGGGAGAAGGAGAGAGAGTCTCAAGGGATGTAAGGTCGCTGCAGCTCCGAAGAGTGAAGAGCAGGACCACGTGGGAGTGGCCTCGAGATGAGGAGGTGCAGGTGTGGAGACTTGAACTATGGTATGCTGAATTGGGGCTAGAGCGGGGAACCCGCTGTAGCAGGTGCTGGAAGAGTAGCAGGGAAGAGGTACTGCTCGAGACATGGAAAAACGGTGACAGGACCTTCTGTAGTAGAAGCACTGGGGAGTGCCCCAAGGAGCGGGACACCGAGACACAGTCCAGTAAAGTACAGCGCTAAGCCAGGTCTAGATGAGTGAAAGCACTGGAGCAAGGTCCTCACTGTAGAAGTACCGTGGAAGACCTGAGGAGCAGAAGGAACTGCGGTAGGGGCTCAATGTAGAGGCACTGAGCCAGGCCCCAAGGAGCGGGAAGCACTGAGGGAGAGTCCAAGTGATGTAGCACTGAGCCAGGCCCTGAGGAGCAGGAAGTGCTGAGAGAGAGTCCAGGTGAAGTAGCATTGTTCCAGGCCCCGAGGAGCAGGAAGCACTGAGAGAGAGTCCAGGTGAAGTAGCACTGTTCCAGGCCCCGAGGAGCGGGAAGCACTGAGAGAGTCCAGGTGAAGTAGCGCTGAGCCAGGCCCCAAGAAGCTGGAAGCACTGAGAGAGAGTCCAGGTGAAGTAGCGTTGAGCCAGGCCCCGAGGAGTGGGAAGTGCTGAGACAGGAACCAGATAAAGTAGCGCAGTGCCAGGCCCTGAGGAGCAGGTATCACTGAGAGAGAGTCCAGGTGAAGTAGCGCTGAGGCAGGCCCCGAGGAGAGGGAAGCGCTGAGAAAGGAACCCGGGTGGAGGTGCACAGAGATCCGAAGAGCAGGGACAACAGGTCCGTAGAAAAGGTACTGGCACCATTAGGAACCAAGGAACTCGTTGCCAAGTCGGTTAGTGTGGCTGGAGATGAAGCTTAAATATACCGGGCCTGTGATGTCATCAGCCAGGGACGAGACTGAAGTTCCCGCCATAGGCCCTTTAAAGGAGGACAGCTGGCGCGCGCATGCGCCTAGGGAGGACCAGGGTCGGAATGCTAGTTGTTGGCATCCCAGCCACCACGTGGAGCACAGGGAGCTAGGAGGAACGTGGCCAAGCATGACATGACATGAGTTGAGCCTGATGCGGGCGGCCGCGGCCAGCGGCTATAACAATCAATAACTAGGTGAACATTCAAAAATGTATCATAGATCAAATATATCAGTAGTCAAAATGCTATTCTAGTTGGTAGCCTAATAAATTAACATTACTTTAGTATAAATAAGAAACAGGAAACTGATTGTAAGCAAAACTCAAGGATTTAGGGGCCTATGAAATAATATTTGCACTAAAACATTTATAGCATGCCAGAAGGTAAAATTTGTATATGCACATTGAAATCCCATTTAACATCCTATATAATACATTTACCGAGGGCATATTAAAAACTTTTTTAATAGCGTGGCCTTAGCCCTAATGTGGACATTAACAAACATAATTGTAACATGCATTCTAGCTATCACAAAATCTCTATGCAGACCAGGCCAGTTAGCATAGAGGTACCTCATCCCTCCTTGAGAGCACAAGTGAGAGGCCACTGATCTCTGAAATTCCCCCTCCCATGCAACCCAGCAGAAATGAACGGTTTCCAAGGTAGGATTCTCCTCCTCTCCAAACAAAAGGGCGAGGCTAGCAATTCCCCTATGCCTTCCTGAAGACAAGTGTGAAGCCAGCAATCTTGCCCCCACTCCCAAATATAAGTGTGGAGCCAGGGAGCCTCCCCCATCCAAAAATGCATGGCCCCGGAGTCCCCACATTCACCCCATGTCTCCTCCCTCTCCCCAAAGGACCCCCCTTTTGATAGCATGTGGCAAAGTACCATGAGAGATTATCCAGTGCCATTTTTATAGCACTGTCGCTGAGGCAGGAAGGTAGTTAGCTCTGCCTTTCTCCAATCTCCTTGGGCTATGCCTCCAAGGAGGTTGAAGTGGAGGACCTTCCAGGGGGAGGAATGAAGGGGCATGAGGTTACATGTGGGTATGGGTCTTTGGAAGCCCCATACTTCTGCTTGGGGGGAGGGGTCACCAACCTACTACTACTATACTACTACTATACTATACTACTACTATAGCACTACATGACATACGCAGCACTGTACAAACATACAAAAAGACAGTCCCTACTTAAAAGAGCTTACAATCTAATAAGACAAACATATAGGACAAGAGACTTGGGATATTTCATAAAGAAAAATTAAGACTAAAAGCATATCATCAGGCCAAAGATTTAAAAGTGGTTTCAGAAAGGTGGGTCTTTAGATGGTATTTAAACATGGAAAGAGAGGGAGCATGATGAACAAGTTCAGGAAGACTATTCCAAGCAATGGTGTAGCCAGATGGAAAGCACGAATTGAGAATCGATGGTAGAGGAGAAGGGCATAGATAGAAGTGACTTGTCTGGTGAACAGAGTACATGAGGGGGGTGTAGCTAGAGATAAGGGAGGAGAGATAATGAGGTGTTGCAGAGTGAAGGCATTTGTAGGCAAGCAAGAAGCGTTTGAACTGTTTGCGAGAGTGGCTAGGCAGCCAATGCAGTGACTTCACATGAGGGGTTTATGTGAGTGTAGCGACTTTAGCGAAAGATAAGTCGTGCAACTGAATGTAGGACAGATTGCAGTGGAGAGAGATGGCTAAGGACAATAGTTCGCTGGCCTCATAATTCTGCTCAGTTGAGAAAGAGGAGGGTGAGAAGGATTAGTTTCCAGCAGCTCATAGCACTTTCTGTTGGGTGGAGGGAAGAATCACCTTTGCAAACCAGCCCAATATGAAAGAGCTGGATAGTACAGGAAATGTAAAGACCACATGCACAGTAAAACTTTAACACCTTGTCAGGGAAAGGTTTTAAATTTTTACCATTAACTGGGATAAAAGAAAATGAGTGTGAAATGCGTACCATACTATTTCTCATAAGCAGTAAAGCATAATTTGTAGAGAATGTTTCCTCATTTTAGCATGACCTCATTAATATATTGATGGCCTGTCCTAACATACATGTTAAGGCCTTCCTGCATAGCATGCTATTGTTAGCATGCACACATGGGCCTTATTGCATTACATTAAAGTGAATTGCATGGCCCCCTTAATGTAGGAATTCATTACTACAACCAGTTTAGCAGATGGGCACTATATGAAATTATCATAAAACATCAGATTCTTATTATGTATTGTAGGCTAACAGGTTAACAGTTTTAACATGAATAGCAGGGTGCATTTTTAGTATTGGCTTAATTCATTGATGCCAGAACCTTCCAAGAGTATATTCTATTGACGACCAAAACTGATCAAAGAAGGAAAATAAAGTAGAGTGAAACACGGACCAACTCACTCAACAACCTGTTAAAGCAGAAATTCAACATGGAAACACAAAAACAGAATTTGACAACAGATAAAAATAATAAAGCCATCTAGCCAGGTCAGTTTATCTAGCAGCAGTGCAGACTCAACTGGATCTCTGATTTTACACCGAGTTCTAGCATGCTTGAAAGACGTACAGAAGATGATGGTAAGGGCAAGGGAATGAAATGATAAAATCTCAGTAGGCAGGGGCAGCTTGTACACCTACTTCCCATCTAATAAGGATCCACTATGTTTTTTGCACACTAGTTAGATCTCATGCTTTTTGAATTCCAGTACTATTTTTGGCCCACTACTTCCATTTGCAGATTGCAAAATGTATTCACCAGCCTTCTGGTTAAGACATGCTTTCTTCTGTTACTCCTGAATCCACCTATCCAGTCTTTTGCTATGAAACTTTAATCATTAATTTCCATTTTGCTGAAGAATGCTTAACTCTTATATATCTCAACGTGCAGTAATTGAGAAAATAATAAGGTACAATTATTATCTCTCTCCCAGCTCAGCCCAATCATTGCAACAACCTTTGGCCACTGGTCAAAGCCCAAGGCTGCCGCTAGATCCCTACAATCGTAAGTCTTGAACCTAGGTACCACCCACTGTATAATGACTGGCATGCCCCCTCTCCAAGGTATGTGAATGGTGCCTCCATAGCATCCCCAGCTCTAGCTGGCTCAGGGAGCAGAATTATGGCCTGGGAATCAAACCCAAGTCCTCTACATGACAGCATGCAGTGCTTGCCATTGAAGCACCAGCCCAGCAGAACCTGAGATTTTCTATGGGGTCCAAAGTGGTGTTTCCTTATGTCCAGGCAGTTCACTAGACAATGATAGTAAAAACATTGTGGCTACAGTGCTTTTACATTTACCCTTTATGAATTGCCCATTCAACATCTTGAACTCCAGATAAAAGAACATCAGCAAAGTCATGTTCCTTACAAGTCATTTATAAAGAATGGAGCACCTCTATTGACTTTTTGCCTACTATAATGCTCACTAGATAAATTTCAATCTTCTTTCAGTTCTCTAAAATGATAGTCTTAAATTGAAAACTACCTTTCCAGACTCTTGGTTCCTCTCCAAACAAAATGTCTTTTCCCTTTTTTTTTTTTTTCTGGCAACGATGTCTGTGTGTAACAGCAAGAATACAAATTATGTCCAAAGTACTAATGTAGCTGGCAAAAGTATTTTCTGTCCTGCTGTAAATTTATATAATACATTTTATGAAACAATAAATCTTGAAAAACAAGGGCTAAATTCCACATGGGCACATATTGATACAATATGGAAAAATCTACTAGATATTGTGCTACAGTTCAATTGCCTCACTGACCATGTATTTGCTGAACTGAGGACTTTTTCAGAATGCAATCAGTTTTGTGAGGTTTTTTTTTTTTTTTTTTAAACATATATATGGCTGAAGAAGCTTGAGCATTACCTCAGCCTCTTTCATTCCTCGTTCAGTGCTTTCATGATCTTGGATTGATTTGTAAGAAAACAATAATTCTATTTTCTATTACATCAACAACCACTGCAGAATTCCAATGTCAATAAAATTCAATAAAGTTTGCCCAGATTTTTTTTTTACATGAAAGTAGTTTCAATAAACAGAGAGCAAACAAATACGCAAAACATATGAATGAATTTCTTATTGCTGTTTGAATGGTTGGGGTAGTAGTTCTTTCCTACTTCAGTGAGAATAGGGTAGGTCCAAGTTATACCCAGGGTCATTGACTTTTAAACAGCCATATATATATATGCATGTATGCTGGCTCGGGCAAATGGATGTGGCCATTTTATAACATACACGCGTATAGGTGCGCATTGTATAGAATAGGCTATACATGCATACATGTGCACACAATTTTATATAGGCACGTGCAAATGCCACCTCTACCATGTAAAGTGGGGACATTTTGTGGGCCGACACAATTACCACTTTCCCCAGTTTGTTCCCAGTTTGCCAGGTAAAGGATAGGACTTTCTAACCACCCTAGCTAAATAGTCTCCCTTTTACCCTTTAGCTCTAACCCTTAAAACCCCGCTGACTGGCCTAGATGTTTTTATTTTATAACTTACCACGCCATACATAGCAGAAGTAAAGTAATACGTGCTTGTGCGCATAAGTATTTACACGCAGATTTCATTAAAAAATCCTGGAACACCCATGCCCTGCCCAGACCACACCCACACCCCACCCCACCCCTTTTTAAAGGAAAAATGTCTGTGCGCAAACCAGGAGATATGTGCGTGCTCGCTCGCCTTTTAAAATCCACGCAGCTTATGCGGGCACAACTTCTGCATGTATCTCCCTGCTTTGGCGTGCATAGGGCATTTAAAATTCACCTTTTAGCAATTAATGCTTTTTGGATTTGAATGTATTTGTATTTTGATGTATTATTTGTATAATATATGTAGTTATTATAAATAAAGTGTTGAAAACAAAGGACTAAGAGAAAAGTACAAAACACTGCATTTGTTCACACAATAAAATGGCACAGATGTTTGTTTCCAGTTATGTGACCTAGAGCAATTAACAATCAGTCATTTGAAGACAAAATTCAAAATGTTTGAAAGCATCAAATATCAGCCATGCTCATTCTTAGGGGCAGAGAACTACACAAAAACGTTCCCTGGATGTCTGAGTAATGAGGATATCTGATTGGTTGTTGCTTTCAGTTTGTTTTCTCATTGGTGATGCCTCATCTGGCGTACTACATTCAATTTTAGAAAATGCACCCTTAAAAGAATATATACATAGTAGATGTAGTCCAGGGAAGCAGAGTTTATATAAGCCAGTGATGATGTATACAAAGACGATTAGGCTAGCATGAGACAGGTGAAACATGCAATCTTGATGTGACAGCACCCCAGGGACAAAGAAGAAGGTTTGGCAAGGAGAAAAATGAGAACCAGAAACAGTCTTGTATTTCCCAATAGGCACAATAGGCCTGTGCCTAGAATGGCAGAGTTTTGGGGGCAGCAAAGTTCTTGTCCGTTTCCTTCCTATGGACTTCTAATCTTGCACTCCTTTTCCCCCATCTCAATTGATTCCCTCCAATTGCCCCTTTGCAGAGATCAGAGCTCCTGCCCTTATTCCATCATTATCAAAAAAATTAATGATCGTGGTGATTGAGTCAGGCTGAGTCATGTGCTCAATGGCTCTGCCCCTCTATAGAAGCCCAGAGGAGGTGGCTTAGCTTGATTCCATATCTGTAATCACTGATTTCTGATAATTGCAGAGGTAGAACAGGAGTATACGAACATCAAAGGTCCATCAAGCTCAGCATTCTGCCTCTAGGACATACGTGACAGATCCCAATGAATAGATCCATTTCTTGTTGCCTACTCACAGGGATAAGTGGTGGCCTTCCGCGAGTCTACTGGCCTGAGCTCTGCAGATGGATAGCAGATGGATAGCAGATTAAGAAAGGTGGAAGGATGGCAAAACGATTACCAGCATGGTTAAAAGGTGAGGTGAAAGAAGCTATTTTAGCCAAAAGATCTTCATTCAAAAATTGGAAGAAGGATCCAACAGAAGAAAATAGGATAGTGCATAAGCATTGGCAAGTTAAATGGAAGACATTGATAAGACTGGCAAAGAGAGAATTTGAAAGAATTTGGATGTAAAGGCAAAAACTCAAAGTAAAAACTTTTTTAAATATATCCGAAGCAGAAAGCTTCTGAGGGAGTCAGTTGGACCGTTAGATGATCGAGGGATTAAAGGGGCACTTAGAGAAGATAAGGCCATCGTGGAAAGATTAAACAATTTCTTTGCTTCGGTGTTTACTGAAGAGGATGTTGGGGAGATACCCATACCAGAGAAGGTTTTATGGGTAATGATTCAGATGGACTGAAACAAACCATGGTTAACCTAGAAGATATGGTAGGCCTGATTGACAAACTGAAGAGTAGTAAATCACCTGGACCAGATGGTATACTAAAAAATGAAATTTCAGACCGATTAGTTAAAATTTGTAACTTATCATTAAAATCATTCATTGTACCTGAAGACTGGAGGGTTGCTAATGTAACCCAACATTTAAAAAGGGCTCCAGGGGTGATTCGGAAAACTACAGACCAGTTAGCCTGACTTCAATGCCAGGAAAAATAGTGGAAAGTGTTCTAAATATCCAAGTCACAGAACATATAGAAAGACATGGTTTAATGGAACAAATTCAGCATGGCTTTATCTAAGGCAAGTCTTGCCTGATAAATCTGCTTCACTTTTTTGAAGAAGTTAATAAACATGTAGATAAAGGTGAACTGGTAGATGTAGTATATTTGGATTTTCAGAAGGCGTTTGACAAAGTTCCTCATGAGAGGCTTCTAGGAAAAGTAAAAAGTCATGGGATAGGTGGCAATGTCCTGGCTAAAAGACAGGAAACAGAGAATAGGATTAAATGAACAATTTCCTCAGTGGAAGAGAGTGGGCAGTGGAGTGCCTCAGGGATCTGTATTGGGACCCGTACTTTTCAATATATTTATTAATGATCTGGAAAGAAATACGACGAGTGAGGTAATCAAATTTGCAGATGATACAAAATTATTCAGAGTAGTTAAATCACAAGCAGATTCTGATAAATTGAGGAAGACCTTGTGAGACTGGAAAACTGGGCATCCAAGTGGCAGATGAAATTTAATGTGGATAAGTGCAAGGTGATGCATATAGAGAAAAATAACCCATGCTATAGTTACACAATGTTAGGTTCCATATTAGGAGCTACCACCCAAGAAAGAGATCTCGGTGTCATAGAGGATAACTCATTGAAATCATCAGTTCAGTGTGCTGCGGCAGTCAAAAAATCAAACATAATGTTGGGAATTACTAGAAAGGGAATGTTGAATAAAACGAAAAATGTTATAATTCCTCTGTATCGCTCCATGGTGAGGCCGCACCTTGAATACTGTGTACAATTCTGGTCGCTGAGTCTCAAAAAAGATATAGTTGCGATGGAGATGGTACAGAGAAGGGCGACCAAAATGATAAAGGAGATAGAACAGCTCCACTATGAGGAAAGACTAAAGAGGTTAGGACTTTTTAGCTTAGGGAAGAGACAGCTGAGGTGGGATATGATAGAGGTGTTTAAAATCATGAGAGGTTTAGAACGGGTAAATGTGAATCGGTTATTTACTCTTTCGGATAATAGAAGGAATAGGGGGCACTCTATGAAGTTAGCATGTGGCACATTTAAAACTAATTAGAGAAAGTTCTTTTTCACTCAGGGGCGGATTTTCAAAGGCCCGCGCGCGCCAGCGCGCGTAAAGCCCCGGGACACACGTAAGTCCCGGGGCTTCCTGTCGGGGGCGTGTCGGGGGCGTGTCGAGATGATGTGCCGTTTAGGGGGTGGGGTGCGGCGTTTCGGGGGCGGCGACGTGGGCGTGGTTTCGGCCCGGGGCATTCCGGGGGCATGGCCGCGGCCTCCGGAACAGCCCCCAGGACCGGACCACGGAGCGGGGCACCCGGTCGACGCGCGCAAAGTTAAGGGGGGGGGAGATAGGGCCAGGGGGGTGGGTTAGATAGGGGAAGGGAGGTGAAGGTGCAGGGAGGGCAAAGGAAAGTTCCCTCCGAGGCCGCTCCGAAATCGGAGCGGCCTTGGAAGGAACGGAGGCAGGCTACGCGGCTCGGCGCACGCAGGCTGCCGATTTTGCGCAGCCTTGTGCGCTCCGACCCCAGATTTTATAAGATACGCGCGGCTACGCGCGTATCTTATAAAATCAGGCGTACTTTTTAAAATCTGCCCCTCAATGAACAATTAAACTCTGGAATTTATTGCCAGGAGATGGGTGGTTAGTGCAGTTAGTGTAGCTGGGTTTAAAAAAGGATTGGATAAGTTCTTGGAGGAGAAGTCATTACCTGCTTCTAATTAAGTTGACTTAGAAAATAGCCACTGCTATTACTAGCAACAGTAACATGGAATAGACTTAGTTTTTGAGTACTTGTCAGATTCTTACAACCTGGATTGGCCACTGTTGGAGACAGGATGCTGGGCTTGATGGACCCTTGGTCTGACCCAGTATGGCATGCTCTTATGTTCTCATGTTCTTATGAGGGAATGGCTTTCAAGTCTGGGTTAGGGTGGAAATTGTACCAAAGAACAGCAGGGAGGAATTAGGGCTCATGAGGAGAGAATTCTGAGGTCTGTGGTGGGAGTCAGAGGCAGCAGGCAACGACAATGCCAAAAGCAGCAAAAGCATAAATCCATCCCTGACCAGAAGCAAAGAAGGAAGTCTCTAGACAGAGCTCTAGGAGTGAGAAGGACCAAAATTTATCCAAGGCAGTCATGCCTGTAGGCCTTGAAAAGCCTTGATGTTAAGGGAGAGGGATAAACATAGAAGACCTTACTTAGAACACAGCCAAACAGATTTTGCTCTGGGAGGTGTTTTTTGCATTTTGGAATAATAAAGGTTCATTCAAGAGACAGAAGGCTATGCAGTTGGCAGACCAAAGTTCCACTGAACTCAGCATCCTGCCTTTGACACTGACCAATTTGGGTCACAAGTACCAAGCAGATTCCAAAACAAGCAGATCCATTTGTTATTGTTCACTCCTAGAGATAATTGATGACTTTCCCAAATCAGTCTGGCTAATAATGGTTTATAGATTTTTCCTCCATGAGTGTGTCCAAACCCCTTTTAAACCTTGCAATGCTAAATACCCTACCGCATCCTCCAGCAACAAATTCCACAGCTTGATTGTGCATTAAGTGAAAATATACTTTCTTTGCTACCTGTTGGTTTCATTGAGTATCCCTGAATCTTAGTACTATTTGAAAAGTAAATAATCATCCTTTATTTACCTATTCTACCCTACTCATGTGTTGCAACCATTGCTGCCCGATGGCTTCACTCCACCTACCTTTCTTTTTCTGCGACTCCTCCTGCTCCCTGTGGACATCTGGCTGCCGCGGAATCCGCCCGCCGTCCTCTCGGCGTCCCCGGACTGGCTTGGGTGCTGCCTACCGCCATACTCCTCAGGTACCTTAGGGCGCGCGCGCCGCGCAGCCCTCATTCTTATTTCCTCTATGGTATGAACCTCAGGGGCATCCCCCTGTGATGGTGTCACGCTGCCCGTATATTTAAGCCTATTGGTTATTGCTAGCCTTTGAGTTAGCAAGGGGATTCCTATGGATGGGATTCGCTCTTCGTCCCCAGCTACTCTGCCTCCAACTTCTATTTGGACTCTTTGCTGTTAACGAGATACCCGCTCCTCGGGGGCCTCTCTGCTTCTTTCAGGTCGAAATCAGGAACCGGTACTCGCTCCTCGAGGGCCCATGTTCCCTGACTCGCTGCCTGTGTCCATCTCCTCTTCTACTTGGAAGAATTCGCTACAGATACCATCTGTGAGTACAACTACCATCTACTCCTCAGAGCTGTTTCCCTGGAACCAGGTACTCGCTCCTCGAGGGCCTGTCTCCATTCCAGCACCAGTGCCATCTTCCACGGAGAACTGCTGCGTACTTGCCAACGAGTCTCTGTGCCCAGGGATCTGGTACTCGCTCCTCGAGGGCCAGTTCTCCCTATCTTGGGGCTTCTCCATATTGGGGACTCTGTGAATATCACAGTGTACTCATTTTCTTAGTTCCTCTTCCTACAGCACTGCTACTGGAGAAGCCGCTGTTCCAGCACCCTGAGGAATACTAGCCCAGCCGGGCTCCATCTTCTACTCACTACCGCCACCTCTGGTGGCTTCATAAACAGTCTAATAAAAGATATAATCTGTGTTTGTGTGTCCGGAGCTGAGCCTGACCTGTGGCCCCTCACGGGACTTCCCCCCGTGAGCGTGGTCAGCTGCCACAGTGTCCAAGGGTCCACCCAAAATCTACAAAATATAACAGATTGCTCACTCCATGGATCCGGCACAACTCAATGCTCTGCAGAGCATTCCAGGCCTGGCCCTGCGCATTGCTGAACAACAAGACGCATTGGAGAAACTCACTTCTGCGTACCATCAGCTACACGCAGGGAAGAATCAAGGCACTTCTTCCAGTAATGAAGGTCAGTTACCTGAAGTAACTTTAAAGACAACTGTACTTCTGGCTGCTCCAGTTCGTTTCTCTGGAGAGATTCAAAGGACTAGAGGTTTTCTAAATCAGTGCTGCATGCATTTCGCATTACAGCCTTCTCACTTCCCCATGGCCTATGCCAAGACTACATACATTCTATTTTGGATTTGTTTAAATCCGTCTTTGACGATCCTGCTCGAGTGACTATTGCTGGTTCTACCCTGGTGGACCTGAAGCAAGGCAACTGACCACTGGCTGATTTTGCAATAGAGTTTAAGACTCTTGCTACGGAACTATGCTGGGATTCCAAATGTCTGAAAACCCTCTTCTTCAGAGGTCTGGATACTCGCTTGAAAGACGAGCTGGCTGCTCATGAGACACCTGATTCACTGGATGAACTAGTGGCTTTGGCTACTAGAATTGACCACCAGCTCCATGATAAGGTGAAAGAGCTCAAGCCTACCATTAGACCGGTTCAGAAGGAGGTTCGTACTAAACCTGCCCTCCAGACAGTCCCAGCAATAGCTATCGCCAGTGGAGAAGAACCGATGCAACTTGGTCACAGTCACCTGACTTCAAAAGAGAGAAGACTTCGGAAGAGGCATGGCCTGTGTATGTACTGTGGACAGACTGGTCACAATGTCCCAACATGCCCAATTCGTCCGGGAAATGGACGGGCCTAAATCCTGTGGGAGGACTGTTCTTAGGCCTTACCACGACCTCTCCTCTGCTCTCTCTCTCAGTCTCCCTGATCTGTGGACCGTCTGAAGTTCAAACTCTTGCCCTGGTGGATTCAGGGGTAGGAGGCAACTTTATACTTTGACGCCTAGTGGAACACTTGAGGATTCCCCTCGTCACTTTGGAAATTCCACTGCTCTTATCCTCCATCCATGGAGAGCCTTTGCCAGGTGACGTAACCTGGCGTACCGAACCAATAACCCTTCGCACCCTCCATAAAGAATCAATTTCCTTCTTTGTGCTGGAAAAGGCTATGCACCCTATCGTTCTGGGGTTACCCTGGTTGCAGTCGCACCAGCCTTAATTTGACCTGGCCAACTTGGGACTCTCCTAATGGGGCCCAGGTTGTCATGGCAAATACCTTAAGGAGGTGTCTCCTGTCCTCTGCATGCCTACGACTCCAGTGATGCCAGGACTGCCGCCTCAACACGCATCATTCAGTGATGTGTTCTCCAAAGAAGCTGCGGACATCCTTCCTCCACACCAGGGGTGGGCAAGTCTGGTCCTCGAGGGCTGCAAACCAGTCGGGTTTTCAGGATACCCCTAATGAATATGCATGAAATAGATTTGCATACAACTGAGGCAGTGTGTATGCAGGTCTCTCTCATGCATATTCATTAAGGATATCCTGAAAACCCGACTGGTTTGCAGCCCTCGAGGACCGGAATTGCCCACCCCTGCTCCACACAGATCATACAACTGTGCCATAAGGCTGAAACCCAACACTGAACCTCCTAAAGGACATGTCTATCCTCTCTCTGCCATAGAGAAAAAGGCTATGTCCGAGTACATCGAGGAGAATTTACATAAGGATTCATTAGACCATCAAAGTCTCCAGCTGGCGCAGGTTTCTTCTTCATGGGGAAGAAGGACAGTACCTTGCATCCTTGTATCGACTATCGAGGTCTGAATGAGATCACGATCAAAGATCGATATCCCCTGCCTTTAATCTCAGAGCTGTTCGACCAGCTTCAGGGTGCCAAAATATTTTCGAAACTTGACCTGAATGGGGCCTACAACTTAATTCGCATTCGCAGTGGCGATGAATGGAAAACAGTCTTCAACACTCGAGATGGTCATTTCGAGTACTTAGTAATGCCTTTCGGCCTGTGCAACGCACCCGCCGTGTTCCAGAACATGATGAACGACATCTTGCGGGACCTGTTGTACAAGAGTGTCATGGTATACCTAGATAATATCCTGATATTTTCTCAGGACTTGTCTACCCATCTAGAGGACATCAAACAAGTACTACAAAGATTACAAGAACACCGGCTCTACGCCAAGCTATCCAAGTATGAATTCCATAAGGACTCTGTGCCTTTTCTTGGCTACATTGTGTCTAAAGATGGCTTCCAGATGGATCCCCAAAAACTCAAGAGTATTAAAAATTGGTCCCAACCTACCAGCTTGAAGGCCCTGAGATGATTTTTGGGGTTCACCAATTATTATAGAAGCTTTATAAAGAATTACTCTTCTTTAACTGTGCCCTTAAC
This sequence comes from Rhinatrema bivittatum, assembly GCF_901001135.1. Taxonomy (NCBI): domain Eukaryota; kingdom Metazoa; phylum Chordata; class Amphibia; order Gymnophiona; family Rhinatrematidae; genus Rhinatrema; species Rhinatrema bivittatum. The sequence continues at coordinate 53,222,650 of NC_042615.1, forward strand.
TGCCATGACCCGGAAGGGGGCCAACACTTCTAAATGGTCTGCAGAGGCCATTTCCGTGTTCGAGAATTTAAAGATTGCCTTTTCCATCGAACCCTGCCTGCATCATCCAGACACCAACAAGCCATTCATCATAGAGGTTGACATCTCTGATGTCGGTGTGGGTGCTGTATTGAGCGGAGACTCCAAGGCATTACGTCCCTGCTCTATCTTCTCGTGACGGTTCTCTCCGGCAGAGAAGAACTATGGGGTTGGAGATAAAGAGCTCCTGGCTATTAAATTGGCATTCGAGGAATGGCGGCCTTGGCTCGAAGGCGCTAAACATCAAATTACCGTGTTTATGGATCATAAGAATCTAGAGTATCGCCGCCATGCGCAACGTCTTAACCATAGACAAGCCAGATGGTCCTTATTTTTTAACCATTTTGACTTTGTGCTCAAATAACATCCCAGAGACAAGAATCCCAGAGCTGATGCCCTGTCATGCTCCTTTCTCTCGGAGGATGTTCCCAAAGAACCTCAGCACATAATCGACCCGAAGAAAGTCATCTTGGGTTTTACCCATTCTGTACCCACTGGTAAAACCATCATGCCTAAACATCTCAGGAAGAAAGTGCTCTATTGGGCTCACGATTCCAAGCTGGCTGGCCATCCTGGTCAACGCCGTACCCTGCTGAAGCTCCAGAAGTATTATTAGTGGCCAACTATCAAGGAAGATACATTCTACTACGTAGCATCTTGTGCCAACTGTGCTAAGCACAAACCTACTTCTGGCCAACCGTGGGGATTGCTGCAACTGCTTCCAGGTCCAGAACAGCCCTGGATGCATATCGCTACTGACTTTGTAGTTGATCTTCCCCCCTTTGGAGGTATGAATACCATCTGGGTCAAGTCGACCGTTTCAGCAAGATGACCCATTTCGTGGAGCTGCCTGGCTTACCTTCAGCCTTGAAGCTTGTGAAGCTCTTCATAACCCAGATCTTTTGCCTTCACGGCCTACCGAAGCACATTGTATCAGACCGAGGATCACAATTCACGGCAAAAGTCTGGAAGGCCTTGTGCAAACTCTTCGACATCTCTCTAGACTATACATCAGCCTATCATCCTCAATCAAATGGCCAAACAGAACAGATGAATAGGACCCTGAAACAGTTCATTCGGGCCTATGTGAGTTGCCGTCAGAATAACTGGGCCGAACTGTCCCCATGGGCTGAATTCGCCATTAATTCTCATCCAGCACCATTCACTGGATCAACACCTTTTGAAGTGGTATATGGTCGTTTAATACCACCGCCACTTCCACTGAAGCTCTCAGTGACATCCCCAGCAGCTCAATCCACTGCTGATGATATCCATCAATTATGGACTCAGACGAAAGAAATGCTACTCAAAGCAAGTGATCGAGCCAAAAGATGTTATGACGCTCACCATTCCAAAGTGCCTATCTTGGAACCTGGAGACAAAGTCTGGCTTTCCACTAAGCACCTTAGACTGAAGTTACCCTCCACTCAATTTGCTCCTCGCTATGTTGGACCATTTCCAATCCTCCGACACCTTGGCAATATCACTTATAGTCTGAAGCTACCACCTGGATTGAATATCCACAACGCATTTCATGTTTCACTTCTGAAGCCACTCATTCTCAGTGAGTTCTCTTCCAAGTCTCAGGAACCTTCTCCCATCAATGCAGAAGATGACCTAGAATACAAGGTCGAAGCCACTCTTGATGTCCAAAGACGAGGCAAGACTTGGGAATACCTTCTTTCATGGGAAGGTTTCAGCCCCGAAGAAAATTCTTGGGAGCCTCTGGCAAATATCCTTGACAAAGAGATGCTCCATCAGTTCCATTTCTCGTATCCTTGGAAACCAATACCTGGTACCCGCAGAGGAGACTGCCCTTTGAAGGGGGGTACTGTTGCAACTGTCGCTGCTGGACGGCTTCTCTCCGGTTACCTTTCTTTTTCTGCGACTCCTCCTGCTCCCTGTGGACATCTGGCTGCCGCGGGATCTGCCCGCCGTCCTCTCCGGTGTCCCTGGACCAGCTTGGGCGCTGCCTCCCACCATGCTCCTCAGGTACCTTAGGGCACGCGCGCCGCGCGGCCCTCATTCTTATTTCCTCTTTGGCACGAACCTCAGGGGCGTCCCCCTGTGATGAAGTCACGCTGCCTGGATATTTAAGCCTGTTGGTTATTGCTAGCCTTTGAGTTAGCAAGGGGATTCCTACGAATGGGATTCGCTCTCCGTACCCAGCTACTCTGCCTCCAACTTCTATTTGGACTCTTTGCTGTTAACGAGGTACCCGCTCCTCGGGGGCCTCTCTGCTTCTTTTAGGTCGCTATCAGGAACCGGTACTCGCTCCCTATGTTCCCTGACTCACTGCCTGTAACCATCTCCTCTTCTACTTGGAAGAATTTGCTTCTGTCACCATCTGTGAGTACAACTACCATCTACTCCTCAGAGCTGTTTCCCTGGAACCAGATACTCGCTCCTTAAGGGCCTGTCTCCATTCCAGAACCAGTGCCATCTTCCACAGAGAACTCCTGCGTGAGTACTTGCCAACGAGTCTCTGTGCCCAGGGATCTGGTACTCACTCCTCGAGGGCCAGCTCTCCCTATCTTGGGGCTTCTCCATACTGGGGATTCTGTGAATATCTCAGTGTACTCATCTTCTCATTTCTTCTTCCTACAGCACTGCTACCAGAGAAGCTGCTGTTCCAGCGCCCTGAGGAATACTAGCCCAGCTGGGCTCCATCTTCTACTCACTACCGCCACCTCTGGTGGCTTCATAAACTGTCTAATAAAAGATATAATCTGTGTTTGTGTGTCCGGAGCTGAGCCTGACCTGTGGCCCCTCATGGGACTTCCCTCCCATGGGCATGGTCAGCTGCCACAATGTCCAAGAGTTCACCCAAACCCTACACAACATAACATCATGAATTTATAAATCTCTATCATACCCTCTTAGTCGCCTCTTTTCCAAGCTGAACAGTCCTAACCTGGTTAACTTTTTATCATAAGGGAGCCATTCCATCCTCTTTATTATTTTTATTGCCTTTAATCTTATTTGAGATGGAGCAAACATGGATCAATACACAGGTATTATGATATTCTTTGCTTTATTTTCCATTCCTTTCTCAATCATTCCTAACAATGTATTTGGATTTTTTGTTTTGTTTTGTTTTTAACACCATTGCACACTGATTTCAGGATTTAGACATAGGGGCCAATATTCAAAAAAAGTTTGGATCCTAAATTTAGGCCTCTAAATTAAAGGGTAGATTTTCAAAGACGTGCACCCACACATGGATTCGCCGATTTTATAACATGCGCACACAAGCGTGCAGGTGCCCACACGAGCGGCGACGCAATCTGGCCTTTGCCTAGTTCCTTGAGGGAAGTCCCCTATTCCCCTACCTAACCTTCCTCCCTTTTCCCCTCTCCTCCCTGACCCCTAAACCTACCCTAGCTACCCATATTTTTTTGTTTAAAAATGTACCTGCTCCTTTGAGCAGGCACTGTCCCAGATGGCTCTAGGCCCCTTCCCAGGCCCCCCCCCCCCTGACCCTGCCCCCGTCCCTTTCACAGACCCCAGCACTTTTGCACGTAGCAAGAGATATGCACATCGCGGGGCCATTTTGAAAATGCACTTGGTGCGTGCAAAGCCCAGTCACACGTGTATCTCGCAGTATTTGTGCACACTTGGCTTTGAGGTTTTACCCATAAGTGCCTAAGTTAAGTACCTCTTTTCAGCTGAACTTAAGTGCCGTTTAGCTGAAAATTCATATACATTTAGGTGCCTAAAAGTTAGTCCACAATAACTAAGAACATAAGAACATAAGAAAATGCCATACTGGGTCAGACCAAGGGTCCATCAAGCCCAGCATCCTGTTTCCAACAGTGGCCAATCCAGGCCATAAGAACCTGGCAAGTACCCAAAAACTAAGTCTATTCCATGTAACCATTGCTAATGGCAGTGGCTATTCTCTAAGTGAACTTAATAGCAGGTAATGGACTTCTCCTCCAAGAACTTATCCAATCCTTTTTTAAACACAGCTATATTAACTGCACTAACCACATCCTCTGGCAACAAATTCCAGAGTTTAATTGTGCGTTGAGTAAAAACGAACTTTCTACGATTAGTTTTAAATGTGCCCCATGCTAACTTCATGGAGTGCCCCCTAGTCTTTCTACTATCTGAAAGAGTAAATAACCGATTCACATCTACCCGTTCTAGACCTCTCATGATTTTAAACACCTCTATCATATCCCCCCTCAGTTGTCTCTTCTCCAAGCTGGAAAGTCCTAACCTCTTTAGTCTTTCCTCATAGGGCAGTTGTTCCATTCCCCTTACCATTTTGGTAGCCCTTCTCTGTACCTTCTCCATCGCAATTATATCTTTTTTCAGATGCGGCGACCAGAATTGTACACAGTATTCAAGGTGCGGTCTCACCATGGAGCGATACAGAGGCATTATGACATTTTCCGTTTTATTCACCATTCCCTTTCTAATAATTCCGAACATTCTGTTTGCTTTTTTGACTGCCGCAGCACACTGTACCGACTATTTCAATATGTTATCCAATATGACACCTAGATCTCTTTCTTGGGTTGTAGCACCTAATATGGAACCCAACATTGTGTAATAATAGCATGGGTTATTTTTCCCTATATGCATCACCTTGCACTTATCCACATTAAATTTCATCTGCCATTTGGATGCCCAATTTTCCAGTCTCACAAGGTCTTCCTGCAATTTATCACAATCTGCTTGTGATTTAACTACTCTGAACAATTTTGTGTATTCTGCAAATTTGATTATCTCACTCGTCATATTTCTTTCCAGATCATTTATAACTATATTGAAAAGTAAGGGTCCCAATACAGATCCCTGAGGCACTCCACTGTCCACTCCCTTTCACTGAGAAAATTGCCCATTTAATCCTACTCTCTGTTTCCTGTCTTTTAGCCAGTTTGCAATCCACGAAAGGACATCGCCACCTATCCCATGACTTTTTACTTTTCCTAGAAGCCTCTCATGAGGAACTTTGTCAAACGCCTTCTGAAAATCCAAGTATACTATATCTACCGGTTCACCTTTATCCTCTAAGATCCTTTTCCTGAGTGGTGACTCCGTAAGTACTTTTAGTTAGGATTTCTTTCCCGATGTTTATCACTTTGCACATGTCCACCTTAAATTTCAACTGCCATTTAGATGCCCCATCTCCATGTAATGTTCCCCATGCCAGCTTACCTTGTGGGGCTTTCCTGAATCCAGGAGTGACCTGGAGGGAGCCCCTATTGGGTAGACTTCATCAGTCCTTGTGTTCTTGGAGTATGGTACCTCCACGTCAGGAAGAAGGTGTTAGTGTGTATTATTTTCTTCCCCTTACCCCAGGAAAATAGATGGGACTGTGAATAGGGCTGGCAGTATTTATAAATATGTACAAGTTTAATTCCACTATATGATTATATACATTTTTACATGACTATGTACATCATTACATGATATCAAACTGGTATATTATGATGTAGAGGTATGAAACAATTCTTAACACATACAATAAACAGCAAACAGAAAGGAATTTAAATTTAACACAATCAAATTGTATTAAACAAAATATTTTAAGACACCATATGAAATTAAATACAAGAACATGTCTTAAACAATACATAAAGGGGTAGATTTTCAAACACGGCACGTTCGTGTACTTTTGCTGGCGCATCAGGCGCAAGCAAAAGTACGCGGGATTTTAGTAGATACGCGCGTAGTCACGCGTATCCGCTAAAATCCTGGATCGGCGCGCGCAAGGCTATCGATTACGTATAGCCAGCGCGCGCCGAGCCGCGCAGCCTACCCCCGTTCCCTCTAAGGCCGCTCCGAAATCGGAGCGGCCTTGGAGGGAATCCTCTAACGCCCTCCCCTCACCTTCCCCTCCCTTCCTCTACCTAACCCACCCCCCCGGCCCTGTCTAAACCCCCCCCCCCTTACCTTTGTGAGGGGATTTACGCCTCCCGGAGGGAGACGTAAATCCCCGCGCGCCAGCGGGCCCCTAGCGCGCCGGGACGCGACCTGGGGGCCCCTGGACCGCCCCGGGCTGTAACCACGCCCCCGGGCCCACCCCCAAAACACTGCCGACACGCCCCGAAAACGGTGCGGCGCTTTGCCCCGCCCCCGACACGCCCCCTCCGAAAACCCCGGGACTTACGCGAGTCCCGGGGCTCTGCGCGCGCCGGTAGGCCTATGTAAAATAAGCTCACCGGCGCGCAGGGCCCTGCTCGCCTAAATCCGCCCGGTTTTGGGCGGATTTAGGCGAGCAGGGCTCTTAAAATCCGCCCCAAAGAATCTATACACTGTGTAACTTACACATTACCATATCTTAAATCACATATTGACACATCTTAAATAAATGTACATTTTACATATATATTGACAATATAAAATGCATATAAACCTCATGTATCCCCTCATTCATACATACCATTCACACACGTACTGCTAAAAACAACAACCTATTATATCACATACATATGTTACTATGTTCACACCCAATACAACTAAAAAAAATGAAAACCACCTCCCCAAAATTTCCACTCTCACATATATAACATCATATATATGGAAACTATTGGTGTGACCCTAACAACGAGCCCTATTGTTTTGCCTATGTGGCTTCTTCAGGGGGATCTCAATTAGAATGTTTTCTGAAAAATATTAATTGGATCAACTGATCTTATTTGTTAAAATGAATCACTCCTCAATTATCACAGTATTTGCTCTGGGGGACCTGACTATGCCTTAATTCTCAGCTCTTTGTTCAGGCAATTTTCACTGTGAGTATCCAATATGTCCACACATCTATAAACACTAAAAACAAATATTTACATAATTGCCTTATTCTTGCCAATATTAATTCTTACTACCATCGAAATTCACAAATACTTACTGCCTAACTATTATGCCAGTGAATAAACATTTCCCATCGCTCAAACTGAGTCACTGAATGAATGATCTATAATATATAATTACATACTTAATTAAACATATCTGAAATATATACATATCTTCTGTATTTACTAACATACAAATGTATACCAACTAGAGATGTGTATCGTGTGATCGAGCGCCTTAGCGATCGATTTCGGCTGGGGGGGGGAGGGAATCGGATCGTCGCGGTTTTGTTTTTTAAAGTTTGTTGAAAATCTCAATAAAGAAATATGTTAAAAAAAAAAAAAAATCGTGTAAATCGTAAATCGGGGGAGGGCGGGAAAACCAGCCACTAAAACATCCCTAAAACCCACCCCGACCCTTTAAAATAAATCCCCCACCCTCCCGAACCCCCCCCCAAAATGTCTTAAATTACCTGGGGTCCAGTGGGGGGGGGGGGGTCCTGTTGTGATCTTCCACTCTCGGGCCACGAGTGCGTTGATAGAAAATGGTGCCGGCGCTACCTTTGCCCTGTCATATGACAGGGCAAAGGTAGCGCCGGCGCCATTTTGGTTCCTGTCCCCATCACGAGCGTAGAAGATCGCTCCCGGACCCCCGCTGGACCCCCAGGGACTTTTGGCCAGCTTGGGGGGGCCTCCTGACCCCCACAAGACTTGCCAAAAGTCCAGCGGGGGTCCGGGAACAACCTCCTGCACTCGAATCGTGTTGCCGTACGGCAATATGGCCATATGGCCGGCGCCATTTTTCATTACGGCAACATGACTCGAGTGCAGGAGGTTGTTCCCGGACCCCCGCTGGACTTTTGGCAAGTCTTGTGGGGGTCAGGAGGCCCCCCCAAGCTGGCTAAAAGTCCCTGGGGGTCCAGCGGGGGTCCGGGAACGACCTCCTGCACTTGAATCGTGTTGCCGTACGGCCGGCGCCATTTTGCAAAATGGCGCCGGCCATTGGTCCCCAGGTAATTTAAGACATTTTGGGGGGGTTTGGGAGGGTGGGGGATTTATTTTAAAGGGTCGGGGTGGGTTTTAGGGATGTTTTAGTGTGCCGGTTTTCCCGCCCTCCCCTTCCCCCGATTTACGATTTTTGACGATAAATCGGGGGAATTCCTATTAAATATTAGAGATGTGAATCGTGTCCTCGATCGTCTTAACGATCGATTTCGGCTGGGAGGGGGAGGGAATCGTATTGTTGCCGTTTGGGTGTGTAAAGTATCGTGAAAATCGTTAGAATCGTGAGCCGGCACACTAAAACCCCCTAATACCCGCCTAAAACCCACCCCGACCCTTTAAATTAAATCCCCCACCCTCCCGAACCCCCCCCCCCCAAATGCCTTAAATTACCTGGGGGTCCAGCGGCACACTAAAACACGGCACACTAAAACCCCCTAAAACCCACCCCGACCCTTTAAATTAAATCCCCCACCCTCCCAAATGCCTTAAATTACCTGGGGGTCCGTAGCCTTAAATTACCTCCGTAGCGGCAGTCCGTAGCTAAATCGGGGGAAGGGGGAGAGCAGGAAAAGTGGCACACTAAATCGTGTAGTCTTCAGCCGGCGCCAGCAGAGACTGACTGCAGGAGGTCGTTCAGCGGGGGTCCGGAACCCATACGCGTATGGCCGGCGCCATTTTCCGTACGGAAAACGATTCACGGCAGGAAATCGCTCACGGACCCCCGCTGGACCCCCAGGAACTTTTGGCCAGCTTGGGGGGGCCTCCTGACCCCCACAAGACTTGCCAAAAGTCCAGCGGGGGTCCGGAACGACCTCCTGCGTCGAATCGTTTTGGTCTATGGCCGCCGCCATTTTGCGGCGGCCATTTTGCAAAATGGCGCCGGCTGAAGACTACACGATTTAGTGTGCCGCTTTTCCTGCTCTCCCCCTTCCCCCGATTTAGCTACGGACCGCCGCTATGGAGGTAATTTAAGGCTACGGACCCCCAGGTAATTTAAGGCATTTGGGGGGAGGGGTTCGGGAGGGTGGGGGATTTAATTTAAAGGGTCGGGGTGGGTTTTAGGGGGTTTTAGTGTGCCGTGTTTTAGTGTGCCGCTGGACCCCCAGGTAATTTAAGGCATTTGGGGGGGGGGTTCGGGAGGGTGGGGGATTTAATTTAAAGGGTCGGGGGTGGGTTTTAGGGTGTTTTAGTGTGCCGGTTTTCCTGCCCTCCCCCTTCCCCCGATTTACGATTTTTTGACCATAAATCGGGGGAATTGGTATTGTATCGTGGCCCTAACTATTTTTGACGATTTAAAAAATATCGGACGATATTTTAAATCATCAAAAAATGATTCACATCCCTATTAAATATCGCTTCTAACGATTTTTGACGATTTAAAATATATCGGACGATATTTTAAATCGTCAAAAAACGATTCACATCCCTAATACCAAACTTACATAATAACCGCTTTGTCGCTAACATTCACCAACATAAGTTCAAAGAGATGTGATGAACCTTCCATATTGAAAAAGAAGATGCTGTGCAGGCTCATTACTCACCCAAAGCATTTTAAAGGATATGAGTTTAAATTAACCTATCACAAACTCGTACATGTTACTTCACAAAATGTGGCGTAAGGTACAAAATGTTAATGTCACAAGGGTGACACATAAGCGTAATTTCAAAAATTTATATAGAAATGAATTCATTAAATTATTAGGTTGATGAAAATTTATAAAATTATTAAAAATTATGTTTATAAAAAAGCTACCCATTCCACCTCATGATTTAAGCTATTGGATCCCAAAGTGGCCCAAATAAATATGATATATAGAAAAGAGCCACATATGATTCCCTCGTTATATCTTATATATCCAAAAGGAAATTGAAATTCAAAAATTTTTTTATATCATGCCAAAAATTTTATTATTTTTATATTTTTCACTTTTTGTTTGTTTTAATTTTTATTTTATATACCGCATCAGCAAGTCTGTCAACGTGCCTCAATAGTATTTAATCCTCTGGGGGCCCAACTCCATCTCCTTCTCTGCTGCTTGTGTCCACTTACTCCTAGGGGTCCCAATTCCTCCTCCTGTTTCACTGCTGGGGTCCATGCCCCTTGGGGGACCCAAATCTGCCTCCTGATCTGCTGGGTTCCCTGTCCTCCATGGGGACCTGATGATGGATCCCCATCTTCCGCTGTGGTCTGAATGTTCTGAGGTACCCAATATCACCTTTTGATCTGCTGGGGTGCTTTCCCTCCTGGGGGATATCATGTCACTTCCTGATCAGCCACTGTGGCCCCTGTCCTCCTGCAGAACCTGACTTAATCTCCCAATCTTCTTCTGAGGACCTTGCCAATCTGACATCACCTCCTGGTGGACCTGACATTGTCTCCAAATCTGCCACTGGGGTCCGTACCTCCTAAGGACACATCATCTTCTGATCTACTGCTGTGGTCTGCACCCTCCTGCGGGACCCAATATTGCCTCCTGATACACTGGCAGAGTCCCTGTTCTCCTGAAGTAACTGAAATTTCTTCAACATCTGCTGCCGAGGTCCCTGTTCTGGGGGACCTGACATCACCTCTGTACAGCCAATGTCTTTAGGGTTTTCTTCCTTGGTGGGAGGGGTCTCCTTTGTTCAAGTTTATAACTCAACTAGGCTCATAACTTGCTAATTGTTCAATGATTATAGCTCTCAGTGATTCCATCTTAGCTAAGCCCATGACCAGAGTCGGGCATATGTACAAAGATCACATCTCCATTATAATAAAGCTCAGAGATTGGACTATTTTGTGGCGTCTAATCCATTTTGTTATCATATATTCAGACATGGCCTGTTACAGGGGAGCGCTGGGAAAGCGGTCCCCCTTAGAGAGAGTGTGCCCTTGGGCCCCTGGCACGATCCTGCGCCCAGGGTAGGTGTAGCGTGGGTGGCGAGAGACAGCCCGACCCCAGCCGGACCTGCATGCCTCTGGAACCAACTGTGGAGTGTTGGTGATGAACAGTCCTCCGACCGTTCCCGGCCCTTTCGGACCTGCCGCTGAGATGGCAAAAAGCAGCAGGCCGGACTCAGGGCGTGGGCAGACGAAGGTTCAAAAGCAATAGACGAAGACTCGGGAACCATAGACTGTAGACGTAGACTCTAAAGCAAGATACTGTAGACGTAGACTCTAAAGCAAGGTACTATAGACGTAGACTCTGAAACAAGTAGGAAGGTTGAGATGTTGGCACGGTCCCTCAGGGCGCCCTACACAACCAGTACTACTGGTCTGGTCACAGACCACCCTGTCCTACACCCGCAGGAGTGGGACCAGCGCAGGAAAGGAAAAGCACTGCACAAGCAGTTCAGGGTAATGTACTGCACACTGGCAGTCTAAAGCGAGTTAATGCACACCGGCAGTCTGAAGCAGGAGGCTGCACACTGGCAGTCTGAAGCAGGAGGCTGCACACCGGCAGTCTGAAGCAAGATTAAAACATCAGGATCAGGAACAAACATCAAGGTACAACAGGAGACATCAGGAATGTGCAAGACACTGGACACCAGGCTGAAACAAACAACGAAGGCCTGACGGAGCGCTGGAAGAGGAGACATCCAGAGATGTGTAACTCCAATGCAAGGCAAAGCATGAGTGCTGGAGCAAAGCTTTTATAGCCAAGGAGCAGGCAACTCCCTGGGAGGAGTCCAGATGGGCCATCCCTCGCTAGCTCTATAAGAGTGGAAAGGAGCCAAGGGCCCGCCCCTTAGGAGAAGGGTGTGGCCCACACCAGAGCATCCAGGCTGCAGCGAGCAGGCCTCAAGTAGGTCCCGAACAACACCGAAGGCCTCACATGCCGTGGAACAGGATCCGGACAATTGCTCAGGCGAGGCCCTGGCTTCGGAGCGGTCTCCAGAAAAAGGTGAGATGCCTCCTGTGGCGCAGCTACAGGAGGAATCGTAACAGTACCCCCTCCCCCCCTCAAAGGGGTCTCCCCTCCTTTCAGAAGGACCAGAGAACACGAGACCAGAGAACACAAGACCAAGAGAACACGAGACCGGTGAACACGAGACCAGTAAACACGCGATCGACATAAAAAAAAAACAAAAGGAGGAGCACGAGAACGGGGAGCAGAGAACGGGGAGCACGAGAACGGGGAACACGGGAATGGGGAACATGTGAACGGGGAACACGAGAACAGGGAACACGAGAACAGGGAGTGACAAGCGAAACCCGCACACAGCACAAATGAGCAACAAGCGGAACACGGCACAAATGAGCAACAAGCGGAAGACAGCACAGACAAGCAACAAGTGGAAAACAGCACAAATGAGCAACAGCAGAAACGAGCAACAGCAAGACAACAGCAGAAACGGGCAAAAGCAGGACAAGGAACAGAAAACCAGAAACAGGAAACAAGGGAGGGAAGCCAGGGTGGGAGCAAGCTATGGGAAAAACATCAGGAGGAGCGCAGGCGCCTACTGCAGGTTGTGGAACTCCATCCTGGAGACAAAAGAGCAGAGGGTCTGGATGCAGGCGCCTCCTGTGGGTCGTGGGAACCAGATAGCTGGCACCTCCAGCAGGTCGTACAAATGGCAGAAGCTGGCACCTCCAGCAAGTCGTGAGAAGAAAACTAGAAAAATAATTCCAGGTCCAGAAACAAGCAAGTCCTAACACCAGACCACATACACCGGGTACATGACCTTGCATTCTGTTACAGGGGAGCGCTGGGAAAGCTGTTCCCCTTAGAGAGAGTGTGCCCTTGGTCCCCTGGCATGATCCCGCGCCAAGGGTAGGTGTAGCGTGGGTGGCGAGAGACAGCCCGACCCCAGCCGGACCTGCATGCCTCTGGAACCAACTGTGGAGTGTTGGTGATGAACAGTCCTCCGACCGTTCCTGGCCCTTTCGGACCTGCCGCTGAGATGGCAAGAGGCAGCAGGCCGGACTCAGGGTGTGGGCAGACGAAGGTTCAAAAGCAATAGACGAAGACTTAGGAACCATAGACTGTAGACGTAGACTCTAAAGCAAGGTACTGTAGACGGAGACTCTGAAACAAATAGGAAGGTTGAGACGTTGGCACGGTCTCTCAGGGCACCCTACACAGCCAGTACCACTGGTTTGGTCACGAACCACCCTGTCCTATACCCGCAGGAGTGAGACCAGCGCAGGAAATGAAAAGCGCTGCATAAGTAGTCCAGGGTAATGTACTGCACACTGGCAGTCTAAAGTGAGTTACTGCACAACGGCAGTCTGAAGCAGGTTACTGCACACTGGCAGTCTGAAGCAAGATTAAAACATCAGAATCAGGAATAAACATCAAGGAACAACAGGAGACATCAGGAACGTGCAAGACACCAGACACCAGGCTGAAACAAACAATGAAGGCCTGACGGAGCACTGAAAGAGGAGACATCTAGAGATGTGTAACTCCAAGGCAAAGCATGAGTGCTGGAGCAAAGCTTTTATAGCCCAGGAGCAGGCAACTCCCTGGGAGGAGTCCAGAAGGGCCATCCCTCGCTGGCTCTATAAGAATGGAAAGGAGCCGCAGGCCCGCCCCTTAGGAGAAGGGTGTGGCCCACACCAGAGCTTCCAGGCTGCAGTGGAGCAGGCCTGAGTAGGCCCCGAACAACACCAAAGGCCTCCCATGCCGTGGAACAGGATCCGAACAATTGCTCAGGCGAGGCCCTGGCTTCGGAGCGGCCTCCAGAAAAAGGTGAGATGCCTCCTGTGGCGCAGCTACAGGAGGTATCGTAACATGGCCTTTGTCTCAGTCAGAGAAAGTGGATAGACCCTTCCTCGGGGAGGCTCAGTGTTAGGCAACAAGTTAATAGCATGATCAAATGAGCGGTGAGGCGGCAAAGTGTCCGCGGCTTTCTTGGAGAACAAGTCTTTGAAGGAGGAGTACTGCAGTGGAAGACCTAGAATAGATGTAGTAGTGGCTAGGCAAGGCATCGGGGACACCATCTCCAAGCACCTTCCATGGCAGGAGTTACCCCTGTGGAACAACTGTGGAGTGCTCCAATTGAATTGAGGTGTGTGTAGTTGTAACCATGGGAGTCCAAGGACCACAGAGTGGATAACCTTATCCAGTATCAAGAAAGAAATGGTCTCCATGTGCAGTGATCCAGTGCGAAGTTGAATGGGGACCGTGGAGAAAGTAACTTCACCTGGTAACAGTTCGCCATGGAGAGAAGAAAGTAGCAACGGTGTTGGTGTCCGGATGGTGGGGATCCGAAGGTTTTCCACGAGTTGTCGGAGGATAAAATTTCCACCGGCAGCGGAGTCTACCAGTGCCAGGGTGTGAAATTCCAGAGCACCTGAGTTAATTGAGACAGGCAGTGTCAGCGGAGGAGAGGGAGTGGTCAGGAATAGGAGAAGTCCTCCGGCAGATCCTAGGCCTGGGAGTTTCCCGGACAAAGTGGACAGGAGGGTATTGCATGACCCAACTGGCCACAATACATGCAAAGACCTGATCTTTGCCGATGACGCTTCTCCTTTGTGGATAGATGGCTGTGACCCATTTGCTTCGGTTCCTCTTCCTCGGTGCTAGGTGAAGGAACGGTCTGGGCGGATGGTGTTGGGCGAATGCGTGGAGCACCTGAAGACATTCTCTTGGATCCCCTGGACTCTTGCGATTGCTCATGCAGACGGTGATCAATGTGATCGGTGAGGTCAATGAGAGAATCCAATGCCTCAGGGAGTTCTCGTGCTGCTAATTCATCCTCAATATGTGAACTTAGACCTTCTAGGAATATTGCACGCAGGCAGCCCAGATCCCAGTATAGTTCCGATGAGAGAGTTCTAAACTCGATGACATAATCGGTCAATGACCTGGCACCTTGTTGCAGATGCAGGAGCATAGATCCAACAATGGTCTTGCGACTGGGGTCATCAAATATGGAGCGAAATAGGATGAGGAAACCTGGCAAGTCATTGAGGATTGGGTCCGTTCTCTCCCAAAGGGGTAACGCCCAGGCCAAGGCCTTTCTGTCCAGGAGGGATAGGATGTATGTAGTTTTGGAAACTACGTCAGGAAAATATGCAGGTTGTAAGGAGAAGTGCATGCTGTACTGGTTCAAGAAGCCCCTACACAACAAGGGATCACCTGCAAAACGAGGAGGTGCCGGCAAAGGCACTGGAGGCCAGAACAGTGATGCATGGGGAGCAAGGTTAGGTTTGGTAGGCATCAGGACAGAGTCCAGCCAGTTACTCAATTGATTTATGGTGTTAGCCAAAGTCTCTAATACCTTTTGCTGTTCTGTGATTCACTGGGCCAGGCCAGGGATGGCCTGAATCACCAAGACCTGAGCCGGGTCCATGGTCTTGGCAATCTGTTAAGATTTGTAGGTATGTGGGCCCCTGGGCCGAGGTGAGAGATGGAGCCGCCCACAGGGAGTAGCCCTTTGAGCCTCACCGTTGGGAGGCGAGGTTTCAGTGACATCAAACAAAGCTATAGATTAGAGTATTTATTAAGAGATAGAGAAGCACTGCCCGTGGAGTGGGGAGTGCAGGAAAAAGTCTCAGAGTCTGTGCGATGGGATATACCTAAAGGGGTAGGTTTTATAAATTTACGCAAGCGTGTACTTCTGTTCGCGCACCAGGCGCAAACAAAAGTACGCTGGATTTTATAAGATACGCGCGTAGCCGCACATATCTTATAAAATCCCGGGTCGGCGCGCGCAAGGCGGTGCACATTTGTGCAACTTGTGCGCTCGAGCCCAGCGAGCGCTGCCTGTTCCCTCTGAGGCCGCTCCGAAATCAGAGTGGCCTCGGAGGGAACTTTCTTTCCACCCCCCTGCACCTTCCCCTCCCTTCCCCTACCTAACCCACCCAACCCGGCCCTACCTAAACCCCCCCACCTTTGTTGGCAGATTTACGCCTGCTGAAAGCAGGCGTAAATCTGCACGCGCCAGCGGCCTGCTGGCGCGCCATCATCCAACCCAGGGGCTGGTCCGGAGGCCTCGACCACACCCCCGGGCCAGCGCTACGCCCCCAGTCCCACCCCAAACTGCCCCTGACCCCGGACACGCCCCCTCACCGCCCCTTTTACGAAGCCCCGGGACTTACGCTTGTCCCGAGGCTGAGCGCACGCCGGCGGCCTATGCAAAATAGGCGCGCCGGCGCAGGGCTTTTAAAATCCGGCCCAAAGGGAATATCTCTGTAGTGAAGATACGGCAATGGTCCGCAGAGCGGGGTACATTGATGAGGTTCCTCAGTAGAGATGATAAAGTAGTGGTCCGTGCAGCAGGGTACGCCGGAGAGGGTTCCTCCGTAGTGGTGACACGGTAGTGGTCTGCAGCATGGGGTACACCGATGAGGATTCCTCACTAGAGATGATACGGTAATGATCCGCAGAGCGGAGGTACTCACAGTAGCGAAGGTTCCAAGAGAAACCCCGGGGAACAGAGCAGGTAGCAATCCAAGGTGATAGGCCCTCTGAGCAGCGGATAGCCAGAGACGAGGAAAGGGCCCCCAAGGAGCAGGTACCCAGAGCATCTCACATCGAAGAGGTAGCCACAAGAATGGGAAGTCCATAGTGAGCAAAGCGGATTCAGCAATGAGGGATCTCGTTGCCAAGTCATTGATAGGTAGAACCAGCAGGCTTAAATATCCTGGTGGGATGACATCATCCGGAGGGGATGCCCCCGAGGTTCCCACCATGACGTAGTTAAGACTGGCCTGTGCGCGCGCCTAAGGGATTCCGAGGGCAAGATGGTGGTCGTCAGCGTCCGTGCCATCCAGAGAGGCCTGGGAGTGGTAGGCAGGCTGGCAATAGCTGGCGGAGGCTGTAAGTCTACCCAACGGAGTTAATGTTGTAAAGAAAGAGGTGAGCAAGAGCGGTCACAGCCATCTGCGACCGACGGGCATTCTTAATCATGTTTTTGCTTATGTAAATGAGTGAGAGACTGTAGATTAGATAATTGTTGAGGACATTATTGCCATAAGTGAGAGATTAAAGTTAAGCATATGTAATGACATTTTTATTTAATTTGATGTTTTAATATTTTTTTATTTTATGAGTTTATTTTTATGTTGATTTTATGTGTGTTTCAGTTGTAAACCATTGTGATCTTTATTTGGAATGACGGTATACAAAATGTTCAAATAAATAAATAAATATACTGTGACATCAGTTTGCTCCGTCTCCATCTGCTGGTAGAGGTGCATAACCCACTGGTCCTGAATCCATCTGTCTAGGTGCTAGGAAACTAATAATAAATACATTTTCAAGTACATCTGAAACAAAGGTTTCTGAGGGAGTTAGTTGGGCTTCTAAATGGCCAAAGGGTAAAAGGGGTGCTCAGAAAGACAAAGAAATAGCAAAAATACCTGAATGAATTATTTGCTTCAGTCTTCACTGAGGACGATTTTAAAAATACACCAGTGCTAGAACCATTCTTACAAATCACCCTTTGAAGTTGATGATTCTGAGCAACTAAAACAAATCTCTGTGTTAATGGACCATGTAATAGATTAAATTGACAAACTAAAGAGTAACAAATCACCAGGACAAGATGGTATCTATCCCAGAGTCCTGAAGGAACTCAAACAGGAAACTATAAACGCTTTACTAATAATCTGTAAGCTATCATATAAAACAGCCATAAGATCTGAGGCTTGGAGGGTGGCCAATGTAGTTCAAATCTTTAAAAAGGGCTCCAGTATTGATCTGGGAAACTATAGACTGGTAAGCTTGCTGTTGAACCGGGCAAAATGTTAGATGCTAATAGGGTATTTTAATTTGTCGGGAAGAAGGGGCAAAGGGGTTTGAAAATGTATAAAATACAAGTTCTATGTGACACTTAACTATACTCTGTGTTTGCCTTGATATGCATCAGAAACCAATAGAGATGTGAATCGGAACCGGAATCGGTTCGGTTCCGGTTCCGATTCAAATCTTATAATTTTTATCGTCCGGTCCGATTGGTTTTTTTGTTTATTGGCTGCGTCCGATCCTATAAACAAAACACTCACCCTGACTCTTTAAAACTGACCCCTTAGCCTCCCCCACCCGCCCGACCCCCCCAAAAAATGTTTTAAAATTACCTGGTGGTCCAGTGGGGGCACGGGGAGCAATCTCCCGCTCTCGGGCCGTCGGCTGCCGCTAATAAAAATGGCGCCGATGGCCCTTTGCCCTTACCATGTGACAGGGTATCCATGCCATTGGCCGGCCCCTGTCACATGGTAGGAGCACTGGATGACCGGCGCCATTTTTATTAGTGGCAGCCGACGGCTCGAGAGCGGGCGATCAGTCCTGGGGCTTCCACTGGACCACCAGGTGATTTTAAAATCTTTTTGGGGGGTTTGGGAGGGTGGGGGAAGGTAAGGGATTAATTTTAAAGGGTGGGGTGGGTTTAGGGGTTGTTTTGGTGTGCCGGTTTTCCCGCCCTCCCCCCATATAACTCCCGTTAGTGGACACAAACCCGATTAACAATTTTTCATGATAAATCGGGGGAATTTCTATTGTATCGCACTCTTTAACAATTTTTGACGATTTAAAAAATATCGGACGATATTTTAAATTGTCAAAAAATGATTCACATCCCTAGAAACCAATGTATGTTAAGTACATTAAGGTGTTGCATATAGGGAAAAATAACCCTTGCTGTAGTTACACGATGTTAGGTTCCATATTAGGAGCTACCACCCAGAGAAAAAGATCTAGGCATCATAGTGGATAACACTTTGAAATCCTCAGCTCAGTGTGCTGCAACAGTCAAAAAAGCAAACAGAATGTTAGGAATTATTAAGAAGGAAATGGTTAACAAAATGGAAAATATCATAATGCCTCTGTATTGCTCCATGGCGAGACCACACCTTGAAAACTGTGTACAATTCTGGTCGCCGCATCTCAAAAAAGATATAGTTGCGATGTAGAAGGTTCAGAGAAGGGTGACCAAAATGATAAAGGGGATGGAATGGCTCCCCTTTGAGGAAAGACTAAAGAGGTTAGGACTGTTCAGGTTGGAAAAGAGACGGCTGAGGGGGGATATGATAGAGGCCTTTAAAATAATGAGAGGTCTTGAATGAATAGATGTGAATCGGTTATTTACACTTTTGGATAATAGAAGGACTAGGGGGCACTCCATGAAGTTAGCAAGGATCACATTTAAGACTAATCAGAGAAAATTCTTTTTCACTCAATCACAGTTGAGCTCTGGAATTTTTGCCAGAGGATGTGGTTAGTGCAGTTAGTTTAGCTGGGTTTAAAAAAGGTTTGGATACGTTCTTGGAGAAGTCCATTAACTGCTATTAATCAAGTTGACTTAGGGAATGGCCTCTGCTATTACTGGCATCAGTAGCATGGGATCTTCTAAGTGTTTGGGTACTTGCCAGATTCTTGTGGCCTGGTTTGGCCTCTGTTGGAAACAGGAAGCTGGGCTTGCTGGACCCTAGGTCTGACACAGCATGGTAATTTCTTATGTTCTTTCTTATTTCTAATAAACTGTTTTAAACATTAAAAAAAGAAACAAAAGTAATGGCCCTATAGACAGACATTGCCTAATGGTGAAGAGTCAATATAATTTTAGCAGTTTTGCCTTACCAATCTATTAGATTATTTTTGAAGGTGAAAACAAACTCCATCTAAACCCAAATAAAACAGAAATCCTCTGGATACAAAACATGAATAAGCAAGGCTCTGATCTGAAAATCCCACTCAGATCCTATAAGCTTCCACTAACGATCACAGGCAAAAAGCTTTGGAGTCCTCCTGGTTTCAGAACTAACCATGTTCGCACAAATCCAGGCAACAGTAAAGAGCTATCTCTTTCAATTATACAACTTATGAAGACTGCATCCTCTCAACAAGAAGACAAACCTAATCATAGTGGTACATGCCAAGGTAACCACACAGTAGGGGTTTAACAGATAAGGCCTTACACAAACTCCTGACCATACAAAAGTTAGCTACACAGCTGATAGAAGGATGCAAGCTGAATGACCATATCACACTGGTTCTCCAACAAACTACACTGTCTACCAGTCCCTTTCAGAACCAAATTCAAAACCCAGGTGATAATTTTCAGTGCTGTAAGAGGAGACAGACCTATTTACTTGAAAGAAAGGTTGTTCTTCTATTCATTTTCCAGACCACTAAGATCCTCACTTGAGGCCTCCATAACAACTCTGGTGACAGAAGAAATCAAACAAACGGATACCTGCCAATGCTCTTTTTTGGGAGCAGTGCCTACTCTATGGACTCTCTCCCAGAAGAACTCAATCTAATGCATGGCCACTCCCATATCAGGAAATGAGCAAAAATCTGGTTCTTCTGCCAGGCTTAATTTTGAACCCATAACTTCTTCCACCCTAGAAAGCATGCCTTAAACAAAATAGACTATGATAAAAGCAAGCTGTGGAAGCGGGTCTTACACAGCGTAGATAACTTGGAGAGAAGCAGCGAGAATAGGCGAGGGGCAAGGGAAAAGGGGACAGAGGGCCAAGGCGGGGGAGTTAGCCAATAGGCAAAGAGGAAGTTAGTAAAGGGCCAATGGGGAGTAAGGATAAGGGTTTGAAGAAGGTTCGTGGGGTCTAGTAGCACATTAGCCAGGGAGAGGCAAGGGACAAGTCTCATTTTTGCATGTCATGTTAATTTTACAAGGCCTGCGACCGTTTACGCTGTACGGCGGGACACTCAAGGAAGGTGAGAGTGCGAGGAGATCAGTGAGAGAGTGCAAGGAGATCGATAGAAGGTTGGATGGATAGAAGGGCATTAAACATATGCCGCGTGGCAAAGAAAGACGGAGCAAGGCTGACTTGCGTATGATGGCGCAAGGCACGCTTGAGCGAAATGCGCGGGCCGAGGTGAGTGTTCCACCCGAGAGCGTGGAGAGAGGGCCGGTCAGTCGCAGGGCCTTCTCAGAGGCACATGCGGTGGTGGGTAGCTCGGGCGAGAGCGGTCCGGAAGCAGCGTCGGACGACGAGCTGGCAGGCGGTAGCGCGGGTTACCTCAAGGTGGATCAGCAGATGGCAGAACTTTCGTTTACGGCCTCGGGAAGCGAGTTTCCTGCATCTCCGAGCAGCGAGCCGGATTCCCCTGCGACACCGGCCTTCACTAGTTATCCGGAGGCCGCATCCAGCGATGTAGGAGAGCCCCTTGTCGAAGAGTCGGAGACGGTCGGTGATCAGGACAAGGAGCCAGCAGGCAACACAGCGGCTGAACGCGTGTCAGTCAGAGCGTGTGCGCGGCAGTTAGTGCAGGAGCAGGGAGAGTGGGAAACAGTGCATGAGACTGGAGCTGAGGAAAAGAGGACGGGAAGAGGCCGAACCAGAGGGCGAGATGGAGAACGCCCTGCGTCGCGCGGCAGAAGCCGAGGATCTCAGCGCGTAACATTCGCAGAGCAGAGCAGTGCAGGAAGATACAAGATGGCGGGGTCCCGCGAGTGCGGTGAGTGTGGTGCAGCGCTGGAAGCAAGGAAGAGAGACATCATAGCTAACAGGGGAGCGAGATTAGGAAGAGGTGCAGCAGGGTCTGCTTCCTGCAGACAACGGGGTGGGAGAGTTCAGGCCAGGGGACAAGAGAGAGGTCAAGGAGACTTTGGACCAGTCGGGATTACGGCAAGACGGGAACAGGACACCCACGAGGTAGGGGGAGGGAGAGTTCAAATAAGGAGACAAGAGAGAGGCCAAGGAGACTTCGGTCCAGCCGGGACCACGCCAAGAAGGGAGCAGGACACATACGAGGCAGGTGGGTGGGGAGACTGGGGACAGGCAGGGTAGATAAGATATTCGGGAGGGACAAGTGGAGAAGGAGTAGCAAGTCGAGAGGCTGCCGTAGGTCTATCTTTTTTCCCAAGGCATGAGGAATTGCCAGAGAGAGAGAGAGGAACGTTCGAGGAACTGGAAGCGTACAGCCCAGGGATGTGCAGCCCAGGGACGTGAGGCCCGGCAGTCAGAGTGATCAAGAGTGGCCGGCATGTCGAGAAGTTGCGGTGGCAACAACATCAGCAGTTTCCAGGTCATTAGCAGGTAAGCATGAAAGGTGTAGTAACAAGGGGCTAGGCACAAAGGTTAGTAGAAGGAGTAGAGAATACAGCGATAGTTCTAGTATGAGCTCAGAGTCATCGGAGTCGTCGAGTGAAGACAGCAGTGAGGCGGGACAGTGTAGGAGACTCACGGGCTTGGGGCCTGGACAGGACATGGGGCACCCAGCGTTGGCATCACTGACAGAGTTACGGGAAGGGGGTTCCTAAAAAATTGCGCAACAGGATAAGGAAAAGGAGATACGTCAACATATTTAGGTTGCTGGAAGGACGAAGGGGTGAACGGAAATCACATAAGAAGGGTAAGAGGAGAAAGAGAAGCACAGGGGCGGGCACGAGAATTCCCAAAAACATTATTAATTGGGTGAGAAGCTTCCTAAGATTGGCCAGCGTTGTGGGACATTTTCAGCCCGATCAGTATGCGGCACTGTTATCCTATTGCGACAGCATCTTGGGAGCGTTTAAGGATTATGAGGGGTGGGCTTGGTTGAATTATGACGAACATTTCCGGGAAAAGATGGCAGGAAATAGATTCATGTCCTGGGGCACACAGGACATCAACCTATGGCTGATGCAGATGACGAACAAGGGTTTGGCTGCAGGTAGAGGTGGGCAGGCTAGCGGGGGGGGGGAGGCAGCGACGGGGCAAACATAGGCAAGGCAGCCAGGAAGGATAGCAAAGTTATGGGAGCATTAGGGAAGGGGCAGGAGAGGAAGTCAGGGGTCAAATCAGATATATGCTGGAGATTCAACCGGTCGACGTGCCTGTTTCCAGAGTGTAAGTTCCGCCATGCATGTTCCACGTGTAGCGGAGCGCACCCGGCAATTAAGTGTCAGGTTCCGCCATTGGGCACGAGTGACAAGACATCCCAGATTGTGAAGCGCAGTTAAAAAAAAAAAAAAAAAAGGGTAAATGAAGGGGAGAAGAGAACAGGAGTATGGAACAACGGAAGTAGAGGAGAGGGGTAAAAAAAACCAAAAAACAAGAAGGTCCAACAACAAATGGTAAGGTATTCAGAGCTGCGAGCAAGGAGTGAAGAGAAGTCAATGTGTTAGTTTTTTATGCTTGCAGGAGGCGAAAGGTATGCGAGAAGCCCTGAGGAGTGGATAGCAAACATCTTCGGTCAAGGCATTGATGAGGAATGGGAGCTGATTCACAGTTCAGTTGCCCCAGTGACTTGGAAGGCTTACATTCAAGGAACCAGGACAGTGTTGAGTTTTCTGGAGGGGTTGGGTTGGAGGGAGGAGCCTATCACGGAGCGGTCAGTCGGAGAGTTTATTATATGGGCTAAGGATGCTGGTTATTCGGTGTGGGCAGTAAGGTTACATTTAGCAGGATTGGCATTTTTTCATAAGCTTAGGGGATGGGGCACACCGACCAGCAGTTTTCGAGTAAAGAAGTTGTTGCAGGGTTGGGAACAGGGGCAGGGTAGAATAGCGGACACACGGCAGCCAATCAGATACGAGGACCTGGATCCGTTAATGCAGAATTTGCGTCAAGTATGTTGGTCTAATTATGAGGCCAAGCTGTTCCAAGTAGCGTTTTCATGGGCCTTTTTTGGTGCATTGAGGGTTAGCGAGTTGATGGCTTTGTTCTGTATGAGCGGTGCCGGTTTAGGGATCCAGAAGAAGGGCATACAATTTGGAGAATTCGTGATACGAGTGTTCATTGCTCGTTCCAAAATGGATCAAAAAGGGATAGGTACGATCATTAGTTTGGGAAGGGATTGGAATTGTAGAGTTTGCCCGATTCGGTTAGCGGAGCAGTATCTTGAAGTACGACCCAACAAGGAGGGAGCTTTCCTAATACATGAAAACGGCAGACCCGTGACGAGATTTCAATTCACCGGTGTATTAAGGGAGGCAATAAGTAGGATGGGTAGAGACGCGAGCTTGTATAGTTCGCATTCCTTTCGTATCGGTGCAGCGACTTCAGCTGCCGAGGCGGGTTTTTCGAAGAATAGCATAAAAGGAATGGGTAAGATGGAAGTCTAATGCTTTTAGGTCTTATATTCGTCCGTAAAGGGGTTGGGAAAGGGAGTGGTAAGGGGGGTTTCGTTAATGATTTGTTTTTGTTTTGTAGATCACAGGGGATCCGGGAATTTTGAGGGATGTGCATGGCTGGTCGGTCATTTCTACATTCACAGGGCGCAGCGAAGAGCACTGAAAAGGCCGTATGGCGAAGGTCTGGAGTTGAATGCAAAAGGATGGCGATTAGCCTGGTTTAGTAAGAGAGGCATGATGTGGGACGAGCATCTGCCTTTCCTTTATGAGAGGATCGATATGTGGAGTGTGCCTCATGTTCTGAGGTGGAAATGACGTGGGGTACAAAACATCGCCTTTGCCCTCACTATGTCACAGGTACCGTCGGCCCCTGTGACATAGTGAGGGCAAAGGCAATCGGCGCCATTTTGAGTACTGGCATCGGATGGCCGGCGTGCAGGAGGTCGCTCCCGGACCCCCGCTGGACTTTTTGCAAGGCTTGTGGGGGTCAGGAGGCCCCCCCAAGCTGGCCAAAAGTCCCTGGGCGTCCAACGGGGGTCCGGGAGCGACCTCCTGTACTCCGGCCATCCGATGCCAGTACTCAAAATGGCGCCGATAGCCTTTGCCCTCACTATGTCACAGGGGCCGACCGTCGGTACCTGTGACATAGTGAGAGCAATCGGCGCCATTTTGAGTACTGGCATTGGACGGCCGGCGTGCAGGAGGTCGCTTCCGGACCCCCGCTGGACTTTTTGCAAGTCTTGTGGGGGTCAGGAGGCCCCCCCAAGCTGGCCAAAAGTCCCTGGTCATCCAACGGGGGTCCCGGAGTGACCTCCTGCACGCCGGCCGTCCGATGCCAGTACTCAAAATGGCGCCGATAGCCTTTGCCCATACTATATCACAGGCGCTACCGGTGTCATTGGTCAGCCCTTGTCACATGGTAGGAGCACAAGATGGCGCCGATGGCCATGTGACAGGGGCTGACCAATGGCACCGGTAGCCCCTGTGACAAAGGCTATCGGCGCCTTGATGAAACTGGCACCGAGGGTGTGAGTGCAGGGGATGGCTTCCGGACCCCCCGCTTGACCACCAGGGAGTTTTGGTAAGTCTTGGGGGGGTTCAGGAGGGTGGGGGGTTGTAGTTAATTTTAATTTTAGCTGGGACACGAATAGAAATCGCCGTATTAACGCATCGGGGCGCCATACGGCCGAATGCAACGTATCTGGTCCCCGCCGAATCTGAATCACGAATGCAACGTATGGCGTCCTTCTGCACATCCCTACTGCGGCCTATTTAACCCATCACATGGTGTTGAGTTTTATTTGGGGGAAGAAGATGAGGGGCGAGCGTGTCTTCTATTCTCAAGTTAACTGCCTGGCACCAAAATCTGAGTGCCTTGAATGTGGTGGTACAATGGAACAACATGAATATGATCGTTTTGGCCTCTGTTCTGTCAACCTTCTGGCATGTTTGAACCATGTCTTTGTTTTTCTAAGCTGCAAAAATAGATAATTGGAGCAGCTTGGAAGGTATGTGGCTCTATCCTGACACTTATTCTCTTGCTTTATTTTATTTTCTTGCATGCCTTTGAATTTACACAGAATACAAGCTTTCCAGAGGCTATCATCAATCAAGGTCCTAAAGCTCACATTGCTCAAGGATGGGGATGAATAAAGAAGGGTTAACCTGAGATATAGGAAAAAAGTACAATTTCTACATCAATGGAAAAAATATTGCCTGCTAGAAGGAGACTAGGAATTAGCAAATTAATTACAATATCAGGAAACCATTTAGAAAGTATATATAGAACTCACAGAGACAAAGATTTATGAATTAATACTAAAAGGCATCATTTATATGATCAATTTAAACCAGCCTTTTGCCTAAAACTTGTTATAAAAGATATACTCCAGTAATTCTTCATGTATTTTTTTTAGTGAAATAGCATATGCAAGCTGTAGATGAGAAATGTATGTTATATATTAATAACTATCTTGCATCAGCAAAATGTACATTGCTTGGGATGAAGCATACATATTTTAATTTTTTATTAAAAAACATGCTCCTTATAAATTCAAAGTATTTATTATAAAACTTACTTTGTACCTATGTATTTTCAGAATTTAAACATTATCATCAAGAAATAAGTATTTTATTAGTGAATGCATATATATTTCAAGTAGTCCAATTATCATTTTCCCATGCATCCATCCTCAACATACAAAGCAGGTAGAGAACCAGACAGAATCCATGTAAATAAGATGAATAATCATTTTTATAGGAGGAAGAATTAATTGTATACTGGTTGCTGCTCCCCTAACTCATTTAAAATGTGTCAAATGAAGAGGATGGCTTAAGTAGTGAATAAACAATGCCTAAATAATGAACTAATAATAAGTTGTTATAAAAGACTCTTCTCACCATCCATTAAAGCAGACACGTTTTGACTAGCAAATATTACTGCAACCACAAATTAATATTTTCTTTTCTCTCTAAGATGCCTGGAAAATAAAATAAAGCCATAGAAAATATTCTAATTAGCAAAAGGGAATTGAAAACTTTTGTTGGCAAGTAAACATACTTTTTTTTTTTTTTTTACAAATTTCAATACCTAAAACCATGATGCAGCCTAAAAATATTAGTCCTAAAGTTCTGTTTACAATGTAAAACAAGGCATAAAAAAGAGTAAATTTAATGGAGTGAATTTTCAAAAGCAAATACACGTTTTACATGCATATATATGCCTTTGGAAAATCAGAAGCAATTTCAAATGGACTTGAAAGAAGTGTTCCAGGGCAGAGAAAGTATCAAAAGCATGCATGTAAATGTACACACGAACATTCACACCTGCTCCCACGCAGGCACAAACGTGTCCATGCACGTTGCGTAGGAGTTCAGGCAAACCCGCTAATTTTCACAGCGTGTCAGTTCGCTTTGAAAATTATTAGGGATGTGAATCGTTTTTCAACGATTAAAATTATCGTCCGATAATGTTTATATCGTCTTAAATCGTTATAGAACACGATACAATAGAAATTCTAACGATTTATCGTTAAAAATCGTTAAATCGTGTTAGTGCGCACTAACTCGAGTTAGTGCGCACTAACTCCCCGTTAGTGCGCACTAACTCGATTTAGTGCGCACTAACTGAAAATGATACAAATAAACACTTTCCAGGTCACTGAAGGTCAGTTAGGAATGAATATGTGTTCCTATTGGCTGGCTGCCCTCTTATCTATTGATGTTACCAAGGTTACCACTGAGGTGATGGTTGGGGGGATGGGAAATGGAACTGGAAACTAACGAACACCAACAGAAAATGAAACAAAGTGTTCACACTTCCCAGGTCAGTAAAGGTCACTTAGGAATGAATATGTATGTATGTATTCCTATTGGCTGGCTGTGCTCTTATCTATTGATGTTACCAATATGGTTGGGGGGATGTGAAATGGAAACAGTTGGAAGCTTGACAAAAAAAGTAATGTAATGATCAGCACTCACGTGACTAGAACTTGTTTGTTTATTATTTTTGTTAGCAGGCACCTGAAATGCTAGTGCATGTTGAATTTGCCAATCACTGTGCATTTTAGAAAGGTGGTCCTGGCTGGAACTGTACACAGTTCAAATATATGTAATTGATTGTTGGTAAGTGTATTTTTTAAGTAGCCACACTGGCACCAGTATGTTTACTTTTCCTCCTACTTAACTCACTAACTCAGCTTTGTAAGAAGGGCTTCTCTGCTTGTGTGTTGTTTTTGTTTGGTGTGAGGAGAGCAGAAACATCAGATCTTTATTCAATCTACTACAGTCATCTCTTACAGTGCCCTATCCCTATTAATACCAGGAGTGTTGTGATCTTCCTGCACACAGTGCCCTAACCCTGATACCAGTCTGAGACAGCTCCCTCCCTGCATTACTAGTGAGAGGCTGGCTTCACAGACAGGGGGGAGCTGCCTGACCCTCACTCCTGACTTCCCCCATGTCCCAGCTAGTGAATGGTGTGTGGGTGAGGGGGGGGGGGGGAGGATGGTGAAGTCTGAGACAGCTCCCTCCCTGCATTACTAGTGAGAGGCTGGCTTCACAGACAGGGGGGAGCTGCCTGACCCTCACTCCTGACTTCCCCCATGTCCCAGCTAGTGAATGGTGTGTGGGTGAGGGGGGGGGGGGGGAGGATGGTGAAGTCTGAGACAGCTCCCTCCCTGCATTACTAGTGAGAGGCTGGCTTCACAGACAGGGGGGAGCTGCCTGACCCTCACTCCTGACTTCCCCCATGTCCCAGCTAGTGAATGGTGTGTGGGTGAGGGGGGGGGGGTGGATGGTGAAGTCTGAGACAGCTCCCTCCCTGCATTACTAGTGAGAGGCTGGCTTCACAGACAGGGGGGAGCTGCCTGACCCTCACTCCTGACTTCCCCCATGTCCCAGCTAGTGAATGGTGTGTGGGTGAGGGGGGGGGGAGGATGGTGAAGTCTGAGACAGCTCCCTCCCTGCATTACTAGTGAGAGGCTGGCTTCACAGACAGGGGGGAGCTGCCTGACCCTCACTCCTGACTTCCCCCATGTCCCAGCTAGTGAATGGTGTGTGGGTGAGGGGGGGGGGGGAGGATGGTGAAGTCTGAGACAGCTCCCTCCCTGCATTACTAATGAGAGGCTGGCTTCACAGACAGGGGGGAGCTGCCTGACCCTCACTCCTGACTTCCCCCATGTCCCAGCTAGTGAATGGTGTGTGGGTGAGGGGGGGGGGAGGATGGTGAAGTCTGAGACAGCTCCCTCCCTGCATTACTAGTGAGAGGCTGGCTTCACAGACAGGGGGGAGCTGCCTGTCCCTCACTCCTGACTTCCCCCATGTCCCAGCTAGTGAATGGTGTGTGGGTGAGGGGGGGGGGGGTGGATGGTGAAGTCTGAGACAGCTCCCTCCCTGCATTACTAGTGAGAGGCTGGCTTCACAGACAGGGGGGAGCTGCCTGACCCTCACTCCTGACTTCCCCCATGTCCCAGCTAGTGAATGGTGTGTGGGTAAGGGGGGGGGGGGAGGATGGTGAAGTCTGAGACAGCTCCCTCCCTGCATTACTAGTGAGAGGCTGGCTTCACAGACAGGGGGGAGCTGCCTGACCCTCACTCCTCCGGGGTATTGTGATCTTCCTGCACACAGTTCCCTATCCCTGATACCAGGGGTGTTGTGATCTTCCTGCATGCAGTGCCCTATCCCTATTAATACCAGGAGTGTTGTGATCTTCCTGCATGCAGTGCCCTATCCCTATTAATACCAGGAGTGTTGTGATCTTCCTGCATGCAGTGCCCTATCCCTGATATCGGGATGTGTGCAAGAAGATCACAACACCCCCGGTATCAGGAATAGGGCACTGTGTGCAGGAAGATCACAACACCCCCAGTATCAGGAATAGGGCACTGTGTGCAGGAAGATCACAACACCCCTGGTATTAGGGATAGGGCACTGTGTGCAGGAAGAGCACAACACTCCTGGTATTAATAGGGATAGGGCACTGTGTGCAGGAAGATCACAATACCCCTGGTATCAGGGTTAGGGCACAAGTTCTAGTCACATTGACTGATCACATTACTTGTTTTGTCAAGCTACCAACTGTTTCCATTTCCCATCCCCCATATACTGTCAGTAGGAAACTTGGTAACATGAATAAATAAGAGGGCAGCCAATAGGAATACATATTCATTCCTAAACTGACCTTAACTGACCTGAAAAGTGTCAAATTGTATCATTTTCAGTTAGTGCGCACTAACTCCCAGTTAGTGCGCACTAACTCCCGTTAGTACGCACTAACTCGAGTTAGTGCGCACTAATCGGAAAAAACGATTTTTAACGATTTTTTAACTAAAAAATCGTGCCTAAGACGATTTTCTTGCCCTGCCACACGATTTCTATCGTTAAGACGATATGGAAAACGATTCACATCCCTAAAAATTATTCCCAAAAACCGCATGTACTTTGTACATTAGGATTGCAGCTCTAAGCACTAGGTTCAAAAACGGGGCTCACTCACAAAGACTCATTTTGTAATCAGCTTCTGCCAGTAACAGGATGTTTTTCCTGTGCCTGGCCTACAAAAGGAGAAAAACAGCTGGTGGAGCCATGATGATTTTATCCTTCCCAAGCAGAAACATTAGTGAGAGAAAGGGAGCCAGAAGGCCCACCATGCTGAGTTACATAGGAAGATCCATGACAGTAGATCCATGACTAGCCTGTACCTTGTGATAAGGAACAGAGAACCTACTAGTCCCAATAAAGAAGTCTGAGGGAAGAAGAGAGATGCAAAAGAGAGAGTTGGAAGGACAAGGGAGAGAAGGAAAAAGAGGGTACAGTGGCAGAAGGAACATGAAACAGAAAGAAGAGAGAGGGAAAACCAAGAGGGAAGACAGGAGGCAAATAGAAGTGAGAGAGGCATAAAAAGACCATGAGAGACAGGAAAAAGGTAGCAAAGCAGAAAAATGATAAGGGATGGGGGAAATAAAATCTGAAAACCAAAGACAGGAAAACAAATAGGTCATTTTTCAGCTGCCAGCTGGCTAGCAAAGTTAGCCGATTAGCTTTGCTGGCATATTCAGCAGCACAGCTAGGCCACTGACTAGACCCAACTATGGGGTAGATTTTAAGAACTTGCGCGCGGGTGTCTATGTGCACGCACACATGGACGCCCGATTTTATAACATGCACGCACCTGTGCGCATGTTATAAAATCGGGGGTCAGCACGTGCAAGGGGGTGCACACTAGTGCATCTTGCGTGTGCTGACGTCCGCGGCCTTCACCCGTTCTCTCCCAGGCTGCTCCAATTTAGGAGCGGCCTGTGAGGGAACTTCCCTTCCCCCTACTCTATCCCTCCTAACCCTTCCCCTAACCTTTCCACCCCCTAGCCCTATTCTAAACCCCCCCCCTCCCATTCCTTTAACTTACCATTTGCGCCTGCCTTGATGCAGGTGCAGGTTGTGTGCACTGGCACCCTGCCGGCACGCGATGCCCCGGCACAGTGGCAAATGGCCGCTGTGCCGGGGATCTCTAACTCTGCCCCGCCCCCGGTCCACCCCACTCAGCCCCTTTTTCGAAGCCCCGGGACATATGCACGTCACTGGGCCTTTTTTAAATAGGCCTGGCACATGTAGGCATTTTAAAATCTATCCCTATGTCAAAGTTAGCCAGATACCTTTAACAAGCTAATTTTAGGACTGCTCTCCGAGCGACCACTAGAGTAGCGTTTCCCAACCAGTGTGCCTTCACACCTGATCAAATGCACCATGGAAAAGTCACCATTGCTTGATTCTCAGTTCTAGGCCAACACCTGGGCTCTGCTCTCAGCACCTCGTTGAGATACTAGCAATGTTTTTTAAACATGCAGTAGCTCCTTTCTGATAAAATAGGTAAACACGCATTCCTCTTTGTTATGTTCTGGTATGGATGTGAACCCTGGGTAGAGGTGAGAGATGACTCCACCCACAGGGCCTCACCATTGGTAGGCGCAGTCTCAGAGGCTTAGGACACAGCTGTAAGAGAGACTTTATTATAGAGGAGAAAGAGCAGAACCCGTGGAGTGGGGACTGCGGTTGAGATACAGTTCTTGAGCAATGGGTATGCCTAGGGTGATAACTCAGATGTAAATATCCGGTGGTGGCCTGCGGAGCAGGGTACGCCAGGCAGCCTTCTCGGTAGTGAAGCAATACCTCTGGTGTGCAGATCCAGTAGAGGCCCGCAGCGCGGGGTATGCCGAGGATGACTGTACAATGATGTTGATGCTGAGGTAGACAGAGGTACAGAAGCTCAGAAGGTTCCTGAAGAAGTTGAGAGAGCAATCTGCAGTGCAGGGTATAGTGAAGCAAATCCTGCTGAGGAGGATGCGGTAGTGGCCTGGGGTACGGGGTACACCGCAGGGAATCCCAGCAAGGCTTGGTAGAGTTGAAGTACGAAGGAAGTATTCACGAGACGTGGTTCCAAGGGAAGTCCTGAGAAGTAGAACAAACAGGAGTTCAAAGGCAGGAAGGCCCTCCGAGGAGCAGATAGCCAGGGAACGTGAAGAGTCCCCGAGAAGCGGGTACTCAGAGCATTCTCACAGCAACCAGGAACTGAATCTGGTAGTCCAAGTGAAGTGGATTCAGCAATGAGGAAACTCCTTGCTAACTCATCAGTGCGTAGGACCGGTCTGCTAAAGTACAGGTAGCGAGACTACATCATCTGGAGGGGACGCCCCCGAGGTTCGCACCATGACGTGTACATAGCTGGCCCATGCACGTGTGTGCCTATGTGACTCCAGAAGCAAGATGGCGGTCAGCAGCGCCCACGCCATCCCAGGAACACCAGGGAGGTTGGCGGTGATTGGCGGATGCCGCCACTCATCCTAGATTTGATGGTGCGAAAGAAAAGGTGAGCATGAGAGGGCACAGCTGTCTGCGACTGACGGGCGCAACACTCTCCTTCCTTGTTACAGTATGAGTCTTGGAGTGTGATAATTAATGGGCAGCATGAAGAGCTTGGACAGCTTGGACTCACTTTGTTCAGTACACACATTGCACACTGTACCTCCTCATTTCTCCATCTTTCAGTCCTTCTTGGCTCTGCCTTATTCACAGGCTCAGTGAGATAGGGAGACCATATACTGCGCACTGGATGTGATTCACTCTGCGGGTTGGGTGCAACAGCAGTGAAAGAGCTCTGGCAGCCTCAAGGATACAGAGGGAGGTGGTCCATTGTGATGGGCTAGGTTTATCTTTATTCCCTCTCTCTCTCTTTATTTAAAAAAATTGGAAAAGAGAATGGTGGGGTTTTAAGTGCTTTCTTAGCTTTTCTTTTGGCCATATAAGTCCTCTCTATGTCCGCACTGGCTGCTGCATGGAGACTAATGAGCCACACATTTTTGTTATTGCAGGTGTGCCTTGAAACACTACACTAGAGGACCAGGATGACCTGTAAAGCCGCCGTACCCAGACTAAATTAAGGATTACAAAAGAAAACTGACTCTTGCCAGAGCCCTTACTCAGATCTACTATAAAACTATTTTTTGATCCAATAAAGTGAGGCTATTGTACATGTAAGCTTTACTTGCAGCTGAAAGCTTCCTAAATAAACCTATTCACCCATCTTAGTTTCCTTCATTTGCCTTATACATAAATGTATGGAGAGAACAATAAAGAATGAGAGTGCAAAAGAGAGGGCTTTGCTATCAGTGGAAATGCTCTTCCTCTTGAATTTTCAGTGCTTTATATAGAAAAAGCAAAACAAAGTAACATAACCTTATTTTTTGTATCAAACATATTTATGGTACATCAGTCTAATGTATGAGATTCAGAATGAGCAATCTTTTAAAAAAGGGTTTTCACTCTCAGTATTATCACCTATCAAATATCATCATCTCATTATTTTCATTTATAAAGTTGCTCAATAACTCAAAATACCTTTATATAAGTTGGAAAGAAAATAGGTTAGCTTTTCTAAGGCCTTTTGGAATCTGACCTGAATTTTCGGTCTATTTTTCAGTGAAACAAAAATACAGAAAACAAAGTTACCTCTGGCTACTATTGTGTTGTCAGCAGAGGATGGAAGGTAGAAAAGGCTAATACAGTGTCACTGAGAAAAATCTGTTCAGTTTGACAATAGCATTAATGATTATTGCCCAAATGGCAGAACATTATGTTTGTTTTCTTTCACTGCAGTAAGAATGAAGGTGACTGAGTTATCATATGAGCATTATAGGCTGAAGAGTATTCTCTTGATGGATTTGCTTTAAAATGTTATATGAATGCTGGAGAGAGCCCATGGGGTAAGAGGGAGGGGATGCAGAGAGCTCCAGATTTCATATTCCTCTTGATTATTCTCAGAGGTCTGTACCATTGTGATATGATGACTGATTATAAGACTTAAAGGTGAGAAAATTAAAGTACTTTGGTGGTATTACTTGTTGTTAAGCTAATTAAGACATTGGCAGCTTTATATTGTTGTGAAAGTATTGGATTATTGAGCCTAAGGTATTATGACTGGTGAAGGTATGTGGTGGTAGGCTGAGATAATACAGTGGGAGTCAGCTGAAACTCTCAGCTGACTGCACCTGCGCAAGATGCTAACACTGCAAAAAAGCAAAGCTGCTTATCTGTAATGGGTGCTCTTTGTGGACAGCAGAATAAATCAGTAGCACATGAGGGTGGTGTCACCCAACAGCACCAAAGATGGAAATTTTACTAGCTCGCGCTAGAAAGGCTTAGGTCTTTCTGATCACATGTAGCCAGCACTACACAGATCATGCACCGCTTATGATCTAAAAACAAATGTTGAACTCCAAGGGGGCAGAAGGGTATGTGTGATTGACTTATCCTGCTGTCTACAGAGAACACCAGTTATAGGTAAGAAACTTTGCTTTCTCTCTGGACAACCAAAATGAATCAGCCACATAGGTGGGGACTACCATGCTAAGGGTTATCTAGAAGCCCCCTAACCACACTCTGGGGTGAATATTCAAAACATTTGTGTGCCGGCCGTCCATTGCTTCTACCATGTGACAGGGGCCGACCAATGGCATTGGTAGCCCCTGTGACATAGTAAGGGCAAAGACTATTGGCGCCATTTTGAATACCGGCAGCTGACGGCCCGAGTGCAGGATATCGCTCCAGGACCTCCGCTGGACCACCTGGGACTTTTGGCAAGTCTTGGGGGGGGTCAGGAGGATGGGGGTTTTATTTGTTAATGATACGTTGCATTCGTGGGGGTTCGCCATACATTTTGGAACCCCATGAATGCAATGAATAGGGACCTATACGTTGCGGATTGCACATTCGTTCAAAACGAATGCACATCCCTACTATGAATTACCCCTAAACCTACGATGGGGAATACCACTTGAGAAATTATATTCACTAATATGATTTATCTTCAGGTTCGTAGCCTGAGTGAGGGATAACACAGGGCCCTGGTCATCCCGATACCACAATTCTGTGCTCTTTCCAAACATCCTCTCACTTGTGGCACCACAGACCAGATAAAATCATCACACCAGAAAAAAAACCAGTAATTAATCCCTTTACTAGTATTGTGTAAGTAGACAGTAAATCCAACCAGAACATTAAATGAGAAAAGTAGAGTAATGAAGAATAATATACACTTGCAGTTTTCTTATTTTAAATCAAACAATGCAAAAATAAGACTGGGTATGGCCTGTTAGCCAGGGCAACCAACATACTCATATGGAGAGTAAAATATAAGGAATGCTAATAGAGAAAGGGGGGGGGGGGAGCAGTGAAGTACACAACTTTTATAAACTGTCTTTACCCTTGAGTACACAAAAGGGGGTGGGCTGGGAAACCAATCCACCCCAGTATCACCAGTTTGTAAGGGTGCACCCTGTCCCAAACAAAATTGTGAGGAAAACAAAGTCAAGAAAATGAAGAAGTCCCTCTTGATGGTGGAGCTGGCTGGATGACAAAACAAACAGATGAGCACTGTGGTGTGTGAAAGATCTCTCTCTCCTGAGAAGCTTCCCCAAATGGTCCACTTGGTATTAAACTGAAAGCAGCCTCGTTTCAGTCTCTTACAGAAAGACCACGGTCCATCAGTTTTTCTTTCCCAATACCTGCCAGCAAGGGTTTATGCTTGACTTCAGCTGAAAGGCTAAAGTAGTTAAGAAGAGATACTGAATTTGTCACAAAAGGCTAGGAAATAAACCTGCTCCCTCCTCTGCTACAATATTCTCTTTGCAAAGTTTAGATTACTTAACTAACCAGGTCATTCATCGAAATGTGTTAATGCCATAACGCATGGGATAATAACATTAGTGCATGGCGTGAATGCAAATTTTTGGCCATTTCTGGGGCTGTGGGGTTGGGTGGAGAGAGAGAGCAAGAGATGCTGGGAAGGCCCTCCCAGTGTGCAAGTATTTATACCTCTATAGGAGGGCCAATAGCTTGAGGTGAGGTGTTGGTGATGGTTTAGAGTTTCTCACAAAGATGAAATTTTGTACTGTGTTATCTCGCCCTAGCTTGATGGTACCCTGTTATAGAGTCCATCAAGCTAGGGGGAGAGAACATAGTAGAAATGGCATCTTTGTGAGACTTTTCTGACTCCAAATGATGTCAAATCTTCACCAAAGTGTACTGTGTTGTTTGTATGTCTCACTCTACATGAGAAACTGGCCCCTAAACCCTAAATCACCATCAAAACCTCACCTCGACCTATTAGATGGCCTTCCTATAGAGATATAAATACCTCACTACTATGATAACCTTGTAGATATTTATTTATTTATTTGAAAGTGTTTGTATACCGCTTTTACAAACAATGTTCAATCAAAACGGTTTACATAAATGAATTAAAGAAAAAAGACTAAATTCATAAAAGCATAAAATTAAAATGAAGCACAAAATTACAAAAAGAAATAAATAGAAAATAAAAAACTATTAAAAATAAAAAATTATTAATATAACTCAAACAATATTAATGTATAATAGAGTGCCATGAAATTTGAGAAAAGGGAGAGGTAAGATTATGTTATTTAGTAAGTGGAATTTTGAATGCAATTTGAAATGTGTGTTTTTAGAGATTTTTTTAAATGCTTAGAATTGGATATGGATCTTAATGAGTCTGGTAATGCGTTCCATAGGATCGGACCAGTAACTGAGAATGCTCTTTTCCTAGTAATCTCAATATCTCTCTCTCTCTCTCTCTCTCATACTACTAATGTAAAGCAGTATGTTGTGGTAATTCCTACATTTCCCTAAACACACCCCATTTTCTTATCGCATGCATTAATAACGCATTTTGATGAATCTAAGGGTAGTCTCTTTGGAGGGTGATACAGCCATGGGTCTGCATATCTTTAGAAAGGAAGTCTCTCTGTCTCTCAGCTCCTGGCTCCTCTGCCCCTTGTTGGGATTTACATGTAGCTCGGCTATGAAACAAGAACAGCTGTCTGTCTCTATATTTCCTCAGAGCGCAGACTTCTGTCTTTCCTTCTTGATAATTAGCTCTTCAAGAGAAGAACTAATTACAGGACTGCCAGATGTACTCCTCTCTTCCTGGCTTCAACTCCTGGCCATCCCCACCCCATACACATAGACAGAGTCAGCCAAATTGTACCTTCTCTACCTTAAATGGTCTCCCAGCATTCCTTTGGTTTCCTCCTCTACACTGTGAGTGCTAGATGCTGGTTCTTGCAGAACATTTGTCGTTCATAGGAGAGCATACGTGTTTTGATGTATTTTTATATTCCTTTACCTTATCTTCAGTGACTTGTAGTCTCTTCCTGGTTGAAAAACCCTTTTTGACACGTCCAAAACACATCATACTGAATCAGACGCAGCTTGTTTCACATTGTAAGGCTCCAACACATGATAAGGTCATGGGGGCAGGAACCTCATTTATAGTAGCTTTTTACATATGTAAGGCCAATTTGGTTGGTTCTATGAGTGTGAGATCTGGGAAAGAAGGTCAGAACAATCCACTATTTCAAGAGGAAATCTGAGACTGTATTTAAAGCTATTTCAGATGTGTATGCAAAACTACTCCTGTTGTGGTAGAACTGTGTGAACAGCATGTAAGTTGGATGATTTTTCTAGCAGAGGTAACTGCAATAAGGAATAAAAATTTCCAGGTTACATAATTAAGATGACAAGTATTTATGGGTTCATAAGGTGATTTCAGCATGATTTTACTAGGCACAGACATCTAGTAATTCCCTAGTATATCCCATGGAGTCCTTTTTAAAAACTGGTATTATATTGGCTATTTGTCAATCCACAAGTACAGTGGCAGATTTGAAATATAGGTTACAAATTAGCAGTAGCAGGTTTTCAATTTCATATTTTAGCTCCTTTAGAACTTTGGGGTGAATGCCATTAAGTTCTGGTGATTTACTACTATTTAGTTTGTCAATTTACTCTAGCACCTCTTTCAGATGCACTCATTTGTTTCAGTTGCTCTGAATCATCAGCAAAGAATGTTTCTGGCAGATATCTCAATATCCTCTTTAGTGAAGAATTTTTCTGGCATAGGTATCTCAATATCCTCTGCAGTGAAGAATGAAGCAAAGAATTAATTTAGTTTTTATGCTATGGCCTTGTCCTCCCTGAGCAATCCTTTTACCCCCTGTCATCTAATGGCCCAAGTGACTCCCTCCCAGGATTCTTCTTTGTTGTACTTGAAAGGGTTTTTATTATTAGTTTTTCCTCTTTGACAAGTCTCTCTTCAAATTCAGTTTTGGCCTGCTTTATTACATTTTTGCATCTAATTTGCCAGTGCTTATGCTTTTTTTCTATTTTCCTCAATTGGTCCTGCTTTCCATTTTTTAAATATGCCTTTTTAGCTTTAATAATCTCTTTCACAGTACTATTTAGCCATTCTGGTAGACATTTATTCTTCTTTTTATCTTTTTTAAATTGTGGACCACATTTTATCTGGGCTTTTAAGATGGTATTATAAAACAATTCGTATGCCTCATGAAGACTTTTAATCCTTATAACTGCTTCTTTTAATGTTCTTCTAATTTCCTCATTTTAAAGTTTAATGTTATTCCAGTTATTCCCCTTCCAGTGATGTGGTCAAAGTTGATCGCATTATGATACTATCGCTTAGTGCAGGGTTTCCCAGACCTGTCCTGGGGACCCCACAGCCAGTTGGGTTTTCAATGAATATGCATGATATATATTTGCATACCATGCAGGCTCGATATATGTAAATTTATCTCATGTATATTTATTGTGGATATCCTGAAAACCCGACTGGGCTGTGGGGTCCCCAGGACAGGTTAGGGAAGCCCTGGCCTAGTGGCTCCAGCACTATTCCTCCTTGCATTAACTCCTGTGTTCCATTTATAATTAGATCTGAAGTAGCCCCCTCTTGATGGTTCTAGGGCCAGCAGATCTAGGAAGCCATCATTTATGGTGTCTAGAAATTTAATCTCTCTGGCATGGCTTGATGAGACATTCACCCAATCAATATTGGGGTAACTGAAATCTTCTATTAATATTATCTAATCTCTGGAGTTTATGAACCCAGGAGGATGCTTCAGAATTGGGTCAGGAGTAGGAAGAGGACATTAAAGATTACAGTGGCCCACAGCCATTTTAGTGCTACAGACCCCTCTGGCAGAGTCCTTGCCCACCCACCTACTCTTTACTTATATTTATTTTAAGTACTGTGATTTTGCAGATTAACAAAGACTTGTTAGTTCAATGTATTATGAAATATTTTATTCATCACTGGTGCAGGGTA
Organism: Rhinatrema bivittatum; assembly: GCF_901001135.1. Lineage (NCBI taxonomy): Eukaryota > Metazoa > Chordata > Amphibia > Gymnophiona > Rhinatrematidae > Rhinatrema > Rhinatrema bivittatum. The sequence goes on from NC_042615.1 coordinate 53,261,683, forward strand.
TCCAAGCCAAGGGGTAGTTTCTAAACAAGGCTAAGATTTAGCGTCCTTATCCTCAGGAGATAGTAGGGTTGTGCATTCGTTTTCGCCGTATGGGCAATCCGCAACATATCTTGCCATATACGTTATATACGTGGGGAGGCGAAACGCATTGCGACTCCCCACGTATGTACCGTATTATCCGTTTAATTCGGTGCGCCCCACGGCGTGCGCTTTTCTTCACCCCCATTAGCTCCTAGCCCCCATTACTAGCCCCCACTATCTAGTAGCTACTAGCTACTAGCTAGCTTAGGATTTTCACAAAATGGCAGGTCATCATGGATAACGGAATGCAGCGTATCCACGCTGAAATTTTGTGAAATGCACTGAATGCAGCCAATCGCATTCAGTGCTCTCTGTCAATTTTACTGATGAGCCAGCACTATATAAAGATCAGCAGGAGGAGACCAACGCATTTTATTTCCAGCGATGCTGTGGGGAGGTGGGCTTGGTGTAAGAGGAGGCTGGACTGAGAGATAGGCTAGTCAAGGAAAGAAAAAGCTAATTATTCTTTATTTTGCTGCAGTGCCAGGGTAAGCTAGTCCTGTTTCTTTCAAGCTGTTTATTTAGGTGATCTGACTGAGAAGAGAAGCAGTGCCAGGGAGAGAAGCAGCTACCACTCACCAGTAGGGTGCTGTGGCTGGCTTGGAGAGATATATTATTTTCAATGTCATCCATTTTTCTGGAGTGACAAAAATTCCAGCTTTTTTAAAATGATTTTTTTTTATTCGAGTCACTTAGTCTCTCGTGCACTGGGCTTCAGTGGGTAGTGGTTAGTTTTAACAGACTGAACCTAACTATTGGGTGGGTCTGTGCAGTCAAGAGCCCAGGGAGTCTGCCTCTTTTGTACTTACAAGCAAGCAGTGTCTGTGTGCACACCACACACATTAGTACACAGCCAGGCACCGTGACAGTGGGCAGTGGTAGGCACTATTCAGTCACATTAAATCCATAATGTCAGGGAAAGATAGATGTAGTCGAGTGATTGGGACTGGCAGAGGAGGCACCTCAAAAGACAGTAGTACAACACCACCAGTACAGTTAAAAAAGCACCTGTCGCAATCTAAACTCTTTGTAGGGGCTGGCAGTTCCATCCCGAAAAAAAATGAATCTGATCATGATGCATTGCCATCACCACCACATGTTTCTGGCCCTGTAGTTTTGGAGATGAGGGAAAGGGAGGCAGAGTCATGCCAGACCAAATGTAGACAGCCAAAAGCAGCAGGGGGACAGAAGTCTTGACTAACACTTAGCATTGACAAGGTAGCGCAGTCACTGTTTGCTTCAGATTCAGATGAAGAATCTTCTTGTGTGGGATTCTCATCAGAAACGGAAGAAGTAATAGGTGAAGAATCTTCATTAGGATCAGTTAGTCCTGTCTTAGCCTCCACTTCAGTGCAGCAGGGGAGAGATGAAAGTGATGATGATGAGGAGGAGGAAGAGCAGTCAGCACAGGCACAGAGCATGACTGAGGCCCCCACCCCCTGAAATTGCTTCTCAGGGTGCACACACTACCTCAGCTCCAGTGCCAGCATCCACCCCCAAGGCTTTAGAGAGGGGAAGATCACAAAAGACATCTGCGATCTGGAGCCACTTCAAAGTGACAGAAGACCCACGTTATGCTCGGTGTAATTACTATGCCAGGGCTATTAGCAGAGGCAAGCAAATGGGACATCTATCTAATTTCGGCATGAACCATCATATGAAGAGACAACACCCAACAAGATTACTGCCATCTGGGGATGGTGGCAGTACCAGTCGGGGGACCCCTTCCAAGCAGTGTGCAGTGGTAGAAAAGCAGCAGAATCAGCCCACACCCTCATCCCCTTCTAGCAGTCAGGTGGCAGGCCAGCAACCCCCTAACATGTGACAGAAGTGACAATCCACCACCACACTATCTCGGGGTAGGTGGCAGGCAGCCTCAAAAGTTGTAACCAGGAATATTGGGGAAATGATTGCCCTTGATGACCAGCCCTTGCAGTTAGTGGCAAATGTGGGTTTCAAGCATTTTCTGAAGGTCGTACTTCCAAATTACAAGGTCCCCTCCAGAACCACATTTAGTAGAAAGGTCATCCCCAGCCTGTACAAGCAGTGTCGCAGTTGCATGCAAGCGCTGCTAGCTAAGGCAGAGGGAAGAGTGCATTTCACCTGCAATATCTGGACCGCCATGAATGCTGCACACTCTTACCTCTCTCTGACAGCACACTGGGGGGACATGGCTGAGGCAGGGGCAGCCAGCAGCTCTATTACTGAAGAAGTATCAGGGTGGAGGTGGACTTTACTGCACACCCACCTGATGGACCAGGTTCATACTGCAGCCAATATTCTAGCATGCATCAGACAGATGCTGGAGGGCTAGCAACTACACCAGCAAGACAGGAAAACTCAGGCAGGGTTCTTTGTCACAGACAATGGTGCAAACATGGTTAAGGCAATAAATGACAGGTGCTTTAAGAACATCCGATATTTTGCACACACTCTGCACCTGGTAGTGAAGTCAGCTCTGGGGTTGGATTCCAATGACAAAGAGAATGAATACCTGCATAGGTTAATACACAAGTGCAGGAACATAGCAGCACACTTCCACAGAAATGTGAAGGCGGGGCAGGTTCTCCGACAAAAGCAGACAGATTTGGAGATGCCTCACAAATGTCTCATTCAAGACATTGCCACCAGGTGGAATTCTACCTTTATGATGCTGGAGAGGTTAGTGGAGCTGCAGACCCCCTTCATGAACTTTCTGGTACAATGGACATAGGTGTGCAGAATCCCCTAGGGCATCATGATTGGTTAGTCATGAGTCAGCTGGTTAAAAATCCTGCAGCCCTTCAAGAATGTCATGGAGGAGCTGATTTCCAGAAGTGCCAGCTTGGCTATCATCATCCCTATAGTTAATCTCCTGCATGAACGTTTGGAGGCCTTTAAACAGGAAGAGGGAATGACAGTTGAGGTGCTGCATTGTCTGGACATTTTGCAGCAGCAGGTGAAAGAGAGATTAAGGCCTTTAACAGAACACATACATGCTCGCCACAGTCTGTGATCCCTGTGTGAAAGGGAAACTCACCCTACAGTACGATTGTCTCTTATTGGTGAAGGACCTGATGCTAGCAAAAGTCTGTGAACAGGAGCGCCATAGGCAGAGACAGATTAGGCTTCAAGCAGAGGTGTAAACAGTGGGCACTTCAGAGAGTTGTGCTGCTAGCCCAAGCAGGAGCAGCACTGTGTCAGCGACAGATAGTACCTCCTCCTCCATGTCACAACACCCAAGGCACGTTGCCCATAAAGATTCATCTTTTGTGCAATGGGCGAAAGAGAAAGCAGCTGGCATGAGTGACTCTCAGCCTGCCTAAGCAAAGGAGATACCAGCACAGCTGTCAGTGACATGGTATCTCTCAGAGCCGATAGAGAACATGCAGACAAATCTGCTGGCATATTGGGCACACAAGTCCACTTTCTGGTCACACCTAGCCAAAGTGGCTCAGCGATGTCTGTCATGTCCACCAACCAGTGTGCCCAGTGAACGTGTCTTTTCAATGACAGAGGATATCATGAGCCCTCACCGCTCAAGGCTGGAACCAGAGTTGATGGAAATGCTAGTGTTTTTGAAAGTAACCTTGCCTTTGCTTGGGTTTCCAAATTTTCCCTGTGAATGGCAAGAGGAATAAAAGCAATTCAAAGCCTTGCAGCAGCTCCAACTGCCTCCTATGCTCCAGATAATATAAGCACTGCAGCACATGTACCTGACCTCAAACACTGTGCCTGACCATCCACTGCCCAGGCCGTACGTCCCTACAAGGGCCTGACCTCAAACACTGTGCCTGAAAGTCATCTGTCCAGGCCTTATGTTCCTATAAGTGTTTGACCTCGATTGCTCTGCCTGTCTGTCCAGGCCTTCTGTACCTCGGTGGGATTGACCTCTGTCCTCGACTGCTTTGCCTGTTCGTCCAGGCCTTATGGCCCTAGGTCTGATTGACCTCTGTCCTCGACTCCTTTGCCTGTCCGTCCAGGCCTTATGTCCCTAGCTGGGATTGACCTCTGTCCTCGACTGCTTTGCCTGTCCATCCAGGCCTTATGTTCCTACTAGTGTTTGATCTCGATTGCTTTGCCTGTTCGTCCAGGCCTTATGTCCCTAGGTGGGATTGAACTCTGTCCTCGACTGCTTTCCCTGTCCGTCCAGGCCTTATGTTCCTACAAGTGTTTGACCTCGATTGCTCTGCCTGTCCGTCAAGGCCTTCTGTCCCTAGGTGGGATTGGCCTCTGTCCTCGACTGCTTTGCCTGTCCGTCCAGGCCTTATGTTCCTACAAGTGTTTGACCTCGACTGCTTTGCCTGTACGTCCAGGCCTTATGTTCCTACAAGTGTTTGACCTGGATTGCTTTGCCTGTCCGTCCAGGACTTATGTCCCTAGGTGGGATTGACCTCTGTCCTCAACTGCTTTGCCTGTCCGTTCAGGCCTTATGTTCCTAGGTGGGATTGACCTCTGTCCTCGACTGCTTTGCCTGTCCATCCAGGCCTTATGTTCCTTCAAGTGTTTGACCTCGATTGCTCTGCCTGTCCATCCAGGCCTTCTGTCCCTAGGTGGGATTGACCTCTGTCCTCGACTGCTTTGCCTGTCTGTCCAGGCTTAATGTTCCTACAAGTGTTTGACCTCGATTGCTGTGCCTGTCTGTCCAGGCCTTGTGTTCCTACAAGTGTTTGACCTCGATTGCTGTGCCTGTCCATCCAGGCCTTCTGTCCCTAGGTGGGATTGACCTCTGTCCTCGACTGCTTTGCCTGTCCATCCAGGCCTTATGTTCCTACAAGTGTTTGACCTCGATTGCTTTGCCTGTCCTTCCAGGCTTAATGTTCCTACAAGTGTTTGACATCGATTGCTGTGCCTGTCTGTCCAGGCCTTGTGTTCCTACAAGTGTTTGACCTCGATTGCTGTGCCTGTCCATCCATGCCTTCTGTCCCTAGATGGGATTGACCTCTGTCCTCGACTGCTTTGCCTGGGCCTGTCCAGGCCTTGTGTTCCTACAAGTGTTTGACCTCGATTGCTTTGCCTGTCCGTCCAGGCTTAATGTTCCTACAAGTGTTTGACCTCGATTGCTGTGCCTTTCCGTCCAGGCCTTATGTTCCTACAAGTGTTTCACCTCTGTCCTGGAATGCTGTGCTTGTTGTCCAGGCCTTATGTCCAGTCCTAACTGCTGAACCCTCGTTGCAAAGGGAAACCTCAGTCTCTGGCAATTAAAACTAGTAATCTTTCACAGCACGGATCCTTAAATAAAACAAAGAGTTTTCTTTAGTTTCAGGGCAGAGAAGAGAACTTCCTTCATTTTGCTTATGAAGTCAAGATCTGTTTGCAAATGATTAAATCCTAACAATTTTTACCATTATACACTCTAGTGCCCAATCCATTCCAAGGAGCCCTTTCCTGCTCAAAGAAATTGAACTCTCCCCGGTGTTGCAGCCTATCTCTTAGGACCTGTTGACCCATGTTAAACCACTGTTCACATGGCACCCTGCTCCATGTCGCCACGCTTTGAAGGTTTGTGCTCCACTCTAGGGGCCAACCCATTCCAAGGAAGCCCTTTCCTGCTCTTAGGAAAGGGAACTCTCCACAGTGTTGCAGCCTATTTCTTAGAACCTGTTGACCCATGTTGAACCGCTGTTCACATGGTAACCTGCTCCATGTCACCACGCTTTGAAGGCTCGTGCTCCACTCTAGGGGCCAACCAATTCCAAGGAAGCCCTTTCCTGCACTTAGGAAAGGGAACTCTCCACGGTGTTGCAGCCTCTCTCTTAGGATATGTTGACCCATGTTGAACCGCTATTCACAGGGCACCCTGCTCCATGTCACCACGCTTTGAAGGCTCGTGCTCCACTCTAGGGGCCAACCCATTCCAAGGAAGCCCTTTCCTGCTCTTAGGAAAGGAAACTTTCCACGGTGTTGCAGCCTATTTCTTAGGACCTGTTGACCCATGTTGAACCGCTGTTCACATGGTACCCTGCTCCATGTCACCACGCTTTGAAGGCTCGTGCTTCACTCTAGGGGCCAACCAATTCCAAGGAAGCCCTTTCCTGCTCTTAGGAAAGGGAACTCTCCACGGTGTTGCAGCCTCTCTCTTAGGATATGTTGACCCATGTTGAACCGCTATTCACAGGGCACCCTGCTCCATGTCACCAAGCTTTGAAGGCTCGTGCTCCACTCTAGGGGCCAACCCATTCCAAGGAAGCCCTTTCCTGCTCTTAGGAAAGGGAACTCTCCACGGTGTTGCAGCCTCTCTCTTAGGATATGTTGACCCATGTTGAACCGCTATTCACAGGGCACCCTGCTCCATGTCACCACGCTTTGAAGGCTCGTGCGCCACTCTAGGGGCCAACCCATTCCAAGGAAGCCCTTTCCTGCTCTTAGGAAAGGGAACTCTCCACAGTGTGCAGCCTATCTCTTAGGACCTGTTGACCCATGTTGAACCGCTATTCACAGGGCACCCTGCTCCATGTCACCACGCTTTGAAGGCTCGTGCTCCACTCTAGGGGCCAACCCATTCCAAGGAAGCCCTTTCCTGCTCTTAGGAAAGGGAACTCTCCATGGTGTTGCAGCCTCTCTCTTAGGATATGTTGACCCATGTTGAACCGCTATTCACAGGGCACCCTGCTCCATGTCACCACGCTTTGAAGGCTCGTGCGCCACTCTAGGGGCCAACCCATTCCAAGGAAGCCCTTTCCTGCTCTTAGGAAAGGGAACTCTCCACAGTGTTGCAGCCTATCTCTTAGGACCTGTTGACCCATGTTGAACCGCTGTTCACATGGCACCCTGCTCCATGTCGCCACGCTTTGAAGGTTCATGCTCCACTCTAGGGGCCAATCCATTCCAAGGAAGCCCTTTCCTGCTCTTAGGAAAGGGAACTCTCCACGGTGTTGCAGCCTATCTCTTAGGACCTGTTGACCCATGTTGAACTGCTGTTTAGGGGCAAACCCATTCTAGGGAGCCCTTTCCTGCTCATAGGAAAGGGAACTCTCCCCGGGTGTAGCCTGCCTGTTTCTACCCTCTGACCCATGTTGAACCGCTGTTCACATGCACCCTCCTCTGCCTCGGCCTTGACAATTCTCGTTTGTATATTCAAGTTTCATATCACCAAAATGCCAGGAAGAGTGCAGATGATAGCACATATCAAATCTTGATTATTCTAAAGTATAATTCATCTGTATGTACTCTTTTCTATCTGTGTTGCTAGGTGCCAAGCACACTTTATTAGTACTTCTTCTTAGCTTCGGAATAGTAAAGTTCTTCAAAGCCTCTGTTTCTACTAACACAACAGCTGGCATTTGGGATTTTACTTCACTTGATGAAGTCCTTTTTATTAGTGTTTTACCTCTGGTCGTTTCTTCCATTTTGAAATCAGCCTCTTTCTATGCCAAGCAGTACTCTGACTGCTTTCCGGCCTACCTGTCTTTTGTCAAGGATATTCTCACACTACAGTCCCTGGGAATCCCGGGTGCAGCCAGCCTGATTTTAAAAGACCAGCGAGAGCCCACTGGACCCCAATGGAAACCCCCCACTTTAGGGGCGAACCCATTCTAGGGAGCCCTTTCCTGTGCAAAGGAAAGGGAACTCTCCTCGGGTGTAACCTGCCTGTATCTTCGCTGTGACCCATGCTGAACTGCTGTTCCATTTTGAAATCAGCCTCTTTGTATGCCAAGCATTACTCTGACTGCTTTCCGGCCTCCCTGTCTTTTGTCAAGGATATTCTCACACTACAGTCCCTGGGAATCCCGGGTGCAGCCAGCCTGATTTTAAAAGACCAGCGAGAGCCCACTGGACCCCAATGGAAACCCCCCACTTTAGGGGTGAACCAATTCTAGGGAGCCCTTTCTTGCGCAAAGAAAAGGGAACTCTCCCCGGGTGTAGCCTGCCTGTTTCTACCCTCTTACCTATGTTGAACCGCTGTTTAGAGGCGAACCCATTCTAGGGAGCCCTTTCCTGCTCATAGGAAAGGGAACTCTCCCCAGGGCTCTTGTTTGAATATTTGCTACTACCACCAAAATTTGCACCCGCAGATGCTCCACTCCACCCAGGCATAGTTCATCATGTTTCAGGTCCTAGCACTTGTGTTAGACTCCCTGGTCCCTGTTTCAAGACGGGTCGGGTGCACAGTATGGCATGCCCAGTTGACAGTCCCACCACATGCTGAGCCTCGTCTTGTCTTGCCTCCTTGTCTTTCCCTTATCAAACCACAGGGACCTGACTACTTTGGCTCTGCCAGCCTGTCTTGCCCCTATCAACTTTTTGCCACTCTGCCTTGTTGCCAGTCACCAGATGACTCACTCATCTCCTTGTGGTGTTATTGCCACTATCATAGTTCCTCAGTGTGTTGGTGCTAGTCTTTCTGCTTGCTATGTTCCCCCTTCATTGTGCTTTAGGATGTCAATGCCACTTGTTTTGCCGCTTTGCCTGTCGTGCTGCCTTCGAGGGTTCATGCATCTGTTATTGGTGCTCTCTATTGAAGCTGTGGTGTGTTTTTGACACTCTCGCTGCACTCTTGCCACTTCTGGTACCACTTTGTACCTTTACAGTGCCTTAGGCTATTCATGCCACTTTGGTGCCACTTTGCCACAGTCTAAGTACCTTGGAGCTCTTTTGTTGTGATGAGAAGAAAAACTGATACTTCACGCATATCCAGCATAGCTCTCTGCTTCAACGGCAGGGGAGAAGAAAAACTGATACTTCACGCATATCCAGCATAGCTCTCTGCTTCAACGGCAGGGGAGAAGAAAAACTGATACTTCACGCATATCCAGCATAGCTCTCTGCTTCAACGGCAGGGGAGAAGAAAAACAACCAATAAGGGCTGAATAACATAGTCTGAGTAAAACAAATAAGCATGGGTGTAGCTTGCTTATTGCGGCGGTTACTATCCCTACTACCCCTAACTAATCAAGCTTGATATTTCACTTGGATGCAGCTCCATCACTGCTCTCTACATTAATGGTGGGGGTGGAGGGGAAAACAGAACCAAAGAGCTAAGAGAAACAGATAAGTATGAGAAAAAAATGTGTGAAGCTTGCTGGGCAGACTGGATGGGCCGTTTGGTCTTCTTCTGCCGTCATTTCTATGTTTCTAAGTTTCTATGATTGCTCCCCAGAAGTTTCATCAAAATTGTTAATAAAACCCCAATTATGCAGCCAAAAATAGGCTGGAAATCCTTCTCCCATTGACTTTAATGGGAACTGGAAAACGAATTCACATATAAATGTATCGGGGTGCCATACGTCCGAATGCAACAGAAATTACCCCCGACGGATACGTATCACGAATGCAATGAAAATGTTTTGGCTGCACATCCCTAGGAGATAGTGGGCCATTACCACAACAGCAGAGTGAGTACTCCCTCACAGGTGTTATATCAAGCAGCAAACATCCTGCAAGTCAGACAGTGTGGTTAGATGCAGTCATGCCAGTTAAGAGCACTTTCGCTTAGAAATGTGGGTTGGACATAGCTTGGAGTATGGCAGACCTGGATGGGAAGTTAATAATCCAAGATTGATCAGCTTGGTTTTGTTGTGAGCAATCTACCTCATTTATAGGCAAGTAGAAGTTGTTAGTTTTATTGAATCTTGTTCAGGGAAAGGGTAAGGGAGAGAGACATGCTGGGAAGAGTCTTGCCTTTCCATGTTAATTATAATGCCTAACTTCTAATTAGCTGAGAAGTTCACATATACACAGGTTAAAATTCCCAAAGCTCTTTTCTTTGGAGAAGAAAAGTGCCAGTTTACTAACAAAAAACACATGTTTTATGCATTTCAATTACCATAAACCACATGCCTTCATTCTGGTTCTAAAATAAATATATGCTATACATAGATTATCAGAGATTGTTAAAATGTATTTACTATTATCCAAATTACTAACTGATGATACAGCATATTTTTGAATTGGCAGAAGAAGTATCACTAAATAGCAGAACAGAGTTTGGATGCAATAAGTTCAGCAGTTTATGATTCTGACTATTGATGGTACAACACATAATAAATTTCTCATACAATCTTCCTTTAAATTTTTATCCATCCAGAAATTACCTGGTCCTTCTATAACAGACTCATCTCTTTTCAAGGCAACTGCTACATCTCCCTTGTCAACCAGCCTAATAACTACTGTAACTCAGGAAGATACAATACTCTGGTCACTCAAAAAACCCTTCATAAATGCTTACCGAAGTAAAAATTACTGCTTACTATACAACATTATCTCAGTAGTTTCAACAGGCAATTTTAGATGAAACAGTGCTTATAAGCCATCAAGTCAATCATTACTAGCTTAGTACCAATATCCTCCAATGCAATTTATCAGTAAACATTTGTCAATCCCACCTTGAAAGCGGCATACTGGCCTTGCAACAACTGCATCTTAAGTAGTCTATCCAAATGTCAATTATCCTCTAAATGAAAAAGTGATTTCTCAAGTTTGTTTTGAATAGCTGGTCCCTGATTTGTTTGAGTGACCTCAAGATTTTAATTATTTACTCCCTCAGAACATCACACATTATCATGAAAATCTAGATCAAGTCTCTTGTCTCTTCCATATTTTTGTCTATACATATTTGGTCTTTGTATCTATCCTTATATCTGTAAATCCATAACTCATTTAAAAGCATAGTACTCTTCTTTGAACAATGTCTTGTTCCTTCTCTGATATAAGGATCAAAACAGGATGAACTAGTGCTTCAACTGGAAACATTCCTTTTGATACATGCTATGATCTTGTTTTCTAATTTGAAGTCATTCATCATTTTTCTGTCTTGTTTGAGATATACACTCCTAGATTCTTCTCAACAATGATCTTGTGGATTCAGAGTGTAATTGGTTCCAGGGTTGATCATTCCCCGGTGTATCAATCCAGATGTAACTACATTGACTCTGCTATGCTAGATTTCAACTCACTTACCCTGAAACTTTGTGTTTTTTATGTTGGTGTTTTTTTGTAGGGACCCTACAATGAGTAAAGTGTATTGATAAAGAGTAATGTTATTCCCTGTTATAGAGAATGTTCTACAGCAGACAGGAAGGTATAGTTTGTAGACTCTGCCAGGAGGTGGTAATGCAGAGATTTCTACAAAAGTTTCAGTTCTAAATTTGTGCTGGAGTTGGTTCTGAGTGTGTCCCTGAAAAGAAAGAAGCAAAAGTTCTCAGCTACCTATTTTGGTAGGAAGGTGGTGAAGAGGTACACACTCTGATTGTAAGCCCTCTCCGGACAGGGAAATATCTCTACCTCAGTGTAACTCGCCTTGAGCTACCAAAGAAAAGGAGTAGGATAAATCCAAAATACATTAAATTAAAAAAATAAAGACATCTAATTCCTTCGTCTCACCATAATGCCAGAAGAGCTGTGTAAACTTCCTGCATGACTGCTTAAGAAGCAGAAATCTACATTATGAGATTTTCATCCACTGCACAAGAAACTTCTACAAACATGAGTCTGAGGAAGACAATATAAGTAAAGATTTGTTGAGCTTGAACTACCAGGTAGAGGCCCTATACACAATAGGGATGTGAATCGGGCTTCGGACGATTGAAAATATCATTGATATTTTCAAAAACGTCAGAAATCCGGGGCTCCCCCAAAACGATAGGAACACCCCACGATATTGTTCGTGGGGGTTCTCTCATCGTTTTGGGGGAGGGCGGGAAAAACGGCACACAAAAATAACCCCTAAACCCACCCCAACCCTTTAAAATGAATCCCTTAGCTTCCCCCACCATCCCAACCCCCCCAAAAATGTTTTACAGGTACCTGGTGGTCCAGTGGGGGTCCCGGGAGCGATTTCCCGCTCCCGGGCCATCGACTGCCACTAATCAAAATGGTGCCGATGGCCCTTTGCCCTTACCATGTGACAGGGTATCCGTGCCATTGGCCGGCCCCTGTCACATGGTAGGAGCACTGGATGGCCCGCGCCATTTTTAAAGATGGCGCCGGCCATCCAGTGCTCCCTCCATGTGACAGGGGCCGGCCAATGGCACGGATACCCTGTCACATGTGGATCAAGGTGAACCGGTGGATGTAGTGTATTTGGATTTTCAGAAGGCGTTTGACAAAGTCCCTCATGAGAGGCTTCAAAGAAAACTAAATAGTCCTAGGATAGGAGGCAATGTCCTTTCATGGATTACAAACTGGTTAAAAGACAGGAAACAGAGAGTAGGATTAAATGGTCAATTTTCTCAGTGGAAAAGTGTAAACAGTGGAGTGCCTCGGGATCTGTACTTGGACTGGTGCTTTTCAATATATATATAAATGATCTGGAAAAGAATACGACGAGTGAGGTTATCAAATTTGCGGATGATACAAAATTATTCAGAGTAGTTAAATTACAAGTGGATTGTGATACATTACAGGAGGACCTTGCAAGACTGGAAGATTGGGCATCCAAATGGAAGATGAAATTTAATGTGGACAAGTGCAAGGTGTTGCATATTGGGAAAAATAACCCTTGCTGTAGTTACACGATGTTAGGTTCCATATTAGGAGCTACAACCCAGGAAAAAGATCTAGGCATCATAGTGGATAATACTTTAAAATCGTCAGCTGAGTGTGCTGCAGCAGTCAAAAAAGCAAACAGAATGTTAGGAATTATTAGGAAAGGAATGGTTAATAAAACGGAAAATGTCATAATGCCTCTATATCGCTCCTTGTTGACACCGCACCTTGAATTCTGTGTACAATTCTGGTCGCCGCATCTCAAAAAAGATATAGTTGCGATGGAGAAGGTACAGAGAAGGACAACCAAAATGAATAAGGGGATGGAACAGCTCCCCTATGAGGAAAGGCTGAAGAGGGTAGGGCTGTTCAGCTTGGAGAAGAGATGGCTGAGGGTTGGATATGATAGATATGGTAGTGCAGTAATAATGGGAGACTTCAATTACCCCAATATAGACTGGGTAAATGTATCATCGGGTCACACTAGAGAGATAATGTTCCTGGATGGAATAAATGATAGCTTTATGGAGCAATTGGTTCAGGAACCAACGAGAGAGGGAGCAATTTTAGATCTAATTCTCAGTGGAGCACAGGACTTGGTGAGAGAGGTAACGGTGGTGGGGCCGCTTGGCAATAGTGATCATAATATGATCAAATTTGATTTAATGACTGGAAAAGGAACAGTGTGCAAATCCAAGGCTCTCGTGCTAAACTTTCAAAAGGGAAACTTTGATAAAATGAGAAAAATTGTTAGAAAAAAAACTGAAAGGAGCAGCTACAAAAGTAAAAAATGTCCAAGAGGCATGGTCATTGTTAAAAAATACCATTCTAGAAGCACAGTCCAGATATATTCCACACATTAAGAAAGGTGGAAAGAAGGCAAAACGATTACCGGCATGGTTAAAAGGGGAGGTGAAAGAAGCTATTTTAGCCAAAAGATCTTCATTCAAAAATTGGAAGAAGGATCCAACAGAAGAAAATAGGATAAAGCATAAACATTGGCAAGTTAAATGTAAGACATTGATAAGACAGGCTAAGAGAGAATTTGAAAAGAAGTTGGCTGTAGAGGCAAAAACTCACAGTAAAAACGTTTTTAAATATATCCAAAACAGAAAGCCTGTGAGGGAGTCAGTTGGACCGTTAGATGATCGAGGGGTTAAAGGGGCACTTAGAGAAGATAAGGCCATCGCGGAAAGATTAAATGATTTCTTTGCTTCGGTGTTTACTGAAGAGGATGTTGGGGAGGTACCCGTAATGGAGAAGGTTTTCATGGGTATGATTCAGATGGACTGAATCAAATCACGGTGAACCTAGAAGATGTGGTAGGCCTGATTGACAAACTGAAGAGTAGTAAATCACCTGGACCGGATGGTATACACCCCAGAGTTCTGAAGGAACTAAAAAATGAAATTTCAGACCTATTAGTAAAAATTTGTAACTTATCATTAAAATCATCCATTGTACCTGAAGACTGGAGGATAGCAAATGTAACCCCAATATTTAAAAAGGGCTCCAGGGGCGATCCGGGAAACTACAGACCGGTTAGCCTGACTTCAGTGCCAGGAAAAATAGTGGAAAGTGTTCTAACATCAAAATCACAGAACATATAGAAAGACATGGTTTAATGGAACAAAGTCAGCATGGCTTTACCCAGGGCAAGTCTTGCCTCACAAATCTGCTTCACTTTTTTGAAGGAGTTAATAAACATGTGGATAAAGGTGAACCGGTAGATACAGTATACTTGGATTTTCAGAAGGCGTTTGACAAAGTTCCTCATGAGAGGCTTCTAGGAAAAGTAAAAAGTCATGGGATAGGTGACGATGTCCTTTCGTGGATTGCAAACTGGCTAAAAGACAGGAAACAGAGTAGGATTAAATAGGCAATTTTCTCAGTGGAAGGGAGTGGACAGTGGAGTGCCTCAGGGATCTGTATTGGGACCCTTACAGTTCAATATATTTATAAATGATCTGGAAAGAAATACGACGAGTGAGATAATCAAATTTGCAGATGACACAAAATTGTTCAGAGTAGTTAAATCACAAGCAGATTGTGATAAATTGCAGGAAGACCTTGTGAGACTGGAAAATTGGGCATCCAAATGGCAGATGAAATTTAATGTGGATAAGTGCAAGGTGATACATATAGGGAAAAATAACCCATGCTATAATTACACAATGTTGGGTTCCATATTAGGTGCTACAACCCAAGAAAGAGATCTAGGTGTCATAGTGGATAACACATTGAAATCGTCGGTGCAGTGTGCTGCGGCAGTCAAAAAAGCAAACAGAATGTTGGGAATTATTAGAAAAGGAATGATGAATAAAACGGAAAATGTCATAATGCCTCTGTATCGCTCCATGGTGAGACCGCACCTTGAATACTGTGTACAATTCTGGTCGCCGCATCTCAAAAAAGATATAAATGCGATGGAGAAGGTACAGAGAAGGGCTACCAAAATGATAAGGGGAATGGAACAACTCCCCTATGAGGAAAGACTAAAGAGGTTAGGACTTTTCAGCTTGGAGAAGAGACGGCTGAGGGGGGATATGATAGAGGTGTTTAAAATCATGAGAGGTCTAGAACGGGTAGATGTGAATCGGTTATTTACCTCTTTCGGATAGTAGAAAGACTAGGGGGGCACTCCATGAAGTTAGCATGGGGCACATTTAAAACTAATCGGAGAAAGTTCTTTTTACTCAACGCACAATTAAACTCTGGAATTTGTTGCCAGAGAATGTGGTTCGTGCAGTTAGTATAGCTGTGTTTAAAAAAGGATTGGATAAGTTCTTGGAGGAGAAGTCCATTACCTGCTATTAAGTTCACTTAGAGAATAGCCACTGCCATTAGCAATGGTTACATGGAATAGACTTAGTTTTTGGGTACTTGCCAGGTTCTTATGGCCTGGATTGGCCACTGTTGGAAACAGGATGCTGGGCTTGATGGACCCTTGGTCTGACCCAGTATGGCATTTTCTTATGTTCTTATGTTCTTATGTCTTTAAGATCATGAGAGGTCTTGAACGAGTAGATGTGAATCGGTTATTTTCACTTTCGAATAATAGAAGGAGTAGGGGGCATTCCATGAAGTTAGCAAGTAGCACATTTAAGACTAATCGGAGAAAAATATTTTTCACTCAATGCACAATAAATTTCTAGAATTTGTTGCCAGAGGATGTGGTTAGTGCAGTTAGTGTAGCTGGGTTCAAAAAAGGTTTGGATAAGTTCTTGGAGGAGAAGTCCATTAACTGCTATTAATCAAGTTTACTTAGGGAATAGCCACTGCTATTAATTGCATCAGTAGCACCGGATCTTCTTAATGTTTGGGTAATTGCCAGGTTCTTGTAGCCTGGTTTGGCCTCTGTTGGAAACAGGATGCTGGGCTTGATGGACCCTTGGTC
Organism: Rhinatrema bivittatum; assembly: GCF_901001135.1. Classification (NCBI taxonomy): domain Eukaryota; kingdom Metazoa; phylum Chordata; class Amphibia; order Gymnophiona; family Rhinatrematidae; genus Rhinatrema; species Rhinatrema bivittatum. The sequence goes on from NC_042615.1 coordinate 53,277,566, forward strand.
TGACCCAGCATGGCAATTCTTATGTTCTTATGTTCTTAACAGTGGTATGAACATACCAAGGAACCATGAGAATGGTAAGGAGCATCAATAACAGTGGCACAAATAACCTAAGGTACCATACAAGGAGCAAAGCAGCACCAACAGTGGCAGGAACACAAAAGGCACTATGACAAGGGCAAAGGGCAGGGCCGGCGGAACCACTAAGTGAACTAGGACGGGGCCTAGGGTGCCAGGGTCTCAGGTGCAGCAGCTAGGACAGCAAGAGCCAGCAACCCATATATCCTCACTCGACTCAGCGCTTCTCTCAGCTGTGTGATAACTTGGTGTCCCCCACCCCCCAGCGGCTTCCTCAGGCCAGACCCTAGCTCAAGCTGCCTCCTGCCATCTTGCTCCAGCTTCCTCCATGCGGAAGAGTGGGCGAGAGTACGTGAGCTGGGGCAGGGGCAAGGCAGAAGGCACCTAGGGCACCTAATACCCTTGCAGCAGCACTGGCACAGGGTCACCAACAGTGACATGAACAGCCTAAAGCATCAAGAGAGGAGGAAAGCAGTACCAAAAGTAGCATGAACATCCCAAAGCATCATGACAGTGGCAAATCATCCCCAACATTATCTCAGGGGGCAAAGGGTACCAACAAAAGGGGTACCTGACCTGAAACGCTGTGCCTGTCCATCCACTGTCTAGGCCTTACGTCCCTACAAGGCCTGACCTGAAACGCTGTGCCTGTCCATCCACTGTCCAAGCCGTACGTCCCTTCAAGGGCCTGACCTGAAACGCTGTGCCAGTCTGAGTTTTGTTCTGGTATTTCAGTGCTGAAGTGCATAAGTACAGTTAATAACTTCTGGGTATTCACAAATAATCTCCAGCTCCAGCTCCAGCTCAGTTCTTGCTTCACAAATGGCAGTCTCTATTGCTCTAAAAGCATCCTCTGTTGAATTATCTTTCAGAAATGAAAAAGATGCCATTTTCTTCTGGCAGTGAACCAGTTCAAGAAGAAGTGACAGATCAAACCACAACATACCTACACAAAGGAAATCCTCTAATGCTGTGCCTGTTTGTCCAGGCCTTATGTCCCTTCAAGGGCCTGACCTCTATCCTCGATTGCTGTGCCTGTCCATCCAAGCTTTAGGTCCCTACGAGGGCCTGACCTCTATCCTTGAATGCTGTGCCTGCCCGTCCAGGCTGTACGTCTCTACAAGGGTTTGACCTCGAATGCTGTGCCTGTCCGTCCAGGCCTTATGTCCTTATAAGGGCTTGACCTGTATCCTTGAATGCTGTGCCTGTTCGTCCAGCCCTTATGCCCCTACAAGGGCCTGACCTCTATCCTCGAATGCTATGCCTGTCCGTCCAGGATTTCCATCCCTACGAGGGCCTGATCTCTATCCTCGAATGCTGTGCCTACCCATCCATGCTGTACGTCTCTACAAGGGTTTGACCTCTAATGCTGTGCCTGTCCGTCCAGGCTTTATGTCTGTTGCGTCCATTGGTCTTCGACGGCTTCGCCCCGTTTGCCTCACCTTATTCACGTCTCCTCCTGCTTACCTGGGCAAGATGGCTACCACCGCGGCTACAAGCCGACCTCTCTGGCGTCCCCAGAATGGCTATGGTGCAGCCTCCCGCCATTGATCCTCCCAGGTACCTACTAGTGTGCACGCGCGCGCATGCAACCCATGTCTTTGTACCACCCTTGGCGCGAACCATCCAGGTATATTACCTTCAATCATTTGCTAGCTCCCCGAGTTAGCAAGGACTGGAATCCGTTCTTGTCTACGCTACTCTGCCGCTCCCGTGCTGCCGCAGGAAGCTCTCTCTCTGCCCTTCGGGGTATATGCTAACCTGGGTATCTGCTCCTCGGGGGCCCTCTGATTTATTTCAGGTGCCTTACAGGGAACAGGTACTCTCACCTCGAGGCCCTGCTCTCCCTGCCTTGGTGCCTGTACCTTCTACAACAGACCTGGTGGAATCACATATCTACAGCAAACACCTAGTAAGTACTCTAACTCTCAGTCTATCTCATCCACAGTATCTCCTCTCTGGGAGACCTGCTGCGGAACCTCCTGACGTCATCAAGGAGAGAAGGGCTCCCTCTGCCGAGGTCCCTGAGACTGCAACAATGAGACTGCCTCACCTCTGCCACCTCTGGTGGTTCACTTCAAGCTCTGCAATAAAAGAACTCTTGTGTTTGTGTAGTACGAGTCTAGCCCAGTGCTGTGGCTCCTCATGGGGCTCCTCCCCGTGGGCGTGGCCACCTCCACAGCATCCAAGGATCCACAAACACACATTATTACAACAATGTCCCCAAAAGGGCTTGACCTTTATCCTCAATTGCTGTGCTTGTCCGTCCACATTTGGAATGTACAAACATAAAAAGCTGACTTAAGATGTTTGGAGCTTGCGAATGCGTATTTCATATGCTCAATAGTTTTCATGACCTTCATAATATGGGGACCATGTTCCCTAAATCTTTCTTAAGTGCCAACATTAATGTTTCTTCTAGTACTATAGAAAAGGTGGTAGTTGCACTCTAGTTCATCCTCTGTCCCATAGTTTACAGAGGCACTGTAGGGTACAAAGTCAACATAGTTCGATATTGTAGATTTGGGTGGGAGATGACATCAGCGCTTCTTTTGGTCCTAACATCTGAACCCTCGTTGTAAAGGGAAATCTCAGTCTCCGGCAATTCAACATACTAATCCTTCACAGCATGGATCCTTAAATCAAACAAACAATTTTATTTTAGTTTCAGGGCAGAGCAGAGAACCTCCTCCACCTTGCTCATGAAGTCATGAACTGTTTGCACATGCTTAAATCCTAACAATTTGTATCATTATACACTCTAAGGGCCAACCCATTCCGGGGAGCCCTTCCCTGCTTAACGGAAAGGGAACTCTCCCCGGTAATACAGTCCATCTCTTAATGCCTGTTGACCCATGTTGAATCGATGTTCACATGGTACCCTGCTCCACATCGCCACGCTTTGAAGGCTCGTGCTCCACTCTAGGGGCCAACCCATTCTAGGGAGCCCTTTCCTGCTGAAAGGAAAGAGAACTCTCCCCAGGGCCAGCCTGTCTTGCCCCGATGAAAACCACAGGGACCTGACTACCTCGGCTCTGCCAGCCTGTCTTCTTGCCCCTATCAGCTTTCTGCCACTCTGCCTTGCTGCCATACACCAGATGACTCACTCAACTCCTTGTGGTGTTCTTGCCACTATAATGGTTCCTCAGTGTGTTTGTGCTAGTCTTTCTGCTTGCTATGTTCCCCCTTCATTGTGCTGTAGGATGTTGATGCCACTTGTCTTGCCGCTTTGCCTGTCGTGCTGCCTTCAAGGGTTCATGCATCTGTTATCGGTGCTCTCTTTTGAAGCTGTGGCGTGTTTTTGACACTCTCGCTACTGCTTTGCACCTCTGTTAAAGCACTCTTGCCACTCATGGTACCCCTTTGCCCCTTTAAAGTGCCTTAGGCTATTCATGCCACTTTGGTGCCACTTTGCCACACTCTAAGTACCTTGGAGCTCTTTTCTCATTCTGATGATTGCTCCCCAGAAGTTTCATCAGAATTGATAAGAAAACCCCAATTCTGCAGCCAAAAATAGGCTGCAAATACTTTCCCCATTGACTTAAATGGGAATCAGAAAACGAATAAAACGTATCAATGGATCGGGTCCCCCCTTGAACGAATGCAACGTATTTGGGACCCGACAAATACGAATACCGAATCAGACGAATCCATCCCTTCTGCACATCCCTAGCGGGTTGTAGAGGCACTAATCCCCTTATTGCATTAATTAGCGCCTATACAACCCACGTCCAACTGCAGGTTATACAGTGCGCTCGGCTGAGCGCACTGTATTGCATCAGCCCCATAGTGCTTTAAAAGCTGTTATATTCCTTTGTACCTTATATGAGGTGTCATTTTAAAAATATCATCCGCATATCTTTCCACAAGTGTAACCTATATATTAAATTATGCCAGAATAGTTTTCAGTATCTTACCTAAGTACTTATAGCCTTCCTTTCCATCAATTATAGGTCTCACCCATGTTGATTTGCAGATAGTTTCATTTTTTACTCTTGCCCCCAGAGGAGGATATAATGTGAAGGCCATTTCAACTACCTGGTGCTTCTTAAAAACGTCTCCACATTTCCAAGAGGAATCTAGATTAAAAAAAACATTAAAAAGTCATTTTATGTCATTCAACTATGGAGAAGTTATCATTTTGCATAGAATGAAAAGCTTACAAATAGAAAGTTATCATTTTCAGTTTTTATTTTATTTTCAATCAACACCATACAAAACCGCATTCTGCCTGTGATATATCAAATATGAATTTACATTATACAGGCCATCACATACTTATCCTTGCTCACTAATTTATATTAAAGCAAATGAATCACTTTTTTAAGTGAAAAAATTACTTTATTAAATCACAACCTCATGTATAAATATTATACCTGTAAAACATCCAAATAAAGACATATATTGGTTTTCATCCACACATCAACCAACAACATATTCCAATTCCCCATTCACAGTACTGTTGGTTGATGTGTGGATGAAAACCAATATATGTCTTTATTTGGATGTTTTACAGGTATAATATTTATACATGAGGTTGTGATTTAATAAAGTAATTTTTTCACTTAAAAAAGTGATTCATTTGCTTTGATATAAATTAGTGAGCAAGGATAAATATGTGATGGTCTGTATAATGTAAATTCATATTTTATTTTATTTTCACCAAGAATTTATCAGTGTTTATTATAACCAACAAAAAGAGGAGAACATTGTTGTGGGGAAAACCAGTCATTTTTTCCACATATTTTCTTCCATTTGGTTGATTATGCTAAATTCTGATAAATTCCCAAGGAAATAAAATAAAAACAAAGCGCAGGTCCCTACATATAAGTGAGGGAGGTTAAAAAAAATGCGAGAAAATACTTTTATACACTACATGCTAGACAAGTGGAACAGACTTCCAGTGGAAGTGGTAGAAGCAAAAACAATGGCAGAATTGAAGTATTCATGGAATAGACACAAAGGGACCTCAATGGAAGAGGCAGAAGACTATAGATCAAGTAAGACCTGTGAGAGCACAGTACACAAGCACCACTGGAAAGACAGGAAGGGCCAAATGGTTCTTATCTGCTTCAAGTTTTTCCTTTGAAAATGTGACTGGTGCACACAATGGGGGTAAAAAAGTACCCATGTATGTTGAGCCTTCATGGGAGCAGTTTCAACTTATGCACATAAAAATAGATGCAGAGATTTGAAAATGAAATTGCCAAATGTATTTTTACTCTCCCAGCCTAAAAGTATGCACACTGTTTCCTAACACATGTAACCCCACCCTGGTGCACCTGTCTTGCACGGGTGGGTACATAAACTTATTTTTTACTCTTTGGGGCTGGAACCTTTCCCTGGCTAGCTATTCGGTCTCTTTCACTTCCCCAGGTGTGGATTCATTGGGCTGGGGGAAGAAAGGAGTCCTTTCAGGTCCCGTGACAGGGGTGGTTTCTTTACACATTTACTTTTGGTTTCCCCAGGGAGGATGTCTGTCCTTTATGTGGGTGCAGTGAGTGGAAAATAAATACTCTGGAGTCACTTTGGTAATATCCAAAACAAAAGTCTTTACTATAAATAGTGATGATAAATGGCACAAAACTCAAACTGCAATACCACAGAATTATCTTCTCAATTTCTTTACAAATTCTTTCCTCTGTGCAAGACTCACTTGTATCGGGAAGCAGGAAAAGCTCTCACTTTCCTGGATTAATTAAGTGCTGTTCCCAAATGGTCAAAGTCTTTTAAGCTTGGCAAAACCCCTTCTAAAACCGATAACTTGCAAAAACAGTCCAAGGTACAGAGAGTAAAATCATCTCTTTCTCTCCCTAGGGTGGTAACACTGGATGGGAGTTTCCAATTGGTGAAATGTTCCTTTACACATGGTTAGGAGGTATTTTGGATCTTCTTGAATTTTTACAAAGTCTCTTTAGTACTCTTGGCAGGATCCTAAATGGTTAAGAGTCCTTTTGGAAACATGATGTTCTCTTGCTTCACACAGGAAGGAAGGGGCAGCCAAACTTCCTCCTGGAACTTCTAACAAAAATTGTTCTTTCCCCCCAAAAGGAACGGAATCAAAATAATGGAGTCCCCTCCTCACAGCAGGTCACCACCACTTCAGGGGTGTATCTTCCTTTTTCTCTGGGACGCCTACACACGGGGTTTCCTAATCCCCATGTGCAAGACAGACCCAAGGGTCCAGCAAGGCTCCTAATAAAAATTTGAAAAATGCCTTAAAGTAGACCCAGTAGGAAAACTCCACCAGACAGGTTGTGTACTGGAAGGAGAATACCCTCTCAACCCTGGTCAGGATCCACAGGCTGGGTTAGTCTGCTTTTGCAAAAACAACACAAGTTAAACTTTTGCAAAAACAACACAAGTTAAACTTCTTGACACCTCTGCACTCTCTGACCCAGATTTGCAAATATTTCCTTCAATATCTATCTTTGAAAACCTAAAGGGAATTCCTCCTGAACTCAGTTTGGAGAGCTCCTAAATAGACTATCAAGGGGATGACCATTCCAGACTCCACAAAAGAAGGAGCTGCATTTGAATTATACCTCCCACTACTTTAACCTTCTCTCTACAGCTAAACTTAGGGTTCACCCAGGTCTTATTAATGGCAGGACTGTAGTCCCTGTCACACACACATACTTTTACCAACATATTGGGAGGTCCAATAATCAAACCACATTTTTATGAGTTAACATGCATTTACCCATATAAATTACTTTTTATTATTGCCCCCGTGTTTCTAACCCAGATTTGCAAATATTTCCTTCAATATCTATCTTTTTTTTTTTCTTTAGAAAATTGAAAGGGCAGGTTGAACTCTCTAAGGTAATATAGATACATTAATACAGTTCTACAAGTATAATAAGGAAGGAAATATTGCACCCAAACAAATCATAATCTAAGAGACTAAGGGCCTTATTTTCTAAATGTTTTGCACGCGGTAAGGGACATTTCGCACGCGAAATGTCCCTTTTCGCGTGCGATACCAAAATGGGGGTGGAGTCGGCCCCAGAAGAGGAGGAGTCGGGGCGTCACCAGGGCCAACTCCGCGAAGCCGCCGCGGACGATGAAAAGGTAAGGCCCTTTTCGCGTCCTACTTCTCTCTCAATAGCTACACCTCCTATGGTGGAGCTATTGGATGCGAAACCGGCAGCGATCGCACCACGACGGTGCGATCGCTGCCGGCTAGTGCAGGCCCACCCCCCCTTTCGGCCCCCCGCCCCTCATTTCCTAAAGTATCGCAGGCCTGTGATACTTTAGAAAATGAGGTCCTAAGAGAGAAGGAGGGAAGACCTTGAAACATAGAAACATGAAAGCAGAAAAAGACAATTATGGTATGTCTATCCAGACTGCCCATCCATACCAACTACTCATCTTTACAATCCCTACCACTTCCATGTTATCCCATGCATTCTTGAATTCAGATACTGCATTGTTTCCACCACCTATAAGGGAAGGCTGTTCCATGCATTCACTACCCTCTCTGTAAAGAAATATTTTCTTAGATTATTACTAAATCTTGCCCCTTCCACCCTCATCCCATTGCTCCTCATTCTATAACCTTCTTTCCTTTGAAAGACGTCCAACTTCTCTGCATGAAACCTTGGAGGTATTGAAATGTCTCTATCATATTTCCTCATCCTGCCTTTCATCCAAGGCATTCATGCTTAGATTTTCAACTCTATCCAGTGGGAGCACTGAGAGGAGAGGATCACCTTGCTGGTGGCTGAAAGGAATCAATAAGTTTTTCCTTGGGACATTGTCTTTTTTAAAAGTATTGGGGCAAAGTTAACTATTTGGGAATATTATTTAGTGTGTTTGTGTGTTTGTGCTTTTAATAGGCATAAGGCAGCGAATAAGCAGAAGTTAGACTGTATTTTTAAATAGTCAGTCAGTAAGGCAGCTAGTAAGCAGTAGTTAGTGTGTTTATTTTTAAAAGTCTTAAGGCAGCTAGTAAGCAGAAGTTAGAGTGTTTGTATATTAAAAACAAAAAATAAAAAAAAAGTAGCCAGAAGCTAGAAATAACTTAGGAGCAGTGTATTCCTAAGTAAAAAGGTTGAAAAGTTCAGTTCAGTTACTCACCTTGGAAAGTTGTTAAGGTAGTGAGATTTGGTTTGATTAGGTACCAACATTTGATAATCAAGAGAGCAGTGAGTCACTCTGGCTAACTGAAGTTAGACTATAAGTTGATTTTCAAAACCCTGAGGGTGGGGCCTATGGCAAGAAATGGTGTGGTGTGGTATCTAATGGAAGCAGTGGGTTTTATGGAGGCTAGTGGAACATTCTTTTGAATGCTTTTTCAGGTTTGAAGGTAGAGAATACATAAGAATTTCATTACATTCCCAGGTTTTCAATGTCATAATGTTACAAGAATGAATGTAAGTATACAGACTGGATATGTTTCCTTTAAATAACCTGCTCACAGTTAATGACAATTTATGACTGTGTGTTTTTATATTCCAAACATCTTGTTAAAAAATAATGTATCAAAGATGATATGGTATAATTTAGTTCACAGCATAGTTTTATTTAAATTCTCTCGAGTCAGCAAAATGGTATTCTCTAAAAACACAGGAGGTATCTCAAATCCCCTACAACCCTATTGGAAAATGTCCCAGAAATTCTGGGAGTTAACTTCCTACTGGCAAAGTATAAATACATTTACTTGTAGGAATGGGAATTAACATTTTTTTTAACTTTTAATTAGGAAAACAATGCTCTTTAAAAAAAATTTTATTTAAAAAGAAAAGTGAATTAAGGCATAATGTGGGACAAACAATATATTTGTGATTAGCTTTTGAGAGCTTATTCCCTTTATCAGGTCAATACTACACTGATCAAATGAAGGGAGCACAGCTCTAAAAAGCTGTCACAAATGTTTTGCCTGTCCAATAAAAAGGCATTACCCACAGCTAGTTTGTTCACCTTAATTAATAAATAAAATTTAAAAAAATCATACACAGAAGACATCCAAACCTATCTGAAGCAATGTTCAAGCAGCAGATTTTGTGCATGTCATTAAGAGATGGGAATAAGTCGTTAAAGTAAATCAGTCACTAATTACATACATTAGGTGAATCCTGTAGCCAGGTACTCTCATTTTCTGCCTTAAAGAAGGCCTTCCTAGCCTTCTGTCTTTAGGAGGAGTTTCTGACTGTCCCTCCTCAGCTAGTGGGACAGACTTCAGAGGAGAAACCTGGCAGCTCTGTAATTCCGAGGTGTTCCCAAGCTGGTATATGAGAGTGAGGGGGTGGGGCAGACCCGAAGAAAATGGTTCCCTAGGCCACTGGAAGAGGGGAGGAAATGAGTTAAAGAGGGAAATGTCTGATCAAGGGGAGGGGAAAGAGGAAATGGAATTTCTTTATTAGAGCCCCGAGCAGGACAGAGACAGGAATAGGAAGAGATGAAGATAGGACAAGCACCTCTGGAAGTCAGGCCCTTGGGAGGAAAAGAGGAAAGTCCTATGGATAAAGAATATTCAGCCTAAGCTCAAAGAGGCTTCCCAAATGGAGAGGAAAGGTCAATGCAGGCCCGGCGCTACCGGGTGTGTAAACCGTGCAATTGCACAGAGCTACACACCCAGGGAGGCAGCAGGCCCGCTGGTTGGTGGGCCTGTGGCGGCGGAGGATGGAGAGAGTGCCGCCACTTGAAGAGGGTATGAGCATGTTTCTTCAGCCACTGGAAGAAGATATGAGCTCATATCCATTTCCAGCGGCCGAAGAAACAGAAGGCCGCCCGCGCCGCCACGGGGGACGATGGCAGGGATTCTATGCAAAGGGTGGCGCAGAAGCTAGTGCCAGCCCTGGGTCAATGAATAATGTTGGTGGTGGCTGAACTCTGGACTTGTGCAGAAAGGAGTGAGCCAAGAAAAAAAGAAAACCCAGAGATATAAACACAACTACCAAATGGGTGGTGGCCAACAAGCTGCAGTAAAAGCCAGAATATTACTGAAAATTGTACTTTGTTTTCATTTGTTTAAAATCTGACCTTAAGGACCATGTCTTGAACTGTGCAGGAACTGAACTGCATCCTCACCTGCAAGCTAACTCAGATAAAGAAAGAAGATGCAGGAAAAGTCAGAACACTACTGCAAACTGTTTTTTGTTTTTTGCTTAAAAGCTGTACTTAAAGCAAGGCTTCCAACATTTTTAGCAAATATGACTCCATTTTAACACTTGAAAATTCACCAGACCCCCAGAGGTCAACCAAAACAAATTAGGAAGGGTGCGGTGCCCCTACAACAATCCTTCCTCCTCACCCTCCCTGCACTCCAGCTGATCATATTGCTTAACCTCCTCTCATCCTGCTGTCCCTGTCTCTCAACCTCTGCTCTTCTCATCACCTCCAGCCCTTTTCATTGTCCCCCCAAGCTGATTCTCTCTTGCCCCTAAGCCTTTCTAACCTCCTTCTGGTCCTCTGTCATTCCTTCCCTCTCAACCCATCATAATCTATGACTTGCTAAGTCTTTCAAAAAAATGTGATGGACCAAGGCCGCTATTAAAGATAGAATGGGACTTACTAAGGAATCTGACATACTGGCAGAAATATAGGGCAGTTCTGATGCAACTTGTTACGCCCATCGGTCGCAGATGGCTGCAACCACAACTGCTCACTTCTTTCTTTGCTGCATTGTCATCCATTGGAGGAGTGGCGGCCTCTGCCAGTCACCGCCGACCAGCCTGAAGTTCCCGGGATGACATGGGTGCTGCCTACCGTCATCTTGCTCCAGAAATTACCTAGGCGTGGGCGCATGGGCCACCTTTGTACACATCATGGCGGGAACCTCGGGGGCTCCCCTCCGGATGACGTCACCCACTTCTTGTACTTAAGCTGGCTGGCCCTTCACTGTGACGAGTTAGCAAGGAGTTCCCTCTTGCTGAATTTCACTCCTTGGACTTCCGGTTCCAGTTTCTTCATTGGCGTGAGACACTCTGGGTACCCGCTCCTCAGGGGCCCTATCTCGTCTCTGGTTATCCGCTCCTCGGAGGACCTTCTGCCTTGGACTGCTATCGGTTCCACTATCCGGGACCTCTCCTGGAACTACCTCCTATGAGTACCTATTTCTACAGTCTCCAACTATCTAGCCTCATTGTGGGATTCTCTACGGTGTACCCTGTGACTCGGGCCACTACCGCATCACTGCTACAAGAACCTCATCGGGGTTCCTGCACCTTGGACATCTTTCTCATTCCATCACTGAGACTCATCTCCAGCGTACCCCGCTCCACGGGCCACTACCGGATCTGCATGTCTGAGTTGTTTCTTCACAACTGCAAACCTTCCTGGCATACCCCGCTCTGCGGGCCACTACCGGATCGTCACATCTGAGGCATCATCTTCTGCTCAGAACTTTACTTTTCTGCATCTCCTGCTCCACGGGTGGTGCCATTCTCTGCTATCAATAAAGACTCTATTCCATAGCTGTGTCTGACATTGCTGAGACCGCGCCTACTGGCGGTGAGGCTCACAGGGCTCCTCCCTGTGGGCGGAGACACCTCTCACCTCAGCCCAGGGGTTCACACTGGGCCCAGGTTCTGGTACAGCAACTGAAGGATTGAACATGTCGGTGAATTGAGCCCAAGGGCAAGTTTGCTATGGAAGTGGTGTCTGCAGTAGTATATTAGCAATCCCTAAATGCAGTCCCAGCAGGGGATGTCTAATTTAGGAGTAGTATCCCTGGCTGAAAAGTATTTAGAAGTGGAGATTTTGCTTCGAGCTGATGAAGCATGGAGGGAAAAGGGAGGTACAAATAGGTAAAAGGAAATGGCACTTAGGAAGGACAAAGCAATGCCAAGTAAACCCCAGCATTCTCTACCTCAACACAAGGGGTTTTTCCATCAAGAGAGAAATAGGAATAGAGGACAATGAAAGGCCAGAATAGTCCAAATTATGGACTGAAGTGTTATAACTGTTGGGAAATGGGACACATACAGCGCAGATGAGGTATCAGGAGCGGGTAATCCCTTCGTACAGACAGTGAGGATTAATGGGCAGCCGGCAGCAGCCCTTTTAGATACAAGGGCTAACCAGTCCATGTTAGCCTTAGAGTGGGCTACGAAGACATGCCTGGAGGAAAAGCGAAACCTGAAGCCAGAAAGAGGGGTGGTTCAAGTCTTAATATGGTACACTCATGGGTACCCCAAGAACTATCATATAGTAAAGGTTACAAAAGAGGCCACCAGTCAGAGGGAATACATTTTGATCACAATAGTGCCCAGACTCCCTATCAAGGCTATTTTGGGATGAGATTGGCCTCCCATGGCTAGATTAATGAGGGGGGTAGAGAATCTAGGCTCAATACGTTCACATCAAACTCAGGAACTGACTCAAGATCTCCATGTGGGGCAAGTTTACCTGTTCTAAGAAGAAGAGTTGTATTCAGGGTCCATTAGGGGAAGAAAGCACATTATAAAGAAGAGAAAAGAACCTGAGGAAATATCCTGGCCCCAGGGGAGAGGGACCTTGTCCAGAAGGAACCTACCAGGTCGAATGGGGTTGAATGGGTAACACGCTCAGAGTTTAAGGAAGAACAGGCTGATGAGACATTACAGGAAGGTTGGAAACAACTTTCGGTGAGAGAGGAGAGCTGTTGAACAAGGAGAATAAACTAGTGTCCTTACTTTGAGTCCCAGAATAGTCTGTTATATAGGAAAGAATTTAGTACACTGGGAGGGGGGGAGTCTATCCCCTGGGATTAGACGGCAACAGTTTCTAATTCCCAAGTCTTTCCAAAAAATGTGATGGACCAAACCCACAACCCTCCAGTAGCAGGACATCAGGGGATATAAAACTCATTAGCTTGGATCAAAGCCAGATTTTATTAGCCGGGCTTGTACAAGGACATCTAAAACTATTGTTTGTCTTGCCCTCAATGCCAACGGACTTCATTGAAGAGGCCCCCTCATATGCCTCTAATATCCTTACTGGTTGTAGAGAACCCCCTTAATCAGGTGGCCATCAACACTGTTAGACTACTGGAGAAGAGTAGGCAGGGATCAGATTACACTACCCGATACCCTTGGGTGTGCCCCTTTGGAATGTAGGGGCTCCAAACATTGCCAGGGAATTGATACAAAATTATTGTGCCGTGGAGTTTCCTTGAGAGGTTTTGACAGACAGAGAGACAAATTTCATGTCTCAAGCCCTGTGCCACATGTGGGATTCCTTTGGGGTTCGGCATGTTTGGACAGCCGCATACCATCCGCAGACTGGTAGGGCTGGTAGAAAGGTTTAATTAAACGCTCAAAGGAATGTTGAGACAATGACTGAGAGAGGGCCCTAGAGATTAGTTACTGAGAAAGACCAGACTGGGATCTCTAGTCAAGATGATTGTTCTTTCAAACTTTAGCTTTCTGTTTCCCTTCTTGATTGATTGATTGATTGATTGATTCTTGATTGATTGATAGCAGAACTTCTAAAGTTTCAAACAAAGAAACCTGCTGTGATCCTTTATGACTTTCCAATATTTTCAAAACATTGACAAAGATGAATTTCAGCAGTCTGTGAAGCAATGCTTCTCTCTCTGAATCCTCTTTAAATTCCTTCCTTAAATCCCTCATGGGCTGCTCCAGACACTCACTCTCTGAGAACACAGAGGCTTTGACTTTGAGCTCTGCATCCACTGTAAAAAAGAGAGCCCACAACTTTCAGAACCAATACCTTTATTACTCCTGCCAAACCTCAGGCTCTGCCCATTGGGTTATGTATGTATCACACTATGCTCCTCCTCTAAACATAGTCACATGAGCTCTCTGATGGAGACATTCCTTAAATTGGTAAGGGATCTGTGAGTATCCTTATTTCAGTATATAGTGTAACCAACATTGCAATTTGTTTTGGTTTACCAATGACATTTTTGTACTCTGCAAATATTATGAATAAAATAATACTATGCTTTTAAATAAGATGAGTTTAAGATTAATAAACTGGCACATTAAAGTAGCAGTCCATGGTAGAAAAATAAAATATATATATTTAATTGAGCTTCTCTTATTTGCCAGTAGCATCTTGACCTTTAAAAAGAAAATCAATAGAGCAAAAGAATAGAATTCAAAATACTTTTTTTAAAATTTCCCTGCCCCTTGTTATCAGCATGCAGTGGTAGCCACCAATCAGAAAGCAGCTTTTGTGTAGACACCTTTATTAATAGTAGTCCAAGCCTGCAGCTACATCTTAATTGGTTAATTGTAATACAATGCAGTCACAAGCGAAAGCAGCAAATATTTACAACAATTCAGCTATCGCACCAAGTCTTAATCATTTTTATTTCCAAAATGAAATGGAATTATTCAGCAGATTTATACCTACATACTATGCTAATTCAAAAACTTTCTTTTCAAAATGGGACTGCTGTTTAAGGAAAGCACGTGGGCAAAGAGTTGCTTCTTCTCTAATACTTGCCAAATTGTATTCTTGTTAGAATCTGCTCAGTATTTCAGAGCAAATGTGCAAACTCATGCTCATCATCATTTTTTATTTATAGACTGCTTTATCACTGAAATGGTGCCCAAGTCAGTTAACAACAATACAGAAACATAAATATACAATATTTAACAATATATTAGCATTCATAAGTATCCACAAAACAGTGGCACATAAACATTAATAATTCAAATGATAAAATATGGTAAATCCACATAGTATAGATACACTGAATAGCCATTGCATATCTACTAAATTAAAACAAGATCACTGATATTAAAACATAACCAGCAAAGCAGTGCAAAGAAGATTTGATGTTGAATTATAATCTAGGAATGAATCAGGTACCAACTTAACCTCTAGGCACAGTTAAAAGCAGAAAGTCATATCTTTGCTTTCTTGTAAAGTGAAGGAATTCCTGTGTAAGGTGAAATTTCTTGTATATGTATGATAGTTATCTCATATCATAGAAGTGGTCAGAAAGTTTTCAATTGTATTCCAGCAGCATAACAGTCTCCTTCTAAACGCGATAAAACACCACACAATCATGGAAAAATGTCGTGTAAGGTGGGTAAACTTTTATCGCGTTTAGAAGGAGACTGTTATGCTGCTGGAATAGAACTGAAAACTTTCTGATCACGTCTATGATATGAGATAACTATCAATCATATACAAACGATATTGCGAGAGTCATATTTAAGTAACCCTCACTCACACTACTTACTTTTTTCTACCGATTATGCGAAACAGGTAAGATGCAGCGACAGCTAATAAACTCTTTTTGAATTTTTTAATGTCTTTTATTCGGTGTCCAACATTGAACTGCCATTACTTTTTATTTGCTCTTGCTTACTAGGCATGCTTATTATGTGACCGCGTCCCAATACTTAGCTTGTATTTATTTAAGTTATTTGCGGTTTAAATATGTATTTCCCTTTCCTGTGACATGGCCGCTTTGCATATTTGTTATTAAACAATACAGCATCGGATATTTATCCTTTTTGAGTAACATACAGCAACCGTGAATGCACTCCCTTTGAATTTATTAATGTTTTTCACTCGCTATCCAATATTGTAACGCCATCCTCTTTCACTCGCTCTCGCTGAAACTCACTAGATTTTGTCCATTATGTGACCACGCCACGATCAATGAATTAGAAAATACTAAGCTTGCATTTAAAACATACATTTTTCTTTTTCTTTTTAAAATTGGGCATGACTGTAATTTACATGAATGTTTTCGCATAGTCTTACAATGACATGGCCGCTCAGAGTATTCACCATTAAATAACACAGTACTGGATAGCAACTATATTATTGACGCTGCTTACTGTACTATGCCCTACAGGTTTTCAAGAATATAATGAACCTACTTTGGATTTTCCATGATAACCACTAATTGAATTTTAACGATCAAGGTAACTCATCACTTTTTTGCTAGATAGCATGTGACTTGAGCAGTAACATGATATTACCTAGAATGACCTCTTTTGTTTTATAGCCATTTAATTTCTTTATTTTTTATTTTTTATTATTCACATTTTATTTTTTATTTTTTATTCTTATTGCATTCTTGACTAACTTTTATTGTCTGACCCTTATTTGAATTCACATTTTACTTTTACTACTTGATTGATTTTTTTAATTTTTAATTTTAATTTTTAATTTTTTTATATACATTTCTGCTATTGTTTTTATACATGTTCCTCTTCTGTAATTTTAGAATGTGTACATCAACCATTTAACATCAAGCTACTTCTATCTTTCCCTCTTCTTTTTAGAACTCTAATCAATATGTTGTGTTGCTTTCACATTGAGTGTGACATATACAAAATAACCTTTGGAACAGGTTTTTTCATTATTTTGAATCCACGTCCACTGGCTTAACCTATACACATATATGTGCATCACTTACACAAGCCCAATTATCCTTTGATAATTCTCAAGCATAGATGTTCAAATATATTTTGCATTTTTAATTATGCCAGCTTTTGCACACATTATCTTTAAGTATGCATTGTGGTGCAATTCTGAATCATTGGTTTTGGTTTTGATTTTAATATTTTATGATTGTATTATGTTTCTTTATGTGATTTCACATTTTATATGTATTTACACCTATCTATGTCTGTTTTAATGTATGTATATGTGTGTCTTTTATTAGTTATTTATTATTTTTATTGCTCTTGTAGTAGCCCCTGAGGCAGCTCCTGTGTGAGTGAAACTCAGCCAAAGTCGGGCATATTCCAATAAAGAATCCCTTGATACACCGATCATTATTGTTTGTTCTGCTTTCCAAGAGATATTGTTTACAGCCCCTGAGGCAGCCCCATTGTGGGGGCGAAACTCGGCCTGAGTTGGGCTTTATTTTGGATGAACGAGTCTCCATAATAAAATTTCTAAATGGACATTTTGGCATCTAATCCAATTTGTTGCCCTCACGGCTTTCTTAGATCGCCTACCCTCTTGCTTTATCAGTCCATCACTGAGATTAACATTTGGAAATCAGGTACAGAGGCCAAGCCCCCTACCTTGGAGGTTCATTACTGAGGCCCTCTACCTTCTGTACTATGCCAGGGAATAGTTATGGGCTGTCTCTCTAAGTACCATATGCCAGCAGGCATTGACTGTGCCTGGTGGAAAGCTTCTGCAAATTCCAGATCTCTCTCCAGGGTGAGCCTGGTAGGTCAACAAACCCAATTTCACATGGGCTGATCCAGACCATCTAGGAACTACTCCAGGAGTATTTGGTGAGCCATTTCCAGTCCCAATATTGTCTCTGGCTGGAGCCACTTCCACCTGGCATCTTTCAAATGATGAAAGACATTTCTTGGGCTCTCCCCAGGCTATAGCGCTGCCCGTTGAAATTGCTGCTAGAAGTATTCTGGGAAGTACCCAGATCTCTGTAGTATAGAAGCCTTGACATCCTCATAAGAAGCCCTCCCATCTGGACTGATGGCCTGGAACATCGCTTGACACCTGCCAGTGAGTAAATTAGCCAAATAAGTTGTCCAGCTGCTCTTTGTTGTGTTAATTGGTCTTGTAGCCACTGCTATTAATTTATTTTTGTACAGTGTTTTGCAGCTTTTGCTGTCCTATGGCCAGGACCTGGATTACCTGCTCTATTTTTTTTTATTATTATTTTTATTGGGTTTTTGTATACAAACATTAGTAAAATACAATTGAACAAGAAGAACATATATATAGCAGAGTTGCTTACTTGTAACAGGTGTTCTCACAGGACAGCAGGATGTTAGTCCTCACATATGGGTGACATCATCAGGATGGAGCCTATCACGGAACACTTTTGTCAAAGTTTCTAGAACTTTGACTTGGCACACTGAGCAGGTCCAGCATGCCACCAACCCTGCATCCATCAGGGGTCCCCCTTCAGTCTCGTTTATAGTAAAAGTACGAGCAAAAAATAAAATAATAAATCGAAGTGAACCCAACTCCACGGGGAGGCAGGTGGGTTTCGTGAGGACTAACATCCTGCTGTCCTGTGAGAACACCTGTTACAGGTAAGCAACTCTGCTTTCTCACAGGACAAGCAGGATGGTAGTCCTCACTTATGGGTGAATAGCAAGTTGAGGGTGCCCGAGTAATGTACCAAGAGCACCCAATGACATGCAACATGCAGAACAACAGGGGTGGTCTTGGGTAGACGGGCAGCCTAAATTCCCCAGTGGGTCACTGAGAGGAGTTGGGTTATTAAGTTTAGAATAAATTGTGCAGAACAGACTGGCCAAAGATGGAATCTTGTCTGCCAGCCTTGTCCAGACAATAGTGAGCTGTAAAGGTGTGCAGAGAACTCCATGTAGCAGCCCTGCAGATGTCAGCAAGAGGGACCGAACGAAGGTGTGCTACCGACCTTGCCATTGCTCTAATAGAGTGCACTTTTATGCGTCCCTGGAGCGGAAGGCCTGCTTGTTGGTAGCAGAAGGAAATACAGTCTGCCAGCCAAGAGGACAGGGTCTGCTTGCCCACAGGGATTCCCAGTTTGGTTTTATCAAACGAGATAAACAGCTGGGTGGACTTCCTATGGGTTGCAGTGTGCTACAAATAAAAGGCTAGCGCCCATTTGCAGTCCAAGGAATGCAGAGCTTGCTCACCTGGATGTGAGTGGGGCTTTGGAAAGAAAGTAGGTAGTATAATGGATTGATTTAAATGAAATTCAGTCACTACTTTTGGTAAAAATTTTGAATGAGTGTGAAGCACTCAATTTTGAATGAGTGTGAAGTACCACACGATCATGGAGAAATGTCGTGTAAGGTGGGTATGATACCAGCGCCCGCAGTTCACTTACCCTGCGAGCTGACATTATAGCAAGGAGAAAGAGCAGTTTCCAAGTCAAATGATGCAGCTCGCAGGAATGGAGAGACTCAAACGGAGGTTTCGTGAGCCATGTTAACACTACATTGAGGTCCCAAGAGGGGGCCGGAGGACTCAGTGGGGGCTTTAGGTGCAGCAAACCTCTCATGAAGCGTGCTACGAGGGGTTGTGTGGAAATTGAAGCATCACCTATGCCCTTGTGGTAAGCAGCTACAGCGCTGACATGAACTCGGATAGATGAAGTTTGCAGACCAGACTCCGATAGAGACAAGAGGTAGTCGAGAAACTTCATTGTAGGGCAGGTAAAGGGATCTATCTCCTTTGACCCGCACCACAAGGAAACCCTTTTCCATTTGGAACGGTAAAATTTCCTGGTGGAAGGCTTTTGTGAAGCTACAAGGATATGGGAGACCTCTTCCGAGAAGTTCAGAGATTGTAGAATCAACCTGTCAACATCCAAGCTGTCAGGGTCTGGAGGTTTGGGTGACGCAGTTGACCGTTGTTCTGGGAAATCAGAGACGGACCTGCACCCAGGCGAATTTGTGGACAGACTGAGAGATCACGAAGGATGGGAAACCATACCTGGCATGGCCAATAAGGGTCTATGTGGATCATGCAGCCCTTGTCTTGTCGTAACTTCACGAGAGTCTTGCTGATGAGTGGAAATGGAGGATACGCATACAGGAAACCTCTCGACCATGAGAGGGCGAAGGCGTCTCTTAGTGGCATCCTGTAACTGCGATGTAGTGAGCAGAAGTTCTCCACTTTGTGATTGTGAACTGACGCAAAGAGATCTATGCATGGATAACCCCACTGTTGGAATATTCTGTCTGTGACAGTGGGGTTTAGGGACCATTCGTGGGGATGAAAGGTGCAACTGAGTTTGTCCGCAATCACATTGTCCATGCCTGCCAGGTAGGTTGCTCTCAGCAGCATGGAGTGGGAGAAAGCCCAGGCCCAGATTCGTGCTACTTCCTGACATAGCAGGAAAGAGCTGGTTCCTCCCTGTTTGTTGATGTACCATATCACTACTTGGTTGTCCGTCTGGATTAGGATTGATTTGTTGGATAGGCAACCTTGGAAGGCTATCAGAGCATATCTGATTGCCCTGAGTTCCAGAAAATTTATTTTATGTTGTGATTCTGCTGCAGACCAGCTCCCAGAGTCTGTAGGTTGTTTACATGGGCTCCCCAACCGAGAGTTTACGCATCAGTTGCAGCATGATCTGCAGTTCTGGAGTTTGAAAAGGTAGGCCTTTGGTCAGATTGGACTCCTGAATCCACCAAGCTAGGGAGAGACAAAGCTGTCTGGTGAAGTGGACAATGCTGGACATTGGATGGTGGGCTTGCGACCATTGGGACTTCAATGTCCACTGTGTGACTCTCATGGCCAGGCGAGCCATTGGTGTAACATGGACCAAAGCCGCCATGTGACCTAGCAAGGTGAGAAGATGACGAGCCATGGTTACCTGCCGAGTCTGTACAGCATTTGCAAGGAGTGCAAGAGTGTGAGCGCAGTCTTTTGGAAGAAAGGCCTTTGCTTGGGTAGTGTTGAGGTCCGTTCCAATGAAGGAGAGGATCTGGGAAGGGTTCAGATTGGATTTTGGATAACTGACTAGAAATCCCAATGACAGTAGCAGCTGGAGGATGAGATGGAGGGAGTGGGAAACCACCTCCGCTGACGGGACCTGTGGCAACCTATCATCTAGATAAGGATAGATGTGGGTGCCGAGGCGCCTTAAGTATGCAGCTACTACTGTCAGGCATTTCGTGAAGACACGAGGCACTGATGCTAGGCCGAATAGAAGCACACGGTATTGGAAGTGCCGGTGTCTGACCAGGAAGCGTATGTATTGTCTGTGAGATGGGGTTATCACTATGTGCGTGTATGCGTCTTGCAGATCTAGAAAGCAAAGCCAATCTCCCTGTTGGAGAAGAGGGAGTAGGGAGCCTAAGACTGCCATTCTGAACTTTTCCTTTCGTATATGTTTGCTCAGAGCCCAAAGATCTAAGATGGGACAAACTCCTCCTGATATTTTTGGTATTAGAAAATATTGGGAGTAGAAGCTCTTTCCCCTTTGTAGATTGGGAACTGGTTCTAATGCATTGGACAGAAGAAGGGAGTGTAATTACTCCACCAGAAGTGGAGAGTGGTCACAGAGACTCCACCCCGGCCAAGGTGGAGAGTTTGCCGGTATCGAAAGGAAGTTCAGATGGTAAGCGTGAGCCACCACCAAGACCCTCTGATCCGTGGTGATGGTACGTCACATGTTTATGAAGTGGCAAAGGCGGCCACCTACTGACAAAGATGGTAGAGGTGGAAGATGAGAATTGCTCTCTAGTAGTGAGTCAAAAGCTGGAAGCTGGACCAGGCTGCAGAGGTGGCTGTGCTTTTTGAGGCCTAGCTTGGCAGGCTTAACCCTTTTGATATGGCCTGGCTGGCTGAGCCCGGGATGGAGGGGAATAATACTTACTGGCCTTAAAGGTAGTCCTTTTTCCCTCTCTTCTGAATGGCCGTCTAGAAGCAGAGGAAAAATTGGAGGGCACTGACAAGAGTTGTCGCAATGTCTCATGATGATCTTTGAGTTGTGCGACAGTCTCTTGAATCTTATTGCTAAATAAGTTATCCCCTGTACAGGGGAGATCTGCCAACCTTTCCTGCTTGGGACGCAGATTGGAAGACTTCAATCATGCCCACCTCCTGGCACTTATACCAGTGGCTGAAACCCTGGAGGCTGTGTCGAATATATCATAAGCCGCTCTCACCTCAAATCTTCCAGCATCAAGGCCTTTCTTGAGAATGGAACTCATCTGGTCCTGGAACTGTTCTGGGAGGGATTCAGAGAAATCCTGTAGCTGCTTAAAGATATTCCTGGAATACTGCATCATATAAAGTTGGTAGGCCGCAATACGGGAAATGAGCATGGAACCATGAAAGATCCGCCGTCCTAAAGCATCAAGGAACGTCTGATCCTTCCCAGGAGGTGTGGAGGAATGTGGCCGTGGTCTTCTTGACGTTTTCTGGGCAAATTTGACTACCACAGAGTGGTGAGAAAACTGGGTCTTCTGGAACCCTGGTGCTGACTGCACTAAGTAAGAGCTATTTTGACGTACATTGAGAAGAGAAGGTTGTGGATAATACAGCACCTCGAAGTTAAGTGACTGTTGATTAGCAATAATTACCAAAAAATCAAAAACATAAAAATAGCAAAAAAATTACCAATACATCTCAAATAAGTGAGCGATGATTATAAGCCTCTAAGCCTCATTCCGGGTATGTTATAGCCATTAGTGATTAACAACCTGAGGTATATGATGGTCACTTTGAGATACTATATAAATATGTACACAGTCTATTTTTGAACAGATATCTCTATAGTATGAACCAGATGATATGATTTTGTATACATTCATTATTTGAAATGATTGTGCACTAAGAAAGTGGCATCAGTCTTTCGGTTCACCAGGGGAACCTTACCAGGATGCTCCCAGGTGCGGTGGAGAAGCTTAAGGAGGACATCATGGACGGGAATGGACATAACCTCCTTAGGTGGATCAACAAACTGGAAGAATTCTAGCATCTGATGCCTGGAGTCCTCCTCGGTCTGAAGTTAAAAGGGGATGGTCTCCGTCATTTCCTTTATAAATATGATATGTACACGTACAACATCCCAATCATCCACAATCAAAGAAGAATCCCCTCAACCAACTTCACCAACGTCATACAAAAAAGAATTATCCCAATCATGACTTCACCTTTGAACCAACTGCTAGGCCTCACGCTACTCTCAGTAACCCTCTTCAATGCACAATCCTTAACTAAAAAGACACACATCCTCAATGATTACCTCCTGGATTCCAACCCAGACATCTGTGCCATCACAGAAACCTGGTTAAAAAATTCTGACATCGCCTTAACCAACCAACTACCTATCCATACATATGACATTTTCACCTTCCACAGACACAAAAAAAGAGGAGGCGGACTTCTTCTAGCCACCAAGAAAGAACTCAGACTGACCGCACATACAATCAAGACTGACTCCAAATTGGAACTGGGGTTAGTCAAATCAAAACATCTACAAATACTGTTAGTCTATGCTCCCCCGGGAATTCTAGAAACGAACCCCTCCCCCCTCATAGAATCAATTGTGAAACATATTAACGGAGACCTACCAACAATGATTATGGGTGATTTCAACCTCCATACCGACGCTATACCCTGCTCTGCGAACTGCGAAGCCCTCCTCACCACCCTCAGTGCAATGGGATTCACTCAGACCATCAACAGCCCCACACACAAAGCTGGACGCACTCTGGATCTAATATTCATCAACTCCAATTTCTCTTGCACAACAGAACCCACATGTACCCCTATCCCTTGGTCTGACCATTTCTTGATTGAATCTTCCTTCTCCACATGCAAACAGACACTCTCCTCTCCGCACCTCTCTACCATTCAATTCAGGAAAGCATGTCCATCGGAGATACTTAGTGAGCAGCTTTCCAAAGAACTCTCTAACTTAGACCAATCTAATCCTGACTCAGCCCTTTCCTCCTGGCACAAGATTACTGAACAACTTGCAAACAAATGGTGCCCATTAGTCTCCAAAACAATCAATCCAACAAAAAAGGGAAATCAACCCTGGTTCAGCTCCGAACTAAAACAGATGAAACAGGAATTGCGACATAAAGAAAATAGATGGCGCAAAACCCCTAACACATCTACCCTCTCAACATTTAAGGGATTCTTACATCACTACAGGACTTCTATTCTACAAAAAAAAAAAGGAATACTATGCTAACAAAATACACCACTTCCAGTACGATGCCCAGGCCCTAGTTGCTTATGTAACACAAATCACTAAATCAACCCCTCCATCTATTCCAGATGAACAAGCTCTAACCAAGGCGAATGAGCTCGCTGCATTTTTTCAACAGAAAACTCTAAATACCCTCGCCCTCCTCCCTCCAAACACTACACCTCTCAAGTCAGGAGAGAATTCCAACTCCCTTAGTAGACCCAAGTTCGACAGTTTCGAATATATTTCCACCAAAGAGATCGAATCCCTCCTAAAAAAACAGAAACCTTCTAGCCATCCGGCTGATAATATCCCATCGAAACTCCTGCTTCTCATCCCGAACACGATCTCAGGACCTCTGACAAGCATCATCAACGGCCTTCTAACTCAAGGAAGTTACCCAGACAGTCTAAAAAACGCTTCTCTCAAGCCCCTCCTCAAGAAACATAATTTAGACCCCAATGTTCTGGCGAATTTCAGACCCATTTCTAATCTCCCATTCGTTGCCAAACTTACGGAGAAACTGGTAAACACCCAGCTTTCTGATATCTAGAGGACCATAATATCCTATTCCCTTCGCAATATGGTTTCCGCAAAGCACGCAACACGGAAACCCTCCTCATCTCACTTACAGATCATATCCTAATGGGGTTAGACAAAGGACATTCCTTTCTATTAGTCCTGTTGGACATCTCGGCGGCATTTGATACAGTCAACCACTCCATCCTTCTAGATCGCCTAGCAGATATCGGCATCTCTGGATCAGCCCAAAAATGGTTCAAGTCCTTCCTCAGCAATAGAACTTTTAAGGTCAAAATCAACAACAAAGAGTCTCCCCTAACAAATTCAACCGTAGGTGTACCACAAGGATCCTCCTTATCTCCAACCCTCTTCAACATTTATCTTCTCCCCCTCTGCCAACTGTTATCGGATCTCAACTTAATTCATTATCTGTATGCAGACGACGTGCAGATTCTAATCCCTATAACAGAATCTATCTCAAAAGCTCTTACCCATTGGAATAACTGCCTTCTTTCCATCACCAATCTACTTAACAGCTTAAACCTGGTCCTCAATGCCTCAAAGACAGAGCTACTCCTCATCTCCTCAAATGAAAACAATTTTCCGCCACCATCACCTCACAATTCTCACATTACCTGTAAGCATGTTAGAGACCTTGGGGCAATACTAGACAATCGACTAAACTTAAAGAAAATGGTCAACACAACCTCCAAGGATTGCTTCTACAGACTACAGGTTCTAAAACGTCTTAAACCATTACTATTTTTCCAGGACTTCAGGACAGTCCTACAAGCGCTACTATTCGCCAAAATAGACTACTGCAGTGCACTCTTCCTAGGCCTCCCCAAATCTACCACCAAACCACTGCAGATGTTACAAAATGCGGCAGCGAGACTGCTGACCAGCACCAGCCGCGGCGAACACATCTCACCCATCCTCAGTAACCTACATTGGTTACCAGTAAATTTTAGAATCCTATACAAATCAATCACCCTAATTCACAAAACCATCCATCATCAACTTCAACTCGACTTGGAAATCCCATTCAAACTCCACTCCTCTAACAGACCAACTAGAGAGGTTCTCAAAGGCTCTCTACAATTTCCTCCGACTAAGGCCACACGTCTCTCCACGACAAAAGACAGAGCTTTTTCGATAGCAGGCCCATCTATTTGGAATAACATCCCTGCAAACCTCAGATTGGAACCCTGCCTCTTAACTTTCAGAAAAAGACTCAAGACGTGGCTCTTCCACCAAGCCTTCTCCGATCCTCCAGACAATCACTAATGGCTTCCACTCTCATCCGGCCTTGGCATTTATTTTCATGAACTATGGACTCTGATACCTCCAGGTTAAAGCACTTTCAAGCTTTAACCCGTTCTCTCTATCGTATCTTTCATAATTAATACTTGCCTTTATCTTCCTTCCAGCTTGTTTTAAGCTTCCAAGTTCTTGACTCCCGTTGATTGTAACTTTGACTTATTCCTATCTATGGTTATTTATTGTTCACCTGAATTGTTCCTTCAGTTATACCCTCTGTTAAATGTAAACCGATCCGATATGGTTATTTACTATGAAGGTCGGTATAAAAAACTGTTAAATAAATAAATGATGAAAGAGAGATCTTCTGGATGGTATCTTCTCCTTTATTCTGGAGGACTTGGTTCCGATGGAATATCATCTGAGTCTTGAGAGTCTGAAGAATCATCGGTCAAGAGCTGGTATGGCTGATCACCCACAACAGATGGGCATCCAGATGGTAGCAGAAGACCTACTCCAGCCAGAGCAGGACGAGCCACCGATGGAATTGGAGGATGCACCAGTGGAATCAACAGAGGCATCAGCAAGGGGTGATGTGGTATGGAATGCAGCGGAGGAACCGATGGGATTGGTGACTCTGGTGGACGCCTGGGTGGAGCGATTCCCAATGGCCCAGGAATCTGGTCGGGCCTTGATGAATCGTCTTTCTCTGATGATAGAGGAATAAGCATCAATGGATGGTGAAGTACTTGTGTTTTTCCTGGTGCCGGTGGAAGTGCACCGATGAGTAGATCTAGTCTCTCCAGTAATAGAGCAAGCATAGGGGGCATCGGTTCTGGAACCGTGCTCGGAGTCAGAATCGGTGTCAGTGCCTGTGGCGCTGGAAGTCCTTGCAGGGCTTGGACCACTGCCTCTTGAACCATCCGGTTCAATTCCTCATGGAAAGCTGGTGTTTGGAAGACCAGTTCCGGAGTTGGAGGCTGGACAGGCGTTGTCGGAGGGTCCACAATAACATGTGGAGTCTCGGATCCCTGCACCTACAAAGGCAGGGAACGCCTCGGTGTCTCAGGCATGGAGGAGGATGGAGGCCCCATCATGCGGGATTTCTTCCTCGGTGGCTGCATCAAAGTCGATGTTGAGGCCACTGTAACACCTGGATCGGAGGGTGGAGTCTTCCGATGGCGGTGGCAATGTTTTTCCCGGTGGTCATTCTTGCTCTTGTCCGGTGTCAAGGATGAAAAGGCAGATATCTTCGTTGCCGACCGGGAAACATCGGTGTCTGAATGGTGCCGTGGCTTGATAGGCGACGGTGTCCTTCAATGGTGTGAGCTGTTTGGAGAAAAAAAGAAATGCCATCTTTTCCAAACGGGCCCAGAGGCCCTTCAGAATCATTTGGGCACACTTGGTACACGCGTCGACATCGTGAGCAGGCCCCAAACATAACACACATACCCAATGTGGGTCGGTGAAGGACATTGTCCGAGGACAGTCGGGGCACCTGCGAAAACCCATCGCCATCGTGAAAGAAAAAAATTTAGGCCAGAGCAAGGTCGGTGACCATCGGCCTAAAGAGAGAAAACCGTCGGTAACTGACCAAAAAGAAAGAAGTAAACCTTACCTTATGAACACAGGTACCGACATCGAATAGGGGGACCCCAGATGGGGTACATTTTGTTAAAGTTTTGAAAATTCCATGAGGAAAAAATTCCTGTCAGGAATTAAAGTAAGAACTCCTGAATCCTCATGGCTAGTGCTGCACGGGAAAAAAAGAGACTGAAGGGGGACCCCTGCTGGATGCAGGATTGGTGGCATGCTGGGGATGCTCAGTGTGACAAGTCAAAGTTCTAGAAACTTTAACAAAAGTGTTCCGTGGTAGGCTCCATCTGATGATGCCACCCATATGTGAGGATTACCATCCTGCTTGTCCTATGAGAAATCTACGAAGTAGCTACTAATAGAGCACTTCTGTATTGCCAAACCCAGTCCCAATCCCCCCTCCCCTCCCCTCCCTAGTCTGTTGAAAATAGGGTAACATGGACTGTTGTAGTATTTACAATAATTACAACAGTTGTTATGTAGATGTTATTGTTTCTAGGTGCAGGGCAGCACAGTTCTAATAGCACATAGTAGCTAGAATTGTTTAATTTGGTACAGGGAGTTCAGTTAAGTAATGGACTTGTGCATGAGACCAAGTATTATAGTCAGTGAGAACATTAAGGGGTAGATTTTCAAAGGTAGCGCACGTAAGATACGCACACAACCCCCGAAAACCTACCCCTGCCTCCCCCTGCGCGTGCCGAGCCTATCTTGCATAGGCTCGGCGGCGCACGCAAGCCCCAGGACTCACGTAAGTCCCGGGGCTTGAAAAAATGGGTGTTCCGGGGGCGGGGCCGTGGCCTCCGGAACAGCTACCGGGCCGGGGGATGGAGATCCGGGGTGCGCAAGTTACATCTGCCTGGAGGCAGGCGTAACTTCTTCAATAAAGGTCAGGGGGGGTTAGTTAGGGCTGGGGGGTGGGTTAGATAGGGGAAGGGAGGGGAAGGTGTGGGGGGGTGGAAGGAAAGTTCCCTCCGAGGCCGCTTTGATTTCGGAGCGGCCTTGGAGGGAACGGAGGCAGGCTGCCCGGCTCGGCACGTGCAGGTTGCACAATTGTGCACCCCCCTGCACGCGCCGACCCTAGATTTTATAACATGCGTGCGGCAGCGCGCGCATGTTATAAAATCGGGCGTAGATTTGTTTACGCCAGGTTGCGCGAATAAATCTACGCCCACGCGCATGTTATAAAATCTGGACCTAAGGGTTTTAGGAGACAGTTGCAGGATACAACTTTGTATCTCTGGGGAAAGAGTCGTAATAGGGTTTCCAGATGGCTTGCATTTTTTTCTGTTTTCTGAGTGACAGTGATTTGGCTGATAAGTATTCCATTGTGAGTAGTTTGAGCATCTTGGTTTCCCATATACCTATAGAAGGGGTGAGTGGGCCAATCCAGTGTGTAAGAATCATCTGTTTTATTTATTATTTATTTATTGATTGATTGATTTTTTTATATACCATCGTTCGGTTTCGCCATCACAACGGTTTATAAACTTACGATGTTTAACAGTGTTTCCAAAACGGTTCATATGGTTTTAACATAGAAGATATCATTTATGAACTAGATTTGAATATTAATCAGAACATATTACAAAAGTGAGTAATAATCACAAGTTTCTTGGGTCCATCTGTTTTCATAGTGTTATAGGATGGGAGTGGAATTTTGAGTCAATGGGTGAGTTGGTAAGCTTTGGTAAACATCCATGTTTTTAGCTTTTTTTGAAAGTTTTTAAGTTTTCTTGTATTCTGATCTCTATTGAGAGGGTGAAATTGCTCTCTTTTGAGTCGAGGTGAGTTGTTTGGCTCAAGAAGGAGGAATCTTTAAAAGTCCTTTATTTGCTGATCTGAGGTTTCTGTTTGGAGCATGCAATTTTATGGAAGAACTAAGCCAGTTTGTTTGTTTTTCATATATTATTTTATGTAGTATTGATAGAATTTTGTATTCGATCCTAAATTTTATTGGGAGCCAGGGTAGAGATATAAGTGTGGGAGTGATGTGATCATGTTTTTTAGATCCAGTGAGTAGTATTCTTGCAGTTGCGTTTTGCAGGATCTGTAGTGGGCAGATTGTATTAAGAGGTAAGTTGAATAAGAGGGAATTACAGTAGTCCAGGTTGGAGAATACGAGTATTTGAAGGACTGATCTGAAGTCATTGGGAGAGAGGAAAGGTTTTAATTGATGTAATGTTAGGAGTTTGTGATAACCATCTTTGATTTTAGCTGTGATGTGATTTTTGAAGGAGAGATCTTTGTCAATTATGACTCCAAGTTTGCATGCACAATTGACTGGAGTGATAGCCACTTTTTGGTTTATTAAGTTGAGTGGAGGTGGTTGAGGAAAGTTGGTTGTTCTTTCTATCCAGTATGATTATTTCAGTCTTATCAAAGTTTAGTATGAGTTTCAAGTTGGATAGTAGTTAAGAACATAAGAACATGCCATACTGGGTCAGACCAAGGGTCCATCAAGCCCAGCATCCTGTCTCCAACAATGGCCAATCCAGGCCATAAGAACCTGGCAAGTACCCAAAAACTAAGTCTATTCCATGTGACCATTGCTAATGGCAGTGGCTATTCTCTAAGTGAACTTAATAGCAGATAATGGACTTCTCCTCCAAGAACGTATCCAATCCTTTTTTAAACACAGCTATACTAACTGCACTAACCACATCCTCTGGCAACAAATTCCAGAGTTTAATTGTGCATTGAGTAAAAAAGAACTTTCTCTGATTAGTTTTAAATGTGCCCCATGCTAACTTCATGGAGTGCCCCCTAGTCTTTCTATTATCCGAAAGAGTAAACAGCTGATTCACATATACCCGTTCTAGACCTCTCATGATTTTAAACACCTCTATCATATCCCCCCTCAGCCATCTCTTCTCCAAGCTGAAAAGTCCTAACCTCTTTAGTCTTTCCTCATAGGGGAGCTGTTCCATTCCCCTTATCATTTTGGTAGTCCTTCTCTGTACCTTCTCCATCGCAATTATATCTTTTTTGAGATGTGGAGACCAGAATTGTAACAGTATTCAAGGTGCGGTCTCACCATGGAGCGATACAGAGGCATTATGATATTTTCCGTTTTATTCACCATTCACTTTCTAATAATTCCCAACATTCTGTTTGCTTTTTTGACTGCCGCAGCACACTGAACCAACAATTTCAATGTGTTATCCACTATGATGCCTAAATCTCTTTCTTGGGTTGTAGAAGCTAATATGGAACCCAACATTGTATAACTATAGCATGGGTTATTTTTTCCTATATGCATCACCTTGCACTTATCCACATTAAATTTCATCTGCCATTTGGATGCCCAATTTTCCAGTCTCACAAGGTCTTCCTGCAATTTATCACAATCTGCTTGTGATTTAACTACAGTGAACAATTTTGTGTCATCTGCAAATTTGATTGTCTCACTTGTCGTATTTCTTTCCAGATCATTTATAAATATATTGAAAAGTAAGTGACCCAATACAGATCCCTGAGGCACTCCACTGCCCACTCCCTTCCACTGAGAAAATTGTCCATTTAATCCTACTCTCTGTTTCCTGTCTTTTAGCCAGTTTGCAATCCACGAAAGGACATCGCCACCTATCCCATGACTTTTTACTTTCCCTAGAAGCCTCTCATGAGGAACTTTGTCAAACGCCTTCTGAAAATCCAAGTATACTACATCTACCAGTTCACCTTTATCCACATGTTTATTAACTCCTTCAAAAAAGTGAAGCAGATTTGTGAGGCAAGACTT
This sequence comes from Rhinatrema bivittatum, assembly GCF_901001135.1. Taxonomy (NCBI): domain Eukaryota; kingdom Metazoa; phylum Chordata; class Amphibia; order Gymnophiona; family Rhinatrematidae; genus Rhinatrema; species Rhinatrema bivittatum. Next base: position 53,308,315 of record NC_042615.1, read on the forward strand.
ACCTTGGGTAAAGCCATGTTGACTTTGTTCCATTAAACTATGTCTTTCTATATGTTCTGTGATTTTGATGTTTAGAACACTTTCCACTATTTTTCCTGGCACTGAAGTCAGGCTAACCGGTCTGTAGTTTCCCGGATTGCCCCTGGAGCCCTTTTTAAATATTGGGGTTACATTTGCTATCCTCCGGTCTTCAGGTACAATGGATGATTTTAATGATAGGCTACAATTTTTTACTAATAGGTCTGAAATTTCATTTTTTAGTTCCTTCAGAACTCTGGGGTGTATACCATCTGGTACAGGTGATTTACTACTCTTCAGTTTGTCAATCAGGTCTACCACATCTTCTAGGTTCACCGTGATTTGATTTAGTCCATTTGAATCATTTCCCATGAAAACCTTCTCCAGTACTGGTACCTCCCCAACATCCTCTTCAGAAAACACCGAAGCAAAGAAATCTTTTAATCTTTCCGTGATGGCCTTATCTTCTCTAAGTGCCCCTTTAACCCCTCGATCATCTAACGGTCCAACTGACTCCCTCACAGGCTTTCTGCTTCGGATATATTTTAAAAAGTTTTTACTGTGAGTTTTTGCCTCTACGGCCAACTTCTTTTCAAATTCTCTCTTAGCCTGCTTTATTTTGTTTAGGTAGGCAGCTGTTTGTATGTTTCTTCCAATGAGTTGATTATTGGGATTAATATTTGAATGTCATCTGCGTATATGAAGTGGGTCAGGTTAAGGTTTGATAGGAGGTGGAAGATCGGAAGGAGATAAATGTTGAAGAGAGTCGCTGATAGCATGGAGCCTTGGGGGACTCCGGTGTCAAGATTTATTTTTTTGAAAGGGTGTCATTGATCCATACTTGGTATGTTCTTTGTGATAGATATGATGTAAACTATTGTAGGGTTTTTTCTTTTGCTCCAGTTTCAGATAGTCGTTCAATTATAATAGAGTGGTTTATCGTGTCAAAGGCTGCTAATAGATCGAGTAGAACCAGAAGGTAGCTGTGGCCATTTTCAAAACCTTTGAGTACGGTGTCATTCAAATATAGTAATAATGTTTCTGTGTTCAGTTGTTTTCTGAAGCCAAATTGTGTGGGAAGTAGGATGTTGTTATCTTCAAGGTAGTCGCTGAGATGGGAGTGTACGACTTTCTCAATGATTTTGGCAATGAAGGGTAGGTATGATATGGGACGGTAGTTTAATGGATTTTCTGGATCAAGATTGTTCTTTTTCAGAATGGGTCTAATAATTGCCGATTTTAGGCATTCAGGGTAGTTTCCTTCAGTGAGGGATAGGTTTACGATGTCAGTTAAAATTTTAGTTATTGAAGGTTCAATTTTTTAGCAGAAAGACTGGCTCTATCCAGGAACAGTTGGTTATAGGTTGGGCAGTATGTGAGTAAAGACCAAACAGCCAAAAGTGGGGATCATGAGGGAAGTACATTTTTTCTATAGTTGTACAAAGCTTAATTATTAAGGTCCAGAATTTGTTTATTGGAGCATAAGGCCAAAAACTATAAAAAAAATCATTGACAGCACTTGTACATTTGTTCACTGATGGGAGTTGGGCTTAACTTACATTTAAAAGCTATAGATTGAGGAATATATAGTTGCCACAAAAAATCTAAACTGGGTCTCACGGAGGGCTACATTTTTGAGAGTTTAGGAATGATAGAGAAACAGTAGTGGAGATTTTGCAAGGACAACTTTATCTCTGATCAATTCACCCAATGTATAAAAGCTATGTTGATAGAGGAGGAGGTTTGAACCTTTAAGAGTCATCTGGCAAAAATAGCACATGATAGTATTTGTTTATTAGGGGAGCGGAGTAGAGCAAGTAAGTTATTAAACTGACCTAAATGCTGGTTTATTTGAAAAAATGATTGGATATAGTGTCGCAGTTGTAAGAAAGCATAGAAATCTGTGCGTGGAAGAGATTATTTTCGTTGTAGATCTAGAAAGCTTGTTAATGTGCTGGAATTGCCCATAAAAAAGGTGAGGCAATTGTGTAACGCCTGCTGGTCTCCATCTCTGAAATACACCATGAGACATTCCCGGTGGGAATTCTGGATTGTTACATATCTCATTAAGGGCTGTTATGTGAGTGGTATAGCCCAGCTTTTGACATAAGAAGCGCCATGCTCTTCGATAAGATGAGATTATCAAAAATGAGGAAGCAAACGGTGGGAGGGCTTTCGCTTGGCATTGCAAAAATGATGATAAGGAGAGGCCGTCTAACCATATCTGCAGCTGGGTGTTAGGGGAGTGGGGCAGAGGCCCTTGAACCCAGTCCTGGATGGTGCACAATATACAGGCCATATTATAATGATGGCGATTTGGACAATTGAGGCCACCTTTAGATATAGGCTGTTGCAGGACATGCAAGGGGAGTTTAGCCCTTTTCCATCTCCAGATGAAACGTGTGAATTCTTTCTCAATATTTCGAATATCCTTATGAAGGGGCCACGGGGGGCCATTTGTAAAATGTATAACCATTTAGGTAACTCTATCATCTTTAGAAGATGGATTCAGCCAGTTATTGAGAGAGGCAGATTCATCCATTTCTGAATATTTTGTCTGAGAATTCTGAGAAAAGGCTGACTATTAGCTGTATATAATTGAGATATATTAGTTGGAATACGGATATTTAAATATTTCATATCTGTATGTACCCATCTCAATGGGAATGGTCCCTCCCAAATTCATTGAACATTACCCATCACATCTAAAACCTCTGATTTATCTTGGTTTATCTTCAATCCAGCAAATTTACCAAATTTGCTGGATTGAACTTGAGGTAGTGAGATCCAGTGGCGTAGCCAGAATTGATTTTTTGGGTGGGCACAAGGTTAACATGGGTGGGCTGTAGGCATGCAGGTCTACTAGTTGTTTTTTTACTGATAAATAATGCCAAATTATGCAGCATAGCATTCACATCTACGCCTACGTATGAGGTTTACTTAATGATTCAAACATAATTCACGGTGATTTGTGGTACTTTAGCCTTCTTATTATTACGATTTTATACACGGCTCCTACCTGTCCATAAATTTTGAGAGAGCGGTTGCTTATATTTAAATTGCTAACATCTCAAAATATAGATATATATTTTTACCTTTGTTGTCTGATCTTTGTATTTTTCTAATCAGTTGGTCCTGGTCTCTTTTTCCCATTTTTTCCCTTATAGCTCATTTCCTAATTCCCTTTCAGTGTCTTTCTTCTATTACTGTCTTCTTCCCTTCCACACACACACACATACACGCTTTCTCTCACAGACTCCCTCTCACACACTCAAGCTGTCACTCTCACTTGCTCTCCCCCCCCCCCCACAAGCTCACATTCTCTGCAGACACACATACAAGTTCTCACTTTCTCACCCCTCCCCAGGCTTATATTCTTATGCACACACAGACGCACATCCAGGCACCCATTCTCACCCACACACATAAACCCAGACTCCCATTCTCACCCACAAACCCATGCTCCCAGTCTCACCCACACATATTCAAGCTCCCATTCTCATCCATACATATACACATTTAAGGTCCTATTCTCACCCACACATACACACATTCAAGCACCCATTCTTATCCACATATTCAAGCTTCCATTCTCACCCACCCACACAAACCCAGGCTCTCATTCTCAACCACACATACACACATTCGAGCTCCCATTCACCCACATATTCAAGCTTCCATTCTCACCCACATACACACCCAGGCTCCAGTTTTCATCCACACACACTCCCATTCTCATCCACACATACACATTCAAGCACGTGCACAGCTTCCGCTTTCTCCCCCAGAGCAGGAAGATCAGCTGCCTCTCCTGCTGCCACCGGACTCCTGCTATCTTCGGGCGTCCGAACTTCCTGTCGGGGGGGGGGGGAGCGGAAGCGCAGCGCACAACGTCCGCTTCCTCCCTCCCCCCCCCAAGCAGGAAGTTTGGCGGGCAGTACAGCCCCTAATTCCATAAGATGAAAATCTACCCAAATAGCGGTATGGTCCGAGATTCCCATAGGGCCGACATGATGTGTGACATGATGGAAGAATTTCTGAGAGCCTAAGATGTAGTCGATCCTGGATAGAGATGTGTTGGCTCATGAGGTATGGGTAAAATCTTTGGATGTTGGGTTGAGAGTCCTCCAATTATCCAGGACTTAGAGTTGACTACAAAGGTATTGAATGCCCTTTTGGTGTGAAGGAACATTCCGGGATTGTTGTGGAGGGAGTTTGTCTAATTGGGGGGTCAGAAACACAATTAAAGTCCCCAGTTAAGAAGAGCCAGCCTTTCTGGTGTAATAGGAGAGTATGGGTTAGTTGCTCAAAAACGTTGTGAGAATAATCATTGGGACCATAAACATTACAGATAGTGAAATACTGACCCCTAAAAGAGCCTATCAGGATAACATAATGCTCTTCTGAGTCCTTTATTTCTTGAGATAATTGGAACTGAATAGACTTATGAAAAAGAATAGCACAACACTTGCTGAGTAATCTTGGAAAAATCATATGGTTGCTTCTTGGTATATCAGGTCTCGATGTGATCTATACGCCCTCATTAGATCCTGTTTATGAGACCAACTAAAGATTTTAGCAATCACAATTCGAGGTCTGGTGTCTTCGCTCCTTTTGGTTCCCAAGTGATGGGCTCTTTCAATCTGTAGAGAGGATGAAGTTAACAAGTAGCACATTTAAGACTAATCAGAGAAAATTCTTTTTCATTCAACGCACAATAAAGCTCTGGAATTTGTTGCCAGAGGATGTGGTTAGTGCAGTTAGTGTAGTTGGGTTCAAAAAAGGTTTGGATACGTTCTTGGAGGAGAAGTCCATTAACTGCTATTAATCACGTTTACTTAGGGAACAGCCACTGCTATTAATTGCATCAGTAGCATGGGATCTTCTTAGTGTTTGGGTAATTGCCAGATTCTTATGGCCTGGTTTGACCTCTGTTGGAAACAGGATGCTGGGCTTGATGGACCCTTGGTCTGACCCAGCATGGCAATTTCTTATGTTCTTATGAGAGAGATGGTACCTCAAGTGCCTCTGGGAGCCATTTTTCTAGAAAGCCAGCAAGTTTATTGTTGGATTGATTCTGGAAGCCTGTGATCCTCACGTTATTGCGGCGGGATCTATTTTCTAAGTCATCCAGTTTTTCAGCCTGCGTTTTAACCTGCTTTTCTAGAGTAGAAATTTGCCTGGCTGTGGAGTTAACATCATCTTCCAGAGTATTGATTCTACCTTCTACAATATCCAGCCATAAGTGTATCTCTGCTAGTGAGTTCTGGAGCGCTGTTGATTGTGATGAGAGGATAGTAAATTTACCATCTAAAGCAGCAACCACTGCAGCTGTGACTTTCTCGGTAAGGGCCTCCAGGAGCCGCCATCACAATACACAGAAACGCCCACGAAAACGTCGCGGCGGTGACGTCAGAGGCGCGACAGACCGGCGGGGTATTTAAACCGCCGCTCTCCCTTACCAATTCCTTTGCTTCCTCCGGGGTCCAGCGGTGAACTTGGCCTGCGCGATCGGCGCTGAAGCCCGTCGGGGTAAGGCCTCTTGTTCCGCTCGCCCCGTTCGGGCTCCTGCGCCGATCGCCGGCCCTTCTCTGCAGCAGCTCTCTCACCTGAAGGACCGCAATCACCCGATTCCCTCGGCATCGACCAGGGCCGCGAGCCCTCGCTTCCTGCCGGCCTCCACGAGCCGCGAGCCCTCGCCCGGAGCCGCCATCACAATACACAGAAACGCCCACGAAAACGTCGCGGCGGTGACGTCAGAGGCGCGACAGACCGGCGGGGTATTTAAACCGCCGCTCTCCCTTACCAATTCCTTTGCTTCCTCCGGGGTCCAGCGGTGAACTTGGCCTGCGCGATCGGCGCTGAAGCCCGTCGGGGTAAGGCCTCTTGTTCCGCTCGCCCCGTTCGGGCTCCTGCGCCAATCGCCGGCCCTTCTCTGCAGCAGCTCTCTCACCTGAAGGACCGCAATCACCCGATTCCCTCGGCATCGACCAGGGCCGCGAGCCCTCGCTTCCTGCCGGCCTCCACGAGCCGCGAGCCCTCGCCCGGAGCCGCCATCACAATACACAGAAACGCCCACGAAAACGTCGCGGCGGTGACATCAGAGGCGCGACAGACCGGCGGGGTATTTAAACCGCCACTCTCCTTGGCGTCGCGCGCCGGGCGTCGCGTGCACGAAGGAGCGCGACAAAGGGGCCTGCCCCTTTGTTTCGCCCCTTTGGTTCGCCCCTCGCTTTCCCCAAGCAGCACCCCACCAGCACCCGACTAGTGCTCACCCTCCATCCAGCGCTCTGCAAACAACCATCCAGCGCTCTGCAAACAACTTCCAGCACTCTGCAAACAACCATCCAGCGCTCTGCAAACAACCATCCAGCGCTCTGCAAACAACTTCCAGCACTCTGCAAACAACCATCCAGCGCTCTGCAAACAACTTCCAGCGCTCTGCAAACAACCATCCAGCGCTCTGCAAACAACTTCCAGCACTCTGCAAACAACCATCCAGCGCTCATCCTACAAACAACCACCCAGCGCTCATCCTACAAACAACCATCCTGCGCTCATCCTACAAACAACCATCCTGCACTCATCCTGAATTCTTCCAGCAAGCAGCTAACCAGCGTTCTTCCGGCAAGCAGCTAACCAGCAAGCAGCTAACCAGCGTTCTTCCAGAGCCCCAACCTCCCAACTAATTTCCTCTCATCCGAGCCTCGCCCCATCGGCCCCCCAGCTACTCACAGCGACAGCCAGCTAACCATCCATAATGTCTCCAGCTCTTCCAATACCAACGTTGCAACACCGCCTCCTACCTAAAAGACCATCCACCAGACAAGCCCTTCACAACAACTTAAAATCACTCACCCCCATTCTGATTGCACCAATCACCCAGCTGTTAGGCCTCACCTTCTTTTCACTCTCACTCTTCAATGCCCAATCACTAACAAAAAAATCCCTTATTTTCAATGACTATCTCACCGACGCCAAGCCAGATATTTGCGCTGTAACAGAAACATGGCTCAAGCCTTCAGATACAGCTTTAATAAACCAACTCCCTACGTCGACCTACGACTTCTTCTCACTCCCGAGACTGAAAAAAAGAGGAGGTGGAATCCTTCTAGCTACCAAAAAAAGCCTTAATTTCACCCAACACCCATTCACTTCTAACACAAAACTGGAAGTCGGTTTCTTCACATCCAAACATCTTCAAATCCTTCTTGTCTACGCCCCCCCAGGGCTCTTAGAAGCAGACATCTCCCCAATCCTCGAAATCACCACCACACTCATCGACCTGGATTCTCCAGCAATCATCTTAGGAGATTTCAATCTGCACATAGACAATCCTTCACCATCTAATAGCTGCGTAACCCTCCTCACAGCCCTGTCAGCAATGGGATTCCAACAATTAGTCAACCAACCCACTCACAAAGCGGGGCATACTCTGGACTTAATCTTCAGTAACAAAGGCATTACGACCACATCAAATTTGAAGATCAAAAAAGTACCATGGTCGGACCACTCTCTTATCTCTACCTCTTTCGCTTTGAAAGAAACCACCACTCCTAACATCCCTTCACCTTCATTCCATTACAGGAGGCGATGCTCCCCAGATGATCTTAACAACCTGTTGGAGTCACAGCTCCCTCTATTAGATCTCACCGACCCAAACACTGCCATTCGCTCCTGGAACAATATAACAGAAAATATAGCAAATAAGCTCTGCCCTTCAACTACAAAAAAATCTCACACCAATGCCTCCAACAGACAACCTTGGTTCACCAACGAGCTCAGAAAACTAAAACAAAGCTTAAGAAAGAAAGAAGCGACTTGGCGTAAAACTCCTTGTGACTTCACCATTTCATCATACAAATCCACACTATACCAATACAAAGCCCTCACTTCAAAATCAAAAAAAGATTATTTTGCATCTAAGATTCACAACCTGGTCTTTGATGCTAAAGCCCTCTTCGCTTATGTATCCAGCCTCACTCAAACCATACCGCGAGAAATCCCCAGCGACATGGCACAATCCAAAGCTGAAGAACTCGCCCAGTTTTTCCAAAATAAAATCAACAATCTTTTAACTCAACTGCCTTCCAATTCAACGGATGCCCTCCCGACATATCAACACCCGTCCATCATAAACTCCAGCCTAAACACTTTTGAGCCCGTCTCTTCCACTGAGATACAAACCATCCTGAGAAGAATGAAACCTTCGTCTCATCCTGCAGACCACATCCCCACCAAACTACTCCTATCTATTCCAGACTCAATAGCCACATCATTGACAAACATCATCAACTGCTCTCTAGCCCAAGGATCCTTCCCAGATGATCTCAAAATGGCCTCAATCTCACCACTCCTAAAGAAACCAAACCTTGACCCGAAGGACCCCAACAATTTCCGCCCCATAGCTAACCTCCCATTCATCGCTAAGATCATGGAAAAACTAGTCAACTCTCAACTTTCAAACTACATCGAAGACAATAACCTCCTCTTCGCCCCACAACACGGATTCCGAAAAAATCGAGGCACAGAATCTCTCCTTATCTCTTTGACAGACCATCTCCTATTGGGCCTCGACAAAGGAAACTCATTCCTATTGATCTTGCTAGACCTATCTGCAGCGTTCGACACTGTCAACCACGCCATCCTCCTAAACCAGTTGTCATCCATAGGAATCTGCGGCACCGTCCTTTCCTGGTTTAAAACCTTTCTCAACAATAGAGGTTACAAAGTCAAACTCCAAAACAAGGAATCCTCAAGATTTGACTCTGCCATAGGAGTCCTTCAAGGCTCCTCATTATCTCCGACTCTATTCAATATTTACCTTCTCCCTTTATGCCAACTTCTCACCGACCTCAATCTAAAGTTTTTCCTATACGCAGATGATATTCAAATCATCATCCCTATCAAAGACACATACTCTAATACTCTTGTCTACTGGGAATCATGCCACCAAAAAATCAAACAACTACTCAACAGTCTACACCTCATCTTAAATTCCTCCAAGACTGAGATCCTGCTCATCTCGCCTGAAAACAACACCAACAACAGTATACTTCCTACCAATCTTCCTACCACACAAACCAGAGACCTAGGAGTGATAATAGATAACCGGATAAACTTCAAGGCCCACATCAACAAAACAACCAAAGACTGCTTCTATAAACTCCAGGTCCTGAAAAGGATAAGACCTCTTTTCCACGCTCAAGATTTCAGAACGATCATCCAAGCAGTCATATTTTCGAAACTGGACTACTGCAATTCCCTATTGCTAGGTCTACCTTCATCCTACTCCAAACCACTACAGATGGTTCAAAATTCAGCTGCCCATATCCTGACAGGCGCAAGGAAAAGAGACCACATTTCACCAGTCCTGAAAGAGCTTCATTGGTTACCCGTATACTTCCGCATCATGTATAAAGCCATAACTATCACCTATAAAACTATTCATCAACTCACCACTCTTGATCTCCAATTCCCGCTCCAAGTACATAACTCTACTAGACCTACCAGAGATGCTTACAGAGGTTCCCTCCTGGTTCCCCCAGTGAAAACGACCAAACACATTACCCTAAGAGATCGTGCCACCTCCACAGCTGGCCCTCTACTGTGGAATTCCATTCCTACAGACCTCAGACAGGAGCCCTGCCTCCCAACTTTTAGGAAAAAACTTAAGACTTGGTTATTCAAGCAAGCTTTTCCGGACACAACCCAATGACTCCCAAAACACCTTACCATTTGTATATAACATTTATTTTGTATACTACATTTAAATTGTACATTGTTTAACCATTTCTATCCTCTCTTCTCTTTTTCCTTCTCCAAGTTTGGCCTCCATTGTTAAATGTAACTGTACCTTCTGTCACCTCAGTTCTGGTTCTATGTTTTTAAGTTCTATGTATTTATTGCACCCCCGTTCTATGTAAACCAGCAAGATATGTTTTCATGATTGCCGGTATATAAAAACTCTAAATAAATAAAAATAAAAATAAAATCTGGGAAGCAGAGACCTCTTGTGGATTTCCTCCTTCAGCAGGCATCTTTTCTTGTTTAGGCCTCATTTTTTCTTTCTCTTTTTGTCCACTTTTTAGGACCATGGATCCTGGAGATTTGTACATGTATTTGTCAATTGACATAAGATCGTAAAATATGTTGAATGTTGAGTCTATTGGTGCAAGGATAGCTTTGCAACTTTTAGATGAAAGGTGCACAGAGCTCAGAGAAACATGTCTGCCCTAGCTCAACACATCATGTGACCCCCTACCTGCTCTATTTTATCTCCTTTTGGGGCCAGCTCTCAAACGAATAACTCACACGAGGTGGAGAAAACAAAAAATACCTGCTGGCCTATCCAGCCCTAACTTACTAATTGACCCCTGACTGACCAGGCAGGGATAGCTCCCTTGGCCTGCTGTAATAGAAATTGAAGTCAGAAGGCCCCAGGAAAGAAAACTCTACAAGCAGGGTTTTTGTTTTTGTTTTTCTTCAGGAGCTGAGGGTTTTTACTTGTGCTTCCCACTTAAGAAAAATATCCCCTGACACCAGTTTGTATTTGAGCTAGTTGCAGCCTCAGGAATAGCTCAGGAACACAATAAGACTGGACCAACTTACTTCTGATGATTGTATTTATTTACAGTGCTTCAAAGTTACAGAAATCAAAATAATAGCTCATCTTGAATCAGGCATATAAATCAAATATACATACTGCACACAGGTGTACCATGAGATCCTACTAGCTCCCTGGGGCCTCACTAAGCTTCTAGGTCCGGGTTCTTATGATAGAGTGAAGGGAACCTGCCTTCACCCAGAATTCTTTGCAATGTTCTGCCTTAAGGAGAAGTGGGTAAAAACCCTGAGCCGGACCTCTTCAGGTAGAATGAAGGAGCTGTCGGTACCCTCCATTACAAGGATGTACTTGTGTATATCAGGATTTACATACATGTGTCAGTGTATTTTAAAATGAGTGCATGTCAAGAAAAATACCAGTTTTATCAATTAGCCCATCAGTTGGTCGAGTCCTTCTCCAGGTCATCAAGACCTTCCTGGTTCTTCAATCTGAATTCCCCCCAGTTTACCCAGACAATCCATCCATCCATCCAATAATACACAATAATCATATTTAATATCAATTCTGGAAGATAATTAGTAGGTGTAAAATTATGCAAGTAAGTTGGCAAATCTATGTGTGTGTCTTTTAAAATAGCAACTTAAATGTGTAAATGTTGGCCCTGCACTGAAATGCCCTTTATTTATGCATGTATATGTGCACGTAAAAGTGAAAATACATATCTTCGACTTTTATAAAATATGGAATGCACAAGTAGAGGCAACATATGTGCATATATGTTAATTTTTACACACGTAACATTTTAAAAGTTCACTCCAGAGAATTGTTTTCACTATCAGAGTGGAGTAATAGTAATAACTAATTCTTGGTACCTGCAGTATTTCAGTTCCTTTTTCTGGACATAGGACTTCAGTGATAATTTCTAAGTTCCATCAGCTAAAGGTGTCTAAAACAATACCGTCTTTGTGATGTTACCCATAGCCAGCTACAAGCTGTTTCAGCCTATTTCATAACCTGTGTTTCTGACACACAATACATGGGATTCTCAATTTTTTACCTGCACCTGCATTTCCATTCTGTAATTACTGTTTCATTAAGCTGTTATGCATTTTGATTTGACTTATTTTAAGTGAATGTTTGGTAACAACTTCTTAGGTTTCCACCCACCTGGTCCTGTTTTACTATGCACTAAAAAATGCTGTTTCGAAAGCTGAGAAATGGTATATTGTTATTCTTCTCCAAAGGTGATATAAAGCTTAATGAAAAAAGGGGATTGCTAGCATGAATGGGTACATAACAGAGTTAGAGCAAGAGGCCCAGAAAATCTATATTTTCTTGCCCTAAATGGTAAAAGCCCCTTCATTTATATTTAAATTTATATTCTACAGATTCCCCTCCCCAAGGGAGGGGAATCTGTAGAATATAAATTTAAATATAAATATATACATATATATATATATATATATATATATATATAAATTTAATTAAATATAAATATATATATATATATATATATATATATATATATATATATATATATATATATATATATATATAGTGGAGTACATATCAGAGTTAGGTATTGCATTTGAGCAAGAGGCCCAGAAAATCTGTATTTTCTTGCCCTAAATGGTAAAAGCCCCTTCATTTATATTTATATATATATATAGTGGCAGCATGGAAGAGTAGCCTAGTGGTTAGAGCAGAGGACTATAAACCAGGAGACCAGGGTTTGAGTCCTGCTGTTGCTCCTTGTGACCTTGGGCAAGTCACTTAACCCTCCATTGCCTCAGATACAAAATTACATTGTAAACCCTCTGGGGATAGGGCAGTACCTGAATGTAATCCACTTTGAAACACTGAAAAAAGAATATAAATATGTATATAAAACAGTGGTGATGTCTTCCTATAATCAATTATCTTTTTCATATGAACTAGAGGATGTGGGCTCCAGGTTGCTAAACAATATTTCGTTTGAGAGATAAAAAGAACGTTAGAGATATTGTATTTATTTAATCCATTTTGTACTCCACAATATCTAAGAGAAGCCCAATGCAGATTACAAGGGAAGTTGGGGAGTCTTGCACTGAAAGAGAAACTTGAGGCTTCAGACATACCAATAAAGAATGTGGGCACTGAAAACGTTTCTCAGAGAAGCACGACACCTGAGGAAGCTAGACTGCTACAAGAGCAAGATGAAAAGCTTGCTAGTCTTGAGAATATGTTGTTGTGTTCCGCGCCCCTGGCTGTCCACGGGCGCGGTCCCCTACCTCGTCCTTCAACCACGGCGGGGCCGACCGCCCCGCGCTGGGCCCAGCACCTCCGCATGGCAGCGTGAGTTCCCGGGCTGACCGCCGGGATCGGAGCCACTCCTGCTCCTCCCTTGCAGCCGCCACTGCTCTCCTCTGCGGCCCAGATCCAAGATGGCTGCCACCATCCTTAGGTGCGAGGCCGCGCCTCTTCATTTGATTTAAAGGGTCATTGTCCCTTTAAGTGGATTCAGCTGATTCCTATCTCCAGAGTCAGAGGAAGTATAAAGGGAGACTTCCTCTGACCATTCCTTGACTTGGCAACGTCTCCTGTGAGCTTTGTCTAGTCTGCTTGCTTCGGTGAGTTCCTCGAGCTTGGCTTCTGGTTCCTGCTTCGTCTTCATGTTCCTGGTTCCTGACTTCGGATTGGCTTACGGTGATTCTCTGGTTCCTAACTTCAGATTGGCTTACGGTGATTCTCTGGTTCCTGACTTCGGATTGGCAAGTGGTGATTCTCCGGCATACGACTTCGGACTGGTGAGCGACGACCCTCCGGCACTCGACCTAGGACTTCTTCAGGACTACCGTCTCCAAGGGCTCACCTAAGTCCAAGTGGCCCGGGTCCCTACGGGCTCCTCCTGGGGGGACCACGGGCTTCCAGGGTGAAGCTCCAGTTGGCCCTTGCACTGTCACCTGACCTCTCAAAGGTCCACCTAAGTCCCAGCGGTCTGGGTTCCTACGGGCTCCTCCTGCGGGAACCGTAGACTTCCAGGGGTGAAGACACCGCTCCTCTTCTCGACTCTTCCTCCGCTTCCACTGTCACCGCAGTCTCCAGTGCCAAGGGTCCACCGGTAACATCTTCGGTTCCTGCCTCGTCACCCGACGGGAGAACCTTCGGGTCTTCCCCAAAGTATTCCATCCTCCCGTCGGCCCAAGGGTCCACAAACCTGAGCTTAACAGATTGCCAAGTCCATGGACCCGGCGGAAGTATCTGCCCGCCAGGCCATTCCTAGGATGGCCCAGCGTCTGAAAGACCAACAACAGACCCTCGACGCCCTGGTCTCTGCGATACAGGGCCTGACCCAACGCCTGGAAGCGCTAGGGCCTATGAATCCTGCACTGCCGCCTCCGCCTGGGGTGCAAGGAGGTCGCCCTACTTAAACCCACTCCGTCCAGGCCTCTGGAGGCGACCAGGGGCAAGTTACTCCCACACAACTCCCGGCGCCCTCTCGATACGCTGGAGATGCAAAGTTGTGTCGAGGATTCCTCAGCCAGTGCCAGGTTCGCTTTTCCTTACTGCCGGCGCAGTTTCCCAGCGACCTGGTCAAGACCAGCTACATCATGTCCCTGCTCGACGGGAAGCCCCTGATCTGGGCCTCTCACCTATGGGAAAGAAGTGATCCGCTCTTTAGAGACTTGACCCAGTTCCTGTCTGCGTTTCGGCAGATGTTTGATGAACCCGTCCGCAAGTCCACTGCGGTCTCCGAACTGCTCCAGTTGTGGCAGGGCACCCATACTGTGGCCGAGTACGCCACAGAATTCCGCACCCTGGCCACGGAGCTGAATTGGAGAGAGGATTGCCTGCACGGTATCTTCCTGGAGGGCCTAGCCTCGCGCCTTCAAAATGAGTTGGCGGCGAGGGAACTCCCCGACGATCTCGACGGCATGATTGAGTTGGCCAATCGTGTAGACCGTCGCATGAGGTTTCACATCCTGGTGACTAATGCAGCAAGGAGGTCCTCTCCTCCGTCCAAGAGTGCCCCTGTAGTCCCTTGGGCACCCGCCGACGAACCCATGGAGTTGGGTTGCGGGAAAGTATCTCCGCAGGAGCAGTGGCGGCGCATGAAGGAGGGACTCTGCTTTTATTGCGGCACGGCAGGCCACCGAGTAGCCGCCTGTCCAGAACGACCAGGAAACTCTCGGGCCTAGGACCTGGAGGAGGTCTCTTCCTGGGCCGTACCACACCTGCACCTCCACTAACATTGCCAGTGTCATTAACCACGATAGAAGGAGGCTTCCACACTTTAGCTCTAGTGGACTCCGGCGCCGGCGGCAATTTTATAATGAAAGGCCTGGTGGAACACTTAAAGATCCCGCAAGTCCGCCTTCCTGTTCCCATGGTCATCTCTTCGATCCAGGGGAAGCCCCTCCCAGAACAGGTGACACACACTACGATTCCCGTCCAGCTCAGAGCTGGGGCCCTGCACCAGGAACAAATCTCGTTCTACGTCCTGGAATATTCCATCCATCCGATTGTCCTAGGACTTCTGTAGCTCCAGGATCATGAGCCCCAGTTTGATTGGAAGACACTGCAGCTGG
Source organism: Rhinatrema bivittatum (assembly GCF_901001135.1). Taxonomy (NCBI): domain Eukaryota; kingdom Metazoa; phylum Chordata; class Amphibia; order Gymnophiona; family Rhinatrematidae; genus Rhinatrema; species Rhinatrema bivittatum. Next base: position 53,323,468 of record NC_042615.1, read on the forward strand.
TTCGTTGGGGACCGAATTGCCACGGCAATTGTCTCCACCCTGTGGTGCCAGCATCCTGTTCCATAGCCTGCACCAGTCTGCCAGGTCTACCCGCTCCGTATGCTGCATACACGGACGTTTTCTCTAAACAAAAGTCCGAAATACTGCCACCGCATTGATCCTTCGATTGCACCATCAATCTTCTCCCAGGGACAGAGCCTCCTCGAGGACGCACCTATGCCCTTTCTCCGGCCGAGACGCAGGCCATGAGGGAATATATTGAGGAAAATCTGGAGAGAGGATTTATCCGGAAATCCCAGTCCCCTGCAGGAGCGAGGTTCTTCTTCATCGCCAAGAAGGACGGGAGTCTGCGTCCATGCATTGATTATAGGGGCCTGAATGCCATAACGGTCAAGGACCGATATCCGCTACCCCTCATCTCGGAACTCTTCGACCGCTTGCAAGGAGCACAGATCTTCTCCAAGCTTGACCTCTGGAGAACTTTCAACTTGATCCGCATCAAAGAGGGCGATGAGTGGAAGACGGCCTTCAATACCCGAGACGGCCACTATGAATATTTAGTAATGCCGTTTGGGCTCTGTAATGCCCCCGCAGTGTTCCAGAACACTATGAATGAAATACTACGCGACCTCTTGTACCGATGTGTGGTCGTATACCTGGATGACATACTGATATTTTCAGATACCCTGTCCGCTCACCGCCAGCACATCATTCAAGTACTACAGCATCTTAGAGAACACAAATTGTACGCGAAGCTGGAAAAGTGCCTTTTCGAACAAGAATCCCTTCCCTTCCTGGGATATATAGTCTCCAAAGAAGGATTTCGCATGGACCCACAGAAACTGAAGGCCATTCGGGAATGGCCGCAGCCGTCAGGACTCAAGGCACTCCAGAGGTTTCTGGGTTTTGCTATTATCGATCTTTTATCCCGCATTATGCAACCATCATTGCCCCGATGACTGCCCTGACCCGGAAAGGCGCGGACCCCAAAAAATGGCCTCCTGCGGCAGAAGCCGCCTTTCGTTGCCTCAAGGAGGCATTCTTGTTACAGCCATGCCTTCGACATCCGGATCCGCAGCGGCTGTTTGTCATCGAGGTGGACGCATCTTCAGAAGCCGTTGGCGCCGTTCTGAGCCAGACCTCTGAAAAGCACAAACTACGCCCATGTGCCTTCCTCTCCCGCCAATTCTCCCCGGCTGAACGGAACTACGCCATAGGAGATAAGGAACTCTTGGCGATAAAGGTAGCCTTGGAAGAATGGCGGCCGTGGCTAGAGGGGGCACAGCACCAATTTACGGTCTATACGGATCACAAAAACTTAGAGTACCTGCAGCGGGCTCAATGACTCAATCCATGGCAGGCTCGTTGGGCTCTATTCTTCACAAGGTTCAACTTTGTCCTTCGCTATAGACCCGCTGGGAAGAATGTCAAGGCCGATGCCCTATCACGCATCTTCGAATCTACAGAAGGTACGGAGGAACCGCGCTTCATCATTGAACCATCTCAGGTCCTCCTGTCTGCCACCACGACCATCCCTCCAGGGAAGACCTTGGTCCCACAGCACCTGCGCAAACACGTCCTCGCTTGGGCCAATGACTCCCGTTGCTCGGGCCACCCTGGACAAACCCGGACTTTACAAAACCTGCGCCGATACTATTGGTGGCCTAAAGTCAACCGGGATGTTCGGGCCTACGTGGAGTCCTGCCAGGTATGTGCTTGGCACAAGAAGATCCATGGCGCAACCCAAGGTCTACTCCAGCCGCTACCAGTGCCCGCGGAGTCATGGACTCATGTGGCCACCGACTTCGTGGTCGACCTACCACTGTCCAGTGGCAATACAGTTATATGGGTGGTAGTGGACCATTTTAGTAAGATGGCATATTTCGTGCCCCTCCCAGGGCTGCCGACTGCCCCTCAGCTGGCCCAACTCTTCGTGCAGCATATCTTTCGCTTGCATGGTCCACCTAAAAGTATCCTGTCCAATAGGGGACTTCAGTTCACAGCCCGCTTTTGGAGGGCCCTTTGCCAAAAGTTCGACGTTACCTTGGATTATACCTCGGCATACCACCCTCAGTCTAATGGTCTCGCGGAATGGACAAACCAGACGCTAAAACAATTCCTTCGACTCTACGTCAACGATAAACAAGATGATTGGTCCAGCCTGCTACCTTGGGCAGAGTTCGCGCTCAACTCACACCTTTCATCTGCGACCGGCTCTTCGCCCTTTCAGGTTGTATATGGGAAGCAGCCACGCCCACCGCTGCCAGTTCCCATTCAGGTTACGTCCCCGGTAGCTCAACTGTCGGCAGATGAGCTACACCACTCGTGGGTCACCACATGACGTGCATTGGTCCAAGCCAGCCAAGCCGCCAAGAAATATGCAGATCGGCGGAGAAGGCCTTACCCCCCGTTCAAGCCAGGTCAGAAGGTATGGCTGAGTACCCAGTTCATCCGTTTGAAGCTGCCATCAACGCGACTGGCCCCGCGTTTTATTGGACCGTTCTCTATCATTTGCCATGTTGGAGCAGTCTCATACCAGCTTTGTCTGCCACCTTCTCTTAAAATACACAACATGTTCCATGTATCACTTTTGAAGCCACTGGTGTTGTCTTGGCCCTCCAGCGCTCCTCCGACTCCCCAACCTATTGCCTCCGAGGATGACCTCACCTTTCAAGTCCGCGAGGTCCTGGATATAAGGAAGCATGGGAAGAAGTGATCAAACAACCACCCACACCTAAGGAAGACTGAGCACTCCTCCAATCAATCCAACAAGCTTATAGACTTCCTTTTAACAATCATCCAAACCGCCCTTCATTCAGACAAACACCTTCTTTCATCCGTCCACAGATATCTCTTCTTCATACAGACTTCATACAGACTTCATACAGACTTCATACAGACTCTCACCAGTTGTATCCTCAATGCACAATCTTTAACTAAAAAGACACACATCCTCAATGATTACCTCCTGGACTCCAACCCAGACATCTGTGCCATCACAGAAACCTGGTTAAAAAACTCGGACATTGCCTTAACCAACCAACTACCTATCCAGTTATATGACATCTTCACCTTCCATAGACACAAAAAAAGAGGAGGCGGACTTCTTCTAGCCTCCAAGAAAGAACTCAGACTGACTGCTCACACCATCAAGACTGAATCCAAATTGGAACTAGGATTAGTCAAGTCAAAACTTCTACAAATTTTGTTAGTCTACGCTCCTCCTGGAGTTTTAGAAACCGACCCTTCACCCCTCATAGAATCCATAGCAAAACATATTAACTTAGACCTACCAACTATGATTATGGGTGATTTCAACCTCCATACAGATGCTATACCGCGATCTGCGAACTGCGAAGCCTTCCTCACCACCCTCACTGCTATGGGATTCTCTCAGACTATCAACAGCCCCACACACAAAGCTGGTCACATCCTGGATTTAATATTCATTAACTCTAAATTCACATGCACGGTTGATCCCACATGTACCCCAATCCCTTGGTCAGATCATTTCTTGATAGAATCATCCTTCTCCACATACAAACAGACTCACACCTCTCCGCACCTTTCCACCATTCAATTCAGGAAATCATGTCCATCTGATATACTCAGCGAGCAGCTCTCCAAGGAACTCTCCAACCTGGACCTGTCTAATCCCGACTCAGCCCTATCTTCCTGGCAAACAATTACTGAAGCAGTCGCAAACAAATGGTGCCCAATAACCTCCAAAACAATCAATCCAAAAAAAAGGGGGAATCAACCTTGGTTCAGCACCGAACTAAAACAGATGAAACAGGACTTACGCCATAAAGAAAATAGATGGCGAAAAACCCCCAACTCAACTACCCTTTCAGCATACAAGGGTTTCTTACATCGCTATAGGACCTGCATACTACAAAAAAAAAAGGAATATTACGCCAACAAAATACACCACTACCAGTATGACGCCCAGGCCCTATTTGCTTACGTAACACAAATAACTAAATCAACCCCGCCACCTATTCCAGACGAACAAGCTCTATCCAAGGATAATGAACTCGCCTCATTTTTTCAACTGAAGATCCTAAATACTCTCGCCCTCCTTCCTCCTAATACAACACCTCTCAAATCAGATGAGAATTTCAATTTGTTCGCTAAACCTAAGTTGGACAGCTTCGAATTAATCTCCACCAAAGAGATTGAATCCATTCTAAAAAGACAGAAACCATCTAGTCATCCGGCTGATAATATCCCATCAAGACTCCTGCTGCTTATTCCAGACACGATCTCAGGACCTCTAACAAATATTATTAACAGCCTTCTAACTCAAGGAAGCTACCCAGACAGCCTAAAAACTGCTTCTCTTAAGCCCCTCCTCAAGAAACACAATCTAGACCCTAATGTACTAGCCAACTTTAGACCCATCTCCAATCTACCATTCGTTGCCAAACTTACAGAGAAACTGGTAAACACCCAGCTTTCAGAATATCTAGAGGACCATAAGATCCTATACCCCTCGCAATATGGCTTCCGGAAATCATGCAACACGGAGACCCTCCTCATTTCGCTTACAGACCATATTATAATGGGATTAGACAAAGGACATTCCTTCTTATTAGTTCTGTTAGACATTTCGGCGGCATTTGACACAGTCAACCACACCATCCTCCTGGATCGCCTTGAGGATATCGGCATCTCCGGATCGGCCCACAACTGGTTCAGGTCCTTTCTCAGCAATAGGACTTTTAAAGTCAAAATCAATAACAAGGAGTCACCTCTAACAAAATCTTCCCTTGGCGTACCACAAGGATCCTCCTTATCTCCAACCCTCTTTAATATATACCTCCTCCCCCTCTGCCAACTACTGACAGACCTCAACCTAATTCACTATCTGTACGCAGATGATGTACAGATTCTAATCCCAATAACAGAATCCATCTCAAAAGCTCTCACCTACTGGAATAACTGTCTTCTATCCATTACTAATCTACTCAACAGCTTAAACTTGGTCCTCAATGCCTCAAAGACGGAACTTCTCTTCATCTCTTCAAATGAAAACAATCTTCCTCCACCTTCACCGCACAATGCTCACATCACCTGTACGCACGTTAGAGACCTTGGGGTAATAATAGACAATCGTCTAAACCTTAAAAAAATGGTCAACACAACTACCAAAGACAGTTTCTTCAGACTACAGGTTTTGAAACGACTGAGACCACTCTTATTTTTCCAAGACTTCAGGACAGTCCTCCAGGCTCTTCTGTTCGCCAAAATAGATTACTGCAGTGCCCTCTTTCTAGGCCTCCCTAAATCTACCACCAAACCACTGCAGATGTTACAAAATGCGGCAGCGAGACTGCTGACCAACACCAGCCGCGGTGAACACATCTCCCCCGTCCTCAGAAACCTACATTGGTTACCAGTAAATTTCAGAATCCTGTACAAATCTATTACCCTAATACACAAAACCATCCATCAGCAACTCCAACTCGACCTGGATATCCCTTTCAAACTCCACTCCTCTAACAGACCAACGAGAGATATCCACAAAGGCACTCTGAAATTTCCCCCTACTAAAGCCACTCGCCTCTCTACGACCAAAGACAGAGCTTTTTCAATTGCAGGCCCAGCTATCTGGAACAATATCCCAGCAAATCTCAGATTGGAACCCTGCCTCTTAACCTTCAGAAAAGACTAAAGACGTGGCTCTTTCACCAAGCCTTCCCAGATCCACCGGATAATCACTAGTTTGAGCCTCACTTCTTACAAGGACTTTGACACACTTCCTCCTGAACAATGGACACTGGCATTTCCTGGTTAAAGCATATGCTCTAACCCGTTAAATTATTCGTATCATGTTATATTTATTCTACCTGCCTCTATCTTCCTTCCAGCTTGTCTTTAAGCCTCCAAGTTTTCCATACCTTGTTGATTGTAACTTTGACTTATTCCTTTTCCTTTGTTATCTATTATTTACCAGAATTGTTACCTCAGTTTTACCCTTTGTTAAAATGTAAACCGATCCGATATGGTTATCTACTATGAAGGTCGGTATAAAAAACTGCTAAATAAATAAATAAATAAATATAAGGAAGCATGGGAAGAAGTGGGAGTATCTCCTTGTGTGGGAGGGGTTCGGCCCTGAGGAGAACACCTGGGAACCCCTGGCCAACATTCTGGACCGCGGATTGCTCGAGCAATTTCATCAAGATCATCCAGATAAACCCAGGCCTCCGGGGAGGTACCCTAAAGAGGGGGGTACTGTTGTGTTCCGCGCCCATGGCCATCCAAGGGCGCGGTCCCCTATTTTGTCCTCCAACCACGGCGGGGCCGACCGCCCCGCGCCGGGCCTGGCACCTCCGTGCGGCAGCGCGAGTTCCCGGGCTGACCACCGGGATCGGAGCCGCTCCTTCTCCTCCCTCGCGGCCACCACTTCTCTCCTCCGCGGCCCGGATCCAAGATGGCCGCCGCCATCCTTAGGCGCGAGGCTGTGCCGCTTCATTTGATTTAAAGGGACCTCGTCCCTTTAAGTGGATTCAGCTGATTCCTATCTCCAGAGTCAGAGGAAGTATAAAGGGAGACTTCCTCTGACCATTCCTTGACTTGGCAACGTCTCCTGTGAGCTTTGTCTAGTCTGCTTGCTTCGGTGAGTTCCTCGAGCTTGGCTTCTGGTTCCTGCTTCGTCTTCGTGTTCCTGGTTCCTGACTTCGGACTGGCTTACGGTGATTCTCTGGTTCCTGACCTTGGATGGGCAAGTGGTGATTCTCCGGCGTACGACTTCGGACTGGTGAGCGACGACCCTCCGGCACTCGACCTAGGACTTCTTCAAGACTACCGTCTCCAAGGGCCCGCCTAAGTCCCAGCGGCCTGGGTCCCTACGGGCTCCTCCCGGGGGGACCACGGGCTTCCAGGGTGAAGCTCCAGTCGGCCCTTGCACCGTCACCTGACCTCTCAAAGGTCCGCCAAAGTCCCAGCGGCCCGGGTCCCTACGGGCTCCTCCTGGGGGGACCAAGGCTTCCAGGGTGAAGCTCCAGTCGGCCCTTGCACCGTCACCTGACCTCTCAAAGGTCCACCTAAGTCCCAGAGGTCTGGGTTCCTACGGGCTCCTCCTGGGGGAACCGCAGACTTCCAGGGGTGAAGACACCGCTCCTCTTCTCGACTCTTCCTCCGCTTCCACTGTCGCCGCAGTCTCCAGTGCCAAGGGTCCACCAGTCACGTCTTCGGTTCCTGCCTCGCCACCCGACGGGAGAACCTTCGGGTCTTCCCCAAGGTATTCCATTCTCCCGTCGGCCCAAGGTCCACAAGCCCGAGCTTAACATATGTCTGCTGAAAGTCAGTTCCACAATCCCTTTGCAAAAGAGCTCCAGAACTGGAAAGAGAATTGGAAGCTAAGAGTTTTCAGGAAAGAAAAAATAAGTTGTGAGACAACTAGAAGAGAAACCCAAGAGCAGCACCCAAGAGAAGCTACAAAAATCCTACTGGGGAAAACTGGAACTCAGAGCACCAAAAGAACTCAAATAAAGGACTATGGCTGGACACTGGGTGAAGGGCACAGTCGGTAGTGATCATAGCGCTATCTGGGGTAACCCTAATGTATGAGGGTAAGTGTGACTCTAGAACCCCGACCCCAAGCCCAACTGGCAGGAGGCCAGATGAAAGGGATTAAGGTTGTGTGGTACTTCCTGGAGGGGATCCAGGGGAGTAATAATGCTCAGATGGATGGGTCCAAGCTGAAGGGGGGCAGTTGTGAAAGAGGGCCCCAGATTTTCCCCTTTGAATCTGTGCAGACCAGGCATTGAGCCTCGTTCACCTTAAATCCCATAAAGGGAGAATGCTCTGTGGGCGGGACCCTGCTGGGCAGGAAGAGCTCTGTGGGTGGGACCTTAGGGGTAATGTTAACAGTGTGAGCCCAGGGGAGTCCAAGATGGCCACCACCTGATCCACATGCTGAAGAAGTGCCTCTCCAGATTTTTTCCTGATAATTCTTTTCTTCTCGATCAAAATGCCTCACACAAAGAGGAAAGCACGGCTGAGGGAGATATCAAGCTCTTCTCCCATGCCTGAGCAGTTACAACCTCAAATTGAAACTTTTTTCGCGGCACCTCTATCTGAGATGCCAGAGAGGAGAGCCGCTATGGAGACGGATGCTGAGCAATCGCCGTCTACATTGGCTGAGGTAATATCTTTAAGCCCCAGTGAACCGAACATACCTCCACCTCCTGTTTCCTTGATATTTATTTATTTATTTATTTATTTATTTATTTATTTAAAGGCTTTTATATACCGGAGTTCATGCACTTGTGCATACCACTTCGGTTTACACAGAACAAGGAACAGAAAATTACATCAAACAGATTGAACAATTAAACAAATATACAAATTACATCCAACAATTGGGTATAAATAACATGGCTAACTTGGAGATTCCTGATATGAAATTGAGAGGCATTATTACTCCTGAGGCCCCGAGAAGGGAAACCTTTTTGGTTCCTCCATCGGTGAAGCTGCCCCGAACGGATTCAACGGGCCTCTCTCTCATCTCTAAACTGCCTGAGACTGTTGAAAGTGGAAGCAGTACTACGGGTGAAGGAGATGGGAATGCCCAGGTATGTCCGACAGTAATGCCATTATTTGAGAAGCCAAAAGAGATAACCTTAGAGACTGTTTGGTTTGCTTTAATTACTGTCGAGAAAGCTATAACATCTTTAACAGCTGTAATTGTGGATTATAACCAATGAGTTCTGGCTACAGAAAATCAAGTTGGTCAGCTGGCTACTAAAGTTACGGAGTTAGACACAAGGATTTCTAATCTGGAAACAGTACAGCATAAACTGGTTCAATCAGATATTGTCTCCTCTAAGAAAATGGAAAATGTGGAAAATGTCATAAGAAGCTTAAATTTAAGGATATTAAATTTTCCTTGTATAAATTTGCTTCCTCCTAAGGAATTATTTAAGAGTTATTTAACAGATTCTTAAATTTCCATCTGAAGCTGTTCCAATGATAACCAAGGCTTTCTTTTTGTCTAAATCAGAGGGAGATATACCTAAGGCTCCAGAACCCATCTTTCCTACAAATATCTGAATTACTAGAATTGTCTCAAGAGATGGTTATTCAGAATTCAGCTACTTTGTTAATAACTTTTGCATTCTTATCTGAGAGAAATTCAGTGTTGAAGTTTTTCTTCAGGAATTGGCATCAGTTATTTTACGATCAAAAAATCTGGATTTTTCCTGACATTACTAGGGCAACACAAGAACGCAGGAGAAAATTTCTCACTATGAAACCTGAAGTTTTAAGTAAAGGTGCAAAATTCGATCTGAGATTCCCATGTCAATGTTTGCTAAGATACCAAAACTTTAATTACTTATTTTTGAAACTTCCCAGCTACGGGTATTCCTGGGCCCCCATTCCTAATGTTCCCCATGTATCAGCTCGATATAGTTTTGTTTGGGGGGTGTTACGGGGAGCGCTGGGAGAGTGGTCCCCCTTAGAGGGAGTGTGCCCTTGGGCCCCTGGCATGTTCTGTGCCAAGGGTAGGTGTAGCATGGGTGGCGAGAGACAGCCCGATCCCCAGCCGGACCTGCATGCCTCTGGAACCAGTTGGTGGAGTGTTGGTGATGAACAGTCCTCCGACCATTCCCGGCCCTTTCGGACCTGCTGCTGGGATGGCAAGAGGCAGCAGGCCGGACTCAGGGCGTGGGCAGATGGAGGTTCAGAAACAGACGACGAAGACTCAGGAACCATCGACTGTAGACGTAGACTCTAAAGCAAGGTACTGTAGACGTAGACTCTAAAGCAAGTACTATAGACGTTAGGGATGTGAATCATTTTTTGACGATTTAAAATATTGTCCGATATTTTTTAAATCGTCATTAATCGTTAAAGAGTGCGATACAATATAAATTCCACCAATTTATCGTGAAAAATCGTTAATTGGGTTAGTGCACACTAACGGGAGTTAGGACACAACCTAAAAACCCACCCCGACCCTTTAAAACCGCTCCCTTAGCCTCCACCACCCTCCTGACCCCCCCAAAAACATTTTTAAATTACCTGGTGGTCCAGCGGGGGTCCCGGAAGCGTTCTCTTGCACTTGGGCTGTCAGCCAATAAACAAAAAACCCACCCTGACCCTTTAAAACCACTCCCTTAGCCTCCACCACCCTCCCGACCCCCCAAAAACGTTTTAAAATTACCTGGTGGTCCAGTGGGCCCCGGGACTGATCTCCCGCTCTCGGGCCGTCAGCTGCCACTAATAAAAATGGTGCCGATGGCCCTTTGCCCTTACCATGTGACAGGGTAACCATGCCATTGGCCGGCCTCTGTCACATTGTAGGAACACTGGACGGCCGGCGCCATTTTTAAAGATGGTGCCGGCCGTCCACTGAGCTTTTATACCTCAGGAGCAGGCAACTCCCTGGAAGGAGTCCAGATGGGCCATCCCTCGCTGGCTCTATAAGAGTGGAGAGGAGCCGTGGGCCTGCCCCTTAGGAGAAGGGTGTGACCCACACCAGAGCATCCAGGCTGCAGTGGAACAGGCCTCGAGTAGGCCCCGAACAACACTGACAATTGCTCAGGCGAGGCCCTGGCTTCGGAGCGGCCTCCAGAAAAAGGTGAGATGCCTCCTGTGGCACAGCTACAGGAGGAATCATAACAGGGGGTGTAAGATCAGGATTAGTACTGTATGATCATATTTCTTGAAATAATTGCTCTTGTTAAATTTTGTTCTCCCCTATTTCTTAATAATTAATAAGACAAAGGTTTGTGGAGAAATTCCATTTTGTAATATTTCATTGTTATTATATTACAAATTTTGTCTTAAATTACTGGTACAAGTAATATTTGTGTTATTGTGTAAAAATTCAATAAAGATAAAATTGAAAAAAAAAGAGTTTGAGCCCAGCTAGGATCGAGGGCCCCATATCTCCAGGAGTAGGAGCTCCTGATCCTCTGTGGGAAGTTAGAGTGGAAATTTACTGCAAAGGTAAGCAGTCTGTTATAGATATTATTTGCTGTGTATGTAAAATAAAGTGAAATTGCATGAGAAAAGGCTAAGTCAGCGTGCTTACTGCTCCAGCCCACAAGATACTGCTCAGCCATGCTCACAAGCTGTGTTTAAAAAAGGTATGGACCAGTTCCTGGTGGAAAAGTCCATAAACTATTATTAAGATGGAGTTCCAGAAATCCACTGCTTATCCCTGGGATAAGCGGCATGGAAATTATCTACCTTTTCAGATCCTGCTAGGTACTTGTGATCTATATTGGCCACTATTGGGAACAGGCTACTGGGCTTGATAGATCTTTCGTCTGACCTAGCATGGCATACCTTACATTCTTATGATGAGGTTTCACGAATGACCTCCTTGTATATCCTAGTATATTTCTGGCCAAACTGGTTACCCCTTCCCACACCATTCTAGCTAAGAATATCTCCCAGTTGTCACTTATTATTCTGCTCATTTTTCTCATATTTTAATATAATTGAATGAGTTAAAAGCTTCATGTAGCATACTGATGGCATGTTTTTTTTTTTTACCATTTTAGAATGTTAGTTGAGAGCATCCATATAAACAGTGCTGTTGATCAAATTTGCATATCTTTGCTGATGCACCACTGTTACAAATAAATGACAGTCATTTCTCTTTGCCAGGCTCTTACCCTATCCACTAAATTCATCAATAACTGATACAACGATACCACAGCACCATATTGCATCGTCAAGTAATTTCCATTCACTAGGCATTGCAGACAACATTCAATCATCTCAAAATTACATTAGATAAAATTATGTATTTTTGGAAGATTAGTCCAAAAACACCGCCAACTGTAAGCACAATAAATGTAATTGTCATTTGGGTCAGCCAACATTTTCTTTAACAATACATTTATGGTTTAATAAGAGCAATAACCAACAGTGGAAGGATGCTTGTGCCTCCCATTTGTAAGTCACATTCCTCATATGAAGACAAGGGCAATGAAACTCTTTAAGATAATGATCACAGGGCTTGAAAAGTGAGAGGTGAACCTGTGATGAAAGCGTGAGCCCAATTAATGAGCCAATAAACAAGACAAATGCAGAGAGGCAGTTGGTAAATGGATTCATCATTTACTTGGCTTCTCAGGCACAACATATTTGCAATCTTTTGAGTTCAGGCACAATATATTCATATATTAGATAGCCAGGTCAAATTCTTGTGAGGTTCTTAGCCCTCACTAGAGTAAGTCATTTAAATTCTATAGGTCTTAGGTTTCATAGATAAATACCATCAGCAGTTATCTGCTCTCTGTTGCTGGCTAAAGGGTCATTCAGAATGTCCTAGAACTCAGTCAATAAGACTGATGTGCAGATAAAATGAAGAAACATACTAAAGAGGGCTATTTTTTATTTTCTGTGATAATTACAAACTCAATATAAACTTCAGTACTAGTGACAATTCACTAATGAGACAGTTCAGCTTATACAACCCAAAAGTCTATTAGGTTGAAATGTTTGTTTACAGTGGTAAAGCACAAAATTATGACACTATACTAGAGCCTCTTAATGGTCAAAATTTCATATTGTATCACATATCTTCAATGGAAAAAATAATTTTCACATGGGGAATTCTATTTTAAAAGCCATTTCCATGGGTAAAAAGTGTTTTACCTAAAGAAATGGCCTGTTATGAATTTATCTTCCCAATATGCAGGTAAATTTAAGCATGTTTGTCCTGTTCGCATATAAATTACTTGAGCTGAACAGAAGCATCTAAAAGGTGCAGAGTTGGGAAGGAGTTAGGATTTATTGTTTGTGCATACTTTTGGATTTTCAAACTATGTATGTAAATTTTACCAAAAATAGTAGGTGTAATTATGTGAAAGTAAATTTGGGAGAATAATTTTCAAAGTTTATTTATGCACATATATCTGTTTAGAAAATCAGCATAACTTACATGCACTTCTGCTTTTAATATTAGGCCAGAAAGTGCTTTGGCAGGCCTCAAACTAGAATCTACATGGTCAAGGACTAGTGCTTTGCATGTAGAGCTACAGAATGGCATAAGCAGAAGACAGCTGTTAGCCTGATACATGGCTCTGCCCCAAGCATCCAGATTTGTCCTTGGAGATTCAAATGGAATTCTACAGTTTTCTAAGAACTTAAGGGCTAGAGGCCACAATGAGCTGTGTCGTTGGATCTCAAGATTGCTCTCACTCATGTACCTGTTCCTATAAGCAGGAAAGTACTGTGAAGTTTGTCTGTGTCAAGAATGTAGAAAATTGATACAACTGGATTAATTGACTCAAACTGAATATTGGACTGTTTGCATTCTCCCTATGCAATACATATGTTACGCGAGCCGTCCGTGGCAGACCCGCGGCACGGCCCCCTCACCTATCTACAGTGACTCCAGCTCCTGGTTCCACCTCGCTGGCGGTGATGGGCCGTCAGCTCCGTCCTCGGGCCTCTCCTGGAACCTCCAGCCCAGCTGCAGTCCCCTGTGTTCCCAGTCCAGCCCACCACGTCCATTGCTTCTCGTCGGGCCTCTCCGCGTGGAGAGACGCTCCTTCTCGGCACCGCGCCCCTCCCTAGGCATGTGCGCATCGCTGATAGTTAAGTAGGGACCGCGGCGGGAACTTAGCTGTGGCCCTGGATGACGACATCAGCGAAGCTTCAGTATTTAAGCACAGGCTCTGCTCCCTAGCTTTGAGTTTGCAACAGGTCTCCTCACTGGTCGATTACTCGTTGCCTCCTAGAGATCCGTCACACTCCTACGTTCCTGTTCCTCGTTTGTTCCTGGTTCCTGTCTCCTTTTTTCTGTTTTGCTCCATACCTCAGATTGCCTACACGGACTTTGATTTTGCTTTGCCTGACCACGCCATTGACCCTCTCCAAGCACAGACCTCTGCTATGCCTGACCACATCATTGACTCTCTCCAAGCCCTGACCTCTGCTTCACCTGACCACACCATTGACTCTCTCCAAGCCTGGAACTCTGCTTCACCTAACTATGCTACTGCCTATCTCCAGACCCAGACTTCTGCTTCGCCTGACTACACTACTGCCTCTCTCCAGACCCGGACCTCTGCTTCACCTGACTACGCTACTGCCTTTCTCCAGACCCAGACCTCTGCTTTGCTTGACTACACTATTGCCTATCTCCAGACCCAGACCTCCGCATCGTTTGACTATGTTTGACTATTTCCATGATCAGACCTCAGCCTTGCTTGCCACTGCCTCTGCATTGCTGCCAGTCCTGACTCATGCCTGTTCCTCGATGCTTCTCCAGCTTATCTCCTGGACTTGGTCTATTCAGGCTTCAACCTGCTCTTGCTCGGGTGCCTCCTGTCTGCCTCCATTCCTTTGGCACCCAAGTCTCCAGGACACTACCTTGTCCAGTATAAGACTGTGCCATCTCTCACCTTCTGTCTCTGGGCTGAACTGATCTCTACTTCGATTACATACAGAGGCCCACCTAAGTCCAGCCGGCCCCGGCACCCAAATGCTCAACCCGCGGGGAACGAGAGCTGGTATTGGTGAAGCTGCAGTGGGCCTCTGTTGATCAGCCCACTCCGCCTGCCAACGGTGGGAACCCTTAGGTACCTACCTACAGGTTGCGTGAACCCCACCTTGGCCCAACGGTCCACCTCCGATGCAACAGGTTGCAAAGGCCATGGACTCGACGGAGCTACGTACCCTCCAGGCCATTCCTGGCCTGGCATCCAAGGTACAAGAACAGCAGTAGTTTCTTGAGGTACTGGCCTCCTCCATTGATCGTCTCCACGCCCGATTTGATGCCCTTACCAGCAATCCGGTTCCTACACCAGCTCCTCCTCATCCACAGCCATAATCATTGAGGCCTCGAGCCCTGCTGGCCCTACCAGTGCCCCCACGCTTCAACGGTGACTCCAAGCTCTGCAGAGGGTTCATCAACCAATGCTGTATGCAATTCTCTCTGCAGCCTTCCGTCTTCCTGGACGAATTAACCAAGGTCACCTTTATCCTGTCTCGTCTTGAAGGGAAGGCTCTGGCCTGGGCTTCACCCCTATGGTAACGATTGGACTCACTCCTAAGGGAGTTGTCTCAGTTCGTGGCTGTTTTTCGACAGGCCTTTGATGATCCTGGGCAGCATGCCGTGGCAAGCACCAACTTGTTACATCTTCGTCAAGGTCAAAGAAGTCTTTTCGACTATACCATTGAGTTTCGGACTTTGGCTTCTGTGCTCGCCTGGCAGGAAGACTGCCTATGAGCTATCTACCTGGATGGACTTTCCTCGCAGCTGAAGGATGAGTTGGCTGCAAAGGAGCTCCCTTCCTCTCTCTAGGACCTTATAGACTTGACAGGCCGAATCGATCATTGCCTCCAAGAGCATCACCGGGAGAGTCGGATGCCCATGAAGCCCTTATCTAGTATACAACTGTACCATCTCATACCTGCAGTCTCTGGGCTCAACCGATCTCTACTTCGACTATATAGAGGCCCCCTAAGTCCAACCAGCCCTGGCACCCAAAGGCTCAACCCGCAAGGAACGAGGGCTGGTATTGGTGAAGCTCCAGCTGGCCTCTTTTCATCAGCCCACTCTGCCTGCCAATGGTGGGAACCTGCTGGTCCCTACCTATGGGTTGCGCCAACCCCACCTCGGCCCAAGGGTCCACCTCTGGCACAACAATATAGTCTTATCCTGCAGAAAATAAGTTAGGTTGCTGTTCTTTTTAAATACCTTTGAGTACACTTCTGCCTCATATATTGTAGACAAGTCCTTGACCTGACATTGAATTTAGGAGGACTGTTTGAAAATTACCAATCTGACTAATGATTTTGCCTGCATCAAGAAACCATTTCTTTTAATGCTAGAGGCATACCAAGCCACTGTGGATTCTGTCAGGAAGCTACACACTCACAGTAGCCTACATTTATATGAGTTAGAGGAGAACTGGGTACAAAACACACAAAAACAGATCTGGAATTAAACAAAAAAAACATTTTTCATTCTAGGTTTTTTCTCACTTCAAAACTCTTCTTCCCAGATGGCTTGTCAAGACAATTCAAGTTTCCTCAGGGACTGAAGACTGAATAAGAAGTCTCCTGTGACACTAAACCCTTTTGTCACAACAGCAGCCTTCCCTCTTCAATCCAAAACATATCACATCCAGGGTATGCTCAAACCTCATTGCCTCCATCAGGAAAAACCACCAAATCAGAGTCTCCTGTGCTGCAGTTCACATCTCAAATTACTAGAAACCCTAAAGGTGAATTTTAAAAGTCTTACGTGCGCCAAAGCTAGGAGATTTGTGCAGAAGTTGCGCCTGCGTATGCCATGTGGATTTTAAAAGGTATGCAAATATGTGCATATCTCCTGGTACGCACACGAATGTTTTTTTTGTAATAAAGAGGCGGGGCATAGGCTGGGTGAGGCATGAGCATTCCAGGATTTTTTAATGAATTCTACGCCTAAATACTTATGCGCACAAGTACGTACTGGGGTCCCCTACCACATAACGTTATTTCTGCTGTGGATGGCATGTAAGTTGTAAAATAAAAACATCTAGGCTTGTGAGGGTTTTAAGGGTCAGAGCTAACAGGATAAAAGGGAAGCTATTCAGCTAGGGGGGTTAGGAAGCCCTATCCTTTACCTGGGTGAACTGGGAACCAACTGGGGAAAGTGGTAATTGCATCAGCACATGTGTCTCTTAAAATCCCCCCACTTTACACAGTAGACGCGGCATTTGTGCGCATACCCATATAAAACTGTGTGCACATGTACGCACATACAGTCTATTTTTATACCATGCCCACATATACCGTGTATATTATAAAATGGCTGCATCCATTCGTGCCAGCCAGCATATGCGAGTACATATGCACCTATGCGGCTGTTTAAAAGTTACCATCCCCAGTAGCATTTCAATCTAGATGACTTTTTGTTTTCACAGCAATGACATGATTTTTAATTAATTAAGAAATTAATATTGCCATGGATTGGTAAATAATGAGAATTATTTAACATAATGCAAACCTTATAGCCACAAATTATAAACCTTTTTTACTTCTTGTTTTATTCTAATTTATATTTATTTTAGTTCAAACAAAGAACACCTCTACTGGAATGAGACACTGGCTGAATGAGCTGTTGAATGTTGAAGTACCATGAGGAAAGGTAAAGCTGCTTAAATTTTTCCTTTCATCATATTTAAGCATTTGGCCATCCCATATTTTAGAAAAGAAATAGGATGGTTATTTTTCTTAAATGTAAAGCTTAATCATGCTTAACTGCATCAAAGGACTTGCTTGGGTTTGCTGGAGATTGCTATCTTTTCTAGGACAGAAACAAGTTACACAATATACTTCAACTGAGTATTGTGTGGAGTTGATCAGTTGGTCAGAGGTTTCAAAGGGATTACTTAATCCCATTAAAGAACAGGCTGTAGGAAGAGCTGGGACCAGTGGCTGATATATAAATCAAAATTTCCCTAGGAGAAGCCCTTTACTTGAGTGGAGAGAGACTCTAGCCAAGTAAGACATTAGATGAGTGATCTACTGAGAGCTGGGCTACAGGGGACAGAAGCTCAGGGCTCAGGGCCCTGAGCATTAGAGATCAATTATAAAAGGGTTTGGGATCCTAACTCTGGCAGTTAGGAGGCTAAATTGGCTCCTTTGAAAACTGAATATGTTATGATCCTGCCCGCGGAGCCCATCCCGCGAGCAGGCCCTTCACCGACCACTATGCTGGCCCGACGCCACAGAATTTTGGGGTGGCCTAGGCCACTTCTGGACCATGCTGTCACTGTCCCTTCACTTCTGTGGCATAGTTCCCTGCCGGGACTCTGCTTCTTCGCAGCCTGCAAATCTGCCAACATTTCTCTTTCGATGCGGCCCTGTAGCCGCCGCCGCTGACTCCGCCTTCATGGTGGGGAAGACGCCACCAGGATCCCTCTAAGCGGCAGGAAGCCGCCATCGCCACTGCCTCCACCCACGTGGCCTGAGCGCCGCCGCCTGGATCTCCTTCGCGGCAGAAAGCCACCTCTGGTCTTGCTCCTTCACAGCATGGAGCAGCCATCATCATCTTCTCCACAGCTCTGCTGGAGCCACCAGCCTCCCCCATCCTCCGGGCTCCTCTAGGTGCAGGCATGCACCTCTTCATGATATTTAAAGGGCCAGTGGCGGAAAAAGTCTGCAGCCCCACCGGATGATGTCATCACCTTGTTCCCTAGTCCAGCCCTATAAAAGGGCTCAGCTTCACTTCCTCGGGGCCTTCGTATCAGATTCCATGGTCATCTATGTTCCTCTTCTCCGGTCAAGGTCTTCTGTGCTCTGCTCCTGTCTAGATGGCTCCACGTTTCATGTTCTTCATGCTCCTAGTCTCCTCTGTCTGATGTTCTTGGTCTCATCCCTCATCAGAGCTCCTTTGCTGCTTCTTCCTGGTCCTGATGTTCCTTGTCCAGAAGTCCAGTTCTGCATGTTCTGCATGTTCTGCATGTTCCCTGTTCCGTGTTCCAGATGTCCCTGTTGTTCCATGCTCCATTCCTGGTCCTGATGTCCTCGCCTTTGGCTCTTCATTCTGCTTCCAGGTTCCTTGCTTTTCCATCCTTCTGGGCATGCCACCGTCATGGTCCGTGACCAGCCCATGGGAGGCTGTGTAGGGCGCCTTGTGGCACAAGTCCTGTCTTCATCACTGCAGCGCAAAGTCTCCAGAAGGCTCTTGTTTTTATGCCAAGGACTATTCCTTTAATCCAAGTTCCGAGTCTTGAATCCTGTCCCGGTCTTCGAAGTACCTTGTGCCTGCTTCCGTCCATGCCCAGGACTCTGCCAGAACCTGCTCTGCTTCAGCGTGGTCCATGACCAGCCACAGGCGGCTGTGTAGGATGCGCCTCGGTGCAGGTCTCTCCTGAATCTTCGACATGTTTCCAGTCTCAAGTTGCACTGCTTCACCTGGAGTCTGCTTCGCTTCTGGTGTGGTCTGCGACCAGCCATGGGTGGCTGTGTAGGGTGCGCTGCGATTCAGTACTCACCCAGTACTAATGCCCAAATCCTGAATCCTTGCCTGAGACTTCCAAGTTCTTGAATCCTCGTCTGAGTCTTCCAAATATCCTGAGCCTTTGTCCGAGTCCTTCAAGTATCCTCAGTCTTTGTCTGAGTCCTCCAAGTTCCACGTAATCTCGTCTGAGTCTTCCAAGTATCCTGAGTCTTTGTCTGATCCTCCAAGAACCCCGAGTCTTCCAAGTTCCATGTCTCATCTTGTTCCTGCCCTCAGCCTCCCTCTGGCCTCACGCTCTCTTCAGGGAGTAGCTGTTGCCATAAGTCATGACCCATTCCTGAGCACAGTACAGTTGTCTGGTGAAATGATGCCTTCATTAATTTAGGGTCATTGCAAGATTGAAAAGGAACTAGGGCCTGGATTTATCAAAATGCACTAAC
Organism: Rhinatrema bivittatum; assembly: GCF_901001135.1. Classification (NCBI taxonomy): domain Eukaryota; kingdom Metazoa; phylum Chordata; class Amphibia; order Gymnophiona; family Rhinatrematidae; genus Rhinatrema; species Rhinatrema bivittatum. The sequence goes on from NC_042615.1 coordinate 53,342,842, forward strand.
TATCACATGCAATAGGGGTGTGTTTTATAGTAATAGGCAGTTTATTGCAATAATACCTATGTGAAGCACTATCTTAGTGCAAATTGTGATAACTTTTTCACACTTTGTGATAAGTGCCAGAATTGTTGTAATTCCTACATACAACCACTGGGAGCCAGCCAAGCTATCAGGGCCCAGGAGAGAGAGAGAGAGAGAGAGAGAGAGAGAGAGAGAGAGACTAGCCATAATGCTCCCACACTAGATCGGTATTTAGATCTCTATAGGAGGCCACCTAGTCACTCGAGGTGAGGTTTATGTATTAGTGTAGGGGTTAGGGGCCACTTTGACATTCAAAGTGAGACATACGAACAGAACAGTGCTCTCTTGTGAAGATGTGATGACCTTTGGAGTGAGGAAACTCACCCAAAATGAGATTTGTGCAATGTTCTCTCAACCTAGCTTGATGGACTCTCTACCTGGGTAACATCAAGCTAGGTTGAGAGAACATTACACAAATCTCATCTTTGGGTGAGGTGGGTGTGTTTGGCTGGGTAGTGAGTGTAAAGGTATGATGTTCCTATGTTATACTGAAAGAATGCCTTAAGGATACATTCCATTTTATACCTTTTCTTCTGGTTTGTGAGATAATTCTGATAATTGCTATGAATCATATTCACATTCCTTCCACAAAAGCTACAGGGAAAGGATGAACAATAAAGGGGGAAATGTGTATTTTTTCCTTATTGTATTTTTTTAAACTTTTAAACTGTAATATATCACCTTAGAAACTTAAGTCTGTGGGAGAACTACTATATCAACGTATCTAGTACAATCACTTCTAATTTACTGAATTTCCTTCTTTGGATCTTAGTAGTAAAAATCAACAAGCAAGTTGTTGATATACCTTTTTCCTGGACTCACAATTGATTTCTGACTAGCTTTTCAGAGCAATTTATGCATACTGCACTGAAGTGATGAAGAGTTTATATATACTATGTGTGTGTGTATATATATATATATATATATTTACATACAAATGGGAACATGTATACTCTTATCGTAAAATTGAATTTCAGAATGTAATGAAAAATTATTTGAAAAAAATGTTGTTAATATAAATAAATTCCTTAATACCCCTTCTAAGAAAAACTTTATTATTGTGAATAAACAATTGCCTTTTAAAGCCAACAATGACTCTTTTTTTGATAAACTCTCCATGCATACTAATCATCCATACCACTGCCACACCACTCACTCAGCAATAAAAATAAGTTGAGAATGCCTCCTAGCAATTAGCTTCTATTTTAAGCAGAGTAATTATATATATATATATATATATAGATATATATATATATATATATATATATATATATATATATATATATATTTGTGTGTGTGTGTGTGTGTGTATGTATATATATTTATATTTTAGAGAGAGAGAGAAAGACACACACACACACACACATATAAAATCACTGTGCTTAAAATGCAACATATTTGGAGCTTGGGAAATGTTAGGCATTTACTTACCATGGTGGATTAACCTTATTCACTAAAGTATTGAAACTCTACAATGAGTGCTACAGTATATAAGCTAATTGTTAGGATAAAACCAAATGAATAATTACTTAACTGCAGAATGAGGCCTGTGGGAATATTTCTTTAATTAAGGTTTAATTCACCAGTGATAATGAATGCTATCTCACATACTACTGAATTACATCATTAGCATAATGGCTGTGATACAAAACTATAATTAGAACTAAACACAAATGTTAATTACAACCACAGAGGTTTTGAATGAAAAACAGTTGTTTAAAAAATTAACCTGTTTAGTAGTTATGTATTTTATGTATAAAGAGAGCTTACCTCTGAACAATCTATCGAAGTAAGATACCTGAGTCTTATACTGTTATCTCATTGATGTTATCCTTGAAATCACAGTATATTATTATACCTTCCTAATAGTGTTATATATATATTTCATTTAACTACCCCACAGCATCAATAACCCTGCATTTCAAGGAAGCATTACTAAAAATCAGAGAAAAGTGAATTTATCACATTTATTGAATTAGTAGCATAGCCCAAGGTCTATATGAAACTAGCAACACAATTAACTGGCCTCTGAGTGTTCCTCCATTATCATGCCCAGTTGTTGCTCCTTGCCTACTTTCAGACAAATACAATATCAAATAAACTTATGCTATAGAAGTAAAGTGGTGGGCCCAGCTAATGAACAATCGCAAAATTTGAAAAACAACCAATCTCCATATTTTGATCTCATTCACATATCTAGTTTACATCTAATTAGAATGTAATTAATTCAGCAGGGAAGGCTGGAAGTATATAAGAAGATATCTTAGAACTGATGAATTTTAATGGGATGATGTCCATTTGAGACGCCTACAGATTCCTGAATATAGAGTAATGAACATCTTTGCACAATAAGTACATTTTTTAAGCTTTTGAATTATCCCCTTGATGAAGTCATCTGTAAAAATTTTCCCCAGGTTAATGTATTTTCAGACTTTTAGGGGGACTTTTTACATATTTTTAATAATAGATAACTAAAACATTTCTATTTATTTATTTGTTGATTTGATTTATATTTCTCTTTTCATGCACTTAGGGGAAGAGAATAATTACTTGCAGTAGACCTATATGTCTGATCACAGCATTTTATGATGACTATGCTGGCATAGGTGAGAACAATTTAATTATAGTGAATCTGCTTTTATAGATGTGCTTGTACTCTTTAGTCCTTTTATGACTCTGAGTTGTTTATTATCACTGAGGTTTCCTGCAAATCCTTGGATGTTTAATTTTACCTTAAAATTATATGGCAAACCAAAAGGCTTGCCATAAAACATTTAAACGAAAACTCAAAACATGGCTTTTCACAAAGGCATTCAAATAGTAGGGATGTGAATCGTTTTAGGACGATTAAAATTATCGTCCGATAATTTTAATATCGTCTTAAACCGTTATGGAACACAATACAATACAGATTCTAACGATTTATCGTTATAAATCATTAGAATCGTGAGCCGGCACACTAAAACCCCCTAAAACCCACCCCCGACCCTTTAAATTAAATCCCCCACCCTCCTGAACCCCCCCCCCAATAACTTAAATAACCTGCGGGTCCAGCGGCGGTCCGGAACGGCAGCGGTCCGGAACGGGCTCCTGCTCCTGAATCTTGTCGTCTTCAGCCGGCGCCATTTTCCAAAATGGCGCCGAAAAATGGCGGCGGCCATAGACAAAAAAGATTGGACGGCAGGAGGTCCTTCCGGACCCCCGCTGGACTTTTGGCAAGTCTCGTGGGGGTCAGGAGGCCCCCCACAAGCTGGCCAAAAGTTCCTGGAGGTCCAGCGGGGGTCAGGGAGCGATTTCCCGCCGCGAATCGTTTTCGTACGGAAAATGGCGCCGGCAGGAGATCGACTGCAGGAGGTCGTTCAGCGAGGGTTCCGGCGCCTCGCTGAACGACCTCCTGCAGTCGATCTCCTGCCGGCGCCATTTTCCGTACGGAAAACGATTCGCGGCGGGAAATCGCTCCCTGACCCCCGCTGGACCTCCAGGAACTTTTGGCCAGCTTGTGGGGGGCCTCCTGACCCCCACGAGACTTGCCAAAGTCCAGCGGGGGTCCGGAAGGACCTCCTGCCGTCCAATCTTTTTCGTCTATGGCCGCCGCCATTTTTCGGCGCCATTTTGGAAAATGGCGCCGGCTGAAGACGACAAGATTCAGGAGCAGGAGCCCGTTCCGGACCGCTGCCGTTCCGGACCGCCGCTGGACCCGCAGGTTATTTAAGTTATTTGGGGGGGGGTTCGGGAGGGTGGGGATTTAATTTAAAGGGTCGGGGGTGGGTTTTAGGGGGTTTTAATGTGCCGGTTTTTCGATTTTTCGATTTTTAACTATTTTTAACGATTTTTCACGATATTTTACCCCCCCAAACGGCAACAATACGATTCCCTCCCCCTCCCAGCTGAAATCGATCGTTAAGACGATCGAGGACACGATTCACATCCCTATCAAATAGTACATATCACCAAAACTCACTCATTTTGCTCACCCTTCAATCTTCTTTGCCAGCAAAACACTCTCCCTGCCACACAATGCCTCTTCCCTCACCACCCCTCCTCTCCCGCGTCCCTGCCCCTAACAGATCCCTCAGTTCTAACTTTACGATCCCTCATAAGATAACTCCCTCTCTTAGTTGCTACCATCTTGGATTTTCAACTTCATGCCTTGACTTACATATCTTCAATAATGTACACTCTGTATATAGTTTTATAATCATATATGCTACTTCCTCCCCAATGCATCTACTGTATATAATTCCTTGCAATCTATGCAACTCCTTCTTTCCCTCCCCCATGCAACCCTTTCAACTCTTCATTCCCCTCCCCATATGCAATATACAACCCCTATCCCCTCTATACATTCCGTCCATCTTCATCCCCCCTCTACCCCCTTTCTTTCTTCCCCCCCACTCCATCCCCCAATCATTTCTCTCAATACCATCTCAGTTATCCAACAACCTCTGTTTAAGTCTCTCTATTTAAGCCTCATTCATTGTATAGTTTATTTAATTTTATTTTACTCACTGTTTTCCTATAAGTTCTATGTAAAGCCTCTGTTTTGCTGATTTTGAAGTTATAATGTAAACCGAACTGATGTTATCCTACGAAGTCCGGTATATAAAAACCACAAATAAATAAATAAATAAATAAAAATGAAAATTAGTGAAAATAAATTAATCCTCATTTAGTGAAAATAAATTAATCCTCATTTCAGTGACAATATTCCATAATCTGACAGGACTTTTAGTGATCAGTCTTCATCTATTTTTACAGTACACAAGGATTTCAAGCACATACAGTTGTTTCATATAGGCAAACAAAAAACAAGAGCTATCTATACAAACAGACATCAAAACTCCAATATTATTATTATTATTATTATTATTATTAAAGCTGGCTGTCAGTTACAATAGAGGTTCATATTTAGACATAGCCAGCTAAGTTATAGGGTCATTCATCAAATCGCATTAGGGCCTCAAAGCGCGATAAAAGGGGTCTAAAGTGTGATACCTGTGCAATGTGTATCTTGCTGCACGTTTGCATGCAAATTTTAGAATGAGTATTCAAAAGCTAACTTTTTATGCAATTGGTGGATTCCTACTGCATGTTGTTAAAATTTAACACACACTAACACAGGATTTAATATCGGAAATAATAGCGGCCGCCATTATAACACAGGCGCATGTATGCGCACATGGTGTCAGATAGGTTGAAGATTCATACATGTACAACCTATCTGAAATGTATGTGAACATGTGCATGTATATTTTCAATTACTTAAACCTACAGATGGTTTCTGAGTTTTATTCTCCACTCACTCATCATGAAACACCTAGGGCCAAGTGTTAATGATTAGAGATGTGAATCGGAAGCGGAATCGGTTCGGTTCCGGTTCCGATTCAAATCTTACAATTTTTATAGTCCGGCACGATTGGTGTTTTGTTTATCAGCTGTGCCCTGCTTCCAGATCTTCTCCTCATCCACTCTTACAGATGTGCTACCATCATGATCCACAGGATGTGTAGGGCGCTTCATGGTACAAGACTTGCCTTCAAGTCTCCAGAAGGCCCTTGCTTTTAACGTCGAGGTCTCTTTCTTGTTTCAAGTTCCTGAATCCTGACTCCATCAATCCTGCTGTGGATTATCTGAGTATTTCCTTCCTGAATCTTTGAATCCTGTTTCCGGTCTTCGGAATGCCCTGTTCCAGCATCCGTCCATGTCCAAGAGTCTAGCCTGAGTCTGCTTCATATTGCGTGGTCCGCTACTAGCCCACAGACTGTGTAGAGCCCACATCGGTGCAGGCCTTTCCTAAGTCTTCATCATGTTCCATTTCCAAGTCATTGTCATGTCTCAAGTCTGAAGTCTGCTTTGCATTCAGTGTGCTCCGTGACCAGCCCATGAGCTGTGTAGGGCATGTTGCAGTGCAGGGCTCTATCTTGAATCTGAGTCTTGATCCTGACCCTGAATCTGAGTCCGAATTCTGAATCTGTATTAAATCAGTTTCAGAACCTTTGTCTTCTCCAAATCTCCAAGTGCTTACGTCTTGTCCAAGTCTCCAGGTGCCTACGACACACCTTGTCCTTCTTCCTGAGTCATCTTCTGTCCTTGACCTCCATGTGTCCTGACACACATGCCGTTCCTATGTGGCAGGTCCAAAATGGCTTTTGAGTGGCTGGAGGGCTATCCCAGAGACCAGCATTGCATTGCTGAGTCTTACCTTGGTGCGTTCAGGTTAGGCGGAGGCCTGAGTGCTCCAAGCCTTGCCCTGGGGTAGTGCTGTGGCTTAAGGGCACACTCCCTTGAGCAAATGAGTGCCCTCCCACATTCACAACAAGTTGCGAAGGCCATGTGCTCAGTGAGCGTGTTCCTTGATGGACCATGTTTCCTGTACTTTTTGGGATTTTTTTTTTCAAGTCAAGAATTCCACTCAAGTTTATTTACTATGGAATTTTTGTGTGTGCTACTCGACGTGCTGGAGGCACCTGCCATTATTATGGAAATTTTTTTGACAACCCGCAGGAGGTACCTGGGTTTTGTTCCTGGGTTTTTATGACCTGCAGGAGGCACCTGCACCCAGGTTGCTTTAGATCTTCAAAGTGTTCAACTCATTGGGGGTTTTTTCCCCTTGTCTTTCTATGACCGACAGGAGATGACAGCATTTAATCTTCATTCAAGATATTCAGATTGATTTCTGATTTCCTTGGGAGTTATTATGCATGCTGCCCGCGGCAGCACCGTGATGCGGTCCTCTCACCTCTTCAAACGGACTCCAGCTACTGGTGTTATTGTTTGGGATAGTTGTGGGTGGATCCTTGGGCTGGTGGCAGATGACCACGCCCCCGGGGGAAGATCCCGACAGGGACCAAAGGTCAGGCTCAGAGTTTGGAGACAGACACACACTAGTTCTTTTATTAAACAGTATATTGAACCACCAGTAGTGGCAGTAGTGAGCTGGAAGTGCCCGGCTGGGCTGTAGTCCCTCAGATACTGGAACAGCGATCCCAGGATGGCAGAGCTATAGAGAAACTAAGTATAGTGAGTAGGCAGGGTATGCAGAGTTCAGGAATGGAACCTTGATGGTAACACACAATAGTCTCTTGAAGCAGCCCAGGAGCTGGAATGGATTAGGCCCTCGAGGAGTGAATACCTGGTTCCAGGGTAACCTCTGAGAGAAGGATGGCAACTCACTGGTGTTGAAGGCAGCGATGACTTCCTGGCAGAAGTGGTATTCGGAAGCAGGTCCGAGAACGTGGGCCCTCGAGGAGTGAGTACCGGTTCCAGACTGCGACCTGAAAGGCAAAAGAGAAACGAGGCCCCCAAGGAGCAGGTACCCCTGGTACGTCCGAGGAGGCAGAGTAGCTAAGAGCGTAAGAAACTTTCCGTCCTTTCCTTTCCTTGCTAACTCAATTAGTTAGCGAATTCAGAGACCTTAAATATCCGGTGCGGATGACGTCATCTCAGGGGGACGCCCCCAAGGTTCACGCCACTGCTGGTACTTGAGTTGGGGCCGCGCTGTATGCGCTCCCTTAGGCTTCTGGGAAATATGGCGGAGTGCAGTGTCTTGCAGGTCCGGGGACGCCGGAGGAGGGTGGCAAGATGACGCCATGGCAGCCAAACATCCAACAAGCAAAGAGGGAATCGCCACAGAGGTAAGGAGGGTGGGGTGGAGACGTCGGGCAGTGACGGTCGCAACAGTACGCCCCTTCGAAGGGCGATCTCCTCTTCGGGCACCAGGCTTGGGTTTGGAAGGATGCACGATGTGGAACTGATGAAGCATCTCTTTGTCCAGGATATTGGTCTGAGGCTCCAAAGAGTTTTCTTCGGGGCTAAAACCTTCCCATTTCAGAAGGTATACAAAAGTATTGTCTCTTTTACGAACATCCAGAATCTCTTCGACTTTGAATTCTAAGTCATCTTCTGCATTGATGACAGGTGGAACTTGAGATTTGGAAGAGAATTCGCTGAGAATAATCGGTTTCAGAAGTGAAACGTGGGAGCATTATGAATATCAGCAGCAGTGGATTGAGCTGCTGGGGATGTCACCGAGCTTCAGTGGAAGTGGCGGTGCTGGGGAACGTCCAAAACCCACCTCAAATGGTGACTCAATAGTGGATCCTTCAATTTGATGAGGGGACTCCTCCAGTCTTCCACTAGACATCTGAGAATGAAGTTGCCTCCTGCCCCTGAGTCACTAGGGCAGGAGTCTGAACCGTGACAGGTCTGTAGGTCAAGGAGACTGGGAGAGAGAGCGGAGGAGAGGGTGCAGTATGGCCTAAGAACAGTCCTTCTGCAGGACTTAGGCCCATCCATTTTCTGGACGAAGGGAGCATGTAAAGACATCATTGCCGGGCTGACCACAGTACATGCAAAGGCAGTGCTTCTTCCGAAGTCTTCTTTCTTTGGAAGTCAAACCTCCATGACCAAGTTGCATCGGTTCATCTTTATCAGCAGCAAGGATTCCTGGAGCCATCCAAGGTGCAGATGCAGCACTAGCCTGTTTCAACCCAGGTAACACTTTAGGTCGGAGTTCCTTCACCTTGTCCCGGAGCCGGTGATCAATCCGAGTGGCCAAGGCTACTAAATCGTCCAGCGAGTCAGATGTTTCGCGAGCAGCCAGCTCATCCTTTAAATGGGTATCCAGGCCTCTACAAAAGAGAGTTTGAGACATTTGGGGTCCCAGCGGAGTTCCACTGTGAGAGTTTTGAATTCTATGGCAAATTCAGCCAAAGATCTCTTGCCTTGCTTCAATTCAGCCAAAGCAGAACCGGCTACAGAGGTTCGAGCAGGGTCTTCGAAAACGGATTTAAACAAGTCCATAAATCCTTCTATGTCCTGCAAAATGGGGTCCTTGCTTTCCCACAAGGTAGATGCCCAAGACAAGGCCCTACCATCCAGGTATAAAAGGATGTAGGTAGTCTTGGAGAGAGCCGTAGGAAACAATGATGGCTGTAAGGCAAAATGCATGCAGCACTGGTTTAAAAAGCCCCGGGTCTTCTGGATTTCTCTGGAAAAGTGGATTGGAGTCACCAGTGGTACAGCAGTCTTTAAAGTTACCTCCTGTAACTGACCTTCATGGTTGGAAGCTGTGCCTTGAACCTTATGTGTGTGTAGCTGATGAAACGCTGAAGTAAGTTTCTCCAAGGTGTCTTGCTGCTTCGCAATGAGCTGGGCCAGGCCCGGTATGGCCTGCAAGGCATTGAGTTGTGCCGGATCCATGGAGTTAGCAATCTGTTATTGTTTGGGATAGTTGTGGGTGGATCTTTGGGCAGGTGTCAGATGACCACGCCCCTGGGGGAAGATCCCGAGAGGGACCACCAGTAAGGCTTAGAGTTTGGAGACAGACACACACTAGTTCTTTTATTAAACAGTATATTGAACCACCAGAGGTGGCAATAGTGAGCTGGAACCTCCCGGCTGGGCTGTAGTCCCTCAGATACTGGAACAGCGATTCCAGGATGGCAGAGCTGTAGAGAAACTAAGTATAGTGAGTAGGCAGGGTATGCAGAGTTCAGGAATAGAACCTTGATGGTAACACTCACACAATAGTCTCTTGAAGCAGCCCAGGAGCTGGAATGGATTAGGCCCTCGAGGAGCGAGTACCTGGTTCCAGGGAAAGCTCTGAGAGAAGGATGATAACTCACTGGTGTTGTAGGCAGCGATGACTTTCTGGCAGAAGTCGTATTCAGAAGCAGGTCCGAGAATGTGGGCCCTCGAGGAGCGAGTACCGGTTCCAGACTGCGATCTGAAATGCAAAAGAGAAACGAGGCCCCCGAGGAGCGGGTACCCCTGGTAAGTCCAAGGAGGCAGAGTAGTTAGGAGTGTAAGAAACTTTCCGTCCTTTCCTTTCCTTGCTAACTCGATTAGTTAGCGAATTCAGAGGCCTTAAATATCCAGTGCAGATAACATCATCTCAGGGGGACGCCCCTGAGGTTCGCGCCACTGCTGGTTCTTGAGTTGGGGGTGCACCGCGCTTGCGCCCTTAGGCTTCTGGGAAACATGGCGGAGTGCAGCATCTTGCCGGTCTGGGGACACCGAAGGAGGGCGGCAAGATGAAGCCGCGGCAGCCAAACATCCAACAAGCAAAGAGGGAGTCGCCACAGAGGTAAGGAGGGTGGGGTGAAGACGTCAGGCAGCAACAGTCGCAACAACTGGCTCCTCTTCGCTGGTGGCATTGGGCTGCCAGCTCTGATCTCGGGTTCCCTCTTGTGCCTGCCTCTCCACGTGGCCCACAGGGAGACGCCGCCACCAGCGCCCCACCCCTTCCTAGGCACGCGCTCGTGCATCAGTGAATCTTTTAAAGAGCCTGCGGTGGGAACCTGATCGCAGACCGGGATGCTGACATCAGACCCTTCAGTGTATAAAAGCTCAGGCCTCGCTCCATAGCATTGCCTCCTTGTACTCCTCGTACTCGTTTCTATTCCTTGGATCGTCTCATCGGGTGTTCCTGTCTTCCTGTGGTTCCTGGTTCCTGTTCTCCTAGTTCCTGTTTGTCTATGTCAGTGATGGCCAACCTTTTGAGCTCAGTGTGTCAAAATTCATAAAAAAACCCGAGAATAACTCGGGTGGTGTGTCACTTCTAGAAAAATCCATAATTTTGTGATATTTGTAGCTCTAATCAATAACAAAAAGTTATAATTTTAATATATGTACTGTATTTATTAATAAAGCAAAAACAAATAATTCTTTACCTTACCTGCTTAGTGACTTTTTTGTTGCTGAATTTCATTGGCTAAATCTTCAATTGAAGGTTGGTATTTCGTACACTTCAAGTCCAAGCAAGCATTACAAACTTCATCTGTCAGTCGGTTTCTTTTATTGGCTCCCATTCATTTTCACACCACTCCCTCCCCATCCCCCAGGCATGCACACATTCATTCTCACACACACAGACCCCCAGGCAGGCACCCATGCATTCACACACATACACCCCCAGGCAGAGTCCCATTCATACACATGCACACACTAAAGGCAGACCCCCCTCTCTTTTGCCAGCAATCTCGGAAGCTCTCTCATTCCTCTGCTGCCACTGTCACTGCTGCCGCATGGCTATTGGGGAGGTGCCGATTGCTGCTACTGACACTGAAGCCCATTCTGCTGCCTCCTCTGTGCAGGCCCCGTGAGCTTCCACTTTCTCCATGCTGATCTCGTACATTGTGAGATCCGTAGAGAATGTGCTATTCTTGCACATTCCCAAAGATTACATGTGCCAATCACTAAAAAGTAATTTTTTTTTTTTGCCTTTGCTGTCTGATCTTAGTTTTCTAATTGGTTGGTCACAGGTTTTTTTTTTCCACCTTCCCTTTCTTATTTTTTTGCCAATTCCTTTTATGTTGTCTTTTTTTCTGTTTCTTTTCTCTCCATCTTCTTCCCTCAAACACACAGTCAGGTTCTCATTCTCACATGCATTTCTCTTTCTCACACACACACAGGCTCTCACTGTTACATGCTCTCTCTCATAGAATCATTCATACACACAGGCTCTCACTGGCACATGCTCTCTCTCATAGAATCATTCATACACACAGGCTCTCACTGGCACATGCTCTTTCTCATACAATCATTCATACACACAGGCTCTCACTGGCACATGCTCTCTCTCATACAATCATTCATACACACAGGCTCTCACTGGCACATGCTCTCCCTCATACAATCATTCATACACACAGGCTCTCACTGGCACATGTTCTCCCTCATACAATCATTCATACACACAGGCTCTCACTGGCACATGTTCTCCCTCATACAATCATTCATACACACAGGCTCTCACTGGCACATGTTCTCCCTCAGACAATCATTCATACACACAGGCTCTCACTGGCACATGCTCTCTCTCATACAATCATTCATACACACAGGCTCTCACTGGCACATGCTCTCTCTCATACAATCATTCATACACACAGGCTCTCACTGGCACATGTTCTCCCTCATACAATCATTCATACACACAGGCTCTCACTGGCACATGCTCTCTCTCTCTCTCTCACAAACACACAGAGGCTCTCACATGCTGTCTCTGCAAACATTCAGGTCTTCACTCCCACACACAGTCTCTCAGCTCATCTCAAACACGCACACATGCACACTCTACAGACCCTCAGCCTCTCTCTCACCTCTGGGCCTCCTCTTCGTGGGTCGCCGCAGGATGGGCTCTGCAGCGGCCCTGATCTTCTTGGGCCACGGCAGCCCTGCTACCGGGCCTCTTCCTCTTCTCGGGCCGCTGCAAATTGGAATTCGCGGCGGCCCGTAAACGCAAATGCTGCTCCTCTTCTGCACGCGCTGATGCTTCACCTCCTTCCTGCCCATGCGGCTCCGGCAACGTTTACTTCCGGGGCGCACAGGCAGGAAGGAGGAGGAGCATCAGCGCGTTTAAACGTGATCTTTGTCTTGAGCCTCATCGCTGCGCCGCATGAGCCTCCCTGCGCCCGGGGGCATTGGTGGAGGGGTCCGGAGGGTAGGGGGATATTAAATAACAAATTTTAAAGGGTCGGCGCAGCTGAAAAAGAAAAGGCTCGGCACAGCCGATAAAAAAAAAAAAAAATTCCCGATAGTCCTTGAAACGCTGCGCATGTCAGCAAAAACGTCTCGGCGTGTCACCACTGACACACGTGTCATAGGTTAGCCATCACTGGTCTATGTGTTGGATTGACTCCTTGGACTTGACCTTCGCTACGCCTGACCATTCTTCAGCTTCTCTCCAGGCCCGGACCTCCGCTACGCCTGACTACTCTTCAGCTTCTCTCCAGCCCCGGACCTCTGCATTGCCTGACCATGCCTGCCTTCTCCGCGCCCTGACCACTGGCTTGCCTGACTACGTTTGCGTGCTCCATATCGTGACTATTGCTTGGACTGACTATACCTGCCTTCTCCGTGCCCTGACCCTTGCTTTGTACGACTATGCTACAGACTCTCCTTCGTCCAGAGTTCTTCGTTGCTTGCCACAACTACCATTCATAGCCGGCTCCGAATCCAGCCAGTCAGTGACGCCTCTCCTCGCCTATCCTCTGGACGTGGACTTTCAAGGCTCAGGCCTTCCTTTGCTTGAGTGCCTTCAGTTTCCTATTGTTCCTTTGGCATCTGAGCTCTTGTACCGAATCCAGTCCAGGATAGAACTACACCATCTACCGACTGCTGTCTCTGGGCTGTATAGCTACTCACCTCTCGCTAACCCCAAGGCCAACCTAAGCCCTGCCGGTCCTGACACCCAAAGGCTCAACCCGAGGTAACTAGGGCTGGTATAGGTGAAGCTCTAGCGGCCTCTAGCTTCAGCCCACTCCACCTGTTGATGGTGGGAACCCATAGGTCCTTGCCTACAGGTTGCATCAACCCCACCTCAGCCCAAGGGTCCACCTCTGATGTAACAGGAGTGCCCGCTTCCAGTTGTATCCTGAGCCACCAGCCTTGTTCTAAGTGTTTCTGCACATGGCATTTTCAAGTCTTCAGCCTGCTTCTACACTTCGGCTTTGCTTCAGTCTCTCTCCCTGCATTGTGCAGGTGGGAAATTTTCTTCAAAGTCATCAGTTGTGCCTTCCCACTTCTCATCTCCTGGGTGAAGATAATATTGACGGTGAACCCCTGGACATTTCCTGTCCTCTATATTCATCTAAAAGGAATATCTATATTTAAAGGGGCCTAAATTGAGTTGCCACCTCAACCATAGTGCAGCAGGGTAACAACTAATTTTCAGACCCTGATGTGCAACGGGTTCTCCCATCTTGAGGTACATCTGCCACTACTATTTTGAAGTTGTTCGCTCCCTTATCTCTTCTTTTATAATGCTCAAGCAAAATCTGCTGGTGACTATCTTAGAATTTATCGTTGGTTACTGTCTTTGTCTTCAGAGGAGCCTTTGGGTCAACCTCATTGCTGATGAGCCTAAGCAAGGACATTTTTCCATTCCTACTCATACTTCTTGTTTTCCTTGAACTGTACACCTCTTAGTACAACTACCTGTTGGCATCGTAGTCAAGCACCATCAGAGATGCTAAACTATCTATTGTTCCATTGTCTCCTTATTCAGATGGTCTTCAGTCAGCCAAGGGTCCTTGCCTATTACAATAAGGAGCTGGAAATGTCTTCCTCTGCTAGAGAACAATACAAGAGCAAGGACTGTCTATTGAAACCTAGAGACTTTGATTTTTAGTCCCACCAGAGTGTGTCTGTTGTTTTAATGAAGACTATAAGAAAACTTGTGGTCACTATAATTCTTATTCTACTCCTAATTACAGAACTCTGTCCTTATAAAATATCTGGCAAGAATTAAGCTACTAACAACACAGGAATGGAAGCAAGCATTTATACAATTGATAATATGGAGGTAAATACCATCAAAAGGACATTCGTGTTAAGATCATTGCCTGTTGAAAGACCACTCTTCTACAATCTGAAAATGACTACTTCTGTTCAGGTCAATTTGATTTTGAGTATCACAAGCACTAGGGAAGTCATCTCTTTCTCTCATCCTTTCTTACTGGTGTTTTAATAACAACAAATTGAACTCTGTGATTAAGAACCTGTCTAAGTGGTGGGCTATGGAATCAAGGATTAAATCTCCATCTAAGCCATGCTGCTGGCAGCTGTTCTGGTTATCCCCTGATTCTGGTTCTCGTCCTAACAATTTTATCATCAAAGAGATATTGCCTTGTCACCTGTTTACCGGAAACTCCAAGTTATATGCTCTTGTACCATCTGCTTAAGATAAATGTTATGCGAGCCAGCCCATAGCCAGCCAGGACTTTAGTACTTCTTGAAAATATTTCTGGTCTAAAGGAGGTGCCAAGATTTACAGTGGTTCTCCCAAGCTTGTTAAATTGGACATCTATCTTGTAGCGGCAGCCGCAAAGGATTTATTTGAGTACTAGCTGTTCTTGTGGATCTCTCAACTCAGTTTCTTCAGTATGATTGGTGATTCAATTCTCAGCTTCTCCAGTTATGTCATTCAATTCTTCATCTTCTATGGTTCAACAGTAGTATTAGCCCCAGGAAAATCAAGAAGTGATTCCTTAGCAGCTAATCAATCTCTGCTGTTGCCAGGGTGATATAAGGACAATAATTTTACAACAACCTCTTATTTTTTAAAATAACCAAGTGAGAACCTTAGAAATCAGACCAGCATTCCTGTATGGTATATTAATTTGCGCCTTCAATTATGTCTTTGATTATGTCTTCGTCTGTACCCTTGACGTCTTCCCTGTGTATGTTGTCAGCTTGGAAATTTTGTCGTTCCAGTCCCATACCAACTTTGGTCCCTCGATTCCCCCTGGTGATATACAAGATATATCTTCATCTCCTCAAGAGCTTAAGAAAGGAGGCTTGATGAGGGGGTTTTGAGGAGGGAGTGCTGTTATGATGCCGCCACAGGACTAGTCCATGAGTGGCCTCTCACAGGCCCGCTGCCAACGCTGTCTCTCTTCACGGCAAGGAGCCGCTGCTGCCTCTCTTCGTGGTGGGGAGCTGTCATCAAGTTCATCTTTGGCGTGGCTGGGATGCCGCCATTGCTGTCTCTCCTGCCCGACACCAGGCTCCTGCTTAGGCGCACGAGCACCTCTCTTAAATTTAAAGGGTCCATGATGGGAAAAGCCTCGTGGCCCTTGCCAATGATGTCATCAGCTTATCTGACCTGCAGCCCTATGAAAGGGCTTCTTTCCAGTTCCTCAGGGCCTTCATAAAGAGTTGCTTGCTCCTGTAATTACCAGTTTAGTTTTTCATTCCAGGAGTCCTCGGAGTTCCAACTTTGCTTCTCCAAGGTCTCTTCTTCGTGGGAGCTCCTCTTTGTTCTTCATTCTTCGTCCTAGTTTCTCGATGGTCTTTGTGTCTTCAGCCTGTTCTGGTGTCCTGATGTTCCAGTCCTCATCCTGTTATTCCAGTCTTTGCCATTTTATTTTCATGTAAATACTTTTATCTCTAGATTTTCTCATCCCTTTTCCATTTTATTTACAAATTTGTAAATTGTTTTAAAAGTTTTACATTTGTTTCTATAAAAGTTATTTTACTGTATATATGTGTGTCTCTTTATTTTGTAACATTCAAAGGTCCAACTCAATCCTGTATTAAGCCCCTTGAATGTCTATATGTGAAAGATGCACTTTTCAATGGAGATCTGCCTACAAGAAGACAGGATTGGCAGTGATCTACAACTTGTTACAAGAATATCGGTATATAAGAGCCCTAAATAAATAAATAAATAAATAAATAAATAAGATATGTAGGAATAGGTTCTATTTGAGAGCTATCACACAAAAGCTCCCAGCTGTGAGTTATCAAGAACTCTGTGCTGTTTTCCTGACTTCCCCTTCTCACCAACCACCACCTGTAATCCATAAGGACCCTCTCACTAGAAGCCTTTAGAGCTGGATTATCTCCTGAAACAGGTTCAGACCTCCATCACAAACAGAAGAAAGGGATAGATATTTAATGGAGTATATTCATTAAATTGCTATGAAAGGGGAGGTGCAGTTGCGTCTGTCGCTGCTCGACGCCCTTACTCTGCCCTCTTTACCTCTGTGGCGACTCCCTCCGGATCTGATGGACGGTTAGCTTCTGTGGCGTCTTCTTGCTGTCTCCCTCAGGTGTCCCCGGACCGGCACGATGCTGCAGATCCGCCATGTTGCCTGATGACGTAGGGTGCTCGCATGCTATGATTGATGTACCAGCAAGGGTGCGAACCTCGGGGGCGTCCCCCTGAGATGACGCCATCCGCTTCCAATATAAAAGGTCTCAGTATTCGCTAACGAATCGAATTAGCAAGGACTCGCTTCGGCTGTCCAAGCTACTCTGTCGGGGGATTGCTTCGGCTTTTCTCCCAAGCTACTCTGCCTCCTCGGACTTACCAGGGGTACCCGCTCCTCGAGCGCCTCGATCTCTTTTCTTTATTTCAGATCGGTACTCTCTCCTCAAGGGCCCATGTTCCTGAACACTCTGAAGATTCTCTACTGCCTGGAAGCTATCGCAGATACAGACATTTGTGAGTTACCATCGCTCTCTCAGAGCTTTCCCTGGAAACAGGTACTCGCTCCTCGAGGGCCTAACCCTTTCCAGCTACTGAGCTACCTTAAGACCTTATGTGAATTTTCTCATCTAGTTCTGGCTATGAACACAGCATACACTGTCTACTCACTATCTATAGTTTCTCTACAGCTCAGCAACCCTGGGATCGCTTCCAGTTCCTGAGGGACTTCAGCCCTACCGGGTATATCAGCTCACTACTGCCACCTCTGGTGGTTCTACTAACCTGTCTAATAAAAGAACTATCTGTGTCTGTCTCCATACCTAAGCCTAGCCAGTGTTCCCTCTCAGGATATCCTCCTGGGGATGCAGTCATCTGCCATCAGCCCAAGGATCCACCTATCTACATTCCTCTACAGCTGAGTGCCCTCTCCAAGCACTCCGCTGGTAACAGATTGCTACTCCTTCCCCATCAGGAGTCTTCAGCAACAGATTCATAACAGATTGCTAACTTCGCAGTCTATACCTTAACAGATTGTTAACTGCTCCCTCTACAGGAGCTGAGCATATCAGATTGCTAACTCCTCCTTCCACAGGAGCCAATTTATAACAGATTGCTAACTTCTCCCTTCTTGAGGAGTAGAGCATAACAGATTGCTAACTCCTCCCTCCTCAGGAGCTGATGCATAACAGGTTGCTAACTCCCTAGCAACATCCATAACAGATTGCTAACTCCTCCCTCTACAGGAGCCGATTCGTAACAGATTGCTAACTCCTCCTTCTATAAGAGCCGATTCATAACAGGTGCTATTGCTAGAGGATTTCAACCTGCCAGATACTGATTGTGACATTCTGGCTGCAGTGTCTTTTAGAAGCAGGGAGATCCTGGATTCTCTGCAAAGAGAAATGTTCTGTCAACTGGTAATGGAACCTACACAGGAGGGGGTGATACTTAACCTGGTGCTTTCCAACGAGGACAGTATATCTGATGTTGTAGTGAATTATCCTCTGAGATCCAGTGATCACCGAATGGCATGGTTCAGTATTAGAGTGCTAGAAATGAAGATTTATTCAAAGGAGAGGGTCCTAAACTTTGGGAAAACTATTAAAATGGGGGAGTACCTCAAGGAGTCATTAGCTGGATGGGAAAATCTAGGGGAAATAGAAGAGGAGTGGGATAAACTAAAAGGAAATAATTATAAGGGCAATGAACTCTTTTGATAGGAAAGTAAATAAAGGAAAGGGGAAAAATAGGCTCCTATGGTTTTCTACAGAAGTAGCTGAAAAGGTAAAAGAGAAAAGGTTAGCATTTGTAAACTACAAGAGATCACAGAAAGAGGAAGCAGGTGACAATATCTGGAAAAGCTAAGAGAAGCTGAGAAAGTAGTCAGGAATGCAAAACTTCTAATAGAAGAAAAATAACAAACACAATAACATGGGGGAAAGAAGTTTTAGATATATTTGTAATAGAATTAAGTTCAAAAGTGATATTTGAGACTCAGTGAAGAAAGGGAGGAATCTGTAGAGGCTGATGAGGAAAAAGCAAAATTGTTTATCACATATTTCTATTCAGTGATCACTGTGGAAGGGCTAGGAGCAGGACTACATAAAGGGGTGGATTTTAAAAGGAGCGCGAATAGGCCTACTTTTGTTTGCGCTCAGGCGCAAACAAAAGTACGCTGGATTTTAGTAGATACGCGCGGAGCCGCGCGTATCTACTAAAAAACCTGGATCGGCGCGCGCAAGGCTATGAATTTTGTATAGCCGGCGCGCGCCGAGCCGCGCAGCCTACCCCCGTTCCCTCCAAGGCCGCTCCGAAATCGGAGCGGCCTTGGAGGGAATCCTCTAACACCCTCCCCTCACCTTCCCCTCCCTTCCTCTACCTAACCCACCCGCCCGGCCCTGTCTACACCCCCCCCCTTACCTTTCTCCGGGGATTTACGCCTCCCGGAGGGAGAAGTAAATCCCCGCGCGCGAGCGGGCCTCCTGCGCGCCGGGCCGCGACCTGGGGGCGGGTACGGAGGGCGCGGTCACGCCCCCGGACCGCCCCGGGCCGTAGCCACGCCCCCGGAGCCGCCCCCAAAACGCTGCCGACACGCCCCCAAAACGCCGCGACGACTGGGCCCGCCCCCCGACACGCCCCCGACACGCCCCCCTCGGAGAACCCCGGGACTTACGCGAGTCCCGGGGCTCTGCGCGCGCCGGTAGGCCTATGTAAAATAGGCTCACCGGCACGCAGGGCCCTGCTCGCCTAAATCCGCCCGGTTTTGGGCGGATTTAGGCGAGCAAGGCTCTGAAAATCCGCCCCAAAGTGAACACAAATACGATTGCAAGTGAGGTAAAGCTCAACTGATTTTCAGAAAAGTATGTTCATAGGAGCTAAGTAAACTTAAAGTAGATAATCAAATAGGATACATCCAAAGGTAATAAGAGAACTTAGAGAAGTCCTGGCAACTCTGCTGACTGAGCTTTTGAATGCTTCTTTAGAATCGAGGGTAGTTCCAGAGGTCTGGAGATGGGCAAATGTTGTTCCTATTCATAAAGTGAAAGTATGGAGGAGGCTGGGAACTACAGGCCAGTTAGTCTGACCTCTATGGTAAGAAGATTAATGGAATCCCTGCTAAAACTGAGGATAGTACAATTTCTGGATTCTAATGGATTTTAAGATCTGAAGCAGTATGATTATACAAGAGGTAGACTTTGTCAGATGAATCTGATCAATTTTTTGATTGGATGACCAGAGAGTTGAATCAAAGGAGAGCGCTAGATATAGTGTGAGTGGATTTGTAAGGACTTTGACAAGATCAGCACAAAAGACTTGTAAATAAATTGAATGCCCTTGGTATGCATTGCAACTTAGAGTGAAACTGGCTGAGTGGAAGGTGATAAAGAGTAGTGGTAAATGGTGTTTACTTTGAGGAGGGAGCATTACTAGCGGTGTGCCTCAGGAATTGGTCCTTGAATTGGTCCTTTTTCACATTTTAGTGAGCAACATAGTGGAAGGATTGTTAGAAAAGGTTTGTCTTTTTGCTGATGGTACCAAAATCTGCAACAGAACTGAAAAAGACAAAAACAAAAGCACTAGCAACGCAGGATTCTTAAACATCCCCACCTTAAGAGACGCTCATCTTTCAATTACACGAGAAAGAGCATTTTCCATTGCCTCCCCCAAAATTTGGAACACCCTACCCAAAGAACTGAGGACCCAGCACATCCTGAAAACATTTTAAAAGACCTAAAAACATTTTTATTCCGCAAACTCTATTCTAACTATCTGACACCTGATCATCCCAGCCCTCAACAGAACTCGCAAGCATAATCCTCCTCTTCATGCTCTCCTGATGTACCCTCCTTTTTCACCCCTCCCTGCTCTCTCACTTGATTCATTAAGTTCATTGAAAATGTTCTCCTCACTATTCTGTTATTCAACTATTAAGAAAAAATGTTTACTGTTCACAGTACTCTACTGTTCCCAACTACCATGTTAACTCCATTTGATTGTATGCTAATTGCATATTTTGTATGCTAATTGCATATTTTGTAAACCGTTATGATGGCTCTACCGAATAACGGTATATAAAACTCTACAAATAAATAAATAAATAAATAAAAGGTGGTTTGAGAAGGTTTTCAATGAAGCCATACTAGTTTATTTACGTGATGCAGCTCATTGCATCACGTAAATAAACTAGCATGACGTATATGTATCTATACTTGCGTACCTACTCGTTTTGTTAACTATTGGAAATCTATTTTGATTTCATATACACATCTTAAAATAAAATAAGAATTAATACTGCCCATTTACTATCAAATTAGATATTAAAAACCAAATTTTGAAAACATTGCTCATGGTAAAAAGCCCATAGACCGTGAGTAGCTGGGCCTCACACGAGCAACGCATATTTTAAAAGTCAGAAATTACATGCGTATATATGCGTGCACATGTGAAAAAGGGTAGCAGAAAATGGGTGAAGTTGGGTGTGGGGCATGGGTGTTCCAGGGTGTTACCATGAGTAATGCATGTAATTCCATATTTTAAAGGCTGTGACATGCGCTGGCTTATTATCTGTGTAACTTTACTGCTGCTCCTAATGAGGAGCAAGTCTTAAATCTTGCATTTTTGGGCTTACACGAGAGGGCAAGGGGTCTGGGTTAATTGGAGAGAGTGTGCTCCTACCATGTGACAGGGGCCAACCAATGGCACCGGTAGCCCCTGTGACATAGTGAGGGCAAAGGCTATTGGTGCCATTTTGAATACCGGCAGCCCGAGTGCAGGAGATCCCACCAGGACCCCCAGGGACTTTTGGTAAGTCTTGGGGGGGGGGCGGGGTCAGGAGGGTGGGGGGGTTGTAGTTAATTAAATTTAAAGGGTTGGGGATTTTTTTGGGAAATGAATACATATGTAACTAATGAACGGATGTGGATCCCCACGAATACAGAATGGGATGAATCCATCCCTGCTGTACATACCTAGTTTTCAGTAGTGTTATGGCTATACCACCTGTTGTGATGTTTGTTTTTTGTGGATGCTGGCTTGAGAGAGAGAGAGAGAGAGAGAGAGAGACTAGCCTGATGTTATCAGGTAGAGAGCCCATCAAGCTAGGTTGAGAGAACATTGCACAAATCTCATCTTTGGATGAGTGTCCTCACTCCGAGGGTCATCAAACTTTCACTAGAGAGCACTGTTCTGTTCGTATGTCTCACTTTGAATGTCAAAGTGGCCCCTAACCCCTACACTAATACCTAAACCTCACTTGGAGTTACTAGGTGGGCCTCCCATAGGGATATAAAAACCTATCTAGTGTGAGGGCATTACAGCTAGTCTCTCGCTCTCTCTCTCTCATATCCCCCCAATGGTAGAATGTAGGAAATACCACATTCTGGCACTTATCTGAAAGTGCAAAAAAGTTATTGCAATTTGCAGTAACTTAGCTCTTCGCATAGGTATTAGTGCAGTTCAGCTAAGGAAGACCTCATCTTGGAAAATGTAAAGGAGGTGCAGTCCATTTCAACTGAGAGGTGCATTCTGGAGCTAAATGCCAGAGTGGTGGAGGAGATAGCAGACCTCAGTAATGACATGAGGAGCGCAGAAACTGAGGGGCATGCATGACAAAATTCAGGCTAGACTGCAGCATGGAAGGAGATACCCTCAGTTACCAGCCCTTCTAAGGGCAGCATCAGCTGTGATCAGACACCACTGTGGAGGAGCACAATATTGGGACATGCCAAGGCAGCAGAGCTTCCCCCAGAAAAAGGGGGCAATCAAGGAGGCATTAACTGTATATATTTTTCACCACATTGAAATGTCTTTGTACCAGAGTGTTCCTTTCTTACATAAGAACATAAGAAATTGCCATGCTGGGTCAGACCAAGGATCCATCAAGCCCAGCAACCTGTTTCCAACAGAGGCCAAACCAGGCCACAAGAACCTGGCAAGTACCCAAACACCAAGAAGATCCCATGCTACTGATGTGATTAAAAGCAGTGGCTAATGGCTATTCCCTAAGACAACTTGATTAATAGCCGTTAATGGACTTCTCCTCCAAGAACCTATCCAAACATTCTTGTATAGTCTACTGTTGACTCTGGTGATGTATCTTCTGCAAATCTTCCTGACTAAGGTTGTGTGCCTCCTACTCCTCTCTCTCCTCAACCTTTGTGTCATAAGTATCCATTTATTTTATTTATTTTAAAACATTTCTAGGCCACCTATATCAACAGCTCTAGGCAGCTTACAAATAATAATCCTTAATTAAAAACAAAAAAATTTACAGAAGAGTTAAAAACATAATCATAAGCCCATTAGAGTCTTTTTGAAAATTGATTCTCCACTACTGACTCCCACCCATCAATATGACACTCACTCACAGCCCCCAATATGGCCCAGCCTGTCTCAGTTACCCACCAGTAAAACCCAATCGGTCCTAGATATACTCACTCACAACCCCCAGTATGGCTCAGTCTATCCCACTTACCCACCAGTATGTCTGAGATATTATCACTCACACCCCCCAGTATGGCCCATTTTGTCCAATTACCCCCTCCCCCTGTATGGCCCAGTATGTCCCAGATACCCCCAGTTTGGCCCAGTCTGTTCCAAGTACATTCACTCCCACCCACCCCCAGTATGGTCCAGTATGTGCCAGGCACACTCACTCCCATCTCTGAGCCTGCCATCGTGTCCACTTCCAGAAATGCCAGCCCATCAAAACATCAACTCAGAAAACACAATAAAAGTTTGAACTTGGCATGTAAATGAGCAGTAGTAAATTTACTTGTGCAGTGCTGATGATATTTGTGTGTAAGTCCTTTTTAAAATAGCTCATTATATATGCAAACCATGCCCCTAACATGCCCGCTTTTTCCTGTGTACTTTAACTCATGAAGGTGCATATATGTGCTTATGTGACCTGTTTATAAAATACAGATTGTGCGTGGATAGATACTTCACATATGTGTGTGTATATGCGCATTTTTTAAATGCGAGACCTTTTGAAAATTCACTCCTCTGTTTTTTATCCCTAATCACAGCCTGATTATTATTAGCAGTTGATTCAGGTAACTTTGGAGCATTCATATTTGTCTGTTCTTCATCTGAGCAATCTCAGTTTTCATTGCCTCCTCTCTATTGGAAAATTCTGACTTCTCTGATTTAATAGCATCCTTTGAAAATATCTTGATCAGAACCATGCACTCCTGAGCGACTGTCAGCTTTACTCAATAATCTAGTTTAAAAATTGCCAAGAAGTTTTTATTAAGCTATTTATCATTCATACAAGTTATTCAAATATGAAAGGGATACACAGATTCAAGAGGGCACGAGAACGTTTTACCATTTCTGAGGAAAAAATGTGCAATGCTATAACATAATACTTTTTTTTCTCACACCTCGATACTTGAACTGCTTTGTCTTCTTTAACATTTTTGAGAGATTCAATAGCTGTTTGTAAAACAATAATGAGTAAATTTTCAAAGCAGTTACGCATGTAAAATTAGCATATGCACACGTAAGTAGCCAGCATTGTCATACATGCTATTTTATCAACATCAAAAGATAGATTTTATTATGCATGCCACTTTTCTACTGCTCCTTGTTAGGAGAGAGAGAGAGAGACTCTTTATAGGGCTCAGTCTGATACTCTCAATATGTACAGGTTCACTCCTCCTTTCTAACCCTCCCTCCCTTCCTACCCCATACCTTCCCACAAATGAAGAGAACCAAGTTTGGATATCAATTAGAATAACTTTTATGGGATAAATTGAAGCCGCAGCACAATTTTAATTTGCTAAAACATATACAACAATTTTAAACTAACAACTTTGTTATCAAACAACTGCATTTATGTAAGGCTGGGATGACCATATTGTTTGCTCTGTCTTGTCTCCATGTACTCGCCATCCCGGCCGTCGAAGCCTTAGCTTGTTGGCACCATCGATATGCGTTTTGGCCGGAGCCCTGTTCCGTAGAAGTTCGGAGCCGACAAATCCAGCTTTTTATGGTTTTGCTGCCCACCTCTTCTGCCATAGAAGCGAGCGGTGTACTTCCCGTAGACCCCAAATGCCGGGGCTTCTTACTGCTCAAGGTTATGCTCCCTTTGAGGACTCCTTTTGTGTCCCCTTTAGCCTTTTGTCACCCCACCCTCCTTGCTTGTTCTGTGACGATTTTACTGTCCTATCTCTAACTTTTTTGAGGGAGGGTGGGTGGGCAATGCTTGTCCATCCGTGGTGAAAAAGGGGTTTTCCTTAGGTGTAGGGTGCTTTATAAAGGCTTGAGATCTCCAATGAGCTTGAACTTCTTAATCCTTGCCCTTTCCTTCCCCTCTTCCTGGCTCCCTCCTCTTGTTACCCAACACCACCCCCTCTTTGTTTTACTTCCAATCCTATTACCTAACTAGTTCCTAATATTTTGCCTAACCTCCAGTCATCTGTCCCGCACATATTGTGCCCTGCCTGAGACAATGGGTCCCAGGTGCAATGATCTATATCTATATATGTAAGGGGGCACTTTGATTCAGGGAACGTTTTCGGGAGGTGGGTTTGGGGTTAGAGGGGTGTTGTTACAGACACATTCAGAGGTGTCCAATGTAAAACTGACTTCATGAGTCTCTCTCTCTCTCTCTCTCTCTTTCAGCAGTAGCAAAGTAGCATGTGTATGTCACATGTGCTGGCTGAGAAAAATTAGAGGCTATGTGCATCAGTGCTGCCTCTGGAACGCCCATGCCCTGCCCATTTTCTGTGCGCCCTTCCCAGCTATTTAAAATTTGCGTAACTCCCACTCAGGCCACTTACATGCGTAAATAGCCATTTTTGCACACACAAGGCTTTTAAAATCTGCCTTATTGCATATATTTTCAGTGTCATGTGCACATTTACCTGCACAAAAAATGGGTGGTATAAAGTGTTCCAGGGAAAGGCCAAAAGGTATGCACGTAAGTTGCTGTTTTATAAGAGATTTATGCAAATACATCAGGCAACTTATTCATGCAATTTTACACCTACTAATTAACTAGCACAATTGATATCAGACTCATCTGTTGTCTGTTATTTTTAGGTGGGAGGTCTGGGGAAGTTGGGGAAAGTTCAGGGTGAAGTAATAAGAGGGTCTCAATAAACTAGAGACAGACTAGGTGAATATGTGGAGATATCGGCAGACAGATGATTTCAAGTACATGGGCAAATTTTAAAATATACCTACTTCAATGTGTAATTCAGGGTTTTACGCACACAAGTTATATTTTCATATGTTAAATCTGTGGGGCGGATTTTCAGAGCCCTGCTCGCCTAAATCCGCCCGAATTTAGGTGAGCAGGGCCCTGCGCGCTGGTGCGCCTATGTTCAATAGGCCTACCGGCGCGCGCAGACCCCGGGACTCGTGTAAGTCCCGGGGTTTTCCGAGGGGGGCGTGTCAGGGCGTGTCAGGGCGTGTCGGGGGCGGGCCCGATCCGTGCGCCATTTTTGGGGCAGGACGTAGCGTTTCGGGGGCGGGCCCGGGGGCGTGGTTACGGCCCGGGGCGGTCCGGGGGCATGGCCGCGCCCTCCGGACCTGCCCCCAGGTCACGTCCCAGCGCGCTAGCGGCCCGCTGGCACGCGGGGATTTACGTCTCCCTCCGGGAGGCGTAAATCCCCTGACAAAGGTAAGGGGGGGGGGGTTTAGACAGGGCCGGGCGGGTGGGTTAGGTAGGGGAAGGGAGGGGAAGGTGAGGGGGAGGGCAAAAGAAAGTTCCCTCCGAGGCCGCTCCAATTTCGGAGCGGCCTCGGAGGGAACGGAGGTAGGCTGCACGGCTCGGCGTGCGCCGGCTATACGGAATCGATAGCCTTGCGCGCGCCGATCCCGGATTTTAGCGGATACGCGTGGCTATGCGCGTATCTACTAAACTCCAGCGTACTTTTGTTTGCGCCTGATGCGCCAACAAAAGTACGCCAAATCGCGCCATTTGAAAATCTACCCCTATGTGTGTATGTTTATAAAATAGTAAGAGAACGTATGTAGTTTCAATGTATTGCATATGTTCACATGTACTGAATCATGCCGGGGGTGGATATAAGAGCATCTGTTTAGAGCAGGTATGCACAGATTACAAAATACTATACGAGATCTCTGCATTCCCATATACTCACATATACGGGGCCACACAGAGATCTCTGAAAGTTATCCTTAATGGTTTTCACTTTTTTCAAATTAGTTAATTTTTCAGCAGCTTGCAAATATCTCATTGCTATAGCCTGGTACCAAAAACACATTTATTATCCATCCAAATACACAGCAAACCCACAGAGGTATTTAAAATCTAGTTGAATTCCCCTTGGCGGCAGATGGCTAACAGCATTCATCAGAACAAGCAAAAACTGCCAAAATGTCTTCATAGAAATTATGTGTATTTATTATCCAAAATCACAGCTGTATATACTGCAGACAGTAAGCAAAAGGCAGGTCAAATCATAGCACTTAAAATAACAGTCTACTGTACACATGAATCTGGTGCTTCTTAAGAAAAGTAAATGCAATTGTCTGATATGTACAATATAGCTTCTGTTCTATAAAACTCCAGAGTCAT
Source organism: Rhinatrema bivittatum (assembly GCF_901001135.1). NCBI lineage: Eukaryota > Metazoa > Chordata > Amphibia > Gymnophiona > Rhinatrematidae > Rhinatrema > Rhinatrema bivittatum. The sequence continues at coordinate 53,369,913 of NC_042615.1, forward strand.
GAAATGACTGAGAATCTACAGATATTCTATCCATATATCTTTTTATTAGGCAGCAAAAGAGATATCAGACCCATTGGGAAGCTATATTACTCTGTCCTGTGCTTCATTTTTTGTACATTTTCTTATTTTGCAGAATAAAAGTCTAAAGAGCAATAACCCTGATATCACATGTTGATGTGCCTCACTACATTTATCTTCCTCATATGAGGTCTCAACTCACATCAGAGATATCCAAAACAACTTGGAAGTGAAAGAACATTAATATATACAGTATAAGAATGGATTTTTTTGAGACTTTTCTACCTCATTGAACTCAATTTACCTAAATACTTTTTGACCTCTGGATGGTAAAGAGTGGGAAAAACCCAAACAGCAACTATCATAGAATCAGATATTTGGGATATATTCACCAAAAAGGTAACAGAGCATTTATGGCACCAAATTCTCCTATACACAGCATACTATATATGTTATAGCTTAAAAAATGTACAGTATACTGTGTATAGGAGAAGCCATAACCATAGATGCTCCATTTACACTAGTTTTCCTCCTGCTGACAGCAGGTCAGAGTGTCAGTCATGCTATTTTGATTTTGACGCTACTAGAAACTGACTTCCTCCTGCCAGCAAAAAAAATAAAAACCTGGTTTCCACAAGTGAGCTAGGTCTGGGGGTGGAGTAGAGGGAGGAGGAAAGAGAGCCTCGGAAGGCCTGATGATGTTTGTAGTGTATGGATGGGTTTGAAGACCTGGAAGAAACATTAATATTTTGGGGAGAGGGGAAGGGTTATGGCCTAGAAACCCTGAAATGGGTTTGCAGGGGTAGCTATTGGGTGATATACATTAACATAGGCTACTATCAAGAAAATTAATTACACCTCCTGAGGTATTTACTGATAAGGTGAGTTGTATTAAGATTCCTAGGAGTTGACTGGTCACCATATGTCCGGCTTTCCTGGAAGGTTGTCTTTCTTACCAAATACCTTGCCCAACCCCCACACCCAAGTTTGTGGCAGCAAGTAATGAGAGTGTGTGTTTGTGTGTGCATCTCTTTGGTTTTGGTCATGAAAGTTAACTTTTAGTGGTCAAGTTAACTTTACATATCTATCCACATCATTCTTCAAAATGCGTTATGGCGTTAATACACACGTTAAGGTGTTTTATGCATGCGATAAGCACCATAACGCATGGCACGATGCAAATTTTTTAATGGGGGGGGGGGGATAGGGGATTGGGGAGGAGTTTCGGGCGAGATTTCCACAAAAGTGAGCACAGTTTTAACGCCAAAATCACGTGTAATGCAATTTGTACATTTTTTACAAATTTCATTTTGGGCATTTTTGGGCTGGGGAAGGGGAAGGGGGGGGGGAGAGAGAGAGAGACAGAGAGACAGACAGACAGACAGACTCTAGGGGTGGCACCATAGTACACAGCTACTTATGCTACTATAGGAGCCCCCCCCCCCCCCCCTAGTAACTCGAGGTGAGGGGTAGATGGTAGTATAGGGGTTAGGGGCCACTTTTACATGCAGAGTGAGACGTACAAATAGAACAGTACACTCTTGTGAAGATTTGAGGTCCTTCGGAGTGAGGAAACTCACACAATTATGAGATTTGTACAATGTTTTCTCAACCTAGCTTGATGTTACCCAGGTAGAAAGTTCATGGGCATTATCATGACTTTTTGATGAATCTAGGGGATTGGGTAAAGTGTTTGGTGATAGGGTTGAAAATTGTGAAAGAAAGTCTGTGGCATAAAAGGAGCACTATTTCTGCCATAATAGCTTTCTTCAAATTGCCTGCAAAAAGCAGAATGGACCAGGAGAATACAGCCACCATGTTCAGAATTCGTATGTGTGCATCACATCCTCCTCCTTCTTATTTTCTATCCCCTCTACCTCTCCTCATTTCCGTCTCACATCTCCTCCTCTCTTTCTTCTTCTCCTTTGTCTCTCCTCTGATCCATTCTCCTTTTCTGCTACAGCTCCTCCTGCTCCAACAGCCATATCACCTCCATCTTAAAAGTCACACTGCAGCTGAGTCCATTATATAGTGTGCAGCCTATAGTATGCACCTGGTCCAAAAGGTGTTAATAATTAAGCTTTAGATATCGTACGCTGAATAGCGAGTGGAGCCAAGCATACTATGCTATTTCCTATGTCCCTTTTAAAGCCTAATTTACATGTGACATTCCTTTATTTAGATGTGAGTAGGTATTAATTTTAGCACATATCTGCTAATATCTTCTGATGTGAGTTAGCATATATGGCAGGCTCTTATGCGTAAATTTACAAAGCGGCGCGCGAGTGTCCATGTGCACGCGGTTCTCGGCATGCGCACATGGACACGCTGATTTTATAACATGTGCACGTTGCCGTGCATGTCTTATAAAATCGTCTACCAGCGCGCACATGTGCGCCCAATTTTATATCGGCACAAGCACATGCGTGTGGGTGCTAACTCACGCGCACAAGGTGGGGGATTTTCTTATAAACGCGCTGTGCCGGGATCGGCCCTTTCCCCAGTTCCCTCCCAGACCACTCCAATAAAGGGAGGGAACTTCCCTATCCCCCTTCCTATCCTTCCTCCTTTTCCCCCTCTCCTCCCTCTCCTCCCTCTCCTCCCTCTCCTCCCTGACCCCTAAACCCCAACTACCTACCCTAAATTTTTTTGTTTTACAATTTACCTACTCCTCCAAGCAGATGTAAGTTGGGCACACCGGCCAGCTGCCGGTATATGCTTCACCGGAACAGCACCTAATAGCGCTGTCCCGGCCGGCACCCACCCAGAGCCCACCCCTCCCCTTTATAAAAGCCCAGCATTTCCACGCGTATCGGGAGATACGTGCATGGCCGGGTTGCTTGGAAAATGTGCTTGGCCCAGCCACGAGCGTATCTCTCGGGATTTGCACGCGACAGGCTTTTAAAATCGGCCCCTTAGTGCATAGCATGCTCTTTTTGGTGTACGCTAAACAGCTGTGGTATGCATACTAACCTTTAGTGCATAGGACCCTTTATGTAAGGTGTATACTAAGGAAATCTCTTGGCTTCCTATCATATCATATCAAAAGCACAAATACACTTCTCTAGGGATGTGCATAGGGACAGCATACGTTGCATTCGGTATTCATATTTGTCGGGGGGCAGATACGTTGCATTCGGCAAGGGGGGCTCCCGATACGTTCATGCTTTCATTCTTATTTGTTTCCCAGCTAAAATTTAATTAACTACAACCCCCACCCTCCTGACTCCCCCAAGACTTACCAAAACTCCCTGGTGGTCCGGGGGGGGGGGGGCCGGGAGCCATCTCCTGCACTCACGCCATCGGCTACCAGTATTCAAAATGGTGCCAATAGCTGACCTTGCTATGTCACAGGGGCTACCGGTGCCATTGGTCGGTCCCTGTCACATGGTAGAACCAATGGACGGCCGGCACCATCTTGTGCTCCTACCATGTGACAGGGGCTGACCAATGGCACTGGTAGCCCCTGTGACATAGTAAGGGCAAAGGCTATTGGTGCAATTTTGATTACTGGCAGCCGATGGCCCGAGTGCAGGAGATCACTCCCAGACCCCCGCTGGACCACCAAGGACTTTTGGCAAGTCTTGGGGGACCCTTCTGACCCCCACAAGACCCCCGCTGGACCACCAGGGACAAGCACAAGCATCAGGGACCAGCACAAGATGGTGCCAGCCATCCATTACTCCTACCATGTGACAGGGGCTGACCAATGGCACCAGTAGCCCCTGTGACATAGTAAGGTCAAAGGCTATCGGCACCTTTTGAATACCAGCAGCCGACGGCGTGAGTGCAGGAGATGGCTCCCGGACCCCCTGCTGGACCACCAGGGAGTTTTGGTAAGTCTTGGGGCGGTCAGGAGGGTGGGGGTTTGTATAAATTCACTCCTTTAGATGGCTGAATAATTCGGTGGATATTCGGTGGATTCGGTGGAGATTCGTTGTATTCGTGGAGAATCGCGATACGTTTCGCTTTCCCATTAATACAACAAATATGGCCCTATACGTTACGGATTACCAATACGTTGCAAACGAATGCACACCCCTACACTTCTCTATGCATAGGAGAAGCAGGCTTAGAGCCAGGAGAGGTTGTAGGATATGGGTACTTGCCAGGTTCTTATGGCCTGGATTGGCCACTGTTGGAAACAGGATGCTGGGCTTGATGGACCCTTGACCTGACCTAGTATGGCATGTTCTTATGTTCTTATGTTCTTATGAGTCCAAGAATCCCCTCTGGTACTGACTTTCTGTATGACTTTAAACAAATTAGTTTATCTCTTTGTTTTTAAGAACTTTCAGCTAAAAACAAAGTGGTCCATATTGCGTAAGCCAGTAAGTGGGAAAGTTACCCGGATAGATGTAACCGGATGTTGAATGTATTTGGCTCATTACCTGTATAAAGCTATCCAGATACCATTGGCACTCACTGGTTTACTCAATATTGCCTATAATATATTTAACACATGGGGAGACAGTCCCCCATGGAATCTTCTTCTTTCTAACCAAAAGATAACACAAAATGTGCACCACTGGAAACCCTTCCCCTCCACCCTTCCAATATTACACACAATTTTCTACCCAAGTTTCCCCTCCTAATCCTGACTCCACCCCCCCCCCCCCCGAAAATATTTATTTTAAAAAATATCATGACTCCTTCACCCTTCTGACCCCTCCCCCCCAAAAAAAAAACCCCTCCAAGCCTCAGTTGGGAGAAGGTGGCGTCTTACCACACTCCCAGCATCCAGCATTCCTATCTGCATAATGCTGGATGCACCTGCAGTACACCAGCGATGTCCAGCATTTCTGGATGCTGGGAACTCTACTACCTCCCAGCTGGGGCTTGGAAGTTTAAGGGGTTCCCGATGGGTCTGAAATGTGGAGGGGGATTGGAGCTACAATCTCTTTTTAAATATCAGATGCACGAATAGGAGGGGGAACTGAGAAAGAAGGGGTGGGCAGGAGGGGGAGGCATCTTAGCTCTGTACACAATCTTTTGGCCATAGAGAAGGGGAGATCCTTTGTGGAGCTATTGAGCCCCATGTAATTTTCTAAAATAAGCAGCAGAGAGGAGGCTGCTGGGCTCAGGCATTAACTTTTTAAACTGAGAGAAATATTTAACCAGGTGGGAAGTGGTTACCCAGCTAACTTTAGGCCTGTGATTTCTTCATTCAGACATAGCCAGGTAAGTTTACCTGTAAGTCCCACAGGCCCCCAACAATGCTTCATTTTTGTCTAGTTAAATTTTAACCAGGTAATGACTCACCTGGTTAAAATATAACTGCTGAGGAGGATGGGAAATTCAAAACCTGGTGTTTGTCCAGCTAACATATGAGATTTTATATTATGCATAACTTCATTGTTTACTGCTAAGAATTTTATATCAAGGGATCAAAAAATGTTTAAAAATAATTCAATAAATGAAACTTTAAAGGTAACAGGACAAACTCTTTTTAAATATTGACTTCAAAGGGTTTCTTTTAATCTAGCTTTTAAGATCAACATGCTGATGGACCTAGGAAGAATCTTAAGTTATTAATTTGGTCAAAGGAAGAAGCAAAGGATGATGTCAATAGGTAAGTGTTAAGCAATTTGATGTCCCTAGGAATTACTTGGAGTTGGGCACAGTTAAGAAGATAAGAAATTGCCATGCTGGGTCAGACTAAGGGTCCATCAAACCCAGCATCCTGTTTCCAACTGTTATGGTTAATAGTGTTTGGCTGGATCTTTGGATACTGTGGCAGCTGACCACGCCCACAGGCGCAGTCCCGTGAGGGACCACAGTGTTAGGCTAGACTCTTGACACACGAACACAGATTTGAATCTTTTATTAAACAGTTGGAATGACCACCAGAGGTGGCGGTAGTGAGTAGTGGTTGTAGAGCCCGGCTGGGCGCGTCACACACAGAACGCTGGAACAGCGGATCCTCTGCAAGGCACTGCTGTAGTGGAAAGAGACTGGGAGTTATGAGCACACAATAAGAATAACATTCAGAGTTCCAATGTAGAAATAGGAGAAGCTCCGAGACAGGGAGAGCAGGCCCTCGAGGAGCGAGTACCTGATCCCTTAGAGCAGAGAGACTCGGTAGCGTTGTACTCACTTAGTAGTAACAGAGATTCAACTAGACGAGAGGTCTGGCACCGGAATAGAGAGCAGGCCCTCGAGGAGCAAGTACCTGGTTCCAGAGAAGCAGTACTGTGGAAAGAGATGATTTCTGTACTCACTGATGGTAACTGTAAGTTAGTTCTTCCATGTAGAAGAGTAGAGGTTGCAGGTAGCGACTCAGGGAACATGGGCCCTCGAGGAGCGAGTACCGGTTTCCCGATAGCACCTGAAAGAAGCAAAGAGGCCCCTGAGGAGCAGGAACCATGTTAGAGACCCCGAGGGGTAGTAATAGTTCCAGATAGCGCTGGAGTGGCAGAGTAGCTTAGGAATGGAGAGCAAATCCCATCCGTAAGGATCCTGTTGCTATCTCAACGAGCTAGCAAATACTGTAGGCAGATATACCCGAAAGCCGTGACGTCAGAACAGGGGGACGCCCCTGAAGTTCACGCCAACGTAAAGTTAAAGATGAGGGCGGCGTGCACGCGCGCGCTCTAGAGGTACCTTGAAGGAGAATGGCAGGAGGCAGCACCAAAGCTAGTCCAGGGACGCCGGAGAGAAAGGCAAGCAGACGCCGCCGCGGCCATCAGTCCAAGGTGAGCAGGAGGAGCCGAAAGTAGAGTGAGGTAGGCGGGGCGAAGCCTTCGAAGACCAACGGACGCAACACCAACAAAGGCCAAAGCAGGCCACAAGAACCTGGCAATTACCCAAATACTAAGAAGATCCCATGCTACTGATACAATTAATAGCAGTGGCTTTTCCCTAAGTAAACTTGATTAATAGCCGTTAATGGACTTCTCCTTCAAGAACCCATCCAAACCTTTTTTGAACCCAGCTACACTAACTGCACTAAGCACATCCTCTGGCAACAAATTCCAGTGCCTTATTGTGCGTTGAGTGAAAAAGAATTTTCTCCGATTAGTCTTAAATGTGCTACTTGCTAACTTTATGGAATGCCCCCTAGACCTTCTATGATTCGAAAGTGTAAATAACCGATTCACATCTATTCATTCAAGACCTCTCATAATCTTAAAGACCTCTATCATATCCTCCCTCAGCCATCTCTTCTCCAAGCTGAACAGCCCTAACCTCTTTAGCCTTTCCTCATAGGGGAGCTGTTCCATGCCCTTTATCATTTTGGTTGCCCTTCTCTGTACCTTCTCCAGCAGCTAGTGTATGATTTGTGTGTGGGCATGGCTTACTGGTTGGTGCATGTTTGGTGTTGTTATGTGATTTTATTGTTATGATTAATGAGCATTATTATTTATTATGCTGTTTTAATTGTTTATGTTATTATTAGTGTACTTTGCTTTGAGGCTACATACAAAGGTGAACAATAAAATGAAAATAATTAAATAAAATAATTTAAAAATCTCTCAATGAGATGACCTAATAAACCAATAGTTCAATGTTCCCTCTTCCAGGATGTATTCAGAATTAAAATCAAATCAGAGAATTATATTTTCAGCTGACATAGAGGGTGAAGTATAGAAATAATGCTGGTGGATACCCTTATATTAAACACTTAGACCCCAAAATTCAGAAATGTCTGTAGAACACTATTTACACACGTAAGTGAGCCTTTGCACATTCATGCTAGTTCATTTTAAACTGTGATGGGAACTGCACAGTTTATAAAATACTGTACATTTCTGCCCCAAATGCGCATGCGTTTGTTTCAGTACACATCTATTTTACTTTACATGCATAATAATTATAACAATGCACATATAATGAATCAGAATTAAACATGGAGACATGTACTCAGTGTCTGAAAATACTTACTTGCATACATTCTTGGAATTGCTAGTTTGCTAAAACCTCCACAAATTCACTTCAGTCTGAGCCACCACCAGTTCACACAAAACTCTCACCGATAAAACAAAAGCGATTTTGCACAAGTCAGTTTGCAGTGCAAACATTCATGGATACATTTGGTAATGTATGCATATAGCAAATGTTGCTTACCTGATGTAACAGGTGTTCTCACAGGACAGCAGGATGTTAGTCCTCACAAATGGGTGACATCGAGGATGGAGCCCTGTACGGAAAACTTTTCTGTCAAAGTTTCAACAAGCTTTGACTGACACTGGCACACTGGGTGCACTGAGCATGCCCAGCCTGCAATTATCCCTGTGAGCCACAGGTGTCTCCCTCAGTCTCGTCTTATAGCTAAAAAGCGCAAGCGAAACTAAAATAAAAGTATACAGACCCAACTCCGCGGGGTGGCGGGCGGGTTTCGTGAGGACTAACATCCTGCTGTCCTGTGAGAACACCTGTTACATCAGGTAAGCAACATTTGCTTTCTCACAGGACAAGCAGGATGGTAGTCCTCACAAATGGGTGAGTACCGAGCTGAGGATGCCCGGGAATGCACCAGATACACCGCAGATGCGCAAAGGCGTAACGACTGAGGTGGAAATGGGAACGGAGGGCATCCGCAACACCATAATGGGTTCGTGGAAGGATGTTGGGTAGTGAATTGAAAAAAGTAAGAGTAGGCGGACTGGCCAAACATGGAGCATGCCGGCTAGTCAAATGTAAGCAATAATAGGCTGCGAAGGTATGGAGAGGACTCCAGGCTGCAACCTGATAAAAAAGTACAAGCAGCAGTAACCAAAGGGAAGCTGTTAAGGCTAAGACGGACACAACAGTATGTGGATACCCACAGTGTTGTAGTGAAATGTCTGCTTGTTGGTAGGAAAGGAAATATAGACCACTTAATCAGAAGGATTAGGTCTGTGAGGCCACTGGAAGTAGCAGCTTGACCCTTGCATGAAGGAAAGAGTCAAGTGGAATTCACATGGAAGGCAGTGCAATGTAGATAGAATGTAAGCGCAGCATTACTGTCCAGGAATGTGGAAAACCCAGTCTCTCCCTAGGGCGAGAGAGAGAGGTTAGGAAAAATTAATAGAGTATTTCCTGAGGAAAGGAGATACAACATCTACCTGAAAAGGATAGAAAGTTGAATGCGTAGAACTACTCAGTGGCAGAGGAACGGAGTCAGGTGAGTATGGAAAGAGTGCATAACTCACGGACCCTGCTGGCAGGAATGACATTAAGAGGGAAAGAAGTTCCCTTGCCAAACTGTGGAAGAGAGGAATGGAAAGGCTCAAACGTAGAATGTATGAGACTTATAAGGAGAATATATATGTTCATTCCGTGATTAGAGAAATAGAGGCGGCTTGATCAGTGGATAATCCATGGTAAGCCGACTCAGAGAGGATTACCGAAAACGGGAACCCAACTCCCAAAACGATACACCTCCTAAGAGAAAGGTGTATCTATGTGGAGGATGTCTGGAGAACAGAATCCGAGGGAGTAAGAAAAAATGGTGGAAAAGTAAAAGGGGTAATACCTCTTTTTTTTTTTTTTTTTTTTTTTAGCGTCAGGAGGTAAAGCCTGCCATATTAAACGACAAGATTTATGTTTAGAAGGTTTTGTGACGCTACCAGAACCTAAGAACATCAGTAAGTCTATGATTTGGGACTGACTGGTGAGGGAATAAAAGGTTACTGATATGATGGATTGAGAAGTATGGGAAGCATACTGATCTCAGTCAGGGAGTGGGGAAAAGAATACTGAACCCCATCCCAGTTCAACATTAGAAGAATGCTGGCTACGAGAGGCAGCAGAAGAGATATATTGAAGAGGCCTTTGATGGAAGAAAAGGCATCTAAGGGAACGCATAGGAAACATGTGTAGGGAGCAGAACCTGTGCATCGTATGGAATGATGCAGACGCCGAGGAAAGTTTAGTTAAACTCAGCGTTAAAATATTTGCCCTGTACACATGTAATTGAGACCATTCCAGAGGATAGAACCTACGTGGAGAAGGTCAGATAGAGCGTTCATTAAATCTCTTAGATATGTGGCCCAAGGACGCATGAAGTGAACAAGGGCCAAGGGTAGAGCTGCGCAGCTGTCTAGCAGAGCAGCTAAGAGGTTGTGCGTGCTTATGAGTTGGAAAGCACATTGTCCCTATGCTGTCTGTCTGTATGCACAAAGAATTGTTGCAAAAGCAGTATTGGAAGGCATAAGGGCATAACTCATGGGTGCAACGTCCAGGACGTTTATGAGAAACTATGCTGGAGTGCAATAGATGCATAATGGGTTGACAGCTTTCAGGAGAAACTTTATAACCCTAAGGAATTGCGAGCATGAGTCGAAGGAGACTAGGTCCTAGTTCGAACTGGGATAAGAATCAGGGACGAAAGCAATGAAACCACTTAGGTCCATTGAGTATAGAATGTCACTGAATATAACCCATAGCAGTTTTGAATTATGAGAAAAATGCATAGTGGGAAGAAACCCCATAGCCCAACCATGAAAATTTGAAAGGCTGAGGTTATGGAAAATATGCGCAGGGACATATAACAATGTATCAGAATGTCTGTGCGCATGCTGGACAAGAGGGTCTTAAGACTGTGGTGTCCAGAAGTGTTACAGAAGGGATTTATGGCAGTGACAGTAATCCCAGTTAGTAAATGTATAGTGAGTCCTGAAAAAAGTGAGAGCTCCTTGCATGTACTGAAAGTGGTTAGCAGTAGTCTATGCAAGGAAAGTGAATGATGTTACACTCCACAGAGAAAACAGCATTCACCAACAGTGATGCAAGAGACAGTTCACTTACCGAAGCTGGTGCCAGCGGCAGAGCTTGGGGTTGTAATGTTGACTCACCATAAACCACATAGAAACATTAAAATAATGTACTTACTGCAGTATGGAGTGATGGTAACCAAAGATACCATTGTACCTGTGACGTCTAAAGAAAGTTGGATTTTCTTAGGTCCAGGATGTGCGGAGAGTAACTATTTTCTGTTAAAAGAAAGAATAGTGCAATTAAAACTCCCCAACCCCCCTCCCTTCTCCCCTCTGCACTTCGTAGCGCCTGGGGGAGTGTACCGGGACTTTGGTACAAGGTGGGGTGGCCGCTCTGATATCTGACCAGATGGGAGACCAAGAGGTGTCCCAATGGAGGATATCATGTAGGCTCCTGCAGGTGTGTGAGCGGTAAGTGGTACCCGCATTTCTGTATGCTGTACAAGGAGACACTGAGACCTGTGGCCAGGCCTCAAGGTGGACTTGTACATGGGGCAATGGTTGCTGAATCTCATGTTTAGCAGATCAGCCAATGCAGTTGGACCTTGGTTGGGAGGGAACCAAGAGTCAGAGCATTGGTCGGCACAGGGACTTGTTACTGACAAGAGAAGAAGCCCTGCTGCAATCCCAAGAAGATAGAGGGGTTCTCCTGATATTGTGGCTAACATAGCTAACATAGTGATATGTGACACTAATACAGTTCTAAAAGGCACATGACCCAGAACTTTTCGAACCACGGTCCGAATGGGAGAACACAACTCTATGGGAATGCCGCCGAAGCGGGTACTTACCATCCGACGTGGATCGCCGCAAGACGAGCCGGTGAAGATTGTTGACCCCGACGGTCTCCGGAGTCCTCGAGGGTAAGGCCGGGGACGTAAACGTCCATCTCGCTCTGAAACCCGGTATGGTGGCACAGGTACAGAGGAGACAGGCCAGGCGTGAGTGGCGTTTAGACTGCTAAGTGTAACAGATGGCCATAGTCCCACACCACTTGACGGTGGGGCACGCCAGGAACAGAGGAGCCCTAACGGAACTCATGTTCCCTTCCCTCGTCACAGCGGCTCGATGTGTCGTGATGCCAATGCAGAAGCTGTCGGACCTGGATCCGGAAGTTCTGGATCACCAAGGACTGCCAAAACTGTAGGAACAGTGCTGATGGCAGTGGTGATGTCGCTCTGCCCGAGCGTTGTCCAGCCTGGAGAAGGATGGCACCGATGTGCTGGATGGCGTCAGCGGCGGACGATCACGATGTCGGCGATGATGGGTGCCACGGTGCTCGGCCCGGTCTTTCCCCAGCGCCGAGATGGAAGCCCTCGTCGTCCTGGAAGGCAATCGATGACGAACTGTCAGCACGCCTGCTCTGCTCCTGACACAATGGAGTGTCTTAAGCTAATACGGGGCTTAAAAAAGAACCCAAAGCGTGGAGCAATGTGAGGAGGCGAGGGTATTATGTGGCGGTGCTATGTCGGTATTGACGATATTGAAGGCAACCTAAGGGGCTTCGAGGATATCATCAAAATGGGTATGAAAAATCGTCGATGACTGGCCAGGAGAATGATGACAGTGACGGGCACTGACAGCAGTGGCATAGGTATCTTTGAAACGATGTGGAATCGAATAATCGAAAAACATTGCCGTTATTGAAAAAGATACCGGCATCGACTGAGTCGAAGTCGAATCAATAGGGCGTCAAGGACACCGAAGGAAAACGGAGGTGTCGAGGGCATCGATGCATGGAGGCGGGCATTTATGCCGTTTGTGGCATGGCCACGGGCATCAACTATAGGGCCACAGACGTTGACGGTATCGATTTGGACAGACTCAGATTTCCAAGTGTACATGGCATCGGTGCCCCAGACACGTGTGTCGGTGGCATCGATATGGACACGTATGGAATCGATGGCATGGATCTCCCAGTCGATGAATTCCATCCGGCATCAACGCCAGTCCTGGAATCGGCATGGGCATCGATGCCAGCCATAAGGCTGGCATTGGCATCAACGCCCATCCACGGAATCGAGCCGGCATGGATATCCACTGATGGGACCCACCTGGGCATCGAATTTCACCGATGGGAGCAGCCTGGCATCGACTGCCCTCGATGGATGCATTCTAACATAGATGCCCATGGATGAAACACCTGGGCATCGGTGTCCATCGATGCAAAAGGACCCGGCACCGATGCCATCGACGGACGGCCATCCGGCACCAATGCCATCGACGGACAAGCCATCCGGCACCGATGTCCATCGATGGGGACCATCCGGCACCGATGTCCACTGATGGGGACCATCCGGCATCGATGCCCACCGACGAATCGATGTGGCACCGATGCCCCCCGATGGAAAGGGCTGGACATCGGTGGGGAGGATGGGGCATCGATGGCATCCCCAAAAGGGGGGGTGGCATCGATGAAGTGACCCTGGGATCGTTAAAAAGTGTCTCGGGCAGCGGTGGCGGCGACCCGAGTATGCATGGCAGTGACTAACAGCGTGTGCGTCAATGGCATGCATCCGGGTAGGGACGGCACCGAGGAAGCCCAAGGAAAAAAACAGTGCGTAGGAGGAAAAAGCCTGGTAGCACTGAAAAGCAAAAAACATGGATAAAGGCATCAGGGCACCGTGGGGGGAGGGGCGCTGATGACATATAAAAGCCCAGGGCGGTTTAGGCGGGTCCCGGTGTAGCGATAGGGTATCGACTGCGTGAGGGTACCAGGGAACGAAGGACTTGAAGCTACAGAGGTCCTAAGTTAAGGAAAAAATCCCTACCCCACTAGCATAAGCAAGCAGAGTGTCACAGAGATACTCGCAAGCTGTTTAAAGCTAACTGAAAAATGGGGGAAGGGAAGGCTTCAGTCAGTTAACAGCCTTAAGATAGTGACAGAAACCGACCGAAAAATAAGAATTAGTACTCACCGAGCGTCGTAAAAACGTACGCGGAGGGAGACCTGTGCAGGGAAAAGTGTTTTTTGAAGTGAAAAGTTAAGTGTTTCCATGAGGTAATTAGTTAAAAAAATCCTCACAGAGCTCCAACCGCTATGCTGACTGCAGAGCGGAAAAAAGAAGACTGAGGGAGACACCTGTGGCTCACAGGGATAATTGCAGGCTGGGCATGCTCAGTGCACCCAGTGTGCCAGTGTCAGTCAAAGCTTGTTGAAACTTTGACAGAAAAGTTTTCCGTACAGGGCTCCATCCTCGATGTCACCCATTTGTGAGGACTACCATCCTGCTTGTCCTGTGAGAAATACTACTTACAAAATAGCAACTTGTGAGCATACTTCTGAACTCTGCCCTGGAAAGTGTTGCGTCCGTCAGTGCTAGACAGCTTCGCCCCATTTGCCTCACCTTATTCACGGCTCCTCCTGCTTACCTAGGAAAGATGGCTACCGCAGTGTCTACAAACCGACCTCTCCGGCGTCCCCGGAACGGCTATGGTGCAGCCTCCCGCCATTGCTCCTTCCAGGTACCTACTACGGTGCGTGCGTGCACCCCATGTCTTTATTCCACTCTTGGTGCGAACCTTGAGGGCGTTCCCTCATGCTGATGTCACGCCATTCGGGTTATTACCTTCACTAGTTTGCTAGCTCATTGAGTTAGCAAGAACTCAAATTCGTTCTTGTCTACGCTACTCTGCCACTTCTGTGCTGCCGCTGGAAGCTCTCTCTCTGCCCTTCGGGGTAACTGCTAACCTGGGTACCCACTCCTCGGGGGCCCTCTGCTTTATTTCAGGTGCCTTACAGGGAGCAGGTACTCGCTCCTCGAGGGCCTGCTCTTCCTGCCTCGGTGCCTGTACCTTCTTCAACATACCTGGTGGAATCGAATACCAACAGCAAACACCTAGTGAGTACTCTAACTCTCAGTCTATCTCATCCACAGTATCTCCTAGCTGGGAAACCTGCTGCGGAACCTCCTTTCATCATCAAGGAGAGAAGGGCTCCCTCTGCCAAGGTCCCTGAGACTGCAACTACCAGACTGCCTCACTACTGCCACCTCTGGTGGCTCTCTTCAAGCTGTTTAATAAAGAACTAACTGTGTTTTGTGCATTTCCAGTCTAGCCCAGTGCTGTGACTCCTCATGAGGCTCCTCCCCGTGGGCGAGGTCATCTCCCACAGCACACAAGGATCCACCAAAACACACTTAACCAAAACAGAAAGCTCCTTAACTGCCCCTTTTATCCCTGTTCACATTTATGTATGATACTGCAAGTATGCACGTACTTGCGAGAATTATAAAATAGCATATTTAAAGGAGAATTTTAAAAGTCTGATGCGCGCATTAGTTAGGAGATGCGCAAATAAATTGAATTCGTGCACACTGAGCAGATTTTAAAAGTCGTCCAGATCTGCGCATATCTCCCGTAGTGTGCACATCTCCAAACTTTTCAAAAAGGGGCAGGGCATGGGGGTGGGCTGGGTGCAGCGTAGGCATGAGATGAGTGCATACATACTTATGCGCCCCGGCACGTGCCGAGGTCCACTGCCGTGTAACTTTACTTCTACTATGGGTGGCATGTAGGTTAAAAAAAAAAAAAGGCTGAACCATTTCAGAGGGGTTTAAAGGTTCTGGGGTAACTGGGTGGGAGAGTATAGGCTATCAAACCAGGGGGGTTTGGTGGACTTGGCTGTTAACTGGGCAAATTGGTGGACAAAAGTAGTAAACTGGTATGGCGCTGGCATGCGCCCCTTTTAAAATCCCCCCAACTTACGCAGTAGACGCAGGATTTGTGCCCCCATGCGTGCGCTCACTTAAAATTTGGCGCAAATGTGCACATAACCAGCCTATTTTATAACATGCGTGCATGTACGCATGCATTTTATGAAACAGCTGCGGCCCTGGGCATGGGCTGATGCACGTGTACAAATGTGCGCCTGCTCGCCAGTTTGAAAGTTACTGTCTTATTGTATTTATTTAAAAAAATGTATACCCTGCTTTACACACAGTTCAAAGTGGTTTACAATAAAACAATCATAAAACAACCATGCATGCTACTTTTGTGTTTATATGCTAATGTTACACTCATAATTATCTTCTTAATTACTGCTTCAGTCTTACTGAGCTACAATTACTTAGCCTCTTGTAAGCTCGGCACAGCTTGTGAATCTAGATGCAAAAATGGTAACATTACAAAGATCTTGTAATTGATTACCCATATCAATTTTATTTGAGATTGGATTTACATGTGACCTATAAATCACTGAATATTATTTGATATATATAACCTGGTGGAACTTGCTAATTTAATAGATGATCTCACAGACTTATATAATAGGTTGTATTACCCCCTTTTTTTTTTTTTTATCCAGCATAAGAATAAACAAAAGATGTTGAACCACATGAGCTTCAAGACCACACAGATCAGAAGAAGGGAGCTATGTAACCTCTAAAACTTGTAAACTATACATCTTTCAACCTGGAATGTTGCATTCAATTTTAGGGGCCACATCTCCAAAAGGATATAAACATAGTAGAAACAGTTCAGAGTCTAATATGCCCTAGGAAGTACAACTTAAGGACTTAAGTACATATACTGTGGTAGAGAGGAGAAAGATGAGAAATATGAT
This sequence comes from Rhinatrema bivittatum, assembly GCF_901001135.1. Classification (NCBI taxonomy): domain Eukaryota; kingdom Metazoa; phylum Chordata; class Amphibia; order Gymnophiona; family Rhinatrematidae; genus Rhinatrema; species Rhinatrema bivittatum. Next base: position 53,386,194 of record NC_042615.1, read on the forward strand.
AAAGACATTCAAATAAAAATATAAAAAATAAACAGGAGGTAAGCATTTTGGAGTATAACTTAAGTTCTAGGACAAGGGGTCATGATATAAAACTCAAATACAGTAAATTGAGGAATAAGAATATAAGGAAATGGATCAAATGATAAGTGGCATGGAATGGCTGCCCTATAAGGTAAGGCTAAGGAAGTTAGGGCTGTTCAGTTTGAAGAAGAGACGACTGAGGGGGGATATAATAGAGTTCTACAAAACCATGAAAGGACTTGAAAAAGTTAATGTAAATTGGTTAATTACTCTCTCAGATAATGCAAGGACCAGAAGGCACTCCATGAAGTAAGCAAGTAGCTCATTTAAACAAATTAAGAACATAAGAACATGCCATACTGGGTCAGACCAAGGGTCCATCAAGCCCAGCATCCTGTTTCCAACAGTGGCCAATCCAGGCCACAAGAACCTGGCAAGTACCCAAAAACTAAGTCTATTCCATGTTACCATTGCTAGTAATAACGGTGGTTAATTTCTAAGTCAACTTAATTAATAGCAGGTAATGGACTTCTCCTCCAAGAACTTATCCAATCCTTTTTTAAACACAGCTATACTAACTGCACTAACCACATCCTCTGGCAACAAATTCCAGAGTTTAATTGTGCGTTGAGTGAAGAAGAACTTTCTCCGATTAGTTTTAAATGTGCCCCATGCTAACTTCATGGAGTGCCCTCTAGTCTTTCTATTATCTGAAAGAGTAAATAACCAATTCACATCTACCTGTTCTAGACCTCATGATTTTAAACACCTCTATCATATCCCCCCTCAGTCGTCTCTTCTCCAAGCTGAAAAGTCCAAACCTCTTTAGTCTTTCCTCATAGGGGAGCTGTTCCATTCCCCTTATCATTTTGGTTGCCCTTCTCTGTACCTTCTCCATCGCAACTATATCTTTTTTGAGATGCAGCAACCAGAATTGTACACAGTATTCAAGGTGCGGTCTCACCATGGAGCGATACAGAAGCATTATGACATTTTCTGGATGGCCTGGATTGGCCACTGTGGGAAACAGGATGCTGGGCTTGCTGGACCCTTGGTCTGACCCAGTATGTCATTTTCTTATGTTCTTATGTTCTTATGTTCTAATATTGTGTAACTATAGCATGGGTTATTTTTCCCTATATGCATCACCTTGCACTTATCCACTTAAATTTCATCTGCCATTTCGATACCCAATTTTCCAGTCTCACAAGGTCTTCCTGCACAGTTAAGCGCACAGTTAAACCCTGGAATTCATTGCCAGCGGAGTTACGCAGGAGGTGGACCCTTGAGCGAAGGAGGGTCCCCAACGTCAATAGGCGAAACTGGCTGACTGACGGAAGCTGGCTGGAGCTTTGCCAATACCAGCCCTTGTTCCCCACAGGTTGAGTCCTTGGGTACCGGGGCCGGCTGGAGTTAGGTGGGCCTCCGTCCGAGGTCTTGTGGACGAGGAGGATGTCAGCCAGGGACCAGCAGCGGTAAGAGTAGAAGATCAGATCTGCATGAGGTGGAGTCCCAGAGAACTGGCCACCAAATGGAATGAGAGGCAGACAGGGGATGCCCGAGTAAGAACAGGCCAAAGCCTGAGAGGCCAAGTGCAGAATAAGTATAGCAGAAGCGACGTTGAACAGTCTGGAGTCAGGGCAGGCAGCAGGAAAGGTAGAATGGTAAGGCAAGGCAGTGATCAGGTCCGGGAAATAATCAATAGCATAGTCGGGCAAGGCAGAGGTCGGGTCCAGGAGATGATCAGTAGCTTAGTCAGGCAAAGGAGAGGAGAGGTCAGGTCCAGGAGATGATCGGTAGCGTTGTCTGGCAAAGCAAAGGTCGGGTCTAGGAGATGATCAGTAGCATGGTCAGGCAAAGCAATGGTCAGGTCCAGGAGATAAGCTGAAGCTTAGTCAGATGAAGCAATGATGGAAGCCAGGAGATAAGCTGAAGCATAGTCGGACAAAGCAATGATCGAATCCAGGAAGTCAGTCAATGGAACAAGCAAGGAAAAGACGAACACAGGAACAGGGATGGGCACCAGGGTCAGGAGTAGGAATGAAGCCGAATCAGGAACCAGGAACATGGAACAAGGAGGAAACACCGGAACAAGCAATTAACACACATCTAGTGTGAGAGCCTGTTGCCAAGGCAGGGAAACACTGGCTGGCCCCAGCCTTATAAACCGGGACCAGTGACATCATGGAAAAGGGCTGATAGCCTCGGGATGCCTTGGGCCCTTTAAATAATTTAGAGAGGCGCGCGTGCCCCAGGGAGCCGGAGATGCAGAGAAGGCGGTGGCAGCGTCTCTGCCATGCCTCGGGGCTGTCAGCGGCAGGCAGGGCCGCAGAGAGGAGGGTAGCGCTGGAGGCGCTCCCTCCGCGTCACGGAGGATCCAGAGCTCATTCCCAGCAAGGCAGCAGGAAAGGGTGAGGAAGGCCGGTCACGGGTTCCATAGTCGGCCGATGCAACAAGCGGATGTGGTTACAGCAGATAGTGTAACTGGGTTTAGAAAAAGGTTTGAATAAGTTTCTAGAGGAAAAATCCATAAACTGCTATTAATTAAAAAGCAATAGTAGCTTGAGATTAATTTAATGTTTGGGTTTTTGCCAGGTACTTGTTCCTTGGATTGGCCACTGTAGGAAACAGTATACTGGTCTGACCCAGTATGGCAATTCTTATGTTCTTATGTTCGTATTCACAGAAACAGTGGTGGATACATGAGGGAGTCATGTACTAGAGGTGATGGAGGCACATATGATATCAGTATTCAAGAAAGCAAGGCATACATGTAAAGGATCTGTAGTTATATGGATATGAGAATAAAGCCAAAGATCAAGTATAGTTTAAATATTGCAATAACAAAGCAAAATGGGTAGGTTAGGCAATGCCGGCATAAGAAAAAAAGCAAGCAGAATAATTTCCTGGGATGTGTAAGGATCTATCGTTGTGTTTTCCTCCGGCCAACAAGGTGGTACTGTGAGTTTGGACTATCTACACAGTCGTCCCAGCTCAGTGCTCCTCACTTCCCCACAGCATCCATCTTGTTTCCTATATAGACTTGAATTTATACTGAAGTTGTTTCATTTGTCAGTTGCCAGAGCTTGGTCCTGCTTTCCAGTCCGCATACTCTGGCTCTGTTTCTGCATCTGGAAGATGTCTTCATTTTCAGATTCTACATTTAGTGCTCTTGCTTGTTCTCCTGCCTGGGTTCCTGGAGTTCTGGTTAGTTCTTGCTCCTCATCCTGCTCCAGACTTTTCACTCCTTGTTGGGGTTGGGGTCAGGGTCAGGGTCTACTCCCCCCCTCCCCGCTTCTCATGCCTCACCAGCCACCAGCAGCAGAGGGCTCAACCTGAAGGGAAGGGGGTCGACCTAGGCAGAAGTCCCTCTACTATGAGTGGCCTGGATTTGACTCTCCTGGCACTAGGCCACTCATTTCTGGGGCTACTCAAGGACAACAACAGTCACAGGCTGCCAGGACCACCCTGTATTAAGCTGAGTGGTGTCACTGAGACAGATCTTGGGGGCATCTGGCACTGGCCAGGCCCACTTCTTAGTTTCTACCCTAGCTCCCAGTGTATATAACAATCATTATAAGGCTAGATGAGCCTTGCATTCTTTATCTGCCATCAGAATCTGTGTTTCTATGACTATTCTTATATAGTTCTAATACATGTTATCTCAGCTTATTAAGATTCCAGTTTTCTCAAGGATCAGTACAGTTAATAGAATTCTTCACTAAAGAGAAATGTAAAGGAGGGCAATGTTCCAACACCTCAGGGAATAGCCAGGACTTAATCTGCCTCTGAAATCTTAAATAGTCTAATTCAGAATTTTTTGATACTCATGAAAAATTCAAAAGATGACAAGCAGAAACTGAAAAGGTCCAAGCAGAATGATGCTTAAGATGATAACTTTTGAGCAATGGCTGTAGATAACAAACAGCCTTGTGAAGTCTTTAACACATGGCTTGGCTGATATCAAAATTAATGAACAAAAGGCACCACCTATAAATAGTTTAACGTGGCTCTATCAATACCAAATGGGTCCAAAGGATCTAACAATGTATATATCAGTAAATAAATATACTGTTTTGTAAGATGCCACATCAGCAAGCCTGGCGACGTGTTCAACCATCCAAAGTTGAACCGTCCGGTCTGATAATCATCTGTGGCTCTTAACGGCTATATAGCCTGTAGTGGATGTTAAAAAATACCAGAGTAGAAATATTTTTATAGTCCGTCTATGCGGCTCTTAACGGCTGTATATCCTGAAGAGGATGTTGAAAAATACCAGAGTAGAACTATTTTTATAGTCCGTCTGAAACAGCTACAAAGCCTGTAAAGTTGTTTATAATCCGTATGGAACGGCGCAAAAGCCTGTGATAATGTTAAACAGGTAAATCATCTGTCCCAACTGTACAGTGTGTCTGTCTCTCAACCCGACAGCAGCTGGTGTTTCGCTGCAGAATTGCAGCTTCATCAGGGGCAAATAACCTTAGGAACAACAATAGAAAAAACAGAGTCAGACTTGAAATCAAAAACTTTCACTTAACTTAGTGAAGTAGAAGAGCCAACCTCCTTCTTACGGACACCAAGTCTCGCAGCGATTCTTCATAGAAGCGGGACAGAGACCGCTTTGAACAGGTTGTGAAAATTAAATAGCCCACGTAAATTTGAACGTAATAACGTCATGACGCTTCATTGTCATGGCGACCATGTCAACAAACTACGTATAAGGCTTCAAAGCAGTTGTCATAGGAAAACTTGTAATTCCAGAGCAGAGTTAAGGCCAGTGGGATGCACAGTATTCAACAAGTGAATCCAACACTGTTCTTCTTGCAACAGAGCTGTGTTAAAATCTCTACCGTGCCAGGATGGAAGAAGCTGTTCCAAGACACTAGGAGCCACGTTAAACTATTTATAGGTGGTGCCTTTTGCTGATTAATTTTGATATACAGGACCAATTCAGTGCTCTTTTTGCTGACCTGGCTGATATCAAGCCAGTTTCTCCCAAATATATTTAGAGTCATTACTTTGACCAGAAAAGAATAGTCCATAATTTAAACTTTGCCCTTTCAACAACTGGCATTCAATGTAGATGATGCAGCAAAGAGGAAATTTATCAAATCTAAACTTCCCAAAAATGAACTAAGCTGATATACTCTGTACCAACTGTAGTCTATGGGTACGTTTTGCTGGTAAACCCACAAAAAACTTGGAGAGCATGATCTGGAGATCTCCATCAGCTGCCTTGCCTTGCTGTCATCTGGCACTGCATTAGATGCCCTCCTCCATTGTCATTACCTGACCTCAGGAGAGCTTTAAACAGTAAGAAGAGTGTGATTTTAAGCTCTCCATCAGCTGCTGTCATCTGGCATTACGTTTGTCACCCTCCTCTGACATGTTTATTGGGCCTCAAGAAAGCTTTAAACTGCATCTGTCAGCAGTGCACCTTGAGAAGCATGATCTGGAGGTCTCCATCAGCTTCCTTGCCTTGCTGTGTTAGATGCCCTTCTCTGACATAATTACTAGGCCTCGTGAGAGTTTTAAACTGCATCTGACAGTGGCGAGCCACTACTGACAAGGTAAAACCATATGCCAAAGGGGTGTACCCTTTATATCAGCTGGTTCTCCTTTCTCGTAATTCTGGCCTCCACAGTGAGTATGGTAAAAAAGAAGACATTTGAAGGTATGCTCAGCAACGCTCTATCTTACAGCCAAGTTTCGGGTACTTCTGAACTAGGAGCTAGTCCCATTCAACAAGAGGCTTCGGTCTTTTTAAGTCCTGAGGGCCTGATTTCACCGCAGATGGCTAAGCTCCATCCAGTTGGGTCCATGGATTTAAGATTATGAGAGTGGATTAGTTTTCGCTCTACCTCTGTTGGAAACCCTCAGGCTGGTGATGAAGCGACATCTACTCCTTTGAGTTTTTTTTCTTCAGTGAAACCTGCATAATAATGATGGACTCCATTTGGACAGCTGTTACTAAACTAGAATTCGCCTTGACTCTTAAAATTGATAATATTTTGGAATCTTTAGGAAATTTGGCTACCCAAGTTAATGATCATACTCAAAAGTTATCTGAACATGCTAAGCAATTGGTTGCTGTTAGAGATAAATCTTCTACTCTTTATGAAATGAATGTGTCCTTGATTAGAGACAACCAGCTTCAAGACAGGAAAAGTTGAGAATCTGGGGAACTATGCTAAATCATTAAATTAAATGTTTTTGAATTTTCCTAGGTATTCAATCGTTTCCCGATGGAGATGCTTAATAGAATTTATATAGATTATCTTACAATATCTAAGGAAACTGTTTCTGCTATTACTAAACTTTATTGTTTATCAGATGTTAAGGTTAGTTCACCTAAAGTGGAAACTAAGGATGTTAATGTAACCTTTTGTCCGGGGTTTGCTGGTTCCCCTAGGGCCATAAAAGTATTTATTAGTCAGGGCTGATCTTGCCATCCTTCCCCTTCTTCCTGCACTTCCCAGGGAGTGATTCTTTCTGTGGAGGAAGAGGAAAACCTCTGTGACCCAGGTGATAGAGAATCCCTTCTATAATGTATGTAACTTTCTGGTGAAGTGTTCTCTTCAAGAACAGACAGGCTGGACTCAGACAGGGTGATGAAATCATATTTACTGATTATTTCTAAAAGGTCAATAATCACTGTCCCACAAACATTCAACAAATGAAACTATGCAGCTGAACTATTTACACAGTGTCTCTGCTGGAGTGCTGGTGTCCATCTCTCCAACTCCTGGGAGAGAGCTTGCCACTGCCTACTCATCTGTGCAACAGCCCCGTAGAGGGACAATCCCACCCTATGAAAAGATCCTACCTGAGTCCAAAGTTCAGTCTGAAGCCTACAGCCCATGTCCTGATCACTTTGGAGTGGAATTGGGAATCTCCCAAGGCCTGATGTCACCAACTTGATGGACTTCTCAGGGAGAAAGGCCAGATGTTCCAATTCAGCTCATATTTCTCCATCTCCTTCACCAGCTTGGGCAAAAACCTCCACACAAACAAAATGGGGAAAAATCCAAAGGTCTCTATCCAAAATATGTCACGCTGGGTAGTGCTGTCACTGGTCTTGCTTCGTCTAGTTGGGGGTGCTCAAACCAGTCCAATAAGCCACCCAGCCATTTGGGTTTTCAGGATATCTCTAATGAATATGCATGAGATTAGGGATATTCATTAGGGATATCCTGAAAATCTGACTGGCTGAGATGGGGGGCCCATAAGACCAGATTGAGTACCCCTGCTCTAGGGATTAGAGTAGAGAAGTTGCTCACAGGTCTCCAGCCCATGCTCCCAGGATTAGTAGGGTTGCTCCTTTCCCAAGGCACAGGGTGTTCCCCAGAGTAAGAAAACTTATCAAAAACTGAATTAAATCTACAAAAACCATAACTTTCTACAATAAGGAGGAAGACCTTCTCAGATAGTGTATGTACTGAGAAGAGATCTCTTCTGAATACAAGAAAAATTACCAAGCTACCAAGCTGGGTTAGTGGGCCCAACTCAGCAGGGAGAAAAGAAAACAGGTTCTTATTCCTCAAAACCTAACTCAAAATTGAAACCCTCTACCACTAGCTCACCTATGTCCTTGGGATAGCCAATCCAGTTAGCACAATGGAGAAACTGAAAGAGAATGGAAATCTCAAGTTGACACTAGCCCAGATGGTAAGGGATGTAGGGCCATCTAGTGACAAACCGAAGGGTTGGTCGCACTAATAACCTTAAGGATGAATCATTTGATTTTTCAGATTTTTTTGAACATCATAATTTAGTAATTCAGGATAAAGCTATTCTTTTAGGAGTTTATGCTCGAGAATTTGATAAACAGTGGAATCTAAGACATATTTTTTAAATTTAAGGAGTCTTCTTTTCTTGGGCATAAAATCTCCATTTTCCCATATGTAGTTAGTGATATCACCCCTTCCCCACCCTCCACCTCCACAGGAAACCTTTCCTTGTTAAAATGCAGAGAGTTTTGGCCCTTGATGCCACCTTTTTTATGAAATTTCCATGCAAATGTATCATTGGAATCAGGAAGCTAATGACATTTTTTTCGACCCTATTCTGTTTGAAAGCTTCCTACCAAATAAGTCAGTTTTAGTTAGTGTGAATGCTCCTACTTGAGTCATTAAGGACTTATTAATATTGATGGCTGTTTTCTCTTTAGTTTTTTCCTTTGTTTTTTTCTCTCCTTGATGTGATATGGAAGTACAATTTACTTTAATTTCAATGTTGTTCTTTGTCAATTATGTTGTGTTCCGTGGCCGTGGCGCACCACGACCGTGGCCCCCTACCTTGTCCGCGGCATTCCCTCGCTGCAGGAGCCCCGGGGGAGGGCTCTGATTCGGGCCGTCACTTCTGCGCGGCCTCCGGTGCTGCTGGCACTGAGCCTCCTCGAGGATGCACCTACGCCCTCTCTCCTGCAGAGATGCAGGCCATGAATGAGTATATCAGAGAAAACCTGGAGAAGGGCTTCATTCGGAAGTCAAATTCCCCCGCAGGGGCTGGATTCTTCTTCGTTGGGAAGAAGGATGGAACACTCCGCCCCTGCATTGACTACCGGGGCTTGAATGCTATAATGATCAAGGACCGTTATCCCTTGCCTCTCATCTCTGAACTCTTTGACCGGCTACAGGATGCGAGGATATTTTCCAAGTTGGACCTCTGAGGGGCTTACAACCTCATTAGAATTAAGGAAGGAGATGAATGGAAGACGGCCTTCAATACCTGTGACGGCCACTATGAGTACTTAGTGATGCCATTCGGGCTTTGTAATGCCCCCGCAGTATTCCAGAATACTATGAATGAGATACTCCACGACCTCCTGTACCAATGCGTGGTGGTACATTTGGATGACATCTTGATTTTCTCGATACCTTGGCCGCTCACCGGCGGCACGTCATCCAAGTCTTACAACGCCTCAGGGAACATAAGCTGTATGCGAAGCTCGAAAAGTGCCTGTTTGAGCAGGAGTCTCTTCCCTTCCTGGGATATATAGTCTCCAGTCAAGGATTCCGCATGGATCCGCAAAAGCTAAGTGCCATTCAGGAATGGCCACAGCCGTCCGGGCTCAAGGCACTCCAAAGGTTTCTGGGCTTCGCAAACTATTACCGCTCTTTTATCCCTCACTATGCGTCCATTGTTGCCCCAATGACAGCCCTGACCCGGAAAGGCGCGGATCCCAAAAAGTGGCCTCCGGCAGCAGAGGCCGCCTTTCGTCGCCTCAAGGAGGCATTCATGCAGCAACCATGCCTTTGGCATCCGTATCCACAATGTCCCTTCTTTATCGAGGTGGACGCATCTTCGGAGGGAGTAGGGGCCATCCTGAGCCAGGCCTCCGAGGGCCATAAGCTACGTCCATGTGCCTTCCTCTCCTGCCAGTTCTCGCCTGCAGAGCGGAACTATGCCATCAGCGACAAGGAGCTCTTGGCCATCAAGGTGGCCTTAAAAGCGTGGCGCCCATGGCTGGAAGGGGCACAACACCAGTTTACGGTCTTCACAGACCATAAGAATTTAGGATACTTGCATTGGGCACAATGGCTCAATCCACGACAAGCCCGGTGGGCCCTGTTCTTCACCCGTTTCAATTTTATTCTCCGATACAGACCGGCTGGGAAGAATATTAAGACCGACGCCCTATCACGGGTATTTGATTCAACGGAAGGTTCTGAGGAACCACAGTACATCATTGAGCCATCCCATATCCTCCTGTTGGCTACCACAATCATTCCTCCTGGGAAAACTCTGGTCCCGCCACGTTTGCGGAAACAAGTACTGGCATGGGCTCACGATTCCCACTGTTCCGGCCACCCAGGGCAATCGCCCACGTTGCAGACCCTGCGCCGGTACTACTGGTGGCCAAAGGTACATAAGGATGTCCGGACATATGTGGAGTCCTGCCAGACCTGTGCCCACCACAAGAGGATCTCTGGTTCAACCCCGGGGTTACTTCAATCATTATTCGCGCCTTCTGAACCGTGGACCTATGTGGCAACTGACTTTGTGGTAGACCTGCCACTATCCAATGGCAACACGGTAATATGGGTGGTAGTCGATCGCTTTAGCAAGATGGCGCACTTTGTGCCTTTGCCAGGATTACCGTCTGCACCTCAGCTGGCTCAGCTGTTCGTCCAGCACATCTTTAGGCTTCATGGCCTACCTAAAGGCATCCTGTCTGATCGAGGACCTCAATTTACCGCCAAATTCTGGAGGGCTCTTTGCCAGAAATTCGACGTCACCCTAGATTACACGTTCGCTTACCATCCACAAACCAACGGTCTTGCAGAGAGAACAAACCAGACCTTGAAGCAATTCCTTCGTCTGTATGTTAATGAGAAACAAGATGACTGGGCTAGCCTGCTACCCTGGGCCGAATTTGCGCTAAATTCCCATATCTCCGCAGCTACGGGATCCTCCCCGTTTCAGATAGTGTATGGGAAACAGCCACGCCTGCCACTGCCTGTTCCCATCACGGTTGCGTCTCCGACAGCTCAACTCTCTGCCGATGAGTTGCATCGTCTGTGGATATCCACGCAATGCACCCTGATCAGTGCCGGCCAGGCAGCTAAGAGATATGCTGACCAGCACAGAAGGCCATACCCGCCTCTCAACCCGGGCCAGAAGGTTTGGTTGAGCACGCAGTTCATCTGCTTGAAGCTGCCATCATCGTGACTGGCCCCACAATTCATCGGACCGTTTTCCATCATCCGGCGGGTAGGTACTGTCTCGTATCAACTTCGTCTCCCTCTGTCTCTCAAGATTCACAACACGTTCCACGTCTCCCTACTGAAGCCTCTGGTATTATCATGGCCTTCCAGCACGCCTCCAACCCCGCAACCTGTTGCCTCTGAAGATGACCTCACCTATCAAGTCCGAGAGGTCCTAGATGTGAGGAAACACAGGAAGAAATGGGAGTACCTGATAGTGTGGGAAGGCTTTGGCCCCAAGGAAAACTCCTGGGAACCACTGGCTAATATCCTGGACCGGAATTTGCTGGAGCAGTTCCACAAGGACCATCCAGCTAAACCCAGGCCTCCGGGGAGACGTCCTAAAGAGGGGGATACTGTTGTGTTCCGTGGCCGTGGCGCACCATGACCGCGGCTCCCTACCTTGTCCGCGACGTTCCCTCGCCACGGGAGCCCGGGGGAGGGCTCTGATTTGGGCCGTCGCTTCTGCGCGGCCTCCGGTGCTGCTCGCTGCAGGGGGAGCCGTCCAGCAGCATTTCTCCGCGGGGGAAAAATCCAAGATGGCCGCCACCATCCTTAGGCGCGAGGCCACGCCTCCTCTACAGATTTAAAGGGACCTAATCCCTTTAACTGGCTTCACCTGTTCCTGATCAGCCTAGGCAGGGAAAGTATAAAGGGAAGCTTCCTCTGCTCATTCAGTGACTTGGCAACGCCCTCCAGCGCTGTCTAGTCTGCTTGCTTCGGTGAGTTCCTTGAGCTTTGGCTCCTGTTCCTGTTTCATCTTGGTGATCCCGGTTCCTGACTTCGGATTGGCTTACGGTGATTCTCTGGTGTACGACTTCGGATTGGCAAGCAGTGATTCTCTGGTATGTGACTTCGGACTGGCAAGTGGTGATCCTTTGGTGTGTGACCTCGGACTGGTGTGCGACGACCCTGGTACTCGACCTAGGACTCCTTCTAGACTACCATCTCCAAGGGCCCACCTAAGTCCCAGCGGCCCGGGTCCTATGGGCTCCTCCCGGGTGGACTGCGGGCTTCCAGGGCGAAGCTCCAGTCAGCCCTTGCACCAACACCCTGACCTCTCAAAGGTCCACCTAAGTCCCAGCGGTCTGGGTCCCTACAGGCTCCTCCAGGGGGGGACCACAGACTTCCAGGGGTGAAGACACAGCTTCTCTTCACGTCTCTTCATCCGCCTCCACAGTTGCCTCAGTCTCAGTGCCAAGGGTCAGCTGGTCCCGTCTTCTGCTCTGCCTCGCCACCCGATGAGAGAACCTACGGATCCTCCGAAAGGTATACCATCCTCCCGTCGGCCAAGGGTTCACAAGCCTGAGCATAACAAATTATTTCTAGTTTCTTTTTCAAAGCAGCTGTACATTTACCAAATCAAGATTCTCTTGAATGTATTATATTGAAACTTAATAAGAAGAAAAATAATAATAAGAAGAAGAAGAACAGGGTACACATGGACCTTCTACTTAATTTTGAAAAGGAAAGTACATTCATGCTTCCTCTTTGAAAAATGCCAATGGATTTTCCACAGACTTTGCACCTTTTTGTGCAGGAGAAATTTAAATAGAAAATACAACCTTTGTGCAATATTTTCCTCTCCTGACCTAAATATGCCCCTGGGAATGCCTCCTTGCAATCCAACTAAAAGTACATGCATGCTGGGAGGTTGAACAGACTTTTAGCCTCATTGAGGGGAAGCAAGATTCAGACAGCCAATTTACTTGGTCAAATGGCTTTGAAAATTGTCCTCAGACAGCTTATAATAAATAATGTGTAGTATACTGCATTTTTATACTTCAACACAACAGTTAATGAAGTTATGAAATAATAATATAGAAAATTCCAAATATCAATCTTACAAAACCTGATAACTTGTAAATACAATTGTGTACTGTTTTGAGACACCATCAAATATCTAATTGAATATTTATAGCTCAAAGGCTTTTTAACATGCAATGTTTCATTTGCTTCTCTATAAAATTGCTTCTTTTTTTATTAGATTCAATATCATAGCTGAATGATTTTGAAACTTCATGAACTCAGGGCCATTATCATATGCTAAGCAAGGAGGGTTGCCAACTGACTCCGTATTTTCAGAACAGGTTGATCCAATCCTGGTAGTACCCCATTTCGTACATGAACACATTAAGAATACTGAAATCATTTTTACAAATACATGCATGCAATTGGGTAAATATTGTTTTTATAGCATACATAGCACAAAAAGTAAGAATTATTTGGTGCCTTATAAGGTAACAGATGTTGCAGCTTAATCTTCCTTTTTAAATATCTACAGGACCTGAATGTAATCTGCTCTGAAGTGCAAAAAGGGGGAATATACTGTATATAAAATATTTTAAATATATATAAATAAATAAAACCAGGACTGAATCAAACCATCCTGAAAAACTGAGCCAAATGTCAAGCCTGCATGTAAGTGGTTCTATATACAACTGCTTGAAAGCCACAAACAGGTCTGGTTTTCAGAGTAACCAAAATATGAAAATTAGCCTGGTTCTTGGACTAAGTGTATGAAAAGCTACGTGATGAATTGTCATTATGAACATCCTGAAAATCAGGCCTGTTTATTGCCTTTAGAAATTCTGTGCTAAGCAACGACCATTACAGTTTGTGTGCCCGCTTAAAGCCCAGCAAAATTATTCATTTTTATTTATTTTATTTTGAATATTTTTAGTCTGTTATGAGACTGAAATCCTTCAATGCTTTATTTTCTATTTTGGGTTAGCTAACACTTTATCCCTAGCTATGCTGCCCAGCACAAAAACCAATATGTAACAATATATACTGCAAATTTCCAAACACAAACGAGAATAATTACACTAATTTTCCAAATTTATTCTTGAGTATTAAATTAAACATTTCAATTATTTTAGAGATATACTTTAGGGTGTTAATGAAAGGGACAGGTGTAAGAATCATGGAAGAGTTTAGGTTTCGTGTTCATGAATTGAACAATCTGATTAACAAATGTAAATCAAAATAGTTGATGAATACTAAGAGCCTTTTGGGACAATAAAATGAAGATTACCATTGTGACTATGACAATCAAGAAGTATAACATGAGTCAGTTAAGGTAAGTGGATTTTAATGCCTGAGGGAACATTTGCTGTTTTGAAGTGGTCCCTAGAGAATGTTTCTCTATAAATAACATGTATTTATGGGTAAGTCTTCTCCTCATTACTGAGTTTTATCTCACATTTTGAAAGGAAGCACAGTTTAAATGAGGAAGCACTTCACCAGTATCACCTTTCAGAAGATTCTCTACAGTTCCTGGGATAAGTCAAATGGAAATACACCACTGTACAAGCAGCAGACGGAAATCTTTTCTTTTAGTTTATTAGATTGGAATTGTTGTACAATGAGTAGAACACAGAGTTATGAACTTGAAGCATTTTAGTTTGACTATCCATCAATCACTGGGTAACTCTGAGTAAGCCATTTCACCTCCTTGAGATCAAACACAGACTGCAAGTTCTTTGGGGTTAAGCGCATCATCTAATTTGACCAGAAATGACTTCTGTTATTTGCTGTTAATAAAAGAACAGGGAGCTGAGGCATAAGGATAATAATAAGTAAAAGGTACATGAGGGGAGGGAGACATAATTTTTTGACAGGATGCAAATCACTTTGATATATGAATTCTAATAAAAACAAAATTGATCACTGGGATTTCAATTCTTGAATCAAAAGTGTAAATCTGATTATTTCACCTTTTGGGTTCATACTGAAATAGGTGGAAATGCCTTTTCTTGTTATTGCAGTATTTCGTTCTCTCAGTAGCTCTGAGCATGCTCAGCCCTATTTATTTATTTAGGGTTTTTATATACCGACCTTCTCGATATACATATCAAATCAGGTCGGTTTCCATAGAACAAAACTGTCGCCGGTAAGGCATTACATTAAACAACAATAGACAGAGTAAGGCAGCTACTAACTAGGAAAGAAGACTGGACTCCAAGTAGGGCTGTCCAGAAGGACATTTCTGATGTTCAATTTTCAGGAAATTTTAGGATTTCTCAGTCCCTTGATGAGTCTAAAAATTAATGATCAAATCACATGAATACAAAAAAAGTTTCAGAGAGGATACAAACCCAAAGCACACTCTATATCCTAAAAAATAATGCCCATTATATGAAATAACTTCAAAGTGATCACCAGGAGACAGGTTAAAGCATCTATTGTGCTGGACTTGGCCTATAACTACTTATTTAGAGAACATCTATGGGTTGAAAACCCTCAGGAAAGAGTTTGCTTCATTTTTGATGGGTCATGATTATGTAGCCTTGTGTTTAAGTAATAGTAGGCCCCAGGAGCATTAGAACATAAGAACATTCCATACTGGGTCAGACCAAGGGTCCATCAAGCCCAGCATCCTATTTCCAACAGTGGCCAATCCAGGCCACAAGAACCTGGCAAGTACCCAAAAACTAAGTCTATTCCATGCTACTGTTGCTAGTAAGAACAGTGGCTATTTTCTAAGTCAACTTAATTAATAGCAGGTAATGGACTTCTCCTCCAAGAACTTATCCAATCCTTTTTTAAACACAGCTACACTAATTGCACTAACCATTAGGGGTGTGAATCGTGTGATTGATCGTCTTAACGATCGATTTTGGCTGGGGGGGGAGGGAAATCTGATCGTCGTGGTTTTTTTTTTTTTTGTTAAATCGTTAAAAATCGTAAATTGGGGGAGGGTGGGAAAACCGGCACACCAAAACAACCCTAAAACCCACCCTGAACCTTTAAAACAAATCCACCACCCCCCCCGACCGTCGCCTGTATGACATCGTGAGGGCAAAGGTAGCGCCGGCGCCATTTTGAAGATTGGCAATATGGCCCGCGTGCAGGAGGTCGCTCCCGGACCCCCGCTGGACTTTTGGCAAGTCTTGTGGGGGTCAGGAGGCCCCCCCAAGCTGGCCAAAAGTCCCTGGGGGTCCAGCGGGGGTCCGGGAGCGATCTCCTGCACGCGTGACGTCGGGAGCCAGGAACCAAAATGGCTCCGGCGCTACCTTTGCCCTGTCACATGATAAGGGCAAAGGGCCACCGGCGCCATTTCTCAACGCAGCCGTGGCCCGAGAGCAGGAGATCGCGGGAGATCGCGCTGGGACCCCCCCACTGGACCCCAGGTAATTTAAAACATTTTGGGGGGGTTCGGGAGGGTGGGGGATTTGTTTTAAAGGTTCGGGGTGGGTTTTAGGGTTGTTTTGGTGTGTCGGTTTTCCCGCGCCCTATTTAACAATACAATACAAATGCCCCTGACGATAATTCGGGGGCATTTGTATTGTATCGTGCACTCTAACGATTTTGGACGATTTTAAAATTATCTGACGATAATTTTAATCGTTCAAAAACGATTCACATCCCTACTAACCATATCCTCTGGCAACAAATTCTAGAGTTTAATTGTGCGTTGAATGAAAAAGAACTTTCTCCGATTAGTTTTAAATGTGCCACATGCTAATTTCACGGAGTGCCCCCTAGTCTTTCTATTATCCGAAAGAGTAAATAACTGATTCACATTAACCTGTTCTAGACCTCTCATGATTTTAAATACCTCTATCATATCCCCCCTCAGCCGTCTCTTCTCCAAGCTGAAAAGTCCTAACCTCTTTAGTCTTTCCTCATAGGGGAGCTGTTCCATTCCCTTTATCATTTTGGTCGCCTTTCTCTGTACCTTCTCCATCGCAACTATATATTTTTTGAGATGCGGCGACCAGAATTGTACACAGTATTCAAGGTGCGGTATCACCATGGAGCGATACAGAGGCATTATGACAATTTCCGTTTTATTCACCATTCCCTTTCTAATAATTCCCAACATTCTGTTTGTTTTGACTGCCGCAGCACACTGAACCAATGTTATTACTGAAGTGGGACCCCATATGGTTACATCTAAGGTAGAACTGGGCAGACTGATAGAAAAAACCAGAGCACATCCTCGCTGCTAACTGCTGGCTGGGATGCCGTGTGTTCCAGGGAGCATCATGAGTAGGGCTCCCGACTACTTATAAATTTACAGGCCGCCCATTAAGAATGCTAAAAAATAGACCTGTCTGTAGGGTCTGCAATTTTCTTTCAGCTACCTGAATTGTGCCACATCTCTTCTGGCTCGCTCTGAAGCCATCAATGCCCATGCTGGAATTGAAAGTAACATATGGTCGGGCTGCAACCTATGCTTCTCAAGTTTTAAAAGGCCACACTGCCTGGAGTAACTTGTATGCCTAACTGCACAGACACAGAGCATCTATGACGGAGACAAGAAGCCACCTGCCAGATCAGAAACAATCCTGTCCCAGAGAGAAAGTCTCAATAGAAAACACCCGTAATACTGTCCTCAAATAGAATATACCAAACAAGAAAGCAACAATGAAAACACAATTAATAGTAGCGAACAGTACATACAGAATGTTTATATAAAGGGTGTCAGTAAGTTGGGCAAATGTGTAAGACCACCTAAAGCAGGTGGTAGCCCGGACCTCTCTATCATTCACCCACACAATAGTAAACGGAGTATAGTCATGTACTTTCTTTTTTAAGCACTTTTTAACTGCACGTAAAAACTCCTATAGGCAAAAGCTTAGAAAAATCAACGTGATAAAAGAGAAACCTTGATGACATCTGGCATTTCGAATCTCCTGCATCAGTGGGACTTATTTTAAGCAAAGAGTCTTCTCAGTCAATCATAAAGGGGGGTGAATGCATGAAATAGCCTCCCAGTAGAGATAGTAGAGGCACAATCAGTAACAGAATTCAAGGAAGCATAGGATGAGCACAGAAGGTCCCTAATTGTAAAGAAAAGAGGGATAAGCCACAGATCAACTGGGACTTATGGCTTTCCACCAGGAATTACATTGGGCAAACTAGATGGTTCCGTATTGTTATTCCTGGAGGAATTCTGTGCAAAAAAATTAACAATTTTGTTCAAAATAATTGCAAATTCTGCATACAATATTTAAGAATTCTGAAAAATCCTGCATACTTTATTTGTCAAAATACCATAATATACTGACTTTGAACACTTAATTTAAAATAAAATACCTAAAAATTACTTCTCCAATGAAAATAATTATTGTTTTTGCTGAATTTTCAGCGCAGATCCCCAGGCTTGAAACACTCCTCTGCCTTAATTATCTCCCTTAGGCTCAGCCACCTCAGATCTACCCCCTACCCTTACAGAATCAGTCCTACAGCTCCCTCTTATCCAATCCTGCAGGCCTGAACCTTCCCAGTTCTCTCCCTTCCTAGCTCTTTCACTTCCCTCTCAGGTCTCTCTCACCTCATCCTCAATTCCCCACCCTCCTTGCCACCCAGGTTTTCTCTCCCCACATCCTCACCCTCTCTCCCCCAGGGTCGATGCAAGGGTATTAGGTGCCCTAGGCAAACCTTCTGCCTTGCACCCCCCCACCCCCCCAATTTCAGGCCCCTGCTCCAGCCCCAACCTCATTTACTCAGACACGCCCCCTCCCTTACACACACTTAGGTTCCTTGTCTCATTCACACAAGCACCCTTACACAGGCTCTCTCCCTCTCTCTCTCACTAACACCATTGCTCTCTTGTACACACACAATCCCTCTCAATCACACACACACACACACACGCACAAACAGAGCTGCCATTTGTGGCCCACTGAGACTGCTTCTCTCGGTAGCAAGCAGGACAGGTGCTGCTCATGGCCTGCCAATTATTTGCATTTCTTGGCCGCAAGCAGGATGGGCACTGCTCGTAGCCTGCAGCCCACCGAGTCTCTGCTTTACTTGGCCATGAGAGCAGGATGGGTGCTGCTTACAACCCAGTGAGTCTCTACTCCTCTCAGCCATGAGTGGGTTGGGCTCTGCTCCCAGCCCCACATGGCTGCTCTTTGCCACCACTTACTTTTTTTTTTTGTTTAAATGCCATTTATTTGGATAATTGAAACATATAATTACAAACAATACAAATACAGAATACAACGTGTTTTCCAAATGTTGTCAACCAATTTTCTTACCCTCATTTTTCCCTCTTCCCCCCCCCCCCCTTTTTTCTAACTAGCTCCACTGCTGAAATTTTGTACAATGATACAGGGTACAGCTTATAAACCATTTTACTGTATTTTACAAATTTTTCTAATGTTGCTAATTTTACTAAATTCCCTGCTTGCGATGTTAACCCCTCTGTATTTGCAAAAGATAACCTTTACTCCAGACTGTTATACGTTTATAAAACCTTTATAAACGCTTATAAAATCTTTATAAAACTGTCTGTCTTTAGCATGGAAAGGTAAATCAAGGAAAGGACTAACTAACTGGGTCTCAGGTGATG
Source organism: Rhinatrema bivittatum (assembly GCF_901001135.1). Taxonomy (NCBI): domain Eukaryota; kingdom Metazoa; phylum Chordata; class Amphibia; order Gymnophiona; family Rhinatrematidae; genus Rhinatrema; species Rhinatrema bivittatum. Next base: position 53,405,232 of record NC_042615.1, read on the forward strand.
GTGCTTGTTCGGTATGTTTCTGAATATTGGGAAAGAAAAGGACCCCAAATTTCTGTTATTTCCCTTTTTTTACTTGCAGAGCCCTGCTGAGCTGTAATGGCATCGAAGTTGGCCAATTTATGCATTTTATTCAACCAGTGTTGGGACATCGGGGCTTCTTTTGAGAACCACACTGATAATATGGTTTGTTTTGCTTGGACAGCCGCCATCTCTGAAAACCGTCTTTGTGCTCTTGAGGGCTTCTGCTGCAGATTGTGAATCAGCCCAAACAGCCAGAAACGCGGGCTATCCGATATCGAGGTTTCATAAAGACAGGAGCATAAAGTGTGAATTTCTGTACAGAAAGCATGCACTTTGGGACAAGACCAGAAACTATGAAAGTAATCACCTATCATGGTTTCACATTTCAGACACTGGGGGGAGTGACAAATCTTCATTTGATAAGCCATGGGCTTAGTGTAGTAGTATTGCCATATAAATTTGAATTGGAGTTCCCTTAAGTTAGAGTTCTCCGAGATTTTTGGAATGTTTTTCAGATAATATTTAACGTCATTGGCAGATATGTCTAATGCGGGACTGGTTTCCCACTTGTGTGCAATAATCTCTAAAAGGAAGTCCGAACTACCTTGTTCCACTGCCTTTGCGATTATTGAGCATTTAGGTTTCCCCTGGGAAGGGCCAAGGAAAAGGTTTTCTAAAAATGTATAGTCTTGTAGGGCATGATTTTGGAATCCTGAGAGTTTTACTTAATGTCGGACTTGCATATAAGCAAACATGTCTGTAGTAGATATTCCATACTTGCCCTGCAAGTCTTGAAAAGTGTAAATATATTGTTGAGAAAGATTTACCAGTTGCCCTATGTATTTTAAGCCTTTCACTTCCCACCGTCTGAATGATGGGTTAGTGATTCCTGGTGTAAACTGAGGGTTTCCACATATCGGTAGCAGAGGTATCAGTAAACCCAGAGTACCCTTAAGAACTCTTAAGAAATGCCAAGCTTTCCTGCCCAAATCCAGAAATAGAAAACCTCTAAAAAGAGCTGGAATAGAAAATGTGGGCACACGTTAAGAAAGGTGGAAAGAAGGCAAACCTCTAAAAAGAGCTGAAATAGAAAATGTGGGCACACATTAAGAAAGGTGGAAAGAAGGCAAAACGATTACCGGCATGGTTAAAAGGGGAGGTGAAAGAAGCTATTTTAGCCAAAAGATCTTCATTCAAAAATTGGAAGAAGGATCCAACAGAAGAAAATAGGATAAAGCATAAACATTGACAAGTTAAATGTAAGACATTGATAAGACAGGCTAAGAGAGAATTTGAAAAGAAGTTGGCTGTAGAGGCAAAAACTCACAGTAAAAACCTTTTTAAATATATCCGAAGCAGAAAGCCTATGAGGGAGTCAGTTGGATCGTTAGATGATCGAGGGGTTAAAGGGGCACTTAGAGAAGATAAGGCCATCGCGGAAAGATTAAATTATTTCTTTGCTTCGGTGTTTACTGAAGAGGATGTTGGGGAGGTACCTGGAATGGAGAAGGTTTTCATGGGTAATGATTCAGATGGACTGAATCAAATCAAGGTGAACCTAGAAGATGTGGTAGGCCTGATTGACAAACTGAAGAGTAATAAATCACCCGGACCAGATGGTATACACCCCAGAGTTCTGAAGGAACTAAAAAATGAAATTTCAGACCTATTAGTAAAAATTTGTAACTTATCAATTAAAATCATCCATTGTACCTGAAGACTGGAGGATAGCAAATGTAACCCCAATATTTAAAAAGGGCTCCAGGGGCGATCCAGGAAACTACAGACCGGTTAGCCTGACCTCAGTGCCAGGGAAAATAGTGGAAAGTGTTCTAAACATCAAAATCACAGAACATATAGAAAGACATGGTTTAATGGAACAAAGTCAGCAAGGCTTTACCCAGGGCAGGTCTTGCCTCACAAATCTGCTTCACTTTTTTGAAGGAGTTAATAAACATGTGGATAAAGGTGAACCGGTAGATATAGTATACTTGGATTTTCAGAAGGCGTTTGACAAAGTTCCTCATGAGAGGCTTCTAGGAAAAGTAAAAAGTCATGGGATAGGTGGCGATGTCCTTTCATGGATTGCAAACTGGCTAAAAGACAGGAAACAGAGAGTAGGATTAAATGGACAATTTTCTCAGTGGAAGGGAGTAGACAGTGGAGTGTCTCAGGGATCTGTATTGGGACCCTTACTTTTCAATATATTTATAAATGATCTGAAAAGAAATACGACGAGTGAGATAATCAAATTTGCAGATGACGCAAAATTGTTCAGAGTAATTAAATCACAAGCAGATTGTGATAAATTGCAGGAAGATCTTGTGAGACTGGAAAATTGGGCATCCAAATGGCAGATGAAATTTAATGTGGATAAGTGCAAGGTGATGCATATAGGGAAAAATAACCCATGCTATAATTACACAATGTTGGGTTCCATATTAGCTGCTACAACCCAAGAAAGAGATCTAGGTGTCATAGTGGATAACACATTGAAATCGTCGGTTCAGTGTGCTGCGGCAGTCAAAAAAGCAAACAGAATGTTGGGAATTATTAGAAAGGGAATGGTGAATAAAACGGAAAATGTCATAATGCCTCTGTATCGCTCCATGGTGAGACCGCACCTTGAATACTGTGTACAATTCTGGTCACCGCATGTCAAAAAAGATATAATTGCAATGGAGAAGGTACAGAAAAGGGCTACCAAAATGATAAGGGGAATGGAACAACTCCCCTATGAGGAAAGAGTAAAGAGGTTAGGACATTTCAGCTTGGAGAAGAGACGACTGAGGGGGGATATGATAGAGGTGTTTAAAATCATGAGAGGTCTAGAATGGGTAGATGTGAATCGGTTATTTACTCTTTCGGATAGTAGAAAGACTAGGGGGCACTCCATGAAGTTAGCATGGAGCACATTTAAAACTAATCGGAGAAAGTTCTTTTTTACTCAACGCACAATTAAACTCTGGAATTTGTTGCCAGAGAATGTGGTTAGTGCAGTTAGTATAGCTGTGTTTAAAAAAGGATTGGATAAGTTCTTGGAGGAGAAGTCCATTACCTGCTATTAAGTTCACCTAGAGAATAGCCATTGCCATTAGCAATGGTAACATGGAATAGACTTAGGGGCGGATTTTAAGAGCCCTGCTCGCCTAAATCCGCCCAAATCCAGGCGGATTTAGGCGAGCAGGGCCCTGCGCGCCGGTGAGCCTATTTTACATAGGCCTACCGGCGCGCGCAGAGCCCCGGGACTCGCGTAAGTCCCGGGGTTTTCGGAAGGGGGCGTATCGGGGGCGGGACCGAGCGCAGCGCCGTTTTGGGGGGCGTGTCGGGAGCGTTTCGGGGGCGGGTCCGGGGGCGTGGTTACGGCCCGGGGCGGTCCGGGGGCGTGGCTGCGCCCTCCGGACCCGCCCCCAGGTAGCGTCCCGGGGCGCTAGCGGCCCGCTGGCACGCGGGGATTTACGCCTCCCAGAGGGAGGCGTAAATCCCCCAACAAAGGTAAGGATGGGGTTTAGACAGGGCCGGGCGGGTGGGTTAGGTAGGGGAAGGGAGGGGAAGGTGAGGGGAGGGCAAAAGAAAGTTCCCTCCGAGGCCACTCCGATTTCGGAGCGGCCTCGGAGGAAACGGGGGTAGGCTGCGCGGCTCGGCGTGCGCCGGCTATACAGAATCCATAGCCTTGCGTGCGCCGATCCCGGATTTTAGCGGATACGCGCGGCTCCGCGCGTATCTACTAAAATCCCGCGTACTTTTGCTTGGGCCTGATGCGCCAGCAAAAGTACGCCTATTCGCGCGGTCTGAAAATCTACCCCTTAGTTTTTGGGTACTTGCCAGGTTCTTGTGGCCTGGATTGGCCACTGTTGGAAGCAGGATGCTGGGCTTGATGGACCCTTGGTCTGACCCAGTATGGTATTTTCTTATGTTCTTATGTTCTTATGAATGAGTGCGGGTAATGCCATTCTTTGAAACCAAGCGTGTAAGTGTGAATTAGATGAGTGAAAAGAAGTCCCTGCAAACCAGTCTTTGAGGTGCCTTAACATGCAGATGAGATTGTATTTTTTTATGTCAGGGCACACCAAGCCCCCCCCTCCCCCCTTACTAAAGGTGCCTGCAGCCAATGTAAAGCTATACGTGCCTTGCGTTCTTGCCATAAAAACTGTCTAAGCGTCTTCTGTATTTCTAAGAGGTCTACCAGTTTCAAACAGATTGGGAGCATCTGCATTATGTATAACCACCTAGGTAACTCATTCATTTTGAACAAGTCTAGCCTTCCCGTAAGAGATAGGGGATATGGGACCATCTCGACAGAAGCTCTCTGAAATTTTTCAGCAGGGGACGCATATTTGTGTGATAAATTTTGGTAATGTCTGAAGGGACCAACACTCCCAGGTCCCCAAGCAGTAAGTAATTTTCCAAACACTGGCATAGCTTCCGACTTATCCTTATTAACTTTTAGCCCTGAAAAAGAACCAAACTTAGTTTGGTGGTTTAATACATAAGAAAGGGATACGACAGGGTCTGTCAAAAAAATAAGCAAGTTGTCAGCAAATGCTGCAATTTTAAAGGAGGTGTTGTCCACTTCAAGTCTTTAATTGTTGCATCTTCAGCAATAACTCGTAATAAGGGGTCTAATGACAGTATGTATAGAAGTGGTGAAAGTGGGCAACCCTGTCTGACCCCCCATTTCAGTGTAAAAAATGAAGTAATAGAGCCATTAACCAAGAGGTGAGATGTGGGGTTTTGATAAAGGAGCCTTAAATATTGCAAACTATTGCCTGTGAATCCATATCTGCCCAAAGCTGCGAATAGATAAGGCCATGCCACCCTTTCAAAGGCCTTTTCTGAATCGAAACTGATTGCCATTGATTCTATCTGGTGAGATGAGCAGTAGGCCATAGCTGTGGTAAGGCTTACAATATGGGAGCTAGCTGATCTACCTTTTACAAAACCTACTTGGTTATTCGAGATGGGATGAGGGAGTACTGTGCTAATTCTGGAGGCCAACACGTTAGCCAGCAACTTAAGGTCACAACTTAGTAGTGATATTGGATGATAAGATGCTGCTTGGGACAAATCCTTTCCCAGTTTGGGCAAGACTGTAATGTACGCCTTATTAAAATCCGGCGGGAAAGCTATGAGAGCTAATCCAGCTTTAAAGAAGTTACACAACGGCTCCGAGATTTGAGGTTGTCAAATTTTAAAGTAATCATATGAGAACCCATTGGGTCCTGGGGCTTTACCCATCTTACTATTCTTGATGACTTGGTTTACTTCTGACAAAGTAATCGGTTGGTTAAGAAACTCCAATTGTTGTTGTGTTAGTTTAGGGAGGGCTACATTTTTAAAGAATTGATCCTCTTCTATTTCACCTCCTATACAGTCCTCTGAGTATAGATGAGCTTAAAATGACCGTAGGGTCTCCCCAATGTCTGCTTCTTTGATAGCCCAGGTTCCTTGGGGTGTTTTTAATTTATCTATAAATCTGCTCCGTCGTGCTCTAATTAAATTGGCCAATAATTTTCCTGTTTTGTTCCCAAAATGACAGCTCTTCATAGCCCTTTGTTATAAGTACCCCTGTAATTCCCCCAAAATGGCATGATATATACGTTTCATGGCTGTAGTCTGAGTATGGATCATTCGCTGTTTAGCTTGATATAACGTATGTTCTAAATGTAAAATTTTAGAGTTCAATTTTTTATTTCTGGCGTGTATGTAAGAGATGACTTCCCCTCACATTACTGATTTGCTTGCTTCCCAAAATAAACCGGGGTCCGTTTTGTGTTGGCCATTCGTGTCGCTATAAAGTGACCATTTATCTTGGAGGAATTTCTGAAATTCTGTGTTATTTTTCAGATATGCAGGGAATCTCCACCATTTGGTCTGCAGTGCGGGTATTCCAAATTGTATGTCTGCCCATATTAGCATGTGGTCGGAAATGCAAGCATGCCCTATATACATATCTTTAATTTATGGGAATAACAATTTGTCACCAAGAATGTAGTCTATACAGGAAGACGTTTTGTGGGCTTTTGAGACATGAGTAAAATCCTCCTCCGGGTGTAAATTCCTCCAGTAATCTAACAGTTACAGATGTTTACAAAATTTGGTTAGACATTTGGAAGAGCTTGTAGTACTGCTATCTCCCCTGAATGATGATCTATCTAAACGGGGATCCAGGACTGAATTAAAATCTCCTGTTATTAGCAGCCAACCTTGTTTATTTTTTAATATTTGACCAATTAGCTGGTGTAAAAACATAGGTGAAGGTGAGTTGGAACCATAAACATTGCACAGGGTGATTTCCTTACCATTTAGTTTGCCAAGAAGTATGGAATACCTGCCATCTTAGTCAGTAATCTCTGAATGTAATTGAAAGTTAAGAAATCTATGAGAGTTGCCACTCTTGCTTTTTTACCCTGTGCTGGAGAGAAATAAACTTGCCCCACCCAATCACGACAAAGCTTTTTACTTTGCCCCACCCAATCACGACAAAGCTTTTTACTTTCAACTGCTGTGAAGTGAGTCTCTTGAATGCAAGCTATGACTATTTTATTTCTGCTCAAATGTTGCAGCACCTTTGCTCGTTTGATTGGGGTACCCAGGCCATTCACGTTTAGACTAGCAAGTCTCACCGTGTTGGGAGTCATAGCCTTATCTTAATACAAATTAGAAATGAACAACAATAAGTAATGAGAATTGGACTAAGAGCCCTCCAGCTTAGGCTCTCCGGCCATACATACTTACATAATATTGTAGGGATGTGAATCGTGTCCTCGATCGTCTTAACGATCGATTTCGGCTGGGAGGGGGAGGGAATCGTATTGTTGCCGTTTGGGGGGGTAAAATATCGTGAAAAATCGTTAAAAATCGTTAAAAATCGAAAAATCGAAAAACCGGCACATTAAAACCCCCTAAAACCCACCCCCGACCCTTTAAATTAAATCCCCCACCCTCCCGAACCCCCCCCCCAAATAACTTAAATAACCTGCGGGTCCAGCGGCGGTCCGGAACGGCAGTGGTCCGGAACGGGCTCCTGCTCTGAATCTTGTCGTCTTCAGCCGGCGCCATTTTCCAAAATGGCGCCGAAAAATGGCGGCGGCCATAGACGAAAAAGATTGGACGGCAGGAGGTCCTTCTGGACCCCCGCTGGACTTTTGGCAAGTCTCGTGGGGGTCAGGAGGCCCCCCACAAGCTGGCCAAAAGTTCCTGGAGGTCCAGCGGGGGTCAGGGAGCGATTTCCCGCCGCGAATCGTTTTCGTACGGAAAATGGCGCCGGCAGGAGATCGACTGCAGGAGGTCGTTCAGCGAGGCGCCGGAACCCTCGCTGAACGACCTCCTGCAGTCGATCTCCTGCCGGCGCCATTTTCCGTACGAAAACGATTCGCGGCGGGAAATCGCTCCCTGACCCCCGCTGGACCTCCAGGAACTTTTGGCCAGCTTGTGGGGGGCCTCCTGACCCCCACGAGACTTGCCAAAAGTCCAGCGGGGGTCCGGAAGGACCTCCTGCCGTCCAATCTTTTTCGTCTATGGCCGCCGCCATTTTTCGGCGCCATTTTGGAAAATGGCGCCGGCTGAAGACGACAAGATTCAGAGCAGGAGCCCGTTCCGGACCGCTGCCGTTCCGGACCGCCGCTGGACCCGCAGGTTATTTAAGTTATTTGGGGGGGGTTCGGGAGGGTGGGGGATTTAATTTAAAGGGTCGGGGTGGGTTTTAGGGGGTTTTAGTGTGCCGGCTCACGATTCTAACGATTTATAACGATAAATCGTTAGAATCTGTATTGTATTGTGTTCCATAACGGTTTAAGACGATATTAAAATTATCGGACGATAATTTTAATCGTCCTAAAACGATTCACATCCCTATAATATTGTAGCCATGTCACTGCACTTGATATCTACTGTGTTCCGTAGAGCTAATATACAGGATCCTACCCCCTCTTCCCCCCCTCCCCATACCGCCCTTTAATAGCTGGTCGCCTAGGTGACTGCCTAGTTCGCCTATTGGGATGCGCCAGCCCTGTCCTCCCTCAGTTCTCTCCTCAGCTCTTTTCTCACAAGGTTCGAACCACTCAGTTCTCTCTCTCATTCTAGCTCTCTCTGCCAAACCTCAACTTCAATGCACTCCTCCCATCCTAGTCTTGAACTCCACCAATCATGCTAGCTATCTCCACCTCTCATGTTACCTATCTCCCTTCATTCAACCTTTGCACTCATTCTCTCTTCTCCCCCCACCTCCTGGAAATATATCCCCATCACCAAATGTGATCCCCATCAGCTCTCTTGCCCTTCTTAGGTCAAACCATAGTTGTGATCCCTTCCTACTTTGACCCCACTACTGCTCACTACCCCTTCCCCCACAGTTTCTTTCTCACTGGTCTGACTCTTTCCCTCCTGGCAGGCTCGACCCAACCCCACTGCACTGACTCTTTCTTATTCTCCCTCGGCCGGCTCGACCCAACCCAAGCCCAAAACATAAACTCTCTCCCTTCTGGCAAAGTTTACCCAACTCTTATGCACTAGCATCTCCCAGCAGGTTAAACACTATCACCCTTCTGATGACGCTGCTGTTTCTTTGGGCCCACTCAAGCTGAATCTAACAGTTTCTTCCCTCTGGGCTGCGTGGATCACAGCTGTCCTTCCTCCATCCAAGTTGGCACTGCCATATTTGGAACAGATTTTAGAAATTCTGCCCAGATAGGAATTCTGCACAAATTCTGTAATGCACAGTTGTGCAGAATTTCTCCAGGAGTACTTATGGCCCTTATCTGCCATCATATTCTATATTACTGTTTTTCTAAGGTGGACCTGAATGGACCTGAGTACAAACTAAATGGAGTTTCTGAATGTATGTTCCATCTTCATTATTTGCTTGCATGTAGTTCTTTTTGATTGGTCAGTGTTGTTCACTTGATTTCTTGGCACAATCTTTTAAATTTTCTGTAGCGATTTTTTTTTTTGTTATGAGCAAGACAGTATTTTCAGGCAGCTGCTGAGTATCATTTTGTATAATATTCACGTCTTCTTTTGCCTCAGTGTAGAGTTTTTACTGTTTGTTTTATCTGATGTGTTGTTTTGTTCCTTGTTTTGGGGTTTTTTTTTAATTTCAGATGTCTCCGTTTGCATCCACTTGAGACAGAAGTGGCAAAACATGTTCCGTGTTTGAAAAACTTAAACCGCTTTTTCTAGATTGGATCTGCTTTCTGGATTATGTATTCACTAAAACAGATTTTTTGTTCCAAATTATTAATAAAGAATTGTTATATATTGCTTTATTGGACAGTGTAAAAATCTCTTATTACCAAACATTTCTGCAGATTATGAGTTATTATGCATACGTAATAGTTCTCTGTTTCTACATATATAATTATTAAATTATCATTATTAAAGTAACTCCGCTCTTCAAAAGGGATACCTTCGGCACTCCAGGAGTGGAAAAACCAGCCTGCAGCTGGGATTCATTTAGTAGGGGATAATATAAACTATAAAGCTCAAGGGGTGTCATACACAAAAAACAACAGTCCTTACCAGAAGGTTTGTTCCAAAACAGAAAAAAAGAATTTTGAGAAAGTCCAAAGATCAAAGTCCAGAAAATCAGCAAAAATCAACAAATAGTCCACAGTGCACAAAAGAACACAGAAAAAGCAGCCTCTCAATCAGTTTTCACAGATTTCCCGGACGTTATTCACTTCTCATGTCACTTGAGTACAGTCCCATAGAAAACTCTTCCCTCTCAGGTCCCCACTAAGGCCTTTTCCTTCATTCTTTCCTTCAGGCCCCAACAAAGAGAATCTTCTCCTTTGTCACAACACAGGCTGTGGGCTTCCTCAGGATAGGATGTCGGCCCTATAGACTGAAGGGTCCTTAATCCTCCCAGCTAGCTCTCACTCTGTACTGAAAGGAGCTCCTGGCCTTTGCTCATCCAGGGGCCGATGCAATAAATTTTGCGGAAAGCGAGCACTGACTTTTCAGCGCCCGCTTTCTTAGCGCACCTTTGGTGCCCACAAGAGGGGGGGTGCCATGCAATATGCAAATTAGGGGGTCACGTTAGCAAGGAGGCACTTGGGTTGCTTGCGCAACCTTAGCGCCTCCTTGCTAATGCGACCCCGCGGTGGCTGCCGGTTATGAAGACCGACGCCGGTAAACTCTGTGTCGGTTTTCATAACCGGCCATCTGCCAGTAACGAAAACGGATGCCGATAAACACGGCAAATGCAAATGCATGTGAATGAGGCTATTACTCATTCCCTCCACATTCAAAAAAATAAATGTGCTTCTCAGATGCACATTTATCGCTCAGATATTAACGTCTGCCTGGAGCAGGCGTTAATAGCTGATCGCACATAGAAGAAGTAAAGAAAAGCAGAAAAAACTGCTTTTCGGTACTTCTTCAATAAAAAAACAAAACAAAACAAAAATACCTTGGCAGACCGCCGAGTTATAAAGACCGATGCCTGCTCCAGGCAGGTGTTAATATCTGAGCGATAAATGTGCGTCTGTCTGAGACGCACATTTATTTTATTGAATGCGGAGGGAATGAGTAATAGCCTCATTCACATGCATTTGCATGTGATGAGCGCTAACTCATTCACTCCACGTCGGATGCACATTGAATAGGCGCTAATCCCCTATTGTATTAGGGGGTGTATTAGCGCCTATTTAACCCGTGTCCGTCAGCGGGTTAAACAGTGTACTCATGTGAGCGCACTGTATTGCATCGATCCCCCAGTAAATCCAAATGTCTTCCATACTCTAGTCTCTCAGGTTGAGCACAGAAATCCTATGACTCAATGCCTAACAATACTTCATACATGAATTAAAACTCCTCAGAAAAACTTCTCCCCAGTGCTCATAGCAGCACCATATTTACCACCAAAATTGCCCATCTCCTTTGAGGTAAGCACTCTTCTTTCAATCACCACCTAAGCTTAGCCCTCCTTGAATCTCCCATTGCTGAAAAATGTTCATTGTTAAACATAGCACATCTTCAACTGTATACTTATACTTATGCTGCCTTACTTACATATTTTATTAACAACACATGTATTATTTTTAGAATTCAGTATTCCCACAACAGTACTATCACACTGTCAGATGAGGTGGGGGTGTAAATCAAAGTATCAGGGACAACATATATGTGGCCCTAGGGAAGGGAATGAATATTAGTATGCTACATGACACAAACTCAGGCTGGTATAAAAATAGTTGAAAAATGTGGAACACTTTGACAAGGGGTTTGCTGTTTCCCCTAGTGCTATAAAAGAATTTGTTAGCTGGGGCTTCTCTCTCCATCATTCCACTTCTCTCTACAACTCCTAGGAAGTGAGCTCTTCCTATGGGGAGAAAGGAAATCCTGTGTGACCCAATTGATGGAGTGTTTCTCCTTACGAGTGGTGCAGTATTTTCCTCAGGGACAAACAGACTGGACTTAGACTGGGTGTTCAAATAAAGTTTACTGATTATTTCCAAAATGTCAATCACTGTCCCACAAACTTTCCCAAAATGAAAATGGGCATCCAAACCATTTACATTAGTCTCTCTGCTGGGGTGCTTGTGTCCATCTCTCTAGCTCCTGAGAGGGAGCTCGCCACTGTTTCCTCATCTTTATGCAAACATCCCAGTAATTGGGGATTCCTAGGGGGGGAACCCCATGTCACGAAAATGATCCTACCTAAATCCAAAGGACTATCTTTTTGCCCAGAGCTTGTGTCCTGATCCTTTTAGGGGTGGAGATCTGGTTGGGAGTCTCCAGATCTTTATATTTCAATCCTGTTCTCTCTTTCCACTCTGTGTGACTTCTCTGGGAGAAATGTCTGATGTTCCAATCTTGACCAAAGTTCTCTATCTACTTCCTCCAAGTTATGAAGAGGGATGAGAAAAACCTCCCACTAACAAAAAGGGGGGAAATTCAAAATACTCTAAGTCCAAAACTATCCCACACTGCATAGTGCTGTCACTGATCTCACTTCGTCTTGGGAGTAGACGGGTTAGCTCAAAGGTGTCTAGCTCCTCTTCTCTGGAATAGGGCTTGTCTCTCTCCAAAGCACAGTGTGTTCCCCAGAATGAGAAAATTTATCAAAAACCAGTCTAAAATCTCCAAAATATTTCTCCCTTCCAAAAAATGAGGCACACCCTCTCAGACAGGCAACACGTTATGCTGGCTGGGCAGGGAACCCATTGCTGAGGCAATAGCTGTATATTTATTTTATTTATTTATTTAAAGAATTTTTATATACCGGGGCACGTTAGAAACATCACCTCGGTTCACATTGTAACATAACATAGCAACAAGCTTTACAATAGTTTAAAGTCAAGAAAACAGAAAGTAATCTAAAGAGTAGGCAGAGATATTGGGTGGGAGCAATTCGTGTTGTTTTGGATAAATCAATTAACAAAGAAGATTAAATATTAACTCTTAAAATGAGAGAAAGAAGAAGAAGAAGAAGTCTAACTATCAACATGAACAAAAGGATATAAGCGGTGAAAGCTTGGGATAAGGATATCAGAGGGGGGTGGATGACAGGTGGGGGGTGGGAAGCAGGGGAACAGGGATGTAGGAGGAGGCGAGGAAGAGGAGGGGGGGAGTCTAAGGTAGATATATGAGGGTGCTTCAGTCAGGTAGGGCGTATGATTTCTGGTCTATACCTTTGGAGGTAGTCAGTCAGTCGGGGTATGCTAGTTTGAAGAGCCAGGTTTTAAGATTCTGTTTGAATTTTTTATGGCATGGTTCCTGGCGTAGGTGGGGGGGGCATTTTGTTCCAGTGGGAAGTTCCTGCTATGATGAATGATCGTTCTCTAATCGTGACATGCTTGATGATTTTGGGGGAGGGTGTCAGGAGTTTGGCTTGATGCTGCTTTCTAGTTGGTCTGGTTGGATTGCAAAGATAGAGATGTTCAGGGAACCAGTGCATGTTTTGGTTGTGGATGGCTTTATGTATGAGAGTGAGGGATTTATATATTATCCTAGAGGTCACTGGGAGCCAGTGTAGGGATTGAAGAACTGGGGTGATGTGGTCATGACGGTGAGTATTGGTAAGAATGCGAGCGGCGGCGTTTTGTAGGAGCTGTAAGGGTTGAAGGGTATTTTTTGGTAAGCCTAGGAGGATAGCGTTACAGTAGTCAAGTTTAGACAGGATCATGGCCTGCAGCACTGTTCGGAAGTCGGAAGTGTGTAATAGTGGTTTGATTCTCTTCAAGGTGTGGAGTTTGAAGAATCCGCTCTTTATAGTAGCAGAAATGAATTTTTTGAGGTTAAAGTGGTTGTCTATCCATATGCCTAGGCTGCGGACCAGTTGAGTGGGTGGGCAGCAGGGTAGCGAGGGGGGAGAGAGGCTGAGTGCGGGATTGTTAGGAGGAGAAAGGATGAGTAGCTCTGTTTTGTTGGTATTGAGTGCCAGAAAATTGTCAGTGAGTAATTTTTTTTATTTCAAACAGAGCAGAGTTCCAAAACTTCATTGCGTTTGGGATAGAGTCAGTTATTGGTATGAGTATCTGCACGTCATCTGCATATATGAAATGCTGGAAACCCAGTTTGGAAAGAAGTAGGCAGAGGGGGAGAAGGTAGATGTTAAAAAGGGTTGAGGAGAGGGAGGAGCCTTGTGGTACTCCTTGTGATAGCCTAACAGGTTTGGATTCGTTGCGACCAATTTTTACACTATAGCTCCTGTCGTGTAGGTAAGATTGGAACCAGAGAAGGGCAGTGCCAGAGATGCCAATTTCCTTGAGGCGTTTGATGAGTGTGTTGTGATTGACTGTATCGAATGCCGCCGATATATCTAGAAGTGCGAGTATGTGGGATTGTCCTTTGTCCAGGGATCTAAGTATTGTTTCTGAGAGGGAGATGAGTAGGGTTTCTGTGCTATGGTGTTTACGGAAACCAAACTGGGATGAGGAAAGAATATTGTGATCTTCTATATAATCTGTGAGTTGTCTGTTAATAATTTTTTCAAGTATTTTGGAGAGGAAAGGGAGGTTTGACACTGGTCGATAGTTGGCTGGATCAGTGGGATCTAAGTCTGGTTTTTTGAGTATAGGTTTTATAATGGCTTGCTTAAGTTCCGTTGGGACCTGGCCTAATGTAATAGATTTATTCAGGATGTTTGCGATGTGTTTGGCTATTGAAGTGGGGCTTGTGAGAAGTGTTTTGGTGGGCAGATTATCTGAGGGATGAAAGGCAGGTTTGATTTTTTTGATCGTGGTTTCAATTTCCAGTGCAGAGGTGTTTTCGAAGTTTGAGAGGGTGGAGTTTGAGGTTTGTGTAGACGGATACAATTGTGTGACAAGATTGGTGTGGTCACTAGAAATATTGTTTGGTGTTGCTGGGTTCACAAGACCGGGGTGAGATGAGAATCGTGCCATAATGGTCTCCACTTTAGTGTGGAAGTATGATGCTAATTTTTCACATTTTGTTTCATCATCGTTGTCAGGGTTATATCTGTCAGGTGATGTGATAAGGCTGGCTACGTATTGGAAAAGGGCTTGTGAGTTGAACTGGAACTGATGAATTTTTGCGGCATAGAAATCTTTCTTTGCTTTCTCAGTGGCTTTTCGGTAGGTGTGTAGATGGGTGCGAAACTGTGCTAGGGTGGTGGGGAGTTGATTCCTCCGCCAGGATTTTTCAATTTTGCGAAGATCCAATTTCATGGTTTTAAGTTTGTTTGTATACCATGGTTTTTTATTATTTTTGTCTACATTGATTTCTTTAGTTTGGGATGGGCAGAGTCTATCTGCTATTTTGGTAGTGATTTGAAACCATGATGAGGTGGCTGTGTTAGCGTCAGTAAGGTCTAGGTTAGGGAGTTCTTTTGAGAGGGCCTCTATGATGTCGTCAGTCTTTATTTTATTTATTTATGTATTTATTTATTTATTTAAAATAATTTATATACCACTTTATAAAATTTGTTTTTGTCAAAGTGGTTTACATTGGAAAGAGTAATAAAATAAAAAAGAATAAAATAAAATTATAGAAAAAGGTAATAAATAAATAAAATTAAAAGTACATAAAATTAATTAATAGCTGGAATAAATTCTAGCTAGAAATAAACAAATATTTACTAAAGTAAATACAAGTAAAACTGTTGCCGTGGAACTTGCTATTAATATGGAAGGGAGGGGGGAAGGAGAGGAAGGTAGAAAAGTGACAAAGTAAGACCGAAAACTAGGGAACAAAATGGGAAAAAAAAGGGGGGGGGGGGGAATGAAATGAAAAAGAATGATAGTGGCTGTAAATGAGGTGGTGGAGAAGACTTTATGTTTGTTCTGGAGTAAGTGTTTTAAATGCTAATTGAAAAAGATGGGTTTTAAGTGATTTTTTGAAATGGGAAGAATTTGAAATTAAACGAAGAGGATTGGGAAGGGAATTCCATAAAATGGGTCCAGCTACCGAGAAAGTCTTACCTTGTTTGCGAAATTTTATTTTTTTTTTGGGTTGCGAGGGGGAAGGGGTGTCTTTGATTGTGCATCGGGTGTCTATACGGAAATGGTCTGACCAGGGGATGGGTGTGCATCTGGGATGGTCAGTTTGAATTAAGGTGTTGGTAAAGATGAGGTCGAGTGTGTGCCCAGCCTTGTGTGTAGGGTCCGAAACATTTTGTTTGAATCCAAGCGCAGTCATAGCTGTCAGTATAGTTTCGCATGAAGGGGAAAGGGGGTCGCGGTCTACATGGAGATTCAGGTCTCCTAGAATGATGGCAGGCTTAGCGTTGTTTATGTGTTTAGAGATGTATTCTATGAGTGGGGAGGGATTTTTTTCGAGAAGGCCAGGGGGGGCATAGATTAAGCAGAGTTGGAGGGAATTAGATCTAAAGATGCTGATCTCCAATTTGGGAGGGGGTGATGTAGCTTGGAGTGTGAAGTTGAAATTCTTTTTGGCGGCAAGGAGTAGTCCACCTCCTTTCTTTTTGTGTCTAGGGATGGAAAAGAAGCTATATACATCTGTAGTGAGTTGGTTAATTAAGGCGGAGTCGGTGTCCTTTAACCAAGATTCCGTGATAGCACATATGTCAGGGGGATTCATCTGTGAGGATGTCGTGTAGTAGTGTGGTTTTTTTTAGAATGGATTGAGCATTAAGTAGTAGAATGGAAAAGGACAACATACCCAGAAGTTGCGTAAGGGGGGAGGCCATAATGGGGATAAGTGATCTGTGTTGTTGAGTTATGTAAATGTCTCTGATTGTTTTGTAGGGGGGATAGAAGTGTTTAATGGTGGGAATGAGATGTGGACTCATTTTGCAAAGTATTGAGGGTTTCTGCTTCTGCTTAGTTGAAGGTGGGTATGGGTGGGATATGTAGTTCACTGCAGGGTGTAGCTTCGTATAGGATAAGGGGGGAGGAGGGAAGGTATAAGGGTCTTAGTGGGTCACAGCAGGGTAGGAGACATGTAGCAAGTGTGGTAAAAGGTTATGTTTCATAGAGTATTATTGTCCAGAAAGGCAGTCTTTGGTGGTCATGAAGCACAATTTGTGAGCTCCGAATTCGTGCTAGATGCGTGGATTAAGTGATTTGTTATGTGGCTGGAGTTTAAATTCGTGGCTGGAGTTTAAATACCCAGCCACACCAATGTGGCTGGAGTTTAAATACCCAGCCACACCAACGTCATCATGGTGCGCCACTGCTGCAATTCCCACTGCGGGGCCTATATCAGACATGCGCAGTTGTACGCTTACGCCTAGGGAGCATCAGCCAAGAGTGATGGTGGCATCATAGGGGCATTGTCAATGGCATCCAGGTGAGTGGAGCCAGTCATGGCCTTTTCAAGGCCGACCAAACTTAACACCAAGCAGGGTTTAACAACAAAACCACCTCTTGCACCCTCTCGTTATGTTTTCTACAGGTTTGAATATTAGAAATAAAATGGTGGAACCTTCCCATAATGCTTGTCATAATTGTGACTTTTTGAAACCATGATTAAAGGACATGAATGGGTAGATCCTGTCACAGATATTGGGTAATATACAGAATATCTATAGACTGTACTTCATATTATGTCATATACACTAATGTGAATCGTGTCCTCGATCGTCTTAACGATCGATTTCGGCTGGGAGGGGGAGGGAATCGTATTGTTGCCGTTTGGGTGTGTAAACTATCGTGAAAAATCGTTAAAATCATGAGCCGGCACACTAAACCCCCCTAAAACCCACCCCGACCCTTTAAATTAAATCCCCCACCCTCCCGAACCCCCCCCCCCCAAATGCTTTAAATTACCTGGGGATCCGGCGGTGGTCCAGAACGACGACGGTCCGGAACGGTCCCCTCAATAGAATCGTGTTGTCTTCAGCCGGCGCCATTTTTCAAAATGGCGGCGGCCATAGACAAAAACGATTCGACGGAGGAGGTCGTTCCGGACCCCCGCTGGACTTTTGGCAAGTCTTGTGGGGGTCAGGAGGCCCCCCCAAGCTGGCCAAAAGTTTCCTGGGAGTCCAGCGGGGTTCCGGGAGCGATTTCTTGCCGCGAATCGTTTCGTACGGAAAATGGCGCCGGCAGGAGATTGACTGCAGGAGGTCGTTCAGCAGGGGTTCCGGACCGCCGCTGAACGACCTCCTGCACGCGATCTCCTGCCGGCGCCATTTTCCGTACGAAAACGATTCGCGGCAAGAAATCGCTCCCGGAACCCCGCTGGACTCCCAGGAAACTTTTGGCCAGCTTGGGGGGGCCTCCTGACCCCCACAAGACTTGCCAAAAGTCCAGTGGGGGTCCGGAACGACCTCCTCCGTCGAATCGTTTTTGTCTATTGCCGCCGCCATTTTGCGGCGGCCATTTTGAAAAATGGTGCCGGCTGAAGACAACACGATTCTATTGAGGGGGCCGTTCCGGACCGCCGCCGTTCTGGACCACCGCCGGATCCCCAGGTAATTTAAAGCATTGGGGGGGGGGTTCGGGAGGGTGGGGGATTTAATTTAAAGGGTCGGGGGTGGGTTTTAGGGGGTTTTAGTGTGCCGGTTTTCCTGCCCTCCCCCTTCCCCCGATTTACGATTTTTTAACGATAAATCGGGGGAATTGGTATTGTATCGTGGCCCTAACGATTTTTTGACGATTTAAAATATATCGGACGATATTTTAAATCGTCAAAAAACGATTCACATCCCTATACACTATTGTGTGTCCACGTCCTATGATTTATGTAGGATGACCTAATGTAAACGGGTAGATTTTAAAAGGCGTGCGCGCGTTTCCCAGCGCATACACATAGACGCGCCAATTTTATAACAGGCACGTGCCAGCATGCACATGTATAAAATCCATTGGCTATACGCACATGTGCACCAGATTTTAAAATCTGTGTGCACATGTGCGGGCGGAGGGCATAGGGGTACATTTTAGTAAATTATGCACGGCGACGCAATCGGGCCTCCCCCAGTTCCCTCCCAGTCCACTTCAATTAAGGAGAGGACTGGGAGAGAACTTCCCTACCCCCCTACCTAACCTTCCATCCCTTTCCCCTCTCCAGCCCGACCCCTAACCCCTACCTAGCTACCCGAAAATTTTTAATTTTTCTACTTACTGCTCCTCCCGAGCAGAGTTTGGCTGCTGTCCTGGCCGGCCTCTGTTCCGCCCTGCCGCACACCTCCCCACCCAGTCTCTGCCTCCTCGCCCGCCCCTTTTTCAGGGCCTGGCACTTGTGCACGTATCAGGACTTAAACATGTGGATGGGCCCTTTTGAAAATGTGCGCGTTGTGCCCAGGGCCCAGCCATGCATATAAGTCCCGATTTTTATGCATGCGGCCCTTTGAAATTCACCCAAAAGTGTATAAAAGACTGATTGAACATTGGAGTTGCTTGCACACTTTGAACTGCAATGTTTCGATTGTATAACATTGTTTGCACCAAGCACATACATTTGCACAATTGAACTGGACTATCATTGACCAGGTCCCCATAAGTCCTAGAGGTGGTGACAGAAATTGTTCTCAATATTATGAACAATTGTGGATTTTTTTGTTAGAATCTGTTACCCCCTATGGATTAAATGAAGAACTTGATTGGCAATCTTTAATATAATTTTTGTATGGATGTGGTTTATATTCATTCTATTGGAAATGATTCAATCATGTGATTCTTATTTGTGACTGCAATTCGTATGTGTCATAACTCCTCCCTCACTTGAAAGGCCAACATTCAAACGGGATGTTGGACACTGATGAACTTACATCTTGAGAGAGAGATATGAAGTCTGGTTTGGTTTAAGTTTCTGAAGTGCTGCAGCATATATGTGGATTTGGGAGCACTGAATCTCCTGAGGAAGATTTGTTTTCGAAACATAGCCCATGTTGGGTAATTAAGAAGTCCCCGTTCAGCGTGTACAAGTTAAGTTCATATGCAAAATTGCTTGTTTGATAGTGGTTGTTTTATGACTGTATATTATTTTTCATCTCATAGATCTCTAAGACTGCATTTTCATAGATTCCGTTTGAAAAAAGTTTTACAGCTTAGGATTTAAAAAAGAAAAAAAATTGAAGATCATTGGGATTATTTTACACAGAAAAGGGCAACAATGATGATTTGTGGTTCCTTCACAAGACACTGATTGGCTGGTGTTCACATTTTATGAGTGAGAGCCCTTATGTATATAAAATATTATTTCTAATTATTTAGGCAGTGTTTTATTCAATAGTATTGGTCAGAGTGATTTCTGGCAAAGATTTTGTGTTTTTTCACTCTGGATGCTTTTTTGGATTTGTTATTGTCATAAATGGTGTCATCACTCATGGAAAGAAAAGTACTAATACAAGGTACAGGCAGACACTCACTAGATAGGCAGATAGTGGCACTGGCAGTGAACAAGGGAGAGAGTGCCTGCCTACGTGCAGCTGTTCACTGCACTCTTTGCCTGTGTATGTGAGAGAGAGGAACTACTTGCAAAAAGCAAATCCCTTTCCATAGGCAATGCTGCTGCTTCATCCCTCTAACTGTGCCTCAAGGTGTTCATCCCACTGCTGTTCCTGCTGCTTCATCCCTCTCGTTATGCCTTGGTGTGTTCATGCCACAGCTGCTGCTGCTTTGTTACTATTTAGGTGCCTTCTGGTGTGCATGGCACTATTGTTGGTGCTCTTTGCTCCTTTTTAGGTGCCTTGTAGAGTAAATTCATCTGTTTGGGCAATGTTGCCCCCCCCACCCCCCCACAGATCCTTGAGGCAATAAAGCCACACTTCTTGCAGCATTCCGCTGCACCTATCATTTGTGATTTTCAATGCTAGTGCTCCTGCTGAGCCGAGCCTCTCTTGGTGCCTTTGGGTGGTTCTGGCTCGCTCTGACTGTGTTCAAGATTCTTTTCAAATTCTCTTTTAGTAAAGACTATTGGTCTTGCTGTATCAATCCAATGCTTTGCATACTTGTTGTATCTCTCATGGAACCTTGGGGTACTCATTCCATTCTTGGTACCACTTTGCCTCTCGTTTGGTGCCTTGGGAGTTTCATGCCATTTTTTTTCTACCTTAGCCCTCACTCTGTATCATCGGGTGCTGATGCTACTCTTCATCCTGCTATGTTCTGCACTTGTGCGTAATGGGGCAAACTTTCAAAAGGTTACGCGTGCCGGGCCTATTTCAAAAGGCTCGGTGATGCGCGTAAAGCCCTGAGACACATGTAAGTCCCGGGGCAAAAAGGGGCGGGGTGTGGGAGGGGTGTGGGCGGGGAGGTCCGGGGGTGGTCCGGGGGTAGGGCCAGAGGCCTCCGACACAGCGGCCATATGCGGCTGTGGAAGATCGCGTGCCGGCAGGTTGCTGGTGCGCGCAACCTGCGCCTCCCTCCAGGCAGGCGCAAAAGGTTTGACAAGAATTTGGGGGGGGGGGTTAGAGTAGGGCTGGGGGGGGCAAAGGTTAGGGAAAGGGGTGGGAAGGTTAGGTTAGGGGGAAGGGAACGGGGGAAGCCTGCGGGCGTCGGCTCACGCAAAGTGCACTAGTGTGCACCCCCTTGCATGCGCTGACCCTTGATTTTATAACTTGTGCGCGCAAGTTATAAAATGGGGTATACATGTGTGTGCGCCGGGTAGCATGTGCACATGTATGCCCACGCGCTGGTTTGAAAATCTACCCCTATGGTTGTAAATGTCAATGCTTCTGTTGCTCCAAGCCTCTCTTAGTGCCTTTGACTGATGGTAGTTTCTGCCTCCGCTACTGCTGTTTTCAAAGTTTTTTTCATATTCCCTTTATGATACTTGCTGTTTATTGATCTTGCTGTGCCAATCCAATGCTTTACACTGACCTTACCCAATTACATTTAGGACCGGATTTTAAAAAGGTTACGCACGTAAATCTAGAGGATTTACGCGTGTAACTGGTCTTAAGCACAATGGGCCTATTTTTAAAAGGCCCGGTGAGGCGAGTAAAGCCCCGGGACACGTGTAAGTCCTGGAGCTTTACTAAAAGGGCAGGAAGGGGCGGGTTGTGGGTGGGGTGGGGCGGTCAAGGGGTGGGGCGGGGTCAGGATCAGAGGTTCCAGGCACAATGGCCAATTGCTGCTGTGCCAGGGATTGCGCGCCGGCAGTTGGCCAGTGCGCGCAACTTACTTCAGCCCCAGGGCTGAAGGAAGTTTTGTAATAAAAGACAGAAAAAGGAAAAGGTAGGGGGGAAAGGGCGGGGGAGGAAGGGGAGAGAAGGGAAGGAGGGGTGTGGGAGTAGGGAATGGGGGAAGGCAATGCGGCTCGGTGTGGGCTCGGCGCTCGCAAGGTGCACAATTGTGCAACCCCTTGCGCGCGTGTCGACACCTGATTTTATAACATGCACGTGCCTGTGCGCGCATGTTATAAAATCGGGCATACATGTTTGTGAACCGGGTAACATGTGCACATGTACGCCGCACGCACTCCTTTTAAAATCTATCCCTTAATGTTTTCATGCCCTCTTGGACTTTTTTTAAACTCTCTTCCCTTATGGCTATAATTTACTATTGATCTTGTCTGGTATATATAGTCTTTGATGGATTATATGACAGCAAAGGGGAAGGCTATCCCTGTAACTGAACCTCCAGTTCCTTCTCCAAATGATGCTATATGGAAATTATATCAGGCCCTGTACTGCCCTCAACTCTCAACATGTTAGCTTGAGAGCCTAGACAGTCAGTTAAACCTTGTTCCCAGCTTCAAATACCTCAGAAAACTCAGTCCTTAAATACAAACAACATTTATTAGAATGATGAACAGTTCAAAACTCAATGGAATGAGAAGGCATCAAGAGTAGCCGCACAGATAGCTGTGAAAAGTTCGGTCTGGAAACCCAGCAAACTGAAGGAAAACAATTGAAGCTGAGATAGAATCTATGGAGTATGAATGGTGAAAAGCAGTGCTTCTGTACAGCTTGAAACAGTATTCGGGAGGAGCTGCTAGCCTACAGGGAGTTCAGTTCCAAGTGAAGGAAATCAAAGGAAGCAAACTGTCCCAGGCATTCCTAGCAGCAAAGGACCATTGAGAGCAGGCAAGAGAGAGCAGACAGAAAGACAAAGCAAAACAGGAAAGATCCAATAAGGAGTTCAGAATCATTTAAAATTGTGTGTATTTAGAAATAGGATTTTGGTTTATTTTGTGAGTTTATAGAAGTTAGTATTTGCTTGTAAGTATTAAAATTGTGAGTTTACAAAGATCACTTACTTGATCTGAAAAAGTGAAAGTACTGGTTCCTGGGCAACTAGTCAGGAGTGTTTGATGTGAAAAGGTGTTAAAGGGAAGTATTATTAGAAACAGGAAGGGAGATAAGCTAAAAAGGCTAATTGTTAATCTACATGCAGTATGAATCCTTCAGAAGAGATTGTCTTTTAAAGAACTTTTGTTTGAAGTAATTGTCTTAGAAGCACAGATACATAGGAAAGCAAAAATTGAGTAAACCTCAGTCCAGAGAGAGTGCTGACTGCAGAACCTTTATCTCTTGGTGGTAAGTTAGACTTTCTGAGAAAGAACACCTAAAATCTTAATAATTTAATTCTTAAAGGGTTAAACTATTACTGGCTATTTATAGTTTTTAAGGGTAGAAGTTGTTTGCCACTGTTAGGAATTGTGTGAGTTTAGAAATAGGACTTTAGGTTATTTTGTGAATTTATAGAAATTAGTATTTGTTTGCCATTTTTAGAAATTGTGTGTGTTTAGAAACAGGACTTTGGGTTATTTTGTGAGCTTGTAGAAGTTAGTATTTGCTTATAATGATTAAAATTGTGAGTTTGCAAAGGGTCGCTTACTTGATCTAAAAAGGTGAGAGTATTGGTTCCTGGGCAACTGTTGGGCTGGAGGTGGACCCTTGGCCTGGCACAGGATTGGTATGGCCCTCTGAGGGATCCCAGAGGGCCCCTGCCACCAGGAGGCGGAGCACACAAGGAGACAGAGGCTGACAGGAACTTCACCAACAACAGTCCGGGAGTTCCGCGGGTTGAACCCTTGGTTTCCCGGACCGCCTGGTCTTAGGTGGGCCTCTGGGGGTCTCCTGGAGAGATGACGGAGAGGTGTGCTCACCAAGAGGAGAGGTGCGCAGCTGTCAGCGAACAGGCAAGCTAGACCGGAACCAAGGGTACCGGAGACCACTGGAACAAGACAGGAGATGAAGATCCTCCGGGTAGAATAGGCAGCGCCTAATGGTCCAGCTCGAAGGAGGCAGCACTTGGTGTCGAGGCAGGCAGACCTGGTGATCACAGGAGGAGCAAAGAGAATGTCCAAATGGAGCGCAAATGGTCAGAGCCAGTGTATCCATCCGAGAATGGTCAGCCAAGCAAGGGTCAGTTCCAGGTATCAATCCGAGCGTAGTCAAAGACGAGCAGAGGTCAGTTCTGAGAATCAGTCCGGGCATGGTCACAGGCAAACAGAGGTCAGTTCCAAGGGTCAGTCCGAGCGTGGTCAATACAAGCCGAGGTCAGTACTGGGTATCAGTCCGAGAAGGTACTACCTGGGTAGCAAGATGAGGAGCGGACTCAGGAACGCAGGAACTCAGGAACAGACGCTGTAACACAGGAAGGACTACGGGAATACAGGAGCAAGGTAGGAACACTGGAACAGGCACAGGGACAAGGAACACTGGAACAAGCACAAGGACAAGGAACACAGGAACACTGGAACAAGCACAGGAACAAGGAACGCAGGAACACTGGAACAAGCACAGGAACGAGGACGGCAAACTAGCTCACACAAAGGTGATGACCCGAATGCCAAGGCGAGGGACTGAGGAGCAGGACCTCGCTTAAATACTGAGACTAGGTAATGTCATCAGGATGCGCCACGGAGGAGTTTCCCGCCCGTGGCCCTTTAAAGGGCTGGGCGATCTGCATGTATGCGCCTAAGGGTGGAGTCGAGGCAGCGGAGGACACTGAGTCCCTGCATGGGGAGACGAGCGAGGCCTGGGACGCCGAAGCGCTAGAAGCAGCTGGGGATGCCACTGCTCTGAGCTGGGGGGCGCAGCCGACTGGCTGCAGCAGCGAGGGAGGAAGGCCCGGGGCCTGTGGAGCTGGGAACAAGGTGAGCAGGCCCAGGCGTGGCCTTAGCGTGACCGGGATGCGCAAAAGCAATCAGTCGCTAGTTTGATGTCCACCCACCCACTCCTCTTTCCTATCTCAAAAGCACTCCAGACTATTTTTCTGTTAAATGTATTCCCCCCTCAAATTAGGATGAAAATTTTGAAAATGTAAGTCAATTATTGTTTTTGCAAAACATATAATTAACCCTAATTTTAGTGACTGACTAATTTTAGTCTTGCTACTGGTCATTCACAAACTAACAAGAATCGTATAGTTATCAATTTAAAAACCAGGGATGATAACTTTAAAATGAGCACATGGGTACCCATATATAAACATATGTTATTCAAGTTATTTCAACCTGTTCATTGTAAGACATGTACTTGTCAATGTTATTGTTTAGAATGTGAACCGAATTGATCAGTAATTTTGTTACTGGAAAGTCGGTATATAAAAATGCTAAATAAATAAATAAATAATATGTGCATGCAAGCACACATACATTTTTAAATTGTGTGTGCAACTGCACATGTATTATTTAAAATATGCCTATCATGTGATTGTGTGCTTGAGCAAATGTAATTTACATTTCTTCTATAGGACTTTGTTGGCTTTAACATGCCTGATAAGCATACTTTAAAACATGCTGACGTCAGGGCCGGTGCAAGGGTATTAGGTGCCCTAGGCATATTCTGCCTTGTGCCCCCCCCCCCCCAGTCATGCCACCCCCCGTTGTGCCGCACCCCATGTTGGCCCTGACTCCTACCTCATTCGTGGCTGCTGAATCTCTACTACTCTGCCATGAGCAGCATAGGCTCCACTCGTGGCACCACATGGCTGCTCTTTGGCACCCCCTAATAGCGCCACAGAAGACCGCCTAGTTTGTCTATTAGGTTGTATTAGGTTGCACTGGCCTGGCTCACGTGAAGAACAATTCCAGTTTTACCCATTAGTCCATCAGTTTGCCCAGACCGTCTGAAGGTCATTCAAACACCTCTGGTTCTTCAGCATGCACTCCTCCCCCAGTTTACCCAGACCTCTCACCCGGCCATATTAAGATCTATAAAGAGATTTATGCAGACTTACATCTCATCAAGAGCAGTAAACATGCACAGCTAACACCCCCCCAACTCTGTCCCTTTCTTTTTTTTTTTTACTCGCATATGTATATATATAGGTACATAATTTGCGGCTTTTAAATGCAAGTTGCTTGCGCTCGGCCCAGATACTCACATATATGGTCCTTTTAATGCGAGCAACTCTTTTAAAATTCACCCCTTTGATTTAAAAGACATCAAATAATGTGGCTGGACGTGATCCTGTAACTAGGACCTGCCCTCCAGGTGATGCCTTATCCTCTAACACCGAATATGTGTCTCCAGGGCCATGTGCCCAGGAGGGAAGGTTTAGGACTTCCATTATAGTGGGTAATTTGATCATTAGAAATGTAGATATCTAGGTGGATGGTGGGCATGAGGATCGCTCGATAACTTGCCTGCCTGGTGTGAAGGAACATAAGAACATAAGAAAATGCCATACTGGGTCAAACCAAGGGTCCATCAAGCCCAGCATCCTGTTTCCAACAGTGGCCAATCCAGGCCATAAGAACGTAGCAAGTACCCAAAAACTAATTCTATTCCATGTTACCATTGCTAATGGCAGTGGCTATTCTCTAAGTGAACTTAATAGCAGGTAATGGACTTCTCCTCCAAGAACTTATCCAATCCTTTTTTAAACACAGCTATACTAACTGCACTAACCACATCCTCTGGCAACAAATTCCAGAGTTTAATTGTGCATTGAGTAAAAAAGAACTTTCTCCAATTAGTTTTAAATGTCCTCTAGTCTTTCTACTATCCGAAAGAGTAACTAACCGATTCACATCTACCCGTTCTAGACCTCTCATGATTTTAAACACCTATATCATATCCCCCCTCAGCTGTCTCTTCTCCAAGCTGAAAAGTCCTAACCTCTTTAGTCTTTCCTCATAGGGGAGCTGTTCCATTCCCCTTATCATTTTGGTAGCCCTTCTCTGTATCTTCTCCATCGCAATTATATCTTTTTTGAGATGCGGCGACCAGAATTATACAAAGTATTCAAGGTGCGGTCTCACCATGGAGCGATACAGAGGCATTATGACATTTTCCGTTTTATTCACCATTCCCTTTCTAATAATTCCCAACATTCTGTTTGCTTTTTTGACTGCCGCAGCACACTGAACCGACGATTTCAATGTGTTATCCACTATGACACCTAGATCTCTTTCTTGGGTTGTAGCACCTAATATGGAACCCCACATTGTGTAACTATAGCATGGGTTATTTTTCCCTATATGCATCACCTTGCACTTTACACAGGAAATGGATCTCACGCTCCAACTAGATAAGATTTTACAGAGAGCTGGAGAGGAGCCAACTGTCTTGGCACATGAGGGTACCAATGGCATAGGAAAGTGCAGGAGGGAGGTTCTGGAGGCTAAATTTAGGCTCTTAGGTAGGAAACTGAAATTCAGAACCTTCAGGGTTGCATTCTCAAAATGCTTTCCATTCCATTCGCAGGACCCCAAAGGAAGGCTGAGCTCCAGAGTCTTAATGCATGGATGAGATAATGGTGTAGGGAAGAGGGTTTTAGATTTGTCAGGAACTGGGTAAAATTCTGGGGAAGGGAAAGCGTATTCTGGCAAGATGGGCTTTACCTTAATTAGGGTGGAACCAGGCTGCTGGCATTAACCTTTAGAAAGGAGATAGAACAGCTTTTAAACTAGATGATGGGAGAAAGCCAACAGTTGCTTAGAAGCACATGGTTCAGAATGTTGTATTGTTGGAGGATACTAACAAAATAGGGATATTAGGGCATACTGATAGGTTGTAATAAATGCTAAAATAACCCATTTGCCTTTAAGTAAAATGCAGAGTAGAAAGATTCCAAATTACCCCTGTTAACAGATAAGCAGGTTGTTAATTCAAACAAAATACATACTTTGAAATGTCTGTATACAAATGCTAGAAGTCTAAAAGATAAGATGGAAGAGTTAGAGTGTATACCACTGGATGAAGAGGTTGATATAATTGGCATCTCAAAGCCCTGGTGGAAGGAGGATAACCGATGAAACGCTGTGATACCAGGGTAAAAATTATATTGCAATAATAGGATGGATCAAAGGGGTGGAAGGGTGGCGCTATATGTTAAAGAGGGCATAGAGTCAAACAGGATAAAAGTTCTATAGGAAACAAAATGCACTGTGGAATCTTTATGGATAGAAATTATATGTGAAAAGGGGAATAGAATAACAGTGGGGGTGTACTACTGTCCACCTGGCCAGAATGAACAGAGAGATGATGAAATGCTAACAGAAATTAGGGAAGCTAACAAAAATAGCAACACAGCAATAATTGGTGATTTCAATTATCCCAGTATTAACAGGATAAATATCACTTCAGGACATGCTAAGGAGGTAACATTTCTAGATTAAATAAATGACTGTTTCATGAAGCAGGTGGTCCAAGACCCAATGAAGAGGGCTTGGGGAACTATTTTAGACCTAATCCTCAGTGGAACACAGGATTTGGTGAAAGAGGTAATGGTGTTGGAGGCTCTTGGCAACAGTGATCATAACATGATCAAATTTTACTTGATAACTGGAGGGAGGATGCTAAGGAAATCTACTGTGATAGCATTTAACTTTCAAAAAGGAGATTATGATAAAATGAGAAAAATGGTTAGGAAAAAACTGAAAGGAGCAGCTACAAAGGTCAAGAGTTTACATCATGCATGAATGTTGTTTACAAATATCATCTTGGAAGCTCAGACCAGATGGCTTCCCCTTTCATGATGGTTTAGAGATCCTAGTAGGAGAGCACAGGTACTCATATAACCTTGATTAAAAAAAAGACACTTCTACTTTTGGAGAAGGCTATCTTTTTTGACCAAGCACACAGCTTCCAGACAGACAAGCATGGAGCAATATGAGAGGAAGGGGATATTCATTTAGCCCTCTACCCAGCCAGATCAGCTGAACCAACCTTAGAGATCACTGGGGTGACATGTCACTGCCAGAATGCGCTTACATCTCTCTCACACTGCTTACTTTTCATGCTGCCTTTGTTGTTGCCCTTTTCCCCGTTTTTGGTGTCTTTGGGGGTCCTTGTCACTGTTGTTGATGACATTTGCCATTATTTTGGAGTCTTTGGGTCTTCCTGCTACTGTTCTTGGTGCTCTTTGCCCTTTTATTGGTAATTTGTGGTGTTGTTTATACCATTTTTGCTGGTGTCCTTTGCTCTTTTAAGTGCCTTGGGATGTTCATGCCAATGCTGCTGTTGCTTCACCCCATTCACTGTGCCTTGGGGCATTCATGCCACTGTAGTTGGTGCTATGTATCCTCTTTTGATGCCTTGAGATGTTCAAGACTCTGTTTGGGCTATCTTACCCCTCCTCACAGAGCTTCGTGGCATTGTTGGCACTCTTCAAACAGCATTGCTCTGCCCCTAGAGTTTGTGGTTGTAAACACCAGTATTTCTGCTGCTCCAAACCTCTCTTGGTGCCTTGGGTGATTCTGTCTCTCCTCATGCTTTCTTCATAATTCTCTTCATATTCTGTTACATAACTTACTGACTATTAGTTTTTCATGCTAATCTGTTTTACACACTTGTTGCACCTCTCATGGTCCCTTGGGGTCTTCATGCCACTGTTCTTGGTACCCTTTGCCTCTGTTTTGGAGCTTTGGGATGCTCTTGCCACTCTTGGTTCTGCTTTGCTCCCTGCACAGTGCCTCAGTCTGTTGATGCCTCTGTTTGGGCTCCTTCTATCTACTGCTAATGTCTGCCTGCAAGTTTCTCTAAACTTGAAAAGAAAACTCCAATTTTAGAGTTCAAAATAGGATGCATTGCTTTCCCCATTGACTTTAATGGGAAATGAATGAATAAATGACAGGAATAAACAAAAAAATATTTTCAGTTGAAACAAACTAAATGAATTATGGAGCAAATGAAACACATTTCTATATGAGGGAATAGCTGCATGGAGCAATAGTTACTATATTAACAGCAGGCAAGGGGCAGCAGTTACTACCCTAAACAACTTGCTGGGCAGACGGGACGGACCATTTGGGTCTTCATCTGCTGTCAGTGTAAATTAAGGAACTGAAATGAAATTTTTTTCTGTGTATATCCCTATTGGCCATATCTCCTGCTCAGCTTCATAGTCCCTTCCTCTCCCTCACAGATAATCTGTGTTTGTTTATTTATTTATTTATTTATTTACTTATTTTAAATTATTTATAGGTCGCTTTCCCAGCCAAGATTTCCCATGCTATCTTGCATTCCAATTCTGTCTTTATCTCCACCCACTTCCACAAAGAGGCTGTTCCATGTATCAATCACCCTATCTATATAGATATATTTCCTTTGATTATTCCTGAGTCTACCCCTTTCCTGTCCTCTCCCAAAGCTATGAAGTCACTGTTGATATGGCTAAGTAAGGCACTCAATGCTTTATCTGAATATTGACCTCTATATGTTCTAAGCAAACAGGGCCCTTCGGAAACATATTAAACCTTTGATTTATCTTCTCATTTTGCAATATGTAGATATATTTTTCATGGATGAAAAGAATGTTGTAACAATAGTCTTAGGCTTAATTTAGATGTTCCTTATTTCTTAATCCGTTTTAGTTATGATAAAAACTATTGCCTGATATTTTAAATCAATCCTCTATTGCTTTCTTCATTAACTATATTGCTTTGGTAGCAAGAAAAAATAGGTAGGGAAGAAGAAATTGTTGTTGTTTATTCCTCTGCAGCAGTGACAGGCAGTAGAATACGAGATATAGAGGAGTACCCAAGTACAGATTGTACCTCCTTACATGGGTGTACAAATTACAACTTATAATCTGTTGTTAGTAACATCTGAGACATCACTACTAATAAATTAAAAGACAAATGTATGTTATGCAATGTAATTAACAGCCAAGATCATGAACAGTGTTATATGTACTGTGTCTACTGTATATAGTACATTGGATGAGCTGTACACAACTTGATATGAATATCATTCTTTTACTTGGTTCTGTTGACTTTACAAACCACTTCATTAAAACGTTTGTACAGAATTGATTGCCATCAATATTATTACTGCAAGAAGAGGATACATTTAACAGAGAAAGAGAACATTAAATTCGGAAAGAAGTGACATGAATGCAATCAGTTCTGGGTGTACATAAAAATGTGTTTCTGAAACTCAAAAAGGAACATTTCTAACAACAGTTTATCATTCTGCTCACCTTCACTGCTTTTCTGCCCGCTTTCCTCCCTCCATGCACCCAAACTGAAAGAACTATAAATGTCCTAAATGACATCTTTACAGTTAGACTGAAAGTGAAATTTCGGTGAAGAAACTCTGCTGTTACCAGGAGGATTTAAAAAATATGACAAGGGAGGTATCTAGAGGATTTGCTAAGACAAAATATAAGCATTAAGATTCAGGTTTCATATATTGTTCTTTCCAGATCTCTTGCTTTGATTAGGTGTTGTCTTCATAGAAAAAAATCAACTTCCACTAAAGGAGATTTTTTTCTTATAGAAGTTGAAATAGTCATTTCAAAGGAGAATGTGTTGATATTCACTGTACTCTCTATCCAAATGTAGATAATATTAGAGCTTCTCTGCCTTTATTTAAAATCCCTCTTTTCATTGCGGGCAGAATACTAGTTATTGGGGGTCCCTTACGTGGACCTAGAGGATGAGATCCAAAAAATGTTCTTTTCTCTAATCACCACCACTAGATTACTGATTGCAGTGCAATGGAAACATACAGAACCCCCGACTCTCATTCAACTGTTTAGAAAATTTACGCCAAATCTACCTTCTGGAGAAGCTTACAGCTCTTAGGAGAGACACATTAAATAAATTTTATAGGATGTGGACCCCACAACACCGATATATAAAGAGAAATGACAGGCCTGTCTGATAGCTCATAGAGACCTTGATGGACTGATTAATGTTATGAGGGGGACTCCCTGGGGAAGGGGGAGGCTTAGGGTGGGAGGGGAATAAGAATTACTTCTGCATGTTTGAATTTTACCATAAGATTTGGTACCGATTTATCCAGCAATGGAAATGTAGAAGTGTTGCTGTTATAAGGCATCTTGTAGCTCATGTTTGTATTAGACCTGTATTCTACATTTATCCACATGCATTGTAGTTTATTTGATTCATGCTAATAAAAACTATAAATTTAACAAAATCCCTCTTTTCGATTTAAAGAGAAACAATGTTTTTGAAATATAGTATTTTATTTTTTAAGCATTGATTTGTGATTCTGCTGATTTCTTCTGATGAACCTGTGGGAATTGAATGCAGAATGGTCCCATAGTGCTGCAGGACCAATTCAGTAGTTCACATCACTATCCTATCAGTTTCGGATTTCCCAAACCTGGTTCTTGAAATTCATTCTTAACTAGGTCTGGTTTTCAGGATATCTACAATTAAAATTCATGAGGTATTTAAATATATACTGATATGGTTATCACATTTGGCTCACCCACAAAAGGCTTACAATTCCAATCCAAGCATAAATGTCTGTGTTTTTCTGCAATCACAAACCTGGGATTGTCTGGCAGCCTATGCACATGCACTCCTTATGTTGACTGGATCAGTTTAATGGGTAATTGGTGGCAGGACACTGATCAGAAAGTCCTCAGGGATTTGTGAGGCCAAATATTCAGGTAACAGCCGCACTGGTGTTGATAGCAAACAGGAGGAGAGGGATCCTTGCTATGAACTAACAAATAGATCTTACATGCTCATCTATCCAGGAGGCTGGAGTAAAATGAAGGAAGCGAGGAAAAGTTGTCTTGAATAAGCAAACAGAATGTTAGGAATTATTAGGAAGGGAATGGTTAATAAAACGGAAAATGTCATAATGCCTCTGTATCACTCCATGGTGAGACCGCACCTTGAATACTGTGTACAATTCTGGTTGCTGCATCTCAAAAAGGATATAGTTGCGATGGAGAAGGTGCAGAAAAGGGCAACCAAAATGATAAAGGGGATGGAACAGCTACCCTAGGAGGAAAGGCTGAAGAGGTTAGGTCTGTTCAGCTTGGAGAAGAGACGGCTGAGGGGGATATGATAGAGGTCTTTAAGATCATGAGAGGTCTTGAATGAGTAGATGTGAATCGGTTATTTACACTTTCGAATAATAGAAGGACTAGGGGGCACTCCATGAAGTTAGCAAGTAGCACATTTAAGACTAATCGGAGAAAATTATTTTTCACTCAATGCACAATAAAGCTTTGGAATTTGTTGCCAGAGGATATGGTTAGTGCAGTTAGTGTAGCTGGGTTCAAAAAAGGTTTGGATAAGTTCTTGGAGGAGAAGTCCATTAACAACCATTAATCAAGTTTACTTAGGTTAGGGAATAGCCACTGCTATTAATTGCATCAGTAGCATGGGATCTTCTTAGTGTTTGGGTAATTTCCAGGTTCTTGTGGCCTGGTTTGGCCTCTGTTGGAAACAGGCTGCTGGGCTTGATGGACCCTTGGTCTTACCCAGCATGGCAATTTCTTATGTTCTTATGTTCTTATATCCTACAGGTAGTTATACACAATTGTTGACAGTTAGGATATATTCTTAGCAGCATGGACAGGAAGAACTGGACAGACTGGATGGGCTAGATTGACTTATTTTTATTCTGTAATCTATTAATTACTATATTATATATTTTAGTCTAAAACCCAACCTAATTTATATTTTACGGTAATCTTGGAAAACAGATCTGGTCAAGGATCCCACAGAGGGAGTCTGGAAATTATGTGCTAGCAAATTGAAAATAAATCTAATAAATGCATGCTAGTGCTTGGCTTCTGATACATTAAACCATTAAATCTATTATCTTGCCTGAGCAACTTAGATACTGTATGTCAGCCATGGTATTAAAATGTTTCACATCCTATCTGATGAGCCATACCCAGCAGGTAAAATTGGTCTCATGGTATCATCCTTGTACTCTGTGTAGACACAGATCTTCCTCAAGGCTCTGCCTTATCAGCTACTTTTATGTAACATCTATCTGTGTCCAATATGTAGACTGCTTGCAGGACTGAGAGATTGTATGTGAATGCATCCAGTTTTTCATTTTAGTAAATTTACATTGACTGGCACCCTAGCCCTGGTTTCTAGTTTAAGGTACTGGACATTTAGAAATAAACTAGCGCTTAATATAGGAAAAACTGAACTAATTGTTCTCGGTAAGTTTGCCTCTAATGGTGTCCCCTCTTCTTTCCAATTCAAAGAATGGGTAATTCCTGCATAGTGACCCCTAGGGATCTCTACTAGATGACCCTAGCTTAGGACATGAGGTTACAAGTAGGAGAGGAACATACCATTTCCAACAGCATCCACAGTGGGGCTGGTGGAATGGTGAGCTCCTCTCTGCACAAAAGTAAGCAGAGAGGGAGTTTGGTGTGACAAGTTTTGGTTAGAATCAGAAACATAGAAATGACAGCAGAAGAAGACCAAACAGCCTATCCAGTCTGCCCAGCAAGCTTTCACAGTTATTTTTCTCATACTTATCTGTTACTTTGACTGCTGAGGTAAGGGCCCTTATTGGTAAAGTCTTTGGTTCTAATTTCCTTCCACCCCTGCCATTGATGTAGAGAGCAGTGCTGGAGCTGCTCTCTACATCATACATAAACGTGAAGTATCAAGCCTAATTGGTTTGGGGTAGTAACCGCCATAACAAGCAAGCTACTCCCATGCTTATTTGTTTACCCAGACTATGCAATTCAGTCCTTGTTGGTAGTTGTCTGAATGTACATCCTCTTATCTTCATTCCCACCTGCCGTTGAAGCAGTGAGCTGCGCTATATATGTATTCAAAGTGAAGTATCAGGCTTAATTGGTTTGGGGTAGTAACCGCCGCAACAAGCAAGCTACTCCCACACTTATTTGTGAATGCAAATCGTTTGTCCCACATTTCCTCTTGCCGTTAAAGCATTATCTTATCTTCATTCCCCTCTGCCGTCGAAGCAGTGAGCTGTGCTATATATGTATTCAAAGTGAAGTATTAGGCTTAATTGGTTTGGGGTAGTAACCGCTGCAACAAGCAAGCTACTCCCACTCTTATTTGTGAATGCAAATCCTTTGTCCCACATTTCCTCTTGCCGTTGAAGCATAGAGCAATGTTGGAGTCGCATTAACTGTGTGTATGTTTATTGAATAAGGGTATTAATCACCAGGTAGTAGCCATCATTCCCACAAGCCACCCCCATGCCTCTTCTCTTCATTCACATCCTCAAAACTTTATGGATCCACAGTGTTTATCCCACGCCCCTTTGAAATCCTTCACAGTTTTAGTCTTCACCACTTCCTCTGGAAGGGCATTCCAGGCATCCACCACCCTCTCCATGAAGAAATACTTCCTGACATTGGTTCTGAGTCTTCCTCCCTGGAGTTTTAAATCATGACCCCTGGTTCTGCTGAGTTTTTGCAATGGAAAAAGTTTGTCGTTGACTTTGGATCATTAAAACCTTTCAAGTATCTGAAGGTCTATATCATATCATCCTTGCTCCTCCTTTCCTCCAGGGTATACATATTTAGATTCTTCAATCTTTCCTCATAAGGTATTCAATGAAGACCATCCACCTTTTTGGTCTCCCTTCTCTGGACCGCCTCCATCCTGTCTCTGTCCCTTCAGAGATATGGTCTCCAGAACTGAGCACAGTACTCCAGGTGAGGCCTCACCAAGGACCTGTACAAGGGGATAATCACTTCCCTTTTCTTACTCGATATTCCTCTCTCTATGCAGCCCAGCATTCTTCTGGCTTTAGCTATCGCCTTGTCACATTGTTTCACCGACTTCAGATTGTTAGACACTCCTGCTCCGTGAACATCAGCCCTTCACCCCCCATCGAATACAGTTCTTTCGGATTTCCACACCCCATATGCATGACTCTGCACTTCTTGGCATTGAATCTCAGCTGCCATATCTTCAACTAGTCTTCCAGCTTCCTTAAATCCCGTCTCATTCTCTCCACTCCTTCCGGCATGTCCACTCTGTTGCAGATCTTAGTATCATCTGCAAGTAGTCAAACCTTACCTTCTATCCTGTCCATGATGTCGCTCACGAAGATATTGAACAGGACCGGTCCCAACACCGACCCTTGCGGCACTCCGCTCATCACCGTTGTCTCTTCCTTTGATGATTTAAAGGCTTGTGTTCTGGAACAGTTGTTGCCCCCCTGGCAGGGGCGGGGTGGTGACTTTAATAAGATGTTGTTACAAGCTGAACAACGATGGATTCATGCACTAGATACTGTTCATCCTGCTGGTTTAAACAATATGCTTGAACTTAATGTTTTTTTGTGAAGCCCCGGTCTGTTCTCTGACTGTAATCTCATGCAGTCCTATACGCTGTTGCATTTCTAGCATCTAATTACAAAGGAGACAAGAGACATTGGGTGATGTCATCACGCCCCTGAAAAAGCGGGCTATTTAACTTTGGATACCAGTCTGATGCGGTCTCTAGCCCAGCATTTTCAGAAAATTGATGGAGACTCAGCGTCCTGTTTGAAAAGGTTGCTACACCAACTAAAGATAAGTACTCTGCATTTTTGATTCAATAAAGTACAGCTTGTAATATGCCTTTTCTCTTTTTTCTATAGACTTTCTGTTATAACATTGACTCCTGATGAAGTAACTTAGGAGTTGCGAAACACGGCCACTGTCGAGTCAATTTCTAAGTCTATTCTTGAGGATTTAAAAGACTTTATAATCACCAAAGAAATGTCTGATGGGCATAGATAAACATTTAGAGACATTGCTACCACCATAGGATGGAATTTAAAAAATCTCTCTCTGACCGCAAATGATAGATAAGACCGGACGGCTTAGCTCACTACTAAGCACGTCGTCTAAAGCTTGCTGATGCGGTTCCGTCTCATATAAAATTTATTTCTTGTTGGTGAAGAGCATTTTTTGGAGTGTTTTGGCGATACCTTTTGTTTTTGGCTTATATTAGATTGCTACACTTCCCCCCCCCACCCCCCACACACACACAATTAATTGGGGAGTGTGTCCTCATGTCTCTGAAAAGGAAACAGATTAAAACATCCTTCGTCTAATACAATTCAATTACTAATTCATGAAACAGCAACATTAACAACTTTCACTTTATCAAATCAATTCAAGACTAGGGTGCTTGTTATACTAACCACTACCCCTGGGAGACTGTTGGGTGAGGAATAACTGACGGTACCCCTAACACATTGTAAGTAAGTTTCTGTACCTGCTTAATCTCCTTTTTTCATAATGGTTTTTTCCCTCCACCACCATTTTCCAACTGGGCATCATCCTCCATACCATTGCTATAGCAAGGGCACAGAGTACTACCTAGGGTGCCCTACTAGGTTCTGCATGTCCATGTGTTTTCGCACCGCCTGAAACTCCATCCTCTCCATGTATTCAGTACCTCCCCATATATTCAGTACCTCCTGAACTTCTGAGGCAATATTAGTTGTTTCTTTACTTTATATCAGTGTTTCCCAACCAGTGTGCCATGGCAAACTGGTGAGCCTTCAGACTGCCTCCACCATTAGGGCCTGCAAATCTGGAACTCTGTTGCTCAAACTGTGCACTAGGGATGTGCATTCGGATTGACCGCATATGGAAAACGCAACTCAATTTTTTTTTTTTACTTAAAAAAAAGATGGGGCGTATACGAGCAGATTTCCGACATAAATGAACATAGATATGTCGGATACGGCGAATCGCCATGCGCGCGCTTTCTCGCCGCCATTACCTGCGACTCGAGCTCGGAGCCCCGGATTACCTGAAAATGGCGGCGCCCCTGCGGTAACCATGCCAACCTGTCTGACCCTGTCCTGTGAGTCTCAGTGACTCACAGGAAAGGGTGGGACAGGTCGGCATGGATACCGGAACGCAGCGAATCTGCGTTCACCTTTTCAGAGAAGCACTGAATGCAGCGAATCGCGCTGTCATTCCGTGCTTCTCTGAGGATTTCCTGACGAGCCAGCAGCACTATAAAAGCAGCAGCAGCACGAGGACTGACGGACATTGTCAGCGATTCAGTGGGGAGGTGGGATCGGGATCGTGCAGGGTGGGCTTAGGCAGGCTGAGGCAGAGAAGATAGCAGAACCCGATTTGATAGACAACACAGAACAGAACCAGATTTGATAGACAACACAGAACAGATTCTTTGTTAGGGAAAAAAAAAAAAGAACATTCTTATTGAGTGAGTCTGTACATTTTATCCTGGGCAGTGCCAGGCAGGGCTGGCAGTACTCTGCCTCATATTTGCTATTTTTAAACAGACTTAAAAGCATTCTCCTTGAGTGGTTCAGTGCTGGCTGGGCAGCAGTTCCAGGGCTGGGAGTACTCTGCCTCATATCTACTTTAGTTCTATGTGCACTGCAGTGCACACAGACAGACACATTCCGTGCATTGCCAGGCAGACAGTGAGGCAGTGGGCATTGTAAACAGAGTGAACATTGCCCTTCAGCGAGTCTGTTACATTTGCTATTTTTAAACAGACTTAAAAGCATTCTCCTTGAGTGGTTCAGTGCTGGGTGGGCACTGGGCAGCAGTTCCAAGGCTGGGAATACCCTGCCTCATATATACTTTAGTTCTATGTGCACTGCAGTGCACACAGACAGACACATTCCGTGCATTGCCAGGCAGACAGTGAGGCAGTGGGCATTGTAAACAGAGTGAACATTGCCCTTCAGCGAGTCTGTTACATTTGCTATTTTTAAACAGACTTAAAAGCATTCTCCTTGAGTGGTTCAGTGCTGGGTGGGCACTGGGCAGCAGTTCCAAGGCTGGGAATACCCTGCCTCATATATACTTTAGTTCTATGTGCACTGCAGTGCACACAGACAGACACATTCTGTGCATTGCCAGGCAGACAGTGAGGCAGTGGGCATTGTAAACAGAGTGAACATTGCCCTTCAGCGAGTCTGTTACATTTGCTATTTTTAAACAGACTTAAAAGCATTCTCCTTGAGTGGTTCAGTGCTGGGTGGGCACTGGGCAGCAGTTCCAGGGCTGGGAATACCCTGCCTCATATATACTTTAGTTCTATGTGCACTGCAGTGCACACAGACAGACACATTCCGTGCATTGCCAGGCAGACAGTGAGGCAGTGGGCATTGTAAACAGAGTGAACATTGCCCTTCAGCGAGTCTGTTACATTTGCTATTTTTAAACAGACTTAAAAGCATTCTCCTTGAGTGGTTCAGTGCTGGGTGGGCAGTGCCAGGGCTGGCACTGGCAGTACTCTGCCTCATATCTACTGAAAAGGAAGCTTGTTCTCTGTGCACTCACTGCACACACACAGACAGACACATTCCGTGCATTGCCAGGCAGGCAGTGAGGCAGTGGGCATTGTAAACAGAGTGAACACATTCTCCTTCAGTGGTTCAGTGCTGGGTGGGCAGCAGTTCCAGTGCTGGGAGTACCCTGCCTCATATCTACTTTAGTTCTATGTGCACTGCAGTGCACACAGACAGACACATTCTGTGCATTGCCAGGCAGGCAGTGAGGCAGTGGGCATTGTAAACAGAGTGAACATTGCCCTTCAGCGAGTCTGTTACATTTGCTATTTTTAAACAGACTTAACCGCATTGTCCTTGAGTGGTTCAGTGCTGGGTGGGCAGCAGTTCCAGGGCTGGGAGTACCCTGCCTCATATCTACTGAAAAGGAAGCTTGTTCTCTGTGCACTCACTGCACACACACAGACAGACACATTCCGTGCATTGCCAGGCAGGCAGTGAGGCAGTGGGCATTGTAAACAGAGTGAAGATTGGCCTTCAGCGAGTCTGTTCAATCTGCTATTTTTAAACAGACTTAAAAGCATTCTCCTTGAGTGGTTCAGTGCTGGCTGGGCAGCAGTTCCAGGGCTGGGAGTACTCTGCCTCATATCTACTTTAGTTCTATGTGCACTGCAGTGCACACAGACAGACACATTCCGTGCATTGCCAGGCAGACAGTGAGGCAGTGGGCATTGTAAACAGAGTGAACATTGCCCTTCAGCGAGTCTGTTACATTTGCTATTTTTAAACAGACTTAAAAGCATTCTCCTTGAGTGGTTCAGTGCTGGGTGGGCACTGGGCAGCAGTTCCAAGGCTGGGAATACCCTGCCTCATATATACTTTAGTTCTATGTGCACTGCAGTGCACACAGACAGACACATTCTGTGCATTGCCAGGCAGACAGTGAGGCAGTGGGCATTGTAAACAGAGTGAACATTGCCCTTCAGCGAGTCTGTTACATTTGCTATTTTTAAACAGACTTAAAAGCATTCTCCTTGAGTGGTTCAGTGCTGGGTGGGCAGCAGTTCCAGGGCTGGGAGTACCCTGCCTCATATCTACTGAAAAGGAAGCTTGTTCTCTGTGCACTCACTGCACACACACAGACAGACACATTCCGTGCATTGCCAGGCAGGCAGTGGGCATAAACAGAGTGAAGATTGGCCTTAAGCGAGTCTGTTCAATTTGTTATTTTTAAACAGACTTAACCGCATTGTCCTTGAGTGGTTCAGTGCTGGGTGGGCAGCAGTTCCAGGGCTGGGAGTACCCTGCCTCATATCTACTGAAAAGGAAGCTTGTTC
Source organism: Rhinatrema bivittatum (assembly GCF_901001135.1). Classification (NCBI taxonomy): domain Eukaryota; kingdom Metazoa; phylum Chordata; class Amphibia; order Gymnophiona; family Rhinatrematidae; genus Rhinatrema; species Rhinatrema bivittatum. The sequence continues at coordinate 53,445,291 of NC_042615.1, forward strand.
TCTGTGCACTCACTGCACACACACAGACAGACACATTCCGTGCATTGCCAGGCAGGCAGTGAGGCAGTGGGCATTGTAAACAGAGTGAAGATTGGCCTTCAGCGAGTCTGTTCAATCTGCTATTTTTAAACAGACTTAAAAGCATTCTCCTTGAGTGGTTCAGTGCTGGGTGGGCAGCAGTTCCAGGGCTGGGAGTACCCTGCCTCATATCTACTGAAAAGGAAGCTTGTTCTCTGTGCACTCACTGCACACACACAGACAGACACATTCCGTGCATTGCCAGGCAGGCAGTGAGGCAGTGGGCATTGTAAACAGAGTGAAGATTGGCCTTCAGCGAGTCTGTTCAATCTGCTATTTTTAAACAGACTTAACCGCATTGTCCTTGACTTGGTCCGTTCATTTTGTTATTTTAAACAGACTGAGCATTCTTCTTGAGTGGGTCTGTTAATTTAGTTATTTTAAACTGACCGAACATTATTATTGTGGGACAGTGGGCAGTGTTACCACTAGTACTCATTGACATTAAATCCATAATGTCAGGGAAAGGGAGATGCAAGCGACTTAGTGGGAATGGCAGCGGAGGCACCGCAAAAGACACCAGCGCAACACCACCAGTACAGGTAAAAAGGCAACTGTCGCAATCAAACGTCTTTGTAGGGGATGGCAGTTCCATGGCAAAAAAAAAGAAATCAGACCATGAAACTTTGCAATCGCCAGCACCTGTTTCTGGCACTGTAGTTTTGGAGGAGAGTGAAGAGGAGGCAGAGTCTAGCCAGACAAAAGTTACACACCCAAGAGCAGCCAGGGGACAGAAGTGTCCTGCAAAACTTTGCGGTGACAAGGTAGCGCTGGCACTGTTAGCTTCTGATTCAGAAGAAGAATCTTCTTGGATGGGATTCTCATCAGAAACGGAAGATGTAATACCTGAGCAATCTTCGGTAGAATTGTCAGTTAGTCCTGTTTTAGCCTCCACCTCCAGAAATCTGCAGGCAGGGGAGACATTCCACTGATATCGAGGAGGAGGAAGAGCTGTCAGAAGGGAGACAGAGGGTGACTGTTGCCCCCGCTGGCATTGCTTCGCCGGGTGCAGTGGGTGCACCACCCACACCCAGTAGTACCTCAACTCCAGTGCCACCATCCACCCCCAGGGCGGGAAAGAGAGGAGGATCACAAAAGAAATCTGCGATCTGGGCACATTTTAAAGTGACAGAAGACCCGCGTTATGCTCGGTGTAATTACTGTGCCAGGGATATTAGCAGAGGCAAGCAACTGGGACATCTGTCAAATTTTGGCATGGAGTATCATGTTAAGAGGCAACACCCAACAAGATTACTGCCATCTGGGGATGGTAGCATTTTCCGTCAGGGGACCCCTTCCCCTTCCAACCAGGGTGCAGTGGTAGGAAAGCAGCAGAGTCAGCCCACGCCCTCATACCCTTCTAGCAGTCAGGCGGCAGGCCAGAAACCCACTGACATGTGGGAGAAGCGACAATGCACCATGGAGGAAATGGGGTGGAGTGCGGTAACGCTATCCCGGGGTAGGAGGCAGGCAGCCGCAAAAGTAGTAACCAGGAGCATTGGGGAAATGATTGCCCTTGATGACCAGCCCCTGCAGTTAGTTGAGAATGTGGGTTTCAAACGTTTCTTGAAGGTCGTACTTCCAAATTACAAAGTCCCCTCCAGAACCACATTTAGTAGAAAGGTCATCCCCAGCCTGTACAAGCACTGTGTCAGTCGCGTGCAAGCACTGCTAGGTAAGGCAGACGGAAGAGTGCATTTCACCTGCGATATCTGGACCGCCATGAATGCTGCACACTCTTACCTCTCTCTGACAGCACACTGGTGGGACATGGCAGAGGCAGGGGCAGCCAGCAGCTCTATTACTGAACAAGCATCAGGGTGGAGGTGGGCTTTACTGAACACCCACCTGACGGACCATTCCCATACCGCTGCCAATATTCTAGCATGCATCAGAAAGATGCTGGCGAGCTGGAAAGTACACCAGCGAGACAGTAAAACGCGGGCAGGCTTTTTTGTCACAGACAACGGTGCAAACATGGTTAAGGCAATAAGCGATGGGCGGTTTAAGAACATCCGATGTTTTGCACACACTCTGCATCTGGTAGTGAAGTCAGGTTTGGGCTTGGAGTCCAAGGACAAGGAGACTGAATACCTGCGTCGGTTAATACACAAGTGCAGGAACATAGCAGCACACTTCCACAGAAGTGTCAGGGCGGGGCAGGTTCTCCGAGAAAATCAGACTGCTTTGGATATGCCCGAGAAGCGTCTCATTCAAGACGTTCCCACCCAGTGGAATTCCACCTTTATGATGCTGGAGAGGTTATTGGAGCTGCAGACACCCCTTCATGAACTTTCTGGTACAATAGACATAGGTGTACAGAATCCCCTAGGGCATCACGATTGGTTAGTCATGAGTCAGCTGGTAAAAATCCTGCAGCCCTTCAAGGACGTCACGGAGGAGCTGAGTTCCAGAAGTTCCACCTTGGCTGACATCATCCCTATAGTGAAATTCCTGGATGACCATTTGGAAGGCATTAAACGGCAAGAGGGAATGACTGCTGAGGTGCTGCAGTGTGTGGACGTTTTGCAGCAGCAGGTGAAAGACAGATTAAGGCCTTTAACAGAGGACAGCACATACATGCTCGCCTCTGTCTGTGATCCCCGTGTGAAAGGTAAAATCGCCCTACAGACCAATTGTCTGTCATTTGTGAAGGAGCTGTTGTTAGCACAGGTCCGTGAACAGGAGCACAATAGGCGGAGACAGATTAGGCTTGAAGCACAGGTGGAAACAGCAGGCACGTCACAGAGTTGTGCTGCTGCTAGCCCTGGCAGGAGAAGGACTGTGTCAGTGACAGATACTATTACTAGTGCCTCCACCTCAACGTCAGAACGCCCAAGGCATGTTGGCCATAAAGATACATCAGTAGTGCAACAGGCGAGAGAGAAAGTAACTGGATTGAGTGACTCTCAGCCCTCCCAAGCACAGGAGGAGACAGCAGCAGAGCTGTCAGTGAAACGGTATCTCTCAGAGCCGATAGAGAATACGCAGACAGATCCGCTGGCATATTGGGCACACAAGTCCACTGTCTGGCCACACCTAGCCAAAGTGGCTGAAGGATATCTGTCATGTCCACCAACAAGTGTGCCCAGTGAACGTGTTTTTTCAATGACAGGGGATATCATGAGCCCTCACCGCTCAAGGCTTTCACCGGTCTTGATGGAAATGCTAGTGTTTTTGAAAGTAAAACTGCCATTGCTTGGCTTTCCCGATTTTCCTTGTGAATGGCAAGATGAATAAAAGCTATTGAAAGGAGCCTTGCAGCAGTTCCAATTGCCTCCTATGCTCAAGATAATGTAAGCAGTAAGCACTGCAGCACATGTTCTTGACATGAATCGCTGTGTCTGACCGGCATCTACTGTGCAGCCCTAGTGTTCCCACAAGTGTTTTAACTCCGTTGCTGTTCCTGCCTGTACCTCCAGGCATTGTGTTCCTAGCTGGGCAGTTCCATTTGGTTATTTTAAACAGACTGAGCATTGTCCTTCAGAGTGGGTCTGTTGATATTGCTATTTTAAACAGACTGAGCATTGACCTTCAGAGTGGGTCCGTTAATTTTCTTATTTTAAACAGACTGAGCATAGTCCTTGAGTGGGTCCGTTAATTTTGTTCTTTTAAACAGACTGAGCATGGTCCTTCAGAGTGGGTCCGTTAATTTTCTTATTTTAAACAGACTGAGCTTTCTTCTTCAAGGCCGAAGTGGAGAAGGGTTCCATGTGAACAGCAGTTCAACATGGGTCAGCCGGTCCTAACAGATAGGCGAGCGCCGTTCGGAAGGGACGGGCGATGGCCTCCGTCGTCCTCGGCTGATCGAAAGGGAATCGGGTTCAGATCCACGAACCCGGAGTGGTGGAGAATCGGCGCTGGGCTCTTCCCTCTTCACTCGCCGTTACTGAGGGAATCCTGGTCAGTTTCTTTTCCTATGCGACTTGTGTCCCTAGCTGGGATTGACCTCTGTCCTCCAATGATGTGCCTGTTCCTCCAGGCCTTGTGTTCCCACAAGTGTTTTAACTCCGTTGCTGTTCCTGCCTGTACCTCCAGGCATTGTGTTTCTACTGGTGTTTTAACTCCATTGCTGTGCCTGCCTGTCCCTCCAGGCCTTGTGTCCCTAGCCGGGATTGACCTCTGTCCACCAATGATGTGCCTGTTCCTCCAGGCCTTGTGTCCCTAGCTGGGCAGTTCCATTTTGTTATTTTAAACAGACTGAGCATTGTCCTTCAGAGTGGGTCTGTTGATATTGCTATTTTAAACAGACTGAGCATTGACCTTCAGAGTGGGTCCGTTAATTGTGTTCTTTTAAACAGACTGAGCATAGTCCTTGAGTGGGTCCGTTAATTTTGTTCTTTTAAACAGACTGAGCATTCTTCTTCAAGGCCGAAGTGGAGAAGGGTTCCATGTGAACAGCAGTTCAACATGGGTCAGCCGGTCCTAACAGATAGGCGAGCGCCGTTCGGAAGGGACGGGCGATGGCCTCCGTCGTCCTCGGCCGATCGAAAGGGAGTCGGGTTCAGATCCCCGAACCCGGAGTGGCGGAGATTCGGCGCTGGGCTCTTCCCTCTTCACTCGCCGTTACTGAGGGAATCCTGGTTAGTTTCTTTTCCTACGCTGCTTGTGTCCCTAGCTGGGATTGACATCTGTCCTCAAATGATGTGCCTGTTCATCCAGACCTTGTGTTCCCACGCGTATTCTTATTTCTGAGAGATTTTCCGATTCCTTTGTCATCAGCTAAAGTGCATAAGATGCGTTGATGAATAGTTTTGAAGATGACACATATGGCTTTATAGATGATACGGAAGTGGACGGGTAGCCAATGTAACTCTTTCAGAATGGGAGATATGTGGTCTCTCTTTCTTGCGCCTGTTAGTAATCGGGCTGCTGAATTTTGAACCATCTGTAGTGGTTTGGAATAGGATGAGGGCAGACCTAGCAATAGGGAACTGCAGTAGTCTAATTTCGCAAAAATGACTGCTTGGATGATCGTTCTGAAGTCTTGAGCATGGAAAAGAGGTCTTATCCTCTTCCGAACCTGGAGTTTATAGAAGCAGTCTTTGGTTGTTTTGTTGATATGTGCCTTGAAGTTTAGCCGGTTGTCTATTATCACTCCTAAGTCTGTAACTTGTGTGGTAGGTAGGTTGGTGGGAAGAGTAGTGTTGGAGATATTGTTTTCAGGAGAGATGAGTAGGATTTCTGTCTTGGATGAGTTTAAGATGAGGTGTAGGTTGTTTACTACTTGTTTGATTTTCTGGTGGCATGTTTCCCAGTAGTCAAGAGTTTTAGAGTATGTGTCTTTGATATGGATGATGATTTCAATATCATCTGCGTAAAGGAAGTACTTTAGATTGAGGTCGGTAAGAAGTTGGCAGAGAGGAAGAAGATAGATATTAAATAGGGTCGGAGATAATCAAGAACCTTGAGGGACTCCTATGACAGAGTCAAATCTTGAGGATTCCTTGTTTTGGAGTTTAACTTTGTAACCTCTGTTATTGAGAAACGTTTTGAACCAGGATCGGACGGTGCCGCTGATTCCTATGGACGAAAGCTGGTTTAGGAGGATGGCGTGGTTGACCGTGTCGAACGCTGCGGAAAGGTCTAACAAGATCAATAGGAAAGAGTTTCCTTTGTCGAGGCCCATTAAGATATAATATTATATCTTACAGTTGTGGTTTGGATCATATTCTTTAGGTGAAGACGGTTGTCTATAATTACTCCCAGGTCTCTCACATGGTTGTGGGTGAGAAGGTGTTTGTGATGGATCTGAGATGGGAGGTTTTCTTGCTTGTAGGAAATGAAGAGGAGTTTAGTTTTAGAGGCATTGAGGACCAGGTTTAGACTGTTGAGGAGATTAGTGGTGGCTTCGGCTTGTAAGCTGTTGTTCCAAAGTGCGATGGCTTTCTTAATAGATTCTGTTATGGGAATAAGAATCTGAACATCGTCTGCATAGATGTAGTGAATGAGGTTAAGACTAAACAGTTGGCAAAGGGGAAGGAGGAAACGGCGGGGGAAACGGCAAAGCTGCTGCCAGGGGGGGCTATAACACGCGCCGCCGGAGCGGCGGGCCACCTGCCCCCCCTGGGCCTTCCCAGCCGACACGGAGCCGGTTGCGGCGCTCCGCCGCGGAGGAAATGCGCCCTGCGGCCGTCCGGGAGGCGTTCCCCGCCCCCCCCGCGAAAGGGGTGGGGGATGCGCCGAAACCCCCCCCCGGTCCCACCGAACCCGCCGCCGGGTTGAATCCTCCAGGCGGACTGCACGCACCCCACCCGTTTACCTCTTAACGGTTTCCCGCCCTTTTGAACTCGCTCTTGAAAGTTGTTTTCAACTTTCCCTTACGTACTTATTGATTTTATTGCTTTACTTTATTTTTTTTATTCCTGGACGGGGCCGGGGCCGTCCGGGAGGCGTTCCCCGCCCCCCCGCGAAAGGGGTGGGGGATGCGCCGAAACCACCCCCGGTCCCACCGAACCCGCCGGGTTCAATCCTCCAGGTGGACTGCACGCACCCCACCCGTTTAACTCTTAACGGTTTCCCGCCCTTTTGAACTCGCTCTTGAAAGTTGTTTTCAACTTTCCCTTACGTACTTATTGATTTTATATATTTACTTTATTTTTTTATTCCTGGACGGGGCCGGGGCCGTCCGGGAGGCGTTCCCCGCCCCCCCGCGAAAGGGGTGGGGGATGCGCCGAAACCACCCCCGGTCCCACCGAACCCGCCGCCGGGTTGAATCCTCCAGGCGGACTGCACGCACCTCACCCGTTTACCTCTTAACGGTTTCCCGCCCTTTTGAACTCGCTCTTGAAAGTTGTTTTCAACTTTCCCTTACGTACTTATTGATTTTATTGCTTTACTTTATTTTTTTTATTCCTGGACGGGGCCGGGGCCGTCCGGGAGGCGTTCCCCGCCCCCCCGCGAAAGGGGTGGGGGATGCGCCGAAACCACCCCCGGTCCCACCGAACCCGCCGGGTTCAATCCTCCAGGCGGACTGCACGCACCCCACCCGTTTAACTCTTAACGGTTTCCCGCCCTTTTGAACTCGCTCTTGAAAGTTGTTTTCAACTTTCCCTTACGTACTTATTGATTTTATATATTTACTTTATTTTTTTATTCCTGGACGGGGCCGGGGCCGTCCGGGAGGCGTTCCCCGCCCCCCCGCGAAAGGGGTGGGGGATGCGCCGAAACCACCCCCGGTCCCACCGAACCCACCGCCGGGTTGAATCCTCCAGGCGGACTGCACGCACCTCACCCGTTTACCTCTTAACGGTTTCCCGCCCTTTTGAACTCGCTCTTGAAAGTTGTTTTCAACTTTCCCTTACGTACTTATTGATTTTATTGCTTTACTTTATTTTTTTTATTCCTAGACGGGGCCGGGGCCGTCCGGGAGGCGTTCCCCGCCCCCCCGCGAAAGGGGTGGGGGATGCGCCGAAACCACCCCCGGTCCCACCGAACCCGCCGGGTTCAATCCTCCAGGTGGACTGCACGCACCCCACCCGTTTAACTCTTAACGGTTTCCCGCCCTTTTGAACTCGCTCTTGAAAGTTGTTTTCAACTTTCCCTTACGTACTTATTGATTTTATATATTTACTTTATTTTTTTATTCCTGGACGGGGCCGGGGCCGTCCGGGAGGCGTTCCCCGCCCCCCCGCGAAAGGGGTGGGGGATGCGCCGAAACCACCCCCGGTCCCACCGAACCCGCCGGGTTCAATCCTCCAGGCGGACTGCACGCACCCCACCCGTTTAACTCTTAACGGTTTCCCGCCCTTTTGAACTCGCTCTTGAAAGTTGTTTTCAACTTTCCCTTACGTACTTATTGATTTTATATATTTACTTTATTTTTTTATTCCTGGACGGGGCCGGGGCCGTCCGGGAGGCGTTCCCCGCCCCCCCGCGAAAGGGGTGGGGGATGCGCCGAAACCACCCCCGGTCCCACCGAACCCGCCGCCGGTTTGAATCCTCCAGGCGGACTGCACGCACCCCACCCGTTTACCTCTTAACGGTTTCCCGCCCTTTTGAACTCGCTCTTGAAAGTTGTTTTCAACTTTCCCTTACGTACTTATTGATTTTATTGATTTACTTTATTTTTTTTATTCCTGGACGGGGCCGGGGCCGCGGACTGCACGCACCCCACCCGTTTACCTCTTAACGGTTTCCCGCCCTTTTGAACTCGCTCTTGAAAGTTATTTTCAACTTTCCCTTACGTACTTATTGATTTTATTTATTTATTTTATTTATTTATACCGGCATTGCATCCGCTGTAGGCTTCCCTGGTCGGTCTTGTGCATTTGAATAAACGGAGAGGAATTTGTAGGTCGATAATGGTGTGTTGGTGAATGATTTTTTATATCAAGGTGATGGATTTGTAAATGACTCTGAACTGAATTGGTAACCAGTGGAGGTCTTTTAGGACTGGGGAAATGTGGCCTCCTTTCCTAGTGTTTGTTAGTAGACGGGCTGCTGCGTTTTCAACCATTTGGAGTGGTTTCGTGTATGAGGAAGGGAGTCCAAGTAATGTAGAGTTGCAGTAGTAGAAAATGAGGGCTTGGAGGATGGTTCTGAAGTGTTTGGCGTGGAAGAGTGGTCTTATCCTTTTTTAAACTTGCAGTTTATAGAAGCAGTCTTTGGTGGTTTTATTGGGGGGCCACTACCGGCCTAACACCGTCCGCCGGCTGATCCTCCATCAGAAGGACTTGGGCCCCCGAGCGGCGCTGGGGAGCCGGTCTTCCGTATGCCACATTTCCCGCGCCCGCCGGACAGGCGGGGATTCGGCGCTGGGCTCTTCCCTCTTCACTCACCGTTACTGAGGGAATCCTGGTTAGTTTATTTTCCTCCACAGCTTGTGTCCCTAGGTGGTCCCTGCGGGTCGGTACGGCAAGAGCGGTATTCAAACAGCAAGCACTGGGGTATGAAAATACAGACCCCTGTGTACTTACTTGGTAGAGGTTTTGCTAGGAGTAAGAATTTGTTGAGGATAATGTCAGTTTCTTAATAAGATCTCATGCTTTGACTGTTGAGGAGATTAGTGATGGCTTGTAAGCTGTTGTTCCAAAGTGCGATGGCTTTGTTAATAGATTCTGTTATGGGAATAAGAATCTGAACATCGTCTGCATAGATGTAGTGAATGAGGTTAAGACTAGTTAACAGTTGGCAAAGGGGAAGGAGGAAACGGCGGGGGAAACGGCGAAGCTGCTGCCGGGGGGGGGGGGGGGGGGCAATAACACGCGCCGGAGCCGGTATTTACCCTTAGATGGAGTTTACCACCCACTTTGGCCTGCATTCCCAAACAAACAGACTACGAGAAAACCCGGTCCCGGCGCGCCGGGGGCCGCTACCGGCCTAACACCGTCCGCGGGCTGAGGCTTGATGAGAAGGACTTGGGCCCCCGAGCGGCGCCAGAGAGGCGATCTTCCGTACGCCACATTTCCCGCGCCCGCCGGACGAGCGGGGATTCGGCGCTGGGCTCTTCCCTCTTCACTCGCCGTTACGGAGGGAATCCTGGTTAGTTTCTTTTCCTCCGCGGCTTGTGTCCATAGGTGGGATTGACCTCTGTCCTAGAATGATGTGCCTCTTCATCCAGGCCTAGTGTTCCTACTGGTGTTTTAAGTCCATTGCTGTGCCTGCCTGTTCATCCAGACCTTGTGTTCCCACACGTATTATTATTTCTGAGAGATCTTCCAATTCCTTTGTCATTTTCTGAAGTGCATAAGTAGGGTAGCTAAATGAGGAGAATATTGGAGGGGCGAAGTTCCATATTCAAAGCTGAGTAGCTGTACTTATCTAGTGAAAGTTTGAAGGATCAGGGAAGGCTTGTAAGAATAGCCAAGTTTGTTAATAGATTATGTTATGGGAATAAGAATCTGAACATCGTCTGCATAGATGTAGTGAATGAGGTTAAGACAAGTTAACAGTTGCCAAAGGGGAAGGAGGAAACGCCGGGAGGGGGGGCTATAACACGCGCCGCCAGAGCAGCGGGCCACCTGCCCCCCCTGGGCCTTCCCAGCCGACCCGTTGCCGGTCGCGGCGCACCGCCGCGGAGGAAATGCGCCCTGCGGGGCCCGGGGCCGTCCGGGAGGCGTTCCCCGCCCCTCCCCCACCCCCCGCGAAAGGGGTGGGGGTGGGGGATCCGCCGAAACCCCGGTCCGACCGAACCCGCCGGGTTGAATCCTGCGGGCGGACTGCACGGACCCCACCCATTTACCTCTTTACAATTTCACGCCCTCTTGAACTCCCTCTTCAAAGTTGTTTTCAACTTTCCCTTGCGGTACTTACTTATTTATTTTATTTATTTAAGGTTTTTTTATACCGGCATTCATGAAATCGTTCACATGATGTCGCTTTACAGAAAACAGGGGTGCAAAGAAAACAACCTATAACATAAATACACGTGGTGAAGAGATGCAGTTACAATTAACTGGGGCTATGAACTGGGAGTGTAAGAAATAAAGAGGGATAGAGGAGGTTAATTATATACATGTGTAGAATATAAAAATATACAAGAGTACATTACAAATATGGCGTCCAATATATACAGCTTCTGAGCTGAGAATTTATTGATGGTGTGTGTTAGGTGCAGTTCGGGAAGGCTTGCCTGAAAAGCCATGTCTTGAGTCTTTTCCGAAAGGTTAGGAGGCAAGGTTCATTTCTGAGATCTGGGGGGATGGAGTTCCATAACGGTGGACCTGCTGTGGAAAGGGCTCAATCTCTAAAGGTGCTGTGATAAGTGGTTTTGGAGGGTGGAACAAGGAGGCATCCTCTGTAGGCTTCCCTGGTCGGTCTTGTGCATTTGTATAAACGGAGAGGAATTTGTAGGTCGATTATGGTGTGTTGGTGAAAGATTTTGTATATCAAGGTGATGGATTTGTAAATGACTCTGAACTGAATTGGTAACCAGTGGAGGTCTTTTAGGACTGGGGAAATGTGGTCTCTTTTCCTAGTGTTTGTTAGTAGACGGGCTGCTGCGTTTTGAACCATTTGGAGTGGTTTTGTGTATGAGGAAGGGAGTCCAAGAAATGTAGAGTTGCAGTAGTCTAATTTGGAGAAAATGAGGGCTTGGAGGATCCTGGTTAGTGTCTTTTCCTCCGCGGCTTGTGTCCCTAGCTGTGATTGAACTCTGTCCTCGAATGATGTGCCTCTTCATCCAGGCCTTGTGTCCCTAGCTGGGATCGACCTCTGTGCTCGACTGCTGCGCCTCTTCATCCCGGCCTTGTGTTCCCACAAGTGTTTTAACTCCGTTGCTGTGCCCGTTCCTGCAGGCCTTGTGTTCCTCTGGGGATAGGGAAATACATACAGTAACTGAGTGTAAGCAAGTATGATTTGCATTGAATACAAGAATGTCAGTATATAAAAATGACAAATAAATATAAAAATAAATGAAGTGCTATAAACTTTTTAAAAAAAGAATATAAATCCATAAAAAAAAAATTGTACTATCCGAGTATCAGTGTTCATCCATGTTCCTACTGGTGTTTTAACTCCATTGCTGTGCCTGCCTGTTCATCCAGGCCTTGTGTTCCCACAGGTGTTTTAACTCAGTGGCGGTGCCTGTTCATCCAGGCCTTGTGTTCCTCTGGGGATAGGGAAATACCTACAGTACCTGAGTGTAATCAAGTATGACGTGCTAGAAACGTTTTCGAATAAGAATATAAATACATTAAAAAAACACATAATTACTATCCGAGTATCCGTGTTCATCCAGGCCTTGTGTTCCCACAGGTGTTTTAACTCAGTTGCTGTGCCCATTCTTCCGGGCCTTGTGTTCCCACAGGTGTTTTAACTCAGTGGCGGTGCCTGTTCATCCAGGCCTTGTGTTCCAACAGGTGTTTTAACTCAGTGGCTGTGCCTGTTCATCCAGGCCTTGTGTTCCCACAAGTGTTTTAACCTGGTTGCTGTGCCTGTTCATGCAGGCCTTGTGTCCCTAGCTGGAATTGACCTCTGTCCTCGAATGATGTACCTGTTCATCCAGGCCTTGTGTTCCCACACGTATTCTTATTTGTGAGAGATCCTAGGCTCCAATTCGTTTGTCATCAGCTGAAGTGCGTAAGTACAGTCTGAATTCACTAGACGCCAACGGAATTCACTAGACGCCAACGATATTCACTGGACGCCAATGTAAACACCGGGTACACACAACTCTAGGGGTGGACCCGTTCCAGGGAGTCCTTCCCTGAACAAGCATGAGGGTGGAGGTGGGCTTTACTGCACACCCACCTGACGGACCATGCCCACACCGCTGCCAATATTCTAGCATGCATCAGAAAGATGCTGGCGAGCTACCAGTGTTTTAACCTAGTTCCTGTGCCTGTTCATGCAGGCCTTGTGTCCCTAGCTGGGATTGACCTCTGTCCTCGAAGGAAGTGCCTGTTCATCCAGGCCTTGTGTTCCTACTGCTGTTTTAACTCCATTGCTGTGCCTGCCTGTTCATCCAGACCTTGTGTTCCCACACGTATTCTTATTTCTGAGAGATCCTCCAATTCCTTTGTCATCTGCTGAAGTGCGTAAGTACCGTCTGAATTCACTAGACGCCAACGGAATTCACTAGACGCCAACGATATTCACTGGACGCCAATGTAAACACCGGGTACACACAACTCTAGGGGTGGACCCTTTCCAGGGAGTACTTCCCTGCACAAAGGAAAGGGAACTCTCTCCTGGGCCAATTGATAAGAAAACCACAATTCTGCAGCCAAAAATAGGCTGGAAATCCTTCCCCCATTGACTTTAATGGGCGACATATGTACATATACCCAACTCATTAGATTTTTTTTATGTCCATATTGGCCGCAAGTGGGACCCCCTTTCGGACATAAGAAATATGAACATAAAATTTTGCTCTGCACATCCCTACTGTGCACATGGCTTCCAGCATTTTTCCTTCAGCCTGCTACTCTTCCCAGGTGCCTTTTCTATGCTTTTGCCTAAAAGTGGACTAATTTTGTTTGTATCTCTAACCACTTCCTATATTTATATATGTTGGGGGTGACATTTCAATTCCCTTGACTTCCTTCCACCACCCTGTCCTTTAGTTTAAATGCCTGATGACATATGTTCTGAGTTTCTCACTTAGGATTCTTTTACCTGCCACAGAAAAATGCAGACCATCTTTGTATAGACTTTAATTATTCCATACACTGCTCCAACCACCATTATATCTAAATCCTTCTTCTTTATACCAGGATATGAGTCAAATACTGAAGTTGTCTATATCTACTGTTCATATCAAATCTACCATTCATATCAAACGTTATGGAAAAAATAGTTAACATTCAGCTTACAGAATACCTAGAAAACAATAATATCCTATCTAACTCACAATACGGTTTCTGTAAATTCTTCAACACTGAATCCCTCCTATTATCACTAACCGACCACCTACTCAAAGGACTAGATAAAGGCCACTCGTTCTTACTTGCACTTCTAGACATTTCAGCAGCCTTCGACACCATAAATCACAATGTGCTTCTTGATCGGCTAACCAAAATTTGTATCACAGGAACCCCCCTCCGCTGGTTCACCTCTTACTTAAAAAACAGACAAAACAAAGTAAGAATAGGCAACCAAGAATCCAAAGCATTCAATCTACTACAAGGAGTCCCCCAAGGCTCCTCACTCTCCTCAACCCTATTCAATATTTACCTCCTGCCCCTCTGCAATTTTCTTTCAAATCTTGGCCTCAAACACTACATATACGCAGACGATGTACAAATCATCATCCCAATCACAGACTCACTACCTAAAGCCATTAAAATATGGGAAACCTCACTTGCAGCCATCAGTAACTTCCTCTCCAGTCTCAACCTGGCACTCAATACTGCAAAAACGGAAACCTCATCCACTCAATGGAAAACTTATCCACTCAACCAACTCATCCCTAACCAAGGCAACACTCCCCCTAACGCAATTCTTACACCTCAACATCCTCAAAACTCAATCACTACATCTCAACATGCAAGAAATCCAGGAGTCATCATAGACGATCAACTCAATCACAAAAAATTAATTAAGAACTCCCTCAGGGAATGCTACTTCAAGCTGCAAACACTAAAAAAAAACCTGAAACCACTCTTACATTTTAACGATCTCCGGACAATACTCCAGTCCACAATTTTCACAAAAATTGACTACTGCAACTCACTACTTCTTGTCCTTCCAAAAAACACCATCTCACCCCTCCAACTGCTGCAGAACGCAGTTGCACGCATCCTCACCAACACGCGCAGGAACGAACACATAACCCCAATCCTCAAAGAACTACATTGGTTACCTATCAAACAGCGCATACATTACAAAACCCTCACTATAATACACAAATCCTTACACAACCCAGATATGAAGTGGTCACACAGCACCTTCTCCTTCCGCAAGACAAACAGACCTACTCGATCCCACTATCGAGCAACCTTAAACATTCCCATACCCAGACTCACTCACTACAATACCACCAGGGAACGCGCCCTATCCATTGCCGGCCCCGCACTCTGGAACTCCATGCCCACTGACATTCATCAAGAACCCTGCCTACAAAAATTTAAAAAAAAACTAAAAACCTGGCTCTTCACACAAGCATACTCATAATCTCAAGAATTCTACTCTACAGCCTACAACAACACATCATATACCACCCTACTCCCTGCCATCACATGTAAGCACGCCCACAGCACATACCCTACCAACTCACCACAAAGTAGCTCCCATTCAAGGAAAATACTAAGCTTCACCTCCCATAGGTTAATCTATTAAAAATACTCCAGCTCTTACACACAATTGTATTAGTTCAGATTAAATAGATATCTAATTTTAGATTGAATCAGGTATATTTACATGTCATTACAATGCAAAGCCTATTGATAAATACACTAACTGGTACTCTGCACGTAAATAAATATAATCTGCTTAGCTAGCTCTACTAAACTAATCCTGGTAAACTGTTAAATGTCATTATAGTTATGCTGTAAAAAATTGTAAGATAGGTTACACTGTAAAGCACTGTTGCCAGCTCCATGTTGCCTGTAAAATGTTAAAATGTCATTATAGTTACTCTGTAAAATTGTTATATTGGTTACACTGTAAAGCACTGTTGCTGACCCCATGTTGCCTGTAAACCGATCTGATGTCCAACAACGAAGGTCGGTATAGAGAAACCTTAAATAAATAAATAAATAAATAAATAAATAAATATGACCTAAACTTTTCCTTCCCTTTCAGTGAACAGGTAACACTTCTGAAAAGGCAATAGTCTGTGCCATGTACCCAAGCTGCTTCCCCAGATTCTGGAAATCTCTCTTTACATCTTGGACACTGTTTCTAGTGAAGTCATTGGTCCCCAGATGGATGATAATATCAGTTTCATATTTTTTACTTTTTTTTATGGTATTTCTGTCAAGTGTGGATCCCAGAAGGTATTTTATTTTTGAATGTCCCTCAAACTCAGTTCCCAAGTTAGTGCTTCTGAAGAAAGAGTTTCCCAGCAGGAATTTTCTGTTAGGGTGTTTAGTAGCATTCTGTAGTTTCTGTTGGACTTTGCTAAAATTATCTCCCAGAAGAGGGGGCATTCAGTTTCAATATTGTTTCAGCATTATGCGGTTTCAGTGTGCCTTGAGTATCTCTCTTTTTGAATACCACGTCAGTTTTCATTTTTGGAGCATTTTTATTGTCTAGTGCAGAAAAGATGTTTTGTATGGGGATCATTTGGGAGGGAGGGTATCTCTTTGTCACAGGTCTTACCCATTCAGAGCTCACTGTACTGTATTTGTGGGTTTCCCAATCCCTTGAGGGAGTGGAGATAGATATTCTGGATGCTGCATAGTTGTGGAGGTTTTTTTTTAAACATAGTCAATTCCTTTTTCAATTGAGTCAATGCCGTTTTATTGCAGATAGCCAAAGAAAAATGGGACAAGTCTTGAACTTCCAGATGGACTGCCTTAAGACCAAGGTACCACAAATATTACACAGAATAGCAATCATTTGTACATTTTGTTTTACTACAGAACACCTGTATTGTGATACAGAGTTTCTAAATACCTTGTTTACCACTCAGTTTTAAAAAAACTTTTCATATGCCCTAAGATGATATAAGAAAAAAAAAGATCAGAGGTGGGCGGGAAATTGGGTAGGGAACATAAGAACATGCCATACTGGGTCAGATCAAGGGTCCATCAAGTCCAGCATCCTGTTTCCAACAGTGGCCAATCCAGGCCATAAGAAATTGGCATCTATCCAAAAACTAAGTCTATTCCATGTTACTGTTGCTGATAATAGCCGTGGCTATTTTCTAAGTCAACTTAATTAATAGCAGGTAATGGACTTCTCCTCCAAGAACTTATCCAATTCTTTTTTAAACACAGCTTAACTAACTGCACTAACCACATCCTCTGGCAACAAATTCCAGAGTATAATCGTGCATTGAGTGAAAAAGAACTTTCTCCGATTAGTTTTAAATGTGCAACATGCTAGCTTCATGGAGTGCCCCCTAGTCTTTCTATTATCTGAAAGAGTAAATAACTGATTCACATTAACCCGTTCTAGACCTCTCATGATTTTAAATACCTCTATCTTATCCCCCCTCAGCAGTCTCTTCTCCAAGCTGAAAAGTCTTAACCTCTTTAGTCTTTCCTCATAGAGGAGCTGTTCCATTCCCCTTATCATTTGGACGCCCTTCTCTGTACCTTCTCCATTGCAACTATATCTTTTTTCAGATGCGGCGACCAGAATTGTACACAGTATTCAAGGTGCGGTCTCACCATGGAACGATACAGAGGCATTATGACATTTTCTGTTTTATTCACCATTCCCTTTCTAATAATTTCCAACATTCTGTTTGCTTTCTTGACTGCCGCAGCACACTGAACCGATGATTTCAATGTGTTATCCACTATGACACCTAGATCTCTTTCTTGGGTGGTAGCACCTAATATGGAACCTAACATTGTGTAACTATAGCATGTGTTATTTTTCCCTATATGCATCACCTTGCACTTATCCACATTAAATTTCATCTGCCATTTCGATGCCCAATTTTCCAGTCTCACAAGTTCTTCCTGCAATTTATCACAATCTGCTTGTGATTTAACTACTGTGAACAATTTTGTATCATCTGCAAATTTGATTACCTCACTCGGCGTTGTTGCGTCCGTGAGTCTCAGACGGCTTCGAACTCTGTGCCTCACCTTTCTCTCTGCTCTTCCCGCTAGCCTTGGGAAGATGGCTACCGCTGTAACTGCATGCCGCTCTCTCCTGCGTCCCCAGAACAGCAATGGCAAGGCAATCCGCCATGTTTCTCCTGAGGGCCTCCTAGGATGCGCGCGCGCACACCACCCACGTCTTTATCCAAGTCATGACGGGAACCTCGGGGACGGCCCCCTCGAGTGATGTCACGCCATCCGGGTATTCAGCCTGCCCTTCGTTTGCTAACAATTTGAGTTAGCAAGGATTGGACTCGTCCGATCTAAGCTACTCTGCCACTTCCCTGCTGCCGCTGGAAGCTCTCTCTGCCCTTCGGGGTATTCTCTAACCTGGATACCTGCTCCTCGGGGGCCTTTGCTTTCTTTCAGGTGCCTATCATGGATCAGGTACTTGTTCCTCGAGGGCCTGCTCTCCCTGCCTCAGTGCCTGTATTCAACTACCTCTACCTGCTGGGATCTCCATCTATACAGCTACCAACTTAGTGAGCAATCTAACATTGTCAGTCTGTCTCATCTACAGATCAGCACTGGAAACCTGCATCCTGCACTCCCTATACTATCACTGCGAGACAGGTCTCCTCTGCCGAGGGCCCCTGGACTGCTAACTCTGGATCACCTCACTACTGCCACCTCTGGTGTTATCATTCTGCTGTATAATAAAATACAAATCTCTGTGTTTGTGTGTCTAGAGTCTAGCCTAGTACTGTGGATCCTCATGGGGCTCCTTTCCGTGGGAATGGTCTTCACACAGTACCCAAAAATTCACTACAACACCTCAAAACCATAACAGTCGTATTTCTTTCCAGATCATTTATAAATATATTGAAAAGTAAGGGTCCCAATACAGATCCCTGAGGCACTCCACTGCCCACTCCCTTCCACTGAGAAAATTGTCCATTTAATCCTACTCTCTGTTTCCTGTCTTCAAGACAGTTTGTAATCCATGAAAGTGCATAGTCACCTATCCCATGACTTTTTACTTTTCCTAGAAGCCTCTCATGAGGAATTTTGTCAAATGCCTTCTGAAAATCCAAGTACACTACATCTACCGATTCACCTGTATCCACATGTTTATTAACTCCTTCAAAAAAGATAAGCTGATTTGTGAGACAAGACTTGCCTAGTGTAAAGCCATGCTGACTTTGTTCCATTAAACCATGTCTTTCTATATGTTCTGTGATTTTGATATTTAGAACTCTTTCCACTATTTTTCTTGGCACTGAAGTCAGGCTAACCGGTCTGTAGTTTCCCAGATTGCCCCTGGATCCCTTTTCAAATATTAGGGTTATATTAGCTATCCTCCAGTCTTCAGGTAAAATGGATGATTTTAATGATAGGTTATACATTTTTACTAATAGGTCTGAAATTTCATTTTTCAGTTCCTTCAGAACTCTGGGATGTATACCATCCAGTCCAGGTGATTTACATTTAACTTGCCAACGTTTATGCATTATCCTATTTTCTTCTGTTGGATCCTTCTTCCAATTTTTGAATGAAGATCTTTTGGCTAAAATAGCTTCTTTCACCTCCCCTTTTAACCATGCTGGTAATCGTTTTGCCTTCTTTCCACCTTTTTAATGTGTGGAATACATCTGGGCTGTGCTTCTAGGATGGTATTATTTAACAATGACCATGCCTCTTGCATACTTTTTACCTTTGTAGCTGTTCCTTTCAATTTTTTTCTAACAATTTTTCTCATTTTATCAAAGTTTCCCTTTTGAAAGTTTAGCACGAGAGCCATGGATTTGCTTACTGTCCCCCTTCCAGTCATTAATTCATATTTGATCATATTATGATCACTATTGCCAAGCGGCCCCACCACCGTTACCTCTCTCACCAAATCCTGTGCTCCACTGAGAATTAGATCTAAAATTGCTCCATCTCTTCTTGGTTCCTGAACCAATTTCTCCATAAAAATGTCATTTATTCCATCCAGGAACTTTATATCTCTAGCATGTACCGATGATATATTTACCCAGTCAATATTGGGGTAATTGAAATCTCCCATTATTACCGCACTACCAATTTAGTTAGCTTCCCTAATTTCTCTTAGCATTTCACTCTCAGTTTCACCATCTTGACCAAGTGGACGATAGTATACTCCTACCACTATAGTCTTCCCTGACACACATGGAAGGATGTTTATCCTGTTGGACTCTATCCCGGACATAAAGCGCTACACCGCCTCCCGGGTGCTCCTCTCTGTCATTGCGATATAATTTGCACCCCGGTATAGCACTGTCCCATTGGTTGTCCTCCTTCGACCATGTATCTGAGATCCAATTAAGTCTATGGGCCTCATTTTCTAAAGTATCGCAGGCCTGTGATACTTTAGGAAATGAGGGGCGGGGGGCCGAAACGGGGGGTGGGCCTGCGCTAGCCGGCAGCGATCGCACCGTCGCGGTGCGATCGCTGCCGGTTTCGCACCCAATAGCGCCAACATAGGAGGTGTAGCTATTGGAAGCGAAATAGGACGCGAAAAGGGCCTTACCTTTTCGCTGTCCATGGCGTCGGCACAGAGTCGGCTCCAGTGACGCCCCGACTCCTCCTCTTCCGAGGCCGACTCGGCCCCCATCCTGGTATCGCACGTGATAAAGGGACTTTTCACGTGCGAAAGGTCCCTTATCGTGTGCGAGCCGCTTAGAAAATGAGGCCCTATGTCATCATTCACTGCTATACATTCTAATTCTCCCATCTTACTTCTTAGACTTCTGGCATTAGCATAGAAACATTTCATCAAAGTTTGTTTTTTGTTTGTATTTTCATTCTGCTTTTTAATTGATAGGGATATTAGAAATTTTTTTAGCTCAGGTGAGTTTTTAGTTACAGGTACTTGGACTACTTTTCTTATTATTGGAACCTCACTGTCAGGATGCCCTAATTCTAATGCATCATTAATATCCTTTGAAGATACCTCTCTCTAAACCATGTGCTGCTGAGCGACTGTAGGCTTTACCCTTTGTTCTAGTTTAAAAGCTGCTCTATCTCCTTTTTAAAGGTTAGCGCCAGCATTCTGGTTCCACCCTGGTTAAGATGGAGCCCATCCATTCGGAAGAGACTCCCCCTTCCCCAAAAGGTTCCCCAGTTCCTAACAAAACTGAATCCCTCTTCCTTGCACCATCGTCTCATCCACGCATTGAGACTTCAGAGCTCTGCCTGCCTCTGGGGACCTGCGCGTGGAACAGGGAGAATTTCAGAGAATGCTACCCTGGAGGTTCTGGATTTAAGCTTTCTACCTAAGAGCCTAAATTTGGCTTCCAGAATCTCCCTCCCACATTTTCCTATGTCGTGGTGCCCACATGTACCACGACAGCCGGCTCCTCCCCAGCATTGTCTAAAATCCTGTCTAGGTGGTAAGAGTGCTTGTAAGAGTCAGGACACTTTAAATTCAAAAATACATTTCTTAACTGCTGCTTAAATAGTCACCAAATGTATTACCCAAGCCTGTTTAACCAGTTTGAACCATTTCCTCTCCCCATGGAGAGAGGCTCCCCCCCCCCCCCCTTTACTTCATTAACAGTGGCCAGATAGGTAAACAAAAAAAAACCCAAAACCTTAGTTCACTCCTACAGCAGATTCTATAGCAAAGTAGCTTTAGTTTTCCTAATGTACTTTTTTAAAATAAACTGGGAGAAGAGCAAAAGTTATTTTCTAAAGCACTCAAAAAGCAGCTTAAAAGGGAGAGCAGCCAACAGTTTTAACAATGTTCCACAAGTATGCATAGATTAAGAAATTCAAATTCAAAATCAGGCAGAGTTTAGGAAAACAATACTAGCACCAATATTTAAACAAGCATGCACAGATTAAGAAATTGTATTTCAAAGGCAAAGATTAAGAAAAATATGAAACTAAGCAAGTAAAGCAATTCTTAGCTTTTGGAGAGAGAGCTTCGTCTTGGAACCCAGTCACAGTTACTATTGTAATACAAAAAGGTGCTTACTGTGATTAATGAGACCAAAAGCATCTTCTATTTGTTTTCTAGATGGAAAATGGTCGCAGTCCCTGAAAAACCCAGAGAGTTCATTTTTATCCATCTCATTCCAGAACTCTCTCTTTGAAAATATGCTTTCGTACACTGCAACACAAAACACAAAATTATATTTTATATAGGTTAGTTTGACAAATCATAGCTGCATAATATCTGAACAGCCAACACTTTTTACAAGAATCTGGACTGAAACGCTTCTAACTTACAGTTCATATTGCAAGGTTGAGATCAATGTTTCCTCTAATATTTATGGGCAGTGATCATAAACCAGATCTGGTGTGCAAGCTAAAGTACAAATTTGTGTGCAATGTTCTTTGAAACACCATTCTATTTTCCTTCTCATATTAGGCCATATTTTTGTATGTACACGCGGGCGTAGATTAGTGCACGCAACCCGGCACGCACAAATCTATGCCTGATTTTATAACATGCGCGCGCAGCCACGTGCATGTTATAAAATCCGGGGTCAGCGCGCGCAAGGGGGTGCACCGAGCCCTAGGGGAGCCCCGATGGCTTTCCCCGTTCCCTCCGAGGCCGCTCCGAAATCGGAGCGGCCTCGGAGGGAACTTTCTTTCTGCCCCCCACCTTCCCCTCCCTTCCCCTATTTAACCCTTCCCCCAGCCCTACCTAAATCCCCCCCACCTTTATTTTTTTTATTTATGCCTGCCTCTGGATAGGCGTAGCTTGCGTGCGCCGGCCAAGTGCCGGCACGCGACCCCCGGCACGGCCGCTGTGCCGAAGGCCTCGGACCAGCCCCTGCCCTGTCCCCAGACTGTCCCGCCCCTTTTATCAAGCCCCGGGACATAAGCGCGTCCCGGGGCTTTCGCGCGTCGCAGGGCATATGCAAAATAGGCTCGGCGCGCGCAGGAGGGGCTTAAAATGGTTACGTGTATATATTACACATGTAACCCTTTTAAAATCCTCCCCTTTATGTTTTCCTGCATGTGCTTGTTTGATGTACACTCACACAGCTTATAGGGAACATTGATCATGATATGAGGCTCAAAGCGGCAGACTTAGACATAAGGAAATATTTCTTCACAGATAAGATGATGGATGCATGCAACATCCTCCCAGTGAAGGTGTTGCGCATTCCGGCCGCACTGGTGCCGCGACCGGGCCTGCTCACCTCACGCTTCCCTCCGTGAGCTCCGGGCACTCCTCTCTCGCTGCTGCAGCCAGCTCATGGCATCCTCTGCACCTTCCCCACACACCTCTGTCATTGCAGGCCTCACAGTGGAGCTCCCGTTGGGGCTCCGCGTCCTCGGCATCGTTGGCCCCAACCCTAGGTGCGCGCGTGGCCCATGCTCTCTCCTTTAAAGGGCCCACGGCGGGAACCTTGGGCCTTTTGCCTCCCGATGACGTCACTTGAGCACCACTAAAAGATGAGGGCCTTCCCACAGTTCCTCACCTTGGCAAACAGGTTGTCACCTTGTGTGAAGCTAGTTGCTGTCCTGTGTTCCTGCGTTCCTTGTTCCTGTGCTTGTTCCAATGTTCCTGTGTCCTTGTTCCAGTCCTTGTTCCAGTGTTCCTGCATTCCTTGTTCCTGTGCTGGTTCCAGTGTTCCTACGTTCCTGTGTTCCTGTGTCTTCCAGTGCTCCTGCGTTCCTGTGTTCCCGTGGTCCTTCCTCTGTTCCAGCATCTACAGGTTCTACACTCTCGGACTGATACTCGGTACTGACCTCGGCTTGCCTTTGACCATGTCTGGCCCACTGCCTGGATCTGACCTCTGCTTGCTACTGACCACGCTTGGACTGATACCTGGAACTGACTCTTGCTTTGGCTGACCACCCTCGGACGGATACCCTGGCTTTGACCCTTGTGCTCCACTCGAACACTCTCTTTGCTCCACCCGTGACCACCAGGCCTGCCTCTTCTGATGCTCCCCATGGCCTTCTCCAAGCTAGACTACTAGGTGCTGCCTATCCTGACTGGAGGACCTTCAGTTCCTGTTCTGCTCCAGTGGTAACCGGTACTCTCGGTTCCAGTCTAGCTTATCTGTTCTCCACTAGCCATGCACCTTTGCTCTTGGGTGGGCACACCTTTTTGCTACCTCTCCAGGAGACCCTCCGAGGCCCACCTATGTCCAGGCGGTCCAGGAATCCAAGGGCTCAACCCACAGAGCCCCCGGACTGTTATTGGCGAAGCTCCAGCTAGCCTCTGTCTCCTCGTGTGCTCCGCCTCCTGGAAGCAGGCGCCTTCTGGGAACCCTCAGAGAGCCGTACCTATCCTCCGCCAGGCCAGTGCAACAGAAGGTGAGGGAGGGAAAAATAGTAACAAAATTCAAGAAAGCATGGAATAAGCCAAGATGATTCTTACATGGGAGAACGAGGGAATAGAACCTAAGATTAAGCAGACCTGAGATCAAGCAATCTCCGCAGAACTGTAACAGAAATGGAAATTTGGCAGAGCACTGAGCAGTCTTTATCTGTCTTCATATTCTTTGTTTTTATATTTAATTTAAATATGCAGCTGTATTGCACATTATTAAGATGCACAATATTATGGAACAATAACAAAAATTAAATAGCATGACTTGTTAGTGTAATATGAGCATGCATCCAAATCCTTTTCATGCTCATCTACAGTCTTTACCTTTCCATAATTTCTTGTATTTTGGGAGAAAATTTGTTTATTTATAGTTTTAATATATTTGTTTTCTCTTTGGTTCTGTTAAAGTAGGGATATAAAAAGCAGACTCTCTTCAATTTGAACTAAAGCTGTAAAGAAAAGTTGAAAGACTTAACTCCCCAACCATGCCAAGCAAGAGAAAGTTATTCTAGTCCATAGTAGATTATCTGTTGGTTGTAGCACATTTAATTGAAACATAAAATAGAAGAGCATTCAGTACTTATCAATATTGCTTATATAAATTGTGCAATAAATGTGGATCATCATAACACCCATAGAACAGGGAGATATTGTTTTTTCACTCCTCAGCTACCAAGACATGGGTCATCTTTAATCGAAGATCCACAATACTGTATTTATACATCAACGGGCGGATTTTAAAAGCCTTGCTTGCGTAAATCCACCCGGATTTACGCGAGCAGGGCCTTGCGTGCCGGCGCGCCTATTTTCCATAGGCCGCCGGCGCGCGCAGAGCCCCGGGACGCGCGTAGGTCCCGGGGTTTTTGGAAGGGGGGCGTGTCGGGGGCAGGACCCGATGCCTCGGCGTTTCGGGGGCGGGGCGCAGCGTTTCGGGGGCAGGACCGGGGGCGTGGTTTCGGCCCGGGGCGTTTCGGGGGCGTGGCCGCGCCCTCCGGAACTGCCCCCGGGTTGAGTCTCGGCGCGCCAGCAGCCCGCTGGCGCGCGTGGATTTACGTCTCCCTCTGGGAAGCGTAAATCCGTGGATAAAGGTAGGTTGGTTAGGTAGGGGAAGGGAGGGGAAGGTGAGGGGAGGGCGAAAGAAAGTTCCCTCCGAGGCCGCTCCGATTTCGGAGCGGCCTCGGAGGGAACGGAGACAGGCTGCGCGGCTCTGCGCGCGCCGGCTGCCCAAAATCGGCAGCCTTGCGCGTGCCGATCCAGGATTTTAGAAGATACGCGCGTCTACGCGCGTATCTTATAAAATCCAGCGTACTTTTGTTTGCACCTGGTGCGCAAACAAAAGTACGCGAACGCGCTTTTTTTTAAAAATCTACCCCCAAGTGTCCTATTTTTAAGAATTTTTCATAATACAAATAAAAGGCAGTTTTTTATAGCAGTCATGATGAACTTTGGTACAGAAAACTGACATAGCACTGTATTTCAAAAAACTTAAATCGGGGGGGGAGGTCACATGATGTGGTGGGCTTGATCAGACATGTGTGATCGAGCTCCAGACACCACAACATCGGGCGGATTTTAAAAGCCCTGCTCGCATAAATCCGCCCGGATTTATGCGAGCAGGGCCTTGCGCGCCGGCGCGCCTATTTTCCATAGGCTGCCGGCGCGTGCAGAACCCCGGGACGCGCGTAGGTCCCGGGGTTTTTGGAAGGGGGCGTGTCGGGGGCGGGGTGGGGCATTTCGGGGGTGGGACCAGGGGTGTGGCGCCGGCCCGGGGCGTTCCAGGGCGTGGCCGCGCCCTCCGGAACCCCCCCTGGGTTGGGTCTCGGCGCGCCAGCAGCCCGCTGGCGCGCGTGGATTTACGTCTCCCTCCGGGAGGCGTAAATCTGTGGATAAAGGTAAGGGGGGGGTTTAGATAGGGCCGGGGGGGTGGGTTAGGTAGGGGAAGGGAGGGGAAGGTGAGGGGAGGGCGAAAGAAAGTTCCCTCCGAGGCCGCTCCGATTTCGGAGCGGCCTCGGAGGGAACTGAGACAGGCTGCACGGCTCGGCGCGCGCCGGCTGCCCAAAATCGGCAGCCTTGCGCGCGCTGATCCAGGATTTTAGAAGGTACGCGCGGCTACGCGCGTATCATATAAAATCCAGCGTACTTTTGTTTGCGCCTGGTGCGCAAACAAAAGTACGCGAACGCGCTTCTTTTAAAAATCTACCCCTTAGTGATCAGCGCAATGTCTGCAGAATCACTCCGAAAAGACAAAGATAAATTGAAGACCACTGAACAAAAAATGGATGCTGAGAAAGCTGATGAATCGGAAGCTATTCTCAACGACACACAGGAAGGTAAAATAACGACTGCTGTGGTTGCGGCGCTAGAACCAAGGCTGTTCCGCATCTCTGAACAGATTAATGAGCTTCAAGAGTCATTGGCGGATTTCGTAGGAAGAATGGAAGCAGCTGAAGGCCGAATCACGGTCATGGAGGATGACCTGCTCGTGCTGTAAAGAAAAGTGGCGGCACTCGAGAAAGAGGTTAAACGGCGTAATGATAAGATAGATGAATTAGAAAACCGTTTGCGCAGAAATAATTTGCACTTTTTGAGGCTCCCGGAGAGCATACCTGAGGCAGAGCTGTTGTCTACTTTGGAAACTTGGCTCTCCTTAGAGATTCTATCTTCCGAACGAGTGGGAGAAATCAAGATCGAACGCACACACTGCCTAAGCCCAAAAGCCTTGGAAGGCAAGAAGCCTAGAGTAGTCATCGCTAAACTATTGAACTATGCACACAAAGTACAAATTCTGCAATCCTTTCAGAAACTAAGAGATTTACATTTTGGAAATCGCAAGATTTTAATTTTTCAAGATTTTTCATTGCGTCTCTCTTTGCAAAGGAAAGAGTTCTCTCCAGCATGCACAGAGTTAGTCAAGTGGAAGATCCACTTTGCTTTGCAGTTTCCTGCAAAGCTATGGATTTGGCATCAAGGTTCCCTCCACGTTTTTGAAGAAGCTAGCTCAGCGATTAAATTTGTTCACGCGCTGCCTATGAGTGAGGTTTAGTAGAACTGGATCTGCGAGCCTGTGATTATACATGTATATTCTGCCTTTGATGACGTCTTTGTATGAGAGGGACATATAGCTTTTATAATAATGCCTCTTTGACAAATTTACTTTTTCTGGGGCAAAGGAAGTGGGTGCCTGAGCATTTCAGGGTTTGATCTATGGCCTCATATCTCCTGAGTGGAGATATTTATCAATGTTTAGGGAGGAGAGTTCAAAAGTTGAGAGAGAGTCATTTTTTAATATTCTCCTTTTCTATTTTCTCTATGTTTACTTGGGGGGTATCTTCACCACAGTAAGTTCGGGACTTTATTGGTTTGGAGCAAGTAACGTGGGTCCAGAACTGTTCTCCATTTGTTCCCCTGATGTTCTAATGTTAATCATTGTTATAATTGTTCCTTTGATGTTTTTCTTTTTAATGTAAATCGTTTTTATAATTGTAAACCGGAGTGAAGGCCGACACCAATACTTCGGTATAAAAAAAACATACAAATAAATAAATAAATACCATCCAGTTATTCATCTTATGTGCAAACATTTATTTACGTGTGTTCCATAATTCATTTTTGCAGAAATAATTTTCTCAATAATAGAGGGGAAGGACAGTCCAATTTTTATCCTGTCATGTACTATATGATGTTACTGAAGTTGGTTATTTGGAATGTGGCTGGACTAGGTATGCCAGTCAAACAAGAGAAAGTCTTAACTCGCTTGCAAAAATTACAGGCCAAACTTATCTTTTTTCAGGAAACTACTGCAGCAAGCAGATCCTACGCCGGTGATTTCTCCTCTTCACGCGGCTGCCGGAGCGAGGGAGGGCCTGCGCAATCGGCGCCAGGGACCCATCGGGGTAAGGCCTCTAAATTTTCTCCCCTGCCCCCGCTGGGTCCGAGGCCGATCACGTGGCCTTTCGCGCCGTCCTGCCGCCGACCCGCCGACACGAACCGAGCGAAGGCCCGCCTCCGCACCTACCTCCAGCCAATCGCCAAGGGCACAGGGGCCCTTTAAATCCACGGCAGCTCCAGCGATCAGCCTTTTCTACTGCAGCAAGCAGATCCTACGCCGGCGATTTCTCCTCTTCACGCGGCTGCCGGAGCGAGGGAGGGCCTGCGCAATCGGCGCCAGGGACCCATTGGGGTAAGGCCTCTAAATTTTCTCCCCTGCCCCCGCTGGGTCCGAGGCCGATCACGTGGCCTTTCGCACCGTCCTGCCGCCGACCCGCCGACACGAACCGAGCGAAGGCCCGCCTCCGCACCTACCTCCAGCCAATCGCCAAGGGCACAGGGGCCCTTTAAATCCACGGCAGCTCCAGCGATCAGCCTTTTCTACTGCAGCAAGCAGATCCTACGCCGGCGATTTCTCCTCTTCACGCGGCTGCCGGAGAGAGGGAGGGCCTGCGCAATCGGCGCCAGGGAACCATCGGGGTAAGTCCTCTAAATTTTCTCCCCTGCCCCCGCTGGGTCCGAGGCCGATCACGTGGCCTTTCGCGCCGTCCTGCCGCCGACCCGCCGACATGAACCGAGCGAAGGCCCGCCTCCGCACCTACCTCCAGCCAATCGCCAAGGGCACAGGGGCCCTTTAAATCCACGGCAACTCCAGGCGCCGCGCGCCGTGCGTCGCGCGCACGAAGGAGCGCGACAAAGGGGCCTGCCCCTTTGAGCGCCCCTTCGTGCGCCCTTTGTGACCCTTTTGACCCAATATAAAGCTCTGTGTTCTGCTCTGCCATCAAACGTGGTTACAACAATCACCAAAAAAAAAAAAAAGACCCACGTTGGATGCAGCCTTTTAGAGGCAAGGGCTTACGTGTTTTAACCTAGATGTTATTAGAAATAACAGTACCTAAAGCAGCTTACTTGTCTCATTTACCTATGTTACATGCTTACCTGTACTTACCTAGATTACTGTTAAGTCTTTTCCTAGACTTGATTGGATACAACAGCGCCTAAGGCCTAAAGAACCTAAAGTTTGAAGCCCCTCTGTTAAGCACGCTTCTACATACACCAACTTAACTGTAAGTTCACGTACGCAACCTCCCCTATCCTCCTCTCTTCTCACCCCCTTCCTCCCTTATTTACAAGTAAGCCACTTTGCTTGTTACTATCCTCCACTTCGTTTGCCCTCATCCACCGCAACTTACTGACTGCCACACTCATCACAAAATACAGCCTCACTCTACACAACACACAAACACATAAATACACTCTCACTATTTCCTGTGCAGCTTCAAAATGCTAAACATCCCAACGCTCAGCTACTATAGACATAGACCTACTGCACCTCATGCCATACGACAACGATCATATCTCAAAAACATTCACACAACCATGATCTCCCCACCACTCACGCAAATCATCGGCCTCACAGCACTCACGCTTATCCTCTTCAATGCACAATCATTAAACAAAAAAACCTCTATACTCAACGACATCCTCTCTGACGAAACACCAGACATCTGTGCAATAACAGAAACATGGTTGAAGGACACCGACAATGTTCTCCTCAACCAGCTCCCCAACAATATATACGATATAGTCTCCATCCCCCGTTTAAAAAAGAAAGGTGGAGGCATTCTTTTAGCCACCAACAAACAACTCAAACTTACACTGCAACCCATCCCCTCCCCAGCTACATTAGAAATTGGCCTGTTCAAAGCCCCCTCTCTACAAATCTGCCTCATTTATGCTCCCCCGGGAACTCTCAACAATAACCCTTCTTCTCTCATTGAATATATAGCTAAAAATATTTCCATCGGCTCCCCAGCTATTATCCTAGGAGATTTTAATCTCCACGTTAACACAACACCCCTTACACCTAGCTGCTCTTCCTTTATGGAAGCCATGAAATCACTAGGATTCAAGCAAATCATAAATATGCCCACACATAAAGCTGGTCACTCACTCGACCTCATTTTTACCAACCGTCACATCATAACTGATTCTCTATCATGCACACCCATCCCATGGTCTGACCACTATATCTTAAGAACATCTAACACCATACAAAGACCTCCGCCCCTTCCAATCAGCACTACCACTATACAATACCGAAAAACATGCAATAGAGACGAGCTTACTACAGCTCTATCCAATACCCAGCTTAATCTTGATCTATCAAATGCTGACACTGCCCTAACATCATGGAATGAATACACTCTCTCAGTTGCGAATAACATTTGCACCCTCATTACAAAAAAACTATCCTCTCAGAAAAACACAAAAAAACCCTGGTACACTCCCACACTAAAAGATTTAAAACAAGCCCTTAGAAAAGCCGAAAAAAATTGGCGTAAAGAACCCACACCTACTCTACTTGCACGATACAAAACTTCGCTGCAAAATTATTCTGAGATGATCAACAATGCTAAAAAAAATTACTACGCTGGTAAAATACACCAATTTCAATTCAATCCAAAAGTGCTGTTTGAATATGTCACTTCACTTACAAACCTCACTCCAAATATCATCCCAGAAGAAGAAGCCAAAATCAAATGCGAACAACTGGCCTCTTTCTTTCAGGACAAAATTAACAAAATTATGACACGCTTCTCCCACAATTCCCACTTGCCCCAATTCAATAATCTCTGTCACACAAAAGACTCTGCACCTCAGCTAACAATCTTTGAAAACACAGCAACAACTGAAATTGTATCCCTACTCAAAAAAGCTAGACCCTCCTCTCACCCCTCTGATACCATCCCCACAAAACTTCTCCTCACTGTCCCTGATCTAATAGCCAGCCCTATCTCTAACATTATCAATGCTTCCATTGAACTTGGGCAAGTGCCTAACTCTCTCAAATTTGCTATCCTTAAACCCACTTTAAAAAAACCTAAGCTTGACCCATTAGACCTTGCCAATTACCGCCCAATTTCTAATCTCCCATTTATTGCGAAAATCCTAGAAAAAACTATCAACCGTGAACTTAGTGACTACTTAGAAGAACACCAAATCCTCTCTCCCTCACAATACGGATTTCGCAAATTACATAGTACTGAAACCCTGCTTTTATCTCTGTCTGATTACCTTCTCAAAAGCCTAGATAAAAATCTTCCTCATCTTCTAGTAATCCTTGATATCTCAGCGGCTTTTGATACCGTTAACCACCAAATTCTCCTCCAACGCCTTCACGAGATTGGAATAACTGGTACTGCTCATAACTGGTTTACTTCCTACCTGTCCAACCGTAACTATAAAGTCAAAATTGGCAACCACCTTTCAAAAGAAATCCCCCTGAAGCAAGGAGTCCCGCAAGGCTCTTCACTTTCATCTACCCTTTTTAACATCTATCTCCTACCACTCTGCCATCTCCTCGCCAATCTTAAACTTCCACACTTTTTGTACGCTGATGATGTACAAATTCTTATTCCAGTAACGGAATCCATACCCAAAGCCATTGAAATCTGGGACACTACCCTCGCTTCTATCAATAATCTACTAACTTCCTTACAACTTGCCCTAAACTCCACAAAAACAGAACTCATGATCATTTCTCCTCCCACCCCACTACATGCTTCTCCCACCTCACCAATAACATCGACGCACATACAATTCTCCCACCAAGTCCGAGACCTAGGAGTCATTATTGACGACCAAATGACCCTCAAAAAATTTATCAGCGCAATCCTTAAAGAGTGTTTTTTCAAATTACATACACTCAAAAAATTGAAACCCTTACTTCACGCATCTGATTTCCGGACAGTTTTACAAGCCATGTTGTTTTCCAAAACAGATTATTGTAATTCTCTCCTCCTAGGCCTACCTAAAAATGCCATCCGCCCCTTACAAATCCTGCAAAATACTGCAGCCCGCATCCTTACTAATACAAACTCAAAGGAACATATTACGCCAGTTTTGAAGGATTTACACTGGCTCCCCATTCAATCTCGCATACACTATAAGACACTAACACTTATCCATAAAGCCCTCCACAATCCTGAAATGAAATGGTTTAATAATACACTACAATTTCAAAATTCTATTAAACCCACCAGAAATCAATACCTTGCCACATTACAGACCCCCTCGCCCAAACTATATAACTATGCTTCTACCAAAGCGCGAGCGCTTTCTTTTGCTGGCCCTTTGCTGTGGAATACCATTCCCACCGAACTGCGCCTTGAGCCATCTCCCAAAACATTCAAGCAAAAACTCAAGACATGGTTATTCACACATGCTTATACTTGAAATACATATGTCCTCCCCTCCTTTACCTGCCCTACCTTTCTACCCGACACCCCCTGTCTATATACCATCTCTAACTTCCCTATTTCTACTCCTACTATAATGATCTTACCATATAATTGCTCCTAATCTAAGATTAGCACAATCTCTCCCCTATTACCACTTCCAATTTAGAACTCCATTACCTTCTAACCATCTCCCTTAGCTTTTACCTATTCCCCTTGAACCCTTTTACTCTATAGTATTGTTTTTAATTCAGCTCAGTTAAGTTACAACTAAATGATAGTTCTGTTTTTTTAAAAAGATTCTACTTGTTTTATGTTCAAATATTTATATACCTACCTTTTTTATTTGTATAACGCTTATATAACCCTGTTAAATGTAAAATGCTCCGGCGTAAGTTCCTGTTTACTGTACACCGACGTGATATCTTTGATGAGCGGCGGTATATAAAAACTTATAAATAAATAAATAAATAAAATAAATGAATGCTGTGGAGGCTGCTAAACTATGTACGTGCTGGGTGGTGCAGGTGTTCTCTGCTGCTGGCACAACGAAGAGTCGCGGAGTGACGATCCTTATTCATAAATCAATTTCTTTTCAGGTCCTACAGAGTGTGGCTGACCCAAATGGTAGTTTTATTATTCTCCTTGGAGTTCTCATGGGTATGCGGCTTATTCTAGCAACTGTTTATGCATCTAGCCAATATATGCACATCTTTTTTTACAGATCTTCTATCCCATATTTCTCAAATGGGAGACTATCCTATCCTTCTTGGTGGAGATTTGAATTGTATAATTGACGGAGAGGGAGCACAGCCTTAAGGGCCATCTGCTGAGTGAGCATAAAGGCACTAGATTTTTATGTAATCATTTGCACCTTCTTGATTTATGGAGAATGCTTTATCCAGGTATCAAAGAATTTACTCATATAGCGCATGCTCACAAATTGATGTCCCGTATTGATAGCAAAATTGCTTACCTTGTAATAGGTGTTATCCCAGGACAGCAGGATGTAGTCCTCACATATGGGTGACGTCAGTAACGGAGCCCTAGTGCGGGAAAACTTCTGTCAAAGTTTCTAGAAACTTTTGACTGGCAGCCTGAGGCTACTGGGCATGCTCAGCATGCCATGATATTCTCTGCCACAGGGGTCTCACTTCAGTCTTGTATGTAGCAATAAGCATTAACAAAATAAGATTAGAAAAATAGGAAGGCCCAACTCCGCGGGGTGGCGGGTGGGTTCCGTGAGGACTACATCCTGCTGTCCTGGGATAACACCTATTACAAGGTAAGCAATTTTGCTTTATCCCAGGACAAGCAGGATGCTAGTCCTCACATATGGGTGATTAGCAAGCTAGAGGCTGAGTCATTTAATATGAAGGCAACAGTTATGTGTTGTGGTGGAAATGAACCAGCCGAAAAGAGCATGAATTTGGCTGCAGAAGGAGTTGGGTTTAAACTGGAAATAAGTTCTGTAAGACAGGTTGTCCATAGGCTGAATCTTGTCTTCCTTGCTTGTCTAAGCAGTAATGAGCTGCAAAAGTGTGAAGAGAAGTCCATGTTGCTGCTTTACATATGTCGAGTATTGGCACTGAACGGTAGTGTGCTACTGAGGTTGACATTGCTCTTACTGAATTTGCCTTTACTCGCCCTTGGAGGGGAAGGCCTGCTTTTTCATAGCAAAACTGTATGCAATCTGCTAGCCAATTGGATAGAGTATGTTTACCCACTGCTTTACCTGGTTTGTTTGGATCATAAGATACAAAGAGCTGATTGGATTTTCTATGAACTGCAGTTCGGTTTAAATAAAAGGACAGAGTACGTTTACAGTCCAAAGTATGCAAGGCTGCTTCTCCTTGGTGAGAGTGAGGTCTTGGAAAAAATGTGGGTAAAACTATGGATTGGTTCAAGTAGAATTCCGTGACCACTTTGGGAAGGAATTTTGGATGTGTACGGAGGACCACTTTGTCGAGGAAAAACCTTGTGTAGGGCACGTACGTGACCAGCGCTTGTAATTCACTGACTCTTCTAGCTGATGTAATGGCTATGAGGAAGATAGTCTTCCATGTGAGAAATTTAATGTCACAGGAGGCTATGGGTTCAAAAGGAGAACGCATAAGTCTTGTTAATACCAGATTCAAGTCCCATTCTGCAACTGGAGGTCGAATTGGTGGTTTGAGTTGAGTTAAACCTCTCATAAATCTGCTGACGAGAGGTTGAGTGGAAATTGATGCATCTCCTACCTTATTATGGTAAGCTGAGATTGCACTTAAATGAACTCTTACGGATGAAGTTTGAAGACCAGAGTCTGAAAGATGGTATAAGTAGTCTAGTAGTGAAGTAATGGTGCAAGTGAAAGGATCAATGTTGTTTTGCTTGCACCAGTAGGTGAATCTTTTCCATTTGGAAGCGTAATTCTTTCTGGTGGAAGGTTTACGTGAAGCTATGAGTACTTGCGAAATATGAGTTGAAAGATTGAGTGGTTGCAATATCAAACTTTCAACATCCATGCTGTCAGGGATAGGGACTGAAGGTTGGGATGTCGTAACCGGCCCTGATCCTGAGTTATAAGAGTGGGAGCTATGCCCAGTCGAATTGGATCCCTGACTGAGAGATCCAACAGTGTGGGGAACCATACTTGTCGAGGCCAATACGGGGCTATGAGTATCATGGACCCCTTGTCCTGTTGTAGTTTCACAAGAGTTTTGGTTATGAGCGGTATTGGAGGGTACGCGTATAGTAGGCCTGAGTTCCAAGGCAGAGCAAAGGCGTCCTTGGCTGGTTGGTTCTTCTGTATGTGTAGATAACAGAACTTGTCCACTTTGTGATTCAGATGTGACGCAAAAAGGTCTATCGTTGGCTGTCCCCAACGTTGAAAAATCCTGGTCGCTACTGCAGGATCCAGGGACCATTCGTGTGGTTGGAATTGCCGACTGAGTCGATCCGCCACTACGTTGTGTATGCCTGCCAGATAAGTGGCTCGTAGGAACATTGAGTGATTCAGGGCCCAGCCCCAAATTTGTGCCGCTTCCTGACACAGGAGATACGAGCCCGTACCTCCCTGTTTGTTGATGTACCACATGGCTACTGTATTGTCTGTTTGAATCAGAATAGTCTTGTGTGAAAGACAATCCTTGAACGCATGCAGCGCATAACGTATAGCTCGAAGTTCCAGAAAATTGATTTGATATGTTGCTTCGAGTTTTGTCCACGTTCCATGAGTTTGGAGATTGTCCATGTGAGCTCCCCAACCCAAGGTGGATGCATCTGTAGTTAAAGTAATTTGTGGAACTGGTTGTTGGAAGGGTAAGCCCTTGCGCAAGTTGTCCGTGTTGATCCACCAATGGAGCGAAGAGCGCAGCTGGTGGGTTACCTGAATTGGAGAATGTAGTGGTTGAATGGCTTGGATCCATTGTGACTGTAATGTCCATTGGGTTACTCTCATGGCTAGTCTTGCCATAGGAGTGACATGAACTGTTGAGGCCATGTGGCCTAGTAGAATTAGAATACGATGAGCTGTTGTGTGCGTGCTTGAGAGAATCGAGCGTGCTAGGAAGGCTAATGTTTCTGCTCGATCCTCGGGTAGAAACGCCTTTGCAAGGATGGTGTTCAACTCTGCTCCTATGAATTGGAGCAAGTGAGACGGTGTGAGGTGGGACTTTTTTCATAATTTATGAGAAATCCCATGGCGTGAAGTAGAGCAATGGTTTGATTGAGAGAATTGATTGCTCCTTGTTGAGACTGACTCCTGATGAGCCAATCGTCTAGATATGGGAAGACATGAACACCTTGTTTGTGTAAGTGTGCTGCTATTACTGCCAGACATTTTGTGAATACTCTGGGAGCAGAGGCGAGTCCGAAGAGTAGTACTCTGTATTGGAAATGTTGATGACCTACCATGAAACACAGATATTTGCGATGTGGAGGAAATATTGGGATGTGAGCATATGCATCTTGAAGATCCAGAGAACAAAGCCAATCTTCCTTTTGAAGGAGTGGAAGCATGGTACCTAGGGAGACCATTCTGAACTTTTCCTTTATTAGAAATTTGTTTAGATTTCTGAGGTCTAGGATGGGCCGTAGGCCTCCTGATTTCTTTGGAATGAGGAAATATCGGGAGTAGAATCCTCTGCCCTGCTGAGACTGGGGCACTGGCTCTATGGCCCTGGATTTCAGAAGGGTGGATAATTCTATTTGAAGTTGAGGAATGTGATTTCTGCTGGGAGGAATCAGAGGTGCTTGAAGCTCTGTAGGTATTGTTAGAAAGTTGAGCTTGTAGCCGTGGAGTATGATGGAAAGAACCCATAGATCTGTTGTTATGGTTTTCCATGTGCTGTAGAAATGGGATAATCTGCCTCCCACCGGTAAGTGGGAGTGAGGATTCAGAGATTGGCTGGGTTCTCTGGAGATGTTTTCAAAAACCAGCTGTGGGACCTGTTTGAGCAGGAGGTGCAGGTCTGGTTGTTCTTTGTTGGCAAGGTTGTGGCCTGTTCTGGGATCTTGGTTGGCGAGGCCTTGTTGCCGGTGGATAGTATCTTTTAGGACGGTAATAGGGCCTGCGAATATCCCTTCGCTGGGTACGACGTACAGCGTGGGTAGTGGTATCATGAGGCATGGAAGATAACTGCCTTAAGGTCTCCGTATGCTCTTTAAGTTGGGAGACCGCTTCTTGAACTTTTGTGCCAAATAAGTTATCACCTGCACAGGGTAGGTCTACTAACTTTTCTTGGACCTCTGTTCTGAGGTCTGATGCTTTTAACCAGGCCCATCTGTGAGCACTTATGCCAGAAGCTGCCACCCTTGAGGCTGTCTCAAATGAGTCATAGGCGGCTCTTACTTCATGTTTGCCGGCTTCAAAAGCTTTTTGGATGCGATGTTGTGCTGGCTCTCTGAATTCTTGGGGCAAGGATGGTAGGAAGTCCTCCATCTGCTTCCAGAGGTTCCTTTGGTACTGTGTGATGTACAATTGGTAGGCTGCAATCTTAGAATTGAGGATTGCACCTTGAAAAACTTTTCTTCCAAATGTGTCCAAGAACCTATTATCCTTCCCTGGAGGATTAGAGGAGTGCACTCTTGATCTTTTTGCTTTTTTCTGTGCTGATTCTACCACCACAGAAGAATGCGGCAGTTGGGATTTCTGGAAACCCGGTGCAGGTTGGACTAAATAGGTGGAGTCCATTCTTTTATTGATGGGAAGAACAGAGCAAGGATGTTCCCACATTCTTTGTTGAAGTTGAAGGAGAATATAATGGATAGGTATTGCCATGACCTGCTTGGGGGGATCTATGAATTGTAGCACCTCAAGAGTTTTGTGACGGAGATCCTGCTCAGATTCTAATTTAAATGGAATAGAGTCGGCCATCTCTTGGATAAAAGAGGAGAAAGTAAGGTCTTCTGGTGGAGACTGCTTTCTTGGTTGAGGAGGAGACGGGTCAGACATGAAGGTTTCTGAGGTGTCAGATTGTGTGTCACTCCAGGAATCATATTCTGGAGTTTGAGGACCTGGTTTTTTAGCTGGATGTGGAGGAGGTACACCAGAAGGTCCTGGAATGGGTTCTTGTGGAGAAGCCTCCTCTTCCACCGGGTTGGAAGGTAGAGAATCCAGAAGATCCTGATATTTTTTCTGAAGTATCGAATATAATCTTGCTTCAGATGATGGATCCTCTACAGAGGAAAGCGGCATCAAAGATTTGGTCTTTGTCATCGCTGACATCGGTGTCTTGTCTCTCGATGACTGCCCAGTACCCATGGTGGGTGTATACGGCGATGCCTGATGAAAACGAGCAGGAAGCATCGATGGTATACTGGATGAAAAAACAGGCATCGATGAGGGCATCGAGGTGAATGCCGTCATTCGCTCTGGAGGAAGGAACGAATCCGGAAGCCGGACGGAGCCTTGCGGTGCTGTGTTTGTTGTCAACATGGCAATGAGTGGAATAGATCCGGTGGCCGATGTCGAGTAAGCCTCCGTTGTCGATGCAATGGTCGGCATCGGGCTCATGCCCGGCATCGGGACGGTGCCCGGCATCGAGAGAGCACCCGGCATCGAGACAGGTCCCGGCATCGGGAGAGCTCCCGGCATCGGGTCGATACCCGGCATCGGGTCAGTACCCGGCATCGGGAAATGTCCTGGAATCGCTGGCACCATCGATGGAAGAGACTTCGGTACTGATTGCATCGGCAGAGGTGCCGGTAGTTGTTCCTTAATCACTTGTAAAACTGCCTCTTTTATGTAGGCTGCAATGTCCTGTGGCATCGACAAAGGTGGTGCCACCGGCGGAAGTGTCGATGCCTCCGTATGCTGTGGAAGTGACGTCGGAGTAGGCCCTTCAGGCACCGAGGGTATAGTAAGTTTAGGCCGTTTTGGTAACGGTTCTCCTCGGTCAAGTGCCGACGGTGAGGTCGGAGCATGTCTGTGGCGATGTTTGTGTTTAGGCCGGACGTCTACTGCCGAGCGTATCGACGATATCGACGGGGTAGGGGAGGATTTATCTCCGGAACCGTCAGTTCGGCGCTTTTTTAACAGTACCTTTTTCGATACTCTGGATGGCGAAGATTTCGAAGAAGTAGCTGGAGAAGGAGTCAGTTGTAAGCTGAATAGCTGTTGGATCTTCTCCTGGCGAAGCTTACGGCCTTTTGGCGTCATCTCTTGACATTTCTCACACGATGAAATGTCATGTTTTTCTCCGAGACATCTAACGCACTCTTCGTGCGGATCGGTAACCGACATTGTGCGGTTACAATTTGGGCATTTTTTGAACCCTGAGGACATCTTGACATCGACGGCCGTCGATGACAGGAATTGAATTTTGGGTTGTTTTTTTTGGGGGGGTTTTTTTTTTTAAACCGAAATAATTCACCAGCCGGTGATATAGGAAAAAATTTTTGAGACCCCTAATGGAGAGAAGTATACACTAGGGGGCGGATTTTCAGAGCCCTGCTCGCCTAAATCCGCCCAAAACCGGGCGGATTTAGGCGAGCAGGGCCCTGCGCGCCGGTAAGCCTATTTTACATAGGCCTACCGGTGCGCGCAGAGCCCCGGGACTCGCGTAAGTCCCGGGGTTTTCGGAGGGGGCGTGTCGGGGGGCGTGTCGGGGGGCGGGCCCGAACCGCGCGGCGTTTTCGGGGCGTGTCGGGAGCGTTCCGGGGGCGGGCCCGGGGGCGTGGCTACAGTCCGGGGTGGCCCGGGGGCCTGGCCGCGCCCTCCGGACCCGCCCCCAGGTCGCGTCCCGGCGCGCAGGAGGCCCGCTGACGCGCGGGGATTTACGCCTCCCAGAGGGAGGCGTAAATCCCCCGACAAAGGTAAGGTGGGGGCTTAGACAGGGCCGGGTGGGTGGGTTAGGTAGGGGAAGGGAGGGGAAGGTGAGGGGAGGGCAAAAGGAAGTTCCCTCCGAGGCCGCTCCGATTTTGGAGCGGCCTCGGAAAGAACGGGGGTAGGCTGCACGGCTCGGCGCGCGCCGGCTATACAAAATCGATAGCCTTGCGCGCGCCGATCCAGGTTTTTAGCAGATACGCGCGGCTCCGCGCGTATCTACTAAAATCCAGCGTACTTTTGTTTGCGCCTGGAGCGCAAACAAAAGTAGGCCTATTCGCGGAGTATGAAAATCCGCCCCTAGAATTATAACACTGAGGTAACTCAGAGGGCTCCGATATCCGTGCTGCTGTCCAGCTGCGCGGAAAAACGAAGACTGCAGTGAGACCCCTGTGGCAGAGAATATCATGGCATGCTAAGCATGCCCAGTAGCCTCAGGCTGCCAGTCAAAAGTTTCTAGAAACTTTGACAGACGTTTTCCCGCACTAGGGCTCCGTTACTGACGTCACCCATATGTGAGGACTAGCATCCTGCTTGTCCTGGGATAATATATATTATTATTATTATTATTTAATTTTTATATACCGAAGTTTCATGAGAACATATCACATTGGTTTACAATAGTTAACAAATATTCCTTTAATAATATTTGCATTTCCAAAATTAAATGAAGAGAAATAAATACAAAGTTTCATAATAAACTAATAAAACAAATAAAATAGTAAAATAATTTGCTGCCCAAGTTTTCCACAGTGTCTATAGCAAACTTAGTGATCTCTGATCATTGCCCTGTGGTAGGTACTATGGAATTCCAATCTTCACCCAATCTCAGCCCTTGGCGAATGCCCAAAGTTTTACACAATGACCCTGAATTTCCTATATTTTTAAAGGTAAAGTGGGAGGGATATATTAAGTTTAACCAACAACTCTTAGACAATCCGATACTATTTTGGGAAACAGCCAAGACTGTATTATGGGGTGAAATGATTAATTATGTATGCTATAAGTAAAAGAAATTGGACGCTGATATAGTTGAGTCCATCAGACATAGAGTTAGAAGGTTTTCAGAAAACTCAGAAAGCTTTGAACAATTTGCTTCATGTTAGAGCTGAATCCTCAATAAGGAGGTTGAAATGGAAGCTGTTCCAATTTGGAAATAAATCTGGGAGTCTAAATGTATTTATTCTATAAAAATGATCAGGGGGAGTGTCTGACGACTACTGACCAGATTGCTGCAGTTTTTTCTGCTTATTATCAGCAACTATATACAGCCGAGTCTGCGGATCCACAAGAGATAGATCAGTTTTTGGCAGGTGTGGACTGTCCTAGGATATCTGAGATGGACTTACAAAAATTGAATTGGCCCATTGAGGTCAAGGAAGTTAGGGAAGCCATACGGTCACTGCTATCTATAAAGACCCCAGGCCCTGATGGCTTTGATGCTTTTTATAAAATTTTGGTGGAGGAAATCTCAGATGTTCTTCAACTTCTTTTTGAAACGATGGGTGAGGTTGGGAGATTGCTAGCTATGATGAGGGAGGCCACTATAGTTGTTCTTCCTAAACCAGGCAGAGATGCTCAATTGCCCTTGCTATATC
Source organism: Rhinatrema bivittatum (assembly GCF_901001135.1). Lineage (NCBI taxonomy): Eukaryota > Metazoa > Chordata > Amphibia > Gymnophiona > Rhinatrematidae > Rhinatrema > Rhinatrema bivittatum. Next base: position 53,485,925 of record NC_042615.1, read on the forward strand.
AACCCATCTCTCTTCTTAATCTGGACATTAAATAATTTGCTAAAACTTTAGCAACTTGATTAAAGCTTCTCATTCCCACACTAATTTCTCCGGACCAGGTGGGATTTGATTATAGAAGGCACTCAGTTAATATTCACAAACTATGTGCGGTGTTAGAGCACTCTATGCACAGTTCCATCCCTGACTCTTTAGTTGTGAGCTACAATGCCGAAAAGGCATTTGATAGGGTATCCTGACCTTTACTTTTACATGTTCTCTCGAAATGTGGTTTCATTTAGAAGATTGCTGACTATATTACCTTGTTATATTCAAAGCCCTCTGCTAAAATTTTGGTTAATGGTTATATTTCTGAGGCTTTCTCCCTTCAAAGGGGGACCCGGCAGGGATGCCTACTATCCCCTTTATTTTTTTATATTAATAGTAGAACCGTTAGTGTCCAAATTATGTCATTCATCTACAGAGACAGGGATTCAATTCCATGATTTTTCAGTCAATATGCTGCTTTTTACAGATAATAATCTTTTACTATTATCTAATACCAGAACAGCTTTGCCTGAAATTCTTCGGATTTTTTCAGTTTATAATTGAGTGTCTGGATTTAAATTAAATTTAGACAAAACAGAGGTTTTAGATGTATCATATTCACTGCACCAACACTGTGAGAACTTTCCAGTGATGTGGGCGAAAGATCATATTAAATATTTGGGTTTGTGACTCCATAAGAAGCCTAAGCATTGGTATGCTATTAATATCACCCCTTTATTGGGAAAACTTGGCAACCAACTAAATAGCTGCCATTCTCTTCCTTTATCATTTATGGGTTGTAAGGTTCCTTTATCAAGATGGTTATAGTGCCTAAGTTGATATAACTGCTAATGATGCTTCCTATCTTTCTAAAAGTGAAAGATTTTAAATCTATTCAGCAGTAGGGATGTGAATCGTTTTTCAACGATTAAAATTATCGTCCGATAATTTTAATATCGTCTTAAATCGTTATAGAACACAATACAATAGAAATTCTAACGATTTATCGTTAAAAATCGTTAAATCGTGTTAGTGCGCACTAATCGGAAAAAAACGATTTTTTAACTAAAAAATCGTGCCAAACACGATTTTCTTCTCCTGCCAGACGATTTCAATCGTTAAGACGATAGGGCACACGATTCACATCCCTATTCAGCAGATGTGTGGGAGATTTATTTGGAGAGGCAAAAGGGCCCGCTTGCCTTATTCTATTTTTGTGGCACCCAGGGCTTGTGGTGGGTTGGGACTTCCCAATTTTTGCACTTATACATGTGCTGCAAATTTGAGGTTCTTAGGAGATTGGTTGATTATACTGACAGTATGTTGGTTAGAGTATTGTGCTCCCCTTTCAGCCCTAAAGAGATTAAGAGTACTCTTATGCCTTCTTTGTTAATTAATGTGGTTAGAAAAGTTTGGGCCTTGGTGCGCACAGAATTACTATCAGAAATGTGGACGTCACCTTATCTGCCTCTACAAGGCAATCCAAATTTCCCTTCGCATTGTCTTCCGAAGAGGCATATTTTTGAGCTATTGTTTGAATGGCTTTTAACTGATTTTTGTGATTTGAATACCAGAAAGGTGCATTCTTTTGAATATTGTCAGACACAAATTGGTTTTCAGAAAACTCATGTTTTGCTTTATGGGCAAATCAGAGCATATTTCATGAAAGTTTTTTCAGGAGGCTGTGGTGCTCTAACTAACACTAGTTATCAAAATCTGATGAAACCTTTTCTTCTACAGCAGGGGTCACTCTCTCATCTTTATGGTTTCCTGCTGCAGACTAAAAAGTTTTTAATTTTTAGTAATTTGGTAGATAAATGGCAGCCTGGGATCGATGAGGATCTGGATGCTGGTATGCTTCGCGTATGTTATGATTTATATGGTTTCTTATAATGTAGGCTTGCAGGAATTGCAGTTATGAATTTTTCATAGAATTGTTATTTCTCCAAAGCAGGCTAAAATTATGGGATTGATAACAGATGCTGCTTGACTAAAGTGTGGGTTTGAAGATGTTTCATTTATTCACTGATTGTGGGAGTGTCTTTATATCCAGAAATTCTGGTCCAGTGTATACATGCAAGTTGGTCAAATTCTAAGGATGCCAATCACTTGGTCTAAAGCCTTCTGTGATTTGGATCTCAATTCTGGGAAAGAAAGTGTGAATTCTGATAATATGTTTTTGCTAAAAGTGTGTTTAATTGCAAAAAAATGTATATTGCACTAGTGGATACGACCAAGTGCTCCTAAGGTGGATATGTGGACATTTTTAATAGGGATGTGAATCGTTTTTCAACGATTAAAATTATCGTCCGATAATGTTAATATCGTCTTAAATCGTTATAGAACACGATACAATAGAAATTCTAACGATTTATCGTTAAAAATCGTTAAATCGTGTTAGTGCGCACTAACGGGAGTTAGTGCGCACTAACTCCCCGTTAGTGCGCACTAACTCGATTTAGTGCGCACTAACTGAAAATGATACAAATAAACACTTTCCAGGTCACTGAAGGTCAGTTAGGAATGAATATGTGTTCCTATTGGCTGGCTGCCCTCTTATCTATTGATGTTACCAAGGTTACCACTGAGGTGATGGTTGGGGGGATGGGAAATGGAACTGGAAACTAACGAACACCAACAGAAAATGAAACAAAGTGTTCACACTTCCCAGGTCAGTAAAGGTCACTTAGGAATGAATATGTATGTATGTATTCCTATTGGCTGGCTGTGCTCTTATCTATTGATGTTACCAAGGCTAACACTGAGGTAATGGTTGGGGGGATGTGAAATGGAAACAGTTGGAAGCTTGACAAAAAAAGTAATGTAATGATCAGCACTCACGTGACTAGAACTTGTTTGTTTATTATTTTTGTTAGCAGGCACCTGAAATGCTAGTGCATGTTGAATTTGCCAATCACTGTGCATTTTAGAAAGGTGGTCCTGGCTGGAACTGTACACAGTTCAAATATATGTAATTGATTGTTGGTAAGTGTATTTTTTAAGTAGCCACACTGGCACAAGTATGTTTACTTTTCCTCCTACTTAACTCACTAGCTCAGCTTTGTAAGAAGGGCTTCTCTGCTTGTGTGTTGTTTTTGTTTGGTGTGAGGAGAGCAGAAACATCAGATCTTTATTCAATCTACTACAGTCATCTCTTACAGTGCCCTATCCCTATTAATACCAGGAGTGTTGTGATCTTCCTGCACACAGTGCCCTAACCCTGATACCAGTCTGAGACAGCTCCCTCCCTGCATTACTAGTGAGAGGCTGGCTTCACAGACAGGGGGGGAGCTGCCTGACCCTCACTCCTGACTTCCCCCATGTCCCAGCTAGTGAATGGTGTGTGGGTGAGGGGGGGGGGAGGATGGTGAAGTCTGAGACAGCTCCCTCCCTGCATTACTAGTGAGAGGCTGGCTTCACAGACAGGGGGGAGCTGCCTGACCCTCACTCCTGACTTCCCCCATGTCCCAGCTAGTGAATGGTGTGTGGGTGAGGGGGGGGGGAGGATGGTGAAGTCTGAGACAGCTCCCTCCCTGCATTACTAGTGAGAGGCTGGCTTCACAGACAGGGGGGAGCTGCCTGACCCTCACTCCTGACTTCCCCCATGTCCCAGCTAGTGAATGGTGTGTGGGTGAGGGGGGGGGGGAGGAGGATGGTGAAGTCTGAGACAGCTCCCTCCCTGCATTACTAGTGAGAGGCTGGCTTCACAGACAGGGGGGAGCTGCCTGACCCTCACTCCTGACTTCCCCCATGTCCCAGCTAGTGAATGGTGTGTGGGTGAGGGGGGGGGGAGGATGGTGAAGTCTGAGACAGCTCCCTCCCTGCATTACTAGTGAGAGGCTGGCTTCACAGACAGGGGGGAGCTGCCTGACCCTCACTCCTGACTTCCCCCATGTCCCAGCTAGTGAATGGTGTGTGGGTGAGGGGGGGGGGAGGATGGTGAAGTCTGAGACAGCTCCCTCCCTGCATTACTAGTGAGAGGCTGGCTTCACAGACAGGGGGGAGCTGCCTGACCCTCACTCCTGACTTCCCCCATGTCCCAGCTAGTGAATGGTGTGTGGGTGAGGGGGGGGGGGGAGGATGGTGAAGTCTGAGACAGCTCCCTCCCTGCATTACTAGTGAGAGGCTGGCTTCACAGACAGGGGGGAGCTGCCTGACCCTCACTCCTGACTTCCCCCATGTCCCAGCTAGTGAATGGTGTGTGGGTGAGGGGGGGGGGGGAGGATGGTGAAGTCTGAGACAGCTCCCTCCCTGCATTACTAGTGAGAGGCTAGCTTCACAGACAGGGGGGAGCTGCCTGACCCTCACTCCTGACTTCCCCCATGTCCCAGCTAGTGAATGGTGTGTGGGTGAGGGGGGGGGGAGGAGGATGGTGAAGTCTGAGACAGCTCCCTCCCTGCATTACTAGTGAGAGGCTGGCTTCACAGACAGGGGGGAGCTGCCTGACCCTCACTCCTGACTTCCCCCATGTCCCAGCTAGTGAATGGTGTGTGGGTGAGGGGGGGGGGGGAGGATGGTGAAGTCTGAGACAGCTCCCTCCCTGCATTACTAGTGAGAGGCTGGCTTCACAGACAGGGGGGAGCTGCCTGACCCTCACTCAAGCAGAGAAGCCCTTCTTACAAAGCTGAGCTAGTGAGTTAAGTAGGAGGAAAAGTAAACATACTTGTGCCAGTGTGGCTACTTAAAAAATACACTTACCAACAATCAATTACATATATTTGAACTGTGTACAGTTCCAGCCAGGACCATCTTTCTAAAATGCACAGTGATTGGCAAATTCAACATGCACGTGTCTGCTAACAAAAATAATAAACAAAGAAGTTCTAGTCACGTGAGTGCTGATCATCACATGTCAAGCTTCCAACTGTTTCCATTTCACATCCCCCCAACCATTACCTCAGTGGTAACCTTGGTAACATCAATAGATAAGAGCACAGCCAGCCAATAGGAATACATATTCATTCCTAAGTGACCTTTACTGACCTGGGAAGTGTGAACACTTTGTTTCATTTTCTGCTGGTGTTCATGAGTTTCCAGTTCCATTTCCCATCCCCCCAACCATCACCTCAGTGGTAACCTTGGAAACATCAATAGATAAGAGGGCTGCCAGCCAATAGGAACACATATTCATTCCTAACTGACCTTCAGTGACCTGGAAAGTGTCTATTTGTATCATTTTGAGTTAGTGCGCACTAACTCGAGTTAGTGCGCACTAACGGGGAGTTAGTGCGCACTAATCGGAAAAAACGATTTTTAACGATTTTTCAACGAAATAATCGTGCCAAACACGATTTTCTTCTCCTGCCACACGATTTCTATCGTTAAGACGATATGGAAAACGATTCACATCTCTAATTTTTAATGACTGATTTGTTTCAGTTAGAGCATGGTTTTCTTATCCGAAAGTTCCCTTGCAAGAAGAAGGTGTTCTTCAAGGAGATTTGGGAACCTTTCTTTCGCACTCTGCCAATCGAAATTCGGAACGCTTTTTCATTGGATATTTGAATGTTTCTTAGTCAAGTCGATTCTTGCTGATTGTCTGAAAAGCACTGCATGTATTGGGAGATCAATTTGAGTTTTGCCTGAAGATTTCATTACTGTTGACCTACTGAATACAGGGGTTGTGGTGAAGGATTGGGGGGGGGGATGCTAAATGGAAAATTGTCAGAAAAGGATAAGGGACTCTCTTTTCAATGGAATAGTATATCATGTAGGGATGTGAATCGTTTTTTGACGATTTAAAATATCGTCCGATATATTTTAAATCGTCAAAAATCGTTAGGGCCACGATACAATACCAATTCCCCCGATTTATCGTCAAAAAATCGTAAATCGGGGGAAGGGGGAAGGGGGAGGGCAGGAAAACCGGCACACTAAAACACCCTAAAACCCAACCCGACCCTTTAAATTAAATCCCCCACCCTCCCAAACCCCCCCCCCCCAAATGCCTTAAATTACCTGGGGGTCCAGCGGCGGTCCGGAACGGCCTCCTGCAATTGAATTGTGTTGTCTTCAGCCGGCGCCATTCTGCGCGGCCATTTTGCAAAATGGCGGCGCAAAATGGCGGCGGCCATAGACCAACACGATTCGACTGCAGGAGGTCGTTCCGGACCCCCGCTGGACTTTTGGCAAGTCTTGTGGGGGTCAGGAGGCCCCCCCAAGCTGGCCAAAAGTCCCTGGGGGTCCAGCGGGGGTCCGGGAGCGATCTCCTGCCGTGAATCGTTTTCCGTACGGAAAATGGCGCCGGCAGGAGATCGACTGCAGGAGGTCGTTCAGCGGGGGGTCCAGCGGGGGTCCGGGAGCGATCTCCTGCCGTGAATCGTTTTCCGTACGGAAAATGGCGCCGGCAGGAGATCGACTGCAGGAGGTCGTTCAGCGGGGGTTCCGGACCTCCGCTGAACGACCTCCTGCAGTCGATCTCCTGCCGGCGCCATTTTCCGTACGGAAAATGATTCGCGGCTGGAGATCGCTCCCGGACCCCCGCTGGACCCCCAGGGACTTTTGGCCAGCTTGGGGGGGGCCTCCTGACCCCCACAAGACTTGCCAAAAGTCCAGCGGGGGTCCGGAATGACCTCCTGCAGTCGAATCGTGTTGGTCTATGGCCGCCGCCATTTTGCACCGCCATTTTGCAAAATGGCGGCGCAGAATGGCGCCGGCTGAAGACAACACGATTCAATTGCAGGAGGCCGTTCCGGACCGCCGCTGGACCCCCAGGTAATTTAAGGCATTTGGGGGGGGGGGGTTCGGGAGGGTGGGGGATTTAATTTAAAGGGTCGGGGTGGGTTTTAGGGTGTTTTAGTGTGCCGGTTTTCCTGCCCTCCCCCTTCCCCCGATTTAGATACGGACTGCCGCTGGACCCCCAGGTAATTCAAGGCATTTGGGGGGGTTCGGGAGGGTGGGGGATTTAATTTAAAGGGTCGGGGGGGTGTTTTAGTGTGCCGGTTTTCCTGCCCTCCCCCTTCCCCCGATTTAGCTACGGACCGCCGCTGGACCCCCAGGTAATTTAAGGCATTTGGGGGGGTTCGGGAGGGTGGGGGATTTAATTTAAAGGGTCGGGGGTGGGTTTTAGGGGGTTTTAGTGTGCCAGTTCACGATTTTAACGATTTTCACGATACTCTAAACACCCAAACGGCGACGATACGATTCCCTCCCCCTCCCAGCCGAAATCGATCGTTAAGACGATCGAGGACACGATTCACATCTCTAATATCATGTTCATTTTTTTTTTCACTTTCTGTGTCGTGTTCCTTAATAAAGAGAGTTGGAAAAGAAACTTCATCAGAGGCTTAAACTGCACATTTTTTCTTTTAGACATAAATAATTGCAGAAGATTCAAAGAAATAAACACATGAAGTGAGATAGAAGATATAACACATTCAAGCAACAGTAACACAACAATCAGCGAAAATACATTATCTTTTGTGAATTTCAACGCCAAGCCATCAGCGATATCTTTCAGCAGTATTGGCAATCTATAGTGACATCCACTTTGAAGAAAAAAGTCTGTGTCAATGTCTGACTTAAATCTATGTAAACACGCACCTACGTAGCATGACAAACAGCTGAGAAACTTTTTTTTTTACATTCAACTGTCACAATTCTGATTATAGAGGAACACTTGGTTGATAGCCCTCCAAAATACTGTGTCTAGAGACTGGGATTGTATTTTTAAAAGAATATACCCCATTTAATCTCCACATTGTGTCACTTACTGTAAACTGTAAATCCACAATTGTTCATGCTGGTATAAAATTTTAGCCCAATCATCCCCACCTCCTTTGTCTCTACACAATCTCATGATCCTTTTTTGTTTTGGTGTCAGTTTTTCAAATTTTTTAGATAGTTGCAGTGAAAAATCTAATTTGACAGTCACCCCTCCTCCACATTCCACTTATCCTTGGTGAAAAATCCATCAAACTGAACTCCACCAGGTCTACTCAATCCTTTTTTGTTTACTTTCTAACAAATGATACTGCATGATGTAGAGCAATTGGAACAAATTCCCATCAAAGAATACTATAACATATCAAGAAACAAAAGATTAGCTATTGTGGACCTAGAAAAGAGACATAATATGATTATCAAAGCCACAGATAAAGGTGCAGGATAGTGGTTATTATTAGGCACCAATATCTGGAGGAAGTATACGACAACTACATGATTACCATTTTTATCAATTTCTGACAGAAAATCCAACTGAGAACATACAGAGCGGTATTAGAGCAGTCATTCAACTGGGCTTCGAGGTGGAGTTTCTTACCAAGAAAGAAAAAACTTTTTTGATTAAAGAACATCCCCGCACTCCAGTCATATACATCTTGCTGAAGATCCATAAGCGCCTTCGTGATCCCCCAGGGCAACCCAGAGTATCAGCACAGGAGTCTGTCCTGGAACAAGTGTGTATCTTTTCGGACCGAATTTTGAAACCTTTTGTCCCGACAGCACAGTCCTATGTTAAAGACTGCACATATATGCTGACCTTTTTGGAAACATTTAATGTGACTGATTCTTTGTTGGTCACATTCAATGTTGAATCTTTATGAATCTTTATATACTGTCATCCCGCAGGAACATACAGTTCAAGAGATCAGGAATATACTTTCACGACATCTACAACCTCAGAGAATTCCTATGGAGTTTATCTTACATCTCATGCATGTAGTGCTAAGTAAGAATTATTTTGCCTTCCAAGGTAAATATTACATGTAGATCCAGGTTATAGTTATGGGTACAGCAACAGCCTCTGACTTTGCTAATATTATGTAGCTGCTTTGAGGTTCAAAATATCTATGGCAGTACATTGGAGAATCAGATCTGTTGCTGGAAACGCTATATTGACAACATTTTTGTTAACTGGAAAGGTACTGTTGATGCCTTGTTACAGTTTCATCATTGGCTTAATGACAGAAGTGCCTTCTTGAATTTCATATTGAACTTTGATACAACTCAGATTGCATTTTTGGACAATCTTATAATTAAGGACGGCACTTGTTTACGCACTATGCTCCACAGGAAGCCAAATGAGAGAAACAATTTACTATTATACCAGAGTTTCAATCAACTGTTGCATCCATCGGTTGCAGACGGCTGCGTCCACTCTGCCGTACCTCTTTTCTTCCATTTTCCTCCTCCTTGGGCAGGATGGCTGGCTCCAGTGCTGAGTGCCGAGGGCCTCGGCATCTCCAGCGTAGCATGGGCATTCCAGTCCGCAATGCTCACTCCTGTGGCCTCCTAGAGTGCGCGTGCACACATCTCCTAAGCTCAAATACACGCCATGGTGGGAACCTCGGGGGCATTCCCATCACATGAGGTCAATACCTCCGGGTATTTAAAGCCTCCGCTTCGCTACCACCTTTGAGATAGCAAGGACTTTGGCTTAAGCTACTCTGCTCTAAGCTGCTCGCTTAGATGCCGCTCTACACTCCAAGGGCCTCTCTTCTTTAGAAGCCCAAGACACCCGCTCCTCGGGAGTCTCTCGCTTCCATCACCCTTTGGGGCTTCTACTAACTGAGACAACCGCTCCTCGGGGGTCTCTCTCTCTTATTCTTATGTTCTTATGTTCTTACTATCAGGTACTCGCTCCACGAGGGCCTACCAGTCTATATATCCTGTACCATGGACCTTCGGTCCCACCATCTCACTACCAGGAAGACACCTACAATCCTGTGAGTACCTCTATGATCTGATGCTCCAACTCCACCCACCAGGCTCGGTGTTGCCCACACCATAGGTCCCCACCTCTCTTGAACATCTGGGTGAGATTCTACATCTGAGACTGTTGAACGTATTGGCACCTCGCGGACCTCAGTGCCTTACCTTCCTGCTTCACACCATCTATCTACAGCAGTGCAATAAAGCCTTCCATTCATTCCGTGTCTGCTATCTGAGTTTAGCCTATCACTGTGGTTCCCCACAGGGCCCCTCCCTATGGGCGGAGTCATCTCCACAGTGACCATGGGTCCACAACGCCACAAACTCAACATCAACATGTCTTCAAGAACTTACCAGTAGAGCAGTTTTTCCACTTAAGCAGGATATGTCTGTCTGGAGGAGAGGAGAGCTTGCCTCGGACCCCTGTGGCAGAAAGATGTAGTTACCTGCGGATGATACCTTTGCTGCCTTAATTGGCAGATTATTTCCTTGATTCTGCCCGGGTGGGGTAGGCAGGAGCCTGCCCCGACGCCGCCGAGGGAACCCAGTCAGCTGATTGCCACGACATCAGGAGGAGCCGGAAGGGAGCATAAAAAAGCTCTCCTACGGCGCGCAGCTGCCGAGGCGCGCCCATCATGCTGCGCCGTCTAAGCCGCGCGTCCAAGGGGCGTGTGGCTTTGGCTGGCTTCGGCTGGATTCGCCTGGGAGCCCCTGGATTCCTCCAAATTTGCCAGTTCACCCGTAGAAGATGGACTTGTTTTAAATAAGATCAGTGGTCTGGTTAAGGTAGGCCAAGTATATACAAATATTATACTCTCCTACTCCTTCACAAGAGAAGTGTAAACGGTATTTGTAAGGCTTTCTCTGCTATTCCAGTTCTCAGTCTCTTATCCTACATTCATTGAGCTAGAGATGCCTCATACTAAGAGGAAGGCCAAGGTAAGGCCTCCCTCAAGTACACCAAATATGGAATATGGGCAGAGTACTGTTGCAGAGTGGCTAAATTCCCCTCTGATCACTCCTGTCGAGGGGGCTGCTATAGGAATAGATTTGGAGCAAAATCGAAGCATATTGGCCGAGGACATCTCACTAAGTCCAGGAGCGCCAGACATACCAGCACCACCTGGTAAAGAAGGGGCGTCGCCCCATAGTTTACCAGATTCTCCTCAGGGTGACTCAGAGAGGGAACGAATCAGTATAGCAATGGAAGGAAGGAAGGATAACTCTCTTTTATCCAACATCCACCTTGCACTAAATGCAGGCAAAACCGAAATACTCATCATATCTAAACATGAACACACGTCGCCCTCCACCTCCCCCCTTTCCACCCTCACCCACCCCCTACCTACCTCCGTAAGAGACCTGGGAGTCACGCTAGACCAACACCTCAACTTCAAACCTCACATTAAGTCACTGCTGAAAGCGGGCTTCTTCAAGCTCCAGATCCTTAAAAATCTCAAACCACTACTCCACACACAGGACTTCCACCTAGTCTTGCAGTCAACCATTTTCTCCAAATTGGACTACTGCAACGCCCTCCTGCTAGGCCTACCATACTCTACCATCAAACCCTTGCAAACTCTGCAAAATGCCATGGCGAGAATCCTAACCAATACCCATAAGAGAGAACATATCACACCCATTCTTATCGACCTGCATTGGCTGCCCATCCCTTTCCGCATTCAATATAAAACCCTGACCATACTGCACAACATTCTCTACAAAAACAACTCCACCTGGCTCAAGGAAATGCCTCACTTCCACTCCTCCAATCGCCCCGCAAGATCCACCCTTGCTGGCACACTACACCCCCCCCCCCTAAAAATCGCACACCACTCCACCACCAGAGAAAGAGCATTCACCATAGCAGGCCCTGCCCTCTGGAACTCCCTCCCCATTCAACTCCGTCTCGAACCCTCCCTGCCCGCCTTCCAAAAAGGCATCAAGACCTGGTTGTTCAGGCAGGCCTACCCCGAAACCAACCCCCCTTAGACACCTGCCTCCCCTGCACCTTAACTCTCGTTCAATAAGAATGTCTCAGTATCCAATAATCTGCTGTAAATAAGTTAATCTCTGCTTTTGGTATTTTTTATATTCTGTTGTAAATAACTTGCTAATCAGTTGGTTACTCCTCTCTACCTTCTTTGCTGCTCTCTCTTCTTCCTCGCTGTCTATCTCTCCCTCCCCCCGCTCCCTTTTCTCATGCCTGCTCCCTCCCCCTGCTCCCTGTTTTTTGTAATTCCATCCTGTCTCAAGTTTATTGTGAACCGGCGTGATGTGCCCCACGAACGCCGGTATATTAAAAGCTGTTAAATAAATAAATAAATAAATAAATAAATAACATCTAATGATGAAATATCTCCATCTGAGAATTCTGAGAAAATGAGAGAAAGGAAGGATATCTCCTCTTCGGTACAGGACAACATTCAAAAAACAGAAAGGATTATTCAAGAAGTGATCGTGAGACCATCAACTATTACTCTAGAAACTGTTTGGAATTTTCTGATAAAAATGGACTCCTCCATTAAAAAACTAACTGAAGTAGTAAAAGAAACCAATAAAGTAGTTAAAGGCATATATTGATGGCTCAGCAAAAACAAATTAAAGAGGTTGAACAACGCTTATTGATAATTGAAAAGATACAAGTGCAGCAGATAAAAAGTGAGAATGAGTTACAGAGAAAAATCGAGAATATAGAGAATTACTCTCGCATATTAAACCTTCGAGTAATTAATTTTCCCATTATTGGAAAAATGAATGCATTAGAATTATTTAGAGCTTATATTACTCAAATATTAAATATGCCGGAACAGATCATGCCAACTATAGTAAAGGTTTTCTATATTAATACCTCCTTAAAATTGAAAGAACAAATTAAGGACGGGGAAGATCAGAGAATAGAAGCTGGGTCATCAATAGATCTAACTGCCCTTATAGAAAAATCTCAGGATGAGTTAGTGATAGAAAAAAGGGGGAATATATTGGTTACATTAGCATTTGTATCAGATAGGGACAACATACTGAAATATTTTTTCAGGAATATGTCAAAAACATTTTATGGTTACAAGGTCTGGATTTATCCAGACCTTGTAAAGGCCACTCAGAGTAGGAGGAAGAGTTTTCTAGCTCTCAGAAAATATGTTCTTGAAAAAGGTGGGCAATTCATACTTCGTTATCCTTGTAAATGTGCTATAAAACTAAATGGGCAAAAATATCAATATACTGATCCTGAACACCTTAGAGCACTTCTGGGGATTGAGATGGATGGCAATAAATAATTAAATAAGGGGAATTGTTCTACAAATTTTCTTTGAAGTTAATTTATGTAATAATGCTCCTAATATGGTACACTTCTCTTTCTTTTCTTGCTAATTATACAGAATATGTTATAGGAAAAATTGCAATATAAATGTATTTCCTAAATTCCTTTTCTTACATATATCTGTAAATTCATTTGCAAGTTACTGCTTGTACTGTAAGTAAAATTTAATAAATAAGAATTTTAAAAAAAAGCAGGATATGTCTATGTATCTGAGTTCAAACAGCAAGCTAAAGACATGGCATTTCAGCTTTCTGGAGCATGATTATCCACCAACCACGATCAAACATGCCTCTTATCGAGATTTATCAATAAGAGAGTTGCTATTATTACTTCCTAATAGTATGAAGGATGAATGCCAGACCTGTGTTTTAAGGCACCCAACTTCGTCTTCTAAAATTTGCATGATTAGTCACCAATACAGGTCTCTTTTGAGAATATTTCCTTCAGTCCATCATAAAATTTGCCTTTTCTTGTGGATGTACATTAAGGACTACGTTATATGAGCCAACCTGCCATTTCAGTCCTCATTACAGGCTGATTCAGCTGATACAACTTGCACCAAGTGCGTTATATGTTTCTTACAGTGCAACGAGGACTATGTTCTTTCCTCCACCAGCAGGAGATTCTCCATTCAGTATGTGTCTACCTGTATGTGGTTTATATGCTTCAGTGTCCTTGCAGACTACAGTAAGTTGAACAAACTTATAGACTCTTAGAGTGCGTCTCTTGGTACACAAAAGCTGTTTCAAAGAAGCCAAAATTCATGCTCCGATTGTTCCGCATTTCAATCATAATCAACATAATTTTACTGACATTAAATGGTCCATCTTTGAAAGAATAAAGAAAGATTGGAGGTGGAGTGATCAGGCTAAAATTTTATACTAGCGCGAGCAACAGTGGATTTACAGTTTACAGTCAGTGACACCGTATGGACATAATACAGAGATTGAATGGGGTGTATTCTTTTAAAAATATACCAGACTCTTGAATGAACACAGTATTTTGGAGGGCAATCAGCCAAGTGTTCCTCTATAATCAGAACTGTGACAGCTGAATGTAAAAAAATATGTACCCTCAGGTGTTTGTCATTCTACGTAGGTATGCATCAGTTTAGAACTACATCAGATACTGACAAAGACTTTTTTCTTCAAAGTGGATATCACTATACATTGCCAATGCTGCTAAAAGATATCACTGATGCTTAGTGTTGAAATTTACTAAAAATAATGTATTGTTGCTGATTGTTGTGTTACTGTTCTATGAATATGCTATATCTTTGTTGAAGGCTTGGACCCTAGGACTAAGGCGGAGTTGGAAGAGCCTGCGGGTCCCCACTGTCGGCTGGCGGATTTGAATGAGGCAGAGGCTCAGCTGGAGCTTCACCTATACCAGCCCATGTTCCTCTTAGGTTGAGCCCTCAGGTGCTGGGGCTGGAAGGTCTTAGGTGGGGGCCTCTACTGAAGAATGGAAGATCCATAGGTGAGGCTGGAATGAGTAGACAAAGTCAAAGGCAGGCTAGGGTCAGTGCAGGTAGCATTCAAGAATGTACAGTAGTCAGGCAGTGGTCATTGGCATGCAGCAATCAAGGAAGGCCTAGTAGTCAGGCAGTGGTCAGTGGCAGGCAGCAATCAAGGAAGGTCTGGTAGTCAGGCAGTGGTCAGTGGCAGGTTGCCGTCAAGGAAGGTCCAGTAGTCAGATGGTGGTCAGTGGCAGGCGGCAATCAAGGAAGTCCAGGAAGCTGTTAACCTGTGCAGGTGCATGTGTACCTGAGAGGCACAGGGAACTACAGGAGCAGCGGCATCTGCCACAAAAGGACCCGGCCAGTCCTTGCTACATTTGAAGTTGATATCCCAATATGCAGGACATGGAGGGGGATTGCAGCATAAGTGGCCAGGCCAGGGCTGGAAGTAAGAGCTGCGGTACACGGACAACCAATCATGTGTTTGACTCTTTGACTCTTCCACAGTTATTTATGCCTAAAGGAAAAATGTGCAGTTCAAGCCCCTGATGAAGTTTTTCAAAATATAGTGCTATGTCAGGTTTCCATACCGAAGTTCCATCAACACTGCCTAAAATATCTAAAGGGAAGTAATTTGCTAAAAGAAACTTACTATCCTCATGGCACAGAGTCGAACGGTTTCTTCATACACGTCATAACAATAAGCTAAGTAGCGACATGACAAAGAAAAGTCTTTAAAAACAAATATTTTATTAAGGTGAACTGACACAATTTAAGGTGACATGACACAAAAAAAGGCAAAAAGCAATTGAATGACCGATGATTATATATTGAGTGGTAGTGCGATATATACTACTTACCAGTCGGTATACTTAATACACTAAGGCTCCGACCAAGAATTGCCGATATGAGGTCATTGATTGAGAGTGAATTAAATGATTAACGTTCATTGAATGTGAAGCTAAAAAAGAGGTACTTTTGGTCTTTTTCTTGCGATGGTATAGTATTGACTGAAACCTCGAAAAAAATATTTTTGAGAAGTTCTTCCATCTGTAAAGTTACATTCAAATACAGTATTTGTTGGTTTATTTGTTTCATTTGTTTCAGTGTTTCAGTAGTACATGCATATCTCATGAGTGGGGATAATGTATAGGTTCCTATTGTCCAGTAATGCTATATCCTTGTCATGGGACTCATTGAACCAAATTTATCTAGATTTGCCTATGCTATGAAGGTTTGCAAGTATGGAAGGAGGAAAAATTGAAATCGTAAAGATACCCTTCAAACAAGTCAAGAACTCAATGAACATTCAACCCTCAAACTCAGTTGATTTTAAAACTGTTTTAATGCAACTTTGTGAGATTAATTAAACAGAAGTCAAATGGATTTTCCTTCCCCCATATTCTATCCTCCCAAGCTTCACTCTGCGACCCTAGAATATCTGGACTGCTTAAGGAAATCAAGTCCCCTGGCTGATCATAAGCTAGAAAGAAGTCCTTCTAAGTGTAGACCTCTTAATGACCTTGTAAGTATCCTTAGAACTGACTATATCATTTCATGACTATTAGATTGCAAGTACTATTGAGCAAGAACTGTCTTTTTGTATGTTTGTACAATGCTGCGTATGTCATGTAGTGCTATAGAAAAGTTAAGCAGTAGTAGTAGTAATGTGTGCATACTCTGCTGATACAAACAAGAGTTCTGTCATTAGCCCTTATTTGCCAGATTTATTTGTTCTAAGATAAAATATTCCATTTTGTTAATTTGGATGTTAGATTTATATTTTTATATGATTGTACAAGAGACCTAAACCCAAACCCCCTGCATCAGGTGATTTTTACATACACAATACTGAATATATATAGAGCTCATGACCAATCTTCCATTGGGTCTATAAGTTTTTCCTCATACATTATAGGTCTGGTAGCTCACCTTGAGGGAATGTACCCAAGTACATCATGACTTTTACTTAAAGGGCAAATTATATAGTGTTTTTTTCTGATAAAAAACATCAAAAAGGGTCATTTGGTTCAAAATATATCCTTATCATTGAGCCTAGTTCAATAGAGGCAGACGTAGATTAATACGACACAGACAGACCATGAGATTTGAAAAAGTACATTTCTGTAATGAACTAGCAGACGACATTCAGTTCATTATACCTTTTTCTAATACTTGTTCTCATACATTCTCCTTGATGCAAATATACTTAACAGCTATAAAAACTTGGCTGTCCCACAACAGGTTAAAATTAAATGCAGCCAAAACCGAACTAGTTTATCTTTCAACAGTCCCTGATTCCATTCACAAACCTCCACAATTCTTCCTCTTTGACAAACAGCAAATACCAATAAAACCCTATGCAAAGAATCTCGGAATTTTTATCGACTCAAAGTTATCTCTCTCAAAACAAATATCTGAGACAGTTAAAAAATGCTTTTTCAAACTACATATGCTCAGAAAACTCAAACCTCTTTTAACTTTATCTGACTTCTGGACAATTGTTCAAGCTTTAATTCTAACAAACTTAGATTACTGTAACATTATATTTAGGACTGCCATTATCATCAATATATCCATTGTAACTCGTTCAAAATGCTACAGCAAGAACAATATATAACTTATCTCATAAAGATCATATAACACCCATTTTACAACAATTACACTGGCTCCCTATAACCCACCATATTAGATATAAAATCTTGTCTACCATCCACAATCTGCTATATAACGTTGACTCGGTTTGGCTCTGCTCCATGTTACAAGCCCCCAAGACAGCTACGATCCATGGACAAATGTTTGCTAGAAGTACCAACAGTCAAAACAGTCAGCTTGGCCCTAATCCACAAAAGAACCTTTTCCGTTGCCGGTCCAATCTTATGGAATTCTCTCCCCGAAAACTTCCGACTTACATCAAACCGTAAGGAATTTAAGAAAATGCTAAAGACATATCTATTCAGTGATGCATACAATATAACTTAAATACACTAACACAATATACCGCTAGACCTTTATTATGTTTAAATTAGTTGTATTTGTCTATTTTAACCTTCGTAGGTAAATTTGTTGTGCCTTGACTTTTTAACTTATGTATGTATATTTGTAAACCACCTAGACGGACATGCAAATGTCTTATTGTTTGTGGTATATAAATATTTTTAAATAAATAAATAAAATAAATAGCATGTCAGAATGTTAAAAAGATGAAAGTATATTGGCTGAAAACTAAAGAAATGGCCTAAAACTAATACAACTATTGAAACATATAATTCAATTGCATGAAAATGTTCCTTACTTACTTGTTTTCTTGTCTAGCCATTCCTCTAGTTCTGAATATACAAGTGCTGTGGTGGGTTTTTTAACACCAAAACGACGTTGAATGCGATTCATCATTTGACGATATTTTTTAACAACTTCTACAAAGGATGGTCCATGCATTTCAGCCTGTAGATATATAACAAAGCAACCTAATAACACAATAGATGATGACAGAAAAAGAACAATTGCTCAGTTATTCCTGACCACACTGGTTTTAGTCCTTTTGAAATACAATAGCAAGAAGAAAATAAACACCACCCAAAGAAAGAAGATGACAAGAAGATGATGAGTTATGGATAATACGATATTCCTATCTGAAAAAAAAAGACACACAATAGGGCCTCAATGTAGAGAGTAATCTTTCATGTTTTTCATTTTTACTGTAATTGCTTCATCTGAGTAATTTTTGTTATTGCCATGCCCACAATTTCATGCAGATTGAGGTATGTGATCTTATCTTGCTTATCATGGCAAGAACACATGAATATAGACAATCTTAGCACAGGGTGGTCACTGCATGTATTGACGTTGTTCTCTGAACAGCTTCTTTTTTTCAACTGGATCCTGAAGGTATAGGGAAACAAAGACCAGAATCACAAAGAGAGTTGGTGACAGGGAACCGACTTAAATTAATGGCCCAGAATTTCTCCTAAATCATGGTCCATAGTTTAAATTAGGGTTCAATTAAAAAAAAACACTTAATGCTTCTCTTAGAAACCTAGATTTAAGATAAATTTAGGAAAGCTTTTAGCTGAAATTAGGGATTTAAGGTTCTTATGGCCTGGATTGGCCACTGTTGGAAACAGGATGCTGGGCTTGATGGACCCTTGGTCTGACCCAGTATGGCATATTCTTATGTTCTTAAGGTTTTGGCGCCTAATGTTTTTTTCCCTACCCTAACTTCACTCCTATAGCTGCCCCTATAGCTATCATAGCCACCCACTTTTTAGGTGCCTAAAATTAGGACTCAGCCTATCTAGTCAGCCCAGTTGCAGTTCTTCCACTTTGATAGAATAGTATATAAATTCCCATGCTCAATCCAACACAGCTGCCCCCTTCCCCAAGTTTTTTTTTATCAGAACTTGCAACCCTTTCCTATCACTACCCTTTATATCAGGTCCATGTGTGCCTAGAATCTGTTAAAGTACTAACCTCCACTACCCCCACTGGTAGGCCATTTCAGATCTTGTCATCTTCTTCTATGATTCTTATAAGAGCAACTTTAAATCCAACACCAGGTCCTTTTCCATTATTAAGTTTTTTTTAAATAATCTACATAGCCATCAAAACTAACAGAGCTATTGTCCAAAATATCATGCTGCCATCATGCTCACTGAACTCATTCCATATAGTTTACTCTTAATGCCTTTTGGAAGCACAGTGCAGCCATACTACCATTGTTAGGGTCATAACTACTGCTTCATGCAAGTTACCTCAATGACTTCTTGGAAACATTGGCTGTTTTGGTTATACAAACCACGCCGGAACCCTCGCTGAACGACCTCCTGCAGTCGATCTCCTGCCGGCGCCATTTTCCGTACGAAAACGATTCGCGGCGGGAAATCGCTCCCTGACCCCCGCTGGACCTCCAGGAACTTTTGGCCAGCTTGTGGGGGGCCTCCTGACCCCCACGAGACTTGCCAAAAGTCCAGCGGGGGTCCGGAAGGACCTCCTGCCGTCCAATCTTTTCGTCTATGGCCGCCGCCATTTTTCGGCGCCATTTTGGAAAATGGCGCCGGCTGAAGACGACAAGATTCAGGAGCAGGAGCCCGTTCCGGACCGCTGCCGTTCCGGACCGCCGCTGGACCCGCAGGTTATTTAAGTTATTGGGGGGGGGGTTCGGGAGGGTGGGAGATTTAATTTAAAGGGTCGGGGGTGGGTTTTAGGGGGTTTTAGTGTGCCGGCTCACGATTCTAACGATTTATAACGATAAATCGTTAGAATCTGTATTGTATTGTGTTCCATAACGGTTTAAGACGATATTAAAATTATCGGACGATAATTTTAATCGTCCTAAAACGATTCACATCCCTAGTTTGTCTGGATATTCAACCTGAATCCATGCCAGCCTAAAGTTACATAGACAACTCAGTCTGGGTAACTTGAGGACAGCTATTTACCCAGCTTTAGTGAGTCAGCACCTATATTTTATAAAAAAAAAAAAAAAAATCACAAGGTTGTCATATATTCTTTGAGAATTTTTTAATCTAATTTTTCAGATGCATCTCCCTTATGTCACATGGAGGTCAATATTCCAGAGGATCCAGCCAACAAAGTCAAAGCCTTTGAAAACCGGGCAAACTGACTAAATTTAGCTACCTAAATTTCACTAGGTAGCTAAAATTAGCCTGTCAATTTTTGGGTGGGCCTTGGGGCAAGGTTAGGTCAGGAGTGAAAGTTAGGTGGCTAGCGCTAATTTTCAGCACTAGCCACTTAACTTGGCCAGCTAAATCTAGGCATTGCAAAAGCAGGTCTAAATCTTGCCTATCACCCTCCCTCCTGTACTTAAAAAAAAAAAGTCTCTGGTTCAGATCCCCTCTCTTTCTCTCCCAACCTGCATATAAAAAACATAATATCCCGTGGTCTGGAAGCCCCCTCCTCCCTTACCCTTCTTTTTAAGCATTGTAGTCCCAAAGCCCCTCCCCTCCTCCTTACTTTTACTCCCAGTGGCCCATCCCCCATAACTCTCTGCACCTAAATCCCCTAAACCCCCAAGATCTAACCCAGGCTGAGCGGGAGGAGGATATGGTCTTACCTTCTCCCATTTCAATTCAATACTAAGTTCCAGTAGCGCTTTTTCAAATAAAGAGAGTGGGGAGGCAAGGAGGGAAGGGTGGCTGCAGTTAAGCCATGCTTTTAAATTGAAGGGTTGTAGAGAGGGCGGGAAGAATGGGATCCCTCCACTGAAGAGGGAGGGGGGGTTTCATTTTTTATATTGAAGCGTCAGGAGGAAGGAATGGAAGGGGGTCCAGTTACCCAGGGCATTTGTTTCAATTTAAAAAATTGTATGGCTGTTGGAATTTTTTTTTTTTTTTTTTTACAAAGGACTGAAATACCTGATTCGCTAAGAGGTAGATTTTTAAAGTGTTGCTCATGCAAAAACGGCTACATATGGGCATATATGGGCCATGCGCGAGCAACGTGAATTTTAAAAAGCCGTGAAGTATGCACGTACAAACCCATGCGCGCATCAAGAAGAAGGAGGTGGAAAAGGGGATGGGCATGGGCATCATGGGGTGGGGCTAAGACTTACGCATGTAACTCTGAATTTTGGAAAAGCTGACCATGGTGCGTGTCCGAGTGTTTTCCGCGTAACTTTGCTGCAGGTCCTGATGTGGAGCAAGTATGGAGGTCTTGAGTTTTAGGGCTTTCAGCACAATATGAAGGTTCGGGGTCAAGTGGGGGGCTTTACAGGATGAAGAACCAGAGGGGTCTTGAAGATCTCACTATCAACTGGACAAACTGGTGAACTAATTAGAAAAACTGTTTTTTTCCCTCGCACAAGCATGTTTTAAAATCTGCCTGCATAAGTGCGTAAAATCCACTAAAGCCCTAATGGAAATATGCGCGGGACATTTACTCGAGCTGCCTCATAAGATTACAAGCACACATACACACTGCAGGGGGATATTAAATGATATGTGCATGCTTGCACACACGATATAAAATCACAGAATATCTCCATTCATGTGTGTTCCTTTTAAAATTAGCCAGTAAGGGTTTTTCCCCTAGACAAAAAAATGGGAGAAAAGCCTTAATAAATCTGGTCCCTGGCCAGCTAGTGCCTGAATTTCAATAGTAACTGGCTAAGTTTAGCCAGGAATCCCAGTAGCACTAAAACTAGCCAATCAAATTTTGATTGGCTAGGTTTAGGGAAACCTTGCCAGCTAGATTCAGCTGAGAATACCCTAAAGATAACTGGCTAAAATTAGCTAGTTACCTTAGCAGCTCAGCATGATTTTGAAAACGGAATTCTGTTCTCACCAGTCTGTAAAAATGTGATGACCTTTATTTCCAGTTTTTGTAAAACACAGTTTGTCCCCCTTATAATCCTAACATTTTGCATCAATAGAGTTCCATGCATGTTGTGATACTTTTATTGGACCAACATAAGAAATATTTGAAGATGTTGCTCTACAGGAGTTTTCAAGGTCATTTAGGCCCAGCACACCTGAAGAAGACACATAGATGATTAACAATATTAAGGATCATCATCATCTTTGGATAATACTTGGTCTAATAAAAGCTATCACAACATACAAATAATTCACTTTTTCCTAGGAGAAAGGCAACTACTAGAACTAAAATTGTAGGTGTTCTGTAAGTTCAGGATATTATAGATGTGATTTCTGGTGGTTTGTAAGGCATGAATTACCCTAAACAAAAGGACCAGATTTACAGGCCATCTCCATGAGCGTCCCATGTCTACACAGAATACTAAATCACTCTATGTGAAGAGGAACTTGAGTTACTATAGCGAATCAATATTCAAAACCACTTAGCTAAAATCTAGCCAGATTAAAAAAATGTATTCCAGGAGTATTCTGGGTCAGGCCTAAGTTTTATCTGGATAACTTAGCCAGTTTTCAGTTGTATCCAACTAAATTAGTCAGATAACATTAGACCTGTCTAAGAGCAGGTCTAAAGTTATCCTGCCTTATGCGGCCGGATAACTTGCCAATTAATAAGATATCTTTGATAGATAGCCAGTTAAGTGACACTGTTTGGGGGGAAAAATAGTAAAGAGCAGACCTGCTGGGCTACACCCCCCCCCCCCCCCCCCCCCCCCCCCACACACACACACCAAACCCCCTCTGAATGAACATTTTAAAAATATGATAGGGTTGGCCAAACAGCTGTCTCCCTCCCCCCACCCAGAGCTATAGCCAGGCAATGTGATGCCTATGGCCAAGTGAAAAACTGCGCCCATACCCATTACACAACACATTGCAACACATGACACCATGAGTTGGGAGACTCTGTTAAATGTTTGTATAGCAATTCCCATAGCTGGTGCAAGGGTATTAGGCACCCTAGGAAAACCTCATAGTCTAGTACCCCCACCCCGTCACACCCTGCTCATACACAATTAAAACTTATGCATTTATAATAACATATTTTACATGAAAAAGGACATTCAAAGCACAGTCTTCTGAGGTAAAAACATCACTTACAATATCTATATTATATTTACATGTACAACTGTGGTGCCAGAACACCCTGCAAAAAAGCAAGATACACTTGGAACTCATATGGTACATAAAAACATAAGAAGTTGCCATACTGGGTCAGACCAAGAGTCTATCAAGCCCAGCATCCTGTTTCCAACAGTGGCCAAACCAGGTTACAAGTTCCTGGCAAGTACCCAAAACATTACATAGATCCCATGCTACTAATGCCAGTAACAGCAGTGGCTATTCCCTAAGTCAATGTAATTAATAGCAGGTAATGGACTTCTCCTCCAAGAACTTATCCAATCCTTTTTTAAACCCATCTACACTATCTGCCCTATCCACATCCTCTGGCAACAAATTCCATAGCTTAATTGTGCATTGAGAGAAAAATAATTTTCTCCAATTCGTTTTAAATGTGCTACTTGCTAACTACATGAGGTGCCCCTAGTCCTTCTATTATCCGAAAGAGTAAATAACCGATTCACATTTACCTATTCTAGACCTCTCATGATTTTAAAGACCTCGATCATATCCCCCCTCAGCCGTCTCTTTTCCAAGCTGAACAGTCCTAACCTCTTTAGCCTTTCCTCATAGGGGAGCTGTTCCACCCCCTTTATCATTTTGGTTGCCCTTCTCTGTACCTTCTCTAGTACAACTATATCTTTTTTGAGATGCGGTGACCAAAATTGTACACAGTACTCAAGTTGTGATCTCACCATGGAGCAATACAGAGGCATTAAGATATTTTCCATTTTATTCACCATTCCCTTTCTAATAATTCCTAACATTATGTTTGTTTTCTTGACTGCTGCAGCACACTGAGCCAACGATTTTAAAGTATTATCCACTATGACACCTAGATCTTTTCCTGGGTGGTAGCTCCTAATACGGAATCTAACATCATGTAACTACAGCATGGGTTATTTTTCCTTATAAGCATCACTTTGCACTTGTCCACATTAAATTTCATCTGCCAGTTGGATGCTCAGTTTTCCAGTCTCGCAAGGTCCTCTTGCATTTATTATAATCCACTTGTGATTTACGGGTAAATTTTCAGAACCCGCGGCGTGTGCAAATACCAAGAGATACACACAGGGCCGGGCTATGTGCTCGCCAAATGTATTTTCGAAACGGGCCGGCCATGGACATATCTTCCGGTATGCGGAGAAGTGCCAGGCTCTTTGGAAGGTGCAGGCCAGGGGCAAGGTCGGCCGGAACAGTGGCCATTAGGCCCTGTTCTGGGGAAGCATGTGCCGGCACCTAGCCGGTGCGCAGAATGCACACCTCCTCCTCTTCTGAAGTAGCACGGCCCTGCCAAAATCGACAGCATGTTCGGTGGGGCCTTAGTAAGAAATTCCACAGCCCCTTTCTCACACACAGACTCTTATTCATACGCCCCCCCCCTCTCTCACACATAAAACACAGGTTCTGTCTCACACACATAAGCTCTCTCTTCCGCACTCACAGGCTTCTGGCGTTTGATAAAGTCCCTCATGAGAGGCTTCTCAGAAAACTAAAAAATCATGGGATAGGAGGCAGTATCCTTTCGTGGATTACAAACTGGTTAAAAGACAGGAAACAGAGAGTAGGAAAAAATGGTCTCTTTTCACAATGGAAAAAGATAAACAGTAGACTGTCTCAGGGATCTGTACTTGGACCGGTGTTTTTCAATATATTTATAAATGATAAGGAAAAGAATACAAGTGAAGTAATCAAAATTGCAGATGATACAAAATTATTCAGAGTAGTTAAGGGGTAGAATTTAAAAGATGTGCCAATTTCATAACATGCGCGCATTGCCACATGCATGATCTAAAATATCATACCCGCACTCACATGTACACCCGATTTTATATTGGTGCATGCATGTGCGGGCAAGTTGAGACTCGCGCATGCAAGGGGGTGATTTAAAAACAAAACAAAACATGCAGCGACACAAGTGGGCCATTCCCAGTTCCCTTCCAGTCCACTGCAATTAAGGAGTGAACTGGGAGGGAACTTCCCTATCCTCCTACCTACTCTTCCTTCCTTTTTCCCTCTCCTCCCCGACTCCTAACTTCCCTCAACTATTAGAATGTTTTTGTTTTAAAACTTACTTCATCTTCACTGGTGAAGTAAGTTCTGTGTAGTGTGTATAAACCCCCTGCGCCTTCCATTCCAGATGATCAAGCTCTCAACAAAGCGAATGAACTAGCTGACTTCTTCGATAACAAAATCACAGCACTCCTAGCCCCTCTCAAAGGAGTAGCTACACTTCCAAACCACGTTCAACAATCATCAAAATCAACCATCCAACAATCTTTGCACGCAACAGATCAACAAACCTCGCACTCTACCGTCCAGCAATCTTCACCTTCACACATGCAACAAACATCACACTCAACCACTTTACAACTTAACACAACTCCAACAATGCTCGACAAGTTTGAGCCTACATCCACACTAGAGAAATAGAGAATATCCTCTAGAGAAATAGAGAATATCCTCTAGAGAAATAGAGAATATCCTCAAGAAGATAAAACTATCCTCTCACCCTGCAGACCATATTCCATCAAACACCCTGAGTCTGATCACCAACACTATAGCCAAACCTGTCACAGACATCATTAACTGTTCTCTCACCCAAGGCCATGTACCTAACCAACTCAAGTTAGCCATGCTCAAACCGCTTCTGAAAAAACCCAACCTTCCCACCTCAGACCCAGCTAACTTCAGACCCATAGCAAACCTCCCTATGATAGCCAAAACTATGGAGAAAGTTGTTAACAAACAACTCACAGAATTTCTTGAAGAAAACAACATCCTCACCCCAAACCAATTTGGTTTTTGCAAGACGAGGAATACCGAATCGTTATTAGCCACTCTATCAGACACTATTATCCTTAACCTAGAAAAAGGCCTTGCTCTCCTTGATCTCTCATCAGCGTTTGATACTGTAAACCACCAGTGCCTCCTACAACGACTAACGGACATTGGCATTACAGGAGCAGCATTCAACTGGTTCAAATCATTTTTGGAAAACAGATCATACAAGGTCAAGATAAACAACAATGAGTCCCACGCCATCGAATCCAAAAGGGGAGTACCGCAAGGATCATCCCTCTCCCCGACTCTCTTCAATATATATCTTCTCCCACTCTGTCAATTACTCACCAACCTCAAGCTAATTCATTTTCTATATGCGGATGATATACAAATCCTCATCCCTATAGAAGACTCACTACACAAAGCCATGTCACACTGGAATAAATGTCTCTCAGCCATCAACAACCTTCTCACCAGCCTCAACCTAGTCTTAAACACAAAAAAAACTGAAATCCTCATTATAGCACTGGAAAACTATGTCCCACCCACAACTCTTAATACTAGCCAAAGCCTGGATACCTTTTCACAACAAGTAAAAGACCTAGGAGTCATCATAGACAGCGGATTCAGCCTCAACAAATTCGTCAATAACACTACAAAAGAATGTTTCTTTAAACTTCAAACCTTAAAGAAACTAAAACCACTCCTGCTATACAGAGACTTCCGCATGGTACTACAGGCCATCATACTCCCAAAACTGGACTACTGCAACTCCCTCCTTCTGGGCCTACCAGCATGCACCACAAAATCACTTCAGATGGTCCTTAATGCCTCAGCAAGAATCCTCTCAAATGCCAAAAAAAGAGATCATATTACCCCAATCCTTCTTCATCTCCACTGGCTCCCTATTAAATTCAGGATCCAATTCAAATCCTTAATGATGATACATAAAGCCTTGTACAACATCGCGCCTCTCAAGCTAACATTCCAAATTCAACTACACACATCCATGAAACCGACCAGAAGCGCTTATCAGAACAGACTAATCACCCAACCAGCTAAATCCGCGCTGAGAAAACGCGCCCTATCCACAGCGGGCCCGTCACTCTGGAACTCACTTCCTACAGACCTTCGCCTTGAACCATGCCACTCCACATTTAAAAAGAAACTTAAGACTTGGTTATTTAAACAAGCATTCCCGCAGAGCTAAGAGCAGGTAGAAAGTCAGTCACTTATCATCCATTTACCCCAGCATATTTCACATAACTTGTTATCTTATTTACTGTTATTTTTCATGGATGTTTACTGTTAGTTATCTATTTATTTTTCTATTTATTTATTAATTGTTATTTTATCTATTTATTATTACTTCTTAATTGTTAACATTATTATATATATTTTCCTGTTATCTGGATTAACCATGTTCATTGTAAACCGCTAACTTGAAGCGATAGTTACTGTTCATTGTAAACCGGGGTGATATGTATATTATACAGGAACCTCCGGTATATAAACCCTTAAATAAATATAAATGAGGGCCTTACTGGGGTGTGTTGTGTATGAATGAGAGTCTTACTGGGGTGTGGGGGTGTGGCGTGTGTGAATGAGACCCTGACTGGGGGGGGGGGGGGAGGGGGAGGTATGTGAATGGGAGCCTGACTGGAGGGTTGAGTGTGTGAGAATAGAAACCTGTCTGGTGTGTGTGTGTGTGTGTGTGTGTGCTTGTGTGTGTTTATTTCTGTGTACATGGGAACCTGACTGGGTTGTCTGTGTGTGGTGGGGTACGAACCTGTTTGGGGTGTGTGTGTGGGAATGGGACCCTGTCTAGGGTATGTGTGAATGAATGGGAACCTGTCTGGTGTGTCTATGTGTGTGTGTGTGTGTATATGGGAACCTGTCTAGTGTGTGTGTATGTGAATGGGAAACTGACTGGGGTTGTGTGTGTGAATGGGAGTCTGCCTGGGTGTGTTTGTGTGAAGAAAATTAGTGCTGCCTCACTAATCCATGCCTTACTTGGGATGACCAGAAATAAAACGTTTTCAGGTTTGGAGAGCAGTGAATTTTCCATCCTTATTAGTTTTACTTATTGGATGACTGTGTCTACCATTTTGAAAAAAAATATTTATTTATTTATTTTTAATATTCCACTTTTCAGCACTTCGATTTATTGTTTGGGAAATGTTTTAAATTTTTTATGCGCTTTTAATAATTGGATGTTATTCTACTCCTTAGATAATTGGAAATATTATAAATATGGTTTTACTAATATGATTTATATACATTCCTTGATTTTATTGTTTGATGAATGATTTATGAGGACTGGTGATGCTTCTGTTTCTCCATTGCTGCACTGCATATAGAGTCTGGTTTGTTGCAGTTTCCAGTTCAGTTTCTGTTTATAGTTTATAGTCTTTTTATTCTGAATTTGGTGATGGTGAGTCTGTGTTCTGCATGATTGAGGTGGGGTATTCTGTGTTTAAAAAATAAAAATGAGAAGGGGGCAGCACAGTAATTGTTTGCACAGGGCAGCAGGGATGTGCAGAGCAAAATTTTAAGTTCATATTTCTTATGTCCGAAAGGGGGTCCCACTTGCGGCCAATATGGACATAAAAAAAATCCAATGAGTTGGGTATATGTACATATGTGCAAAAAAAAAATTTAAACCCCCTCACCCTCCTTAATCCCCCCCCCAGACTTACCACAACTCCCTGGTGATGGAGCGAGGAGTGAGGACGCCATTTCTGCAATCCTTGGCGAGAAGCATGTGACGTCGGCGGCACGTCGAGTGACGCCGGCGTCACGTGATTCCCGGCGAGTTCGCGCCAGACGGCTCGTTCGGCCCAAAAAGAACTTTTGGCCAGCTTGGGGGAGTCAGGAGGCCCCCCCAAGCTGGCCAAAAGTTCTTTTTGGGCCGAACGAGCCGTCCGGCGCGAACTCGCCGGGAATCACGTGACGCCGGCGTCACTCGACGTGCCGCCGACGTCACATGCTTCTCGCCAAGGATTGCAGAAATGGCGTCCTCACTCCTCGCTCCATCACCAGGGAGTTGTGGTAAGTCGGGGGGGGGGGGGGATTAAGGAGGGTGAGGGGGTTTATATTTTTATTTTGGCTCAACAATCGTGATTTCCCCACATATCCAACATATCTATGTTGGATATGTGGGAAATCCGATCGTTTATGTCGAATCAATTTTTTAAGTTAAAAAAAAATATGAGTAGCGTTTTACTAATGCGGTCAATCCGAATGCACACCCCTACAGGGCAGCAAAAATGCTAGCACCGGCCCTGAACTGGGGAGAGAGCAGGGGGAGGGGTTGGCCAATCAGTGGACTTCACTGCATCTTTAAAAGTGCATTTGAAAGGGTTTGGGGGTTTTGGGGGGTGCTTGGCCTGGTAAGGCCATTTCTTAACATCACAAGGGGGTGTTGTGGGCACTAATGGTAGGGGTGGAAATCAGGCTAAAGGCCTACTCCCTAACTTTTTTTACCCAAAACACTGCCACTTAAATGGACATCTTTTGAAGATATCTTGTTAAATGGCATGTTATCCAGCCATACAAGGTCAGATAACTTAATACTTAACTAGCTATTTTCAAATATAACCAGTTACTTTTAAAAGTCATCTGGCTAAAGTTAGCCAGATAACTTTAATTGGTTATAATCAGCGAGGCATTTATCCTGCTGTAAATCTGGGACTGGCCTTCTTATTGAATACTGGCCTCACAGTAACTCAAGTTCACATGTAAAGCTTAATGTGAAGACTAGTCTATGCACCTCCTATGTACTTTCTCTAGATAGGATTTTCATTAAGATTAGTCTGAGCTTTGAAACCATCTACATTCATTGAATGCAGCAAAATAAATTCTGTCTGAGTTCATATCTAGGGGAATCAAGTCCTATATTTGTGCTTTGTTCTTTCTGCTTATCCTGAACAATCCATTTCTCCTAAGGAATTACTGTAAGAAAAAAATTATTCTAATTTCCAAACTGTATGCATTTGACACAAAAATCATACACTAGGCTTATAAGTATCGTAATTTCACAAAGTAACTGTGACCTTTAGCAGTGTAAAGATACTTTTATACAAAATAAGTGATACAAGAACAATTATATAGTGCTCAGTTCACTCCCATTCAGGACTTAAGTTTTGATCTAATACTTTTAGATAAGTTAGTCTAAAAATACTTGCAACCTACATTTGAAGAAGGCACATGAGATGCACAGCTTGAGATCTATGGCCATTACTACAAGGGCAGAAATAAAGAACAGTTTGGCGGATCTAAACCATTTGAGTACTGGTGCAAGATATAATGGAATATGGGATTTAAAAAATCAGCTAATATTATTTGGAGAGCAATTTTCAATGGTAACTTGACCTGGTTCAAAACACTCTTCAACAATCTAGCTAAAAATGCATGTGAGCTTCCACAGTGTAAGTACTTTTATCTGGATTACAAAGAGACATTCCTGGGGTGTGTTTACAACAGAGGAGTTAGTTTGTAAGCTTACTTGTAAGCTCTAATGAGCATGGACTGTCTTTTTGTATGTTTGTATAGCGCTGCGTATGTTGTGTAGTGTTATAGATATGTTAAGAAGAAATAGTAGTAGTAGGAGTAAAAAGTACACTTACACTTGTACTTGCCCTGATCGCCAGCCTACAGAAATAAAAAGTGCAGAGTTCACATGCTAATTGTATATGTGTATATGCAGCTAATTTTCAAAGAGAAAGTACCTAAACAAAACAGTATTTGGGCTTTCCATCAGTAAGAAAATGAAGAACTGTTTTAAAATAACAATTCTAAAAAAAAACCCCATGAAACTAAAATTCCATAATATTTTTTTCTTAATATATAACTTAGATATGAAATAAAGCACCATGCAATAAAGATAGTTTATACTATTCTTTATTGGTTTGTTATAATATGAATGCAGCATCTTTGAAACTAGACTGGACATTAACTGAATGAAGCAGCTTTAAAGACACCATACTATAATTCTTGCATTATCAAGAAAACAAAGCATAATGAGTTATATAACATTAATATCCCAAAGTATTACCTTGGTCTTTATCTTGTTCAGTCTGGTGCGTAAAAGCCATCCTCGTACAAACTTTTGAATGCAAATAGTTGCATTCACTATTGTCTTAATACTAGGATTCTTCTTGACTGGATGAAAGGCCTCATAGACTTCTAGATGTGGTCCAATTCTTTTCAGTCTGTCAACACTTTTATTATTAGCATACTGCAACCTGAAAAATCAAAATTGTTGAGTACTGTGTTTACAAAATCTGCATCTCATAATTAGCATATTATAGAACAAGAATCACCATAAAGCAATTTTTTTATGAAATGCTTAAAAATTCTATCAAAGAAACTGAAAGAGATCTATTTCAAGTTTAACCTGAACTAAATTAATCATATGCCATCTGTTAGGCCAAATGTATATATGAGTGCTTGTTTCCAAATTAGTTGATGTCTTTGATCTTTTCCCTGAGAATTAATTTCTTCATTTCCATATCATTATATTCTACAAGCATGGGACACTTGAAAAAGAAATAAAAGGAATTTTACCATTACTATAGCAATACATAGACAGTCATTTATCTCCCCAAAATAAATATATTAAAGGCAAGTGTGGGGGTCACGTGGGGCGATGTGCTAGGGAAGACGTGCACTCCCTCAGCTCTGGGTGCCGCGTTCCTGCATCTACCGGCATTGGTTACTTTTTAAAGTCTAGCCGCGCACCAAATTGCTGCCAATAACCAGCTCATGTCGATTGTTCATTTTATGAACAAAACGTCGCCGCCAATGGCATCCCGAGGAGGAAAAAAAGATAAAGATAAGCTGAAACCTGCAGATTCCAAAATGGCGGCGGGTACTGGAGACCCCGGGCCCTCCACGAGTTTGCCCTTAACTGTAGACGTGTTACAACAAACGCTGGATGCCACCTTGGATACTAAATTGGCTGGGATAGCCCATCAATTAACAGAGGTAAAATCGGCACTGTTAGAAATGAGCCTGCGAATTGACCAGCTGGAAGGAAGGGTGGCAGAGGTGGAAGATAAGGCAGCTGCGATGGAGGCCTCCGTTAGCTCTCACTCAACCGCAATACAGAATTGCCAAGAAAAACTGGATGAGTTAGAAAATCGGCTCCAACGTGATAACTTACGTTTTTTAGGCCTGCCGGAGGCACTGGATGAAAAAGGCTTGGGGTCTTTTTTGGAGACTTGGTTACCAGAGGTGGTGGGGCTGGCAGATCTCAGAGGGGAACTCAAAATCGAAAGAGCTCACAGACTAGGCCTCTGAAGACCCTCTGAGTCGCACCCTAGAATTGCGATAGCGAAGATCCTAAACTCAGCAGTAAAACAGAGGATCTGGATCGCTTACCGTAAATGTCCCGAGGTTCTTTATCAGGGTCCAGATTACACATGACTACTCCGTCCTTGTGTCGCAGCAGCGGAAAATGTTTTCGTCTGACTGTTCTGCATGGTTTGAGCAAAAGATTAAATTTGCCCTGCAATACCCCGCGGTGCTCAAGATCTGGCGGGACGGCAAACAATACAGTTTTTCTGATCCGGAAACGGCGCACAAATTTCTACAAGCTCCATGAGACTGTTAACCATCATCCCAGTTCACATACTCAGCTTAGTTTTCAGTGAAGGTCATGGCTGAAGATTTTTTAATATCAGAGTCTGAACTCCTGGAGACTTTACTTAATTTTGTGTCTCAGCTTGGCTTGATTATATGCTTTCATTAAAAGCCCCGGTTCACTCTGGACGTCTCTCCCATGCGGGGGCACCTGCGATGGTAACAGCCAGTTTAATTACGTCGGGCTCAAGTAAGTTGAAGATTCATTGGCTCCGGTTTAATTTGGACATTTTTTCCACTCTGGAGCACTTGGGAATGACACAGCTAGCCTAACCGCACTGGGCTCTAGCTTGGGAACGGTTTGATGCAAGGCCTGTGGACTGCTTTTCAGTTCTTTTTGAGAGTGGTGCACACATCAAACGATAGCCGGCATGTTGAAGCCTTGATGTGAACAGGCGCTACGCTAAGGCATGCACAGCCAGGAGTCACACTGTTCTTCGGATTTGTCCTTTTTTGTTAGAGGCGAACAGTTAAGCCAAAGTCTTATTCTTGGCAGTTCATTTTACCCTATTTTAGTTTGTACATTTCTGCCTCATTGACCTCAGTTGCAGGCACTAGACTTTCAATCAGGAGCAGGGACGGGACACCCGAACGCTCCTTAAGCGTGCCCTCTAGGCTGTACCCCTGTACATCAGTAGGGGGGACAGGTTCTTTGTTAAGCATTTTGGGGGGGATTGGGGAAGATGGGGATTTGGAGGGGGATGGGGGAGGGAAGGGGAGAAGGTTTGGGTAAGGGGGGGAGGGGAGTCAATTGGGTTTTTTGGGAAACATTATTATGGTGGTATGAGTTGCTGAGTGTGAGAATGAGTGATCGAATGTGGGTATGTGTGACCTTTACTACACAGAACTGGGATCAGGAATTTGTTCGGGGAATATTGTGTTGTGTCATCTATTTAAGGGAGGGAGTAGACCTCCTTCCTTGTAGTTGCATCTCCTTGTGGTTCAACCTTTCTACATCCCCGGCTCATTAGATGACGAAACTTATTTCTTGGAATGTTCACGGCTTAGGTTCCCCCATCAAGCGGAAAAAAGTCCTCACTCATTTAAAACGTTTAAAAGGTGACATAGTGTGTCTTCAAGAAACCCATTTAAATGCTCAAGAAAGTGCCAAGCTAAAACGAGATTGGGTAGAGAACTGCATTTATGCAGCAGTGCAGCGCAGAAAAGCAGGAGTTGCGATTCTTATTAGCAAATCTACTGATTTTGTGTTAGAAAATTCAGTGATAGATCCGGATGGCAGATATGTGTTGGTGATGGGCCACTGGCAAGGGACGTTAGTTACTATTTGCAATGTGTATACTCCCACCACGAATCCACACAGTTACTTAAAAGGTTTTGCAAAGATAGTTCTGACTCATAAGATTGGGTTATTGCTGATGGCAGGGGACTTTAACTGTGTGGCGGATGATTCCCTGGACAAATCACCATCACGGGGTTCTCCTACAGGGACTCAGAGGTCAGGGATTACTTATCTTAGTAACCAGCTGAGGCTTACTGACATTTGGAGGATTCTACACCCCACGGAAAAAGACTTTACCTTTTATTCCCACCCACACGGGTCTTTTTCCAGAATTGATTATATACTTTTAGCTGAGGAAGCTTTTCCCAATATCCTTATGGCTACCATTGAAACACCACTTATTTCTGACCATTCTCCTGTCTCTGTCTTTCTACGGTTAGGGCCCAATAGGGTAGGGGCAAACTTATGGAAGTTTCCTCAAGCTTTCCGGAAAGACAAAGATTTTCAACATTTTTTAAGTGACAAATGGCGAGAATATGCTAAACACACCACCCAGCACGCTAGTGATCCCCAACTATATTGGGAAGCAGGGAAGGCGGTCCTTAGAGCTATGTTTGCTCACGACGAAAGCGCATCAATAAGGAGATTTTACATTTAGACTCCCTGCTCCGACCAGCCCACAGTGCTATGCTGCAGTCTCCCACAGAAGATAACAAAAAGAACTACTTTGACATTCTTAGGCAGCTCAATACTGTACTTCATACACGGGCGAGTTACACTTTACAAGTGACAAACCATAACTATTTCAGGTTTGGAAACAAAGTTGGGAGACCACTTGCGAATCTAGTTAGAGCAGCCAGACCCCGGACCACGATTCACAGTATGCGTACTTCTCAAGGGCGTCAAATCACTGACATTTCTGATGTTTGTGAAGTATTTCGCACTTTTTATAGCTCCCTGTACAAAGCAGATCCTACACCACCACCGCACCGGGAATAGGAATTCTTTGCCGACCTTACCTTGCCAACTATCACATCTTCTCAAAGGGAATTCATGAACCAACCTATTCAAAGCTATGAGGTGTTACAAACCATTAATACTATGCCTTTTGGGAAATCGCCTGGAACTGATGGGTTTTCATATGATTTCTATAAGCTGCTTAAGGCACACATTGTTACCCCTTTAACGGATTTTTACACCGATGGCTTGGCAAGGGATTCCTTTCCCATCTCGTTTAATAGAGCCCATATAATAGTCCTTCCCAAACCAGGCAAAGACCGAGGGAAACCCAAATCGTATCGTCCAATTTCCCTTCTTAACAGTGATCTCAAAATACTAGCTAAGGTATTAGCCAACAGACTTAATCTGCTCCTTCCCCAATTGATCTCCGACCAGCAGGTGAGATTTGTCAAAGGCCGCACAGTCACTGGCCATATTCTTAAATTAATTTCAGCAATAAAGTTTTGTCAACAACAGGGAATACCAGCAATGGCCATAGGTTTTGACTCTGAGAAGACTTTCGACAGGGTATCCTGGCCATATATGTTTTCAGTGTTTAATAAATTTGGGTTCGAAGGTCCGTTTTTGTAATACTTACAGTTGTTATATGGTAACCCTATCTCTAACATCATAGTAAATAATGTTTGCTCTGGGGGGGAAACCTATACAACGGGGGGTCCGTCAGGATTGCCCACTATCGCCACTTCTGTATATTCTCACTATTGACCCTTTGCTATGTAAGATAATGGCGAACGAGGAGATATGGGGCTTTCAGAGAGCGAACTATAGTTTTAAGACAGCGGCTTTTGCCGATGATGTTTTAGTGTTTCTGACAGACCCTGGTAAATCCCTGGGACCTTTGTTGTCTCTTCAGGAGTGGTTTGGCTCTTTTGTGGGGCTCAAGATTAATAGAGACAAATCTGAGGCTCTGGCCATCACATCCTGTGTTCAATCTACATGGCAGGGGGCATTTCCACTTCGATGGGCCACCAATGACCTTAAATACTTGGGGGTTAAGATTCCAACTTCTCTTGACACCTTTTATCAGCTAAACATAGCCCCAATGCTCCTGGTTACAACTTTTGAGGCTGCCTGCCTCCTATCCTGGGATAGCATTACCGCACTCCACCCCATTTCCTCCATGGTGGGTTGTCGCTTCTGCCACATGTCAGGGGGTTGCTGGCCTGCCACCTGACTGCTAGAAGGGGATGAGGGCGTGGGCTGACTCTGCTGCTTTTGAACCACTTTACGTTGCTTGGAAGGGGTCCCCTGACTGGTACTACCACCATCCCCAGATGGCAGTACTCTTGTTGGGTGTTGCCTCTTCATATGATGCGTCATGCCAAAATTACATAGATGTCCCATTAGTTTGCCTCTGCTAATATCCCTGCCACAGTAATTACACCGAGCAAAACACGGGTCATCCGTCACTTTAAAGTGGCTCCAGATTACAGATGTCTTTTGTGATCCTCCCTTCTCTAAAGCCTTGGGGGTGGATGCTGGCACTGGAGCTGAAGTAGTGGGAAGCAATGCCAGGGGCCTCAGTCACCCTCTTTGCCTGCACTGACTGCTCTTCCTCCTCCTCATCATCAGTTTCATCTCTTCCCTGCTGCACTGAAGTGGAGGCTAAGACAGGACTAACTGATCCTCCTAAAGCTTTATCAGCTATTACTTCATCCATTTCTGATGAGAATCCCACACAAGATGATTCTTCATCTGAATAAGAAGCAAACAGTGACTGCGCTACATTGCCAATGCTAACTGTTAGTTGAGACTTCTGTCCCCCTGCCACTTTTGGGTGTCGACATTTTGTCTGGCATGACTCAGCCTCCCTTTCCCTCACCTCCAAAACTACAGGGTCAGAAACAGGTGGTGGCGATGGCGATGCATCATGGTCAGATTTCATTTTTTTCTGGATGGAACAGCCTGCCCCTCCAAAGAGTTTAGATTGTGACAGGTCCCTTTTTAACTTTAATGGGAAAGTGGCACTAGTGCCTTTTGAAGTGCCTCCTCTGCCAGTCCCAATCACTCGACTACATCTAGCTTTCCCTGACATTATGGATTTAATGTCACTGCCTAGTGCCTACTGGCTGCCCACTTTCACAGTGCCTTGCTATGCACTAATGTAACGTGTATGGTGTGCACACACACACAGCTTAAGTGTAAGCACAAAAGAGGCAGACTGGGGATTTCACTGCACAGACTGTCCTAATAATAAAGTTCAGTCTGCTAAACTGACAGCCCACTGAAGCCCAGTGCACAGAGAGACTGAGTTGAATTATACAAACTCAGTTTAAAAAAACTGGAATTGTTGGCACAGCAGGAAAAATCGATGAAATATATTTTCCAATAGAAATTCTAGCAAACTAGCTAAAAATGGAATATATCTCTCCCAGCCACAACACCCATGCTTGCAGCCTAGCCCAGTATGTGAATTAAACAAAATGGCTCTGCTAGCAGCTTCTCTCCCTGGCATAGAGAGACCGTCTCAGATCACCTAAATAAACTGCTGAAAAAACAAACATGGCTATTTTGCACTGCAGCTAAATAAAGAAATATCTTTTCCTCTTAAGTAACTAGCCTAGCTAGCAATTGAGTAGCGATTTCTGAACTCAGACTAGCTCAGAGTGCAGCCACCTTCCACGGAGACCACCTCCCCAGACCACCCCTGCAAAGAAAGTACATGGCACGCCTCGTGCTTAAGTATATATAGTGCTGGGTCATCAGGAAAATCATCACCGAGCACTGAATGACAGCGCGATTGGCTGCATTCAGTGCATTTCACAAAATGTTATCGCTGATATGCTGCATTCCGGTATCCGTGCCAACCTGTCTGACCCACTCTGACAGGGCGGTGAGTTCACTGATGACTCACAGGAAAGGGCTGGTTTTTGGCTCTGGATACACCCAAATGGCATCTTCCGATTGCAAATGGCGGCGAAGAAAAGCATGTGCCCGCACCGTGCGCCATGCAACAGATGAAATGGGGAGTCGCAATACGTTTCGCTTCCCCACGAATATAACAAATAGGGACATGTACGTTGCGGATTGCCAATATGTCAAAAGCGAATGCACACCCCTACCACAGATATTTGGAAGGAGAGATCCTGGAGTGATAGAAGAACCCATTCTAGTTCATGATGGTCAATCTTAAATTCCATTGAAAGAAAGAAAAAGAATCCCTGCAAAGAGACTATGGGACCACAGACCCAGATTAATTTGGATTTTATTTATTGAAGTGATTATGGATATAACAAGAAGAAAATGTACCTGGTGCCAGTTAATTACCCTTGTGCAAGCTGAACAGTAAACTTTCTATGTTGGAACACCCTACTTGCATATCCACCCATAGAAAGTAGGAGTGATATTATAATTGGTCTATCCTCCCTCCTTTTGGAGAATCCAGGCCAGGGTTTGGTAGGATTGGACATAGACTAAGCTCGTGTGATGCCTTAATAGCTACAACTAGAAGAGGGGCTACAGAAGAACATCCCTACAACATACTATATTGCAGATTGTGCCAGTACAAATCATACAGTTACCCACAAAGGAAAGACATTCAACACAAAAAGACTATGTTCATGCTAATTCCGCTAATTATTATTCAATGTAGAAAATGTGAAGCGGGATGTAGCATTAGTGAAATGCACCAGAAGATAAAGACAAGCATAAACTTGCACAGACACAAAATTACACATCATAAAGGAGAGCAAAGCAACACCTCCATGGGGGGGGGGAGCATTTTTCAGGACCAGACTGCTGCATCAAAGACATGATTAGGATACCAAAAGGCTAAATTCAGAGCAATTCAAGAATATGAGACATTTGAAGATCAAACACTTCAGAACTGACAAAAAAGACTTAACAAAAACTTGGGCTTTTTAACTCACTACCAGAAATAATTTTATTGCCTCTCTGTTACCTTCTTATCATTTCAACACATCAACCTGGCCCCCTTCCCCTTCACACTAATGTTGAATTGAATTCAATGGTATTTTCTGGCAATTGCCATGTTTTCTCTAACCTACATATTCTGTTTGCACCTAAGAGAGCATTAAGTCTCAATAGGAGGAACCCATAATTTTGTCTGTGCACACCCCTATTACCGTATTTATTCTTGCAACTGAGCCATTAGCAATTTGGTTAAGGTAAGATTAAGAGCTGACAATGTCTGCAGTCAAACTAGAAATTAAACCTGTCCTGTTTGCAGATGTTCTCCTTGTAAACTTTGAAAATGCCAAAACAGTAGCCAATAAACTGTTCAACCTATCGGGCAGTTTGGAAGCTTCTCATGCTTCACAATTAACTTTGAGAAATCAGAAGTGTTGCCACTGTTTGACTCCTTATGAAAAAGCTGAACTGGGGAACTTCTGTTAAAAATAAGTGAATAAATCTATTAAAAATCTGTGTTTATGACTCCCAGTGAATATGTCCACACGGTATAACATAAATTTTCCTTTAGACTTGCAAATAATTATAGATAAAC
Source organism: Rhinatrema bivittatum (assembly GCF_901001135.1). NCBI lineage: Eukaryota > Metazoa > Chordata > Amphibia > Gymnophiona > Rhinatrematidae > Rhinatrema > Rhinatrema bivittatum. Next base: position 53,525,048 of record NC_042615.1, read on the forward strand.
TTAAAATGTGAAATGATCTACTGCTTTTTTTTCATGGTTCAAATGCATCCCATTAAAATGATGATTTTATTTACCAATATTAATATACCTAATGCAGTCCCTGCTGGTGAAGATGTCATCAAATGATTTCAAGACTCTGAATGACTATTTTCAGGATTTGTTTGCAGATGGGCAAAACGTGGAACTGCCTTTAATACATATGTGTTGCGAGCGGAGTAGTGGACCCTTGGGCCGACCTTGCGGAGAGAGATGGGAAGCACTCCGCGGTGAAGAAGTAGGCTGGGAGGCGGTACCAGGAAGAGCGCAGGGTAGGAGACTTCACTCTGGAAGCCTGAGAACCCCCCAGGAGGAGCCCGGGAGGGCCCGAGCTGCTGGGACTTAGGAGACCTAGGACGCTGAAGAGACGGCTTCGCCCTGGAAGCCCAAGGACCCCCCAGGAGGAGCCCGTGAGGTCCCAAGCCGCTGGGACTTAGGCTGAAGACGGAGACGGAGGCTGACCAGGGTCAAGGCAGGCTGCAAAAGAGAAGTGTCAGGTACAGGCCGGAGTCAGGAACCAGAAGAACAAGCGAAGATCCAGGAGCTGGAGCAGGAGTTGAAGATCTGGAACTGGAACCGAGGATTCCTGGAACAGGACTCAACACGAGCTGGAAGCAACAGGAACAGAGCACAGCAACGAGCACCAAGCAGGAACCTTGTTGTAAGGCAATTTGCTACAGTCAGACGCCGGGTTTAAATACCCACCGGCGTCTGACATCATTCCAAGGGGCGGCCCGCGGGTCGGCGAGAAAAGCCCTTTAAATTCCTCTTCCTTGCGCACACGCATACCTAGGAGAGGAGGGGCCACATTCAGAGGCTCGGCGGCGACTCCCTCGTGGAGATGCCGCCACGACACAGGCCGAGTAGACCCGAACAGCTGCGACCCTCGCGGGGTCGGGAGCCCGACCCCCAGACCTCACCGACTGAACCTCGGCGGAGCAGGTAAGGCCTCAGTCGCGGGACTCGCAACCGAGACCGCAACAATATGCACCCATTAACAGGGGAGGTTCAAGCCTTACAAATGTATTATTGATTCCTTAGCTGATCAGATGAAATTTGCCATTGACTGAATGCCAGAAGAATCTAAATTTTGTGTGCACACAAAAGGAATCCTGAATTTATTTTTTGGGGGGGGAGTACAGGTGTTGAAGGTGGGGAGGACTACAGGCATTGAGGGAGAATAAGGGTAGAGTGCTGGCTTCAAGGGAAGGAGGGCTGCTGGCATGCTGGCTTCAGGGGATATGGAGGGTTGACTGGAATTTCAGTGGCCTCGGAGCAGGGACACTGCTTCCTCCCCTTCCCCCCACCTTGACTTAACTGCAAGCGTATTGACCACAATACTTGAACAATTATCATACTCAGCTGCATTAAAAATTAGCATGTTTTTGTTTTTAACAAAATGCCTTTAAGGTACTAATGTCATGTTAGCAATAGTAGTACATGCATGTTACATAATGCACATTCATTAGATACAATGCTAATTAGTACACAGGCTCCATAATGAGCTAGAGCATATTACTGGAAATACATGCATTCTGATAGTTTGGTGATGTCACTCAAATGAAGTGTACAGAAAGCCCTTGATTAGATACAAGTGAAATAAAAAAAAATGGCAAGATGTAAAACCCACTTGCCTTCGTTGTACTTTCTGTATCTTCTTCTCTCGGCTTATTTCTTGGGCAGATTTTTTCTGACTCAAAAATGACATCCATGATTTCACATCACTGTGTTGTTTACTGTAAATGGAGAATGTTTGGCTCTGGTGAGACTTCCATTTCCTATAATAAAACATAAGCACTGTTGAAGTCATTTTTATGTCTGTGTTTGTATTGGACAGGGACTGTTAAGTGAGCTATTATTTGATTAGGGATGTAATCCAGTGTTTTCCTACCCTCTCCTGGAGGCACACCTAGCCAGTCGGGTTTTCAGGATTGCCGCAATGAATATGGATGAGATAGAAATCTAGACTTTCCCATAAACTCTCAAGGCAATTAGCTATAATACATACCATAGAATAACATCAAGTACATACAATATGCAATAAGGACATAGAATTATGTAACACAAAGCACACCATAACATCAAGTACATACAGTAAGCAATCAAATTTAAAAACAAAAGACAAAACAACTAAACAACCAAAGACATTAAAAAAGATAAAATCTGCTGGCCACTCCATGACAACCAGAGATGCCTAGTAGAAAGGTATCTACAAATACCTAGGCAAAGCACAGGGACATATATAAAAAAAAGAAATCCTTTAGTTCTATAATAACTGCATTTCTGGCATATGCACATCTTAAATCCTGCTCCACAATGATCAGGGTTTTTTCCTACTATAACCTAGCCTTTTTTATTTAAAACAGAATTTTTGCATCATTTCACCAAGATCCCAAACACACTAAAAAGTCTAAAGACCCTATATAAAGTATTTCTCAAAGGCTTGTGTAAACAGCCAGCTCTTTAGATTTTTCCACATAGTCTTTTAATAACCTTAGTTTTTTAGGCAGTATGTTCCAAATAATTGGTACAGCACAAACAAATGCCCCTCTTAGATGAAAGACACAACTAATAGGAGCTTCAGAGGCTGATTTAAGTGCACAGCTTGGTACATATCTTATCAAAAAATCTTTAAGGTAAGATGGAACCAGATCACAGAGCGCTATAAATGTCAAGGTCCAGCTAGTTAGTTGGATACGCTTATCTGGCTAACTTTGCCTATATATTCAGCAGTGCGGCCACACCACAGAATATATCCAACGAGCGTAAACTTTTCTGGATAAGTTTATCCAGCTAACATTAGGACAGGTTTACAGGCCAACCAGAGTTAGCCAGATAACTTATCCAGCTAATTCAGCTACTCTCAGCTATGCCCCCCAAATAAACCCTGATTTATCCAGGCAAATTTTAGTAGGCTAAAAAGTTGTCCAGCTAGAATTTGGCCTCATAAGTGCCCAAATATTAATTTAACCAGATAACATTTGAGTTATCTGGTCATAGTGACTGATACTATCAGAAGGTGAGCTTATTTTACATAAGTTGTTATTGGTAAATAGGTATGACAAAGTATAAACTATTACAGTAGTTGTCTGGCAATAATATAAATTGAATCAAAGAGGCTAGACTATCTTTCACCTAGAAATGACTAAGCACAATAATTGCTTATAACTGAAGAAAAATGTTTTTTGTTACAGATGAAATCTTCCAATACATGGGCAACTTAGTGCCAAATATCACCCCTAAACTCTTCATTTGATTTTTCCCACCAGGGCTATGTTACCCAGAATTATTCAAGGACTTGGGGCATATGCTTATACATTTCCCACAAACAAGATCTGTCCCAGAAGGATTCAGCATAAATTTGTGTCTTATCATTCAAGTCTCGATATTCTCTAAGCAGTCATTAATTGTGACTAGAGATCTTTTTCTTTTCTCTAAAGCCATGTAAAATTAGGAATTGCCAGCAAACATGGAAATTAATATCATAATTGCCAATAACTTTGTTAAGGGCTTCAAATAAAGATTAAAAATCAAGGCCAACAATATGGAGCCCTATGGAATGCCCCAAGGCAGTGGATGGGAGATAGATACAAATTTGCCAGTCACAATCTATTGAGATCACCTCTCCAAGAAACCACAGCAGAAGCTCCTATTCAATGACTATCAGGTAGCTTACCAAGATGTTATAGTCGATGGTGTCAAAAGTCATCATCAAGTCCAAGAAGATGAGAGCTACAGCTGATCCTTTATCTATAGCTATTGCTGTCACTCATAAGTGACACCAAAACAGTCCTGTAAAATGAGTTTTTCTAAAGCCTGATTGTACATTATCCAGGCCACTTTCCAGATCATTTAATTCCTTCAAATCTCTAAATACTGCTCATTCTATTTGAAAGGAAAGGCAGATTCAACACTGGACAAAAATTGTTAATATCTTTCATAAGAACATAAGAACATGCCATATTGGGTCAGACCAAGGGTCCAGCATCCTGTTTCCAAAGTGGCCATTCCAGGCCATAAGAACCTGGCAAGTACCCAAAAAAACTAAGTCTATTCCATGCTACTGTTGCTAGTAATAGCAGTGGCTATTTTCTAAGTCAACTTCTCCAAGAACTTATCCAATCCTTTTTTAAACACAGCTACACTAACTGCACTAACCACATCCTCTGGCAACAAATTCCAGAGTTTAGTTTTGCATTGAATGAAAAAGAACTTTCTCCGATTAGTTTTAAATGTGCCACATGCTAACTTCATGGAGTGCCCCCTAGTCTTTCTATTATCCGAAAGAGTAAATAACTGATTCACATTAACCCATTCTAGACCTCTCATGATTTTAAACACCTCTATCATATCCCTCCTCAGCTGTCTCTTCTCCAAGCTGAAAAGTCCTAACCTCTTTAGTCTTTCCTCATAGGGGAGCTGTTCCATTCCCTTTATCATTTTGGTCGCCCTTCTCTATATCTTCTCCATCGCAACTGTATCTTTTTTGAGATGTGGCGACCAGAATTGAACACAATATTCAAGGTGCAGTCTCACCATGGAGCGATAGAGGCATTATGAAATTTTCCGTTGTATTCACCATTCCCTTTCTAATAATTCCCAACATTCTATTTGCTTTTTTGACTGCCGCAGCACACTGAACTGATGATTTCAATGTGTTATCCACTATGATGCCTAGATATCTTTCTTGGGTGGTAACTCCTAATATGGAACCTAACATTGTGTAACTGTAGCATGGGTTATTTTTCCCTATATGCATCACCTTGCACTTATCCACATTAAATTTCATCTGCCATTTGGATGCCCAATTTTCCAGTCTCACAAGGTCTTCCTGCAATTTATCACAATCTGCTTGTGATTTAACTACTCTGAACAATTTTGTATCATCTGCAAATTTGATTACCTCACTTGTATTTCTTTCCAGATCATTTATAAATATATTGAAAAGTACGGGTCCCAATACAGATTCCTGAGGCACTCCACTGCCCACTCCCTTCCACTGAGAAAATTGTCCATTTAATCCTACTCTCTGTTTCCTGACTTTTAGCCAGTTTGTAATCCACGAAAGGACATTGCCACCTATCCCATGACTTTTTTACTTTTCCTAGAAGCCTCTCGTGAGGAACTTTGTCAAACGCCTTCTGAAAATCCAAATATACTACATTTACTGATTCACCTTTATCTACATGTTTATTAACTTCTTCAAAAAATGAAGCAGATTTGTGAGGCAAGACTTGCCTTGGGTCTAAAGCCATGCTGATTTTGTTCCATTAAATATGTTTTTCTATATGTTCTGTGATTTTGATAATTAGAACACTTTCCACTATTTTTCCTGGCACTGAAGTCAGACTAACTGGTCTGTAGTTTCCAGGATTGCCAAAGGAGCCCTTTTTAAATATTGGGGTTACATTAGCCTCCCTCCAGTCTTCAGGTACAATGGATGATTTTAATGATAGGTTACAGATTTTTACTAATAGATCTGAAATTTCATTTTTCAGTTACTTCAGAACCCTGGGGTGTATACCATCCGGTGCAGGTGATTTACTACTCTTCAGTTTGTCAATCAGGCCTACCACATCTTCTAGGTTCACCGTGATTTAGTTCAGTCAATCTGAATCATTACCCATGAAAACCTTCTCTGATACGGGTATCTCTCCAACATCCTCTTCAGTAAACACTGAAGCAAAAAAATCATTTAATCTTTCCGCAATGGCCTTATCTTCTCTACTTGCCCCTTTAACCTCTCGATCATCTAACGGTCCAACCGACTCCCTCACAGGCTTTCTGCTTCGGATATATTTTAAAACGTTTTTACTGTGAGTTTTTGCCTCTATGGCCAATTTCTTTTCAAATTCTCTCTTAGCCTGTCTTATCAATGTCTTACATTTAACTTGCCAACATTTATGCATTATCCTTTTTTCTTCTGTTGGATCCTTCTTCCAATTTTTGAATGAAGATCTTTTGGCTAAAATAGCTTCTTTCACCTCCCCTTTTAACCATGCTGGTGATCATTTTGCCTTCTTTCCACGTTTCTTAATACATCCACCTTTCTTAATATATCTGGACTGTGCTTCTAGGATGGTATTTTTTAACAATGACCACGCCTCTTGCACACTTTTTCCTTTGTAGCAGCTCCTTTCCATTTTTTCTATTTTTCTCATTTTATCAAAGTTTCGCACGAGAGCCGTGGATTTGCTTACTGTCCCCCTTCCAGTCATTAATTCAAATTTGATCATATTATGATCACTATTGCCAAGCAGCCCCACCACCGTTTCAGACCAAGTGATGGTCTTTTAAGCAGCAGTCTTACGGTTGCAGTCTTTAAATTATCATAAAAAATGTCTTCTGCCATAGAGGTGTTAATAATCCTCTGAAGCATAGTCAAAACCTTTTCTTTGATATATTTAATTAATCTTGATAGGCATGGGTCATATTAACATGCTGTAGGTCTAGTGTGTTCTAGGATCAACTCAATTTCTACAACAGAGAGACTATGAAAAATCTTTAGTTTGGACAATGTTGAAACAAAATCGGAGGAGTTCACAAAATCAGAGGAGTTCACCTTTGGTATGTCTACTTTCTCCCTACTGCTTAAAATGCTTACAACACTTATCAATGCTAACAATCCCTGCTGCAAGCAAAATAAGTGGCATACCGCTCACAAACCAATGTTGATGGTTATGATATATATAATATTGACATTTAATGGCAGTTGTGTTAATTTGTTAACTGCTATAAAAAGCTCCTATGTAGTTAGAATCTTGGTAGTATAGCAGGCCTTTTTTGTATTTGACATATTTTCTCATGACCAACCTCAAGATTATTCTAGCAGCATCAAGGCAAATTTTAATCAGTATCTTGCAACCTACATTTCTAATTGATTAACTCCTTCAATTCATGCACATATCATAGGGCTAGTTTTTTTCAACTTTTGGCACAAATTGTCTTAAAGTAGTGACTACTATTTCATGCCACTACCAGCTCTTCACCAAAGTTAGCCTCCTGCATTTTTCTATTGGGAATGTAAGTATTTCTAACATTTTGTCTAGTATTACCACTTCTTTGATTGCATCTTAAACTTCATCATTTATACTTCCTAGGGGATAAACCAGTTTGCATCTGCTATTTGATCCTATAATGGACCAAACACAGAATGGGAGAGACCTCCAAGGTCTGCTACTATCACTACTACTTAGTTCTATAGTGCTACTAGATGTATACAAATACACATAAGAGACAGTCCTTTCTCATTAGATCTTACAATTCAAGGCAGACAGGCCAAATAAGAGAATTAGGAAGTTTCATTTATTATGAAAAATGGTTTAAGATTTAAAACTAGCCTCAAAAAGGTGGGCTTTTCGGCTGGATTGAATAAGGCCATATAGAGAGTATGATATACCAACTAGGAAGTATATTCCAGGTGTACAGTGCTGCAAAGTGAAAATCACAGAGTTTAGAATTGGTGATGAAAGAAAAGGGCATAGATAGTGACTTGCCTGATGAGCAGAGTTCACAAGGAGGAGTGTAAGGAGAGAGCGAGAATAAGGAGCTACAGAATGAATGCACATTGCACTTTAGGTGAGTAGGAAAAGCTTGATCTGTATGCAGGAACAAATAAAAAGCCATTGAAGTGGCTTAAGAAAAGGAATTGCATGGGTGTAGCAACACAAGTGGAAGATAAATTTTGCAGCAGAATTTTGAATAGATTATAGTGGAGAGAGATGGTTCAGTAGGAGATCTGTCCCTATAAAAATACAGGCTAGAAATCTTGGTGTAATAATTGTTAGCTCTCTGTCTATAGGATCATAAATTTGAGTAATTTGTAGGTTACTTAAGCAAATTCCCACAATAAAAACAGCAAGATTATGTGAGGTACGTGAAAGGGCAATTTCTATTGCAGGACCCAAGTTGTGGAACACATTACCATCTGAATTTCGGCTGCAAACAGCCCTTAAGAAATTTAAAGCTGATTTAAAAACGTGGCTTTTAATGTGCGCCTATGCAGAGAGTGGGTAATTTAACATTATGCTTTTACTTTGTTTATTATTAATTAATTTATTTATGGTTCCTAAATTGTGCTTCCTTAACTGTTAGTAGAATGTTTATGTTTTATTTTATATTTTAGTCTAATTTTTTATTTTTTCCAAGAGTGCAAGCTGCTCTTTGCTCTATCCTTCTTTACTTGTGCTGCACGAGCTATTATTAAGCCTTGAGTATAGGCCTTTAAGCTGTCCATAGTATCCCAGGGGTTACCTCCCCATTATCATTTCGGCTAAGATAAGCCTGAATTTCACCTTTCAGATATCTATTTATTTATTGATTGATTGATTGATTTTTTTATATACCGTGGCACGTGAAGCACATCACCTCGGTTTACAGCAAACAGTAATTCAGCCAAAGGCTTTACAATAAACATATTAAATAGAGCAAAACACATAGCATGTTTACCAGTTAACTTGAAAAATAAATATCATAAACGTAATAGTAACAAGGATAACCAATAAATTAATCTACATAAAGAAATATCCAGTAGGGAGCTTTTCTAGGGAAGAGAGGGGTAAAGGGGGAGGGAATCAGGAGGGAGGTTGAATAGTGACGTATGCGGCATGAATGTGTCTCAGTCGGTCAAGGGTAGGCTTTTTTGAACAGCCAGGTTTTTAGGTTTTGTTTAAATTTTCTGTGGCAAGGTTCCTGGTGCAGTTCACAGGGCATACTGTTCCATATTGTGGTTCCGGCTATGATGAACGAGCGTTCTTTTGTAGCTGCATGTTTGGTAGGTTTAGGAGATGGGGTCGGCAGTCTGGCCTGATGTTGGGATCTGGTTGGTTGGTTTGTTTTTTTGAAATACAGGTGTTCAGAGAACCATTGCATGTTTCGGTTATGGATGGCCTTGTGTATTAGCTTAATGGATTTGTATATGATCCTGGATGAGACGGGTAGCCAGTGAAGAGACTGAAGCACAGGAGTGATGTGATCATGGCGGTGTGTGTCGGTGAGTATGCGGGCAGCTGCATTTTGTAGCATTTGTAATGGTTGTAGTGTGTTTTTTGGTAAGCCTAATAGTAATGTGTTGCAGTAGTCAAGCTTTGACAGAATTGTAGCTTGTAGTACTGTGCGGAAGTCATAAGGGTGTAAGAGAAGTTTGATACGCTTTAGAGTATGGAGCTTGAAAAATCCATTTTTAACAGTGTCAGAAATGAATTTTTTAAACGTAAGATTGTTGTCAATGATGATGCCAAGGCTGCGGACTTGTTGTTCAGTGGGAGGGCATACTTGGGATAGGAAAGTTGTGTTCAATGTCGAGTTGTTTGGAGGTGAGATGATGAGCAGCTCAGTTTTGTTGGTGTTAATAGCCAAATAGTTGTCAGTAAGTAGGTTTTTTTATTTCTGTGAGGGCCACGTTCCATGTGTTCAGGGCATTTGAGAGAGAACTGTTAATAGGTATGAGGATCTGCACATCATCTGCGTAAATGAAGGCTATCGTTCAGATGCCAAAATTTAGTTCCCTCCTTCATCCACCCAGTATTCAATGTTATCCAGTTGGGTGCGTGATCTGACCATGTAATATTGCCCAGATCTGTGTCCTTGATGGAACCCACTAGCTGCTTGTCTATCAGGAAGTAGTCTAGTCTGGAGTATGATTTATGTGGGTGTGAATAAAACGTGTAATTATGTGCTGTGGGATTACACAGCCTCCAAATATCAAATAGTCCCCTGTCCAAAATAAGATGCTTGAGGGCCTGCCTGTGTATCCTGCCACCACTGCTGCCTGGATGCGAGTTATCCAAATATGGATACCTAATGAGAATGAAATCCCCCCCTACAATCAGTGGGCCCTCTGACCATTCACTTATAATATTAGATATCTTGGTCATAAAGGTTGTCTGATCCATATTGAGGGCATACACATTCAGCAAAGTAGATTTTACTGTGGACCTTCACCTTCAACAGGAGGTATCTGCTTTCTATTTATTTATATATTTAATATATATTTCTATACCGGACTTCACGAATAGAATTCACATCAGGCCGGTTTACATGGAACTTAGGGGATGAACAAGTGTAACCAAAAATGAGAAGGCTGAATCAAGCAAAGTTACATAAAACAAGGGCATTGAACTTGGGGGCTAGAGTAGCCAGGAAGAAAGGTAGAGCGGAAAAGCAACAAATAAATAATTAATTTCTACATCTCTCAGCACCGTTAGAACATCTACTACCATATGATAAGAGAATAATATTCTCACCCCACAATATTTATGATGAGCAGAGGCTGCCGCATGAAATGTTTGAGGGTACCCCTTAGACACTAATAGCCGCTCATACCGCTTAGTGAGGTGAGTTTCCTGGCAAAAGACAATGTCTGCGTGTAGTACTGTCATCTCCCACATGAACACCTGCCGCTTGTTGTATGTTTGCAGCCCTTTCACATTAGTAGAAACAATCTTTACAGTCCCCATGGTCTAATCTTAACTCGCCTATCTGCTATGTGCCACTGCTGGTGACCCCTCCACAGGAGCCAAAGGATTGTCCCAGCCTTGCATTTAAACCACTATATATCTCCAGTATTATATCCAACCTACTCGTTCCCTTACTCCTCAGATTTCCCCCCCCCCCTCCCTCTCCCTCTCCCCTCCCTTGCCTAATCCACATGTTCCCATGTGGGTACTTCCCTGGAGAGTATTGACATCACCACCCTCCAGTGCAGCCTGTAGCCCCACCTCCCCTCCTCCCCGACATAACTTAAATCAGATTAGTAACATCAACTTTGTAAGGGACAAGGAATCCCTCCCCATCAACCAACTTTGTTGTTAGTGTACAACTACATAATTCAGCTAACTGCATCCTGCTATACAGAAGAATGACCCGGACGTGTTGTGTACTTCACAGTCTTAGGTCAGAGTAGAATCCTCGAATGTTCCCTTCTGGCTTCTTATCCAGGATCCTGAGAAGTTGTTACTGGCCCTCCCGAATGTCGTCAAAGACGCTGGTCCCCTTTGTCCACTCTCTTCCAGTGAGGCAGCTCCATTCTATGCGTCCCTGTCAAAATATCATTATTCTCAGTTCTCTTAGGGCCCTCTCGCAAGATATCCTCTGCTTCAGATATCTGACGGATCTTCGAGTTGACTCCACTGTGCGTGAAAGAAAGGCCAAAAGGGAATAGCCATCGACAGCGGATATTGTGAGAGTGCAGAGCTTGGACAATATCGCGGAATTCTCTGCTTTTTTTAATGGTGGATATGGCAAGATCCTGAAACACCTCGATTTTGTGTTCCTGCCAGGTGATAGTTCCACTTTTCCTAGCTGCTTGAGCCACCCTCTCTTTTACTATAAAGCTGTGGAAACAGTTCTAAAACCACCTCCTTGCAGTTTTCCTCACAGCCTGTTGGATATAGCAGCAGGTTACAAATATCTCTGACTACTTTAAAGCAGTCATTATATTCCTCCGATTTTGGTACGCCACGGAATCTCAAGTTAATACGTCGCAATCTATTTTCTAAATCTTCCATATGCAGATGTAATTCTTCCTGAGCTTTCAGTTTTTTCTGTTCCTCTCTCAATTTACTGACCTCAGTTTGTTGTTCTTCCAGGCCCGTTTCTATTTCCTCCACTCTCCCACCAAGGTCTTTGATGTCCCTTTGCACAGTCTCTATTAAGTCACTGATTTCTCTCCGGAACCGGGCCATATCACCTCGCAGTTCCTGGAACCAGTTCTTAAATTCCTGCCTCGAAGGTATTTCAGTGCCCTCTGCATCCGCCACCATAGCGGTGTCTCCGGCTGCGTTTTTCTCTGGTCCGGGCGCCATTTTGTCCCCGGTCCCGATCGCTGCCACCACTGCCACCGACGCAAACAAAAACATGTTCAGGTCCAGCTTTTTTTTCGGCGGCGTCATGCTGGGTTTTCCGTGGGTCTACTATGTGTTTTCTGTGCGGCCCCGGGTGCCGATTCCACAGATGGAGAGGGATCGCGGGGCTGGGAAGCTCAAGCCACAAGTTTAGGTGGCCATCTTAGCGGGTGACATCACCGCTCTCCATTTTAGTTTAATTTTAACAGCTATAGTTTAATTTTATTTCTGCTTTGTAATTTTGCAGTTATTATCTTTAAAAATGGCACGGGCCATCCAGTGCTCCTACCATGTGACAGGGGCCGGCCAATGGCACGGATACCCTGTCACATGCTAAGGGCAAAGGGCCATCGGCGCCATTTTGATTAGTGGCAGCCGACGGCCCGGGAGCGGGAGATCACTCCCAGGACCCCCACTGGACCACCAGGTACCTGTAAAATGTTTTTTGGGGGGTCGGGAGGATGGGGGAAGCAAAGGGATTAGTTTTAAAGGGTCAGGGTGGGTTTAGGGGTTATTTTTGTGAGCCGTTTTTCCCGCCTTCCCCCAAAAAGATAAGAGAACCCCCATGATCAATATCGGGGGGGTTTTCCTATTGTTTCGGGGGAGCCCCTGATTTCTGACGATTTGGAAAATATCAACGATATTTTCAATCGTCCGAAGCCCGATTCACATCCCTATTTTCTGATTTGTTTTGGGGGTAGGAACTTCTGTGTTAATTAATATATGGATTGAAGAAGGAAATGTAGCCCCTGGGGTGCAATTTTACTGTAACTTTATTTTAAATTTTGTTTATATGATTTATAAGGGAGTGGGGAGTGAAGTAGAGGGGAGGAAGTTGAAAAGGAGGAGAAAACTAGTCATGAGTGTTTTATTGTATGATTTGAGGACGTGATGATGGGGTTGGAGTGGTTCACTTATTGTTTATATTGTTTGGGGCAGAATTTACAATGTTTTGTATAGAATGTTAATTATTGTGATTTGTTGTAATCTGCTTTGGTGTTTATGATATAAAGTAGGTGAGCAAATACAAAATGTAAATAAATATGTTGAAAAGCATTCCTGAAGCCTTATCTGTTGGGATTTTGCCTGCAGGCCTAGCCGTAGGCAATCCCTTACCTCTCGTGGCAGCCGCAGGTAATCCCTTACCTCTCGCGGCAGGCCGCCGCTGACGTCACCTGGGGCCTTGCTTGTGTGGCAGGATGCCACCGACGTTCTTCTTCGTGACTGGAAGCCGCCGCCACTGATTCCGCTTCTGGCAGGGAAGCCACTGGTGGTATTTCCTCTAGCGGCTGGAAGCCAGCACTGGCACTGTGTCCACCTTCACAGATTGAGCGCCGCCGCCAGGACCTCCCACACAGCGTGATAGATGCCTCTGGCCTTGCTCCATCGCAGCAGGGAAGCCGCTGTTGCAGCCTTCCCCCGGACTTCCTCTAGGCACGGGTGCGTGCCTCTTCTTTCTATTTAAATGGCCAGTGGTGGGAAAAGCCTGCGGCCCTCACCAATGTCGTCATCTACCCTCACCTGGATCAGCCCTATAAAAGGGCTCTGCTTCTTTCCCTCAGCGCCTTCGGATTTGGTCTTCACAGTGCCTGTGGTCTTCCTTCCGGTCCAGGTCCTCCGTGGTCTTCCTGTGCCTTGATGGATCTTCGTTCCATGTTCTTCGTGTTCCTGGTCTCCTTCATCTTGATGTTCTTGGTCTCATCCCTAGTCGGAGCTCCTTCGTCGCTTATTCCTAATGTTCCAGATGTCGTGATGTCCAGTTGTCCTGTTGTTCCATGTCCAGATGTCCTGATGTTCGATGTTCCAGCCCTGAATCCGTCTTCCTCATCTCCAGCTCTTCGTCCAGTTCCCAGGTTCCTTGTCTCTTCACCTTTCCTGGCATGCCATCGAAATGGTCCATGACCAGTCGATGGGGGGCTGTGTAGGGCGCCTCGTGGCACAAGTCTACCTTCTTGTCTGCAGCACAAGTCTCCGGAAGGTTCCTGTTTTTAATACCAAGTTCCTGAGTCTTGAATCCTGAATCCTGAGTCTTGAATCCTGTCCCAGTCTTCAGAGTTCCTTGTTCCTGCTTCCATCTATGCCTAAGACTCTGCCAGAACCTACTCTACTCCAGCGTGGTCCACGATCAGCCACAGGTGGCTGTGCAGGGCACGCCCCTGTGCAGGCCTCTCCTGAATATTCGCCATGTGCCGACTTCAATTTCCACTGCTTCGTCTGGAGTCTGCTTCACTTTCAGCATGGTCCGCGATCAGCCATGGATGGCTGTGTAGGGCACACTGTGATGCAGCACTCTCCCAGTACTTTCTCCTGAATCCTGAACCATTGCCTGAAACTTCCAAGTATCCTGAATCATTGTCTGAGTCTTCTGAGCAACCTGAAACCTTGTCTGAGTCCTCCGAGTATCCTGAGTCTACTTCTGAGTCCTTCGAGTATCCTGAGTCTACGTCTGAATCTTCCAAGAATGCTGAGTCTTCATCTGAGTCTTCTTGTTTCTGCCCTCAGTCTCCGTCTGGCCTCATGTACTCGTCTTTCCCAAGCAGCAGGTCTGGAAGCTCCTGAGGGCTACTCACAAGATTAGCATTGCATTGCTGGGTGTCATAGGTGCGTATAGGTCCAGTGGAGGATTGAGCCTGCCTTGTTCCTGTTCCTGTTCCAGATGTTCCTTGCCTTGTCTTCAGTCCAGCCTTGCTCCTGCTCTGCCCGTACTTGTATGTACTCACCTCTCGCGGTGTGTCATGGGGCTCCTCCTGGAGCCACGCCCTGATCCAAGGGCTCACAATCTCTCTCGAGAAGCGACCACGCCTCCACACACGCAACAATATCTCTGCATGCTTTCCCTATTTTTCTTTCTCATATAAAAATATCAGTTTTATTTGAGATTTTCCTTTTGTAGCCACTATTACCTTTCATCCATATAAAAAGACCAAAGGGATCCCCATATAAAAACCCATGCTTTCTATTGTTACATCTGTCCGTCTCTTCTTTTCTGTCCATTCTACCTTCACTGCTTCAGCATATTTTGTTTCATGTTCTTTTGCAGCAATTTTCTTTGCCCTTGTTATGTGCTTTTTCAGGGTAAACTGCCTATCTAGCTCATTCAGTAAAGAGCCTGACTCCTCCAGTTCAGGATTTCTGCCAGTGGATGTATGCATTAGGGGTGTGAATTTGTTTTCGCCGTATTGGCGATCCGCAACGTATATTGCACTATTCGTAGTATTCGTGGGGAAGCGAAATGTATTGCGATTCCCCACAAATACACGAATCTTCGCCAAATTATATGGCCACCTAAATAAAAATTTAAACAACCCCCCCACCCTCCTGAACCCCCTTCCCCCCAAGACTTATCAAAACTCCCTGGTGGTCCAGTGGAGGGTCCGGAAGCCATCCCCTGCACTCACACCCTCAGTGTCACAGGTACCGACGGTCGGCCCCTGTGACATAGTGAGGGCAAAGGCGATCGGCGCCATTTTGAATACTGGCATCGGACGGCCGGCGTGCACGAGGTCGCTCCCTGACCCCCGCTGGACTTTTGGCAAATCTTGTGGGGGTCAGGAGGCCCCACCAATCTGGCCAAAAGTCCCTGGGGGTCCAACGGGGGTCCCGGAGCGACCTCCTGCACTCCGGCCGTCCGATGCCAGTACTCAAAATAGTACTGATAGCCTTTGCCCATACAATGTCACAGGGGCTACCGGTGCCATTGGTCAGCCCCTGTCACATGGTAGGAGCACAAGATGGCGCCGATGACCATATGACAGGGGCTGACCAATGGCACCGGTAGCCCCTGTGACAAAGGCTATCGGCGCCATGATGAAACTGGCACCGAGGGTGTGAGAGTGCAGGGGATGGCTCCCGGACTCCTCGCTGGACCACCAGGGAGTTTTGGTAAGTCTTGGGAGGGTCAGGAGGGTGGGGGGTTGTACTTAATTTTAATTTTAGCTGGGACACGAATAGAAATCGCTGTATTAACGCATTGGGGCGCCATACGGCTGAATGCAACGTATCTGCTCCCCGACGAATCCGAATCACGAATGCAACGTATGGCGTCCCTCTGCACATCCCTAGTATGCATATATTGGAATACAGTGGAAATGTTGACCCTTTTGAATATGGAGATGTGTGTGCTGCCTGCAGTTTTGCTTTACATGCCCCTAGTGCATTGTAAGGCCTAGGGTTACTCAGCCAGAGAGAAGTTTTCTGAAACTGAAAAGAACAGCAGCAGGTAGGGCAGAAGAAACGTCTGCATAAGCCATAACTATCCATGGCCTGCCAGCAAGCTAGCACACTCCTTCCACTAAATATAGGGGAGGAACAGGAAGTGACGTTAATAGGGATGTAAAGTTCCAGGAGCAGGGCTATCATATCAACAAAGAGAGCCCTCCCCCCCCCCCCCGCCCCCAACATGAAGAGCCCTAGGTAATCATGTCATTCTGCTCTTCTACCCTTTTTTTTCTTGTGTCTCAGAGCTCAGCACTGTCCTCTACTCTGTTTAATATTTATTTTTTCTCTCGCCCTAGCTTGATAGTACCCAGGTAGAGAGTGCATTAAGCTAGGGCAAGAGTACATTGTAGAAATCTCATCTTTGTGTACCTTTCCTCATTCCAAATCATGTCAGATCTTCACTTATGTGTACTGTGCTATTCGTACATCTGCCTGTGCATGTAAAACTGGCTCCAAAACCCTAGACCACCACCAAAACCGCACCTCGAGTTACTAGAGGACCCTCCTATAGTGGTAGAAATAGTTGATTACTATGAGAGCCTTATAAAGAGTCTCTCTCTCTCTCTTTTTCTCTCTCTCTTTCTCTTTTCAGCCAGAAACATGTTCAATGAAACATCATTCCTCATAAAATATAAATCAATCATGATAGTAAATCATACTAATAGAAATAGTTCAAAACAAATGATGAATAGAATACCTAATGGATAAAAAACAGCTATAAATATTTCCCAAAAGTAATTCAATATTTCAAAAGAGCAGAAACATCAATTAGCACTAATAAGGATAACATTTTTCCCCCACTCCATATCTGGGAACTTTTGATTTCCAGTAGCCCTGAGGTTGTCATGGATTAATGAAGGAGAAATGGGGGAGGAGTGATCGCACAAATTTTCTCCTCTCTCTCATATGTGTATATGGATAGATGACACGAGAATGTCACTCTTCTACACTCTCTTCTTCTCCCTCATTCCCCCTTCATCTCCTTCTCACTCACCTGAGTCACTTATCCCAATCCCCTTCCCTCTCAGTCACTCAACTCTTTCCCCATTCTCACCTCCCTTCCCTCCCACTCACCATCTTCCCTCTGTCACTTATACCCTTCCTCCTACTCTCTCCCCCCTTCACTCTCATGTCACTCAAATCTCCTTCCCTCACTCTCACCTCCCTTCCCTCTGTCACTCACCCCCTCATTCCTACTCCTCCCCTTCTCTCTCAATCACTCACTCCCCTCACTCCTACTCTCTAACCTTCCCTCTCAGTCATTCACCACCCTCTCCTCTCCTCTTCCCTTCTCTCTCAGTCACAACGCCATGTGACTCACCTCTTCCCCAAGGTGGTCTTTGTCTTCTTCCTGTTGGCAAGGTGCGAGAAGCCTGCCAGCAGGACACAATTGGGCATTGAGTGCTGCTGCACGAGGCCACAAATCGCTGGCTGAGGGGTGGAAACCCCACCAACATGTCACAACCCAGTGCTGCTGCACCGAGACTCTGATTGCTGGCGGTGAAGTAGGAACCCCACCAATACGGCAAAACATGGCGCCTACTACCTGCATGCTACTTTTCCATTCAGCACCTTATTGGCCCACCTCTTAATCTGCCCCTGCTTAACTCCCAATGTGCCCTAATTGAGTGGGCCTGAGCCTAAAGCGGGTGTGCCATGGCCCACCCAAGCCCACCCATAGCTTCCCCACTGGTTCTGATAGCTAATTGGGACTTTGTTCTAACCATTCTACCATTCTACCATAGGGAGAAGCTATGTGAAAGCTTTCTGAGTTGGGCAGGCTAAGATAGAATCACAGGTTTTAAGAGCGATGCATGAAATGTATTATGTATTCCCAGTGAAGGAGGCAGCCGAAGCTGGTATGTAATGGGTCCAATGCGTCGGGTAACAGAGAAAGGACCAATATAACTAGGGGCGAGTCACTGGGACGGTATTCGAAGTTGGATACCCCGAGTACTTAACCAGACTTTCTGGCCAGGGAGGAATTCAGGAGCCAAGCAACGTCCACTGTCAGCAGTTCTCTTGGCCTGGGAAGCGGCCTGACGCAAGCGGAGATTTGTCTGCTCCCTTAACGTCTTAAGGGCATCTGCAGTAGCCTATGCCATAGGGGATGGCACTGACAGAGGTATGGGCAGTGGTCATGGTTGTTTCCCATAGACAACTGAAAAGGGTGATGTTCCAGTAGCAGTGGCGAAGTAAGAGTTGTGAGAAAACTCTGCCCAGGATAGGAGGTCAGACCAGTTGTGTTTTCGGTCATTGATGTAAGTGTGCAGGAAGGCCTTCAAGGAGCGATTCATTCGCTCAGCTTGCCCGTTGGCTTGGTGATGATAGGCGGTCATTAAGCTGATGTTAATACCGAATTTTAGGCAGAGGGCGCACCAGTACCTGGCAACAAATTGAGGACCTCTGCTGAAACAATGTCCTTGAGTAGGCCATGCAGTCTAAAGATATGGTGGAAGAATAAACATGCTAGCTCTGGAGCAGATGGTAGACCTGGTAGAGGGACGAAATGGGCCATTTTTGAAAATCAGTCTATGGTTACCCATATTACGGTGTTACCCTTTGAAGTCAACAAATCCAAATGAAATCCATAGACAAGTGAGTCCATGGTTCTTCGGGTGCTGGAAGTGGTTTTAGAAGACCCCAAGGTCGACTGACCGGGGGGTTTTGCTGTGCACAGATGTTACAGGATTTGACGTACGCTTTTGCATTGGAGACCATGATGGGCCACCAGAAGAACTGCTGGAGCAGTGCCAATGTTCGTGCTTGTCCTGGGTGACCAGTGAATTTGGAATCATGTGCCCAGCGAAGAACTCTTTCTCGGAGTCGTCGGGGCATGACCGTCTTTCGAGCAGGAACTGGATGAATGGCAGATAAACAAATACAGGCTGGGTGTATTATTTATTTATTTATTTATTTATTTAACACTTTATTTAACACTTTTCTATACCGACCTTCATGAAAAATTTCATCAGATCGGTTTACATGTAACAAAGGGTATAACTTAAACAAGAACAATTCATTAGAAGCGGAAGTTACATATAACAAGGGTAGATAACTTGGAGGCTAGGCTAGTCAGAGGTAAAGGACAGTGTAACTGAAGAGAACTAGAAAAGGCAATGAAACAAAAGAAACGGCGGCTTAATTATAATAAAATAAAATAAATAAAAATAAATAAATAAATATAATTTCTAAACATGGCAGGGCATTAGCCGGTAAAGCAGAGTCCTGTCCGGTTGACAATTAATGGCTTAGAAAGTTAGGGGAAGGCCTGGAGGAAGAGCCAGGTCTTAAGTTTTTTTCGGAAAGTTCGAAGGCAAGGTTCTAGTCTGAGGTCAGTGGGCATATTGTTCCAGATAGTTGGACCCGCTGTAGAGAATGCTCGTTCTTTGGTGGATGATAGTCACGTGACTTTTGTTGGGGGAACTTGCAGGGTACCTTTGTACGCTTCTCTTATAGACCTCGAGGATGAATATAATTTGAGAGGAATCTGGAGGTCTAGTTGTTGCTGATTGTATATGGTTTTATGAATTGTGGTGAGGGCCGTGTGCATTATTCTATATTTTATTGGCAGCCAGTGAAGGTTCCGTAGTATGGGAGTGATGTGCGAACCTCTGTTGGTGTTGGTTAGGATTCTGGCTGCCGAATTCTGGAGCATCTGTAATGGTTTGATGGAGGAGAAAGGGAGTCCAAGAAGGAGAGTGTTGCAGTAATCTGTTTTGGAAAAGAGCGTGGTTTGGAGCACAGTCCTGAAATCCTGGAAATGGAGGAGAGGTTTGAGCCTTTTCATAACTTGGAGTCTATAGAAACCATCCTTGGAGGTGTTGTTGATGGATTTCTTTAGATTCAGGTGGTTATCGAGGATGACTCCTAGGTCCCTTACTTGTGAGATCTGGGTGTTGGATGATGTCGGATGGGTTAGGGCTGAGTGGTCGGGGGAAATGAGAAGGAGTTCTGTCTTAGATGCATTGAGGACTAGGTTAAGACCGGAGAGTAGGCAGTTAATAGCTTGAAAGCAGCTTTCCCAGTATGAGAGAGTTTTAGAGAGTGATTCTGTTATGGGGATAAGAATCTGTACGTCGTCTGCATAGAGGTAGTGGATTAATTTTAGTTTTGTAAGCAGCTGGCAGAGGGGGAGGAGATAGATATTGAAGAGGGTGGGGGACAGGGAAGATCCTTGCGGTACGCCTAAAGTTGATTTGACGTCTGAAGATTCTTTATTATTAATGTTTACCTTAAAACTCCTGTTGCTGAGGAAGGAGGAGAACCATTTGTGTGCGGATCCTGATAATCCGATTTCTGAAAGCCTATTTAGTAGGATGGTGTGGTTCACGGTGTCAAAGGCTGCGGAGATATCTAGAAGGATCAGGATGAATGACAGTCCTTTGTCAAGGCCCATGATGATGTGGTCCGAGAGTGAGATAAGGAGGGATTCTGTACTTAATGATTTACGAAAACCGTATTGGGATGGATAGAGGATATTGTGTTCTTCCAGATAATCTGAGAGTTGCGTATTTACCAGTTTCTCCATGATTTTGGCCAGAAAAGGAAGGTTAGATATGGGGCGGAAATTGGCGGGATCTCTCGTGTCCAGGTTAGGTTTCTTTAGGAGGGGTTTGAGGGAGGCTGCTTTTAGTTTGTCAGGGTATATTCCTTGGGAGAGTGAGCAGTTTATGATATTGGTCAAAGGTCTGGAGATAGTCGTCGGGATGAGAAGCAGAAGTTTAGTTGGAATGTGATCTGATGGGTGGTTGGAAGGTTTCAGCTTCTTAAGTAAGGATTCGATCTCAAGTGGGGTAGTTGGTTCAAAGGAATCTAGGTTAGCTCCAGGGTGAGGAATGGAGTCATAGGTAGGGATGGGGGAGGTTGTGTTGGTGGGAAGGCGAGCTAGAGTGTCTGCAGTTTTTTCTGGAAGAAAAGTGCTAGTTCATTTGCTTTGGATTGAGCTTGGTCATCTGGTATGATGTGGGTGGGGGATTTAGTTATTATGAGTAGGTTCTTCTGGAGTGTCTTCAGGCTCAAAGGATCATTATAGGGCATCTGCTTGGAGATTTTTGTCGGCTGGGTGATAGCGAAGTTCAAAATCGAATCTGGAAAAAAACAAGGCCCATTGAGCTTGACGGGCATTGAGACATTGTGCTTTACTCAAATGTTCCAGATTCTTATGGTCAGTGAACATAGTGAATTTGTGTTGTGCGCCCTCTAGCCACGGGCGCCATTCTTCAAGAGCCAGTTTTATGGCAAGCAGTTCACGATCCCCAATGCTGTAATTTTGCTCTGCGGATGAAAATTTACGGGAATAAAAAGAGCAGGGAACTATGGTACCAGAAGTGGTGCATTGACTCAGGATTGCCCCAGCCCCAATGGCAGAGGCATCAACTTCCACTAAGAAAGAAAATTTGGGTCAGGATGGTGCAGACAGGACCCTTTCTGAAAGGCTTCCTTCAAATGATGGAAGGCTGCGACGGCCTCAGGAGGCCAATTTCGTGTGTCCTGACCTTTACGAGTCAAGGCTGTCAAAGAGCATGTAGGGTAGAATAATATGGGATGAAATGACGATAGTAGTTGAGAAATCCCAAAAGGCACTGGAGTGCCTTGAGGCCCACCGGCTGTGGCCAATCCCGGATTCCCTTTAGTTTAGTTGGATCCACGGAGAACCCTTGCCAGGAGATGATATAACCCAGGAAAGGTAGGCTGGATTTCTCGAACAAGCATTTGTTCAATTTCGCAAACAGATGGTTCTCACGAAGGTGCTGAAGAACAGTTTGGACGTCAGCATGATGAGTATCAAGGTCTTTGGATAAGATGAGAATATTGTCCAGGTAAGCCACGACTTTGGTGTACAGTAGATCTCTGAAGATTTCATTCATCATTCGTTGGAATACTGCGGGTGCGATACAGAGGCCAAAGGGCATCACCAGGTATTCGTAGTGCCCGTCCCCGGTGTTAAAGGCAGTTTTCCAAATGTTGTCGGGACGAATTCTTACCAGGTTATGCGCTTCACATAGATACAGCTTTGTAAATATGGAGGCACTCTGGAGGTGATCAAATAATTCGGAAAGTAATGGCAAGGAATATTTATCTTTTCAGGTGATGACGTTTAGGCCATGGTAGTCAATACACGGCCTAAGTGACCCATCTTTCTTGGTCACAAAAAAGAATCCCACCCCAGTGGGAGAAGCTGATGGACGGATGAATCCCTTCGTGAGATTTTCTTGGATATATTCTGTCATCACCTTCATCTCGGGCAGAGACAGAGGATAGGTGTGTCCTCAAGGAGGCGTGGTTCCTGGAAGGAGATCGCTTGGACAATCAAACTTTTGAAGAGGCAGAAGGAGGTCAGCTTTCTGCCTGGAGAACACATTCTAAAAGGCTGCATAGGGAGCAGGTATGCCAGAGGACGGAGTAGCCAGAAGAACCATGGATGGCAGTATCACTTTCTGGAGACAGGACTGGTGACAGGCAGAACCCCATTCCCCCAGTTGCAACAAACCCCAGTTGAATTGGGGAGAATGCTTCTATAGC
This sequence comes from Rhinatrema bivittatum, assembly GCF_901001135.1. Classification (NCBI taxonomy): domain Eukaryota; kingdom Metazoa; phylum Chordata; class Amphibia; order Gymnophiona; family Rhinatrematidae; genus Rhinatrema; species Rhinatrema bivittatum. The sequence goes on from NC_042615.1 coordinate 53,547,670, forward strand.
CAATGGAGTCCAAGAACTACGGGATGGATGGATTTCTCCAATACTAGCAATTCGAGTTCCTCGGTATTTAAGGTGCCAGTACATAACTGGACAGATTCCGTAGTCAGGGAAATTCAGCCGGGTAACGGCTCTCCGTAGATAGAAGCAATACATAGAGAAGTTTCAAGCGAGTGGGTCTTTATGCCCAAAAGCTGGACAAGGTCCTTGAGAATAAAATTACCCCCTGCTCCGGAATCTACCAGGGCAAGAACCAGGAAGGACTGGAAATCCCAGATCAGGGTAATTGGTGCAGATAACTGAGGGGCCAGAGAGGTTGCGCCCAAGTTCAGGACCCCTACTGAACTTGGGCCAGGGAGTTTCCCGGACGGATAGAGCAAGTCTGTAGACGGTGGCCAGGTGCTCCGCAATACAGACACAGGCCAGTTGTCTCCGCCGGAGGCGCTCTTCCGGTGTCAGCCGCTCACAACCCAACTGCAGAGGCTCTTCCGTCTTGACTACCTTAGTATCACTGCTGAGAGCAGGGTTGGTAAAAGGTGGTGAACGGGAGCAAACCTGCAAAGGCTTCTTGGGCATCTGACTCTTCCGGTGATGCACTTGGAGATGATGGTCGATTCGGCCTGCCAGGTCTATAAGGTCCTCACGAGAGGAAGGGAGTTTCCGTGCAGCCAACTCATCTTTCAGTAGTGAGGAGAGTCCATCCAGGTAGATTGCTCGGAGGCAGTCTTCTTGCCAAGTGAGCTCAGTAGCCAAAGTCTGAAACTTGATGGTATAGTCGAAGAGACTTCTTTGACCTTGACGGAGATGTAATAAGCTGGTGCTTGCCACGGCATGTCGCACAGGATCATCGAAGGTCCGTCAAAACATAGCCACAAACTGAGTCAATTCTTTAAACAAGGAATCCGAGCGTTCCCACAGGGGGGAAGCCCAAGCCAGCACCTTCCCTTCAAGGTAGGATAAGATGAAGGTGACCTTCGTCAATTCGTCCTGGAAGACGGAGGGCTGCAGAACGAATTGCATATAAAGCAAAATTGCTTACCTTGTAATAGGTGTTATCCCAGGACAGCAGGATGTAGTCCTCACATATGGGTGACGTCATCCACGGAGCCCTTAAGCGGGAAAAACTTCTGGCAAGTTTCCAGAAGCTTTTAACTGGCTGCCTGAGGCTACTGAGCATGCCCGGCATGCCATGATATTCCCTGCCACAGGGGTCTCACTCCAGTCTTGTATGTAGCAATAAGCATAAGCAAAATTAAAATAATAAAGTCTGAGGCCCAACTCCGCGGGGTGGCGGGTGGGTTCCGTGAGGACTACATCCTGCTGTCCTGGGATAACACCTATTACAAGGTAAGCAATTTTGCTTTATCCCAGGACAAGCAGGATGCTAGTCCTCACATATGGGTGATTAGCAAGCTAGAGGCTGAGTCATTGTCCGTGCAGGTAGCAGTGATGCTTTGTTGAGGAAATGATGCAGCCGAAGTTCACAGCAGGTTGGCTGTAGAAGGAGTTGGGATTAAACTGGAAACAAGTTCTTTAAGACAGATTGTCCATAGGCTGAATCCTGTCGTCCTTCCTTGTCTAAACAGTAGTGAGCTGCAAAGGTGTGGAGAGAAGTCCATGTTGCTGCTTTACAAATGTCAATGATTGGTACTGAACGAAAATGCGCTACTGAAGTTGACATTGCTCTTACTGAATGTGCCTTTACTCGCCCTTGGAGAGGAAGGCCCGCTTTTGTATAGCAAAATTGTATGCAGTCTGCTAACCAATTGGATAGAGTATGCTTTCCCACTGCTTTACCTGGCTTATTTGGGTCATAAGAGATGAAAAGCTGATTGGATTGTCTGAGGGACGTAGTGCGATTTAAGTAATAGGACAATGCACGTTTACAGTCCAAAGTGTGTAAAGCTCTTTCGCCTTGATGAGAGTGAGGCTTTGGAAAGAATGTGGGTAGAACTATAGTTTGATTTAAGTGGAATTCCGTAACTACCTTGGGAAGGAATTTTGGATGTGTTCGGAGAACCACTCTGTCATGGAGAAACTTTGTATAAGGTTCATATGTGACAAGTGCTTGTAATTCACTAACCCTCCTAGCTGATGTAATGGCTATGAGGAAAATAGTTTTCCATGTAAGAAATTTAAGTTCACAGGTATCTATGGGTTCGAAGGGAGAACGCATTAATCCTGTTAAGACCAGATTCAGGTCCCATTGCGTAGCTGGGGGCCGAATTGATGGTTTAAGTTGAGTTAGACCTCTCATGAATCTACTGACGAGAGGTTGTGTTGAAATTGGGGCATCTCCTATCTTGTTATGATAAGCTGAGATTGCACTTAAATGTACTCTGATTGACGATGTCTGAAGACCAGAGTCTGAAAGATAGTACAGATAATCTAGTAGAGTAGCTGTGGGGCAAGTGAAAGGATCTGTATTGTTTTGCTTGCACCAGGAAGTAAATCGTTTCCACTTGAAAGAATAATTCTTTCTTGTGGAAGGTTTGCGGGAAGCTATAAGCACCTGAGAAACATTAGTTGAGAGGTTAAGTGATTGTAAGATCAAGCTTTCAACATCCATGCTGTCAAGGATAGGGATTGAAGGTTGGGATGGCGCAACCGGCCCTGATCCTGAGTGATGAGAGTGGGAGCTACTCCCAGGCGTATTGGATCCTTGATTGACAGGTCTAGCAGTGTGGGAAACCATACTTGTCGAGGCCAATATGGGGCTATGAGAATCATGGACCCCTTGTCCTGTTGTAGCTTCACCAGCGTCTTGGTGATAAGCGGTATTGGAGGATATGCATACAGTAGGCCTGAGTTCCAAGGGCGAGCAAAGGCGTCCTTGGCTGGTTGGTGCGTCTGGTTGTGTCGAGAACAGAAGCTGTCCACCTTGTGGTTCAGATGCGATGCAAAGAGGTCTATTGTTGGTTGTCCCCAACGTTGGAATATGTTGGTCGCAACAGAGGGATTTAGAGACCATTCGTGTGGTTGGAACTGGCGACTGAGTCGGTCTGCTAGTACATTGTGAATCCCTGCTAGATAAGTGGCCTGTAGGAACATTGAGTGGTTCAAGGCCCAGTCCCAAATTTGTGCCGCTTCCTGACAAAGGAGATACGAGCCCGTACCTCCCTGTTTGTTGATGTACCACATGGCTACAGTATTGTCTGTTTGGATTAGCACAGTCTTGTGTGAAAGGCAGTCCTTGAACGCATGCAGCGCATAACGTATAGCTCGAAGTTCCAGGAAATTGATTTGGTAAGTGGCCTCGAGTTTTGTCCAAGTCCCTTGCGTTTGGAAAGAGTTCACATGAGCTCCCCATCCCAAGGTGGATGCATCTGTAGTTACTGTTATCTGAGGGATCGGTTTTTGGAAGGGCAGGCCTTTGCGCAAATTGTCCTTGAGTGTCCACCATCGTAGCGATGAGCGCAGCTGGTGGGTTACTTGGATGCGAGAGTGAAGTGGCTGAATGGCTTGGATCCATTGTGATCGAAGAGTCCATTGGGTTAGTCGCATGGCAAGTCTTGCCATAGGAGTGACGTGAACCGTTGACGCCATGTGGCCTAGTAAGATTAGAAACTGATGAGCTGTTGCTTGCGGTTGTATGGACATGGAGTACGCCAACCGGGACAGTGTTTGAGCACGATCTTCTGGAAGAAAAGCTTGTGCAAGGTTTGTGTCTAGTTCTGCTCCTATGTACTGTAGCAGATGAGACGGCTGAAGGTGGGATTTTTGATAGTTTATTAGAAAACCCAACCTGTGAAGCAACTGTATTGTGTAACGGAGAGACGTTAGTACTCCTTGATGCGACTGGCTTTTTATTAGCCAATCGTCTAGGTAAGGGAAGACATGAACACCTTGCTTGTGTAAATGTCCTGCTATTACTGCTAGACATTTTGTGAATACTCTGGGAGCTGAGGCGAGGCCGAATGGTAGGACTCTGTATTGAAAATGCTGGTGTCCCACCTTGAATCTTAGGTACTTGCGATGAGGTGGGAATATAGGTATATGAGTATAAGCATCTTGAAGATCCAGAGAACAAAGCCAATCCCCCCTTTGTATGAGGGGAAGTATGGTGCCTAATGATACCATCCTGAATTTTTCTTTTCTTAGAAATTTGTTGAGATTTCTGAGATCTAGAATGGGACGAAGTCCTCCTGTTTTCTTTGGAATGAGGAAATATCGGGAATAGAATCCTCTTCCCTTCTGGGAGTGGGGCACGTGTTCCACAGCCTTTGCTTTCAGAAGAGTAGATAATTCCATTTGTAATTGAGGAATGTGTTCGAGATAGGAGTTTTGTGGAGGAAACTCCTGCGGGGAAGTTGTGAAGTCCAGATGGTAACCTTGTTGGACTATGGATAAGACCCATTGATCTGTGGTGATGTTTTCCCATTCGTTGTAAAATTGGGAAATCCTTCCCCCTACTGGTAACTGTGGAAAGGGGTTTGGTTGGCTCCGTTCTCTGGTACTGCTTTCAAAAGCCAGAGGTGGAAGCAGTTTGGGGCGGAGGCTGAGGTCTTGCCGCTCTCTGCTGTCTTTGTTGAGGCCGTTGTTGAGGCCTTGTAGAGCGTGGTCTAGAAGCCTGAGGGTAATATCTCCTCGGCCTGTAGAAAGGTCGTCTTGTATCCCTACGTGGAGGCTTGCGGGCAGGATGAGTTGCAGGATCATGGGACAAAGTGGAGAGCTGCTTTAAAGTTTCAGAGTGCTCTCTCAGCTGTGCCACGGCGTCTTGTACCTTTGTTCCAAACAAGTTGTCACCTTGGCAAGGCAAGTCTACCAGCTTATCCTGGATTTCTGGACGTAAGTCCGAAGCCTTCAACCAGGCCCATCTACGGGCACTGATACCAGATGCTGCCGTTCTGGAGGAAGTCTCAAAGGCATCATACGCCGCTCGCACCTCATGTTTGCCCGCATCCAGTCCCTTCTGCACAATCTGTTGTGCTGCCTCTTGGTGTTGTTGAGGGAGAGATGGGAGAAATTCCTCTATCTGCTTCCACAGATTTCTTTGATGCTGTGTCATATATAGTTGGTACGCAGCAATTTTGCCATTTAGCATCGCTCCCTGGTAAATTTTTCGCCCCATCAGGTCCAGGAATCTGTTATCTTTCCCTGGCGGGATGGAGGCGTGCGTCCTAGATCTGCGTGACTTTTTCTGCGCAGATTCTACAACTAATGAGTTGTGTGGCAGTTGTGGTTTCTCGAACCCTGGGGCTGCTTGGACTAAATATGTAGAGTCCACTCTACGATTTACTCCAGGTGTTGTACACGGGTGCTCCCAAATCCTTTGCTGAAGTTGCAGCAGCACTTCATGCACTGGGATAGCCAAGTTATGTTTTGGGGGATCTACAAACTGTAGTATCTCCAGTGTCTGCTGCCTTTCATCCTTCTCTGCTTGAAGTTGAAAGGGGATGGATTCTGACATTTCCTGCACGAAGGAAGCAAAGGATAAATCCTCGGGAGGGGATTGCTTCTTGGCCTGAGGCGGAGTACCTTCAGATAAAAAATCCTCCGAAGAGTGCTCTGACTGTGTATCAGACCAGGAATCTGTTGGGACCTGGTGTGAACGATGGTCTAGCTTTGGAGATGGTACCATCCCAGACGGTCCTTGTAGAGGATCTTGAGTGTCCGGCTCACCCTCACTGGTATCACTCTGTCCCTCAGGCTGTGCAGGCAAGGAAGCTAATAGATCCTGGTATCTTTTTGTTAGCAGTGCATGCAGTCTTCTGTCAGAAGAAACTTCTGTAGTCTGCAGGGATGTATGTTTAGATTTCCCTGATGCCTTTTTCCCTTGTCCTGGTTTGGACGGGGCTAGGGTGTACCGAGGTGCTACCTGTGCAGCAGTAGGCAGTGCTGTAGTCAGGAAGGAGAACATAGAAATGGGAATCAAGGAGGAGATAGGCCTAGGGGCCATTGCGGACACCGATTCCATCGATGGATCTGACAGCTGTATCGATGATGAAGCTGCAGAGATCATCGGAGTAGCAGGTATCGCTGAAGAGCAGCTGGCCGCATCCATCGGCACAGAAAGTGCTGTTTGCGGAGATGCTGCAGTCGTCCTCGGCATCGAGATCGATGATGGCACCGGTAGTGGCATCGATATCGACGATGGCACCGGCATCGAGGAGGGCATCGACTCGATAGTCGGCATCGATTGAGTCATCGGCATCGGCCCGATGGCCGGCATCGACTGAGAAGTCGGCATCGACCCGGAGGTCGGCATCGGCCCTAGGGTCAGCATCGGCGATGTCGCCAGCATGTTTTCCTTGAGGGCATCGGTGACAATTTTCTTAATTAACGCCGTTAAATCTGTCACGGAAGACGATGGAATCGATTCCTCTGTCGGTGCTGCGGAGGTCGATGACAATTTCCGCTGCTTAGATACCGGTTCCTCCGGCGGTGGTAACGGAGGGATGGAATGATGTCTGCGGTGTTTGTGCTTTGTACGCACCTCAGAAACAGATTTTGACGATGCCACTGACGGTGTTGGCGATGAAGCGTCTCCTGAACCCTCTGGAATTCTCGTCTTGAGAAGTATCTTCTTCGATAAACCTACCGGTGAAGATTTTGTCGATGACGAGGGCGACGGCGATGGCCGGATTTGAAAAATCTGGGCCATTTTTTCCTGGCGAAGTTTCCTACCCTTCACCGTCATTTCTTGACACTGGGCACAGGAGGCGATGTCATGGTCTCCTCCCAGGCAGCGGACGCAGTCGACGTGCGGGTCCGTGATTGACATAGTCCGGTTGCAGGCCGGACATTTTTTGAATCCGGAAGTTTTTTCCGTCGACATCCGTCGATGATACCGGATTCCTTTTTCACAAAAAATTATGTGATGTTTGTCACCAGCCGGTGACAAACCGAGTAAGACCCGAAAGGGGTAAAAATTTGTAATTTAAGTTTGTCGTTGTGAGGTAACTCACAGGGCTCCTGGAAGCCGCGATGCGGATAGCAGCGCGGAAAAAAGAAGACTGGAGTGAGACCCCTGTGGCAGGGAATATCATGGCATGCCGGGCATGCTCAGTAGCCTCAGGCAGCCAGTTAAAAGCTTCTGGAAACTTGCCAGAAGTTTTTCCCGCTTAAGGGCTCCGTGGATGACGTCACCCATATGTGAGGACTAGCATCCTGCTTGTCCTGGGATAACATTGGTTAATAAACCCTCTGCAGAGTCTGGAGTCACCGTTGAAGCGCGGGGGAACTGGGAGTGCCAACAAGGTTCAAGGCATTGATGGAGGTGGCTGTGGATGAGGAGGAGCCGGAAGAGGAACTAGATTATTAGTGAGGGCATCAAGCTGGGTGTGGAGATGATCCATGGAGGAGGCCAATGCCTCAAGAAACTGCTGCTGTTCTTGTACCTTGAATGCCAGGCCTGGGATGTCCTGGAGGGCACGCGGCTCCACCGAGTCCATGGCCTTTGCAACCTGTTGCATCGGAGGTGGACTCTTGGGCCAAGGTGGGGTTGACGCAACCTGTAGGTGAGGACCTATGGGTTCCCACTGTCGGCTGGTGAAGTGGGCTGAAGGTAGAGGCCGCTGTAGCTTCACCTATACCAGCCCTCATTCCCCGCGGGTTGAGCCTTTGGGTGCCAGGGTCGGCAAGACTTAGGTGGGCCTCGAGGTTGGTTAACGAGAGAGGTTGGTTCAGCCCAGAGAAGCAGGCCCTTCATAAGGATCAGAGATGCGCGGACCTAGGGAGGGGCACGGCGCGGGTAGTGGTGTCTCTCCGCAGACCAAGCGGAGAGGCCCGACGAGCAATGGCATCTTGAGCTGCAGTTCTGAGGACCATGGCAGAGCCAGAGGCACCGGGGGCAGCCCGAGGTCGGAGCCGGTGGCCCATCACCGCTAGCAAGTAGGAACCAGGAGCTGCAGTCTGTGAAAGAAGGTGAGGGGGCCGCGCCGCGGTTCTTCCGCGGACAGCACACATAACAAATTCTGCTTGGTTTCAACACAAATACTGATTATATCCTAGTACAACTAGATATATCAGCTGTATTTGATGTAGTGGTTCACTCCATGCTATTAACTCAATTACATCCACATGTATAACCGAGACAGTTTTACAATGTTTACCTCATATTTAATGGATCACATACAGCGAATTAGACTTAGTTCATTTCACCCTTCTTGGTTTAGTATCACTTCAGGAGTCCCCCAGGGCTCAGCACATTCCTCTACATTGTTCAACATTTATCTTGCCCCTTTTGCAAGTTACTTTCTTGTTTATGTGTCATCTATAACTTAAATGGAGATGACATACAATTTTTTATTCCATATTCCTTTTTTTGATCTATTATGATGGAACCTGCATCACTTTGATTCAATTCGGTTAAATGCTTGTTAAATCATCATAGATTGAAACTTAAAGTTGCAAAAACAGAAGTTATATTTCTATCATCAATAAAAAATCCCACACATCATTTTCCTTACACATTATTATTTCAAACCTACAATTACCAATTAAGACTGCTGTTAAAAATGTAAGTGTATTTTTGGAATGTGATTTATTAATGAAATATCTCTTCAATTGTTATGTCCTCATTTTACAAATTATATATATTAAATAAAATGAAACCTTTGGGGGGGATTTTAAAAGGGTTACTCGCATATATTACGCGTGCAACCCCGAAAACTCGCTCCTGCGCGCGCCGAGCCTATTTTGCATAGGCCCAGCAACACGCGCAAGCCCCGGGACATGTGTAAGTCCCGGGGCTTGAAAAAATGGGTGGGGAAGGGGCGGGGCGGTCTGGGAGCGGGGCATGGGCGTGGCCAGAGGCCTCTCCACTGCTGCTGGGCCCGGGGATCTTGGCCAGTGCATGCAACATACGTCTGCCCAGAGGCAGGCGTAAATAAAAAATAAAGGTAGGGGGGATTTAGGTAGGGCTGGGGGGCGGGTTAGATGGGGGAAGGGAGGGGAAGGTGGGGGGGGCTGAAGGAAAGTTCCCTCCAAGGCCGCTCCGATTTCGGAGCGGCCTCGGAGGGAACGGGGAAAGCCATCGGGGCTCCCCTAGGGCTCGGGGCTTGCAAGGTGCACAAGTGTGCACCCCCTTGCGCGCGCCAACCCTGGATTTTATAACATGCGCACGGTTGCGCGCGCATGTTATAAAATCGGGCATAGATTTGTGCGCTCCGGGTTGCACACACAAATCTACGCCCGCACGTTGGTACGAATATCTGGCCCTTTGTGTTGCTGCACCCTGTGGGCCAGTCCGGGAATGGCCTGAGATGAGAACATGTCCACAAACCTGTCATGGACTGTGAGTTCTTAGGCTGTGGTGAAGTTGGTACTGCCCAGTACAAGGACACAGGTGAGTTCACACCAACAGTAGGTGGACACACTTGAGCTGGGACAGGAAGGAGGCTTCACCTGTACCAACCTCTTCTCCTGCAGGTTGAGCCCTTGGGTTCTAAGGTTGGCAGGACTTAGGTGTGTGTCCACAGTAGGCGTCCAGGGGTCCAAGGGTCAGGCAGGTAGCAGTCAGACAACACTGGTAGCAGATTAGGACTAAGGCAGGTGGCAAACAGGCAGAGTTTGGGTCAAAGCAGAGATCAGGGCAGGCGAAACTCAGGCAGAGTCCAGGTCCAAGCAGAAGGCATGGCAGACAGCAATCTGGCAGAGTACGAGTCCAAGAAGGGTCAAGGCAATAAGAAATCAGACTGAAGGAGACAAAGAAAACAAAAGCAAGGACAATGGGGGAGACAAGGCAGGACTGAAAGTTGGGGGCTAGAATGAAGGCATGGAACAAGACAAGGCAAGGCAAGACAAGGGACAATGCAAGGAATAAAATGACAACCAATGAGCCCTGCAAGGCAGGAGGATCTGTTGCTGAGGCACTGTCTGGCTGTCAGGTCATGGTAAAATGGCCAATCCAATTAATACATTTAGGGGCGGATTTTCAGAGCCCTGCTCGCGTAAATCCGCCCAAAACCTGGGCGGATTTACGCGAGCAGGGCCCTGCGCGCCGGGAAGCCTATTTTACATAGGCCTCCCGGCGCGCGCAGAGCCCCGGGACTCGCGTAAGTCCCGGGGTTCTCGGAGGGGGGCGTGTCGGGGGGCGGGCCCGGTCGTCGCGGCGTTCCGGGGGCGTGTCGGCAGCGTTTTGGGGGCGGGTACGGGGGCGTGGCTACGGCCCGGGGGCGTGGCCGCGCCCTCCGTACCCGCCCCCAGGTCGCGGCCCGGCGCGCAGCAGGCCCGCTGGCACGCGGGGATTTACGTCTCCCTCCGGGAGGCGTAAATCCCCCGACAAAGGTAAGGGGGGCGTGTAGACAGGGCCGGGTGGGTGGGTTAGGTAGGGGAAGGGAGGGTAAAGTGAGGGGAGGGCAAAGGAAAGTTCCCTCCGAGGCCGCTCCGATTTCGGAGCGGCCTTGGAGGGAACGGGGGGAGGCAGCGCGGCTCGGCGCGCGCAGGCTATACAAAATCGATAGCCTTGCGCGCGCCGATCCAGGATTTTAGTGGATACGCGCGGCTCCGCGCGTATCTACTAAAATCCAGCGTACTTTTGCTTGAGTCTGATGCGCAAGCAAAAGTAGGCTGATCGCGCTTCTTTTAAAATCTACCCCTTAGTGATAGATTCTCCCCGTTTTTTAAATGGTTAGAAATTTGGTCCAAATTACTTAACAGAATGAAAAGTCCCAGTTCTCATACCTTTTCTGTATTCTTCCCTGGTCAGTACTGGGTTGGCACTGTCTTACACCTCTCCTCCTAAATATTGCTCACCTTGGTAAGTAGTGAAATACTCTTCAATGATACCTTTCTATTCCTTTATTCTCTTGTGATGGATGTGAATCCATTCCTCGTTCATAACACAGCTACTCTTCAGGTTCTTTTTAGGTAAAAGACACCACTTCCTCTAGATGACACAAAATCTGAGTCATTGGGCCCTAGGGCACTCAGTGAAACAAAAAGGAAAGCAGAGTTGCTTACCTGTAACAAGTGTTCTCCCAGGACAGCAGGATGTAGTCCTCATATGTGGGGTGACATCACTGAACGGAGACCTATCACGGAAAACTTTTCTGTCAAAGTTTCTAGAACTTTGACTGGCACACTGAGCATGGCCAGCATGCCATAATCCCTGTAGCCACAGGAGTCTCTCTTCAGTCTCATTTGTAGCAAAAGGTGTGAGCGAAAAAATAAAATAAAACGTTTTGGACCCAACTCCGCGGGGTGGCGAGTGGGTTTCATGAGGACTAGATCCTGCTGTCCTGGGAGAACACTCTGCTTTCTCCCAGGACAAGCAGGATGGTAGTCTTCAGATGTGGGTGATTAGTAAGCTACAGGCTGACTCATATTTGTTTTGGACCAACAGCATACAACTTGTGCAACAGGCACAACAACTGGTGTAATGTTGGGAAAAATGAGGCAGCCTGAAAATCACAGCAGATGGATGTGGAAGGAGTTGGGATCATACTGGAAATAAGTTCTTCAAGACGGATTGGCCAAAGGCAGAGTCTTGACATCCTTCCTTGTCCAGGCGGTAATGTTCTGCAAATGTGTGAAGAGAGCTCCATGTTGCAGCTTTACAGATCTCAGCAATCGGTACTGAACGATATTGTGCTACTGAGGTTGCCATGGCTCTCACTGAGTGCGCCTTCACTCATCCCTGGAGAGGAAGGCCTGCTTTGTCATAGCAGAATTCAATACAGTCTGCTAGCCAATTGGAGAGAGTTTGTTTACCTACTGCAACTCCTGGTTTGTTTTTATCAAAAGAAACAAAGAGTTGGGTGGATTTCCTATGGACTGCAGTGCGGTCTAGATAAAATGCAAGTGCACGTTTACAGTCCAAGGTGTGTAAAACCCTCTCGCCCTGGTGAGAGTGAGGCCTTGGGAAAAATGTGGGCAAATCTATAGACTGGTTCAAGTGAAAATCAGTAACCACCTTGGGAAGGAATTTAGGGTGAGTATGTAGGACCACTCGGTCATTTAGGAACCTTGTATAGAGTGAGTATGTGACAAGTGCTTGTAACTCACTAACCCTTTGAGTAGATGTAATAGCTACTAGAAAGAGAACTTTCCATGTAAGAAATTTAACATCAAAGGAGTGCAAAGGCTCAAACAGGGAGTGCATGAAACTTGTAAGTACTACATTTAGGTCCCATTCTGTAACTGGTGGCCGAAGAGGAGGCTTAAGTTGTAACAGGCACCTCATAAATCGACTCACAAGGGGTTGCACTGTTATCGGGGCATCCTCTACTCCCTTGTGGTACGCCGAGATGGCACTGAGGTGTACCCGTACCAAGGAAGTCTGGAGACCAGAGACTGAAAGGTGCCAGAGATAGTCTAATAGAGATGGAGCGGGGCAGGAAAAGGGGTCAATACCTTTTTGCGTGCACCATATGGTAAATCTATTCCACTTAGAATGATAGGATTTTCATGTGGAAGGCTTTCGTAAAGCTACAAGCACTTGAGAGACATCAGTTGAAAGGTTGAGCAGATGCAGGATCAAGCTTTCAACATCCAGGCTGTGAGGGATAGGGTCTGAAGGTTCGGATGGCGTAACATGCCTTGGTTCTGAGTTATGAGAATGGGCGCTGTGCCCAAGCGAATTGGTTCTCTGATCGAGAGGTCGAGAAGCATGGGGAACCATACGTGTCAAGGCCAATACGGGGCTATGAGTATCATTGACCCTTTGTCCTGTTGTAGTTTCACGAGAGTTTTGGCTATCTGCGGTATCGGGGGATATGCGTATAGGAGGCCTGTGTTCCAGGGGCAAGCAAAGGCATCCATGGCTAACGTGTTTTGTTGCTTGTGCAGGGAGCAGAATTTGTCCTCTTTGTGATTCAGTTCGGATGCAAAGAGGGCGAGTGTTCGTTGACCCCAACGCTGGAAGATTTTCTTCGTTACCACAGGATCCAGAGACCACTCATGAGGATGGAACTGTCGACTGAAGCGATCTGCTATTACATTCTATATGCCTGCTAGATAAGTGGCCCGTATATGCATGGAGAGTGCCAGGGCCCAGGCCCAGATCTGCGCAACCTCTTGACAGAGAAGATAAGAGCCTGTGCTGCCCTGTTTGTTCAAGTACCACATTGCAACCTGTTTGTATGAGAACAGTCTTGTATGAAAAGCAGTCCTGGAATGCATAGAGAGCATAACGTATAGTTGAAGCTCTAGGAAGTTGATCTGAAATGTTGCTTCGAGCTGTGTCCAAGTACCTTGAGTTTGAAGATTGTTCACATGAGCTCTCCAGCCCAAGTTGGATGCGTCTGTGGTTAAAGTTACCTGTGGAACTGGTTGCTGGAAGTGTAGACCTGTTAGCAAGTTGGCTTTAATTGTCCAGCAGAGAAGTAATAGACGCAGCTGGTGGGTTACATGAATCTGGGATGAAAGCGGTTGAGTGGCTTGGAGCCACTGAGGACATAAGAACATAAGAAAATGCCATACTGGGTCAGACCAAGGGTCCATCAAGCCCAGCATCCTATTTCCAACAGTGGCCAATCCAGACCATAAGAACCTGGCAAGTACCCAAAAGCTAAGTCTATTCCATGTTACCATTGCTAATGGCAGTGGCTATTCTCTAAGTGAACTTAATAGCAGGTAATGGACTTCTCCTCCAAGAACTTATCCAATCCTTTTTTAAACACAGCTATACTAACTAGGGATGTGAATCATTTTTTGACGATTTAAAACAATCATCAGATATATTTTAAATTGTCAAAAATCGTTAGAGCCATGATACAATAGCAATTCCCCCGATATATCGTCAAAAAATCATAAATCGGGGGAGGGCAGGAAAACCGGCACACCAAAACAACCCTAAAACCCACTCCGACCATTTAAAACAAATCCCCCAACCTCCCGAACCCCCCCAAAATGTTTTAGATTACCTGGGGTCCAGTGGGGGGTCCCAGCATGATCTCCCGCTCTCGGGCCACGGCTGCGTTAATAGTATGACATAGTGAGGGCAAAGGTAGCGCCGGCGCCATTTTGAATATTGGCAATACGGCCCGAGTGCAGGAGGTCGCTCCCAGACCCCTGCTGGACTTTTGGCAAGTCTTGTGGGGGTCAGGAGGCCCCCCCAAGCTGGCCAGAAGTCCCTGGGGGTCCAGCGGGGGTCCGGGAGCGATCTCCTGCACTCGTGACGTCGGGTGACAGGAACCAAAATGGTGCCGGCGCTACCTTTGCCCTGTCATATGGTAAGGGCAAAGGGCCACCGGCGCCATTTCTATTAACGCAGCCGTGGCCCGAGAGCGGAAGATCGCGCCTGGACCCCCCCACTGGACCCCAGGTAATTTAAAACATTTTGGGGGGGTTCGGGAGGGTGGGGGATTTGTTTTAAAGGGTCGGGTGGGTTTTAGGGTTGTTTTGGTGTGCCGGTTTTCCCACCCTCCCCCAATTTACGATTTTTTAACAAAAAAAACCATGACGATCAGATTTCCCTCCCCCCTTGCCAAAATCGATCGTTAAGACGATTGATCACATGATTCACATCCCTAATACTAACTGCACTAACTATATCCTCTGGCAACAAATTCCAGAGTTCAATTGTGCATTGAGTAAAAAAGAACTTTCTCCGATTAGTTTTAAATGTGCCCCATGCTAACTTCATGGAGTGCCCCCTAGTCTTTCTACTATCTGAAAGAGTAAATAACCGATTCACATCTACCCGTTCTAGACCTCTCATGATTTTAAACATCTCTTTCATATCCCCCCTCAGCCGTCTCTTCTCCAAGCTGAAAAGTCGTAACCTCTTTAGACTTTCCTCATAGGGGAGCTGTTCCATTCCCCTTATCATTTTGGTAGCCCTTCTCTGTACCTTCTCCATCGCAATTATATCTTTTTTGAGATGCGGCGACCAGAATTGTACACAGTATTCAAAAGGTGCGGTCTCACCATGGAGCGATACAGAGGCATTATGACATTTTCCGTTTTATTCACCATTCCCTTTCTAATAATTCCCAACATTCTGTTTGCTTTTTTGACTGCCGCAGCACAATGTAGCGACGATTTCAATGTGTTATCCACTATGACACCTAGATCTCTTTCTTGGGTTGTAGCACCTAGTATGGAACCCAACATTGTGTAATTATAGCATGGGTTATTTTTCCCTATATGCATCACCTTGCACTTCTCCACATTAAATTTCATCTCAAATTTGGATGCCCAATTTGAGATTTCAAAGTCAATTAAGTTATTCTCATGGCCAGTCTGGCCATAGGAGTGACGTGGACTGTGGAAGCCATGTGGCCCAGCAACATTAGGAATTGATGGGCTGAGGCTGTTTTCTATGTACACAGAGACATAGCTAACTTGGAGAGTGTATCTGCGCATTGTTGGGTAGGAAGGCCTTTGCGACTGTGGTGTCCAGATCTGCTCCGATGAAAGTAAGGAGGAGAGATGGAGCCAGGTGGGATTTTTGGTAGTTGATGAGAAATCCCAACGAGTGTAGAAGATTGATAGTGAGCTAGAGAGCGTTGAGAGCTCCTTGCTTGGATTGGCTTTTGATAAGCCAGTCGTCTAGGTAAGAAAACATGTGTATGCCGTTCTTGCATAGATGGGCCGCAGCCACTGCTAGGCACTTTGTAAACACACGGGGTGCCGAGGCAAGTCTGAAAGGTAGAACCCGGTACTGAAAATGTTGATGTCCCACTATAAAGCGCAGGTATTTGCGGTGATATGTGGATATTGGAATGTGAGCATATGCGTCTGAAGATCCAGAGAACAGAGCCAATCTCCTTTTTGCAGAAGGGTAAGCATGGTGCCCAGGGACACCAACCTGAATTTTTCTTAGTGGAGAAATTTGTTGAGATTGTGGAGGTCTAGGATGGGGCGGAGGCCGCCTGATTTTTTGGAATGAGAAAATAGCGGGAGTAGAATCCTGTGCCCTGCTGTGCCCGAGGAATGGCTTCCACAGCCCTGGCGCTCAGAAGGGTGGAGAGTTCTGTCTCTAGAATGTTTGTGTGATCCTTTTGGATCCACAGTGAGGAAGTTTAGATGGTATCCTTGGGTTATAATGGAGATGACCCATTGATCTGTGGTAATGCTGTGCCAGTTGGTTATGAAGTGGTGAAGCTGACCTCTTACCGGCAAGTCTGGGTTTGGATTTGTGGAGTGGCTGCTATTCTCTGGATAGATGTCAAAATCTAGAGGCTTGGCCTGTTTGAGGAGCTGGCTGAGATCTGAATGTCTTGGGTTTTTGTGGATGTCTTCTCTGAGGTGGTTTCTATGGTCTCACGTGAGACGTAGGTGGATAGTACTTGCGTGAGCGATAAAACGGTCTTCTGGGGTCCCTTCTCGTGGTTCGTCTTGCAGAGGAGGGAGCCTCCGTAGCAACTGTGGACAGCTGACGCAGGGTCTCATGGTGGTCTTTCAGTTGAGCTACTGCATCCTGTATTTTGTTGCCGAATAGATTTTCTCCAGTAGATGGTAGATCAGCGAACTTGTCTTGGACTTCAGCTCACAAGTCAGATGCCTTAAGCCAGGCCTACCTTCTGGGCTGATTCCTGTCGCTGATAATCGAGAAACAGTCTCAAAGGAATCATAAGCAGCCCTTACCTCATGTTTTCCTGCCTCAAGCCTTTTTGAAGAATGGTATTGAGACCTTCTTGTTGTTGTTGAGGCAGAGAGTCTGCTGTTGCGTCTGTCAGTGCTAGACGGCTTCACCCCATTTGCCTCACCTTATTCACGGCTCCTCCCGCTTACCTAGGAAAGATGGCTACTGCCACGTCTACAAGCCGACCTCTCCGGTGTCCTTGGAATGGCTATGGTGCAGGCTCCCGCCATTGCTCCTCCCAGGTACCTACTAGGGTGCTCGCGCGTGCGCAACCCACGTATTTATACCACCCTTGGCGCAAACCTGGAGGGCGTTCCCTCATGCTGAATTCACGCCATCTGGGTATATTACCTTCACTAGTTTGCTAGCTCATTGAGTTAGCAAGGACTCAAATTTGTTCTTATCTACGCTACTCTACCACTTCCGTGCTGCCGCTGAAAGCTCTCTCTCTGCCCTTCAGGGTAACTGCTAACCTGGGTACCCACTCCTAGTGGGCCCTCTGCTTTATTTCAGGTGCCTTACAGGGAACAGGCACTCACTCCTCGAGGGCCTGCTCTCCCTGCCTCGTTGCCTGTACCTTCTTCAACATACCTGGTGGAATCGCATACCAACAGCAAACGCCTTGTGAGTACTCTAACTCTCAGTCTATCTCATCCACAGTATCTCCTAGCTGGGAAACCTGCTGCGGAACCTCCTTTCATCATCAAGGAGAGAAGGGCTCCCTCTGCCGAGGTCCCTGAGACTGCAACTACCAGACTGCCTCACTACTGCCACCTCTTGTGGTTCTCTTCAAGATGTTTAATAAAAGAACTAACTGTGTTTTGTGCATTACGAGTCTAGCCCAGTGCTGTGGCTCCTCACGGGGCTCCTCCCCATGGACGTGGTCATCTCCCGCAGCACCCAAGGATCCACCAAAACACACTCAACCATAACATCTGCTATCTCTTGGACCTGTTTCCACAGGTTCCTTTGGTATTGTGGCATGTAAAATTGATAGGCCGCTATGCATGACACTAGCATAGAGCCCTGAAAAACTTTTCGGCCCAGAACATCCAAGAATTTTTGGTCTTTTCCAGGGGGTGCAGAAGAATGTGGATGCAGTCTTTTGGCTTTTTCTGCGCAGATTCCACCACAACTGACTGGTGGGGTAGCTGTAGTTTCTGAAACCCTGGAGCATGTTGGACTAAATAAGTTGCATCTGTCTTTCTGTTAACTGGTTGGACAGTGCAAGGGTGCTCCCATAGGAGATGCTGGAGGTCCAGGAGTACTTCGTGAACAGGAATAGCCATAATTTCTTTGGGGGCATCCACAAATTGGAGGACTTCCAATGTCTTATGATGTGTGTCTTCCTCGGTGACCAGGTCAAAGGGAACTGTTTCTGACATTTCCTTTATAAAATTAGCAAAGGAAAGGTCCTCTGGGGGAGACCACTTCTATTCTTCCAGAGGAGATGGTTATGAAGGTATGTCCTCCATAGAAGTTCCAGTGTCAATATCCTCCCACAGATCATACGGGCCTCTGGCTGAGTCCCTGAGGGAGGAAAAAGATCTGGTATACCTGGACGTGTTGGCATCGATGGATTCCTCGATGGCCTCAATGAAGGATGCAGCGGCACCAATAAAGATTTTGGTGGCATCGATAGCAGGGGGAATCGTGGGCGTCTCGATCCCGACAGCCCCAATGGACCAGGAACCGGTTCCGGCATCGGTGGAAGCGGCGTTGGAAGAGGACTGGAGTCTGTGCCTTCGTCTTCCGATGACCCCGGAATGGGTATCGGGGGTTTTGGTGATTCAGTAGGTCATTGCAGCACCGATGGCTCCGGCTGGGTCGGAAGGGCACCAATGAGTGTGTCCAGGTGGTCGAGTAGCGGTGTGAATTTCGATGGCTCCGGTGTCGGTGCCGGTAAGGGACCCGGCATCGATGAAGGATGAATGCTCTGGAGGGCATCAAGGACCGCCTGTTGGACAAGCATGTCCAGCTCCTCCCTGTAAAATGGAATAGGTAACACAGCTACAGGGGGAGGCAGGCTAGGCACTACTGGCACCTCCACAGGAGTCTGTGGGGGCTCGTTATCCAGCAATGATGTCGGTGGGGATCGCCTTAGTATCTTGGGTGAATAGGAGGTTGGCGGCTTCTCTACCCATGTCCTCTTCGGCATCGGCTCGATAGCCATCGAAGCCAATGTGGTGTTGGTGCCGGCACCAGGAGTAGACTCGCGCCGGTGATGGTGTTTCCCTCGGAGCTCGGCCCGGTCTTTCTCCAGCACCAAGGAAGAAGATGCCGATGCCCTAGATGTTGTCGGTGACAGACAGTCACTGCTGCCTTGCTGCTCCTGGCGAGGTTTGTAGATGGACTTTGTCGATGCTCCTGTCGGTGATAACTGGGTGGATGTCGAAGGAGTTAACTTTATTTTGAAGAGGGTCTTCATCTTGTCCAGTCAGGCATGCCTGCCCTTCGGGGTCATTTGAGCACAGCTTGGGCATTGACAAACATCTTGTGTTGAGCCGAGGCACAACACACAAACATCATGTGGGTCTGTAACTGATATCATGCGAGAGCACTCTGGGCATTTTCGAAAGCCCATAGCCATGTTGGAAAAAAAGGCCATGAAAACGGTCATTGGCCCACGGGAACTGAGGGTAAGGTAACCAGAACCAACCAAATATGGTGGAAATTACTCACCGAGCGTCAAGGAAAACAATGTCGCGATGGGAGACCCCTATACGGGAATTTTTTGTGAAGAAAACTTCAAGCTTTTCCGTGAGGAAAAGTAGTGAGAAAATTCTCACAGAGCTCCTAACCGTGAGGCAAACTGCAGCGTGGAAAAAAAGAGACTAAAGGGAGACCCCTGTGGTTACAGGGATTATGGCATGCTGGGCATGCTCAGTGTGCCAGTCAAAAGTTCTAGAAACTTTGACAGAAACGTTTTCCGTGATAGGGCTCCATCCAGTGACATCACCCTACATGTGAGGACTACCATCCTGCTTGTCCTGGGTGAAAAATCTTACCCAAAGGGAATTTGTTGCCAGAGGATGTGGTTAGTGCAGTTAGTATAGCTGTGTTTAAAAAAGGATTGGATAAGTTCTTGGAGGAGAAGTCCATTACCTGCTATTAAGTTCACTTAGAGAATAGCCACTGCCATTAGCAATGGTAACATGGAATAGACTTAGTTTTTGGGTACTGCCAGGTTCTTATGGCCTGGATTGGCCACTGTTGAAAACAGGATGCTGGGCTTGATGGACCGTTGATCTGACCCAGTATGGCATTTTCTTATGTTCTTATGTTCTAAACAAGATACTGGAAGTGAGGAAAAAACTCTCTCTTCAGGCAACAAAATGTTTCCAAAACCATGAACAAAATAAGGGATGAGGCATTCTGTCTCCAATTCTTTACCCAGACCTTTGTCTATGAAAATCCCAGAGTTCTTCTTCTAGCAAAGTAATCAAAGGTGGGGATAGCACAGTCAGGTTGTCACTGAAAGGAGTAACTCAGGAAAATCAATCTAAGAATCCATGTCCTGAGATGGTGGCAGGTGTTTATAAATTGTTAGAACACACCATCAGAATCTTCCATATGGGGGAGCGAAAAGCAACACTACAGCTAACTATATCGCTCTGCTCCCCTCCAAATATATTGTTTCAATCCTTCTAGAAGTGAATCCTTTTTGTTCGCTACAGTAGTTTTGGAGCTCTTAGACAAAGAACCAATTAGGATGTAGGTAGCAGTCACAAAAAAGTGTGGTAATAATTGGGAGACACAGCTGAAGCTAACTACACAGTGCTGCATAGATTCAGTATGTCTCTCAAGAGACAGGAAGATAGAGAGAGAAGGAGAGGTAGGTGAGAAACCAGGAGAAAGGGCTCACCCAGACCCAGATGCAGAGATGCTCACAGCCTTCAGTTAGGGATTTTGACTCTGCAAAGGCACAGTTGTGAAGTAGGCTCTACATAGCCCTGGGGAATTGGGCTGGCCTGTGAGTGAATACCAATATATCCTGAAATAGAGATGCCCATAGCTTGTGGTGCATAGCATACAGAAACCCCTGGGATCCATAGGCTGCCAAGGTTAATCAAAGGCTCTATGAAATAGCCATATCTTTATTAGCTTGTGAAAATGTAGATACTCCCCAACAATCCACAGTTCTGGGGGAAATTGATTCCACAAATAGGGTATATACATGAAAATGTTCACCTGCAAGTGACAGCTAACCTAACTTTTTTCAGTACTGTAATGACCAACTGATGCTCACCCTGTTTTTTCTCCTCCTACTAAGGTACTAGAAGGTTTTTGGGGTTCAGAGGAAGGAAGTATGAATGGATGCCCCACAATCTTTAAGAAAGGAAAGGGGAATAAGGCCAGTATGACAGTGACTTTTTCTGTTTTGAATCTTGGAAAGGGGAGGGATCAGGCCTCTATAGCCCATAACTTTTTTTTTAATGGGAAAATGGGAGGAAATGAGGCCCATTAGAGCTCAATGCTTTTTTTTTTTTTTTTTTCAAATATTCAGTAAGCCTGTGAGTGGCAAAGTTACCTGAATAACTTTATTCAGGTAATTTCAACCGAGTATATTCAGCAGAAGATAAGTTCCACACTGCTGAATATACCCTGCTATTTTAAAGCTAGTCGGGTAAGTTTATCTGGCTAACTTTAGGGTAGCTCTTCAGCTGATAGATTTGAAAGTTAGGCTCTCTGTTTGTACATGAGGCAATGGAGAGTGAAGTGACTTGACCAGGTTGCATGCAGTGTCACCTGGATTTGAACCCTGACTTTCCTGATTTGCAGCCTGCTGCTTTAACCACTACTACTCCTCCACACTATCCCTGTTATTCAAACATTAATTATGTGGGTATTTTGTGTACTTGCTGAAAAGTGGGCATGTAACTTTTAAGTCAGACACCCTACCGAAATTTTACCTTTCAGAGTTCTTTTTTTGTCCACCTCCATCATAATTAAGGTTCATTTTAATAATTCAGCTGCCAAGGATCATTTTAGTTAAACAATTAAATATTCTGTCATTGTTGGTAAATGCACAGACAGCTATGTCAATAGCATTTATTAATTTGCATTGTAATACATGTTGAATATTAGTTTACCAATAGAATGGCATAACCCAAATTGAAATTCCAATTCCAATCTATGATTCTGGTGATGCTGAATATTCTAATAGATTTAGAAAAGGAGTTCTGAATTCTGAGTAAACAAAATCTGCAAACTGATCCTGTTCTTGGATCAGATGTCTGGTAATTTGGCGAGTTAGAAGTTACTGTAAATAATTAAATATATAAATTTAGCTGGTGAATATTCCTTGTGGACACCTTGAGAAACAGGCCTCTTTACAGCCCTCAGCAACTGTAGTTCAGAATCCCTGGTCTCGAGCATATATGTAGTTAACGTATTGCCTATATTTCCACATACGAGTTGTATGAATAAAAAATATATGTGAGTGTGAACTTGAATTTTATCTTTATGTATAGCCCTATTACCGGTTTCAGTTGATTTAACAATTTAATATTTGGTGTTAATATATGGTATAATTAGTAAATTTACAAAAAGTGGGTTATATGCTATAAATTGAAGAATACCTAATCTGACAAATGTTAAAATTACTTTCACTGTTGGCTCGGGCGAATGTTTTTTTTCTGCCTAGTCTTACGTTTGAATTGCATTTTTAATGTTGAGAAGTCATTGACTAACCCACCTTCGTGTCCTTTATGTCAAACATAATTGTTTTAATGAACACTGTAGTATGATTTAGACATATATTAAAGGCATATTTGTTGCTGTGTGCTGGAAAATCTGCCAGGCATTTTCTTTAATGATTATAGGTCTTAGGAGTTCAACAAATGAAAGGATTATCACTGAAATCATATTAATCTGCAAAAGATTAGCAGCCTACTGTTGAAAGACATCAATAAAGAACAAGTGGTTTATTCATGAACTGCAATAGGATCTCAAGTGACAGAAAAATGCAAATTGCCCCTTTTATAATTTTACAAAAAAGTCTACAGGGCTTGGGATAAAAAATAAGATGTATAAGAAAAGAAAGAAAGAAAGTCAAGAAGAGCACGTCATACAATAGTCTATGTGGCCCTACTGGCTACTAGATGGCTCAACGATATCAGAATTGGTTGCTTATGTTATTAAAATGGAGACTTTTCCAGAGCATGAAGAACATAAGAACATAAGAATATAAGACTTGCTGTACTGGGTCCATAAAGCTCAGTATCCTGTTTCCAACAGTGGCCAAGCCAGGTCACAAGAACCTGGCAGGATCCCAAGGGGTAGATAGATTCCAAGCTACTTATCCCAAGAATAAGCAGTGAATTTCTGCAATTCTACTTTAATAATGGTTAATGGACTTTTCCTCCAGGAACCTGTCCAAACCTTTTTTAAACACAGCTACACTAATAGCTTTCACCACATCCTCTGGCAATGAATTCCAGAGCTTCATTTGCATTGAGCAAAAAAAAAAATTATCTTATTAATTTTAAATGTATTACCCAGTAACTTCATTGTGAGTCCTCTGGTCTTTGTTCTTTGTTCATCTGGAGTGCAAAGAAGGGTGGGTGATTTTTGAGTGACAATGTGTCCCTTCCTAGAGGAATATGTACAATTGGGAGAATAAAGAGGATGTTCCATGTGGAAACAGGCCAGTCTCTGAGGAAGGGATCTCAGAGGAAGAAATCTCTGGAGGGGGTCTGAGCCACTGAAGAGGGAACAGGCGCTATTCACCAAAGGGGCCACAGGTTCTAAGAGCAGATTTGGAGAACTGAGAAGCTGAGAATAATTTGGGTTGCTTCTTTTGGGAAGAAGACAAAGGACACAGTTGGGGAACAATTGTTCATCATGGAAGTACCTATATTCAGGAGTTCCCCAGCGGTCAGCATTGTCCCCAGTTTTGTTTAACATTTATTTGTCTCTGCTGTGTTCCCTTCTTAAATATTTGGGGATCATTTACTTTATCTATGCAGATGACATACAGTTGTTTATCCCTTGTGACTCTAATGGCTCATATCTTCATACATTTTTTGAAAATGTTTGTCTACAGTTAAAGAATGACTTGCTGGGAAAAGCCAATCCTTGAATGTTTCCAAAACTAAGTTACTTTGGGTAAACAAGAACCTTCAGTGAGATGATTATCAATCATTAACTTTTGAAGGATATTCCTTATCTGTAATTTCTGAGGTAAGGAAGTTAGGGGTAATCTTGGACTCTAAAAGATAACTATTAAATCTCATGTGCAACAGGTGGCAAAAGCAGCTTTTTATAAGTTGAAAATCTTACAGCCTTTAAAAGTAGATATGTTCAGAACACCATTGCAATCTCTGGTGTTGGGTCAACTGGATTATTGCAAGAGTCTTTCAGCAGGCCTTCCCAATAAGCTTTTGAACATTCTGCAACTGGTACAACATCCTTTAGCAAGGTTAGTGAGTGATAGGGATGTGAATCGTTTTAGGACGATTAAAATTATCGTCCGATAATTTTAATATCGTCTTAAACCGTTATGGAACACAATACAATACAGATTCTAACGATTTATCGTTATAAATCGTTAGAATCGTGAGCCGGCACACTAAAACCCCCTAAAACCCACCCCCGACCCTTTAAATTAAATCCCCCACCCTCCCGAACCCCCCCCCAAATAACTTAAATAACCTGCGGGTCCAGCGGCGGTCCGGAACGGCAGCGGTCCGGAATGGGCTCCTGCTCCTGAATCTTGTCGTCTTCAGCCGGCGCCATTTTCCAAAATGGCGCCGAAAAATGGCGGCGGCCATAGACGAAAAAGATTGGACGGCAGGAGGTCCTTCCGGACCCCCGCTGGACTTTTGGCAAGTCTCGTGGGGGTCAGGAGGCCCCCCACAAGCTGGCCAAAAGTTCCTGGAGGTCCAGCGGGGGTCAGGGAGCGATTTCCCGCCGCGAATCGTTTTCGTACGGAAAATGGCGCCGGCAGGAGATCGACTGCAGGAGGTCGTTCAGCGAGGGTTCCGGCGCCTCGCTGAACGACCTCCTGCAGTCGATCTCCTGCCGGCGCCATTTTCCGTACGAAAACGATTCGCGGCGGGAAATCGCTCCCTGACCCCCGCTGGACCTCCAGGAACTTTTGGCCAGCTTGTGGGGGGCCTCCTGACCCCCAAGAGACTTGCCAAAAGTCCAGCGGGGGTCCGGAAGGACCTCCTGCCGTCCAATCTTTTTCGTCTATGGCCGCCGCCATTTTTCGGCGCCATTTTGGAAAATGGCGCCGGCTGAAGACGACAAGATTGAGGAGCAGGAGCCCGTTCCGGACCGCCGCTGGACCCGCAGGTTATTTAAGTTATTTGGGGGGGGTTCGGGAGGGTGGGGGATTTAATTTAAAGGGTCGGGGGTGGGTTTTAGGGGGTTTTAGTGTGCCGGTTTTTCGATTTTTTGATTTTTCGATTTTTAACGATGTTCCGGCGAGGGATGGGGTTCGGGAGGGTGGGGGATTTAATTTAAAGGGTCGGGGGTGGGTTTTAGGGGGTTTTAATGTGCCGGTTTTTCGATTTTTCGATTTTTCGATTTTTAACGATTTTTAACGATTTTTCACGATATTTTACCCCCCCAAACGGCAACAATACGATTCCCTCCCCCTCCCAGCCGAAATCGATCGTTAAGACGATCGAGGACACGATTCACATCCCTAGTGAGTGACTGTGGATGGGGTAAGCATATTGCCCCTATTTTACAGTAAAACATAGAAACACGATGGCAAAAAAGACCAGATGGCCCATCTTGTCTGCCCAACCATCCAATCAATTCAGCATTATAATTCCCATCACTTCCTTAGAGATCCCCTGTATTTATCCCATACTTTCTTGAATTCAGATACTGTTTTTGTCTCCACCACTTCCACTGGGAGGCTCTTCTACACATCCACCAGTCTCTCTGTAAAGAATATTTCCTAAGATTACTCCTGAGTCTACCCCCTTTTAACTTTATCATATGACCCTTGTTAAAAGAAGCTCACCTCCTGTGTATGGAAACCTTTGAGATATTTGAATGTCTCTATCATATCTCTCCTATCTTGTCTTTCCTCCAGAATATACATATTTAGACCTTTAAGGCAATCCCCATATACATTAGAACAAAGACCACTGACCAATGCCATTTTAGTAGCCACTCTCTGGACTGACTCCATCCTATTTATATCCTTTTGAAGGTGTGATCTCCAGAATTGTACATAGTATTCCAAATGAGGTCTCACTAGGGACCTATACAGGGGCAATTACACCTCCTTTTTTCTGCTGTCATTTCTTTCCCTATGCAGCCAAGCATCTTTCTGGCTTTTGCATTTACTTTATCCATCTGTTTGGCCACCTTAAAATTAGGTGCAATCATCCACAGATCCCTTTCTTCCTTTGTGCTTAAAATATCACCTCCAATATGGTTACCTTTCTCTTGGGGTTTTGCATCCTATATACATTACTCTGCATCTTAGCTGACAGACCTTAACCCATTCCTTGAGCTACACTAGATCCCTCCTCATGTTTTCCACCCCTTCCTGGTGTCCATCCTGTTGCAGATTTTGATATCATCGGAAAAAAGACAAACATTTCTTGACAATCCTCTGTTATGTTGCTCACAAAAATGTTGAAAAGAACCAGTTCAATGACTGATTCCTGAGGCACACTGCTAGTAACAACCCCTCCTCAGAGAAAACTACCGTTTGTTGCCTCCCACTCAGTCAATTTCTAACCCACTCAGTCATTCTAGTCTCTATTCTAAAGGTGCTCAATGTATTTATAAGTCTTCTGTGCTGAACCATGTCTAAGGTCTTACTGAAATCCAAGAACACTGTGTCTACCACTTTGCTTGGCACTGGCTGCAAAAAGCAGCTGAAGATTTGTTTTTTTAGTTGTATATATATTCAGGTTAGGAGACTTATTCCTGCCAGAGTAGTGAGGGAACATTGAAATTAGTAAGTGTTCGGCTGAGCTAGATATTTGTTTCTTTAATTTATTTTGAGAATTTGTAGTTTGTATGAGTTAATTCACAACTATAATTCTCTGTCTTAGCATGGACCATTCCCTGTAAATCATTAGCATGTGGATTAAGTGTTACTCCATTTCCAGCCTTGCTGCATGAAAGAGATTTTGAATACTGGTTGTTGCCTGAATTTAAAAAGAAGCTTTTGCACCTTTCACATAAATTTTTGGCAATGACTACACTGGAGAATCAGCAACAACAGAGGTCTGATGCAACTTAAGGAAGGGGCATGATTTGTCCTTTTTTATGTAGCCTATTTCCACCAGCTACAAGCATATTTGAAATGGAGCAAGGAACTCTTCTGGCATCAATTTCACCTCAAATTAAGGGAGAAAATCAAAGATGAATAGAGCCACCCATGTCTCTGGAAAATTTAATAAACACAAGTCTTTGAATAGATACATGCCTAGGAGAACCCCAAGGAGAGTAAAGACAGATTCTGGGAGGGCCATGCCCCCCTCTGCTGAATTCTTTGCCTACTGTCTAATAGGAAACCACTCCCATACTTATTCAAATAGGTGCTCTTCCTTCCTGAGAGCCAGGATCAATAGGGGAGGCTTGATGAGCCTAACCTCAATATCTGTGGGCATTTCATGGTCCAGTGCCCTCATTGCAAAATTGTACTTCAAAACATCATGCCACCCCAAGTAGAAGGAAAACTAGCATTTGATGACATTCAAACCATCTCAAAGGGACAATGGAATAGAAGAAAGAGCAGAGAGAATTGCCTATGTAGTGCAAAAGTGGCTAAGGCACAACTACTGGACTATGCCAGAAGGTCAGAACTTATGGAATGGATCCATCAAGCCTGCATCTCTGAGAAGGATGACATGGTGAGGATTATTGTCTATAAACTGCATCAACTGGACACAGCAGTAATGCCTGCTATATCTCAGCTGGATAAGAAGAAAGAGTAAAGGATCTTTGGGCAGTATCCCAGGGTTTACAAGAAGGGCTACTTGCAGATCCTGAGGGACTACAGCAGATTATAAAATACCAAAAGAAAACCCCCAGGGACCTTTGTTTGTTAGGAATACTTTTGCGAAAAGATAAAAGGAATCCATATATATCTGGCATACGATGATGAGCAGGCTAATAAAAGGGCCCAGAATATAGAATCTCTCTGGAATTCTTCAGACCAGTACCTCAGTGAGGGGGCTTGAAGTTCACAGACACATAATCTGAGTTGACTATCAGAGCGGGGTACGCCCAGTATTGGCTATGCCATAAATGCAACAGGGTTATCATTAAGACCATCAAAGGTGCTAACCTCTAGGGATTAGGCTCCTAAAGTATCAAGTTTGAGTTTTAAAGGGTTTTACTCTGATATCTATGACTAATACATTTGTTTTGTAGGAAAACCTGATGTTGTAAGATAAATCTGGTATTGTTCCTAAAATGCTATGTTGTATCCTGGGGGTGGGGGGGGAGGAGGGCTCAGTCCATGGGGATATCCACAGGTCATCTTTAGGAAGGGAGAAATACTGTCATGACCAGCAGGTTTCAAACTTGTGGGTGTGGGAGTAGCAGGCCAGAATACTATCAGGGAGAGCTATACTAGCTGTGGAGACCTTGGGAAATTATATTATTCAGTATTAAGGGCTTAGACACACAGTGAAGCTCTCATTGGTCCATCCTTGAGAGTACACCCTACACCACTTCAAAAAAGGAATCAAAACATGGCTCTTTAGACAGGCATACCCCAACTCCTCTCAACCCTAATTTTGTCGTTAAACAAAAACGAACCACCTCAGCTCACACTCAGCCTTCATACCACCCCTTCCTGTCTCCTTCCCTTGCACTCCTAGCCCCCCTTTACCCCTCCCTCTCACCCCCTAGCAACCCCTCCCTCAAAGTACTCGTGCCTTACTGTACCCTTCTTCACTCTACCCCACCCGCCCCTCTCCCCCTGCTCCCTCCCTCCTTTCTCCCCCCCCACTAGCTTTTAACTATACATATGTGCACTTGCCTCCTCTTACTGTATATAAGCCCTCATATGCTAATTTCTCAAGTGTACATGCCTCGCTTAATTTGTTTATAAGTTCTTTTGCATATTTAACCCTAACTTGAATGCAAAAAGTTGTAATTCTGCTGTTGACTCTCTTCCTTTGTATTTTGCATATTACCCAGTTAGCCCCTCCCTTGTTCATTGTGATTTCCCTTCTCAGTTACTTGTAAACCGACATGATGTGTCCTACGAATGCCGGTATAAAAAAAGTGTTAAATAAATAAATAAATAAATACACCCTGTTTAATACATTAGACAGCAGAAAGTTTCTACTGGCACAATGAATCCAGGCACTGGGTCTGTAAATGTTGTTTTTAAATATTGAAACTTTTGTGGATCTAAAACCTTTCTTACCTGGTAAGGGAATGATCCTGTATAATTTATTTCTCCTGCAAAGTATAAGAGAGGATCTTGTTATGTTTACCAAATGTTCCTTTGATTAAACATCAGTTGTGAACTCTGCCTACATCCTGGTCAGACCCTGATAGTGCTTAAGATAGAAAGCTGTGTTGCTGATGAATAGGCTTATTTCTAGCAAACTAAGGGGTGGATTTATCAAAATGTGGTAAGTACCACAAGTGATAGCATTTATTGCTAAATACCTGTGTGAAGAGCTAAGTGCCAGACCTGTTGTATTTCCTTCATTCAACCACCAGGGGACCATTGTTAATGGTCCTAGACACACAGGAAGGAGAGAGAGAGAGAGAGAGAGAGAGAGAGAGAGAGATCCCCTGGCTGTAATGTCATGGCCCATAGGTTGGTATTTGTATCCCTATGGTAGGCCCACCTAGTAACTCGAGGTGGGGTTTAAGTAAGAGTGTAGGGGGTTAGGGGCCACTTTGACATTCTACGTGACACCTACGAACAGAACAGTGGTCTCTTGTGAAGATTTGCTGGCCTTCGGAGTGAGGAAACTCACTCCAAGATGAGATTTGGGCAAGGTTCTCTCAACCTAGCTTGAGGGACTCTCTACCTGGGTAACATCAAGCTAGGTTGAGAGAACCTTGCCCAAATCTCATCTTGGAGTGAGTTTCCTCACTCCGAAGGCCAGCAAATCTTCACAAGAGACCACTGTTCTGTTCGTAGGTGTCACGTAGAATGTCAAAGTGGCCCCTAACCCCTTTCCTAAACCCCACCTCAAGTTACTAGGTGGGCCTACCATAGAGATACAAATACCAACCTATGGGCCATGACATTATGGCCAGGTGCTCTCTCTCTCTCTCTCTCAGCCCATCAATTCACCTGAAATAGGACTTATAGGAGACATCACAAATGGCAATGAAACCTTACCACACAGTCACAGCAGCTATCACACAGCCTAATGCAATCCAAAGAGGTGTAGTTAAAATCAGCATTACAGCTGTTCAATAGCTCTTCACAGACAGGCTAACCCAGCCCACTCTCCTCCCAACTCCTCCTATTTTCTGAATTTGCATCGCACCATACGATATGGTGCGATCACATGCATTAAACACGTTTTTGCATGCGTTAAGGGTCTATTGCATGCGTTAATGGGGCTTTTCACATGCGATAAGCCCTTAACGCATGCGAAAACGCCTTATCGCATTTTGATAAATGACCCCCTAAAGGGGTCATTTTCTAAGCCTATCACACGAGAAAAGCCCCTTGCCGGGGGTGGAGTTAGGATGGAGTTGGGGTGGGGAGGAGTCGGGGTGACGAGGAGGCAGACACAGCGGTATCTTCGCTGGCGGCGATAAGGCAAGTTACGTTATTGTCGCCAGTAGCGCGCCCAATAGCACCACCTTTCACGATGGTGCTATTGGGTGCGAAAGCCAGCAGTGTTAACACTGCAGTGGTGCGATCGCTGCCGGTTTTGTAGGCCCACCACCCCCTTCGCCACTCCACCCCCGTTACCGCTGGATCCACCATTCTCTGCGAGAATGGAAAATCCAGGCCTAAGGAGGTCATTTTCTAAGCCTATCGCACGTGTGCGATAGCTTGCCGGGGGTGGAGTTGAGGCGGAGTTGGGGTGGTGTCAGGGTGGTGAGGAGACGGATGCGGTGGTGTCTTCGCTGGCGTGATAAGGTAAGCACTGTTATCGCTGCCAGTAGCATACCCAATAGCACCACCTTTCACTGTGGAGCTAATGGGTGCGAAAGCCGGCAGCAATAACATCGCGGTGGTGAGATAGCTGCTGGCTTTCGAAGGCCTGCCCCCTGTTACCACTATAGCCAGCTAAAGGTAAGCCTGCAATAATTGCCTAGATTTGGCTGGTTAACTTCTCTGGCTAATGCTGAAAATCAGTGCTAATCAGCTAACTTCCTCTTCCTTGTTGAACCTATCCCAGGACCGCCCACTTGTAAAACTAGGTGGTTAGCTTTAGCCACTCACTGTAGCCAGATTTTCAAATGTTGAGTCTACCAAGTTAATTTTGGGAGTTAGATAGCTAACTAGGAATGTGCAGAAGGAAAACATTTGTTTTGATTCTTATTCATTTTGCCAAGACCCAAATTCGTTGCATTTGTTTTCGTGGGAAAAATCCCAATTCGTTTGATTCATTTTCCATTAAAGTCAATGGGGGAAGTATTTGCAGGCTATTTTTGGCTGCAGATTGGGGTTTTCTTATCAATTCTGATGAAACTTCTGGGGAGCAAATCATCAGAACGAGAAAAGAGCGCCAAGGTACTTAGACTGTGGCAAAGTGGCACCAAAGTGGCATGAATAGCCTAAGGCATTTTAAAGAAAACTTCTTAGCTATAAACACGACCAAAACTGAACTCATCATCATCACGCCACACAATAACTTCCCCTCCAACACATCCCACCATTCTACTTCAGTTCCTCCCCTACTACAGCAAGTCCGCAGTCTTGGAGTCATAATTGACAACCATTTCACCTTAAAGAAATTCATCTCAGCTTCACACACTAAAATTCATCTTCAAACTTCACACACTAAAAAGAATTAAACCTCTACTACATCCACAAGATTTCCGGACGGTATTGCAAGCTACCATACTACCAAAAATTGACTACTGTAACGCAATACTCTTAGGTCTCCCTAAAAACTCAATTCAACCTTTACAGATGTTACAGAATGCAGCAGCTCGATTAATCACCAATATCCATCGCCATGATCACATTACACCTGCTCTCATGTTCTTGCATTGGCTCCCAGTAGCATCTAGAATTACCTTTAAAGTTCTCTCCCTCATACATAAGTCGATCTATAACCAAGAGATGCAATGGTTCTCGGAGCAGTTTGTGTTCCATACCTCCAAGAGACCCATAAGATATATCCATCAAGCAAAATTGGCAGCCCCGCCAACGAAAAACATCAAACACGTGACCACAAGAGACCGTGCTATCTCCATAGCGGGAATCAACTTATGGAACAAGATGCCTACTGACCTACGTCTGGAACCCTGCCATAAGAAATTCAAACAAGGACTCAAAACGTGGTTATTTGAACTAGCATTCACACAATGATATCCAATTAACTAAAATGCCATTCAAGTTGCTACCCTCTCTCCCCATGCTCTATGCCCATCCTACCCTCTTTCCCTCCTCATGCTCCTTCTCCACCTCACCTGCCCACCCATCCCCTTCATTATTTTAATTAGCTTTAAAAAACAGAAATGTCTTCGGTGCAATATAGAACTTGTATCTACTCTCAGAACTGGTATTGTATTAGATGCTATTTAGTTTTAGTGTTGGTGCGTAAAGGTTTAATAGTTACATCAATATTTTTAATTGTATGTTATAAATTATTGGATTGTCCACAGTCTGTACAGCCTGTTTTTCCGTCAATACTGTTATATGGAATTTATTTTATTTAATACCTATTAATAATGTTAATTGTAAAGCCTGTTGCTAAGTTATTGTTAAATGTAAACCGCGGTGATGTATTTCTTTACGTACTGCGGTATATAAAAACCCTTAAATAAATAAATAAATAATAAATAAAGGGGCAAAGGGGTACCAGGAGTGGCAAGAGTGCTTTAACAGAGGCGCAACACAGCAGCGAGACTGTCAAAAACACACCACAGCTTCAAAAGAAAGCACCGATAACAGATGCATGAACCCTCGAAGGCAGCATGACAGGCAAAGTGGCAAGACAAGTGGTATCAACTAGGGATGTGAATCGTGTCCTCGATCGTCTTAACGATCGATTTCGGCTGGGAGGGGGAGGGAATCGTATTGTTGCCGTTTGGGGGGGTAAAATATCGTGAAAAATCGTTAAAAATCGTTAAAAATCGAAAAATCGAAAAACCGGCACATTAAAACCTCCTAAAACCCACCCCCGACCCTTTAAATTAAATCCCCCACCCTCCCGAACCCCCCCCCAAATAACTTAAATAACCTGCGGGTCCAGCGGCGGTCCGGAATGGCAGCGGTCCGGAACGGGCTCCTGCTCCTGAATCTTGTCGTCTTCAGCCGGCGCCATTTTCCAAAATGGCGCCGAAAAATGGCGGCGGCCATAGACGAAAAAGATTGGACGGCAGGAGGTCCTTCCGGACCCCCGCTGGACTTTTGGCAAGTCTTGTGGGGGTCAGGAGGCCCCCCACAAGCTGGCCAAAAGTTCCTGGAGGTCCAGCGGGGGTCAGGGAGCGATTTCCCGCCGCGAATCGTTTTCGTACGGAAAATGGCGCCGGCAGGAGATCGACTGCAGGAGGTCGTTCAGTGAGGCGCCGGAACCCTCGCTGAACGACCTCCTGCAGTCGATCTCCTGCCGGCGCCATTTTCCGTACGAAAACGATTCGCGGCGGGAAATCGCTCCCTGACCCCCGCTGGACCTCCAGGAACTTTTGGCCAGCTTGTGGGGGGCCTCCTGACCCCCACGAGACTTGCCAAAAGTCCAGCGGGGGTCCGGAAGGACCTCCTGCCGTCCAATCTTTTTCGTCTATGGCCGCCGCCATTTTTTGGCGCCATTTTGGAAAATGGCGCCGGCTGAAGACGACAAGATTCAGGAGCAGGAGCCCATTCCGGACCGCTGCCGTTCCGGACCGCCGCTGGACCCGCAGGTTATTTAAGTTATTGGGGGGGGGGGGTTCGGGAGGGTGGGGGATTTAATTTAAAGGGTCAGGGGTGGGTTTTAGGGGGTTTTAGTGTGCCGGCTCACGATTCTAACGATTTATAACGATAAATCGTTAGAATCTGTATTGTATTGTGTTTCATAACGGTTTAAGACGATATTAAAATTATCGGACGATAATTTTAATCGTCCTAAAACGATTCACATCCCTAGTATCAACATCCTATAGCATAATGAAGGGGGAACATAGGAAGCAGAAAGACTAGCACCAACACATTGAGGAACCATGATAGTAGCAAGAACACCACAAGGAGTTAAGTGAGTCATCTGGTGTATGGCAGAAAGCAGAGTGGCAGAAAGTTGATAGGGGCAACACAGGCTGGCAAAGCGGAGGTAGTCAGGTCGCTGTGGAGTTGTTAGGGGAAAGACAAGGAGGCAAGACAAGACGAGGCTCAGCATGCGGCGCAACTGTCAACCAGGACGTACTGTCCACCCGACCCGTCTTGAAACACGGACCAAGGAGTCTAACACACGTGCTAGGACCTGAAACATGATGAACTATGCCTGGGTGGGGTGGAGCATTGCTGCTGTGCACAGGGCCGGTGAAAGGGTATTAGGCACTCTAGGCAAACCTTACAGCCTGGCGCCCTCCCCCCAACTCCCCATACACAATTTTAAATTATGCATTTAACACATATTTTACATGAAAAGTGGCATTCTGAGGTAAAATTAATATATACGTTATTGTGATAATTTTGTGCACTGTTGTGATGTCAACAAGAAAACTTTGATTCATACCTATTGTGATATATTTCGGCATGGTCCTCCTGTATCAACACAGTACTATCTGCCAACACTCAAAGAATAAGAACCCTACCTATGAAAAAGAATATAACAAATATTACACCAGAATCTAAAATATGAATACACCTCCTATCAGTAAAACAGAGCAGGCCAAGCTAGTACAGATCCCTACAGAGAAACCACATGCTAAAAGAATGCTTCATCTCAGTCTTTGCATGTAGAACACAAACCCTCACCAAATACAGAATAAAGCCACATAAAGGATAAATAGAAATGTGCAGACAAAAACTGAACTGTAAAATGAATCACACTAGACTCTATACAGTGTAACAATGGAAAAACAAAAATTTCACCATTCCTCGTGAAACAAATCAATAAATCAAGATATATTTATTTATTTATTTTATTTATTTAGTTATTTATTCAAGGTTTTTATATACCGGCTTTCATGAAACGATCACATCATGCTGGTTTACATATAAACAGGGGTGCAGTAAATACATCAAAAACAGAAATGACGTGTCGAAGAAAAGCAGTTACAATTAACAAGGGCTATTGAACTGGGAGCAGAGGAAATAAAGTTAGTTTAGTAGAGACTAAATTATATTCAAGGAGATGAAGTACAGCTGTTATGTTGGATATGTTGATGGCGAGGTGCATTAATTTAAGTATGGGAAAGCTTGCATAAACAGCCAAGTCGAGTCTTTTTCTAAAGGTTAGGAGACAGGGCTCCTATCTGAGATCGGGAGGGATGGAGTTCCATAACGGTGGGCCAGCTGTGGAGAGGGCTCGATCTCTTAAGGTAATGTGTCTAGTGGTTTTAGTAGGGGGTACATGGAGGGATCCTCTGTATGCGTCTCTGGTAGGTCTTGTGGATTTGTGTAAGCGGAGAGGAAATTGTAGGTCAATTGTGGTGTGGTGATGGATGATTTTGTATATAAAGGAGATGGATTTGTAGATGATTCTGAAGTGGATTGGTAACCAATCAAGGTCTTTTAGAATTGGGGAAATATGGTCTCTTTTCCTGGTGTTTGTTAGTAAATGGGCTGCTGCATTTTGTACCAATTGGAGCGGTTTTGTGTAGGAAGAAGGGAGACCAAGTAAGATAGCGTTGCAGTAATCTAACTTTGAGAAAATAATTGCTTGGAAGATCGTTCTGAAATCTTGGGCATGGAAGAGAGGTCTTATCCTTTTTAAAACTTGGAGTTTGTGGAAGCAGTCTTTGGTCGTTCTGTTGATGGAGGCTTTGAAGTTCGACCTGTTGTCAATTATCACTCCTAAAACTCTCACTTGACTGGTTGGTGGGTTGGTTAGATAAGAAGCGGTGAGATTGCTGTTCTCTGGATATATGAGTAGTAGTTCGGTCTTGGAGGCATTTAGTACTAGATTTAGGTTATTGAGGAGACGTTTGATTTCTTGGTGGCAGGATTCCCAGTAGTCGAGGGTTTTTGAGTATGAGCCTTTGATGGGGATCAGGATCTGGATATCGTCTGCATATATATCGTCTGCATATATAAATCATTAATCATAATTATAAAATCATACAAATAAAATTTCAAAACAGCTGATGAATAGAATATCCAATAATTAAAGATTCATGCAAATTTTGAAAGCTTTACCAAACACCAATAAAATATTTCAAACAGCAGACACATCACTTACTACTAGAGATGTGAATCGTGTGATCGATCGTCTTAACGATCAATTTCGGCTGGGAGGGGGAGGGAATCGGATCGTCGCTGTTTGGGTTTTTTAAATATTGTGAAAATCGTGAAAATCGTGTAAATCGAAAACCGGCACACTAAAACATCCCTAAAACCCACCCCGACCCTTAAAATAAATCCCCCACATGCCTTAAATTACCTGGGGTTCAGTGGGGGGGAGGGCGGGAAAACCGGCACACTAAAACAACCCTAAAACCCACCCCGACCCTTTAAAATAAATCCCCCACCCTCCCGAACCCCCCCAAAATGCCTTAAATTACCTGGGGTCCAGAGGAAGGGTCCCGGTGTGATCTTTTACTCTCGGACCTCCGGTGCTTGTAGAAATGGTGCTGGCTCTACCTTTGCCTTGTCATATGACAGGTCAAAGGTAGCGCCGGCGCCATTTTGTTTTTTGTCCCCCGAGGTCAGGAGCGTAGGAGATCGCTCCCGGACCCCTGCTGGACCCCCAGGAACTTTTGGCCAGCTTGGGGGGGCCTCCTGACCCCCACAAGACTTGCCAAAAGTCCAGCGGGGGTCCGGGAATGACTTCCTGCATGCGAATCGTTTTTCCATACGAAAAAACGATTCACGGCAGGAGATCGCTCCCGGACCCCCGCTGGACCCCCAGGGACTTTTGCCCAGCTTGGGGGGGGCCTCCTGACCCTCACAAGACTTGCCAAAAGTCCAGCGGGGGTCCGGAACGACCTCCTGCAGTCGAATCGTGTTGTCTACGGCCGGCGCCATTTTGCGCCGCCATTTTGCGCAAACACCAGGTAATTTAAGGCATTTTGGGGGGGTTCGGGAGGGTGGGGGATTTATTTTAAAGGGTTGGGGTGGGTTTTAGGGTTGTTTTAGTGTGCCGGTTTTCCCGCCCTCCCCCTTCCCCTGATTTACAATTTTTTGACGATAAATCGGGGGAATTGTTATTGTATCGCGGCTCTAATGATTTTTGACGATTTAAAATATATCGGACGATATTTTAAATCGTCAAAAAACGATTCACATCCCTACATACTACCCAATAATTAAAATGGTAGTCAATTAAGAAAAATGAACTTAAAAAGCCACCTTTACTTACCCTCTCCAGCAGTTTTCCTACTCCTTTCCCTTGCAGGCCACACCAGAAGCAGCAGTAGCTGCTGAAGCTGTCCTCACTGTCCTCCTCCTTAGGTACCACGACCAGTCTCTTCTGTCTCTCTCACACACACACCAGACACACCCTCAGGACCAGTTTCTGTCTATCGCACACCAATCATCTCCCCAACCAGTCTCTCTCTCTCTTTCTCACACACACAGTCACTTCTCTGGCCAGACTCTCTCAATCACACAATGCTCTCACTCTCTCTTACAGGCTTTCAATCACATATAGGCGCTCTCTATTTCACTTACACACAAGCTCTCAATCACACACATGCGCTATATCACTTAAAACAGGCTCAATCACACATATGCCCTCTCTCACAGCCACAAGCCAGCCAAAAACATGCTCCATCTCTCTCTCGCACTCACACATTGACACACATAGGCACCCTCTCTGACTCACATATACACCACACACATACAGAAGCACCCTCCCTATCTCACATACATGAAGCACTTTCCCTGTCTCACACATAGAAGCACCATTCCTTTCTCACATATACATCACATACACACACACACACACAGAAGCACCATTCCTTTCTCACATACACACCACATACATACACACAGAAGCACCCTCCCTATCTCACATACATGAAGCACCTTCCCTGTCTCACACACAAAAGCACCATTCTTTCTCATATACACATACAGAGAAGCACCCCTCCGATCTCAAATACCTATACACACAAAAGCCCTCAGCTGAACACCTCGTCTCCAGCGGCAGCTGGCAGCGGCCATCTTCATTTCTTCGGCCTAGTCTCAGGCTGCACCGATCTTCATTTCTCCGCCGGCGGCTGGCAACGGCCATCTTCTTTTCTTCGACCTAGTCTTGGGCTGTGCCGATCTTGTTTTCTTCGGCCCCGCGGGCCTGCTCTCCTTCGGCCATCTTCTTTTCTTTGGCCCCGCCAACCTGGTCTCTTCATTTTTTCGGCCCAGCGCCCTCAATGGCCCGGAGTAGAGGAGGCCATTTGATCCGCTAGTCCGTCCCATCAGGAGAAGTCCGATCCCCCGATAGGCCAGTCCACCCCTGCTTTATCACATGACCTTCTATTTCTCAAACACCAAGGCGCGAACCAAAAGAATGGAAACGTATGATATGTTGCATTTGTGGGGGATCGCGATACATTTTGCGGACCAACAAATGCAACGAATAGGGATCTATACGTTGCAGATTGCGTATTCATACAGCTAACCTGTTGTGAAAATCCATCCAACTGTTGCATAAGATGTAAATATTGTAATACCCATACAAAGGGAGAACAAAAGAACATAAGAACATAAGAAAATGCCATACTGGGTCAGACCAAGGGTCCATCAAGCCCAACATCCTGTTTCCAACAGTGGCCAAACCAGGCCATAAGAACCTGGCAAGTACCCAAAAACTAAGTCTATTCCATGTTACCATTGCTAATGGCAGTGGCTATTCTCTAAATGAACTTAATAGCAGGTAATGGACTTCTCCTCCAAGAACGTATCCAATCCTTTTTTAAACACAGCTATACTAACTGCACTAAGCACATCCTCTGGCAACAAATTCCAGAGTTTAATTGTGCGTTGAATAAAAAAGAACTTTCTCCGATTAGTTTTAAATGTGCCACATGCTAACTTCATGGAGTACCCCCTAGTCTTTCTACTATCTGAAAGAGTAAATAACCGATTCACATCTACCCGTTCTAGACCTCTCATGATTTTAAACACCTCTATCATATCCCCCCTCAGCCGTCTCTTCTCCAAGCTGAAAACCTTTTAGTCTTTCCTCATAGGGGAGCTGTTTCATTCCCCTTATCATTTTGGTAGCCTTTCTCTGTACCTTCTCCATCGCAATTATATCGTTTTTGTGATGTGGTGACCAGAATTGTACACAGTTTTCAAGGTGCGATCTCACCATGGAGCGATACAGAGGCATTATGACATTTTTCGTTTTATTCACCATTCCCATTCTAATAAGTCCCAAAATTCTGTTTGCTTTTTTGACTGCCGCAGCACACTGAACCGACAATTTCAATGTGTTATCCACTATGACGCCTAGATATCTTTCTTGGGTTGTAGCACCTAATATGGAACCCAACATTGTATAATTATAGCATGGGTTATTTTTCTTTATATGCATCACCTTGCACTTAGCCACATTAAATTTCATCTGCCATTTGGATGCCCAATTTCCAGTCTCACAAGGTCTTCCTGCAATTTATCACAATCTGCTTGTGATTTAACTACTCTGAACAATTTTGTATCATCTGCAAATTTGATTATCTCACTCGTCGTATTTCTTTCCAGATCATTTATAAATATATTGAAAAGTAAGGGTCCCAATACAGATCCCTGAGGCACTCCACTGTCCACTCCCTTCCACTGAGAAAATTGTCCATTTAATCCTACTCTCTGTTTCCTATCTTTTAGCCAGTTTGCAATCCACAAAAGGACATCGCCACCTATCCCATGAGTTTTTACTTTTCCTAGAAGCCTCTCATGAGGAACTTTGTCAAACACCTTCTGAAAATCCAAGTATACTATATCTACTGGTTCACCTTTATCCACATGTTTATTAACTCCTTCAAAAAAGTGAAGCAGATTTGTGAGGCAAGACTTGCCCTGGGTAAAGCCATGCTGACTTTGTTCCATTAAACCATGTCTTTCTATATGTTCTGTGATTTTGATGTTTAGAACACTTTCCACTATTTTTCCTGGCACTGAAGTCAGGCTAACCGGTCTGTAGTTTCCCGGATCACCCCTGGAGCCCTTTTTAAATATTGGGTTACATTATCTATCCTCCAGTCTTCGGGTACAATGGATGATTTTAATGATAGGTTACAAATATTTACTAATAGGTCTGAAATTTCATTTTTTAGTTCCTTCAGAACTCTAGGGTGTATACCATCCGGTCCAGGTGATTTACTACTCTTCAGTTTGTCAATCAGGCCTACCACATCTTCTAGGTTCACCGTGATTTGGTTCAGTCCATCTGAATCATTACCCATGAAAACCTTCTCCAATACGGGTACCTCCTCAAAATCCTCTCAGTAAACACTGAAGCAAAGAAATCATTTAATCTTTCTGCGATGGCCTTATCTTCTCTAAGTGCCCCTTTAACCCCTCGATCATCTAACGGTCCAACTGACTCCCTCACAGGCTTCCTGCTTCGGATATATTTTAAAAAGTTTTTACTGTGAGTTTTTGGCTCTACAGCCAACTTCTTTTCAAATTCTCTCTTAGCCTGTCTTATCAGTGTCTTACATTTAACTTGCCAACATTTATGCTTTATCCTATTTTCTTCTGTTGGATCCTTCTTCCAATTTTGAATGAAGATCTTTTGGCCAAAATAGCTTCTTTCACCTCCCCTTTTAACCATGCCGGTAATCGTTTTGCCTTCTTTCCACCTTTCTTAATGTGTGGAATACATCTGGACTGTGCTTCTAGAATGGTATTTTTTAACAATGACCACGCCTCTTGGACATTTTTTACTTTTGTAGCTGCTCCTTTCAGTTTTTTTCTAACAATTTTTCTCATTTTATCAAAGTTTCCCTTTTGAAAGTTTAGCACGAGAGCCTTGGATTTACACACTGTTCCTCTTCCAGTCATTAAATCAAATCTGATTATATTATGATCACTATTGCCAAGCGACCCCACCACCGTTACCTCTCTCAACATTGATCAGGTTAGACATTCCTGCAGTGCATACTAATCCATGATATAAAAAATAATTATGTCCTTATTTTTATTGCAGAATTTGGTTTGCCACTAAAGTGTGATGTTATTTCAAGAGACCCAGCAGGTATAAAAAAAAACATACTTCGGACGGATGACCAGACAAGCTGGGACTGCAGCGCTTGAGACAGCAGTAAGTTTGGGGAGGAGAGAGAGACAGAGACAGGGCCAGAGTCCAAAACAGAAGTTTTCTCTTGACCTAGGTAGATAGGTACAGAGGGAAAAAGAGGATCTGTGAACCAGGAGGAGACCCTAACTGTTCTGTATATTATTTTATGTTTTTCTCTTATTGCACTGCTACCATGTGTCCTGTGGTTGTAGTGTTTAACTCAGGTCATTAGAGCTGCAAAGTGATTATTCTAAACTTCCTGACTGGAAATTATCTGATTTGCATTTCCTAACTTAAAGTGTTTCTCCCTTCCCATTTGTAAAAATAACTTCATCTCTGTAAAAACTGCTTAGTTCAGAGCTCCCATGTCTCAGGGTTTTTTGATTAGAATTGTTATCATAACTAATTGTAAAATAGTTACTTTTATTAGAAACAGTTACAGAAACTTTGAGGAATACAACGCAGATAAGTAGAAATTTAATTTTTTGAAGTTCTGACAAACTAAGCAAACTGCAGGAAGAGACAGCAGGAAAGCAAAGGAAAAAATGTTGAAAGCCATTGAGGTATATATGTAATACATTATATTTAGTTTATGGAGATGGTTACAAATAGATATAATATTACCTAAACTACAAAATCTTGGTCTTTTTTATTTTGTGTGTGTGTGTGTGGACAATTTTTATGTTTTTGTTTTTTGAGTCTGTGCCATTTTTTGTGTGGTACAGGGGATTAATTTTAAAGGCTGTGTGATTAATTTGTGTTTCCAAAGGTATACGTCAAAGTGGGATTTTTCTTGTTTTTTGGACTTTATATCAGTTAACGAGTTGTCTGAGGATTTTCAAATTGAAAGCTTTTTTTTTCCTTTGAAAAAGGGACTTTGTGTCTGTTACCTCAGAGCAGGTGCATGTAATTGTGGTGTGAAAATGCAGCTGTGAGGAAATTTATTTATTTATTTAGATATTTTATATACCGTTGTTACAAAGTGACAGTCATAGTTATAATTCAACAAACAAATAATGATTGGCTACGAGGTAACAGTCATAGATATGCATTTCTATCTATTCAAGTGAAATTTTCTAGTACATATTTATATTTGATCTAGTACAGTAGGTAATGAATACGGTAAATTAAAACAAAAT
This sequence comes from Rhinatrema bivittatum, assembly GCF_901001135.1. Lineage (NCBI taxonomy): Eukaryota > Metazoa > Chordata > Amphibia > Gymnophiona > Rhinatrematidae > Rhinatrema > Rhinatrema bivittatum. The sequence continues at coordinate 53,589,750 of NC_042615.1, forward strand.
GATAGTTTTCAAATGAGTATCACCAAGCAGGAGATAATCTTGCCTCACAACAAGAAATTTCTTCCTATGTTCCTGTGTAGTTTTTACATACATCCAGTTAAATTCAAATGTTCTGACCCAAGAATAGCTTTAATCCATTATGAAAATACGAGCAAAGACAACTGTGAAAACAAACTGTGAAGAGAAACAGAAGTATTTTACTGAGCTACAGTTTGAATGCTTTGTAATGATTATTTAGAACTTTTTGAATATATAGTTTGCTTTATTTTGTCTAATATGAAAAAGAGATGCTTATACAAAGTCTTTATTTGATGTCACATCTTTTAAATTGTGCCTGCGGAAGCACATTACAGGACTGCTGCTACGATTCTGCTTGTGGGAACAAGCCCACAAGCAGTCTCTCACCTTTTCTCCATCACCGCCGCCGTCCAGCTTCGTGGCCTGGAAGCTGCCGCCGCCATACTCCTCCTCTTCATGGCCAGGAGGCTGCTGTTGCTGCTGCTCCCCCTGCGGCCTGGAACCGTCGCCATCCTTTCTCTCTTGTGGCGGGCCAGCCACCGCTGATGCTCCTCTTCGTGGCCAGGAGGCTGATACCAAAGTCCTCACTCTTCACGGCTCAAGCTGCCACAAACCAGCTCTTCATGCGGCCTGGACACTGCCAATGCCAACGTCTTCTTCGTGGCCTGGAGGCCGCCACTGACCCCGCTGCTTTCCTATAGCCTGGGCATCGCCTCCTTCATCTTTTTGCAGCCCGGAGGCCACTGCCGAACCTGCTCCTCTTCGCGGCCTGGAGGCTGCCGCCGAAGCCTTCCTCTTCAGCAGCCTGGAGGCCACCCTGTAGCTCTTCTCCATGCAGCCAGGAGGCCGCCATCATCCCCATCCTCTTCCATGGCCTGGAAGCCGCTCCGGAGCTCATCTTCACGTGGCCTGGAAGCCACCATCATCTTCAGTCTTCTTTCTTCGTGGCAGGAGCCGCCTCCGATGCCTCGGACCTACTTCAGCTCCTCTTCATAGCATGACTGCTGTCCGAGGTCCTGCCTTCTTCCTTAGGTGTGAGGCCATGCCTCTTCAGCCTATTTAAAGGGCCAGTCCTTCTGGCTCCTCCTTGTGATGTCATCCTAGGCCAGTGATGGCTAACCTTTTGAGCTCAGTGTGTCAAAATTCATTAAAAAACCGAGCATAACTCGGGTGGTGTGTCACTTCTAGAAAAATCCATAATTTTGTGATATTTGTAGCTCTAATCAACAAAGTTATAATTTTAATATATATACTGTATTTATTAATAAAGCAAAAACAAATAATTCTTTACCTTACCTGCTTAGTGACTTTTTTGTTGCTGAATTTCATTGGCTAAATCTTCAATTGAAGGTTGGTATTTCGTACACTTCCAAGTCCAAGCAAGCGTTACAAACTTCATCTGTCAGTCAGTTTCTTTTATTGGCTCCCATTCATGTTCACAACACTCCCTCCCCATCTCCCAAGCATGCACACATTCATTCTCACACACACAGACCCCCAGGCAGGCACCCATGCATTCACACACATACACCCCCAGGCAGAGTCCCATTCATACACATTCACACACTAAAGGTAGACCCCCCCCTCTCTTTCTTTTGCCAGCAACCTCAGAACCTCTCTCATTCCTCTGCTGCCACTGTCACTGATGCCGCGTGGCTATTGCGGAGGTGCCGATTGCTGCTACTGACACTGAAGTCCATTCTGCTGCCTCCTCTGTGCAGGCCCCGTGGGCTTCCACTTTCTCCATGCTGATCTTGTACATTGTGAGATCCATTGAGAAAGTGCTATTCTTGCACATTCCCAAAGAGTACATGTGCCAATCACTAAAAAGTACATTTTTTTTTTTTTTTTTTGGCCTTTGCTGTCTGATCTTAGTTTTCTAATTGGTTGGTCACAGGCTTTTTTTTCACCTTCCCTTTCTTATTTTTTTTGCCAATTCCTTTTATATTGTCTTTTTTTCTGTTTCTTTTTTCTCCATCTTCTTCCCTCAAACACACAGTCAGGTTTTCATTCTCACATGCATTTCTCTTTCTCACACACACAGGCTCTCACTGGCACATGCTCTCTCTCATACAATCATTCATACACACAGGCTCTCACTGGCACATGCTCTCTCTCGTACAATCATTCATATACACAGGCTCTCACTGGCACATGCTCTCTCTCATACAATCATTCATACACACAGGCTCTCACTGGCACATGCTCTCTCTCATACAATCATTCATACACACAGGCTCTCACTGGCACATGCTTTCTCTCATACAATCATTCATACACACAGGCTCTCACTGGCACATGCTCTCTCACATACAATCATTCATACACACAGGCTCTCACTGGCACATGCTCTCTCTCATACAATCATTCATATACACAGGCTCTCACTGGCACATGCTCTCTCTCATACAATCATTCATATACACAGCTCTCACTGGCACATGCTCTCTCTCATACAATCATTCATACACACAGGCTCTCACTGGCACATGCTCTCTCTCATACAATCATTCATATACACAGGCTCTCACTGGCACATGCTCTCTCTCATACAATCATTCATACACACAGGCTCTCACTGGCACATGCTCTCTCTCTCTCACACACTCACACACACACACACACACACACACACACACACACACAGGCTCTCACATGCTGTCTCTGCAAACATTCAGGTCCTCTCTCTCAACTCACCTCATACACGCACTCTACGGGCCCTCAGCCTCTCTCTCACCTCTGGGCCTCCTCTTCGCGGGTCGCCGCAGGATGGGCTCTGCAGCGGCCCTGATCTTCTCGGGCCGCGGCAGCCCTGCTACCGGGCCTCTTCCTCTTCTTGGGCCGCTGCGACTTGGGATTCGTAGCGACCCGCGGCGGCTCCTCCTCTTCTGCACGCGCTGATTCGCTTCCTCCTTCCTGCCCATGCGGCTCCGGCAACGTTTACTTCCGGGGCCGCACAGGCAGGAAGGAGGAGCATCAGCGCGTTGTCTTGAGCCTCATCGCTGCGACGCATGAGCCTCCCTGCGCCCGGGGGCATTGGTGGAGGGTAGGGGGAAACTAAAAAACACATTTAAAGCTTGGTGCAGCTGAAAAAGAAAAGGTTCGGCGCAGCCGATAAAAAAAAAAATAAAAAATCCTGATAGTCCTCGAAACGCTGCGCGTGTCAGCCAAAACGGCTCGGCGTGTCACCTCTGACACGCGTGTCATAGGTTAGCCATCACTGTCCTAGGCGTTCCTCTTCAGCCCTACAAAAGGACTCAGTCTTCAGTCAGTCTTCGTCTTCACAAGGAGTTGGTCATGGAGTCAGACCTCTCCTGGATCTTTAGTTCCAGCTCTTCATTCCAGGAGTCCTCCATGATCCCTCTTCACTTTTTCAAGGCACTCTGTTCCTCATTGGTCCTCCTTGTCTTCGTCCATGGTTCTTCAACCTTCGTTGTCGTCTTCATTCCATGTTCTGGTCTCTCGTCAGATCCTGTTCTCTTGTCTTCAGATGTCCTGATGTCTCCTTGTCTCCAGATGTCCAGATGTCTTCTCGTCTTCAGATGTCCTGATGTCTTCCTATCTCCAGATGTCCTGATGTCCCCTTGTCTTCGAATGTCCAGATGTCTCTGTCTCCTGATGTCTTTGTCCATCATGTTCTAGTCGTCCCTGAAGTCCTCCTCTCTAGAGGTCCCTGATGTCCAGATGCCATAGATGTCCAATCACCTAGATGTCCTGATGTTCCGAGATACTGGTGTCCATTCATAACCGATGTCCTACGTTCCAGCCCTGATGTCCCGAAACCTAATCCTGAAGTACCGTCAATCCTCAAGCTCCGGGTTCAGCTTTGTCTCACCCTGGTGTTCATCTTCAACTGAACTTCCTGGGAGTAAATCCGTATCTATCTGGTGTCTGAGTTTGGTGGCTGGAGCCCTCTTCCAGTTGGATCTGTCTTCGAGTACTGTTCAGATTCCTTCCTTGTTCTGAGCCTCAGTCCTGTGCTTTTTCCACTCTCCGCGTGATCCGTGATCAGCCTCTTCAGGTTGTGTAAGGTGAGCCATGGGACATGGTGGTCCGCAACCAGCCTACATCGGCTGTGTAGGGTGCCCTGAGAGGCAGTGCCTGTCTAAGCCTCTGAGTGTCCTGAATCCTTATCCTCGCCTGAGTCTTCCTAAATTCCAAGTCCTCATCAGAGTAACCGGATCCTTGCCAGACTCTCTAGAATCCACCTCTGATCTTCAATCTATGTCTGCGCATCTTACGTCTGAGTTTCAAGCCACCTCATGTCTTTGTCTCATCTGAGTTCCAAGCCACTTCATGTCTTTGTCTCATCTGAGTTCCAAGCCACCTCATGCCTTTGTCTCGCCTGAGTTCCAAGCTACCTTTGTCCTCATCTCATCTGAGTTCCAAGTTCTGAGTTCCAAGTTCCAATTTCCTCTTGTCCTCATCTAGCCCGAGTTCCAAGTTTCCTCATGTCCTCATCTTGTCTGTGCTCCAAGTTACCTCTTGTCCCTGTCTTGTCTGAGCTTTCAAGTACCAAGCATCCTCGTCTCGTCTGAGTCTCCAAGTACCAAGCGTCCTCATCTCGTCTGAATCTCCAAGTGCCCTCTTCTTGTCTGAGTCCCAAGTTCCACATATCTTCAACTCATCTGAGCCTCCGAGCTTCCTCGTCTTGTTCAAGTCTTCAGCCTCGTCCAAGGCCGAGGTCCCGTCTTGTTCCAAGCTCCAGTACCATCGCCTGTCCCCGATCTCTGTCCATCCTGCTGCATCTGCCGCTACCCAGTGGCAGGTCCAAAAGGGCTATCGAGTGGCCGGAGGGCTACCCCAGAGACCAGCATTGCGTTGCTGGGTCTCTACCAGTGCGTGCAGGTTCAGCGGAGGTTAGGACGGTGGTCAGACTGCTCCTCCCATGCTTGGACATGTCTTGCCTGCCGCAGCACTTCCATGGAGCTCCTCTCTGCAGTCGCGTCATGGTCCGTACGGAAAATGGCGCCGGCAGGAGATCGACTGCAGGAGGTCGTTCAGCGGCGGTCCGGAACCCCCGCTGAACGACCTCCTGCAGTCGATCTCCTGCCGGCGCCATTTTCCGTACGGAAAACGATTCGCGGCAAGAAATCGCTTCCTGAACCCCGCTGGACTCCCAGGAACTTTTGGCCAGCTTGGGGGGGCCTCCTGACCCCCACAAGACTTGCCAAAAGTCCAGCGGGGGCCCGGAACGACCTCCTGCGTCGAATCGTTTTTGTCTATGGCCGCCGCCATTTTGCGGCGGCCATTTTGCAAAATGGCGCCGGCTGAAGACAACAGGATTCAATTGAGGGGGCCGTTCCGGACCGCCGCCGTTCTGGACAACCGCTGGATCCCCAGGTAATTTAAAGCATTTGGGGGGGGGGTTCGGGAGGGTGGGGGATTTAATTTAAAGGGTCGGGGGTGGGTTTTAGGGGGTTTTAGTGTGCCGGCTCACGATTTTAATGATTTTCACGATAGTTTACACTCCCAAACGGCAACAATACGATTCCCTCCCCCTCCCAGCCGAAATCGATCGTTAAGACGATCGAGAACACGATTCACATCTCTAGTTTTGCCTGATTTGCAATGGGTAACTTTGGGATTGAACCAATGACTAGGGGATGGGGGGGGTTTCTAGGAGTTTGGGAAGGGGAAAGATATATGGAATGTTGAGCTATGTTTATGGGAAATGATATTAATTCTAATAACTATTTATATACCATCATATTTTTCAGGTAACTGAGAACATTGTCAATGACAAGTCTCCATATAATTATTTCCTAGGTAAAGAATTTGTGATTTTGTTCAAGCTAAATTTTGATTGGTCAAATGAATAGTCTTAGGGTAATAACATGGAATGTATCGGGACTGAAGTCCCCAATCAAAAGGAAAAAATTTCTACAAGCTCTTAATAGACAAAAGGTCATGTTTGCTATGATTCAAGAAACCCATTTAAATGAGGAAAAACATGCTACATTTAAAAGGGAATGGGGTGGGTAGTTGTTATTCTGCTTCTTCAGGGACCAAAAAGGCAGGTGTAGATATCCTTTTTCACAAATCTATTCCTTTAGAAGTTGAGAACGTAATTAAGGATGCTTCTGGGAGATATGTTATTGTAATTGGAAAAAGTTTTGGAGAAAAGCTGATATTGTGCAATGTTTATGCTCCAAATACTTATGATCATAATTTTGTTTCTACTTTATTGGATCAAACAACTTTAAAAGATGATATTCCATTGGAGATAGGAGGGGATTTTAACTGTGTAACAGACCAGACAATAGATAGGTTGGGTAAAACACATTCAAATGGTATCAATGATAGTAAAGGTATTCTATTTTTATGCAACAATTTACAAATGGTAGATACTTGGTGAGTACTAGATCCCACTGAAAGAGATTTTACACATCTTTCTAGGGTCCACATGTTGCAATCTAGAATAGATTACATTTTGTTTCCACAGTTTTGTTTTTCAGAATAAATAAGTTGGCCCTTTATCTCTGATCATGCTCCAATGTTAATTGATCTGCCTTGCAGAGATGATACAAAACAAAAAAATTGGAGATTTGAGATTTCCCTATTATCTACATTCAGATCCAGCCTTAAGGACTTTTTATTTACCAAATGGAAAGAATTTGAAGAATTTAATGTAGCATATGTTGCAGATCCTATTCTATTCTGGGAAACAGCTAAAGCAGTAATGTGAGGTGAAATTATTGCCTTTACAGCTAGATGAAAACATTATATTAATAAAAAGATTTTGGATTTGGAAAATCAATTACATAAGACTAAGGGCAATTTAGCTAATAATCCTTCTAAGGACAACAAAGAGGAAGTTTTAACAATTCTAACTACAATAAATATTTTATTGCAACAAAGAGCGCAGTCTTCACTGTTATATTATAAGCATAAATTATAAAAATTTGATAACAAATCTGGTAGATTATTAGATTATCTAATTAAGGGTCAAAGAAATACTAAATATATAACCAAAATTAAAGATAAAGATGGGATACTGCATCACTCCAATAAAGAAATAAATAATGTGCTGCATGATTTGTATCTGAAATTATATATCTCAGAATTGGATAATATAGAATCTAGAGAGCAATTTTTTTTAAATCTGTCTCTCCCTCAAATTACAGAGAGACAATTACAAAATTTGGAATGCTTCTTTCACTATACATGAAATACAGGCCTGGATAAATCAAAATGCAATAAGTATCGCATGTGAGAGCAAAATGGGTGTGTTTTATGCTAATAGTTTATTGCAATTTGTGCTAATTACCTATGGGGTAGATTTTATAAAAGTGTGCACCAGGCGCAAACAAAAGTATGCCGGATTTTAATAGATACGCGTGTATCTTTTAAAATCTGGGGGTTGGCGTGCATAAGGCTGTGCAAAAATTGGCAGCCTGAGGTGGTCAAGAAGCCTGCCTCCATTCCATCCGAGGCCGCTCTGAAATCAGAGTGGCCTCTGAGGGAAACTTTCCTTCCATCACCCCCCCCCCCCCCCCCCCCCAACCCTGAAAATCAGGTAGTATTTGTCCAAGATAGGCATTCAATGATGAATGTGAGGAAAGTTCTGGTGGCTATAGGATCCTCGCAGACAACCAAAAGTGAAAATTTGCTGATTAGTATAAATGCCAAAAAGGCTTTTGATAGAGTCTCATGGAACTATACTTGGCAAATTTGGTATATCAGGCCAAATAAGGTCAGAATTAAAATACTTTTTTTTTTCCTTCTTTATTTATAGTTTTCAAGTTTACTAATTGAAAAAGAAGAGTACCTTCATACATAGTCATATTAGTTCAATATGTATTACTTCATACAAAGATCCAATTTTACTAATGGAATCAAAAATAGAAAACAAAAATCTCAATTCGTACTTTCAACATTTGGGTATATACTATTATAGAAAAAAGACCAATCGAGGGACAGCAATATCAACAGGCGAAAACATACGAAACAACAAGCAAATGAAAGGGCACTAGTATAGTACACAGCCAGCTATATATTACATGTATGACCTATTCCCATTTTTAGGTAAAGGGGATGAGGTAGATGGCATGCGGGCCTCTATAAATTGGCGTAACTGATCTACCTGATGGAAAACAAAAGTCTCTTTGCCTCTTTTTAGGAAACATCTGCAGGGATATTGAAGCTGAAATGAAAAACCTAGTGAGGGTTACATTTTGACGCAATGTTAAGAATTCTTTTCTCCTTATCCTTGTCAAGGGGGCCAAATTGGGGGTACATTCTAATTGGTTGCCCATAGAACTGTATTGGAAATTTCCTGAAGAAAACATCTCATTACTTTATTTATATCCTGTGGTAGTAATAAACAATACAACTAATGTGTTTCTTTCCAGTACTTCCAAACTAGAGTTTTCTAAGAAACTTGTTAAGTTAGCTGGGATTGTATTGGGAGCCACACCTATAACAGAAGTTCTCTTTAAAAAATAACAGGTATTTGTAGAAGGAAAATTATCTTGAGAAATTTCAAGTGCTTCTGCTAAAAATCTTTTCAATGTAATAAATGGTATCTCCCCAGCCATTCTGGGAAAATGTAATATCCTTACATTCAAATATCTAATATTGTTTTCTAGAGATGTGAATCGTGTGCCCGATCATCTTAACGATCGGGTTCGGCTAGAGGGGGGAAAAAATCTGATCGTGGGTGATGTGGGTGATGTGAATTGGAATTGGTTCCGATTCACATCGTTATTTTTTTTGTAGTGAGGCCCGACCCTTTAAATTAACCCCTTACCTTCCCCCACCCCTCCCGAACCCCCCCAAAACTTTTTACGATTACCTGGTGGTCCAGTGGGGGCGCGGGGACCGATCTCCCACTCTCGGGCCATCGGGGCTATTTTGGCTGCCACTCAAAAATGGCGCCGATGGCCCGATAAAAAAAAACCCCACCCGACCCTTTAAAAATGACCCCTTAGCTTCCCCCACCCTCCCGAGCCCCCAAAACATACCTGGTGGGTCTAGTGGTGGTCCCGGGAGTGATCTCCCGTTCTCAGGCCGTCGGCTGCCACTCATAAAGATGGCGCCGATGGCCCTTTGCCCTTACCATATGACAGAGTATCCATGCCATTGGCCGGCTCCTGTCACATGGTAGGAGCACTGGATGGCCGGCGCCATCTTTACGATGGCGGCGGCCATCTTTAAATACGGCGGTGGCCATCTTTACGAAGGCGGTGGCCATCTTTAAAGATGGCGCCGGCCAGCCAGTGCTCCTACCATGTGACAGGGGCCGGCCAATGGCACGGATACCCTGTCATTTGGTAAGGGCAAAGGGCCATCGGCGCCATCTTATGAGTGGCAGCCGCCGGCCTGAGAATGGGAGATCGCTCCCGGGAGCACCACTAGACCACCAGGTATGTTTTGGGGGGATCGGGAGGGTGGGGGAAGCTAAGGGGTCATTTTAAAGGGTCGGGTGGGTTTTTTTTTTTATCGGGCCATCGGCGCCATTTTTGAGTGGCAGCCAAAATGGCGCCGATGGACCGAGACCGGGAGATCGGTCCCCGCGCCCCCACTGGACCACCAGGTAATCGTAAAAAGTTTTGTGGGGGTTCGGGAGGATGGGGGAAGGTAAGGGATTCGTTTTATAGGGTCGGGTGGGTTTAGGGGTTTTTTTTGGTATGCCAGTTTTCCCTGCCCTCCCCCTCGCCCGATTTATGATTTTTCACGATAAATCAGGGGAATTTCTATTGTATCACGACTCTTAATGATTTTTGATGATTTAAAATATATCTGACGATTGTTTTAAATCGTCAAAAAATGATTCACATCCCTATTGTTTTCCAAAATCTCTAAACATCTTGAACAAACTATTTGATCCTTAATAATTGTAGCATTTAAGGTTTGCAAGGACTGAATTTTATTTTCAGCCTCCCCTACCTTAATGGTTACAACATTAGTCTGTTCTTGTACTCCAAGCACCTTTTGTTGAAGGTTGTAGGAAACAGAGTCTATTTTAGTTTCCAATCTATTCAAAGAGGACCCAAATCCAGCCATCAAGTCCCAAATAGCCTCAAGAGTTACCGTCTCTGGCCTCGGTGGAATGCGCAAAGATTCACCTCACAGTCCTGAGGTTGTTGGCTCCTGCTCTTCAGCCAGAGGTCTCTCCACTCTCTCCTTCCCCTGCGTTCACCCCGGGGAGCAAGTCTCTCCTTCATCGCTGCAGGTAATATTCTCTCCAATGACCAAGGGACTCCCAACCTCAAGCTCTGTTCCCAAAACTAGCCCCTTCTGCCCTGTCGCTCTGATCAAGTCATCGGGAAGCGACTGGGCCAAGCCTCTGTCGGGGTCACGCTGTGCTGGGGGTGGACGTAGGTCAGGGCTGAGGGACACCTCCTCCAAGGGACCTTCTCGCTCTCCTCCACAGGGACTCCCAACGGTATTGCCGGCTCCCTCAAAGTCTGGCTGAGTCAAGAAGTGATTTATCTCAAGCTGCATCAAGGGAGGTAAGGGTTCGGTGGGGTAAGCCCTTACATTTCCCTTTCTTTTCGCCGCATGGCTCAAAATATTTGAAGGAAATGACAGAAGCTGCAGCGAGAGATGCTCCGTGAACCAGCTATGCCGCCATCTTGTCCCCGGATGGCTTCAAATTAAATACTTTATAATAATCCCAAGGCTGCAATTCTAGTATCCGTTTGATAACAGAGGAATTTCCTATGTCTGGAGGAACAAGGCAAGGTTGTCCACTTTTTCATTTGCTTTTTATTTTAACTTTAGAATGCTTGGTGAGGAAATGCTTAGTTCACCTGAGATTCAAAGTCATTTTATAAGTAAGAGGAGATTAAATTAATTCTTTTGCAGATGATATGCTTTTCTTGATTAATAACCCTAAGAAATCTTTTCAAGCAATTATGACAGTGTTGGAGAACTTTGGAAATTTTTCAGGTTTTAAAGTAAATGCAGATAAGTCAATAGCCCTGGATCTAATTGGGACCCTAGAAAAAGAATAAAGAGATTCTTTTCTATTTCAGTGGGCTAAAGGATATATTAAATATTTGTGAGTTAACATTTTCAAATGACTTGGGAGCAATTTATGGTCTTAATATTCATCCTGCTATTAAGAACTTGGAAAAACTTTTAATGAGTTGGGAAAATCTTTCAGTATCACTCATAGGGCAAATACAGCTAATTAAATGGTGTTGTTAACTAAATGGCTTTATTATAATGTTACCATTGGTATTATATAAAATTGATATACAAAGAATTAATAAAGCTATATCTAAGATAATCTGGAAAGAAAAAAAACCTAGGCTGCCAATGAAAACTTTAATATTGCCTTATAGTGAGGAAGGCCTATCAGTTCTGTTGTACATCCCGGCCATGTGGGTGCCGCGACCGGGCCTGCTCACCCCGCACTACCCCTCAGCCAGCACCAGTCTCGCTGCTGCCACTAGTTCCCGCCGCCCCATTCATTCCACCACGGCCCCTCTATGGCTTCCTCCATGCCGCAGGCCTCGCAGCGGAGCTCCCACGGGGCTCCACATCTTTGGCCGCCTCGGCCTCGCCCCCTAGGTGCACATGTGGCAGACGTCTTGCTATTTAAAGGGCCAAGCGCAGGAAATCCGATCTGGATGTGAAGTGATGACATCATTTAGCCTGACTATAAATAGCGAGGTCCTATCCCCAGGACTTTGCCTTGGCAATTGGGTCGACACCGTGGTGTTCTAAGTTTGCCTAACCCTGTGTTCCAGTGTTTCCTTGTTCCAGCGTCTCCTTGTTCCTGAGTCTCTGTGTGTTCCTGTATCCTACTCAGGTAGTACCTCCTCGGACTGATCTCTGGTACTGACCTCTGCCTGCCTGACCATTCTCTCTTGTCTGCTGCCTGGAACTGACATCTGCCTGCCTGAGCATTCTCTTATCTGTTGCCTGATTCTTAAATCTGCCTGCCTGACCATTCTCTTGTCTGCTGCCTGGAACTGACCTTCGTTTGCCTTGACTATGTTTGGACTGACCTTGGTATTGACACCTGCTTTGGCTGACCACAAAAATTACAAAATTGTTCAGAGTAGTTAAATCACAAAAGATGATACAAAATTGTTCAGAGTAGTTAAATCACAAGCAGATTGTGATAAATTGCAGGAAGACCTTCTGAGACTGGAAAATTGGGCATCCAAATGGCAGATGAAATTTAATGTGGATAAGTGCAAGGTGATGCATATAGGGAAAAATAACCCATGCTATATTTACAAAATGCTAGGTTCCATATTAGGAGATACCACCCAAAAGAAAGAGATATAGGCATCACAGTGGGTAACACATTGAAATCATCTGCTCAGTGTGCTGCGGCAGTCAAAAAAGCAAACAGTATGTTGGGAATTATTAGAAAAGGAATGATGAATAAAACGGAAAATGTCATAATGCCTCTGTATCGCTCCATGGTGAGACTGCACCTTGAATACTGTGTACAATTCTGGTTGCTGCATCTCAAAAAAGATATAGTTGCAATGGAGAAGGTACAGAGAAGGGCGACCAAAATGAAAAAGGGAATGGAACAGCTCCCCTATGAGGAAAGACTAAAGAGGTTAGGACTTTTCAGCTTGGAGAAGAGACGATTGAGGGGGGATATGATAGAGGTGTTTAAAATCATGAGAGGTCTAGAACAGGTTAATGTGAATCAGTTATTTACTCTTTCGGATAATAGAAAGACCAAGGGGCACTCCATGAAGTTAGCATGTGGCACATTTAAAACTAATTGGAGAACGTTCTTTTTCACTCAATGCACAATTAAACTCTGGAATTTGTTGCCAGCGGATGTGGTTAGTGCAGTTAATGTAGCTGTGTTTAAAAAAGGATTGGATAAGTTCTTGGAGGAGAAGTCCATTACCTGCTATTAATTAAGTTGACTTAGAAAATAGCCACTGCTATTACTAGCAACAGTAGCATGGAATAGACTTAGTTTTTGGGTACTTACCAGGTACTTATGGCTTGGATTGGCCACTGTTGGAAACAGGATGCTGGGCTTGATGGACGCTTGGTCTGGCCCAGTATAGGCATGTTCTTATGTTCTTATGATACTCTGGCTCTGACCCTTGCGCTTCACTCGGACACTCTCTTCTGGCCTACTGAGGCTACCAGAACAACCTGCTTGGAATCCACCTGCGGCCTCCACTTAACTAGACCTGCAGGCGCTGCCTGCCTCATCCGGAGAACCTTCCTGAACTGTTACTTCCCTGAGATCTCCGGAGCTTCCAGTTTAGGTCTGGTCCATCACCTCTATATCAGCCACGCACCCTTGCCACACACACCCCTCTGCTACCTCTCTGGGAGACCATCGGAGGCCCACCTAAGTCCAGGTGGTCCGGGTACCCAAGGGCTCAACCTGCGGAAACCCCGGACTGTTAGTGGCAAAGCTCCAGCTAGCCTCTGTCTCCTTGTATGGTCCGTCTCCTGGTGGCAGGCGCTCTCTGGGTCTGACCAGAGGGCCATACGAATCCTGCACCAGGCCAAGGGTCCACCTCCAGTGCAACATGTTCCTGATAACAGAAAATATAACAATATCATGTGTGATGAGATATGCTAAAGATTGAATTTTGGGAACGTCCATACATAGTGCCACAAATATTGAATGTCAGATAGTGAGTCCTTTATCTCTTAGCTATGTTATCCACGTAAAAGTAAAATATCTTCTGGATTTAATAAAAAACAAATTATTGATTAAGTCAGTCAGATGGGCTTCATGTACAGCATAGAAAATGGTGGGACTCCTTCCTAACTATTTAATTTTCTTGCCTCTGCAAGGTAATGCTGAATTTCAACCAGGCCTTTCTAAGAAAATATTTAGTAAATGGAGAAAGCATGGACTGACAATAGTGAAAGACTTTTTCTCTGCTAATGGACAAATTATTTGCACATTTCAAGATCAGAAAAGTAAATTTGGTTTAGAGAATTGTGGTTTTTTTTTTTTGGTTTTTTTTTTGCCTTTCTACAGGTTAGACATTATGGGGTAGATTTTAAAAGGATGTGTGCAGGCGTACATGTGCGTGCGCTACTTGGCGTGCACACATGTACACCCAATTTTATAACTTGCGTGCGCAGGCGCGTACAAGTTATAAAATCAGGAGTCGGTGCGCACAAAGGGTGCACGATTGGCACCTTGCGAGCGCCGAGCCGTGCTGCCTTCCCCCGTTCCCTTCCCCCTAGCCTGACCTTCCCACCCCTTCCCCTAACCTTTCCACCCCCTAGCCCTAATCTAACCCCCCCTGACTTTTATCTTACCTTTTGCGCCTGCCTCTGGGCAGGCACAAGTTATGCGCGCCAACAGCCTGCAATGGCCGCTGTGGTCAGAGGCCTCTGGCCCCGCCCCGCCCCTGGACTGCCCCTTTAGTAAAGCCCCGGTACTTACACTCGTCGCCGAGCCTTTCTAAAATAGGCCCGGCGCGCGTAGGGCTTTTAAAATCCAGTTCTATTTGAATTCAGTTTTGGGGACTAACAAAAATGCATTTGCAGTAAATTCCTTTGACCAATCAATCAATTATGCTTCCTTCTTCAAAAGGACAAACAGTTTATACAGCTTATAAGATATTTTGTAATTTACAGTCAGTAAATGCTTTAGATAAACTTGCAGTTAAGGGGCAGGTAGATACAGGTACTGAGGTAGTTGCCCATTCTTTGGACTGGGGTTTTACAAAAATTAAAATTTAAGATGATGAACAGAATATATATACCCAGAATATATATACCCCCAGTTCAAGCATTTAAAACAGGCTTAACTAATTCTGATAAGTGCCCCAAATGTTTAAAAAAGAAGGGCACTTAGTGCCCATCCATTGTATTTGAATGGTCACTAAGGGGGTCATTTATCAAAGTGCTATATGGCATTTTCGCATCTGTTAAGGTATTTTCGCATGCAAAAGCACCATAATATTTGACACAAATGAGAAAAGGGGGCAGGATTCATGGCTTTTTCATTTGTGTGATAGGGCTTTATCATGGGGAGAGAGAGAGAAAGAGAGAGACTAGCCATAAAGCAAATGTTGCTTACCTGTAACAGGTGTTCTCACAGGACAGCAGGATGTTAGTCCTCACATATGGGTGACATCATCAGGATGGAGCCCAATCACGGAAAACTTATGTCAAAGTTTACAGAACTTTGACTGGCCCCTACAGGGTATGCCCAGCATTGCACTAACCCTGCAGCCAGCAGGGGTTCCCCTTCAGTCTTACTTGATATTTACAGGCAGTGCCGAAAAAATAAAACAACAAAACGTTACGAACCCAACACCGCGGAGCGGTGGGCGGGTTTCGTGAGGACTAACATCCTGCTGTCCTGTGAGAACACCTGTTACAGGTAAGCAACATTTGGTTTCTCACAGGACAAGCAGAATGGTAGTCCTCACATATGGGTGAGTACCGAGCTGAGGATGTCTGAACACGCACCAAATGTACCCAACGGTGTGCAACAGGCACAACAACTGGGGTGGAATTTGGTAGAGGGCATCCTGAACCCCACCGGACAGGCGGAAGGGTGTTGGTACGTCACGTTGAAAATAGGTTACGCAGGACAGATTGGCCGAAGATGGAATCTTGTCTTCCGGCTTTGTCCAAGCAATAGTGGGCTGCGAAAGTGTGGAGAGAGCTCCAGGTGGCAGCCCTGCAAATGTCAGGAAGCGGCATCAATCATAGGTGTGCTACTGAAGTTGCCATGGCCCTCACAGAGCGTGCTTTAACACGGTCTTGGAAAGGAATGCCTGCTTGCTGATAGCAAAAAGATATGCAGTCCGCCAACCAGGAGGAGAGAGTCTGCTTACCCACAGGTTGCCCTAATTTGTTGGGCTGGAAAGAGACGAATAACTGAGTGCTCTTCCTGTGGGCAACTGTACGGTCTAGGTAGAACGCTAGAGCCCATTTACAGTCGAGGGTTATGCAGAGCCTGTTCCCCTGGGTTGGAGTGGGGCCTGGGAAAGAAGATAGGTAGTATGATGGATTGATTAATGTGAAACTCCGAAACTACCTTAGGCAAAAACTTAGGGTGAGTGCGGAGTACCGCCCGGTCCTGCAGGAGTTTAGTGTAAGGCGGATAGGTAACTAGGGCCTGTAACTCACTAACCCTGCGAGCTGAAGTGATAGCCAAAAGGAAAATCACTTTCCATGAGAGATATTGTAGGTCACAGGAGTGAAGAGGTTCGAATGGTGGTTTCATGAGCCGCCCGAGAACCAGATTAAGGTCCCAAGAAGGGGTCGGAGGACATAAAGGTGGCTTGATATGGAGCAAGCCTTTAAGAAAACGTGTTACGAGGGGTTGTACCGATATAGGGTCATCCCCGACAACTTTATGGAAGGCGGCTACCGCACTGATATGCATTCTGATGGAAGAGGTCTTTAGACCTGATTCCAATAAATGCCAGAGATAGTCCAAAAACCTTGGGATTGGACAGGAAAAGGGATCAAGGGACTGCGAGGTGCACCATGATGAGTACCTTTTCCATTTATAGGAATAAGATTTTCTTGTGGAAGGCTTTCGTGAAGCAATCAGGACACGAGAAACCGAATCTGAAAGGTTAAGTGGTTGAAGAATTAACCTTTCAACATCCATGCCGTCAGGGACAAGGCCTGAAGATTGGGATTGCATAGACATCCGTCGTTCTGAGTGATCAGAAGCGGGTGCGTTCCCAAGGGAATGTGCCTGCGGATGAAGAGATCCTGGAGTGTGGGAAACCACACTTGGCGTAGCCAGTGAGGAGCTATCAGGATCATGGTTCCTTTGTCCTGATGGAGCTTCACGAGAGTCTTTGAGAGAAGAGGAAGTGGAGGGAATGCATAAAGCAGACCGGCTGCCCACGAGAGAGAGAATGCATCTCTGGGCTGAGAGCGCTCGCTCCGAATGAGGGAACAGTAATTGTCCACTTTGTGGTTCTGAGGGGATGCAAAGAGGTCTATTTGGGGATGACCCCATTGCTGGAAAAGAGAAGTCACTACCAAGGGATTGAGAGACCACTCGTGCGGTTGGAAGACACGACTCAGTTTGTCTGCCAAGACATTGTGCACTCCTGGCAAATAGGTGGCCCTGAGGTACATCGAGTGGGAGAGCGCTTCCGCCCAAATCTGCGCAGATTCCTGACACAGAAGGAAGGAGCCTGTGCCTCCCTGCTTGTTGATGTACCACATGGCCACCTGGTTGTCTGTCTGAATCAGGATGACGTGATTTGATAGGCAATCCTGAAAAGCTCTGAGAGCATATCACATTGCTCGAAGCTCCAGGAAATTTATCTGGTGTTTGGCTTCCTCTGGATACCAAAATTCTTGTGACTGTAGTAGGGATGTGAATCGTGTCCTCGATCGTCTTAACGATCGATTTCGGCTGGGAGGGGGAGGGAATCGTATTGTTGCCGTTTGGGGGGGGTAAAATATCGTGAAAAATCGTTAAAAATCGTGAAAAATCGAAAAATCGAAAAACCGGCACATTAAAACCCCCTAAAACCCACCCCCGACCCTTTAAATTAAATCCCCCACCCTCCCGAACCCCCCCCCCCAAATAACTTAAATAACCTGCGGGTCCAGCGGCGGTCCGGAACGGCAGCGGTCCGGAACGGGCTCCTGCTCTGAATCTTGTTGTCTTCAGCCGGCGCCATTTTCCAAAATGGCGCCGAAAAATGGCGGCGGCCATAGACGAAAAAGATTGGACGGCAGGAGGTCCTTCCGGACCCCCGCTGGACTTTTGGCAAGTCTCGTGTGGGTCAGGAGGCCCCCCACAAGCTGGCCAAAAGTTCCTGGAGGTCCAGCGGGGGTCAGGGAGCGATTTCCCGCCGCGAATCGTTTTCGTACGGAAAATGGCGCCGGCAGGAGATCGACTGCAGGAGGTCGTTCAGCGAGGCGCCGGAACCCTCGCTGAACGACCTCCTGCAGTCGATCTCCTGCCGGCGCCATTTTCCGTACGAAAACGATTCGCGGCGGGAAATCGCTCCCTGACCCCCGCTGGACCTCCAGGAACTTTTGGCCAGCTTGTGGGGGGCCTCCTGACCCCCACGAGACTTGCCAAAAGTCCAGCGGGGGTCCGGA
Organism: Rhinatrema bivittatum; assembly: GCF_901001135.1. Lineage (NCBI taxonomy): Eukaryota > Metazoa > Chordata > Amphibia > Gymnophiona > Rhinatrematidae > Rhinatrema > Rhinatrema bivittatum. Next base: position 53,607,774 of record NC_042615.1, read on the forward strand.
AGGACCTCCTGCCGTCCAATCTTTTTCGTCTATGGCCGCCGCCATTTTCGGCGCCATTTTGGAAAATGGCGCCGGCTGAAGACGACAAGATTCAGAGCAGGAGCCCGTTCCGGACCGCTGCCGTTCCGGACCGCCGCTGGACCCGCAGGTTATTTAAGTTATTTGGGGGGGGGTTCGGGAGGGTGGGGGATTTAATTTATTTATTTATTTATTTAGCATTTTTATATACCGACTTTCCAATAACAGAATTACTGATCAATTCGGTTTACATTTTAACAGAACAATAACATTGACAAGTAAATGTCTTACAAAGAACAGGTCGATATAACTTGGATAAGTAAATATGGGGTTAACCAGTAAAGATACATTGCCTAATATAGGTATAAGTAAAAGATACAGTGCCTAATGTAGGTTAAATAAACAGTTGCTAATTATAAGGGGAGGCCTAAGTTAAATAAACAGTTGCTAATTATAAGACTAGGTTATGTCTTCGACTGCCATAGATTAAGTGAGTTCTATAGATGATCTAAATAGCTCTCAGGTGGGTAATCATTGGCCGAGATGTTCCAATTTAAAGGGTCGGGGGTGGGTTTTAGGGGGTTTTAGTGTGCCGGCTCACGATTCTAACGATTTATAACGATAAATCGTTAGAATCTGTATTGTATTGTGTTCCATAACGGTTTAAGACGATATTAAAATTATCGGACGATAATTTTAATCGTCCTAAAACGATTCACATCCCTAGACTGTAGATCGTTCACATGAGCTCCCCACCCGAGGTTGGAAGCGTCGGTGGTGAGAATGAGTTGAGGATCTGGTAGATGAAAAGGCAGTCCCTGGAGGAGATTGTTCTGATCTTTCCACCAGGTGAGAGACAGACGGAGTGTGTCGGTGATGTGGACAATGGTTGACAGAGGCTGAGTGGCTTGAATCCATTGTGACCTCAGATTCCAATGCATGACTCTCATGGCCAGGCGGGCCATTGGTGTGAGATGGACTGAGGACGCCATGTGTCCAAGAAGGACAAGGAATTGCCGAGCTGTTGCTGTATACTGAGACTGCAACTGGTGAGCGAGGGACACGAGGGTTTGCACTCATTGTTGAGGTAGAAAGGCTTTTGCCTGTAAGGTGTCCAAGTCTGCCCCAATGAACGACAAGGTTTGAGATGGGACTAAATAGGATTTCTCGTAATTGACGAGAAATCCTATAGAAATTAGAGTGTGTAGGGTCAAATCCAGAAATGATCGAGAGGCTTGCTGGGTTGGGGCCCTGATTAACCAGTCGTCTAGATAGGGGTAGACGTGAACACCTTCTTTCCTGAGAAAGGCTGCAACAACTACGAGACATTTGGTAAAGACTCGTGGTGCCGATGCTAGGCCGAATGGAAGCACCCGGTATTGATAGTGCCTTGGGCCTACTAAAAACCTGAGGTACTTGCGATGAGCTGGAGCTATCGCAATGTGGGTGTGTGCATCCTGGAGGTCCAGACAGCAGAGCCAGTCTCCTTTGTAGAAGAGGTAGAAGCAAGCCCAAAGTTACCATCTTGAACTTTTCCCGCTGGAGGTACTTGTTGAGGGCACGTAGATCCAGAATTGGACGAAGCCCCCCGGATTTTTTGGGGATCAAAAAGTACCGGGAATAGAACCCTAGGCCTTTTTGCGAAAGAGGAACAGGTTCTATTGCCCTTAACTGGAGAAGACGGGAAACCTCCTGCTCCAGAAGGACAGAGTGGTCGGTTACTCTCCACACTTGTAGAGGTGGTGATTCTGGTAGAAGGGCAAGAAAGTTCAGGTGGTAACCCTGAGCAATGATTGCTAGCACCCATTGGTCAGTTGTGATTGATTGCCACATGCCGTGAAAGAGGCACAATCAACCTCCGACTGGTAGGCCTGGCAGAGGAATCAGACTGCTGCTCTCCAAGGGAAAGTCAAAAACCTGAAGCAGGCCCCGGCTGGGTAGCTGCTTGTGGCTTTTGCTTCCGGGGCTGGCGAGGCTGAGATTTTTGATAAGGCCTCGTAACTCGGGACCTTGTTGGTGGAGGATAGTACTTCCTTGGGCAGAAGAATGACTTCTTAGAGTCCTTCTTGAAGGGCTGTCTAGAAGGGAAGTTAGAAGGTATCGATGAGAGCTGTTTGAGGGTCTCATGATGGTCCTTTAATTCAGCCACTATTTGCTGAATCTGTTCACCGAACAGATTATCTCCTATACAGGGCAGGTCAGAGAGCCTGTCTTGTACTTCTGGGCGAAGGTCAGAAGACTTGAGCCAGGCCCAGTATCTTGCCGAAATGGCAGTTGCAGACACTCTAGTGGAGGTGTCGAAGATATTGCAAGCTGTTCTTATCTCATGCTTTCCTGCCTCAAACCCCTTGTTGACAAGGATTTGAAGATGTTCTTGGAATTGGTCAGGCAGGGTTTCAGAGAAGTCCTGTATTTGCTTGAAAATGACCCTATTGTATTGGGTCATGTACAGCTGGTAAGAAGCAATTCTGGAGATGAGCATGGCCCCTTGGAACACTCGTCGACCAATATTGTCTAGGAACTTGTGTTCCTTGACAGGAGGGGTAGAGGAGTGAGGCTTCGTCCTTTTTGCTTTCTTTTGAGCTGATTCTACCACAACTGAGTGGTGGTCAAGCTGAGATTTTTGAAAGCCAGGGGCTGACTGAACTAGATAGGTGGTGTCAGCCTTTCTGTGTACTGGGGCAATGGATCCAGGGTTTTCCCAGTTCTTTTTGAGGAGGTCAAGAAGAACTTGATGAATGGGAATAGAAGTGATCACTTTAGGGGCATCCAGGAACTGGAGAAGCTCCATCATCTGGTGTCGATCATCTTGCTCCAACTGAAGCTGAAAAGGGACCAATTCCGACATTTCCTTCACAAAATTAATGAAAGAAAGGTCCTCTGGAGGAGAACACTTTCTACTTTCAGTAGGAGAGGGAGGTGAAGGTAAGTCAATGGTGTCTGTGGAAGTATCATCACCCCAGGTGTCATAAGGATCAGCAGGCTGAGAAGGGGGTTGGATACCCGAAGGGCCTGGCTGAGGCTCCGAGAAAATCGAAGGAATCACCGGGGGCACCGTGGATGCCTTGGGGGGATCGGTGCCGGCATTGAAGGCATCGATGGCGCCGATGTGCGTATTGCTCCTGATGAATGAAGTGCCGGCGCCATTTTGCCCTCACTATGTTGACATAGTGAGGGCAAAGGTAGCGCCGGCGCCATTTTGAATATTGGCAAATTGGCCCGAGTGCAGAAGGTCACTCCTGGACCCCTGCTGGACTTTTGGCAAGTCTTGTGGGGGTCAGGAGGCCCCCCCAAGCTGGCCAAAAGTCCCTGGGGGTCCAGCGGGGGTCCGGGAGCGATCTCCTGCACTCGTGACGTCAGGTCACAGGAACCAAAATGGCGCCGGCGCTACCTTTGCCCTGTCATATGGTAAGGGCAAAGGGCCACCGGCACCATTTCTCTTAATGCAGCCGTGGCCCTAGAGTGGGAGATCGCACCGGGACCCCCCCACTGGACCCCAGGTAATTTAAAACATTTTGGGGGGGTTCGGGAGGGTAGGGGATTTCTTTTAAAGGGCTGGGGTGGGTTTTAGGGTTGTTTTGGTGTGCCAGTTTTCCCGCCCTCCCCCTCCCCCGATTTATGATTTTTGATGATAAATCAAGGGAATTGTTATTGAATCGCGGCTCTAACAATTTTTGACGATTTAAAATATATCTGACGATTGTTTTAAATTGTCAAAAAACGATTCACATCCCTAGTATTTATATCTCTATGGTAAGCCCACCTAGTAACTCGAGGTGAGGTTTAGGTATTAGTGTAGGGGTTAGGGGCCACTTTGACATTCAAAGTGAGACATACGAACAGAACAGTGCTCTCTTGTGAAGATTTGATGACCATTGAAGTGAGGAAACTCACCCAAACATGAGATGTGTGCAATATTCTCTACCTAGCTTGATGGACTCTCTACCTGGGTAACATCAAGCTCTCTCTCTCTCTCCACCCCCCTCCCCCCCTCTTTTCCAGGAGCTTAAACATAGTTCCCCCAGTGGCTGTATGTAGGAAATACATCAATTCTGGCACTTATCGCAAAGTGCAATAAAGTTATCGCAATTTGCACTAGGTATTAGTGCAATAAACTACCTATTACCATAAAACACACCCCTTTTCCTATTGCATGCGATATTTAGTGCATTTTGATAAATCCAGGCCTAAGATAGAGGAGTTTTGGGATCAGTTAAGTAACATGGTTAAGTTTATACTCATTAAATCATTACAACTTTGTATATTGGGAGTACCAGATAAAAACTTTCCTAAGGAAAATTTCCTTCAGAAATGTCTTCCAATAGCTAGAAAATGCATATTGCGCAATGGCCAGATGATACAGCACTTAATTGAACAATGTGGAAAATACAACTACATCAGATGATAGTAATAGAATGTTTGTCTGGACAAGATGGCAAACCACAGAGCTGGGAGAAATTTCTGCAAATATAGCAATCCTGTATTAATACTCTACCAAACTCGCAATATGATCTTTAATACTTATTCAATGAGTAATAAAATTAACAAAATTTTTGTTTTAAAATCATTAATAGTGATAGTTTATATTTAATAGGGATGTGAATCGTTTTTTGACGATTTAAAAAAATCGTCAGATATATTTTAAATCATCAAAAATCGTTAGAGTCACGATACAATAGAAATTCCCCCGATTTATCATGAAAAATCGTAAATCGGGGAAGGGGGGAGGGGGAGGGCGGGAAAACCGGCACACCAAAACAACCCTAAAACCCACCCTGACCCTTTAAACCAAATCCCCCACCCTCCTGAACCCCCCCAAAATGTTTTAAATTACCTGGTGGTCCAGTGTGGGGGTCCCGGCGCGATCTCCAGCTCTCGGCCCATCGGCGCCATTTTGGCTGCCACTAATATAAATGGCGCCGATGGCCCGATAAAAAAAAAACCCACCCGACCCTTTAAAATTACCCCCTTAGCCTCCCCCACTCTCCCGACCCCCCCCCAAAACATTTTACACATACCTGGTGGTCCAGGGGGGCCGCGGGCAGCGATCTCCCATTCCCACGCTATCAGCTGCGCTAAATAAAATGGCACCGATGGCCCTTTGCCCTTACCGTGTGACAGGGCAAAGGTAGCGCCGGCGCCATTTTGAATATTGGCAATACGGCCCGCGTGCAGGAGATCGCTCCCAGACCCCCGCGGGCCTCACTAAAAAAAATTAGTGATCTGATTGTTACGAGATGTGAATTGGAATCAGTTCCGATTCCAATTCACATCTTGTAACGATCAGATTTCCCCCTCCCCCCCAGCCAAACCCGATCGTTAAAACGATCGGGCACACGATTCACATCCCTAATATTTAATAGTCTGTAAGTCCTAAGTTCTTATTTATGGAAATGATTAATATTTACATTATTAAGAATTGACAAAAAAAAAAAAAAGAAAGAAATTTGAGACATGATACCTTTTTATTTCTTTTTGGAGAATGAAGAGGGTAGGGTATAGGAGTGGAAGGGAAGGGAATATATTCGTTTTTAAAGTTCTTATATTAATACTTACTTTTACTATTTTTTGAAATAGAATTTATAAAAAGAATGGAGGGAATAATATTATAGTTAGGATAACATCAAGATCGCTATAATCGCCGATACCCGCCCACCTGCCACCATCCTCAAAGCAACCCTGCAACAAAGGAAACAAATACCATACTTAGATGCAGAGGCTGCAGCTTTATTGAAAACAATATTCAATGTAAAAATTCCTTGTACAAGCCGGCTTTGTCAAGTTTGACACCAATCGTGTCCCAAAGGTGCTGCCTGTCATGTTTTCCTAGCAAGACAGCCCTTCATGTCTGGCCCCCCGTTGCGATCTCAAAGCAGGAAGGCCCACCCAAAGCCTTCGAAGTCGGCCCGCTGGCTCATGCACCCGCCACCGGCATGATTAGTGACACCTGCCTCATGTCCCCCCACCTAAAGCTGCCACCTCGTCACCTGAAGAAGCATTCGAAAGCCCCCTGTATGGCATTATTGAAAAGATCATACCCAATATCTGAGAGATGAATTCAGTCCGGCCTATACAGGCCTTCTCATGGGTCATCCGACCAATCGTGCAATATCTGCTGCCCACCTAGCTTGCGTACCCATACGCCCACCTGCCGACTGATCTTTTTGTACCTCCTCTTCCATATTTTACTAACCTTCCATTTACTCTGAAGAATCAAATCTGACCTCGTAATACATGTGCAAGGAAACCAGGAAACTAACTCGCTTAAATCATTTTTTATGCGGCAAGTTATTTGCACACACAACCAGGTCCCAAGATTGTTGCCTCCGAGGTGTATTACTATAACATCGGACTTGGCCAGTATATCCTTCTTGACTTGGAGGAAAGGTAGGAGCTGATCCCAGGACATACCTCATTCCTCCATCCATAAAATGTGCACGTCTCCCCAGGTTGCGTAAAAGAATGTTTGTAAGTGGGTTATGTATGTACTTCTATGCACACTGAGACCCAGGCTACTTGCTAACAGTCATAAAACATGGTTTTATACACATAAATGGTAAATGCAATTTTTATTTAATAAACCAAATTTTCAAGAACAAATAGGTGAACAATAAAATATCTTCATATACATACATATATAATGGCTTAAAAAATTCAGCCCAGTAAATACAGTTGTACACGGTGAAGGTAATTTTCAAAACATTATATGTAGGACAATCAATACAATGTCTTTCACAGAAATTAAAAATGCCCTCCATGAACAGTTGCTCTGTATGGCAAAATAATATAGACATGTAACCCTGATTCAGTGTATGGACTGAATCCTAGCAGGGCCATAAAAGTCTCAAGTCTGAGTCCCAATATCACAGTCACTAGTCCTTGTGCCCCAGGATGTGGGTTCTTGAACTCTTGGGGGGAAGGCTATCTTTCAAGGCCCAGGGCATAGGTGATAACCTTTACATGTGTGTTAGTATGGTTCTTTGGGGTAGGTACAGACAAACTAGGCTGGACACACTGGATGGGTGATCAAATAAAAGTTTACTGAGATTGATTGGGAAAGAATTAAAATGAGTAAACAATGAACTGTCCAGTTACATCCACCTTCTTGTGCTGTATGGGAGAATTAAAGTCTCTCTATCTCTGTGGAAGTGTCCCTCAGTATATGGTTTTGAGATTTGCTTATTCTCCATGGGGTGGATTGATAAGTGTCCCAAAGTGGCTGGGGTGTCCTAGCTATGGAGAAGGTCCCCTTCTCCATAGTACCAAAAGGTCCAAAGATACTCCCAATCTCCAACCTGACCATGTCCCATGTCTCTGGAGTGGAAACTCCTTGGGGAGGGGGGGTTTCCAGTTATTCTTCACCCCTCTTTAAACAGATGACCGTAGACCTTCCTGGAGGAAAAGCTTCTACTGGAAAACAGTTCTTAAAGCTTTCCAGCTCTGGGATAAGAAAGAGAGGCAAGAAAAATGTCCTTTCTAAACTCAGGCAGATAAAACAGGAAAAAACTTCTCTTTTAACTTTGATGGTCACTGCAACCACTTCTTGGACAAGTCGAAAAGGTATACAGCTTCCTCCTGGCTTTCTGGGTAGGGGAAACAGCCTCCCAGAGAGGCACAGGTCTCACAAGCAAAAAAGCACTTCAAAAACTCAGAAAAAGAAAAACAGCTCTTCCTCTCTCAACTTCCCTTCCATCTCTAACAAGTAGCTGGCAAGGCAGTGTCCCTCCTGTCCTACTACTCTATCCTGGGGCCTAAAACTGGGAGTGCACACCAAGAGACATCTTACTTTCCAAGCTAAACTCCAGACTGCCACACTTTCTTCTGCCCTAATCACCCCTTGTGCACCAGGAGCTCTCCATTCCAGCATGCCTCTGGGGGGTGCTGTTTAGAATGATTCACCCCTCTACAGCTAGCTAACCCAAGGGCTGGGAGCTAGGGCCACCTAGTGGAGACCCAAAATGTCTCTACAGGCATATACCACATTTTGACATACAAACATTAAACAATGGAAAAACTCATATGCTGAGAAAAATAGCTAGCATCTGTTGCACTCAATGACTCTTAGGCCAAGATGGGGTTGATACAACCTGCAGGGGGGTACCCTTCAGGTACTCTCCATCGGCAAGCAAACCCGGAAGAGGCAGAGGCCTAATTGGAGCTTCATTTTTAATGGCTCACATTCCCTTTGTGTTGAGCCTTTGGGTACCGGGGCCAGCAGGACTTAGATTGGGGCCTCTGCTGATGGTGGTGAGGTCCGTTGAAGTAGCTGCATTGGAGTAGGCATAAATGAAGCATGTCCGGAGATGGGCAGAGCTCCGTGGCAGGCAGCGATCAAGAATATCCAGGAGTCAGGGAGAGGTCAATGGCAGGCGGTGATCAAGAATAACCAGGAAGCAGACTGAGGTCAATACCAGCTATCCATCCAAAAAGAAAGGAAGGACAGATAGGTAGGGCAGGAAGGCATGGAGAAAAACAGGAGGGCAGAGATGTACTGAAGAACTGAAGCTGAAGAAGTAAAGCTAAGGAAATGAAGCTGATGAAGTGAAGCTAAAGAACTGAAACTGAGGACAAGGAACCACTGGAACTCAAGACAAAGAACACTGGAGAAACATGCAAAACCTGTTGCCAAGTCAAGGAAGTGGAAATCAGGAGAGCCTTTTATAGGCAAACTTGTGTGAGGTCATCAGGCCACACCGCAGAGCTTTTTATGCTGTGGGCTGTTTAAATGCAGCAATGGCGGCCGCATGTGTGCCTAGGAGAATGCACAGAGGCTGGGAGTTGGTGGCAACCAACCACAAAGTGAGTCGACAACATGTTGCCACAAAGATGAACGGGACCTGACCCAGAGGATAGCGTGCTGTGACCAGGGACCAGCCTGGAAGGTGAGGGTAGCAATTTGTGGGGTTATCCTGCAGACCGCTGAACACAACAGTATCTCAGCACAATATACATCATATACTTAAGAAAGAGATTAAGGCATATAGGTGAATAAGATAGGCATTGTTCTTGCAAAATAAGATGCTAACTTTGAAACAGGCGAGTGGGAGCACATGCGCACTTTTGCCAGCAGTCTTTTTATAACATACATGTATATATGCGCACGTTATAAAATAACCTGAACACACATACAATTTTAAATGGATGTGTGCAAATGCTGCTTCTACCTCATAAGTGGGGGAATTTTATAAGGGATGTGTGCCGACATGAGTACTTTTCCCAGTTTGCCCAGCAAAGGGATAGGGCTTCCTAACCCTCCTAATTTAATAGTCTCTCTTTTCTCGTTATCCCAGACTCTGAAAATCCCACTGACTAGCCTAGATTTATTTTATTTTATTACTTACATACCATCCATAGCAGTAATAAAGATATGTAGCAGAGGACCCTAGCACACGCCTGTGCGCATATTTACGTGCATATCTCTTGGTCTTCCCCCATGCCCACACCCTGTACAGACCCCCCCTATTCCCCACCCATTTGTAAACATTTTTGACTTGTGCACATAGTGGGAGGTATGTGGGTAGACATGTGGTTTATAAAATCTACTTGATGTGCACCCGCCGACTTGTGTGCAAATATCCCATCTTTGATGCTCGCAGAGCTTTTAAAATTTTCCTTTAAGAGCATTCTTGATACAGGCATAAAGGAAAAAAAACAAACATTAATAACAGCTTCAACGGAGCATTAGCCTCTTGCCAACCAAAGTAGAGAGCCTTCATGATAGTCTACCTCATTCACATCTCAGTTCAAATTCCTAACCTTCAGGGAATACTTCTTGAGGATAGTTTTCAATTGATGGATGGAGTCAATGGCTCTGACTGTTGACTGTGGGCTTCATTGCTTTCCCATTGGGCATTCACCAACTCCCTCACTCCAGTTTGGATGAAATAATGTTGTCCCTGATTTGGTTTAACACAATTATACTACTAACACAAGTTGTCTCTTTCATGGTGCTCTGATACAGTCCCACTTCTCTCCTCAGCTGTCTAAAATTCTCATTAATCACTTCAAACTTTCTTTGCTTCTGACCTTCAATGACTCACTTTTTGGATATAGCGAGCTCTGGAATGCAGCTGGTGTGCAGTGTTCATGGTGAAGGATCACCTAAGGAAGTAATCTTCGTCATTAGCAGGACCTGTGGTGCTGGGTGGCTAGATGAAACATTGCCTGGACAGGTACTTCAACTGAAAGTTTCTGAAGTAGCTGCTACTTTGCCTGGTTATCTTCTTCCTCCTTCGTGTCTTCTACTTCTTTTTTCCAATTTTTCATCCAGCTCAAAGACTGGGATGTGCAGCTCATTCTTCCTCTCTTTCCTCTGCAGCAGCAGGTCCATAACCATGGATTTCTGGGGCACCTTCTCCTCTTTTTCTTCAGGGCTGAAAGCCATGCTTTTCTCCTCTTCAGTCTCTGGTAGCTCCAACAACTACACAGGAACTGAGGACTTTTAGGAGGAACTCCTGAGGATCCAACTGGGACAGAGGGAGCAGCAATCCTCTATGGCCATTTAGATAGATATATAAAGAAAAGAAATAAATGCAGTAAGTACAAAAGAAATAAAAGGCAGAAAATATGGAATCCTATAGCTTGTCCTTTCCATCCCTATTGTAGGAAGCAAATATGTAGTGTGTTGTTGGTCTAGTAAAGACCCAGGCCTAAGTAGGTAGGTTCTTGCTCACCCACTACCTCTGTAGTCCGGTCTATGCCTATATATGGATCTATTCCAGTCCCAGGATACTCTTCATGTTGTGACTGGGAAGGTGGATCCTTGGTCCGACCGGACGGAGATGGGATGGAGGAAGTCTCCGCAGTTGGAGCTCGGTCGGAAGGCGGTACAGCAACTGAAGACTGAGGATCTTCACCCTGGAAGCCCGTGACCCCTCCAGGAAATCCTGTGGAGGTCCGGGCCACTGGGACTTAGGTGGCTTTACCCTGGAAGCCGAGATCCCCCGGGAGGAGCCCGTGGGGATTCGGCCGCTGGGACTTAGGAGAACCGACAGAAGACGTAGACGAGAGGACGTACCAGGATCGGGGCAGGCGGCAGGAGACAGACAGGAAGACGAGCCGAGGTCAGGACCAGAAGACAATCTGAAGGCGGGTTCCAGAACCAGGGACTGGAACAGGCAGGCAGGAACAGGCTGGCATGAATAGGAACAGCAACTCTCTACTCTAACGAGTCGACCGCATTGCAAGGCAAGGAATCAGTGTCAGTTGCAGGGTTTAAGTCCCCGCCGGCGTCTGACGTCAGCACAAGGGGCCGGCCCTGTTTTCGCGCCAGAGGCCCTTTAAAAGGGTTCCCTCTGCATGCGCGCGGCCCTAAGGGGGCGGGGCCAGGATAGCGTTCGGCGGCGTCTCCCTCGTGGAGATGCCACGGTGTAGGCCTGAGCAGGCCCGAGGAACCTGCGGCTCCCGGAAGCACTTCCCCTGACTGGCAAGGTAAGGATCCAGTCGCGAGGATCGCGACCGGAACCGCAACAGTACCCCCCTTCTTACGCCCCCTCTTTAACGGGCCCGGCTTCCCAGGGTGGTCTTGATGAAACTGGAGCAGCAGAGACTTATCCAGAATATTTCGAGCGGGTTCCCAAGAGTTCTCCTCAAGGCCACACCCCTCCCAGGCTAAAAGGTACTCCCAGCAGCGATGGTAAAAACGAACATCGAGTACCACATGAACCTGATAAGTCGGGTCACTCTGTATCAGAGTGGAGGCAGGATCAAGTAATTGACGATGGAATCTGGAGAGTACCACGGGTTTCAGTAACGACACGTGGAAAACGTTGTGCACACGCAATGTGGTGGGGAGACGAAGCCTGTAGGACACCAGGCCCACTCTCTCTGCGACGCGAAACGGACCACAATACCTGGGTGCCAACTTTCGGGAGGGTACTCGAAGGTGGAGGTTTTTTGCGCTCAACCAAACCTTGTCGCCGGGTAGGAAGACTGGTGCTGGTCGCTGGTGTCGGTCAGAGGCTCTCTGCGCCAGACTGGCCGCCTTGGTGAGTTTCTGTTGTATGGAGCTCCAGAGGTTATGTAACTGCATAGCTGCTGCAGAGGGAACAGGAGTTGGCAGAGGAACTGGAGGCCAGAGGTGCTGTCCAAAGACTATCTGAAAAGGGGATCTCCCAGTAGCAGAGTGTGTATGATTGTTATATGAGAATTCGGCCCAGGGAAGTAGCGCAGTCCAGTTGTCTTGCCTCTCTGTGGCAAAGCTGCGGAGGAAGGTCTTCAATGATTGATTCATTTGCTCAGTTTGCCCATTGCTCTGAGGATGAAAAGCTGTCGATAGATTTAACTGCACCCCGAATTTCTTGCATAATGCCCTCCAATATCGTGCAGTGAACTGGGGCCCGCGATCGGATACAATGCTCTGTGGAAGGCCGTGAGCACGAAAGATGTGTTGAGAAAAGAGTAGGGCCAGTTCGGGTGCAGAGGGGAGCTTTGGCAGTGGAACCAGATGAACCATTTTAGAAAAGCGGTCCACAGTGACCCAAATGACCGTGTTTCCCTCGGAAGCTGGCAGGTCTACCACAAAGTTGGTGGCTATATGCGTACAGGGTTCCGTGGGTACCGGCAAGGGTTGTAAGAGTCCCCAGGGTCGACCATTCAATGGTTTCTGCCTGGCATAGGTAGGACAGGAATCCACGTACAGCCGGACATCTCGTCGCAAGTTCGGTCACCAGTAGTATCGATTAAGGAGGTCAAGGGTTCTCTCTCGGCCTGCATGGCCCCCCTTGAGAGAGTCATGGGCCCAACTTAAGACTTTCTTGAGATCCCGACGCGGAACGACAGTCCTTCCGTGAGCAGACACTGTGGTACCAGACAGATTGATCTTGGCCGGATCTATGATGTATTGTGGAGGGTCGTCATTCTCTTCTAATACAGAGTTGCATGATAAAGCGTCCGCTCGGACATTCTTAGAGGCGGGGCGATATCGAAGGACAAAATCAAACCGATTAAAAAAGAGGGACCAGCGAGCTTGCCTGGGATTTAATCGTTGAGCCTGACACAAAAACTCTAAGTTCTTATGGTTGGTATACACCGTGATGGTATGGCTGGCTCCCTCCAGCCACTGTCTCCATTCTTCAAAGGCTAGTTTGATGGCTAACAACTCCTTGTCACCTATACTGTAGTTGAACTCCGTGGGGGTACATTTCTTGGAGAAGTATGAACAGGGTAGTAGTCGTCCGGTACTGGAGCTTTGGCACAGCACTGCCCCTACTGCTGTATTCGACGCATCTACCTCCACATAAGAACATAAGAACATAAGAAAATGCCATACTGGGTCAGACCAAGGGTCCATCAAGCCTAGCATGGATCGACCCTTGGAAGTGGATAACGGTCCTTCTTGGTAATGGCATTTAAGCCCTGGTAGTCGATACAAGGTCTCAGGGAGCCATCCTTCTTTCCTACAAAAAAGAATCCCGCCCCGGCAGGAGACTTGGAGGGATGGATGAACCCCTTGGCTAGGTTCTCAGCAATGTACTCTGACATCGCCTGTGTCTCCGGTTGCGACAGAGGATATACCCTTCCTCGGGGTGGCATGGTTCCGGGCAGAAGCTCTATGGCACAGTCAAATGGGCGATGTTGTGGCAAGATCTCCGCTTTCTCTTTTGAAAAAACGTCTGCAAACTCTTCGTAAGGTATTGGTAACAACACGTCAGCATGCGCCAGCGTTATTCGTTGAACCAGGGGTGCCCTGATACAGTTCTTGAAACAATGAGAACTCCATCGGGCGTTTTGAAGAGCCTCCCAATGGATCACCAGGGAGTGCTGTTGCAAACAGGGTAGTCCGAGAACTACCGGGTGTACCACTTTCTCTAGAATCAGGAAGGAAATCTCCTCAGAGTACAGAACTCCGGTCTGTAATGTGAGCGGCGTGGTGACAGTTGAAATGCTTCCAGGAAGGACAGTACCACGGATGGATGTAATCAGCAGCGGAGGCTTGCGAGGTAGTGTGGGAATCTGGAGCTGTTGCACCAAATCAAGGAGAATAAAATTTCCACCTGCACCGGAATCGATGAAGGCTAAAGTCTCAAAAGACCCTCCTGGGTACCTCAGGGTTACTGGTACAGTACATTGAGGAGCAGTGTTGACACAGCCTAGGAGTAGCTCCCCGGTTTCTCCTAGGCTTTGATGTTTTCTGCCCTTTCCTTACATTGGGCCAGGAAGTGACCCTTCCCGCCACAGTAAAGGCACAACCCCCAAGGCTCGACGACGACTCCTCTCCTCGGGGGATAGAGACGTATGCCCCAGTTGCATGGGCTCCTCCGTTGAGCTTTCTGGAGGCGTAGAAGCAGTCCTGGTTGAAGGTGTCAGTGGCCTGGAAAAAACTGGAGCCAAAGGAGCCATCCGGCACGGAGGCCGCCTCTCCCTAGTCCTCTGCTGAAGACGTCGATCGATGTGCCCAGCTACGTCAATTAGCGCATTGAGATCCTCTGGGAGATCCCTGGCGGCTAGCTCGTCCTTGATCCTTGCCGAGAGGCCCTCAAGAAACACTCCGCGTAGGCAGTCATCGCACCAACTGACCTCCAGTGCCAAGGAACGAAACTCGATGGCATATTCCACCAACGAGCGATTTCCTTGGCGTAGCTGGAGCAGCTCCGAGGTAGTGGTAGCCATACGTGCCGGTTCGTCAAATGCCAGCTTAAAGTTCTCCACAAACAAAATGATAAGGGGAATGGAACAACAAAATGATAAGGGGAATGGAACAACTCCCCTATGAGGAAAGACTAAAGAGGTTAGGACTTTTCAGCTTGGAGAAGAGACGACTGAGGGGGGATATGATAGAGGTGTTTAAAATCATGAGAGGTCTAGAACGGGTAGATGTGAATCGGTTATTTACTCTTTCGGATAGTAGAAAGAATAGGGGGCACTCCATGAAGTTAGCATGGGGCACATTTAAAACTAATCGGAGAAAGTTCTTTTTTACTCAACGCACAATTAGACTCTGGAATTTGTTGCCGGAGGATGTGGTTAGTGCAGTTAATATAGCTGTGTTTAAAAAAGGATTGGATAAGTTCTTGGAGGAGAAGTCCATTACCTGCTATTAAGTTCACTTAGAGAATAGCCACTGCCATTAGCAATAGTTACATGGAATAGACTTAGTTTTTGGGTACTTGCCAGGTTCTTATGGCCTGGATTGGCCACTGTTGGAAACAGGATGCTGGGCTTGATGGACCCTTGGTCTGACCCAGTATGGCATTTTCTTATGTTCTTATGTTCTTAACAGAGAAAGGTTATTCAACATGGAGTCACTCCGCTCCCACATGGGAGACGCCCAGCTCAAAGCCCATCCATCTAAAAGGGAGAGGATGTAAGCTACCTTGACCGAATCCGTGGGGAACTGCCCACGAAGTAAGGAGAACCATATAAAACACTGGTTCAGGAACCCCCGACATGCTCTCAACTCTCCTGAGAAGCAAGATGGGGAAGGTAGTTGGGTCGGAGTGTTAACACTCACCACCGGGGGTGGAGGTTGCACCTGGGCCAGTTCTGGCGGTGTGGTTTCCAGCTGGTTAGCCAAGCACTCTACCGTCGCTGTCAAGACGTCCAAACATTGCTGTTGATCCTGTATATGCTGAGCCATTCCGGGAATGGCCTGGAGGCCTGCGAGGTCCACCAGATCCATGGCCTTGCAAACTGTTGTGACTGGGAAGGTGGATCCTTGGTCCAACCGGACGGAGATGGGATGGAGGAAGTCTCCGCAGTTGGAGCTCAGTCAGAAGGTGGTACAGCAACTGAAGACTGAGGATCTTCACCCTGGAAGCCCGTGACCCCTCCAGGAAATCCTGTGGAGGTCCGGGCCGCTGGGACTTAGGTGGCTTCACCCTGGAAGCCAAGATCCCCCCAGGAGGAGCCTGTGGGGATTTGGCCGCTGGGACTTAGGAGAACCGACAGAAGACGTAGACGAGAGGACGTACCAGGATTGGGGCAGGCGGCAGGAGACAGACAGGAAGACGAGCCGAGGTCAGAACCAGAAGACAATCCGAAGGCGGGATCCAGAACCAGGGACTGGAACAGGCAGGCAGGCACAGGCTGGCAGAAATAGGAACAGCAACTCTCTACTGTAACAAGTCGAACGGGTTGCAAGGCAAGGAATCGGGGTCAGACGCCGGGTTTAAGTTCCTGCCAGCGTCTGACGTCAGCACAAGGGTCCGGCCCTGTTTTCGCGCCAGAGGCCCTTTAAAAGGGTTCCCTCTGTGCGTGCGCGGCCCTAAGGGGGCGGGGCTAGGATAGCGTTCGGCGGCATCTCCCTCGTGGAGATGCCGCGATGTAGGCTCGAACAGGCCCGAGGAACCTGCGGCTCCTGGAGGCGCCCCCCCCCCCCCGACCGGCAAGGTAAGGATCCGGTCGCGAGGGTCGCAACCGGAACCGCAACACTTCAGACATTCCTCTACGACAGTGAAACCGAACAAGATGGGTGAACCTTATCTGGTCCATAAGGCATGCTGGTGAATGAGAGCCACCTTCTTTACCTGCATTTTACAATCCCAGAGCCCCTTTGTACCCCTGGTTTGAAACACAGCTGGCTATATCTTTCCATACAGCATCTTTGAAGGTGGTAGACTTGTGTATGGTTTATAATCTGATATAGACTCTATGCTATTATCTTATACATTTTACGTAATTCAGTATATACTTCTGAACTGCTGTAACATATTTTCAACTGTCTTGAATGAAAAGCATGAAATACATAACAATGATAATATGGTTCAATCACCTGAATGCAGGAGTCACCAAGATTAATCATGACTAAATGGTTGTGCTATAATTTTAAGAGCATATGTACACATTTATTTTCTAGGGGATTTAGGTTCAAATTATAATGGTACTTTAAATCATTATGGAGACAATCCTATTCTTCATAGTGGGGCGGATTTTCAGAGCCCTGCTCGCGTAAATCCGCCCAAAACCGGGCGGATTTACGCGAGCAGGGCCCTGCGCGCCGGGAAGCCTATTTTACATAGGCCTACTGGCGCGCGCAGAACCCCGGGACTCGCGTAAGTCCCGGGGTTTTCGGAGTGGGCGTGTCGGGAGGCGTGTCGGGGGGCGGGGCCGGAGCGCGCGGCGTTGCGGGGGCGTGTCGGCAGCGTTTTGGGGGCGGGTACGGGGGCGTGGCTACGGCCCGGGGGCGTGGCCGCGCCCTCCGTCCCCGCCCCCAGGTCGCGGCCCGGCGCGCAGGAGGCCCGCTGGCGCGCGGGGATTTACGCCTCCCTCCGGGAGGCGTAAATCCCCCGACAAAGGTAGGATGGGGGTTTAGACAGGGCCGGGCGGGTGGGTTAGGTAGGGGAAGGGAGGGGAAGGTGAGGGGAGGGCAAAGGAAAGTTCCCTTCTAGGCCGCTCCGATTTCGGAGCGGCCTAGGAGGGAACGGGGGTAGGCTGCGCGGCTCGGCGCGCGCAGGCTATACGAAATCGATAGCCTTGCGCGCGCCGATCCAGGATTTTAGCCGATACGCGCGACTACGCGCATATCTACTAAAATCCAGCGTACTTTTGTTTGCGCCTGGAGCGCAAACAAAAGTAGGCTGTTCGCGCTCGTCTGAAAATCTACCCCATATTGATTGATGGTGCATATATAAAGATTATTTTTTTACATTCTTCAACCACTCTATTTTTCCATGCCCTTTCCAAAAATCATAGACTACACAGCAGATCTTCAGTTATCAAACCTTCACCTGGAGTCTGTAAGGTTAACAATATACAGTGGGTCAAATTTTCAAGTGTTACGTATATATCCAAATTAGTAACTTTATGGCCAGATTTACAGTAGGCATATGCATACATATTTTCAGCATATTCATGCATATTCTGGATTATCATTTACAGTAGGGAATCCATCCACACTTTCAGTTTATATATGAATCCTCTGGATGATCATTTACAACAGGAGATTGAGATCAGCCATAGAAAGTAAATGCCTATTTAGAAAACAAAGAAGAAGCATAGACTTCTCCTCCTCCTCCTTTGATGAAATGTAAAATAGCACAAAAGAAAAGACTCAATTCACTGCAATTAAGGATTCTGAGAAGAAAGCTACTGTCTGACTTTGTTGAACAAAAATAATTACAAGCTATATTTAAAACATGATATTAAGCACTCATGTATTACAGACAAATAAACCTATTTTTTCAGGTTTTTAGAACAGCCCCAGCTCTGAATTTTTAAATAAATTATTAGCTTCATCAATAAACATGACTCTTTTCTTATACCTTTTTGTATAAGTAGGGTTAACCTTTCTGATATCACTATCTGGAACAGAGCAGAGGAGGAAATGCTCTCAACATGTTCTTGCTGTGGTGGCAGCTTGAACTAAAAACACTTGCCCATACTTTATTACCAGACCACCTCATTTATGTACATTCAAAACCACTTGCATAACCCAATTGCATAGGAAACAATAGGGAAAAAATACAGGAAAACAAAAATCTTTCATTACTGATGGAAAAAGGGCAATCCTATGGAAGATAACGAGAATACCACACACAAATCACAGACTGCTCATATAGGGGCCGATGCAAAAAAGTTGCGCTGAAAGCAGGCACTGTGTTCAACACCCGCTTTCATAACGCGCCCCCAGGCACCTCTCCTAGGGGTGTGGTGCAATATTTAAATTAGGGCTCGCGCTGTTGAGGAGGCGCTAGGGGCGTGCCCCTAGCGCCTCCTTGACAGCGCAAGCCAGAGAGAGGTCCGCTGTCGGTGGCTGTTCGCCAGTTAAGAAAACGGACGCTGAATTTATCAGCGTCCTGTTTTCCTAACCAGCGCACATGCAGGGGTTAGGAAAATGGATGCTGATAAATTCAGTATCCATTCTCCAAACCTGACTATGGGCACCAGAAGGAGTGATTAAATCAATATTAAAGTGTCAGGCACTTAATATTAATTTATTCACTCCTTCACTTATTGCCGATTGGTCCCTTTACTGTCACATGTCAGTGAAAGGACCAATCATCTTTCAGAAGGCTGTCCTGAAAGGTGATTGGTCCTTTTACTGACATGTGACAGTGAAGTGACCAATTGCTGACTGGTCTCTTTACTGTCACATGTCAGTGAAAGGACCAAACCCCTTTCAGAAGGCCGTCCAATCCCTGCTTGTCAACTGAGCATCCGCTTCCTGCACTCCACTGCCAACGTTTTTAAACATTTTTTTAAAATTATTTTTTTAAAGAGTTGTTCCTCCTACTTAGGATATTAAGGATATTAAGTAGGAGGCAGTACAGAAAAGCAGTTTTTTCAGCTTTTCTGTACTAGTTTTAGTAGCATTCAGCAATTAATGCCTGCTCCACGCAGGTGTTAATTTCTGATCTCTAAAATGTGCGTCCTAGACACACTTTTTTTTTTTGCATTGGGAGTGAATAGCTAATAGCCTCATTCACATGCATTTGCATGTGATGAGCGCTATTAGTTTCACTCTCGTTGGACGTATGCTGTAGAGGAGCTAATCCCCTTATTCATAAGGGGATTAGTTAGCGCCTATATAACTCACACCCAACTGCGGATTATACAGTGTGCTGGGCTAAGTGCACTGTATTGCATTAGCCCCACAGTATGTGTGAATAATTTGGGTAAACCAAGCACTATTTGCTCTTAAAGCACACACATTATCTAGTAGATTAAGATTCCCAGCTGGCTTCATTTTTCCTGACTGGCTTCAGCCCACTGCATGCACACTGCTTTTCTAGGACTAGATCAGTCTGACAGCTTGCAACCATTACCTAGAAATACATATCAGCTAAAGGGACTTTTAAATTACAATTTGGCATGTAGTTTTAGGAAGCTGAAATGAAAAATATAAAACTTTATATATGAACAAACTGAGGCATGAATGAAAATCAGGGAGTCCTACACCTGACCATGAAATGAAATTTGTAAACCAGCCACACTTATATCTCGAGGACACATACAGTATTTGAAAACTTAATAGTACATCTCTCCTTCACACTAGTTACATCTTTTGTGAATAGAAATCATTGGTCAGGTATCCTTGAAATTTTTCATCTTCATGGGAGGAACCTAAAACTCACTTGAGAAGTAAGGATGTAAGCACTCATTATTAACCTTGAACAAGGTACATAAACATCCAGTGCTCCAAATCAATTTGTAAGTTATAGTGAAAGAAACTTTGTAAATGATTTACCTTGTATAACTTTGTGTACACTGAAATAATTCTATAAATAATAAATATTAATAGCAATAATTTATTAACAAACCTACCAGTACTTTTCGAGACTAGATTCGTATTCTTTTTTGTTGAGTGCTGCATCTGTTTCATTAGATGAAAGCTTCATAGCCCTCTTAGAATATAAAGCGAATGCATCTTTTCTGCCACAAATATTCTCCTATGATAAGGAAATTATTTTTTATTTTTTGTAAATTCTGCAAATTAAAACTATGCTGTACATATTTAGGGATGCAACCTTTAATAAATATGAGGTCAACCAAGATATGATACATGCATATACAAAAGTACCAAATCTACCAAGTCTATTTGCCTGATTTGACAAAAGAATAGGTCTTGAAAAATCATGCACAGCAGCATCTATGAATAATTTGTAAAGGTGGGAAGAAGTAAAAATTTTGTCTCATTTTTCTTTTTTTAGGACGGGGGTTCCATGAATTTCATTTTCGGGAATGTTTATTTTGTTTCTTTAGTTTTTCAAAAAATGAAATAAACATTTTTAAAAAATGAAAAAAAAAAAAAAAAGAAACAGATCCCAAAGCCTCCCAAGCCCCCCCCACCCAGAAAAAATGCCAAGGCCAGGATCCTCCCCAGCCCACACTTACCCAGTCTGGGGAGTTTCCATAGATGAGACCTAGGCCCAAGCCAAAGCCTGGGCTTTGCCTAGGGCCTAGGTCGAGGTTGTTGCATACATCAAAATGGTGCCCTTTGTCAGGGAGGATGCACTGGAGTTAATTAACTCTAGCATGTCCCTGAGCAGACCCTGCTATTTCTAGAATGAAAATTGAAGAAAGAAGACCTAAGAAGAGGATCTCCAGGGAGTGGGCTCTGGGCCTGGACCTGACCCTGAGTTGAGACCAAGGATCAAGACCTGGCCTCTTGGCCTGGCCCTAGCGTCAGGCCTGGTCCGGGCAGAGACTCCGATGTCGGAAGACAATCTCCAGGCTGGGCTGCAGCATCAGGCCTGGGCCCAGGCCCTAGCCTATCCCGAGGCCCAAGGGCCATGTTCTGGCCTCTGGGCTGGGCTCTGGCATCAGGTCAAGGGCCTGGTATCAGGATCCGGCCTCTGGGCCGGGCTGTGTCATTAGACCTGGCCCTGGTCCCAAGCCCTGGCCTAGGCTGAGACCAAAGTGTTGGGTCCAAGCCTCGATCACGGCTCTACATTAAAATGGTGCCCTTCACTGGGGATACTCCAGAGTAAATTAACTCTGATGCCTGCTCGAGCAGATGCCACCATTTCAAGGATGAAGATAAAAAAAAGAAGACCTACGAAGAGGATCTCCAAAATCTGGGTTCTGGGCCTGGGCCAGAGCCTGGGCTGAGGCCCAGGTATCAGGACCCAGCCTCTGGGCTAGGCTGTGGTATTGGGACCTGGTCTAGGCTGTGGCCCAGGATTCAGAACCCGGCCTCAGAGTTGGGCCCCCGCATTGGAGCTCAGTCAGGGCTGAGGCCCAAGTACTGGGATATGGCCTCCAGGTCAGGTCCTGGCATTGGGCCTGGGCCTGGGTTTGGGCTGAGGCCCAGGCATTGGGGCCAGGCCAGAACATGCCATCGAATTTGGTATGTGCAGAGGTGGTCGGGAAATGTCCCGGGTCTGAGACTTTGCTCGTGCTTTTGCAGTAAAAGAGGACTAGAAGACTCATCTGCACACTGCTCCCAGCATCTCCCAGGAGAGGACTCCAGAGGTCATAGCGAGTGATCCAGGTTTCAAACTCCACATCACCAGCTTCCAGAGGCCCTGCATCCTTTGCAGTAGAAGAGGACCGGAAGAACGCACTGAATTTCAAACCTCTCAATCCTTTTGAGTGAAGATCAACTTAATGGTGGTTGAACAGGATTGGTAAGTATAGCCTTGGAAATTCTTAGGACTTAAAAAAAAAGTTGGAGAGAGGTTTAATAGTGAGATATATTCTTTAGAATTTGTGTGTTTCTGAGGGAGTTAATTCTACTGTCTGTCTTTCCCTCCCACCCACCTTCAGCTCAACCCTTGTTTTTAGGCAACAGCCACTTTCTCAGTAAAAATCAATCAGGCTCTTTTCTAAATCATACTATTGCACTAGCCCTTATTGAGAGTTTAATCATCCCCTTGCAGGTCAGTAGCAAATTAATCAGTGAAAATACCTATAAATTTAAAGTACTCTAATTCCAACTCCCTTAGCAATCTAAACTGAACTAGGAATTCAACAAAATTAAAATGAAGGCAGCAGTCCAGCAGCAAGGGGGGGGGGGGGGGCTTTCCAGTCTTTTTCATTGAGTGTCACATGTATGAGTTTTTACCCACTGCTGAGAGACTGTAGGTTTGCACCCAGTGCATAGAGTTCCAGGCTCTCAGAGACCGAGTCCGATATCTCGAGGCTAGAATGGCACACCTGGAGGAGCTGAGGCAGACAGAGAGGTACATTGATGAGACCTTCAGGGACATAGTAGCCAAGTCTCAAATCCAGTCTGGCAGCCCCGGTGTTGCCTTAGATCAGAAAGATCTCCCAGTTGGAGATCATTACCCTGGTGTAGCAGGAAGTGATCCTGTAGCAAGGACCTGCTCTCCAGGTGATGGGTTGTCTTCTTGCACTGAGGACAAGTCTCTCAGGACTCTGCCCAGGAGGGAAGGGTTAGGGTGGCCATCATAGTTGGTGATTCGATTATTAAAAATGTAGATAGCTTGGTGGCTGGTGGACGTGAGTACCACATGGTAACTTGCCTGCCTAGTGTGAAGATGGCGGACTTCATGTGTCAGCTAGATAGGATTTTAGACAATGCAAGGGAGGAGCTGGCTGTCATGGTATATGTGGGCACAAGTGACATAAGAAAATGTGGGAGAGAGGTTCTGGAAGCCAAATTTAGGATTTTAGGTAGAAAGCTGAAATCCAGGACCTCCAGGGTGACATTCTTTGAACTGCTCCTTGTTCCAAGTGCAGGTCCCCAGAGGCAGGCAGAACTCCGGAGCCTCAATGTGTAGATGAGACTATGGTGTAGAGAAAAGGAAGTCAGCTTTGTAAGGAAATAGACAACCTTTTGGAGAAGGGGGAAACTTTTCTGAAAGGATGGGCTCCACCTTAACCAAAATGGATCCAGGCTGCTGGTGCTAATTTTCAAAAAGGAGATAGAGTAGCTTTTAAACTAGAACAAGGGGGAAACCCGACAGTCACTCAGCAGTGCATGGTTCGGAGGAATGTAACTTTGAAGGATACTAATGAAATAGGAGAGTTAGGGCATCCCAACAGAGAGGTTCCAAAGCAAAAGTAGCCCATGTGCCCATCAGTAAATAATCACCTGAATTATACAATTCCAAATTATCCATATCAATTGAAAAGAAAGTTGTTAATACAAACAAAAACACACTTTGAAATGTCTGTATGCCAAAGACAGAAGTCTAAGAAGTAAGATGTGAGAGTTAGAATGTATAGCACTGAATGATGAGATAGACATAATTGGCATCTCAGAAACCTGTTGGAAATAGGATAACCAATGGGACATTGCTTTATCAGGGTACAAATTATAATGAAATGATAGGGAGGATCAACTTGGTGGGGGTGTAGCACTTTAAGTCTGGGAGGGTATAGGGTCCAATAGGATAAGATCATACAAGAGACTAAATGCTCAGTAGAATCTATATGGATAGAAATCCCATGTGTGCTGGGTAAGAGTATAGTGATAGGAGTATACTATCATCTACCTGGCCAAAATCATCAGAAAGATGATGAAATGCTAAGAGAGATCAGGGAAGCTAACCAATTTGACAGTGCAGTAATAATGAGAGATTTCAATTACCCCAATATTGAATGGGAAAATGTAACATCAGGCCATGCTAGAGACATAAAATTCCTGGATGGAATAAACAACTGCTTTATGGAACAATTGGTTCAGGAACCAATGAGAGAGAGAGTTATTTTAGATTTAATTCTTAGTGGAATGCAGGATTTGGTGAGAGAGTCAATGGTGGTGGGGCCACTTGGCAATAGTGATCATAACATGATCACACTTGAACTAATGACTAGAAGGGGGATAATATGTAAATCTACAGCTCTTAAACTACATTTTCAAAAGGGAAACTTTGATAAAATGACAAAAATAGTTAGAAAAAAAACTGAAAAGTGCAGCTGCAAATGTTAAAAGTGTACAACAGGCATGGACATTGTTTAAAAATACAATCCTAGAGGTGCAGTCCATATGTATTCCACACATTAAGAAAGGTGGAAGAAGGCAAAATGATTACCGTCATGGTTAAAAGGTGAGGTAAAAGAGGCTATTTTAGCCAAAAAAACACCCTTCAAAAATTGGAAGAAGGATCCATCTGAAGAAAATAGGATAAAACATAAACATTGTCAAGTTAAGTGTAAAACATTGATAAGAGAGAATTTGAAATGAATTTGGCCATAGAGGCAAAAACTCATAATATCAACGTTTTTAAATATATCCGAAGCAAGAAACCTGTGAGGGAGTCAGTTGGACCAATAGATGACCAAGGGATTAAAGGGGCTCTTAGGGAAGATAAGGCCATTGCAGAAAGACTAAATGAATTCTTTGCTTCCGTGTTTCCTAATGAGGATGTTGGGGAGATACCAGTTCCGGAGATGGTTTTCAGGGGTGATGAGTCAGACGAACTGAATGAAATCACTGTGAACCTGGAAGATGTAGTAGGCCAGATTGACAAACTAAAGAGTAGCAAATCACCTGGACCAGATGGTGTGCACCCCAGGGTTCTGAAGGAACTAAAAAATGAAATTTCAGATCTATTAGTTACAATTTGTGCCAAGAAAAGTAGTGGAAACTATTCTAAAGACCAAATCACAGAACATATAGAAAGACATGGTTTAATGGAACACAGTCAACATGGATTTACCCACGGCAACTCTTGCCTCACAAATCTACTTCATTTTTTTTGAAGGGGTTAATAAACATGTGGATAAAGGTGAGCCAGTAGATGTAGTGTATTTGGATTTTCAGAAGGAGTTTGACAAAGTCCTTCATGAGAGGCTTCTAAGGAAACTAAAAAGTCATGGGATAGGAGGCAATGTCCTTTCTTGGATTACAAACTGGTTAAAAGACAGGAAACAGAGAGTAGGATTAAATGGTCAATGTTCTCAGTGGAAAAGAATAAACAGTGAAGTGCCTCAGGGATCTGTACTTGGACTGGTGTTTTTCAATATATTTATAAATAATCTGGAATGGAATATGACGAGAGAGGTAATCAAATTTACAGATGACACAACATTATTCAGAGTAGTTAAATCACAAGCGGATTGTGATAAATTGCAGGAGGACCTTGTGAGACTGGAAGATTGAGCATCCAATTGGCAGATGAAATTTAATGTGGACACGACCAAGGTGATGCATATAGGGAAAAATAATCCATGCTGTAGTTACACATTGTTAGGTTCCATATTAAGAGCTACTACCCAGGAAAAAGATCTAGGTGTCATAGCAGATAATACATTGAAATCATTGGCTCAGTTTGCTAGGGATGTGCAGACAAAAAGTTTATGTTCATAAGTCCATAAGTCGAAAAGGGGGGTCAATTTCGGTCAATATGGACATATGGAGAATTCCATAAGTTGAGTCTATGTCCATACGTGCACCGGTTCCCTAAATAAAAATTTAAACCCCTCACCCTCCTTAATCCCCCCCCCAAGACTTACCAAAATTCCCTGGTGGTCCAGCGGGGAGTCAGGAAGCCATTCCTCTATTCCTTTGCGAGGAGCACGTGACGTCGGAGTGACGCGGCCGTCACGTGGTCCACCACGGTTCCGCTCCCGGACCCCTCGTTGGACACAAACGGAACTTTTGGCCAGCTTGGGGAGGTCAGGAGGCGACCCCAAGCTGGCCAAAAGTTCTGTTTGTGTCCAACGAGGGGTCCGGGAGCGGAACCGCGGTGGACCATGTGACGGCCGCGTCACTCCGACGTGACGCGGACGTCACGTGCTCCTCGCA
Organism: Rhinatrema bivittatum; assembly: GCF_901001135.1. NCBI lineage: Eukaryota > Metazoa > Chordata > Amphibia > Gymnophiona > Rhinatrematidae > Rhinatrema > Rhinatrema bivittatum. The sequence goes on from NC_042615.1 coordinate 53,633,887, forward strand.
AAGGAATAGAATAATGGCTTCCTGACTCCCCGCTGGACCACCAGGGAGTTTTGGTAAGTCTTGGGGGGGATTAAGGAGGGTGAGGGGTTTAAATTTTTATTTAGGATCAACGATCGCGATTTCCAACGTATTCAACATAGCTATGTTGAATGTTAGGTTAGGTAAGATAAGACCTAGTCTTGAGCATCGGTATAGGAAAAGAAATTAAATAAATAAATAAATAAATAGGTATTCAACATAGCTATGTTGAATAAGTTGGAAATCCGATCATTTTCGCCTCATCACTTTTTTAAGTTAAAAAAAAAAATAAGTAGCGTTTTACATATAAGTTCAAACGAATGCACACCCCTACAGTTTTGCTGTGGCAGTCAAAAAAGCAAACAGAATGTTAGGAATTATTAGGAAGGGAATGGTGAAATAAACAAAAAATGTCATAATGCCTCTGTATTGCTCCAAGGTGAGACCACACCTTGAGTACTGTGTACAATTCTGGCCACCACATCTCAAAAAAATATAGTTGCAATGGAGAAGTTACAGAGAAGGGCGACCAAAATGATAAAGGGGATGGAACAGCTCCCCTATGAGGGAAGGCTAAAGAGGTTAGGGCTGTTCAGTTTGGAGAACAGACAGCTAAGGGGGGATATGATAAAGGACTTTAAAATCATGAGAGGTCTAGGATGGGTAAATGAGAATTGGTTATTTACTCTTTCAGATAATAGAAGGATTAGGGAGCACTAAGTTAGCACTAAGTTAGCAAGTAGCACATTTAAAACTAATTGGAAAAAATTCTTTTTCACTCAATGCACAATTAAACTCTGGAATTTTTTGCCAGATGATGTGGTTAGTGCAGTTATTGTAGCAGGGTTTAAAAAAGGTTTGGATACGTTCTTGGAGGAGAAGACCATTAACTGCTATTAATCAAGTTGTCTTAGAGAATTTCCACTGCTATTACTGGCATCAGTAGCATGGGATCTACTTAATGTTTTTGTACTTGCCAGGTACTTGTAGCCTGGATTGGCCACTGTTGGAAACAGGATGCTAGGCTGGATGGACCCTTGGTCTGACCCAGTATGGCAATTTCTTATGTTCTTAGGTGTCTCAACCGAGGCCGCATTATTGGACCAGGGCCTAGGCTGAGACCCAAGCATCATGCTCAAGCATAGGCTGTGGCCCCTTTTAGGCCGTGGCCTATTCTAGATGAGGCCTAGGCCTCAGGTTAGGCTAGGTGCCAGTTCATTGCTCGGGGCATAGGCCGCTGCCCCTGATTTTGGTCTCAGCCTTTTCCCTAGGTGAGGCCCCAGCTTCAGGTATAGAACTAGGCCTGATTGGTGATTTTTTTAATTGGTTTTCAAAACGAAATGAGATTCTGATAAAAATTTTGTCAGAATTTAATGTGTTTTGGGAAAAAACACCCGAACAAAATAGGAAATTTTGTCTCATTTCCTATTTTGTTTCTCTCAATTGCCCATCCTATTCATTTGTATACAGCGCAAAAAAAAAGAATTATGGCCTACAAAAAATACAGATTTCTCCAGGCCAATATGATCATTAGGGGCTCTTAACTTAAAATTATATTCATATTTGTCCTATAAATACAGTGCAAATTCGACTAAAAAGTTCAGATTTCTGCAATTGTAATATGTCTCATGAAACTCCACTCATAAATTGGACCCATAGAAATGTGCCACTTTTTTACTGTCCTGCAAGAATTTGTGACCATGTGAACAACTGACATTTGGTGAATTCGTTAGAAATGCATTTATAGGTTTGGTGAAACAATCTATTTGGGATATTGGAAGGTTTAATCATTCTACAGTTTTTTAGTGTAATTAAAAAATCTCTGCATAGTGATAAAGTCTACATGTGCATTCTACATGCAGACTTTACTGAGAATTGTGAACTGAAATCATGTGCATAAGTTCGCTTCAAAAATTCACAAGTAAGTGTTCAGGTACACACAGAGATTCAATGTCATAAAGTTACACCTTCACATAACTTGTTCACTTATGCGCATAGCTTTTAAATAAAAAACATGCATGTGTAAATTCCACACCTCTCCCCCCTTAGCCGAGATCAGCTTCCAGCCCTGGAGAGCCTGGCTTCACTCAACCAGGGGGGAGGAAAAAGTTCTCTGGATCCCGTGGAATGGGGCAGACACTTCTGCAAGGGCCAACGTGGATCGAGATAACTTCTAAAATTAAAACACAGTCCTCACAATGGTTGGTGCTCTGAACAGAAAAATAATTTTCTTAGAAAAATTTACCAGATTCAGCCAAAGACAGTAAAGAATGATTACAGTAAAAATAGTAAAAGTTCAGCATTTGCAAAAAGTAGATGTCAAAACAGAAGTCCCAATTCCTCAGTCAAGGCAAAAAGATTTCTGTTCTCCAAGTCCTTCCAATCACTTTCAGAATGCTCATTCTTATACAATATAAGTCTTTTCATTCCAAAAATGTATCCAAATTCTCATCACCTCAAGCAGCTGCCACAAACCAATCTACACCCACTTTCTGCTGGATAGAAGATCCTGGTTCCCTCCTTTCCTCCCAGAAGATTTTTTCCCTGGTCTTCCACTGAATCCACAAATTGGAAACCCAGGACAGGGCCACATCCCTTGCTGGTCCTCCCTGTCTCCCAGAACAATACTACAAGACTTCAACTTCAAGATTCTTCATCAAACTCCTCAAAAACATTCCAAAGATTCCTGCCAGTGCCTCGTGGAAGTGGTTTTATATTCCCAAGATTTGTCAATATCCCCTTTGAGGGAAGAACCATCCTGTCACTCCAGTTAAGACATACAGTGTACACCTCTTGAACTTCATCCAAACCTCCTATACCTGAAGACTCCCAATGTTAACAGATCAGATAGAACACATTTCAGGACACCTCTGCAGTTTAGTGAACCCTCCACTGCTGGAAAATTCTCCGTGTTTAGCATAGAACATGCTCTGGTACACTATAGTGACCAAACAGGGGCCACACACATAAGTGCTGACTCCGCCTCGCTCTACCCACAAGAATGCCTCTGCTTTGTTCCTGTAGAAGTATGCACAAAACAGATCACACAGACACTATTAAGCAAACAGAGCATCAGACGATTTGTGACCAACTTTTTCTGCATGTAAGTGGCTTTCAAAATTACCCCCTAAAGTTTTAAAGCTTTTTTCCATAGTTCAAAATAATACATGATCATATGTTTATTAAACATGCAGCAGCCAAAAGAAAACTGCATACATAAGTAAATCTATTTTTCATGTAAGCTTTTGAAAGACTGCAATAGACTTAACAGTTTTGGGGCCTCATTTTCTAAAGTATCGCAGGCCTGCGATACTTTAGGAATTAGGGGGCGGGGGCCCGAAACGGGGGGGCGTGCGATCGCTGCTGTTCCGCACCCATAGCGCCACCATAGGAGGTGTAGCTATTGGGAGCGAAATGGACGCGAAAAGGGCCTTACCTTTTCGCTGTCCGAGGCGTCAGCGCAGAGTCGGCCCCGGTGACGCCCCAACTCCTCCCATTCTGGGGCCGACTCCGCCCCGACTCTGCCCCCATCCTGGTATCGCATGCAATAAGGGACTTTTCGTGTGCGAAAGGTCCCTTATTGCGTGCGAGCCTCTTGGAAATGAGGCCCTTGGTTTGCTCTTCCAAATCGAAGAATACATAATTACTAGGGATGTGAATCGGGTACTCGATCGTTTGCGCTTTTGGGTTCATATGGCCATGGGAAAATATTTTCCCGCTGATCGGCACTTTTTTTTTTAGTGAAAAATCGTTTTCGGCTTAGTGCGCGCTAACGGGAGGTAGCGCGCACTAACAAAAATAGCAAAAAATAACAAAAAGCAACAACTCCTGTTATTGCACACTAACAAAACCATTAATTTTTGTTATTTTTAAGCCGAAAAACGATTTTTGACAAAAACTCGGGGGAAATGCGATCGTTTATCAATTTCACCGATATATGACGAATTAAGAAATATCGTACGATATTTTAATTCGTCATAAAAAATGATTCACACGCCTAATAATTACTACTACAGCTTATCATTTCTATAGTGTATCTATTTATTTATTTATTTTTAGTTTTTTTATACCGATTTTCCTGCATAAAATGCATATCAAACCAGTTTACAATGAAACAGAATAAGCAGGAAGTAAAATTCCTTAGTCTAATACATTTAAACGTCAATAATGAAATAATTTTAAACAAAGCAAAAAGCAAAATAACATTAATAAAAGTTAAATTATTAACATAAACATAAATATAATTATATTAGAAGGAGCACAAAGGTTAGCATGAAGGGGAGCACAAAGGGGAAAACCCCTTTGTTGCGCGACGCCTGGTGTAATCGCTAATTAATTAATTAATTAATTAGATTAACCGTTAATCGGTCGTTAATCTAGGCATATCCAGTGCTTTTGAGATATACATCAGAGCCCTACCCCATGCAACGTCTAGTCTAGTCAAAAAACAAAGAGGAACCAGTGCCGTTTTGAATTATGGCGCTGATGAGGTAAGAGCAATGCAGATTTTCTCCTGTCTAGAAGATTCAGAGACTGCCCATGGATAAGGATAGGAGTTTGAGGGAACAGGTCCTGGGGGCCATAGGGAGCCTTTTGCCCCCAAAACAGAAGGAGGCAAGTTATGAAGCCAGTGAGTTCAGTTTAAGCTGAGGGCCATAGCTAGTTTTTGTTGGGGGAGGGAAGTATGCTGGGGGGTGCTTTATTGGAGGTCTGAGGGAGAATTGTATGAAGGAGGAATGCTTTTTTTTTTGGGGGGGGGGGGCCTAATTGCTGCTAGTGGAAAAGCAAAACCTTCATGAGGCTACTGCTTCTTTAAAGCTCGTGGCACAAGGCTTCAACTTTGTACTGTCCCTAGCTGTGATTGAATATTGCTGAACCCAGGGGCGTGCAATCTTTTCCAGCCACAAAACACAGGCTTTCAGTACCAACATGGGATTTACTAAACTGTGGTACTCAGTTAACATAGTTAACTACATTCAGCAGGAGTTTACTTGCATTAAAATGGTGAATTGAGTGTTTAACAAGTCTTAATAAATAGGCACCTATATTAGGAACACAATAATAGCCACTGAAAGTAGAGATAAACTGATTTACTGTGAGATGCCCTGGGAAAACCTATGAGAAATTCAATATACATGAAGTATTATGCAGATTTCCAGCAGAGGAATAGGAGCTGGAGTCAGACATGTTAAAAAGTTCACCAGGTTGGTGTAGAAGGGGGAGGTTCTGCTTGCAGGTGACTTCAGTCTACTGGATGTGGACTGGGGTCTATCTGTTATAATGCAAGCTAGACCCAGATAACTTCTAGATGCTCTACAAGGGACATTTCTTAGGTAACTAGAGGAAGAACCCACTTAAGTGGAGACGAGACTACACTGGATCTGGTGCTGATAAATGGAGACAGTATCACTGACCTCCTTGAAAGGGAAAATGTAGGGTCTAGTGATCACGGTATTGAGTTGTTCATTATTAAACTATTAATACCAGGAGTGTTGTGATCTTCCTGCACACACAGTGCCCTAACCCTGGCACCAGGGGTGTTGTGATCTTCCTGCACACAGTGCCCTAACCCTATTAATACCAGGAGTGTTGTGATCTTCCTGCACACAGTGCCCTAACCCTGGCACCAGGGGGGTTGTGATTTTCCTGCACACAGTGCCCTAACCCTGGCACCAGGGGTGTTGTGATCTTCCTGCACACAGTGCCCTAACCCTATTAATACCAGGAGTGTTGTGATCTTCCTGCACACAGTGCCCTAACCCTGGCACCAGGGGTGTTGTGATCTTCCTGCACACAGTGCCCTATCCCTATTAATACCAGGAGTGTTGTGATCTTCCTGCACACACAGTGCCCTAACCCTGGCACCAGGGGTGTTGTGATTTTCCTGCACACAGTGCCCTAACCCTATTAATACCAGGAGTGTTGTGATCTGTATGGAGTAGGTAAATATAAGAGATGACTGTAGTAGATTGAATACAGATCTGATGTTTCTGCTCTCCTCACACCAAACAAAAGCAACACACAAGCAGAGAAGCCCTTCTTACAAAGCTGAGCTAGTGAGTTAAGTAGGAGGATAAGTAAACATACTGGTGCCAGTGTGGCTACTTAAAAAATACACTTACCAACAATCAATTACATATATTTGAACTGTGTACAGTTCCAGCCAGGACCACCTTTCTAAAATGCACAGTGATTGGCAAATTCAACATGCACGTGCCTGCTAACAAAAATAATAAACAAACAAGTTCTAGTCACGTGAGTGCTGATCATCACATGTCAAGCTTCCAACTGTTTCCATTTCACATCCCCCCAACCATTACCTCAGTGTAACCTTGGTAACATCAATAGATAAGAGCACAGCCAGCCAATAGGAATACATATTCATTCCTAAGTGACCTTTACTGACCTGGGAAGTGTGAACACTTTGTTTCATTTTCTGTTGGTGTTCGTGAGTTTCCAGTTCCATTTCCCATCCCCCCAACCATCACCTCAGTGGTAACCTTGGTAACATCAATAGATAAGAGGGCAGCCAGCCAATAGGAACACATATTCATTCCTAACTGACCTTCAGTGACCTGGAAAGTGTCTATTTGTATCATTTTCAGTTAGTGCGCACTAACGGGAGTTAGTGCGCACTAACTGGGAGTTAGTGCGCACTAACTCCCGTTAGTGCGCACTAATCGGAAAAAACGATTTTTAACAATTTTTCAACGAAATAATCGTGCCAAACACGATTTTCTTCTCCTGCCACATGATTTCAATCATTAAGACGATATGGCACACGATTCACATCCCTAGTATTAGAAGTCCTAGTACAAATGTAGGCACTCATACAGCCAGGTCTGTCTGGCAGACTGGAAGAAACAGGGAACCTTGGAATCTGGATATTCAGGCAACAATGATACGAATATTGGTAGCTATTTAGATTATAACAAAGTTTTAAGAGGGACAGGAAGAAGTGTTGACTCATGTACAGTATTTCCGGTGTATAAGTTATATTTTTTTTTTCAAATTTCCATCAATGCATCTCATACTACAGTACGACTTATGTGCTGGGGTTTTTTATACATCGCTTCTCTTTCTCTCTTTCTTTCATTAGAGCCCTGCTAGGAGAAACACAATTGCATCTTACATAAAGGTGCAACTTAATGTACTAATCTTTTTGTAAAAATGACTGTTTATAGAGAGGTGTAACCTATAGAACGGTGTTACTTATACACCAGAAAATACGGTATATTCATCTACCCAAAAAGGTAGAGTACAAATGAGGAACATGACAGAACTGTCCTGAATAAGGAGTAATATTTTACAAGCAATCACACTCTATGGCTGGCAGTTAGGGGTATAGCCTTGGGAGCATAGACAGTGAAAACTGGACAGACTGGATGGGCTACTTGGTCTTTTTCCTTCCTCATCTTTTATCTTACTATGTTACTTACTTACCAGATTTGTTGGCTGACTGTAGTTAACTATTGGTCTTTTTGATAAGGGTTTATTCTTTAACAACGGAGTTACTGTAGCTGCATCTTGGGAAGTTGTGCCATCTGAAGGATTCCCAGTACTACATTTGACCTCTAATTTGTTTGTATGATTAACAGCATTCTGTTTGTTTTTCCAATTGCTTCTGTGTTTTAACCCATGCTGTCCATGAAGAATGCGCATGAAATCTGAGTCACTCATTATTTTGTTTGAATTATAATGCTGAACACCATCAACTTTCATTTCTTTAACAATGGAATTACTGAATAATTGATTATTTAACTGGTCTGACGGGTCAAAAGAGCTTCCTTTGACTGAAGAAATAACAAAAGCTGCATCTTCTCCTTCGTGCAATCTGGTAGTATAGGTGAATTGGTCACAAACACGCTCTTCAATATTTTCTTCATTCTTCTTTACATCTGAATCACTGGGATGACTTTCTTCCGTTAGTTTTCCATTAACTTCATCTGATTCACTGCGCATTACAATGCCAGAAGTTATTTTATTTTTATTATTATCTAAACAAGCAGTATGCTTTTTCTTACTTTCATATCCTTCATTACAAGCTGCTTGCTGGTTATTTGTAGTAAAAGTCCAGAATTCTCCTTTCAAGCCCATATAAGCAGCATTTGTACAGTTTTCTGACTGTAACTTGATGTTTCCTTTATATGTCCCACTGCTGGAAAGAAAATAAACATAATAGTAAAGAAACAGATTTTCTTCCTGCTAAAATGAGAGAAGAATGTATGGATTTTCTGCATTAACAATGAAAGAACTGACTAATTCTTGTAGTAAAAAGTCTTGATACAGTCTTGGTATATATTTTGTAATGTTAAATTAACACTGATTCTTCCTAGTTAACTCATCTAAATTAATCTCAAGGGATATACTAATGAAGTGCACCATTCATACCTTTTTTATGTTAATATCTTATGACTATTTACTGGTATGACATGCTCCCTCTCTCACCTTGTTTAAATCCCATTTTAAAACCCACTAGGGGGGTGTATTCATTTGCAACGTATTGGTAATCTGCAACATATTGGTAATCTGCAACATATATGCCATATTCGTTGTATTCATGGGGGTCGTGAAACGTATGGCGAACCCCCACGAATACAACATATCACTAACGAATAAACCCCCACCCTCCTGACCCCTCCCTCCCCCAAGACTTGCCAAAAGTCCCTGGTGGTCCAGCGGAGGTCCTGGAGCGATCTCCTGCACTCGGGCTGTCGGCTGCCGGTATTCAAAATGGCGCCGATAGCCTTTGCCCTTACTATGTCACAGGGGCTACCGGTGCCATTGGTCGGCTCCTGTCACATGGTAGGAGCACAAAATGGTGCCAGCCGTCCATTGCTCCTACCATGTGACAGGGGCCGACCAATGGCATTGGTAGCCCCTGTGACATAGTAAGGGCAAAGGCTATCGGCGCCATTTTGAATACCGGCAGCCGACAGTCCGAGTGCAGGAGATCGCTGCAGGACCCCCGCTGGACCACCAGGGACTTTTGGCAAGTCTTGAGGGGGTTAGGAGGGTGGGGGGTTGCAGTTAATTAAATTTAAAGGGTTGGGATGGGGTTTTTTTGGGGAAACGAATACATATGTAACTAATGAATGGATCGGAGTCCCCCGAGAATGGATGTAACAGATTTGGGTCCCGACGAATACGAATACCGAATGGGACAAATCCGTCCCTGCTGCACATCCCTAAAACCCACCTTTTTGAGGCTGCTTTTAAATCTTAAGTCTGATCGTCCTGCTTACAACCTAATTAATTAATTTTAATCATTGTCTTACTATATGAAACTCCCTAAGACACCTTTGCCCAGTATGTTTGTCTTGATTAGACTGTAAGCTCTGTTTGCAAGGATTGACCCTTATGTGTGGATTTACAGCATTGCATACAATGAGTATCAGTATAGAAATGTTATTTAGTAGTAGTAGCAGCAGTAGTAAGAACATGAACCAACCAATTTACTAGGTCTATGCATGCCCTGAAGTTCTGAGCCAAAGAGTGAAGAGAAAGGACTGAAGACCAGAAACTGTGAAGAAGAAGCTGAGTGATTTAGAACAAGCAGTAAACATGGAACAGGTAAATTTACAGTATCTAGCACACAAGCTGAGCAAAACTTAAAGCTCCTTTGAGGTTTATACAAGACAACTAAAATGGAATCATCATCAAGAAAAGATCTGTTTGAACCCAAGACTTAGAAGTTTGATTTCCAGAAAAAAAGTGGCCTGAACAGCAAAAGTAGCAGCATAGGATGCCCCACCACTACAGAAATTTACTACCACTTACCTTAAGAAGATTGCTGTAAAATCTGTTGTCAGAGCTAAAGTAGCAAAAGTAGCTAACAAAGATTTGTGATAAGGAGATTGCTCAGAAATATTGTATTATATAGTTCACTATTCAACACAGAAATTGGGAATTGTTACAACTCACTGTTTCCTGTGGATTGCAGCCTGTTTATCAAATGCTGTTGTAAACAAAGTCATATCAGTTTGTAAACATACTAACTGAGTAGTCTGTATATATTAGGAAGGGGCAGAATTTTTAACTATAAACGACAAAAGCTAACACCTTTACAGTGAACAAAACTTCTATTCTGCCAATCCATAGGACACTCATAATAATCATACAGACAAACTCAGATTATGCTTTTCATTGTCTAGCTATGTTCCAACTGAGGTCCACTATGCTATCTGGTATACCAATTCATCAAAGAAGCCTGAAACCAACCAGGGCTTTCTCCTGAATAATCAATTACACTTGTCTTGGAATTTTTAATTTAATTTTAAAGTTTTTATATACCTTCAATCTGGGCCAAAGAACCCATCCAAAGCAGTGTACAAGTTTTGTAAAAAATGACATGGGATATCATTTACTAGAATTTCAGCAATGCTTTGATACCGTCCCATATAGGAGGCTCGTGAATAAAATGAGAAGCTTGGGACTAGGCACCAAGGTAGTGAAGTGGATTACAAACTGGCTGACTGACAGGAGACGGCATGTAATAGTAAATGAAACCTACTCTGAAGAATGGTGTTAAATGGAGTGCCTCAAGGATTAGTGTTGGGACAGTTCTGTTCAGTACCTTTGTGAACGACATGGCGGAAGAGCTAGAAGGTAAAGTTTGAATATTTGTGGATGATATTAAAATCTGCAACAGAGTGGGCATGCCTGAAGGAACAGAGAGAATGAAAAGTGATTTAAGAGAGCTTGAAGAGTGGTTCAAGAAGTGGCAGCTCGGAATGAATGCCAAAAAGTGTCGAGTCATTCATCTGGGGTGTAATAATCCAAAAGAGCTGTATGTGATTGGAGGGTGAAAGACTAATGTGCATGGACTGGGAGAAGGACTTTAGAGTGATAGTATCTGCCAATCTGAAGGCAGCGAGCAATGTGATAAGGCGATAGCTAAAGCCAGAAGAATGCTGGGCTGCATAGAGAGAGGAATAACCAGTAAGAAAAAGGAAGTGATAATGAGGCTTCTCCTGGAGTACTATGTTCATTTCTGGAGACAGGATGGAGGCGGTCCAGAGAAGGGTGACCAAACTGGTGTGGGGTCTGTATTGGAAGATATGAGGAGAGGCTGAAGGATCAGAATATGTACACCCTGGAGGAGCGGAGGTGCAGGGGAGATATGATACAGACCTTCAAATACCTGAAAGGTTTTAATGATGCAAGTTCCTTGAACTTTTTCCATTAGAAAGCAAACAGTAGAACTAGAGGTCATGAAATGAAACACCAGGGGGGAAGATTCAGAACCAAAGTCAGGAAATATATCTTTATGGAGAGGGTGATGGATGTCTGGAATTCCCTTCCAGAAGAGGTGGTGAAGACAAAAATTTAAAAAGGCTAAATAAATTAAAAAAGGTATAGGATTAAACAATGCGCATCTCGAAAGCCTAGAGTTAGAAATTAAGAAAAGGGTGTATGGGGGGGGGGGGGGGTATCCTGCATGGAACGGCAGCTACCACCCCTAACAGAAGGCATTGGAATTGCTCCCCTTAACCAATTAGCTTACATGATTTTGACAGAAATACAGCATCGTACCTCTGCTTCGACGGTGAGGATGGAAAATGGGGAATTGGATTACTGGGTACTGGTATGCAGACATTAGGGAAAACGCACAGGAGCAAAGCAAAGCAAGTTCAAGCAGCATTGTAGGAATTATCAGGAAGGCTGCTCACCCTGTACAAATGTTGCTAGCAGTAATTTTGTTCTGGGTTTGACAATTGCTTGGTTTCGATTGTTAATATTACTACCCTTAACATAAGGCTTAGGAGTAACCTGCATGGAGCGGCAATTACTACCATAAGTAAGTTCCTGGGCAGACTGGATGGATCATTTGGTCTTTTTTTGCTGTCATTGCTATGTTACAATGAGGTCAATATTCAAAAGCCATTTAGACGAATAACTCAAAAGTTAACCATCTAAATGGCACAATAGACATATTCAGCCACATATCCGGCTAAATTATAGTCAGATAAGTCATTATATTGCTATAATTAGCCGGTTAAAAAGGGGTTTTCTCGGGATGTTCTGGGGCGTGACAAAGTTATCCAGCTAACTCAGCCAATTTTCAATGAAAACCAGCTAAGTTATCTGGCCTTGTGTGGCTGGATAACTGTGCACTTAACTGGTTATATTTAAAAGAATTTAGCCAGTTAAATAGCATTTCTGTTGGGAAAAAAAAACCCAATAAATTGCAGGCCTGCAGGCCCAAACCTGTTCCCGCCTCCCTCCCACCCGATCTTGCCCATCCCCCTCCCCAAAGCACTCTATTTTAAAAATAGCAGGACTGCAAGTCCTTCTGATTTATTTTCCCTCCCCCACCAACCTGCTTCCATTCTCGTTTCCAGGCTCTCACCACCATAAGACACCCCAACCTGTTCTGTACTATCCCTTCCACCATCAGTACATTACATTTTTGTATTTCTTCACCCGGATCGCATAGCACCCTCCACGATCTGGGGCCAGCTTATGCTTCCATTCTAGTAGCCTAGCAAAGGCAGATATGCCAGGCTCGGTTCATAGTAGCACGCTACTGTTAGCCAGGTGAAGAAATACGAAAAATTAAAGTATGAAGGGGGGATAGCAGGGAAAGTGCTGCGACCCGAATCAACATCCTCTGGGGACGTTCTCCCTGGTGAAGACTGGGAACTCCTGGATTATGCGGCAGATGTTACTGGGACTGTCAGAGGAGAGTTGGGCTGGTGATCACTGCTGCCGAACTTAAGTGGCGGTGAGATCCCAGATAAAGGGCTTGATACCAATGTAGAGTGCTGAGGAGTCCAGAGGGGTTTTTTGCCTCCCAACAGGCAAGGCTTGGACAACATTTTGAATTAATAATTAGGCTTCTAAATTGTTGGCAAGGAAATTAAAAAAGAAATTTGCACAATCCCAAGTTATGCGGATCAGAGATGGGGAAATTATTATATACCTCAGAACAGATTAGGGAAAAGTTCCCGGCAATTTTATTGGGAACTTTACACGTTCCATGGGGATAACAAGGAAGAGGATATTAAAGGGTTTTTGGATGGGTAGAGCTTCCATTGTTGGACCCATTCCAGAAACAAAGGTGGATAAGGATATCTCTACCTTAGAAAATTTACAGGCTATTAAGTCACTGAAAACAGATAAGGCCCCGGGTCTGGATGGATTCACAGCTAATTTTTATAAGAAAATTCTAGTTGACCTTTTAAGGAGATTGTTCAATGTTCTACTGTGGGGGGGGGGGGGGGGGGGAATATGAGATTGCTCCTTCTATGAAGGAAGTGTGTATCATGGAATTACCAAAGGAGGGTAAGGATAGGACAAACTGTGGATCATATAGACCATTTTAATTGTTAAATACTGATATGAAAATTCTGACAAAAATCTTAGCTACTAGGTTGGCTAGTGTGATCCCAAGTTTGGTCCACGAGGATCAGTCAGGTTTTATTCCTGGAAGACACATAGCTGATAATATAAGGAGTGTGTTAAATTTGATATGGAGTGTGAAAAAAGATAAGATTCCAGCTGTCCTGCTTACTATTAATCCTGGGAAAGCTTTGATCAGGTGCACTGGGCATATCTGTGGGCTGTATTACAGAAGGTGGGATTGGGGAATAATTTTTTAAAGTTGGTTAGACAGCTTTATAATGGACCTACTGCAAGATTGATATTCAATAGAGAATATTTGGAGTCTTTTGACTGGGTAGAGGTTCATATCAAGGCTGCCTTCTATCTCTACTTCTTTTCGCTTTAGTATTGGAACCTTTTGCATCCAACATAAGGGAAGTCCTAGGGTCTTCAAGGCATTAGGATGGGAGCTAAGGAGTATCATATAACATTCAGGTGATGTTTTGTTTACACTTTCCAATCAGCAATTCCCTGGATCATTTAATGTAAGAAATTGACCAATATGGTAGAGTTCTCAGGCTTTAAAGTAAACCATACAAAGTCAGACATTTTATATATAACAGTCTCAAATGAGAAGGCCAGGAGACTTTAGGGAAAATTCCCCTTTAAATGGGCTGCTCGTCTTTAGATACTTGGGCATAAATCTCACAGTGAATGGATATAAATTATTAGGCCTACATTATAATCCGCTGATGAAAGGACTACTGAAAAAATTCCAGTGCATACCCTTTGCGTATCACACTTGTCTGACGTGATCTCCAGACTCATCAACCTCCTGAGAGAGAAGCAGACAAGATCTTGCCACTAGGGTGCAATAGGAGGCAATCTGTAAATTCATCGCCACTGCCTTTAAAGGCTTGCTTAAGAATAGCCTCAATCCTTATTATATCATGTACATCCTTCAAGGCCACTCCTTCCTCTACAGGGATAGTCATCTGCTTAGACATGGCACAAGCAGAGCATCCACTTTGGGAAAACACAAACACTCTCTCACAGCGGATCCAGGGGTACAGGTCTTCCATGTCCGACCTCCTTTAAAATTTTCCTAGGGAGCATCCCATTCCAGATCAATCAATTCCTGGATGGCATTCATCACCAGGAAAAAACAACAGGCTTTATGTAAGGAAACCAAAATGGGATTCTTCCTCGACTCTGACAAAGCATTAGAACCAGGAACACCCAGCTGTTTCAAGGTCTGGGAAATCAGGGCCGGCAGTTCATCACAACATGACTCAATATGGTTCCAGCCCTGGAGGAATTTCCCCATCTTCCAATGAATCAGGATCAACCTCATCATCAGTTCCATTTGGATTCCTGTCGGGATCACCTGCAGGGAGCAGAGGTGAGCCCTGGCACTTAAGCATAGGACTGGAAGAGGGAAGAACCACCAGCGCGGAGGACTGCACCTGGAGAAAGACTTGTAAGCCTTGAAAAAAATTCCACCCTAGAAAAAGCAGCCAGGTCCAGACCAAGCCCAGAAGGAACTGGAGCTGGTCCCATAAAACTGGCCTTGCCAGTGGAGAAGCCAGTCCAGGGAAAACCAAGATCTTGTGTCCCCCCAGTCAAGGCCGTGACCAACTCATCATCAGAATGGGAAGAGCCAGGCTTAGCAAAATCCGAGGAAGACAACTCTCTCTGAGCGCAGAGCAGTGCTGACACCGATTAGAAGCCAGGTCAGGGTGAGAAGCCCTAATAGGCCAGGCAACACAAATAGGAAGATGCTTAGGCTTCTTGCTTACCGGTGCCATCACTGTGGTAAACATGCATCGGAACGGCTCGCACTCATAAATGAAATGTGCCCAAAAAAAGTGCCTAGAAGAAAGCACGGCAAGGAGCATGCACAACCTGTGCACCAAGTTAAGCGCATAAAACGTTTGCGTGTGTAAAAAGTGCGCCCAAAAACTGAGCACACAATGTGTGCGCAGAGCCGAAACACTGCACACACCAACGGACAACAGAGGGCAGAAGATCACAAACAAGAGCGTGCAAAAACGGCTGCTGCGGCCTACCACGCAGAGTGCAAGAAAAAAGCCTAAGGGGTAGATATTCGATTTCGGAGCGGCCTTGGAGGGAACAGGGAAAGCCATCGGGACTCCCCTTGGGCTCGGTGCGCGCAAGGTGCTCAAGTGTGCACCCCCTTGCGCATGCTGATTCCGGATTTTATAACATGCGTGCGGCAGCGCGCGCATGTTATAAAATCGGGTGTACATTTGTACATTTGTGTGCACCGGGTAGTGCACACAGGAATTAAAATCAGCCCCTAAGTGCGGGGTTTAGCCCACTGGGCGCCACTCAACCCGCCAGGCTGCCCAGTTCCCCAACCCCAACGGGAGCAGGAATGACGTCGGCATGGCTTGCCAAGAATGGAAACTGGAGGAAGTCCTGAAACCCCTCTGTCTCTGATTCAGGTAAAATGTTCTCCTTTTTTTTTTTTTAAACCTTTCCTGAGTTCAGTGCTTACCGGCTGAGTACTGAGATGGTCTCTGGCTGTGGGAGAGAGTGTATCTGCCGTCATCGCCTCGCTTCGCCTCCTGCACCCACTGCCTTTCAGCTGAACTAGCAGCTAAGTCCACAACAGGAATCCCAGCTAATGGACCAAGGCACACTTCTAAGGAACCATGGAAATCACCTCAGGAATTCTCACCTGGGAGAGGGACCTTTAGGTATCACCACAGGAGAGTGGGGCTTTCTTTTCCTGAATTTCAAATTTGAAATTTCTCCTTTCATAAACCTCAAAGGGATACCATAGGGAAATGCACATCCACCATCTGCTGGAGATAGAGAATACTGGAAGGTTGGGTCACTGCAGGGTTATATATACTGGGAGGTCAGCTTGCTCTGTTTCCATCTGTTGATAGAGGAGCATGAACCCACTGGTCCTGAGTCCATCTGTCTACATTCTAGGAAATGTAAATTTTGTCATTACCTTTGATTTATTTTCAAGTTTATCCCATACCTGCATCTTTTTTAGACTAGAATTGCAAGCTTCTACTAATCTCTGATTGTATGTTACCATTCTAATATGTTATCCCCCTCTTTGGTTGAATTTCTATTCAAAAAAAGTGGATAATAAATCCAAGTAGTAAATATATAAATAAAGGCCTTGGACTAGGCTCAGCTTGAGAAAGGTTTTCTTTGCTATAGGCATAATATGATTCCAAATCAAATATATTATCCTTTATTGCACCAAAATGTTTTTTTACTGTTAATCATGGGATACAATCCCCATTATTAATTTGAAAATAAAGTACTAAACATAAGGGATCTGATTTTCCAGTTTTCAAGATCTCAGTGTAACCCCATCCTGGGAGGCAGGCTACACTCTGATGGCGCCATAAACGTATTTATTGTCTTTTCAGGGCTGGAATCCTGGCTAGCTGTACCTTCAGTCTCTTTCCCAGGGTGTGGATTCCTTTTGTGGGGAAGGAAGTGCTAAGGTTGACTTCCCTTCCATTATCTCTGGGAGAGGGGGTACATATCTTTGCTGTGTGCTATAGGTGCCAAAATAAAGACTGCAGAGTCACTTGATTAATATCCCAACATAAAATCTTTACTTTATAAACACTGATAAAATATGGCACAGCAAATTATTCTTCAGCACCACAGCAATGCTTTTTCAATACAATCTCTCTTTCCTCTATCTGTGCAGGAGTAACTTTTACCAGGGCAGAGAAACATCCATTCTCCAGGGCATGGAAAGGTGATTTTCCCAGATGGACAGGGGGTAGGGATGTGCATTTTAGGGATGTGCAGCCAAAAGGTTTTCGTTGCATTCGTGATACGTATTCGTGGGGGGTCAATTCCGTTTCATGCGGAAGTATGGAGAATTCCATAAGTTGTCGATCTGTAAATACGTTACTACGGCGAGTTAAATTAGTGTCCCAGCTAAAATTAAAATTAACTACAACCCCCCACCCTCCTGACCCCCCCAAGACTTACCAAAACTCCCTGGTGGTCCAGCGGGGTCAGGAAGCCATCCCTGCACTCGTTTGCCGGTTTCATCATGGCGCCGATAGCCTGTGTCACAGGGCTATCGGTGCCATTGGTCAGCCCCTGTCACATGGTCACCGGCGCCATCTTGTGCTCCTACCATGTGACAGGGGCTGACCAATGGCACCGGTAGCCCCTGTGACATAGTATGGGCAAAGGCTATCGGCCCATTTTGAGTCCTGGCATCGGACGGCAGGTCACTCCGGGACCCCGTTGGACCCACAGGGACTTTTGGCCAGCTTGGGGGGGCCTCCTGACCCCCACAAGACTTGCCAAAAGTCCAGCGGGGGTCCGGGAGCGACCTCCTTCACGCCGCCGGCCGATGCCAATACTCAAAATGGCGATCGCCTTTGCCCTCACTATGACGCGATCGGCGCCATTTTGAGATTGGCATCGGATGGCGATGAATCTCAAAATGGCGCCGATCGCCTTTGCCCTCACTATGACGGCGATCGGCGCCATTTTGAGTATTGGCATCGGACGGCGATTTTGAGTTCAAAATGGCGCCGATCGCCTTTGCCCTCACTATGACGGCGATCGGCGCCATTTTGAGTATTGGCATCGGACGGCGATTTTGAGTCTCAAAATGGCGCCGATCGCCTTTGCCCTCACTATGACATAGTGAGGGCAAAGGCGATCGGCCATTTTGAGTATTGGCATCGGACGCCGGCGTGCAAGGAGGTCGCTCCCGGACCCCCGCTGGACTTTTGGCAAGTCTTGTGGGGGTCAGGAGGCCCCCCCAAGCTGGCCAAAAGTCCCTGTGGGTCCAACGGGGGTCCCGGAGTGACCTGCCGTCCGATGCCAGGACTCAAAATGGCGCCGATAGCCTCTGCCCATACTATGTCACAGGGGCTACCGGTGCCATTGGTCAGCCCCTGTCACATGGTAGGAGCACAAGATGGCGCCGGTGACCATGTGACAGGGGCTGACCAATGGCACCGGTAGCCCCTGTGACACAGGCTATCGGCGCCGTGATGAAACCGGCAAACGAGTGCAGCGATGGGTTCTGGACTCCCCACTGGACCACCAGGGAGTTTTGGTAAGTCTTGGGGGGGTCAGGAGGGTGGGGGGTTTAAATTTTTATTTAGGAGGCCGAATAAAACAGATATCTGTTAAATACGTGGGGGGTCGCGATGCATTTCGCCTCCCCACGTATTTAACAGATAGGACAAAATAAGTTGCGGATTACAAATACATGGAAAACGGATGCACACCCCTATTTGTTTTCAACGAATGTGGCATCTGCAAGGAATATGTCCCTATTCATTGGATTCGTGGGACTGTGAAACAAATGGCGATCCCTCATGAATGAAACATATATTAGTTTCATTCATTTGGTTCACAGTGCTTTCTTAGCAGCCTTTAAAAATAGGAGAAGGTCATGTGGGAGTATCCATAGCAACACCAGCCCTTTCCTGTGACTCATAAGTGACCTCAGAGCCCTGTCATAGAGTGGGTCAGACAGGTTGGCAAGGAGACCAGAATGCCAACGTATCAGAGCAAAGCATTTTTCTAATTCAGCCAATCACTGCTCTATGATAGAGATGAGCTTCATTTTTTTCTACTGGGTCGTTTTTTGAGTTGGACGCTTCGGGATAAAGTTCGTTTTTCTTCGGTTAGCTTTTTTGAAAAACAAACAAAAACTAAACGGGGAAAAATGAAACCGGCCCAAAAAACGACGTGGGAAAACGAAGCTCATAAAAACCCACCCCAAGCATTAAAAGTTATATAACACATTAAATACAACCCCCCCCCCCCCCACCATCCCAATCCCTCCCCAAGACTTACTAACATCCCTGGTGGTCCAGTGGGGTCTCGCGAGGGATTTCTCCCTCCATGCTGTCGGGCTGTCTGGCCTGCCTCGATCAAAATGGTGCAGATAGCCTTTGACCTACTTTGTCACAGGGGCTACCAGTGCCATTGGCCAGCCCCTGTCACATGGCCGACGCCATCTTGTGCTCCTACCATGTGACAGGGGCTGACCAATGGCACCGGTAGCCCCTGTGACGTAGTATGGGCAAAGGCTATCGGAGCCATTTTGATTACTGGCAGCCGACGGTCCGAGTGCAGGAGGTCAGTCCCGGACCCCCGCTGGACCACCAGGGACTTTTGGCAAGTCTTGAGGGACCCTCCTGACCCCCACAAGACTTGCCAAAAGTCCAGCGGGGGTCCGGGAGCGACCTCCTGCACTCGGACTGGCGGCTGCCAGTAATCAAAATGGCGCAGATGGCCTTTGCCCATACTATGTCACAGGGGCTACCGGTGCCATTGGTCGCCCCTGTCACATGGTAGGAGCAATGGACGGCTGGCGCCATCTTGTGCTCCTACCATGTGACAGGGGGCGTGTCCGGGGGGCATGTCTGCGGTCCGGGCGGACTTGTTATTAAAAATTTGCCTGTCCCTCCCGACGTAGCCTCGGCGAAACACGGGTCCGTGTCGGGGGACCCCTTTCTGTGAATCTTGCAATAACAACAGTGGAATTGCCCTCTGAATAAAAAAATTACTATTTTGAACTGATAAAACGGACTATGTAAGTTCATTACTGCATTCCTGGTGCGTATATATTGCTTCTCCAATGCCCACATCCACCCCGAAGGCTATAGAGCAGGGATCACAAAAGAAATCTGTAATCTGTGATCTGTCATGTCCACTTTAAAAACGAGGGAGGACCCACTTTTGCTCAGTGTAATTACTGTGCCAGCAATATTAGCAGAGGCAAGCAAGTGGGACATCTAATTAATTCTGGAATGATGCATCATATGCAGAAGCAACACCCAACAGTACTGACATCTGGGGATGGTGGCAGTACCACTCAGGGGACTCCTTTTTCCTGGCAGCATAAAGTGGTTGAAAAGGATCAGACTCATCCCATGTCCTCAGCCCCTTCTAGCAGACAGGTGGGAGGCCAGCAGCCCCCTGCCATGTGTCAGAAGCGACAACCCACCATGGAGGAAATGGGGGGGTGTTCGGTAGCGCTATCCCGGGGAAGGAGGCAGGCAGCCTCAAAAGTTGTAACCAGGGGCATTGGGGAAATGATTGCCCTTGATGACCAGCCCCTGCAGGTAGTAGAGAATAGGGGTGTGCATTCGTTTTGAACGCATATGTAAAACGCAACTTTTTTTTTTTTAACTTAAAAAAGTGATGAGGCGCAACGATCGCGATTTCCAACTTATTCAACATAGCTATGTTGAATACGTCGAACCTAAATAAACACTTAAACCCCCCACCCTCCTGACCCCCCCAAGACTTACCAAAACTCCCTGGTGGTCCAGCGGGGAGTCAGGAAGCCATTCCTGTATTCCTTTGCGAGGAGCACGTGACGTCGGCGTCACGTCGGAGTGACGCGGACGTCACGTGATTCACCCCCAAGCTGGCCAAAAGTTCCGGATGGGTCCAACGGGGGTCCCGGAGCGGAGGCACGGTGAATCACGTGACGTCCGCGTCACTCCGACGTGACGCCGACGTCACGTGCTCCTCGCAAAGGAATACAGGAATGGCTTCCTGACTCCCCGCTGGACCACCAGGGAGTTTTGGTAAGTCTTGGGGGGGAATTAAGGAGGGTGAGGGGTTTAAATTTTTATTTAGGGAACCGGTGAATGTATGGACATAGCCTCAACTAGGGATGTGCAGAGCAAAAGTTTATGTTCATAAGTCCATAAGTCGAAAGGGGGGGTCAATTTCGGTCAATATGGACATATGGAGAATTCCATAAGTTGAGTCTATGTCCATACGTGCAAATAAAAATTTAAACCCCTCACCCTCCTTAATCCCAACGAGGGTCCCAGAGCGAACGCGCGGGGAATCACGTGACGCTGCGTCACTCCGACGTGACGCCGACGTCACGTGCTCCTCGCAAAGGAGTTCAGAAATGGCGTCCTGACTCCCTGCTGGACTACCAGGGAGTTTTGGTAAGTCTTGGGGGGGGGATTAAGGAGGGTGAGGGGTTTAAATTTTTATTTAGGATCAACAATCGCGATTTCCAACGTATTCAACATAGCTATGTTGAATAAGTTGGAAATCCGATCGTTTTCGCCTCATCACTTTTTTAAGTTAAAAAACAAAAATAAGTTGCGTTTTACATTTAAGTTCAAAACGAATGCACACCCCTAGCCTCAACTTATGGAATTCTCCATATGTTCATATTGACCGAAATTGACCCTCACCTTCAACTTATGGACTTATCAACATAAACTTTTTGTCTGCACATCCCTAGTAGAGAATATGGGTTTCAGGCATTTGCTGCAGGTCTTAGATCCAAATTACTAAGTCCCCTCCAGGTTCACATTTAGCAGAAAGGTCATCACCAGCCGGTACAACCAGTATCAAAGTCGCATCCAAGCGCTGCTAGCTAAGGCAGAGGGGAGTGTGCATTTTACCTGCAATATCTGGACCGCCAAGAATGCTTCACACTCTTACTTCTCCCTGAAAGCACACTGGTGGGACCTGGCTGAGGCAGGGGCAGGCAGCAGCTCTATTACTGAACAAGTATCAGGGTGCAGGTGGGCTTTACTGCACACCAACCTGAAGGACGAGGACCATACCTCAGCCAATATTCTAGCATGCATCAGACAGATGCTGGTGGGCTGGCAGCTAGACCAGAGAGACAGGAATTTTCAGGCAGGGTTCTTTGTCACAGACAATGGTACAAACATGGTAAAGGCATTATCCGTCGGGGGCTTTCAGAACATCCGATGATTTGCACACACTCTGCACCTGGTAATGAAGTCAGCTCAGGGGTTGGAGTCCAAGCACCAAGAGAATGAATACCTGCATACGTTAATACATAAGTGCAGGAACATAGCAGGATTCTTCCACAGAAGTGTGAAGGCAGGGCAGGTTCTCCGACAAAAGCAGACTGATTTGGGGATGCCTCACAAGCATCTCATTCAAGACATTGGCACCCGGTGGAATTCCACCTATATGATGCTGCAGAGGTTAGTGGAGCAGCAGACACCCCTTCATGAACTTTCTGTGGAAATGGACATAGTTGTGCAGAGTCCCCTAGAGAATCATGATTGGTTAATCATGAGTCAGCTGGTAAAAATCCTGCAGCCCTTCAAGGATACCATGGAGGACCTGAGTTCCAGAACTGCCACCTTGGCTGATGTCATCCCTATAGTTAATATTCTGGAGGAAAATTTGGAGGGCTTTAAACAGGAAGAGGGAATGACAGCAGAGGTGCTACGTTCTCTGGGCTTTTTGCAGAAGCAGAGGCAAGAGATATTAGGACCTTTAACAAAACACCACACAATCATGCTCGCTACAGTCTGTGATCTCCATGTGTAGGGAAGACCTACAGTCAGATTGTCTTACATTTGTGAAGAAATGGTGTTAGGAAAGGTCTGTGAAGAGGAGCGCCATAGGCAGAGACAGATTAGGCATGAAGCAGAGGAGGAAACAGCAGGTATTTCAGAGAGTAGTGCAAGCCCAAGCAGAAGCAGCACTCTGTCAGCGACAGCTAGTACTTCCTCCTCCACTTCAGTATGCCAAAGCCATATTGCCCCTAAAAAATCATCTCTTCTGGCACAGGCCAGAGCAAAAGCAGCTGGCAAGGACTCTGAACCCACCCAAGCAAAGGAGGCACCAGCACAAATGTCAGTGACACGGTATCACACAGAGCCCACTGAGGACATGGAGACAGATCCGCTGGCATTTGGGCACACAAGTCCACTGTCTGGCCCCACCTAGCCAAAGTGGATCAGCGATATCTGTCATGTCCACCAACTAGTGTGCCCACTGAACGAGTATTTTCAATGACAGGGGATATCATGAGCCCTTATCGCTCAAGACTGGCACCAGAGTTGATGGAAATGCTAGTGTTTTTGAAAATAAACATGCCTTTGCTTGGGTTTCCAGATTTTACCTGTGAATGGCAACATGAATAAAAGCAATTTAAAGCCTTGCAGCAGCTCCAACTGCCTCATATGCTCCAGATAACATCAGGATATGATGTAGCTGACCTCAACCGCTGTGCCTCTCTGTCCGGCCCTTATGTCACTACAAGGCACTGACCTCAACCACTGTGCCTGTCCATCCTCCCTTAAGTCACTACAAGGGCATGACCTCAACCGCTGTGCCTGTCTGTCCAGCCCTTATGTCACTACAAGAGTATGACCCCAAAGGCTATGCCTGTCCGTCCTTCCTTATGTCACTACAAGGGCCTGACCTCAACCACTGTGCCTGACTGTCCTCCCTTAAGTCATTACAAGGGCCTGACCACAAACGCTGTGCCTGTCTGTCCAGCCCTTATGTCACTACAACAGCCTGACCTCAAACGCTGTGCCTGTCTGTCCAGCCCTTATGTCAGTACAAGAGCATGACTCCAAAGGCTGTGCCTGTCCGTCCTCCCTTATGTCACTACAAGGGCCTGACCTCAACCACTGTGCCTGACCGTCCTCCCTTAAGTCATTACAAGGGCCTGACCACAAATGCTGTGCCTGTCTGTCCAGACCTTACGTCACTAGAACAGCCTGACCTCAAACGATGTGCCTGTCTGTCCAGCCCTTAAATCACTACAAGGGCCTGAGCTCAACAGCTGTGCCTGTCTGTCCAGCCCTTAATTCACTACAAGGGCCTGACCTCAACCACTGTGCCTGTTTGTCCAGCCCTTACATGACTACAAGGACTGACCCCAAATGCTGTGCCTGATTGTCCAGCCCTTACGTCACTACAAGGGCCAGACCTCAACCACCGTGCCTGTCCGTCCTCCCTGATGTCATTACAAGGGCCTGACCCCAAATGCTGTGCCTGTCTGTCCGGTCCTTAAGTCACTACAAGGGCCTGACCTCAATCACTGTGCCTGTCCGTCCTGCCCCTAAGTCACTACAAGGGCCTGAGCTCAACAGCTGTGCCTGTCTGTCCAGCTCTTACATCACTACAAGGGCCTGACCTCAAATGCTGTGCTTCTCTGTCCAGTCCTTATGTCAGGACAAGGGCCTGAGCTCAACCGCTGTGCCTGTCTGACCAGCCCTTATGTCACTACATGGGCCTGACTCCAAATGCTGTGCCTGTCCATCCAGCCCTTATGTCACTACAAGGGCCTGACCCCAATTGCTGTGCCTGTCTGTCTAGTTCTTATGTCAGTACAAGGGTCTGAGCTGAACCGCTGTGCTTGTGTGTCCAGCACTTATGTCACTACAAGGGCCTGACCTCAACCCCTTTGCCTGTCTGTCCAGCCCTTATGTCACTACAAGGGCCTGACCCCAAATGCTGTGCCTGTCTCTCCAGTCCTTATGTCAGTACAAGGGTCTGAGCTGAACTGCTGTGCCTGTGTGTCCAGACCTTACATCACTACAAGGCCTGACCCCAAATGCTGTTCTTGTCTGTCCAGCCCTTATGTCACTACAAGGCCTGACCCCCAAACGCTGTGCTTGTCTGTCCAGCCCTTACATCACTACAAGGGCCAGACCTCAACCACTGTGCCTGTCCGTAAAGTCCTTACGTCACTACAAGGGCCTGACCTCAACCACTGTGCCTGTCTGTCCAGCCCTTATGTCATTACAAGGGCCTGATCCCAAATACTGTGCCTGTCTGTCCAGTCTTTATGTCAGTAAAAGGGCCTGAGCTCAACCACTGTGCCTGTCTGTCCAGCCCTTATGTCACTACATGGACCTAAGTCCTAATGCTGTGCCTGTCCGTCCAGCCCTTTCGTCACTACAAAGGCCTGACCTCAACCGCTGTGCCTGTCCATCCTCCCTTAAGTTTAAGGTTTAAGGTATAAGGTTTATTATTATTTATATACCGTTGTCTCAGCAAGCCTTCACAACAGTTTACATTTCAATAAATATGCAGTGAGGAAATTACATTCAGTCATAAAAGATAAAACAGCTAAAATTTATAAGAGAGAAATTACTAAAACATATTAGCTGTTAAAAGATATAAAGATATAAATATTAAATAAAGCTATAAATATTAAACCAATAAAACCATTAAAAAAAATATATACAATTCAACATTGCCTATGGATTAATAGGAAGCGGCCTGTGCATAATGAACTTAAGCGCGTGTTTGTTGCTCATTTTCAATGTAAGCTGCGTTGAATAACCATGTTGTAAGTTCTGCTTTAAACTTGCTTTTTTCTCGCTGTGTCCTTAATTGAACTGGTATTAATTCAACAGTTTTTGAACCTGCAATGCATAATAGGGATGTGAATCATTTTTTGACGATTTAAAATATCGTCCGATATATTTAAATCATCAAAAATCATTAGAGCCGCGATACAATAACAATTCCCCCGATTTATCGTCAAAAAAATCATAAATCGGGGGAAGGGGATGGGAAGGGGGAGGGCGGGAAAACCAGCACACTAAAAACAACCCTAAAACCCACCCCGACCCTTTAAAATAAATCCCCACCCTCCCGAACCCCCCAAAATGCCTTAAATTACCTGGGGTCCAGAGGGAGGGTCCCGCTGTGATCTTTTACTCTCGGGCCTCCGGTGCGTTGTAGAAATGGCGCCGGCGCTACCTTTGCCTTGTCATATGACAGGTCAAAGGTAGCGTCAGCGCCATTTTGTTTTTTGTCCCCCGATGTCAGGAGCGTAGGAGATCGCTCCCGGACCCCCGCTGGACCCCCAGGGACTTTTGGCCAGCTTGGGGGGGCCTCCTGACCCCCACAAGACTTGCCAAAAGTCCAGCGGGGGTCCGGGAACGACTTCCTGCACGCGAATCGGTTTTCTGTACGGAAAATGGCGCCGGCCATACGGCGTATGTCCAGCGGTGGTCCGGGAGCGATCTCCTACGCTCCTGACGTCGGGGGACAAAAAAACAAAAATGGCGCCGGCGCTACCTTTGCCCTGTCATATGACAGGTCAAACGTAACGCCGGCGCCATTTCTACAACGCACCGGAGGTCCGAGAGTAAAATATCACACCGGGACCCTTCCTCTGGACCCCAGGTAATTTAAGGCATTTTGGGGGGGGGTTCGGGAGGGTGGGGGATTTATTTTAAAGGGTCGGGTGGGTTTAGGGTTGTTTTAGTGTACCCGAGAGTGGAAGATCACACCGGGACCCCCCCCCCACTGGACCCCAGGTAATTTAAGGCATTTTGGGGGGGTTCGGGAGGGTGGGGGATTTATTTTAAAGGGTCGGGGTGGGTTTTAGGGCTGTTTTAGTGTGCCGGTTTTCGATTACACGATTTACAACGATTTACACGATATTTAAAAAACCCAAACTGCAACGATCCGATTCCCTCCCCCTCCCAGCGAAATCGATTGTTAAGATGATCGATCACACGATTCACATCTCTAATGCATAACGCTTTTTCTCGAACTTGGCTAAGATGTGCTGATTTTATTGTCGGAATTGATAGAAGACCTTTGTCAGCCGATTTTAAGTGTCGTTGAGGAGTATGCAATCTCAATACTGCATTTAGCCATTCTGTTCTTTCTCCATAAATTATATTGTGGATTATTCAGACAGCTTTATACAGAATTCTAAAATGAATAGGCAGCCAAAGCAAAGTTATCAATGTTGGGGTGATGTGGTCAAACTTCTTCTTTCCCGTCAAAAATTGAGCTGCTGTATTTTGAAATACCTGCAAAGGTCTAAGGGCAGATTGAGGTAGACCTAGGAAGAGAGCGTTGCAATAATCTAGGTTGGAGAACAGTAAAGCTTGTAAAACAGATCTAAAATCAGAAGGTTCCAGCTAGGGCTTCAGTTTTCTTAAGGTTAATAATTTAAAATAGCCATCCTTTAACGTAGTTGCTATATGTTTTTTTCATATTAAGCTCTGAGTCAATCACTACTCCCAAATCTCTAGCAAAAGAAGGCATCAAATCGGTATTTTCAAATCTAAAGGCTGGAATATTTACTTGAGAGAGCTTTCTTTCTAACAATATTATTTCAGTTTTCTCAGTGTTTAATATTAACTTCATTTGGGATAGTCGGTCACTACAAGGGATAGTAGGTCACTACAAGGGCCTGACCTCAAATGCTGTGTCTGTCTATCCAGCCCTTACGTCACTACAAGGGCCTGACCTCAACCGCTGGGCACGTCTGTCTAGCTCTTAAATCACTACAAAGGCCTGACCCCAAACACTGTGCCTGTCCGTCCAGCCCTTAAGTCACTACAAGGGCCTGACCTTAACCGCTGGGCCTGTCTGTCTAGCTCTTAAATCACTACAAAGGCCTGACCCCAAACACTGTACCTGTCCATCCAGCATTTACGTCACTAAAAGTCCCTGACCCCAAAAGCTGTGCCTGTCTGTCCAGCCCTTACATCACTACAAGAGCATGACCCCAAACGCTGGGCCTGACCGTCCTCCCTTAAGTCATTACAAGGGCCTGACCCCAAATGCTGTGCCTGTCCATCCAGCCCTTAAGTCACTACAAGGGCCTGACCTCAACTGCTGGGCCTGTCTGTCTAGCTCTTAAATCACTAGAAGGCCCTGACCCCAAACGCTGTACCTGTCCATCCAGCCCTTACTTCACTAAAAGTCCCTGACCCCACACGCTGTGCCTGTCTATCCAGCCCTTCAGTCACTACAAGGGCCTGACCTCAACTGCTGGGCCTGTCTGTCTAGCTCTTAAATCACTAGAAGGCCCTGACCCCAAATGCTGTGCCTGTCCATCCAGCCCTTACTTCACTAAAGGTCCCTGACCCCACACGCTGTGCCTGTCTATCCAGCCCTTCAGTCACTACAAGGGCCTGACCTCAACTGCTGGGCCTGTCTGTCTAGCTCTTAAATCACTACAAGGCCCTGACTCCAAACGCTGTGCCTGCCCATCCAGCCCTTACTTCACTAAAAGTCCCTGACCCCAAACGCTGTGCCTGTCTATCCAGTCCTTAAGTCACAGCCTGACCTCAACCGCTGTAACTGTCTGTCCAGCCCTTAAGTCACTACAAGGGCCTGACCTCAAGCACTGTGCCTGCCCATCCAGCCCTTACATCACTACAAGGGCCTGACCCCAAACGCTGTGCCTGTCCATCCAGCCCTTACGTCACTACAAGGGCCTGACCCCAAATGCTGTGCCTGTCAATCCAGCCTTTACGTCAATACAAGGGCTTGACCCCAAACGCTGTGCATGTCCATCAAGCCTTACATCACTACAAGGGTCTCACCCCAGAAGCTGTGCCTGTCCGTCCAGTCCTTACATCACTACAAGACCCTGACCTCAACCACTGTGCCTGCCTGTCCAGCCCTTACATCGCTACAAGGGCATGACCCCAAATGCTGTGCCTGTCTGTCCAGTCCTTACATCACTACAAGGGCCTGACCCCAACCGCTGTGCCTGACTGTCCAGCCCTTACATCACTACAAGGGCCTGACCCCAAGCGCTGTGCCTGTCTGTCCAGCCCTTATGTCACTACATGGGCCTAACTCCAAATGCTTTGCCTGTCCGTCCTGCCCTTTCGTCACTAAAAGGGCCTGACCCAACCACCGTGCCTGTCCGTCCAACCCTTAAGTCACTAGAAGGGCCTGACCTCAACCGTTGGTCCTGTCCGTCCAGCCCTTAAGTCACTACAAGGGCCTGACCCCAAACGCTGTGTCTGTCCATCCAGCCCTTATGTCACTAAAAGGGCCGGACCCCAAAAGCTGTGCCTGTCCGTCTAGTCCTTAAGTCACTACAAGTGCCTGACCTCAACCGCTGTGCCTGACTGTCCAGCCCTTACATCACTACAAGTGCATGACTCCAAATGCTGTGCCTGTCTGTCCAGCCCTTACATCACTACAAGGGCCTGACCTCAAGCTTTGTGCCTGTCTGTCCAGCCCTTATGTCACTACAAGGGCCTGACTCCAAATGCTGTGCCTGTCTGTCCAGCCCTTATGTCACTAGAAGGGTTTGACCTCAACAGTTGTGCCTGCCCATCCTCCCTTAAGTCACTACAAGGGCCAGAGCCCAAACGCTGTGCCTCTCTGTCCAGCCCTTTCGTCACAAGGGCCTGACCGCAAATGTTGTGTCTGTCTGTCCAGCCCTTAAGTCACTATAAGTGCTTGACATCAACCACTGTGCCTGTCCGTCCAGCCCTTACGTCACTAAAAGGGCCTGACCCCAAATGCTGTGCCTGTCCATACAGCCCTTACGTCACTACAAAGGCCTGACCTCATCCGCTGTGCCTGTCTGTCCAGCCCTTACGTCACTACAATTGCAATGACCTCAACCGCTGTGCCTGTCCCGTCCTGCCCTTAAGTCACTGCAAGGGCTTGACATCACCCACTGTGCCTGTCCGTCCAGCCCTTATGTCACTACAAGGGCCTGACCCCAAATGCTGTGCATGTCCATCCAGCCCTTTTGTCACAACAAGGGCCTGACCTCAACCAATGTGCCAGTCCGTCCTGCCCTTAAGGTCCTGAACCTAAACACTGTGCCTGTCTGTTCAGTACTTAAGTCACTACAAAGGGCTGACATCAACCACTGAGTTTGTCCGTCCAGCCCTTATGTCACTACAAGGGCCTGACCTTAACCGCTGGGCCTGTCTTTCTAGCTCTTAAATCACTACAAAGGGCCTGACCCCAAACGCTGTACCTGTCCATCCAGCCCTTACTTTCACTAAAAGTCCCTGACCCCACACACTGTGCCTGTCTATCCAGCCCTTCAGTCACTACAAGGGCCTGACCTCAACTGCTGGGCCTGTCTGTCTAGCTCTTAAATCACTACAAGGCCCTGACCCCAAACGCTGTGCCTGTCCATCCAGCCCCTTACATCACTACAAGTGCATGACCCCAAATGCTGGTGCTTGTCTGTCCAGCCCTTACATCACTACAAGGGCCTGACCTCAAAACGCTGTGCCTGTCTGTCCAGTTCATATGTCTCCACAAGAGCCTGACCTCAACTGCTGTGCCTGTCTGTCCAGCCCTTATGTCACTACAAGGGTTTGACCTCAACAGTTGTGCCTGCCCATCCTCCCTTAAGTCACTACAAGGGCCAGAGCCCAAACGCTGTGCCTCTCTGTCCAGCCCTTTCGTCACAAAGGCCTGACCGCAAATGTTGTGTCTGTCTGTCCAGCCCTTAAGTCACTACAAGTGCTTGACATCAACCACTGTGCCTGTCCATCCAGCCCTTATGTCACTAAAAGGGCCTGACCCCAAATGCTGTGCCTGTCCATCCAGCCCTTACGTCACTACAAAGGCCTGACCTCATCCGCTGTGCCTGTCTGTCCAGCCCTTATGTCACCACAAGGGCCTGACCTCAACCACTGTGCCTGTCCGTTCATCCCTTTCGTCACTATAAGTGCCTGACCCCCAAATGCTGTGCATGTCCATCCAGCCCTTACGTCACTACAATTGCATGACCTCAACCGCTGTGCCTGTCCGTCCTGCCCTTAAGTCACTACAAGGGGAGGAGGGAGAGGAGAAAAGACCTTGTCGGGGTGAGGTGTCCGTCCCCGTTGCCCTGCTCCACCTTCCTGACGTCATTGACTGCGACTACCTTTTGCCTACAAAAACGCCGCTGCTGCGGGAGTGATTGAGGAGGGAGAGGAGAAAAGACCTTGTCGGGGTGAGGTGTCCGGCCCCGTTGCCCTGCTCCACCTTCCTGACGTCATTGACTGCGACTACCTTTGCCTACAAAAACGCCGCTGCTGCGGCGCGTAGCGTCCGCCGGCGCGTCGTTGAAGCCGCACGCCGTTCAAGGGGCGCGCGACTTAATTGCGACTTGCTTGCGACGGCTGGAAGACGGCAGAGTGATTATACCTTTTTGTTCACAAACAGCTCGTTGGACTCTCCCATACCTCCCTGAGGACCAAGAGATAGCCTACAAGGAAGTTTATGTGGTAGGAACCTTCTTTCCGTAATTGAATAAATATAATGCCACATACCAAGCGCAAGGGCCGATTGCGTATGGATTCCTCTGCACCTACGCAATCTCCCCTTGCACAGCAAGTGATAGAGGGTTTCTTCACACCAATCGCAGTATCGACAACGGGTGCTGGGTCCGTTGAAGGTGTAGGGATGGAGCAAAACCTCACCTTCCTGGACATACACACTTCTCTAAGCCCCGGAGCACCTGAAAAACCCACACACCCAACCCCGGGACACTATCAGGGGTTAGTTCATGAGAAGCAGACTGACGTTTTCAGTCTTATGAACACAGAGGAGAAACCTGGAAGTGCCAGTAAAGGGGAAAATATAACATCTGATAGGTGTGATGGAAACCTGACAACAGAAATCGCACAGATTTCACAAGTTTGTCAGGAAGGAGTGGTGTCATCTAATCTCATCATGGAAAAATTAATACAACCAGAGGTTATCACATTGGACTCTATATGGAAGGCCTTGATGACAGTGGAAAATTCTATAATATTGCTAACTAAGTCTATAAATGTTTCTAATAACAAAGTGAATGATATCAATACTGTTGTTAATACCCATGAGGTTAGGATGAATGAGATCTCTACTCATTAGCTTCTGTGAAAGATATACAAGTTAACTTGATTAAATCCGATGAGTTAATGAAGAGAAATTATGAAAGAATCGAGAACAGGATGAGATATTTAAACTTGAGAATTATAATTTCCCAAGTATGAAATTAATCTCAGCCAAAGAATTATTTAAAAAATATTTGGTTAATGTTCTTTTGATTCACAAGATAAAGTACCAGTTCTTTCAAAAATATACTTTGTCCCAAATTAGGAGAAAGAAAAGAAGTTAAAGTACCTGATGTTAATATAGAAAACAGAATTAACAGCTTATCTTGAGGCACCCTCGGAAGAACAAATAGATTTAGAGGGACACTGTTAGTTTCCTTCGTAAATGAAATGGATAGAGACATGATTTTAAGAATATTTCTTCAGAATCGTGAAAAAAAGTTTTATGATCAAAAATTATGGATCTACCCAGATCTTACGAAGGAAACCCAGATAAGAAGGAAAAAGTTTGTAGAAATGTCACAAGAGGCAAAATCCTTGGGGATCCAAGTGGTAATTAAATATCCGTGTAAATGTACTTTTACATTTAAAAACAATAAGTACATATATTTTGATCCAGTACATCTGAGGGAATTTATAGATAAATGTAAGAATGAGAATATTGATACCCAAGTCAACTGAGGTGTATATATATACAAAAGGGATTCTGCTAAACTTCCTATAAATTTAATTTAGAATTTTCTTTGTATGCTCCTGTTAAATCTCTGTGGTCTTTGTTTGCCTTAAAAAAGTGATACAGAAGAATGGCTTATATTTAAGTTAGATTTCCTTTTTATTATTATTACTTAGTTGAAGTGTTATACTATAAGCTTATTTCTTGTCTGTAAGAATGTGAAAAATTTATAAATAAAGAATTAAAAAAAAAAAAAAAGTCACTACAAGGGCTTGACATCAACCACTGAGTTTGTCCGTCCAGCCCTTACGTCACTACAAGGGCCTGACCCCAAACGCTGTGCTTGTCTGTCTAGCCCTTACGTCACTACAAGGGCCTGACCTCAACCGCTGTGCCTGTCCGTCCAGCCCTTATGTCACTACAAGGGCCTGACCTCAACCGCTGTGCCTGTCTGTCCAGCCCTTACGTCACTACAAGGGCCTGACCTCAACCGCTGTACCTGTCTGTCCAGCCCTTACGTCACTTCAAGGGCCTGAGCTCAACCGCTGTGCCTGTCTGTCCAGCCCTTACGTCACTACAAGGGCCTGACCCCAAATGCTGTGCCTGTCAATCCAGCCCTTACGTCAATACAAGGGCTTGACCCCAAACGCTGTGCATGTCCATCCAGTCCTTACGTCACTACAAGAGCCTGACCTCAAACGATGTGCCTGTCTGTCCAGCCCTTACATCACTACAAGGGCCTGACCCCAAACGCTGTGCCTGTCAATCCAGCCCTTACGTCAATACAAGGGCTTGACCCCAAACGCTGTGCATGTCCATCCAGTCCTTACGTCACTAAAAGGGCCTGATCCCAAACGCTGTACTTATCCGTCCAGCCCTTACATCACTACAAGGGCCTGACCCCAAACGCTGTGCCTGTCTGTCCAGCCCTTACATCACTACAAGAGACTGACCACAAATGCTGTGCCTGTCTGTCCATCCCTTATGTCATTACAAGGGCCTGACCTCCAATGTTGTGCCTGTCCATCCTCCCTTAAGTCATTATGATGGCCTGACCCCAAACGATGTGCTTGTCTGTCCAGCCCTTAAGTCAGTACAACGGCGTGGCATCAACCACTGTGGCTGTTCATCCTGCCCTTACGTCACTACAAGGGCATGACCTCAACTGCTGTGCCTGTCTGTCCATCCCTTATGTCACTACAAGGGCCTGTCTCCAAATGCTGTGCCTGTCTGTCCAGCCCTTACATCACTACAAGGGCCTGACCTCAACCGTTGTGCCTGTCAATCCTCTCTTAAGTCACTACAAGGACCTGACCCCAAATGCTGTGCCTTTCCGTCCAGTCCTTACGTCACTGCAAGTGCCTGACCTCAACCGCTGTGACTGTCCATCCCCTCTTAAGTCACTACAAGGGCCTGACCCCAAATGCTGTGCCTGTCCATCTAGTCCTTACGTGACTACAAGAACCTGACCTGAACCACTGTGCCTGTCTGCCCAGCCCTTACATCACTACAAGGGCATGACCCCAAACACTGTGCCTGTCTGTCCAGCCCTTACGTCACTACAAGGGCCTGACCCCAAATGCTGTTCCTGTTGGGCCAGCCTGTATGTCACTACAAAGGCCTGACCTTAACTGCTGTGCCTGTCTGTCCTGCCCTTAAGTCACTACAATGGCTTGACCACAAATGCTGTGCCTGTCCGTCCTGCCCTTATGTCACTACAAGTGCCTGACTCCAAATGCTGTGCCTGTCCATCCAGCCCTTATGTCAGTACAAGGGCCTGACCTCAACCTTTGTGCCTGTCCTTCCTCCCTTAAGTCATTACAAGCTCCTGACCCCAAACACTGTGCCTGTCCGTCTAGACCTTACGTCACTACAAGGGCCTGACCTCAACCGCTGTGCCTCTCCGTCCTCCCTTAAGTCACTACAAGGGCCTGACCCCAAACACTGTGCCTGTCTATATAGCCCTTACATCACTAAAAGGGCCTGATCCCAAACGCTATGCCTGTCTGTCCAGCCCTGAAGTCATTACAAGGGCCTGACCTCAACCACTGTGCCTGTCCGTCCAGCCCTTACGTCACTACAAGGGCATGACCCCAAATGCTGTGCCTGTCCGTACAGCCCTTAAGTCACTACAAGGGCCTGAACTCAACTGGTGTGCCTGTCTGTCCCGCCCTTACGTCACTACAAGGGTGTGACCCTAAACTTTGTGCCTGTCCATCCAGTCCTTACGTTACTACAGGAGCCTGACCTCAACCGCTGTGCCTGTCTGTCCAGCCCTTATGTCATTACAAGGGCCTGGCCTCAACCTCTGTGCCTGCCGTCCTGCCCTTAAGTCACTACAAGGGCCTGACCCCAAACGCTGTACCTTTCTGTCCAGTCCTTATGTCACTACAAGGGCCTGACCTCAACCGCAGTGCCTGTCTGTCTAGCCCTTACATCACTACAAGTGCCTGACTCCAAATGCTGTGCCTGTCTGTCTAGCCCTTACGTCACAAGGGCTTGACCTCAACCACTTTGCCTGCTGTCCAACCCTTATGTCACTACAAGGGCCTGACCCCAAATGCTGTGCCTGTCTGTCTAGCCCTTACGTCACAAGGGCTTGACCTCAACCACTTTGCCTGCCGTCCAGCCCTTATGTCACTATAAGGGCCTGACCCCAAATGCTGTGCCTGTCTGTTTAGACCTTACGTCACTACAAGGGCCTGACCTCAATCAGAAGGACTTGGGCCTCTGATCGGTGCCAAGGAGGTGGTCTTCTGTACACCACATTTCCCGCTGGATTCGGAGCTGTGCTCTTCCCTCTTCACTCGCCGTTACTGGGGGAACCCTGGTTAGTTTCTTTTCGACCACTTAGTAATATGCTAAAATTCAGCGGGTCGCCACATCTGATCTGAGGTTGTAGCAGGAGAGGAAAAGGAGGAGGTGCCGGCTCTCTTTCTGCGTTCTGTACGGGGAGGGCGTCGAAGCCTCGAAAGCTGTGTTCTTCATTGATGCACGAGCCAAGTGATCCACCGCTAAGAGTCTCAGGTACATCCATTTCTCACCCCGCCTTGCGCAGTATGGCAGCAGTATTCAACTGAATGACTAAGAGCTGGAACAAGTTCATCTTCCTCGTGGTGCCCTTCCGTCAATTCAGTGGGTTGCCACATCTGGTATGAGGTTGTAGTGCGAGAGGAAAAGGAGGTGGCGCCGGCTCCCTTTCCGCATTCTGTCCGGGGCTCGCCTATCTCTTAGTACCCGCTGACCCATGTTTAACTGCTGTTCACATGGAAACCTTCACCACTTCACCACACTTTCCAAGGCTCGGGCCCTATTCTCGGGGTGAACCTATTCCAGGGAGCCCTTTCCTGCACAAAGGAAAGGGAACTCTCCCCGATGTTCGCCTATCTCTTAGTACCCGCTGACCCATGTTGAATCGCTGTTCACATGGAACCCTTCTCGCTTTGGCCTTCAAAGTTCTCGTTTGTATATCTGCTACATCCCCCAGATTTTCAAAGACCAGCGAGAGCTCACTAGATGCCAACGCAACCACCACACTTTCAGGGCGAACCCATTCCAGGGAGCCCTTTCCTGCACAAAGGAAAGGGAACTCTCCCTGGGGCTCGTCTATCTCTTAGTACCTGCTGACCCATGTTGAACTGCTGTTCACATGGAAACCTCCTCCACTTTGTCACACTTTCCAAGGCTCGGGCCCCACTCTCGGGGCGAACCCATTCCAAGGAGCCCTTTCCTGCACAAAGGAAAGGGAACTCTTCCCGGAGCTCTTGTTTGAATAGTTCCTACTACCACCAAGATATGCACCCGCTGCGGCTATACTCAGGCATAGTTCATCATCTTTCAGGTCCTAGCATGCGTGTTAGACTTCTTGGGCCATGTTTCAAGATGGGTCGGGTGGACAATACACCCTGGTTGACAGTCACGCCGAAAGCGGGTTGCCCTGTCTTCCTTCCTCCCAACAGACTGTCTTGCCCCTATCAACACCACAGTGACCAGACTACCTCTCCTCTGCCAGCCTGTCTTGCCCCTATCAAAACCACAGGGACCAGACTACATCTGATCTGCCAGCCTGTCTTGCCCCTATCAACACCACTGGGACCAGACTACCTCTCCTCTGTCAGCCTGTCTTGCCCCTATCAACACTACAGGGACCAGACTACCTCTCCTCTGTCAGCCTGTCTTGCACCTATCAAAAACACAGGGACCAGACTACCTCCGCTCTGCCAGCCTGTCTTGCCCCTATCAACACCACAGCGACCTGACTACCTCCATTCTGCCAGCCAGTCTTGCCCCTATCAACACCACAGCAACCTGACTACCTCCACTCTGCCTGCCTGTCTTGCTCCTATCAACACAACAGGGGCTAGACTACCTCCATTCTGCCAGCCTGTCTTGCTACTATCAACATCGCAGCAACCTGACTACCTCCACTATGCCAGCCAGTCTTGCCCCTAACAACTTTCTGCCACTCTGCCTTGCTGCCATACACCAGACAACTCTACTCCTTGTGGTGTTCTTGCCACTATCATGGTTCCTCAGTGTATAGATGCTAGTCTTTTTGCTGTTTTGTCCTTTTATCGGCACCTTGTGTTTTTTTCTGATACCCTTTCTGCTTGTTGTGTTCCCCCTTCATTGTGCTGTAGGATGTTGATGCCACTTGTCTTGCCACTTTGCCTCTTGTGCTGCCTGCTATCACTGTTATCAGTGCTCTCTTTTGAAGCTGTAGGGTGTTTTTTACACTCTCGCTGCTGCTTTACACCTCTGTTAAAGCACTCTTGCCACTCCTGGTAACCCTTTGCCCCTTTACGGTGCCTTAGGCTTTTCATGCCACTTTGGTGCCACTTTGCCGCAGTCTAAGTACCTTGGAGCTCGTTTCCCATTCTGATGATTGCTCCCCAGAAGTTTCATCCAAATTGATAAGAAAACCCCAATTCTGCAGCCAAAAAAAGGCTGCAAATACTTCCCCCATTGACTTTAATGGCAAATGAAAAATGAATGAAACTAATAAACGAATTGGGGGTTTTTTGCTATGAAACTAATGAAACGAATTGAGGTCCCAATGAAATGAAAAAACGAACCAAAACAAACTGTTTTCTTTTGCACATTCCTAACAGGGGGATCCTTATGTGGGCAGGAACAACTCCTCCAAACTGGCAAAATGTTAAAACTGTTCTAGGCACAGAGAGGCAAATTCTCTCTCTCCAGATGGGTGTCCCCAATGATTGTTGGGTTTTTTTTTACTCACAGATAGCAGATATTCCGAATCTCTTGAGTCTTTCACAGTTTGTAAGTTCTCAGTCTCTTTCATATCCCTGATGGAAGGGATCCCCTAGAAGCAGGCAGCTTTCCAAGCTGCAATAGGATGGAAGGGGCAGTCAAAACCTTCCTCCTGGATCTCAAAAATTAAGATCTGTTTCCTTTCAAAAGAAGTTAACACTGAAGTTCCTCCTTGCAGTGGGTCACCACCTCCTCCATCTTCATTAAGAATTTGTAAGGGAAGGTCTTCCCTAACCTGAACAGCCCCAGACACAGGGTTCTCCAAGTCTTGAGCCCAGGTGGTGCACACATTCTCGCAATGCTCCTACCACTTAAAATACAAAAATTCCAAAAGTATATCCAGAAGGAAAATCCTAGCCAGCCAGGGAGTGGACCAGTTAAGGACAACCCTCCTGACCCTGGTCAGTCTCCCCAGGCAGGTTTTGCCCGGCTCCTCTGACTAGGCCTGAAAAATCAACACAGGAAAAACTCCTCTCTACCTCCTAAGCAAACCATAAGGAACTGCCTATGGGAAAGGCTGCTTAAAAAACCTCTCAAGTGGGACGGCCAACCCAGACCCCTCAAAAGGAGGGGCTGCATTTGAATAGAATCTCCCCATTCATTAACCTATACTCTTACTAACTAAGGATTCACCCAGTCCTTAAAGGTAACAGAACTGGAAGTCTGTTACATCAATCTTATTGTTGTTTAATTTGATTTTGCTATCCACTACCCAATCAGAGATCTTAGGCACAAAATTAAGGGTTTCAGCACGTCATCTGGGTTGTTTCCTCATAGTAACATAAATTGTACATTATTCGCATAGAAATGTCCCTTCAGTTCAAAATTTCTAACTATTGTTACTAATGGATATAAATATGCTATAGGCAGAAGTGACAAAGAAGAACAGCAGGGGTGATAAAGAAGAATAGCAAAGAAGACTCCCGTGGGTTCCCAGTTTGAAGGCTTCTAGGTAAAGAGATGTCTCTATCTGTTAGAAAAAAGATTGTCCACTTAAGAACTGTGCTACTTATCCTGACCCAGAAGACTGAAAACAGATGAAAGGTCTAATAAGCAATGATTTCTAATGATCCAAACAGTATAACACATTATCAGACACTGCCACTAGGCGAGATTCTATGCTACATCCATTCTGAGATCCTAATTAATATGGGTCTAAGCCAAGAATCATTTTGGCAAGTGGACACAGTAAAAGATAGATCACACACACAGGGCCTATTAGCTTATAGGTTTCAGGATTTTGACCAGCTTTTGCAAAATGTGGTGTTTTCACATTCATATTGTTTTTTATTTTGTTTTTACTGCTGCTCCTTCCCTGCTTTACCCCAGTGCTACAGTAACAACATAAGATCTGCAAATATTATTCAACATATCAAATCAAACTATCAACCTAATAATTGAAGGTTGACCGACGTGCCGCAAATGCGCAATAGAGACCAGCTCTACCGCGCATGTGCGGGCGAGCACGTCGGTCTAAGTCAGCGTCAGAAAAAAAAAACATGGCGGCGTCGAGTGGCAGCGGCGGCGGGTGGCAGCGGCGGCGGCGTCGGGTGGCAGCGGCGGCGGCAGGTGGCAGCAGTGGCGGCAGCGGCGGCCAGTAGCGAGAGAGGGAGGAGAGAGAGAGAGGGAGGGACGGACTGAGTGAGAGGGAGGGAGGGAGTGGGAGGGAGAGTGGGAGGGAGTGACTGAGTGAGAGGGAGGGACTGAGTGGGAGGGACTGAGTGAGGGGGAGGGAGGGACTGAGGGAAGGGGAGGGAGGGACTGAGTGAGAGGGAGGGAGGGATTGAGTGAGGGGGAGGACTGAGTGGGAGGGAGGGACTGAGTGAGAGGGAGGGAGGGAGGGGGAGGGACGGAGGGGGGGGGAGGGAGGGGACTGAGGGAGAGGGAGGGAGGAGTGGGTGAGGTGTGTGGAGGGAGACGGTTAGGGGGTGGGGGACGCGTGACGGGGACGAGGGAAGAATGGGAGGGGAGAGGTTGAGAGACAGGGATGTGATAGAGCGTGGAAGGGGGAGAGGGGAATGAGGATGAGATGTGAGAGACAGGGAATGTGGAGTAAGTGGAAGGGTACGAAGTTGTGGAGCAGAGAAAAAGGAGTGGAGGAGGGCTGAGGGGGAGGGGATGGGATTGAGAGAGGGTGGGGAGTGACTGAGGGAAGGGGAGAGAGGTGGGAGTGACTGAGGGAAGGGGAGGGAGGTGAGAGTGAGGGGAAGGAGGCAGTGGGAGACAGAGGGTGAGTAAGACTGAGTGGAGGAAAGGGGAGGAGTGAACGAGGGGAAGGGGGAGAGAGGGAGAAAAAGTGTAGAAGGATGCTGTGTTAGAAAATGGACTGAAAAAAATATGTAATGTAGCCCGTTTTAACGGGCTTAACGGCTTGTATATATATATTATATATATATTAATATATATATATATATATATATATATATATTGTGATGTAGCGCAGCCCGGCCGCAGGCAGGAGCTGACAAGCTACCATAAGAACAATGGTAATACCAGAGCCCGACAGCAGGGGGCCTATTTCAGCCTAGAACGAAAATAGACCTGGGGGGAAGGCAAGGTGGCCGTCCCCCCTTCAAAGTGAAGAAATACAACTAATGTGCCCCTGCATCCCGCAGGGTACGCAGAAAAAGACTGAAAATAAAGTCCGACAGCAGGGGGCACAGGGGAAGAGGAAAAAACTACAAATCCCAGGTTCCCTGAAACCCCACCAGACCTGGGAGGAGGGCCTGAAGGCGAACAGGTGGCAGACATAGAGATTAATGAGGTAGACAGCGGTGAGTCCATGGAAGTGGAGGAAGAGGGCGTGCCACCGTGGTGGAGCTGGCCACAAAAGCCCGGCTCTTCAGAGTCAGAGGAGGAGG
The DNA here is from genome assembly GCF_901001135.1 of Rhinatrema bivittatum. Classification (NCBI taxonomy): domain Eukaryota; kingdom Metazoa; phylum Chordata; class Amphibia; order Gymnophiona; family Rhinatrematidae; genus Rhinatrema; species Rhinatrema bivittatum. Next base: position 53,674,395 of record NC_042615.1, read on the forward strand.
AGATGGAGGTAGGTTCAGGGGAAGAGGGATCCTCCAGATCATATATGGAAACTGAGTAGTCTAAGAGGGGTGTAGTATAACCTTTATCTTAGGGGAAGCACGGGAGAAGGGCTCTAGAGGTGCCTGTTGTGTTTGATGTTGTAATAGCGCTGATTAGAGGACGTACAAGCTTACTCTGTAATAGCACAGCTTGTAAGAGGACCGGAGGGCTAGGCTGGGGGAGGGTCATTTGCTGCAAGCCTTGATTCATTAGGTATAGACAAGGCTGGAGGCAGAGGAGGCAGACCCCATGTAATACTACCAGCTGTTACTTTATAAACTACTTTGAAGGAACTAGCTCTCTCTCTGTGCTGTCTTTGGGGATTGGTGGGGCTGCTTAACCCCAACCCTGCAGGAAAAGAACCTAGAAGCCCAGCAAAACCAGGGCCAGCGGAGGGCACCGACCCCGGGAGTTATGTGAGCCTGGCGAACTCCAGGGGCCAGGGCGACTGGTAGAGGGTCAGAACCGGAGACAGAGGAGCGGCACCCAAGGCCTCACGGATGGTGAGCCTTCACAATATATATATTAATAGAAAGAAAAAAAAGGTGAAAGAATCCATCTGGAACTGAGAGGGGAGGGGCGGTGAGTGATCCTCGATCGGGAGACCTGCCCCCTCTGACGTCACTGAGGACTGTGACGGATGTTAAATGGCGCAAAAACACTGGGTGCCTGCACACAGGGATGCCACACACCATCACCACCGGGCTCCCTGAAATAACGAACAGTGATGAGAAAGACAAAAAGAAAGAAAAAAAAGGTGAAAGAATCCATCTGGAACTGAGAGGGGATGGGCAGTGAGTGATCCTCAATCGGGAGACCCGCTCCCTCTGACGTCACTGAGGACTGTGACGGACGTTAAACGACGCCAGAACACCAGGCGTCGCGCGCCGTGCGTCGAAGGGGCACGAAAAAGGGGCACTCTCCTTTGTGCACCCCTTCGTGCATCCCGTAGTGTTAGCCATTCCCCTTGTTCTTTTATATCCCTTGTTAACAATCCCCATATTTAAATGTTTAATGTATTTGACAAAGGTAACGCATGAGTTCCTGCAAATTTTGTTTAAATGTAAACCGATGTGATATGTAAAATCGAACACCGGTATATATAAAAAAATAAATAAATAAATAAATAAATAAATATATGAATGATCTGGAAAGGTATATGACGAGTGACGTTATCAAATTTGCGGATGATACAAAATTATTCAGAATAGTTAAATCACAAGCAGACTGTGATACATTACAGGAGGACCTTGCAAGACTGGAAGATTGGGCATCCAAATGGCAGATGAAATTTAATGTGGACAAGTGCAAGTGTTGCATACAGGGAAAAATAACCCTTGCTGTAGTTACACAATGTTAGGTTCCTTATTAGGAGCTACCACCCAGGAAAAAGATCTAGGCATCATAGTGGATAATACTTTAAAATTGTTGGCTCAGTGTGCTGCAGCAATCAAAAAAGCAAACAGAATGTTAGGAATTATTAGGAAGGGTTTGGTTAATAAAATGAAAAATGTCATAATGCCTCTATATCGCTCCATGGTGAGACCACACCTTGAATACTGTGTACAATTCTGGTCGCTGCATCTCAAAAAAGATATAGTTGAGATGGAGAAGGTACAGAGAAGGGCAACCAAAATGATAAAGGGGATGGAACAGCTCCCCTATGAGGAAAAGCTGAAGAGGTTAGGGCTGTTCAGATTGGAGAAGAGACGGCTGAGGGGGGATATGATAGAGGTCTTTAAGATCATGAGAAATCTTGAACGAGTCGATGTGAATCAGTTATTTACACTTTCGAATAATAGAAGGACTAGGGGACATTCCATGAAGTTAGCAAGTAGCACATTTAAGACTAATTGGAGAAAATTCTTTTTCACTCAACGCACAATAAAGCTCTGGAATTTGTTGCCAGAGGAGGTGGTTAGTGCAGTTAGTGTAGTTGGTTTCAAAAAAAAGTTTGGATAAGTTCTTGGAGGAGAAGTCCATTAATGGCTATTAATCAAGTTTACATAGGGGCGGATTTTAAAAGGCGCGCGAATAGCCTACTTTTGTTTGCGCTCCAGGCGCAAACAAAAGTACGCTGGATTTTAGTAGATACGCGCGGAGCCGCGCGTATCTGCTAAAAACCTGGATCGGCGCGCGCAAGGCTATCGATTTTGTATAGCCGGCGCGCGCCAAGCCGCGCAGCCTACCCCCGTTCCCTCCAAGGCCGCTCCGAAATCGGAGCGGCCTTGGAGGGAATCCTCTAACGCCCTCCCCTCACCTTCCCCTCCCTTCCTCTACCTAACCCACCCCCCCGGCCCTGTCTACACCCCCCCTTACCTTTCTCCGGGGATTTACGCCTCCCGGAGGGAGAAGTAAATCCCCGCGCGCGAGCGGGCCTCCTGCGCGCCGGGCCGCGACCTGGGGGCGGGTACGGAGGGCGTGGCCATGCCCCCGGACCGCCCCGGGCCGTAGCCACGCCCCCGTACCCGCCCCCAAAACGCTGCCGACACGCCCCCGAAACGCCGCGACGACCGGGCCCGCCCCCCAACAGCCCCGGGACTTACGCGAGTCCCGGGGCTCTGCGTGCGCCGGGAGGCCTATGTAAAATAGGCTTCCCGGCGCGCAGGGCCCTGCTCGCGTAAATCCGCCCGGTTTTGGGCGGATTTACGCGAGCAGGGCTCTGAAAATCCGCCCCTTAGGGAATAGCCACTGCTATTAATTGCATCAGTAGCATGGGATCTTCTTAGTGTTTGGATAATTGCCAGGTTCTTGTTGCCTGGTTTGGCCTCTGTTGGAAACAGGATGCTGGGCTTGATGGACCCTTGGTCTGACCCAGCATGGCAATTTCTTATGTTCTTATGTTCTTAAACTCTTCTAAAAAGAAGTCATTGTTCTCATAGGGATCAGCCACTGGCAGAGGCTGAACTGGGGGTGATTAGGGAGATAAATCAGTCCTGTAGCTACCAGACCAAGCCCACAGCACAAAGAGGACTCAAGATCTGAAAAGAATCAACATCATATCAGAATCAGAGACTACATCCCAAGGAATCAGATTGGCCCTCAGGCCAGTAAAAAGGGTACACTGGGAACAAGAAAGTGTTGCCAGCAACTAGAAGCTTGGCTAGTCATCTCCACTATGGAACATAATGCTAGTATGCTGTCTTCAGCACACTTGTGCTCCTATCAGTGCTTGGATATGCCTGAACTCAGCAAGGGCTGTGCTCCTGGCTTTACAGTTCTATGGCTCCAGTCTCTAGCTCTCCTATTTTGGCAGGCCTGACTTCAGAACTTGGTGTGCTATTTTGAAAGAGTTCCTGTTCCCCCCATCTGTTGAACTGTTTTTATAATATCCACTTCAGACCCATGCATAGTCCAGACCTAAAGATTGTCTGCTCATGACCCCAGACTTCGACCTTGCCAATTTGAAACCTAACTCACAAGCAGAAAAACATTTGGTTATATCAAAATTGCCTAATTCACCCCAGTACAACAACTAACCAATCCTATGAATGTCAGCCTTTTAAGTCAGCTTAAGGAAGGGCAGCTCAGTCCTACTCACCCCAGGCTGCTGTTTCAGTTGTGGACATTTGTAAAAGAGCCAGCTGAGGTCTTCCCTCCTAGGTTCTTCCTTAGGCCTGCTGGCACTAACTTTATCAGTTTGGGGCTAGGAATGCATGACTGGCCTGTATTCTCCCTTATCAACTCTCTAAATATGTATTTCACATCATTGTCAGAAAATGAAAATGAATATTACAGGGTAACTCATGCTATATAGCTTGAAAATATTTGTAAGCAAATGAAACTGCCAAAAATTACCCTATTCAGTTATGAAACAAATCTAGTCAAACAGTGATATATTTATATATTATGCCATGAATTGCATAAAAATGTGAAATATTTTAATGCAAGTATCAAATGTAGTATGATAAATGTTCATACCCCAAAAGGAATCAATTGGAGAAAGGAAAGCAATTCATGATTTATAATATTTCACTAGAGGGAAATATAGAATCACCTAATATTCTTGCTGTGTATATTTCCAGTGCACTTCACTTGGTGAGATTCATGCTCCTCTGGAAAGCTTACCTGGAACAACAAAAATAAATTGAAGAGTCAAAAATACGTGACTGCTCAAATTCCATGGTGCTATTCAGTAGGAGGTCAATATTCAAGTCTTTTCTGCAAGTAAAATAAGCATCCTGGTGAAAACATGGCTGTTTCCCATTCCTTGAATCTCTGAGGCCTTTGGGATTATGAATGCTGCAGAAGGTCTATTGTTTATATTATGTTATTATTTTTAGTTATTAATTTATTGACTGCATTTATTTATGTTTTTGTTGTTATATGCATTTTACTGTACATCGCACTGGCCAAGTTTGACCTGCAAATGCGATATATAAGAAACTGTAAATAAATAAATAAATAAATAAATAGATAGATTTGAAATAGGGGGCTTTATTTATTTATTTATTTATTTATTTAGTTGTTTTTATATACCGGCATTCATGTAAAAACATATCACGTCGATTTACATCTCAGATTAAGCATCGGTAATTGAAATTGCATTTAAAATTAAACATTTAAAAACTAGTTAGATAATATCCATTTTGCTTAAAATATCTAAATAAAAGAAAGATAAAAGAAATAACTATACATTGAGAGATAAAATCATAAAAACTAAAATAAAAATAAAAATAGCAAACAGAATCAAAGTCAACCGTTGTTATTGAATGCTTTGTTAAAAAGCCAAGTTTTGACTCCTTTCTTGAAGACTTTGATGTTAGTTTCCATTCTCAATTGTGATGGTAGAGAGTTCCATAGGTTGGGTCCGGCAATGGATAACGCTCTTTCTCTAACAGTATTAATGTGTGCAGATTTTACAATCGGGATTGGTAGTAACCCAGTATTAGCTTCGGATATTTCCCAACCTGTATTAGCTTCGGATATTTCCCAATCTGCCTGTGGGTAATAGTATCCATGTTGGTCAATGTCATGCATACTCTTATCTGGAAGCATTCTGGGGTGGATAGAAGAATAGGTTTGATGATTCAAATCTACACCAATTTTTTTCCAGTCAAATATTATTCTCAGAGAAATCAGGTGCAAAATTTCTGTAAGTGATTTTTCACTGAGAAATAATCAATTCAAAATTGCTCACATAGTTTTACTTTGCTTATTAGTACAAATCCCACAAGTAAAAAATATCTGCAGTATTTGTAAAATCATGTAAAGTTTGATTATTTACCCCCATGTGCTTTAGTCACTAAAATTTGGAAATGTAACCAATTTATAGTGGAAAATTATTTCTCGTTTTGGACAAATAAAGTAATCTTATCCTATGTTTAAAACACAGGGCTTAGAGATCCTGTAGGAATTATCCTTCCACAAACAATCCATGCCTGGTTGCTTCTGGTGCTTTTTGAAGGAACAAAGTAAAACTTTCTATTGTGCATAGCTCCCTGATTTGAAGTTATAAGTAGCTGAAATGTTTTTGTATTTTTAAAGAAAAGCTGTTCAGAAGTGGGGGATTTATATAAAGCTTTTTTTTTTTTTTTAAATTAAAAAAACAAAACTCTGTAGGAGTGGGTATGTTTTAGCCTTTGTCTTCAGTGAATAACTGAAAAAGAAAAGATCCCATCAGCAAGATGTAATAGAACAATATGTTCACTTGGGTTTGGTGCTTCTTCTTTTTCACTTATATTCCCCACTCATCACACTATTACTCAACAAAAGAGTCTCCTGCAGATTTTATATGTAGAAGGTAGGCCTTTCTGTAAGTTTTTCAAATAGTCTCCATATTCTAGCTGTCAAACAACTATATTTTTAAAGAGGTGTCAAATAATGGGAAGGAAGCGTAAGCCAAGAACTCCTCGCAGAAGCCTCGGCGAGCACCCTGACTGGTCCGATGGACGCCCATGTCACGCACAGCGGCAGAGTAGTGGGAGACCAGCCGCTGCAGAGAGGGGGAGGGGAAGTTGAGCTCCCCTCACTGCCTGGTTCTATATCACCGTTGAGTCCCGCGGAGGGGACCCCACCGCTTAATCCAGCTGCCAGGAGAGACGTATTGACTACGGGGGAGGAAATTCGCGACCAAAGAGTGCAGGATTTCCTACCAGCGTGGCCCGCAGCAGTACCGACGGCAGCTTCTAGCCCCTTGGAAGATCAGGGGCAAGGCAGTGAGGAAAGGGGAACCTCAGCAAGAGAAACTTCGGCAGTTGCTGGTTCTTTACCCACAATAGAAATTTCATCAATGGTAAGACCGCAAGTCTTTTCCTTTGAAACATTGTGGGAAGCCATAAATGAGATGAGAACTAATATATCACAGCAATTAACACCAGTAACAGAACAAGTAAGAAGGCATGAAAAGAAAATGGAAATGTTTGAAAATTCAAATTTGGAATTGGAACAACAGACTGCTACTATTCGAACTGAGATAAAAGGGTTGCAACAAACACAGTCAATGCTGATGAAGGACAATAAGAGCACTGTTCAAAGAATAGAAAATCTTGAGAGTTTTGCAAAAAATCGAAATTTAAGATATATAAATTTTCCACAACTACCTATGAGATCTTCAAGAGAAGTTTTCAATAAGTATATGTCTGAAATATTAAAAATTTCTGAAGATATGATTCCAACGATTATGAAGATATTTTATGTATCAAAGTTCAGAACAGAAGCAGTAAATCAAGAAGGTGACTTAGAGACTCGGAGATCTGTAATCGATCAGCCTCTCAACTTAACAGCGATTTTGGAAACATCTGATACAGAATTTGATTGTGATATTTGCATTAGAGACTGATAGGGAAAGGTTGTTAAAATTAAGTATAAAAAATAGAAATGAAAGATTTCTTGGAAATTTAGTGAGAGCTTTCCCTGATGTCTCTTGAGAGACGCAGAGGGACACCATACGTTGCATTCAGGATACGTATTCGACGGGGGGCAGATACGTTGCATACGTCCGTATGGCATCTAGATACGGTTATACGTCGAACCCTATTCGTTACCCGGCTAAAATTAAATTTACTACAACCCCCCCCCCCCCACCCTCCTGACCACCCCAAGACTTACCAAAACTCCCTGGTGGTCCAGCGGGGGTCCGGGAGCACTCTCACACCCTCAGTACCAGTTCAAAATGGCGCCGATAGCCTTTGCCCTACTATGTCACAGGGGCTACCGGTGCCATTGGTCAGCCCCTGTCACATGACCATTGGCGCCATCTCGTGCTCCTACCATGTGACAGGGGCTGACCAATGGCACCGATAGCCCCTGTGACATAGTAAGGGAAAGGGTATTGGCGCCATTTTGGTTCCTGGCACCCGACGGCACGAGTGCAGGAGATCGCTCCTGGACCCCTGCTGGACCCCCCAGGGATTTTGGCCAGCTTGGGGGGCCTCCTGACCCCCACAAGACTTGCCAAAAGTCCAACGGGGGTCCGGGAGTGACCTCCTGCACTCGGGCCGTATTGCCAGTATTCAAAATGGCGCCGGCGCTACCTTTGCCCTCACTATGTCACAGGGGCTGACGGTCGGTGACATAGTGAGGGCAAAGGCTAGTGGCTGCCAGTACTCAAAATGGTGCCAGCGCTAGCCTTTGCCCTCTCTATGTCACAGGGGCCGACCCTCGGCCCCTGTGACATAGTGAGGGCAAAGGCTAGCGCCGGCACCATTTTGAATACTGGCAATACGGCCCGAGTGCAGGAGGTCACTCCTGGACCTCCGCTGGACTTTTGGCAAGTCTTGTGGGGGTCAGGAGGCCCCCCCCCAAGCTGGTCAAAAGTCCCTGGGGGTCCAGCAGGGGTCCGGGAGCGATCTCCTGCACTCGTGCCGTCGGGTGCCAGGAACCAAAATGGCGCAGATAGCCTTGCCCTTACCATGTCACAGGGGCTACCGGTGCCATTGATCAGCCCCTGTCACATGGTAGGAGCACAAGATGGCGCCGATGGTCATGTGACAGGGGCTGACCAATGGCACTAGTAGCCCCTGTGACATAGCAGGTCAAAGGCTATCGGCGCCATTTTGAACTGCATGGGATGGCTCCCGGATCCCCCGCTGGACCACCAGGGAGTTTTGGTAAGTCTTGGGGGGGATCGGGGGGGGGGGGTTGTTTAAATTGGTGGACGAATAATTCGGCGAAAATTCGTTATATCCATGGGGAATCGCGATACGTTTCGCTTCCCCACGAATACAACGAATATTGGCACATCCGTTGCAGATTGCCAATACGTAGGGACTGAATGCACACCCCTAGAGGAAAGCCTTTCTCCTCTTGAGACCGCAGGTCTTACTAATTGGGGCTAGATATTTCCTCAAATTCCCATGTAAATGCGTGGTTAAATATTTGCAAAATGCTTATGTTTTTTTTGATCCACCCCAGTTAACTCAGTTCTTGGTGGGGAAGACTCCCTTAACAGCTGAAATACCCTCCTTGGAGGCCTCTAGTCTCTCATAAGTAATAATGTCGCTGTAATAATCCGGTTATACCTTGGAATAGTTATTGTACTATTTTCCTTTAAGTTGGGAACAGATCCACCCCCCCCTTTTTGTGGATCTCATGTGAAGAGATACTTAATTAACTTTTCTTTGGTTTAATGTTGTAAAGATATTGTGTATAATTTCAATATCTGTATAATGATTGAAGGTATACTCTTTTTTCCTATCAAGAGTTGTTCTTGAAAGTATTGTAAATTGCATAAATACATTAAAAAAAAAGAATGAAGACCGATGATCATTATAGTAGCCACCTCTGGACTGACTCCATCCTGTTTATATCCTTTTGAAGGATATAATTAGTCTCCATAACTGTATACTTTATTCCAAATAAGGTCTCACCAGGGACCTATACAGGGGCAATATCACCTCTTTTTTTCTGCCGACCATTCCTCTCCCTATGTAGCCAAGCATTTCTTCCATTGCCTTATCCACTTCTTTGACCACATTAAGATCATCAGATATGATCACCCCTAGATTATATTCTTCTTTTGTGCTTAGAAGAATTTCACTCCTATACTGTACTTCTCTCTTGGTCTTTTGCAACCCAAAAGCATAATGCTGCATTTTTTTAGCATTAAATCTTAGCTACCATACCCTAGACTATTCTTCAAGCTTCACTAGTTCCCTTGTCATGCTTTCCAGTTTCCATACCTATCTGGCTATCTAGCTTGTTGTAGGTTTTGGTATCACTGGCAAACATACAAATCTTTCTAATATGAAAATGTTGAAAAGAACCAGACTAAGGACCAAACCTACAGAACACCACTATTAACATCTCTTTCCTCAGAGTGAATTCCATTTACCACTACCTTTTATCACCTCACATTCAACCAGTTTCTAACCCATTCACTTTAGGGCCTAATACCAAGAGCATTCATTCATATTTACAGGTTGCCTATGCAGAATAGTTTCAAAGACCTTACTGAAATCCAGGTGCACTACGATGGTACTCTCAGGTCACTTAGTCAAAGAAATTGATCAGATTTGACTGAGAAGACCTACCTCTTATAAAGCCATGCTACCTCAGATATTGTAATCCATTGGATTCCAGAAACTACACTATCCTCTGTTTTAGCAGCAATTCCATTAATTTGCTAACTACAGAGGTCAGATAATTGTCCCATAGTCCCCATCCTACCACACAGAAATAACATGGTGTTTCAAATACTGCATGTTATCAACCCCTCAAAAAACAAACAATGCAATGCAGGAATGGTAATGATCAGATTTACATGCAAATACATGTAAATCTTGCTCATTACAAGTCAAATTCACGTAAATCAAATAACACACTTGCCTCAAAATTCTCAAGTCCTCTTATTTGATCTAAAGTTAGATACAACTCAAGAGCTATATCTAACTTTCTTCAGGAGCATCAGGATGCTAATATGTATCTTCATGCTCCTGGGGCTGTTAAAGGTCTCAAATGGCTCAAACAGTTGCCCCATCCCAAGTTTAGCAAACCCCAGGGGTTTCAAGAGATTTTATTTATTTATTTATTTATTTATTTATTTATTTTTATATACCGACATTCGATCTGAGACATCACATTGGTTTACAATCAGGTACTGTAGGTATTTCCCTATCCCCAGAGGGCTCACAATCTAAGTTTTGAGATGCCCCTGCCTACCCACTAGGTCTAAGGGCCCAGTGCTGCCATTTTCTAAATGGCACCAGATGGTCAATGTCATTCTTTCCTTTGCTCCATCACATAATTTTGGTTTCTTGCGGGCTGAGGCAATATGTAGAAGGATACAAGATTGTACTGGAGGGATGGCCTATATCTGTCTGAGAGAGAAAATGGGATCCAAACTGAACAGTTCAGATCATATCCTGACAAGATTTCATACTATATGAGGGGAGTAGTGGATGGAAGCTGATTAAGTAAGGTTACCACCTCCAACAAAATCAGTGGTGAAAAACTCAGAAGTCTCACAAGACACACACTTTTGGTAAAAGAAATTACTTTCCTTTTCCTACCTGTTATTGAGTCTTGTCATTGGGGATGTGTCAAATGACAGTACTATACAGTATGTGCTGGTAATATCCCTACAGTTTTATGGATAATTGGATATGTTGCACCAGGGAAGAGCTCTGTGTTTCTGCAGATAACACTCTAAAAGTTAAAAAAAAGAACTTGGAAAGTGTGTAGAGCAGAAATTTCCAACCTTTGGAGAAGCATGGACCCCTTTTCAACCTCAAAAAATTTGGAAGGTGCCCACATACTACTCTTTCATTTATTACATACAGTTAAATGCCATACAGAAAACTGATTCATGTAAAAATAAATAATATGCACTCTAGAATCATTTGTAACATATACATAAATAATGGTTTCTAATATAAACTGTGCTTTCCCTCCTGCCCTCCCCTTATGGCCCCTTCAAGAGTGCTAATCCCTAATGCCCTGCTTCTTTTCACCTACAGCTACTTTCTGAGTGATCTACCTCCTTTGATCCTGTTCTCTAGTTCTCTTCCTCCTGCCCCCCATGACCGCTTCCTGAGTGCTCCCTTTCTGAAGTGCCTTCGCTCCTGCCCTATGTCCCCCCATTACTTCCATAATGTCTTCCCTTCTATCCTCTCCTTTATGTGGCCCCTTCCCTGGTCCTCTCCCCCCCTTCCCAAGTCTTTTCCCTCTTATGCTCTTTCCTCTCTCCTACCCCTCCTCCATGGCCTCTTTCTGAGTACTGCAATATCTTCCCTGGTCCTCCTCACTTTTAAGGTCCCTTTCCAAGTACTTTCACTCCTGTGCTCTCTCTCTTGCCCTCTCCTCCCTGTGACCCATTCTTCACCCATTCCTGAGTGATGACACCCCCATGGCCCCTTTCCCCTGCCCCCACACCATGGCCATACTAATCACTCAGTACAGCTTTTTTCTCTCACTGTCAGGCCGGCAGAGCAGCCAGAGAACATGCTGCAATGTCCAGAAATGCTCCTCAACTTTATCAGCCTGCTGCCTCTTGTCACGTGGAACAATGGTTGTTGAAGGTCCTGACAGAATAATGCTTCCCCTTCCCTTGGCATAGCTTCAGGCTTCTTGTGGTGGTAATTAGCCACAATCTAGTACCTCGCCTCCTCTCCATACTGATTTGATCTTCAAGGTGCAGTCTTCCTCTCCTCCTCTACAGAGGTAAGCATAACTCCATCAAATAAGGTAGGGGGGGGATTTAGGAAGGGCCAGGGGGTGGGTTAGATAGGGGAAGGGAGGGAAAGGTGGGGGGGATCCAAAAAAATGTTCCCTCCAAGGTCACTACAATTTCGGAGCGGCCTTGGAGGGAACGGGGAAAGCCATTGGGGCTCCCCTTGCGCTCGTCGACCCCGGATTTTATAACATTCTTGATATGGAAGTTGGGTCTGGAATGGCATTGGAGAAGGTTTGAAGCACAGCCCAGTGATCTATAAATTTTTCCTCTAGTATCTCCTGAATTTGATAGAGCTTTGCAACCCGCACTGAACATTGCTAATTTGCACCTGATTGAGAGTTGTTTGCATTTGGGGGATCCTCCTCCCTCCTATTTTGACCTTCCCCTTTTTATTACATGTCTTGGCCCTATATAAGATAGGCAGAGATGCTCATTGGGAATAGAGATGTGAATCGTGTCCTCGATCGTCTTAACGATCGATTTCGGCTGGGAGGGGGAGGGAATCGTATTGTTGCCGTTTGGGTGTGTAAAGTATCGTGACCTCCTGCAGTCGATCTCCTGCCGGCGCCATTTCAGCGGGGGTCAGGAACCCTCGCTGAACGACCTCCTGCAGTCGATCTCCTGCCGGCGCCATTTTCCGTACGGAAAACGATTTGCGGCAGGAAATCGCTCCTTGACCCCCGCTGGACCCCCAGGAACTTTTGGCCAGCTTGGGGGGGCCTCCTGACCCCCACAAGACTTGCCAAAAGTCCAGCGGGGGTCCGGAACGACCTCCTGCGTCGAATCGTTTTGGTCTATGGCCGCCGCCATTTTGCGGCGGCCATTATGCAAAATGGCGCCGGCTGAAGACTACACTTAGTGTGCCGGTTTCCCTGCTCTCCCCCTTCCCCCGATTTAGCTACGGACCGCCGCTACGGAGGTAATTTAAGCTATGGACCGCCGCTACGGACCCCCAGGTAATTTAAGGCATTTGGGGGGGGATTTAATTTAAAGGGTCGGGGTGGGTTTTAGGGGGTTTTAGTGTGCCGTGTTTTAGTGTGCCGCTGGACCCCCAGGTAAGTTAAGGCATTTGGGGGGGGGGGGGTTCGGGAGGGTGGGGGATTTAATTTAAAGGGTCGGGGGTGGGTTTTAGGGTGTTTTAGTGTGCCGGTTTTCCTGCCCTCCCCCTTCCCCCGATTTACGATTTTTTGACGATAAATCGGGGGAATTGGTATTGTATCATGGCCCTAACGATTTTTGACGATTTAAAATATATCGGACGATATTTTAAATCGTCAAAAAACGATTCACATCCCTAATTGGGAAGCTCTTGCAGAGAAGCTGTGGAGGAGAAGCTGTCTTAAGAAGTTGGAGGTGGTATTTTTTGTGGCCTCATGGTTTACCAGTAGAAGATTTTGGAAGACATTTGAGAGGTTTTGAGAGTTTGGGCATTTTTGACCAGTCTTTAACAGGGGGGTCAGTGTACCCCTTTCTGATAGAGCTGGATTTTTCAGTGATCTTATCCTGAGATCAGTTACCAGGGGACAGAGTTTAATGGGAGAAAAGAGTTTTATAAAGGATTTTGTATCCAGTGCTTTCGGACCAGTTATTAGGGGTGTGCATTCGTTTTCAATGCATATGTAAAACGCAACGTAATTTTTTTTTAACTTAAAAAAGTGATGAGGCGAAAACGATCGGATTTCCAACTTATTCAACATAGCTACGGTATGTTGAATACGTTGGAAATCGCGATTGTTGATCCTAAATAAAAATTTAAACCCCTCACCCTCCTTAATCCCCCCCCCCAAGACTTACCAAAACTCCCTGGTGGTCCAGCGGAGAGTCAGGACGCCATTTCTATATTCCTTTGCGAGGAGCACGTGACGTCGGCGTCACGTCGGAGTGACGCGGACGTCACGTGATTCCCCGCGCGTTCGCTCCGGGACCCTCGTTGGACACAACCGGAACTTTTGGCCAGCTAGGGAGGGTCAGGAGGCCCCCCCAAGCTGGCCAAAAGTTCCGGTTGTGTCCGGTTGTGTCCCAGAGTAAACGCGCGGCGAATCACGTGACGCGGAAGTCACGTGATTCCCCGCGCGTTCGCTCCGGGACACAACTGGACCCTCGTTGGACACAACCGGAACTTTTGGCCAGCTTGGGGGGGTCAGGAGGCCCCCCCAAGCTAGCCAAAAGTTCCGGTTGTGTCCGGTTGTGTCCTGGAGCGAACGCGCGGGGAATCACGTGACGTCCGCGTCACTCCGACGTGACGCCGACGTCATGTGCTCCTCGCAAAGGAATATAGAAATGGCGTCCTGACTCTCCGCTGGACCACCAGGGAGTTTTGGTAAGTCTTGGGGGGTGATTAAGGAGGGTGAGGGGTTTAAATTTTTATTTAGGGAATCGGTGCACGTATGGACATAGACTCAACTTATGGAATTCTACATATGTCCATATTGACCAAAATTGACCCCCCCTTTCAACTTATGGACTTATGAACATAAACGTTTTGTCTGCACATCCCTACCAGTTATCATGATTGAGGTTAATATCCCTTGCTGGAGGGACTGGATTATTTCCAGTCTCTTGGACCCTACACTCAGTACACTCACTGTGGGACAGAGAGATAATGAGTTTTGGGAAAGTTGAAGTTTATAGTTGTGAAGCAAGGAAATGTATTTTTATCCCTTTTAGGCCAGCGTTTCCATCTGGCTTATGATAGTTAAAGAGGAGAATTTTCCTACCCTTTACAGGGAAGGAGTTCTGGAAAGTGATTTAGTGAGAGAGCAAAGAGCTAGAAGAGTTTGCACAACGGATAAAGCAGTTCAGCAGTAATCTAGGTAAGCGATAGAATTATAGAAAAGCATTTCCTTGACTATGCTTTGAGAATGGAAATCCAAGAGCACATTGTATCATAAAAGGCTTAGTAAGAACTTCCTGTTATTAGTGTAAATGTTAGAAATTCAATTACCTATTTTTCAATGTAGAGTAAACTCATCACAATAATCTCTTAGTCTTATCTGACCATTAATTAAATTCATTATTCCCAAACTAAGGAAGTCTGGTACAATGTATATAGTCTGACTTCCTTCTAGAAAAATATGATTTACATGTACTACTAGGTTTGTACCCTTGTAGTCACCCTTTTGGGAAATAGAGAAAGGCCTCCAAAGAGTCATTATACCCAATACTCCAGAACTTACAACAAGCATGTTTCACTGCCCATGCCATTTCATTTCCACACTGATGCTCAAGTGAAATCTGATACAAACACAGACAGCTGGCATTCACATAAAAAAATCAGGAAGCATAGAAATTGATAGCAGATAAAGACAGAGAAGGCAGATAATGTACTAAGCATTTCTTACATAGATACAAAATGGGGAAAACTCTTTATTACAGATGGTTGAAAGAGCTCCAGAGTCCATTCTCCCATTAATCTTCCCCACTGCAATGTTGTAGACCCTACTTGATCTCTAACTGAACTCTCACTTTGTTACTATTAAAGACATATTAGGGTAGATTTTAAAAGGAGCGAGCGCGGCGTACATGTATGTGTGTTACCCGGCGTGCGCATGTTATAAAATTGGGGGTTGGAGTGCGCAAGGGGTTGCACAATTGTGCACCTTATGCACACTGAGTGCAAGCTGAGCATGCGCCGAGCTGTGCTGCCTTCCCCAGTTCACTCCCAAGCTGCTCCGAAATTGGAGCAGCCTCAGAGGGAACTTTCCTACCCCCACCCCCACCCCACCTTCCCTTTTCTTCTCCTACCTCTCCGGCCCTTTCCCCCCTACCTTTGATGATTTCTTTTTTTTATCATAAAACTTACTTCAGCCCTGGGACTGTAGTAAGTTGTGTGCGCCAGCTGGCTGCCGGCGCGTCATCCCTGGCACAGTGGCAAATATAGCTGCTGTGCAAGGAGCCTGACCCCGCCCCGCCCCTTTTTGCAAGCCCCGGGACTTACACGCGTCCTGGAGCTTTACGCGCGTCGCCAGACCTTTTTTAAATAGGCCCAGCGCACGTAACCCTTTTAAAATCCAGGCCTTTATGTCTATCCCATTCCTTTTTGCATTCAGATACCATGTTTTCCCCCATGTTCTCCAGCATCCACCATTCTTTCTGTTATGAAATACTTTCTTACACTACTCCTCATCTAGAAGATTGGGCTTCCAAATGGCAGATTCAATTTAATGTGGACTGCGTCATTTTTTTGAAGGGGTTAATAAACATGTGGATAAAGGTGAACCGGTAGATGTAGTGTATTTGGATTTTCAGAAGGTGTTTGACAAAGTCCCTCATGAGAGGCTTCTAAGAAAACTAAAAAAATCATGGGATAGGAGGCGATGTCCTTTTGTGGTTTGCTAGTTGGTTAAAAGACAGGAAACAGAGAGAAGGATTAAATGGTCAAATTTCTCAGTGGAAAAGGGAAACAGTGGAGTGCCTCAGGGATCTGTACTTGGACCGGTGCTTTTCAATATAAATATAAATGATCTGGAAAGGAATACGACGAGTGAGGTTATCAAATTTGTGGATGATACAAAATTATTCATAGTAGTTAAATCACAAGCGGATTGTGATACATTACAGGAGGACCTTGCAAGACTGGAAGATTGGGCATCCAAATGGCAGATGAAATTTAATGTGGACAAGTGCAAGGTGTTGCATATCAGGAAAAATAACCCTTGCTGTAGTTAAACAATGTTAGGTTCCACATTAGGAGCTACCACCCAGGAAAAAGATCTAAGCATCATAGTGGATAATACTTTAAAATCAGTGGCTCAGTGTGCTGCAGCAGTCAAAAAAGCAAACAGAATGTTAGAAATTATTAGGAAGGGAATGGTTAATAAAACATAAAATGTCATAATTCCTCTATATCGCTCCATGGTGAGACCGCACCTTGAATACTAGAGATGTGAATCATGTGCCAGATCGTCTTAACGATCAGATTCGGCTGGGGGGGGGGGGGGGAAATCTGATCGTTAAGATATGTGAATTGGAATCGTTTCCGATTCCAATTCACATCGCTAATTTTTTTTTTTAGAGAGGCCCGCGCCGCTAAAAAAAATCCCACCCGACCCTTTAAATCGACCCCCCTTAGCCTCCCCCACCCTCCCGACCCCCCCAAAACCTTTTAACATTACCTGGTGGTCCAGGGGGGCCTCGGGGGACGATTTCCCGTTCCCAGGCATCAGCTGCGCTAAAAAAAAATGGCGCCGATGCCCCTTTGCCCTTACCATGTGACAGGGTATCCGTGCCATTGGCCGGCCCCTGTCACATGGTAGGAGCACTGGATGGCCGGCGCCATCTTTAAAGATGGCGCCGGCCATCTTTACTCATCAGCCCCTATTATATAATAGGCCAATGGCACGGATACCCTGTCACATCGTAAGGGCAAAGGGGCATCGGCGCCATTTGTTTTTAGCGCAGCTGAAGCCTGGGAACGGGAAATCGTCCCCCGAGGCCCCCCTGGACCACCAGGTAATGTTAAAAGGTTTTGGGGGGGTCAGGAGGGTGGGGGAGGCTAAGGGGGGGTCGATTTAAAGGGTCGGGTGGGGTTTTTTTTTATCGGGCCATCGGCGCCATTTTAATTAGTGGCAGCCAAAATGGCGCCGATGGCCCGAGAGCAGGAGATTGCGCCGGGAACCCCCCCCCCCCCCCCCATTGGACCACCAGGTAATTTAACATTTTGGGGGGGTTCGGGAGAGTGGGAGAGGGTAAGGAATTGGTTTTAAAGGGTTGGGTGGATTTAGGGGTTGTTTTGGTGTGCCGGTTTTGCCACCCTCCCCCAAATAATTCCCGTGCCCTATTTAACATTTTAGGATGATTTATGATGATAAATCGGGGGCATTTGTATTATATCGTGCACTCTGACGATTTAGGACGATTTAAAAATTATCTGACGATAATTTTAATCGTTCAAAAACGATTCACATCCCTATTGAATACTGTGTACAATTCTGGTCGCCGCATCTCAAAAAAGATATAGTTGCGATGGAGAAGGTACAGAGAAGGGCAACCAAAATGATAAAGGGGATGGAACAACTCCCCTAAGAGGAAAGGCTGAAGAGGTTAGGGCTGTTCAGCTTGAAGAAGAGATGGCTGAGAGAAGATATGATAGAGGTCTTTAAGATCATGAGAGGTCTTGAACGAGTAGATGTGAATCAGTTATTTACACTTTCGAATAATAGAAGGACTAGGGGGCATTCCATGAAGTTAGCAAGTAGCACATTTAAGACTCATTGGAGAAAATTCTTTTTCACTCAACGCACAATAAAGCTCTGGAATTTGTTGCCAGAGGATGTGTTTAGTGCAGTTAGTGTAGCTGGGTTCAAAAAAGGTTTGGATAAGTTCTTGGAGGAGAAGTCCATTAACGGCTATTAATCAAGTTTAGTTAGGGAATAGCCACTGCTATTAATTGCATCAGTAGCATGGGATCTTCTTAGTGTTTGGGTAATTGCCAGGTTCTTGTGACCTGGTTTGGCCTCTGTTGGAAACAGGATGCTGGGCTTGATGGACCCTTGGTCTGACCCAGTATGGAAATTTCTTATGTTCTTATGATTTATATAAGAAAAAAAACTCTTGCTATAGTTACACAATTTTAGGTGCTATCTTAGGAATTACCACACAGGAAAGAGATCTAGGCATCATAATGGATAATACATTGAAATCTTTGGCTCAGTGTGCTGTGGCGGTCAAAAAAGCGAACAGAATATTAGGAATTATTAGGAAGGGAATGGGGAATACAATGGGGGATGTCATAATGCCTCTGTATCGCTCCATGGTGAGACCGCACCTTGAATACTGTGTGCAATTCTGGTCACCGCATCTCAAAA
Organism: Rhinatrema bivittatum; assembly: GCF_901001135.1. Classification (NCBI taxonomy): domain Eukaryota; kingdom Metazoa; phylum Chordata; class Amphibia; order Gymnophiona; family Rhinatrematidae; genus Rhinatrema; species Rhinatrema bivittatum. The sequence continues at coordinate 53,692,855 of NC_042615.1, forward strand.
AAGATATAGTTGTACTGGAGAAAGTGCAGAGAAGGGCGACCAAAATGAAAAAGGGCATGGAATGGGTCCCCTATGAGGAAAGGCTAAAGAAGTTAGGGCTGTTCATTTTGGAGAAGAGACAACTAAGGGGGATATGATAGAGGTCTACAAAATCATGGAAGGACTTGAACAGGTTAATGTAAATCAGTTATTTACTCTCTCAGGTAAAAGAAAGGTTAGGGGGCACTCCATGAAGTTAGCAAATAGCTCATTAAAACAAATTGAATAAAATTCTTTGTACTCAGCACATAGATAAACTCTGGAATTCATTGCCAGAGGATGTGGTGACGCAGCTAGTGTAACTGAGTTTAAAAAAGGTTTGGATAAGTTCCTAGAGGAAAAATCCATAAACTGCTATTAATTAATAAGCAATAATAGCTTGAGATCTATTTAATGTTTGGGTACTTGCCAAGTACTTGTGACTTGGATTGGCCACTGTTGGAAACAGAATGCTGGGCTTGATGGACCTTTGGTCTGATTCAGTATGGCATATCTTATTTTCTTATATTTTTATCTACCTCATCCAACCTCATGTCCTTGTTCTAGAACCATTTTTCAAGTGAATATTGATTATCTCTTACAAATTGTTATGGTTTTGAGGTGTTGGAGTGGATTCTTGGGTACTGCGGTGATGACCACTCCCACGGGGAGGAGCCCCGTGAGGAACCGCAGTATTAGTATACATGCAGACACAGAAAATTTGTATTTATTATACAGCTTGATGGTACTGCCCAGGGAGCGGACAGCAGTGAGGTAACCCAGTAGAAGTAGTCTAGGGGTCCTCAGCAGAGGAGACCAGTCCCACTCTCAAGTAGATGATAGGCAGCGCAGGGTAGCAGAGGAAGGTGCCGGTTGAAGACTCCGAGCGCTGAAGCTGAAGGTGAGACAGACTGACAGGGTTAGTACTCACTGAAGTAGATAGCTGTATTGATGAAGATCCTGGCAGGCAGTAGTTCAGTAGTTCAGTAGTAGGCACCAGAGTAGGGAGAGCAGGCCCTTGAGGAGCAAGTGCCCAATATCCCAGATAGGTACCTGAAAGAGAGCATAAGGGCCCCCGAGGAGCGGGTACCCAAGTTAGCGATAAATTACCCCGAAGGGCAGAGAGAGGACTTCCTGCGGCAGCAAGGAAGTGGCAGAGCAGCTAGACCGGAGGCATTCCAATCCAATCCAATCCTTGGTAACTCAGTTTGTTAGCAAATGAAGGGCAGGCTAAATACCAGGATGTGATGATGTCACTCGGAGGGGACGCCCCCGAGGTTCCCACCATGACGTGGATAAAGACGTGGGTAGCGTGTGTACGCGCATCCTAGGAGGCCCTCAGGAAAATCATGGCAAACACTGTTGCCGTTCCGGGGATGCCGGAGAGAGCGGCATGAAGACGCAGCAGCAGCCATCTTCCCAAGGCTTGAGGAGAGAGAAGGAAGAAAAGTGAGGCACAGAGGTTGAAGCCGTCTGAAACCGACGGAAGAAACACAGATATTATTTATGCCTTTGAGATATTTTAATGCCTCTATGATATCATTGTTCTCTCTCCTGACCTCCAGTGTAAAATATTAAAATTCATAAGTCTTTTTTCATAGAGTTTATTATGAGGAAATGGAACTATTTTGGTATCTTACCTATGGACTACCTCTACTCTATTTCACCCCTGAGGTGAGGCCTCAAAAACTGGGTACAATATTGTACATGAGGTAATACCATATTCTTTCCCTTGATTATTCCTTTCTATTTATATTCCAGCATCAGACTGGCAAAAACAGATTGGCTCAACCAACTTCATATTCAGGCTAATTTTAAAACAAATGTGCGTGCGTCCATACATGCACATATTGGCACACAAGCAAAGCTACGGTGGAATTTTAAATTGTGCACACACTTGTGTGCGTATGCTTTCAAATATACCAATTGCGCATAAGTATGCTCCTAATTTTAAGAGGTGACACACACATAGGACCATAGGACTTTGTCAGCTTTTACGCATATATGTAGGCAGATTTTAAAACAAGGGACAACCCAGTTTTTCCAATTAGTCCACCAGTATGACAGTTAATATCGAGGTCTTCCAGATCCTTCTGGTTCTTCATCCTTCATACTCCCCCAGTTGACCCAGACCCCTCATCCTGCCCTGTAAGCCCTAAAACTCGAAATCTACAGAATTGCTCCTCATCCTTAGTAGCAGTAAAGTTATGCAGTTAACAAGTCAGTGCACACAACAGTCTCCAGTTTTAAAATATGGAATTATGCACATTAACTGTTGGCCCTGCCCTGGAACACCCATGCTCTTCCCAAGCCCCGCCCCTTTTTTTGCCCTCTTATTTTTGAGGCATGTACCAGTTTATATGCACATTCTTCACATTTTTTTAAAATCTGCATTGCTCGCACACGGCCCACATACACGCATATGTGGACATTTTTGCTCAAGCAATGCTTTCAAAATCTACCTCATAGCATAGCCTCACAAAAGACAAGACAAGTAAGGAGCTAAACAGTGCATTCACAAAAAGATTTAAAGGAGGAAAACAGCAAACATATTGAGGTCTGAATAGCCAATCCCAGCTTGATAAGACATGGATGTTTTGATATGAAACAAAGATAATCTTCTATTCTAGTATAACTGGTATTAAGTGGGATGTCTGAATGGTCTTAGGGTTTTCCAAGGAATAGGTGTAACATATGTTGTAGTGGATCTGAGGTGGAACAAACTTAAAAGTAAAGAAACTCTTTCTCTCTGTAGCTGCAGTTGCATTATTTGTGTAAAAATGCCAAATGATAGCAGCCTGCTATCATTTGGCATTTTCACTCTCTTCTTGTCCTCTCTTGTTTCTCACTCTCCCTCTGTGGTTATGGCAGCAACTTTACACAAACTGTTGAAGAGCAATTATGTAAATAGGCTGCCACCTAGGCCAGGCATTCCTGAACTTTTAAGGTGCTAAGAAGAGGGAGAATAATTGCCTACCAAAAGTAAACAGAAATACTTGATGGCCTCAAACATTTACAGGACTAACCCATAGGCAGTATTATTTTTTCTTTTAAAGTTAGCCTTCTTAAAGATGCAGGAGATCATGTACCTCCAGGCTTTCTAACTGCTGCACTCAATCATGTGATATGATCCTACTTCTAGGAGTGGGTGCATGAGCCATATGTAAAAGGGCACAGGCCCTCAATGCCCATCTTAGCCTCTCCCCTAGGGCAATCAACTCTATAGTATGGAAACTGGAGAACCAAGGAGCATTGCATAATCCTCCTCTATAAGCATCAGAAAAGACAGTATTAGGTGTTCTTTTAGTAGTAGGTTGATTCCCTTTCTCCCTGTGAGACAATCCACTTGGTGATCCCTTTCTGTGTTTGAATTAATACCAAGGTCCCTGGACCTAACTTTAGTGCCCCCTCATGTAACGTAGGTACACTGCAGCTAAGGGAGAGCGAACTGCACCAGAAGAATAAAACCCATCTGCACCTGTGGGTAAAAGTACACAGGGTGGGAGTTGCGGGTATGTTAACATTGGGGGTACATAAACCAGGTGCTCCTCCCTGTTCTTTCTGTCTATATTTGGGTCTTTCTCTGAGGATCCCTTCTTGTTTCAACTCCACTTCTGGAACAGGGTACAAAATCTCACCCATTTTGTCACAATTCTTCCTCCAGGTATGTCCCCATTTTGACAAAGTCCATATTTTTGAAATTTAAAATTTGGATCTCTGCTAGAACCTAAGAACATAAGATATGCCATACTAGGTCAGACCAAGGGTCCATCAAGTCCAGTATCCTGTCTCCAACAATAGTCAATCCAAGTCACAATTACCTGGTAAGTACCCAAACATTAAACAGATCCCTGGCAACAAGAAGTGGCTATTCCCTATTGATTAATATCAGTTTATGAACTTCTCGTCCAGGAACTTATCCAAACAGTTTTTAAATCCAGCTACTCTAACTGCCTTAACTACATCCTCTGGCAATGAATTCCAGAGCTTAATTGTGCGTTAATTGAAAAATAATTTCCCTCGAGTTGTTTTAAATGTGCTACTTGCTAACTTCATGGAGGGCCCTCTAGTCCTTGTATTATCCGAAAGAGTAAATAACCATGTCACATTTACCTGTTCAAGTTCTTTCATAATTTTGTAGATCTCTATCATGTCACCCCTCAGCCATCTCTTCTCCAAGCTGAACAGCCCAAACCTTTCCTCATAGGGAAGATGCGGTGACCATGCCAGATGGGGATTCTCCACCACAGGGCTCCCTGGTGGACCTGACGGCAGCAGTCCTGGCTGCGATAACGCCAGAATTAAAAAAGATATCAGATCACCTGCAGGAGTTAAATACCGGTATGGCAGCGATAGATCGCAGATTCTCAGAGCTGGAAGAGAGGGTGTCTGAAAATCAAGATGGCCTACGGGTGGCGCAGACCACAATTGCAGGTTTACAGGCCACCTTGGATAAGCAAGCTATTAAGATCGATGATCTGGAAAACAGATCTCGGAGAGCAAATATCAGGCTGGTGGGATTGCCGGAGAACTTGCTAGAGCACACACTCCCTGGGTTTCTCGAGGGCTGGCTTCCTAAAGCGTTGTCCCTCACGGAACTGTCGGATACCCTTAGGGTAGAAAGAGCCCACCGACTTGGTCCTAAGCGGGCCATTGATGCAAAACCCCGGATGGTTTTAGCGAAGATTTTGAACTACTCACATAAAGTGGTGATCCTGCGAGCTCCCCGCCAGGGTTCTAAGCCAACCTACGAAAATCGTCCTGTTTTAATATTTCAAGATTTTTCAGCCACCGTCTCCCAACAGCGTCAGGCTCTGGTGCCCTACTGCACTCAGTTGTTTGACAGAGGTATTCGAGCGGTGCTAGTTTATCCTGCGAAAATGCGAGTCCAGACCGCGGATGGGGTCCGTTGGTTCACTGAAGCCAAGGCCGCTCAACAATATATCCAGTCTCTACCAGCTGCCGGCAATGTTACCACTTGAGATGAATCATGGCTGTTATGCCTTATGCTTGTCTTTCAGGCCATTGGCCATTGGCCTGGATTTCAGGCCATTGGTCATTGGCCTGGATTCAGGGATCAACTGCTCATCGGCTTCTCTATTATGGACTCTTTCTGGACCTTCCAGTTCAGGTTTTTCATTTTTTGACTGTGTGTTAAAGTTGGGTTGGAACTACACGGACGTTTCCATATCAATGTTCTCTGGGAGCTACCTGTTCGGCTCCTGAGGTTCTTAGGAGCCGACAGGAAGTGCTACTTTTCTTGGTGGATCCTGGACTGGGCCTATGTTAGCTACATTGAAGAAATCACTGGTTGGAGTCCAGTTGGTCGGAATATCAGGGGAAGAGCAGATACGAGTTGCTCTCTTATTCTTGGAAAAGGAAAATGACTGTTTGGTATTAGAGATGTGAATCGTGTCATCGATCGTCTTAACGATCGATTTCGGCTGGGAGGGGGAGGGAATCGTATCATCGCCATTTGGGTTTTTAAAATATCGTTAAAATCGTGAAAATCGTGAACCGGCACACTAAAACACCCTAAAACCCACCCCGACCCTTTAAAATAAATCCCCCACCCTCCCGAAACCCCCCCCAATGCCTTAAATTACCTGGGGTCCAGCGGAGGTCTGGAACGACCTCCTGCAGTCGAATCGTGTTGTCTTCAGCCGGCGCCATTTTCAAAATGGCAGCGCAAAATGGCGCCGGCTGTAGACAACACGATTCGACTGCAGGAGGTCGTTCCGGACCCCCGCTGGACTTTTGGCAAGTCTTGTGGGGGTCAGGAGGCCCCCCCCAAGCTGGCCAAAAGTCCAGCGGTGGTCCGGAACGACCTCCTGCAGTCGATCTCCTGCCGGCGCCATTTTCCATACGGAAAACGATTCGTGGCAGGAGATTGCTCCCGGACCCCCGCTGGACCCCCAGGGACTTTTGGCCAGCTTGGGGGGGCCTCCTGACCCCCACAAGACTTGCCAAAAGTCCAGCGGGGGTCCGGAACGACCCCCTGCAGTCGAATCGTGTTGTCTACAGCCGGCGCCATTTTGTGCTGCCATTTTGTGCCGCCATTTTGAAAATGGCGCCGGCTGAAGACAACACGATTCGACTGCAGGAGGTCTTTCCGGACCCCCACTGGACCCCAGGTAATTTAAGGCATTTGGGAGGGGGTTCGGGAGGGTGGGGGATTTATTTTAAAGGGTCGGGGTGGGTTTTAGGGTGTTTTAGTATGCCGGTTTTCCTGCCCTCCCCTTCCCCTCCCCCTTCCCCCGATTTACGATTTTTTGACGATAAATCGGGGGAATTGTTATTGTATCGTGGCTCTAACGATTTTTGACGATTTAAAATATATCGGACGATATTTTAAATCGTCAAAAAACGATTCACATCCCTATTTGGTATTGGAGGGAATATTTCTTTGAACTAGCTTTATTATATGTTGGTTCTCTAACTTACAGTGTTCCCTCTACTGAGCATTTCCATGGCTGGTTCATGTATTTTCCCTTATGCAATATTCCATCATCTGCTTGCATTATTGTGTAGAATGGAGGGGTGGGGGCGAGCTTGGTCTCCTAGCGCTTCCCGCCTGTTACCTAATGACAGGAGCAGGGCAGCGGTTACTGTGGGTTTGGGGTGGGGGGAAGGAAGGGACTGGGGGGGTCAAGGGGGGATACGTGTTGGGGGGTGGGGAAAGGGGGAAGAGATCTCATGTCATAATTTTTTATTGTTCCCAATATACTGACTGTGTTATCCTGATTTGTCACCATGGAGGGTGGGTCCAGCTGGGACACCCACTCTCCATCATAAAGGTATGCATGAAGTTTTTCAAAGTAGAGTTCAGTGGCTCTAGTGAATAGTCATAATACCTATTATTTTTCTTGTAACGTAGGTGGAATAAATTCCCCAATTAAGAGATATAAGATTTTACAGACACTTAATAAGAAGTCTGCAGGCATTGCTTTCCTACAGGAGACTCATCTCTCTGATCTCAAGCATGAGAAGCTATGCCAGCGATGGGTGGGTTCGGTATATTTTGCCTCTGCCAATACTAAGTCTGCGGGAGTGGCCATTCTGATAAGGAAATCCTTCCCGATTAAGGTGGAGAAGGAATTCAAAGATCCAGCAGGCAGATATTTGATTTTAGTAGCAGAATATAATCAAAAACCTCTTGTCCTTTTAATATTTATGCCCCAAATGTGTATCAAGCATCATTTTTTGAAGGTATACATGCCTTACTCATCCCGTACTTGGACGAGCTGGTGATAGTGGGGGAAGACTTCAATGCAGTCAAGGACCCTTCCTGTGATCGTTCTTTGGCTAAATCTAAGGGGGTGCCGAGCAAAGGTTTACATTTTTTGGAGTCCACACTCCATCTTACGGATGCTTGGCGCACTTTACATCCTCTTGACCGGGAATTTACTCATGTATCGCGGGTGCATGCTACCCATGCTAGGCTTGACTATTTTCTTGTCAGTGCCCATAGCTTTTATAAGATCCTTGGGGTGGGGATTGATGACGTGGTGATCTCTGACCATGCTCCCATATGGTTGGAACTTTCCAATTCATTGCCGAGACCAGAGGTTTTTCAGTGGAAATATTTATTGTGGAGATGAGTCTGGTGGATTTGATGGTCGGAATGGAGAGGGTTCCTTGGTGAGGTGTGCGTGTTAGTCTGGTAGAGGTGCGAGGAAGGAATGGGGGATTTATCCAATGGAGTTGGTCATTGGAGATGCTTTTGTGAATGAGGGTAAGAGTTTTGTAAAGGATACGTGATTGTATCGGCAGCCAATGAAGATCGATTAGAGTAGGGGTGATGTGATCATGCTTGTTTGAGTTGGTGAGGATACGAGCTGTGGCATTCTGCAGTAGTTGAAGTGGTTTGGTGTAGGCGGCAGGGAGGCCTAGGAGAAGAGCATTGCAGAAATCCATTTTAGAGAAAATAAGAGACTGGAGTACTGTTCGGAAGTCAGAGAAGTATAAAAGAGGTTTAAGATTTTTTTAGGGTTGCAGTTTGAAATAGCAGTTGCTAAGGATAGATTTGATATAGGGTTTAAAGGTGAGTTGATTGTCAAGAATGACACCAAGGTTGCGTGTTTGGTTTGGGAAGGTGGAGGGGGAGGGGGAGAAGGTGGGAGGAATGTGGATTGAGGAGAGTTTAGAAGAGATGATGAGGAGTTCGTTTTTTTGGGGATTGCTGAAGAAGTGGAAACAAAGAGCCCAAGGTTACCATTCGAAATTTCTCTTTCCGAAGATGTTTGTTTAAGGCCCTTAGGTCTAATATTGAGTGAATTTCTCCTGTCTTTTTGGGGATTAAAAAGTATCGGGAATAGAATCCGTGTCCTCTTTGGGCAAGAGGAACCAGTTCTATGGCATTTGCTTGCAGCAGGGAGGATATCTCTTGCTGCAGTTGATGACAGTGGTCGGAAGAGGTCCACCCCGGCTGAGGTGGAGTATCCAACGGAATGGAGAGGAAATTTAGATGGTAGCCTTGAGCGACAACTGCTTGCACCCAGCGGTCAGTCGTGATGGTTAGCCACTTGGTGGAGAAGTGGCATAAGTGACCGCCCACAGGTAGATTGGGCAATGGAGTATAGTCTTTGCTTTGAAGTCGGGAGTCAAAATCCCATTGTAGGAGCAGGTTGGGAAGGAGCTTGAGCTTTCTGAGCTCGAGGCTGGCGTGTTGTGGACTTCTGGAAAGGCCGGGCCAGGCGACCTCGAGACGCCAGTGGATAATATTTATGGATCCTGTAAGTCGTCTGTTTAGTGTCGCGCCAGAAGGAGCGTTTAGATGGAGTGGAAAGATCCGCCTGGGCTGCCGAGAGCTGACGAAGTGTTTCACTATGGTCCTTCAGTTGGGCCACCATCTCTTGGATTTTATCGCCGAACAGATTATCCCCTGTGCAGGGGAGGTCAGCCAAACGATCCTGCACGTCAGGACGGAAATCAGAGGATTTTAACCAAGCCCAGCGGCGGGCGCTGATACCAGCCGCAGATAAACGGGAGGCCGTGTCGAAGACATCATATGCCGAGCGGACCTCATGTTTTCCTGCGTCGAATGCCTTCTTTATGATGGAATTCAGCTGGTCTTGAAGCTGGTCTGGAAGGGACTCTCCAAACTTCTGTAGTTGTTTAAAAAGGTTACGGGTGTACTGGGTCATATATAATTGATATGACGCAATGCGCGAGATAAGCATGGCCACCGTGAAATATTCTGTGGCCTAAAGCGTCATGGAATTTCTGCTCCTTCCCAGGTGGCGCTGAAGAATGGGGTTTTGAACGCTTGGCCTTCTTTTGGGAGGACTCCACCACCACCGACTGATGAGCTGGCTGTGTCTTCTGAAATCCCGGGGAAGGCTGGACCAGGTAAATAGCACCCGTATTATGGTTTACAGGAAGAACCAACCCAGGATGCTCCCAGTTAAGCTGCATCAGGTCCTGCAGCACTTCATGAACAGGAACAGACATGATTTCCTTAGGGGGATCCAGGAATTGCAGGACTTCTAGCATTTTATGCCTGGAATCTTCCTCCGTCTGCAGTTGGAAGGGGATAGTCTCCACCATCTCCTTTATAAAACTAATAAAGGAGAGGTCTTCCGGCGGAGACTTGCGCCTTTCGTCTGTGTTGAGTTCGTGCCTATTCTCGCCCTCGCTACCTTTGTGGCGACTCCCTTCGGCTCAGATGGACAGATGCAGCCGCGGCTTCTCCCCGCCTCTTGGTCCAGGTATCCCCGGGCTGGCTTGATGCTACGGATCCGCCATGTTCCTGATGACGAAAGGGCATGCGCGCTCCAGACTTTGTACCAGCAAGGGTGCGAACCTTGGGGGCGTCCCACTGTAATGATGTCATCCATTTTCAATTTAAAAGGTCTTATTTTGCTAACTACAAGCGAGTTAGCAAGGAACTCCAAAAGGACTTGCTTCGGCAGTCCATGCTACTTGCAACTATGTTCCAAGTCAGCAAGGGGAATTCTTCTCCACTGCTTGGCCTTTTCAAACTACCAGGAGAACCCGCTCCTCGGGGGCTCCGCTCTCTCTATTCTTGATTTCAGATTGTTGGACGGGATCTGGTACTTGCTCCTCGAGGACTTACGTTCCCGAAGATTCAGAAGACTCCTATTACCTGGATGCGATCGCAGACATGAACACAGTGAGTCCTATTACAGAGAGGAACCGGTACTCGCTCCACGAGGGCCATTGTTCCTAATCGCAGGCTCCCTTCAGTCTAAGACGTTATCGCAGGTACGGAGATCATGAGTTACCATTGCAGATTGCAGATAGGAGTCGATACTCACTCCACGAGGGCCTATGTTCCTAATTCCTTTCTCATACTCTCTTCTTCCTCAGAAGATATAACATACTTATATCTTATGGATTACTATTACAGATTAACAGATAGGAACCAGTACTTGCTCCACGAGGACCTATGTTCCTAAATCTCTTCTAGCCTCTCTTCTATTCCAGAAGCCATCCCATACACAGTTATTGTGAGTTCTATTTCAGACTGCCTATAGAAACCCGTACTCGCCTGCGGCTCCTGTTCCTGTATACTGAAGACTCTCTGTTGCATAAAGAAGACACTACAGAGATCTACAATTGTGAGTGTATCATCTACCACTGGTTATGCCCAGCATACCCTGCCTACTCACTACCTATAGTCTCTCCTTACAGCTCAGCAACTCAGAGATCATAGTTCCAGTATCAGAGGGACTTCAGCCCTGCCGGTAGGGATGTGCAGAGCAAAAGTTTAAGTTCATATGTCCATATGTCCAAAGGGGGTCCCATTTGCGGTCAATATGCACAAAGAAGCACAAAATATGCACAAAGAAGTGGGGGTGTCAGGAGGCCCCCCCCCAAGCTGGCCAAAAGTTCCTTTTGGGCCGAACGAGGATCCCGGAAGCGACCCTGCGGGGAATCACGTGACGCCGCGTCACTCCGACGTGACGCCGACGTCACGTGCTCCTCGGAAAGGCTTTCAGAAATGGCGTCCTCACTCCTCGCTGGATCACCAGGGAGTTGTGGTAAGTCTTTGGGGGGGGATTAAGGAAGGTGAGGGGTTTAAATTTTTATTTTGGATCAACAATCGCGATTTCCATAGCTATGTTGAATAAGTTGGAAATCCGATCGTTTATGTCTCATCACTTTTTTAAGTTAAAAAAAATAAATAAATAGCGTTTTACATTTATGTTCAATACGAATGCACACCCCTACCTGCCGGGCATATCAACTCACTATTGCCACCTCTGGTGGTTCTACTTCCAGTCTAATAAAGAACTATCTGTGTTTGTCTCAATACTCCAGCCTAGCCGGTGGTCCCTCTCAGGATCTCCACTTGAGGGCGCTGTCATCTGCCATCGGCCCAGGGATTCACTATTTCTGCTAAGTGTACTCCTACACTAATAGAGTGGTATTATCATCTGCCACTCTGTGGGAGCCAACCCACATCAGACTATTACTCCTCTCTCTGCGGAAGCTGATCCATATCAGATAGCTATCTCCTCATGGCAATCATACAGGTTGCTGGTTCATCTTTCTACAGGAACAAAGCATAACAGTTGCTACTTCTTCCCTCTGGAAGAGCAGAGCACTAACAGATTGCTACTCCTTAGCAAGATCCGGAACAGAGTGCTAACTCCGCTTCCCCTGGCGGGGTGATTGCTAACAGATTGTTAACTCCTCCTTCTACAGAAGTATCCAGCAGCCAGATTCATAGCAGATTGCTAACTCCTCCCCTCTGGGGGAGCAGATCTATAACAGATTGCTAACTCCTCCCCTCTGGGGAGCAGGTCTATAACAGTCTGGAGGAGACGGCTCGGACGGAACTTCTATTGAGTCCTGGGTATCCGTTGAATCATCCATCCAGGGATCATAGGGCTGATCCCCTGCATCCCTTGGTGGTCCAAGTGGAAAACTTGGAACTTCTCCAGCCAGAGGTCGAAGTTGGACAGGTATCGGTGCTGGCATCGAGGGACCTAGTCTTGGCATCGAGAACTCGAGATCCGGCATCAGCACCAGACGCCCGGGAACCGATGGCATCAAGGATTTCAACGATGGCCTCGATGGTGGTACTCCTGATGGTCCCAGAACCGGCTCCAGCATTGTATCCTCCTCTCCCGATGAAAGCGGGATGGGCGTTGATGGAATCATCGGTAACGGTGATTCTCTCGATGCCCTGGTAGGGCACCGATGAGCAGATCCAGCTTATCCAGGAGAAGCAGCAGCAGCACCGGAGGCATCGGTGCCAGTTTCGGCAGAGGCACCGGTGCTGGCGTTGGTGGTCGCGGAAGGCTTTGAATTGCCTGGACCATCTGGTGCAATTCCTCTCGGAGCACTGGGATGGTGGACCCTCCGGCACTACAGGCAGTACCGGAGGGTCCACCGATCCCAGTGGAGTCTCGGTAGCCCCTTCCACCGAAGGCGCGGGATGCCTCAGTGCATCCCGCTTCAAGGGCACAGGATGCTCCTTGGCTCAGGTCTTTTTCATCAGTGGTTCCGTCGATGGCTCCACTGACGTAGCGGAAGTGGAGGGCACCGGCCCTCGATGTTTATGCCAGTGCTTCTCTCGACGGTCCACTCTCCCCGATTCCGGCATCAATGATGTACACGTCGAGGACTGGGACAGCGATCAGGTGTCTTCGGCCTCAGAGCGATGTCAATACATCGGCAAGGATCGAGTCGATGGTACCTGCGGAGACGGACGATGGAATAAAAGTGCCATCTTTTCCAACCGTGCCTTACGGCCCTTCGGGGTCATTTGGGCACAATCGGTACATGCCTCCACGTCGTGCAACGGCCCAAGGCATAAAACACAGACTAAATGAGGGTCCATGATTGACATACTCCTCGGACAGTCAGGGCACCGACGAAAATCCGTCATCATCGTGGCCATCGAAAAATTTAGGCCAGCCGCGGTCGTCACCAAGAAGGCCTACAGAGGTCCCCACCGGGAACCAATAGAAAAACGGTGGTAAATTTACCGCACGACCCGGTATTCGACGGCGAAGAAGGGAGACCCCTAGGGGGTATACACTTTTACAAGTTTTGAAAATTATTTCCTGAGGAAAATTTCCAGTCAGGAACTGTGAAGAGCTCCAAAAATCCATGTGGCTATTAGCTGAGCGGAAAAAGAGAGACTGAAGAAAGACCCCTGCTGGATGCTGGGTTATTGCCATGCTGGGCATGCCCAGTAGGTGCCAGTCAAAGTTCTAGAAACTTTACAAAAGTATTCCGTGATTGTCTCCATCAGATGATGTCACCCACATGTGAGGACTACCATGCTGCTTGTACTGTGAGACTTTAGGAATGCTTTATTTCTATCTGACAAAATGACCATTACTTCAAGAATTAAACAATTTACTTTAAGTACACTCAGGTAAATTTTGAGGGTTTCAGGTTTGTTAGCACTAAAAATAATTTAAGAACTGAAAAGAGATAAATTTAAAACTGATTACAGGCTCAATGTTAAGGCTAGACTGCGGTAAGGCAAGAAGTGGACCCTTGGGCCGGCCTGCAGGTCGATCACAGAGCAGACCAGGAGGCGGAGTCAAGGTCTGGCAAGGTCTCACCCAGAGCCGGGAATCCCCCCGGGAGGAGCCTGTAGGGACCCTGGCCCTAGGGACTAGGGCACAACCGAGAGAGTTCAGAGAGTTCAGAGAGTTCAGAGGGGCCCGCTGGGCACAAGGCAGGTCGTTGCAGGCAGGCAAGACAGAGAGGTAGGCGGAGTCAGACCCGGCGGCGAACTGGTAGACTGGGCCGCGAGCTGACCAGGACAGGGGCAGACGACAAGCTAGCAGAGAGGTCCGCGGTGGACTGGGGTCAATGCAGACGGCTGGCTGGCAGAGAGGTCCGTGGTGAACCGGGGTCAATGCGGACGGCTGGCTGGCAGAGAAGTCCGTGGCAAACCGGGGTCTAGACAGGCGGCTGGCTAGCAGAGAAGTCCGTGGCAAACCGGGGTCTAGGCAGGCGGCTGGCTAGGAGAGAAGTCCGTGGCAAACCGGGGTCAAGGCAGGCAGCTGGCTGGCAGAGTAGTCCGTGGCAAACCGGGTCAACAACCGAAAAGACAACGAGAATCAGCAAGCAGGAACAGGAAGCAAATAGTCAGCAGGGAACCTCGTTGCAAGGCGTCTAATGGAGGACTGGATGCTGGTTAAATCAGGAGCGGGGCGTGACGTCAGCAGGCGAGGCGGAGCCGGACTTCCGGGTGCTGTGCGCTTAAGAGAGACCTCCTCGCGCACGTGCGAGGCCAGGAGGGGATAGGCCTGTAATGGCGTCTTCCTCGTGGGAACTCCTCGGGCGAGGCCCTCGCCGAGCCGGGAGTTCAGCGAAATCCTGAGGAGACTGGAGAGAAGGTAAGCGGGCCTGACCCCGAACATGAGAGGAGTGGTCGGGACCGCAACAGTACCCCCCCTTTACAGCCCCTCTTCAGAGGCCCGGGTTTCTCAGGATGGTCAAGGTGAAACTGTTGAAGGAGGGATTTGTCCAGGATGTTGCGGGTAGGCTCCCAGGTATTATCCTCATCGCCGCAACCCTCCCAGGCTAGGAGGTATTCCCATCTTCGATTGCAGAAACGTACGTCGACCACTTCGCGTACCTGGAACGTGGGATCCTCGGCTACGGGTGTAGCAGGGGTGTCTGGAAGTCTACGGTGGAATCGGGAGAGAATCAAGGGCTTTAGCAGAGAGACGTGGAAGACGTTGTGAATCCGCAGGGAGGATGCTATCCGCAATCGGTAGGAGATGAGTCCCACCCTTTCGGCAATCCGGAAGGGGCCACAGAACTTGGGCGCGAATCTCCTTGAGGGAAACCTCAGGTGGATATTTTTAGTACTGAGCCAGACCCGGTCCCCGGGCTGGTACCCAGGGGCAGGTCATCAATGGCGGTCGGCAGCTTGCTTGGCCGAGGTGGCAGAAGCGCCCAACTTGTCCTGGGTAGTTTGCCAAAGGGCCTGTAGTTGTTGAGCGGTGAGTTGTGCAGCTGGAGAGGGACTGGGTGTGGCAATGGGCAGCGGAGGTTTAAGCTGTTTTCCATATACCACCTGGAATGGTGATGCTCCGGTGGTGGCATGGCACTGGTTATTGTACGCGAACTCGGCCCAGGGTAAGAGCTCAGTCCAGTTATCCTGCCTTTCGTTAATGAAGGCACGCAGGAAGGTTTTCAGGGTGCGGTTCATCCTCTCGGATTGTCCATTGCTTTGCGGATGAAAGGCGGTGGAGAAGCTGAGCTGGACTTTAAAGCATTTGCAGAGGGCTCTCCAATATCGAGCGGTGAATTGGGGCCCCCGGTCAGAGACAATGTCCAAGGGGAGCCCATGGATTCGGAAGATGTGCTGTGCGAAGAGAAGGGCCAGTTTGGATGCAGATGGCAACTTGGGTAGGGGCACAAAATGGGCCATCTTGGAGAAGCGATCCACGGTCACCCAGATTACCGTCTTACCGTGTGATGGCGGTAGGTCGACCATAAAGTCCGTGCCGAGGTGGGTCCATGGTTCTGTGGGAATCAGGAGAGGTTGCAGGAGGCCGCACGGGGGTCCTGGGCTGGGCTTCTGTTGGGCACAGGTAGGGCAAGAATCCAAGTAGGTGCGGACGTCCTGCCGAAAGTTGGGCCACCAGTAGAACTGGTTCAGGTGCTCCAATGTTCGCTCCCGACCGGCATGACCTCCTGTTAGAGACGTGGGCCCAGCGCAGAACCTTCACTCGATCGCGTCGGGGAACCACGGTTCTATCCTGTGTGAGCACTGTCATGGCCAAGAGTCGGACTTTATCGGGGTCCAGGATGAACTGGGGAGGCTCTAGATCTTCCTCGGACAAGGAGGACCGAGACAAGGCATCGGCCCGGATGTTCTTCGCAGCAGGGCGGTATTGTAGAGTGAAGTCGAAGCGGCTAAAGAACAGGGACCAGCGAGCCTGACGAGGGTTCAGGCGCTGGGCTTGAGACAAGAACTCCAGGTTCTTATGGTCGGTGTATACCGTGACCGGGTGGTTGGCTCTCTCGAGCCATTGCCTCCACTCCTCGAAGGCAAGCTTGATGGCTAAAAGTTCTTTATCCCCAATGGAGTAGTTCGCCTCGGCTGGCGAGAACTTCTTGGAGTAGTACGAGCAGGGTAGTAGTTGGCCCGATGTGGAGTGCTGGCTGAGGACTGCCCCAACGGCAACGCTGGAGGCGTCTACCTCTACGATGAAGGGGCATGCAGGATCCGGGTGGCGGAGGCAGGTGTCGGTCAAGAATGCTTCTTTCAAATTCGCAAAGGCTTTGACGGCAGCGTCGGGCCAGGACTTGACATCGGCTCCCTTACGGGTCAGAGCCGTGAGAGGAGCGACTCAGTGGGAGTAATGAGGGATGAAGTGTCTGTAAAAGTTATCAAACCCCAGGAACCTTTGCAGAGCCTTGAGGCCAACCGGACGGGGCCAGTTCGTGATGGCAGAAACCTTCTTGGGATCCATCTGGAACCCCGTGGATGAGATGATGTATCCTAGGAAGGGTAACGATTCTGCCTCGAAGACGCATTTCTCCAGCTTGGCGTAAAGGTGATTGTCCCTTAGGGCTTGTAAAACTTGTTCGACATGCCGACGATGGGACTCCAGATCCTTGGAATAGATCAGCATGTCATCTAAGTACACGATGACGTGCGAGTGTAGCATCTCGCGCAAGACCTCATTCATGAGGTTCTGGAAGACTGCCTGGGCATTGCAGAGTCTGAAGGGCATTACCAGGTACTCGTAATGCCCATCCCTGGTGTTGAAGGCAGTCTTCCATTCATCTCCGGGGCGTATGCGGATGAGGTTTTTGGCCCCTCGGAGGTCTAGTTTGGTGAAGAGATTGGACCCTTGGAGCCTATCCAAGAGTTCGGGGATCAGTGGAAGTGGGTAGCGATCTCTCTTAGTAATGGCATTCAGGCCTCGATAGTCAATACAAGGGCGGAGTGAGCCGTCCTTCTTTCCCACAAAAAAGAAGCCGGCCCCATCGGGGGAGCGAGAGGGGCGAATGAAGCCCTTAGCAAGGTTCTCAGCAATGTACTGGGACATGGCGGCCATCTCTGGCAGAGATAGCGGGTATACCCAGCCCCGAGGAGGTGTGGTACCGGGGAGCAGATCAATAGGACAGTCAAACGGTCAGTGTTGAGGGAGGATCTCAGCCATCTCCTTGGAGAATACATCTGCGAAGGCTTCGTATGGCTCTGGTAGTAGAAGGGACGAGCAAAGTTGGATCGAAGACGGAGGACGCGGGACCTGGAGACAGTGTGTGAAGCAGAAGGGACTCCACTGGGTCAACTGGAGGGTGTCCCATTGAATCACAGGAGAGTGGAGATGTAGCCACGGCAGACCAAGGATTAAGGGATGGACTGCCCGCTCCAATACTAGCAGCGTGATCTCCTCTGAGTGGAGCAATCCGGTCTGGAGAGTCAATGGACCTGTACTGCAGGAGATGGTCCCTGGGAGCAAGGTGCCGCGGATAGAAGAGATGCGCAGAGGAGGGACTTTGGGCCGTGTGGGTAGAGATAGCTTTTCCACCAAGTCTGCTACTATAGAGTTTCCCTCGGCCCCGGGGTCAATGAAGGCTCGAGTCTAAAGTTCCCCTCCGGGGTATTTGAGTGTCACCAGTATGGTGCATTGAGGAGCTGAGCCCGCATAGCCTAGGAGTAGCTCCTCAGAATGACCTAGGCACGGTCGTTTCCCGGACGCTCCGGGCAACTGGTAAGAAAGTGTCCCTTTCCTCCGCAATAGAGACAAAGGTCGTGGGACTGGCGTCTCCTCTTTTCCTCCGCGGACAACGGTGACCTGCCCAGCTGCATTGGCTCCCCTGGTGTGAGTGACGAGGGTGGTGCCTTGGGTGCCGTGAGCTGGGCGTGACTCTGGGAAGCCGGGGGAAACCTTCGAAAGGAGCGCGTCTCCTTGTCTTGTTGCTGTAGCTGGCGATCCACCCTACCAGCTATATCGATCAAATCATTGAGGTCATCCGGGAGATCTCGGCCGGCCAGCTCATCCTTGATGCAGCTAGACAGACCTTCAAAAAAGATCCCTCTAAGGCAGTCGTCCCGCCACCCGACCTCTATGGCAAGGGTGCGGAAGTCTACAGTATAGTCCGCCATCGAACGCACCCCTTGCCTGAGGTGCAAGAGTTCAGAGGCGGCGGTGGTTTGACGCACAGGGTCGTCGAAGGCCTGGCGGAAGTTAAGAATGAATTCCTGGAGGTTATGTAGGAGGGGGTCCTGTCGTTCCCACATGGGAGAGGCCCAGTCTAGTGCTTTCCCATCCAATAAAGAGAAGATATAGGCCACCTTGACCGAGTCTGAGGGGAACTGTGCCGGCAACAGGGTGAACCGGACGTAGCACTGGTTCAGGAAGCCTCGGCATGCTTTGGTGTCCCCAGCATAGCGAGTCGGAGCAGGCAACTGGGTTACTGACGCAGAGCTGGGGACGGGAGCGGAAGGCGGAGCTGGAGGTAGGTCCGGTGGTGGTGCCTCCAGACAGGAGACCAGCTGTTCTACGGTGGCAGCAAGGGCGTCAATGCAATGCTGTTGTTGTTGGAGGCGTTGTGCCATTCCTGGAATGGCCTGTAGACTGGGAGCCTCCGCCGGATCCATGGCCTTGCAAACTGTTAAGGCTTGACTGCAGTAAGGCAAGAAGTGGACCCTTGGGCCGGCCTGCAGGTCGATCACAGAGCAGACCGGGAGGCGGAGTCAAGGTCTGGCAAGGTCTCACCCGGAGCCGAGAATCCCCCCGGGAGGAGCCCGTAGGGACCCTGGCCCTAGAGACTAGGGCACAGCCGAGAGAGTCCAGAGAGTTCAGAGGGGGGGGGGGGGGGGGAATCTAAGTGAATCAGGTGCAGATTATTACAATGAGGTTAGCAATGTGCATCCAGTATGAATGTACAACCAAGATTTGTTTACAAGGAATTGCTGAACAATTGCCAATAAGAATCATATGCGAAGAGAATATGTATATATTTATACTGATAAGTGCATTTAAGTTCACAACTCCATCAAAAGTGTATGATTTCATGCTTCTGTGTCCAAGCATGCTTGAAAGATTTGTATACTTGCATTTGTGAAAAAGTTCCAGCACATGTTTCGGCATGTCTGCTTCAATGATAATTAATTGTATGGAAAACACTCACAGACAGATCTTTGTAAAATGGGTTATAATCACATTTGGGTCAAATGTACTTAGAATTTTTCACATAGATACAGAGGTCAATATTCAAAGGGATCTATCTGCTAAGAAATGACTTAGTTGGCTACAACAGCTAGATCAAAGCCTTTGAAAATTGATTGGGCTAACCAGCTAAATTTTGCTACCTAAATTTCACTGGGCAGCTAAATTTAGCAAGTCAATTTCTGGGTAGGTATGGGGATGGGCATTAGGTTGGGGAGGAGGCAGAAAGTTATGTGGTGGCTATGCTGATTTTCAGTGCTAGCTTCCTACTTGGTCTGCCAAATGTAGGCAGGGTCGGAGCAACCCACTGCTCAAGCCATGCACTTGCACAGGACGGCAGTCTGGAGGGGGCAGCACCCTCAAGCTGCAACCGAGTTAAGTGATTTGATGGTGCCACCAAGCCACAAAGAAGAGGAGAAGCCGCAGGGCCGCAGTGGCGAAGAGGAGAGAGTTGCAGGACTGTGCGGCGGTTACCAACCTGCTACGCAGAAAAAATGTGGCAGTGGAGGGTCATGCAGCAAAGAGGAGGAGGAGCTATAGCGCTGTACGATGGAGAGAGGAGCTCTAGGGCCATGCAGTGGTTAGCAAGCCACCATGTGGTAAAGATGATTGATTTGCAGGGCTGCACGGCAAGGGAAAGGAAGATCCCTAGGGCTCCGTGGCAAAGATGATTGATTTCAGGGCTGCGCAACGAAGAAAAGGAGGAACCATAGGGCTGCGCGGCAGTTCCCAATCTGCCTCGTGGCGAAGATGAGACGCAGAGACGCAAGATGAAAATGAGGAGCTGCAGGATAGCCAGAAGAAAAAAAACAAGCCACCAGGCATCTCCCAACCTGCCCTGCAGAAGAAGTGGAAGGCCAGGGCTGCTGGGAGAAGCCCTAAGTGTATATATGAGCAGGAGGAAACCTGTGTGTGTCTGAGCAAGTGTGTATGCATGTCTGAGCAAATATGTGTGTGTGTGTGTGTGTGTGTGTGTGTGTGTGTGTGTGCATGTGTTTCTGAGCATGTTTGTGTGGGTATGGGTGTCTGAGCATGTATGTATGTATATGAGGGTGTCTGAGTAGAAGCGGAGTATGTGTGGATGTCTGAGCATGTGCATGTGAGAGGAGGCATATGTGTGAAAGAGGGAGCATGTGTGAGAGAGGGAGCACTGAGACAGGTGCAAGCTCTAGGGATGTTGGAATAAGAGGTCTAAATAGTAGTAAGTTCTTTTTGAGTAGTAAATTCTTCAGTTTATATCAGGAAAGTTTGAGGTATTGAAGCATAGGGTGTTCTCTTCGTGTGTCTGTCTGAGCATGTGTGTATTTGTGAGCATGTGTGTGTATCTCAGCATGTATATGTGAGAAAGAGAGGGATCTTGTGTGTGTGTAGATGTATATGTGTAAGAGGAAACATATGCATGTATGAGGGAGAACGCATATGTGTGTGTGTATGTATAGAAATATATCTATGAGAGAAAGAGATGAGAATGTTTATGTATCCCTCTCTCACTAACCCACGACAATCTCAGAGTGACTAGAAATCAAAATTTTCCAAGTATGGAGAGCGTGAATTATATTATCCTTATTGTTGCGTCCGTTGGACTCAGACGGCTTCGTCCCCCATGCCTCACCTCAATATTTGCTTTCTCCACCAGCCTCGGGAAAATGGCGACCGCCACATCTGCTTGCCGCACTCCCCGGCATCCCAGGAACGGCTATGGCAAGGCATTCCGCCTTGATTCACCTGAGGGCCTCCTAGGGTGTGCGCGCAACCCACGTCTTTATTCCAGCATTGGTGCAAACCTCAGGGGTGTCCCCCTCGAGTGACGTCACAACATCCGGGTACTTAGGTTGCCCATTTGCTCACTGACTTTGAGTTAGCAAGGATTGGATTTGTCCGGTCTAAGCTGCTCTGCCGCTTCTTGCTGCTGCTGGAAGCTCTCTCTACCCTCCGGGGTTCTACTAACTTGGGTACTCGCTCCTCAGGGGCACCATGCTTCTTTCTAGGTGCCCATCCAGTATCCAGGTACTCACTCCTCGAGGGCCTAGGTCGGGGCGGATTGCTCTATCAGGGGATTGGGCATCCGCCGGTGGGCCGGTCACTCTAGTTATGTGGTCTGCCGAGCGCGGCTGTGACAGAGCCGCGTTTGGCAGACCACGTGGTATCTCCTGGGCTGGCCTGGGCGGCAAATCCTCAGGCCGGTCGTCATCGGGAATCCGCTCCTGGCCTGAGTTGTCTACCTTGGTGCCTGCTACCATTACTTCTATCTGCTGGGAACTCAACCATTACAGCTACAAGAGTTGTGAGTAAACTAACATCTACCAGTCTGTCTCACCTACAGCTCCTCATTGAAAACCTGCATCAGAGCTCCCTACACCACCATTGTGGCACGGGTCTCCTCAGCCGAGGACCCAAGACTGTTGCTGCAGGAATCTACTCACTACTGCCACCTCTGGTGGTCTCTACAAGCTGTATAATAAAACTCTCTCTGTGTTTGTACATCTGAGTCTAGCCCGGTACTGCAGTTCCCCGCGGGGCTCCTCCCAGTTGGAGTGGCCATCACTGCAGCACCAAAGAATCCACCAAACACCTCAAAACCATAACCCTTATTAGTTTTAATTTTTGGATGCTCTTTGATGTGTCTGCTGAAATATTTTACTGGTGTTTGAGAAATTTAAAAAAATTGTTTATCAGTTTTTAATTAATGGATCTTCCATTCACCAGATGTTTTGAAATAGTCTCTTTATTAGTATGTTTATACTATTATGATTAATGTATTTATTGTATTTCTTGATTTTTTTTAATATCTGAGGATTCGTGATTTCTGTTTTTCCATTGTTTCACTGCACAGAGTCTTACTTGTTGCGGTTTTCCTATTCAGTTTTTGCCTGCATGTTTCTATTTATGCTTCATGGCTTCTTTTTCCTATATTTGGTGAGGGTCTGCCTATGTTCTGCATGTGTGATCGAGGAGGCATATTCTAGAAGGTAGGAATCTACAGCAGCTTGGTTTCTTCTATTTTCCAAATAGGAGGTATATTGGTGTTTTAGGTCCTGGTGTAGGGTTGTTACTTTTTTAAGTGCTGGCAGTTAGTGCTGTTTTGGTATGGGAGGTTTATTATACTTTAATTGTAATTTACTCATGGCTTTCTGAGGGTCAACCCCACACTTAACATGCATTACAGTAGCCCTAATGCCATATGGGTTCCAAGTGTCGTCTTTTTTTTTTTTTGTAGGACTGTCTAGTTGGCACCAAGGAATTGCATGCAAATACTTATGATATTTTTTTACCTCAAAAGACTGAATTTTGAATATTCTTTTTCATGTAAAATCTGGTAATATATATGCATAATTTTTAACCATGTACATGGAGAGAAGAGGAGGTGCAAGAGTTGCTTAGGACACCTAATACTCTTAAGAACATAAGAAAATGCCATACTGGGTCAGACCAAGGGTCCATCAAGCCCAGCATCCTGTTTCCAACAGTGGCCAATCCAGGCCATAAGAATCTGCCAAGTACCCAAAAACTAAGTCTATTCCATGTTACCATTGCTAATGGCAGTGGCTATTCTCTAAGTGAACTTAATAGCAGGTAATGGACTTCTCCTCCAAGAACTTATCCAATCCTTTTTTAAACACAGCTATACTAACTGCACTAACCACATCCTCTGGCAACAAATTCCAGAGTTTAATTGTGCGTTGAGTAAAAAAGAACTTTCTCCGATTAGTTTTAAATGTGCCCCATGCTAACATCATGGAGTGCCCCCTAGTCTTTCTACTATCCGAAAGAGTAAATAACCTATTCACATCTACCCATTCTAGATCTCTCATGATTTTAAACACCTCTATCATATCCCCCCTCAGTCGTCTCTTCTCCAAGCTGAAAAGTCCTAACCTCTTTAGTCTTTCCTCATAGGGAAGTTGTTCCATTCCCCTTATCATTTTGGTAGCCCTTCTCTGTACCTTCTCCATCGCAATTATATCTTTTTTGAGATGCGGCGACCAGAATTGTACACAGTGTTCAAGGTGTGGTCTCACCATGGAGCGATACAGAGGCATTATGACATTTTCCGTTTTATTCACCATTCCCTTTCTATTAATTCCCAACATTCTGTTTGCTTTTTTGACTGCCACAGCACACTGTACCGACGATTTCAATGTGTTATCCACTATGACACCTAGATCTCTTTCTTGGGTTGTAGCACCTAATATGGAACCCAACATTGTGTAATTATAGCATGGGTTATTTTTCCCTATATGCATCACCTTGCACTTATCCACATTAAATTTCATCTGCCATTTGGATGCCCAATTTTCCAGTCTCACAAGGTCATCCTGCAATTTATCACAATCTGCTTGTGATTTAACTACTCTGAACAATTTTGTGTCATCTGCAAATTTGATTATCTCACTCGTCATATTTCTTTCCAGATCATTTATAAATATATTGAAAAGTAAGGGTCCCAATACAGATCCCTGAGGCACTCCACTGTCCACTCCCTTCCACTGAGAAAATTGCCCATTTAATCCTACTCTCTGTTTCCTGTCTTTTAGCCAGTTTGCAATCCACAAAAGGACATCGCCACCTATCCCATGACTTTTTACTTTTCCTAGAAGCCTCTCATGAGGAACTTTGTCAAACACCTTCTGAAAATCCAAGTATACTATATCTACCGGTTCACCTTTATCCACATGTTTATTAACTCCTTCAAAAAAGTGAAGCAGATTTGTGAGGTAAGACTTGTCCTGGGTAAAGCCATGCTGACTTTGTTCCATTAAACCATGTCTTTCTATATGTTCTGTGATTTTGATGTTTAGAACACTTTCCACTATTTTTCCTGGCACTGAAGTCAGGCTAACCGGTCTGTAGTTTCCCGGATCGCCCCTGGAGCCCTTTTTAAATATTGGGGTTACATTTGCTATCCTGCAGTCTTCAGGTACAATGGATGATTTTAATGATAAGTTACAAATTTTTACTAATAGGTCTGAAATTTCATTTTTTAGTTCCTTCAGAACTCTGGGGTGTATACCATCCGGTCCAGGTTATTTACTACTCTTCAGTTTGTCAGTCAGACCTACCACATTTTCTAGGTTCACCGTGATTTGATTCAGTCCATCTGAATCATTACCCATGAAAACCTTCTCCATTACGGGTACCTCCCCAACATCCTCTTCAGTAAACACCGAAGCAAAGAAATCATTTAATCTTTCCGTGATGGCTTTATCTTCTCTAAGTGCCCCTTTAACCCCTCGATCATCTAACGGCTCTTGTACCAGCAATGGGTTCTGGAGGAGAGGGTGAAGACCCGGAGGGTAGAGGGTGACAGTTTTTAAAGTTTAGGTTGCTGGAAGTAGCTGGGCTTTTTTTTGGCAATCCCGAGACAGAGAATGGATAAAGTGTGGTGGTGGGGGGGGGGGGGGGGCAGCACAATAATTGTTCACACAGGCAGCAAAAAAGCTAGCACCAGCCCTGAATGTAAGCACTGCAAAAGCAGGCCTAATTCTGATTAGCCACCCTCCCTCATGACTTTAAAATAAAGCTGTCTCCGGTTCCCATCCTTTCGCCTTCCTTCCAACTTACATAAATAAAAAACAGTGGCCAATGCCCCAAAGCCCCCCTCCCAGTTTCCCTGCTTCTTAAAGTGCTGCGGCTCCTGAGCCCCCACCCTTATGATGCTCCTTCTGCTTAAAATAACATGCTGCCATCGAAAACCCCTCCTCCTCAATCCCCTTCTTTATAAAATAAAGCCATGCACACACCCACCCAATTCCCTCTTCTTTAAAAAAAAGGGAGGCCTTTGTAAACTGAAAAAGAAAGCCAAAAGGAGGTCACAGAAATGCAACTTTTACAACAGACAAAAAAATATAGTGGGTGATTTGCCAGTAAATATTGTGGGGGAAAGTCCTGGAAATGATTAATACAGAAGCTCGTGTAGAAAGAAATTCGGTAGTATGGAGCCAGCATTGTGAAGGAGATGTGTGGTGCAAACATGAACTCAATGGAGGGAAAGGGTCAAGACTGCTGTAGATGAGGTCTAAGGTAAGTGAAGAGAAGAGAAAGTAGGAGGGGAGGAGGCCAGGCTCGCTGGAGGTGCAAAAGAGGAGACATTGTCCACAAAGGTTACAATCACCAAAGTATTCCCAAGCAAAAACAGCAAGAGTTTTATTTAAACAAGTAAAGACTCCATAAATACATCTGTTGTAGCTTTCTGTTGTTATGTTTTCTCAGGCTTTTCCATACATTAATTGTTATGGCCTTTTATTTAAATTTAGCGCAGCACATACTTTTGGAATACTAATTTGACAGTGGTGTGAAAATTATATGGAAATGAGACACCTTTACCCCACTAACATATTTAATAGAGAAAAACATTTATATCACCGTCAGAGCAGAAGAATGTATTTTTTGGATATCTTTTGATACTACCCTGCTTTGGGGAGGCAAATCATTTTGCAACGTTCACTGTTCTGAAAACTGCCTGTCAGGGTTAGTAATTCCAAAATTCTTGCCATCTGTGAATTAAAACATTTTCAAAAGTTCAAAACAGCTTTAAAAAAAAAAGGATTTTAATTTAGCTGTGAATTAACTCATTTTTCCTTCTATTCTGCAAATTAGCTGAACCATGTAAATAGCTGAATAGCTAGAGATATTAGGCAAGTGCTGGTTTTTGTCTTCAGTCTGTGAGAACAAAAAAAAAAGAAAAGAAAAGAAATTCATGCTAGTTCAGGGACTATTTAGCTCTGTTCTATGGAAATTTACTTTGATGGCCTAATTTTTTCTGTACCCCTCCAAATTTTGCAGAATAGAAGCCCTATGCATTTTGTATTCTTGGAGGATGGCAAATTTCTTTCAGTCTAACTCAGCTGCCTGGCACACTGCTTTCATTATGTATGATGTTTCAGTCAAATAAGAAACGAAACTAAAAGGATATGTTTAAAATATTACTTTCAATGTCATGAACATTTAAAATGATGCTCCCAGATGCCTTCTCAAAAAGCAAACTAGCCACACATTTAAGACAGCCTCCAGCATAACTACTATTCCCAAACATAAAAGCATTCTTAACAAGTCAGATATTGGTGCATGGAAAAAAGCTGCAGTAAACAAAACTAAACTAAACTAAAATAATAATAATAATAATAATAATAATAATAGGTTGATGATCAGTCTTCTGCTGTTCTGTTTTTGAGAACGATCTCATTGTTTTGTTTTTTTGCAATGAAGACGTGCACATCAGGATGCAAAGGGCATGTGCTATAATTACTTTTCCAGAAAACCGCATTGCTAAATGTTAAAATTGCTATTCATAAAATAAGGGAGAATGATGAACATGTATTATTGCAAGCTCTCTTGTTTAACTTGTGAGTTGCTGTGAAGTTGTGGGCTGTACAGTCTAAAGCCAATGCAACAGAATTTGAGTGGGTTTGAGACGAATTACCAAAGCAGACTAGTTAGGAAAACATTACAGTGTATTCTGTTGGAAAGGAAAATCTGTTTCTTTATTTCACCAGCTGTGCCACAGACTTATTCAATTTCTGTTGCATCTGAAGTGCAGATTTCTAACAGTTGCATTGTCCGGCAGAAAACTGGAGTCTTACTAGGTTATGATACCCTGACATTGGATTATGATGCATTTTGGGAGCCTTCGATACCTGCTGTTCTCAGTCCTAATGTGGTGTTACCTTTAGACTCTGTTTACAACAATTCTAATATCTTCAGAGACTGAGGGCACAGTTCACCCATTTCAAGACCAAAAAAAAAAAAAAGGCAGAGGCAAATAGCTATTTGGCAAGCCCAGAGAATATAAATAGCTACTACTCAAAGCTGGAGCAGGGGCTATGTAAGAGGCAAAATAGGAGCAAACTGGGTGATAATGAGCAATGAAGCATAGAATGTATAAGCTGTCTCATCTCCCTATGAATAAGTCTCATGATACTTTTTTGGGCATACAAAGTCGCTCAAGTGGCACCAGACTCAAATAGAAAAACAGAAGGTAACCACTCTGAACATTCTTGGGATATATCAGCCTGTCCACACATCTATCATTTGCATACTCTTTAAAACACTTATTTACCTCAACGCCATAGGCATCAATACGAAAATACAAGCACTCACACATACGCAAAATAAACATTTATTATAGTCACAAAACAAATGGCCACTGCCTTAAAAAGCTGAGGGGAAAGAAGAAATGCTGGCATGCATAGTACATTTCCAAATGAAAAAAATAAACCTTTTCCCAGCAACATAATCTCTATTCTGCATCCTTCTCTCACAGCTGTCCTCTTAATGAAGAGACAGAATTCACAGGATATTAGCCACACACCTTTTCCTTATACACACCATGCAACTCATAAACATTGCTGTCATGGTTTCACTGTCTCACAATCCACTGTCTCGCAAGCCAGCAAAGCTGGGGCACTGGAGACCAAAGACTTATTTGTCACACATTAGGGCTCCATCAACTACATCACCTGCCTTGCATCTCCAGTAGTCATACCATAATAGACAAGATTCCATGTTCCATGTTCCATGTATGTTCCATGTAAACCGCCTTCCCGGCGATAGTTTTCTCTGTTAATTGTGAACCGGAGTGATATGTATTGTATACAGGAACTTCCGGTATATAAAAACCTAAAAAAAAAAAAAAAAAAAAAAAAAGATGCTGCCTTCATCCATTACACTCCTGTGAACAACTTACCACCTTCTACAATACAGCCATCATATAAGTTGGTTGATATAATACCTTCTAGGCTAGGATGCTCTGCACATCGCCCACTCTTGCTCTTAAAGGTAACCATGCCATGTACAAACAAGGGGAAACAACTAGGAGCCAAAAAGTGACTGCTATTACTCTCCTTTCTTGCCTCTTCTCTCAAGCCATTCATATTGATTTACCAAAGAGTACAGAATGTCGTTCAGCTTTGCCTAGGTAGTACAAACAGACCTGTACCCTTTAAATGCTGGTAAACCATTGCCACAGAACTGGTACAGGACACAGTAGAAAAACACCAGCATCACATAATCATGATCATTGCTTGAGCAGAAGCTAAGAATGGCTAAAGCACCTCTATGACTCCTAGCTACCATTAGAGTGCAATTCGACCTAAGCTTCGGCATGGGCTTCGGTGATGAGCCACAGCCTCAAGCTGGGTCTCTGCACTGGAGATGGGCCTAGGCCTGGGATTTGGCAACAGGATCAGGACTTGGGTCAGGTCACAGTGTCAGGCCTAGACTTAAGTCAGGGCCTCTGCAACAGGACCTAGCCTTGGGCCAGGCTCTGGCTTCATGCCTTGGCCTAAGCCTGGGCTTTAGCAATCAGTTCCTGCTTTGGGCCAGACCCCAGCATTATACCTGGGCCTGGCCCCAAGCCTGAGCCTAAGCCAGGGCTTCAGAGATAAGTAATGTCCTCAGATGGGTTCCAGCCTTGGGTTGGGCCCCTGCATTGGGCCTGGGCCTCGGTGATGGCACCAGGTCAAGGCCTGCTCCCACTGTAGGCACATTTTTTTTCTTTTTTAATTAAACAGATACAAAAATACCCAAATATTTTCAGGTATTTTTGTTGGAGGCTATTTTTTATTTGTTTCATTCATAATAATCCATAAATGGCTTTGTTCATCACATTTTATCCATTCATTTAAAATAAATACATATCCTTACTCTGGAAATATAGTTGTAGTTGATACCGTCTTTCCTGCTTTGCACCTGTTGCTTTCTGTGTTGTCTGTAAGGTATTCTAAGTGACTGTCCTTCTTTCAGCCTCATCTAAACATGCTCAGGTTCCACCTCTGGAACCAGCATGAGAAGGAGAAGCCCTCCCAGAGATAAGGGGAGGGGTCTCAACCCCATCCAAGTCTTAGGATGTTTGCCAACATGGTCCTTGGCCTCTCTGTGGAGAGTGGTAAAAAGTTATAATAAAATGCTTCTTTTTCTTTTTTAATCAATATTTCTCTTTATTAAAATTGTATATCCTTATGGATTTTTCTAGGCTTAACAGTGTGTGTGTGGGTGTGTGTGGGTATGTGTGTGAATAAGGAGCATGAGTGCAGCAGCGTGAGTACAGTGGTTCACAAAGGGATCCCCAACCAGTCAAGTTTTCAGGATATCCACAGTGAATATATATGAGATATATTTTTCATACACAACCTCAGTTGTATGGCAACATATCTCAATCATATTCACTATAGATTTCTTGAAAGCCCAACTAGCTGAGGGAACCCTGATCACAGGTTTGGGAACCACTGTAATAGTGTATACTTGTGACAGTGATTGTGAGAATGAGGGGGTATTGGTGGGACATTTATGGATAGTATATTGAGATGCTTACATAGTAGGAAGGCACCATCAATGACACTTTTCAAAGAAAAAGTATCACAGTATGTAGCAGTGATCACAGCTTGCTCTTGAAAAGCAGCAGGAAATGACTCCAAAATGGACAATTTTTTTTCATCTTTTTCCTGAGACCTTTTTTTTATTCCATTCCAATGGAATTGGATAGAGTTAAAGGAAACAGTAACATGGATCAATTCCTATGATTTTTCCATGGAAGAAAATGTAACTTAATTTCCAATAGATGCGACATCAAGAGTTGAGTGGAGGGAGCTATTTCCATTTGCTTGGGCTGACAGGGGGCTGAAATACCTGGGGGTTGCTCTGGTGCGCTCCAAGAATGTCTTATATGAATTAAACATTGGAAAGGGATTAGACAGGACTGAAGAGCTTTTAAAAAAAGTGGAGGCTTTTGCCCTTGTCTTTAAGGGTCAGTGTGCGGTAATTAAAATGGTCATCTTGCCAAAAATACTATATCATATTCAGATGCTCCTTGTATGGGTTAAGCATAGGTTACGAACCTTGTTCACGTCCTTTATGTGGAATGGTAAAAGAGCCATAGTGAGCTATCAAACACTAAGCACAGAGAAAAGGAAGGGGGGGGGATTAGTAATACCTGACCTTCAGATTTCTAATGTTACATCTTTGCTCCAATTTGTTCAGGACTGGGTGTCTCATGGTGCTCAATATGATCCCGAGAGCTTGCTAAAAGGGGCATGTGCACCATATAAACCTTTTTGATACTGTCCCCAAATAGAACATAACAGCCAGTTGGGTTTGTTCCATTCGTAATAGTATAAAGACACCACATTTAGCTGTGCTACCTGCCAAATGCAGCAATGATCTTGGGATTCAGTTGGAGGATATGGATATTTCTCAAGCATTCTCCCTGGTGTATCAAAGTTATGTAACCAGGGTGAGGAGAGTTAAAAAGAAGCTTTGGGATAATGATACCTGTGCAAAATGTGGAATTGACAGTGGCACATTGTGTCACATGTTTACTGGTTGCAATGAGCTACAGGGGCTCTGGAAAAAAGTGTGTGACTTCATAGAAAAAAAATACTAGATTGCACTGTCAGTTACAGAGGGATACTTCTGTACTTGCATTTATTGAATAAAGGTGTGAAACGGCAAAGTGTGGGAGGTGAAGTTCCTGACTGTAGCTCTTTTATTAGCTAAAAGTCATCTTACAAGCCTGGAAAGGGGCTGAGATTCCTGAGTTAAATTCCTGGACTGGATTAATGCTGCAGACTGCTCTGTATGAAATGCAGAGAACAAAAGAAATTACTAACCCGAGACAAGCAGTGAAACTGAAATGTTATTAATATTTATGGCTGAAAGGATATAAGACATTGCACACTGGAACAACACTGAAGTGTGTGCTTCTGTGTGGGACTTGGGTTGAGTGAGTGGTGTACTGTGGTGTGGGTGAGAGTGTGTGTGGGGGAGGAAAATGAAAGAGGGGGGTCTGGAAAATATTAGGTTGAGTGCATGTAACTGAATTGGCGTGTTTAGAGATAGTCTTGGTTGTATTGAACTGGATATTTTTGTCTATCATTGTGTGGTTTCATGTGACTCAAATAAATAAAGTTATAAAAAAAAAAAAAAAAGAAAATTCAATTTAAAACTTTCTCTTTCCTCCCCTAGGAAATAATGGGAGATATGCAGGGAAAAGGGAGGTCATGCGAACTTGCTTCTACTCTTAGAAGGGGTAGAAAACATGGAGAGGCAAATAGAAGCTGCATATCTAGGTAGATTAATGATCCAAAGGGGGCGGAAACAGAAGTGAAAATGAGCCTGATAATGTTTGCTCTGGCTGTCTTTGTGCCCTTCCAGATATCTTTTTGAGATTTTCAAAACAATACTAATAGCAGCCAAATATTATCTTTTACAACTGTTTTTATTCAGGAAACCCACCGATTGTCATTTGGAATCTAGACATATTTAATTTGGATTTAATTTGATTTCTATTCCACCTTTAGTGACTGGTCAATCACTTCAAGGTGGATTACATTCAGGTACTGAAGGTGTTTTCCTATTTCCAAAGGGGGGGGGGGGGTTATTTTCTAAACATTTATCATGTGCGTTAGGAAGTAAAGGACCGGGAGGGGAGAAGTCGGGGCAGGGAGGGGGAGGAGTCGGCTGTGGCACCGCTACCGGCGATAATGTGAGGAATATTATCGCCAGCAATAGCACGGCAAATAGCACCACCTTTTACGGTGGCGCTATTCACGCGAAAGGCTGCAGCCGGCTGCACCACGGCCGGCGAAATTGCACTGCCAAGGTGCGAACGGCTGCGGCCTTTCGCAGGCCCGCTGGAACAACACTCCCCCCGCCCCCTTTTTCACGGGATTCATCATTCCGCGAGGAATGATGAATCCAGCCCTAAGTTTGTAGCTGAGGCAAGGAAGGATGAAATGACTTGCCCAAGGTCACAGGGAGTTTCACAGGATGTCAACCCTGGTATCCTTGGTTCTCAGCCTGCTGCTCTAACGTCTAAGCTTCTGCTCTCTAGTTGTCTCTACAAATTCAGCCACCTTCTGATGATCTCTATGCAGGAATGCCCACGTAACATAGGAAAGCTTCCTCCTTCTAATCTTATAGTCACAGCTGAAGAAGGGATCTGTGTGTTCTCTAAAACTCAAGAATTAACAACAACTTTCGTTGGTCTAAAACTTATCTCAACCTATTAAGACCCTTCTTGATCCTGAGCGAGGCTACCTTTACACTTGCTTATATAATTGTATGTTCACATGCTGTTTTGTAAACTACAAAGGGTAGAAAAATGACACAATGTAGTGTTTTAGGAACAAATAGTAGGCAAGTGCAATCAGGGCCGGTGCTAGCTTTTTTGCTGCCCTGTGCAAACAATTACAAACTCTGAAAACTACTACCATCTCCCCACCCCTGGCAAACTTTATAGCCTTGCAAAATGCTCACCACCACTACCCCCCCCCCCCCCCCCCCCACCACCACCCCCTCCCAAACTCCCCTCTTGGCCCACTCCACACACACAGTTAAGAGTTGTGCATTTATAATAACATTTTACATGAAAAATATCAAAGTACCATATTCTGAGGTAAAAATATCACTTACGTTATATTTATATGCACTGTTATGATGCTAACCAGAAATCCTGTAAAAACACACTTGGAACCCAAGCCTACTGTAACGTGTTACGTGTGAACTTGACCCTCCAAAAGCCCTAAAACACTAATACACTTTCTATTAGGAGAATATCTCACCTTAGTCACACATGCAGAACATAAATAGACCCTCACCAAATACAGAATAGAGCAATCATAAATTAGAAATATAAATGTGACAAAATCTGAACTGGAAACCACAAGAAGCCAGAATCTCTATGCAGTGGAACAGTTAAAACCAGAATCATCACCATTCCTCAAACATCAAACAATAAAATCAAGAAATAAAATAAATTCATAATCATAATAGTAAAGACATGCAAATAATAACCTTCCAAAAACAGATGACAAATAAAAGATCAAATAATTAAAAACTCACAATATTTTTAAATGGCCCAAACACCAATAAAATATTTTAAAATGGCAGATATTAAATAACAACCAAAAAATAAAACTAAAAAGTATTTTAAAAATTCATGCTCTCCATACCTGGGAACTTTTGATTTCCAGACATCCTGAGATTGTCTTGGATTAGTGGGAGTGGGGTGCACAAACGTTCTCCTCTCTTTCTTATATTTACACACACACACACACACAAACATTTATACACACATACACTTTCTCTTAGACAAAGCCATAGGTATCTCCAGTTATTTGGTTGGGATCTGCCAGCAACCCAGGGCCCTCCTCTTCATTTCAATTGCTGGTAGGTTGGTATCCACCTGCAGTCCCATTCTCTCTTTCTCTCACAATACACACACACACACATACATACACACACACACATGCGCGCAGGTGCGCACAACCCAGGCTGCTCCCATTCACACCCACACACCCTGGACAAGCTCTCATTCACATCCACCCAAATGCCAGACAGGCTCCCATCTCACACCCACACACCCTGCCCATCTCAGGAAGGCTCCCATGCATGCATGTGCATACACACACACACACACACACACATCCCAGGCAGACTCCCATTCACACACATGGATGCATCCCAGGCAGCCTCCCATAGACACATGCACCCAGCCCAGGCAGCCTCTTATTCACACACATACTCATCCCAGGCAGCATCCCATTCACACACATACCTCCATCCCAGGCAGCCTCCCATTCACTCACACACACAACCCACCAAGCTCCCATTTACACCCACATACCCCAGGCAAGCTCCCATTCACACATACACATACACCCATCCCAGGCAGCCTCCCATTCACACACATGCATGCATCCCAGGCAGCCTACCATTCACATATGCACCCATCCCAGACAACCTCTTATACCTACACCTACACACACACACGCAAACCCATCCCAGGCAGCATCCCATTCATACACACCCACTCATCCCAGGCAGCCTCACATTCACTCTCACACACCCAATCCAGCTAAGCTTCCATTCACACCCACATACCCCAGGCAAGCACCCATTCATACACACACCCATCTCACGCAGCCTTCCATTCACTTCACACACACATGCAGACCAGGCATGCAGGGTCCACAGGGTCATTCCTCCTTTGTTGCTGCTGCCACCAGCCTGAATCTTCTTCATTGGGGAGAGAAGCCATTCTGCATCTTCTCCTGCATGCTGGCCCAGCAGTAATTCAACACTCACAATGCTAGCACTTCCTGTATTCTCATCTTGTATATTGCAATGGGGTCCACCAGTGGGCACATGGGCCTCCTGCTTCTTCCACCACTGGTGGGATTGGGTCCACCGGCAGTAGCACTGTCTTCTCCTTGCTCTTAATACCACCCATCGGACAAGCTGCCCTATGTAATTGCACAGTTTGTACACCTGGTTGCACCAGGTCTGAGTGCAATACCTTATTATCAGGTCAATGCAATATCGGTACAGGGAAAACGGTCACTCATGATTAAGCACCTGTTTTCCTCTCTGGGGTGGCTGTGGTAAAACTGAGGGGCTAGGGGAAATTATGTGCCTCTAGTGCCTCCTCGGTATTGGGCACCCAGGAGAAGTGGCTGTCAGCAGATTAGGAAAACGGATGCTCAGTTTTATGATTGTCCATTTTCCTAACCTGTGTACAGCCTCAGGTTAGGAAAATGGATGCTCGTTAATTGAGCGTCCCTTTTCCTAACCTGACCACCAGGAAGAAGTACAGAAAAGAAGTATTTTCTGCTTTTCTGTACACTTTTTGGGCTGCTCAAAAATTAACGCCTGCTCTGGGCAAGCGTTAATTTCTGAGGGTTAAAATGTGCGCGTCGGACACATATTTTGTTTTTAAATTGGGGGAGAATAGCTAATAGCCTCATCAACATGCATTTGCATGTGATGAGTACTATTAGCTTCACGGGGGATTGGACACGTGGTCTTTATGCTCTAATCCCTTTATAGCATAAGGGGTTGAGGCCGTGCGTCCAAAACACGTGTCCAACCATGGGCTGTATTGCATCAGCCTGAATATGATTACATGAAAACAAACTTCAGAGATGAACATAAGTAGAGATATACAAACCAATTCAGGTCAAACGCAAGACAGATGGATTTTAGCCTGGCGTGTTTTCAACAAGGTGGATTTTTCCAAGGAAGCACAACAAATTTTGTACTATCTGAAGAGGATCTAAGGAAATCTGTCAATTCATAGAAATCCAAATTGGATTTTGCTTACTGCAAATCCACTGTAAATTTTGCCAGCAATTGGTCTCTCTCTCTCTTTCTAAAAGCTTCATACACGAATATGACAAATCTATGGCTTTTGGCATGATTCTGTAGAATTGGTTTACCAACCACTTTTTAAGATGGAGTGGAGAAAAAGCTTAGTGCTTAGAGCAGCAGGTTGCGAACCAGGAAAGCCAGTGTTCACATCTAATACTCCTGGATTGGCCACTGTTGGAAACAGGATGCTGGGCTTGATGGACCCTTGGTCTGACCCAGTATGGCATTTTCTTATGTTCTTATGTTCTTATGTTCCTTGCAACCTTGGGCAAGACACTTCAGTCTCTATTGCCTTGGATCCAAAATTAATTGTAAGCTTTCTGGGGAAAAGGAAATACCTAAGTACCAAACTGTAATCTGCTTTGAAGTATCACAAAAGGTAGAATATAAAGAAAGTTATTATTAAAATTTCATGGATCCTGAGGCAGCAGCACCACTTAATGTTACTTTGAACATCTACAGTCATAGAAAGAAATGTTGTGGTACACAGTAGTAGGGATATACTACCAGTAAGAACATTAATGTAGCCCGGAGGACTTACAGCTGGTGACCTCTCGTTGGAGAGGCAGGCAGAGGAGGGTCGAGTCAGGAGCGCCTTTACACCTGGTGAGCTGATCTCGCGGATTACCCCGAAGCCACGCCCCCGAAGTGACGACATCAAGGAGGGCCCAAACGCCGGGATAAAAGAGAGAGAGAGCAGAGGAGGTATCCCGGAGGACTTACAGCTGGTGACCTCTCGTTGGAGAGGCAGGCAGAGGAGGGTCGAGTCAGGAGCGCCTTTACACCTGGTGAGCTGATCTCGCGGATTACCCCGAAGCCATGCCCCCGAAGTGACGACATCAAGGAGGGCCCAAACGCCGGGATAAAAGAGAGAGAGCAGAGGAGGTATCCTGGAGGACTTACAGCTGGTGACCTCTCGTTGGAGAGGCAGGCAGAGGAGGGTCGAGTCAGGAGCGCCTTTACACCTGGTGAGCTGATCTCGCGGATTACCCCGAAGCCACGCCCCCGAAGTGACGACATCAAGGAGGGCCCAAACGCCGGGATAAAAGAGAGAGAGCAGAGGAGGTATCCCGGAGGACTTACAGCTGGTGACCTCTCGTTGGAGAGGCAGGCAGAGGAGGGTCGAGTCAGGAGCGCCTTTACACCTGGTGAGCTGATCTCGCGGATTACCCCGAAGCCACGCCCCCGAAGTGACGACATCAAGGAGGGCCCAAACGCCGGGATAAAAGAGAGAGAGCAGCGGCGCGCAGCCGCCGGCGCGCAGCCGAAGCCGCGCGCCAAAGGGGCGCGCCTCTGGTAAAAAATTTTCTTTGTGACTGTAGAGTGACATTTTCCTACTATATGGGTAGGAAGAGGAAACCTAAAGTTTGGTCATCGTCCCCGGCGTCCACAGAGGTGAAGGGTCCGATGGATCAGCACATAAGGCGGGTAAGTCAAACTGCCCGCAATATAATACCGGACATTTCCTTCTCATCAGGTGCTTCAGACAGCCCGGGCCAGCAACTAGTATCTCAATCACCCTTGGAGTTAAATGTACCTATCGAATCGCTACTAGAGGAGATAAATACAAATAATGTAAATATACAGCCCTCAATGCAGGGGAATGAGAACTTGGGGAGAATTGTTGAAATGGCTGGCCTACAGGGTGCAAGCCCATCAATAATAGACCCCCAAACAGTGACTCTAGTTGATGTTTGGAAGGCTATCAATGACCTCCAGAAAATAATGACTGGTTTCATGGAACAAACGAATAAAGGCAATGTGGAAAAGAACATTAATGTATTCACAGAAAGTATCAATTTAAGAAGATGAAAATAACCAGGGTGCTTAACCAAATAAGCCACATGACAGAGGAGTATAAAAAGTATTATTTGGACAAAAGCTATATTTGAGAAAAAATAACTAAAGATGTGAACTCAAATGAGCTTTGAAATTCTACTCATGTATATATTAAAAAGCAATACAAATTAATAAAAAGAGAGGTGTGAAGACATAAATGTCATACATTTCAATTTACAAATTATTACAACGAACATGGCATCAGAACTAATAAAGTGCTAAATTTTATCTGATGTCTCTTGCCACGCAATGGGCTTCAGGCATTTTCAAATAAAGCACCGAATAATTTATCAGTTGCCAGTTCACTGAAAGGTATTGTGCATATCTACATTTCAAGGTGTCAAACACTCCACAAGCAAACCCCAATAAAAAGAAACCCCATGTGAAGGAACAAATATTACTTAGCTTTTTCATGAATTTACTGCGCAACAGCTCAGAGCAATAATAATGTAAGCTAGGTCTCTTGAAAAATGAACTAAGCAATGATTTAAAGTAGGGCTTTTCAAATGAAAATAAATAGCTATGACCTATATTTGCATTTATTTTATCAAGTACCAGCTTAATTTGCATCTTTCAGTTATCCTAAAAACTAGATCTGTCCAAGGATCAAGTCTGTGGACATTCCGTTACAGAGGACAACTAAAGCAATGATTCCTCCAAGGAAACAAATGTAACCAGCCCTGGGAAAGAGTGTTAGTGCAGTTAGAGAGAGAGATAATTACAGGAGGATCCATTCTTATTCAGCCCCTCCCCTTGTGGGTGCTGGAATGGATGTCCCACTCAGAGGTTTCATAGCAGAGCTCTGCCAAGGGCTCTGGGAGCAGTCTAAAGTTTGCAGTTCAGGAGGAAGGTTGGAGATTTTGGCCTTAGTTATATTTTTGGCCTACCTGGGGGCCTGGACCCCATCCTGCCTGGTCTCCTTCAGGGCTGGTTGAAGGTGTCACTGCTGTACTCTTCTCCCAAGGCGCAGAGTATTTTGGGAGTATTTTGGAGTTTTACTTGGTAGGAGCTTTGTTGGATGCAGGGCATGGGAAAACTCGTGTCTGGGATGCTCAAGGAAGACCTGCCCCTGAAGTGCTGGTGAACCATTGCAAGGGACAACTCCGGTGTTATTTCCTTTTTGGGAACCAGAAGTTATTTTTGAAGATCTGAGAGGAAGTGTTTTCTGCCCCTCTTCCTAACTATCAGTGGACCTCTGAAGTAGCAGTCCATCCAGGATCCCTCCCAAAAGGGATCCCCATCAAGAAAATAGAAAGAAAGAACTGTTGCAACTGTTAGTAAGAACTATTTATAATTTGGAGGACATCCAATCAGTGTCTTCAAAAGCCCCTGTGAAAAGAGATATTTTGCTCTTTGTGCAGAGACAGGTTTTGGTCAGCTTGGAAGGGGTTTCCCGATCATCTAAGGCAGGGGTGGGCAATTAATTTTCCCATGGGGCCGCATGAGAAATTGGGATGGTTTTAGAGGGTCGGACTAATATAATTAACTCAGTTCTCAATAGCCCTACTTATGAAAAGACAGCAGTTTACCACCAATGCATGTCCTCTGAGAAAACACAACAAATAAGACCGATACAAACGCTTACATGCTAGTAAAATATCTCATCTCGGTAACAGACACAGAACCGACCTAACATACTCCCAGGATCTGTAGTAATGCACATAAACTAATCCGCACACAGTTACACCTGTATTATGGAATACACTCAAACAGGAGCAACCCTATCTATGAAAAGGCAACACCACAAATATTAAATCAGGTCCTAAAAACCAATACACCTCTTATTAGGAAAACAGAATAGCAAGCAGCTATAGATCCCCACACAGAAATAATTGTAAAACTATACTAATAAGCAGAATAAATGTTTCAAAACAGCTATGAACAGAATAACATCCAACAATTAAAAACTCATAAAAACTATTAAACATTCTCCAAACACCAATAAAATATTTCAAAAAAGCAGACATCACACAATTAAAATGGCAATCAAGAAAAATAAACTTAAAGCCATCTTTACTTACCCCCTCCAGCAGCTCTCCTACTCCCCTTCCCTGCAGGCCGTGGCACACACCAGAAGCAGCAGTAGAAGCTAAGCTCTATACTTATGGTCCTCTTCCTTAGTGCCCATGTCTCTCACACACACACCATACCAGTCATGCCCCCATGACCAGTTTCTGTCTCTCACACACCAATCATCTCCCAAACAGTCTTTGGCACACACACTAGTCACCTTCCTGAACAGTTTCTCTCATGCCATACACACACACACACAGGCTTCCCACTCCCGTGTTCTTCTTACATATATGGGCTTCTCACTCTCATAATCACTTTCTCTGTCTCTCTCTCTCTCACACACACACACACCCACACACTCACTCACCAGTCTCTCACTCCCATGCTTGTTCTCTCCACATGCACAGGCTTCTCATTCCCATAATCACTTTCTTTCTCTCTCTCACACACACACACACACACACTCACCAGTCTCTCACTCCCATGTTCTCTTTCAGATATACAGGCTTCTCCCTCCCATGATGTGTCTCACACACACCCAGGTTTCTCACTCCCATGCTCACTCTTCACATGCACAGGCTTCTCATTCCCATAATCACTTTCTCTCTGTTACACACACACCAGTCTCTCTCATTTCCATGCTCACTCTCCACGTGCACAGGCTTCTCATTCCCTGAATCACATTCTCTCACATTCACACACACCAGTCTTTTTCTCTCACACACACCGTCACCTTACCAAGCAGTCTCTCTCTCTCATGCATGCACACTCACCCAGGTTTCTCACTCCCACAACACCAGGCTTCTTACGCTCATGCTTTCCCACATACCCAGACTTCTCACTTCCATGCTTTTTCTCTCTCACACACACACACATCAGTCACCTCCCTGACTAAATTCTCACACTCTCACATACACATCAGTCATCTCCCTGAGCAATCACTTTCATTGTCTCTCACATACACACACACATCAGCTCTCTGACCAGTCAATCACACACAGGCTGGCTGGCTGCTTCTCTCTCTTTCTCACTTCCTCTCCCCCCCACCGGAGCACAAATGGGAGCTGCAGCAGCCCCCGCAGGCCAAGAAAGAAGAATCCCATCGGCCGCGGGAGGCTCATGCTGCTGACTCCTTTCTCGATTACCGGCTGCTTCAATTGCTCGGGGACAGATGCTGCAGCTGACGCGGCACGGCTCTTTCTCCTTCCCGCGCACCGCTCCGTGTATCACTTCCTGTTCCGGGTCACGGGAGGGGGGGTGCAGGCGCGGGAAGAAGAAAAAGCCAGCCGCGGGTACCACAGCTTCTAACACTGCTGCCGTTCCCACTGGGCTTGAACGTGCTGACAGCCCAGCGGCAACGGCAGCGGGAGAGACTGGGAGCGCGCGCCGCGGACCGGCAAAAAACTCCCGTGGACCGGTGGTTGGGGACCCCTGAAAAAGACCACGAAAGGCGGAACTGGTAGGTAGGTAGGAAAGAAACTCGAGCGAAGACACGCTGCCCGATTGGCCGGTGCTGGGCAAGGCTTGCCCAGCACCGGCCAATCGGGCAGCGTGTCTTCGCTCGAGTCACTCCTTCCCCCCCCACCGAACGCTGTAAAAAAAACAGTTCATTCTCTGCTCCCTCGCTCCCCGATTGGCCGGCCAATCGGGGAGCGAGGGAGCGGAGAATGAGGCACACTGCCTTCCCTTGCAGAGGGAAGGCAGCATGCCTCATTCTCCGTCTGCTGTCAGCAGTGGGCGGGCCGGTCACAGACCGTAGGCGGGCCGGATTCAGCCCGCGGGCCGCCCCTTGCCCAGGTCTGATCTAAGGGTTGCTCTGGTCACTTGAACTGCCATCCTCTAAATCCAGAAGGGTGGAAAGTTTCCTTGCCTACTAGAAAAGAGTCCTGCACAGATAAAGGATTAAGAAGAGAAAAGACTGTGGATATGTATCATTTCTATTGTGCCATTATCTGATTGGTGTTGACAGTACAGAGTTTAAGTTGGACACTCATCCAGTGGCTCCAGCATGGTTATTTGGCACTCGCACAGTGTGAATAAAAAAAAAAAGCTAGAAACTTTTGGAATTGGGACTGGTAATGGGATACTTACATAAGAACATAAAAACATAAGAACATGCCATACTGGGTCAGACCAAGGGTCCATCAAGCCCAGCATCCTGTTTCCAACAGTGGCCAATCCAGGCCATAAGAACCTGGCAAGTACCCAAAAACTAAGGGGGTCATTTTCCAAAGGTATCGCACGCGAAAAGGGACAAAAAATAACACCATACACTTCAGAAAGCCCTGTACCAAAGATGACCTAATCACAGCCCTTACCAATGACCTTGATAAACTTGATCTAACTGATGCCAAATCTGCACATTCATCTTGGAATCACCTCACTAGCAACATTGCTGACAAACTCTGCCCGTTACATACTAAATAAATAAACCCCTCACACAACACTAAAAAACCTTGGTACACTCCAGAATTAAAAATGATGAAGCGCGACCTAAGAAGCAAGAAAAGAAATGACGCAAAGATCCCTCTCCTATTCAAATTGCAAAATACAAATCCTCCCTACACATCTACAGTGAGATCATCCTTA
This sequence comes from Rhinatrema bivittatum, assembly GCF_901001135.1. Taxonomy (NCBI): domain Eukaryota; kingdom Metazoa; phylum Chordata; class Amphibia; order Gymnophiona; family Rhinatrematidae; genus Rhinatrema; species Rhinatrema bivittatum. Next base: position 53,734,593 of record NC_042615.1, read on the forward strand.
AAACCTCCACCTTTGACACCTTAAGCCACAACATCCTACTCGACCTGCTCACTGAAATTGGCATTTCAGGAATCCCGCTTTGCTGGTTCGAATCCTATCTAAAAAACAGACAATACAAAGTTAAAATAGGTAACAGTGAATCCAAAGCAATCGACCTATCACAAGACGTTCCACAAGGCTCTTCATTATCCTCTACACTTTTTAACATCTACCTACTGCCATTCTGCCACCTCCTCTCCGAGCCTGGTCTTACGCACTTCATATATGAGGACGACGTACAAATCCTCATCCCTATTACCGATTCCTTACCCAAATCCCTCAAAATCTGGGAAACCTCTCTCACTGCAATCAACAATCTCCTCAGTAACCTCAACCTCGCACTCAATACATCCAAAACAGAAATCATGATCATTTCACCCTCTCCCAACCTAACACCCTTCCTTCTACAATCTCCATCTCACAACACACACGAGACCTAGGCATCATCATTGACAATCAATTTAACCTAAAAAATGTATTAATTCCACAATGAAAGAATGCTATTTCAAACTTCACACGCTAAAAAAACTAAGACCCCTTCTCCATTTCAATGACTTCCGCACAGTACGCCAGACCACTGTTTTCTCAAAAATCGACTACTGCAACACCCTCCTTCTAGGCCTTCCCAAAAATACAATCACCCCACTCCAAATGCTACAGAATGCCGCTGCCCATATTCTCACTAACACTTGCATAAACGAGCATATCTCCCTTATTGTCAAAGAACTACACTGGCTCCCAATCTCATCTTGAATCCGCTATAAGACCCTCTCCATCATACACAAAACCTTACACAACCAAAATATGCATTGGCTTAATGACTCCCTACATTTCCGTACCACTAACAGACCCACTAGATCTCACTATTTGGCAACCCTACTCACACCTTCTCCTAAACTTACTCATCATACCACCACGAAAGAGCGTGCCCTATCCAGTGCAGGGCCTGTAATCTGGAATACTATGCCCACTGACCTACGCCAAGAGAACTGTTTACAAAAATTCAACAAAAACTGAAAACTTGGCTATTCAAACAGGCATTCACTTGATCCACTCTCACTTACTCGCTCTCCCCGCAATAATACCTCTACTCTTCTACCTTTTCAAGCAATCTCTTTCCGATGCCTCCACTGCCTTCCCCTCTATCCACATTCCCCCACCCTCTTACAATGTATAATATAATTCCACTGTAACCACAATCTATCCTTGGGCAGTTATCTTCCCTCTTCCTATTGCTATGTAAATATTTTATCTTCATTTTATATGTCATTTTATAGCTATACCTATATTACTTATATTATTTACAAAGTTCAACTCTCGTTATTTAGTCTACCTGCCTTATGTTATTGTTATTTTTTAAATCTGTTCATTGTAAAGCCTATACGCTGTGGGCCAGATTTTCAAAGGGGTATGGGCGTAAGATACGCGCATACCCCCCGAAAACCTGGCCGAAGTACCCCCTGCACGCGCCGAGCCTATGTTGAGTAGGCTCGGCGGCGTGCGCAAGCCCCGGGATGCGCGTAAGTCTCGGGGCTTTCCTGGGGGGGCATGTCGGGGGGGGGGCGTTTCGCGGTGGCGCATCATTTGGGGGTGGGGGTGGGGCCGCGGGCATGGTTCCGGCCCGGGGCGTTTCAGGGGCATGACTGAGGCCTCCGAAATGGCTCCCGGGCCTGGGAATCGCGTGCTGGGCCGGCCCCCAAATTATGTGCCACCACGTTTTGGAGCAACCTCGGAGGGAATGGAGGCAGGCTGCGTGGCTCGGCACACGCAGGCTGCCGATTTTGGGCAGCCTTGCGTGCACCGACCCCGGATTTTAATGGATACGTGCGGCTACGCGCGTATCTATTAAAATCCCGCGTACTCTTGTTTGCGCCTGGTGTGCGAACAAAAGTACGCGTGGGTGCAGATTTATAAAATCTACCTGAGATGTATTTCCTGTTCCATGTAAACCGATGTGATGTTCCCAACGAATGTCGGTCTAGAAATACTTTAAATAAAATAAATAAAACAATACAAGCAAAGGGCTGGATTTATTAATACCGCCTGGCTCTTTGAATCCCGGCAGTAACGGGGGCGGGGGGCGAAGCGTGGGGCAGTCCTGCGCTAGCCGGCAGTGATCGCACCTCCACGGTGTAGTTATTCAGCGCGAAATCGGCAGCGATAAAGGTGCTTACCTTTCGCTGTCAGCGCAGTCTTCACGGCGTCAGCCCCGGTGCCACCTCGACTCCTCCTCTTCTGGGGCTGACGCCGCCCTGACTCTGCCCCCATCCTGGTATCTCGTGCGATAAGCTTAGTAAATGACCCCCAAAATTTTCAAAGAAATATAAAGTATTGAAAGACATTTGCTCAAAAGTGCTGTATTCACTGTAAGAATCAAGCAATAGTTCCATAATGTTTTTTGTGCAAGATTTTGCTTGTATGATTTTTCCCAGTAATTTTTTTCTGCAAGTTGAAATCATACCCTTGGCAAAAATATGAGCAATTTGTGCAAGTAGACTGATTCAAAGATTTGCCCTATTTTTATACAAAAAGGTTTCATTTATTGAGGCTTTTTCCCATTCTTAATGTTTGAAAAAAAAACTCTTAGGAAATCAGGCCTCAAATGTTTGCAGTTTTGTCCAAAAATCACTCCTGAAATTATTGCTGTCGCTTTTTTACGTAACTGGCATATTGTCAACTATACATCCTGTATTGTTGAAATATTTTCTTACAATTTGGAAAGAGACAGGAGTTATTTAAAAAGTTGTTAATGAAAGAATGCTAAGTTGATTTAGAAGGCTGCTGTGTTGGCAGCAAGGTTTGACATGAGATGGCCTTTCCCTTGCAGTTTGAAATTCAGGTCATTTAAATGAGCAGAAATGCTAGTTACAAAGATCAAATCACATATCCAGTTTGCATCTTCAAAATGATTTATTAATAGGTTTCTTTGCCTCTAATAAGCCAATGAACTTCAGGGTAGTAGATAATGTTACTATAATCAGCTTCAATTTCATCAATAAATATTTAAGATTGCCTGTGGTTTACCTCACACGATATAATGAAATTAATTGCACTCACAACAGCACTCATGATACTCCTGAATCCTAGATCCTTGCATATTAGGTTGCAATAGTATTTAATCAGCTCATTTTGAAGTCCCCATCTTGACTTATGCTTGGAATGAAGGGATACAATCTCATTCTCAGAGCCAATCATAGATGGTGCACCATCAGTAACTATGTCCCCAAGTTTAGATAATTCCAATCCATATTGATCAACACTATGAAGTAATACTTGAAGTGTCTGACTGTGCAATGACTGGAATTTGACAAGTCCACCATACAGTTCAAATCAGAGGTCATTCCATGTGCAAAGATTCATATTTGTGCAGTTGATTCAAAGGGAATAGTAACTACACCCCCTATTGAATATGTCAGAAAATTTAGTTTCAACATAATTTGAAATGTCAGTTAATCACTGTTGCACTATCATCCATTTCAAACTGATGGATTCAAACTTTTTAACACATTTAGTGCCACAAGGTTTCTGTGAAGCTACAATTAACCTTTTTTTTTTTAATAGAAACAGCATCATAAAGAGTCTCAAAGATTTAACTATCAGTTGGAATATCTCAAAACTCTCTTCATCAGCTAGTTGTGAAGCACCAGAATATTTTTTCTTTAATATTTTGTCAAGCTTTCATTGAGCAAACTAGGGATGAAACCTTTTGTTTTCTAAGTTCTTTCGAGAACGTTTGGTAAAAATCAGAATGTTTGATTTCAAAGTGTCGCCTTGAGTAGTCCTTGAGTTGTGTTCTTGCAGATTCACTCGCCTGGAAAGGGGTAAGATAGTGTCCTAGACCACCCCACCCCCCATATCACACCCAGGTTTCCCCACGCAAATTCTCTGAATAATAATATTTCTCATGCTCTTAAAAAGATCCAAACACACTGGCACCTGGATTAATTGTTTATGATTTTTACTGGAAAGCAAGCAAATACTGTGATACAGGGAAGGTAGAGGGAAAAAACAGGTAGCATAAACTAGGGCAGAAAGCAGACAAATCATTGGTACACAACTTGCTAACAATTTAACTGTGCAAGTTTCAATCACACTTATCAACTGGCCTACTAACTACTTAAACTTTAGACAGTTTGGGGTTCATATTCTATAAGCTGGCTAGTGGACAGAATATGAACCCCAGATAGCCAGATAACAAAAACCTAATCATTTATGTTTGAATATAGCCAGTTAAGTATTGAATTCATAGACCCTTGGAATGAGGTGAAGTTGGCGCAATCTGCAGGAAGGAGCTCTGCAGGTTCCCACTATTGGCAGAAAGACCCAGATGAGGCAAACCCTGGAGTTTTGCCTATATCAGCACACATTCCCCTTGGGTTCAGCCTTTGGGTGACGGGGCCAGCAGATTTTAGGTGAGGGCCTCTGCTGAAATGGTGGAGATCCATTGAGGGTAGAGCAGATATGGCAGAGGTGAATCCAGAAGCAGGCCAAGTCAGTAGTAGGCGGTGTTCAAGGTAGTCCAGTAAGCAGGCTGTGATCAGAGGCAGGTGGCATTCAAGGAAGACCAGGAAGCAGACTGTTTTCAATGTCAAGATGTGTTCAAAGCAGGCTGTGGTCAGTGGCAGGCAGCATTCAGGGAGGTCCAAGAGGCAAGCTGAGGTCAATACTGGGTATCCATTCAAAGGGAAGGCAGGACGGATAGCCATTCCTGCATACCATGGTGTTTTAACAACTAAAACCCTTTATTCTATATATGGAGTACTTCAGAATATATGGTAACCCTTTACTTTAAATTTTACTGCCATCCCTGCATACCATGGTGTTTTAACAATTAAAACCCTTTATTCTACATATGGAGTACTTCAGATTATATGGTAGCCCTTTACTTTAAATTTTACTGACATCCCTGCATGCTATAGTGTTTTAACAACTAAAATCCCCTTTTTCTACATATGGAGTATTTCAGAATATGTAGTAGACTTTTAATTTAAATCCTACAGCCATGCCTGCATAGTTTGGTGCTTTAACAACTAAACTCCCTCTTTTCTACATATGCAGAACATCATAATATGTGGTAGCTCTTTACTTGAAATCCTGTAGCCCTCCCTGTATACTATGGAGTTTTAACAGCTAAAACCTCTTTTTTCTATATATGGAAAACTTCAGAATAAGTGGTAACCCTTTAATTTAAATCCTACAGTCATCCCTGCTTGCTATAGTGTTTTAATAACTAAAACCCCCCTTTTTCAACATATGGAGTACTTCAGAATATGTGGTAGCCCTTTACTTGAAATCCTGCAGCCCCACCCACATAAGCGTGTCACTCTGTTGCAGATCTTAATGTCATCTGCAAAAAGACAACCTTTTTCTCCTAATCTCTCCACAATATCACAAAGTTATTGAACACAACAGGCCACAGACCCAATCCCTAAGGTTTTCCACTCATCTGAGTGAATCCATTTCCCACCACCTTCTGTTGTCTAACCCTTGGCTGGTTTCTAATCTAGTTTACCACCTAAATCCCATTCTTAGACTTTTATTTATGAGCTTCCTATGCAAGGCAGTATCAAAGGCACATGCAGTGATCACCCCTAATCTAGTTCTCTAGTCACTCAATCAAATAAAATAATCAGATTCATCTGTCACATTCTCCTTTTGATAAGACTATGCTAGCTTGGATTCTGCTATCCTCTAGTTTCAAGATACTCGTTATCCCATTCATTTTTCCTCTAATTTACCCTGTCTTTGGTGTATTTTAAAGTAGAATATCTGAGGGTATTTTTTTTTTCAAATAAAAGATAATAGTATAGGTAAATTGCTATGGTATGTTGAGTCTGCTCACCTGTCCCAAGCCTAGATCCCCCAACACACACCTTTTATAATTGTGCAATTCCAAACACATATCTAAAATATCTTCACTTACTGTACCCGAAGAGGAAATAAAGGTCAATGATTCATGAAAGCAATTTTTTACATTAAAAAAACACAGTCAGCTTTCTTTCTGCAAGACAAATTAACTACAACATAGGAATGATTCAAATTAATTTTTATATGCAAGCTAATAGATTTTATTGCAAATCTATTTCTCAAAAAAATTAGGTCATTGCCATTTGAAAGGAAAGCTGTGATTTTTTTTTTTATACTCTTTCATGTTCTTTGGTAACTTCATCTCTAGAGCTATAGTATTAATTTGCTTAGTAGACAGAATCATAAACTCAGGTTCAAGTCACTCTAATTATTTTTGGCCTGAACGGGCTAATAGTTGTAAATATTTGAAATTTGCTGAAAAGCAACTGCTACACAAAAAGATGTTCATCTGAGAAACAATCTATTCACCAAGTTCCTTTTAAAAATTATGTCATATAAGAGGCATAACCTCCACATACATTTCATAGCCACATTCAACTACTCTCCCTTACAGGTAACTTTTAAAAGGAGTGCATGGGCGAGCAAAAATATGCTTAATGTTATATCGTCCAGGCAAGTACACACATATCTTTTAAAATATCCGTACTGCACATATGGAGCCTTTACACATATGAGTGTGTGAGAGAGAGAGAGAGAGAGACTCAGTTAGAGAGACAATCTGTCACTCTATAAATCTCCCACTGTAAGAGGGGCACTTTCAACTCAGGGTGGGTTTTAGGGGAGGAATTGTTACAAGGGTCTACAGACCCTTGCACCCTAGGCAGACACAATGTAACACTGCCCCCCCCCCCCCCCAAAAACCCACTCTGAGTTGAAAGTGCCCCTCTTACAGTAGAAGATATAGAGTATCAGATTGTGTGTCTCTCTCTCTCTCTCTCTTCTCCCCCCACCCAGTGTTCAGGATCCCTCTGGCCCAGAATCTCCAGACTTGTGCTTCATAAGGACCAGCAGTAAAGTTACACAGGTAACATGGCATGTGTTGCCATGTTCAGCCTTGCAAAATTTAGGGTTATGTGCGTAAGTCTTGGCCCCATGCCCTGTCCCTTTTCGGTCTCCTTATTCTTGACTTCTGCACAGGTATGTACATGCGTACTTCCGGGCTTCTTAAAATGTGCATTGCTTGCGGCCCACATATGTGTGTTTGGGGCCATTTTTGAACGAGCAATGCTTTTAAAATCTACCTTATATTCACTATCTTTAAGTAATTTTTTTCCAGGCAGTACTTATGAGAAAGTGTAACTCGATTATTAGCATGTACTTTTGTTCCCCATGTTCTGCTTAGGTCTTCTAGAGCAGAATGCCTTGGTATTAAGGAAGGTGTGTTTCCTTCCTGGACCTAAGACCTTGTAAATGTGTTCCTCAATAAAGATACATTGGAAAAAAATGTATAGTTAAATATTTATAAAATTATAAAATCTGTATTTATACACATGGTCATCACTCATTGAAAGTCCAAAGAAAAATGATAGTCAAATATGTATATATGCATCTAGGATTGTCAATGTGTGTAAGAATGTATCTTATTTTGCAAAGGTTCTTTAATAATATACATAAAATAATGATTCCCTGTGAAAGAATTTTGATTAATTTGATAAGAAATAGTACTCTAGTAATAATATGAATAAATGCTTTTTTTTAATAAACTAAAATATCTTATCAGGTTAGGATGCCACACTTGGCTTCCTTCAGAAAACAATCTTAATACTATACTTTGTTCAGCACTGTATTCCTTCACGGGGTGGAGCTCCATTTCCAGTACCTCTGGCATACCATCAAATTCCATCTTGTTTACAGACCTCCTATGACCTACTGGCGGCCCAACCCTGCTTACCTCCGTGGCTGGCCCGACGCCATAGGAGCCCGCCCCGCGGCCTAGGCCACCAGCGGTCTATGCCGCCACCGCCATCTTCCCACTGCCTGGAGGCCACGGCATCACCATTCTTCGCGGCCTAGCTGCTGCCGGGAAGCTGCTGCCGCGGCAGACACCATCTGGCAGCCTGAAGGACGTCCTCGCTGCCTGACTGCTCCTCCTCTCTCCACGCGGCAGGGAAGCTGCTGTCCAGGGTCCTTCCCCTCTCTGGGCCCTCCTCTAGGCGCCGGCACACTCCTCTTCAGGAGAATTTAAAGGGCCAGCAGTGGGAAACTCCAGGGACTCCTCCCTGATGACATCATCAAGCCAGGCCTATTTAGGTCCACATCTCCTACCCTTCCTCGATTTGGCAACGAGTCTGCTTGCTTTGATAAGCCTGTCTGTGCCTCTGGTGCTCTTGTTCCTGCTCCTTGAGTCTTGTTCCTGCCCTTCTGAATCCCATCCTTCTGAGTCCTGTTCCCGTCCTTCCGAGTCCTGTTCCTGTCATCCGCTCAGCAGCTCCTGGACTGTTCTCTGGCTGCTGACCTCAGACCGGAGATTGACAACTCTATGGCTTCTGAACTCGTACTGGCAATTGGCGACTCTCTGGCTTCTGACCTCGGACTGGCAGTTGGTGATCCCCTGGCTTCTGATCCTGCGGTCCCCCCCGGGCTCCACCCGGGGGGACCGCAGGCTTTCAGTGGTGAAGATCCAGTCAGCCCTTGCCTCAGTTCAGCCTCGCCTCCTGACGGGGGAACCTGTGGGACTTCACTTCCTCAGGTAGTGCCAACTCCCCCTTGGGCAAAGGGTCCACATCTCTTCGGCCTTCACTACAGATTGCCAAGTCCATGGACCCGGCAGAGTCCTCGGCCAGTCAGGCCATTCCATGTATGGCCCAACGGATCTTGGATCAACAGAAGAATCTGGATTCTCTTGTCTCTGCAGTAGAAAGCTTGAACCGATGGTTTGATGCCGTCGGCCCCATGGAACCTGCCTTGCCATCAGTGCCAGCGACCTCTGGTGTCCGTCCGGTGATTCCTCAACCGGTTCCTCCTCGCTTCTCAGGCGAACCCCGCTCCTGTAGGGGCTTCATCAATCAGTGCAACATGCATTTCCACTTACAGCCTATCCTCTTTCCTGATGATGTTACTAAAACAACGTACATCTTGTCTATTCTCGAAGGGAAAGCGCTAGCCTGGGCATCTCCCTTGTGGGAGCATGACGACCCTGTGTTTCACAACTTGAGAGAATTTTGGGATCTCTTCCGCATCATCTTTGACGACCCCACTCACCAGGCGACCTCTGGAGCAACTCTCCTCCATTTGCGCCAGGGCTCCCGGACTCTCGCCGAATACGTAATCGAGTTCTGAACACTATCCTCAGAACTTGGATAGGAGTCCGACTGCTTGAGGACCATCTTCCTGGAGGGGCTCAACTCAAGAATTAAAGATGAACTCGCAGCTCGCGAATTACCAAGGTCCTTGAACTCCCTCATTGACTTGACCGGGCGAATAAACAGACGCCTTCAAAAACGCTCCCGAGAAGTTCAGCTCTCCAAGAAAACTTCCAGTACCTTCAGACGCCCTCGAGTTCACCGTCTCCAAAGGTCGAACAAGGTCCTTCCATGGCGCCAGCTGAAGAACCCATGCAACTGGGTTGAGGTAAACTCTCCTCTCAGGAACATCATAGATGTATGCAAGGTGGACTTTATCTCTACTGTGGTGCTGCAGGGACCTCCTGGCATCTTGACAGGTGTGTCTGGGAAACTCCCGGGGCTAAGGTCTGAAGGAGGACTCTTCCTGGGCCTGGCATCACACATACCTCCACTGACTCTGCCAGTCAAGTTGACTACACCAGACCATGAATTCCACACTCTAGCCCTGGTGGACTCGGGAGCCGGGGATAACTTCATCATGAAGAGTTTGGTGGAGCACCTCAAAATTCCACTTGTCTGTGCTCAGGTTCCATTGGTCCTCTTGTCCATTTAGGGTGAACCCCTCCCGGGTTGGGTTACCCACGTCACTGCTCCTGTCCAAGTTCGCACTGGATTACTTCATGTAGAACAACTCTCCTTCCACAACCTTGAACAATCTATAAACCCCATCATGCTGGGATTCCCCTGGCTTCAAGCGCATTGCCCCCAGTTCGACTGGAAAACCCTACAACTGGTTTGATGGGGATTGGCCTGCCAAGACTCCTGCCTCAATTCGGTAGTTCCTGTACAGTGCTTGACCACGACCACCCTTCCTCAGGGCCTACTGTCACCATATGCTTCTTACACAGATGTCTTTTCTAAATGAAAAGCTGAGATGCTACCACCCCATCGACCCTTCAATTGCGCTATCAACCTTCTCCCGGGCACCGAGCCCCCTCAAGGACGCACCTATGCCCTTTCATCCTCCGAGACTCAGGCCATGTCATGCTACGTCCAGGAAAACTTGGACCGAGGATTCATCCGCAAATCAACCTCACCAGCAGGGGCTGGGTTCTTCTTTGTGGGTAAAAAGGATGGAACACTCCGTCCCTGTATTGACTATCGGGGATTGAACGCCATAACCCTGAAAGACCGCTACCACTTCCCTTAATATTGGAACTCTTTGACTGTCTCCAAGGTGCACGCGTTTTTACCAAATTGGACCTCAGGGGAGCCTATAACTTAATTTGCATCAAGGAGGGTGACAAGTGGAAGACGGTGTTTAACACCAGAGACGGGCACTAAGAATACCTAGTTATGCCTTTTGGCCTTTGTAACGCCCCAGCCATATTTCAAAACTTAATGAACAAAATTTTCCAGGACTTATATCAGTGCATGGTCATCTACATAGAAACATAGAAACATAGAAATGACGGCAGAAGAAGACCGAATGGCCCATCCAGTCTGCCCAGCAAGCTTCACACATTTTTTCTCTCATACTTATCTGTTTCTCTTAGCTCTTTGTTCTATTCCCCTTCCACCCCCACCATTGGGGTATCATCTACCTTGATGATATCTTAGTCTTCTCCAAGTCTCTCACTGCTCACCGCCAACACGTCTCCCAGGTATTACAGCACCTCAGAGAAAATCAACTCTATGCGAAACTCGAAAAATGCCTCTTCAAAAAAGAAGCCCTTCCCTTTCTGGGCTACATCATTTTCGATCAAGGATGTCGCGAGGATCCGCAGAAACTCAAGGCCATTTAAGATTGGCCCCAACCGTCCGGACTGAAATCCCAACAGCGATTTCTACGTTTTGCTAACTACTACTGCTCCTTTATTTCCAACTATGCCTCCATCGTAGCAGCGCTGACTGCTCTGACCCGTAAAGGCGCTGATCCCAAGCACTGGCAGTCTGAGGCAATAGCCGCCTTCCATCACCTCAAGGAAGCATTTCTCCTGGAACCTTGTCTTCATCACCCCGACCCACAACGTCCGTTTATCGTTGATGTGGACGCCTCAGCTGAAGGGGTTGGAGCCGTTCTCAGCAAGCACTCTGCCAATCAGACATTACATTCTTGCTCCTTCCTCTCTCATCAATTCTCTCCAGCAGAAAGTAACTACGCCATTGGCAATAAAGAGCTCCTTGCCATCAAAATTGCCTTTGAGGAATGGCGCCCTTGGTTAGAGGGTATACAATACCAGATTACGGTCTACATCGATCATAAGAATTTAGAATATCTGCATCAGGTGCAACAACTCAACCCCTGGCAAGCCCGTTTGTTGTGTTTGAGGCATTGTGGACCCTTGGTCGCAGTGGAGATGACTCCGCCCACGGGGAGGAGCCCCGTGGGGAACCTACTGTGATAGGCTGACACAGTTAGCAGACACAGAATGGATAGTAGAGATGTGAATCGTGTCCTCGATCGTCTTAACGATCGATTTCGGCTGGGAGGGGGAGGGAATCGTATTGTTGCCGTTTGGGGGGTAAAATATCGTGAAAAATCGTAAAAAAATCAAAAAAAACGTAAAATCGCAAAACCGGCACATTAAAACCCCCTAAAACCCACCCCCGACCCTTTAAATTAAATCCCCCACCCTCCCGAACCCCCCCCCAAATGACTTAAATAACCTGCGGGTCCAGCGGCGGTCCGGAACGGCAGCGGTCCGGAACGGGCTCCTGCTACTGAATCTTGTTGTCTTCAGCCGGCGCCATTTTCCAAAATGGCGCCGAAAAATGGCGGCGGCCATAGACGAACACGATTGGACGGCAGGAGGTCCTTCCGGACCCCCGCTGGACTTTTGGCAAGTCTTGTGGGGGTCAGGAGGCCCCCCCCAAGCTGGCCAAAAGTTCCTGGAGGTCCAGCGGGGGTCAGGGAGCAATTTCCCGCCGCGAATCGTTTTCGTACGGAAAATGGCGCCGGCAGGAGATCGACTGCAGGAGGTCGTTCAGCGAGGCGCCGGAACCCTCGCTGAACGATCTCCTGCAGTCGATCTCCTGCCGGCGCCATTTTCCGTACGAAAACGATTCGCGGCGGGAAATCGCTCCCTGACCCCCGCTGGACCTCCAGGAACTTTTGGCCAGCTTGGGGGGGGCCTCCTGACCCCAAGACTTGCCAAAAGTCCAGCGGGGGTCCGGAAGGACCTCCTGCCGTCCAATCGTGTTTGTCTATGGCCGCCGCCATTTTTTGGCGCCATTTTGGAAAATGGCGCCGGCTGAAGACAACAAGATTCAGTAGCAGGAGCCCGTTCCGGACCGCTGCCGTTCTGGACCGCCGCTGGACCCGCAGGTTATTTAAGTCATTTGGGGGGGGTTCGGGAGGGTGGGGGATTTAATTTAAAGGGTCGGGGGTGGGTTTTAGGGGGTTTTAGTGTGCCGGCTCACGATTCTAACGATTTATAACGATAAATCATTAGAATCTCTATTGTATTGTGTTCCATAACGGTTTAAGACGATATTAAAATTATCAGACGATAATTTTAATCGTCCTAAAACGATTCACATCCCTAATGGATAGAGTCTTTATTGTACTGCTGTAATAGATGGTAAAGCAGGAAGGTAAGGCACTGATCCACGAGGTGCAAATATGCTTAACAGGCTCAGAAGTGTAATCTCATCCAGATGTTCACGATAGGCAGGAGCCTGCAGTGTGGGTAATGCCGAGGCTGGTGGGTGGAATTGGAGTGCCAGTTTGTAGAGGTACTCATGGAGAGAAGGCGTCTTCCTGATGGTAGAATGGTGGGACCGAAGATCCATGGTGTAGGATATGAAGTAGATAGGCCCTCGAGGAGCGAGTACCCAATGGTCCAATATCCTGGAAATTAATAAGAGACATGACCCCCAAGGAGCGGTTGTCTAGGTTAGTGAGACCCCGAAGGGTAGTTGGAAGCGAGAGACCCCCAAAGAGCGGGTGTCTAGAGCTTCTGCTGGAGCGAGGCCCTTAGCGATAGGAAGCGTCTAAGCTGGCAGCTTAGAGCAGGCAGAGTAGGGAAGCGAAGTCTTTGCTAACTCATTTAGGTAGCAGATGCGGAGGCTAGTTATACCCGGAGGTACTGACGTCATGCGGTGGGGCCACCCCCGAGGTTCCCACCATGACGTGTATTTGAGCGTCAGAGATGTGCGCGCTCGCGCCCTAGGAGGCCCCAGGAGTGAGCATGGCGGATGGGGACGACCATGCTGGTCTGATAACACCAAGGCCCGCAGCACTCACCACCGGAGACAGCCATCTTTCCCAGAGAGAGAGAAAGGGGAGAAAAAGAGGTAAGGCAGAGCGGTCGCAGCTGTCTGCGACCGACAGACGCAACAGTACCCCCCTTTAAAGGGCCTCCGCCAAGACCTCTTCCAGTTGCTCTGGGCTTGCGAGGGTGTGCCAAGTGGAACTGGCGGAGCATCTCCTTGACTGAAATATTGGCCAGTGGTTCCCAGGGTTTTCCTCTCGGCCATAGTTCTCCCATGAAATGAGGTACTCCCATGTCTTGCCTCTTTTACGTACATCAAGGATGTCGTCTACGGCATATGCAATGTCATCTTCTGTGTCCAGGCTGGTGGGCTCTGGTTCTTTTCTGGAGAACTCAGAGAGTATCACTGGCTTTAGTAGAGATACATGAAATGCATTGTGTATCTTCATTGATGGAGGCAGTTTGAGACTGTATGTTAAATTTCCTAATCACCAAAGGATGGTGAAAGGTCCCACAAAGCGAGGAGCAAATCTTGCAGATGGAAGCTTGAGTCAGAGGTATTTTGTGCTTAACCAGATCTTTTCGTCTGGCTGGAACTGGGGTGCCTTTTGATGATGGGAATCATAGGTCCTCCTTGCCTTTTGTCCTGCTTTAAAAAAGAGCTCCTTCATCTGTCTCCAAAGCTGGGATAATTCTGCTGCGGTAGCCTGGGCAGCAGGAGAGGCTACTGTCAATGGAATAGGCAGCGGAGATAAAGGTTGTCTCCCATGTGAATTGATGGCAAATTCTGCCCAAGGCAGTAGTTCAGCCCAGTCGTTCTGTCTAGAGTTGACAAAGGATCGCAGAAATTGTTTCAGTGTCCTATTCATCCTCTCAGTCTGACCGTTAGACTGAGGATGGTAGACAGAGGTTAGATCTAAAGCGATGTCAAACTTCTGACATAATGCTCTCCAAAACTTTGCAGTAAATTGCACTCCTGTGTCAGATAGGATATGTTTGGGCATCCCATGAAGACGGAAGATATGTTTAATGAAGAGTTTAGCTAATTCAGTAACAGAGGGTAATCCTGGTAATGCTACAAAGTGTATAAATCTAAGTACGTTAGGTTATTAGAATTTCTCCAATAGACATAAATGGTACCGATTCATAAATGTGCTCATGAGTAAGTGACTCTCATACCATCCCGCTAGCTTTTGGCATATCTGCTCTCAAGCCGCATTAGGGATCATCTTTAATCATTGGTCACTGTTTTACCCATGTGTTTTCAATTTGTATTTTACTTATTTTACTTTTTTTCTTTTTTTCTTTTTAAGTAAAAATGACAGAGATACTTCCCTTGTGATCACACCTCCGCAGTGTGATCGCTGCCAGCATTGCACCGTATAACTACACCATAAAAGGTGTAGTTATTCGGTGCGAAATAGGCAGCGATACGGAAGCATACCATTTCGCCTCTACGCTGTCTTCGTGGCATCCGCCCCAACTCCTCCTCTTCCAGGGCAGAAGCCTCCCCCTTCCCCGCCCCTCCCAGACCATGCCCCCCAGCCTGCCCCCCCCCCCCCCCCCCCCCAGTATTTGCCCATATGGGCCATCACATTTGGCTGTAAGTCAACTTGATTAATAGTAATTAATGGACTTCTCCTCCAAGAACTTATCCAAAACTTTTTTAAACCCAGCTACACTAATGGCACTAGCTACATCCTCTGGCAACAAATTTCAGAGCTTAATTGTGCGTTGAGAGAAAAAGAATTTTCTCTAATTAGTTCTAAATGTGCTACTTGCTAATGTTACAGAGTACTCCCAAGTCCTTCTATTATCTGAAAGGGTAAATAACCGATTCACATTTACCTGTTCTAGATCTCTCATGATGTTAAAGACCTCTATTACATCCCCACTCAGCTGTCTCTTCTCCAAGATGAATAGCCCTAACCTCTTTAGCCTTTCTTCATAGGGGAGCTGTTCCTTTCCCTTTATCATTTTGGTCCCCCTTCTCTGTACCTTCTCCATCACAACTATATCCTTTTTGAGATGCGACAACCAGAATTGTACACATTACTCAAGGTGTGGGTTCACCATGGAGTGATACAGAGGCATTATGACATTTTCTTTTTTATTCACCATTCCCTTCGGTATAATTCCTAGCATTACACCACTATGATGCCTAGATCTTTTTCCTGGGTGGTAGCTCCTAATATGGAACCTAACGTGAAACTACAGCATGGATTATTTTTCCCTATATGCATCACCTTGCACTTGTTCACATTAAATTTCATCTGCCATTTGGATGCCCAATCTTCCAGTCTTGCAAGGTTCTCCTGCAATTTATCACAATCCGCTTGTGATTTAACTACTCTGAATAATATTGTATCATCTGCAAATTTGATTACCTCACATGTCATATTCCTTTCCAGATCATTTATAAATATATTGAAAAGGACTGGTCCAAGTACAGATCCCTGAGGCACTCCACTGTTTACTCTTTTCCACTGAGAAAATTGACCATTTAATCCTACTCTCTGTTTCCTGTCTTTTAACCAGTTTGTAATCCATAAAAGGACAGTGCCTCCTATCCCATGACTTTTTAGTTTTCTTAGCAACCTCTCATGAGGGACTTTGTCAAATGCCTTCTGAACATCTAAATACACTACATCTACTGGTTACCACCCAGGAAAAAGATTTAGTTGCGATGGAGAAGGTACAGAGAAGGGCAACCAAAATGATAAAGGGGATGGAACAGCTCCCCTATGAGGAAAGGCTGAAGAGGTTAGGGCTGTTCAGTCTGGAGAAGAGACGACTGAGGGGGGATATGATAGAGGTATTTAAAATCATGAGAGGTCTTGAATGAGCAAATGTGAATCGGTTATTTAAACTTTCGAATAATAGAAGGACTAGGGGGCATTCCTTGAAGTTAGCAAGTAGCACATTTAAGACTAATCGGAGAAAATTCTTTTTCACTCAACGCACAATAAAGCTTTGGAATTTATTGCCACAGGATGTGGTTAGTGCAGTTAGTGTAGCTGGGTTCAAAAAAGGTTTGGATAAGTTCTTGGAGGAGAAGTCCATTAACTTCTATTAATTAAGTTTACGGAGTTATTCCTGAAGGCCCTGGTCTGGGCATCGATGGTCCCAAAGGAGGAATCAAAGGCATCGATGGGTGCATCGAGGGCAACGATGGCGGCATCACTGGCATCGAAGGAGGCATCAACGGAGGCACTGATGGGATCAGTGACATCGATGGATGTATCAGGGGCAGCACTCCCGATGGTGGAATGAAGAGCGGTGTTCCTTCACCTTCCTCCGATGACAAGGGAATTGGTGAGGAAGGAGTCGGGTCCCTCGGTGGAAGGGCACCGATCAACTTGTCCATCCTAGCTAATAGCGGTGCAAGTGCCATGGGTATCGGGTCGGTGACCGGAGGAGGAACCGGCACCGGCATTGATGGAAGTTGGAAGCCCTGGAGTGCTTTGCTGATGGCCTCTTGGATCATCCAATCCAATTCCTCACGGAAACCTGGGGCATGAATAGCAGGTTCTGGAGTGAGAGGTAGCACTGGCATAGCTGGAGAGTCCACCAGTGAAGGTGGAATCGCGGATCCCGGCACCTGTCCAGGTGGGGAATGCCTCAGTGATCCAGAGACAGAAGAAGATAAAGCCTTTTCTGTATGGGGCTTCTTTGTCGGAGGCTCAGACGATGTCGAGGGTTTACCGGTATCGATGTCCTGAGCCTTACGATGACGGTGTCGATGTTTTTCTCTATGTTCACCCCGGTGTTTTTCTTGAGGGGGAACAGAGGGAGTCGACATCCATGGAGTCTTTGAGGCCGGTCGGGTAGCAGCAGGGTTCCGGTGTTGGCGCAACGTAGGCGACACTGGTTCAGATGACATCGAAGCTATCGATGGCGTCGAGGTTTTTGCCCGAAAGAGACCTATCTTATTGAGCCGAGCCTTGCGACCTTTTAGTGTCATTTGGCCACATTTGGTGCAAGAAAGGACATCGTGGCCAGATCCCAAGCACATCACACAGACCGTGTGAGGGTCGGTGATAGACATTGTTCAAGTGCAGTCAGAGCATGGACGGAAACCCGACGCCATGGCTCTGACAAAATTTAGTCATGGTGCAGTCGATGGCCGATAGGTTGCAAGGGAAAAACCCGATGGGA
Source organism: Rhinatrema bivittatum (assembly GCF_901001135.1). Taxonomy (NCBI): domain Eukaryota; kingdom Metazoa; phylum Chordata; class Amphibia; order Gymnophiona; family Rhinatrematidae; genus Rhinatrema; species Rhinatrema bivittatum. The sequence continues at coordinate 53,752,159 of NC_042615.1, forward strand.
ATCGACCACAAACGGGCAAAAACTTACCGCTCGACCGCGGAGTAAAGAAATCAATAAGGGGACCCCTGTGGTGTAAAATGTTTCGAAATTTTTAACAAAGTTCCGTGAGGAAAATTCCTGTCAGGAATCTCTGAAGAGTTCCATAACCTGCGTGGCTACTGCTGCATGGAAAAAAGAAGACTGAAGGGGGACCCTATTGACTGCAGGGTTGGTACTATGCTGGGCATGCTCAGTTGGTGCCAGTCAAAGTTCTGGAAACTTTGACAAAAGTGTTCCGTGATTGGGCTCCATCCTGATGATGTCACCCATATGTGAGGACTACCATTCTGCTTGTCCTGTAAGAATAATTAATGCCTTGATTAACACAGAATTTGCATGGAGTAGCGCTAATCTATGCACACATTTTTTTCTGCATAAAACTCCTTGCTACATTGGAAGTTCAGCCCTATGCACAAAAATGTGCACAGAATTATGTGCTGACGTGCACACAGCCTAGCGTACCTTACTACAATGGAGCCAGAAGTAGACACAGCTGTGGGAGGTAATAGCAACTACTGAGGATGGACACTGGGCAAGCAGTTTCTCACAATTCTGTGCTGAGAGTGAAATTCTGCAGTGCTGCAGATGACAGAATTTAGAAAAACATATAGGGTAGATTTTCAAAACTTATGCGTGCACGTCCATGTGAGCGCGCAACCCAGCGTGCACACATTGATGTGTGATTTTATAACATGTGTGCGCTGGCGCATGCGCATATTATAAAATGCTGGGTTGGCACGCATAAGGGGGGGTCTACTTTAGAAAATGCACACAGCGACACAACGGTGCCTTCCCCAGTTCCCTCGTAGTCCACTCCAATTAAGGAGCAGACCGGGAGGGAACTTCCCAATCCCCTAGCCTAACCTCCCTTCCCCTTCCCTTATCCTGCCCTTTCTCTATCCCTATCCTAACAATGCCAAATTTTCTTATTTTACCTTTTGTTCTGCCTCGGAGCAGGAGCAAGTTGCGCATGCCAGCACCCTGCAAGCGCGTGATCCCCCAGTACAGCAGCAAATGGCCGTTGTGCCGGGCGCCTCTAGCCCCGCCCTACCCCCGACCACCCCTTTTTCAAGCCCCGGGACTTACATGCATCCCAGGGTCTACGTGCATAGCCGGGCCGTTTGAAAATTGGTCCAACACACGTAAGGCCCGGCCACGTGCGTAAACCCCGGGCTTTTACACATGCCAGGGTTTGAAAATCTACCCCTTAGTGTTAATAGTTGAAAAAGAATATAGCTGACAGAATGTAGAAAAACATTTAGTGTTAATAGTTGAAAAAGTATATAGAAAAAATAAAAAATAATAATAAAAATATTCTAAATTGGGAGAAATTTAACAACCAGTGTGTGTGATGTTATTTTTATGTGTAAAAATGCCAACCACAAGACACAAAACCATAATTCCAGATTTAGTCCCATAGACTAACACTAGTCCCACAAACTTTACTCCACCTCTCTCCAGGAGTTAAATTTCCACTGTTAATTAAACATGAGTAAATCCTAAGCACCTTTCTGCATTTGGGAGTAATGGCTAGTGCCTTAATTAACACAGAATTTGCATGGAGTACCGCTAATCTTTGCACACATTTTTTCTGCATAAAACTCTTTGCTACATTGGAAGTTCAGCCCTATGCACAAAAATGTGCACAGAAATATATGCTGACATGTGCACACAGCCTAGCATAACTTACTACAATGGAGTCAGAAGTAGACCCAACTGTGGAAGGTAATAGCAGCTACTGAGGATAGAGACGGGGCAGGCAGTTTCTAACAATTCTGTGCTAAGAATGAAATTCTGCAGTGCTGCAGCTGACAGAATTTAGAAAAACTAAGTATTCTGGGTATAATACATTTGGAAAACAATTACAAGTGAAGTCATTTCCCAAAGGTTTATGTGATCTCTTGGAAATGTATCAGATGGATCAAAGCATTCATGTGATATCAGTAAATACAATTATCATCTGATACGGTAAAATACATCTCTTCTATATTATAAATTGAAAACAGTTAATATGAAGCTTTTATTTGCCACTGCATAAAACGCTTGAATTGCTTTCTCTTACGTCCAGCAATTATTTTTAAACACAGAGAACCTAAGCAATGAGTTACATTTCTGCACTGTCTCTTCCCCTAAACAGCAAGGTACATGTGAACAGGTCCCAGATCTCAGTACTTGCAATAATGGTACATTTTGTGACATTAGAAAATTTGAGGATTTTGCGTAATCCAGTAAAAGTAAACAACTAAACCTCTTCACCTCTCCACAGTATTATATATTAACGTACAGAAATGTGAAATCCAAAAAATTGGGCCTTCAATGTTATCATATTCAATGGATTATTTTGTTTCAGAAAAACTAAAATAACCAATATTTTTCTTACAAATGGGGTGAGAGGAAAAGGAGAGTTTTGGTTTAAGTAAGGAAACTTCTATGCTCATCTTTCCAGAATGGTATAGGACCAACGATGGAAGACAACAAAACTTATGTGGTGCCTCCTTGGGTCAGACACTAGATGGCCTTGGTCCCTGCTTAGAGACGACATCTCTATGAGCTTTCCATCCTCTTCAGCCCCTCCCAACTTGGAAGGCTGTGGTTGATTGCCTCATCCTATTTAGTGATGCTAATTTAATATTCAGTGGGGTCAGTTTCAGTTAAATTCAGAGCAATGAGGTTTTAGTTTTTATACTCTCTGGTGAGGTCTCCTTGCCGCAATAGGAAATTTAGAGTGGAGGAGATTTCTCATTGTGCACTCCCTGCCAGAGGATCTCCTTCCCTTTTTTTGCAGTGAGATAGATTTTTACTGGATTCCCTCAGGGAACTCCTGTGAAAGGCCTGAAGACCTGTGAGCCTCACTCTGCTCCCTAGGTGAGGCAAGCACCAGTGACAGCATGTGGCAGCGTGAGATTTTTGATGGCCAAGATCTATTCTGCTTTCTCCAGAAGGGATGGCTGCTTAAACCTAGCACCCTTTGGAGAAAGTTCCCACTGGACACAAAGGACAAGGGCTGAAGACCTGTGAGCTTTAATCTACTCCCTAGATGGGGCAAGCACCAGTGACAGTGAAGCAGCAGTCACTCAGAGATTTTTACAGGAAGCAAGTATTCAGAAAGGGGCAGATTTTCAAAGGCTACGCGCATAACATACGCTTGTAACCCGAGAAAATCTGCCCCTGTGCGTGCCGAGCCTAAGTTGCATAGGCCCGGTGACGCGCGCAAGCCCTGGGACGCACGTATGTCCCAGGGCTTTGGAAAAGGGGCATTCCGGGGGCAGGACCGAGGCCTCCGGAACAGCCGCCGTGCCGGGGGATGGCACGCCGGCAGCCGGCCAGCGCGCACAAGTTACGCCTGCCCGGAGGCAGGCATAAATTCTAAAATAAAGGTAGGGGGGGATTTAGGTAGGGCTGGGGGATGGGTTAGATAGGGGAAGGGAGGGGAAGGTGGGGGGGATCGAAAGGAAAGTTCCCTCCGAGGCCGCTCTGATTTCGGAGCGGCCTCGGAGGGAATGGAGGAAGGTTGCGCGGCTCGGCGCGCACAAGTTGTACAATTGTGCACTCCCTTGCGCGCGCCGACCCTGGATTTTATAACATGCACGCGGCTGTGCACACATGTTATAAAATCGGGCGTAGATTTGTTCGCACCAGGTTGTGCGAACAAATCTTCACACGCGCGCAGGTTTTAAGATCTGCCCCATAGTGTTTGTTGGGAAGTTTTTGACTCACTCCTCCCACTAGGGTTCTAGGGCTGGGATAGCCTGGTTCACACGTCCTAAGACTTTTCCTGCATGAGAAGTCACCAACACCAAGACTAAGAAGTAAGGACAAAGATATATGGAGTTTCCCCACCAGACCTCCATCCCATGGGACCATGGATAAACTGGACTCAGGTAGGACTTTTCATATTTGAGGGGATCCCTCCAATAGGATTCCCATTTGGCTGCTGGGAAAGCTTTGTGCACTTTAAAATCACCATGGGAAGCTTTACCCAGATATCGGAGGTAAAGGACACCTACCCAGAAGAGAAAATCACATCTGCATATCAGTCAGCTTGTAATTTCACCTTTTTTATGGATAAATGGACTTTACATTTAATACCCAGCGCCTTGTCCTGCATGATTTGTCCCAGCATCTCATTCCTTGAGATGCAGCTTCTAATACTCCTCAGGGAGAAACACACTATTGCCTGGGCCATAAGTGAAAGCTTCCCCCCACAGAAAGGATCCACCTTTGGGATAGAAAGTCATATATGGGAAGAGTGCTAGCTAGATTCATGCCCAGAAGAGAAAAAATAAGTATGTATGTATGTATGTCCTTGGGACCTAAACTTCTCCAAGAAAGGGTTACACTTCATGAATAAGGAGTGATATTGTGCAGGTGCTCAAGCTTGTACAGCTGAGAGCTGGAATATAGCTTGAACACAGCAGATGGAAACAACTGGCCCTTATCTGTTGTCATTTATTATGTACAAGCATGCAGGGAGAGCGGAGTAAAGGGCACACACATTTAGAGATACAGCAACAAGAAAATAATGTGCGGCAATAACTTAAACTGAACAATACCACTTTAAACCAAACTGTTAAGTTTTAATGGGTGCACACAACAATAGTGCACCGAATTTAAATATTAGCATTTAGAATAAGTAGTTACACAAAGCCCTTTTTGGGGCTTTGTGTAACTACTTATTCTAAATGCTAATATTACTTAGCAATATTACTTAGCATTATTACTTATTCTAAATGCTCATATTTAAATTCGGTGCACTATTGTTGTGTGCACCCATTAAAACTTAACAGTTTGGTTTAAAGTGGTATTGTTCAGTTTAAGTTATTGCCGCACATTATTTTCTTGTTGCTGCGTCATTTATCATGTTACAGTATTAAGAAAGGTTCTATGTAACTGAATCACCAAAAATGAGCTGATTTATTTGACCAATTTAAAATTTTCATTAATTAAATTGTCTGGTATATCTGAACATTTTGCCTGTATTGAACCCTTAGTGAAAAGGTTCTCAACTCCAGTTCTCGAGGGCCGAGGCAGGCCTATTTTTCAGGCTGTTCACAATCAGTATTCATCAGATATATCTGCAAACATTTTGGGGTAGATTTTAAAAGGGTTACGCGCATCGTAACCCTTTCAAAACCGCCCTGCGCGCGCAGAGACTATTTTGCATAGGCTCGGCTGCGTGCGCAAGCCCCGAGAAGCGCGAAAGTCCCAGGGCTTTCCTGGGGGGGGCGTGTCGTGGGCGTGCCGCAGCGGCGTGTCATTCGGGGGGCTTTCTGGGGGCGTGGCCATGGGTGTCGTTCCAGCCCAGGGGCGTTTCAGGGGCGTGCCCGAGGCCTCCGAAATCGCTCCCGGGCCGGGGAATCGCGCGGCAGCGACCAGCCAGTGCGCACGAGTTACACTTGCCTGGGGCAGGCGTAACTTTCACAATAAAGGTAGGGGGGGAGTAGATAGGGCTGGGGGGGTGGGTTAGGTAGGGGAAGGGAGGGGAAGGTGGGGGAAGACCGAAAGAAAGTTCCTTCCAAGGCCGCTCCGATTTCGGAGTGGCCTCGGAGGGAACAGGCAGCGCGCGCAGGGCTCGGCGCGCGCAGGGCTCGGCGTGCGCAAGGTGCACAAATGTGCACCCCCTTGCTCGCGCCGATCCCGGATTTTATAAGATACATGTGGCTACGCGCGTAACTTATAAAATTCGGCGTACTTTTGTTTGCACCTGGTGCGCGAACAAAAGTACGCGCGGGCGTAGTTTTATAAAATCTACCTCTTTGTGCCTGAAATACTAAGGGGTCAATATTCAGACAGCTTCTCCGGCTAAATCTGGGACATATCATGGCATAAGAACACAAGATCCATGGAGCCCTTATTTACTAAAGATTTTTTTCCATCGGCACAGAATGGAAAAAAGTAATTTGTGAATAAGCCCCTTACAACATTCAAATTGCAGTAGAAAAACTTCGGAATTAACCAGTAGGGTTTTTAAACTCTATGTAATTTCACTGAAAATTGTCATGGAAAATTTTTCATACCTTAAAGACTGAAGGCTCTATTGCTTGCTTCTGGTTTTTCGAGATCTCACTTGTATCTGTAATACTAATTTCTTGTGATGTTTTGGGAAAGCTGTGTTTCACCATTAATTTTGCATTCACATTTAAAGGTTTTTGTAACACAAATCTTCGCCAGTCCTGGACAATTCTGCCTGATGAAAAAAATCAATAAAATTTAGAGTCATTTGGTTCTTATCCAGAATATTGCCCATTAGTCAAATAAAGACAAGTTTAATGATTTTTCTGAGTTCACCTTTTTCTTTTTCCCTCACTGCCTAGGACAGGATGCTGATATCCTACCATTCCTCTTCCCTTTACTGAGATGAACTGTCTCCAAACTCAAACCTTCAAGCTAGTTTCTCATGAAATATTGGATCACTTTACATTCAGATTCATAGGTAGAACTGTTGTTACACTATAATTAGAAATGTCTTGGGTAGACAATTGAAAAAATGTATTGCATGTGCACTGCAAAACAAGGATGTGAATCGTGTGCCCGATCGTCTTAACGATCGGGTTCGGCTAGAGGGGGAAAAAAATCTGATCGGTGGTGATGTGAATCGGAATAGGTTCCGATTCACATCGTTATTTTGTTTTAGTAAGGCCCGACCCTTTAAAAACGACCCCTTAGCTTCCCCCACCCTCCTGAGCCCCCCAAAACATTTTAAAATTACCTGGTGGTCTAGTGGTGGTCCCGGGAGCGATCTCCCGTTCTCGGGCCGTCGGCTGCCACTCATAAAGATGGCGCCGATGGCCCTTTGCCCTTACCATGTGACAGGGTATCCATGCCATTGGCTGGCTCCTGTCACATGGTAGGAGCACTGGATGGCCGGCGCCATCTTTAAACATGGCGGCGGCCATCTTTAAATACGGCGGTGGCCATCTTTACGATGGCGGCGGCCATCTTTAAAGATGGTGCTGGCCAGCCAGTGCTCCTACTATGTGACAGGGGCCGGCCAATGGCACGGATACCCTGTCATATGGTAAGGGCAAAGGGCCATCGGCGCCATCTTTATGAGTGGCAGCCGACGGCCTGAGAATGGGAGATCGCTCCCGGGAACACCACTAGACCACCAGGTAATTTTTAAATGTTTTGGGGGGATCAGGAGGGTGGGGGAAGCTAAGGGGTCGTTTTTAAAGGGTCGGGTGGGGGTTTTTTTATCGGGCCATCGGCGCCATTTTTGAATGGCAGCCAAAATGGCGCCGATGGACCGAGAGCGGGAGATTGGTCCCCGCGCCCCCACTGGACCACCAGGTACTTGTAAAAGGTTTTGGGGGGTTCGGGAGGGTGGGGGGAAGGTAAGGGATTCGTTTTATAGGGTCGGGGTGGGTTTAGGGGTTGTTTTCCCCGCTCTCCCCCTCCCCCGATTTACGATTTTTCACGATAAATTGCGGGAATTTCTATTGTATCGCGACTCTTAACGATTTTTGACGATTTAAAAAATATCTGACGATTTTTTTAAATCATCAAAAAACGATTCACATCCCTACTGCAAAATACATTATGAAACACCAACAGTAAGCATGCAAAATTAAATCCTGCACTGATACCTGTAAATGTTACAAACAGCATGTGGGCCAGCTCAGAGGCAGTGCACAGCACTGCCATGCAGAAGACGAGGGTTCAAGTCTTGGATCAGATCATCCATTCCACAGGTTGGCTGAGACAGGAGATGCTGCTGAAGCACTGTTTACAGCCCCATGGAGTGGAGAAGGGAATCCCAGTCATCACTCAATGGCAACATTTAGTAGGGATGTGAATCGTTTTCCATATCGTCTTAACGATAGAAATCGTGTGGCAGGGCAAGAAAATCGTCTTAGGCACGATTTTTTAGTTAAAAAATTGTTAAAAATCGTTTTTTCCGATTAGTGCGCACTAACTCGAGTTAGTGCGCACTACCGGGAGTTAGTGCGCACTAACTGGGAGTTAGTGCGCACTAACTGAAAATGATACAATTTGACACTTTTCAGGTCAGTTAAGGTCAGTTTAGGAATGAATATGTATTCCTATTGGCTGCCCTCTTATTTATTCATGTTACCAAGTTTCCTACTGACAGTATATGGGGGATGGGAAATGGAAACAGTTGGTAGCTTGACAAAACAAGTAATGTGATCAGTCAATGTGACTAGAACTTGTGCCCTAACCCTGATACCAGGGGTATTGTGATCTTCCTGCACACAGTGCCCTATCCCTATTAATACCAGGAGTGTTGTGATCTTCCTGCACACAGTGCCCTATCCCTAATACCAGGGGTGTTGTGATCTTCCTGCACACAGTGCCCTATTCCTGATACTGGGGGTGTTGTGATCTTCCTGCACACAGTGCCCTATTCCTGATACCGGGGGTGTTGTGATCTTCTTGCACACATCCCGATATCAGGGATAGGGCACTGCATGCAGGAAGATCACAACACTCCTGGTATTAATAGGGATAGGGCACTGCATGCAGGAAGATCACAACACTCCTGGTATTAATAGGGATAGGGCACTGCATGCAGGAAGATCACAACACCCCTGGTATCATGGATAGGGCACTGTGTGCAGGAAGATCACAATACCCCGGAGGAGTGAGGGTCAGGCAGCTCCCCCCTGTCTGTGAAGCCAGCCTCTCACTAGTAATGCAGGGAGGGAGCTGTCTCAGACTTCACCATCCTCCCCCCCCCCCCCCTTACCCACACACCATTCACTAGCTGGGACATGGGGGAAGTCAGGAGTGAGGGTCAGGCAGCTCCCCCCTGTCTGTGAAGCCAGCCTCTCACTAGTAATGCAGGGAGGGAGCTGTCTCAGACTGGTATCAGGGTTAGGGCACTGTGTGCAGGAAGATCACAACACTCCTGGTATTAATAGGGATAGGGCACTGTAAGAGATGACTGTAGTAGATTGAATAAAGATCTGATGTTTCTGCTCTCCTCACACCAAACAAAAACAACACACAAGCAGAGAAGCCCTTCTTACAAAGCTGAGCTAGTGAGTTAAGTAGGAGGAAAAGTAAACATACTGGTGCCAGTGTGGCTACTTAAAAAATACACTTACCAACAATCAATTACATATATTTGAACTGTGTACAGTTCCAGCCAGGACCACCTTTCTAAAATGCACAGTGATTGGCAAATTCAACATGCACTAGCATTTCAGGTGCCTGCTAACAAAAATAATAAACAAACAAGTTCTAGTCACATGAGTGCTGATCATTACATTACTTTTTTTGTCAAGCTTCCAACTGTTTCCATTTCACATCCCCCCAACCATATTGGTAACATCAATAGATAAGAGCACAGCCAGCCAATAGGAATACATACATACATATTCATTCCTAAGTGACCTTTACTGACCTGGGAAGTGTGAACACTTTGTTTCATTTTCTGTTGGTGTTCGTTAGTTTCCAGTTCCATTTCCCATCCCCCCAACCATCACCTCAGTGGTAACCTTGGTAATATCAATAGATAAGAGGGCAGCCAGCCAATAGGAACACATATTCATTCCTAACTGACCTTCAGTGACCTGGAAAGTGTTTATTTGTATCATTTTCAGTTAGTGCGCACTAAATCGAGTTAGTGCGCACTAACTCGAGTTAGTGCGCACTAACACGATTTAACGATTTTTAACGATAAATCGTTAGAATTTCTATTGTATCGTGTTCTATAACGATTTAAGACGATATAAACATTATCGGACGATAATTTTAATCGTTGAAAAACGATTCACATCCCTAACATTTAGTGACTGTCTTAGGGACCTTGACTTCAGGAAAAATCAGTGAATGTTTAATAAAGGTTCATGGCTTCACAGCCCATTGAAGTTGGAAGCTAGGCCCATCCAGTCTATTCATTTCCTTGGTGGCTGCAATATCATACTCACTTTCCTTGAATCACAATAACATTTTGCCCTTCACCACTTGCAATGGGGCCCATGCATTCTTTCCTTAAAGAAAATTCCTTTCATTGTTTCTGAATCTATCTCACTCTTGCCACATTTCATGACCACTTGTCCTAGAACATCCTTTCCAATGACTGCCCTCTTCTACAAACAGGAATTTCCATTCATGTTTTCATCAGCATTCTAAGCATACTTTCTGCTGAAAGAGGCCCTTCTCTGGTGCATTTATTCTTTGGAGGGCTCCATTGGTGGAGCAAGATTAACTTCAACTACAAGCTGCAGTGCTCCTGTCCCCTTTGAATCCATGAATCCATGAAAGGGGTAAGATGCAAGGGAAGTCCAGGGGTTAGGCGGCAGAAGCCTTTCGGAATACCCCTGAGGTCTTTTTTTTTTTTTAGCTTGGGAGCTGGGGAGAAGGGGCCACATTTTTTTAACAAAACAAAAAATGATTGAAATATTTGTGACCGGGTATTAAAATCTTCTCCACTATAGGTAGTTTGCCTTTTACAATCATGCAGAATGAGGCTCCAGCTTGTCTGGATGCCCTCTGTATGACAGAGGCCTCACCAGCCCCTGCCGATAGGTAATGTCAGGGTGGTGTCAATATGGTAGGGAAGAGTACCACTTCCAAATGGAAGGAGTAAAGTAGTGACATTAAAAAATGACTCAAACTCTGCTCCCATGTAAGTGGGTGGAGAGTTGGAGTTTTGAAGGTTTGGAAGAATTGAGGAGTAAGGATTCCAAGCTCTGGAATCCTGGTAGTCTTAAAACCTCTGAGAGGGTCCTAAGATTTTTAAGAGAAGGGGAAGAATTTCCATGGGGTGGAAGTTCCTGGGAGTTCCTGAAGAGAGAGAGAAAGAAGAAGATTCTCGCAGAGTTTGGTGGACCCGTGTACTGGGGAGTGCCAGGGAATAGGGCAGCCAGCCTGGAAAGGTCACCAGAGTCAAAGACTGAGCCAAATACCATCAGCCCCAAGACTCCCAGTTGGGAGAGAAAGGGGAAAGAACAGTAGAGCAAGAGATTATAACTACCAACAGGCATGGGTAGGGCCCAGAGTGGAGAAGGGTACCTGATTGAAGAGCTGACCTGTTTGAGGGAGAGGTGTGATTTTTACTGTATTATTGTGGAATATTTCTTGCAGTATCGGTGCACTATTCAGATACAATAACTTTCAAAGGGACACTCAAGTACACATTGTTGCATGTGCATCGGTGCACAACAAGGGACACGCCAATTGTATACCATATGTGCACATATATGTGCATGTTATAAAATAACCTTGTCGCACCTATGTGTATGCTTAATTTTGCAAGTAGGCGCTCCCAACCGCACAAATTGGGTTTCGGCCATATAAGTATGTTACAATATGATAAAAGGAGGTTTTTAATAAATTACACATTTAAAAAAAATTAAAACCTCTGCTGAACCCAGGTGACTTCCAGACAGTTTTGCTAGCGTTAATTTTTTCAAAACTGGACTATTGTAATGCTTTACTCCTAGTCCTAGCTAATAATACCCTAAGTCCGCTTCAATTACTACAGAATGTGGCAGCTAGAGTACTATCGGGTGTAAGAAAATTAGATCATATTACCCCAACGCTTATAAATCTATACTGGTTTCCAATAAAATTTAGGATTGAGTACAAGGTCCTCTGTTTGATTCATAAATCTTTGTATTTAATGATAAAATGGAATGGGTAAATGCCTCCCTTCACTTTTACACGCCCCCAACGCAGTCTGAGATCAGCGAATAAAGGTTTGCTTTCAATTCCAATGGTTAAAACGGCGCATTTGAATAAAGTTAGGGAAAGATCATTATCAATAGCTGGTCCTAAGCTCTGGAACTCAATTCCAACTGAGTTAAGATTAGAACCAAATTTTCAAAAATTTAAAAAAGATTTTAAATTCTGGTTATTTACACAAATCTTTAGTAATGAGTTAACAACATAAAGGATTAGCAGATTCTGGAGAAATAGGTTCCATCTTCAATCTTTTAACTTTTTATTTGAATTCTAATTTTAATTTTAATGCTAATTTTATTTTTAGCTTTATTTTAGTTTTAACTTTAATCTTTGTTTATTGACTGATCTATTTACTAAGAAACTTTTATTTAATGTAAAATCTGATATTGTATTTTGTATATTATTTTAAGTGAATTGTATTCTATTTATATGCTGTAAACCGTTATGATTGATTTACAGAATATCGGCATACAAAATAATATAAATAAATAATATAAATAAGTCAGGGAATTTTATAACTGGCATGCGTCCACACCAAGACAAGTTCCACCAGTTTGTCCACCAGTTTGCCCAGGATAGAGCTAGGTTGTCCTAACCACTCTGGTTTAATAGCCTGTACTCCCCTCAGCTACCCCAGACCCTTTAAACCCCTCAGGACTGGCTTTTTTTTTTTTTTTTACACTTACACCTCCTCCACAACAGAAGTAAAGTTATCCGGCACTAGACCTGGATTCACACCCAGGTGTGTAAGTATTTGCACGAACATCTCTTGGCCCCGCCTCAAAACACCCATGCCCCATACATACCATGTCCCTTTTTGATTCTGAGTGAGATGTGTGCACAGCAGGAGATATGCACGCATGTAGGCAGCTTTTAAAATACAGTGGGTGCATGTAAGCCCTACATGGGCTCCCAATTTTGGCACAAGCAGAGTTTTAAAATTCACCTTTAAGTGTACTATTTTGGACTTTTGTGTTTTGACACCAATTTTTATTACGTAAACACTAATTTGAGCAACAGCCTTGGGAGTAAAGAGTGATCACTGGAGTGCAAGACATGCCCTCGTCAGTAGAACAAATTCTAAGGGCCTTGAAAATTGTGTTTTTTCCCCTGTGTGGTAACCCTGGGAGAGTCATGGGGTCTTGTGTGGTCTATGACTCTCCCCATGTGCCCTCGTGCCCAAGAGTTGAATGGGACAGGGAATACATTTTGTTTGTCTTTCTTTTGTTTCATTTACAAAATGAAATTGAATGAAACAGAACATTTTCCATGATATTTCCTACTTTATTTGAAATGAAAGTCCATCTCTAATCTCAAGTTCTTCATTTCAGTATTTCATTAAAAGCTTTTCATTGCTTTGTCTGTGTCAAAGATTTTGTGGCCAGCTCTAGGCAATTGAAAATACTGTGATTTCCAAACTCAGTACTCAAGATCCTTAACCAGGTCGGCAATTCAGGGTAACCAAAATATATAAAGTACCAAGGATTCTAATCTAACTATGGAAATATCTCATGAATATTTATTGCAGGCATGTTGAAAACATGACAGAGAGAATAGTCTCAATGGCCACATTTGGGAACCACTGATTTAAAGAATAATCCCATAAAATCTAAGGGATTAGTGTGTGATGGTCCAAATGCCTCAGAGTAAACAGAAGCAGTAAATTCCAGGAAGTCAGTGCTAGCTTCTCTCAACAACATGGCAGCCAGTATGTGCTCTAATTTCTCCCTGACAACAAAAGTTTAGTTCCTGTGTTAAATTAATTAATATGTTTATAACTTCTTTGTTGCCTTTTGCTAATGATGCCAAACTGGTAGGAGGAAGCAGGCATCAGGTTTGCATTAATTAAGCTTTTTAATGTATGTTCATTTTTGTGCCAGTTTGCAGCATGGCTGCAGCGAAATCTGATTTTGCTTAAAATCTGTGAACTGTAAAACGTCTGACTACGCAGCTCTGTTCTGCTGTCTTTTGCTGATTTTACATATAAAGAGAACAAGAAATGCTGGAACAGGCATTTGTTTATTCTTTTATACATAGATTTTCCAGTGTACTAAAAAGAACTCATTTTGCATACCAACTGCCAGCATTGTTTGATACATGCAAAACAGTAAACACCACAAAGTAGATTTGACTGGTACTGTATCTGTCATATATGGAACTGGACAGCATCACATCAAGGAAAAACAGCGCATCCAGGAATTTTTTTGAAATATTTTTTGAAATATTATCAGAATTCAGATTACCGGACCGGCTCTGTAATACAGGAAATCTAGGTTTGGATCCCCTGTCATGAGGTTGATTGGACCTGGGCACATCACAGAAGTAGTATTCTAAGACCCAGGTAGCAAGGGAACACAGTTGCTACTTTAAAAGGCAACGAGACTGCTCCTAAGAGGAGGTGCCCCTCCAGTCCTTGGCTAGCAAAGGTATATCATCTAAGAAGGGGAATTTGAAGGTGCTGGGGGGGGGGGGGGGGATATTCTAATGTGCCATAAGAAATTTATAACAGAACTACACTGACAAATAAAATTGATGTGGCAAAAGATAACAAAATAAATTCAAAGATCATTGCAACCATACCTATCTATATCAACAACTTTTATTGAACCAATAAATATGATATCTATCTTAACAAAGATTTTAATCATACATGAGATTTAATTTTGTACAAAAAAAAGAGGAAACTTATCTATGAAACAGCTTCTAGAGAATCTGTTCAGTGGTTGCTGTTAGTAGACAAAAGAGTTTCAATCCCTTATACTGAAAGAATTCTATGTGTTAGGATTTGTAAGTTTCGTGGACCCTTGGCCCGAGGTGGAAGTTGGTGCTACCTGAGGGGTAGGACCCCACAGGTCCTCACCGACGGGAGGCGAGGTCAGCTGCATCAGACGACACGACTGTAGTTCAGTAGAGTGAGAACATCCTTCGTCACTGCCTCGTGATTGCAGGTACCTGCACTGAGATATACTGTGAGGCGCCCCGAGGAGCAGGACGGAGAGGCACAGTTCGGAGGAGTCACAGTACTTAGGCAAGACTGAAGATACGATGTACCAGAGAAGGAACCTCCAAGGCAGAGGTGCACTATGCAGGCCCCAAGGAGCGGGGAGCGCGGAAACAGAATCTCTGAAGGAGTGATACAGAGACTGTCCTGAGGGGCAGGACAACATAGCAACAGAGTCTCTGGTGTGATGACATAGGAGCTGCCCCAAGAAGCGGGGAAGCGCAGAGTCAGATCTCTGATTAGTGACGTGGGCTGCCCCGAGGAGCGGGGAAGCATAGAGTAAAGCCACTGATGTAATGACATAGAGACTGCCCTGAGGAGCGGGGAAGTATAGAGTCAAAGTCTCTGATGAAGTGTCGTAGAGGCTGCCCTGAGGAACGGGGAAGCGTAGAGTCAAAGTCTCTGGAGTGATAAGGTAGAGACTGCCCCGAGGAGTAAGGAAGCTTAGAGATGGAATCTCTGGTGAGGAGCGGGGAAGCCTGGAGACCAGGTCTCCCAAAGAAAGTGCAAGCAGGCCCCTGAGGAGTGGGTACCCGAGCCAGAGTCCAGATCAGCAAGTGGAGATCCAAGGCAGGAACCACGGGTCCAGAGAAACAGGAACAAGCACCAGAAAGGCAAAGGAACTCGTTGCCAAGTCAGTTTGCATAGGCCAAAGGAGGTGCTTAAATATCCCAAAGTAATGATGTCATCAGTCAGGGACGGCCCAGGGATTTCCGCCATTGGCCCTTTAAATAGAGAACAGATTTATTTATTTATTTATTTATTTATTTAAGGTTTTTATATACCGGCAATCATGAGGACATATCTTGCTGGTTTACATGAAACGGGGTGCATTAAATACATCAAACTAAAACTGTGGTGATCGAAAGCGCGTGTGCCTTAGGAAGGCCCGGAGTCGGAGCATGGACAAGCGGTGTCCCAGCCACCATGTGGAGCAAAGAGGGCCAGGAACAGCACGGTGACAATGGTTGGCCATAGCCACGAGTTCCCCTGGAGTGGAGGGCCAGGCATGGCAGGATGTGAGTTGGGTCGGCCTCGGCCGCCCACAGACAACGGTCATAACACTATGGGGTTAAAGTTCAATAAGATGACCAGCGGACAAATTATCCAGCCAAACTTGTCTGAGATATTCAGTGGGATAAACATCCTGTTGAATATTCCCAACTAAAGTTACCCAGCTACTTTTGGCTATACTCAAAAGAATATTGACGGTAAAGTGCCATGCAGACAATAATAAAAGTATCTCGCAGCCCAAAACAAAGTCCCCCAACTCATGCAACAAAATAAGGGTCTTGCTGGACTGAGCCTCTACTCCTCCCCAAATCCCTTTGATATCATTTATTTAACAAGTTCAAAGAGTTCAGGCTTGCCTCCACCCCCCACCCCCCACACATATACTCATCCACTCCTCAGTTCCATCAAAATGTTGAAGACTCATCTCTCCTGTGCCCCACTAACCCACGTCTATACAAATACACATACACACACCCTAACCCTAACTCTCCCACCCTCCTGGTACCTTTTACATTTGAAATATTCTGCCCAGATTGCGGTAAACTGCTACCATTATCCCAGGCCAATGCTTTCTTCATTGCTGTGTAGGCCCTTTTGCAGCAATAAGAGCCATAAGTCATTTAGAATAAGTGTCTCCCGTCTGTGGACTGCAGTCTTCAAATCTTGCCACACATTTTCTATTGGATGCAGGTCTGGACTCTGACCGGGCCACTCATGGACATTCACTTTCTTGTTGCTGAGCCACTCAATTATTGCTTAGAACCATTGTCCTGCTGAAAGGGGAATCTTCTTTCCAATCCCAGGTCTATGGCAGACTGAATCAGTTTTTCCTCCAGGACCATCCATCTTTCCCTCAATTTTCACAAGATTCCCTGTCCCCTCTGTGGCATAATGCTGCTGCTGCCGCCACCACCATGGTTTACTCTAGGGATGGTGTTAGCAAGCTGATGTGCTGTGTTTGTTTTATACTACATATACGAATAGCCCAGTCAAAGCTCAAACCTGAAACCAAAGTTGGTAGATTCTTATCCTAATCAACTCATGATTGTTAGTGCTATAAAAGGGGCTTCCACCAAGTATTGAGTCAAGGGTTATGAGGGTTATACAATCAAGATTTTAGATTTTTTATTCTTAATTTCTTTGATATTTCTATAATTGTTCTTTCATGATGAAAGTTTAACATATGTTGTGTAGATAAGTGAAACAAACTGCTACTTTAATGCATTTTGATTTTGTTTGTAGACAGCAGAATGTGATAAATGTACAAGGATATGAAGACTTTTATAAAGCATTGCAAATATAGCTCAGTTTTACATCTTTGTAACAAGTTCAGTTTTGTGATTACAGCACTGAAGCATGGAGTAAAGAATAACCCTGGATGCAAGATTAAAGTCAGTCTATCACTAAATTTAAATGTGACCTTGGTCAGGTCATTTAATCTCCTTATGTCTCAGTTTATGTAACTGTAACTGAATAATAGTAACAATAAAAAATATTCCATCTCCCCATATCACTTTGGAAGCCTTTGTGCTATTATATGCCATAAATTATGTTGTGAAGCATTCTACCTCAGAAGTGGTTACACTTCTATAAAATATACTAGAAATGTGCATATTTTTCAAAGACAAATGCAAAATAAGATAATTTTGTCAGTTTTACTATTGCAAGAATTTTTTTTTTTTAACAAATTTTCTGTTTTGCCAAGAAAATTTGCCTAAAATACATAGGAACATCTAACACATATTCTGAAGCACTTTCTCGAGAAGAGTTCTACCCTATGGAATTCTATTCCCCTTTGTCCAACTTGTTCCATCCACTGCATTTGATGTCTCCAATCCAACTGTTCACTTTTTTACCTTGTTCATTTCTTTCTTTCTGAAAATACTTTCTAACTTAATGCTGTTCTCTAGGCCTATCACATCCTAATTAGATCCTATTCCTGCTTCTATTTTCTTAATCCATATGGACTCATTGAGGCCAATATTTAGTGCTACTTAGCCTGATAAATAGGGACCTTCCAGCTAAGTAACAGCTGCTGAATATCTGGCTATGTTCAGCGGCTGCCATTTAGCCAAATAAGTATTTGTCTAGCTAAGTACATAGGCAAATATCTTGGAGGTAGGCAATGGGCGGACCAGGGCGGGGCTACTTATCCTGTTACCTTAACCAAATAAGTGCTAATATTCTGACTTATCCAGTTAAGATAACCGAATAAATTATACCTGCTCAACAGCAGTCTAAAGTTAGCCAGATATAACTTATCTGGTTAACTAAACTTATCTGGTATTTTCAGCGGTATAGCCATGCCACTGAATATCCCTTCTAAGTTAGGCAGATGAGTTATATCCAGATATCTATGAGTTAGCTAGCCAAATATCTTTGAATATTGGGCCCATTATTTCCTTGTAAATTTTCTATTCTAAACACGTCTTCTATTCTGAACAGTTGATGGCTTCTTCAAACCTGTCATTGTCTAATCCTTACAAAACCTTTCCTGGACCTTATCAACATCTCTGCTATCATGCTTCCTTATTCGCCTTTCTATTCAAAGTTCTCAAATGCAGAGGTCTATTTTTAAAACCTTCATTTTCCGTTTTCTTCCAAGGTAATCATCACTTTCAAATCAGGATTTAGACCATGATACTTCTTTTACTTATTTCACCTCATCCATAAATCCACTCTCTCTTATTCCTTTATCATATGTCTTTTTCTCAAATCTTTTTTTCATAATGGAGTAGATTTTAATAGATGCACGAGCGTGTCCATGTGCGCGTGCTATCCAGTGCGTGCACATGGACATGCAATTTTATAACATGTGCATGCATGTTATAAAATCGGGGGTCGGCGCGTACAAGGGGGTGCACAATTCTGCACCTTGCGCGTGCCGAGACCACACCGAGCCGTGCTGCCTTCCCCCGTTCCCTACCCCTCCACCCCACTTTCCCTTCCCCTACCTCCCCCTACCTTTTCCTTGTTTGTTCTGTTATTTTAAAACTTACTTCAGCCCTGGGGCTGAAGTAAGTTGCGTGTGCCGCCCCGCCCCTGGACCGCCCGCCCTTCCCCGCCCCTTTTTGAAAGCCCCAGGAATTACACGCATCCCAGGGCTTTATGCGCTTCACCGGGCCTTTTGAAAATAGGCCCGGTGTGCATAACCTTTTGAAAATCCAGCCCATTGTGCACAACAAGACTATTCTGTCTATTCTTTCATTACATTTTATTTATTATTTATTTAAGGGTTTTTTTATATACCGAGGCACTTTGCAAACATCACCTCGGTTCACAATGTAACATAAATAGCAACAAGCTTTACAATAATTTCAAGTCTAACAGTGATTAGGCTAAAAGGGATGGGAGGAGATAATAGGTGGATGATATACATATTTTTTAACAATGGAGTTAATCAAAGCATGGTTTGTCTGGATTAATCCTATCCTGATTCTTCTTGTATCTGTCCAATCGACAGGAGCAATTGGACAGGTAGAAGGAAAATCAGAACAGGTTTAACCCAGACCATCCATATATATATATAGAGAGAGAGAGAGAGCAGAAAGTGAAGGGATTCACAATAGACCCTCACATATGACCAAAGTCATACTTTGTAAGAAACAGAATGAAGCCAAGCTCCAGATAGATTATCAAGTACCAAGAGATATCCAGGGCAACAGAAAATAGCATATTCTCTTCTCTAACAATATGATTAGCTGTTTGTAAACAAGCCCATATGCTCAGGTGAGGAAGGAGACAGAACCCTCTGAAATATGTTGGCATGGTAGAAGGGGAGCAGTGTTTCAAATCATATCAGCTTCATCTGCTAGCCGGGTTCAGTTTCATAGTTTAAACCATATAGTGCCTTGCAGTTTTTTAGGATCTGCCAGTACAAACACTGTTCAAATCACAAAACTGAACCCAGCCTGTAGAATAGGCTAAAGTCATACAAAGCACCTGCTGGCTAAAGGGGCTGGGGGAATAGGGTAGGGCACAGAGTTCAGACAAAGTAGAAGACCAGGGGAAGAAAGAGTCACCTGGAGGGTGATCCATGCTTCTCTAAGTGAGTGGCCCCCTATACCCCACACCATAGTCTTCATGTTGCAGCCAGCCCTAACTCACCAGCACTTACAATATCTGATCATCTCTCATTTTTATACCTCTCTACTCATCCTTCATGCTCTTTTCTTGTCTTGATTATTACTGATTTGCTTTAGTCTTTTTTTTTTTTTCATATTTTTATTAGGGTAATGTACACATAACACTGTACAGTAGCAATAGGTTAGAACTTAACATTGAACCATAACAGGAATGTAACATTAATGATACGACTTGTCATTTGTTAGTTGTTCATCACATAAGCAATTAAGAACACAAAGTACAACATGAATTTGTTCCAGATTGTCACTAACCACGACCCTTTTGTTTTATTATTATATACCATTTCTTCTCCTTCCCCCCCCCCCCACCCACCCTACCCACACAAGCGCCAAATCCAATGTAAAAAGAAAGAAAGAACAAACAACAAAAATAAAGTATGTGAATATCTCATCACTCAACCCTGTTCACAATTGTCCAACTGTAACGTGTCTGCTGTCAGTCATTGATTAATTCAAGAACCGCATGTCTTATAATTGACGTCCTGCATCGTTAGGTAATAAAGAAGTCTCTGGCAGCACTGTCAGAATAACATCACCATCACCACAGGCCCCATTGGATTTGCGTGCCCTATTGGGCCCTAAAACCCTTGAAAGGAAAGGTTCCCACATATCCTTTATACGCTGCTGGGTACGTCCCCCCCTGTAGTGTCCAGTAATGTCGTCAAAACTAGCGAGCTTCATCATCTTATTGAGCCATACTTGGAATACCGGAGGATCCTTTAGCAACCATACAGATAATATCACTTGCTTGGCTTGTACTGCCGCTAAGGCCAGGAATCTTCGTTGGTCCGCTGAGATTTCCCGAGATTCATCAGTCAATTTTCCAAATAGCCAGTAATGTGGCTCAGCCGGCAAAACTATGTCATAGCAGCTGGCACATAAAGCATGTACTTTCTTCCAAAAACTAAGCACCTTAGGACACAGCCAAAAACTATGGAAATAGTCCCCCACTGCCTCGTCACACTTTAGACAGGTGTTGGAAGAGCATATCTGCATTTGGAATGCCTTCTGTCTGGAATAATAATAATGCCATATGAATTTAAACTGCACCTCCCGCAAAATGGTGTTTTCCGACATTTTCGGTATGTTTTGTAAATAGGCCTTAATATCAGATATAGATATATCCAGTCCAACATGAGCCATCCATTTCTGCGCTATCGCCCTTGTGGAGGAAGATGGGATAAAATTCCGGAGAGCCTGAACAAAAAACGAACATTTAGGTTTCCCCATCATGGGGCCCAGGAATAGAGATTCCAAAAATTTATAATCCTGAGAGGGAAACTTGTGTATTCCCAAGGTTGTGATGTAATGTCTAACTTGCAAATAGGCATAAATATCCGAATCCCGTAAGTCATATCTCTTCTGTAAGTCCATAAACTTATACAATCCACCTTGGGGGACGTTCATAAATTGACTCAAATATTTTAAGCCTTTACCCTCCCATAGTCGAAACACAGCGTCTCCAAGGCCGGGTCGGAATTGAGGATTGCCACAGAGTGGGAGAAATGGTGTCATCGAACTCCTGGAGCCGAATATCGCACATAAACATTCCCAAGCTTTCCTTCCAGATGCAAGAATAAGAAATTGTGAGGTACCAGTGGGAATCAGTCTTCTTGGGATTTGCAATAAGGCTAACATGTTCATCCCCTGCAACCATGCTTGTAGATGTAGGTTCGAGGAATGATATGAGGTTCCTACAAACCATTCCTTGATGTGTCGGAGCATACAAATGAGATTGTACCGCTTTAAGTCAGGACACGCCAAGCCCCCATGGCATAGAGGTTCACAGAGATATTTTAATGCTATCCTAGCTTTCCGGCCCTGCCATATAAAACTTCTGAGCGCCTTTTGAATCTCTTGGATGTCTTTTTTGGTCAACCAGAGCGGCAACATTTGAAGAACATAGAGCCACCTCGGCAGTTCATTCATCTTGAATAATTGGATTCTGCCCGAAAGTGACAGAGGCATGTGGGACCACTTCTTCAATCGTTCTTTAAGATGCTTCAGCATAGGTTGGATATTAGTTTGGTAGAGGACATTAACATCTGAAGGTATCAGAACTCCCAAGTATTTGAGGTGTGGACCGGCCCATCGCAGTGGGAATCCCTCTTTCCAACCCTGATCAACAGTACCAAATATTGGAATGGCTTCCGACTTATCTGCATTGATTTTTAGACCCGAAAAAGATCCAAAATTTTTCTGATGTAGTAGAACCGGCGGTAAGGAAGCCAGTGGATTAGTAAGAAATATGAGTAAGTCGTCCGCAAAGGCTGCTATTTTAAAGGAGGTGTCATCTACTTCTATCCCAGTGATCCGTTTGTCAGCCGCTACTGTACGAAGTAGCGGATCCAGTGATAAGATATATAAAAGCGGAGATAACGGACCGCCTTGTCTAACTCCCCTTTGTGGTATGAATGGGTTAGTTATGGAACCATTAACTAATAAATGGGAAGTTGGGTTGTGATATAGTAATCTGATATATTGAATGATATTTCCCGTGAAACCAAATCTGCCCAAAACTGAAAATAAATATGGCCACGCCACCCTATCAAAGGCCTTTTCTGAGTCGAAACTTATTGCCATTGAATGTAGATGATATGTAGAACAGTAGGCCATCGCAGTAGTCAAGTTAACAATATGGGAGCTTGCTGATCGACCTTTGACGAAGCCCACCTGATTCGTGGAGATGATATGAGGTAGAACTCCACTCATCCGCGTGGCCAAAATGTTAGCCAACAACTTGAGGTCACAGTTCAACAGTGATATCGGCCTGTAGGACAAGGCCTGAGTTGGGTCTTTACCTGGTTTCGGTAGCACAGTGATATAAGCTTTATTAAATTCTGAAGGAAAGGAATCCGTCACCAAACCCTCCTGAAAAAAAGAGCAGAGAGGTGTTGAGATCTGCTGATTCAGTATTCTGAAATAGTCATACAAGAACCCATCCGGGCCTGGTGTCTTCCCTACTTTACTCTTTTTAATTACTTGAGATAATTTGAAAGGCGTGATTGGTTTATTAAGGACTTCTAATTGCAACGGGGATAGTTTTGGTAATGTGAGCGTCTGGAAAAACTGGTCTTCCTCTTGTGTGCCCCCGACCCGGTCCTCCGAATATAGTTGAGCATAAAAGGAACGCAGAGTCTCCCCCATTTCAGCTTCTGTTATTGCCCATCCACCCTTTGATGTCTTCAGTTTTGCTATATGGGTCCGGCTGCGTCTCGCTCTTACCAGATTCGCTAACAGTTTGCCCGTTTTATTTCCATATTTGAAAAAGTTATATTCCGCGAATAGACAACTTTTCTTAGCTCATTGTTGTAGATGTCCTTGTAAGTCGCCAAGAATGGAGTAATAGTTATTTCTGGTGACAGAGGACGGATTATTAATTAATTGTTGTTTAGCCTGAATCAGCGAGGTTTCCAATTGCAAGACTGTAGCTTGCAGTCGTTTGTTTCTGGACCTTAAATAGGAAATAATTTCTCCCCTCATTACGGCTTTGCTCGCCTCCCAAAACAACCGTGGTTCCGCCATATGTTGTGTGTTCTCCTTACAGTAGCTCGACCATTTGTCCTGTAAAAATGTCTGGAATTCTTTGTCATCTTTCATATAGGTGGGGAAGCGCCACCATTTAGGCTGCGAAGAAGACGCCCCCAGCTTTAGGTCGGTCCAGATTAGCGCATGATCCGATACACTTGCCGGTCCTATACCGGTATCCGTGATCAGGGGAAATAAAGAGGCTGATCCAAATATGTAATCGATACGTGATAACGTTTTATGCACTTTAGAGACATGGGTATAATCTCTTTCCTCTGGGTGCAGTTTCCTCCAGTAATCTAAAAGTTGAAGTTGTTGGCAAAATTTAGCTAAGTAGGCATTGGCCCTGTCAGTTCTCTTGATCTGCGCAGAGGAGGATCTGTCCAGTTGGGAATCCATTACCAAATTAAAGTCCCCAGCTACTAATATTCGGCCTTGTGCGTTTAACATAATCTGACCTGTGAGATGGTGAAAAAAACTTGGTGTTATCGTGTTGGGGCCAAATACCGTGCACATGGTGACATCCTGTTTATTTAATTTACCAGTAATAATATGGTATCTGCCATTGACATCATCAAACTCAGAGGTCAACTGGAAATTTAAAGATTTGTGTAGGAGTATGGCGACCCCTGCTTTCTTTCCTTTAGCTGGAGAATAATAAACTTGACCTACCCAGTCACGGCATAGTTTTTTACTTTCAATTGCCGATAAATGCATCTCCTGAAGACATGCTATATCAGTTTTATTGCGTCGCAGATGTTGTAGTACTTTCGTCCTCTTTATGGGGTTACCTAGGCCGTTAACATTTAGGCTAACTAGTCGTACTGTGGACGCAGACATCAGTTAACACTACCTTGTACCCTTCCATATTGGTACATCTGTTAGCAGAAACCAAAGAGCCCCCCAGCCTAGACTCTTCAGCCCTCCGTAGAGTATTCCCCTGTGTACTCAATACGGTGTAAAAGAATGAACAGGTCAGCATGTAACAATAAAAGAACAGATACAGTATAATAAAAAGGCACTTGTGTGCGCTACATCCCCTTTTCTGCTCCCCCCCTTTCCCTACCCCTCCCCCCCTCTGACCCCCATGTCCCAAAACCATGATCCCTTCTTGAATCAAGAAAGAAAGAAAAGGGCACGGAGGAGATGTGTCCGGGCACCCTCCCACCCAAGATTACTAGAAAATAGCAGTAATAGCATCAATCAATAAATGTCGAACCTGAACAATAAACTGTGAGAAGCAAGTAAACCTTAAAAACACAGCAAGTAGAACTGGTATGTCCCATAGGTTAACGTCCTGCTGCAGTCACCTTCCTGCTTCCAGGAATATGAGCCAAAAACACAGAAAAAAAATTGAACAAATGTACATAAGCCCTTTAGGCCAAACCTGGGCGTCTCGCAGGAGACTGTACGATCGGCGTTGTTCTGAGAAAACGGAGGCTGCGTCCCAGAAGCCATCCATGGCCCCAAAACTGCTTGATGACATCAGTAGGTCGCCTTTTCCTCGGCAAGAGTTTATTCAGTGGAGCAGGTACAATATATGCCGTGGCATGCCTGCCAATCTGAACTGTTCACAGCTACGTCGATACTGCAATGTTAACATGGCAAGGTGATCAGATGATCTGAGGAGGCTCCAGAAACCCCGAGTCTCCCCAAAGAAACAGAGAGCCACTAATCTCCAATCGACAGCTATCGTATAAGAACTATCTGACCCTCCCAAAGTATCGAAACGGTTCATATCACAGCCATTCACATACGAACTGTTCACCCTTCGCTGGGAAGTCCGTTGTATAAAAAAAGAAGAAAAAAAAACCTTCTTCCAGACCGTATCCAACATGAAGTCTGAAGTCAGGCAGCGGAGAAAAAAGAAAAAAAGAGCCAAAAGAAAACAGTTCAATCTGCGCTGAATATAGTTCTCCAAGGTCGCTCGTTGTTTCAGTCTCCGGTCAATCCCTCCGCGAAGGCCTTCGCTTCCGATAGCGATTTAAAGAAATGAGCAGAGCCCGCATGCCAAATCTTCAAGTTCGCGGGGTATTGCAACTGAAATTTAATGTTGCGCCGGTATAAGTCAGAGCAGAGCGGACTAAACAACTTACGCTTCTGCGACAGTTGCACAGAAAAATCCTGAAACATGCGCACGGTGGTTCCCTGATACTCCAGGTCTTTTTTAGAGCGGGCTGCCTGTAATATTTGTTGTTTTACTGTCCAGTTTAATATGCAGGCAATCACTAATCTGGGCCGTTTTTCTCCCTCCTGGCGTCTGCCAAGTCTGTGCACCCGTTCTACACATAATTTCCCGGTTAAATCAGGGAGAGCTAGCGCCTCCGGCAGCCATTTTTCTAAAAATGGCCCTAAATTTTGGTCTTCTATAGATTCAGGTATGGCTGTGATTCTGATGTTATTTCTTCGTGCTCTGTTCTCTATATCATCTATTTTATCTGTCGTCTCCCGAGCCACCTTCTCTAGATCTTTTACTTTTTGTTGAAGGGTCGAGTTGTCCTCCTCGAGGCTGACTATTCTTGCCTCCGCTTGTTCTAGTCTCGGGGGAATATCCCCGACCGCCCTTTGCAAATCCTGGAACTTGGCAGCGAGTTCAGTAAACCGGGAGTCCAGCGCACTCACCACTGCCGCTGTGACCTGTGCTGTGAGATCACTCGTTGACTCCATCGCTTGCATTCCGGGCTGGTTACTCGAGGAAGGCGACGGAGGATCGCGGCTGGTCCCGGACGCCATTTTGTCTGGGCCATCCTTACTTTTTTCTTTCTCCTTTTTTCTGCCCCGCAAAGACATAACCGGCTGGGACTTTAGCATGTAACGATCTATAGACATGTACCTCCCCGAATATTCTGGGAAGAGGTTCCGTGCCCCGGTGTGATGCTATTTGTTTTCGGTTATGGGGGAAAGGTGCCCGGAGCTGAGCTGAAACCCGTCTGTTCAGCTGCACCACATCACGTGACCCCCTCTGCTTTAGTCTTTTAAGATATGCTACTGGGTCAATATCTGACCTTTGATTTGGGAATTGCAAAGGATACGTGAGTTAAGAGGGAAAGGATCTCAAATTAAACCAGAAATGACGAACATAAATCTTTGACTGAATTATTGTATAATCTATGAATGGGATTGGACAACAATAAATTATGCAATCTGAAGCTCATATTGCATCATATATGATAAGAATTGCAATATGTTATTCCTAGAAGTCATGGATGATGCAATCATAACTCAGTTTACATCACTCTGCTGAACAAATTACCCTAGATCAGTTCTAGAAATCATAGTGTCATTTGTCAGTGTTTGATTTTGATTTCTGCCTCATATGAACAATGCAGATAACTTCTGCTATCTTTGTAGTAAGGTGACTTTTGTATCACAAAAGTGCAGTATAACCACTGTGCTTAAGAGAGCCTACCACCTGTATTTTGACTGCAAATTGGAGATCAGGACAAGAACTGGACACCACACATATGCTGCAACACTTGTGCAACAAATCTTCACCAGTGGTTGAACAGGAAAAGAAAATCTATTAGGGATGTGCAGAGGGACGCCATACGTTGCATTCGTGATCTGTATTCGTCGGGGGGCAGATACGTTGCATTCGGCAAGGGGGCCCCCCCGATATGTTCATATGTTGATTCTTATTCGTTTCCCACTAAAATTAAATGAACTACAACCCCCCACCCTCCTGATCCCCGCAAGACTTACCAAAACTCCCTGGTGGTCCAGCGGGAGGTCCGGGAGCCATCTCCTGCACTCACACCCTCGGTGCCGGTATTCAAAATGGCGCCGATAGCCTTTGACCTACTATGTCACAGGGGCTACCGGTGCCATTGGTTAGCCCCTGTCACATGGCCATCGGCGCCATCTTGTGCTCCTACCATCTGACAGGGGCTGACCAATGGCACCGGTAGCCCCTATGACATAGTAAGGGCAAAGGCTATCGGCGCCATTTTGATTACTGGCAGCCGACGGCCCGAGTGCAGGAGATCACTCCCAGACCCCTGCTGGACCACCAGGGTCTTTTGGCAAGTCTTGGGAACCCTCCTGACCCCACAAGACTTGCCAAAAGTCCAGCGGGGGTCCGGGAGCAACCTCCTGCACTCGGGCCAACGCTCGGCTCCTGTGACATAGTGAGGGCAAAGGCTATCGGCGCCATTTTGAATACTGGCAAAATGGCACCGATAGCCTTTGCTATCTTATAAAATCGATAGCCTTTGCTATCTTATAAAATCCGGCATACTTTTGTTCGTGCCTGCTGCGTGAACAAAAGTACGCGCGCGCGCTGTTTTTTAAAATGTACCCCAAAATCATTCCTAACCTAAAAACAAAATAAAATACAAATCATTTAATAATACATTAAAAATACATTCATAATCAAAAACATCAGCCTACCAATCAATCAAAACTCAGCCCTTAATAAAATATGACGCCCTTAAGTTAAAACATCTCCAAACACTTGTGTAAATAATCATGTCTTTAAATCTTTTATGAATATCTGATAATTTGACTGTAATCTTAAATTCATAGGAAGAGAATTCCATAACTTGGGCCCAGCTAAAGATATTGCTCTTTTCCTGACTTTACTCAAATGGGCAGGCCTAACCAAAGCAATTGCTAACAAACCTTTATTTGCTGATCATAAATTGTGCTGTAGAGTATGAATCCGTAAAAATGCATTTAACCATTCTATTTTCTCACTGTTAATTGATTTGTGTATTAAACAAAGGACTTTGTACTCAATTCTATATTTTACCGGTAAACAGTGCAAATCTTTCAAAATAGGTGAAATATGATCATGTTTTTTAACACCAGTTAAAATTCTTGCAGTAGAATTCTGTAGCAGTTGTAGCGGTCTCACAGTATTATATGGAAGACCAAAAAGAAGAGCATTGCAATAATTAAGCTTAGAAAATATCAAAATTTGTAAAACTGTTCTAAAACCATTAAAATATAAAAATGGTTTCAATCTTTTTAAAATATGGAGCTTCTTAAAACTGTTTCTGATCATATTATTTATAGTTATTTCATATTTAGTTCACTATCCAGAATCACCCCTAAATCTCGAGCAGAATTAACTAATCTAAAGTCAGAAAAACCAATTTTATAGGAAGTAAGTACATCATGCTCATCTATTGCTTAAATAGACTATTTTGGTCTTTTGATTATTTAATACTAATTTCATGTGTGCAAGCAATTGTTGTATTGAAGACATATAGATTTCCCACAGTTTAGGTGTATTCTCAATGGATCCATTAACAGGAAGAAACCATCTGTACATCATCAACGTATATATAATTTGTTATGCCTAAACCAGATAACAGCTTGCAAAATGGCAAGATATAAAGATTAAACAAAGTTGCTGATAAAAATGAACCCTGGGGTACTTCTGAAGTGAGACTAATTTTTTTGAATTTTGAGATTCCAATCTTCACCGTATATGAATGGTCATATAAATAAGAGTTAAACCAAGACATTGTTTTTCTGGATAACCCAATTTCTGTGAGCCTGTCAATCAAAATATTATAATTGACAATGTCAAATGCTACAGAAATATCTAATAAGTAAGATTGACCAGAATCCATACCTCTGAGGATTGTATCTGTTAATGCGATTAAAAGTATCTCAGTACTAAAAAATGTTTAAAATCAAATCGAGATGGATATAAAACACTATTATCCTCAAGATAATCAGCTAACTGCTTTTGTACTACCTTTTCTATACATTTAGATAAAAAAAGGGAGGTTTGACACTGGTCTAAAATTACTCAAAATTCTCTCATCAGCATACCTATTTTTTAAAATTGGTTTTATAACCACAGCTTTTAGGCTGTCAGGGAATTTCCCTTCTTCCAGTGATAGATTAACAATGTTAGCATTTGGTTTAGCAATAATATTTGACATGGTTTTAATTGCTTTATCGGAATTACATCTAGCGGGTGATTAGCTGGATTCATCTTTTTGATTATACTCTCAATTTCAGAAGAGATTAATTCAAAAGCAGACCAAATTCGATCAGATGCTTCAAGTAATGTGATCTTTTGGTCGGAAGCTTGGGGGATGTTATTAATTAATCTCTGCACCTTGTCATTAAAAAAGAAGGAAAACTCATTGCACTTGGACTCTGTAGTTTCAGGAAACTGGTTTAATTGCATTGGTTTAATAAGATCTTGTACAAAAGAAAAAAGGACCTTGGGATGGAAACTAAAGTCATGTACTTTCTTTGCATAATAATCGCGTTTCGACTTAATAATTTGAACTCTATGGGGTAGATTTTAAAAGGGTTATGTGCATAAGGTACACGCGTAACCCTTTTAAAATGCCCCTGCACGCCGAACCTATTTTGCATAGGCTTGGCAGTGTGCGCAAGCCCCGGGATGCGCGTAAGTCCCGGGGCTTCGCTAGGGGGGCATGTTGGGCGTGTGTCGGGTGGGCGGCGTGACATTCTGGGCATTCCGGGGGGCATGTCAGGGGCATGGTGCTGGCCCGGGGGCATTCCAGGGGCGCGGCCGAGGCCTTCGGAACAGCCCCCGGGTCAGGAGATGGCGCACCAGCAGCCTGCTGGTGCACGCGAGTTACGCCTGCCTAACGTTTACAACAACAGTAAGGGGGGGTTAGATAGGGCCAGGGGGTGGGTTAGGTAGGGGAAGGGAGGGGAAGATGCGGGGGTGTGGAGGGAACGGGCAGCTCGCGCAGGGCTCGGCGCGCGCAAGTTGCACAAATGTGCACCCTCTTGCGCGCGCTGACCCCGGATTTTATAAGATACGCATGGCTACGTGCGTATCTGATAAAATCCAGCATAATTTTGTTTGCGCCTGGTGCGCGAACAAAAGTACGCGCGCGCTGTTTTTTAAAATGAACCCCTATATTTAGAAAGCAGCACTTGGCAAATTGCAAGGGTTTGGGTTGAAGATTTTTTATGCCACGCCCATTCTTTTGTTCTCAAAACCCTTTTTAACTCTTTTAAATTCTTGGAATACCAAGGAGCATTAAGCTTCTTTGTAACATTCACCTGTTTTCTAACAACTGAACTAAGTTTATCAGCAAGTGCTTGTACAATATCAAACTAGGAGCCCACTGCCTTATCGATACTAGCTAAGTCTAACTTTCTTAAAGTCTCCGGTAATTTATCTACCAAGTTATCAAAACTAATCAGTTTACAAAATTCAAACTCAATCTTATTTCTAAGATGATTATCTTGAGTCTTTTTAATTGATACTGATGTATGTATCAAATAATGATCGGAATAGGCAACAGGCTGGCAGGTCAGGGATGGGTGATATACTACATGCCGAATGACAAAAATTAAGTCCAATGTATGACCAGTTTTATGGGTTGGTTTATGAATGATCTGTTCTAAGCCAATGGCAGCTAAAGTATCAATAAAAGTCTCACATGCAGCAGAGCGTGGAATACGATCTACTTGTAAACTGAAGGTTTCCAGAACCATAGCAGGAATATCTATAGCTATATTATTAGTTAGAAATTCAACTAATGGTGAACAATTATGATTCAAAAGACCTGGAGGACAGTAAACTAAACACAATTGAAAA
The DNA here is from genome assembly GCF_901001135.1 of Rhinatrema bivittatum. Lineage (NCBI taxonomy): Eukaryota > Metazoa > Chordata > Amphibia > Gymnophiona > Rhinatrematidae > Rhinatrema > Rhinatrema bivittatum. The sequence continues at coordinate 53,783,084 of NC_042615.1, forward strand.
TAATTATTTGTTTTAAAACCTTATTTCAAACAGAAGAGCAATCTCTGCATGTACTGGAGGCTATGGAATCACTGTACCTTTAAGGAAGCTAACTTGAACAGGGAAACAACACTGCCTTTCGGCTAGTCCTGTAAACACTGGAGGCCATCAAAGTCTGTTTACTTTTGGCAGTAATTATCTCTACTCCTCTCAACACTTTAAAATGTCAGGAATGTTTGGCCTGGATGGAAGCCTATTTACATAATTGTTCTTGAGCAGCTTGTATAAAATAGTTTCCATAACCACAGAGATGGAGAGCGAGAGAAATAACAGACACCCAGAGCAAGGAGAGAAAGACAGAAGATACAACATGTTGTTAGAAATTAAAAGGTTTTGTAGCCACTGCCCTGATGATCCACATAGGATAGGATAAGAAATAGGGGCAGAGCAGGGGGCTAGGATAAGTGCACAATTATGTTAATCTTGGGGCCCCTCAAAAAAAATTTCAGTTCTGGTTATGCCCCTGCTCACCTCTGCACTTTTTTTTTTTTATTACTAGCACATTCCCTCTGGAACAAGCTGTCAACAAATGTTCAGCATTGCATCTCACATTCTGTATTATGAGCTAAACTCATATCTCATTTAATCCCGTACCTAAATTCTAGTTTATCGCTCTGCCACTGATTCTATCTCATGCATATTCATTGTGAACATCCTGAAAACCTGGCTTGTATGTGACCTCTAGGACCAGAATTACGTACCTCTGGTCTATTCTGAAAAATCCATGAAATTCTGTGAAATTTACAAGATCTACCAATTTCCTGCAAAAGTTAATCTGCAAGTTTGGCACATCCTAAAAGAATATTACAGTCCTGTTTGAATGAAAAGGACTACTATATCCCCTTGTTACTGATTAAACTAGTATATTCCACTCACTCTGTGCAGGAAGTTATAATAATCTAACCAGGTGTGTACTGAACAGGCTCCAGTAGGTACAGTTTTCACCCGAGGGGATTATTTTCTTTATTTAGTTTTATAGTCCACCTCCTCATAAATGTTATGCTCCAAGCAGAAAAAAACCCCCCCTCAAATAATAGCTCTCTCTGTTACCTTGTTTGGAATAAGCTTTTGCCTTTTTTTTAATATTCCTTTTTTAAAAGCTATAGCATATAGAGCCTGGTTGTTAAATCTGACTGTATTGTTGATTTCTTACCTATTGGAATTATTTAACTTTTTCCTTTGCTTCCCTGTAGAATCTGTTATTGCAAATAAGAATTATATGAGTCTGCTCTTTTATTCTAAGAAGACATTAGCTGGGTAAATATGCTGTTGGATTCAAAGATTAGATTTACTTTCCTATCTAGTCCATTGTACAAATATGCCTCTATAGTAAAACCAGTCACCACCAGATCTAGCTACACTTTCACTGTGTAGCCTGTTTTAGATGCATATCAAACTCCAATCTGCTAAGTGATTTCAATAAATATATTTATATTTTTTCCACTATTTTAGTGTGCACCTTAGAAGTTTATTTTTTATTTCTGCTGTTAAATCCTTTTTTCCTACATAATAGTTTATTAACTTTCTACTAAATATAACCTGGGATATCCCATCTATATAGTTTCACAGTGAAATTGCTTATAGACCAAAACTCTCCAGCTGATCTTACTTGCCTTTATTTATTTATTTATATTACTTGTTCTCTGTGCTACCTTTTTTGGAATAGGCTTTGCCAACTGAAAAAATTTATTTTATATAGCAGTAAAAAACTTTTCTTTTTGCTAATCTTTATATCACATTCCCTGTTGTTTTAAAGAGAGAAACTAAAGGCTTTTACCCTTTCCCACCTACCTCTAGGTTGTTTTTTCTTATATAGTTCCTCCAAGGACTTAGATCACTATTATTCACTTAACCTAAGTAATCAATCCAACAACTTGTACATTAGTTAAAATAATACTATCCAAGTTCCTTACTAACTCTTATTTTCAAAATGTGTATGGGAGCACTGAGAGGAGAGGATCACCTTGCTGGTGGCTGAAAGGAATCAGTAAGTTTTTGCTTGGGACATTGTCTTTTTTAAAAGTATTGGGACAAAGTTAACTATTTGGGAATATTATTTAGTGTGTTTATGTGCTTGTGCTTTTAATAGTCAGTAAGGCAGTGAATAAACAGAAGTTAGACTGTTTGTATTTTTAAATAGTCAGTCAGTAAGGCAGCTAGTAAGCAGTAGTTAGTGTGTTTATTTTTAAAAGTCTGCAAGGCAAGCTAGTAAGCAGAAGTTAGAGAGTTTGTATATTTAAAAAAAAAAAAAAAGTAGCCAGAAGCTAGAAATAAGCTAGGAGCAGTGTATATCTAAGTAAAAAGGTTGAAAAGTTCAGTTCAGTTACTCACCTTGGTAAGGTGTTGAGGTAGTATGATTTGGTTTGATTAGGTACCACCATTTGTTAATCAAGAGAGCAGTGAGTCACTCTGGCTGACTAACTGAAGTTAGACTGTATAGTAGTGAATGATGACATAGACTTAATTGGCATCTCAGAGACATGGTGAAAGGAGGACAACCAATAGGACAGTGCTATACCGGGGTACAAATTATATTGCAATGACAGAGAGGAGCATCCGGGAGGTGGTGTGGCGCTTTATGTCCTGGGAAGACTATAGTGATAGGAGTATACTACCATCCACCTGGTCAAGATGTTGAGACTGACAGTGAAATGCTAGGAGAAATTAGGGAAGCTAACCAAATTGGTAGTGCGGTAATAATGGGAGTCTTCAATTACCGCGGAGTTCCTGCCTCGACACAAGAATCATTGTCCCCTTCATTAGCCCCGGCTTCCTCTCGTTACTCATCTATAGCAGCTTCTTTTTTGGACTCAGGCCAGGCACCCAGGGAAACCCGCAGTACGCGGTCCCGGCCGGCCACTTCAATTACTCAAACCATGCAGAAGCCAACTCGGACAACTCGTCCTATATTAGACCCGTGGCAATAGCCCAGGAGACAGTATTTAATTTATCCTCGCGCATTTTGACGAATGTGGAATTGGGAGCATTACAGAAGGGGTTATCATTTGTACCGACTATAAAATGTGATACATTTGATTTATTTGTTCACTTACACCGTTTCTTCCGTCTACTTAGACTTAGGTTATTTTTGCTGATTCCCCCCCTTCTGTGGATGTTTCTGTAGTGTCCAATAAATACCAGTGGTCCCCACCGGGTCCCGTTGACCCACTATTAGGGGCATTTGAACGCCTGGTATGCACTGATGCCCAAAGTCTCACATCTAGAAAACAGTATGTGAGATATAATCTATCTAAACAGGAGGCGATGGCGATCAATAACTTGGTAAGAGATGAGTCAATTACAATAAAACCGGCAGACAAGGGTGGGGGAATTGTAGTACTAGCACGGGCTGATTATGAGGCTGAGGTTTTGAGACAACTATGGGACACAACCTGTTATATACCATTACCATCTGATCCGACGGAGTTACTATTGAGGGAGATTAAATCATTAGTTCAAACGGCGGTAGATAGCAACATGATCACTAACAAGGAGGCTAGGTTTCTGGTGAATCCCTCTCCTGTCACTCCGCTATTTTATACCCTCCCTAAGATCCACAAAACCCTCACGAACCCGCCTGGCCGCCCCATAGTGTCGGGCATTGGCTCCTTACTTGAGCCTTTGTCAAAATTTGTGGACGTGTTTTTGAAACCGTTTGTCCCAAAAATTTGCTCATATGTCCGAGACTCATCGCATCTAATTTCTATTTTATCCGAGTTACCAGTGCCATCGGGAAATTTCTTTTTTGTATCCCTCGATGTGATTTCCCTTTATTCGAACATTCCTCAGAGGGAAGCATAGAAAATACTTTGAACCAACGTCCAGCACCGCATCATGTATCCACCTCTTTTTTGATACAATTATCGGAACTCGCCTTAACAAAAAATTATTTCTGCTTTGATACAACCTACTACCAACAGATAAAAGGCACAGCGATGGGTGCAACTATGGCCCCTAGCTTAGCTTGCTTATACATGGACCATTTTGAGTCATCATAGGTTTACCCTTCAGAGTGGAATACATTGATAGACATATGGTTACGTTTTATTGATGATGTCCTGATTATTTGGGGAGGGACAGACATTCAATTCTACATGTTTATAGACTGGTTAAACTCATTAAACACCAATATTCAATTTAATTTCAATATAGATCCGGTCCCTATAGTATTTTTGGACATTTTAATTTCTGTTAAGGATGGGGAGTTCACTACTACTCTATATTGAAAAGAAACGGATCAGAACACCTTATTATTTTACACAAGTTTCCATCCTAAACCATTGAGAGACAATATCCCTATAGGTCAGTTTTTACATCTTCGACCGCTGTGCTCCTCTCGTACTGATTTTGTAAAACAATCTCATCTTATGACCACCCGATTCCTGGATAGAGGGTACCCTGCACGTGTGGTGAAGAAAGCTTTTAAACGGGCTTTATATTCCAATCTTGACTGGTTGTTTCTCCCCCCTCCGGGCTTAGATGAGGTATTTTATAACTGCATCCTTCCATTTTCAACTGTCAGCAAAACTGTAGCAACCATAATCCGTAGACATTGGCAAGCTCTGTTGGTCCATGCAATGTTTTCAAGTCATAGGAACTTACCTGAGGCGGAGGGTGGGCATGGCCCATGTGGACACTGTACAATGTGTACCCACACCAATGTGAGTTCTGAGTTTATTCATCCCAACACTGGTCGTGTTTTTCAATTACATGCAAAATCTGATTGCACAACCAAAGGTGTGATATACATTGTGCAGTGCCCGTGCCCCCTCCTGTATGTGGGAAAAACCACTCGAATGGTCAAAACAAGGATAATTGAACACTGCTCTAACATCCGTCTGCTGAGAATAGATGAACCTTTGGTAAACCATTGGTCTCAACATCATCACATCATCTCTGACCTTCTCTTCTCAGTATTGGAGGTGGTCCCCTGTCATCCTAGAGGGGGAGACTATCCTGGACTGCTGGGAAGAAAAGAGCAGAGATGGATATTCACTCTTGACACCATCAGCCCGAAAGGTTTAAATAAGGAAATTGAGTGGCATTTATTTGGTTAAATGTGTGCTCTGTTTTGATTGGTTCAGGAATCTCGCGATGTAATCCTGTTTGGCGCCAATCCTGTCCTTTAAAAGTTTGTTACTGTTGAGGGCGCTCGCGCTCCATATCTGATCTATAAGGTATGTACTTCAAATATGATTTCTATCTTTATCAATGTAGCCCTTCATTTTGTGGTCTACCGTTTATATTTGTTTGTGCTATAGATTTAATTATAATGATGGTCCCTCCCGATGCAGCAACAAGCGAAACACGGGACCGTGTCGGGGGACTTATACAAATGACTCTTTGATTCGTGTGGAGTTGCCGATTACAAATTACATATTGTGCAAATAATAATTAAATTGTTATTGAACATTGGTGGATCTTCAAAGTTGTATTCTTGCACCTTTGTCTGTTGAGTCTTCAATTACCCCAATATTGACTGGGTAAATGTATCATCAGTATATTTATTTATTTATTTATTTTAAGTTTTTTTATACCGATTTTCCTGCATAAAATGCATATCAAACCGGTTTACAATGAAACAGAATGAGCAGGAAGTAAAATTCCTTAGTCTAATACATTTAAACATCAATAATGAAATAATTTTAAACAAAGCAAAAAGCTAAATAATATTAATAAAAGTTAAATTATTAACATAAACATAAATATAATTATATTAGAAGGAGCACAAAGGTTAGCATGAAGGGGAGCACACGCCCGGCACGCGACGCCTGGTGTAATTGTAATTGTGCCGTTAATCATTAATATATGCTAGAGATATAAAGTTCCTTGATGGAATAAATGACATTTTTATGGAACAATTGGTTCAGGAACTGACAAGAGAGCGGGCAATTTTAGATCTAATTCTCAGTGGAGCACAGGGTTTGGTGAGAGAGGTAATGGTGGTGGGGCTGCTTGACAATAGTGATCATAATATGATCAAATTTGAATTAATGACTGGAAGGGGTCAGTAAGCAAATCCATGGCTCTCGTGCTAAACTTTCAAAAGGGAAACTTTGATAAAATGAGAAAAATTGTTAGAAAAAAACTGAAAGGAGCAGCTACAAAGGTAAAAAGTGTGCAAGAGGTGTGGTCATTGTTAAAAAATACCATCCTAGAAGCACAGTCCAGATGTATTCCACACATTAAAAAAGGTGGAAAGAAGGCAAAATGATTACTGGCATGGTTAAAAGGGGAGGTGAAAGAAGCTATTTTAGCCAAAAGATCTTCATTCAAAAATTGGAAGAAGGATCCAACAGAAGAAAATAGGATACTGCATAAGCATTGGCAAGTTAAATGTAAGACACTGATAAGACAGACTAAGAGAGAATTTGAAAAGAAGTTGGCCATAGAGGCAAAAAGTCACAGTAAAAACATTTTTAAATATATCCGAAGCAGAAAGCCTGTGAGGGAGTCAGTTGGACCGTTAGATGATCGAGGGGTTAAAGGGGCACTTAGAGAAGATAAGGCCATCGTGGAAAGATTAAATTATTTCTTTGCTTTGGTGTTTACTGAAGAGGATGTTGGGGAGGTACCCGTACTGGAGAAGGTTTTCATGGGTAATGATTCAGATGGACTGAACTAAATCACGGTGAACCTAGAAGATGTGGTAGGCCTGATTGACAAACTGAAGAGTAATAAATCACCTGGACCAGATGGTATACACCCCAGAATTCTGAAGGAACTCAAAAATGAAATTTCAGACCTATTAGTAAAAATTTGCAACCTATCATTAAAATCATCCATTGTACCTGAAGACTGGAGCATAGCTAATGTAACCCCAATATTTAAAAAGGGCTCCAGCGGCGATCCGGGAAACTACAGACCAGTTAGCCTGACTTCAGTGCCACGAAAAATATGGCAAGTGTTCAAAATATCGAAATCACAGAACATATAGAAAGACATGGTTTAATGGAACAAAGTCATCATGGCTTTACCCAACGCAAGTCTTGCCTTACAAATGTGCTTTACTTTTTTGAAGGAGTTAATAAACATGTGGATAAAGGTACTAGATGTAGTGTACTTGGATTTTCAGAAGGCGTTTGACAAAGTTCCCCATGAGAGGCTTCTAGGAAAAATAAAAAGTCATGAGATAGGTGGCGATGTCCTTTCGTGGATTACAAACTGGCTAAAAGATAGGAAACAGAGAGTAGGATTAAATGGAAAATTTTCTCAGTGGAAGGGCAGTGGGCAGTGGAGTGCCTCATGGATCTGTATTGGGACCCTTACTTTTCAATATATTTATACATGATCAGGAAATAAATACGACAAGTGAGGTAATCAAATTTGCAGATGATACAAAATTGTTCACAGTAGTTAAATCACAAGCAGATTGTGATAAATTGCAGGAAGACCTTGTGAGACTAGAAAATTGGGCATCGAAATGGCAGATGAAATTTAATGTGGATAAATGCAAGGTGGTGCATATAGGGAAAAATAACCCATGCTATAGTTACACATGTTAGGTTCCATTTTAGGTGCTACCACCCAAGAAAGAGACCTAGGTGTCATAGTGGCTAACACATTGAAATCGACAGTTCAGTGTGCTGCAGCAGTCAAAAAAGCAAACAAAATGTTGGGAATTATTAGAAAGGGAATGGTCAATAAATCGGAAAATATCATAATGTCTCTGTATCGCTCCATGGTGAGTCCGCACCTTGAATACTATGTACAATTCTGGTCGCTGCATCTCAAAATAGATATAATTGTGATTGGAGAAGGTACAGAGAAGGGCGACCAAAATGCTAAGGGGAATGGAACAGCTCCCCTATGAGGAAAGACTAAAGAGGTTAGGACTTTTCAGCTTAGAGAAGAGACGGCTGAGGGGGGATATGATAGAGGTATTTAAAATCATGAGAGGTCTAGAATGGGTTAATGTGAATCGGTTTTTTACTCTTTCGGATAGTAGAAAGACTAGGGGGCACTCCATGAAGTTAGCATGAGGGAGATTTAAAACTAATCGGAGAAAGTTCTTATTTATTCAACGCACAATTAAACTCTGCAATTTGTTGCCAGAGGATGTGAATAGTGCAGTTAGTTTAGCTGTATTTAAAAAAGGATTGGATAAGTTCTTGGAGGAGAAGTCCATTACCTGCTATTAAGTTCACTGTGGGGTAGATTTTCAAACCGTGCGATTTGGCGTACTTTTGCTGGCGCATCAGGCGCAAGCAAAAGTACGCGGGATTTTAGTAGATACGAGCGTAGCCGCGCGTATCCGCTAAAATCCTGGATCGGCGCGCGCAAGGCTATCAATTCCGTATAGCCGGCGCGCGCCGAGCCGCGCAGCCTACCCCCGTTCCCTCCGAGGCCGCTCCGAAATCGGAGCGGCCTCGGAGGGAACTTTCTTTTGCCCTCCCCTCACCTTCCCCTCCCTTCCCCTACCTAACCCACCCGCCCGGCCCTGTCTAAACCCCCCCCCTTACCTTTGTCGGGGGATTTACGCCTCCCGGAGGGAGACGTAAATCCCCGCGCGCCAGCGGGCCGCTAGCGCGCCGGGAAGCAACCTGGGGGCGGGTCTGGAGGGCGCGGCCACGCCCCGGGCCCGCCCCCGGAACGCTCCCAACACGCCCCGAAAACGCTGCGCGGTTCGGGCCCGCCCCCCCCCGACACGCCCCCCTCAGAAAACCCCGGGACTTACGCAAGTCCCGGGGCTCTGCGCGCGCCGGTAGGCCTATGTAAAATAGGCTCACCAGCGCGCAGGGCCCTGCTCGCCTAAATCCGCCCGGATTTGGGCGGATTTAGGCGAGCAGGGCTCTTAAAATCCGCCCCTTAGAGAATAGCCACTGCCATTAGCAATGGTAACATGGAATAGACTTAGTTTTTGGGTACTTGCCAGGTTCTTATGGCCTGGATTGGCCACTGTTGGAAACAGGATGCTGGGCTTGATGCACCCTTGGTCTGACCCAGTACGTCAGTTCTACTTAAGAACATAACATTATTATATGTTCTTAAGTAGAACAACATTTGACCAAATTAAAAGGAGCCATTTTAAAGACTACAAATCTCTATGTAAAAAAGTAAACAAGATTAAGAGGAAAAAAAATGATCTGGTTTTCAAAGGACTTGGCTAATAAAAAAAAGACAATTAGAATGGCATTCAAGAAGTTATAAAGGTTCCCAAAAAGAGGAACACAGGGAAGAATATCTATTGAAGTTGAGGGAAACAAGGAAAGTAATCAAGAAAGCAAAAATCAAGTGGAAGAAAGGACTGCTAAGGATGTAAAGAGATAGATTAGTGAAGGAAGACCCAAGGTGGTACAGTGACATTGAAAGGAGAAAAGAGCAAGGTGTGGAGAAAGATGATGAAATAGCAGAAATATTAAAAAATACTTCACTTAGTTGTTCACTATAGAAGATCCTGGAAAAGAACCATTGCTGGTTTATAAGAGCATAGATGTGAGTAGGGTAGACGCAACCCCATTTACAGAAGAGAATGAATGGGAGGAGCTAGGAAAAATGAAAGCAGACAAGGCCATGGGGCTGGATGGTTACATCCCAGGATACTAAGGAAAATCCTGGGATCTGCTGGCAGATCCACCAATAGATCCCTAGAAACAGGAGTGGTAACACAAGATTGGAGAAGAGAAGTTTTGGTCCCAGTTCACAAGGATGGTAGTAGAGAGGAGGTGGAAAACCACAGGCCGGTAAGTCTCACCTTGGTGGTGGGAAAATTAATAGAAACTCTGCTGAAGGAGAGGATAATGAACTATCTTCAATCAAGCGAGTTTATGGACACAGAGTAGCATGGATACACACCAAGGGAAGGTCCTGGCAGACAAATCTGACTGATCAGGTAACTAGAAAATTGGATCAAGGAAGAACACTCAGTGTGATTTACTTGGATTTCAGCAAAGTTTTTGATATGGTCCCACATAGGAAGCTCATGAATAAAATGAGAAGCTTAGGTGTGGGCAGCAAGGTGCTGGTGTGACATGCATACTGGTTGATTGACAGGAGACAATGTGTAATGATAATGGAACGTGATGTGATGAGAGAATGGTGTTAAGTGGAGTGCCATAAGCATTAGTATTGGGACTGGCTCTGTACATTATCTTCGTTAGCGACATCGCAGAGGGGTTGGAAGGAAAAGTTTGCCTTTTTGTGGAATGGAACAGCTCCCCTATGAGGAAAGACTAAAGAGGTTAGGACTTTTCAGCCTGGAGAAGAGACAGCTGAGGGGGGATATGATAGAGGTGTTTAAAATCATGAGAGGTCTAGAAAGGGTAGATGTGAATCGGTTATTTTCATGTGGCACATTTTCATGTGGCACATTTAAAACTAATTGGAGAAAGTTCTTTTTCACTCAAGCACAATTAAACTCTGGAATTTGTTGCCAGAGGATATGGTTAGTGCAGTTAATATAGCTGTGTTTAAAAAAGGATTGGATGAGTTCTTGGAGGAGAAGTCCATTACCTGCTATTAATTGAGTTGACTTAGAAAATAGCCACTGCTATTACTAGCAACGGTAACATGGAATAGACTTAGTTTTGGGTACTTGCCAGGTTCTTATGGTCTGGATTAGCCACTGTTGGAAACAGGATGCTGAGCTTGATGGACCCTTGGTCTGACCCAGTATGGCATGTTCTTATGTTCTTATGTTCTTATGCTATAGAATGGATATACTTGAAGGAGTAGAGAGAATGAAAGGGGATTTAAGGAAACTAGAAAAGTGATTAAAGATTTAGCAGCTGCAATTTAATGCCAAAGAGTGCAGAGTCATGCACCTGGGGTGCAGTAGTCCAAAAGAGCTGTATGTGATAGGGGGCGAATGACTATTGTGGATGGACTATGTGATAGATGTCGTGGTGATTGTGTCTAATGTTAATGAAGCAATGTGACAAGGCGGTAGCTAAAGCCAGAAAGATGCCGGGCTGCAGAGAGAGAGGAATAACCAGCAGGAAAAGAGAGGTGATAATGCCCTTATACAGGTCCTTGGTGAGATCTCACTTGGAGTACTATGTTCAGTTCTGGAGACGGTATCTTAAAAAGAATAGAGGAAGGTAACAAAAATGGTATGGTGTCTATTTCAGAAGATCTATGAGGAGAGGCTGAAGGATCTAAATATGTTAACCTAGGAGGAGTGAAGAGACAGAGGAGATATTTTATGTATTTAGACATTTTGGGGTAGATTTTCAAAGGGTTATGCGCATAGGTTCTGCGCGTAACCCCTGAAAACCCACCCCAAACCCCGCCTGCGCATGCCGAGTCTATCTTGCATAGGCTGCCGGCACGCACAAAGCCCCAGGACACGCGTAAGTCCCGGGCCTTTCCTGGGGGGGACGGGTCGGGGGCGTGTCGGGGGGCGAGTCGCAGCTGGAGCGTCATCGGGGGGCATTCTGGGGGCATGGCCACGGCCACCGAACCAGCCCCTGGACTGGACCATGGCGCGCCGGCGGCCAGCCCGGCAGGCGTAACTTGTGCAATAAAGGTAGGGGAGTTTAGATAGGTCTGGGGAGGTGGGTTAGGTAGGGGAAGGGAGGGGAAGGTGCGGGGAGTGGAAGGAAAACATTTGATCTCTTATTTGTGTCAGATGTGTGCTCCTTATTGTTTGCACAGTCAATAATCCTCTATTTTGAGATTCAGTGTTAGCTGCGGTGTGTATGGTTGTAATATCACACCTATCAGACCAAGGTTATATGATATATTAATTCTAGTACTTTATAATAGATTCGGGATTGTACTGGCAACCAGTGCAGTGATATTAGTGAGGGTCTAATGTGATCACATTTCCTTGTACCTAATAGAAGTCTTGCTGCATTTTTTTAATAGCTGTAGTGGTTTTAGTAGTTTTGTAGGAAGGCCTAGTAATAGGGAGTTACAGTAGTCTATGTTTGTTAAAATTAGAGTCTGTAGAACAGTGAGGAAGTCTTCAATGGTTAGTAATGGCTTCAGCTGACGTAGCAAATGCAGCTTGGCATAGCCTGTATTCATTAATTTATTTATGTGCTTTATCATTGTAGGGTTTTCATCTACCTGGATGCTATAGACCTTCAGATACCTGACAGGTATTAATGATGGTCAAAATAGGGGGAATAATATGAAACTCCAAGGGGGATGACTTGGAAACAATATTAGGAATATTTCTTTATGAAGAGGGTGGTGGATGCCTGGAATGCCCTCCTAAAGGAGGTGGTGATGATGAGAATAGTAAATGAATTCAAAAGAGCATGGGTGAAACACTGCAAATCCCTAAAGGCTTGAGGTTGGAAACGAAGAAAGGGGATGGTGTAACATTTCTGCATGTGGATAACCTGCAGGGAGCAGCAGTTACTACCTTTAACAGAATGCATGGGAGTAAACTGCATGGATCAGCAGTTACTACTCTTAACAGAATGCATGAGGGTAACTTGTATGAAGCAGCAGTTACTACTCTTAACAGAATGCATGAGGGTAACTTGTATGGAGCAGTAGTTACTACTCTTAATAGAATGCATGGGGGTAACTTGCACAAAGCAGCAATTACTACCATAAGCAAATCACTGGGCAGGCTAGATGGACCATTTGGTCTTTATCTGCTGTCATTACTGTGTTAATATGTTCAAAGATGGTATTCCAACACAATTTACTTACAAGTGTCTTTAAAGGTAAATATGGCACTGTTAACAAGTCGTTTTCCATAAAATAGTTACATTTGATAAATCAGTGAATACGTGATTTCTTCAACAATGAGATCCCAGCCAGATTTCATACTTACTCTGGGGGTAGTTTAGGGCTTCCTCTTAGAATCTATATAGCTGATGGGGAGATTCAATTTGACTTCTCATTTACCATACCTTAGATCAGATTAGGGATGTGAATCGTTTTTTGACGATTTAAAATATCGTCCGATATTTTTTAAATCGTCATTAATCGTTAAAGAGTGAGATACAATAGAAATTCCACCGATTTATCATGAAAAAATCGTTAATCGGGTTAGTGCACACTAACGGGAGTTAGGACACAATCTAAAAACCCACCCTGACCCTTTAAAACTGCTCCCTTAGACTCCACCACCTTCCCGACCCCCCAAAAATGTTTTAAAATTACCTGGTGGTCCAGCGGGAGTCCTGGGAGCGTTCTCTCGCGCTCGGGCTGTCGGCCAATAAACAAAAAACCCACCCCGACCCTTTAAAACCACTCCCTTAGCCTCCACCACCCTCCCGACCCCCCAAAAAAATTTTAAAATTACCTGGTGGTCCGGCCGTCCAGTGCTCCTACCATGTGACAGGGGCCGGCCAATGGCACGGTTACCCTGTCACATGGTAAGGGCAAAGGGCCATCGGCGCCATTTTTATTAGTGACAGCTGACGGCCTGAGAGCGGGAGATCGCTCCCAGGGCCCACTGGACCACCAGGTAATTTTAAAACATTTTTGGGGGGGTCGGGAGGGTGGTGGAGGCTAAGGGAGCGGTTTTAAAGGGTCGGGGTGGGTTTTTTGTTTATTGGATCGGGCACAGCCGATTAAAAAAAAACAAACGATCGGGCCGGACGAAAAAAAAATGCACGATTTGAATCGGAACCGGAACAGATTCCGGTTCCGATTCACATCTCTAGATCAGATGTCTTACTATCATATGCTTACTCCTCCTCTGGTCTCTTTCACTCCTTGTTGTACCTAAAGAGTACTTCCCAACTCCTTTCAGAAATATCCAATGGATATTTGTAATGGTTATTCTCCAGTTGGTTGTCATCTCTCTAGTCTTCCTTCCTTCCTTTTTTCCTATTGGGCACTGGATGAATGTCTAGTCTTTCTCCAATTCTTGTATTTGATGATGCTAAATCTCTCAGGCTGAGAGAACCAGATGATCAAAATGAAACCAATTTTAATGTTCAAAAAGGAAATAAAGCATGGAGAAACTCTATTCAACTTAATTCCAATCTAGAATAATCCTCTTCTCAATCAAAAGGAACTTAGGTAAGAAATTCTCTTAATTCTTCAAAGATCCAGATCCCACAGTGTGGGGCCTAGGATTTCTCCATAACAGAAAGGAACATCAAAAGAAATATTCCTCTCCTTCTGACTTCCAACTAAAGATCCAAACATACTCTAGGGTTCTCTGTCTTATACAGAAACAGGCTGCAAACAATGCAGCAGACTCACAATGGAGTGCTGAGGGACAGATGGCATGCCCCTCTCTCCTGCTCTTCTTGCATAGCCTTGGGGGCTTACATATAATCAATGAAAGTTGGAGTTGGACATTTGTGAGCCGTTGTCTTCCACTGATGCTAAAACCGGATGATGCCGCTCCTTATAGAGCAAATTCAAGCTTCAAGGAGGTTATGACATCAGTCCTGGTAGGATCCTCCTAATTTGGGGCCTAACTGTAGTATCCTAATGTGAGAAATGTTGGTTTTCATATCCCATGGTCAGTGGATAACTCAGCAGTGAGAGCAGGAAGTTAAGTTCTGGAAGGTTAAGTGCCATCTGCCAACTATTTTCAAGAAAGTTCAGAAATTAACATCTGTTAAAATATCATCATTAACCACCCCTTCTGCAGACCTTACATAAAAACACTGTGGTGTTTTTATGTAAGGTCTGCAAAATAAAGCAAAACAGTCTGGACCTAAACAAGATTGTACAATACTGGTTATTGAACTGCATAGACACAAATACAGGGATAGAGAAAAAGATTTTCCTTAGTGGAAAAAATAGAGCCCAAGGTCCACTTCTTCATCTACAAGACCATGAAAATGAAGAACCCCATAGTCTACTCTGGTGTGATGCATAGAGGAAGGTTACATAGCTCAAAGCCAACTAATTACCTTTTCTTTAGCTTTTTCCTTTTATCTGCCACTTTTTACTTAATATAAATTAAACATATAAACCAGCACAGATTTGGAACTATGCAGTAATGTGGTGGCCACTAGAAACTTTGTTCCAATTGTGTTCTTTGATATAAATGGAAGTGTTTAAACTTGTGATTGAAGTCATTAACTGACAGAGCTTGCAGTTGTCGTTGTTTCTTTAGCTTGTTACTTTCCCAGTCCGCAAGAGGGACATGTTCTATACCCAAATACTGTGCCAAAGCATATTTTGTTTGCACGGATTCAATAACATATTATGCTTGAAACTTTCCCAATATTTTTAACACATTATGCACTTGCCAAGAATTTCATTTCCCAAAGTTTTTATGTATACACAATTTGACTCATAGATTCACTGTATTTCTCTTTCATATCTGAGAAGGGGGAATTAATTATGTTAGATTAATTATTTAATTATCTTTAAAATTGTATTTCTTGATATTGGCTTGATTTTCTGCTTTAATCTATTTACATTTTCCATAAAATACAGGCCGATACTGTAAACTCACGTGGAAAACAGGCGCTCAGTGTTGAGCGCTCGCTTTTCTAACATGTGCCCAGTAGAGATGTGCATCGTGCCGGCGATCATTTCTGCTTTCGTTTTCGTAAAACCGAGGGAAATTTCGTAACTCCTGTGGTTCAATATTTTTTTTTTTCATGGTGAATCGTTTCCAGGTTAGTGTACACTAATGGGAGTTAGCGAGCACAAACTCCCATTAGTGGGCGCTATCTCCCGTTAGTGCATGCTAACATAAAACCATTAGTGTGCGCTAACAGGAATTAGTGCGCACTAAACCAAAAAACTATTTTTCACGAAAATTCTTGGAAAATGTGATCGTTTATCAGTTTTACCGATACATGACAATTTAGGAAATATCATATGATTTCCTAATTCGTCAAAAAACAAATGCACATCCCTAGTGCCCAGCCACCTCTCCCTGGTACGTGATACCGTATTTAAATGAGGAGTTGCACTAAAAAGGAGGCACTACCGACAATAGTGCGCCCTTAGCGCCTCCTTAGCAGCGGAAGAACAGGAGAGGTGGCTGTCAATGGGTTTGGAAAACGGACGCTCAATTTTACGAGCATCCGTTTTCCTAACCTGTGCACAGCCACGAGTTAGGAAAACGGATGCTTGTAAAATTGAGCATCTGTTTCCCTAACTTGACCCGCAGCACATTTTTTTTAACTTTATTTTTTAACCTTTTGGTTCCTCTGACTTACTATCTCCACAATATTAAGTCAGAGGATGTACAGAAAAGCAGTATTTTCTGCTTTTCTGTACCCTTTTTTGGGCTGCCTAGAAATTAGCGCATGTCCATAAAATATATCAGCCTGATAGTGTGGTTGCCATGTTAACCTACTCAGGAAGAAATAAAGGTCAACAAATAAGCTTTAAATAATACCTTTCTAATGGTCTAATTTAATACATTTGTGCATTCATCTCATGAAGGGATTACAATGTTGTATTTGTGGACCCTTGGGCCAAGGCAAGATTGACACTACCTGCAGGGAGGAGCCTTGCAGGTTCCCACTGTCAGCAGGTGGACTCAAGCAAAGCAGAAACCCTTCAGGACCTTCACCTTTACCAGCCCTAATTACTTTTGGGTGGAGCTTTTGGGTGCTGGGGCTGGTAAGACTTATGTGGGGTCTCTACTGATAACAGAAAGGTAGGTCTGTGGTCAGCTAGAGTTGTAAGCAGGTGGCAGTCAGGCATATTCGAGTTCCAGGCAATGGTCAGAGGCAGGCAGCGGTCAAACATATCCAAAGTCCGGGCAATGGTCAGAGGCAGGCGGCGGTCAATCAAATCCAAGGTCCAGGCTGAGGTCAGACCAGATATCCATCTGACGGAGAAGAGGGACAGATAGACAGGGCAGACAGGCAAGGGCAAGAACAAGTGGACAAGATGGATGGACTGGAACAAAGAAGACAACCTGAAGATCACTGGATGAAGACCAAGACAGCTGGATGAGGACTGAAGACAAGACTAGACCAAAGACTGAAGACAAGGCTGGAATGAAGACTGAAGACAAGGTTGAAATGAAGACTATATGCTGGGAAGCAACATGCACTACTGGAAGCAGTTGCACCTGTTGCTGAGGCAAGTTGCTTCCGGGAGCTGCCCTTATATAGGGTTGACCCAGTGATGTCATCTCTAGGGGCTGTGGGGACTTTCTCATCACAGTCCTTTTAAAGTCCAGGAGGTGATGCACACGCCCATGAGGAGGCACGGCGCAAGGTGTCATCAGCATCCTGCCATGACAAATAGCTATGTCCTGCCGTACTGATGACCAGAGGCATTCACCATGTTGAGGAGGGACCCCGCCGGCCCAGCCAAGGAAGATGAGAACAACGGTTCACAGGGGTAGCTCACGGACTGCCAAACTCAACAGTACCCCCTTCATAAGCCCCCTCCCTGAGGCTCTGGGTTTCCTGGGGTACCGTTGATGAAAATCTTTCAAGAGATTGGTGTCCAAGATGTTAGAGGATGGCTCCCATGAATTTTCTATTGGGCCATAATTTTTCCAAGAAATTAAGTTCTAGACCTTTTTTCCTCTCCAGAGGGAATCCAGGACTTCTTGGACTTTGTATATATCATCTCAAACAGCCACAATTTCCTGGGATTCAGGCAGCACTCAACAGGGCCATGTGAGCACTACTGGCTTAAGCAATGAAATGTGAAACACGTTATGAATTTTTAACATGGGTAGTAGCCGTAGCTAATACGTGATGGGGCCTACTTGCCACAGTACAGAAAAAGGCCCAATATAGCATAGTGCCAAGTATACTATTTACTATGTATGTTCTGAGTTCTATGTATCGCCGTTCAGGCAATTTTCTGTTCCTTGTAAACCGGTTTGATTTGTATTTAATGCAGGAAGATCGGTATATAAAAACCAAAAATAAATAAATAAATAAATAAATAAATACACTTACGGAAGTCGCAGACCTAAGTTCTAGGTACTGAGATAGACCTCCTCGCCTGTCATGAATTGGGGAGCTGGCCTTCTATGGGTATCTGCTGTTCACTTATCTTGGGTGGAAGCTTTCTCAATCAGCTGATTGGTCTAGTCCCATAGTTCATACAATTCCTGGATGGAGAGATGAGCCACCAGTGATGGAGCTGTTACAGGCAATGGTAGATGAGGTAGAGGCTGTTTCCCATAAACCAACTGGAAGGGTGAGGATCCCATGGCTGCGTTGAAATGGTTATTATGTGAGAACCTGGCCCAATGTAGGAGAATGGCCAAGTTGTCCTGGTGTTCGTTGACATATGAGCGAAGGAAGGTTTTGAGGGAATAGTTGGTTCACTCCATTTGCCCCTTGCCATGTGTGTGGTAGGCCCTTGTATAGTCAAACATGATGCCAAAGGTTTTGCAGAGAGAACGCCTGTATCACGCAGTGAACAGCACTCCTCTTTCAAAACGTATTTGCTTCAGTAGTACATGAAGGCATAAGATGTGGAGGGTGAAGAGGCATGTCAGTTCCAGCGCAAAAGGAAGGCCTGGTAATGGGACCAAATGTGCAATCTTGGAGAAACGATCTATCACAATCCATATTGAGGAGATGCCATTAGAAACTGAGAGGTCCATGATAAAGTCCATAGACAAGTGGGTCAAGGGTTCCCTGGGGGCTGGCAATAGTTGTAAAAGCCCCCAGGATAGGTCATGGAGTGCTATTTGCTGTGCACAATTGGGACATGAGTCGACATGGCCTTGACATCTTGCTTCATCTGGGGCCATCAGTAGTGTCATTGCAGCAATTCATGGATTTGTGCCCATCCAGGGTGTCCTGTGATATGGGAGTCAGGGGCCCATTTCAACACTTTCTCATGCAATCTGAAAGGCATGACTGTCGTCCCTGGGGGAATGGGTACCATAGTGGCCAGAAGTATCTTGGCGGGATCAATGATGTGTCTGGGAGGTTCTGGGACATTCTAAATATGGAAAGAGGAAGAAAGGGCATTTGTTTGTTTGTTTTTAATTGCTGAATGATACCATAGTTCAAAATCGAGGCGAGCACAGAACAAAGACCATAAGAACATAAGAACATGCCATACTGGGTCAGACCAAGGGTCCATCAAGCTCAGCATCCTGTTTCCAACATTGGCCAATCCAGGCCATAAGAACCTGGCAAGTACCCAAAAACTAAATCTATTCCATGTTACTGTTGCTAGTAATAGCAGTGGCTATTTTCTAAGTCAACTTAATTAATAGCAGGTAATGGACTTCTCCTCCAAGAACTTATCCAGTCCTTTTTTAAACACAGCTATACTAACTGCACTAACCACATCCTCTGGCAACAAATTCCAGAGTTTAATTGTGCATTGAGTGAAAAAGAACTTTCTTCGATTAGTTTTAAATGTGCCACATGCTAACTTCATGGAGTGCCCCCTAGTCTTTCTATTATCTGAAAGAGTAAATAAACAATTCCCATCTACCTGTTCTAGACCTCTCATGATTTTAAAGACCTCTATCATATCCCCCCTCAGCCATCTCTTCTCCAAGCTGAAAGGTCCTAACCTCTTTAGTCTTTCCTCATAGGCGAGCTGTTCCATCCCCTTTATCATTTTGGTCATCCTTCTCTGTACCTTCTCCATCGCAACTATATCTTTTTTGAGATGCGTGACCAGAATTGTACACAGTATTCAAGGTGAGGTCTCACCATGGAGCGATACGAACGCATTATGACATTTTCCGTTTTATTCACCATTCTCTTTCTAATAATTCCCAACATTCTATTTGCTTTTTGACTGCCGCAGCACACTGAACTGACGATTTCAATGTGTTAGCCACTATGACACCTAGATCTCTTTCTTGGGTGGTAGCACCTAATATGGAACCTAACATTGTGTAACTATAGCATGGGTTATTTTTCCCTATATGCATCACCTTGCACCTATCCACATTAAATTTTATCTGCCATTTCAATGCCCAATTTTCCAGTCTCACAAGGCCTTCCTGCAATTTATCACAATCTGCTCGTGATTTAACTACTCTGAACAATTTTGTATCATCTGCAAATTTGATTATCTCACTCGTCATATTTCTTTCCAGATCATTTATAAATATATTGAAAAGTAAGGGTCCCAATACAGATCCCTGAGGCACTCCACTGCACACTCCCTTCCACTGAGAAAATTGTCCATTTAATCCTACTCTGTTTCCTGTCTTTTAGCCAGTTTGTAATCCACGAAAGGACATCACCACCTATCCCATGACTTTTTACTTTTCCTAGAAGCCTCTCATGAGGAACTTTGTCAAATACCTTCTGTAAATCCAAGTATACTACATCTACCAGTTCACCTTTATCCACATGTTTATTAACTCCTTCAAAAAAGTGAAGCAGATTTGTGAGGCAAGACTTGCCTTGGGTAAAGCCATGCTGACTTTGTTCCATTAAACCATGTCTTTCTATATGTTCTATGATTTTGATATTTAGAACACTTTCCACTATTTTTCGTGGCACTGAAGTCAGGCTAACCGGTCTGTAGTTTCCCAGATCACCCCTGGAGCCCTTTTTAAATATTGGGGTTACATTAGCTATGCTCCAGTCTTCAGGTACAATGGATGATTTTAATGATAGGTTGCAAATTTTTACTAATAGGTCTGAAATTTCATTTTTGAGTTCCTTCAGAAGTCTGGGGTGTATACTATCCGGTCCAAGTGATTTACTACTCTTCAGTTTGTCAATCACGCCTACCACATCTTCTAGGTTCACCGTGATTTGGTTCAGTCCATCTGAATCATTACCCATGAAAACCTTCTCCAGTATGGGTACCTCCCCAACATCCTCTTCAGTAAACACCGAAGCAAAGAAATCATTTAATCTTTCCATGATGGCCTTATCTTCTCTAAGTGCCCCTTTAACTCCTCGATCATCTAACGGTCCAACTGACTCCCTCACAGGCTTTCTGCTTCGGTTATATTTAAAAAGGTTTTTACTGTGACTTTTTGCCTCTACGGCCAACTTCTTTTCAAATTCTTTCTTAGCCTGTCTTATTAGTGTCTTACATTTAACTTGCCAATGCTTATGCATTATCCTATTTTCTTCTGTTGGATCCTTCTTCCAATTTTTGAATGACGATCTTTTGGCTAAAATAGCTTCTTTCACCTCCCCTTTTAACCATGCTGGTAATCGTTTTGCCTTCTTACCACCTTTCTTAATGTGTGGAATATATCTGGACTGTGCTTCTAGGACGGTATTATTTTAATAATGGCCACACCTCTTGCACACTTTTTACCTTTGTAGCTGCTCCTTTCAGTGTTTTCTATTTTTCTCATTTTATCAAAGTTTCCCTTTTGAAAGTTTAGCACGAGAGCCGTGGATTTGCTTACTGTCTCCCTTCCAGTCATTAATTCAAATTTGATCATATATGATCACTATTGCCAAGCGGCCTCACCACTGTTACCTCTATCACCAAATCCTGTGTTCCATGAGAATTAGATCTAAAATTGTTCTCTCTCTTCTCGGTTCCTGAACAAATTGCTCCATAAAAATGTCATTTATTCCATCCAGGAACTTTATATATCTAGCATGTACCAATGATACATTTTCCAAGTCAATATTGGGGTAATTGAAATCTCCCATTATTACCGCACTACCAATTTGGTTAGCTTTCCTAATTTCTCTTAGCATTTCACTGTCCGTCTCACCATCTTCACCAGGTGGACGGTAGTATACTCCTATCACTATAGTCTTCCCCGACACACAAGGGATTTCTACCCATAAAGATTCAATTGTGCATTTAGTCCCATGCAGGATGTTTATCCTGTTGGACTCTATGCCATCCTGGACATAAAGTGCCACACTGCCTCCCGGGTGCTCCTCTCTGTCATTGCAATATAGTTTGTACCCCGGTATATTGTCCTCCTTCCACCATGTCTCTGAGATGCCAATTAAGTCTAGGTCATCATTCACTGCTATCCATTCTAATTCTCCCATCTCCCAACAGGCCTGTCTTGCATTGAACTGCTGAGTTTGATGTAGATGTTCAAGGTTCTTGTGGTCCGGAACACGGTACTGAGATTTTTAGAGTACATGACATCATTTCTTGAGAGCTAGTTTGACAGTCAGGAGGCTCTTGATCTACAATGCTGTGATTGCATTCAGCTGGAGAGAACGTCTTAGAAAACAAGGAACATGGAATCAATACCCCTTCTGGAGTGTGTTGTCTGAGGACAGTCCTTACTATCAGGGTAGAGGCATCTAGCTTTAGGATGAAGGGTTGTGTAGAATCCAGGTGACATAAGCAGGGCTTTTCAGCAAAAGCCTTCTTTAATTTTTAGAATGCAACAATAGCCTCAGGTGGCCATTCTTTGGTATTGGCACCCTTGTGGGTAAGGTCAGTAAGTGGGCTGCTACAGAGGAGTAATTAGGAATAAACTGATGGTAATAATTAGAAAACATACAAAAATGGTCCAAAAATAATGCGTATGAAACAATAGTGAAATAATGAAAAACGTTGGCAAATGAAGTCTCTATATTTCAAAATTAGCTCAATTTATTTAATGTTTGAAAAAAGGACCATCATACTACCCTGCAGTATTTGAACTGTTTGATTATTTTCAATACTTTTGTCAACAAGGGTCACTTATAATCATTGGTCCTATGGTGAAAAATTCCCTTAAAGAAGATTTTTTAAAACATTTTTTAAATGCTTGTGAAGACCCATCAGGATCTTCCTCTATACTAGCCCTCGTTCACCTCGATTTGAGCCTTTGTGTGCCTGGGCCAGCAAGACTTAGGTGGGGTCTCTGCTGATGCCAGAAGAGTAGGACCATGATCAGCTACGGTCATGGGCAGGTGGCAGTCAGGCATATATGAGGTTCAGGCAATGATCAGAGGCAATATTTCCAAATAAGATCCTCACCAAATGAATATAATATATCACACAAATAACCCCACCTGGTGTTTTTATTTTTTATGTGGATTATTATCTGTATACCCGCTCAATATTTACATTTATTGATATTCCTCAATTTGCTTTTGTTTTTAATTCAAATTTATTAGGAGAGCAGGGGATGGTTTCATATATTAATGGGCTACCTTCCAGGTGCCGTAGTTGTTGTAATCATTAACGCACCCTCCCGCCTCCGGTTTTTTATTCAAACTTATATTGTTAAAAAATCTATTGAGCTGGGTTACAGAAAAAAAACCTTTTTTTAAACGGGGGCTTCCGGTCTCCCAGTTCTTTCGCATACGTCGGATTTGTGCCACTCTAGAGGAGTTTAAAAAACAGGCAGATATCCTCAGTAAAAAGTTTTTGGAAAGAGGATACCCTAAGAAGGTGGTTCGTAAAGCCTATAAAAGGGCTAGATACAGCGATAGAGAATCTTTGTTACAGTATCAACCTGCCAAGGAACAGAATAGACTGGTATGCGTTTTACCCCAAAGTACCTCCACCACAGCGATTAAGACGTCAATTAGAAAGCATTGGCATATCGTAGCACTTCATAGCATTTTGGGAGAAGAACCCTTCATAACAACTAGCAGAGAGAGAAATATTAGGGACCAAGTAATTCAATCACAATTAAAAAGTAGCGTAAATAAGAATGAAAAAGGTTACCATAGAAAATGTGGCAAATGTACAGTCTGTGATACAACCATTGAGGGAGAAACATGGACAGACCCGGTTACTGGATATAAAATACATAGAAAATCAAAAACAGACTGTGCAACAAAAGCAGTAATATACGCGATTATATGTCCATGCCCGAAGGTATATGTTGGACGTACTAGTAGGGCTGTCAAACTTAGAATAGCAGAACACCGGTCCCGAATAAATAACACCACTATCACAGCCCCCATTGTTCAGCATTGTATAGATAGTCAACATACATATCAGCAATTACAATGGACAATCATTGACAGTATAGGAAAATTATGTTTCTTACCTGATAATTTTCGTTCCTGTAGTACCAAGGATCAGTCCAGACTGCTGGGTTATGCCTCCCCTCCAGCAGATGGAGTCAGAGAGAAAACTGAAAGCACCTCCCAGATATACTGGTGTGCCACCTGCTATCCTTCAGTATAAAGTATAACAAAGCAGAAGATAGGAAAAACCAAATCCTCCGCCAACTTAGCCACTAAGGAAAAACATGGCAACTGTCTAGATCAAGTAGTAAAACTCACCCATGCCAAAAACCTGGCAAACATCAACGTAACTTCAAAAAGGCACCACCCTCTAAAAGCAAAGAAAAAGGGATAGGTACCTACCTTGTTGAAATATCGAAAAGCTATGTATAGAAACTGGTTATTGGAGCGGACTCTCCTGACACTCAACATCGGGCGGGCGTCTGGACTGATCCTTGGTACTACAGGAACGAAAATTATCAGGTAAGAAACATAATTTTCCTTTCCCTGTACGTACCAGGATCAGTCCAGACTGCTGGGATGTACCCAAGCCGCCTTAATTGGGGTGGGACCCAGAGAGTCCCGCTCGAATGACACTGCTGCCAAAAGGATCAGCTGATGCTCCCCTAACATCAATCCGATAATGACGAGCGAAGGTATGCAACGACTTCCACGTGGCTGCTCTGCAAATCTCCTGGCTAGAAACTAAACGACTTTCTGCCCAGGAAGTTGCTTGAGAACGCAGTGAGTGTGCCTTAAGCCCCTCAGGAACAGACTTACCACAGCCAATGTACGTGGATGCGATCGAACTTTTCAACCAACGAGCAATAGTTGCTTTTGATGCCTGTAGGCCCTTCTTGGGCCCCTGCCATAGGACAAACAAAGGATCCGACCGTCTGAATGCATTAGTGACCTCCAAATATCGCATGATCACTCGCCGCCAGGGATGTGAATCGTGTCCTCGATCGTCTTAACGATCGATTTCGGCTGGGAGGGGGAGGGAATCGTATTGTTGGACGGTTTGGGGGGGTAAAATATCGTGAAAAATCGTTAAAAATCGTTAAAAATCGAAAAATCGAAAAATCGAAAAAACCGGCACATTAAAACCCCCTAAAACCCACCCCCGACCCTTTAAATTAAATCCCCCACCCAAATAACTTAAATAACCTGCGGGTCCAGCGGCGGTCCGGAACGGCAGCGGTCCGGAACGGGCTCCTGCTCCTGAATCTTGTCGTCTTCAAGCCGGCGCCATTTTCCAAAATGGCGCCGAAAAATGGCGGCGGCCATAGACGAAAAAGATTGGACGGCAGGAGGTCCTTCCGGACCCCCGCTGGACTTTGGCAAGTCTCGTGGGGGTCAGGAGGCCCCCCACAGCTGGCCAAAAGTTCCTGGAGGTCCAGCGGGGGTCAGGGAGCGATTTCCCGCCGCGAATCGTTTTCGTACGGAAATGGCGCCGGCAGGAGATCGACTGCAGGAGGTCGTTCAGCGAGGCGCCGGAACCCTCGCTGAACGACCTCCTGCAGTCGATCTCCTGCCGGCGCCATTTTTCCGTACGAAAACGATTCGCGGCGGGAAATCGCTCCCTGACCCCCGCTGGACCTCCAGGAACTTTTGGCCAGCTTGTGGGGGGCCTCCTGACCCCCTCGAGACTTGCCAAAAGTCCAGCGGGGGTCCGGACAGGACCTCCTGCCGTCCAATCTTTTTCGTCTATGGCCGCCGCCATTTTTCGGCGCCATTTTGGAAAATGGCGCCGGCTGAAGACGACAAGATTCAGGAGCAGGAGCCTGTTCCGGACCGCTGCCGTTCCGGACCGCCGCTGGACCCGCAGGTTATTTAAGTTATTGGGGGGGGGGTTCGGGAGGGTGGGGGATTTAATTTAAAGGGTCGGGGGTGGGTTTTAGGGGGTTTTAGTGTGCCGGCTCACGATTCTAACGATTTATAACGATAAATCGTTAGAATCTGTATTGTATTGTGTTCCATAATGGTTTAAGACGATATTAAAATTATCGGACGATAATTTTAATCGTCCTAAAACGATTCACATCCCTACTCGCCGCACATCTAGACGCTTCAAATCGGAACCGTGCGAAGACTTTAGGTCCGATGCCGAGAAGGAAGGCAATTCCACCGTCTGATGAACATGAAAAGCCGATACCACCTTCGGCAAGAACGAAGGAACCGTACGCAGAGACACGCCGGCATCCGAAATACGTAAGAACGCTTCCCTACAATACGTAAGAACGGTTCCCTACAAGAAAGTGCCTGAAGCTCCGACACCCGACGGGCTGTCGCAATGGCCACTAGGAACACGGTCTTGAGCGTGAGAGGGGCCGAGTTGAGACCTTTGAGCACCAAGTCAAATTCCAGAAGGACAAGGGGTCTAAATGGGGGACGCAAGGTCCGAACGCCAACGCAAAAAATCGAGCTACATCCGGGTAGCACGCGAGAGAGAATCCGTTTACCTTACCCCTCAAACACCCCAGGGCCGCTACCTGAACCCTCAGAGAGCTGTACGCCAAACCTTTTTTTCAAAGCCCGCCTGCAGGAACGTAAGGATATTCCCTACCGAGGCCCGGCGCGGTGGAACTTTAGCTGCCGCGCACCAGGCGTCAAAACACTTCCACACTCTGGCGTAGGCTAGCGTGGTGGAGGGCCTTCTCGCCCGCAGTAGGGTGGAAATGACAGGCTCTGAATATCCTTTCCTCCTCAACTGCTTCCTTTCATAAGCCAAGCCGCCAGACAGAAGCGGGCCGCCCGCTCGAAAAATACGGGTCCCTGGCGAAGCAGGCCCTGAAGATGACCCAACCTTAAGGGTCCGTCCCGCGCCAGGTTGACTAGATCCGCGAACCACGGTCTTCTTGGCCACTCCGAGGCCAAAAGAATCACTGGCCCGCGATGGGATTCTATGCGTCTTAACACTTTGCCTATTAGAGGCCACGGGGGAAACACATAGAGGAGGATGTGACGAGGCCATGGAAGCACCAGGGCATCTACCCCCTCCGAACCGCGTTCTCGCCTTCGACTGAAGAAACGCGCTGCCTGTGCATTTTGCCGAGTCGCCATCAGGTCCAGACGCGGAATTCCCCATCGCCGGGTGATGAGACTCATTGCCTCGGCCGAGAGCTCCCACTCTCCGGGATCCAAGTATTGACGACTTAGATAATCCGCTTGTACGTTGTTGACGCCCGCTATGTGGGTGGCCGCTATGCGGGAGAGATGACGTTCCGCCCCGGACATTAACAACTACGCTTCATCCGCTACCGGCCGACTTCTCGTGCCGCCTTGGCGATTATCTACGCTACTGTGGATGCGTTGTCTGACAGAACTCGCACTGCCCGCCCTTGTACCAACGGGAGAAGTTGGCGCAAGGCGAGACGTACCACCCTGGCAATAAATTGTCTGGGATCAACCACCAAGCTAAGCTGGAACGAGCCAGCTCCAGCAGCGGCAATTGGGCGCCGTAATCTCCTGATTTCTGGTCCCAACGGGAGAGGAGAGCGCGCTGTAAAGGACGTATATGAGCAAATGCCCACGGCACCATCTCCAGAGTAGACACCATATGACCAATGACTTGTAAATAATCCCAGGCCGTGGGCAACGGGAGATCTAGTAAGGCCTGCACCTGAAACATCAGGTTCTCTAGTCTCCGCTGAGTGAGGAATACCTTGCCTTCCAAGGTATCGAAACGCGCCCCCCAAAAATTCCAACTGTTGACTCGGGACCAACTGGCTCTTCGCAAAGTGGACCACCCAACCTAGCGATTGAAGTTGCTGCACCACCGACTGGACTGCCCGCTTGCACGCCTCCTGCGACTTCGCCCGGATTAGCCAATCGTCCAACTAGGGATGCACCAGAATTCCGTGGCGTCGCAGATAAGCTGCGACAACTATGAGAACCTTGGTGAATACCCTCGGGGCTGTTGCTAGCCCAAACGGAAGGGCGCAAAAACTGGAAGTGCTCTCCCAATACTGTGAATCTTAGGTACCTCTGGTGACGTTCCCTGATCCCGATATGAAGATACGCCTCGGCTAGATCCAAAGAAGCCAAAAATTCTCCCTTGTGGACAGCCGCAATAACAGATCTGAGCGTCTCCATACGAAATCAGGGAACGCGCAAGGCCTCATTCACTCTTTTCAAATCCAAAATTGGGCGAAACGTACCTTCCTTCTTCGGGACCACGAAGGAAATGGAATACCTGCCTGTTCTGGTCTCCTCCGGAGGAACAGGCAATATTGCTCCCAGAGCCCGTAACCTGTGTACCATGTGAGCGATAATCTGCCTCTTTTCCTGAGACCCGCAGGGGGAGATCATAAAAAGATCCCGGAGGGGACGAGCAAACTCCAACTCGTAGCCGTAGCGAACGACGTCGAGGACCCACTGATCCGATGTGACCTTGACCCATTCCTCCCAAAACAGGGACAACCGACCTCCGATGCGGGGAAGGGAGGAATGGGCCTGCGCGCCTTCATTGCGAAGGCTTTCCGGCGGGTAAGTTCTGCAAGGATCCCAGACGCTGTGGACGTCTGCCTCGAAAGGAAGGAGACCAAGGCTGAGACCTGGGGACCTGCTGTTTCTGCGGGAAAGGGGCCCCCCTTCCCATGCGAAACCAGCGTTGGCCCCGAAATCGGGACCGTACATTTCCAAAAGAATGAAAAGAACAGGGCTTGTCCTCCGGTAACTTGTACACCTTGTTGTCCCCCAAGTCTTTGATGAGCTGATCCAGCTCCTCACCAAACAATAATTTTCCCTTGAAGGGAAAAGAGGCGAGGCGCGATTTTGATGAGGCATCCGCCGACCAACGCCTAAGCCACAGCAAACGCCGAGCAGCGACCGCCGATGACATGGTGCGGGCCGAGGTTCTCAACAAATCATACAAGGCATCCGCCGTGTAAACAACCGCCGCTTCCACACAGTTGGCCTGCTCAGCCTCGGCTGGTGGGAGCTCCTGTGTGGTAAGCAATTGTTGAACCCAGCGGAGAGTAGCGCGCTGAACCATACTGCTACATGCCGCTGCTCGGACCCCTAAGGCCGCTATCTCAAAAATGCGCTTTAACAGAACCTCTAACTTTCGGTCTTGGAGATCCTTCAAGGCTACCCCTCCCGTGACAGGAATGGTAGTATGCTTAACCACAGCAGTCACTGCCGAATCCACGGAAGGGACCTTAAAAATATCCAAAGAATCCGCTGGCAGGGGATACAACTTATTCATTGCCCTGCTTACACGCAGGGATGCCTCCGGCACTTCCCATTCTTTGGACACGATCTGTAAGACCTTGGCATGTAAAGGAAAAGTCTGCGGGGGGGCCCTTAGACCTGCCATAGCTATGTCCCCTGTGGAAGTGTCAGTGTCCTGCTGCGGCGCTGGGATTTCTAACTCCTTCAAAACATGAAGGATTAAAAAGTTAAGTTCATCTTTGCCAAAGAGGCGCAGAATCTGGGGGTCATCGCCTTTGAGCGCTCCCTGAGCGTCAGAGACCTCTGTCCCTGTGCCATCCGGAGACCATGTGCCATCCGGAGACCCCTGGGTAAAATCCGGAGCTCCCGGACCTCCCTTTCCCCCTAGGGAATAAATTCTAGCAGCATCCGAACCCCCCACTTTGTCCTGAGACCCAGACCGGCCTTGCTCAGGGGAACTCTGGGGACCGTAGGGGGAGGGGGTTCATCCGGCTCCCAGCCTGCCTCCGCGTCTAAAAACGCCTGATGCATTAACAAGACAAATTGGGAAGAAAAAGGCACTTTCCTTTTGTTGGATCCCCCCGCGGGCTGGTCCCGAGGGGGAGGGGCTCGAGGAGCCTCCAAATCCGACTCACGGCACGGGCTTAGGGCAGGAGGAGAGTTAAAAGAAAAATCCTCCTCCTCCGATGCCGAATCAGCAGGCTGCCGCGCGGTCAAAATGGCCGCCGGCTCCCTAACAGTGGGAGGCGGGGCTAAGGACCGCGCGGCTGCCAGCCTGCCTAATCGCTCTGAGGAAGGACGAGAAGCCGTGCTGTGGGCTGCGCTCGGCCCCGGGAGGGTCCCTCGCCCCCGGGAATGCAGTGGGAGCAGAGACCCTCCCTGGAGAGTCGCGCCCCCGTCTTGCCACAGGCCGTGCAGGCCGAAGATCGGGGCATCCTGAAGCTGCAGAAAAGGGTGCCCAAAAGTAAGTAGCTGGGTCTGGGAGCAGTAAATTCGCGCCAAAAAGCTGTCGCTGCGACTGGCAAATTCGCTGGGTGAAGAAACCTCACCCCCTCCGGAGTCCCCGGTCAGCGCGGCAGGCTAGGGCTACAACGGACCGCAGCCTGTTTCCAACAGGGCTTACGGGTCCTTAATCTTTAATTCTAAATTTAATTAACTTTTTTTTTTTTTTTTTTTACAAATAAACAAGGCCCTCTTCAGGTTAAAACACCTGGAATGAAGCAGAGATAGATGGGGGAGGGTGACCGGACCACCGGTAGGCTTTCCCCGGACCAAAAGGGACACAACACCGGGAAAAAGAATGAGAGCAATGCTCTCACAGCCTGCCTCTATGCTGCAGTGAATAACACGCTGCGCTGAACCAGAAAAAGGGACAAGAAACGAAATAAACCAAAACTCTTTTTTTTTTTTTTTTTTTTTTTTGTAAACTAGTTAGAGAACCAACTAATTGATCTAGACAGTATAACTAACAAGTAATAATTAGTAAATGACACCTGAAAGATTTTTTGTCAGGATAGACAGGACCGCAGGTTATGTCTCTCAATCTGCTGGAGTCAGAGGAAATACTGAAGGATAGCAGGTGGCACACCAGTATATCTGGGAGGTGCTTTCAGTTTTCTCTCTGACTCCATCTGCTGGAGGGGAGGCATAACCCAGCAGTCTGGACTGATCCTGGTACGTACAGGGAATGCGGACAAACAGGGGGGCCAGGCAGTTCTCAATCATCGGGAACAGGCATGGATTTTCAGACTTCACTCTGAACAACCGACAGGACTGAATGACCAATTAGATTGGTTTTCTCTGATTTGAAGTCTGTTGATAGGTCACTCCAGTATCCAGGATGTGTGCTTAAAATTAAACAGGATGTAAGATAGAGCAAAACGCCGTCAGGAATTGACTGAATACGGAGGTTTGATTGAGCACCGGAGAATTCAAGGAATACATACCATCATGAAAAAGGATTAAATAAGAATGAACAGACCCTGAGGAAGACAGCAATTGTCGAAACTTGTGCAAGTCAGGATCATTTGAGACATTCTATAAGCTAAGTACAAGTATATTTTCCTTGACGGCTTTAAGAAAAAAACAGAAAAGTGTAAGTCACGAAAAGAAAGATTTTATTAAAGTATACACAACGAAACACGTAAAAAATAAATTAAAAAAAAGTTTTTTTTTCTGTAACCCAGCTCAATAGATTTTTTAACAATATAAGTTTGAATAAACAACCGGAGGCGGGAGGGTGCGTTAATGATTACAACAACTACGGCACCTGGAAGGTAGCCCATTAATATATGAAACCATCCCCTGCTCTCCTAACAAATTTGAATTAAAAACAAAAGCAAATTGAGGAATATCAATAAATGTAAATATTGAGCGGGTATACAGATAATAATCCACATAAAAAATAAAAACACCAGGTGGGGTTATTTGAATGATCAGAGGCAGGCAACAGTCAAACGTATCAGAGGTCCAGGCAATGGGCAAAGGCAGACAGTGATCATAGCATCTGAGGTAAAGGCAATGGTCAGAGGCAGGCGGCAGTCAGTCATATCCAAGGTCCAGGCAATGGTTAGAGGTAGGCAGTGGTCAGTTGTATCTGAGGTCCAGGCTGAGGTCAAACCAGGTATCTATCCAAGGGAGAAGAAGAAGGATGGATATATAGGGCAGACAGGCAAGGACATGAACAAGTGGGCAAGGTGGATGGACTGGAAAAAGACAGAAGACAACCTGAGGATGACTTGGTGAAGATCAAGACAGCTGTATGAGAACTGAAGACAGGGCTGGACCGAAGACTGAAGACAAGGCTGGAATGAAGACTGGACACTGGGAAGCAATATGCACTACTAGAGGTAACTGGACTTATTGCTGAGGCGATTTGCTTCCAGGGAGCTAGGGGTTGCGGGGACTTTCCCACCATGGTCCCTTAAATTCCTGGAGATGTTGTGTGCGGATGCCTAGGGGGAGGGGCAGCATGCAGTGTCAGTTGCCTCTTGCAGCGACGAAGATTAGCATCCTATTGTGTTGCTGACTGGCGGCATTTGCCATATTGAGGAGGGGTCCCGCAGGCCCAGCGAGAGAAGGTAAGAGTAGTGGTTTGCGGGGGTAGGCCATGGACTGCCAAATGCAACATATAGCTCTCAAAAGCTAGTCAAAATGAATTATTAGTCCAATAAATGGGTATCACCTACAATGTTTTTGTTTACCTTGATTGCTTCTGAAGAAGGATGCTACATTGGCAAAAGAGGTCGGAAGTTAAAGATAAGTATTGACCTTCACAAACATAAGATAACATTTCAGAGAAAAACAAGACAGCTCTCTTGTAACAGAGCATTCTTCCAGGCCAGATCATAACATGATTGAATTTAAGATCAGAATACTAAAAGGGAATTTCAAAACTAGCAAGGAACGAACATAAGATGTTTGAAATTAGAATGATCATTTTGAAACAAACTTAAAAGGATTTAATAGAGATAGACATTAACAAGGCTGGAAATCGACTGCTGGGTGAAAAGCGATAGTCATTCACGAGCACATAGTTCAGAGTGAGGTACCTTCAAAGGATACAAGCATAATGGGGAAGTTAGAATATCTCAATAGAGTGATTGTGATAAGTAGCCCAGGTGCATTTAAATAAAGAGCATACAGAAATAAATGCTTCCAAGCTATTCATTTTAACTGCTAGACAGACTGTTAATATAATTTAAAAACACATTTTGAACTGTCTGCACATCAATGCCAGAAGTCTAAAAAATAAAGATTGGAGATTTGGAATGTATGGCATTGATGAAGATGTAGAATGCATCTTAGAGACCTGGTGGAAGGAGGATAACCAATGGGACACTGTTATACCAAGCTACAAATAATATCACAGTGATAGGTCAGGTCATATTTGTGGTGGTATTGTTGCAGTCCTGGCCGCGAGCACCACGGCCAGGCCCTTATCTCTTAATTCCCGGACCTTCTCCCGCCTCCGGAGTCCTGGCTTGTGGCCTGTTTGGCAGCGTCCCCGCTGGGGCAGCACCGCCGTGAAGGTTCCAGTGGATGCTCTGTTCCTAGGCGCGCGCGCGCATCACTTGGGCACCTTTGTAGCCCGTTTCCTGCCAGTACAGACTCCGCCCAATTCCTGATGTCAGACGCCGCGGCCTTGATAAGCTGGCCGTGGCCATCCAGCCCTTGCCTTGCAACGGGTTAGCATTCTGGTTTTCTGTTGCGTTGCGCCCCGGAGTGACCCGCTTGGCTACGTCGCTCCATTCCTGCCTGCTTGCTACAGTACCTGCTTGGTTCCTGCCTGCCTGCTACAGTTCCTGCCTGGTTCCAGTACTCGAGTCCTGCTACAGTTCCTGCCTGCTTCCAGTACCCGAGTCAGACGCCGCAGCCTTGATAAGCCAGCCGCGGTCATCCAGCCCTTGCCTTGCAACGGGTTAGCATTCTGGTTTCCTGTTGCGTTGCGCCCCGGAGTGACCCGCTTGGCTACGTCGCTCTGTTCCTGCCTGCTTGCTACAGTACCTGCTTGGTTCCTGCCTGCCTGCTACAGTTCCTGCCTGGTTCCAGTACCCGAGTTCTGCTACAGTTCTTGCCTGGTTCCAGAACCCGTACCCAAGTCTTGTGGGGGTCAGGAGGCCCCCCCAAGCTGGCCAAAAGTTCCTGGGAGTCCAGCGGGGTTCCGGGAGCGAATCGTTTTCCATACGGAAAACGATTCGCGGCAAGAAATCGCTCCCGGAACCCCGCTGGACTCCCAGGAACTTTTGGCCAGCTTGGGGGGGCCTCCTGACCCCCACAAGACTTGCCAAAAGTCCAGCGGGGGTCCGGAATGACCTCCTGCGTCGAATCATTTTGGTCTATGGCCGCCGCCATTTTGCGCCGCCGTTCTGGACCACTGCTGGATCCCCAGGTAATTTAAAGCATTGGGGGGGGGGGTTGGGAGGGTGGGGGATTTAATTTAAAGGGTCGGGGGTGGGTTTTAGGGGGTTTTAGTGTGCCGGCTCACGATTTTAACGATTTTCACGATAGTTTACACACCCAAACGGCAACAATACGATTCCCTCCCCCTCCCAGCCGAAATCGATCGTTAAGACGATCAAGGACACGATTCACATCTCTAGTAAATATATTTGGGTCTGAAGGGGTCCCTGAGTTATATACATGGCTTGTATGCATCTGAGAGAGTCGGTCCCTGGAAGCAGACTTACAAGCAGAGTTGAAGGTCTTAGTGAACCTTCAAGAAAGAACTTTCTTCCTGCATTGCCCAAATTTCTGTTCTCAGATTATGACAAACATTTTTCCAGTGAGTATCAGACTAATATCTGCTTTTACAGCAGTCAGAAGCTGGCAAAATCCTATTTGCCATGAGTTCATAATGCATAACAAGTAACAGTGTTTGACTCAGATCAATTACAATTGTGTATATTGTATTGTCCGCCTAAGCTTTTAGAGCATAATGTATCTCCTCTCATTGAATGCCTAACGTTAGTAATGAATACGGATAAACCTTCATTAATTTTAGATTTTAATGTACATGCTGATGACATCATCTCTGATTCAACTGCCTCTATTCTTTGTGATTCATTAGAAGCACTTGGGTATAATCTTGTATCATGGGCCCCAACGCATAAGGCCGGCCATGCATTAGATTTAATATTTGTTAACTCTAAACTATGTTCCAGCACTAGTTCAAATATTTCGCAAGTCCCCTGGTCTGATCATTTTTTAATATACTCCGAAGCTAGTTTTGACTATCCAACTCGTCTAATACAGAATAATCCTATCCTTATCACGTACCAAGCTAAACCTAGCTGCGATGATTTGAATCTTGAATCTTTGAATCTTGAATTTGAAAAACTCAAAGATAATCCTTCTGCCAGTAATGTCACTAATCTAACCTCAGATTGGTTTGTTAATTGCTCCAAAATTGCAAAGAAATTATGTCCTTTAATAACTAGAGAAATTAAACCCAAACAATCTTCAAACCCTTGGTTTAATAAAGATTTAAAAATAAAAAAACATATCTTAAACAAACTTGAATCAGCATGGAGAAGAGATAAAACAACTGAAACCTTAGCCACATACAGGATGGCTTTACATCAATATAAAAAAAGTATAGAGAGTGCAAAAAAGGAGTTTTTTAGAACAAAACCAGAAAAATCATTAAATAATCCCGAGAGCTTTTCAGGATTGTTAATAATTTAACCAAATTTCCATCTAATGTGGCAGGACTGTCTGAAGACAGATGTAATGAAGTCGCTACATTTTTTAAAGAGAAAATAGACTTACTTATTTCTAATCAGAGCAGTTGCCCAGACCAAGAAGTTAGGTTACCTTTAAAACCTGATAAAGTGGGACTCATTTGACACTGCCTCATCACTAGAAATTGAATCGCTGATAAAAAAAACTTAATCCGGCTAAACATCCAATTGATCCGATTCAAGTTTGTAATCTCAAAACAATTGCTAATACTATAGCACCATTTATTGCTGATATTGTCAATGCATCACTATCAGAAGGAATCGTCCCTGAAATTTTAAAGAATGCAATAATTAAACCTATCTTGAAAAAACCTACTTTGGATACCACTCAATTTGTCATTTTTAGCAAAAATAATGGAAAAAGTAAGCCAAAAACAACTTGATGATTACTTGGAAATCAATAACATTTTATTTCCCAACCAGTATGGTTTTAGAAAGAATTTTAATACAGAAACTCTTTTAAATGCTCTCATGGACACAGTGTTAAGGGGTTTTGATAATGGTAAAAGCTATTTTTTGGTTCTTTTGGATTTGTCTTCTGCCTTTGACACTGGGGACCATGGGGTTTTATTGAAACGGCTTACTGAAATTGGCATAGGAGGCATGGTACTTCAATGGTTTACATCTTTTCTTAATAACAGGTCTTTTTATGTAAAAATCAATAATGCTACCTTTGAAAAATGTGTCTTTCAGACCAGTGTTCCGCAGGGTTCTACATTGTCAGCCACTCTTTTTAATATTTATGTTTTACCTATATGTCACTTTTTAAATGGGCTTGGTTTAACATTTTATTTGTATGCTGACGATATCCAGTTTTTAGTACCTATTGAAAATTCAGTAGAGGCCACGTTAGAAATCGTTAAAATGTATATTTTATCTTTAAAACAGCTACTTCAACACTTGCGTTTAGTTCTGAATATGGACAAAACTGAAATTGTGCTTCTTGAACGCAAATGTCATGTCAAAAATATTCCAGATTTGATGTTAAATGCTAACACTAAAATAAGTCCTGTTTTTTATACCCGTGACTTAGGAATTATTAAAGACACTGAATTCTCTTTTAAAAAGCATATTGCCGCCAAATTGAAAGATGGTTATTTTAAACTATTAACTTTAAGAAAGTTAAAGCCGTTCTTAAATTTTAAGGATTTTAGATCTGTTTTACAGACCTTGATTTTTGCGAATTTAGATTACTGTAATTCTTTATTACTTGGCTTACCTGTTTCAAATATTAGACCATTGCAGGTCTTGCAGAACGCAGCAGCACGTGTTCTGTCTGGTAAACGGAAATGTGACCATATTACCCCCACATTGATCAAGTTTCATTGGCTTCCAATCCAATATCGCATACAATATAAAGTGGCCTGTTTAATTCAAAATGTTGTACACGGGGAGCGAACGGAATGGCTGAATACATCTTTACGCCTGCACATACCTCAGAGAGACCTGAGATCAGCTAATAAGGGCTTGTTATCAATTCCCAATATTAAATCGGCAAGGCTTACACAAGTGAGGGAACGCGTACTGTCTGTTGCTGGAGCTAAATTGTGGAACTCTTTACCATCATCCTTGAGGTTATGTACCGAAAAAAAACAATTTAAAACTGACCTCAAGACTTGGCTTTTTAAATGTGCTTTTACTGAATATGAGCTTTTAACATCGAACACCAAATAAGGAAGATCGGAGTAAGATACAAATAAGAAACACCAGTTATATCACTAGGCTGAGTCTGTATATGGTTTGTCTGCTGTTTGTTTTGTTTTTTGAGTATTTGTTTTAATCTTATATTTTATTAGATCTATTTTACTTTTACTGCTTTTAATAACTAACTTATTTCATACTTTTAACAGAGTTAGTTATCACTATTTTATAAATGTATTGTATTTATTATATGTTTTATATTTTGTAAACCGTTGTGAAGGTACATCTGATGCGACGGTATAGAAATACAATAAACTAAACTAAACTAAACTAAATGAGATGTAAATTAATAATGAATTTTGCAGTTTTTTTTTAAATAAACTTTTGGCATTGACTAAGTTCATTGACCAAGCCAGGCAGCTGTAGCTTAGGTCAGGAGGGGTCATAAAAATGAGTTATTTCCACGTTGACATCCTGATTCATTACAATATAATAGAAGCAACTTTCCTATTCAGCTTCCTGTTTGGTTATATTAGCAAAGTATTAATGAAACATATATAATATAAACCAACTAGCATTAATATTCCAGCCAGGAATCTAGTGACAAAGTCCAATTCTCATTTTGTTTACTGGAATAGCAATGGACCAGACAGACCACTAGCAATGAAAAATAAAGGCTTCAGAAAATGTACTCACATAGATCCACTTTTCAAGGCCGGTACTGCAGGTAATTAGCCTGGCATTTAATAAATGACATTTCTAAATGCTGTTAAACAACTAAAACAATCTTCCTTTATTTAAAAAGACAACAGTAGTAAATACTGTACAAAATTATGTTTTTGATCACTCTAATCTCCAGCAAATGCAGAAAGTTTTTAAATCCAATACAACTCTTCTACTGTACACCACAGTGAATGCTACACTAGCCTACTTCTGGCACAAACTTTGATAACATTAACTTTTATTTTAAAAAAATATAAATTTTCATCAGAATACATTGGCTTGGGAAAAAAATATCCATAAGTGTGCAGAAATTCCTCCTGGATTTACTAGTACAAAATGCATTCCTCATATATTCCCACCTCCCAATCCCAGCCCTCCAATAATTTGTATTGGGCAAGGAAAGGCTGGCAGGAATATACAGTGAATTTATTTCTTCCCTAGTGTCTGCACACTTTCCCATCACCCCCTTCCCCACCCCCCTCCAGTGCAGCCCACTCACTCTCTTCCTGCACACCATACACTTTCCTTCCCCCAACCCAACCAGATACCATCCTCTATCTCCTCCTCCAATTGCCAAACACCACAGATGCAGTGGCAAACCCTTTCACTATACTCTCTTTGGTTCCTTCACTCTCCCTCCAACAAATCTCTCACTCTCCCCTTCTTCCTCAGAACCTTTCGGCCAATTCATTCTTTTCCCAGGCCTTGATGGGTACCAAAGATGCCTCCTAATACACTCATCCCCCCCAGATGCAGTGCTCTCTCTCTCCTTCTCCAGTAACCCGCATAGATATCTTACTCTCTTCTTTATCCACTACCCCCACTTTTTCTCCTCCTCCTTTCTTTCCACCCCATCCCATTTCCGTCCCAGGCCCAGATGGGGTCTGAAGAGGATCACAGTGGCAAGAGGACGGAAATTAAGCAAATTGGGTAACCTGCATGGAGTGGCAATTACAAGCCAAAACAGCAATAATATGATTGCTCCAAAAAGAATGAGGTTAACTTATATACAGCATCAATTGCAAAGTAAATCATCAGTGGTACAATTGCACCAGGAAAGAATGGGGGTAATCTACACACAGAATCAGTTATAACCCTAAAAAGCATGATCATAATTGCTGAACAATATGATTGATTTTGGGCATGCTTGTGACAAAAAAGGTCGAGATTTTGGGTGGAAAACCTCAGGGAGGCGTTGTTGAATCCCAACTGGCCAGCCTGAATAGGCCATTTGTATCTTTTCGGTCATCATTTACTATCTTACTATGCAGATATCTCCTGCCCAACAGGTCCTGGTTGGGGTGAAAATGCTGCCATTGCTAACTCCTTCTAGATCCATTCAGGTTAAAGAGACCACAGCCTGCTAGCCTCTTAAAATCCGTGTGGCACGCTCTGGGCTGATATGTATGCAGATCTCCCAGCTTTGGCATGCATAATGCTTTTAAAGTTCACCCGTTACAATACATAAGAACATAAGACTTGCCATACTGGGTCAGACCAAAAGTCTATCAAGCTCAGTATCCTGTTTCCAACAGTGATCGTTCCAGGTCACAAATACCTGGCACGATCCTAAGGGGTAGACAGATATCATGCTGCTTATCCAAGAGATAAGATGTGAATTTCTGCAACACCACCTTAATAATGGTTTATGGATTTTTCCTCCAGGAACTTGTCCAAACCTTTTTAAATGCAGCTACACTAATAGCTTTCACCACATCCTCTGGTAAAGAATTCCAGATCTTAATTATGCATTGGGTAAAAAAATATTTTCTCTTATTAGTTTTAAATGTAGCACCTAGTAACTTCGTTGTGTGTTCCCTGATATTTGTACTTTTTGAAAGAGTAAATAACCGATTAATGTTTACTAGTTCCACTCCATTCATTATTTTATAGATCTTTATCATATCTCCCCCTCAGCCATTTCTTCTCCAAGCTGAAGAAGTCATTTGGTACTGACACTTAGTTGCAATGCTGTTTTTCTCCTTTACCACTATGTCCAGTTTTTAGGGGTGTGCATTCGTATTGAACATAAATGTAAAACGCTACTTATTTTTTTTTTTAACTTAAAAAAGTGATGAGACATAAACGATCGGATTTCCAACTTATTCAACATAGCTATGTTGAATAAGTTGGAAATCGCGATTGTTCATCCAAAATAGAAATTTAAACCCCTCACCTTCCTTAATCCCCCCCCCCCCCCAAAGACTTACCACAACTCCCTGGTGATCCAGCGAGGAGTGAGGACGCCATTTCTGAAATTCTTTGCGAGGAGCACGTGACGTCGGCGCCACGTCGGAGTGACGCGGCATCACGTGATTCCCCGCGGGTTCGCGCCGGAACGCTCGTTCGGCCCAAAAGGAACTTTTGGCCAGCTTGGGGGGGTCAGGAGGCCCCCCCAAGCTGGCCAAAAGTTCCTTTTGGGCCGAACGAGGGTGCCGGAGGGAACTCGCGGGGAATCACGTGACGCCGCATCACTCTGACGTGGTGCCGACGTCACGTGATTCCCCGCGGGGTCGCTTCCGGGATCCTCGTTCGGCCCAAAAGGAACTTTTGGCCAGCTTGGGGGGGTCAGGAGGCCCCCCCAAGCTGGCCAAAAGTTCCTTTTGGGCCGACGAGGGTGCCGGAGGGAACTCGCGGGGAATCACGTGACGCCGCGTCACTCTGACGTGGCGCCGTCACGTGATTCCCCGCGGGGTCGCTTCCGGGATCCTCGTTCGGCCCAAAAGGAACTTTTGGCCAGCTTGGGGGGTCAGGAGGCCCCCCCAAGCTGGCCAAAAGTTCCTTTTGGGCCGAACGAGGGTGCCGGAGGGAACTCGCAGGGAATCACGTGACGCCGTGTCACTCCGACGTGGCGCCGACGTCACGTGATTCCCCGCGGGGGTCGCTTCCGGGATCCTCGTTCGGCCCAAAAGGAACTTTTGGCCAGCTTGGGGGGTCAGGAGGCCCCCCCAAGCTGGCCAAAAGTTCCTTTTGGGCCGAACGAGGGTGCCGGAGGTAACTCGCAGGGAATCACGTGACGCCGTGTCACTCCGACGTGGCGCCGACGTCACGTGATTCCCCGCGGGGTCGCTTCCGGGATCCTCGTTCGGCCCAAAAGGAACTTTTGGCCAGCTTGGGGGGGCCTCCTGACACCCCAAGCTGGCCAAAAGTTCCTTTTGGGCCGAAAGAGGATCCCGGAAGCGACCCCGCGGGGAATCACGTGACGCCGCGTCACTCCGACGTGAAGCCGACGTCACGTGCTCCTTGCAAAGTTGGTCAGAAATGGCGTCCTGACCCCGCTGGACCACCAGGGAGTTGTGGTAAGTCTTGGGGGGGGGGGATTAAGGAGGGTGAGGGGTTTAAATTTTTATTTGCACATATGGACATATACTCAAATCATTGAATTCTGTTTATGTCCATATTGACCGCAAATGGGACCCCCCTTTGGACATATGGACATATGAACTTAAACTTTTGCTCTGCACATCCCTACCAGTTTTCTTGTATCAGGCTTTTTATTAGTTGGAATGGGAATGTTCTGGTTAATAACTTCTTCATTCTCTGCAGTTCTGTCAGGTAAGATCCCAATTTATTTCTGGAACAGCAATGTTATAATGTTTACACAGTTTCCAGTGGAGCCATGCCACCTTATCTGTATCCAGACTTTCTGATTTCAACATGACACACTTGATGATGAGATGTGTAACTGTTTTCATTTCTGATTTCCAGAATCTGTACCTGTCCTGTTTTGCCATTTTGTTTCTATGCTAGTTATAAACCATCTTTTCCGTAATCCAGTGCCCTGTGCTAAAGCTATCACGTTCTTTAGGTTTAAGTTCACATCTTAGCCATTCCTATGTCAGGTTTTGCTGCATGTATAGTAGCAATCTTGCCTTAACTGCTAAAAGACAAATTGTGAAATACATTTATTACATAAATGTATAATAAATTTATTACATTTACATAATAAATGTATCTCACAATTTGTCTTTTATGAAAGAAAAGATTTGAAAAAAGCAAATTTACATGAGAAAGCAAACAAGGTCATTTATCATTTTACTTTAGGGCAGTAACGCATGCGGTAAATAGCGCAACGTGTGTTAGTATGCAAATTTTACATTTGGTATGCAAGTGGGAGACGTTTAGGTGGAGTAAATGGTAATGAACAGCTCCTAACGTAAAATGCAATATGAGCTATCCTAAAAAAAGAAGATGGTGCATCCAGTTACATCGGTGTGGTCTGCAGGCCTCCAAGTCAGAGTGAAGAACTGGACAGAGATCTGGTCAAAGACATCCAAAAGGTGGGAAAGAAGGGAGAAGTGTTTATTGTTGAAGATTTTAATTTGTCAAAAGTAGACTGGAGATGGAGAATCCCTTCCACAGAATCTACCAGAAGTAGAGAGATAGTGGATGCCCTGCAAGGGGCTCTGTTCAAACAAATGGTAATGGAACCCACGAGAGTGGGAGTTATACTTGACCTAATGCTCACTAATGGGGATAATATTTCTAATGTCTGGATGAGTACCATCTGAGCACCAGTGATCATCAACTGGTATGGTTTGATACCGCAAATAAGATACAGAAGATCACAAAAAATCTGAATATTGAATTTTAAAAATATAGACTTTGTCAAAATGGGGATGTTCCTGGAGGGAGAACTAGAAGATTGGGAGAAAATGAGAGAGGCGGAACATCCATGGACCAAACTAAAAGGAGCAATTACAAAAGCAACAAATCTGTTTGTTAAAAAGGTAAACAAAAGTAAGAGAAAAAAGAATTCTATCTGGTTCTCAAAGGAGGTGGCTGATTAAATAAAGGCAAAAAGAACAGTGTTCAAGAAATATAAAGGATCCCAAAAAGAGGAACACAGGGAAGAATATCTGGTGAAACTGAGGGAGTTGAAGAAAGAAATCAAAAAAGCAAAAAGCCAGGCAGAAGAAAGGATTGCCAAAGAGGTAAAGCGAGATGACAAAACATTTTTCAGATATATCAGAGAAAGGAGAAAGGTCCAAAGTGATATAAAGAAACTGAAAGGTGACAAAGATCAATATGTGGAGAGAGACGAAGAAACAGCCAAAATATTAAACAAATATTTCAGTTCAGTGTTTACTAAAGAAGACCCTGGAGAAGGACTGTCGCTAATTGACAAGACTGTGGATGGGGATGGAATAGACGAAACTCAATTTAGAGAAGAAAATGTATGGGAAGAGCTAGGAAAACTTAAAGTGGACAAGGCCATGGGGTCAGATGAGGTACATCCCAGGATACTGAGGGACCTGTTCAATAGATCCCTGGAAATGGGAGTGCTGCCGCAAAATTGAACAAGAGTGGTGGTGGTCCCGATTCACAAGAGTGGGAGCAGAGAAGAGGCTGGAAACTACAGGCCGGTTAGCATCACCTCAGTTTTGGGGAAATTAATGGAGACTCTGATAAAGGAAAGGATAGTGAACTATCTACAATTTGGTGGGTTGCTCGACCGGAGGCAGCATGGATTCACTAGGGGAAGGTCCTGTCAGACAAATCTGATTGATTTTTGTTATTGGGTGACTAGAAAACTGGATCAGGGAAAAGTGCTTGATGTGATTTACTTGGATTTTAGTAAAGCTTTTGATACAGTCCTGCATAGGAGACTTGTGAACAAAATGAGAAGCTTGGGAGTGGGCGCCAAGGAGGTAGCATGGATTGCAAACTGGTTGTCTGACAGGAGACAGCATGTAATGGTAAATGTAACGTACTCTGAAGAAAAACTGGTATTCAGTGGAGTGCCACAGGGATTGGTTTTATGACCAGTTTCGTTCAATATCTTTGTGAGCAACCTGGTGGAAGAGATCGAAGGTAAAGTTTGTCTATTTGCAGATGATACTAAGATCTGCAACAGAATGGACATGGCTAAAAGAGAGAATGAAAAGTGATTTAAGAAAGCTTGAAGTGTGGTTGAAGATTTGGCAGCTGGGATTCAGTACCAAGAAGTGCACAGTCATGCATCTGGGATGTGGCAATCCAAAAGAGCTGTATGTGATGGGCTGTGAAAGACTAATGCGCATAGACTAGGAGAGGGATCTTGGTGTGATAGTGTGTGATGATATGAAGGCAGCAAATCAATGTGACAAAGCAATAGCTAAAGGCAGAAGAATGCTCGGCTGCATAGAGAGAAGAATAACCAGTAAGAAAAAAAAGAGGTGATAATGCCCTTATACAGATCCTTGGTGAGGCCTCACCTGGAGTACTGCATTCAGTACTGGTGCCTGCATCTCAAAAAGGATAAAAGAAGAATTACCAAAATGGTGAGAGGTCAGCATTGGAAGACTTATGAGGAGTGGCAGAAGGATTGGAATATGTATACCCTGGAAGAGAGGATGTGCAGGGAAGATATGATATAGACCTTCAGATACCTGAAATCACTAAGATATAGACCTTCAGATACCTTTAATCACTAAGAGGCCAATGCAATAATTATGCCCAGAAAGCGGACCTGCTCTCCAGGTGTTGCATTGTCCTCTCGCACTGAGGATATATCTCCAGGGCTACTGCCCAGGAGGGAAGGGTTAGGTCAGCCATCATATTTGGTGATTCGATTATTAGGAATGTACATAGCTGGGTGTTATGGTTTTGAGGTGTTTGAGTGGATTCTTGGGTACTGTGAAGATGACCATGCCTACAGGGAGGAGCCCCGTGAGGAACCACAGTACTAGGCTAGACTCGAGACACACAAACACAGAGATTTGTCTTTTATTATACAGCTGAGATATACCAACAGAGGTGGCAATATGGCAATAGTGAGGTGATCCAGAGGTAGCAGTCCAGGGGCCCTCGGCAGAGGAGACCCTTCTCACTGAGATAGTATAGGGAGATCCGGATACAGGTTCCCAATGCAGCAGAGCTGAAGATGAGACAGACTGACAATGATAGATTACTCACTAAGTTAGTAGCTGTATAGGTGGAAATCCCAGCAGGCAGAAGTAGTTGTATACAGGCACCGAGCCAGAAAGAGCAGACCTTCGAGGAGCGAGTACCTGATCCCAGATAGGCACCTGAAAGAAAGCAAAGGGCCCCCGAGGAGCGGGTACCCAAGTTAGAGAAATACCCCAAA
This sequence comes from Rhinatrema bivittatum, assembly GCF_901001135.1. Lineage (NCBI taxonomy): Eukaryota > Metazoa > Chordata > Amphibia > Gymnophiona > Rhinatrematidae > Rhinatrema > Rhinatrema bivittatum. The sequence continues at coordinate 53,827,651 of NC_042615.1, forward strand.
GGGCAGAGCGAGCTTCCAGCGGCAGCAAGGAAGCAGCAGAGTAGCTCAGACCGGAGGCTTTCCATCTATTCATGATCACCTATGAGGAAAGACTAAAGAGGATAGGACTTTTCAGCTTGGAGAAGAGACGACTGAGGGGGGATATGATAGAGGTGTTTAAAATCATGAGAGGTCTAGAACGGGTAGATGTGAATCGGTTATTTACTCTTTCGGATAGTAGAAAGACTAGGGGGCACTCCATGAAGTTAGCATGGGGCACATTTAAAACTAATCGGAGAAAGTTCTTTTTTACTCAACGCACAATTAAACTCTGGAATTTGTTGCCAGAGGATGTGGTTCGTGCAGTTAGTATAGCTGTGTTTAAAAAAGGATTGGATAAGTTCTTGGAGGAGAAGTCCATTACCTGCTATTAAGTTCACTTAGAGAATAGCCACTGCCATTAGCAATGGTTACATGGAATAGACTTAGTTTTTGGGTACTTGCCAGGTTCTTATGGCCTGGATTGGCCACTGTTGGAAACAGGATGCTGGGCTTGATGGACCCTTGGTCTGACCCAGTATGGCATTTTCTTATGTTCTTATGTTCTTATCCTTGCTAACTAGATTTAGCTAGCAAACGAAGGGCAGGCTAAATACCCGGATGGCATGACGTCACTCGAGGGGGACGCCCCCGAGATTCCCGCCATGACGTGGATAAAGACATGGGTGGCGTGTGCGCGAGCACCCTAGGAGGCCCACAGGAGAAACATGGAGTGAGGCTTTGCCATTGCCGACCCAGGGACGCCGGAGAGAGCGGCTTGCAGATGCGGTGGTAGCCATCTTCCCGAGGCTAGCGGGGAGAGCAGAGAGAAAGGTGAGGCACAAAGGTCGAAGCCGTCTGAGACCGATGGATGCAACAATACCCCCCTTCAAAGGGCCCCCTCCAGACCTCCTAGGTGGTCTTGGTTTTTGAACGTGCGATCTGTGGTATTATTGAAGCATCTCTTTATCCATGATATTAGTCAAAGGTTCCCAAGAGTTTTCTTCAGGTCCGTAATCCTCCCATGACAGGAGGTATTCCCAAACTCTGCCTCTCTTTCTCACATCAAGGATGGCATCAACCTAGTACTCGATGTCTTCTTCTGCATCAATAGGTGTAGGTTCAGGTGTCTTGGTGGAAAACTCGCTAAGGACTAGCGGTTTCCGTAGCGAGACATGGAATGCATTATGAATCTTCATCGCTGGTGGAAGTTTCAGACTGTATGTGAGAGTACCCAGTCGTTGGAGGATGGGAAAGGGTCCGACAAAGCATGGAGCAAAATGAGCTGATGATAGCTTGAGTCTTAGATGTTTAGTCAACAGCCAGACTTTGTCACCAGGCTGGAATTCAGGAGCCTTGCAATGGTGAGCATCATATCCTTTCTTTGCTCTTTGTCCTGCTTTTTGGAGCATCTCTTTAGTCTTATTCCACAGTAGTTTAATATCTTTGGCAGTAGATTGAGCTGCCGAGGACGACACAGAAAGTGGAAGTGGTAAGGGTGGTAAAGGTAGTCGTCCATAACCCACTTCAAATGGTGTAGATCCAGTTGATGTTGCTGGATGAGAGTTGATGGCGAATTCAGCCCAGGGCAACAGTTCAGCCCAGTCATTTTGACGTGAACCAACATAGGCTCGAAGGAACTGCTTGAGTGTTCTATTCATTCTCTCAGTTTGGTCATTCAACTGAGGATGGTATGCAGAGGTGAAGTCGAGAGAGAGGTCAAACTTCTTACACAAAGCTTTCCAGAACTTTCCTGTAAATTGAGTTCCTCTGTCAGAGATGATGTGCTTTGGCATGCCGTATAGGTGAAAGATGTGGGTGATGAAAAGTTGTTATGATATCGAGGTGTTTGGTGGATTCTCAGGGGCAACAGTGATGTTATCTCCTACGGGGAGGAGCCCTGTAAGGAGACTGATGCATTGGGCTAGACTCAATAGCACATACACAGAGATAGTTTATTTTATTGAACTGCTAGGATGACCACCAGAGGTGGCAGTAGAGATCAGGTTAGCTGGTAGTAGTCTGTAATCCTTGGCGAGGGAGACCCGTCCCACAATGCTGATGTAAGGCCCCGATACAGATGTCCAATAAGGCACTGTAGGAGAGACAGACTGGCAGATGTTAAACACACTCCCATAGCTGAGTAGAGAGAATCCCAATGAGCAGTAGAGAGGATAGGTGTTAGCAGTCCGTGGTCCTTGGCAGAGGAGACCCGTTCCACAATGGTGGTGTAGGGCCTGATGCAGAGAGGTAGCGAGGAACTGATGAGAGACAGACTGGTAGAAGTTGTATTCACGCTCTGTAGCTGATAGATGGATTTCCAGCAGGTTGAAGAATGGAACAGGCACCAGGAAAGACACACAGGCCCTCGAGGAGCAAGTACCTGTAAGAGGATAGGCACCTGTAAATAAGCAGAGGGCCCCCGAGGAGCAGGTACCCAGGTTAGAGAACCCCGAAGGGTGAAGATAGCTTCTGGTGGATAAAAGTGGCAGAATAGCTTCAGACCGGGGCAAAACTGATCCTTGCTAACTCGGCAAGAGTCAGTAAATGGGCAACCTTAAATATGCGGAAGCAGTGACGTCACTAGAGGGGGACGCCCCCGAGGTTTGCGCCAACACTGCTACAAGGGTAGGGACACGCACGTGCGCGCGCCCTAGGAGGCCTCAGGTCAAGATAGCTGAACGTCGTGCCAGAGCTGCTCCAGGGAAGCCAGAGGGTGCGGCAGAGAGATGCCACGAACGCCATACTCCCAAGGCTGGTGGAGAAAGCTGAGAGAAAGTTGAGGCAAGTCGGGCGAAGTCGTCTGACCCTGACAGACGCACCAAAGGCTTGCAAGCTCCATGGCTGAGGGTAAGCCAGGGAGAGCCACGAAGTGAGCCATCTTCGAGAAACAATCCACTGTAACCCAGATGGTATTGTTACCTCCAGAAAGTGGTAAGTCTACCACAAAGTCTATAGCAATGTGAGTCCAGGGCTCATCTGGTACTGGCAAGGGATGAAGCAATCCCCAAGGACGTCCGGGCAGAGGTTTCTGTCTGGCACAATTGGAACAAGAAGCCACATAGGTGAACGTGTCCTCCTTCATGGTGGGCCACCAATAGTACTTCTGTAGTTTAGCCAGAGTTCTTCGTTGACCAGGGTGTCCAGCCAGTTTTGAATCGTGAGCCCTTGCTAACAGTTTCTTCCTGAGGTTACCGGGTACAATGGTCTTGCCTGCAGGTGTTGAGAACGGGGTGTTTAGTGTGCCCATGGGCCTCAGCCCGACCCAGAACTTCAGGGCCGAGCCAAGGGTTGACGGTGGCTCCTCATGGCTGACGGTTTACCCTCCGCCAGGCCGGCAAGCTCCCAAGGCCAACATCCAAGGATGTTGGAAGTTGAATGGTCCTCCGACCATTCCGAGCCCTTTCGGACCTGCTGCGAGCAGCATGGAGCAGCAGGCTTGGCCTGAGGTTGAGGGCAGACAGACCTTGACACAAAGACAAGACTATGAAGATTGATGCAACGGCATCACATGGCACGAAGACTTGGGTTGATGCGATGGCATCACATGACACGAAGCCTTGGGTTGATGCGACGGCATCACAGACGAGACTTGGGTAGAAGCATGACACCAGGACTATTGAAGACGTGACACCAGGATCGATGCAACGGCATTGCAGATGAAGACTTGACACCAAGGCTGATGCGAAGACATCACGAACCAGGGGTCAATGCGACGGCATCCCGGACCAGGGTCGATGCAACGACATCAGAGACAAGAAGCTGAAGTGCAGACATAACGAGGAACTTGGAATCCAGACGAGACAAGAAGTAGGGAAGGCGGACATTTGCATTGTCTCTCAGGGCGCCCTACTCAGCCCACCTTCATGGGCGCACCCAATGGGCTGGTCACGGACCTCCCTGTCTACTACGCGCCCTATATAGCCCCAAGAGGCTGGTCACGGACCATGAGAAGAACGGGACAGATGCAGGAAAGAGTCCAGTCACGGCGGAACTACGACGACGGAGCCATAAGTCGCCCGGAGCTCCACAATGGCTGGCGGGACATGACGGCTCAGGAGCACAGGACAGACGTCCACCATCAGGCTAGTCCACTCAGGTAACCATCATCCGAGGGACCCCCGGCCTACCGGACCAAAAGGCTCGAGAGCGAAGACGAGACACAGGAACAGGACATCCCGGAACTTGGAACATCAGGAAACAGAGGATCAGTACGAGACACCAGGACATGAAGATCAGAACACCTGGACGAGGACCTCAGGCAGGAAGACTTGACATGATACAAACGGACGAGACGAGGAGCTCCACGAAGACTAGAAGACCTTACAAAGGCTCTGGCAGGCAGGAGCCTCCAGAGAGAAGTCTCCATGATGCAAGGCCACGAACAGACTGACGGAGCAGCCCTTTATAGAGCTGATACAGGAAGTCCCATGGCAAGGTGGGCCAGCACACTTCCTGTGATTGGCCCTTTAAATTCTGTAGAGAGGCGTGCGCTGGCGCCTAAGAGCGCAGGGAGCTGTGCAGGATCGCGGACAGCGGCCTGCACTGACGCACAGCGTGCAGATGCAGGCTGGGCCTGAGGAGCAGGCCCTGATGTCGGCAGCGGCTCCAGCCACGAAGATGGAGACAACGTCGGGGGTGGTCCCAGCCCCGTGGGAGACGCCGAAAGGCCGCAGCTCCGACCACGAAGCAGGAGCAGATCTGGGGCGGCCTCCGGGCCGCAAGGGAGAGAAGCAGAGCGCGGCTCCAGCCACGTGGGGAGGCCCGATGGCGGCGTCCTGCCGCGTCAGGTGAAGATCAGCATGTAGGTGAGTGTGCCTGCTCGCGGGGAAACCTGCAGGCAGGGCAGTCATAACAGCAGGTACTGAATGTGTACCTGACAGGATAATTCTCTTTGGGTCGATGATATGCTGGGGTTCATCTGGTTTTATTTTTATTTATTTAAAGTCTGTTCTATACCGTCGTTAAGTTATATACCATTGCAACGGTTTACATGTAGACACATAAGTAAGTTTGGAGTAAGCGTACTACAGTACATTCTAACAGGTGCCATTAAGTTTCGTTTACATTAAATCATAAAAATACGTACAAATGTTTAGTGATGTAGGTTCTAGCCAGGTGTACCTAGAAGGTACTTTTACAGGTCAAAAAAATCACATTTCCAGTGTTAGATTTGTTACGGTCCCGGTCGTGACCGGGGCCTTATCTGCCCTTCACCGGCCCCGGCGGCACAGATGTCGGCGGCGTTCCCACGGAGGTCTCCCCGGGAATGCCATTTCCCTAGACACGCGCGCGCAGGAAGGGGGCTGAAATAGCCCGCTTCCCGCTGCACGACGCTCCTCCCTCTTCGATGACGTCAGACGCTGTGGGGCATTTAACCCCGGCGTCTGCTCCTACTCGGGGCCTTGCAACCGGGTTCCACCGCGGTCCCTAGTTGCCCCAGGCCCCGAGGTGTTTTACAGTGCCTGCCTGCTACAGTTCCTGCCTTCTGCTACACTGCCTGCTTGCTACAGTGGCCGGGCTCCTATAGCCCCTCCTGGAGGGGCTCCAGTCTCCGCCACAGTTCCTGCCTGGTTCCAGTTCCCGAGTCTTGCTGCAGTTCCTGCCTGGTTCTAGTTCCCGAGTCTTGCCACCGTTCCTGCCTGGTTCCAGTAACTTCTTACTTCAGGTCCAGTCTGGCCCCAGTACCTGTCTTCCTTCAGTGCCAGTCCGGTTCCAGTACCTGTCTTGCTTCACTTCCAGTCTGGTTCCCATACCCAAGTCTTGCTACAGTTCCTGCCTGGTTCCAGAACCCGAACCCAGTTACAGTATTACTACTGTCCTAGTCTGGTTCCAGTTACCCATCCTGATCCACTACCCGCCTAAGTCCCAGCGGCCGGACCCCTACGGGCTCCTCCCGGGGGGGCTTAGGCTTCCAAGGGTGAAGCCACCTAAGTCCCAGCGGTTGAGCTCCTACGGGCTCCTCCCGGCGGAGCACCAGCTTCCAGGGTGAAGAGCATCGTCTACGTCCTGCCAGATATCCGCCTCCCAACCTGCTCATATCGAGAGACATTAGAACACCTTATCCCAGTCTCTTGCAGGTCGGCCCAAGGGTCCACTAAACCGAGACTCCCACAACAGATTGCAAGGCCATGGACTCGGTGGATCTGTCGAACCTTCGAGCCATCCCAGGATTGGCCCAACGAGTGCAGCAATTATGGCTTGGCTTTGATGAGTTGGCACCTATGGTGCAGCAACTAGCGGCCCACCTAGACCAGATACCCACGAATCCTCCGCCCGCCGATGGGTCAGCACCCGAGGAACAAGTTATCTCGACCACTCAGTTACCCGCACCTTCTCGTTACACCAGGGATGCAAAGACCTGCCGTGGCTTTCTGAACCAATGTTTCCTACGGTTCACTCTGTTGCCCCGGCAGTTCCCCATTGACTCGGTGAAGGTGGCCTAAATTCTCTCCCTGCTCGATGGAAAGGCCCTATTGTGGGCCTCCCTGCTTTGGGAACACAACAATCCCTCGCTTGAGGATTTACAGCAGTTCATCTCGAGCTTCCGACAGGCTTTTGACGAACCGGCCCGCTTGACCACTGCTACGACAGAACTGCTCCAGTTACGCCAGGGGGGTCCGCTCCCTGGCAGACTATGCTATGGATTTCCGTATTCTTGCCCAGGAGGTCGGTTGACAAGACGGCAGCCTAAAAGCCATTTTCCTAGAAGGTCTATCCAGGCGTATCAAGAATGAGCTCGCAGCCTGTGATCTCCCGGAGGATCTCAATACACTAATAGACATGGCTGGCCGCATCGACCGCCACCTCCAGCAGAGGGCTTGAAAGCAACGACCTGCCCGAAGTAATTCCCCGTTGGTTTCCGCGTATTCTGAGGCATCATTTTAAGAACATAAGAACATAAGAAAATGCCATACTGGGTCAGACCAAGGGTCCATCAAGTCCAGCATCCTGTTTCCAACATTGGCCAATCCAGGCCATAAGAACCTGGCAAGTACCCAAAAACTAAGTCTATTCCATGTTACCATTGCTAATGGCAGTGGCTATTCTCTAAGTGAACTTAATAGCAGGTAATGGACTTCTCCTCCAAGAACTTATCCAATCCATTTTTAAACACAGCTATACTAACTGCACTAACCACATCCTCTGGCAACAAATTCCAGAGTTTAATTGTGCGTTGAGTAAAAAAGAACTTTCTCCGATTAGTTTTAAATGTGCCCCATGCTAACTTCATGGAGTGCCCCCTAGTCTTTCTACTATCCGAAAGAATAAATAACCGATTCACATCTACCCGTTCTAGACCTCTCATGATTTTAAACACCTCTATCATATCCCCCCTCAGTCATCTCTTCTCCAGGCTGAAAAGTCCTAACCTCTTTAGTCTTTCCTCATAGGAGAGTTGTTCCATTCCCCTTATCATTTTGGTAGCCCTTCTCTGTACCTTCTCCATCGCAATTATATCTTTTTTGAGATGCGGCGACCAGAATTGTACACAGTATTCAAGGTGCGGTCTCACCATGGAGCGATACAGAGGCATTATGACATTTTCTGTTTTATTCACCATTCCCTTTCTAATAATTCCTAGGGATTTGAATCATTTTTTGATGATTTAAAACAATCGTCAGATATATTTTAAATCGTCAAAAATCGTTAGAGCCGCGATACAATAACAATTCCCCCGATTTATCGTCAAAAATCGTAAATCGGGGAGGGCGGGAAAACCGGCACACCAAAACAACCCTAAAACCCACCCCGACCCTTTAAAAGAAATCCCCCACCCTCCCGAACCCCCCCAAAATGTTTTAAATTACCTGGGGTCCAGTGGGGGGGTCCCGGCACGATCTCCCACTCTCGGGCCACGGCTGCGTTAAGAGAAATGGTGCCGGTGGCCCTTTGCCCTTACCATATGACAGGGCAAAGGTAGTGCCGGCGCCATTTTGGTTCCTGTGACCCGACATCACGAGTGCAGGAGATCGCTCCTGGACCCCCGCTGGACCCCCAGGGACTTTTGGCCAGCTTGGGGGGGGCCTCCTGACCCCCACAAGACTTGCCAAAAGTCCAGCGGGGGTCCGGGAGCGACCTTCTGCACTCGGGCCAATTTGCCAATATTCAAAATGGCGCCGGCGCTACCTTTGCCCTCACTATGTCGACATAGTGAGGGCAAAATGGCGCCGGCGCTACCTTTGCCCTCACTAAGTCGACATAGTGAGAGCAAAGGTTGCGCCGGCGCCATTTTGCTCCACCTCGTTTCAACAGGGCTCCACGCCTCTGCCGAGGCTTCATCAATCAGTGCTTTATGCAATTTGCACTGCAGTCTGCATTGTTTCCAAGTGAGACTACCAAGATTTACTTCATCCTCTCATGCCTTGAAGGGAAGGCCCTGGCATGGGCTTTCCCGCTCTGGGAGTGTTCAGATGAGGTTCTACGCCATTTCTCCCACTTCATGACCTTCTTCAATCAGACCCTTGAAGACCCCGGTCGTCAGACAGTTGCGGGTCATCAGATACTTCACCTCCGTCAAGGCTCGCACTCACTCACCGAGTTCACAGTGGAATTTAGGACACTAGCCACAGAACTGGGGTGGCAAGAGGACTGCCTTAGGGCAATATAGCTGGATGTCTTGTCTCCTACCCTCAAGGATGAGCTGGCCGCTTGTGAGATTCCCACATCGCTGGATGACCTGATTTCTCCGGTTGGCAAGATTGACCATCGCCTACGTCAGTGACACCAGGAGGTAAAGGTCTCCCAGCCTACGGCCTCGCGTCCAGTCCGTGCTACCAGTCCCCAGTTGAAGGCCTTACCGGCATCTCCTCCATCATCTGAGGAGCCAATGCAGATTAATTGTGGATGCCTGTCTCCTGAGGAGTGTCTTCGTCGCAAGAAGGAAGGCCTTTGTCTGTACTGTGGTGGTTCCGGACACCTTCGAAAATCCTGCCCTGTAAGTCCAGGAAACTGCAGAGCCTGAGCCCGGCGGGGGTCCCGAGCTTGGGTGCCACTGTTACTGGCCCTCAATTGTTGCTTCTGGTGTCCCTTTCCATGGGGACATGCTCCTTTGCCACAACCGCGCTCATGGATACTGGCGCAAGTGGTAATTTCATCCTGGACAACATCGTCTCCTTACTCCAAATTCCTCTGCAGCTTCCGGAGATGCCTCTTCGCATTGCGTCCATCCAGGGAGAACACCTTTCCGGATGCATCACTCATTGCACCGTGGCCTTCTGCCTCTCCGTAGGAACTATCCATGAAGAGGAGATCTCTCTGTACGTTTTAAAGCGTTCTATGCACCCGATGATCCTAGGACTTCCTTGGCTCCAGGTCCATGGACCCCAATTCGACTGGCAATCCCTGCAGCTGATTCAGTGGGGACCCCAGTGCCAGAGTCATTGTCTGCGCCAGGTGACTCCCGCAGTCACCATCCTGAAGTCCACAACCCTCACTGGGATACCGGATCCATACTCAGACTTTCAAGATGTGTTCTCCAAACAAAAAGCAGATATCCTGCCTCCACTATGTAAATACAACTGCCCTATTGAACTCCTGCCAGGTGCCATGCCTCCCAAGGGCAGAACCTACCTGCTTTCACTACCCGAGACTCAGGCAATGTCTGAGTATATTAAGGAGAACTTGAATAAAGGTTTCATCAGATCCTCTGACTCCCCGGCTGGAGCCAGATTCTTCTTTGTGAAAAAGAAGGATGGCAGTTTACGTCCGTGCATTGACTATCGTGGGCTAAACGCTGTGACCCGGAAGGATCGTTATCCTCTGCCACTCATTAGCAAACTCTCTGATCACCTCCAAGGAGCCCAGATCTTTACTAAGCTAGATCTCCGAGGGGCATACAATCTGGTGCGAATACAGCCGGAAGATATCTGGAAGACCGCTTTCAATACTAGGGACGGTCATTACGAGTAGATAGTAATGCCGTTAGGACTTTGTAACACCCCTGCGGTTTTTCAGCACTTGATGAATGAGATCTTCCAGGACCTACTCTATTCTTTTGTCGTGGTATATCTAGACGATATACTGATCTTTTCCAAGGACCTGAGGTCCCACCGTTCACACGTCCAGTCAGTCCTCCAACATCTTAGAGACAATCACCTCAATGCCAAGTTAGAGAAGTGTATCTTCGAGCAAACACATCTTCCTGGGTTACATTATCTCCAATCATGGTTTTACAATGGATCCTGAGAGACTCCAGGGGATTCGAGACTGGCCCCAGCCAGTAGGTCTCCGCGCTCTTCAGAGATTCCTTGGGTTTACAAACTATTACAGGAACTTCATCACTAACTACTCCACGCTCACTGCTCCACTCACAGCCATGACTAGGAAAGGTAGTAACCTTCAAGTCTGGAGTCCCAGGGCTCAATCTGCTTTCCACGCCTTGAAAGAGGCCTTCTGCACTGGATCTTGTCTACGTCACCCAGATCCTAACCGCTCCTTCATCGTCGAGGTAGATGCCTCTGCCATTGGGGTAGGGGTGGTCCTGAGCCAATATTCTCCCAAGGGGGGTTTCGTACCCTGCTCCTTTTACTCTCACAAATTCTTGCCCGCAGAGCAAAACTACACCATTGGAGATCGTGAGCTCTTAGCCATCAAATTAGCTCTTCAAGAGTGGTGTCCCTGCTTAGAAGGAGCCAAACATTCTATTACCTATTTTTGATGCCTCACAAGAGGAAGGGAAGAATACGGACTTTTCCAGCTGAACCCCAGATCTCCTCTGGTCAGCAGATGATATCTGAATATGTGTCACCCATTTTTGAAACGAGGACTTCAAGCCCCGTTAACGGATCGGAGAAGGGAGTCCCACTGCCACCTGGGGAGATATCCTTAAGTCCTCCTGAGCCGCAGTTGCAGCCGGTAACTTTTCCTCCCAGCAACGAAAAACAGCTAGAGTCGCAGGGAAATGATCCCGAAGTGCGTAATCTAGCAGCTGGACTGGGCCGATGCTGCTGAGGATCGGGTGATGCCTCTAGAAGCTGGCGTTCACATGAGGGAAGACGCTGGGAGTAGAGAGGAAGCGTCGTACCCTGGAACATTGAGAGCGAAGGGAACGGAGGTGAAGAGAGGCATAATATTGAAACCCCTAGAAATTTAAAAACCGCCTACCATCACACTGGAATCCCTTTGGGATTTGATAGTGGGGCTTGCGGCCGGGCAAAATGAACATTCTCATTGCATGGAGGCTGCCTCAAAGAGAATAGATGCCCTGGAAGTGGAGATTAAAAAAGAAAATGAAGAACGGACTTCTGCTACAACCGAGGTAATAGACAAATTAAAGGTAGTAACTGACACCAATACTAAAATTATAAGAGAGCAGGCTTTGGCTATGCGAAGCTTAGAGTCAGTTGAAAATTACTTGAGACAGTTAAACCTGAGACTTTTAAGTTTTCCACGGGTTTGGGAGAAATAGCAAATGTTTGCTTACCTGTAACAGGTGTTCTCATAGGACAGCAGGATGCTAGAGTCCTTACATACGGATGACATCACAGGATGGAGCCCAATCTCGGAAACAATTTTGTCAAAGTTTCTAGAAACTTTTACTGGCAACTACTGGGCATGCCCAACATGGCACTAAACCCTGCAGCCAACAGGGGTCCCTCTTCAGTCTTGTTCAAAGCTACAGGGAAGTGCCGAAAAATAAAATAAGAAAACGTAATGAACCCAACACCACGGAGCAGCGGGCGGGTTTTGTGAGGACTAACATCCTGCTGTCCTGTGAGAACACCTGTTACAGGTAAGCAACATTTGCTTTCTCACAGGACAAGCAGGATGGTAGTCCTCACATATGGGTGAGTACCGAGCTGAGGATGTCCGAGAAATGCACCAAATGTACCCAAGATGTGCAATAGGCACAAAGAGTGGGGTGGAATTTGGTAGCGGGCATCCTGAACCCTAACGGGCAGGTGGTAGGGTGTTGGTACATCAAGTTGTAAAAAGGTTTCGAGAGACAGACTGGCCGAAGATGGAATCTTGTCTTCCGGCCTTGTCTAAGCAATAATGGGCTGTAAAGGTATGGAGAGAACTCCAGGTAGCAGCTCTGCAAATGTCAGGAAGCGGCACCAAGCGTAGGTGTGCTACTGAAGTCGCCATGGCCCACAGAGTGTGCTTTAACCACGGTCTTGAAGCGGAATGCCTGCTTGCTGATAGCAAAAGGATATGCAGTCCACTAACGAGGAGGAGAGAGTCTGCTTACCCACAGGCTGCCCCAATTTGATGGAATGGAAAGAGACAAACAATTGAGTAGAGATGTGAATCGTGTGATCGATCATCTTAACGATCGATTTCGGCTGGGAGGGGGAGGGAATCGGATCGTCGCAGTTTGGGTTTTTTAAATATCGTGTAAATCGTGTAAATCGAAATCCAGCACACTAAAACATCCCTAAAACCCACCCCGACCTTTTAAAATAAATCCCCCCCCCTCCCGAACCCCCCCAAAAATGCCTTAAATTACCTGGGGTCCAGTGGGGGGGGGAGGGCGGGAAAACCGGCACAATAAAACAACCCTAAAACCCACCCCGACCTTTTAAAATAAATCCCCCACCCTCCCGAACCCCCCCAAAATGCCTTAAATTACCTGGGGTCCAGAGGAAGGGTCCCGGTGTGATCTTTTACTCTCGGTCCTCCGTGCGTTGTAGAAATGGCGCCGGCGCTACCTTTGACCTGTCATATGACAGGTCAAAGGTAGCGCTGGCGCCATTTTGTTTTTTTGTCCCCCGACGTCAGGAGGGGGACTTGCCAAAAGTCCCGCTGGACTTTTGGCAAGTCTTGTGGGGGTCAGGAGGCCCCCCCAAGCTGGCCAAAAGTCCCTGGGGGTCCAGCGGGGGTCCGGGAGCGATCTCCTATTCTCCTGACGTCGGGGGACAACAACACACGGAGGACCGAGAGTAAAAGATCACACCGGGACCCTTCCTCTGGACCCCAGGTAATTTAAGGCATTTGGGGGGGTTCCGGAGGGTGGGGGATTTATTTTAAAGGGGTCGGGGTGGGGTTTTCTTAGGGTTGTTTAGTGTGCCGGTTTTCCCGCCCTCCCACCTTCCCCTCCCCCCTTCCCCGATTTACGATTTTTTAACGATAAATCGGGGGAATTGTTATTGTATCGCGGCTCTAACGATTTTTGACGATTTAAAATATATCGGACGATATTTTAAATCGTCAAAAAACGATTCACATCCCTACAATTGAGTGCTTTTCCTGTGGGCAGCTGTACAGTCTAGACAGAAGGCTAAAGCCCGTTTGCAGTCAAGGGTATGCAGAGCCTGTTCTCCTGGATTGGAGTGAGGCCTGGGAAAGAAGGTAGGTAGTATAATGGATTGATTAATGTGAAACTCCGATACTACCTTAGGTAAGAACTTAGAGTGAGTGCGTAGTACTGCCCGGTCCTGCAGAAGTTTAGTGTAAGGCGGATAGGTAACTTGGGCCTGTAACTCACTAACTCTGCGAGCAGATGTGATTGCCAAAAGAAAAATCACTTTCCATGTGAGATAGCGAAGATTACAGGATTGGAGAGGCTCAAATGGTGGTTTCATGAGCTGACCCAAAACAGATTGAGGTCCCAAGAAGGGGCCAGAAGGTGTAGTGAAGCTTGAGGTGAAGCAAGCCTTTCAGAAAACGTGTTACAAGGGGTTGTACTGAAATAGGAACATCCCAACACCTTTATGGAAGGCAGCCACCACACTGACATGCATTCTGATGGAGGATGTTTTTTAGACCTAGTTCTGGACAAGTGCCAGAGATGGTGGAACAGGTAAAGGGATCAAGGACTGAGAAGAACACCATGACTTAAACCTGTTCCATTTGTATAGGTAAGACTTCTCGTGGAAGGCTTCCGTGAAGCAATTAGGACACGGGAAACTGGCTCCGAAAAGGTTAAGTGGCTTGAAGAATTAACCTTTTAACATCCAGGCTGTCAGGGACCAAAGCTTGAAGATTGGGGTGGCATAGGATACCACACTTGGCGAGGCCAGTGAGGTATTATCAGGATCATGCATCCTTTGTCCTGACGTAACTTCACGAGAGTCTTCGAGAGAAGTGGAAGTGGTGGGAATGCATATAGGAGACCGGTTGCCCATGAGAGAGAGAACACATCTCTTGGCTGTGAGTGTTGGCTGCGAGTGAGATAGCAAAAGTTCTCTACCTTGCGGTTTTGAGGTGACACAAAGAGGTCTATGTGAGGATGACCCCAACGTTGGAATATTGCGTCTGCTACTGAGGGGTTGAGGGACCACTCATGCGGATGGAAAGCGTGACTTAGGCTGTCCACCAACACATTGTCCACTCCCGGCAAATAGGTGGCCCTGACGTACATCGAGTGGGAGAGGGCCTCGGCCCATATCTGCGCAGCTTCCTGACACAGTAGGAAGGAGCCCGTCCCTCCCTGTGTGTTGATGTACCACATGGCCACTTGGTTGTCCGTCTGAATCAGGATGACCTGATTGGAAAGGCGATCCTGAAAAACCCTGAGAGCATATCTGATTGCTCGAAGCTCCAGGAAATTGATTTGGTGTTTGGCTTCCTCTGGAGACCAAGTTCCTTGTGTTTACAAATCGGCCACATGGGATCCCCAGCCGAGGTTGGAAGCATCGGTGGTGAGAATTATTTGAGGGTCTGGAGCCTGGAAGGGCAGGCCTTGGAGGAGATTGATCTGATTTTTCCACCAGGCTAGAGACTGACGGAGTGAGTCAGTGATGTGGACAGTGGTTGATAGAGGTTGGACGGACTGAGTCCATTGTGACCTTAGTGTCCACTGCATGACTCTCATGGCCAAGCGGGCCATTGGGGTAACCTGTACTGAAGACGCCATGTGTCCCAGTAGGATGAGGAAGTGGCGTGCAGTCATGCTGTAGCTGGTGTGCGAGGGAGATGAGAGTGAGAGCTCGCTGTCGAGGCAGAAATGCCTTTGCCTGCAAGGTGTCCAAGTCTGCCCCTATGAATGATAAAGTTTGAGATGGGACTAAGCAGAATTTTGCGTAGTTGACAAGAAATCCTAGTGAAATCAGAGTGTGTAAAGTAAGTTGTAGGGACGACAGAGCAGGGCATGTAGGTCCAGAATTGGACAAACGCCTCCCGATTTTTTGGGGATTAGAAAGTACCGGGAATAGAATCCTATGCCTTGTTGAGAGTAAGGTACTGGTTCTATTGCTCTGGACTGGAGGAGGAGGGAGACCTCCTGCTCCAGGAGTAGTGAGTGGTCGGATGTTCTCACGCCGGTAGAGGTGGGGAGTCCGGTGGAATGGAGAGAAAGTTCAGGCGATAACCTAGAGAAATTATGGTAAGGACCCACTGGTCTGAGGTGACTGTGTGCCACCTGTTTTTGAAATGGCATAATCGACCTCCCACTGGTATGTGAGGCAGTGGAAACTGGCTGCTGCTCTCTATGCAGGAGTCAAAAACTGGAAGCAGGGCCCGGCTGAGCAGCTGCTTGCAGCTTTTGTTTACGAGGTTGACGAGACTGGGCCTTTTGGAAAGGTCTCGTGGAACAAGTCCTAGACTGTGGTGGATAGGACTTCTTTGGACGGAAGAATGACTTTTTAGTATCCTTCCTGAAAGGCTGTTTGGAGGAATACTCAGAGGGCATCAGAGAGAGCTGGTGAAGTGTCTCATGATGGTCCTTGAGTTCCACCACCGTCCGCTGAATCTGTTCCCCAAACAGATTGTCTCCTATGCAGGGCAGATCAGATAATCTGTCTTGTACTTCAGGGCGCAAGTGCGAAGACTTAAGCCAGGCCCATCTTCTTGCCGAAATAGCAGTTGCAGATACCCTGGAAGCGGTGTCAAAGATATCATAAGAAGATCTTATTTCATGCTTCCCTGCCTCAAAACCCTTGTGTGCTAGGGTTAGAAGTTGTTCTTGGAATTGCTGAGGCAGGGACTCTGCAAAGTCCTGTATCTGCTTGAATAAGACCCTGTTGTACTGGGTCATCTGTAGCTGGTAGGAGGCGATCCGAGAGATAAGCATCAATCCCTGGAAGACACGCCGGCCAATGGCATCCAGGAATTTCTTTTCCTTACCTGGGGGAAAGGAAGAGTGGGGTTTTGATCTTTTTGCCCTTTTTTGGGCAGATTCTACCACCACAGATTGGTGATCCAGCTGAGGTTTCTGGAATCCTGGGGCTGACTGGACCAAATAAGTGGTATCAGCTTTTCTGTTGACTGGAGCAACAGAACCAGCGTGTTCCCAGTTCTTTTTGAGGAGATCCAAAAGAACCTGGTGAATAGTGATGAAGGTTATTTCCTTGGGAGCATCCAGGAATTGTAACAGTTCCATCATTTGATGCCTGTCATCTTGTTCAGTCTGCAATTGGAAGGGAACCAATTCAGACATTTCCTTCACAAAATTTATGAAAGATAGCTCCTCTGGAGGAGAATGCTTCCTGCTTTCAGTAGGAGAAGGTGGCGATGGCAATTCATCGGTATCATGAGAAGAATCGTCAGTCCAGGTGTCATAGGGATCAGAACCTGCCCCTCTAGGAGCATAAGAAGGACAGGATGATGGTATTCCTGAAGGTCCCATCGAGGGAAGTGCTGGGGGCACCGATGAAGGCATTGAGAACACCAGTGCAGGCATCGAGGACATCAATGGATGGATCAGTGGCGCTGATGGGCGGATCGGCATCGATGGTTGAGGCATCGGAAGAACTCCCGATGGAGGAATGCAGAACGGTGTTTCCCCTCCCGATGACAGGGTAAGCGGGAAAGGCACCAGAACCATCCGTGACCCAGGATCCATCGGTGGAAAAGCGGCTATAAGTGCTTCCATCTTCAATAGCAGCGGTGCCAGTGCTGCCGGAATCGGATCAGTGGTCGGTTCCACAATCGGCACCGGTTTCGGTGGCAGAGGAACTTGAAGTCTGTGCATCGCCTTATTGATGGCCTCCTGAACCATCCGGTCCAGTTCTTCATGGAGACCTGGAGCAAGCAGCCCCGGCTCCGGAAGGGAAGAAGGAGGCAGAGGCATAGCCGGAAAGACCACCGTTAAAGGCAGAGTCGCGGCTCCCAATACCCATCCAGGTGAGGGTTGCCTCGGTGACCTGGATGCAGAAAGGGTTGGTGCCTTTTCTGGACAGGGTTTCTTCGATGGCGGCTCGGACGATGGCGAGGTCGAAGATTTTCCTTCCTCGATGATTCGAGACTTGCGGTGTCGATGCCGATGTTTCTCTCTACGATCCCCTCGGTCCTGAGGGGGAGTAGAGGTAGTTGAAGGTCAAGAAGTCGTCGATGCCGGATGGTCACTGGCCGGTGGCCAATACTGGTGCGAAGTGGACGGCGTCGGAGTTTGAGAACGGAAGAGAAGTTCCATTTTCTCCATTCTGGCCTTGCGACCTTTTGGAGTCATTAAGGCACATTTGGTGCAAGTCAGGATATCATGCTCGCACCCAAGACACATTACACAGACTTTATGCGGGTCTGTAATGGACATGGTACGAGTACAGTCCGGGCACTGATGGAACCCCAACGACGCCATGGCCGTTGAAAAATTTTGCCGCGGTACAGTCGACAGCCAGGTGGCCATGAGGGCCAAACTCGATGGGAATCAATCGAAACCGGGTAAAAAACTTACCGGAGTACCGCGGAGTCAAAAATTCGAAGGAGGGACCCCTGTGGGGTATGAAAGTTTTTAGTAATTCCGTGAGGAAAATTCCTGTCAGGAATCTCTGTAGAGCTCCTTAACCTGCGTGGCTACTGCTGCGTGGAAAAAAGAAGACTGAAGAGGGACCCCTGCTGGTTGCAGGTTTAGTGCCATGCTGGGCATGCCCAGTAGGTGCCAGTCAAAGTTCTAGAAACTTTGACAAAAGTGTTCCGTGATTGGGCTCCATCCTGTGATGTCACCCATATGTGAGGACTACCATCCTGCTTGTCCTGTGAGAACCCGTTGATCACCTTTAAAAGATATTTAAAGGAAATACTGAAGATACTGGAAGAACAAATTCCAGTGGTTAAGAAAATATTGATCTTCAGCAAAGACAGCCACAGACACAAATCCAGATATCTGCTTCAGGAGATATAGGAAACTTTAATAATTTGTCCAAGTATCTTGAAAGTTCTGGCTATGAAGTAATAGAAAGAACTGTTCTTCTTGTGTCATTCTTTTCAGAATATGACAGGGGGTTGGTGATGAAGAATTATTTTAAAAATATAAATGTTCCCTATCTAGGGGGTACAATTCGTATATATCCTGATTTGTCCAGAGCGTGTAGAAAATTGTTTCTTCAAATGCGCCCTGAGGCAATAGCGAAGGGTGCAAACTTTATGTTATGTTTTCCTGCTAAATGTGTTTTGAAATACTCTGGTAACACTTATATATTTTATAATCCGGAGCAATTGAGTCAGTTCTTGAGCTCGAGGGAACAAGCCCCCACCAGTTAATCCGTGCACTAAAAATGAATATGGGTCAGAGCACAATGTAGTAGAATAATCTTTTTTTTTTCCTGATATACTCCCTAAATGTATTTCCTTCTCCCCCTCACCCCCCACCACATGAGTTACTGCATATAAAAAAGGGAGTAAAATAATATTTTGAAAGGTTGATTGTTTAATATAGTTCCTATATGTAACCTTTTGTTTCTAAGCAAAGATTTCTTTGTCTATATTATAAAAGCTTGATAAATTAAAAAAAAAAGGAGCCAAAGATAAATTCACGATCTTCACAGATCCTAAAAACCTTGAACATCTGAAGGAGGCTCAACTCTTGAATCCCAGACAGGCCCGCTGGGCGTTGTTCTTCGAGAGTTTTCATTTTGAGCTCCACTATCGCCCTGCTGCCAAGAACACCCGAGCAGATGCTCTCTCTCGCTCTCTTGAGCCTGAAGATAAGCCTGAAACCCCCAAACACATCATTGACCCAGCCTGTATATACCTCGCAGTTACCCACACCTTGCCAGCTGGGAAAACAGTGGTCCCACGCCTTCTCCGAGAATGCGTCCTCCGCTGGGCCCATGACTCAAAGTATTGGAAGTCTCTGTGCACAAAGTTCGAAATCACTCTGAACTTGACCTCGGCCTATCACCCTCAAGCGAATGGCCAAGCAGAGCGAATGAACCATTCATTAAAAACCTTCCTGAGATCCTACGTGAACGATCAACAGGACAACTGGGCCGACCTCTTGCCCTGGGCCGAGTTGTCCCACAATACTCATCTCGCCTCTGCCACTGATTTATCTCCCTTCTCCATGGTCTTTGGACACCAGCCATGCCTGCTTCTTTCAGTTCCACTCTCTGTACCCTCACCTGCAGCCCAATCCACGGCCCAGACGATTCGCCGCCTCTGGAATCAGGTCAAGGACAGACTGGGGCAGGCAGCCGAGAAAGCTAAATGCGTTGCAGATACCCACCGTTGCATGGCACCTCTATTCCAACCTGGCCAGAAGGTGTGGCTCAGTACAAAACATATCTTCTCAACGCTTGGCTCCCCGGTTCATTGAGCCATTCCCAATCATACGCAGGATTGGAGCAGTCACTTACCAATTACGACTGCCTACCTCTATGGGAATCCACAATACCTTTCATGTTTCCCTGTTGAAGCCCCTAGTCTTGAATTGGCCTTCTCGCAGACCTCCCGCTCCTTCACAGATCTCCACTGAACCCGAGGACGTCCTCCAAGTCAAGGAAGTGCTGGATGTCAGGCGAAGACGAGGGCATTGGGAATAGCTCTTATCGTGGGAGGGCTTCAGTCCGGAGGAGAATTCCTGGGAGCCCTCCCACCACATCTTCGACAAGGATGGTAAGGGGGGTACTGTTGCACTTCCGGACACGTCTGCTCCGCGGCCGGTCCTGCTCACCTGACCTGACCATCTACCAGCTCCGCCTTGAGTCCCTGCACTCCTCAACCGCGGCTTCCACGGGCATCCCAGGCTCCCTCACGGCCTCCTTCATCACAGCTGTACTCGCGCCAGGGGCATGGTGTCCTCCTCGGCGTCGGCCCCGCCCCCTAGCGCACAAGCGCGTAGCTTTCCCCAAGTTAAAGCACAGAAAAACCTCGGGTGGCGCCCAAGTCTGACATCACTTGAGCAGAATATTTAAATCACACTTCAGCCCTTAGCTCATTGCCTTGGCAATCGGTCATACACTCCGGTGTATCTAGTTTACCTTCCAGCGTTTCCTGTTCCAGTGTCTCTTGTTCCAGTGTCTCCTGTTCCAGCATCTCCTGTGTCTCCTGTTCCAGTGTCTCCTGTACCAGTGTCTCCTGTGTCTCCTGTTCCAGAGTCTCCTGTTCCAGCATCTCCTGTGTCTCCTGTTCCAGCGTCTCCTGTTCCTTCGTCTCTCCATCCCTGGTAGTACCCTCTGGACTGATCTCACGGTACTGACCATTGCTTGCTCCTGACCATTCTTGACCGCTGCCTGGAACTGACCTCTGCCTGGACATTGACTACTTCCGGATTGACCACAGGTACTGACCCCTGCTTCGGCTGACCATTCTGATCTACTACTCTGGCCTTGACTCTCGCTATTCATTCAGACTCTTTGTTCCGGCCTCCTGAGACCACTAGACATTCTGGTTTGGACCTCGACCACGCACCCTTGTTCGTGGTGGACACACCTCAACACTTCCTCTCTAGGAGATCCTGCAAGACCCACCTAAGACCAGGTGGCCCGGGAAACCAAGGGCTCAACCCGAGGGAACTCCAGGATGCTATTGGTGAAGCTCCAGCTAGCTTCTATCTCCTCCTGTGCTCCGGCTCCTGGTGGCAGGCGCTCTCCGGGTCCGACTGGAGGGCCGTACCAATCCTGCACTGGGCCAAGGGTCTACATCCAGTGCAAAGACACTGCATCTTCAAAAGGATATAAACTGGTTAAAACCGATCCACAGGGTGACTAAAACGAAGACCACTGACCATTGTAATAAAGTATATGAGGAAGGACTTTAAGATCTAAACATGTATTCCCTAGAGGAAAGGCAGGATAGGGACGATATGGTAAAAACATGTAATACTTCCAAGGTTTCCATGCACAGGAAGTGAGCTTCTGTTAAATAAAAGGAAGCTCTAGAACAAGGGTCATGAGATGAGATAAGAGTGAAAGGGGGTAGCCTCAGGCATAATCTAAGAAAATATTTATTTTCAGAGAGAATAGTGGATGCATGAATAGCCTCCCCGTGGAAGTGGTGGAGACAAAAACAGTATATGAATTCAAAAAAACATGGGATAAGTATAGACAATCTCTGAGGGAGTGGTAGGGATTATAAAGTTGAATAGTTGGTGTGGATGGGCAGACTAGATAGGCCACATAGGGGGGTTTTTTTGGCCATCATGTTTTATGTTTGCAACAGGGAATAAAATTGAGGAGGATTAGTATCAGGACCAGTAAATATAGTGGAGTCATGGGAATGTAATCCCACCTCGGTGTGTAGGTCTAGCACGGGCGAGACCATAAAGTTATTTATCATTTAAAATCCTTCCTGTCTTCCAGCTCCCATGTTTTCACTCCCTGTTTAATGTAACTTTACCTTCTATATAGTTGTTAATTGGTTTCCCCCTGTTCTAATGTAAACCGGTACGATAAGACCTCGTCTTGAGTATCAGTATAGTAAAAGAATTTAAATAAATAAATAAATAAATAAATAAATAAATAAATAAATAAATACATACTCTTCGGGGCAGAAACCCTGACTAGCTCTTGTACCTCCTTTACTTCCCAAGGTGTGGATTCACTGGACTAGGGGAAGAAAGGAGTCTTCTCAGGTCCCAATGTGACCGGGGTGGTTTTCTTACATATTCCCTTGTATTTCCCCTAGGGAGGATGCTGATCTCTGTCATGAGTGCAGTGAGTGCAGCAATAAATACTCTGGAGTCTCTTGATTATTGTCCAAAATAAAATCTCTACTGTTAAGTACTGATGAAGAATATCACAGAACTCAAACTGTAGCACCACAGAAATCTCTCTTCAATCCCTTTACAGTCTCTTCCTTCTATCTGTACAGGATTCACTTATATCAGGGCAGGAAATACATCCACTCTCTTGGAGTTCCCAAAGGGGCAGGGTCTTTATGATGGTCAAAATCCCTTCTAAGCTGATAAAAAGGTAAAGTCTCTGGCACAGAGAGTAAATCCTCTCTTTCTCTCCCCAGGGAGATGAACACTGGATAGGTGTTCCCAGTGATGTTGTTTCCTTTACTCATTGTAGGCAGATCTTCAGGATCTCCTTGATCTTATACAGTCTCTTTAGTACTCTCTCTGGATCCTTGAAACAAGCAATTCTCTTGCTTCTAGCAGGAAGGAACTGGTAGCCAAAACTTTCCTCCTGGATCTTCTAACAAAACAGATTAAGTCCCCTCAAAAATAATATTAACACCGGAGTTGATCCTTGCAGCAGGTCACTGTCACCCCCTTCTTCACTGAGGTTATGGATGGCAGGTCTTCAGTATCCCTAGGCATCCCAGATGCAGGGTTCCCTAATCCCTGTGCCCAAGAAAGGCCCAGATGTCTCACATTTTTCCTACCATGAAAAATGTCAAAACCGTCAAAAGCAACCCAGAGGGATATCCCAACCAGCTAGTGAATAGACTGGAAGGAAGACTCTCACGACTCTGGTCAGGACCAACAAATTGGGTTAGCCTGCCTTCACTGACTGGGCCTATAAAATAACAAAATGTAAAGTCCTAATCCCTCTGCACTCTGTGCTACCTTAAAGGGACTGCCTCCCGAGCTCACTGTGGAGAGCTCGTAAATAGACTTCCAGGGGGGATGGCCATTCCAGACTCCTCAGAAGGAGGAGCTGTATTTGAATAGTACCTCACTCTATTCTAACCTATTCTCTCTCTAGCTAAAACAGGGACTCAACCAGGTCTTGATGGTGACGTGACCGTAGGGTCTGTCACAGGAACAAAGAAGGAAAAGTCTACTGACCTGAGGAAATGCTATAGCATGCACTTCCTGGCCAGTCGCAAGAAGCCTAAGTGGGTTGTGTGTCCTGTGGAGTCCATCGAGGCAAGAAGTAGTATGTAGATGAACTACAATCTCCCCTGCACCTGGCCAGCTGCTCAATGACCAGAGTAGCAGTAACAGTCCAGGCATAAGTTGGATTGTGATGAATTCAAAGTTGACTATCAAGGCAGCTGGGAGACATATGCAGAATGTGCAATAACCTCCCCAGGACCCAATTAATGTCTGTTGGTGCTACTTTGCCCCTCTCAATGAGTTATATCTTTTTTTCCTCTCCCTCCTTCCTACCAGGCCTGGACCTCCAGCCCAGGACCATCACAAAGTAGGGTGACTGCACCATATGCCAAGCTGGGGCGAGGGTGCCACTTTGCATTTTGAGGCAGTCTGGCACAACGAGTATGTGAGATCAAAATAGCAGCCATTTGCCCAAAAGATGAGCTTGGGGTACCAACTGCATAGCCAAACAAATCAGCAGCAATATACAAGCTGAAGTGGGCAGGAGAACATGACTTCTTCCTGCCCCACCAGCTCTTTCATGGAAAATAGTGCAGGCCATCACATGATCCTTTGCCTCTGGGGCATTAAGGCCTGAGGAAGGGAGAGGTACGGAAGTTTCAGCTGGCCCAGAGGGATTTTCTGGCTTGACTTTCAGGGAGAGAACAGTACAGACAGAGTGTAAGGAGTATTTTAGAGTCAGATAATTTAGGAGGCCTTACTGTGCTGTCAGAGATGAGGGGTATATCGCAGCTCACAGCAAGCCACAGTAATGGAAATGCATTAATAACTGCAGTAATATTTTGGCATTACTGTATCTCCCACAGAAAATCAAATTTATTGCCCATTAACACACTATGAATTTAACACGGTGTTTGGCGGGGTATAACAGTCATGTTAAAATCAATCATTAATGAACATTAATGGCCAGATTTAACACAGTTAACTACACTGGCCCCTTAATATGTTACAAATCCACAGTCTGGTCTTTCCTGAAAATTTTTTAGAATATTGCAAAACATTTCCAAGATAAGTGGAAAACTGTAGATTAGACATGCATTTGTTCATAGCTAATATCTTTTTTATTTTCAATATGACTTATTTGGTTATGCTTTAGTTTTCAACGTATTTGTCGCAAACCAAAGCTTACATTTCAGTTTTTTTCTCCTTGTTTGGAAATATTACCCCAATTATTCTATATAAAACATCATGAGATCTTTGGGCAATGTGGCCAGATAAATGTATAAATAAAGTTAAATGATACAGAAGTCTATTGAGTCACCAATATAACAAAAAGAGATGTGAAACCTATTAATCATATAAAATCTATATATGTACCAGTAATACTAGCCTTTGAGTGCCATCTTCTTGTTATAGCATTTCAAGAGAGTACTTTAGGCACATCCTTATTGATCCAAACACAAAGCAAAAATAAATCAAACTTCAAAATAGAGTACCTAGAAAACAATTAGAAACCTCAGAAATCCTTAAGTGTAATTTGCACTTCTACAGCAAATTGCCTTTCAAAGTTTACTATTACATATGTAAGAAATAAACAAAAACATAGGGTACTCGCTTTGGACAATAAAACCAAAATCTCAGATAAGGCTGAAAACACAAACAAGAACCTTCCCTGGAACATAGGTTGTGAGGAGTAGCCTAGTAGTTAAACAGGGGCTGTGAGCTAGAGAAGCCATGGTTCAAATCCCACTACTGCTTCTTGTGACTTTAGGTAAATCACTTTCCTTCCTTTACCTCAAGTACAAATTTAGAGTATGAATCGTCCGGAGACAGGGAAATTCCTACAATACCTCAATGTAATCTACTTTAAAATACATGAAAAGCAGCATATATATAAAAAATAAATAAAAGCTGCGCTCTCCCTTGGTTGGACACAAAGGGAAGTGCTGAAGTTGAGCTAAAAGTGGGCCATACAGCAAAACAATGACCCTGCCATTCAAGTACTACAGAATGACTGAAGAAGAAGAGAATTGGAGTTTTGGATTGGCCAAGTCAAAATCGTTACCGAAATTCTATTGTAATTTTGTGGCAAGACCTGAAATGAGCTGTTCATGCAAGGAATCCCTCAAATGTCAGAATTAAAATGGTTTGTTATGGAAAAATGAGCCAATATTCCTCAAGGACAATGTGAGAGAGACTGATCAACAGTTACAGGAAACGTTTAGTTGAAGTTATTGCTATGCTAGGAGGTACCAACAGTTACTAAATGAAGGAGTTCACAACAAACTTTTTCACACAAGGACACTTACTGTTGAATCTTTTTGTTGAATAAATAATCAAAATATATCATTTTTGTTTGAGTCTTTCTCTGTTATTAATGTTTAGATTAGGATCTAATCATGTTTTGAGTACAAACAGTGGTAAAAAAAAAAAAAACCCCAGAACATCCTAGGGGGTTCACAAACTATTGCTGCACTAATTGTTCCAGACTTTCCTAATTTCCTGAGGCAGAGAATAAAGACTTTTTCTTGCTGATTCTTTGCATAATCCTGCAGAGGCAGGACAGCAACTGTCCTAAATGACAAAGGGGCCTAGCTTTCAAGTTATTGCCTTTCATTAATAAAATGTGCCAGGAAATGCTTTAACTTTGTGTTCTGGGTGGAATTCACCTTTCTAGTTGCTCACCCAACCGGTCTATCACAATTACCGTAGTTCTATGTATCAAGGTGGACTATCATGGCAACCACACAATTATATTACTTGCTTAATGACAGGTGTGTGCCTCTTAAAACCTTATCTATGGTACTATTTTACACAATAAATTAGGAGGTCCATATTCAAAAGGATTTATCTGGCTAAGCAGAAGTTAACTGGCTAAATGAATATTTGGGCAAATATTTGGCTACATTCTAGCCAAGTAATAAATTAGGTGGCTAGAATTTAACTGGATAAGTTAGGGGCATTCAAGGGTGTAACTTGGAGGAGGATAAGTTAACTGGATAACTTCAATATTCAGAGCTAGCTGGCGTACTTGGCAGGTTAAGTCTGGTTGGGCCAGAGATCTGTCCAAAAGTTAGCCAGCTTTAGTTAGCTAGCCAGCTAACTAAGAAAGCTGGCTATATTCAATAATGTGGCTTTGCTACTGAACATACCTCCAAAGTTAGCAAGATAAGTTTATCCTGCTATCTCTACTATCCGGACTGTGTCTGAATATGGACCTCCAATTGTATCATTTAGAACTTGTTTGTTGATTTATCTTCCAACATTTTTGACAGGTTAGCATGATCAACACATTTTTATATTACTAAATTGGAACAAGGGGTATGGTTTTATTCCCGGCTGTCATTTGCTGAAATTGTTTTCATTTGATATAATTGTTGATAATTATGCTCAAGTTGTGAATGGCTCTTCAAAAATGCCATGACCTTTTCTTTTGTCCAAATATTTGATGAAAAGAACTTATGGTTATAACAATGTTTATGAAAGTTAGACAAAAAAAAAACAGATCTGACACAATTAATAAATTATATTTACCTGTAAGATGCCTCTTAAGGCTGGAAATGCCATGAGTATTTTCATAAGGGTTTGACAAATATAGAGTTTCACTGTCAAAACAGAATAAGAGGATGTCATTCAAGTTTCAAAAACTCTGTTTTCACCACAAAACATGATTTTATTTCTAAAGTGACATTTTCTGGATGTATCAAATAAAATAGAATGAGATTTTGAAGTGCATGACTGAAAACAATCTCTTGGTGTTGACATAAAATGAAATGGCTTCCATAGTCAAGTGCAAAAATGCAATTAGGGTGATACAGGTATGTAATTAGATTAACAACAAAGCTGCTGACCAAGTTACTTGAACCTTTCCAATGACTTTAATCTATTTCATCTCACCTTGTAAGTGTTCCAGCAGAAGGTGAAAACCTATCGGATCTATGAATCAATGAAAATATTACAAGAAAAAGCTGCTCTGTGGCCATTTCTGAACATACCTCTCCTGATTAATCATGAAATTGTTTCTTCAGAAACAGATTAATTACAACTTTTCTTGCACAATACCTGTAATAATTAGCATGAGATTGAGCCCTTTGTGCTGCGGCGTAGTTGACGCAGCCTATTAGGTGAACCAACAAGAACTAGGGGTGTGAATCGTGTGATCGATCGTCTTAACGATCGATTTTGGCTGGGGGGGGAGGGAAATCTTATCGTCGTGTTTTTTGTTTTTTTTTTAAATCGTTAAAAATCGTAAATCGGGGGAGGGCGGGAAAACCGGCACACCAAAAAAACCCTAAAACCCACCCCGAACCTTTAGAACAAATCCCCCACCCTCCCGAACCCCCCCAAAATGTTTTAAATTACCTGGGGTCCAGTGGGGGGGTCCCGACGTGATCTCCCTCTCTCTGGCCACGACTGCGTTGAGAGAAATGGCGCCTGTGGCCCTTTGCCCTTATCATGTGACAGGGCAAAGGTAGCGCCGGTGCCATTTTGGTTCCTGGGTCCCGACGTCACGCATGCAGGAGATCGCCCCCGGACCCCCGCTGGACCCCCAGGGACTTTTGGCCAGCTTGGGGGGGCCTCCTGACCCCCACAAGACTTGCCAAAAGTCCAGCGGGAGTCCGGGAGCGACCTGCGCGCGGGCCGTATTGCCAATCTTCAAAATGGCGCCGACGCTACCTTTGCCCTCACTATGTCATACAGGCGACAGTTTCATATGTGCAAATGAAAAGGATATAATTAACAGGAGGCAGGGGTGGGAGATAGCAGTGGAACAGACAGTGAGAGAGAATCCTCACCAACAGAAACAACTCAGCTGCTCTAATAACTGTAAGACATTATTATTGTAATAATTCAACAGAACTGAAACAATTCTCAGTGTACCTGGAAGATGTAATAGGGCAAATTGACAAACTAAAGAGTAGCAAATCACCTGGACCAGATGCTAAACATCTCAGAAGGTTGAATGAACTGAATAATGAAATTGAGGACCTGCTATTAGTAATTTGTAAACCATCATTAAAATTGTCTATGGTACCCAAAGACCGGAGGGTTGCCAATGTAACGCCAATTTTTAAAAAGGGATCAAGAGTTGAACCAGGAAACTACAGACCAGTGAGTTTGATGTCTATGCCAGACAAAATTATAGAAACTATCATAAAGAACAAAATTGCTGAACATATCATTAGGCATAGTTTATTGGGACAAAGCCAACATGGATTTAGCCAAGGGAAGTTTTGCATCACCAATCTGCAACATTTTTTGTGGGCATAAATAAACATGGCTAAAAGTGAGCCAGCTGATATAGTGTATCTAGATTTCCAGAAAGCTTTGATAAAGTCCCTCATGAGAGACTTATTAAGAAATTAAAAATTCATGGGATAGGGGCAGCATACTATTGTGGATTGTGAAATGGTTAAAAAGTGCTAAATGGTAAATTTTCCCAATGGATAAAGCTGAATAGTGGAGTGCCCCAGGGATCTGTTCTGGGACTACTGCTTTTTATTATATTTTTATATGACCGGGAAATGGGAACAACGAATGCCGATGACACAAAATTATTCAAAGTTGTTAAATCACAAGAGGACTATGAGAAATTGCAAGAGGAACTTGCAAAACTGGGAGTCTGGGCATACAAATGTCTAATGAAATTAAATGTGGACAAGTGCAAAGTGATACACTTAGGCAAGAGTAACCCAAATTATAGCTACACAATGCAAGGTTCCACATTAGCACATTGTTGATAATATGTTGAAATCTTTTGCTCAATGTGAAGCAGCCACTAAGAAGGCAAATAGAATGCTAAGAATTATTAGGAAAGGAATGGAGAAAAAAACAGAGAATATCATAATGCCTCTGTATCGCTCCATGGTATGACCTCCTGTTGAGTATTGTGTGCAATTCTGGTCACACATCTCAGAAAATATATAGCAGAATTAGAAAAGGTATAGAAAAGGGCATCCAAAATGATAAAGGGGATGGAATGATTCTCCCATGAGGAAAGGCTAAAGAGGTTAGGGCTATTCAGCCTGGAGAAGAGATGGCTGAGGGGAGAAATGATAGAGGTCTATAAAATAATGAGTGGAGTGGAATGAGTAAATGTGAATCTGATGTTTACTCTTTGAAAGGGTACAATGACTAAGGGACACACAATTAAGTAACTAAGAGATACAATTAAAATTAATAAGAGAAAATATTTTTGTATTCAATACATAATTAGGCTCTGGAAATTGTTGCCAGGGGATGTGGTGAAAGCTATCAGTGTAGCTGTGTTTAAAAATGGTTTGGACAAGTTCCTGGAGTAAAATTCCTTAAAACCATTATTAAGGTAAATCTGCCAAGTACTTGTGACCTGGAATGGCTACTGTTGGAAACAGGATATTGGGCTTGATAAATCTTTGGTCTGTCCCAATTTGGCAAATGTTATATGTATTGCCTTTGCTATATCTATGTATTCTGCCATGCATTCTGGAGAATAATTTAGCATTGATAATAAACATTGTTAGCCTGGAATCTATTGTGTGCTGATAAAGAGTGTGAGTGAGTGTGGCTTTGTGTTTTCTTGTGTAGCATATCCTGTCGTGAGGAGAGGAGCCTGAGGATACCGCTGTGTGTCTTGAAGTGGCAGATCCTGTCAGGAAGGGAAGCCTGGGGGATGCCAACCCTTTGAGTCGTTGTGTTTTTTTTTCTTTACCATACTCACAGAGTGAATCTGCAACAATGCGCTACAACTATCGCTTGCGAAAATTGTACAGATAATGCAGGCTTCATGCATTGTGTATAGTATTCTTTAATGCTGGGAATCTGTAGAGATGTGCATTCGTTGTGAACAAATGCGCAATCCACAACATATAGGTCCCTATTCGTTGCATACATGGGTTCGCAAAACGTATGGCGAACCCCCACGAATGCAACGAATCCTGAACGAATAAACCCCCCACCCTCCTGACCCCCCCAAGACTTGCCTAAAGTTCCTGGTGGTCCAGCGGGGGTCCTGGATCGATCTCCTGCACTCGCGCCATCCGCTGCCGGTATACAAAATGGCGCCAATTGCCTTTGCCCTTACTATCTCACAGGGGCTACCCGTGCGATTGGTCAGCCCCTATCACATGGTAGGAGCAATGGACAGCCGGTGCCATCTTGTGCTCCTACCATTTTACAGGGGCCGACCAATGGCACCGGTAGCCCCTGTGACATAGTAAGGGCAAAGGCTATTGGTACCATTTTGAATACTGGCAGCCGACAGCCCGAGTGCAGGAGATCGCTCCAGGACCCCAGCTGGACCACCAGGGACTTTTGGCAAGTCTTGGGGGGAGGGGCTAGGAGGGTGGGGGGTTGTAGTTAACTAAATTTAAAGGGAACAGATGCTGAATTCAACGTATTAACGGATTGGGCTTTTCTCCCCGTTGACCGAATGCAACGTATCTGGGCTCCAACGAATACGGCTGGCGCCATTTTGCAATACAGCTCGAGTGCAAGAGGTCATTCCCGGACCCCCGCTGGACTTTTGGCAAGTCTTGTGGGGGTCAGGAGGCCCCCCAAGCTGGCCAAAAGTCCCTGGGGGTCCAGCGGGGGTCCAGGAGCGATCTCCTGGACGCGTGACGTCGGGAGCTAGGAATCAAAATGGTGCCGGCGCTACCTTTGCCCTATCACATGATAAGGGCAAAGGGCCACCGGCGCCATTTCTCTTCACAGCAGCCGTGGGCAGAGAGCGGGACATTGCGCCGGGATCATCGTGCCGGGACCCCAGGTCATTTAAAACATTTTTGGGGGGTTCGGGAGGGTGGGGGTTTGTTTTAAAGGTTCGGGGTGGGTGTTAGGGTTTTTTTGGTGTGCCGGTTTTCCTGCCCCCTATTTAACGATACAATACAAATGCCCCTGACGATAAATCGTGGGCATTGTATTGTATCGTGCACTCTAACGATTTTGGACGATTTTAAAATTATCTGACGATAATTTTAATCGTTCAAAAATGATTCACATCCCTATTACAAAATGAGTTGAAACGAAGACGTGGACCCTCACACAGGTCTTCTTCAGCCTCTCCATCAATAACTTCACCTCGTTCAGGTACTTCCCTTTCTTCGAGAGATAATTCGACAGAGTTTTCAATAAAACATAGAAAACAATCACCGTCTTCACGGAGAAGTCATACAGACTCGTCGTCACACTATTATCATAAGCACTCATGACACTCCCACCACAAAAAGTCGGTAAAGAGGTGTGCAACATGGGAAGTAAGCCCTTTGACTTCTAAATCATCTCATATACCAACTTCAAATACCTTCTCTCACAGAGAGGTAATACAAGTTGCTTCCTCTACCGCTTCTACAGCTTCAGAGGATTCGAGGAACATCATTTGCGACAAAAAACAGAAAGACCATAAAGTATACACTACTTTACCTCAGAACAAACCAACGCACACTAAAGCATGTGAGTCACACGAACCAGATGACCGCACAATAATGCCCCCTCGTACAAAAGAGGCATTTTATCAATTGTCCCAATCCTTAGCAGGTTTTTATGAAACTCTTCAGTCATCATTCAAAATGACTACTATTGATACTGACAGTTCTCTGGAACATAAGACGCAGACTAATAGAGAACAGTTGGTGGAGCCTCTGACATCTCCCATAGCAAACCAACCAGCTTCACCAAATTATAAACAGGATACATCATTTGATTCTCCTTCACCGCAAACATCCCCATCATCATCTATGGGATTCCCATCAGATCCGCAGGAACAACCTCAGGAACCGTATTCCCCTCCTGAAGACCTTACATACCCAAAATTTCTAGAAAAATTGGGTACAATACTGCATCTAGAGGTCCAAAAAAAGACAGACCCTAGGTCAGAAACCCTTGGTCTCCTAAAGAGTTTTGAGACTCCAGGGGAACCAACATCTCTTCCACCACAAGAGCTCCTGCATTCCGTCTTACAGAAATCCTGGGAAACACCTTACGCAATCGCAGCGGTTTCCAGGAAAACAGACATATAATTCCGTATCAGGAAAAAATCACCGTACTCTGTACCACAATTACCTCATGCTTCAATTGTAGTAGAGTCGGCGATGCAAAGATTTAAGAAAGCAAAGTCACATTCCTCATACCCACCAGGCAAAGACAACAAATATTTGGATGAGTTTGGCAGAAAAATATACCATAACTCAATGTTGAATGCCCGGATTATGCATCATCAATTCTACATGATGCAATACCTATATGAGTGTATACAAGCTATAAAAGGTATGCTTTCCTCGACTGCGGATCAAATACCTCCGCCTCTTCATTACATGGAAGAGTGTTCTCGACACCTTTTGAGGTCCATCTACGAAGCATATGAAACATTATCTAGGGCATCGGAAACAGCCATTGCAGCCCGAAGACTAGCATGGTTACACTCGAGTTCCATACGTGAAGATTTGCATGATAAACTAACGAACCTCCCATGTACAGGAGATAACCTGTTCGGAGAACGATTTCAGGATACAGTGGGTATCCTGAACGGAGAACGATTTCAGGATACAGTGGGTAAACTGAAGGAAGAAGCTCTAGCAGTACAATCATTAACATCCTAACTATGCGACCACACGTTGTTATATTGGATCTACTCGTAGGCAATCATATGCCAGGCGACCCTACAGATCTTACCAGTCCTTTCATACACAGACATACCCTTCTTACTAGCGTCCTCCTCCACAACAGAATACCTCAAACCAATGTAGAGGTAAACCACGTAACCAGAGACAGCAGGCACAACAGCCGGCTACTGCAATGAAAGTGACTTCATCTTTTTAGTTACCCAGCCACCACCACAACATCAAGCACCACCCGGCAGGATTCATTCCTGCCTGACAGCCTGGGAGAGGATAACATCCGATCAATGGGTTTTAGAGATAATACGTCACGGCTACCAACTCCAATATGTCACAAAACCCAGATTACCTCATCTTTCCACTTTCAAGATTCACAACTTCCAACCACAACTGGGAGAGGAAATTGCTTTGCTTCGCAAACAACAAGCAATTCGACAAATTTACCCAGGAACCCAATCAGTAGGATTTTATTCCCCATACTTCCTCATATCCAAGAAGTCGGGTGGCCTTCGCCCCATCCTAGACCTAAGGGAATTGAACACTTTTCTCACCAAAGAGGAATTCAAAATGGTATCGTTGAAATCAATCCTTCCTCTCATTCAAACCAACGATTGGATGTGTTCCATCGACCTGAAGGATGCTTACACACACATTCCAATCCATCCATCCTCATGGCGTTACCTATGCTTTCGCTACAGGCATCAACACTACCAGTACAAAGTTCTCTCCTTTGGACTATCGGCGGCACCCAGGATGTTCACCAAATGCATGGTAGTGGTGGTGGCTCATCTCAGACAACAAGGTATAACCATCTTTCCATATCTGGACAATTGGCTCATAATCGCCCCAACTCCAAACATCTTATTCGAGCACCTCCATCGAGTGATACAATGCTTGTAAGAATGAGGATTGGTGATCAATTTTCAGAAATCACACCTACAACCAACACAACAGTTACAGTTCATAAGAGCATGCCTGGACACTACGTGCAACAGGGCATACCTACCAAGCGACAGAATATCACAATTCCGTCTTCTGTTACATACCTTAAACCATACTCAGAGACCTTCAGTGAGACAGGTTTCAGTAGTCCTCAGCCACATGGCAGCAGCAAATTTCATGGTTCCCAACACCAGGCTACACATGAGACGCCTGCATGTTTCCTAAAACACAATCCTGGGTGAGAACTTCCTTTCTATGTCTGTTACAGTCTGTTATGTTTCTTATTTTATTCCATGAAGCCTCTGAATGATTAGAGGGGGTGCCTCCCACCTAAAACCACAGCACATAGAGCATCACAAAATGCTCTCTCACTGAACTAATCCACATCTGTTGTTTACTCTTTCTATTCTCAAACTTGTTACAGTCATGTGATGTGTGTATGTGAGAGAACCCTGAGTCCACTAAAGCCTAACTTCTGAATACATCCTTAACCAGAGTCGACTCAAGCTAATGAATAGGGATATGCATTCAATAAAAATGAATTCTAAAAACATGACGAATAAGGGCAATTTCATTTGGGGGGCCCTAAAATGAACTGGGGGCCCCAAAATGAAACAAATCTTATTTGTTGCATTTGTTTTAAAGGAATGCATTGAGCTTAAGAATATGCTTGTGGTGTTGGGCCTGGGTCGGGCTCTGGGCTAGGCAATGGGTCCTGGCCTCAGGTTTGGGTTGTGGCATCGGGCCAGAGTCCAGGCCTAGGCATCAGGAATTAGCCTCCTGGTCATATCGCGGCATCGGGCCTGGATCAGGCTCCACCCTAGGTCGATGCCCAGGCCTCCAGGCAAGGCAGCAGCATCGGGCCTGGGTCCTGGCCTAGAATTCGGTGTTGGGACCTGGCCTCCAGGATGGGCTGCGAAGTCCAGCCTGGCCTAGCTCGAGGCCCTGGCCTAGCTCGAGGCCTAGGCATTGAAACCTGGCCTAAAGTTTTGGTCACGGCATCGGGCCAGGTTCTGGGCCTAGGCTCCGGCATCAGTTCCCGGCCCCTGGGTCAGGTCGCAGCATCGGGCCAGGGTCCAGGCCAAGGCCTAGGCCTAGGTTGAGGCCCAGGCCTCCAGGTCAGGTGGTGGTGGCAAGCCTGGGTCCAGGCCTAGACCTCAGCATTGGGATCCTGCCTCCAGGACAGGTTGTAGTGTCTGGCCTGAGTCGGGCACCGGCGTAGGCTGAGGCCCAGGCATCGAGACCTGGCCTAAAGTTTGGGTCATGGCATCGGGCCAGGGTCTGGACCTAGGTCCCAGTATCAGTACCTGGACCCCAGGTCAGGTCTCGGCATCAGGCCAGGGTCCGGGCTAAGGTCCCAGCATCAGGATCCGGCCTCTGGGCCAAGTCGCGGTATCAGGCCTGGGTCGGGCTCTGGGCTAGGCCGAAGACCAGGCATGGGAACCCGGCCTCAGGTTTAGGTTGCAGCATCAGGCCATGGTCCAGACCTAGGTACCAGCATCAGGACCTGTCATCTGGGCCAGGTTGTGGCATCGTGTTTCGGTTCAGCTATGGCCTAGCTTGAGATTCAGGCATCAGGACCCAGCCTCTGGGCTGGGTCACAGCATTGGGCCTAGGTCCAGGCCTAGGCCTCAGGTCAGGACCCGGCCTCTGGGTCAGATTGTGGTGTTGGGCCTTGGTCTGACTGAGGTGTTGGCTTGAGTAGGCCTGGGACTAGGCCTCACCTATGGATCCTCACTCGAGTAGGTAAGTATGGGCCTGGGGGGATCCTGGCCCTGGCAATTTTTCCAGTGGGCAGGAAGCCCTGGGAGGCTTCATTTACATTTTTTGGCCTTTTTTTTTTTAATTGTTTGATTCATTTTTTTCTCACGAATGAAACGAATCAAACAATCCATGAACCAAAATTCATGGGGGGGGGGGGGGGGGACCTCCCAAAAATGAACCAAAAATAAAAATGATTGTTTTCCCCCTGCACATCCCTACTAATCAATTGCATTATAAGCAATGGTCTAAAAGTGCTTGGAATGTTCCCATAGATTTCATAGTCCTCTCTTCCTTTTCTGTAGTTTCTGCTCTTCTGGCTGTCTCATGTTTTCTTTTCCCCTTCTTTGTAAATTAATTTCTCTGTTTTCCTTTGTCTTCATCTGAATCTCCTGAGTATGCATTGTGCACTAATAGGCCCACAGGTGAGGCCTAATTTATAGGCAGGTGCCACTTTCATGAAAAAAAAAAAACATCAACAAAAACTTTATTGAGAATTTGATCAGACCCCAGTAGGCCACTACCAGATACATAGTGAATTCACTAATACATTTAAAGGATATTAGACACATTCCTACTCCCATAGCAACCTGAAACTTAACTAGGAACTGATCAAAATTGAGATGAAGGCAGCAGTCCAGCAGCAAGAGGGGGGCTTCCCAGTCTTTTGCATCGAGTGTCACATGTATGATTTTTTACCCACCGGTGAGAAGTTATATATGTGCATGCGATGCAAAGAGCTCCTGGCTCTCAGAGAACGAGTCCAATCTCTGGAAGCAAGAGTGGCAGACCTGGAGGAGCTGAGGCAGACAGAGAGGTATATAGATGAGACCTTCAGGGACATAGTAGCCAAGTCCCAACTTCAGACTGGCAGCCCTGGTGCTGCCTTGGAGGAAGAAGGTCTCATGATGGGAGAGCACCAACCAGGTGCAGCAGGAAAGGATCCTGTAGCAAGGACCTGCTCTCCAGGTGATGCAATGTCCTTTCGCACTGAGGATATCTCCCCAAGGCCTACTGCCCAGGAGGGAAGGGTTAGGTCGGCCGTCATAGTTGGTGATTCGATTATTAGGAATGTAGATAGCTGGGTGGCTGGTGGGCGTGAGGATCGCCTGGTAACATGCCTACCTGGTGCGAAGGTGGCGGACCTCATGCGTCACCTAGATAGGATTTTAGACAGTGCTGGGGAGGAGCCGGCTGTCGTGGTACATGTGGGCACCAACGACATAGGAAAATGTGGGAGGGAGGTTCTGGAAGCCAAATTTAGGCTCTTAGGTAGAAAGCTTAAATCCAGAACCTCCAGGGTAGCATTCTCTGAAATTCTCCCTGTTCCACGCAGGTCACCAGAGGCAGGCAGAGCTCCGGAGTCTCAATGCGTAGATGAGACGATGGTGCAAGGAAGAGGGATTCAGTTTTGTTAGGAACTGGGGAACCTTTTGGGGAAGGGGGAGTCTCTTCTGAAGGGATGGGCTCCACCTTAACCAGGGTGGAACCAGACTGCTGGTGCTAACCTTTAAAAAGGAGATAAGAGCAGCTTTTAACTAGAACAAAGGGGAAAGCCGACAGTCGCTCAGCAGCGCATGTTTCGGAGAGAGGTATCTTTAAAGGATACTAATGATGCATTAGAATTAGGGCATCCCGACAGTGAGGTTCCAATAATTAGAAAAGCAGTCCAAGTGCCTGTAACTAAAAACTCACCTGAGCTAAAAAATTCAAACTTATCCCTATCAATTAAAAAGCAGAATGATAATACAAACAAATAACAAACTTTGAAATGTTTGTATGCTAATGCCAGAAGTCTAAGAAGTAAGATGGGAGAATTAGAATGTATAGCAGTAAATGATGACATAGACTTAATTGGCATCTCAGAGACATGGTGGAAAGAGGATAACCAATGGGACAGTGCTATACCGGGGTACAAATTATATCGCAGTGACAGAGAGGAGCACCCGGGGGGAGGTGTGGCGCTTTATGGCATAGAATCCAACAGGATAAACATCCTCCATGAGACTAAATACAAAATTGAATCTTTATGGGTAGAAATCCCTTGTGTTTCGGGGAAGACTATAGTGATAGGGGTATACTACCGCCCACCTGGTCAAGATGGTGAGACGGACAGTGGAAATGGTAAGAGAAATTAGGGAAGCTAACCAAATTGGTAGTGCAGTAAATAATGGGAGACTTCCAATTACCCAAGCAGAAACATAAGCAAAGGGAGCTTGCACAACAATCAAATCAACAAGTCCAGCGTGCAAGAAGCAATAATAAAGTTCATCAATAATGTTATAATAGATTTTTAATTGAACCAAGATCTCAACTATTATTCATGGCAACTCCATATATCTTCAAGGATACAAGTGAAAGAGTCCCCCGACACGGTCCGTGTTTCGCGGTCGCTGCATCGGGAGGGACCCACAGAATTAGTTTCATCTACAACATATAAAGAGTGATAAGCGATGAACCGTATGAATGGCCATTCAAAATTAATACAGAATACAAGAAAGCATACCTTATGTGTTCATCCTGGAGCGCATCGGCTCGTACATTAAGTCACTCATTTAAAGAAGCAGTTTGGCGCCAAGGACAGGAAATATCGCGATAGTATCACAAACAATCGCGATAGAATCACAGATCACAAATCAGCATAAAACCACGCCCCCACTGTAGGCAATTCAGCTGAACAAGAACCACTCGATATCTTTATTAAGACCTTTTGGATGGACAGAAGACAGTTTGAAAATCCATTTTTGTTCCCGTCTACCTAGGATTTCAGAATAGTCCCCTCCCCGAAACGGGGGTGTCACAACCTCCAAAACTGAAAATCTTAAATCAGTAATGCAATGATGATGTTGAACCCAGTGTGTGACAAGGGGTTCATCCATCCTAAGTAGACGGATATTCGAACAATGTTCTATAATACGGGTCTTGACCATCCTCGAGGTCTTACCCACATATAGTAAGGGGCAGGGGCACTGTACAGCATATACCACACCCCGGGTGGTACAGTCCGAGCTATTCCGTAACTTAAACCTGAACCCAGTATTAGGATGAATAAAAGAGTCTGACAGGGCAGTGTGGCTACACATAGTACAATGACCACACGGGCCATGTTGACCCACCCTGCTCTCCACTATTGGTCTGTTGAAACTGGCATGTACTAGCTGGTCCCGGAGATTATTCCCCTCGCCTGAAAGTGAACCGCAGCGGGCCCTGAAAAAGCGATGATAAGGACAGATTTTCCCAATGTCTACGGATCATTGCTGCAATAGCTTTGCTAGCAGTAGAAAAAGGTAAAATACAATTAAAGCACTGATTCTCATCAGCCACAGAGGGAAGAAATAACCAATCACGATTGGTGTACAAAGCTCTTTAAAAGCCTTTTTCACCACGCGGAGAGGATAGCCTCTATCCAAAACCGCTCAGACATCAGCTTAGATTGTTCCACAAAATCAGTACGGGATGAGCACAAACGCTTTAATCTTAAAAATTGCCCCGTGGGAATGTTATCCTTCAAAGGTTTAGGGTGACAGCTAGAATATGCCAGTAACGTATTCCTATCAGTTTCCTTTCTAAATAGGGTGGTCACATATTGGTCCTCTTCTACGGAAATGATAATATCAAGAAATGCAATTTTTTCGGGATGAATACAGAAATTAAACTGAATGTGTGGGTTCAGAGAATTTAACCAGTCAAAAAACATCAAAAATTGAATATCTGTCCCTTTCCAGATGATTAAAATGTCATCGATGTACCGTAACCATAAATCAATAAAGGAGAACCATTCAGAAGGATACACCAGTGAGGACTCATACTGATCCATATATAGGCAGGCGAGCGAGGGGGCCATAGTGGCCCCCATTGCCGTCCCTTTGATCTGCTGATAATAATGCTGATCAAACATAAAAAAATTTTTTGTAAGAGCAAGAGTGGCTAATTGTACCAAAAAGTAAGTAGTCAGCCGGCGAGGGGCCGGACGTTGGTCCAAAATGGTTTCAATAAGCTGGAGAGCTTCTGACTGAGGAATATTGGAATATAATGAAATGACATCCAGGGTAACAAAGAAAAAGCCAGACGGAGGGACAGTTGAGTTTGACAATCTTGTGATAAGGTGTGCAGTATCTTTCACATAAGATCTAATATTGGCAACAAATGGTTTTAAAAAAATGTCAATAAACTGTGATAATGGCTCTAATAGAGAGTTAATTCCTGAAACTATGGGTCGACCTGGGGGGGAGACCAATGTTTTATGAATTTTGGGCAGAAGATAAAACAGGGGCATAATCGGGGACGAGTTGACCAGGAATTTAGCTTCCTTACTTGTAAGCATTTTGCAGTCAGAGGCTTCTTGGACAAGCTCTTTAATGATTTTTAATAAATCTGGTGTCGGGTCTTCTGCAAGGGGTTTATAGAAGGAGGTGTCGCTAAGTTGACGCAACACCTCCGCTTCATAGTCTGCCTTGCCCCACACAACGATCCCTCCACCCTTGTCAGCTGGTTTAATAACAACGGAAGAATCTCTGGACAAACCCCTCATTGCTGTAGCCTCTTGTTGAGATAAATTATATTGTATAAATTGTTTCTTAGTAGCTAACAATTGAGCATCTATACTTACGAGACGTTCAAAAGCTCCCAGTAGAGGGTTGATAGGGCCCGGAGGGGTCCATCTAGATTTTTTTGAAATAACTGAATTGTCTACAGTGGATGGGGAGTCAGCAAAAAACAATTTTAATTTCAAAATGCGAAAAAAACGATAAAGGTGCACCTGAATAATCAAACGGATCACAACGGGTAGTTGGTACAAATGATAGACCTTTCTGCAAAGAACTCATTTCAACATCAGACAAAACACGGGTGGAAAGATTAAACACAGTCTCTGAACTTACTGCCATGCCTCTGGAAGGCGCGAAGGAGGACGCGGTGTCCGTGGCATTTTCTGTCCCGGTGGAATTGGAGCTGTGCGGGAACGTGTTATTCGTATGTCCCTGGGAGGTTGACCGGAGTCTAAAAAAGACACCGCTATCGAGGAATACCGTGAAGAGGCAGAGGTATAAGGTTGTACATTGTCCGAAAGTACTTGTGTGGGTGGAGCATTGGGAGTTCCGCGGGTCTTGCGTCCTTGTCCACGACCCCGAGGAATTTGCTCGCCGCCAGATTCTTCCGAAGATGATGATGAGGAGCCCTGCGCAAAGGTAACCTTTCTTTGAGGTTTCCCGAAAAAATTGCATTTCTTGATATTATCATTTCCGTAGAAGAGGACCAATATGTGACCACCCTATTTAGAAAGGAAACTGATAGGAATACGTTACTGGCATATTCTAGCTGTCACCCTAAACCTTTGAAGGATAACATTCCCACGGGGCAATTTTTAAGATTAAAGCGTTTGTGCTCATCCCGTACTGATTTTGTGGAACAATCTAAGCTGATGTCTCAGCGGTTTTTGGATAGAGGCTATCCTCTCCGCGTGGTGAAAAAGGCTTTTAAAAGAGCTTTGTACACCAATCGTGATTGGTTATTTCTTCCCTCTGTGGCTGATGAGAATCAGTGCTTTAATTGTATTTTACCTTTTTCTACTGCTAGCAAAGCTATTGCAGCAATGATCCGTAGACATTGGGAAAATCTGTCCTTATCATCGCTTTTTCAGGGACCGCTGCGGTTCACTTTCAGGCGAGGGAATAATCTCCGGGACCAGCTAGTACATGCCAGTTTCAACAGACCAATAGTGGAGAGCAGGGTGGGTCAACATGGCCCGTGTGGTCATTGTACTATGTGTAGCCACACTGCCCTGTCAGACTCTTTTATTCATCCTAATACTGGGTTCAGGTTTAAGTTACGGAATAGCTCGGACTGTACCACCCGGGGTGTGGTATATGCTGTACAGTGCCCCTGCCCCTTACTATATGTGGGTAAGACCTCGAGGATGGTCAAGACCCGTATTATAGAACATTGTTCGAATATCCGTCTACTTAGGATGGATGAACCCCTTGTCACACACTGGGTTCAACATCATCATTGCATTACTGATTTAAGATTTTCAGTTTTGGAGGTTGTGACACCCCCGTTTCGGGGAGGGGACTATTCTGAAATCCTAGGTAGACGGGAACAAAAATGGATTTTCAAACTGTCTTCTGTCCATCCAAAAGGTCTTAATAAAGATATCGAGTGGTTCTTGTTCAGCTGAATTGCCTACAGTGGGGGCGTGGTTTTATGCTGATTTGTGATCTGTGATTCTATCGCGATTGTTTGTGATACTATCGCGATATTTCCTGTCCTTGGCGCCAAACTGCTTCTTTAAATGAGTGACTTAATGTACGAGCCGATGCGCTCCAGGATGAACACATAAGGTATGCTTTCTTGTATTCTGTATTAATTTTGAATGGCCATTCATACGGTTCATCGCTTATCACTCTTTATATGTTGTAGATGAAACTAATTCTGTGGGTCCCTCCCGATGCAGCGACCGCGAAACACGGACCGTGTCGGGGGACTCTTTCACTTGTATCCTTGAAGATATATGGAGTTGCCATGAATAATAGTTGAGATCTTGGTTCAATTAAAAATCTATTATAACATTATTGATGAACTTTATTATTGCTTCTTGCACGCTGGACTTGTTGATTAGACTTCAATTACCCCAATATTGACTGGGTAAATGTATCATTGGGTCACGCTAGAGAGATAACGTTCCTGGATGGAATAAATGATAGCTTTATGGAGCAATTGCTTCAGGAACCGACGAGAGAGGGAGCAATTTTATATCTAATTCTCAGTGGAGCACAGGACTTGGTGAGAGAGGTAACGGTGGTGGGGCCGCTTGGCAATAGTGATCATAATATGATCAAATTTGATTTAATGACTGGAAGAGGAACAGTGTGCAAATCCACAGCTCTTGTGCTAAACTTTCAAAAGGGAAACTTTGATAAAATGAGAAAAATTGTTAGAAAAAAACTGAAAGGAGCAGCTACAAAAGTAAAAAATGTCCAAGAGGCATGGTCATTGTTAAAAAATACCATCCTAGAAGCACAGTCCAGATGTATTCCACACATTAAGAAAGGTGGAAAAAAGGCAAAACGATTACCGGCATGGTTAAAAGGGGAGGTGAAAGAAGCTATCCTAGCCAAAAGATCTTCATTCAAAAATTGGAAGAAGGATCCAACAGAAGAAAATAGGATAAAGCATAAACATTGGCAAGTTAAATGTAAAACATTGATAAGACAGGCTAAGAGAGAATTTGAAAAGAAGTTGGCAGTAGAGGCAAAAACTCACAGTAAAAACTTTTTTAAATATATCCGAAGCAGAAAGCCTGTGAGGGAGTCAGTTGGACCGTTAGATGATCGAGGGGTTAAAGGGGCACTTAGAGAAGATAAGGCCATCGTGGAAAGATTAAATAATTTCTTTGCTTCAGTGTTTACTGAAGAGGATGTTGGGGAGGTACCCGTAATGGAGAAGGTTTTCAAGGGTAAAGATTCAGATGGACTGAATCAAATCACGGTGAACCTAGAAGATGTGGTAGGCCTGATTGACAAACTGAAGAGTAGTAAATCACCTGGACCGGATGGTATACACCCCAGAGTTCTGAAGGAACTAAAAAATGAAATTTCAGACCTATTAGTAAAATTTGTAACTTATCATTAAAATCATCCATTGTACCTGAAGACTGGAGGATAGCAAATGTAACCCCAATATTTAAAAAGGGCTCCAGGGGTGATCCGGGAAACTACAGACCGATTAGCCTGACTTCAGTGCCAGGAAAAATAGTGGAAAGTGTTCTAAACATCAGAATCATAGAACATATAGAAAGACATGGTTTAATGGAACAAAGTCAGCATGGCTTTACCCAAGGCAAGTCTTGCCTCACAAATCTGCTTCACTTTTTGAAGGAGTTAATAAACATGTGGATAAAGGTGAACCGATAGATATAGTATACTTGGATTTTCAGAAGGCGTTTGACAAAGTTCCTCATGAGAGGCTTCTAGGAAAAGTAAAAAGTCATGGGATAGGTGGCGATGTCCTTTCGTGGATTGCAAACTGGCTAAAAGACAGGAAACAGAGAGTAGGATTAAATGGACAATTTTCTCAGTTGAAGGGAGTGGACAGTGGAGTGCCTCAGGGATCTGTATTGGGACCCTTACTTTTCAATATATTTATAAATGATCTGGAAAGAAATACGACGAGTGAGATAATCAAATTTGCAGATGACACAAAATTGTTCAGAGTAGTTAAATCACAAGCAGATTGTGATAAATTGCAGGAAGACCTTGTGAGACTGGAAAATTGGGCATCCAAATGGCAGATGAAATTTAATGTGGATAAGTGCAAGGTAATGCATATAGGGAAAAATAACCCAAGCTATAATTACACAATGTTAGGTTCCATATTAGGTGCTACAACCCAAGAAAGAGATCTAGGTGTCATAGTGGATAACACATTGAAATCGTCGGTTCAGTGTGCTGCGGCAGTCAAAAGAGCAAACAGAATGTTGGGAATTATTAGAAAGGGAATGGTGAATAAACGGAAAATGTCATAATGCCTCTGTATCGGTCCATGGTGAGACCGCACCTTGAATACTGTGTACAGTTCTGGTCGCCGCATCTCAAAAAAGATATAATTGCGATGGAGAAGGTACAGAGAAGGGCTACCAAAATGATAAGGGGAATGGAACAGCTTCCCTACGAGGAAAGACTAACGAGGTTAGGACTTTTCAGCTTGGAGAA
This sequence comes from Rhinatrema bivittatum, assembly GCF_901001135.1. Taxonomy (NCBI): domain Eukaryota; kingdom Metazoa; phylum Chordata; class Amphibia; order Gymnophiona; family Rhinatrematidae; genus Rhinatrema; species Rhinatrema bivittatum. The sequence goes on from NC_042615.1 coordinate 53,871,501, forward strand.
GAGACGACTGAGGGGGGATATGATAGAGGTGTTTAAAATCATGAGAGGTCTAGAACGGGTAGATGTGAATCGGTTATTTACTCTTTCGGATAGTAGAAAGACTAGGGGGCACTCCATGAAGTTAGCATGGGGCACATTTAGAACTAATCGAAGAAAGTTCTTTTTTACTCAACGCACAAACTCTGGAATTTGTTACCAGGGGATGTGGTCAGTGCAGTTAGTATAGCTGTGTTTAAAAAAGGATTGGATAAGTTCTTGGAGGAGAAGTCCATTACCTGCTATTAAGTTCACTTAGAGAATAGCCACTGCCATTAGCAATGGTTACATGGAATAGACTTAGTTTTTGGGTACTTGCCAGGTTCTTATGACCTGGATTGGCCACTGTTGGAAACAGGATGCTGGGCTTGATGGACCCTTGGTCTGACCCAGTATGGCATTTTCTTATGTTCTTATGTTCTTATATTCCATTTAGAAACATAGAAACATAGAAATAACGGCAGAAGAAGACCAAACGGCCCATCCAGTCTGCCCAGCAAGCTTCACACATTTTTTTTCTCATACTTATCTGTTTCTCTTAGCTCTTTGGTTCTATTTCCCTTCCACCCCCACCATTGATGTAGAGAGCAGTCATGGAGTTGCATCCAAGTGAAATATCAAGCTTGATTAGTTAGGGGTAGTAACCGCCGCAATAAGCAAGCTACACCCATGCTTATTTGTTTTACCCAGACTATGTTATTCAGCCCTTATTGGTTGCTTTTCTTCTCCCCTGCCGTTGAAGCAGAGAGCTATGCTGGATATGCGTGAAGTATCAGTTTTTCTTCTCCCCTGCCGTTGAAGCAGAGAGCTGTGCTGGATATGCGTGAAGTATCAGTTTTTCTTCTCCCCTGCCGTTGAAGCAGAGAGCTGTGCTGGATATGCGTGAAGTAACAGTTTTTCTTCTCCCCTGCCGTTGAAGCAAAGAGCTGTGCTGGATATGCGTGAAGTATCAGTTTTTCTTCTCCCCTGCCGTTGAAGCAGAGAGCTATGCTGGATATGCGTGAAGTCTCAGTTTTTCTTCTCCCCTGCCGTTGAAGCAGAGATCTATGCTGGATATGCATTGAAAGTGAAGTATCAGGCTTATTTGGTTTGGGGTAACAAGCCAGCTACTCCCTGCTTTGTGAGTGCAAATCCTTTTTTCCACCTTTCCTCTTGCTGTTGAAGCTTAGAGCGATGTTGGAGTCACAGTATCCATGTGTATGTTTATTGAATAAAGGTATTATCTCCAGGCAGTAGCCGTCATTCTGGCGAGCCACCCACTCTTCAGTGACGGCCTCTTGACCTTATTTATTTATTTATTTATTTTATTTATTTCTTTTATATACCGACATTCAATCGAGATATCACATCGGTTTCCAGATAACCAAGAGAATAGGGTGGAATCCGCCCTATTTTACATTATAACATGGTAACCAAAAAAAAAACAATTATAACATATTATAACAGTAGTACATGGAACAAAAGGTTATAGGATATAACAATAGGTTATAGGAAATAACATATGTACATGAATGTGTTGTTGATAAAAATAATTTAGGATTAAGGGCTTGTTGATAAAAATAATTTAGGAATAATGGTGGGGGGGGTGAGGGAAGGGAGGGGGGACGGTGGGGTGGGAGGAAGTAGTGTAGTGAGGGATTCAGGGTGGTGAGAAGACTGTGTAAGGGATGAGGTGTGTTGCGTTCGGGCAGGTTAAGGGTCGGGTGGGAAGGCTTTTAAAAACAGCCATGTTTTAAGGTGTTTTTTGAAGGCTTGCAATGAAGGTTCATTTCTGAGACAGGTGGGGAGGGTGTTCCATAGGGTGGGTCCCGCTATTTTATGGCTCGTTTGCGGGTTGCGTTGAGGTGTGCAGATTTGAGATTGGGGACGGCTAGGAGACCGGTGTTGGTGGATCTGAGAGTTCTTTGTGTGGGGTGTGGATGTTTTGCGTTGTTTAGCCAGTTCATTTTGTTGTTGTGTATTTTTTTGTGCATGAGGGTGAGTGTTTTGTAATGGATTCTTTGTGTGATGGGTAGCCAGTGGAGTTCTTTGAGGGTAGGTGTGATGTGGGAGGATTTTTTGTTGTTGGTGATGATTCTGGCGGCGGCATTTTGTAGAACTTGGAGGGGTTTGATGTGGATTTCTGGTAGGCCGATGAGAAGGGAGTTGCAGTAGTCGAGTTTTGAGAGGATAATTGATTGAAGGACTGTTCGGAAGTCGTGCGCTTGGAGAAGGGGTTTAAGTTTTTTCAGGGTTTGGTGTTTGAAGAATCCATCCTTAATTGTATTGGAGATGTGTCGTTTAAAGTTGAGTTGGCTGTCAATTGTTACTCCTAGGTTTCTTGTGGATGGAGTGAGTGAGATTTGTGAGATCTGTGGCACTCCCGGGTTGATTGAGTTTCCTGGGTGGTTGGAGGGGGTGCACTTGAGGGGAGAAGAGGGACGGTCATCGTGGATGTGAAGGATTTCTGTTTTGGCTTGGTTGAGGCAAAGTGATAATTGGGATAGTAATTGGGATAGATTTGAGCTGAGGTTGTTCCATTTTTCCATGGTGAGTTGGATGGACTTGTTTATGGGGAGTAGTATTTGTATGTCGTCTGCATAGACGAAGTAGGTGAGGTTTGCATCTGAAAGGTATTTGCATAGTGGGAGGAGGTAAATGTTAAAGAGGGTTGAGGATAGGGAAGAACCTTGTGGGACCCCATGTGTGAGGGGCACTTGAGAGGATTCAGATGAGTTTGGCTTGACGATGTAGGATCTGTTTGAGAGGTAGGATTTGAACCATTTGATTGTGGTGTCTTGAAGACCAATTTCTTTAAGTCTGGTGAGGAGTGTTCTGTGATTGATGGTGTCAAAGGCGGCTGATATGTCAAGGAGTATCAGGAGGAACGATTTGCCTTTGTCACGGCCTCTGAGGATGGTATCAGTGAGGGAGAGGAGGAGGGTTTCAGTGCTGAGGAATTTTCTGAAACCATGCTGTGCTGGCTGAAGAACATTATGGGTTTCAAGGTGGTCTGTACGTTGATTGTTGACTGTTTTTTCTATGATTTTTGCTAAGAATGGGAGGTTAGAGACTGGTCTGTAGTTTGCTGGGTCTGATTTGTCGAGTTGAGGTTTTTTGATGATTGGTTTGATGATGGCATTTTTGAGTTTTTCTGGGAAAATTCCTTGTTCGAGGGATATGTTGATGATGTAGGTTATTGGTTTGACAATGATCTCTCTGATGAGTTTTAGGGTTTTGATGGGGATGGGGTCTAATGGGTGGGATGCAGGGTTGGTTTTTTTGATGATGGGTTCAATTTCTGTAGAAGCAACAGGTGCGAATTGTGACCATATGTGGATGGGAGGGGGGATGGCAGTAGGGTCGTTGTGGGTTTGGGGAATCTTGGCAATAATGTTGTCGACTTTGTCCTTGAAGAATTGAGCTAGTTTTTCGCTGGAGATGTTGCTGGAGTTAGGCGTTGTGTCATTTTGGATGGGGATGGTTAAATCTTTGACATAGGCGAAGAGGGTTCTTGGGTTAAATTGGTAATCATGAATTCTTGACGTGTAGAAATTGCGCTTTGCTGTGTTGAGATCTGTTGTATAGTTGTGTAGTAGCGTTCTGTATTTGTCTTTCAGGTTTGAGGTGGGGGTTCGTCTCCACTGTTTTTTCAGTTTGTCTCAGTGTTTGCTTTGAGGTTTTCAGTTCTTGGGTGTACCATGGGGCTTTTTGCTTTGTAGATTGTTTGATTTCCTTTTTTATCGTGGGGCATAATGTGTTGGCTATGTCTGCGTTGATAGATATCCAGGAGTTTGTGGCGGTGTTGGCGTCATTTAGGTTGATTGTTTTTAGTGCCTCCGGTAACAGTTCGGCGATATCTTCACTGGAGCATGGTTTGGTGAATTCGATGATTCGGTTGTCTGTTTTTTGTGGGTTCGATTGGAGTTGAAGCTTGGCTTGTATGAGGCTGTGGTCGGACCATGGGGTGGGGGGTTGTGGAGGGTGGTCCAGTTGCGGATATTTTGTTGTTTAGGAAGATTAAGTCCAGGGTGTGGCCCGCTTTTTGTGTGGGCGTGTTGATGATTTGGGTGAATCCAATGGCAGACATGGTGGATAGGAGTAGTTCACTGGTGGGAGAAAGTGGATGGGAGTCGATATGGAGATTGAAGTCTCCTAGTATAATGGCTGGCTCTTGTAAGTTGATGTGGGTTGTGATGGATTCGATTAGGGGGGAGAGGTTGTGCTGTAGGCATCCAGGTGGGGCGTAGAGGAGGAGGATTTGGAGATGTTTTGATTTGAATAGGTTGGTTTCGAGAGGAGGTGGTAAGTTTAGGGAGTGGGAGGAGAATTTAAGTTTTTTGTGAGCTAGGAATAGTAGGCCACCTCCTTTTCTTTTGCTTCTGGGTATGGAGAATATGTTGTTTGTATTTCTGGGTAGTTGATTGAGTAGGACTGTGTCGGAGTGTTTCAGCCAGGATTCGGTTATGCAGAATATGTCTGGTTGGTCGTCTGTGAGTATGTCATGGATGATTGGCATTTTTTTGGTGATCGATTGTGCATTGATGAGGAGTAGAGTAATGAGTGTGATTGTGGTATAGGGTATGTTAGGGTTGGTGTGGATTTTGGTGAGGTGTCTAGTGATGGGTGTGGCTTTAGGAGTGTGGTGGTGGTTGTAGCGATGAGGTAGTTTGGGGATGTATTGGGCTGAGGCCATTGTGTGTGTTTTTTGTGTGAGGGGTTAGATTGTTGTGAGTTGTGTGATTGCTTTCAGGAGATTCATGGGTTGAGTGCTGGGAGGCAAATATAGGGGTTGGAAGGTTGCTGAGGGTTGTGGTGGGTTGTGGAGGGATTGGTGGGGAGGGTTGTGGAAACAGAAGAGTATGCGGGAGTACACATAGGGAGTGGCCGAAGGAGCGCACAAAGGAGCAGGCTCCTTTGTCGCGCTTTATGGAGCAATTGGTTCAGGAACCGACGAGAGAGGGAGCAATTTTAGATCTAATTCTCAGTGGAGCACAGGACTTGGTGAGAGAGGTAACGGTGGTGGGGCCGCTTGGCAATAGTGATCATAATATGTTCAAATTTGATTTAATGACTGGAAAAGGAACAGTGTGCAAATCCAAGGCTCTCGTGCTAAACTTTCAAAAGGGAAACTTTGATAAAATGAGAAAAATTGTTAGAAAAAAACTGAAAGGAGCAGCTACAAAAGTAAAAAATGTCCAAGAGGCGTGGTCATTGTTAAAAAATACCATTCTAGAAGCACAGTCCAGGCGTATTCCACACATTAAGAAAGGTGGAAAGAAGGCAAAACGATTACCGGCATGGTTAAAAGGGGAGGTGAAAGAAGCTATTTTAGCCAAAAGATCTTCATTCAAAAATTGGAAGAAGGATCCAACAGAAGAAAATAGGATAAAGCATAAACATTGGCAAGTTAAATGTAAGACATTGATAAGACAGGCTAAGAGAGAATTTGAAAAGAAGTTGGCAGTAGAGGCAAAAACTCACAGTAAAAAACTTTTTTAAATATATCCGAAGCAGAAAGCCTGTGAGGGAGTCAGTTGGACCGTTAGATGATCGAGGGGTTAAAGGGGCACTTAGAGAAGATAAGGCCATCGTGGAAAGATTAAATAATTTCTTTGCTTCAGTGTTTACTGAAGAGGATGTTGGGGAGGTACCCGTAATGGAGAAGGTTTTCAAGGGTAAAGATTCAGATGGACTGAATCAAATCACGGTGAACCTAGAAGATGTGGTAGGCCTGATTGACAAACTGAAGAGTAGTAAATCACCTGGACCGGATGGTATACACCCCAGAGTTCTGAAGGAACTAAAAAATGAAATTTCAGACCTATTAGTAAAAATTTGTAACTTATCATTAAAATCATCCATTGTACCTGAAGACTGGAGGATAGCAAATGTAACCCCAATATTTAAAAAGGGCTCCAGGGGTGATCCGGGAAACTACAGACCGATTAGCCTGACTTCAGTGCCAGGAAAAATAGTGGAAAGTGTTCTAAACATCAGAATCATAGAACATATAGAAAGACATGGTTTAATGGAACAAAGTCAGCATGGCTTTACCCAAGGCAAGTCTTGCCTCACAAATCTGCTTCACTTTTTTGAAGGAGTTAATAAACATGTGGATAAAGGTGAACCGATAGATATAGTATACTTGGATTTTCAGAAGGCGTTTGACAAAGTTCCTCATGAGAGGCTTCTAGGAAAAGTAAAAAGTCATGGGATAGGTGGCGATGTCCTTTCGTGGATTGCAAACTGGCTAAAAGACAGGAAACAGAGAGTAGGATTAAATGGACAATTTTCTCAGTTGAAGGGAGTGGACAGTGGAGTGCCTCAGGGATCTGTATTGGGACCCTTACTTTTCAATATATTTATAAATGATCTGGAAAGAAATACGACGAGTGAGATAATCAAATTTGCAGATGACACAAAATTGTTCAGAGTAGTTAAATCACAAGCAGATTGTGATAAATTGCAGGAAGACCTTGTGAGACTGGAAAATTGGGCATCCAAATGGCAGATGAAATTTAATGTGGATAAGTGCAAGGTAATGCATATAGGGAAAAATAACCCAAGCTATAATTACACAATGTTAGGTTCCATATTAGGTGCTACAACCCAAGAAAGAGATCTAGGTGTCATAGTGGATAACACATTGAAATCGTCGGTTCAGTGTGCTGCGGCAGTCAAAAGAGCAAACAGAATGTTGGGAATTATTAGAAAGGGAATGGTGAATAAAACGGAAAATGTCATAATGCCTCTGTATCGGTCCATGGTGAGACCGCACCTTGAATACTGTGTACAGTTCTGGTCGCCGCATCTCAAAAAAGATATAATTGCGATGGAGAAGGTACAGAGAAGGGCTACCAAAATGATAAGGGGAATGGAACAGCTTCCCTACGAGGAAAGACTAACGAGGTTAGGACTTTTCAGCTTGGAGAAGAGACGACTGAGGGGGGATATGATAGAGGTGTTTAAAATCATGAGAGGTCTAGAACGGGTAGATGTGAATCGGTTATTTACTCTTTCGGATAGTAGAAAGACTAGGGGGCACTCCATGAAGTTAGCATGGGGCACATTTAGAACTAATCGAAGAAAGTTCTTTTTTACTCAACGCACAAACTCTGGAATTTGTTACCAGGGGATGTGGTCAGTGCAGTTAGTATAGCTGTGTTTAAAAAAGGATTGGATAAGTTCTTGGAGGAGAAGTCCATTACCTGCTATTAAGTTCACTTAGAGAATAGCCACTGCCATTAGCAATGGTTACATGGAATAGACTTAGTTTTTGGGTACTTGCCAGGTTCTTATGACCTGGATTGGCCACTGTTGGAAACAGGATGCTGGGCTTGATGGACCCTTGGTCTGACCCAGTATGGCATTTTCTTATGTTCTTATGTTCTTATATTCCATTTAGAAACATAGAAACATAGAAATAACGGCAGAAGAAGACCAAACGGCCCATCCAGTCTGCCCAGCAAGCTTCACACATTTTTTTTCTCATACTTATCTGTTTCTCTTAGCTCTTTGGTTCTATTTCCCTTCCACCCCCACCATTGATGTAGAGAGCAGTCATGGAGTTGCATCCAAGTGAAATATCAAGCTTGATTAGTTAGGGGTAGTAACCGCCGCAATAAGCAAGCTACACCCATGCTTATTTGTTTTACCCAGACTATGTTATTCAGCCCTTATTGGTTGCTTTTCTTCTCCCCTGCCGTTGAAGCAGAGAGCTATGCTGGATATGCGTGAAGTATCAGTTTTTCTTCTCCCCTGCCGTTGAAGCAGAGAGCTGTGCTGGATATGCGTGAAGTATCAGTTTTCTTCTCCCCTGCCGTTGAAGCAGAGAGCTGTGCTGGATATGCGTGAAGTAACAGTTTTTCTTCTCCCCTGCCGTTGAAGCAAAGAGCTGTGCTGGATATGCGTGAAGTATCAGTTTTTCTTCTCCCCTGCCGTTGAAGCAGAGAGCTATGCTGGATATGCGTGAAGTCTCAGTTTTTCTTCTCCCCTGCCGTTGAAGCAGAGATCTATGCTGGATATGCATTGAAAGTGAAGTATCAGGCTTATTTGGTTTGGGGTAGTAACCGCCGTAACAAGCCAGCTACTCCCTGCTTTGTGAGTGCAAATCCTTTTTTCCACCTTTCCTCTTGCTGTTGAAGCTTAGAGCGATGTTGGAGTCACAGTATCCATGTGTATGGTTATTGAATAAAGGTATTATCTCCAGGCAGTAGCCGTCATTCTGGCGAGCCACCCACTCTTCAGTGACGGCCTCTTGACCTTATTTATTTATTTATTTATTTTATTTATTTCTTTTATATACCGACATTCAATCGAGATATCACATCGGTTTCCAGATAACCAAGAGAATAGGGTGGAATCCGCCCTATTTTACATTATAACATGGTAACCAAAAAAAAACAATTATAACATATTATAACAGTAGTACATGGAACAAAAGGTTATAGGATATAACAATAGGTTATAGGAAATAACATATGTACATGAATGTGTTGTTGATAAAAATAAATTTAGGATTAAGGGCTTGTTGATAAAAATAATTTAGGAATAATGGTGGGGGGGGTGAGGGAAGGGAGGGGGGACGGTGGGGTGGGAGGAAGTAGTGTAGTGAGGGATTCAGGGTGGTGAGAAGACTGTGTAGGGGATGAGGTGTGTTGCGTTCGGGCAGGTTAAGGGTCGGGTGGGAAGGCTTTTAAAAACAGCCATGTTTTAAGGTGTTTTTTGAAGGCTTGCAATGAAGGTTCATTTCTGAGACAGGTGGGGAGGGTGTTCCATAGGGTGGGTCCCGCTATTTTATGGCTCGTTTGCGGGTTGCGTTGAGGTGTGCAGATTTGAGATTGGGGACGGCTAGGAGACCGGTGTTGGTGGATCTGAGAGTTCTTTGTGTGGGGTGTGGATGTTTTGCGTTGTTTAGCCAGTTCATTTTGTTGTTGTGTATTTTTTTGTGCATGAGGGTGAGTGTTTTGTAATGGATTCTTTGTGTGATGGGTAGCCAGTGGAGTTCTTTGAGGGTAGGTGTGATGTGGGAGGATTTTTTGTTGTTGGTGATGATTCTGGCGGCGGCATTTTGTAGAACTTGGAGGGGTTTGATGTGGATTTCTGGTAGGGCCGATGAGAAGGGAGTTGCAGTAGTCGAGTTTTGAGAGGATAATTGATTGAAGGACTGTTCGGAAGTCGTGCGCTTGGAGAAGGGGTTTAAGTTTTTTCAGGGTTTGGTGTTTGAAGAATCCATCCTTAATTGTATTGGAGATGTGTCGTTTAAAGTTGAGTTGGCTGTCAATTGTTACTCCTAGGTTTCTTGTGGATGGAGTGAGTGAGATTTGTGAGATCTGTGGCACTCCCGGGTTGATTGAGTTTCCTGGGTGGTTGGAGGGGGTGCACTTGAGGGGAGAAGAGGGACGGTCATCGTGGATGTGAAGGATTTCTGTTTTGGCTTGGTTGAGGCAAAGTGATAATTGGGATAGTAATTGGGATAGATTTGAGCTGAGGTTGTTCCATTTTTCCATGGTGAGTTGGATGGACTTGTTTATGGGGAGTAGTATTTGTATGTCGTCTGCATAGACGAAGTAGGTGAGGTTTGCATCTGAAAGGTATTTGCATAGTGGGAGGAGGTAAATGTTAAAGAGGGTTGAGGATAGGGAAGAACCTTGTGGGACCCCATGTGTGAGGGGCACTTGAGAGGATTCAGATGAGTTTGGCTTGACGATGTAGGATCTGTTTGAGAGGTAGGATTTGAACCATTTGATTGTGGTGTCTTGAAGACCAATTTCTTTAAGTCTGGTGAGGAGTGTTCTGTGATTGATGGTGTCAAAGGCGGCTGATATGTCAAGGAGTATCAGGAGGAACGATTTGCCTTTGTCACGGCCTCTGAGGATGGTATCAGTGAGGGAGAGGAGGAGGGTTTCAGTGCTGAGGAATTTTCTGAAACCATGCTGTGCTGGCTGAAGAACATTATGGGTTTCAAGGTGGTCTGTACGTTGATTGTTGACTGTTTTTTTCTATGATTTTTGCTAAGAATGGGAGGTTAGAGACTGGTCTGTAGTTTGCTGGGTCTGATTTGTCGAGTTGAGGTTTTTTGATGATTGGTTTGATGATGGCATTTTTGAGTTTTTCTGGGAAAATTCCTTGTTCGAGGGATATGTTGATGATGTAGGTTATTGGTTTGACAATGATCTCTCTGATGAGTTTTAGGGTTTTGATGGGGATGGGGTCTAATGGGTGGGATGCAGGGTTGGTTTTTTTGATGATGGGTTCAATTTCTGTAGAAGCAACAGGTGCGAATTGTGACCATATGTGGATGGGAGGGGGGATGGCAGTAGGGTCGTTGTGGGTTTGGGGAATCTTGGCAATAATGTTGTCGACTTTGTCCTTGAAGAATTGAGCTAGTTTTTCGCTGGAGATGTTGCTGGAGTTAGGCGTTGTGTCATTTTGGATGGGGATGGTTAAATCTTTGACATAGGCGAAGAGGGTTCTTGGGTTAAATTGGTAATCATGAATTCTTGACGTGTAGAAATTGCGCTTTGCTGTGTTGAGATCTGTTGTATAGTTGTGTAGTAGCGTTCTGTATTTGTCTTTCAGGTTTGAGGTGGGGGTTCGTCTCCACTGTTTTTCAGTTTGTCTCAGTGTTTGCTTTGAGGTTTTCAGTTCTTGGGTGTACCATGGGGCTTTTTGCTTTGTAGATTGTTTGATTTCCTTTTTTATCGTGGGGCATAATGTGTTGGCTATGTCTGCGTTGATAGATATCCAGGAGTTTGTGGCGGTGTTGGCGTCATTTAGGTTGATTGTTTTTAGTGCCTCCGGTAACAGTTCGGCGATATCTTCACTGGAGCATGGTTTGGTGAATTCGATGATTCGGTTGTCTGTTTTTTGTGGGTTCGATTGGAGTTGAAGCTTGGCTTGTATGAGGCTGTGGTCGGACCATGGGGTGGGGGGTTGTGGAGGGTGGTCCAGTTGCGGATATTTTGTTGTTTAGGAAGATTAAGTCCAGGGTGTGGCCCGCTTTTTGTGTGGGCGTGTTGATGATTTGGGTGAATCCAATGGCAGACATGGTGGATAGGAGTAGTTCACTGGTGGGAGAAAGTGGATGGGAGTCGATATGGAGATTGAAGTCTCCTAGTATAATGGCTGGCTCTTGTAAGTTGATGTGGGTTGTGATGGATTCGATTAGGGGGGAGAGGTTGTGCTGTAGGCATCCAGGTGGGGCGTAGAGGAGGAGGATTTGGAGATGTTTTGATTTGAATAGGTTGGTTTCGAGAGGAGGTGGTAAGTTTAGGGAGTGGGAGGAGAATTTAAGTTTTTTGTGAGCTAGGAATAGTAGGCCACCTCCTTTTCTTTTGCTTCTGGGTATGGAGAATATGTTGTTTGTATTTCTGGGTAGTTGATTGAGTAGGACTGTGTCGGAGTGTTTCAGCCAGGATTCGGTTATGCAGAATATGTCTGGTTGGTCGTCTGTGAGTATGTCATGGATGATTGGCATTTTTTTGGTGATCGATTGTGCATTGATGAGGAGTAGAGTAATGAGTGTGATTGTGGTATAGGGTATGTTAGGGTTGGTGTGGATTTTGGTGAGGTGTCTAGTGATGGGTGTGGCTTTAGGAGTGTGGTGGTGGTTGTAGCGATGAGGTAGTTTGGGGATGTATTGGGCTGAGGCCATTGTGTGTGTTTTTTGTGTGAGGGGTTAGATTGTTGTGAGTTGTGTGATTGCTTTCAGGAGATTCATGGGTTGAGTGCTGGGAGGCAAATATAGGGGTTGGAAGGTTGCTGAGGGTTGTGGTGGGTTGTGGAGGGATTGGTGGGGAGGGTTGTGGAAACAGAAGAGTATGCGGGAGTACACATAGGGAGTGGCCGAAGGAGCGCACAAAGGAGCAGGCTCCTTTGTCGCGCTTTATGGAGCAATTGGTTCAGGAACCGACGAGAGAGGGAGCAATTTTAGATCTAATTCTCAGTGGAGCACAGGACTTGGTGAGAGAGGTAACGGTGGTGGGGCCGCTTGGCAATAGTGATCATAATATGTTCAAATTTGATTTAATGACTGGAAAAGGAACAGTGTGCAAATCCAAGGCTCTCGTGCTAAACTTTCAAAAGGGAAACTTTGATAAAATGAGAAAAATTGTTAGAAAAAAACTGAAAGGAGCAGCTACAAAAGTAAAAAATGTCCAAGAGGCGTGGTCATTGTTAAAAAATACCATTCTAGAAGCACAGTCCAGGCGTATTCCACACATTAAGAAAGGTGGAAAGAAGGCAAAACGATTACCGGCATGGTTAAAAGGGGAGGTGAAAGAAGCTATTTTAGCCAAAAGATCTTCATTCAAAAATTGGAAGAAGGATCCAACAGAAGAAAATAGGATAAAGCATAAACATTGGCAAGTTAAATGTAAGACATTGATAAGACAGGCTAAGAGAGAATTTGAAAAGAAGTTGGCTGTAGAGGCAAAAACTCACAGTAAAAACTTTTTAAAATACATCCGAAGCAGAAAGCCTGTGAGGGAGTCAGTTGGACCGTTAGATGATCGAGGGGTTAAAGGGGCACTTAGAGAAGATAAGGCCATCGCGGAAAGATTAAATGATTTCTTTGCTTCGGTGTTTACTGAAGAGGATGTTGGGGAGGTACCCGTAATGGAGAAGGTTTTCATGGGTAATGATTCAGATGGACTGAATCAAATCACGGTGAACCTAGAAGATGTGGTAGGCCTGATTGACAAACTGAAGAGTAGTAAATCACCTGGACCGGATGGTATACACCCCAGAGTTCTGAAGGAACTAAAAAATGAAATTTCAGACCTATTAGTAAAAATTTGTAACTTATCATTAAAATCATCCATTGTACCTGAAGACTGGAGGATAGCAAATGTAACCCCAATATTTAAAAAGGGCTCCAGGGGCGATCCGGGAAACTACAGACCGGTTAGCCTGATTTCAGTGCCAGGAAAAATAGTGGAAAGTGTTCTAAACATCAAAATCACAGAACATATAGAAAGACATGGTTTAATGGAACAAAGTCAGCATGGCTTTACCCAGGGCAAGTCTTGCTTCACAAATCTGCTTCACTTTTTTGAAGGAGTTAATAAACATGTGGATAGAGGTGAACCGGTAGATATAGTATACTTGGATTTTCAGAAGGCGTTTGACAAAGTTCCTCATGAGAGGCTTCTAGGAAAAGTAAAAAGTCATGGGATAGGTGGCGATGTCCTTTCGTGGATTGCAAACTGGCTAAAAGACAGGAAACAGAGAGTAGGATTAAATGGGCAATTTTCTCAATGGAAGGGAGTGGACAGTGGAGTGCCTCAGGGATCTGTATTGGGACCCTTACTGTTCAATCTACCTTATAAATGGCCTGTGACCGACGGCCCGCAAATGCGCAGTAGAGCACAGCTCTACTGCGCATGTGCGGGCAAGGACGTCGGTCAGAAAAAAAAAATGGCGGTGGGGCCACAGGAGCGGGAGGAGAAGCAGCGGCGCCGCGCGCGCGCGGTGCCGCTACTTCTCCTCCCCAGATCTGCCGGCAGATCTCGGGGGGGGGGGTGTCACTCCCGCGCCCCCCCCCCCCCGAGATCTGCCAGCAGGAGCGGGAGGAGAAGTAGCGGCAGCGCGCGCGCGCGGTGCCGCTACTTCTCCTCCCCAGATCTGCCGGCAGATCTCGGGGGGGGGTCACTGCCGCGCGCGCAGGAGTGACCCCCCCCCCGAGATCTGCTGGCAGGAGTGGGAGGAGTTAATGGAGCCGGGTGAGGGTTGCGGGAAGTCGCGCTTACGGCACCGGGAGGAAATGGAGGTGGGTGTGGGCTGCGAGGAGTCGCGAGTACGGCGTCGGAAGGAAATGGAGGCGGGTGAAGGGAGGGACTGAGTGGGAGGGAGGGAGGGACTGAGTGGGAGGGAGGGAGAGGGGGACTGAGTGAGTGGGAGGGAGGGAGGGAGAGGGGGACTGAGTGAGTGGGAGGGAGGGAGAGGGGGGACTGAGTGAGTGGGAGGGAGGGAGAGGGGGGACTGAGTGGGAGGGAGTGAGGGAGAGGAGGGAGTGAGGGAGAGGGGGGAGAGAGGGAGGGAGGGACTGAGTGAGAGGAGAGGGAGGGGTGGAGAGGAGTGGGTGGGGGAGGGGGGTGGTGAAGAGTGAGGGGAGAGAGAATGAGGGGGAGGTGAGAGACAGAGGGATGTAGCCCGTTTTAACGGGCTTAACGGCATGTATATTTATAAATGATCTGGAAAGAAATACGACGAGTGAGATAATCAAATTTGCAGATGACACAAAATTGTGCAGAGTAGTTAAATCACAAGCAGATTGTGATAAATTGCAGGAAGACCTTGTGAGACTGGAAAATTGGGCATCCAAATGGCAGATGAAATTTAATGTGGATAAGTGCAAGGTGATGCATATAGGGAAAAATAACCCATGCTATAATTACACGATGTTGGGTTCCATATTAGGTGCTACAACCCAAGAAAGAGATCTAGGTGTCATAGTGGATAACACATTGAAATCGTCGGTTCAGTGTGCTGCGGCAGTCAAAAAAGCAAACAGAATGTTGGGAATTATTAGAAAAGGAATGATGAATAAAACGGAAAATGTCATAATGCCTCTGTATCGCTCCATGGTGAGACCGCACCTTGAATACTGTGTACAATTCTGGTCGCCGCATCTCAAAAAAGATATAATTGCGATGGAGAAGGTACAGAGAAGGGCTACCAAAATGATAAGGGGAATGGAACAACTCCCCTATGAGGAAAGACTAAAGAGGTTAGGACTTTTCAGCTTGGAGAAGAGACGACTGAGGGGGGATATGATAGAGGTGTTTAAAATCATGAGAGGTCTAGAACGGGTAGATGTGAATCGGTTATTTACTCTTTCGGATAGTAGAAGGACTAGGGGACACTCCATGAAGTTAGCATGGGGCACATTTACAACTAATCGGAGAAAGTTCTTTTTTACTCAACGCACAATTAAACTCTGGAATTTGTTGCCAGAGAATGTGGTTCGTGCAGTTAGTATAGCTGTGTTTAAAAAAGGATTGGATAAGTTCTTGGAGGAGAAGTCCATTACCTGCTATTAAGTTCACTTAGAGAATAGCCACTGCCATTAGCAATGGTTACATGGAATAGACTTAGTTTTTGGGTACTTGCCAGGTTCTTATGGCCTGGATTGGCCACTGTTGGAAACAGGATGCTGGGCTTGATGGACCCTTGGTCTGACCCAGTATGGCATTTTCTTATGTTCTTATGTTCCTTCGGCGCGCGACACTCGGCGCGCAGCGCCTGGGAGGTTCTCAGCTTTAAAGGCCAATCAGGGCTGTCCCCTGATTGGCTGGAAGTCGGCAGCGTGCAGCGTGTTCCCTCGGCGGCGGAGGAAGGTCGGCAGGATGGCGAGACAGCGGCGGAAGGCAGGGGCTGCCTCGTGGTCGGGGTAGGAGGCGGTCGTGGGTAAGTGTGCAATTAAGCAGGCCTTACCCCGGCTGGTCTCCGGCGCCGATCGCGCAGGCCTGGCACCGCTCCGAGTCGCCCTCGTCTCGCTGTAGCGTCCGGAAGAAGGGACTTCGATCGGGAGGTTCGCAGCTTTAAAGGCCAATCAGGGCTGTCCCCTGATTGGCTGGACGTCGGCAGCGTGCAGCGTGTTCCCTCGGCGGCGGAGGAAGGTCGGCAGGATGGCGAGACAGCGGCGGAGGGCAGGGGCTGCCTCGTGGTCGGGGTCGGAGGCGGTCGTGGGTAAGTGTGCAATTAAGCAGGCCTTACCCCGGCGGGTCTCCGGCGCCGATCGCGCAGGCCTGGCACCGCTCCGAGTCGCCCTCGTCTCGCTGTAGCGTCCGGAAGAAGGGACTTCGATCGGGAGGTTCGCAGCTTTAAAGGCCAATCAGGGCTGTCCCCTGATTGGCTGGACGTCGGCAGCGTGCAGCGTGTTCCCTCGGCGGCGGAGGAAGGTCGGCAGGATGGCGAGACAGCGGCGGAAGGCAGGGGCTGCCTCGTGGTCGGGGTCGGAGGCGGTCGTGGGTAAGTGTGCAATTAAGCAGGCCTTACCCCGGCGGGTCTCCGGCGCCGATCGCGCAGGCCTGGCACCGCTCCGAGTCGCCCTCGTCTCGCTGTAGCATCCAGAAGAAGGGCTCCACAGTGTTTATCCCACGCCCCTTTGAAGTCCTTCACAGTTCTGGTCTTCACCACTTCCTTCAGAAGGGCATTCCAGGCATCTACCACCCTCTCCGTGAAGAAATACTTCCTGACATTGGTTCTGAATCTTCCTCCCTGGAGCTTCAAATCGTGACCCCTGGTTCTGCTGATTTTTTTCCTATGGAAAAGGTTTGTCGTTGTCTTTGGATCATTAAAACCTTTCAAGTATCTGAAAGTCTGTATCATATCACCTCTGCTCCTCCTTTCCTCCAGGGTGTACATATTTAGATTCTTCAATCTCTCCTCATAAGTCATTCGATGAAGACCTTCCACCTTTTTGGTCGCCCTTCTCTGGACTGCCTCCATCTTGTCTCTGTCTCTTTGGAGATGCGGTCTCCAGAACTGAACACAATACTCCAGGTGAGGTCTCACTAAGGACCTGTACAAGGGGATAATCACTTCCTTTTTCTTACTCGATATTCCTCTCTCTATACAGCCCAGCATTCTTCTGGCTTTAGCTATCACCTTGTTACATTGTTTCGCTGACTTCAGATCATTAGACACCATCACCCCAAGGTCTCTCTCCTGCTCCGTGCACATCAGCCTTTCTCCCCCCATCGAATACAGTTCATTCGGATTTCCACTCCCCATATGCATGACTCTGCACTTCTTGGCATTGAATGTCAGCTGCCATATCTTTGACCACTCTTCCAGCTTCCTTAAATCCCGTCTCATTCTCTCCACTCCTTCCGGCATGTCCACTCTGTTGCAGATCTTAGTGTCATCCGCAAAAAGACATATCTTACCTTCTATCCCTTCTGCAATGTCGCTCACAAAGATATTGAAAAGGACCGGTCCCAACACCGATCCCTGCAGTACACCGCTTAAAACCGCTCTCTCTTCAGAGAGAGTTCCATTTACCATCACACATTGTCTTCTGTCCGTCAACCAGTTTGCAATCCAGGCCACCACCTCGGCACTCACTCCTAAGCTTCTCGTTTTATTCACCAGTCTCCTGTTCGGGACAGTGTCAAAAGCTTTGCTGAAATCCAAGTAGATGACATCGAGTGCTCTTAAGTGGGGAATAATGAAGTTGTATTAAAGACACCAATCTATATATGCACTTCAATCACACCAATTCGAGGGATCTATTAATTGTTATGCAACATTGAATCAAAAAATTATCAACTCTAAAATACTTGTCTCCAATCTTATTTCTAAATATATCACTTCAATGTCGGGATATCCAATACTGGATTAACAGTCCATTATTTTCAAAGGGGTACACGTGTAAGATACGCACTTACCCCCCGAAATCCTGTCCCAAACTCCCCCTGTGCGCGCCGAGCCTATGTTGAGTAGGCTCGGTGGCGTGTGCAAGCCCCGAGACGCGCATAAGTCTCGGGGATTTCCTAGGGGGGGCGTTCTGGGGGCGTGTCGGGAGCGTGTCGCAGCCGGCGCATCATCGGGGGCGTTCTGGGGGGCATGTCGGGGGATGTGTCATGGCCGGCACATCATCGGGGTTGTTCTGGGGGCTTGGCCACGGCCTCCGGCCCAGCCCCCGGACCGGACCCTGACATGCCGGCGGCCGTCCCAACGCGCGCAAGTTACGCCTGCTTCGAGCAGGCGTAACTTGTACAACAAAGGTAGGGGGGTTTTTAGATAGGGCCGGGGGGGTGGGTTAGGTAGGGGAAGGGAGGGGAAGGTGGGGGGAGGCCGAAGGAAAGTTCCCTCCGAGGCTGCTCTGATTTTGGAGTGGCCTCGGAGGGAATGGAGGCAAGCTGCTCAGCTCGGCGCACACAGGCTGCCGATTTTTGGCAGCCTTGCATGTGCCGACCCCGGATTTTAATGGATACGCACGGCTACGCATGTATCTATTGAAATTCCGCATTCTCTTGTTTGCGCCTGGTGCATGAACAAAAGTACGCGTATGCGCAAATTTATAAAATCTACCCCTTAATATCTTTATAACAATAGTTCAAATAAATATCAGTACCAAAAAAAATTTTGTGGAAGGATGGGAAAGTTTCATACTTATGGTCTTTTATCCCCAAACCTGGGTGATCCACTCTGGTGTAATCATTAACGATCCACCCCAACCATTTTTTAATATTTTTATATTGCATGAAAAAAATTTTTTAAAAATAAAAGTCAGCAAAGCAAAGCCAATTATGTTTCTAAAAATCACTTCAACAAGACAGCTGTAAATGTCCCAATTTTCACCAATTCAAAAATTCTACAACAAAGGTGATGCTGCAAGGCTGATATGTTCCTCGTCGACGCTGCAGATAGAGTACTATCTGCAGCCTCGGAGAGGAGCTGAGGTGAATGTTTGAGAAAGTCGATGTGAATGTTTGAGAAAGCCGATGTGGATAAAAAGCCGACAGCCATAAAAAATCCTTGTGAATTAAAAGTGGATGCTGATATTCCGACATTGTGAAGGAGCAAACATCCCCTGATGAAAGATCCTTCGGGATCCGAAACATGGCCACGTAGGGCTACTATTGGAATCAGATAAGTCGGTTCATTTATTTGCTCTATTGAAATTGGGACATTCACAGCTGTTTATTTACAGTGTGGTATTTTGGAATGCTAGAACATATCAACCTTGCAGCATCACCTTTGTTGTAGAACTTTTGAACTGGTGAAAATTGGGACATTTACAGCTGTCTTGTTGAAGTGACTTTTAGAAACATAATTGGCTTTGCTTTGCTGACTTTTATTTTTTTTTAAAAATTTCACGCAATATAAAAATATTTAAAATTGGTTGGAGGTGGATAGTTAATAATTACATCAGAGTGGATCACCCAGGTTTGGGAGATAAAAGACCATAAGTATGAAACTTTCCCATCCTTCCTCAAAAAAAATTTTTGGTGCTGATATTTATTTGAACTGTTATTATAAAGATATTAAATGAACTGTTAATCCAGTATTGGATATCCCGACATTGAAGTGATATATTTAGAAATAAGATTGGAGACAAGTATTCAAGAGGTGATAATTTTTGGATTCGAAGTTGTATTAAAAGCATCAAATCATATTGGTTAAGGGTCGTAATCTCCATGCCTTCTGCTAAGGATGTCAGAAAATATGTTATTAAATTGTATTTATTGATAATTACCTATATTCAGTGTAGTCAGTAATCAATAGGCTATAAGAGAAGCAAAAGCATTGATTCCCATATGCCTTCTTTTTTTTTCTAAAACCTCAGCACTAGACAAAAAGCCTCTCTTGAATGCCTTCCAACCCTCCCACCAGACCTTAATCTGTTATCTATGTCTGGTTGTAAATGAGGCCCTCTTCAAGGATTGAATTTTACAACTTAGTCAAACTTTTCATCAGCCATTTGGTTTCTCAGGAATGTTCAGAGAACTGAACCTTTATCTTTCTGCCTAGCTGAAAGAGGCCCCTTCCATTTAATTAAAAACACCTGGAGTCCCCGGAAAGAGGGGAATACGTCATTTCTTATCTCTACAGACTTAGAAAAAAGCAGAGATTTCTTTCCTTTGCACAGCCTGACACTGTCTCCATGAAAGGAATTCAGGCAGCTTTTTTAATTAGGTAGGAAAACTCCCATTCTCTTCACATCCTGGTAAAAGCAGGAAAAAACAATTTTAATTAATTTGTGTGAAACTTTCCAAGGTTTCAGACCATTTTTCTACAAAGGCAAATTATTGAGTTATTGAAAGATATAATACAGTTGCCCCAGCTTATGGATTGTTGGGGTTATAAAAATGAGAAGCAAACAAGGAATGGGACTACTTGGGCTCCTTTTTCCTGCCACGTGTATCCTGAGAGAGACAGAGAGCGGGACTTGGAAAAGCTTCATTAATCTGGTGATTATAAATTTTTATTTCCAGCATTTGGGAACCCCTTTTTAAACTAAATGCTATTGTTTCTAAATTGGTATATGTATTAGAAATGCATTAGTTAAATAAAAGAATATGTCCCTGGTAGACATATATTTAATATTGATCTTATCTGTTACTGTATTAATGGTCTTCATATTAATAGTAATGTATTGTTTGATTAGAATAAGATTTGAACATAGAAATGTTTTATAGAATCATTTAGAGGTTTTCAGATTTGATATCTCTTCTTTTTTATTGGGAATAAAGAAAGAAGATATTTTACCATATTCAGTCAGGTTTTATTTCTCTGCATGCTGTATAATCCTAAAGAAAAGAACTTATATCTCTGAATAAAAATAAACTTCTGTCTCTAAGGCAAGAAGGGTAGAAAGAAGGATAAAATAGGGTTTATTCCAAGCAGGATCCACTGGTAAAAACTTTATTTCTACTAGTGGTTAGCCCACATTATTTTTCTTTCCACAAGGGTAGTAACCGCCATATGTTATCCCCCTGCACGCTTATATCATTTCTGCCTTCTAGCCTTTAGAGATCCACAATGTTTATCCCTTGCCCCTTTGAATTCTTTGTTTTCTTCTTCACCACCTCTTCTAGAAGGGCATTCCAGGCCTCCACCACCCTCTCCATGAAGAAATATTTCCGGACATTGGTTCTGAGTTGTCCACCCTGGAGTTTCATTTCATGACCCCTAGTTCTACTGTTTTCTTTCCAATGGAAAAGGTTCAAGGTCCATACATCACTGAAACCTTTTAGGTATCTGAAGGCTGTATCATATCTCCCCTGCATCTCCTCTCTTCCAGGGTATACATATTCAGATCCTTCAGCCTCTCCTCATAGGTCTTCCGATACAGATCCCACACCCATTTTCATTGCCCTTCTCTGGACCACCTCCATACTGTCTCTATCCTTTTTGACACACAGGCTCCAGAAATGAACACAATACTCCAGGTGAGGTCTTAGCAAGGATCTGTACAAGAGCATCATCACCTCCTTTTTCTTACTGGTTATTCCTCTCTCCATGCAGCCCAGCATTTTTCTGGCTTTAGCTATTGCCTTGTCACATTGCTTTGCCATCTTCAGATCCCCAGACACTATCACCCCAAGAACCCTCTCTTGCTCTGTGCACATCAGCCTTTCACACCCCCCCCCCCCATCACATACAGCTTTTTTGGATTACCGCATCCCAGATGCATGACTCTGCACTTCTCAGCTTCTGTATTACTGAAAAAATCACCAAATTGCTACCCTCCACCTCTTTGAAACAAAAGAATTCCTAAAATGCTGAAAAATAAGTATGTGGGGTCTCCCAACATGGAGCATTTTTTCTATCATTAAGAGACCCCCAAGAGAATATTCTGGGTGGAGGAGGGTAACTGGCTCCAGCTGGCTAATAGATTTATGATTATAGAACTTGATAAGGAGTGTGGAGATATTATAGCATAGCAAAAGCTGTTAGGTACTGCTAAAATCCTGTGGAAGGTGTGGTATCATGGATGGCCACTAGATGGCATCACTTTTAGTAAATTTACATGATGCAATTGCACTGTGTCATGGCAAAAGAGTGGTTAATGGTCTTTAAGAAGGATGGATTGCAAGGCCCCATAAATGGAGTATTTCATCCAGTATAAAATGGCTGTTTGAGGCTTTGGTAGGAGGAATAGGAGTTGGATAGATCCCAACCAGGGACAGGGTTCACCTGGATAGGCCTCTATTCAGAGAGGGCCCTGCAGGGGCTATCCCCTTAAGGGAAAAGGCCCAAAGCAAAGTAGGTATTTCTCTTCAAGGGAGGTCAAACATGGGATGCATCCTGCTTCCCATAGGAGGACAATAGGAGGACAACTGGAGTTCCCACAGTTAGTGGAATGATTCTAGGTGTGAGGAAACCTTTGAAGGGTGAAAGTCGGGTACTCCAGGGAAAGTCCCTTTTGATTGCTTGGATGGGGTAGAAGGAACATCTGAAGGGTTATAGAGTTGCTATGGAGAATGGAGAGAATTACTAAGTGTCCAGTGAGCAAGTACTGAAGCACTTAATATGTGAAAAATTGATGTTGAGACTGTGCAAAGCAGTCTATTCTGATAGAGGAGAAAAAATGGTTGTGGGAGGGGGCAGGAATTGCTTCCATTGTGTGTATGTTGAAATATTGGAGAGAAAACTGTACTTTGAAGTATTGCGGAGGAAAGCAGGGGAACAGTATTTCAAAGAAGTTCTCCTAATCCAAGGGAAAAGGTATATAATTGCTAAGGATTCTTTAGTTGATCTTTCTGTGAACAAGTTTAGGAGTAAAGGGAAGTGTCTGCTACAGAACACTTCCAGTTGCCCTCCCACTTTATTTCATGATCCTAAACTCAGGAAAAAGAAAATGGGCCATATTTTTAAAGGAGCGCGCGCAGGGTACATTTGTACGCGCTACCCGGCGCGCACAAATGTACACCCAATATTATAGCATGCACGCTCTGCCACGTGCATGTTATAAAATCCAGGGTCAGCGTGCGCAACTGGGTGCACACTTATGCACCTTGCGTGCGCTGAGCCCAAGAGGAGCCCCGATGGCTTTCCCCTTTTCCTCCAAGGACGCCCCGCCCCAGACCGCCCATTTTTGAAAGCCCCAGGACATACGCACGTCCCAGGGCTTGCGCACACCACCAAGCCTATGCAAAATAGGCTCGGCGCGCGCAGGGGTAGGTTTTTGGGGGTTACGTGCATATATTCACGCGTAACCCTTTGAAAATCTACCCCAATATGTTCACCTCAGAAACAGACTTTTATTTACAAGATTTGGCAGGATTTAGCATTTAGAAAATAACAAAAATTCCCGTCTCTAACATCGTGGCCACTAAGAAGCAGTTTACTCTAAAGAAAGTTCTGTACCTTGGGTGGTTACAAACATGCCAAAAACCTTAGCCTGTTTAAAATATTAATAATTATGGCTAACTTACTTATACCTGGTCCCAACTTCACGTGATATCCCTCTGTGCACCTCTGAAGCAGCTCTGGCTGGAGGTCCAGAGAATGTGGGTAGGGGAGAAGGCTTGCTTCCTGGGCTTGATACTGGAAGGCAGTCCAGGAAGGAGGCTTGCTTCTGGTTCTGGTACTTGCCAGGCCATCTGGGGCTTGCTCTCACCCCTCACCATCTCAGATTCCATGTCACTCTCCAAACCTGAGCAGGGCATCTCCTCTCTCTCTGGTCTCCTCTCCTTAGTCTCCTGGCCACATGATAGGGTAGATTTCAAAGGGTTACGCGCATAAGATATATGCGTAACCCCCGAAAACCTACCCCTGCGCGCGCTGAGCCTATTTTGCATAGGCTCAGCAGTGTGCGCAAACCCCGGGATGCACGTATGTCCAGGGGCTTTCAAAAATGGGCGGGCTGGGGGCGTGGTGGTGGCTCGGGGCAGGCCGGAGGCGGGGCCAGGGGCATGGCGGTGGTTCGGGGCGGGGCTGAATCCTCCAGCACAGAGGCCTGTGCCGGGGGATGGCGAGCCGGTGCGTGCAAGTTACACCTGCCAGAGGCAGGCGTAACTCAGTAAGATAAGGTGGGGGGGGATTTAGGTAGGGCTGGGGGGTGGGTTAGATAGGATAAGGGAGGGAAAGGTGGGGGGGAGCTAAAAAAAAGTTCCCTCCAAGGCCGCTCTGATTTCGGAGCGGTCTTGGAGGGAACGGGGAAAGCCATCGGGGCTCCCCTTGGGCTCGGCGCATGCAAGGTGCACAAGTGTGTACCCCCTTGCGCGCGCCCACCCTGGATTTTATAACATGCTCGCTGCTCCGCGTGCATGTTATAAAATCGGGTGTACATTTGTGCGCACTGGGTAGCACTTAAAATTTAAAATCGGCCCCGATGTCTTCTCCCTCCTCGATAGCAGGAGGTGCTGTTCTGCTTCAGGCTCCCCTTTCACTCTTCTGTTTCCTTTTCTTTCAGGGGTCACTTTCATCGCTGCTCCCTTCTCCTTATTTGCCCCGCCTTATACTTTCCAGCTGATAAATATGCATAAGCTCATGTATAATCATGTGGTGGGTGGAGGGTCTTTGACACATTGCAGGTCTTTTTCCCCCTCCTCATTTCTTTGGGGGGATCCTTATCACTTCTGTATGCCAAGCTGTATGACAGAATCAGTGTTTTTTTCCATCTCAGTCCACTCCCCCTCTTCCAAGGGGGGGCACCTTCTAACGTCTGGACTCCCTTGGCCAGTCCATAACTCCTGCTTATGAGCTTAGCTGCTACATTGTCTCTCGGCTGTATTTTTTATTTACACAGGTACATACAAACGGGCAGACCTTGATAAAGTATCCTTCAATGTAAAGTTCTCATCTGGGCAAGGTCTCTTCTCTTTAACTGTGACAGTGTCTTGTCCTGTCAGTTTACTAGTCTGCATATTTCTTTGCTATTATGGTTCATAATTGGCGCTTTCAGTGGTAAAACATGGGATATCTCCCTACATTTCTATCTTGTCTCTTACACAGCCTAGCTATGCAAGACTAAGTACCCTGATTTGATCAGTGTTTACTCTCACTCTGTTGTTAAATGCTCCCTGCAGGTATCACCAGAAAATAAATGTTTATTGTTGGAATATATTGCCAGAGTGAGCCCTATTTTTTCTGGTGTGGTAAGATTTGAGCAAGGAAGACCGTGGTCAGAAGAGGTCATAGAGAGAATTCACTTAAGCTTAAGATCCCTATCCAGCTCAGCCCTTTTGCACACCCTTCTTACCTCTGGGCCTGAGTCTACTATGCCATCTGCTTGATCCACCTCCCTATCTAAACCCTCCCAAGAGACCAGCACTTGGCTAACACAAGTGCTAGACCCTTTCATATTTTATGTGCTTTATCAGAGTGGGGGTTGCATAAAGTTTAATTTATTTTGGGGAGTTATATGAAGTAGCTTCATTATGAACTTTGAAATATAAGATAATTTCAAAGCAATCATTCTCCTTTAACAGTTTCATTTTGTGACTCAGATGCCAGTGAGTCATGATTTTAAGTAATTATTCTTTCTAATCAAAGCGAACCTACAGGAAACATGAACTACCACCAACTCTGCTCCAAAAGTCAGAAATGTTTTACTTAAAAAATAAAAGGTGCAAAGTTGTGGACTATTATTTTGGGATACAGCAATTCAAGTGAGAAGGATGATACCAGGAGTCAGTGAAAGGTCTTACATAAGCAATAATTTTGTTCTCCTCTGAGGATGCAAGGGTAGAATCCTGCTGATTCAGCTGAGATGTTTACTGCATGATCTGATATCAACTATCTTTTCTGGATTCATTCCAAAGCAAGCATAATTATCTCGCTACACAGATAAAACTATACTTTTACAAATCTTCATGCAGCTATTTTTAACACCTCCTTCACCATACTTGAAATATAAAATGTACCATTAAATATTAAAGCAGCCCTTCTTCTAGGATGTACTAAGAATATGGGGCTTCACATTCAGTCCCAGTCCTAAGTCTATACAAAGTCCTGGGGTGGATTCTTTGATGGGGCAAGGGTAAATCTCCAGGACCCAAGACACAGGGTGAAAATCTGGAGGTGTTACTTCAGATACTCTGGATGGGTGATCCCTAAACAAAATAAATTACTGTGTGACTTATAAGTTGGCACGATACACATTTCATCACTGTTACATCCATATCCATCATCAAATCAAAATTTAGCTCAATCTGTGTAAGTGCATGTGATATAGCATACAGAAAATAATATCTCAGGATGGAAATGGATCCCCTAGTTGGAGATGGTTCTGCTCTTCCATAAAGGAAAATATACCTACTCTTCCATAAAGGAAAATATACCTGAGGTCACCAATGGTTCTCCAAAGACTCCAATTCTCTCAGTTCTTTCTCATGCAGGAGTATGAACTCCTATTGGGGTCTCCAGATGTATTTTACAAAACCTTGCTTTCTTCTCTCCAATGGTAACTAGATCTTTCTGGCTGAAAGATCCAACATCAATAACAGAGAAAATTATTCTCTTTTCCCCTCTCCTAGGCAGGGAGTGTCGGTTAAAACTTACTCCAAAAACAAAAGACGAATCACATAAAAATCTAAATTGTCACACTGCAACCACTGGGGTTAGGGGCCACTTTGACATTCAAAGTGAGATGTACGAACAGTACAGTGCTCTCTTGTGAAGATTTGAGGACCTTCGGAGAGAGGAAACTCAGCCAAAGATGAGATTTGTGCAATGTTCTCTCAACCTAGCTTGATGGACTCTCTACCTGGGTAACATCTCTACCTGAGTAACATAATTTTTCATCTCAAAAATGATGGAAAGGGTTGTCAACAGTCAACTATCTGACTATCTGGAGGAAAAAAAGATTCTGCACCCCTCCCAGTTCGGATTCCGCAAGCACCTCAATACAGAAACCCTCCTTCTCTCCCTCACTGATTTCCTTCTCAGAGGCATGGACCAAGGAACCTGATATATATACTAGCCCTCATAGACATATCCGCCGCCTTTGACACCATAAGCCATAAGCAACTTCTCTCCCGCCTAGCCCATATTGGCCTCTCAGGCACTGCACTCCACTGGTTCACATCATATCTAACAAATAGGAAATTCTCAGTCAAAATAGGCAACTCAGAATCTGCCCTTCATGCCCTCTCCCAGGGAGTCCCTCAGGGCTCCTCCCTCTCATCCACCCTCTTTAACATATACCTCACCTCCCTCTGCCAACACCTATCCGATCTCGGCCTCAAATTCTTCCTATACGCTGATGATGTTCAAATCATCATACCCATTCAGGATACCCTAACAAAAGCATTGGACCATTGGAGAAATTGTCTTGCCTCCATCAATGCTCTACTCTCCGACCTTCACCTAGCTCTAAATGCATCAAAAACCAAACTGCTCCTCATCTCCCAACAATCATCCCCCAAACCAGCCATCACAAATGATCCTGCCTACCATACCTTCACAAGGCAGCACGATGCACGAAATCTAGGGGTTCAAATAGACCAACAACTGAACTTAAAAAAACATATCAATCTGATCCTCAAGGAAGGCTTCTTCAGACTTAACGTCATGAAGAAACTGAAACCATTACTTCATGTCAGTGATTTTCACACCGTCATTCAAGCCACCCTCTCAACAAAAATGGACTACTGTAACTCCCTTTTCCTAGGACGCCCATACTCTACAATAAAACCCCTCCAAATTCTGCAGAATGCAGTAGCGAGAACCATCTCTACCGCCCACAAATATGATCATATTACTCCCCTCCTCAAGAACTTACATTGGCTTCCTATCCCCTCTCGCATCTTATACAAAACCCTAACACTGACACACAAAGCTATACTCTCGCACAACTCTAACTAGCTCGTTGATCCATTCTGCCTGGTAGAATCCAAAACATCCACCAGAGCCTCCAATAATGGAACCCTCCATGTACCCTCACTAAAAAGAGCTCACCTTACTTCCACAAGGGAACGAGCCCTTTCCATTGCTGGACCCACGCTCTGGAATTCCCTTCCACCCAACCTCAGGCTCGAGACCTGCACCTCAAAATTCAGAGCCAACTTGAAAACTTGGCTTTTCAAGCAAGCCTATCAACAATAACACCCTTCTCACCCCTTGCAAACATACCTGAACCACGTAAACACACCCAAACCACCCACGCAACCCCCCCCCCCCTTACACCCGTTGTACATAGTTCTTATTGCTTCTCCAATTTGTATATTCAATGTTAATTTATTTGGCTATCAGCTGCTACAGAGTAGCCTGTTTCCTATGTTCTTTCAACCTTTTTTCTCACAGTTCCTTACATTCCCTCCCCATCTCCCTGTTTAATGTAACTATCTTTCCTATGTTCATTGTTATGATGTAAACCGATATGATGTTCCCACTAATATCAGTATAGAAATTTAATAAATAAATAAATAACATCAAGCTAGGTTGAGAGAACATTGCATAAATCTCATCTTTGGCTGAGTTTCCTCACTCCAAAGGTCATCAAATCTTAACAAGAGAGCACTGTGCTGTTCGTACATCTCACTTTGAATGTCAAAGTAGCCTCTACTAATACCTAAACCTCACCTCGAGTTACTAGGTGGGCTTCCCATAGAGATATAAATACCTATCTAGTGTGCGAGCATTATGGCTAGTCTCTCTCTCTCTCTCTCTCTCTCTCTCTCTCAGCACTTCAAAACAACTAAAACCAGCATGGGCAAAAACATTGCAATGTGAAATAAAGCCCTAACGCAGCTTAAAACCATGCAATAGGACTTTACAAAACAATAAACCCACTCCTCCTCTTTTTCAGATTTGCATCAAACCATGTGTTATGGTGCTATTGCAGGCATTAAAGGCATTTTTGCATGCGTTAAGGGGTTTTTGCATGCATTAATGGCGCTTAACACATGCAAAAATGCCATAATGCTATTTGATAAATGACCCTGTAAGTTACCTAGACTAATACCAACATTTCAGACTGGTATTCTATTGATTCAGGTGTCCCTCAAGGATCTTGCCTATCAGCAGTCTTATTTAATGTATATATGTAACATTTAGGCAGAATATTGCAGAATTTGGGGATAACTTTTAAAATGTATGCTGATGATATTCAGCTTATATTCCCAGTATCCACGGATTTAACAGAGACATATAATATGGTTCACCTGATCTTAGGAAATATTAAGAAATGGATGAAAGATAATGGTTTGTTGTTAAATGTAAATAAAACAAGGCAATCCTGGTCTCTCCTAAGAATTCTGAGCTCTCTACCACTCAGCTGGTTCTAAATGGGGCTATTGATCCTTTTCTAGATAATGTCCAAAATCTTGGGTTCCTATTCAATGCTTCTTTTACATTCTACTCCCAAAGGCACCAAGTGGTAAAGAATGGTTTCTTTAGGCTTAGAAAGTTATGACATCTTAAATACATATTGGAACATAATGACTTCAGGTTGGTTATCCAGGCTTTTGTTCTCTCAGTGACTGACTATTGTCATTAGGGATGTGAATCGGGCTTCGGACGATTGAAAATATCGGACGATATTTTCAAAATCGTCAGAAATTGGGGGCTCCCCCAAAACGATAGGAAAACCCCACGATATTGATTGTAGGGGTTCTCTTATCGTTTTGGGGGAGGGCGGGAAAAACGGCACACAAAAATAACCCCTAAACCCACCCCGACCCTTTAAAACGAATCCTTTAGCTCCCCCCACCCTCCTGACCCCCCAAAAAACTTTTTACAGGTACCTGGTGGTCCAGTGGGGGTCCCTGGAGCGATCTCCCACTTCCGGGCCATCGGCTGCCACTAATCAAAATGGCGCCGATGGCCCTTTGCCCTTACCATGTAACAGGGTATCCGTGCCATTGGCCGGACCCTGTTACATGGTAGGAGCACTGGATGGCTGGCGCCATCTTGTGCTCCTACCATGTGACAGGGGCTGACCAATGGCACCGGTAGCCCCTGTGACATAGTAAGGGCAAAGGCTATCGGCGCCATTTTGAATACTGGCAGCCAACGGTCCGAGTGCAGGAGGTCGCTCCCGCTGGACTTTTGGCAAGTCTTGTGGGGGTCAGGAGGGTCCCCCAAGACTTGCCAAAAGCCCCTGGTGGTCCAGCGGGGGTCCGGGAGCAATCTCCTTCACTTGGGCCATCGGGGAAGACCCCAGAGAGAACGTACAGCTGACTGCCATATTCCCCCAGCTCTGGCTGCCTCCACTGATGCTGACTCAGCATCTCTTCCAGATGCATGGCAGGCCGCCGTGCACTGCCTTCTTCCAACACTGCTGACTCCAGCAGGGGTTGCCCCTAGGCACGCACACACCAAACCGGCCTTAATTTAAAGAGCCCATGGTGGGAAATGCCCCATGGTGCCCTTTGATGACATCAGGACTCCCTGCCTACAAAAAGCTAACTTGTCAGCACTTCCTTGCCTCTGCAATAGGTTGACTACCTTAGCAGCAGCAAGTTGCCTCATCATGTTCTTGTGATCCTGGTCTTCATCTTGTCAATTCCTGGTTCTTCTTCCAAGTTCCTTCAGCTCATCTTCATGGTTACTCTTCAGCTCTTCATCTTCATAGTCAGTCTTCAGTTCTTCATCTTTGTAGTCAGTCTTCAGTTCTTCAGTGTCTTTTCCTATTGTGCTACTCCTTGCCTCCCTGCCTGTCTATCCATCCTACCTGCCCTCATATGGATCTCTGGCTCTGATTTTGGCTCTCCTAATACTGACTCTGATTGAACTCTGCTTGCTACTGACCACTGCCTGCTTCTCATCTACAATTAAACTCCACCTGCCTCTGACCAATGCCAGACTCTGGCCAACCTGAACACCACCTGCCCTGATCTCTGCCTGTCTCTGACTCTGCATATATTCAGCCCTCCCCGGACCCTGGCTTGTGACTCAACTACTGATCTTCACCTCACCATAAGAGCTGAGGATGTCCGAACATGCACCAATTGTACCCAACGGCGTTCAACAGGCACAACAACTGGGGTGGAATTTGGTAGAGGGCATCCTGAACCCCACCGGGCAGGTGGAAGGGTGTGGGTACCGTCACGTTGGAAACAAGTTACGCAGGACAGACTGGCCGAAGATGGAATCTTGTCTTCCGGCTTTGTCCAAGCAATAGTGGGCTGCGAAACTATGGAGAGAACTCCAGGTGGCAGCCCTGCAAATGTCAGGAAGCGGCATCGATCGTAGGTGTGCTACTGAAGTCGCCATGGCCCTCACAGAGTGTGCTTTAACACGGTCTTGAAAAGGAATGCCTGCTTGCTGATAGCAAAAAGATATGCAGTCCGCCAACCAGGAAGAGAGAGTCTGCTTATCCACAGGTTGCCCTAATTTGTTGGGCTGGAAAGAGACGAACAACTGAGTGCTCTTCCTGTGGGCAACTGTACTGTCTAGATAGAAAGCTAGAGCCCGTTTACAGTCAGGGGTATGCAGAGCCTGTTCCCCTGGATTGGAATGGGGTCTGGGAAAGAAGGTAGGTAGTATGATGGATTGGTTAATGTGAAACTCCGAAACTACCTTAGGTAAAAACTTAGGGTGATTGCGGAGTACCGCCCGATCCTGCAGGAGTTTAGTGTATGACAGATAGGTAACTAGGGCCTGTAACTCACTAATCCTGCGAGATGAAATGATAGCCAAAAGGAAAATCACTTTCCAGGTGAGATAACGTAGATCACAGGAATGGAGAGGCTCGAATGGTGGTTTCATGAGCCGACCGAGAACCAGATTAAGGTCCCAAGAAGGGGTAGGAGGACATAAAGGTGGCTTGATATGGAGCACGCCCTTCAAAAAGCATGTTACGAGGGGTTGTACCAATATAGGAACATCCCCAACACCTTTATGGAAGGCGGCTACCGCACTGACATGCATTCTGATAGAAGAGGTCTTTAGACCTGATTCTGACAAATGCCAGAGATAGTCCAAAAACCTTGGGATTGGACAGGAAAATGGATCAAGGGACCGTGAAGTGCACCATGATGTGTACCTTTTCCATTTATAGGAATAAGATTTTCTTGTGGAAGGCTTCCGTGAAGCAATTAGGACACGAGAAACCAAATCTGAAAGGTTAAGAGGTTGACGGATTAACCTTTGAACATCCATGCCATCAGAGACAAGGCTTGAAGATTGGGATGGCGTAGGCATCCGTTGTTTTGAGTGATCAGATGCGGGTCCTTTCCCAAGGGAATGTGCCTGCGGATGGAGAGATCCTGAAGTATGGGAAACCACACTTGGCGTGGCCAGTGAGGTGCTATCAGGATCAAGGTTCCCTTGTCCTGACGTGGTTTCATGAGGGTCTTCGAGAGAAGAGGAAGTGGAGGGAATGCATAGAGCAGACCGGTTGCCCACGAGAGGGAGAATGCATCTCTGGGCTGAGAGCGCGTGCTCTGAATGAGGGAGCAGAAATTGTCGACTTTGTGGTTCTGAGGGGACGCAAAGAGGTCTGTCTGGGGGTATCCCCATTGTCAGAAGATTGAGGTCGCTACCGAGGGGTTGAGAAACTACTCGTGTGGTTGGAAGACGCGACTCAGTTTCTCTGCCAAGACATTGTCCACTCCCAGCAAGTAGGTGGCCCTGAAGTACATCGAGTGGGAGAGCGCTTCCGCCCAAATCTGTGCAGCTTCCTGACACAGAAGGAAGGAGCCTGTGCATCCCTGCTTGTTGATGTACCATATGGCCACCTGGTTGTCCGTCTGAATCAGGATGAAGTGATTTGACAGGCGTTCCTGAAAAGCCCTGAGAGCATATCGCATTGCTCGAAGTTCTAGGAAGTTTATTTGGTGTTTGACTTCCCTGGAGACCAAGACCCTTGTGTCTGTAGATTGTCCACATGGGCTCCCCACCCGAGGTTGGAAGCATCGGTGGTGAGAATGAGTTGAGGATCTGGCACTTGAAATGGCAGTCCCTGGAGGAGATTGTTCTGATCTTTCCACCAGGCGAGAGACAGACGGAATGAGTCAGTGATGTGGACAATGGTTGACAGAGGCTGAACAGCTTGAATCCATTGTGACCTCAGAGTCCAATGCATGAGTCTCATGGCCAAGCGGGTCATTGGTGTGACATAGACTGAGGACGCCATGTGTCCCAGAAGGACGAGGAATTGGTGAGCTGTTGCTGTATGTTGAAACTGCAACTGGTGAGTGAGAGACACGAGTGTTAGCGCTCGTTGTTGAGGTAGAAAGGCTTTTGCCTGCAAGGTGTCCAAGTCTGCTCCAATGAACGACAAGGTTTGAGATGGGATTAAAAAGGATTTTCCGTAATTGACGAGAAATCCTAGCGAAATTAGACTGTGTAGGGTGAAATCGAGGGACGACAAGGCGGCTTGCTGGGTTGGAGCCCTGATTAACCAGTCGTCCAGATAGGGGTAGACGTGAACACCTTCCTTCCTGAGGAAAGCTACAACAACTACGAGGCATTTAGTGAAGACTCGTGGTGCAGACGCTAGGCCGAAGGGAAGCACTCGGTATTGATAGTGCTTGGGGCCTACTAAAAACCTAAGGTATTTGCGATGAGTTGGAGTTATCGCAATGTGTGTGTATGCGTCCTGGAGGTCCAGAGAGCAGAGCCAGTCTCCTCTTTGTAGAAGAGGTAAAGCGACCCCAAGGTTACCATCTTGAACTTTTCCCACTGATGGAACTTGTTGAGAGAACGTAGGTCCAGAATTGGACGAACTCCCCTGGATTTTTTGGGGATCAGAAAGTACCGGGAATAGAACCCTAGGCCTTGCTGCGAGAGTGGGACCGGTTCTATTCCTTTTAACTGGAAAAGGAGGGAAACCTCCTGATCCAGAAGGATAGAGTGGTCGGATGTCCCCCACGTCCGCAGACATGGTGAGTCTGGTGGTAGAGCGAGAAAGTTCAGGTGGTAACCCTGAGCAATGATTGCTAGCACCCATTGGTCGGTTGTGATTGATTGCCACATGTTGTGAAAGTGGGATAATCGACCGCCCACTGGTATGTTTGGCAGAGGAATAAGGCTGCTGCTCTCCAAGTGGAAGTGAAAAACCTGAAGCAGGGGAGCTGTGGTTTTTGCTTCCGGGCTTGGCAAGGCTGAGGCTTTTGATAAGGTCTCGTAGTTCGGGACTTTGCTGGTGGAGGATAAGCCTTCCTCGGATGGTAGAACGACTTCTTAGAGTCCTTCCTGAAGGGCTGTCTTAAGGAGAAGTCGGAAGGTATCGATGAAAGCTGTTTAAGGGTCTCATGATAGTCCTTTAATTCAGCCACCATTCGCTGGATCTGTTCACCAAACAGATTGTCTCCTACACATGGTAGGTCAGATAGCTTATCTTGTAGTTCTGGGCGAAGGTCAGAAGATTTGAGCCAGGCCAATCGTCTTGCCGAAATAGCAGCTGCAGACACTCTAGTAGAGGTGTTGAAGATATCATAAGATGTCCTAATCTCATGTTTTCCTGCCTCAAAACTCTTGTTTACAAGGTTTTGAAGCTGGTCCTGAACTCAGAGAAGTCCAGTATCTGCTTGAAGATGACCCTATTATATTGGGTCATATAAAGTTGGTAAGCCGCAATTCGGGAGATGAGCATGGCGCCTTGGAACACTCGTCGACCAATATTGTCTAGAAACTTCTGTTCCTTAACAGGTGGGGTAGATGAGTGAGGCTTCGACCTTTTTGCTTCTTTTGAGCTGACTCTACCACAACTGAGTAGTGGTCGAGCTGAGATTTTTGAAAGCCAGGGGCTGACTGTATTAAATAGGTAGTGTCAGCCTTTCTGTGTACTGGAGTAATGGATCCAGGGTTCTCCCAGTTCTTTTTGAGGAGGTCAAGAAGAACTTGATGAATGGGAAAAGAAGTGATCACTTTGGGGGCATCCAGGAATTGGAGCAACTCCATCATCTGGTGCCTATCATCCTGTTCCGTCTGAAGTTGAAAAGGGACCAACTCAGACATTTCCTTCACAAAATTAATGAAAGAAACGTCCTCTGGAGGAGAACATTTTCTACTTTCAGTAGGAGAAGGAGGTGAAAGTAAGTCATCGGTGTCTGTGGAAGTATCATCACCCCAGGTGTCATAAGAATCAGCAGACTCACCTGAAGGGCGAGAAGGGGGTTGAATCCCTGAAGGCCCCGGTCGAGGCTCCGAGAAAATCGGAGGAATCACCGGGGGTACCGAAGATGGCAAGGAAGGTATCGGTGCTGGCATCGACGGCATCGATGGCGCCGATGGTCATATCGGCACCGATGGATGAATCGGTGTCGAGGGACGAATTGGCATTGATGGCTGAGGCAGAACTCCCGATGGAGGAATGCGGAACGGTGTTTCTCCTCTCGATGAAGTTGTCAACGGGGAGGGCACCAGAGCCATCGGAGACCCGGGAACCACCGGTGAAAGGGCGGACATGAGTGCCTCCATCCGGGATAGCAGCGGTGCCAGTGCTGCTGCAATCGGGTCGGTAACTGGTTCCACCCTCGATGCCGGTGTCGGTGCCGGAGGAACCTGGAGCTGTTGCATCGCCTTGTCGATGGCCCCCTGAACCAGCCGGTCCAGTTCTTCTCGGAGACCTGGAGCAAGCAGCCCAGCTTCGGAACAGAAGAGGGAAGCAGAGGCACAGTCGGAGGGACCACCTTTACAGGCGGAATCGCAACTCCCAAACCCCGAACGGGTGAGGGTGGCCTCGGTGACCCGGTCGCAGGAATGGTCAGTGCCTTTCCTGGACGGGGCTTCTTCGACGGTGGCAAGGATGGTGGCGAGGTCGATGATTTCGCTCCCTCGACGGTCCGAGTCCTACGATGTCAATGGTGATGTTTCTCCTTGTGATCCCCTCGATCCTGAGGGGGAGTAGCGGGTGTCGATGGCCGTGAAGACATCGATGGCGGACAGTCACCGGACGGTGGACGATGCTGGCGCGACGTCGACGGTGCCGGTTCTGATGACGTCAATGAGATGGATGGCGTCAGGGTCTGAGCACGAAAGAGGAGTTCCATCTTCTCCATTCTGGCGTTGCGACCTTTTGGTGTCATGAGGGCACATTTGGTGCAAGTCAGGACATCATGCTCACAGCCTAAACACATTACACAGACTCCATGGGGGTCTGTGATAGACATGGTGCGAGTACAGTCCGGGCACCGACGGAACCCCTACGCCTTGGCAACAGGAAATAATCGAGCCGTGGTACGGTCGATGGCCAGTAGGCCGCGAGGGCCAAACTCGACGGTAATCGATGGAAGACGGTCAAAAAACTTACTGGAGTACCGCGGCCTGAGAAAAGTTAGAGGAGGAACCCCTGTGGGGCAATTTAAGTTTAAATAATCCCGTGAGTAAAATTCCTGTCAGGAATCTCTTTAGAGATCCTAAACTGCGAGGCTACTGCTGCGCGGAAAAAAGAAGACTGAAGGGGGACCCCTGCTGGCTGCAGGGTTAGTGCCATGCTGGGCATGCCCAGTAGGGGCCAGTCAAAGTTCTGGAATCTTTGATAGAAGTTTTCTGTGGTTGGGCTCCATCTTGATGATGTCACCCATATGTGAGGACTACCATCCTGCTTGACCTGTGAGAAAGAAGAGCACACTGCTGGTTTTGAGTGTTGCACTTCTGCTATCCCTGCTTTGGATACCTCTCCCACCATTTCCCTCTGTTCCAAAACAGAAGGGGAAGAAAAAGCCTCAACAGTCTGCAGTGGTGTATGCTC
Source organism: Rhinatrema bivittatum (assembly GCF_901001135.1). Lineage (NCBI taxonomy): Eukaryota > Metazoa > Chordata > Amphibia > Gymnophiona > Rhinatrematidae > Rhinatrema > Rhinatrema bivittatum. The sequence continues at coordinate 53,907,565 of NC_042615.1, forward strand.
TGCAAATTTCAGTTTATTCTGGGTACAGCTCTCTTCTGCCATTCTGGCCTTGAAGATGTCCCGCTTCAAAGGTGCAGGACTACTTGTTTTCTTATTACTACCAGCACTGCAAACATTCTATTTTGCTCTTCTGCCTTTCCCAGACATGAAGGAATTTGTCATTGCCTGTGCCTGGGGGATTTGGATATGAAAATGATTTATTAGTAGTATTGTAACTGTACCCTCACTGACAATACCACTCTAATGTATATGAGGAGAACTGTCACACACATGCAGTTGACTGCCACACTATGCTCTAGCACTGACTGCTGATAGACTCCACAATCCACACATAAAACAAACTGGTGACAGGTTGCTGGTATGCTTCAATCTTTGTGCACTAGTGGCTGCTGGTATGCTTCAATCTTTATGCACTAGTGCTCACCTCGCTGTCACTGGTGTTCACACAGAGACAAAAATATTCTAGCACTGCTGCTGCAAGTCTCCACACTATCTCCTTCTTCCCTCTACTCTCTCCCCACTGAAGAGAACACCAAGTGCCACTGGCTGTCTTTCTCTGACTGGCACAGTGAGGCCAGTGCAGCAGACAGATCAAAAGCAGCCCACTAATGCCAAAAATCCAACTATATCTGAATTCTCAAAGAGAGTTTATCAGCACGTCCTTCTCCAAGAATAACAAAAGAGGGAATACTGCTTTTCACACATGCTTAGACTTTACAGTGGGAGGACGTCAGCGTCACTTGATCCAGATAGCAACAATATGCTAAACTGGAAAAATGCTTCACTGTGATTTGCTGTGTCTTGCTGTTTCTGTGGTCTCCTTGTCAACACTTCCTGTCCAGTCTCTGATAAAGCAGTGAGATCACACATGACTCAAAGAGAAGGATTAATTGCTATAGTTACTTATACCTGTTCCCCCATTCATTTCTATGGCCCACAGACCTCTATGAGCTATAGAAATAAATGGAGAAAAAAATGAATGAGACAAATAATACTCCGTCCTCTTGTGGGATTCCTCCATTTGTTTTGGGGATCCACAAAAGAAACAAATGCATTCTTTTCAGGATACCCATTCATTTTAAACAAATGCATATCCCTGTTACGGGAATGCTGGGAGTGGTCCCATTTCTGAGGAGATTGTGTACCTTGGGCCACGACGCGACTGCAGAGGAGCTCTGGGAAGCACCGAGGCAGGTGAGGAGTATCCAAGCACAGGCTGAGATGCATGACCCTGACTTCTGCCGAATCTGATTGCATCGGAGAGACCCAGCAACGCAATGTTGGTCTCTGCAGTAGCCCTCTGGCCACTCGATAGCCCTTTCATACCTGTCATACGGGAACGGCAGATATGACAGGACGGACAGAGGCTGAGGGCTGGAACAAACAGGTTCAGATGAAGACTCAGGATACTTGAAGGGTGAGACGAGACTCAGGATACTTGAAGGGTTAAGACGAGACTCAGGATACTTGAAGGATGAGACGAGACTCAGGAGATTTGAAGGGCTGAGACGAGACTCAGGAGGTTTGAAGATTACTTGAAGGTCTGAGAAGGGACTCAGGAGATTGCCTGAAGGATTCAGACGGAGTCACAAATCAAGAGTTCTGAATTGGTACTGCCATACCTTGCGCCCTATACAGCCAGTCGAGGCAGGTCACGGACCACGCTGGTGGTTCCCGACTCAGGTTGCTTGGAGGTTTCAAGACAAAGACTCCGGCGAGGCCTGCACCGAGGCACGCCCTCCACAGCCAGTCAAGGCAAGGCACAGACCATGCTGAAATGGGACAGTTTTAGGCAGAGTTCTTAGACAAAGACAGAGGCAGACGCAAAGGACTCTGAAGACCCAGACAGGATTCAGGATTTGGAGTAGGAGCTCAGAGATGGAGCTCAGAGCAAGGAACACCAAGACAGGACTCGGTGCAAGGAACACTGAGACGGGACTCAGTGCAAAGAACATTAAAAGCCGGGATCTTCTGGAGGCTTATGCTGCCGTGGCAAAGGACATCTGGATAAAAGAAGATCAGGATGTGAAGACATCCAGAGAAGAGGACATCAGGACTTCAGGGAATCTGAAAGACTAAACATCAGGAACATCAGAAGATCTGACGGGAAGGACGTTGGAACATCAGGAACTGGACGAAGATGCGCGATCCAACGAGAGACATTGACAAAGATGAAGACGAAGACATGGAATTCCAAGATGGAACAGAGTTCCTAGGAGAAGCTGGAAATGAAGAGAAGTCCTAAGGAGGACTGGCTCCTTGTGAAGGCTCTTCATAGACAGCTATGAATGCAGTGTTATGAGAAAGTTTCTGCTTAACTTCAGTTCTTTTTTTTTTTTTGCCATAGTACCCCTTCAATAAGGGATGGATCCAGACTCAACTGCTATATACTCTAGAAGGTCCATATTCTGCCACAGTCCGGATAGCAAAGTTAGCCCGATAAACTTATCAGGCTAACTTTGGAGACATATTCAACAGTATAGCTGCATTATTGAATTTAGCCAGCTAACTTTAGGACAGTTCTTTTGCCTGAATTATACTTAAAGAATTAGCCAGATGTCTAAGTCATCTGGCTAATTCTGAATATTGGAGTTAGCTGGTTAACTTAGCTGGCTAACTCAACTCCTCCCACTTATGTGCCCGGAATACCTCTAACTTATCCAGTTAAATTCTAGTGCTCTAACTTATTAGCCAGCTAGAATTTACCCGGATATGTGCCCACATATTCACTTAGTTGGCTAACCTTTGAATTAGCTGGCTAAATGCTTTTGAATATGGACCTCCATGTGCTTGAGTCGCTGAAGATTTTCTCCCATTCTTTTTCAATGAGAAAAAACATTGGTGAATCAGACATTAGATGTGAGTTTGCTTCTATCTAAAAGAACATACACTTTGGGCTGGATTTTTAAAAGGTTACGTGCGCTGGGCCTGTTTTCAAAAGGCCCGGCGATGCGCGTTAAGCCTTGGGGCGTGTGTAAGTCCCTGAGCTTTACTAAAGGGGGGGGGGGGGAATGGGCAGGGCATGGCAGTCCGGGGGCGGAGTGGGGTCAGGCTCCTGGCACAGAGGCCATATTTGCATCTGTGCCGGGGATCGCGCACTGGCAGTTGGCCAGCGCGTTCAACTTGCGCCTGCCCAGAGGCAGATGCAAAAGGTAAAATAAAGGTTAGTGGAGTTAGATTAGGGCTAGGGAGGGGGAAAGGTTAGTGGAAGGGGTGGGAAGGACAGGCTAGGGGGAAGGGAAGTTCCCTCTCAGGCTGCTCCAATATCGGAGCGAACTGGGAGGGAATGGGGAAAGGCAGTGTGGCTCGGCGCGCACAAGGTGCAAAATTGTGCACCCCTTGCGCATGCCAACCCAGGATTTTATAACATGCGCGCGCCTGCGCGTGCATATTATAAAATCGGGAGTACATGTGCGTGCACCAGGTAGCGTGCGCACATGTACGCCCGCGCGCAACCTTTTAAAATCTACCCTTGTATAAATAGTAATTAAAGATGTGCATTCGTTTTTCCCGAATTAGGCAATGTCAATGAAATTGCTTAATTCGGTATCATTCGGGGGAACCGAAAAACAAAGGGAATTTTTCCATTAGTGCACACTATTGGGAGTTAGCGTGCACTAACCCAAAAATCGGGGCCCCTGAAAAAAAAAACACGAACCGTGGGAAAAATGAAATTTCCCATGGGGGGCCCCGAAACGAAGCCCAAAATGATTTAAAAAAATGATGCACATCTCTAACAGTAATCATTGTTTAATAACACTATGTTACCTGGTTAGTGAACTCTTTTTTTCACGCTTCATCTCTTGCCTCACTGAGTCAAGGGTAGTCAATATCTCACACACACTTATTGTTTCTATAGAAAATAAAAAGAATGAAAACAATTCAATTTTTCTATTTAAGAACTATGGGGCAGATATTAAAAATAAAGCTGAGCTCCTAAATTTAGTCCTCTAAATTAGGTACCTTAGCTATGTACCTTTTTTCAGCCGAACTTAGGTGCCTAAGATTTCAGCTGAAATGTCACATTAATTTAGGTTCCTAAAATTAGACCTGCTAATTATTTTTCTAGATTTAGGGTCCTAAGGCCTGGATTCTCTAAGGTCTGCAACCTTAGAGAATCCGGCAGTAACGGGGGGCGGGGGGCAGTCCTGCGATAGCCGGCAGCGATCGCACCTCTGCAGTACAATCGCTGCCGGCTTTCGCTCTGAATAACCATAAAAGGTGTAGTTATTTGGCACGAAACTGGTGGCGATAAGGAACCTTACCTTTCGCCGCCAGCAATGTGTCCGCAGCATCGGCCCCGGTGCCACCCAGACTCCTCTTCTGGGGCTGACTCCGCCCCGAGCTAACTATCGCATGCGAAAAGTCCCTTTTCGTGTGTGATAGCGTTAGAGAATGACCCCCTAAATTAGCTGCCTAGTTCTGAAAGTCCATACTACGTATCTCTTTCTTCTTCCTAACTCCATGTAAGACTTCCTAACTTCCATGTAAGACTCACATGTTAGTCACTCCAATGTTATATGTAAACCGAAATGATTAGCAACATTGTTGCTAGAATTTCGGTATATAAAAAAATGTTAAATAAATAAATAAATAACTCTGCCCCCTTAGCCTAAATTTAGAAGCCTAATGAAACTAAGAGCCTAAATTTAGGAACTCAGCCCTAGTAAATATTTGAAAAGGCAAATTTAAGATCCAAACTCCAAAAGTTAGGAATATAAACCCCTTGAACCAGTGCAAACAATACCCTATCAAATAAAGAGTACACGTTTCACTATAAAAAAAAAAAAGTCCTTTTACAAGAAAATTACAAGGAATAAAAACATGAATGTAACATTTTTTTTTTTTTGTGTTGTAATCTTTTATTGAGTTTTTGGATTAAGAAACAATACAAATAAACATACAAATAAACATGTACAGAAAATAAAGAAAAATATACATCAGAATTAACACTCTTAACACAATATCACAACTATTAGCTAAATAACGAAACCACCATGATTTCAACCTGTTCTCAGTTCGGTAGTCCTTCTTAAATAGAAATACAGGATATTGTGGATAACAAGCAGATAGAGAAAGAAGAAAACAACAAAGAGGAATGTGAATACGAAAGCAAAAGGAAAACAAGGACGAGAAATAGAGAGGAAAAAGGGGAAGAAGAAAGAGAAATAGTCAGAATGATAGAGGAGTAGCTCACCAAAAAAAATAGAACAATCATTCAGGAGTCTGACAGGTAGAATTAAGCAATATACGTACATAGATTAGGAGTGCAGTGTCAAGTAAACGTCTAATGGCTTCCACACCTGTGCCCACGCCGCCAACCTCCTAAATTTTATTGCCATAGCTTTTTCATATTTTACATATAAACACACAGAGCTCCACCATAGATGTTCAGAAAGCAAATCACTTTTTTTCCAGTTGTAGAGGATAGTGTGTTGTGCAATAGTAAGAAGGAAATCTAGTAGCTTACAACGTGAGGCGGGAAGAGATATGGAGGGGTGAGCACTTTTTAAAATAGTAATAGAATACGATAGGGAAGTCTGGAACTGAAAAATCTCAGTCACTATGTGCCATACTCGCGTCCAAAAATTAGATGTGTAAGGGCAGGAATAAAGCATATGTTGTAATGTAGCATTTGGGCCAGCACATGACCAACAATGATGGGATGCAAGAACACCAGCCCTATAAAGCTTCCAAGGTGTCTATAGGGCCCTATGCATAATAAAGAACATGGACTGAGTAAGACTAGAAGATAGTGATATGCGCATCGCGACTTTCCAAACAATCCCAACATTCGGAAGGTATATGAATAGATAAATCCTCCGCCCAGCTTGTAGAGAGCGAGGAATGAAAGGGCTTTAGGGTTAATTGATTAAGCAGCTTGTAAATGTGAGAGGCCAGGTGGCCTTTGGGGCTATAGTCCAAATACAGATCTAGCAAGAAGGGGGATTTGTCTGGGTGGAAGAGTCTCCCTTTCTTAGAAAGGAGAGCATGCCTAAGTTGTAGCCAGGAGAAAAATTGAGAGTGAGGGAGTGAGTATCAAGCTTGCAACATTGAAAAGGAGCAAAGTTCTCCACTTTCAAATACATCTGTTATTGTCCATATCCCCGCTTTGCTCCAAATTGATCAATTAATAGGATGATTGTTTATACGGAATAAGGAATTTCCCCAAAGTGGTCCAAATTTCGATGACTTCCAGGAATAAGTTTGTACAGGGCGTAGCTGTTCTAATTCACCAAAAGCTTTGTGTAGAGAGCGTAGAATAGGGTGTGAGACTACACGTGGGGGAAGAATAACACCCGGGAATAAGTGTAGTGGGAGCAGAGAGAGGAAAGCTGATTCTACCCCCAGCCATCTCGGGGGATGTACAGTCGGGGTAAAATGGGAAAAATAGAAAGAACCCACCTGCAAAATAAAGGCTTGATGGTATCTATAAAAATCAGGAAAGTTCACCCCGCCATATTGTTTACTGGCTTTCAATTTCCGCAGGGCTATACGTGGGGTTTTATGATTCCATAAAAAAGTGGTCAACAGCCGGTCGACGTAGGAGTAGAAATCTGTAGAAAAAAAAATAGGGACCATTGCTAAAATATAAGTAATCTTTGGAGCTAATACCATTTTAATAGTTTCCAACCTCCCCCACCAAGTTAGATGTAACGGAGACCACTTAAGGGTAACACTCCTGAGTTGTTGCAAGATCGATGCTTCACAGTGAGTAACAGTATCTCCTGGGTCAGTGTGAAAATATATCCCCAAATATTTAAGGCCTTTATTCATTTTCTGTATTTGATATTGAGAGAGATCTAATAGAGCTCCCCGATAGTTAAGAGGGAGAAGCTCTGTCTTGTGCCAATTAATTTTGTACCCAGAGATCATAGAGTATTGGGAAATAAGAGTAAAGAGGGCTTTCAAAGAGGACGATGGATTTGTGAGAAAGAGTAGGACATCATCAGCATATGCGGACAGCTTAAATGTATCCTCTCCAGTAGTTATACCAGTTATATCAGGGGTGACGCGAATTGCCGTCAATAGAGGTTCCAAAGCCAGGTTGAAAAGCAGAGGAGAGAGAGGGCAACCCTGTCTCGTACCCCTAAAAAGTGGAAAACATGTGGATTTCTGATTATTAATATAAAGATAGGCTGAAGGAAAGTGATAGATGTGCTTTATCCAAGATAAAAAGACAGAGCCGATGCCATACCATTGCATTATGTGAAAGAGAAAAGACCACTCGACCCTGTCGAAAGCCTTTTCTGCGTCTAGAGATATGGCAACTGGCGGTTCTAAATCATTAAATTGTAGATGGCTCATATGCAAGAAAAGACATGAATTGTTAGTGATTAGTCGACCTTTAATAAAACCGGACTGGTCTGGATGAACTAATAACGGCATTAGATGAGATAGCCAATTGGCTAATATTTTGGCAAAAATTTTGTAATCAGTATTAAGAAGAGATATTGGACGATAGTTAGAGGGGAGAGAATCATCTCTTCCTGGCTTTGGAAGAACTATTACACATGCTTCAGTGAAGGCCGAGGAGGCTTGTGGATTATGTAAAAGGGAAGCAAAGTAGGATTGTAAATGAGAACATAGCGTCCCATGAAAAGCTTTGAAGAAGTCCAAGGTGAAGCCATCTGGGCCTGGAGCTTTACCGGGTTGTAAGGAAGAAATGGCCGCAGTAATTTTAGACGCTTGAATGGGTTGATCAAGCTGGGCACTTTGGTCAGCCGTCAACATGGGGTGAGACAGTGGTGATAAAAAGACTTGTATTTGATCCATCGATGGAGAGGTTTCACTTTGATAGAGAGTTGCATAGAAATCACGAAAAACTTGCAGGATATCCTTATCTGAGGTCTTAATTTGATTCGTAGAAGATTGGATTTTCACTATCTTCTTCTTGTCCATTCTTTTCTTCAGAAGGGAGGATAGTAGATGACCACATTTATTATTTTCGGCATAATATCTAGCCTTATTCTGAAACAAGTGTAGCTCCACTTGATCACTTAGGGCTTGATTGTAGTGGAAACGAGCCTTTAACAAGGGATATAGAGTCTAAGAGGTCGGATTTTGAATATGCGTTTGTTCTAGCTGCTCCACTTCTTGTAACAATTGGCAGAGGTGAGCTTTTTGAGATTTATGTTTATGGATAGAGTAGCTGATTATTTCACCTCCAATAGTAGCTTTAAATGCAGCCCACACAGTAGGAGTTGGTATAGTAGGCGAGTCGTTGAGTTGAAAGAATTCTTCTATTTTATCAGTAAGTGAAGAAGTGAAAGTTGAATCGGAGAGCAAGGCAGAATTAAAACGCCATTGTCTGTCTAAACGGAGTGGCACTTGAAAATCGCAGGTAAAAGTTACCGCCGCATGATCTGATATCACTATGGGGTGGATTTTAGAAGATCGAACTTTGGTCATTAAAGCATGAGAAATCAGGAAAAAATCTATCCTCAAATACGAAGCATGGGGAAAGGAGTAAAAAGTATAATCCAAGACAGTGGGGTTGAGAATTCTCCATGGATCAGATAACCCATAAACCTGTGTCATATGTCGCAGAGTCTGCGTAGATTTGGACAAAATAGGTTTAGCTGTAGACTTTTTATCCAATACAATATCCATAGGCTGGTTAAAATCACCTCCTACTATATATTGTGCTGAATCCATAAGTAAAAGTTGAGCAAAGACCTCTTGAAAAAAAGTTGGATCATCATTATTGGGCGCATAAATATTGAGAATTGTATATCGTTCATTTTGTAATAATATCTGAATAATATTCCAACGCCCATCAGGGTCTGCCGCTTGATGAAGAACTTGTGCACCAAGATTTTTATGAAGCAAGATGGCCGTACCCCTTTTCTTCTTGTTAGCCTGGCTATAGAAGACTTGACCTACCCATTGCTGTTGAAGTTTAGCTGATTCTACAGATGTGAGATGAGTTTCTTGTATTAGAGCAATGTCCGTATGTAGAGATTGCAGATACGTAAGAATTTTCTTCCTTTTAATCTGATGTGTGAAACCATTGACGTTCAGCGATGCTATAGTGAAATTCGAAATCGTGGATGCCATGGATAAAAAAACTGAAGCTGAGGCCAATATTTCTGACTGTCGGATTGTTTTCCCAGGAGCAAAAAGGTGAGCATGAAAAAAAGAAAGAAAAAACAAAGGGAATTGAGATAACCTGGAAAAAAGAAGGCCTCTATATATGCAAAGGTAAGAAAGACAATAAAACATCGTGATAGAACAAAATCAGATATGAGGCCTTAAAGTATGCCTGACAGTATAGCACTGCAAGCAGCACAGTGTAAGAATGATGGGCCTCTAGGTGGGCAGATGGCTCCTTGCCCTCCGCTACCAATTATATCTAGTCTGATTGTCTATGACCACCAATACAGAGCCTGAGCAAGTAAAATATTAACAAAAATGAAAAGTCCCAGGAAAGGGAGAGACCCTATCGTCCAAAAAAAAACAAACATCTTGCCAATAAAGTATTAGGTCTCAAATAGTAATTATAAGAACTTCTCTTATCTGTGGGAAGCCAGCTGACTTTAAAACTTAAATCCGTCACTTTATAAAATATCCATAAGTCTATAGACAATATCTAGATGATTCTTCTCATGTAGATCTGTTATGCGCTGGATATGAAAAGAAAAAAAAACGGAAAAAAAACAAAAATGAGATGGAACTACTCGTTCACAACATTGAGGCAATCTACTGCTGAAGGAAAAAAAAAATAGATTCGCCACTGGAGAGGCGCGGATATCCTCCGCCAGGTCAATAGACGCGCAGAGATTTAAAAAAAGGCACAACTTATTGATTTGTAATCAATCAGGTTACCATTCCAGAAGTCTCCTCATGTTGTGTAATGAATTGTTCCGCATCCGACACTGTATGGAACAGTTTCGTTTGATTATTAAGGGTAATCCTGAGCTGTGCCGGGTAGAGAATCCCATATTTCGCTCCTATAGCCTGGAGCCTGGATCGCATCATGAGAAAGGCCTTACGCCTGTCTGCTGTGGTCTTAGCTAAATCAGGCACAAATAAAACTGATTTACCTTGAAATGTGAGAGGGGCTTTGCTTCTGGCCGTGGTCAAAATGGTCAAGGCTTGAGGGAATCATAGCGTTTTGAAAATAATCGGTCTGGGGAACCGCGGGGTCCGAGGCATTCGTGATAGTATCCGGTGTGCGCGCTCAATTTCAAACGGATGGTCAAAAGTGATGTGAAGCAAGGATGAGATATAGTCTTGAAGGAACGCAATCATATCCGTGCCCTCGGCCCCTTCTGGTATCCCCAGTATGCGAACGTTACTGCGCCGATTCCGATTTGATAAGTCTTCAATTTCCTGTTGCAATCTTTCCACATCTTTCGTGATGCGTGGCAGAGGCGCCGTAGTAATCAATAGTGTAGATGTTTGCGATTCCACATCATCTAATTTTAATTGAAAAGATCCCATTTGAATAGTTACCGCTTGTAAGTCCGCTCTAATGGCTGCTGTTGCGTCTATATTCAGCTGGAGCATATCTTTCAGTTGCTTAAGCTCTGCCAAGACTAAATCAGCCGACGCCATTGTCTTCGCGGGTGGGGCCTTGTCCGGCGATGGCGGATCCGGTTTAGCTCGTTTAGTGCCGGTTCCAGCCGCAAAAGCCGCCTCTATTTTTCCGGATTTAGACGCAGCCATAAGAACATAAGAACATAAGAAATTGCCATGCTGGGTCAGACCAAGGGTCCATCAAGCCCAGCATCCTGTTTCCAACAGAGGCCAAACCAGGCCACAAGAACCTGGCAATTACCCAAACACCTAGAAGATCCCATGCTACTGATGCAATTAATAGCAGTGACTATTCCCTAAGTAAACTTGATTAATAGCAGTTAATGGACTTCTCTTCCAAGAACTTATCCAAACCTTTTTTGAACCCAGCTACACTAACTGCACTAACCACATCCTCTGGCAACAAATTCCAGAGATTTATTGTGCGTTGAGTGAAAAAGAATTTTCTCCGATTAGTCTTAAATGTGCTACTTGCTAACTTCATGGAATGCCCCCTAGTCCTTCTATTATTCGAAAGTGTAAATAACCGAGTCACATCTACTCGTTCAAGACCTCTCATGATCTTAAAGACCTCTATGATATCCCCCCTCAGCCGTCTCTTCTCCAAGCTGAACAGCCCTAACCTCTTCAGCCTTTCCTCATAGGGGAGCTGTTCCATCCCCTTTATCATTTTGGTTGCCCTTCTCTGTACCTTCTCCATTGCAACTATATCTTTTTTGAGATACGGCGACCAGAATTGTACACAGTATTCAAGGTGTGGTCTCACCATGGAGCGATATAGAGGCATTATGACATTTTCCGTTTTATTAACCATTCCCTTTCTAATAATTCCTAACATTTTATTTGCTTTTTTGACTGCTGCAGCACACTGAGCTGACGATTTCAATGTATTATCTACTATGACGCCTAGATCTCTTTCTTGGGTGGTAGCTCCTAATATGGAACCTAACATCGTGTAACTACAGCTAGGGTTATTTTTCCCTATATGCAACACCTTGCACTTGTCCACATTAAATTTCATCTGCCATTTGGATGCCCAATCTTCCAGTCTTGCAAGGTCCTCCTGTAATGTATCACAGTCTGCTTGTGATTTAACTACTCTGAATAATTTTGTATCATCTGCAAATTTGATAACGTCACTCATCGTATTCCTTTCCAGATCATTGACTTATATATTGAAAAGCACCGGTCCAAGTACAGATCCCTGAGGCACTCCACTGTTTACCCTTTTCCACTGAGAAAATTGACCATTTAGTCCTACTCTCTGTTTCCTGTCTTTTAACCAGTTTGTAATCCACGAAAGGACATCGCCTCCTATCCCATGACTTTTTAGTTTTCGTAGAAGCCTCTCATGAGGGACTTTGTCAAACGCCTTCTGAAAATCCAAATACACTACATCTACCGGTTCACCTTTATCCACATGTTTATTAACCCCTTCAAAAAAATGAAGCAGGTTTGTTAGGCAAGACTTCCCTTGGGTAAATCCATGTTGACTGTGTCCCATTAAATCATGTCTTTCTATATGCTCTACAATTTTGATCTTGAGGATAGTTTCCACTATTTTTCCCGGCACTGAAGTTAGGCTCACTGGTCTATAGTTACCTGGATCACCCCTGGAGCCTTTTTTAAATATTGGGGTTACATTGGCCACCCTCCAGTCTTCAGGTACAATGGATGATTTTAATGATAGGTTACAAATTTTAACTAATAGGTCAGAAATTTCATTTTTGAGTTCCTTTAGTACCCTGGGATGCATACCATCCGGTCCAGGTGACTTGCTACTCTTTAGTTTGTCAATCTGGCCTACTACATCTTCCAGGTTGACAGTGATTTCGTTCAGTTCGTCTGACTCATCACCCCTGAAAACCAACTCCGGAACTGGTATCTCCCCAACATCCTCACTAGTAAACACGGAAGCAAAGAATTCATTTAGTCTTTCTGCAATGGCCTTATCTTCCCTAAGAGCCCCTTTAACCCCTCGGTCATCTAATGGTCCAACCGACTCCCTCACAGGTTTCTTGCTTTGGATATATTTAAAAAAGTTTTTATTATGAGTTTTTGCCTCTATGGCCAACTTCATTTCAAATTCTCTCTTCGCTTGTTTTATCAATGTTTTACACTTAACTTGACAATGCTTATGTTTTATCCTATTTTCTTCAGATGGATCTTTCTTCCAATTTTTGAAGGATGATTTTTTGGCTAAAATAGCCTCTTTCACCTCACCTTTTAACCATGACGGTAATCGTTTTGCCTTCCTTCCACCTTTCTTAATGCGTGGAATACATATGGACTGCGCCTCTAGGATTGTATTTTTAAACAATGTCCAAGCCTGTTGAACACTTTTAACCTTTGCAGCTGCACCTTTCAGTTTTTTTTCTGACTATTTTCCTCATTTTATCAAAGTTTCCCTTTTGAAAGTTTAGTGTTAGAGCTGCAGATTTACTTATTGTCCCCCTACCAGTTATTAGTTTAAATTTGATCATGTTATGATCACTGTTGCCAAGTGGCCCCACCACCGTTACCTCTCTCACCAAATCCTGTGTTCCACTAAGAATTAAATCTAAAATAGCTCCCTCTCTTGTTGGTTCCTGAACCAATTGCTCCATGAAACAATCATTTATTACATCCAGGAACTTTATATCTCTAGCAAGTCCTGATGTTACATTTACCCAGTCAATATTGGGGTAATTGAAATCTCTCACATAAACATAGTGCAAGAACAAAGATACAGTTCCATCCAAACTTCACAATTATTTTTATTGTAAGTTCAGGTATTTGTAATGCATTTAAGTGAGGCAACTCCAATGAAGTGAACATAAAAAATACTTGTAAAGTCCCCCGACGCGGTCCGCGTTTCGGGTGAGCTGCATCAGGAGGGACCACAGCAAAATATTATGTCTACAATAAAATAACATCAATCAAGAACGGAACAAACAGGCTGCAAAGTAAGAAATATAACATAGAAAATTCATACCTTTAAAGTTGACATCAGGAGCGCAAATGCCCCATACCAGTGACAGCCATTTAAATGAAAAAAAGGCGCGAAAGAAAGGAGTTTCTCTCGCGAGATGCTGCAAGCGGTAAGTACACAGAACCACACATACCAGATTAATGATCAATCAATAAAATAGATGCCATTCTATTTCCTTGTTTAGACCACTGGGTGAAACTGTATCTAAAATAAAAATCCAACGCAGCGTTGGATTTTTATTTTAGATACAGTTTCACCCAGTGGTCTAAACAAGGAAATAGAATGGCATCTATTTTATTGATTGATCATTAATCTGGTATGTGTGGTTCTGTGTACTTACCGCTTGCAGCATCTCGCGAGAGAAACTCCTTTCTTTCGCGCCTTTTTTTCATTTAAATGGCTGTCACTGGTATGGGGCATTTGCGCTCCTGATGTCAACTTTAAAGGTATGAATTTTCTATGTTATATTTCTTACTTTGCAGCCTGTTTTGTTCCGTTCTTGATTGATGTTATTTTATTGTAGACATAATATTTTGCTGTGGTCCCTCCTGATGCAGCTCACCCGAAACGCGGACCGCGTCGGGGGACTTTACAAGTATTTTTTATGTTCACTTCATTGGAGTTGCCTCACTTAAATGCATTACAAATACCTGAACTTACAATAAAAATAATTGTGAAGTTTGGATGGAACTGTATCTTTGTTCTTGCACTATGTTTATGTGAGTGCTTGCTTATGTGCAAGGTCGCTTCTGCTGATTTCTGGGTAATTGAAATCTCCCATTATTATTGCACTGCCAAATTGGTTTGCTTCCCTGATTTCTCTTAGCATTTCATCATCTGTCTGGTGAAAGGTGAAATTAAGGGATATATTCTTTAGAGTTTGTGTGTGTCTGAGGTAATAAGCAAGCCAGAGATAGTTAATTCCAGTATCTGTCTTTCCCACCCACTCAACCCTTGATTTTTAGGCACGAGACAGTTTTTCATCAAAAATCAATCAGGGTCTTATCTAAATCATACTATTGTACCAGCCCTTACTGAAAGTTTAATCATCCCCTTGTAGGAAACTAGCTGATTAATTAGTAAATTCACCTGTAAATTTAAACTACTCTCATTCCAACTCCCTTAGTATCTTAAACTTAACTAGGAACTCAATAAAACTAAGATGAAGGCAGCAGTCCAGCAACAAGAGGGAGGCTTTCCAGTCTTTTGCATTGAGTGTCACATGTATGATTTTTTACCTGCCGGTGAGAGATTGTATGTGTGCACCCGGTGCAAAGAGCTCCTGGCTCTCAGGGAACGAGTCCGATCTCTGGAGGCTAGAGTAGCAGACTTGGAGGAGCTGAGGGAGACAGAGAGGTACATTGATGAGACCTTCAGGGACATAGTAGTCAAGTCCCAAATCCAGTCTGGCAGCCCTAGTGCTGCCTTGGATCAGAAAGGTCTCCCAGTAGGAGAACATCACCCTGGTGTAGCAGGAAGTGATCCTGTAGCAAGGACCTGCTCTCCAGGTGATGTATTGTCCTCTCGCACCGAGGACAAGTCTCCCAGGGCTACTGCCCAGGAGGGAAGGGTTAGGCCTGCCATCATAGTTGGCGATTCAATTATTAGAAATGTAGATAGCAGGGTGGCTGGTGGACGTGAGGACCGCCTGGTAACTTGCCTGCCTGGTGCGAAGGTGGCAGACCTCACGCGCCACCTAGATAGGATTATAGACAGTGCTGGGGAGGAGCCGGCTGTCGTGGTACATGTGGGCACCAACGACATAGGAAAGTGTGGGAGAGAGGTTCTGGAAGCCAAATTTAGGATATTAGGTAGGAAGCTAAAATCCAGAACCTCCAGGGTGGCATTCTCTGAAATGCTTCCTGTTCCACGTGCAGGACCCCAGAGGCAGGCAGAGCTCCAGAGTTTCAATGCGTGGATGAGACGATGGTGTAGGGAAGAGAGATTCAGCTTTGTAAGGAACTGGGGAAACTTTTGGGGAAAGGGGAGACTTTTCCGAAAGGATGGGCTCCACCTTAACCAGAGTGGAACCAAGCTGCTGGCACTAACTTTCAAAAAGGAGATAGAGCAGCTTTTAAACTAGAACAAAGGGGAAAGCCGACAGTCACTCAGCAGTGCATGGTTCGGAGAAATGTATCCTTGAAGGATACTAATGAAACAGGAGAGTTAGGGCATCCCAACAGAGAGGTTCCATTAAAAGCAAATATAGTCCATGTGCCTATATGTAAAAAATCACCAAAACTAATGATTTCCGAATTATCCCAAACAACTGAAAAGCAGGTTGTTAAAACAAACAAAAAACACACTTTGAAATGTCTATATGCCAATGCCAGAAGTCTAAGAAGTAAGATGGGAGAGTTAGAGTGTATAGCAGCAAATGATGAGATTGACATAATTGGCATCACAGAAACTTGGTGGAAGGAGGATAACCAATGGGACAGTGCTATATCAGGGTACAAATTATATCGCAATGATAGGGAGGATCAACTTGGTGGGGGTGTGGCACTTTATGTCCGGGAGGGTATAGAGTCCAACAGGCTAAAGATCATACAAGAGACTAAATGCTCAGTAGAATCTATATGGGTAGAAATCCCATGTGTGTTGGGTAAGAGTATAGTGATAGGAGTATACTACCGTCCACCTGGACAAAATGGTCAGACAGATGATGAAATGCTAAGAGAAATCAGGGAAGCAAACCATATATATAAAAGAAGGAGATAAGTTTTGTGAAAAACAAATGTAGAATAAAGGCTCTGTATGGCGATACCAGTAGGAGGCTGAACGGAGCAAAAGGTTTAGGCGACCATCTTGTCTCAGCGCCAGAGCGCCGCCTCGAATGTAACATTTTTAAATAAATTAATCACATAGGAATTCTGAAATATTCTTGAGCCAGCTGACAGACTATATATCTAGAGGTATTCAGTCCATAGCATTTTTTCTCATACTGCAAAAAAAATATAATAATGCATAACTAGGGCAGCCTAACTAAATATTTATTCTCTCCCCATGTAGATTAACTTGCATCATATAGGCACTCCATAATTAGACCATACAATTTTTGTTTTTTTCATGTTGCAAGGCCCAATGGGTACTCCAAAGCTGTCATCAGTGACAACTATTTTTTTTTTAATTGCAATTTTACAATTAAACACAATAACACTTGTAACAGGAAATGTGTGGATGAGACAATGGTGTAGAGAAGATGTTTAGATTTGTTAGGAACTGGAGAACATTCTGGGGAAGGGGTATCCTATTCCAATATGATTAGCTTCTTCTTAACCAGATTGGAACCAAGCTGCTGCTAAACAT
The DNA here is from genome assembly GCF_901001135.1 of Rhinatrema bivittatum. Lineage (NCBI taxonomy): Eukaryota > Metazoa > Chordata > Amphibia > Gymnophiona > Rhinatrematidae > Rhinatrema > Rhinatrema bivittatum. The sequence goes on from NC_042615.1 coordinate 53,924,387, forward strand.
TTTAAAATGAACAGAGCCGCTTTTAAACTAGATCATGGGGAAAATTGGCAATCGCACAAAAGTGCATGGTTTGGAGGGATGAATCTTCCAAAGACACTTGCAGAACAGGCAAGTTAGAATATCTCTGTAAAGAGATGGTGTTTAAGGTTAAACATAATAGACATAGACAAAGAGCACCCAGATGTGAATGACTAAATTACTTGAAATGTTTCATAATAAGTAGGTTGTGAATGTAAAGAGAAATGAAAGTATAAATAAAAAAATACTGTTGGGTTTGTGGCATATTGTAGACTCTTGGTCGAAGTGGCGATGACTCCTCCCATGGGGAGGGGCCCCGTGGGGAACCACAACGATAAGCTAGACTCTAGTAAGCAGACACTGAGGAAAGAAAGCTTTATTGTACTGCTGATGTAAGTTGAATCTTGCTTCAAGGAAGGGATAGTACTGTAGGCCAGCGATATCACAGTAAACTCAGATAGTCTCTATAGATGATGGTCTCATATGGATGTAGCAAGGTAGGGTAGTGTTCCGCAGCATGGGATAAGCTGAACCTGAAGAGTGGAATAAGGAGAGCTGGAGCGTAGCGATACTCACAGAGTGGCAGTGCTGGTAACTTCCTTGGTAGAAGAATGGAGAGAGGGACCCGAAGTCCGAGGTGCAGGATACCCTGAGCAGGATAGGCCCTCGAGGAGCGAGTACCTAGGAGCGCCGAAGGATCCTGGAAGAAAGGAGATAGGACCCCTGAGGAGCGGGTGTCCTTAGGTTAGGTAGTTGAACCCCGAAGGGCAGATAGAAGCCAGAGGCCCCCGAGAAGCGGGTACCCAGAGCTTCTGTAGGAGCGAGTCACCCCAGAGGGTAAAGAGGAATCCAAGCGAGCAGCTTAGAAGCAGTCAGAATAGCAAAACTGAAGTCCTTGCTAACTCGTTGGGCTATAGCGGAGCGGAGGTTTAAATAACCGGAGGTACTGATGCCATGCAGTGGGGACGTCCCTGAGGTTCCTGCCATGACATATTCAAAAGCGTAGGTGGCATGCGCGCACGCACCTAGGAGGCCTCAGAAAGAAGCATGGCGGATGGGGATGCCCATGCTGTGTCGGAGACGTCGAGGGTTTTGGCAATCAGCACCGGAGGTAGCCATCCTTCCCAGGGACAAGGAAAAGGGTAGAAGAGAGATGAGGCAGAGCGGTCGCAGCAGTCTGCAACCGATGGACGCAACAGTACCCCCCTTCAAAGGGCCCCCTCCAGGGCCTCTTCCTGGTGGTCTGGGTTTTTGAGGATGTGCGAGATGAAATTGACGAACCATGTCTTTATCCATGATGTTGGCCAGAGGTTCCCATGAATTCTCTTCTGGACCATTGCCCTCCCAGGAGATGAGGTATTCCCACATCTTGCCTCTCTTACAGACATCCAAGATGTCATCTACGGCATATTCAATGTCATCCTCCGTGTCCAGATTCGTGGGTTTATTTATTTATTTGTTTAAAATTCTTATATACCGCACGAATAAAGCAGGTGTCTGCCCATCTAGGTGGTTTACAATATTACATTCATAAAAAATCAAGACAAACAAGAATTTAAATAAATTTGGGTACTTCAGGTGCAGGGTGTATGTCTAGTTAGATTTGTTAGATTACTGGATGTTGAACGCTTTGTTAAACAGGTAAGTTTTCAGTTTTTTCTTGAAATCTTTGTGATTTGCTATCAGTCTTATATGATCAGGTACGGCGTTCCACTGAATTGGGCCTGCTACAGAAAATGCACGTTTTCGTGTTAAGGCTAAGTTTACTGATTTGACTGAAGGAATTTCTAAGATACACTTATCCAACCAGCGGAGTTGTCTGGATGGTTTGTATATAAGTAATAGAGAACAAAGCCAAACAGTGTTTGTGTTGTAGAGCAGGTTATGGATAATGGTTAAAAGTTTATAGGTAATACGGTGTGTGATCGGAAACCAATGTAATTGTTGTAATATTGGTGTTATGTGTTCTGATCTTGGTAGGTTAAAGCTGGTTCTTGCCGTAGCATTCTGGACAAGCTGCAGTGGATGTATTGTTGACAAAGGTAGACCTAGGTATAAAGAATTGCAGTAATCAAATTTGGTTAGTATTAAGGCTTGTGTTATTGAATGGTAGTCAGCTGGTAGTAATAGAGGTTTGAGTTTTTTAAGCATGTATAGTTTGAAAAAAGATTTTTTGACTGTTTCTGATATGTTATTAGTCATGGATAATTTGGAATCTATAATCATACCTAAGTTTTTTGCGTAGTTTTTTATGGGTATATTCTGATTTTCAAATACAAATGTATGAGGGGGTTGATGAACTGAATCTGGTACAGTTGATAAATATATTAGTTCTGTTTTTGAAGCATTTAGTTTTAACCTATTGTGGGATAGCCAAGTTTTTATTGTCTTTAAATAGATGTGTAGTAAGGAGAAAGTGTTGGACCATGAATCAGAGAAAGGTATCGTAAATTGGATGTCGTCTGCATAAATTTTAAAATTTAAGTTAAGTCCATCTGGAAGGCGACACAAAGGTAAGAGGTAGATGTTAAATAAAAGGCATATCCAGCATAACTCTCTGCTTCAACGGCAGGGGGAATGAAGAAACGTGGATCTATATACAGACAACAACCAACAAGGACTGAATTACATAGTCTGGGTAAACAAATAAGCATGGGTGTAGCTTGCTTATTGTGGCAGTTACTACCCTTAACTAATTAAGCTAGATATTTCACTTAGATGCAGTTCCAACACTAGGGATGTGAATCGTTTTCCATATCGTCTTAACGATAGAAATCGTGTGGCAGGGCAAGAAAATCGTCTTAGGCACGATTTTTTAGTTAAAAAATCGTTAAAAATCGTTTTTTCCGATTAGTGCGCACTAACTCGAGTTAGTGCGCACTAACGGGAGTTAGTGCGCACTAACTGGGAGTTAGTGCGCACTAACTGAAAATGATACAATTTGACACTTTTCAGGTCAGTTAAGGTCAGTTTAGGAATGAATATGTATTCCTATTGGCTGCCCTCTTATTTATTCATGTTACCAAGTTTCCTACTGACAGTATATGGGGGATGGGAAATGGAAACAGTTGGTAGCTTGACAAAACAAGTAATGTGATCAGTCAATGTGACTAGAACTTGTGCCCTAACCCTGATACCAGGGGTATTGTGATCTTCCTGCACACAGTGCCCTATCCCTATTAATACCAGGAGTGTTGTGATCTTCCTGCACACAGTGTCCTATCCCTAATACCAGGGGTGTTGTGATCTTCCTGCACACAGTGCCCTATTCCTGATACTGGGGGTGTTGTGATCTTCCTGCACACAGTGCCCTATTCCTGATACCGGGGGTGTTGTGATCTTCTTGCACACATCCCGATATCAGGGATAGGGCACTGCATGCAGGAAGATCACAACACTCCTGGTATTAATAGGAATAGGGCACTGCATGCAGGAAGATCACCACACTCCTGGTATTAATAGGGATAGGGCACTGCATGCAGGAAGATCACAACACCCCTGGTATCAGGGATAGGGCACTGTGTGCAGGAAGATCACAATACCCCGGAGGAGTGAGGGTCAGGCAGCTCCCCCCTGTCTGTGAAGCCAGCCTCTCACTAGTAATGCAGGGAGGGAGCTGTCTCAGACTTCACCATCCTCCCCCCCCCTTACCCACACACCATTCACTAGCTGGGACATGGGGGTAGTCAGGAGTGAGGGTCAGGCAGCTCCCCCCTGTCTGTGAAGCCAGCCTCTCACTAGTAATGCAGGGAGGGAGCTGTCTCAGACTTCACCATCCACCCCCCCCCCCCCTTACCCACACACCATTCACTAGCTGGGACATGGGGGAAGTCAGGAGTGAGGGACAGGCAGCTCCCCCCTGTCTGTGAAGCCAGCCTCTCACTAGTAATGCAGGGAGGGAGCTGTCTCAGACTTCACCATCCTCCCCCCCCCCCCTCCCCCACACACCATTCACTAGCTGGGACATGGGGGAAGTCAGGAGTGAGGGTCAGGCAGCTCCCCCCTGTCTGCAAAGCCAGCCTCTCACTAGTAATGCAGGGAGGGAGCTGTCTCAGACTTCACCATCCTCCCCCCCCCCCCCCTCACCCACACACCATTCACTAGCTGGGACATGGGGGAAGTCAGGAGTGAGGATCAGGCAGCTCCCCCCTGTCTGTGAAGCCAGCCTCTCACTAGTAATGCAGGGAGGGAGCTGTCTCAGACTTCACCATCCACCCCCCCCCCCTCACCCACACACCATTCACTAGCTGGGACATGGGGGAAGTCAGGAGTGAGGGACAGGCAGCTCCCCCCTGTCTGTGAAGCCAGCCTCTCACTAGTAATGCAGGGAGGGAGCTGTCTCAGACTTCACCATCCTCCCCCCCCCCCCCCCCCCCCCCACCCACACACCATTCACTAGCTGGGACATGGGGGAAGTCAGGAGTGAGGGTCAGGCAGCTCCCCCCTGTCTGTGAAGCCAGCCTCTCACTAGTAATGCAGGGAGGGAGCTGTCTCAGACTTCACCATCCTCCCCCCCCCCCCCCCCTCACCCACACACCATTCACTAGCTGGGACATGGGGGAAGTCAGGAGTGAGGGTCAGGCAGCTCCCCCCTGTCTGCGAAGCCAGCCTCTCACTAGTAATGCAGGGAGGGAGCTGTCTCAGACTTCACCATCCTCCCCCCCCCCCCTCACCCACACACCATTCACTAGCTGGGACATGGGGGAAGTCAGGAGTGAGGGTCAGGCAGCTCCCCCCTGTCTGTGAAGCCAGCCTCTCACTAGTAATGCAGGGAGGGAGCTGTCTCAGACTTCACCATCCTCCCCCCCCCCCTCACCCACACACCATTCACTAGCTGGGACATGGGGGAAGTCAGGAGTGAGGGTCAGGCAGCTCCCCCCTGTCTGCGAAGCCAGCCTCTCACTAGTAATGCAGGGAGGGAGCTGTCTCAGACTTCACCATCCTCCCCCCCCCCCCCCCTCACCCACACACCATTCACTAGCTGGGACATGGGGGAAGTCAGGAGTGAGGGTCAGGCAGCTCCCCCCTGTCTGTGAAGCCAGCCTCTCACTAGTAATGCAGGGAGGGAGCTGTCTCAGACTTCACCATCCTCCCCCCCCCCCCCTCACCCACACACCATTCACTAGCTGGGACATGGGGGAAGTCAGGAGTGAGGGTCAGGCAGCTCCCCCCTGTCTGTGAAGCCAGCCTCTCACTAGTAATGCAGGGAGGGAGCTGTCTCAGACTTCACCATCCTCCCCCCCCCCCCCCCTCACCCACACACCATTCACTAGCTGGGACATGGGGGAAGTCAGGAGTGAGGGTCAGGCAGCTCCCCCCTGTCTGTGAAGCCAGCCTCTCACTAGTAATGCAGGGAGGGAGCTGTCTCAGACTTCACCATCCTCCCCCCCCCCCCTCACCCACACACCATTCACTAGCTGGGACATGGGGGAAGTCAGGAGTGAGGGTCAGGCAGCTCCCCCCTGTCTGCGAAGCCAGCCTCTCACTAGTAATGCAGGGAGGGAGCTGTCTCAGACTTCACCATCCTCCCCCCCCCCCCTCACCCACACACCATTCACTAGCTGGGACATGGGGGAAGTCAGGAGTGAGGGTCAGGCAGCTCCCCCCTGTCTGTGAAGCCAGCCTCTCACTAGTAATGCAGGGAGGGAGCTGTCTCAGACTTCACCATCCTCCCCCCCCCCCCCCCCTCACCCACACACCATTCACTAGCTGGGACATGGGGGAAGTCAGGAGTGAGGGTCAGGCAGCTCCCCCCTGTCTGTGAAGCCAGCCTCTCACTAGTAATGCAGGGAGGGAGCTGTCTCAGACTTCACCATCCTCCCCCCCCCCCTCACCCACACACCATTCACTAGCTGGGACATGGGGGAAGTCAGGAGTGAGGGTCAGGCAGCTCCCCCCTGTCTGTGAAGCCAGCCTCTCACTAGTAATGCAGGGAGGGAGCTGTCTCAGACTTCACCATCCTCCCCCCCCCCCCCCTCACCCACACACCATTCACTAGCTGGGACATGGGGGAAGTCAGGAGTGAGGGTCAGGCAGCTCCCCCCTGTCTGCGAAGCCAGCCTCTCACTAGTAATGCAGGGAGGGAGCTGTCTCAGACTTCACCATCCTCCCCCCCCCCCCCCTCACCCACACACCATTCACTAGCTGGGACATGGGGGAAGTCAGGAGTGAGGGTCAGGCAGCTCCCCCCTGTCTGTGAAGCCAGCCTCTCACTAGTAATGCAGGGAGGGAGCTGTCTCAGACTTCACCATCCTCCCCCCCCCCCCCCCTCACCCACACACCATTCACTAGCTGGGACATGGGGGAAGTCAGGAGTGAGGGTCAGGCAGCTTCCCCCTGTCTGTGAAGCCAGCCTCTCACTAGTAATGCAGGGAGGGAGCTGTCTCAGACTGGTATCAGGGTTAGGGCACTGTGTGCAGGAAGATCACAACACTCCTGGTATTAATAGGGATAGGGCACTGTAAGAGATGACTGTAGTAGATTGAATAAAGATCTGATGTTTCTGCTCTCCTCACACCAAACAAAAACAACACACAAGCAGAGAAGCCCTTCTTACAAAGCTGAGCTAGTGAGTTAAGTAGGAGGAAAAGTAAACATACTGGTGCCAGTGTGGCTACTTAAAAAATACACTTACCAACAATCAATTACATATATTTGAACTGTGTACAGTTCCAGCCAGGACCACCTTTCTAAAATGCACAGTGATTGGCAAATTCAACATGCACTAGCATTTCAGGTGCCTGCTAACAAAAATAATAAACAAACAAGTTCTAGTCACGTGAGTGCTGATCATTACATTACTTTTTTGTCAAGCTTCCAACTGTTTCCATTTCACATCCCCCCAACCATATTGGTAACATCAATAGATAAGAGCACAGCCAGCCAATAGGAATACATACATACATATTCATTCCTAAGTGACCTTTACTGACCTGGGAAGTGTGAACACTTTGTTTCATTTTCTGTTGGTGTTCGTTAGTTTCCAGTTCCATTTCCCATCCCCCCAACCATCACCTCAGTGGTAACCTTGGTAATATCAATAGATAAGAGGGCAGCCAGCCAATAGGAACACATATTCATTCCTAACTGACCTTCAGTGACCTGGAAAGTGTTTATTTGTATCATTTTCAGTTAGTGCGCACTAAATCGAGTTAGTGCGCACTAACGGGGAGTTAGTGCGCACTAACTCGAGTTAGTGCGCACTAACACGATTTAACGATTTTTAACGATAAATCGTTAGAATTTCTATTGTATCGTGTTCTATAACGATTTAAGACGATATAAACATTATCGGACGATAATTTTAATCGTTGAAAAACGATTCACATCCCTATCCAACACTGCTCTCTACATTAATGGTGGGGGTGGAAGGGAAATAGAACCAAAAGGTTACTAAGAGCCAAGAGTAACAGATAAGTATGAGAAAAAAAAAGTGTGAAACTTGCTGGGCAGACTGGATGGGCCATTTGGTCTTCTTCTGCCATCATTTCTATGTTTCTATATAAAGGCGGATAATGATGATCCTTGCGGCACACCTGTTTTGGTGGTGTACCAGACTGATTTTGATTGTCCAATTGTGATTCTCTGCAATCAATTTGAAATGAAAGAGGAGAACCATTTTAGCACTGATCATGAAATGCCTATCTGTGACAAATTGGATAATAATATGTTGTGATTTAGAGTGTCAAACGCTGCAGAAATATCAATTAATATTAAGATGTAGTTGGTGTTGGAATCAAAGCCTCTGATAATGGAGTCGAATGATGAGATGAGCAGTGATTCTGTACTATGGGATTTTCTGAAGCCATGTTGATTATTATGTAGAAGATTGTTATCTTCAATGTAATCAGAGATTTGATGTAGAACAGCAGATTCAGTTATTTTTGCTATGGAAGGAAGTGAAGCAATTGGTCGGTAGTTTGTCAAATCTGAGGAATCGTGGTTTTTCTTTTTTGGAATTGGTAGAATTGAAGTTTTTTTGAGGGAATCTGGGAAATGACCTTGTGATAAAGAGGCATTGACTATTTTGGTGATTGATGGAGCGATATGCTCTTTGATATCTTTGAGTAGGTAACCAGAACATGGGTTGAACGGGCTGTTTGAGGGTTTTGATTGTGATAGAATATTGATAACAGTATCATTACTAATGCTTGTAAATTCAGCAAAAGAGTAGACCGGAAGGGGCATTGATGGGGTTGGAATGGGTGGTACATCAAATTCAGCAGATATATTTGTTGTTTTCTTTTTGAAGTAATCAGCTATGTTGTTACATAAGTCATCTGATATAGTGAGCGAGGTTGTAAGATCTTTCACTATCAAGAATGCTCCTCTTGGGTTCCCATGTGCATTTTTTATTTTTGTTGTATAAAATGATTTTTTGGCTTTTATTATTTCCTTTTTGTATTTTTGTAGAGTGGCATGGAATTCTTGTTTTTTATCTGGGCGCGGGTTCCGTCTCCATCTACGCTCTAAGTTTTGAAGTTTGCGTTTAATTGCTTTTAATTGGTCTGTGTACCAGGATGCTGTTTTTCTTTTGATGGCATTTTTGTGAGGTTTTAAAGGTGCTATATTATCTAAATTGTCAGTAATGCATTTATTCCAAAAATCTAGCATGTCTGATACATCAGTGTGCGGGTTTTGATTGATCTTTGGTATTAGTGTATTGATGAAAGTTTCTGTGCTAAACTTTTTCCATCGTAAAGTTGTAGATGTATTGTGTTCTTTACAATTGCTATTGTTTCTTGGCTTTGTGAACTTTCCTATGGCTTTTATTAAGTAGTGGTCTGACCATGGGACTGGGGTAATTTCTGTTTAAAAGTCATAAAGTGCTTGGTTGATACAGATTTGATCTAAGGTGTTTCCTTGTTTATGGGTAGGGTCTTTTAAGAGAGTAGTGAAGTTCAGGCCTGATAGAGCTTCTGTTAAGTTATCTACAGTAGAGTTCTTTTGTATGTTGTTGAAATGTTGATTAAAATGCCCAGCAATTATTGTGTTAGTTAGGTCTCAAGGCAGTGAGACAATAGTTTCCAGAAATGAGGATAACTGATTATTCAGTATACCTGGAGGGCTACATATGAGACAAATATTCAGGCAATTGGTGGAAAATAAGAGCATTTCAATTGATGTATCATTCTTTGGGATAGATTTTTTACAAGGGGAAAGGGACGATTTTACAATGGCTAGTAAACCTCCTCCTCTTCTGTTTAAACGTGGTTGAGATATGGGGATGTATCCTTCTGGGCATAAGTTGTTTAGGGTAACTATGTCATATTCGTACAGCCATGTTTCAGATTATCAGGGTTTTTTCCCTAATAGATTGAATGTTAATTAATAATATTGTTAGAGTTGTAAATAGTATCGGGTGGAAATTTAAGAATGTATGGTTTATTGAAATTGGTGTTAAATGTCAGTCTCTTGGAGTAGAGCATTTAGTTTGTAAAGTTCCATATCTGCCATATCCTGTGATCGTTGAAATTTCCATTGTTTCTGTGAACAACGGCTGTTTTTCTGAAATAAAGTAAAAAGAGAAAGGTAATACAGATATCGAGAGTTTAAGGTTCACACGAAGGGGCGCACAAAGGGACAGGCATTGCAGCGCAGCCTTTGAGCCGACGCCTCCTGGTGACGTCGGAGGTGGGGCGGGGTAAACCCGCGCAGCTCAAAGGTAAGGCTCGGTGTAATTGCCCAACTTAATGCTGCAGTGTTCTTGTCTGGCGATTCTCCCGCCTTAAAGCTGGGAGTGGAGTGCTGAGATCCAAAAGTAGAGTGTTCAAGTTGAAACCGGCGTTGCAGCGCAGCCTTTGAGCTGACACCTCCTGGTGACATCAAAGGTGGGGCGGGGTAAACTCATGCAGCTCAAAGGTAGGGCTCGGTGTAATTGCCCAACTTAATGCTGCAGTGTTCTTATCTGGCGATTCTCCCACCTTAAAGCTGGGAGTGGAGTGCTGAGATCCAAAAGTAGAGTGTTCAAGTTGAAACCGGTGTTGCAGCACAGCCTTTGAGTCGACGCCTCCTGGTGACTTCGGAGGTGGGGCGGGGTAAACTCGCGCAGCTCAAAGGTAGGGCTCGGTGTAATTGCCCAACTTAATGCTGCAGTGTTCTTGTCTGGTGATTCTCCCGCCTTAAAGCTGGGAGTGGAGTGCTGAGATCCAAAAGTAGAGTGTTCAAGTTCAATGTGATTTTGTAGGTATACCTTCAAATTACTTCCTTTGTCTCCATAGGCTCTTCTGCCATTTATTCTGGGGTCTTCTTGGAGAACTCTGAGAGCATCAAGGGTTTTAACAGAGAGACATGAAAGGCGTTGGGTATTCTCATAGATGGAGGTAGTTTTAGACTGTACGTCAGATTTCCCAAGCGCCAAAGGATTGCAAAAGGTCCTACATAGCGAGGCACAAAGCATGCTGAAGGTAGTTTAAGATGGAGGAACTTGTTACTTAGCCAGACTTTATCTCCAGGCTGAAACTGAGGTGCTTCTTGATGGTGAGTGTCGTAGATCTTTTTTGCTTTCTGTCTTGCTTTGAGGAGCAGGACCTTCGTTTGCTTCCAAAGCTGAGATAGCTCTGCTACAGAAGCCTGTGCGGCAGGAGAAGCCACTGATAAGGGAATTGGCAGAAGAGGAAGCGGTTGTTGTCCATAGATGAGTTGGAAGGGAGAAGACCTGTAGATGTAGCAGGATGTGAATTGATAGCAAATTCTGCCCAAGGCAGCAGTTCTGCCCAGACACTCTGTCTTGAGTTAACGTAGGACCGTAGAAACTGTTTAAGTGTTCTGTTCATTCTTTCAGTCTGACCATTAGACTGAGGGTGGTAAGCAGAGGTCAAGTCCAAGGAGATGTCAAATTTTTGACAAAAGGCTCTCCAGAATTTGGCAGTGAATTATACTTCTCTGTCGGACAGAATATGCTTAGGCATTCCATGAAGGCAGAAGATATGTTTGATGAAGAGTTTCGCTAACTCCACAGCAAAATTTAATCCTGGTAAAGCTACGAAATGTGCCATCTTGGAGAAGCAGTTAACGGTGACCCAAATGGTATTGTTCCCATTGGAGAATGGTAAGTCTACCACAAAAGTGGTTGCTATATGTGTCCAGGGTTCATCCGGCGCTGGCAGGGGTTGTAGCAGACCTCACGGACATCTGGCTGGTGGCTTTTGCTTGGCGCAGATAGCGCAGGACCCCACTTAAGCTTGTACATCCTTTTTCATGGTTGGCCACCAATAATACCGCTGTAACATAGCCAAAGTGTGACTCTGTCCAGGATGGCCGGCTAGGCAGGAATTGTGTGCCCACTTCAACAGTTTCTTCTTTTGATTTCTAGCCACAACCATCTTCCCAGAAGGTACGACATGAGTGGCTGCAAGAACCACTCTCCCAGGGTCAATGATATGATGGGGTTCGTCAGGCACATCCTGAGGTGAGAAGGATCGTGACAGGGCATCAGCCCAAGTATTCTTCTCTTCCAGACGGTATTTCAAGAGGAAATCGAATCTGTTAAAGAAGAGTGACCATCTTGCTTGATGGTGATTGAGTCGTTGAGCATGTCTAAGATACTCCAGGTTCTTGTGATCGGTGTACACTACTATCTGGTGTTGTGTGCCTTCCAGCCAAGGACACCACTCCTCAAAGGCCAGCTTGATTGCAAGTAACTCTTTGTCTCCGATTCTGTAATTTCTTTCGGCAGGCAAGAATCGCCTTGAGAAGAAGGAGCAAGGATGGAGCACATTGGATTCACTGTACTGGCTCAAAACCACTCCCACGTCAACGTCAGATGCGTCGACCTCGACAATGAATGGGCGATGAGGGTTTGGATGATGGAGGCATGGCTTCTTCTGAAAAGCCTGTTTGAGAGTCAGAAAGGCTGATATGGCTTCAAGCGACCAATTGGCGGGATTGGCTCCCTTTCTGGTCATAGCAGTGAGAGGAACTGTCAATGATGAGTAGTTCTTAATAAAGGAACGGTAGTGGGGGCAAGATGGCTGCCAGGTAGGACGTGAAGGTGAGAAGCTCTCGCCATCCTTTACCTATAATCTCTACAATATAATTAAAGATGCCTTATCCAAAGCGAAAGGGACGTGTTAGGGGAGCCTTATCAGGTTTACCCGATACCAACCCTTTGCAGCAATGAATTGAGGGCTTCTTCTCTGACGGAACACTACAGACTCCGGAGGGGCTGGTCACTGAGGGGACTGCTGGAGAGCGGACGCAATCCCCTCTGACCCTGGAAATGACTCTGAGCCCCAGCGAGCCGATTACGCTGGCACACCCCGCATAGCCAGCGGCCCCGCCGAGAACAACGGAGGCCAACAGTCAGAGTAATCTGACTCGAGGAGAGCTGGCCCAGTTGGAGTGCGCAGAGGAGGAGGGGGGAACCTTGCGGCGAAGAGAAAGCTGGCTTGTTCGGACCCCTGACCCTCAAGAATTGGAGGGACAAGGGAGAACCGAAGAAACAACAAATGCGGGAATAAAGTTGTTGGGAAACCTTGGAGATGCGGGAGGAGAACAGCCAGAACTCGGAGCAGTGAGTATTCGGCTGGGACAGCCTGAACAAATTTCTTTGAGTATTGTGTGGTCTGCTCTGAAGGGAATAGAAGCTACATTAAAGGCATTAATGCAACTACGTTGGAAACACAAAAACAGTCTATGATAAATAACTCTTTGATTGTATCCTTTAATTCTAAGATAGAAGATCATGAGCAAAGGATTGCTCAATTGGAAAATGTCCAAAAACATATTATTAAGTCTGATATGATACTTGAGAAGAAAATAGAGAAGTTGGAGAACACAATGAGGATACTTAATCTGAGAATTATTAATTTTCCTGTAATAAGATCGGTGTCACCGTTAGAATTGTTCAAAACCTACATGAAGCAGGTTTTAAAAATACCTGAGACTCATCTCCCTGTATGTACAAAAATGTATTATTTGCCTCAAAGAAGCTCTACAGGAGAAGAAGTCCAGGAGAATCCAATGAATATATCTGAATTGCTTGAACTTTCAACTGAATCTGAAATTACCGAAAGAAAGCCTATGTTGGTTTCTTTTGCCTTCGTCACTGACCGCAATAATGTTTTGAAATTATTCTTTAGGAACAGGCTAAACAAATTTTATGGGGCACAAATCTGGATATACCCTGATATTGTAAAAACCACACAAGATCGAAGAAAAGAGTTTCTTGGGATGAGAAGTAGGGTTTTAAGGATGGGTGCCCGTTTCGTTCTAAAATATCCTAGTAAATGTTGTGTTCATTTCATGAATAATAATTATATATTTTTCGAACCGGAACAGCTCAAGGAGTTCTTGGCTGGCCACTCGTATAGTACTCCAAGGGGTGAATCGGCATAAGGGATTTAGGTGTTCTTTCCTACTTATTACCTTAATAATATATTTATTTATTTATTTATTTTTAATTTTTATATACCGAAGTTCTTGTAATTCTTTGTAATTCGCTTATTTGTTTCCCTTGCCCCCCATTTTCTTATATTTAGGTACAGATATTTCCTGATTTCCAGATTGTAACAAACACATTAAAGTATGAATATGTACCGTGTTCTAATTGCATATTGTTTTGTAATTGTGGAAAATTCTGAAAGTTAAAAATTAAAAATAAGGAACAGTAGTAGTTCGTGAAGCCCAAGAAAGGCACAGTGCCTTCAGGCCTGTAGGTTGGGGCCAATCCCGGATGCTTTCTAATTTCTTAGGGTCCATCTGAAACCCGGTTTTAGAAACAATGTAGCCCAGGAAGGGTACAGATTCCTTATGGAACTCGCACTTCTCTAGTTTTCCGTATAAGTGGTATTCCCGCAGGTGGCCTAGAACCTTCTTGACGTGCTCTTGATGTGTTTGTAGATCTTGTGAGAAGATCAGAATATCATCAAGATATACTACTACACATTGATATAGTAAGTCCCGTAAGATGTCATTCATCATATTTTGAAAGACTGCAGATGCGTTACTTAATCCGAAGGGCATGACGAGATATTCAATGTGTACGTCATGGGTGTTAAAAGCTGTCTTCCATTTGTCTCCTTCACAAATGCGCACCAAATTGTAAGCTCCTTTGAGATCCAGTTTAGAAAATATCTTGGCTCCCTGGAGTCTGAGTTCAGACATCAAAGGCAGGGGATACCGGTCCTTGATGGTAATTTCATTCAGACCCCTGTAGTCGATGCAGGGATGTAAGATGCCATCCTTTTTCAATACAAAAAAGAATCCTGCACCAGCCGGGGATTTGGAGGGTCTGATGAATCCTTTTTGAAGGTTCTCTTGTATATAGGCGGACATGGCCTTAGTCTCAGTTGCAAAAAGAGGGTAAACTCTTCACTTTGGAGGCTCCGTATTAAGTTTCAGGTTTATAGCGCAGTCAAAAACTCTGCGGAGGAAGTACATCTGCTGCTTGTTTAGAGAAGACATCCTGGAAGGAGGCGTATTGTGGAGGTAAGCCAGGTAACAATGGTGTAGTGGGCATGCATATTAGCGGCGAGACTTCTGCGAGACACCGACCATGACAGCCAGGTCCCCACTGGGATAATTCCAGTGTGGCCCAATCAAACTGTGGCACATGATCTTGTAGCCAAAGCAGTCCAAGTACCACTGGGTTCACGGCCTTTTCCAATACAAGGAAGGAAATGGATTCAGAGTGTAAAGCTCCGGTGTGCAGGCCAATGGCCTGGGTAATCAATGAAACTTCTCCAAGAAGTGGTTCCCCATGGATTGAAGACAATAGCAATGGCTTAGCTATTGGTGTGGTAGGAACCCGTCGATGTTCTACTAAGCATTTTAAAATGACATTTCCTCCGGCTCCGGAGTCTATGAGAGCGAGGGTATGAAATTCAAGGATTCTGCATAGCAGTGAGCCTGGTAAAGATAATGGAGGAGTTGGAGAGGTGATACCTAGGAAAAGTCCTCCTGCAGATCCTAGGCCCATCAGTTTCCCAGACAAATGGGACAGGTTTGGAAGGCGTGACCTGATTGGCCACAGTACAGGCATAACCCCATGCGTTTGCGAAAATGTCTTTCTTTAGAAGTTAAATGACTTCGGCCTAGTTACATAGGCTCGTCTTCTTCTAAGGGAGCAGACGGTAGGCTTGAGGCAATTGGCACAGGTTTAGGATGGTTAGCTCCCGAGGCAGACTTTCAAGGACTCTTACCCTCTTGAGTTCGGTCTCGAATACAGTGGCCAATTCTCCCAGCCAGTTCCATAAGAGACTCAAGGGCAGATCACGAGCCACCAGTTAGTCCTTCAAGTGAGAGTTGAGGCCCTCCATGAAGATAGCACGTAGACATCAGTGTTCCAGTGTAGTTCGGATGCTAAACTCTTCAATTCGATCACATAGTCTGTAAGTGGCTTATTACCTTGCTGGAGGTTAAGCAGAACAGATCCAGCAATGGTCTGGCGAGCCGGGTCATCGAAGACAGACTTAAAAAGTTTCAGAAATCCTGATAGGTCATTCAGGATAGGATCTCCACGTTCCCATAACGGTGAAGACCAAGCAAAGGCTCTTCCTTCAAGTAGAGATAGGATATAGGTGGTCTTGGAAGCTTCTGTGGGAAAGAGTGTAGGCTGCAAAGAAAAATGCATACTGCATTGGTTGACAAACCCTCTATAAATCCGTGCTTCGCCCATGAAGCGGGTAGGCATGGATAACGGTACAGTTGTCTTGACAGTCACCACCGGTGACAGCAATTCTTTCACTGGAGTTGCTGAAGTATTCAGTTGTGCATATAACTGATTGAAGGCAGTAGCTAGGCTTTCCAGAGACTTTTGTTGCTCGATGATCCACTGTGCTAGGCCAGGAATGGCCTGCAAGGCCGCAAGCTGAGCCGAGTCCATGGAGTTAGTAATCTGTTGGGTTTGTGGCATATTGTGGTCAAAGTGGTGATGACTCCTCCCATGGGGAGGGCCCCCGTGGGGAACCACAACGATAGGCTAGAATCTAGTAGGCAGACACTGAGGAAAGAAAGCTTTATTGTACTGCTGATGTAAGTTGAATCTTGCTTCAAGGAAGGGATAGTACTGTAGACCAGCGATATCACAGTAAGCTCAGACAGTCTCTATAGATGATGGTCTCACCTGGATGTAGCAAGGTAGGATAGTGTTCCGCAGCATGGGATAAGCCGAACCTGAAGGGTGGAATAAGGAGAGCTGGAGTGTAGCGATACTCACAGAGTGGCAGTGCTGGTAACTTCCTTGGTAGAAGAATGGAGAGAGGGACCCGAGGTCCGAGGTGCAGGATACCCCTGAGCAGGATAGACCCTCGAGGAGCGAGTACCTAGGAGCAGCGAAGGATCCTGGAAGAGGGCTATCCAGGATAGGCCCCCGAGGAGCGGGTGTCCTTAGGTTAGGTAGTTGAACCCCAAAGGGCAGATAGAAGCCAGAGGCCCCCGAGGAGCGGGTATCCAGAGCTTCCATAGGAGCGAGTCACTCCAGAAGGTAAAGAGGAATCCAAGCAAGTAGCTTAGAAGCAGTCAGAGTAGCAAAACCGAAGTCCTTGCTAACTCACTGGGCTATAGCAGAGCGGAGGTTTAAATATCCGGAGGTACTGATGTCAGGTGGTGGGGACGCCCCCGAGGTTCCTGCCATGATGTATTCAAAAGCATAGGTGGCATGTGTGCACGTGCCTAGGAGGCCTCAGGAAGAAGCATGGCGGACGGGGATGCCCATGCTGTGTCAGAGATGCTGAGGTTTTCGGCAATCAGCACCGGAGGTAGCCATCCTTCCCAGGGAGGAGGAAAAGGGTAGAAGAGAGGTGAGGCAGAGCGGTCCCAGCTGTCTGCAACCGACAGATGCAACACATACTTTAAAATATTTGCATGTGAATGCTAGAAGTTTGAACAGTAGGACTGGTGACATTATATAAGAATATAGACATTACAGGCATTTCAGAGAGATGGTGGAAAGAGGATAACCAATGGGATACCAGGATATAAATTATATTGATGTAATAGGGATAATCGAATTGGTGAAGGAGTGACACTATATGTAAAAGTTGGCATAAAGATGAGCATGGTAAAAATCCTACAAAAAAGAAAATGCATTGTGGAATCCTTATGGATAGATAATTCCATGTGTGATGGGTAAGAGTATAGCAGTGAGTGTATACTACTGGCCACCTGGACAACATGAAGAAAAAGACTGTGAAATGCTAGCTGAAATTAAAAATCATATAAATGTGGCAATATTGTTATTGAGGCACTTTACCTTTATTTTATCTTATCTCTTATTTTTATTTTATTTGTTCATTTTTTTATACTTTTTAAGTTTTCTTTAAACTATACTATTTTATCATTCTATTTTATTCACTTTATTATTGTACTTAAACTTTGTTTTATTTGAAAGGTATTATTTGGCATCATTATTATTATGATATTTTTAATTTTATTTTATCATTTGTTATGTAATCCACTATTCATGTTTTATGCTATGTAAACCATTGTGATGGAACACTGAACGATGGTATATAAAACCAATAAATAAATAAAATAGATGGGAGATTTCAGTTACCCCAGTACTGTGGCTCATCGGGATATGCTAAAGAGGTTACGTTTATAGATGCCAAAAAATGACTGGTTCATGGAGCAGCAGGTCCTAGAACTGAGAGGGACAGCTACTTTAGATCTAGTCCTCAGTGGAACTTACGACCTGGTATGAGGCATTACTGTGGTGAGGCTGCTAAGCAATAGCAATCATAATGCAATAAAATTTGACATAATTTGACAATTACTGGAGGGAGGACATTAAGTAGGAATTAACTTTAAACAGGGAGACTGTGATAGAATAGTGAAATGAATTAGAAAAAGTAAAAGGAGCAGTTGATAGGGTTAAAAGTTTGCATGAGGTGTGGACATTGTTTACAAATGTCATTTTGGAAGCTTAATAAAAGTGACGATGAAGAACCTCATAACGGTGATGAGACTAAAGGCCCATGCTAATAAAGGAGGTGATGAATGGAAAGGGAGTTGAATAGGCAGAAGACCAGCCCTAGTCCAGCCCTGCTGACCTGCACATCTTCTGTGGGGGTGCTCCCTGACTCCAGCGTACTGCCTCGTGACAGAATGAAGAGGCCAAATAACCTCCACAGTAATGGGTGCGGGACTCACTGCTAACCTGGTTAGCAAAGAAAAACTGTATAACTACTGATTTCATTAACTGGTGTCAATGTTGGATCCCACTACCATTCCTGGAATGTACTAAGTGTGGTTCTCTGAAACCTACCTGGTGGAGATGTGTGGTATACCAAGTGGTGAATCCAACATCTAAGACTTGTCTAAGCTGTGCATCCTTCCTCATAGTTGGCCACCAGTAGAACCTCTGAAGTGATGATAGGGTTCTGGCCTGACCAGGATGGCCCACTAACAGGGAATCGTGAGCCCATTGAAGGATTTTTCTATGAAGCAGACAGAGGACCACTGTCTTCCCAGCTGGTATGGTGAATGTAGTTGAAAGAAGCACCTTGTCCGGATTGATGATGTGACGCTGAACATCCGGAATGTCCTCGGTGGTGAAGGACTGGGAAAGAGCGTCGGCTCGAATATTATCAGCAGGCCGGTACCATAGTACAAAATTGAAACGAGTAAAAAAGAGCGACCAGCGGGCCTGTCAGTGATTAAGGTGTTGCGCTTGGTGCAGGTACTCTAGGTTCTTGTGGTCTGTATATACAGTGACCTGGTGCTGAGCCTCCTCGAGCCAAGGGCGCCTTTCTTCAAAGGTGAGCTTCATTGCCAATAGTTCTTTGTCCCCTATTCCACAGTTGCGCTCCACAGGGGAGAAGCGGCGAGAGAAGAAGGAGCAGGGATGTAAAGTATGATTGGCAGAATGTTGGTTCAGGACTGCACCAACACCGATGCCGGATGCATCAACTTCGACAATGAAAGGTCGTCGAGGATCCAGGTGGCGTAAGCATGGTTCTCTAAGGAATGCCTCCTTAAGTTTCTGAAAGGCCAATATGGCTTCGGATGACCATTGCAAGGGGTTAGCTCCCTTGCTGGTCATGGCAGTGAGAGGGGCAGTCAGTGTGGAGTGGAATGAATGACCGATAGTAGTTCATAAATCCCAGGAATCTACAAAGTGCTTTAAGGCCCGTTGGTTGAGGCCAGTCCTGGATGCTCTTGGTGTTTTGGGGGTCCATCTGGAAGCCTAGGCTCGAGACCACGTAGCCTAGTAAAGGGACCGTCTCCTGTTCAAAGGAACATTTTTCTAGCTTGGCGTACAAGCGAGTGTCCCTTAGGCGCTGGAGAACTTTGCAGACATCTCGGCAATGATTCTGGAGGTCCCGTGAGAATACCAGGATGTCATCCAGATAGACTCTGACACACTGGTAGAGCATGTCTCGGAACACCTCATTCATCATGTTCTGGAACACCTCTGGGGCGTTACAAAGGCCAAAGGGCATTACCAGGTATTCAAAATGGCCATCATGGATGTTAAAAGCAGTCTTCCATTCATCGCCCTGGCGTATTCGGACCAAATTGTAGACCCCTCTCAAGTCCAATTTGGAGAATATTTTGGCCCCTTGGAGCCTATCAAACAGCTCTGAGATTAGTGGCAGGGGGTATCGGTCCTTCTGGGTGATTTCATTTAAGCTGCGATAATCTATACATGGCCGGAGGGAACCATCCTTTTTCCCTATGAAAAAGAATCCCGCTCCAACAGGAGACTTAGAAGGCCGAATGAAATCTTTTGCCAGATTCTCTTGTATGTAGTCTGACATAGCCTTGGTTTCCGTTAGTGAACATGGGTACACCCTTCCGCGAGGCAGTTCTGAATTCAGAAGCAAATTTTTCGCACAATCAAAAGAGCGGTGAGGTGGCAACGTGTCTGCAGCTTTCTTTGAGAATACATCTGCGTAGGTGGAGTACTGCAGTGGGAGACCCGGGAGAGACATTGTGGTAGTTAAGCAAGGTAGAGGCGACACAACCTCCAGGCAGTTCTTAAGACAGGAGGAGCCCCATTGGGAAAGTTGCATTGTGCCCCAGTCAAATTGTGGAGAATGGAATTTCAACCATGGTAGCCCCAGGTGAATGGCTTTGTCTAGTACCACGAAGGAGATGGTCTCCGTGTGCATGGATCCAATATGAAGTCAGATCGGAACTGTCGAGCAAATAACCTCACCAGGCAGCGGCTCACTATGGATGGAGGAAAGCAATAGTGGCATAGGAGTGCGTACCGTGGGGATCCAAAGATGCTCCACCAGCTATCGGAGGATAAAATTACCACCAGCCCCAGAATCCACTAAGGCTAGGGTGTGAAATTCCAGGGGACCTGAGTTAATGGAAACAAGTAAAATTAATGGAGGAGAAGGAGATAGGCCTGGAAGTTTCCCGGACATGGTGGGCAGGCAGGTACCGCATGTCCGGGTTGACCACAGTACATGCATAGCCTGAACGTAGGCGGCGACGTTTCCCCTTCGAGGATAAGTGGCTGCGCCTCATCTGCATTGGTTCCTCCTCATCGGCATCTTGTGGAGTAGTAGTCTTCGTGTAGGGTACTGGATAGATGCGAGGAGTGTCCGTAGCCACCCTCTTAGGTCCTCTGGTCTCATGGGAGTGTTCACGAAGATGGCGGTTGATACAGCCTGCGAGGTACACGAGGGCAACCAGAGTCTCGGGGAGTTCTCGAGCTACTAGCTCATTTTTGATGTGGGGACTCAGCCCTTCGAGGAAGATGGCATGTAGGCAGCCCAAATCCCAGTGTAGCTCAGATGCAAGGGTCCTGAACTCGATGACGAAGTCAGTACGGGATCTGGTACCTTGATGCAGGTGCAATAAAGTGGAGCTGGTGACGGCCTTATGAGCGGGATCATCAAAGATGGAGCGGAAGAGAGCAAGGAAGCCCGGCAGGTCTTGGAGGATCAGGTCCGCTCGTTCCCACAGGGGTGACGTCCAGGCCAATGCCCGTCCTTCCAGCAGAGATAGGATGTATGTTGTTTTAGTAGCAACATCAGGGAAGTATGCAGGTTGCAAGGAAAAGTGCATGTTGCACTGGTCCATGAATCCCCTACACCGGGTCCATGGTCTTGGCAATCTGTTAGGATTTGTAAGTATGTGGAGCCTTTGACTGAGGCGAGAGGTGGAACTGCCCAGGGGAGGAGCCCCACTGAGCCTCACCATCGGGAGGTCGAGTCTCGGCTGCGGGATGGGATACAGCAGTGGGTAGAATGAGAGAGAGAAAGAGAGTGACCCCTGGAGGCGGGCCACAGAGCGACAGCACAGCTGCAGACAAATAGTTGCAACACTACCCTAGGAGCGGGAGTGTCAGTAGAAGTACAGTCACTAAAGTACACTGGGTCCGTAGAGATGGTATACAAGAGGGTTCCTCGGTGGGAGGTCACGGTGGTGGTCCGCGGAGCAGGGTACACCGGCGAGGGTTCCTCTTCAGATGTCATGGCAATGGTCCGTAGAGCAGGGTACACCGGAGAGAGATCCCACATAGAGAATGCCACAGGAATCGCAGCATAGTACTCACAGCGACTGAAGGCAATAGCAGGTCCGGAGAAGCCTCGGGGAGTGAGGCAGGCAGGAATCCGTGTGAAGGCCCTCCGAGGAGCAGATAGCCAAGAGACAGATAGAGCCCCCAAGGTGCGAGTTCCTGATAGTCTCCAACATGGAAGTAGGAACCGGAACAGCGTTGCAGAGAGAGTAGGTAGTTGTAGCAAGTGAACTCGTTGCCAAGTCGCTGTCTGTCTGGGCTGGTGAGCTTAAGTATCCATGTTGAGTGACGTCATCTGGTGGAGTTCCCACCATGAGGTAGTTAAAGCAGGTCGGGGAGTGCACGCGCCTAGGGAACCCCACGAGTAAGATAGCGGTCGGCGGCATCCATGCTGCTCGAGGAGGCCCGAGAACGAAAGGGTGGAGTTAAGGCAGCAAACAAAGAGGTGAGCAACAGCAGCTGCAGCCGCCTGCGGCCGCGGAGCATAACAAATGCTTTCGTACATGTCCTTGGTGAGGCCTTACCTGGAGTACTGCATTCAGTACTGATGTCCATATCTCAAAAAGGATAAAGACAGTATAGAGGTGGTCCAAAGGAAAGCAACCAAATTGGCGAAGGGTCAGCATTGGAAGACTTATGAGGAGAGGTTGAAGGATATGAATATATATATATCCTAGAAGAGAGGAGGTGCAGGGGAGATATGATACAAAACTTCAGATACTTGAAAGGTTTTAATGATGCACAATCATCAAACCTTTTCCTTCGGAAAGAAATCAAAGAACTAGAGGTCATGAAATGAAACTCCAAGGAGGACGACTCAGAACCAATGTCAGGAAATATTTCTTTATGGAGAGGGTGGTGAATGCCTGGAATGCCCTTCCAGAGGAGGTGGTGAAGATGAAAACTGTGAAGTAATTCAAAGGGGCATGGAATAAACACTGTGGATCCCTAAAGGCTAGAATATGGAATTAAAGAAAAGAGTACATGGGAGTAACTTGCTGCTGTGGCAGCTGCTACCCTTAACAAATACAGTATCTAGACTTAATGCAACTCCATCATTGCTCTCTGCTTCAACAGCAATGGGAAAAGGGGAATTGAATTCAGACAGCAACCAACGAGGGCCCTGACTTTTATGGTTTGGGGAACAAATAAACATTGGGGTAACTTGCTAATGCAACTTTTACTACCCTTAATCATTAAGCCTAATACCTTTGATATGACTTCATCATTGCTCTCTGCTTCCAAGGCAGGGGTTAGGGAAAACTGGATTCGGACAATATCCGAGGGCCCTGACATTTACAGTCTGGGAAACTGATAAGCATGAGAGTGACCTGCACAGTGCAGCAGATATTGGCATAAGCTTGCTAGGCTGACTGGGTGGATCATTTGGTCCTTTTCTGCTGTCATTTCTATGTTTCTGTGTTTCTATAATCACATGATATATAGTGTTTATTGCAAGATATACTCTGTTTAACATGTGTTATAGTCCTACCATGGCTTGATGCATCACCCTATTAGTTCTTTAAGTAGATTTGACCTTCCTTCTTTTTAGTAAATTTTTTTGAATCGTTAAAGTAAATTCTAATTGATAAGTCTAATCTCTCTTTTAAATCAATTATGGAGCAGTTGGTATGCTCCCTCCCAATTGATATGCTCCCTCCCAATTGTTCAATTTAGTCAAAGTCCATACAGAAAAATCCCAAACACTCCTACCTCTCTTGCAGTTCTTTCTTATCCTTATGCACAGTACTTGATGAGCATCTTTATACTCGTTTTCTCCTTGAATCTCCCTGAGATGATAGTGTTGAGTTAGGAGTTAGCAGTCTGCTAGGGAGTTAGCAATCTGTTGTTATTTAGGAGAGTTGTGGGTGGATCCTTGGACCGGTGGCAGATGACCACGCCCCCGGGGAAGATCCTGAGAGGGACCACTGGTCAGGTTCAGAGTTAGGAGACAGACACACACTAGTTCTTTTATTAGACAGTATACTGAACCACCAGAGGTGGCAGTAATGAGCTGGAATGCCCGGCTGAGCTGTAGTCCCTCAGATACTGGAACAGCAATCCCTGGAGGCTGAGCTGTAGAGAAACTGAAATATAGTGAGTAGGCAGGGTATGCAGAGTTCATGTACCAAACCTGATGGTAACACTCACACAATGTCTCATAGAAGCCCAGGAGCTGGAATGTATAGGCCCTCGAGGAGCGAGTACCTGGTTCCAGGAAAAGCTCTGAGAGAATGATGGTAACTCACTGATGTAGTTGGCAGTGATGGCTTCCAGGCAGAAGAGAATACGGAGCAAGTCTGGGAACGAGGGCCCTCAAGGAGCGAGTACCGGTTCCAGACTGTCACCTGAAAAACAAAGGAGAGAGCAAAACCCCCGAGGAGCGGGTACCCCTGGTAAGTCCGAGGAGGCAGAGTAGCTTAGTTAGAGTAACCCAAACCCGTACCCTTGCTAACTCAATCTGTTAGCAAATTCTAAGCCCTTATATATCCGTCGCGGGTGACGTCATCTCAGGGGGACACCCCTGAGGTTTGCGCCATCGCCAGTACTTCAGTCGGGGCCACACCACGTACGCGCCCCTAGGCCTCCAGGAAACATGACGGGTTGCAGCGTCTAGCCAGTCTGGGGACGCTGGAGGACTTCGGCAGAAGGACGCCGCAGCAGCCAATCTTCCCGTGGGCGAAGAGGGAGGCGCCAAAGAGGTAAGGAAGGTAGAGAGAGGGCATCGGGAACCGATGGACACAACAGATAGTGAACCTACTACTAAGTCCAGGCAACTCCTTTCTCCCCTTCACACCTTCATCCAGGAATGGCTGAAAACCCACTCCTCTTCAGAACTCATAAAGTTCACATATGTTCTCAGAATGAGAAATACAACATTTTGAGTCGGCATACACTGAGCTCTGGGTGAGTGCTCAGGCATGCTAGAAAAACAAAGACTTAAAAGGGGAAATCAAAATCTGAGATATGGAGTGTGAAACTCTCTCTGAATCATGAAACATTAACAGGTTTCTAGGTAAGGTCTATATTGTGTCACACACAGTCCTTCAAAAGGGTGTCTCCTTTCTGAACCCAGGTCTCAATCCAGAGACCCCAAAGGTCTTCCTCCTGAAAACTAAACAAAACCAAGGAACAGCCATGGACTTAAGATTCTACACCAGAAAATGCTAGCTAGGAGCAGAACTTCTGATAGAGTTCTAGTAGGATCTTATCGAAATCCTCGGCTCAGTGTAAGGCAGCAGTCAAAAAAAAATAGAATGTTATGAATGATCTGAGAGGGAATGGAGAATTAAATGGAAAATATCATATTGCCTCTGTATTGAGCTGTGGAATTACCACAACTTGAGTATTATGTGCAGTTCTGGTCACCACATCTCAAGAAAGACATAGAAGAACTAGAAAAGGTGCAGAGGATGTCGACAAAAGTGATAAAGGAAATGGAACATCAATCCTATGAAGAGAGGTTACTCAAGCTAGGGCTCTCCAACTTGGAAAAGAGACAGCTAAGAAGGGATAATAGAAGTTTATAACATCATTCGTTCAGTGGAACGGGTAAATAAAGGATAGTTATTTACCCTTTCAAATAATACTAAAACAAGGAGACACTCCATGAAACTAACAATCAACAGGATTCAAAACAGATTGTAGAAAGTACTTTTTCACTCACCTTACTATCAAACTGTGGTATCTGTTGCCAGAGGATGTGATCAAGGTGACTAGCATAGTGGGTTTAAAAGAGGTTTGGATAAGTTCCTACATGATAAGTCCATAACACATTATTAGCCAGGTAGATCAAAGAAAGCTATTGCTATCTCTGGAAGTGAGTAAGAGGAATTAGATCTATTTTATGGGATCTGCTAGATAATTGTAACCTGGACTGGATACTGTCAGAAACAGGATGCTGGGCTTGATGGACCTTGGTC
The DNA here is from genome assembly GCF_901001135.1 of Rhinatrema bivittatum. NCBI lineage: Eukaryota > Metazoa > Chordata > Amphibia > Gymnophiona > Rhinatrematidae > Rhinatrema > Rhinatrema bivittatum. The sequence goes on from NC_042615.1 coordinate 53,949,749, forward strand.
TGACCCAGCATGATACTTATGTTCCCCATTGTTTTCTGGAAAGGACTGACATCATCTAACTGACTTTCCCCAGATTCATCTTTTCTGCTATATTTATAGAAGATTCATCATTCTGCTATATTTAAAACAGAATGATGTGTTGCAAAAAAAAAAGGGGCAGGGGGTGATAGTGGGCAGCCGGCCGCATCGCGGCGCTGCAGTTTTGGCTACCGCGGTGCAGGCACAACATACACTATCGCCCCCATAGTGCCACGGGGAAAAATGGTGTAGTTCTTTCCCACAGTGCTGCCAGCGATAATGAGAAAAACATTATCGCCCGCAGAGCTGCCAGGAGATAACTCCACCCACACTCCTCTCCTTCCCCTAATTTTAATAATACCGCTGCAATAGCAGCACATTGCACAATATAAAATGACCCTATGAGTATGTCCAAAAGGGATAGTTTAGGGTCATACATAGCGTAATGAGACACCTAATGCCATTTCAACATATTGGCACTGGGCAGATACCAAATGCTTCACTAAATATCATTATCATACAATACGCCACTATTTAGCCTCCCTTAAGCCTCTCCTCCAACTTAGAATATCAATTTTTTATTCACCAGCCTCCACAAATAGCTATTCACCATGGCCTTCTTTCCGATTTCAAACTGAGTGATTCAGCCACTTTTTTTTTTTCACTTTTTTCAATACAAAACAAAATTGTATTTAAAACCCTGAAATACTTTGCTGCATTTTGCATAATTTACAGAACACAGGGATTTGTTCAGTACAACATGACTTCATCACAATTCTTTTCTTTCTCAGATCAAAAAAATAGATTAGCAGCCTCACCTTCTTCTTTGACAACAGTATTTGGTTCCGACTCCAGAACTTCCTTCCTGGTTTTATTGATAGTCTTTTTGGGATATTTTTTCAACCATGCAGATCTGAGGCACCTTGTAGGACTCTTTTTTTCAGTAATCCTGGAGAATCCTTCTAACAGTGGGGTGGTGGGAAAAGCCATTTTGAGCCTTGCTATCTGAAAATGGTCGATGTGGCTGCACCTTTGCCCTCTGGGGGTCAGTGAAAATTATAGGTCTTCTCTGTGGGACTCTGCAGGATTTTAGAAGCTGCCCATGTCAGCAAAAATCTAGTCAGTTTCTGTCAACAAAACAAATATTTATCCTATTAATCTGGTCCTTCTTCTAAAGCAAAAGTTTTACACTATGAAATTTGCAGCGTTCAACTATTTTCTTACTTGATTTTCTGAGAATATTTTGCAACTGAAAGCATATAAAGACTTCTAGAACAGTCTAGTCTGTGTCCTTCCTCTCCCTGCTATGTTTTTTCTCATTGGTCATTTTTTGGCACTTGCAAATTGTAATAACTGTTATCTGTAGATCACAGGCAGAGAACCCCCCCCTTATCAAGATATACAGATAGAAAAATTAGGAGTGCCAGAAACAGTTCAAAAAAATTTATGATTCTACATTTTTTTAAAATTATTTATTTATTGAATTTTCCAAATCAAATTTACAGAACAATATTCAGAAAAAGACAGTGTAATTCAGGTTCTTACTGATTCAAAAAAAAGTAATACAAAGATTCTATGAATCCAAAAATAACATGGTTACCCCATTTATACGTCAAACGATTATAGGAAATTGGGAGGCAAGATGTAAATTAAGCAGTATAAAGGAAACTGTATCAAAATAGAACTATCATTGCATAATTCTACATTATTTAATGTGAATTTAAATGCTTTTTTGGGAAGACTGCATTTAGTCATATATCTGAGAAAGCAATTTCATTAAATTCCCATATTTTTCCCCTCTTTTGTACAGCTCCACCCCAGCATGCCTGGGCTGCTAGGTGGACTAGATGGTAATCCTCTCTGAGACTTACTTTTAGTGCTGCTCCTTTAGCAGCAGGACTCTCCGTAGTGTAGCAGCCATGTCCACTTCTTCCTTGCAATCAAGCATTTTGCGCTCTGGATAATTGTGGAATCATCCTGCTAATGTTCTATTTATCCAGCTGCTAAGCTGATTCAGATGTTACCCAAGCCAGGTTGGAAAATGCTTTGAAAAATGCATTATCTAAGTATACCTTGCTTATGTCCAATTTATCCAGCCCCTGAATTGCTTCACAAATTACCCAAGTGAGACTGGAAAATCACCTTACACAGAAAATGAGGCCAATTTTCAAAGCCACATACACAGGTTAATAGTGATGTATAGTGGAACAACGCATATACTTTTAGCCACTTTATAAGGAGGCATTCACAAAAGTGTGTTTTGGTTAGGTGAGGAAAATAGTGGACATAGATTGCACCTCAACTTTATGCAAATTAATTTCCATAAAATTGAACTCAGAGAAAAAGCAGGTTTAAGTATCCATGGGTTAGTTTGGTATACCATAATCGCTGATTCAAAGAATGATCTTAAATTACACCACTGGGATCAAAGATTTTACCCAAACATGCAAAGATTTGTTTCCATGACACAGTTAAGGATCAGGAGCAAAATCCTCAATCCTAGAATTACCAAAGGATTTTGTTCATGTGTTGGAAAAAATCTGTGGTCATGGGAAAGGGGATTGCAAGAACCAAATTATGGATCATGACTATGGTAGATCATGCATCACATTCAATGACTCAGATATCTCAAATTCAAAACATTTTAGAACAAGTTTTCAAAAGGCTGAGTTATGCTCCCAAATCATGTTAGCTGTTAACAAAGCTTAACACTTACACTGAATGGAAGAGATCACGGGAGATCGCACCGGGACCCCCCCCCCCCACTGGACCCCAGGTAATTTAAAACATTTTGGGGGGGTTCGGGAGGGTGGGGGATTTGTTTTAAAGGGTCGGGTGGGTTTTAGGGTTGTTTTGGTGTGCCGGTTTTCCCGCCCTCCCCCCTCCCCCAATTTATGATTTTTTGACGATAAATCGGGGGAATTGCTATTGTATCGCGGCTCTAACGATTTTTGACGATTTAAAATATATCTGACGATTGTTTTAAATCGTCAAAAAACGATTCACATCCCTACTTGCTACAATATTTATTTGTCTGCACAAACTTTCTAGAATAGAGAGGAAGCAGCAGTGGAAGCATACTGTCCCACCTTTTCCAATGCTTAGACTTAGCGCAAGTCTATCTGGGTTGTCAGGTCAGTGTAGCAGTGAGAAAGTGAATGAAATTTCTTTGAAGTATAAAAAGTGTGTTTTAGCCTCAAAAAAGCCAGTGTTCCCTCTTTAAAGATAGAAGACATGTTAAGAAGGCGATAGGGCCAGCCCAGTGACTCGGTGCCAGTGTGATGTGCTGCCATGCAGGGCACCTGGGTTTGATTTCTAAACCTGGCTTCTGCTCTTCATGCCAGCTGTGGCTGGAGATACTGCAAAGACAGCCTTCAAAGCCTGAAGAGGGGAAGAGTCAGCCATTGCACAACAGCAACATCTAATAGTCAAAATCAGGGTGCATGTATCCTGGGTTTAAGAGGCAACAACAGATTGTGGACCCTGGGCTAGGACTATTACTGTGAGGGTAGTTGCAAATGAAGGCTCAATGTGCCATAGCCCGGTGAAGGTCTGTTCTGATTGTGCCGGAACCCAAATGAGAAAACTGCCAGGCCAAAAGAAAATGAAGTAGTGTCTCTTCAAGACCTGCACTATACATTCTAAAGTGTTAATTATGTGACTTCTCACTAGATTCATTTAAGCACACCAGCTAATGCACATCATAGAAACACAGAGACATCAAATGCCCATTAATATTATTCAAGAAAAATAAGGTTCTTGTTAAAGAAAAAAAAGAGCCATGATACCTTTAGTAAGTCTGTCTACCTCATTCAATGATCAAAAACAACTTTTGTGTGACCAATTTTTCATGACATAATATACTATTCATGGTAAGAATATAGATTTAAAATAACTCACAAAATAATGACGAGATGCCTCCTTTAGTATAAATTAATGAGATATTTTTACAATGAATAAGTTGCTACCTTACACCCTTTTCCTGAGATATTTTACTTTTAAATAAAATAAATTAGGAAAAATATTTCTACGTGAAAATTTACATTATGGTAAGTTGATGCTCTTATGTGCTGTGCATGCTACTACTCAGTTAACAATTTAAAAATAATAGCGATATATAACTCACTAAAATGAATATATCATATATTGAAACCTGTGTTACATTATCCATGCCTTGTACACAGAAATAAATTCACTATATAATTGCTTTGGCACACTTTGTACTGAAATGAAGGCACGGCCTGTGGCGATAATTTCATTCTTCACTGAAAATCAGATCACTAATCAAATCAGATACAATGCTGCTTGAATCACATTCATCACCCACCAAGTCTCATATATTATACAACTTATGAAAGGTAACACCTACTAAATCAAACACAACAGCCTTTGGATCAAATGCATTACTGAGCAAACACCATCATTAGTCAATTAAGTTTAACGTATATAAAACAAATGAATCACCTGATAGACAAACTAAAGATGATATAGCTACATTGTTAACATCAATATGAAATAAACATAATAAATCAATTATACCTGATATTGCTTTTTATAATACATACAATAGATCATCAACTACTGTGGAGAGTTGCCTCTCTGAAGCTCTCTCTCACAGAAGGAAGAAAACTGCTTTTCAAGCAGAGCCTTTGTGACCTCACTTGGACTCACCAATTAATGCTGTTTAATGTGGTTCCCTACAGAAAGTAAACAGGATACTAGACATTTTCTGTCCATTAAATATGTAGGGGTTTGTCTACTTCACCACAAAAATACACCCAAACAAGAAGATATTTACAAATTTGGTTCAAATGTATTCCAAGTTCTGCTCCGTAGATGTACATTACAAATATTCATTATTTTTCTGCTTGGAAAGACATTTGCAGTTTTCTGTTTACCATTTAACTAATAAGGAATCTGAAGAATTATAATATGGACTCGATCTAATTCTCATTATTCCACTGATTATTTGTACGACTTGGGCGGTATCCTTTTTCTCCCAGAGCTTCCCTTCCCCAACTTATGGCCTTTTTAAATACATTTTTTTTCATAGTCATAGAGTGAAGGAAGAGTCCTTTTTGAACAAAGTCATTGGCTGGGTAACAACATTGATTCCTGTTCCCCATTGGAATCTATAATTGAAATCAAAATTGTTATCTAGACTTTCTAACCCCAAAATAGCTGTATTTGTGTTTCTAAGTGGGGCCGATGCACTAAATTTTCTCCTATTTTGTGCCTATGGGAAACATTTTCACTATATACTGAAGGGATCACACTTTGGGAGAAAGGTACTGTTAAAATGCAAATTATTATTAATAAGAACATAAGAATATAAGAAATTGCGAAACTGGGTCAGACCAAGGGTCCATCAAGCCCAGCATCCTGTATCCAACAGAGGCCAAACCAGGCCAAAAGAACCTGGCAATTACCCAAACACTAAGAAGATCCCATGCTACTGATGCAATTAATAGCAGTGGCTATTCCCTAAGTAAACTTGATTAATAGCCGTTAATGGACTTCTCCTCCAAGAACTTATCCAAACCTTTTTTGAACCCAGCTACACTAACTGCACTAACCACATCCTTTGGCAACAAATTCCAGAGCTTTATTGTGCGTTGAGTGAAAAAGAATTTTCTCCAATTAGTCTTAAATGTGTTACTTGCTAACTTCATGGAATGCCCCCAGTCCTATTATACGAAAGTGTAAATAACTGATTCACATCTACTTGTTCAAGACCTCTCATGATCTTAAAGACCTCTACCATATCCTCCCTCAGCCATCTCTTCTCCAAGCTGAACAGCCCTAACCTCTTCAGCCTTTCCTCATAGGGGAGCTGTTCCATCCCCTTTATCATTTTGGTTGCCCTTCTCTGTACTTTCTCCATTGCAACTATATCTTTTTTGAGATGCGGTGACCAGAATTGTACACAGTATTCAAGGTGCGGTCTCACCATGGAGTGATATAGAGGCATAATGACATTTTCCGTTTTATTAACCATTCCCTTCCTAATAATTCCTAACATTCTGTTTGCTTTTTTGATTGCTGCAGCACACTGAGCCGACGATTTTAAAGTATTATCCACTATGATGCCTAGATCTTTTGCCACTTGGCAAGTAAGATGAAGAATGGCATGCTGTTTTAACATTCTTAAATCTTGCAATAATATGTGACTGTGGTCCCAAAACTGTGATTCTTAGCCCCCATCTTAATATTTATTTATTTTATTTAAGGTTTTTTTATACCGATAACCGTTTGCACATCGTATCGGTTTACAAGGAACTGTAAAAAACAATATTTACATGGAACGGTGGGAAAACAAAAGCAGAAAGATACAAATGGTTAACAAAGGTGTATAAAAATGGGAGGTATTAATAACAAATGCTAGGAATAATAATTAGGGAGAGTATATAATTCCACAGGGGAAAACAGGTAATATTTACAGGGAACGGGGGGAAGAGATTCTGAGGAGGCTAGAGGGGGGGAGGAAGAGTGAGGGAAGGAGGAGGGAGGGGGTAGGGGTAGGGGTGTTTTTAATTTTTTTCTAATTTCTGGGTACATGCTTCCATGCGGATGTCAGGCGGCATAGAGTTCCAGCTTATGGGGCCTGCTATCGATAGGGCTCGATCTCTTGTGGAAGAAAGGTGCGTGAGTTTAGGGGATGTTATGTGGAGAGTTCCTTTATAGGCAGATCTGGTAGGTCTATTAGATGAGTGGAAGTGGTGAGTCATTGAGCCATTGGAAGTCTTGGTTGTGTAAGGTCTTGTGTATGAGGGAGAGGGTCTTGTAAAGAATTCTGCAGGGTATTGGGAGCCAATAGAGGTCTCTTAGGATAGGCGTAATGTGGTCATTCCTGCGTGTATTTGTGAGGATTCTGGCTACAGCATTCTGTAGTATTTGGAGGGGTTTGATGGTAGAGGCGGGGAGGCCTAGGAGGAGGAAATTACAATAGTCAATTTTTGAGAAAATTAAAGCCTGAAGGACAGTGCGAAAATTATTGAAGTGTAGGAGGGGTCTTAGTTTATTCAGGACCTGCAGTTTGAAATAACTTACAGGCCTATACAGTAAAGTTCGCGGGATAGCAGGCGAGCGCTCACTCTCCTGGCATGCGCACAGGCCAGTGTCCTGTGCACGCGATTCAGTAAACCAAAATATTTAAATTAGGGCCCGCGGTAAAAAGAGGCACTAGGAACACTAGTGCGTCCCTAGCGCCTCTTTTTGGACAGGAGCGGCGGCTGTCAGTGGGTTTGACAGCCGATGCTCAATTTTACCGGCGTAGGTTCTCGAGCCCGCTGACAGCCACGGGTTCGGAAACCGGACGCTGGCAAAATTGAGAGTCCGGTTTTCAACCCACGAGCTGCGGGCTGCTTTAAAATTTTATTTTATTTTTTTACTTTTTTTAACTTTTGGGACCTCCGACTTAATATCGCCATGAATGACTAATATCATGCGGGAATGACTAATAGGGCCATCACCATGCATTTGCATGTTGCGGGTGCTATTAGTCTCGGTGGGGGGGTTGGACGCGCGTTTTCAACGCTCTATTACCCCTTACTGAATAAGGGGTAAAGCTTGCGCGTTGAAAACGCGTGTCCAAATGCCGGTTAACAGTGCGCTCCACCAGAGCACGCTGTACTGTATCGGCCTGATTCTTTCATGGTGGATTTAATGAAGGTTTTAAAGTTTAGTTGGTTGTCGAAGGTGACACCAAGGTTACGTACATGTGTAGGAGGGGGGGTAAGGTGTTGGGGTGAGGGTGGGTGATGGTGAGGGGATTGTGGGAAATGAAGAGGAGTTCAGTTTTGGTAGTATTGAGTGAGAGGTTGAGTTTAGTGAATAGTTGAGTGATTGCATTGATACAATTGTCCCAGAGTTTTAGTGAGGTGTGTAGGGAATCGGTGATTGGGATAAGTACTTGGACGTCGTCCGCATAGATGAAATGGGAGTGGCCTAGGTCAGATAGGAGTTGGCAGAGGGGTAACATGTAGATATTGAAGAGGGTAGAGGAAAGGGTGGAGCCTTGGGGTACACCTCAGGTTAGGTCGATGGGGCCAGATTCAAAGTTACCCAATTTGACCTTGTAATGTCTATTTTTGAGGTATGATTCGAACCATTGGAAGGTGGTTCCTGTTATGCCGATGTTTGTGAGTTGGTTTAATAGAATTTTATGACTGATTGTGTTGAATGCTGATGATATGTCGAGCATTGCTAAGATGTAGGAATGCCCATTGTCCATACCTTTGAGTATGGTGTCAGTAAGTGATAAAAGTAGTGTTTCTGTGTTGTAGAATTTCCAGAAGCCATTTCTGTGTTGTAGAATTTCCAGACGCCCGGCGTCGCGTGCTGAAGGAGTGCGACAAAGGGGCCTGCCCCTTTGTACGCCCCTTCGTACAGCCCCGAGACCCGACCCGACCTGACTCTGCAGGACCCCACTGATCTTTCTCCCTCTGAGTCTGATATCTTGCTTCCCCCACACAGACCAAACGCCGGATCATTTCAGCCTAAAGATAATAAGCATGCTCATCTCAGCCATTCCCACCATACACTACCACAGGAGACTCACAACATCAAAACTTGGCAACAACAAAAAAGATATATTCCCATCATGCTCTCACCTCTCAACCAACTCCTGGGTCTCACCCTTTTCTCCCTAACTCTACTGAATGCTCAATCAATCGTAAAAAAAATCCCACCTCTTATATGACTACCTCATGGATGAGCAGCTAGACCTGTGCGCCATTACAGAAACATGGCTTAAACCTGAAGACACGGTCCTCCTCAATCAACTCCCCATACAAACCTACGACATCTTCTCCGTCCCCAGATTGAAAAGAAGAGGAGGCGGCCTGCTACTCGCTGCCAACAAAAAACTTGGTTTGTCATTACATTCAACTATCTCCTCACCTTCCTTGGAATTCTCAATTTTCAAATCCTCTCAGTTACAAATAGGCCTTATTTACGCCCCCCCTGGACGTCTTGATGAAGACCCTTCTCCTTTAATAGAATACATTGTAAAACACATTAACATTGACTCACCAACCATTCTGTTAGGAGACTTCAATCTCCACGTGGTCGCCACTCCTCGCTCCTCCAATTGCGAATCCTTCCTCAGCTCCCTCAGCTGCATGGGTTTCAAGAAGCTAATCAATGAACCCACCCATAAAGCAGGACACATGCTAGATCTCATCTTCATTAACCAAAGCTTTACTCTAGCGTCGCATATCAATTGTATGCCAATTCCTTGGTCGGACCACAAGCTTATCTCTACTTCCCTCCAATACCTACATTCAACTCCCTCGGTAACACAGAAATCCACAGTCCAATTCAGAAAGTTATGCAACCAGGAAACCCTCAGCTCTCACTTATCCTCCGAGTTATCCCATATCGACCCTTCGGATGCTGACACTGCTCTGACCTCTTGGATAAAAATCACTAACAAAGTGGCTGATGCAACCTGCCCTCTTACAACCAAAATCATCAGTGACAACAATGACAAAAAAAACCCATGGTTCACCCCACAATTAACAACATTGAAACGTGAACTTAGAAAAAAGGAACAGAATTGGCGAAAGAACCCCTCCTCATCTAACTTATCGACCTTTAAATCACTCATGCACAAATACAGGATCGACATTCTTCAGACAAAAAGAGACTTCTACTCTCAAAAAATCAATCACTTCATCCACGACCCAAAAGCCCTCTTTTCCCTGGTCTCATCACTCACCAAACCACCTACTTCAACTATCCCAGATGACAAAGCTGCTACTAAAGCTACCGAACTTGCCACATACTTCAAAAATAAAATAACAAACTTACTCGCCTCCCGTACAAGCAATAAGGTTCCTTCCCAGCATCATCTATGCTCTCCTGATCTACTACTCAGCTCAAATTATTCTCAACTCTCCTCAGCCTCCTCGCAACAAACGGCCCGCTTAGAGGATTTCGAGCTTACATCTTCTTTAGAGATAGAAAACCTTCTAAAGAAACTCAAGCCATTCTCACACCCTCTTGATGCAATTCCAGCTAACCTTCTCATAACCTGTGCTAAAGACGTCGCTAAGCCTATCACCCAGATCATTAACGCCTCTCTATCACAGGGCCTGGTCCCTGACCCCCTCAAACTTGCCATCTTAAAACCTTATTAAAAAAACCAAATCTCTCTACAGATAACCCAGCAAATTTCCGCCCGATTGATAATCTTCCGATCATTGCCAAAATCCTGGAAAGAATAGTCAACAAACAGCTCTCTGAATTCCTTGAAAATAACAACATCCTCTCCCCGGCTCAATTAGGCTTTCGCAAATCCCACAGTACCGAAACTCTTCTTTTATCTCTGTCAGACAACATTCTCATGAATCTAGAAAACAAACATCCCTGTCTGCTCATCCTCCTTGATCTTTCGGCCGCCTTTGACACAGTCAACCATGATTATCTCATAGAAAGACTATCCGAGATCGGCATCAAAAACAAAGCTCTAAACTGGTTCAAATCTTTCCTCCAGAACAGATACTACAAAGTTAAGATCAATAGCAAAGAGTCACCACCGTTCAGTTCCTCCTTAGGGGTCCCTCAAGGCTCTTCGCTATCCCCTACGTTATTCAATATCTATCTTCTCCCACTTTGTCATCTCCTCTCCAATCTAAAGTTAACCCATTACTTATATGCAGATGACGTCCAAATCCTTATTCCTATCACCGAATCACTACAAAGGACCGTACTTTTTTGGAACCCCTGCCTCCTCTCCATTAACAAACTCCTGTCTAATCTCAACTTGATACTCAACACTGACAAGACAGAATTCCTCCTGATCACTCAAGATGGCACCCTTCCATTGAATAGCTCTCACCTTACGTCGCTCCCAGTTCTCTCCCCTCGGGTCAGAAACCTTGGGGTGGTCATGGATAACCAACTGAGCTATTCTGGTTTCATCAACACTACAGTTAAAGAGTGCTACTACAAACTCCAAGTTCTAAAAAGGCTTTGACCCCTCCTTCATTTCCATGATTTCAGATCAGTTTACAATCCATCATCTTCTCGAAAATGGACTATTGTAATTCACTGCTACACGGACTCCCAGTCTACACCCTAAAGCCTCTTCAACTGTTACAGAACGCTACAGCAAGGCGTCTCACTAAATCCAATAAAAGAGATCATATAACACCAATTCTAAAGAAGCTCCACTGGCTCCCAGTCAAATCTCGAATCCTCTTTAAACTTTTATCAATCACCCACAAAGCCATATTCAACAATTCCACTGGACCTCAGAATCCCTCTTCAGCTTTACACGTCTTCCCGACCGCTAAGATTAGCACAAAAAGGAACTCTACACGCACCTCCCATAAAAACAGCTTTAAGTAAAAGAGCTCTATCCACAGCAGGCCCCAAACAGTGGGGCCTGCTGTGTATCAGCCTTAGCTCCTCCGGAGCTAAGGCTGATACATTGCCCCAACACGTTCAAAAAAAGACTCAAGACATGGCTGTTCGGTCAAGCATTCCCTTAACTTACTAAGTCTTCCACAGCTCCCACAGACTGTTTTCATACTGTTGACACCCAGAACCTATGTTCATGTTTTTACTCATTAATAATAAATTACTCCTTCCTCCCCCCCCTCCCCGAACAACCTTCCCCCCTCCCCCCCCCCCCCCATTAGCAAATCTCCCTCCCCATGGGCTTGTTTTGCTCCAATAGTGTGTACTGTTACTGTTCCTAGTTATGTTATGTTATGTTATCCAAGTTGTTCACTCCCTTGTTCATTGTAAGACATATGTTGTCATTGTTTACTACCTGTTGTAATGTAAACCGGAGTGATAAGTAATTCTGTTACCTGAACTTCGGTATAAAAAAAGTTATAAATAAATAAATATGTTTGTCTAGGTATTCAGAGAGATGGATGTTTACTACTTTTTTGTGATTTTGGCTAAGAAGGGAAGGTTTGAGATTGGACGATAGTTAGTGAGTTCTGATGGGTCGAGATTGGGTTTCTTTAGGATAGGTTTGATAATTGCTTGTTTAAGCATGTCGGGGATGTTGCCAAGGGTGAGGGAACAATTGATGATCTCAGATATGGGTTTGGCTATAAGGTTGGGAATGGTTAGAAGTAGTTTGGTGGGGATGGTGTCAGTGGGGTGAGAGGCGGGTTTAATCTTCCTCAATAGGGATTCTATTTTGGATGGAGATGTTCTTTCAAGGCAGTCAAGGCTACAGGGATACAAATAGTTCATGTACCCTTAAGAAATTATGATATTGTCCAACTAAATTGTTCAGTATAAAGTAGGATTCCCAATCTTTTTTGTGTTGTGACACACCCGGCACAGGGTTCACTGCGTGGCACACCATTACCACCCTCATCTTCTCTTCCCTCTCTCCCCACTTCTGGCATCATCACTTTCCCTCTCATTCTATCCCCTGGTATTATCACTCTCCCTTTCCTTTCCCCCACCCCTGGCACCATCACCATCTCTTCCCATCCCTCTTCCTTCAACCTCCCTGGCATCATCATCACCTTATGTATTTATTTATTTATTTGGTGCTTTTCTATACTGGCATTCATGAAACAATCATACCATGTCGGTTTACATAGAACGGGGGTACAGTAACCTTGGATATTAGCATAGTGAAGAGAAGCAGAAGTTACAATAAAACAGGGGTGCTGGAACTTGGGGAAGAGGAAGACAAAGCATAAGTAACTCAACGGCAAGAGGAGCAATTATTTACATTGTGCTGAATGTGCAGTAATGATTGCTATGGTGAATCAGTGATTTTCAGGAAAGGCTTGTTTAAATAACCAAGTCTTAAGCCTTTTTCTAAAGGTCAACAGGCAGGGTTCTTGTCTGAGTTCGGGGGGAATAGTATTCCATATGGTTGGTCCTGCTGTAGAGAAAGCCCATTCTCTGGATGCTAGATGGTGTGTGTATTTGGTTGGGGGGGCGTCTTCCCTTTTCCCTACCCCCTTGGCATCATCACCTTCTTCCTTTCCCTATTCCTCCACTCCCCTAGTGTCATCACCTTCTTTTCCTTGCCCCTGCCATCATCACCCTCCTTCTCCCTCTATCCTTCTAGCATCATTACCACATTTTTTCCCTATCCTATCCCTCCACCCTTCTAGCATCATCACCACCACTTTCCTTCTCCCTCCACCTATTTGGCATCACCACCTTCTCTTCTCTCTCTCCAGATATCATCACCTTCTTTCCTCCCTACTCCCCAAATTCTCTCCATTCACCCACTGGCATCATCACCACCTTCAACCTCCACCCCCTGGCATTACCACCACTCTTTCTTCTCCCTCCACCCTTCAACATTATCATCACCTTATCTTTCCTCTCCCATGGCATCATCACCACTTTCTCTTCCCTTCCCTCTCCTTCTACCCCTCTGGCATCAGTATCACCTTAATCTTCCATCTCCTTTAGTATCATCACCACCTTTCCTTCCCTCTCTCTCCACTCTTCTGGCATCATCACCTTCTCTCCCTGGCATCATTACCACCTTCCCTCTCCCCCTGCTCCTCTCCCTCCATCCTCTGACATCATCACCACCTTCACCCTCCACCCCGCTGGCATCATCACTTTCTCTTCCCTTCCCTTCCCTCTATTTATTTATTTATTTTATTTAAAATCTTTTCTATACCATCGTTTAGTAGTGCACCATCACAACGGTTTACAAGGTGGCACGCATAAATGTATTTGATTGAATTCTTACTAACAAAGTGCCAAAACATTTAACGGTAACAATTTTCATAGAGCAACTACAGACCGGTCAGCCTCACTTCGATGGTGGGAAAAGTAATGGAGTCACTGCTGAAAGAGAGAATAGTGAACTATCTACAGTCCGGAGAATTGATGGACCAGAGGCAACATGGATTCACCAGGGGAAGATCCTGTCAGACAAATCTGATTGACTTTTTTGACTGGGTAACCAAGGAATTGGATCGAGGAAGAGCGCTCGATATCATATACTTGGATTTCAGCAAAGCTTTTGACACGGTTCCGCACAGGAGACTGGTGAATAAAACGAGAAGCTTGGGAGTGAGTGCCGAGGTGGTGACCTGGATTGCAAATTGGTTGACGGACAGAAGACAATGTGTGATGGTAAATGGAACCTTCTCTGAAGAGAGAGCGGTTTTAAGTGGTGTACCGCAAGGATCGGTGTTGGGACCGGTCCTGTTCAATATCTTTGTGAGCGACATTGCGGACGGGATAGAAGGCAAGGTTTGTCTTTTCGCGGATGACACTAAGATCTGCAACAGAGTGGACACGCCGGAAGGAGTGGAGAGAATGAGACGGGATCTAAGGAAACTGGAAGAGTGGTCGAAGATATGGCAGCTGAGATTCAATGCCAAGAAGTGCAAAGTCATGCATATGGGGAGTGGAAACCCGAATGAACTGTATTCGATGGGGGGGGGGAAAGGCTGATGTGCACGGAGCAGGAGAGGGACCTTGGGGTGATAGTGTCTAATTATATGAAGTCTGCGAAACAATGCGACAAGGCTATAGCAAAAGCCAGAAGAATGCTGGGCTGCATAGAGAGAGGAATATCGAGTAAGAAAAGGGAAGTGATTATTCCCTTGTACAGGTCCTTGGTGAGGCCCCACCTGGAGTACTGTGCTCAGTTCTGGAGACCATATCTACAAAAAGACAAAGACAAGATGGAAGCGGTACAGAGAAGGGCGACCAGGAAGGTGGAGGATCTTCATCGGATGACGTACGAGGAGAGATTGAAGAATCTAAATATGTACACCCTGGAGGAAAGGAGGAGCAGAGGCGATATGATACAGACTTTCAGATACTTGAAAGGTTTTAATGATCCAAAGACAACGACAAACCTTTTCCGTAGGAAAAAAATCAGCAGAACCAGGGGTCACGATTTGAAGCTCCAGGGAGGAAGATTCAGAACCAATGTTAGGAAGTATTTCTTCACGGAGAGGGTGGTGGATGCCTGGAATGCCCTTCCAGAGGATGTGGTGAAGACCAGAACTGTGAAGGACTTCAAAGGGGCGTGGGATAAACACTGTGGATCCATAAAGTCAAGAGGCCGCCAATGAAGAGTGGGTGACTCACCAGAATGATGGCTACTGCCTGGAGACAATACCCTTATTCAATAAACATACACATGCTTACTGTGACTCCAACATCGTTCTAGCTTCAACAGCAAGAGGAAATGTGGAATAAAGGATCTGCACTCACAAAGGGGGGAGTAGCTGGCTTGTTACGGCGGTTACTACCCCAAACCAAATAAGCCTGTTACTTCTATTTCTATGCATATACAGCATAGTTCTCTGCTTCAACGGCAGGGGAGAAGAAAAAACTAATACTTCACGCATATCCAGCATAGCTCCCTGCTTCAACGGCAGGGGAGAAGAAAAAAGGGTTCACACTCACAAAGCGGGAAGTAGCTGGCTTGTTACGGCGGTTACTACCCCAAACCAAATGTGCCTCATACTTCACTTTCGATGCATATCCAGCATGGCTCTCTGCTTCAACAGCATGGGAGAAGAATAAACTGATACCTCAAGCATATCCAGCATAGCTCCCTGCTTCAACAGCAGGGGAGAAGATAAACAACCAATAAGAGCTGTATAACATAGTCTGAGTAGAACAAATAAGCATGGGGGTAGCTTGCTTATTGCGGCGGTTACTACCCCTAACTTATCAGCTAGATATTCACTTGGATGCAGCTCCATCACTGCTTTCTACATTAATGGTGGGGATGGAAAGGAAATAGAACCAAGAGCTAAGAGAAACAGATAAGTATGAGAGAAAAAAGTGTGTGAAGCTTGCTGGGCAGACTGGATGGGCCATTTGGTCTTCTTCTGCCGTCATTTCTATGTTTCTATGTTTCTATGTAAGGTATATAATGTGAGATCTGGATCTTGTCTTTTATATGATTAATAGGGAATCATATAATAATTTAACTTTAAACTGCATGGTTTTTTAAATTATTCTATAATGATGATGGATATACAGTTATGTTAATATGGGGTGACTTTAGCTTTATGTAAATGTTCATTTGCTTATTCCTTTAAACTTCTTGGCATCAGCACCACCTTCTCTTCCCTCTCCCCTGGCATCATCACCTTCTTCCCTTCCCTTTTCTCTCCCTCCACCTCCTGGTATCACAACCTTCTCCCTCCACCTTCTGGAATCATCACCACTTTCTCTTCCCTCCCCTCTCCCTCCCCACTCCCTCCACCCCCCTGGCACTATCGTGATCTTAACCTTCCTTTTCCATTGGCATCATCACCTTCCCTTCCCTATCCCCTCCCCCCCCCCCCCCCCCCCCCCCTCCCGGTATATCATCACCTTACTGGTCCCTTTACTCAGCCCCTCTAGCCCTTATCATCACCTTACCTCTTTCCCACCCTCTGGCATCATCACCTTCCTTTCCCTCTCAACCCCAACTCCCTCAATGACACTTTGTGACACATTCATATTCCCCCCTTCCCCAGCATATTCAGCTGTTGTGTTTTCCTGTTCTTTCCCTCCCCAGAGCTGACAGAAGTCTGAATACCAGTTACCTGGTGCTGTTTCTTCCTATCCTCTGTTGGCTTGCCTCTGCAATGATGACAGCACGAGGCCAGAATGCCCAGCAAGAGAGAGCTAACAGAGAGGGAAGCAGAAGCAGCAGGAGCAGAAAGATGCTGCTCTCTAACCCCCTCTGCTGACAGGAGAACATTCTGCAGGCAGGAAAGAAAGAAATAATGAAGACGGCCAGCAGCTCAAGTTTTCATATCCGGCTCTTCTCATGGCACACCTGCAAGTAAGCCACAGAACACTGGTGTGCCACGCCACACCGGTTAGGAAACACTGGGATAAAGAATGAGATTTTTAGTGGAAGGTATTGTAGGTTCATTGTAGGTTCATTCACGAGTTAATTCATGAGAGGGAGGAAGAACTGCTCAAATACCCACAATGTGCAGAGAGTGCTGAGAGAGAAAATAGCCAAGATAAAAGAAAAGAGGTCTGCAATAATTGCTAGTGTAACAACAGATTGATACAACTTTTTCTAGGCGTAAAGCATAGAATATACTTCCAATGGACCAAACTTGTTACAAATATTATATAGACAGTTGAGTCTCTATTTATCCTTTTCTCAACTAGTCTGTTTGAAACTCAACTGAAATGCACTCCAAACCTAAGTAATAGAAAGTTAAATAAGGACTTCATAAGCAAATATTAACTTTCTGTGATGCTCACAGCCTACTGAAAGTCTTAATTTAACTTTTTTAAATTACCTAATTAGGTGCTTCTCACACTGGTGTACCTTTGGAAAGTTCTTCCTATGACACAGTGTTGGCAGCATCAACATGATCCTCCTCCCTGGGCTTGTGACCCAAACTCTATCGGATAGTACCCCAAATCTCCTGCTTGCTGTTCCATACCTCTTATCCGTGTGACAACCAGGCAGCACTGCAGTAGGCAGAAAAGAAGTGACAGGAGCAGAGAACCCACACAGCAGAAGTGAAAGACACGGAAGGACCTCTGCTCTTTGCCCCAGGTCACACCCCCCCCCCCCCCCCCCGTCCTCTCCTCATCTGCTACGTGTCATACAGCGCTATACTCTGCTCTGTTCTGTTTGCTTGAAGGGTCACTGCCCCAGGCTTTAGGTGTCTATGCTGTAGAGACTTGGGGCTTATCTGACAGCAGAGCAGAAGAAGAGCGAGTTACTAGAGCTCCAGTCAGGCAAGAATACATTTTGGAAAGGGAAGGGAAACAAAATGTTGAAAGGAAGTGAATGCCTAGGAGGAGCAATGAAAAAATTGGGGAATTTTGGGGAAATGAAGAGGGGTCTGAATGGTTGGGGAAAAGGGCCACAGCAAGGACAGTTCCTTAATAAGGCATGATGAGCTGGTCAAGGTGAGGGGATACACTTTTGTGGGGGGACAGAGACAGAATGGAGGCAGTTCAGAGAAGGGCAACAAAAATGGTGGGGTCTCCATCAAATGACTTATGAGGAGATGTTGAAGAACCTAAATATGTATACCCTGGAGGAGAGGAGGGTGCAGGAGAGATATGATTCAGACCTTCAGATACCTGAAAGGTTTTAATGATATACATTCAACAAACCTTCTCCGTTGGAAAGAAATTAGTAAAACTAGGGGTCACGAAATGAAACTCCAGGGAGGAAGACTCAGAACCAATGTCAAGAAATATTTTTTCACGGAGAGGGTGGTAGATGCCTGGAACGCCATTCCGGAGGAAGTGGTGAAGACAAAAACGCTAAAAGATTTCAAAGGGGCATGGGATAAACACTGTGGATTCCTAAAGGCTAGAATGAGGAAAAGAGTGCATGGTGGTAACTTGCTAATATGGTGGTTACCATCCTTAACCAACAAGCCTTCATACTGTTGATATAATTCATTATTGCTCTCTGCTTTAATGGCAGGGGGAAAAGAGGAAAAGGAGAATTAATTTCTGACAGCAACCAACAAGGACATGAATTTTACAGTCTGGGAAAATAAATAAGCATGGAGGTAACTTGCTGATGTGGCTGTTACTTCCCTTATCCAATAAGCCTTATACTTGTGATGTAACTCTACCATTGTTCTCTGCTAAAGAGATAAAGGGCATTGGTCTCAGATTGAAACCAACAAGGGCCCTGACTTAAACAGTTTGGGAAAATATGTATGGGAGCTAACTTGCAAGGCAGATGTCACCCTCTGATGATACCTTTATGAAGGAGATCTGTGTATGCAAGCCAGTTGCCACCCCCTGATGATACCTTTATGGGTGAGACCTGTATGGCATTGCTGGGGCTACCATAAGCTTGCTGGGTAGACTAGATGGACTATTTGCTCCTTTTCTGACATCATTTCTATGTTTCTAGGTAAAAAGGTGGGAATAAAGGGACCTGCCAGATGTGGACTGGAGTATCCCAGCTGCAGAATTGTTTAAAAATAATGAGATTGTGTATTCTCTTCAAGGGGCACTGCTCAGACAAATGGTGATGGAATACACAATGCGAGGGATCTGGTTCTTACAAAGTGTGACAATGTCTCTAATGTCCAAGTGAATGTCCATCTGAGCATCAGTGATCATGAGATGATTATGGTTTGATATGATGGCCAAGACGGAGAGGAGTCATACAAAGTTCAAAGTCCTGGATTTCAAAAATACCGGCTTTGGTAAAATGGGGAAATACCTTAAAGAAGAGCTGGCTGGATGGGAAAATATAGCTGGAGTGGAAGAACAGTGGGCTATACTTAAGTTATAATAAGAGCAATAAATCTTTATTTTATAAAAAATTAAATAAATGTACGTGTGCAACCATGAGCACACTTGAGGTTCCAGTGGGAACACTGAGAGGAGAGGATCACCTTGCTGGTGGCTGAAAGGAATCAGTAAGTTTTTGCTTGGGACATTGTCTTTTTTAAAAGTATTGGGGCAAAGTTAACTATCTGGGAATATTATTTAGTGTGTTTGTGTGTTTGTGCCTTTAATAGTCAGAAAGGCAGTGAATAAACAAGTTAGACTGTTTGTATTTTTAAATAGTCAGTCAATAAGGTAGCTAGTAAGCAGTAGGTAGTGTGTTTATTTTTAAAAGTCTGCAGAACTGAGTGTTCTGCAGACTTTTAAAGAACTGAGTGTTTGTATTGGGAAAAAACCCACAACCCCCCCCCCCCCCACACACACACACACACACACACACACACACCACAAAAAAAAGTAGCCAGAAGCTAGAAATAAGCTAGGCGCAGTGTATACCTAAGTAAAAAAGTTGAATAGTTGAGCTCAGTTACTCACCTTGGAAAGGTGTTGAGGTAGTGTGATTGGGTTTGAATAGGGACCAACATTTGTTAATCAAGAGGCCAGTGAGTCACTCAGGAAAACTAACTGAAGTGTAAATCTCTAAAGGAACTTTTTTGTACTAATTTACCTTAGAAGCACATTATAAATTAGAAGGGAAGAGCTCAGTAACCCACATTCCAGTGGGAACACTGAGAGGAGAGGATCACCTTGCTGGTGGCTGAAAGGAATCAGTAAGTGTTTGCTTGGGACATTGTCTTTTTTAAAAGTATTGGGGCAAAGTTAACTATCTGGGAATATTATTTAGTGTGTCTGTGTGTTTGTGCCTTTAATAGTCAGAAAGGCAGTGAATAAACAAGTTAGACTGTTTGTATTTTTAAATAGTCAGTCAATAAGGTAGCTAGTAAGCAGTAGGTAGTGTGTTTATTTTTAAAAGTCTGCAGAACTAAGTTTTCTGCAGACTTTTAAAGAACTGAGTATTTGTATTTAATACAAACTGAGTGTTTGTATTGAAAAAAAAACCCACAAAAAAACCCCCCCAAAAAAAGTAGCCAGAAGCTAGAAATAAGCTAGGAGCAGTATATACCTAAGTAAAAAAGTTGAATAGGGAGGTCACGTGATGCGGTGAGCCAGGCGAGACACACTTGTCTGAGCTCCGTGTGTTCTCCCCCGTTTAAACGCCAATTCCCTCCGGGTGCCACAGCAAAGATCTTTGCCATCGCGGAAAGGGGAAAGGACGGTAGATCTGAAGGTAACATCGCATCAGAGTACCGCGGCTAATAATGACCTCAAAAACGCAGAAGAAAGACAAGGCGAGGCAGGCGGGGAGGGGAAGACAAGATGGCGGACGCAGGGGCTGTAGCTGAACCCTCGACCCTAGAAGACCGCGACATTGAAAAACTTACCTCGGCCATGGTGGCCGCGCTAGACCACAGGCTCACGGGACTCTCTGAAAACGTTGCGGCGATAAAGGAGTCTCTGGGGGACATTGGACGCCGAATCGACATCGCGGAGGGCCGGATAGCGCTTGTAGAGGAAGACAATATGGCGCTTACGAATAAGGTCACGGCGCTGGAGGCGGCATGCAAGGCGACGGAAGAAAAGTTGGAGGACTTGGAAAACAGGTCCAGACGCAATAATTTAAAATTTTTAGGTCTGCCGGAATCGGTGCCGGAAAGAGACCTTCGTCCAACTTTAGAGGAGTGGTTGCCTGTAGCACTGAATGTCCCAGAACTGTCTGGAAAATTGAATATTGAAAGAGTGCACCGACTGGGGCCACGAAGGGAGCGGGACCAAAGGCCTAGACTGGTTATCGCACGGTTTCTGGACTGGGGCCAAAGAGCTACGATCCTCATAGCGTTCAGGAAGGCTAGGGGCCTGAAATTCAAGGAACATTCTGTTGTTATTTTTCAAGATTATTCCGCAGCAGTGGCAGCTAAACGCAAACTGTTTTCTCAACTGTGTCAGGACTTGTACAATCAAAATACACGTTTTGCTTTGCATTACCCGGCGGTTTTGAAGATCTGGAAGGATGGCAAAGTGCATTCATTTTCTACACCAAGCGCGGCGGAGGAATGGAGACAAGCAGCAAGTGGTGCCACCTGAAAGGACTGTTCGAGCTCAGCTGTTTTCTATAACGCCTGATGCCTTTTTACCTATTCGGCTGGCTTAAGGACCTAGGCGTTTGCATTGGGGTCCTTAATACGCCGGGCTGGATCGGACTGTTGGTAACTTCGTTGAGAATTGTTTTCTTGTATTTAATGGTTGTTAAATCAGGGGCTGTTGAAAGGGTGGCGGGGGATTAGAGGGCCTTGGTACCAAGGTGGGAGCATTAGTTATCAATAACGGAGGGGGGGAACACACGGGCGCACACAGAACGGACCTCGACCCCAAAAGGATGGGGGTGATCAGGAGTACATGGGGCCTTAGAGCTCTACTGGGGGATAGGAGGGGGGAGGGGTGGGAGGAAATGGGAACAGAGGTAATAGGATTTGGAACTGGGAAGGGGGGTCGGGAGGGGCGGTTTAGGGTCTACTGGGAATGCACAGAGTATACTATATGGGACACGGCAGGGCAACTGGAACGAGACCTGGGGGTTCAGGCTGGGGGACCCCGAGGTACTTGGAGACTAGACAAAGGCTACATGCAGGCCACGTTAGATCTGGTCGGATGGCTACCATGAGATGTGGCTCCTGGAATGTTGGGGGGATCGGTTCACCAGTAAAGAGGCAAAAAATATTGAGTGCACTGTTAAGGAAAAGGATAGTTATCGCGAGCCTACAAGAAACCCGATTAACAGCTGTGGAGAGTAAAAAATTGCAAAAGGGATGGGTAGGACAATGCTTCTATGCACCTGCATGCAACAAAAAAGCAGGGGTTGCGATTTTGCTCCACAAAAATCTGCCTATGGAGCTACAACAGCAGATAGTGGATGCGGAAGGCCGGTACCTTATTCTAGTGGGAAAAATTAAAGGCAAGGAGTACACTCTCTGCACTGTATATGGCCAGAACTCCTATACCCATACCTTCTTCCAGAATTTGGCGGCTAAACTATTGGTGGTGAGTAAAGGGCAGCTCCTTCTCATGGGAGATCTGAATTGTGTGCATGACACGTCCCTGGACACATCTAGTGGGGCAGTCCGAAAGGACGGCGGTCCTGGAAAGGGGGTGGATTACCTTATTACGGAGTTGAGCCTTATGGATATCTGGCGTACTTTACACCCCACTGAGCGCGACTATACGCACGTCTCAAGGGCGCACGCCACGCTTTCCAGGATAGATTATATTTTAACTACTGATACCCTATTCCCGCAGATCTTGAAAGCAGAGATTGGTCCCATAGAAATTTCTGACCATGCGATTATATGGCTGGAGATTAAGGTGCGGGGGGCAGATTTGGGCCCTCCGCTCTGGAAATTTCCCGGTTATATGACTGCTGATAAAAAATTTCAGGTATTTCTAAAAGAGAAATGGAGGGATTATGAGAGCTGTAATAGCCAGCATAGGGACGACCCGATCCTGTTCTGGGAGGCGGGAAAGGCGGTGATGAGGGGGGAAATACTAGGATACATGAGTGCCAGAGCTAAAACTATGCATAAACAAATTAAGCAACTAGAAGGGAAACTCAAGGAGGCTAAAACCCGGATGGTGGCGAGAAATAATGCACACACGAGGGATGAATACTATGCCACTTTACATCTCTTGAATGAGCTGCTTCATCGTAAAGCGCAACAAGCTTTATTCTATGGGGAACATAAATTCTTTCGGTACGGAAATAAGGCGGGTCGCCTCCTGGCTAACTTAACCAGGGCGGCCAGGGGGAAGTCCTACATTGCAAACCTAAGAAATAGGCAGGGTCAACCTATCCAGCATGGGGCGGATGTGTGTGCAGAGTTTCGAGATTTCTATATCAACTTGTACACGGATGATCGGACGGGCGGTAGTGAACAGGAAGCGGCCTTTTTTAAGGACTTGCCCATACCTCGGCTTACGGCGGAGCAGTTGGCCCAGCTGAATCAGCCAATACAGTTGCTAGAAGTTATTAGTATTATAAAAACAAGTAAACGGGGGAAGGCACCAGGTCCGGACGGCTTTTGTGCAGAGTATTATAAAAGCTTACTCTATCAAATAGCTCCGGACCTCCTGAAATTCTTTGCAAGGGCTCAGCAGCAGGGGGTCTTTCCGGAAGCTTTTACCAAGGCGTACATTACGGTTCTGGAAAAACCTGGAAAAGATCTAGCGTCTACTGCTTCCTACAGGCCCATTTCTCTTCTCAACTTTGAGGCCAAAATATTTGCAAAAATAATGGCTGACAGGCTGGGACGGGTGTTTCCCTCTATTATTGTCAACACACAGGTTGGGTTTGTAAAAGGACGCTCGGTGAGCTCAAATTTAACGAAATTACTGATTGCCTTGGAGGAGTGTGCTGCAAGAGATATACCGGCACTGGTTGTCGGATTTGACTCAGAAAAGGCATTCGATCGCGTATCATGGGCTTATCTCTTCTCAGTCCTGGATAGATATGGTATTAAGGGGGAAACAGTGTAAAACATTCGAATGTTGTATACTAATCCACAATCGGCTATTGTGGCGAATGGGCATGTCTCCCAAGACTTCTCCTTGCATCGGGGAACTCGACAGGGGTGCCCTTTGTCATCTCTGTTGTATATACTTTCCATTGACCCTCTACTAAGGAAAATCGAATTAGATGGGCAGATTCTGGGATATAGCGGCCGGGCATCGGAATTTAAAGTGTCGGCATTCGCTGACGATGTTCTGGTCTTTCTGACATCTCCCCAAAGGTCGCTAAGGAGTGTTCTGGCTCACCAGGAACAGTTTGGGAGTTTCGCAGGCCTAAAGATTAATGTAGATAAATCGGAAGCAATGGACATAGGATCGGGGGTGAAAGATCAATGGGATGGAGTATTCCCTCTCCGTTGGGTTGGGGCGACGATGCGCTATTTAGGCATACAACTGACCAGATCAGTAGGCCAGCTTAAGGGGGCGAATATAGGAGCTCTCATTAAACAAATGGAACGTCACCTAGGGGTATGGACTAAGTTACCTTTATCATTGCTGGGAAAAATAAATTTAGTAAAGATGCTTGAGCTACCACGTTGGTTATATATCTTGCAAAATATACCCATCTGGTTGACTAAAAAGGATTTGCAGCAGGTCCATCGGATATTGACTAAGTATATATGGGGGGGAAAGAGAGCGAGAGTGTCTCTACGTTCCTTAATGTGTCCCTATCCCCAGGGTGGGCTGGCGTGCCCCAATTGGCGGGAGTATAATCTAGCATGTTTATTGCGGCATTTGCAGGACTGGTTCCAGGGCACGACGCTATACTCCCCAAGCGATTTCATTAGGGACTGGCTGACTCCCTTCTACCCAGAAAATTTGTTACATATCCGCCCGGATGAAGTCCCGAGTCGTGTGAAAAAAAGTATCCTCCTTCAATCTTGTCGGCGGGCATGGACGTATCTTTGTAGAAATAAGCTGCTCATTGGGGGGACTATTTCTCCCTTTGTCACTTTGAGGGGTAACCCTCAATTTGTGGGAGGACGGACCAGTATTGTTTTCTATCAATGGGAAAAGAAGGGTCTTATTAAACTACACCAGTTCTGGGATGCAGCTCAGGAGACTGTATACAGTTTTCAAGTCCTGCAAGAAAAATATGCCTTAGGCTCTAAGGACTTTTATGCCTATTTGCAGGTACGCCATTATCACGACACCCAGGTTAAATCGGTCAGTGGCTTTGGGCTCCAATTTCAAAAGTTGCTTGGGTTTTTTACACAGTCGGGGAAGCGGTCTAATTCTTGCTCGGTTTTTTCACGCACTCTGAGGGAGATATCTTCTCAGATCCTCTTGACTGAGATTCGAGGTAAATGGGAAACTCATGCCGGGATTAGGTTAACTGTACAGCAAATAGCTCAGATTCTGCAAGATATTGTGGGGGCTACGGACAATATTGCCTTGCGGGAGATGGGTTATAAAGTATTAAGATGTATGTATATGTCTCGGGCTCGTGGGTTTCGTTTTAAGCTGTGGGATGATGCTGTATGTCAAAAATGCAGTCAAGAAATAGGAACGTTATTTCATGCACTGTGGGGGTGTATAAAAGTAAAAAAGTATTGGGCTAATGTCCTGAGCTGGCTGTCTCACATCATGCATATGGAACTGCCGCTGACACCAGAATTATGCTTATTGCGTCTTCTTTCTGGAGTAAAGGGCCCTGTACTGGAGCACGACGGCCTGTTTCTGCAAAAAGCTTTATTGGTAGCGTTGCAACCGATACTTAAGGAATGGGGGATATAGATAGATAGGACAACATTGGCCAGCCACATGGAGGGGGTCGGTTGTGCGGGTTCCACCTTCTCCTCTCTATGTGGGAGCTTCTATTAGTAGTTGTTCTTACTAGGAGTTCCTTTCGGGATGGCAATATTATTGTTTGGTAAATTGTCTACTGCTTCTTCTACCTTACCATTGTCTTATTGTATTACTACTTGACTTCCTTATGGAACTATTATGTGTAGTTGTAGTTCTTTCTATGGAAAACGTTAATAAACATATTTTCAAAAAAAAAAAGTTGAATAGTTCAGCTCAGTTAGTCACCTTGGAAAGGTGTTGAGGTAGTGTGATTGGGTTTGAATAGGGACCAACATTTGTTAATCAAGAGAGCAGTGAGTCACTCTGGCTGACTAACTGAAGTTAGACTGTTTGTATTTCCCAAACCTCCCATCCCTCGCCCACCTACCCCTAGCTCATCCCTTAATTTATAGGCAGGTGCCAATTTCACAAAAAAAAAAAAAAAGACTATCAACAAAAATTTTATTGAGAATTCAATCAGACCCCAGTAGGCCACTACCCGACACACAGTGAATTCACTAATACATTTAAAGGACGTTAGACACATTCCTACTCCCATAGCAACCTAAAACTTAACTAGGAACTGATCAAAACTGAGATGAAGGCAGCAGTCCAGCAGCAAAAGGGGGGCTTCCCAGTCTCTTGCATAGAGTGTCACACGTATGATTTTTTACCCACCGGTGAGAAGTTGTACATGTGCATGCGATTGAAAGAGCTCCTGGCTCTCAGAGAATGAGTCCGATCTCTGGAGGCTAGAGTGGCAGACCTGGAGGAGCTGAGGAAGACAGAGAGGTATATAGATGAGACCTTCAGGGACATAGTAGTCAAGTCCCAACTTCAGACTGGCAGCCCTGCTGCTGCCTTGGAGGAAGAAGGTCTCATGATGGGAGAGCACCAACCAGGTGCAGCAGGAAAGGATCCTGTAGCAAGGACCTGCTCTCCAGGTGATACATTGTCCTTTTGCACTGAGAATATCTCCCCAAGGCCTACTGCCCAGGAGGGAAGGGTTAGGTTGGCTGTCATAGTTGGTGATTCGATTATTAGGAATGTAGATAGCTGGGTGGCTGGTGGGTGTTAGGATTGCCTGGTAACATGCCTACCTGGTGCAAAGGTGGCGGACCTCACGCGTCACCTAGATAGGATTTTAGACAGTGCTGGGGAGGAGCCGGCTGTCGTGGTACATGTGGGCACCAATGACATAGGAAAATGTGGGAGGGAGGTTCTGGAAGCCAAATTTAGGCTCTTAGGTAGAAAGCTTAAATCCAGAACCTCCAGGGTAGCATTCTCTGAAATGCTCCCTGTTCCACACGCAGGTCACCAGAGACAGGCAGAGCTCTAGAGTCTCAAAGCGTGAATGAGACGATGGTGCAAGGAAGAGGGATTCAGTTTTGTTAGGAACTGGGGAACCTTTTGGGGAAGGGGAAGTCTCTTCCGAAGGGATGGGCTCCACCTTAACCAGGGTGGAACCAGACTGCTGGCGCTAACCTTCAAAAAGGAGATAGAGCAGCTTTTAAACTAGAACAAAGGGGAAAGCCGACAGTCGCTCAGCAGCGCATGGTTCGGAGAGAGGTATCTTCAAAGGATACTAATGATGCATTAAAATTAGGGCATCCTGACAGTGAGGGTCCAATAATTAGAAAAATAGTCCAAGTGCCTGTAACTAAAAACTCACCTGAGCTAAAAAAATCTAAATTATCCCTATCAATTAAAAAGCAGAATGAAAATACAAACAAAAAACAAACTTTGAAATGTTTGTATGCTAATGCCAGAAGTCTAAGAAGTAAGATGGGATAATTAGAATGTATAGCAGTGAATGATACCAAAAATCAATAAGCACCCCAAGACAAAATTTTGGGGGAATCACAATATGTAATCCAATTCACATTCAAATAACCCCCTTTTTTGGATTATTTTTGAAAATGTTTGAACATTTGAAAAGCTCACAAATCTGTGAATCTTGTCAATAAACCGACATCATTTATGCAGGAGGCTGGCGGGCCTGAAAATCTGACCCAATCCAGCTTCACTGCAAAAGACTGAAAGAAAATTTTTAAAAGACGGAAGGCAGGTTTCATATATATGAGTTAAAACCCCAACCAGGGTGTGCTCAATTCTGTATATATAATCATGAACCAAACCTCCACCGACGGTGGAGGTTTGGTTCATGATTACATATGATGACATAGACTTAATTGGCATTTATTTATTTATAAGAGGATAACCAATGGGACAGTGCTATACCAGGGTACAAATTATATCGCAATGACAGAGAGGAGCACCCGAGAGGAGGTGTGGCGCTTTATGTCCGGGATGGCATAGAGTCCAACAGGATAAACTTTCTGCATGAGACTAAATACAAAATTGAATCTTTATGGGTAGAAATCCCTTGTGTGTTGGGGAAGACTATAGTGATAGGGGTATACTACCTTCCACCTGGTCAAGATGCTGAGATGGACAGTGAAATGCTAAGAGAAATTAGGGAAGCTAGCCAAATTGGTAGTGCGGTAATAATGGGAGACTTCAATTACCCCAATATTGACTGGGTAAATGTATCATCGGGTCAAGCTAGAGAGATAACGTTCCTGGATGGAATAAATGATAGCTTTATGGAGCAATTTGTTCAGGAACCGACGAGAGAGGGAGCAATTTTAGATCTAATTCTCAGTAAAGCACAGGACGTGGTGAGAGAGGTAATGGTGGTGGGGCCGCTTGGCAATAGTGATCATAATATGATCAAATTTGATTTAATGACTGGAAGAGGAACAGTGTGCAAATCCAAAGCTCTCGTGCTAAACTTTTAAAAGGGAAACTTTGATAAAATGAGAAAAATTGTTAGAAAAAAACTGAAAGGAGCAGCTACGAAAGTATAAAATGTCCAAGAGGCATGGTCATTGTTAAAAAATACCATTCTAGAAGCACAGTCTAGATGAATTCCACACATTAAGAAAGGTGGAAAGAAGGCAAAACGATTACCGGCATTGTTAAAAGGGGAGGTGAAAGAAGCTATTTTAGCCAAAAGATCTTCATTCAAAAATTGGAAGAAGGATCCAACAGAAGAAAATAGGATAAAGCATAAACGTTGCCAAGTTAAATGTAAGACATTGATAAGACAGGCTAAGAGAGAATTTGAAAAGAAGTTGGCCATAGAGGCAAAAACTCACAGTAAAAACTTTTTAAAATATATCCGAAGCAGAAAGCCTGTGAGGGAGTCAGTTGGATCGTTAGATGATCGAGGGGTTAAAGGGGCACTTAGAGAAGATAAGGCCATCGCGGAAAGATTAAATGATTTCTTTGCTTCGGTGTTTACTGAAGAGGATGTTGGGGAGGTACCCGTAATGGAGAAGGTTTTCATGGGTAATGATTCAGATGGACTGAATCAAATCACGGTGAACCTAGAAGATGTGGTAGGCCTGATTGACAAACTGAAGAGTAGTAAATCACCTGCACTGGATGGTATACTGAAGGAACTAAAAAATGAAATTTCAGACGTATTAGTAAAAATTTGTAAATTATCATTAAAATCATCCATTGTACCTGAAGACTGGAGGATAGCAAATGTAACCCCAATATTTAAAAAGGGCTCCAGGGGCGATCCGGGAAACTACAGACCGGTTAGCCTGACTTCAGTGCCAGGAAAAATAGTGGAAAGTGTTCTAAACATCAAAATCACAGAACATATGGAAAGACATGGTTTAATGGTAGAAAGTCAGCATGGCTTTACCCAGGGCAAGTCTTGCCTCACAAATCTGCTTCACTTTTTTGAAGGAGTTAATAAACACATGGAAAAAGGTGAACCGGTAGATGTAGTATACTTGGATTTTCAGAAGGCGTTTGACAAAGTTCCTTATGAGAGGCTTCTAGGAAAAGTAAAAAGTCATGGGATAGGTGGCGATGTCCTTTCATGGATTGCAAACTGGCTAAAAGACAGGAAACAGAGAGTAGGATTAAATGGACAATTTTCTCAGTGGAAGGGAGTGGACAGTGGAGTGCCTCAGGGATCTGTATTGAGACCCTTACTTTTCAATATATTTATAAATGATATGGAAAGAAATACGACAAGTGAGATAATCAAATTTGCAGATGACACAAAATTGTTCAGAGTAATTAAATGACAAGCAGATTATGATAAATTGCAGGAAGACCTTGTGTGACTGGAAAATTGGGCATCAAAATGTAATGGCAGTGCCAAAAGTTCTGTATAATGACACTGTCAAAAAGTTTTAGTTATCTGTAAACCGATACGATGTGCAAACGGCTATCGGTATATAAAAACCTATAAATAAATAAATAAATAAATCAAAATGGCAGATGAAATTTAATGTGTATAGGTGCAAGGTGATGCATATAGGGAAAAATAACCCATGCTATAATTACACAATGTTGGGTTCCATATTAGGTGCTACAACACAAGAAAGAGATCTAGGCGTCATAGTGGATAACACATTGAAATTGTCGGTTCAGTGTGCTGCGGCAGTCAAAAAAGCAAACAGAATGTTGGGAATTATTAGAAAGGGAATGGTGAATAAAACAGAAAATGTCATAATGCCTCTGTATCGCTCCTTGGTGAGACAGCACCTTGAATACTGTGTACAATTCTGGTCGCCGCATCTCAAAAAAGATATAATTGCGATGGAGAAGGTACAGAGAAGGGCTACCAAAATGATAAGGGGAATAGAACAGCTCCCCTATGAGGAAAGACTAAAGAGGTTAGGACTTTTCAGCTTGGAGAAGAGACGGCTGAGGGGTGATATGATAGAGATGTTTAAAATTATGAGAGGTCTAGAACGGGTAGATGTGAATCGGTTATTTACTCTTTCGGATAGTAGAAAGACTAGGGGGCACACCTTGAAGTTAGCATGGGGAACATTTAAAACTAATCAGAGAAAGTTCTTTTTTACTCAACGCACAATTAAACTCTGGAATTTGTTGCCAGAGGATGTGGTTAGTGCAGTTAGTATAGCAGTGTTTAAAAAAGGATTGGATAAGTTCTTGGAGGAGAAATCCATTACCTTCTATTAAGTTCACTTACGGGCGGATTTTAAATGCCCTGCTCGTGTAAATCCGCCCGGATTTACGCGAGCAGGGCCCTCGCGTGCCGGCGCGCCTGTTTTGCATAGGCCGCCGGCATGCGCAGAGCCCCGGGACGCACGTAAGTCCCGGGGTTTTTTTAAGGGGGCATGTCGGGGGCGGGGCCGAATGATGCGGCGTTTCGGGGGTGGGACGCGGCGTTTCGGGGGCAGGACTGGGGGCGTGGCGCCAGCCCGGGGGCGTGGTCGAGGCCTCCGGACTAGCCCCCGGGTCGGATGACGGCGCGCCAGCAGTCCGCTGGCGCGCGTAGATTTACGTCTGCTTCTAGCAGGCGTAAATCGAGGGACAAAAGTAAGGAGGGGTTTAGATAGGGCCGGGGGGTGGGTTAGGTAGGGGAAGGGAGGGGAAGGTGAGGGGAGGGTGAAAGAAAGTTCCCTCCAAGGCCGCTCCGATTTCAGAGTGGCCTCAGAGGGAACGGAGGCAGGCTATGCGGCTCGGCACGCGCAGGCTGCCCAAAATCAGCAGCCTTGCGCGCGCCGATCCAGGATTTTATAAGATACGCGCGACTAGCCATAGATAGTTCTGGTCAGCATGGTCATTCGTTTTACAGAAGAAGCATGGCCATGGTGCTTGTTCCATTTTAAATTTACCCCTCCCTACCAAGGGTTCTTCATTTTCTTCTTTCTCATGGGGCAGTACACTTCCTCATGTCCATTCCCAGCACAAAATGAGCAAAAGGAAAGTGTTTAGACCTAGTCAGATGGGTAGGTACCTCTGAGATTCCTTTTTTTCTCTGACATTTTGGTCATCCCTTCTTTGAAGGTCAGTGCAAGTATTAATCTCTGGTGCTAGCCTAGTTACTAGGTTAACAAACATGACCTCAATACCTTGGTATCAGCTGTCTCTGGCCTAATGCCCTCGCTTCCCACAGTTGAAACAAGCAGAGTAGCCTTATGGCTATGCTTTGAATATGGAGATAAAGTTGTGGGGGTCCTGTGCTCTCACTGCCATGACAGGGAGCCTGTGCAGGTTGTCTCTCCAATTTTCACATTACTTCTGGCATCAGCTGAGCCTGAAGGAAAGCGTCTGCCACTTCCAAGGCTTTCTCCAGTGTGAGCCCTGGGTGTTGACACACCCAGTTCCACATGGGTCAGTCCAGAACATCTAGGAACTGCTCCAAAAGGATTCGATTGGCTACCTTGAGGCTTGTCTTTGCCTCTGGCTGTAGCCATTTCCATCAGGCATTTTTTAGCTGATGAAAAAGTCTTTGTAGGATTTTCCCCCAGGATAGGGTACTCCTTTGGAACTGCTGCCATTAGGTCTCTGTCATATAACTCACTCTTTCCAGGATAGTGTTTTTGACCACGGAATAGTTGGTTCTCCCATTGGGATTTACCACTTGGAAGGCCTCTTGACTCTTACCGGTAAGTAGGCTTGCTAGGTATGTTGTCCAACTATCTTCTGGTCAGCCCATCAGGTGATTAGTTCTTTCAAAATTCTTTAAGAACTGATCCGGGTCTTTCCCCACCTTAATGTTATATAGAACAGGAGGTGCAGGATGTGCCTGCATCATTATGGTTTGCATTGCTTCTGCCAATTGGTTCATTATCATCTGCTGGTGGCTCACCAATACCAGCTGCTGGCCCAATTTTTCATTCAGGGTGTGCACCGCCCCCCAGGTTTTCTGCAGCCTTTTGGTGAGGGCCTGTATGACTCATTCCATGCTAGCCTACTGGCTGAAGGGCTCTGCCCTGCTCTGGAACAATCAAGCATACTTTCATTCTCCTTCTAGGAAAAATAAAATAAAACCTGCCTGTTCATCTCTAACTCACTATAGATATAAGTCCCTCACTCCAGGGAAAGCTATTCTTCTTAGCTTGTTGTAAATTAACTTTTGGCTGCTGCTGCAGCAAGGCCCAATAGGCTTTGTGCAAAAATCCTCAAACTGACACCATATGTGGCACTGTGAGCAGTCTTGGGATAGCCAAGAACAGATTAAGGCTGGACTCTGGCAAAAAAATCTTTCATAAACTTCTTTATTAGTGACAAGAAAAACAGCTGTGCTATTCTTCACAGACCAACAAAATTAATGCAGTAATACAACTTACAGTTCAGCAGTATTCTCTTTCTCTAGGCTTCCTTCTCTCCCCTGGGCCTGGCTAGTTATACTCCTTTTCTAGAGATCTCCTCCCAGGACCAGGATACCCTGCTGTATTAGGTCTAAGGTAGACCGAGACAGTTCTCTGGAGCCAGTCTTCACAGTAAGAAAGCTAAATAAAAGCAAAAAGTAAAGGAAATCAATATAGATCTCCAAAAAGGTGGCTGAAAAAATAAAGTATAACATACAACTAACTGTTAGGGATATTTCTTTTTTCATGAAGAGTTTTGGATTTTCATTTTTATTTACTTTTTTACATATCATTAAACTGTTTTTTTCCCCAAAATGACAGAAACAATCCACACTCTACATTACATTTATGACACTCTAATATATTATAAGCTAAAACAATTTCCCCCACTAAAAACAAATTCTTCAAGATGACATTCATATTGACCTTTACCCTTTTTCTCCCCCGGTAGAACATCAATAAACCCGTTTTACCTGTATTTCCATATTAATATCATAGAGTTACACGGTTTTCACATTTCCTTTTTACAATATTATTAATTCATCCTATTACAATTGTTCAGCCATCTCTTTTACTTAAAAGTTTTTCACCTCTGTTTTCACAATAATATCCACAATCAACATCTTAGAAAATACATAAGTTTTATACAATGTCATAAGACAATTGATTGTCCTATAGCAACTGTTTAGTTTTTTCCTTTTTTCCTTATGTGTATTCTACAATCTTCTTATAACACTGTGCAATTCTTCACCCTTCTATATTGCACTGAATTCAGAAGACGTCATTATTTGAAGATTGCATTTGAACCTTTATTCAAGTGGGAATGTTTTTTGTCCTGTAATTAGATTATATTATGCCCAATATTCAATGAACATGTAAGCAGATAATTTATCTGGATAAAATTATCTGAATAACTTTATCCAAATATTCAGTGGAACTTATCTGGATTAGCCTGCTGCTGAACATATCCAGATAAAGATATCAAGATAACTATTTAGCCCCCATCCCAGTCAGCTTTTGGGCACAGAGGCTCTGGACTATGCAAAGACTTATGACCTCCTGGGGGGGAAGGGAGTCTTTTCAAAATCCTTAGGGATTTTGTTCTCTCCCTGGGCATCATCTGCATATTAGTGCAGTCACACAAAAGATCATTTTTTATTCACAAAATTTTGTTCAGAATATAAGTCTTTACTGCAGACTGGTGGCAGGAAAAATAAAGTCCAAAACACAATATGCGAGTGTAAGTGCAAAGTCTAAAAACAGCAAAAATCCAAACAGTCTCTCATACACTCCTTCCAACAAAGTTAGGTTCTTTTGGACAGATACCCTTCCTTCCTGGGCCCACCCAATACCTTTTGGATGGTGGAGTTTTCTTCTTTTTCTTCTCTTCACTGAGTTCTTGGCTGATTTGAAAGATTAGTCATAATTTATCCAGTCTTCCAAGGGATCCAATTCTCTCTTAGGCCCCTTCACAATCTGATTCTCCTCAGAAACGCTCTTCAGCACTCTATGGACTCCCAGAACATCTTCTTTCTGGAATCCTTCCTCCCGGTTAGACTTGGACAACCTCTCCGAAGTTCTCAGCCACCTTCACGGTACAGGAATAATTCTTCGTCCCCTCATGGCATTCTCCCTGTGGCGGGATAAGCCCAATGATATAGCAGAGTTGCTTACCTGTAACAGGTGTTCTCTGAGAACAGCAGGATGTAAGTCCTCACACATGGGTGACATCATCAGATGGAGCCCCAACACGGAAAACTTATGTGAAAGTTTCTAGAACTTTGACTTGGAACACTGAGCATGTTCAGCATACCCATGAGGAATCCCTCTCCAGTCTTATAATATAGAATTAGAGATATTAAAAAAACAGAAGAAACCCAACTCTGCAGGGTGGCGGGCAGTATTTGTGAGAACTAACATCCTGCTGTCCTCTGAGAACTCTGCTTTCTCTGAGGACAAGCAGGATGGTAGTCCTCACACATGGGTGAATCCCTAGCTACAGGCTGCTCCCCAAAATAAAAGGGGACCAACAGACACCCAAACCAGGTTCCAATGGGCACAACCGAAGTGTCAAGCGGCGAAGCCCTGCAGGGTCAGTCAGGGCCTTGAGCTCAGCGAATAGCCCACAAAGTACATTGGGGCAGCCCAGAATTTGAAGGGAAACATCAACGGGAGAAACCGCCGGGACTACTGGAGACCTCCCTGCTGTAAGAATACCTTCGATGGTAAGACCTGAGTCTTTCTCGTTTGAAACCATTTGGGAGACAATTGTGGAAATGAGATTTTCTATCTTGCAGCAAATATTACCTATAAATGATTAAATAAAAGATTTGGAAGAGCAGGTCACAGTGCAGGGTAACACTACTACCGAGCTGGAGCTACAAATATCTACCAATAGAGATCAAATAAAGGCAATACAACAGGTGCAGCAAACAACAATAAAAGAAAGGAAACGTATTGTAATAAAAATGGAAAATTTGGAAAATTTAATAAAGAACAGAAACCTGAGGTTTATAAATTTTCCACGAGTTTCCTATAATTCGCCAAGAGAAATCTTTAAAAGATACTTTATGGAAGTATTACAACAGGCAGAGAGTGCTTTCCCACCGATTTCTAAGATCTTCTATCTCCCCAAGCCAAGAGGAGTGGTGGAACAAACAGAGGGCCCATTAGCCTCTGCACCGGTTCAGGATCCAATAATGAATATTTCTGCAATTTTAGAGACTTCAGACACTGATCTTGCGGAACCAGCAACGTTAATAGTAACCCTAGCATTAGAACCTGATAAAGAATGGTTATTAAAGTTGTGCCTTCGATATAGGAATGATACATTTTTAGGATGTAATATCCGTGTTGCGCTCGGGGGTGGATCCTTGTCCTGGAGCAGTGGAGAACGGCTCCCTGGTAGGGACCAGGAAGCAACTGCCCTCAGGGGGCGGAGCACTGGAGGAGACAGAGGCTAGGATGAGCTTCACCACTAGAAGCCCGCGGTCCCTCCGGGTGGAGGCCATAGGGACCCGGGCCGCTTGGACTTAGGTGGGCCTCGCAGGGTCTCCTGGAGAAGTAGTAGACAGGCGTGCCCACGGACAGCAAGGGAACACGGTCGGACTCGAGGCTGTAGGTCTGAGGAGCAAGGAAGACCAGAACATCGAGGGCAATGACAAGGCAAAGGACAGAGCCAGAATCAGAAGACATGGTCAATAGCAGCCGAGGTCAGAATCTGAGGATCAGTCCAAGCAGTAGTCAATGAAGCAGAGGTCAGGTTCCGTAGGTCAGGCGATGTCACAAGGCAGGCAGAGATCAGGATGCAGGCAGCAGTCAGGATGGTCAAGGAACAGGCCGAGGTCAGTACCAAAGAGACAGTCCAAGGGTACTACTTGGGGAGATGAAACAGACGGACACTGGAACAGAAGGATGCTGGAACAAGGCTGGAACATAAGGACGCTGGAACAAGACTGAAACAAGACTGGAACAAAGCTAGAACAAGCCCGTGACGCGGATACAAACTAGTACACATAGAGTGCCAACCCGATTGCCACGGCATGGAAGTGCAGGCAGGAACTTCCTTATATTGAACATTCAATCAGGTCGCACCACGGAGCTAGAGCCCACCCCTGGCCCTAGAAGAGACTGGGTGGAGCACATGCACGTGCATAGAGGCGTGGCCAACACCACTGGTGATGCCGAACCCCGGCGTGAGGCCTGGTGTATAATGAAAGGCCCAGCGACCGCCGTTGCGGGACGCTGAGGCCTGGAGGAGCTCGAGGCTGCCGCTGGGAAGGCCGACCAGTGACCTGCAGAGGAGCTAACGAGGTGAGAAGGCCCATGCGCGGGCCTGGTGTGGACAGGGCGCGTAACAGTACACCCCCCCCCCCCCTCCCCAGGCCTCCCTCTACGCGGTCTAGGCTTATCAGGATAAGTCCTATGGAAGGTTCTGAGGCACTCCTTACCAAGAATGTTGTGGGAGGGTTCCCATGAGTTCTCCTCGGCCCCATAACCCTCCCAGGCTAAGAGGTATTCCCATCTACCTTGACGCCGACGGACGTCGAGGACCTCTCTTACCTGGAGAGATGAGTCTGGTTTAGTAGAGATCCACAGAGGTGAAGGGTCTCTACGAGAGGGCCAGGAGAGGACCAAAGGCTTCAACAGAGAGGCATGGAATGTATTGTGGATACCCATGGCACGAGGTAGCTGGAGACTGCTCCCACTCTTCGAAGCACTGGAAATGGGCCGATGAACTTGGGAGCCAGGCGATTGAGAAAGAAGTCTCAACCGTATGTGTTGGGTGCTTAACCACACCTTCTGACCAGGATGGAAGAGAGGAGCGGGACGTCTATGGGCATCAGTAGTATGCTTGGAACGTTCAGCGGCCTGGGTAAGGCATTCTTTGACTTGATTCCACACGTGACGAATGGTGTGGGCCATGGATTGCGCAGCTGGAGAAGGAACAGTCAGAGGAACTGGAAGTGGCAACTGAGGTTGTCGTCCGAAATCCACGGAGAATGGAGATACATAGGTGGCAGCAGTGACGTGGGTATTGTGCGACAGCTCAGCCCAGGGTAGTAGATCAGACCAGTTGTCCTGCTGGTCATTCACATAGGAACAGAGGAATGTTTTTAAGGTTTGGTTGGTCCTTTCAGCTTTCACGTCAGCCTATTACCTGTGGGTAATAGGCTGACGTGAAACTCAAGGCAATGT
The DNA here is from genome assembly GCF_901001135.1 of Rhinatrema bivittatum. Lineage (NCBI taxonomy): Eukaryota > Metazoa > Chordata > Amphibia > Gymnophiona > Rhinatrematidae > Rhinatrema > Rhinatrema bivittatum. Next base: position 53,987,233 of record NC_042615.1, read on the forward strand.
TAAACTTCTTACATAGGGAGCACCAGTACCTGGTGGCAAACTGTGGTCCTTGGTCAGATATAATCTCCTTTGGGAGTCAATGGAGACGAAAAATGTGTTTCAGAAACAACTTGGCTAATTATGGGGCCGATAGGAGGCCCAGCAAGGGAACGAAATGACCCATTTTCGAAAAAACGGTCGATGATGACCCAGATTACGGTATTGTTCTGGGATGGAGGCAGGTCTATGATAAAGTCCGTTGAGATGCTTTACCATGGCTCAGTAGGTGCTAGAAGTGGTTGGAGTTGGTGGAGGATGTGACGTCATCCCAGCAAATGGCTGGCTAACCCCGAGTCTCTCGCCTGACATCAGCTGAATCAATTGACATCGGGCACCCCGACCGGCGCTTTCACATAAAAAAGCTCTCACTGCCACTAGGATTACCGGCAGATGTCTCTTAGGAGGAAAGCGATCGACTTAAAAAAGTATTCATATACGAAACTACCGCTGGAAGGAGAGCCTCCCAAAACCAACATGGCGGGCGCTGGAACCGAGGCAGCGGACCTCGAGGCAGCGACGGCGGTCACCCTCGCGGCGGAAAACGCGATTCCTTCTAGGGAGGACATGAAGGGCTGGTTCGCCGAAATTAAGGCGGAAATCGCTGCAAAAACCGGAGCAATTATGTCCTCCATTGAGGAGCTCAAAGGGGACGTCGCAGAACATGGCCGCCGCTTATTTGAAGTTGAAACCAGGGCGGAGGCAAACAGCGCAGACATCAAGGAGCAGCATGAAACCTTCAATACTATGCAAGTAGAAATGGAACGATTGCAAAATAAAATGGAAGACCTTGAAAACCGGTCAAGGCGCCATAATCTCCGGTTTAGAGGTATTCCGGAGGGACCTGACTACGCGGACTGTATAGGCACGGTGGTCCAGATTAGCAACATGCTTCTTGCTGCAGGCGAGGGAACGGATTCCACAGGGCAGGAGGCGGAGGTGAAAATAGAGCGGGCGCACAGAGTCTTTGGACCCCGTGTGAATAATCTGCCCAAAGATATTATAGCCTGCTACCATGAATTTGCTGTTAAAGAAAAAATTGCCAGTATCGCCCGGCAGCAAACTAGCTGGAAATGGCAGGGCCATGAGGTCATGGTTTTTATAGACCTCTCACCCACAACCATAAAGAAGCGGAGGGACTTTAAACCTATTACGGATCTTCTTCGGAAAGAAAATATCAGGTACAGATGGCTGTTTCCCTTCGGGCTCAACTTTACATTAAAGGGTGAAGCACTCAGGGCGAACACGCCGGCGGAGGCCTCCACTATCCTGCGTGACGCTGGTTACCCTGAAATTTTGGGTTTATCGTCTCTTCCAAAGCCACCCTTGTGAAAAGAGGGACCACCGCGCTGGCAACGGGTGAACAGAGGGGATAGGAGGCTGCGGCGACAGCCTGATTCACCCCCACTGCGTTGAGCTTGGACCACGTGAATCTAAAGGCCCGAGGAGGGCTAAATGCTTTCTTTTTGTGACGTTGATGCTTTGACCTGTCTGGGTTTCATGAGCAGGTCCTTGCATTCAAAGTTCACCTTATGGAACTATTTATTCGTGCTGACCTGTTTACTAATGCATATATCTGTTTCTATGTGATATTTTCAGGTTCTGAGTTCTACAGTTTATATGTTGGGGATGTCCCAATTTGTCAGTACGTGTTTCTTTTAGAGTTTAAGATGTCGTGGGGAAAGGCTATGCTGGGATGATCGACTCCTCCCTTATTCAGACAGCATGGCCCTGGGATAGGGAACAGGCTGTGGGGGAGGGGGGAAAGCGGGAAGGGATATTAGAGGGCAGCACTTACTGTGGCCACATTGCTAGAGGGGACACTGGGATAGCACAGAATTACAGACAACCTAGCTTGGTAGAGGGAGAGAGACCACAGGTGACAGACTTTGGGATACTCACCTATGAATTTATTAACTCATGACGGCCTTTACTGTTATGTCCCTAAACGTAAAGGGACTGAATACACCTCTTAAACGACAATCGTTGTTTGATGATTTGAATTTCTATCAAGCTAAGATAGCCTTTGTACAGGAAACCCATTTAAAGAAGAGATATGAGCGTCTGCTTAAGCATCCTAATTTTCCTAGGCAGTATTGGGCCGCTAGGCCACTAGCTCGAAAGTACTTAGGCGTGGGAATACTTATACATAAAGATCTGATTTATGAAGAAATATTATGTCGGACGGACCCGGAGGGACGATATCTTTTACTGGTTATCGCTATTGGAGGGGACAGATATACTCTAATTAGTTCATATGCACCTAACGAGGGACAGGGTGTCTATTTGGACGGCCTCTCGCAACTTATTGATCTTTGGGCGGAGGGCCATATACTCTTGGGAGGTGACTTTAATCTGACGGTAGACCCACGTCTGGACAATTCTCACTCTAATCCACCGTCTAGACGGACTGACCGGCAGGCTTTCCGCCGCTTTCTGCGGCATCATGGCCTGGTAGATGTGTGGCGGGTCTGGCACCCCAAATCAAGGAATTATACCTTCATGTCTAAAGTGCATAAAACCTACTCGCTCATCGACTATTTGTTAGTGGATAGGGGCTGCTGTGCCCAGGTGATTGACCCGACCCTGGGCCCTATCACCTGGTCCGATCATGGCCCGGTATTTATGGACTTTCATTTTACTGGCTACGATAAAGGACTAAAATACTGGAGGCTTAATGATAGTCTCCTCGAGGAGGAGGAATTTTGTACCCAATTATATGGGGATATTCAGGAATATTTCCAATTGAATGATACCCCCAATATCTCCCCAATTGTACTCTGGGACTGCTTAAAAGCGGTGCTGCGTGGCAAGCTTATCGCCAGGGGTGCTTATGTCAAGCGCTGTAGACAGCGGGAAAAAGTTGATCTATTATTGCGCTTGCAACAGTTGGGGAGAACACATTTAGTTACTGGGGACGATGGCCTTTTGGAGCAAATCGATGCTTTACGCAAGCGCCTGGCGCACCTGGAAGCGGCCCAAATAGCCCATAATTTGAATCGTAGTAAGCAGCTATATTATGAAGGGGGTAATAAGGCGGGACGACAGTTGGCACGCAAATTGAAGGTCCAAAATACACAGACTAATATTGTAAAATTAAAAGATGAAAACGGGAGGATGCTGACCTCAAATGCTGACATTAGGCAGCGCTTTCTCCGTTTTTATACGACACTTTATGCACCGAAAAGGGATATCCAACAGGAGGAGCTGTAGGCGTACTTTCACGATACCCCACTGCCACAAGTTACACCTGAGGCCCAGGTATTCCTAGCCCGGGATATAACTGCAGCGGAAGTGACTTGGGCCATTAAATCGCTAAAGCCAGGCAAGTCGCCCGGACTCGATGGCTATACTGCCTTATTTTATAAAAAATTCACGACTTTATTGATGCCCCCGCTGGTCTCACTATATAACTCGTTGCAGGGGCCGGTGTCGCTGTCCCAGGTAGACAATATGGCGGGGGTCACATTGTTGGCGAAACCGGGCCGAGATCCCACGGCCTGCGGCTCTTATCGCCTCATTTCTTTAATTAATTTAGATATGAAATTATTAGCAAAAATATTGGCCCATAGGTTAAATGTGTCCTTGCCTGGCTTGGTACATCCCGATCAATCTGGCTTCATCCCGGGCCGTATGGCATCGGATAATGTCCGAAAAACGGTTGCAGCCATGGGGTGGGCGCGCTCGCACAATATTCCCATGCTACTGCTAGCCATTGATGCTGAAAAGGCCTTTGACTACGTGCACTGGCCATTTTTGTTTCACACCCTGCGCTCATTCAATTTGGGGGACAAGTTTATTAACTGGATACAAAAATTATATGAAGCACCCACTGCTTGTCTGAAAATCAATGGGGGGTATTCTTCTTCGTTTGAGGTTGGAAGGGGTACCAGACAGGGATGCCCGCTCTCACCCTTGCTCTTTGCCCTCTTCTTGGAGCCCTTTACCCATCGCATACGCAGCAATCCCTTAATCTCAGGCGTGCAGGTTGGAGAGTTTACCTCGAAACTGTCTCTTTTTGCAGATGATATTTTGTTCACCATTACCGACCCCCTTCGATCTCTGCGCGCTGTCTCTGCTGAGTTAGCGGCTTTTAGCAGGGTTTCGGGGTTCTCTGTCAACTGGGACAAATCGGAATTGCTAAACGTTACTGCCTCACCAACCTTGATGGACTGCATTAAATTGCAGTTTCCTTTTAGGTGGGCTACCCGTAAATTAAAGTACCTGGGGGTTTATCTGGGCACGGATAACGATTTATTCCACTTGAATTATACCCCCTACTGGCCAAAATATATAAAGATTTAGAGGAGTGGGATAGGTATCACATTTCCTGGCTGGGACGACTTGCAGTATTAAAGATGAACATTTTGCCCCGGATTCTGTACTTGCTACAGACGCTACCCATAGTTGTTCCCGTTCACCTGTTGGATAAATGGCAAAAGAGATTAAACAAATATTTGTGGAAGGGAAAACGACCTCGGATCGCACAGCGGACCTTGTTTGTACCTAGACAAAGGGGAGGGTTGGGAGTGCCTAATCTTGCCCGTTATCATGGTGCGGCCCACCTGAAGGCGGCTATAGAGTGGCATGATTCTAAACACTGTAAGCCATGGGTACAATTGGAGCAAGCTTTACTAGGGGACTTCCCTCTTACGGCGTTGCTGTGGCAAGCTCGTGCCTCCTGGTGTCCCAGACTGATCTTACCGGAGACCGTACAGGCCACCATGTCCGTCTGGAATCGTTGGAAGAACACATTAGTGGGAGGGCGAGGTTTTTTCCATAGTACCCACTTATTTTACCATGGGAAGTTTCGTCCAGCAGGCACTCCGACCGCTTTCAAAACTTGGATAGACAAAGGTATATTGCAATGGTCGCACATCTGGTCCCCTGGGGGGCTGACCACCTTCCCCACACTTTGTCGCCAATTCCAATTGGGGCCTGCGGATCATTTCCGCTATCTACAAGTTAGACACTTTTTTCTTAGACATCGGGTGGCAGGTGACCTGGCACAGGGTATTACCACTTTTGAAAGTATGTGTCGTCAGGCCCATTTGGTTACCAAACATATCACCAATTTATATTGTTTATTAAGTGATGACTTTGTTATGTCAGCCTCTCATATTCAAGCGTGGCAGGCAGATCTACAGTGCGATAGGACTAAGGAGGATTGGCTACGGACATTTCTACTTTTGAGGAAGGGACTGATCTCAACCCAGCATATAGAAAATGGATACAAGTTATACTTTCGATGGTATGTCACCCCGAGTCTTATTCAGCACTACTCGCCTACTACTCAGGGACTTTGTTGGAAACTGTGCCAGGAGCGAGGTATTTTTTTTCATCTCTGGTGGCAATGTCCCAAAATTCAAGACCTTTGGACGTCTATATCGACGTGGATATCAACGATTTTGAACACATGTATTCAGCTTACACCAGCACAAGCATTACTGAATGAGGAGCTCCAAGACAGATCAAGATTTCATAATATCTTTATTAAATTTGTGATTACGGCGACCAGATGTGCCATAGCACGCAGCTGGAAGGCTCCCAGTGTCCCGACGCTATCAATGGTACAGACAATGGTGCTAAACACACATACTCTGGGCAAGATTACAGCATTCCGAAATGCGTCGACCCATAACTTTCATAAGGTCTGGGGCCAGTATGAACGATGGCTACGCAATACTGTGGCAAAGTAAAGGCGGGGCTGGCTGACTGCGGGCTAGGAGCGCCTTGCTACTTATGTGCTAACCCAGGGGATCACAGCCTCAAAGGGGTCTTCCTAAGGTTTGAGGTGATTGCATTGTTATGGGGCTCGTCACTTCCTATGTCACTTTCTAGGTCTCTTTATACTAAGCAGTGTAATAGCTTGTCTCTTGATCACCAAGTGTCCACATGTTCTGTTATATATCAGCTACCTCTACGGGAAGGGGCGGGGGGACATTCGGGGGTATAATTGGGTAAAATGGCTACCAGTTATGCTGTACATGCGTATTTTGTTCTATTATGGTTGCATCTACTATGTACTTGATGCATTGCTGTTTTGTTTATTGCCAATAAAAGCTATAAATATAAAAAAAAAAAAGAAGTGGTTGGAGTTGGTCCCAGGGCCGTCTGGTAGGCGGCTTCTGTTGGGCGCAGACAGGACATGAATCTACATAGTTACGAGAGTCTTGCACCATGTTGGGCCACCAGTAATATCTCCGCAACATCTCTATGGTCCTTGCACGACCCGGGTGCCCTGCCAACTTGGAATAATGAGCCATTTCAGAACGCGTTCACGTAATCTACGTGGAACGACGGTTTTCTCAGCTGGGACTGTAGTGGTCATGGCAAGGGATACGCAGGCAGGATCTATGATGTATCTGGGAACGTCAGGAACATCCTCAGGTTCAAAGGATCTTGATAGTGCATCAGCACAGAGGTTCTTGGAAGATGGGCGGTAACATAGAACAAAGTTGAATCGTTCAAAGAAGAGCGCCCATCTGGCTTGTCAAGGATTCAAGAGTTGAGCCTCTTTAAGGTGCTCAAGATTCTTATGATCGGTGAAAATGGTAAATTTGTGTTGCGCCCCTTCCAATCAGGGGCACTACTCTTGGAGTGCCAACTTGAAGGCGAGACGTTCTCGGTCACCTACGGTGTAGCACTGCTCTGTAGGAGAGAACTTGTGTGAGTAGAAAGAACAAGGTATCAATTTACCCTTGGGAGAAAACTGGCTTAAAACAGCTCCTGCCCCAATTGCAGAGGCGTCGACTTCAACGACGAATTGATGTCTTGGGTCTGGATGATGAAGACAAGGACCGGAACAGAAAGCTTCTTTGAGCGTCTGAAAGGCGGCTTGTGCTTTGGGAGTCCACACATGAGTGTTAGCCCCGTTCTTGGTCATGGTGGTGAGCGGAGCAGCTATGGTAGAATAATTGGCAATGAAGCTCCGGTAATAATTAGTAAAGCCAAGGAAACATTGTAAGGCCCGTAGGCCTACTGGCTGGGGCCAGTCTCAGATCCCCTGGACTTTATCTGAATCCATGGAGAAACCTCGATCGGATATAATGTACCCTAGGAAGGGTAAGTGATTTTGCTCGAACAGGCACTTCTCTAACTTGGCCTAAAGATGGTTTTCTCTTAGACATTGGAGGACAATCTGAACATGATGAGAATCAAGGTCCTTGGAAAAGATCAGGATGTCGTCAAGATACACGACTACGAATGAGTACAAGAGGTCTCGGAGTATTTCATTCATAAGGTGTTGAAAGACTGCTGGGGCATTGCATAGCCCAAATGGCATCACGGTATATGCATAGTGACAATCCCTTGTGTTGAATGCGGTTTTCCATATATCTTCAGGTCGGATGCGTACCAGATTGTACGCACCCCTCAGATCCAACTTGGTAAAGATCCGTGCCGTTTGAAGGCGGTCAAACAGCTTACTGATAAGGGCAGGGGGTATCGGTCTTTGCGGGTTATGGCATTGAGTATTCTGTAGTCAATGCAAGGGCATTAACCACCGTTCTTTTTCTTGATGAAGAAAAAGCCCGCTCCAGCAGGAGAATCAGAGGGACGAATGAACCCTTTTTCTAGGTTCTCTTTGATATACTCTGATATGGCTAGAGTTTCTGGATGAGACAATGGATAAGTTCTGCCATTGGGAGGCATAGTGCCCAGCAGTAGTTCTATGGGGCAATTGAACTTGCATAACGGAGGCAAGGTATCCTCCTTCTGCTTCGAGAAGACGTCTTCGAAGTCAGCATACTGAGTAGGCAAACCAGATAGAGTGGTAAACTTCAGAACAGAGACTACTGGAGATACTTGATGTAGGCATGACTTCTGGCATTTGGAGCCCCACTACAGGGAATGCCAATCGCACTGGGGTTCGTGGGCCTGGAGCCAGGGCAGCCCCAGGATAACTGGATGTGTAGAACACTTCAACACATAGAAGGACATCTCCTCCTCATGGAGATTGCCCACGCTAAGACGGACAGCCACTGTTCAATGGGTGATGAGTCCTGGAAGATGTTCTCCTTGAATGGAGGTGATGCGGAAACTCACATGGCTGAAGAGGAATGTTCAGAAGCTTGACAATGACATCAATGATGAAGCTGCCACTTGCTCCTGTATCGACAAGAGCAGTGGTGGCGAAGGAGTGGGCCTCAATGCCCAGAAAGATGGGAAGCAGGAGTTGGGGGCCGGTGCCAGTAACGCCTAAGCTCGGGACCCCTGCCGGGCTCAGCTGTTGCAGTTTTGCGGACAGGTTGGACAGGACTGCCAAAGATGTCCGGAAATGCCACAGTAAAGGCAAAGACCCTCCTTCCTTCGACAGAGATGTTCGGTCGGAGACAGTCGCCCCCGGTTCACCTCCATAGGTTCCACCACGGAAGAGGGTGGTGGTGCTGGAGTCTTGGCTGGAGGACTCTGGACACGTGTGGGACGCGGTATAGGAGAGCGGGAAGCCTTTACTTCTAGGCGCCTTTGCCGGAAACGATGGTCAATCTTCCCGGTGAGGGAAATCAGGTCCTCTAGCGACATGGGAGTCTCACGGATAGAGAGTTCATCTTTGAGAGCACTGGAGAGTCCATCTAGGAAGATGGCTTGCAGACAATTTTCTTGCCACCCGAGCTCAGTAGCCAGGGTCCTGAACTCCACCATATTCTCAGAGAGGGTCCGTGACCCTTGACGGAGATGGAGTAGATTACGGATGGCTACAGCTTGGCAGCCTGGGTCTCCAAAGGTCTGGTTGAAGAGAGCAACAAACTCGGATAACTTGGAAAGTAGGGGATCAGAGCATTCCCATAAGGGAGAGGCCCATGCAAGAGCCTTCCCTTCCAGGCGGGAAAGGATGAAGGTCACTTTAGTGGTTTCCTTCAGGAACAAGGAGGGTTGCAGTGCAAATTGCATGAAGCACTGATTGAGGAAGCCACGACAGGAGCGTGGGTCCCCATTATATCGAGGAGGTGCAGGGAGTGCCAACGATGCTTTGGGTAGCATAGAGGCCGATAAGCCCACGGGATTGGCCAGATCTGTATCTCGCAGCTGTGAACGAAGCTCTTCCACTGAAGAGGCTAGCGATTTCAAAGCCCTGCGATGTTTTTGGACTGTGGCAGCCAAACCTGGTAGGGCTCTAGAGGCGGGAGACTCCGCCAAGTCCATGGCCTTGGCAACCTGTTGCACTCGAGAGTGGACCCTTGTCCTGGAGCAGTGGAGAATGGCTCCCTGGTAGGGACTAGGAAGCAACTTCCCCCAGGGGGCGGAGCACTGGAGGAGACAGAGGCTAGGATGAGCTTCACCACTGGGAGCCCGTAGGGACCAGGGCCTCTTGGATTTATTTGGGCCTCGCAGGGTCTCCTGGAGAGGTAGTAGACAGGCATGCCCACGGATAGCAAGGGAGCGCTGTCGGACTCGAGGCTGTAGGTCTGAGGAGCAAGGAAGACCAGAACAGTGTAGGCGATGATAAGGCAAGGGACAGAGCCAGAATCAGAAGACATGGTCAATGGCAGCCGAGGTCAGAATCTGAGGATCAGTCCGAGGAGTAGTCAACAAAACAGAGGTCAGGTTCTGGAGATCAGACGAGGTCACAAGGCAGGCAGAGGTCAGGATGCAGGCAGCGGTCAGGATGGTCAAGGAACAGGCCGAGGTCAGTACCAGAGAGACAGTCCGAGGGTACTACCTGGGGAGTCGAGACAGACGGAAACTGGAACAGAAGAATGCTGGACAGAAGGACGCTGGAACAAGGCTGGAACAGTAGAATACTGGAACAAGGCTGGAACAAGACTGGAAAGAGACTGGAACAAGGCTGGAACAAGGCTGGAACAAGACTGTAAGCGCGGAGGCAAACTAGCACACATACAGTGTCGACCCGATTGCCAAGGCAAGGAAGTGCAGGCAGGAACTTCCTTATATTGGGCAATCAATCAGGGCGCGCCACGGAGCTAGGACCCGCCCCTCACCCTACAAGAGACCGAGCAGAGTGCACGCACATAGGGGTGTGGCCAACACCACTGGAGACGCCAAACCCCGGCGTGAGGTCTGGTACATAGTGGAAGGCCCGGCGACCGCCAACTCGGGACACTGAGGCCTGGTGGAGCTCGCGGCAGGTGCTGGGGAGGCCGACTCATGACCTACAGAGGAGCCAATGAGGTGAGCAGGCCCATGCACGAGCCGGCCGCTGACGGGGTGTGTAACACTGTACAGAGATGGGCATACCATCTACACCCTGGTAGCATGCGCCTATTGCACTGAGATGAACTCTAATGGAGTTATTTTTTTTTAATTCATTTCTTTGTTGTTTTCCAAACAAAGACAAACTTTAATGAACAAAAAGCATCAATAAAATAAATTTATACAAAACTAATCTCTTACATCAGAGATCCGAACAGGAACCTCCCCCACCCAATCCCCCCTCACCTTCTTCACAGTCGTTAATAGTCCATGAATAGATGGTGATACTTGATAATAAGAGAAAAAGAGATAGCCTGACCTAAAACAGACTTGTAATGAAAGAACAATTTCATAACTCAAAAGTTATAATCATGCATGGCCAGAGAGAGAGGGACCCAATAATCTTGCCAAATAGTTAAACAAGCAGTATGTTTTAGATTTGCGTTTAGCAGACGTGTTCAAATTGCAACAATTTGTACAATCTGGCCCTCCACTGGTGTTGCGGTCTGTGCCGCTTCCCCTCTTTTTCCGGTGAATAGCGCCTACCTTCAGCTCAACAAACGCCGTGGGTTCCACCTTCCAGCCTCCGGGGCCGCGCATAGGCCCATGTGGCCTCCGCCATTTCCACGCTCTGATTCCTGCGACCTCGCGCGCCCGCGAGTGCGGACGTCTTGTGCGCCCAGACCCCGGAAGTCCGGCTCTGCCCGCACTGATGACGTCACCCGCCAACCTGGGAGGGGGATCCAGTATGTAAAAGAAATCAGAATAAGAGACAAACTCCAACTCCCAGAAGGCCCAGGAGTTATCAGAATAGGAGTCAGACTCCAACACCCAGAAGGCACAGAGGCTCTGGATGGGGAAAAACGTCCCTGATTTTACCCTATCAAGAGGACAAGAGAGCCCGGGCATGGTGGGAGAAAGAAGAGAGCTTGTCAGAAGGAGGGTGAGGGCAGGAACAGGAAGGAGTTTTACTTGAACCAAATGAAAAGACAGAGGAGGTGGAGTTGGTGAGCAGCTCTGAGGATGAGCCTGAGCCGATGGACTTAGGAGACGAGTGGCAGAGACCACCTCCAGACCAGAACACCCTCATGGAGACTGCAGTTCAACAGCCCTAAGTAAATACTGCCAGTGGGTGAATGTAGTTGCTGCTATAGTGAAAAGGGAGTATAAACCCCAGCTGAAATCTATGATGGGAGATGGCAATGCAGGAAATAGTTGAGAGCAACATGCAGGAGGATTAAAAGAAGAAGCTGTTTCCTTATTGTTGTGTTTAAGAAAATGAAGCTGTTACTTAGAGACTGTTGTGCACTGATAAGACAAAAGCTACAGAGATTTTAACTAGTGGGAGAGGATTTGGACCCACTCTAATGTCCGGGTGGGTGCCCACCTCAGTACCAGTGATCATCAAACAGTATGGTTTGATATTGCAAATAGGATCCAGAGAAGTGTCACATAGACCTGAGTTTTGAACTTCAAAAAAACAGACTTTGTAGAAATGGGGAAATATCTGGAGGCAGAACTTGAAGACTGGGAAAAAATGGGAGAAGTCAAACAACAGTAGGCCAAACTAAAAGGAGCAATTACAAAAGCAACAAATCTATATGTTAGAAAAATAAACAAAAGTAAGAGAAATAAGAATCCAATCTGGTTCACAAAGGAGATGGCTGATGTAATAAAAGCAAAAAAAGCAGCTTTTAAGAAATATAAAGAATCCCAAAAAGTGGAACACAGGGAGGATTATCTGGCAAAACTGGGAGAGATGAAAAAAGTAATCAAGAAAGCAAAAAATCATGCAGAGGAAAGGTTTGCCAAGGAGATAAAGGTTTGCCAAGGAGATAAAGCAAGGTGACAAAACATTTTTCGAAACCGTCTAGACACCAATACCTTGCAACTATGCAAACCCCTCCACACAAGTCCACTAAACTGGCCTCCACCAGAGCACGTTTACTCTCAGTATCTGGGCCAACCATCTCGAATACAGTGCCAGTAGATTTACGCCAAGAGGACTGCCATAAAACATTCAAACGAAAACTCAAAACTTGGCTCTTCACCAAAGCATACTCATAGTTGCTACATTGTACTCTTCTTTTGCAGCCCGTCCTTTCTCCTTTCTACTTCAGCTTCATTCCCCTTTCCCCCTCACTCAGCCTACCCACAGCCCCTCATTCAATCTTTTCTCTTTTTCTCTCCTCCTTTTACTCTATTCACCTCTTTCTCCCCTCAGTCACTACTTTCTCCCCTCAGTCACTACTTTTCCTCTTTTCTACAACTCAACCCCAATGGATTCTATAGTTCTAAGTCAATGGTCTCACATATAATTTCAATTTTATAAACTCAATATGCTGGTAAATGCCCACATTTTATTATTGTCTATGCAAATGCATAAATGTATATTATGTAAATAAATCTTTACAACCCTAGTAAACTTGCCTCCCCCTCCCTTTTCTTCCTTTTCCTCCCACCCCCTTCCTCTCCCTTTTCCTCCCTCCCCCCTTTTCTCCACTCCTCCCCCTACCTTTACTTGCTACTGCCCCTCCATTTATTCCTGTTGTAATCACTGTTAATTGTTAATTATAAGTTTTTAATTATAAGCTGTTAATTTTAAGTTATATGTAAAGCCTTGTTGCTGATTTCGAAGTTCTATTGTAAACCGATCAGATGTACCTTACAATGTTCCGTGTATAAAAGCCACAAATAAATAAATATAAATAAAATAAATATCAGAGAAAGGTACATAGTAGTATAGTGAAATTGAAAGGGGATAAGGATCAATGGGTGGACAGAGATGATGAATTAGCAGAAATATTAAACAAATAATTCAGTTCAGTGTTCACCAAGGAAGACCCTGGAGAAGGACTGTCATTTGTTATCAAGACTGTAGAAGGGGGTGGAGTAGATGAAATTCCATTTATGGAAGATAATGTATGGGAAGAGCTAAGAAAACTGAAAGTGGACAATGCAATGGGGCCTGATGAGGATCACCCCAGAATACTGAGGGAACTCAGAGATGTGCTGACGGGTCCTCTGTGTGACCTGTTCAATAGATCCCTGGAAAAGGGTGTAATGCCTAGTGACTGGAGAAGAGTGGTGTTGTTCCCGCTTCACAAGAGTGGGAGCAGAGAAAAGGCTGGAAACTACAGGCCAGTTAGCATCACCTTGGTGGTGGGAAAATTAATGGAGACTCTGCTGAAGGAAAGGATAGGGAACTATCTACATTCCAGTGGATTGCTTGATCAGAAGCAGCATGGATTCACCAGGGGAAGGTCCTGTCAGACGAATCTAATTCATTTCTTTGATTGGGTGACTAGAGAACTGGATCAGGGAAAAGTGCTTGATGTAATTTACTTGAATTTTAATAAAGCTTTTGATATGGTCCCACATAGAAGACTCATCAACAAAATGAGAAGCTTGGGAGTCAGCTTCAAGGTATTGGCATGGATTACAAACTGGTTGATGGACAGAAGACAACGGGTGATGGTAAATGGAACCTACTCTGAAGAGAGAATGGTGATAAGTGGAGTGCCACAGTGATCGGTGTTGGGACTGGTTCTGTTCAACATCTTCGTGAGCGACATTGCAGAAGGGATGGAAGGTAAGTTTATCTATTTGCGGATGATACTAAGATCTGCACAGAGTGGACATGCCGGAAGGAGTACAGAGAATGAGACAGTCTTGGAGATCTGCTCCTCCAGAGGGGAGGAGTTGGCAATCTATTATAATTCTGCTGCTCGGAGTTAGCAATCTGTATTGTGCTCCTCCTGTAGGGGGAGGAGTTAGCAGGCAGTTATGGATCTCCTCCTGAAGAGGGAGGAGTTAACAATCTGTTATCAATCCTTGCTGCTAGGTGTAGCAATCTGTTATAAGTCCGCTAGGGAGTTAGCAATCAGTTATGGATCACCCAGCCAAGGGGAAGAGCTAACATTTATAATACTCCATAGGCGGAGTTTATGATCTGTGGTGGGTTGGCTTCCCACAGAGTGGCAGTCGCACAATACTGCTCTAGTAGTGTAAGGAATGAACACTTGAGGTAATTTGTGAATCCCTGGGCCGATAGCAGATGTCAGCACCCCCAGGAGGATATCCTGAGAGGGACCACCGGCTGGGCTGGAGTATGGAGACAAACACGGTTCTTTATTAGACAGGAAGTAGAACCACCAGAGGTGACAGTAGTGAGCTGATGTGCCCGGCAGGGCTGAAGTCCCTCAGATACAGGAATTGCGGTCTCTGGGTTGCTGAGCTGTAGAGAGAGACTATAAGTAGTGAGTAGACAGGGTATGCTGGATACATAACCAGTAGTAGATGATACACTCACAATTGTAGATATCTGTAATGGCTTCTATGCAACAGAGAGTCTTCAGTATATTCAGGAACAGGAGCTGTAGGTGAGCGCTGGTTCCTATATGCAGTCTGGAATGAGAACTCACAATATCTGTGTATGAGATGGCTTATGGAATAGAAGAGAGTCTGGAGGGTTTTAGGAACATAGGCCCTCGTGGAGCGAGTACCGGTTCCTATCTGTAATCTATAATAGTAATGCACAAGATATAGGTATATGATAACTTCTGATGTAGAAGATATGATAGCTTCTGATACAGAAGAGAGTTGAGAAGGGATTTAGGAACATGGGCCCTCGTGGAGCGAGTACCGGTTCCTATCTGCAATCTGCAGTAATGACTCATGATCTCCGTACCTGCGATAACATCTTAGACAGAAGGGAGTCTTCGGAGATTAGGAACATAGGCCCTCGTGGAGCGAGTACCGGTTCCTATCTGTAGAACTCACTCGGCCGGATTTTAAATGCCCTGTGCCCGTAAATCGCTCCACTTTTGAGGGCTTCGAGGCACATTGGCTTAACAGAGAGATGATTTCTGCTTTCTCCTGGGGAAGTGTCACTCAGTCCACCAGACATCTACACACTAGGGATGTGAATCGTTTTTTGACGATTTAAAATATCGTCTGATATTTTTTAAATCGTCATTAATCATTAAAGAGTGTGATACAATAGAAATTCCACCAATTTATCGTGAAAAAATTGTTAATCGGGTAAGTGCACTCTAACGGGAGTTAGGACACAACCTAAAAACCCACCCCGACCCTTTAAAACTGCTCCCTTAGCCTCCACTACCCTCCCTACCCCCCCAAAAATGTTTTAAAATTACCTGGTGGTCCAGAGGGGGTCCCGGGAGTGATCTCTCACACTCGGGCTGTGGGCCGATAAACAAAAAACCCACCCGACCCTTTAAAACTGCTCCCTTAGCCTCCACCACCCTCCCGACCCCTCCAAAAACGTTTTAAAATTGCCTGATGGTCCAGTGGGCTCCGGGAGCAATCTCCCGCTCTTGGGCCATCAGCTGCCACTAATAAAAATGGGGCCGATGGCCCTTTGCCCTTACCATGTGACAGGGTAACCGTGCCATTGGCCAGCCCCTGTCACATGGTAGGTGCACAGACCGTCCATTAGATGGCCTGTGCCATTTTATAAAGATGGTGCCGGCCGTCCAGTGCTCTTACCATGTGACAGGAGCTGGCCAATGGCACGGTTACCCTGTCACATGGTAAGGGCAAAGGGCCATCGGCGCCATTTTTATTAGTGACAGCTGATGGCCCAAGAGCGGGCGATCACACCCAGGGCCCACTGGACCACCAGGCAATTTTAAAACGTTTTTGAGGGGGTCGGGAGGGTGGTGGAGGCTAAGGGAGCAGTTTTAAAGGGTCGGGGTGGGTTTTTTGTTTATCGGCCCACAGCCCGAGCGCGAGAGAACCCCCGCTGGACCACCAGGTAATTTTAAAACGTTTTTTGGGGAATCGGGAGGGTGGCCCTCGCGTGCTGGCGCACCTATTTTGCATAGGCCACCGGCGCATGCAGAGCCCCGTGACGCGTGTAAGTCCCGGGGCTTCGTAAAAGGGGCATGTCGGGGGCGTGTCGGGGGCATTCCAAAAATGACGCGGCGTTTCGGGGGCATGACGCGGCGTTTCAGGGGCGGGCCCGGGGGCATGGTGCCGGCCCGGGGGCGTGGTGCCGGCCCGGGGGCGTGGTTGAGGCCTCCGGACCAGCCCCCGGGTTGGGTGATGGCACGCGCAGATTTACGCCTGCTTTCAGCAGGCGTAAATCTGCCAACAAAGGCAAGGGGGGGTTAGATAGGGCCGGGGGGGTGGGTTAGGTAGGGGAAAGGAGGGTAACGTGGGGGGAGGGAACAGGCAGCGTGCGCTGGGCTCGGCGCGCGCGGGTTGCACAAATGTGCACAAATGTGCACCCCATTGCGCGCCGACCCTGGATTTTATAAGATACGCGCAGCTACGCTCGTATCTTATAAAATCCATCGTACTTTTGTTTGCGCCTGGTGCGCGAACAAAAGTACGCACTCGCGCAAAATTATAAAATCTACCCCACTGTGTTCACGTCTGTGATCGCTTCCAGGTAGTAAGGAATCTTCTGAGCATTCAGGGATGTAGGCCCTCGTGGAGCGAGTACTGGATCCTGTCTTAGCAATCTGAAATCAAGAAGAGAGAGCGGGGCCCCCGAGGAGCGGGTACCCCTAGGTAAGGTGGTGGAGGCAGAGCAGGGGAGAAAGAATTCCCCTTGCTAGCTCGATTCGTAGTAGCAAGCAAAGACCTTTTAAGGTGGAAGCGGATGACGTCACTACGGGGGGATGCCCCCGAGGTTCGCGCCCTTGCCGGTACAAAGTCTGGAGCGCACGCACGCCCTTATGTCGTCAGGAACATGGCGGATCCGCAGCGTCATGCCAGCCCGGGGATTCCAGGAAGAAGAGGCAAGGAGAAGCCGCGGCAGCATCTGTCTGTCAGACCCAAAGGGAGTCGCTACAAAGGTAGAGAGGGTGGAGCGAGGGCAAGAACAGGCACGAACGCAACAGACAGGATTTAAGGAAGCTAGAAGAGTGGTCAAAGATATGGCAGTTGGGATTCAATGCCAAGAAATGCAGAGTCATGCATCTGGGGTGTAGTAATCCGAAAGAACTGTATGCACTGGGGGGTGAAGGGCTGATGTGTACGGAGCAGGAGAGAGACCTTGGGGTATTAGTGTCTAATGACCTGAAGTCGATGAAGCAGTGTGACATGGCGATAGCCAAAGCCAAAAGAATGCTAGGCTGATAGAGAGAGGAATATGTAGTAAGAAAAGGGAAGTGATGATCCCCTTGTACAGGTCCTTGGTGAAGCTTCACCTGGAGTACTGTGTTGAGTTCTGGAGACCGTATCTCAAAGGAGACAGAGACAGGATGGAGGCGGTCCAGAGAAGGGCGACCAAAATGGTGGGTAGTCTCCATCGAATGACTTATGAGGAGAGGTTGAAGAACCTAAATATGTATACCCTGGAGGAGAGGAGGAGCAGGGTTGATATGATACAGACCTTCAGATACTTTAAAGGTTTTAATGATCCATGGTCATAAACAAACCTTTTCCATTGGAAACAATTTAGTAGAACTAGGGGTCACGATTTGAAACTCCAGGGAGGAAGAGTTAGAACCAATGTCAGGAAATATTTCTTCACTGAGAGGGTGGTGGATGCCTGGAATGCCCTTCCGGAGGAAGTGGTAAAGACTAAAATTGTGAAGGATTTCAAAGGGGCATGGGATAAACACCGTGGATCCCTAAAGGCAAGAGGATGGGAATAAATAAAAAAGCTTGGGGGTAACCTGCATGGAGCGGCAGTTACTACCTTTAACAGAAACGAGGGGGTAACCTGCACAGAACGACAGTTACTACCTTGGGAAGCTTGCTGGGCAGACTAGATGGACCATTTTGGTCTTTTTCTGCCGTCATTACTATGTTACTATCTCCGTTTGTTTACACCCAAACACCAACATGGGTGAGAGGATTTGAAACCGTACTGTAACATCCTGGAAGGGCCAGAGTAAGGATAAGCAATAGAGACATAACCAGGGCTTTAGTGTCATTTGTATCCAGAGGATTCCCACCGGATTGTGACTGGGAGAATGGCCAGTGGCACGAACCTGCAACAAAATACAAGATGTCCAGGCAGTGAATGCAACAATTATAGGAGAGCGAGGTTTCCTGAATAGGAGAATGGAGAATGTGGAAAATAACCTTAGAAATTTAAATCTAAGGCTAACTAATTTTCCCAAAATAAAGAGTGAATTACCCTATGTTACCTTGAAGAAACATATGGAAGAATTTTTAAAGCTCCTTGAAGATCTACTTCCTGCATTTAATAAAGTTTATTTCTTCCCCTATAAATCTCATACTGGCTTGTCAGTATGCCTCAACCTTTTGTGGACACTGGGAACTTATCTGCTTTTTGGAGACATCTAGCATTGAAATCATTGAGAGAACAACCTTAATTGTTTCCTTCTTATGTGGGTGTGACAATTTTGATAATGAAGAATTACTTTTCAAATTAATGTTACTTTTCTTGGTGCATAGAATCTATTCTGATCTAGCTAAGGCCACTCAGGAAAGAAGGAATATTTTTCATACTATGAGAGAGGAGGTCCAAGCTATTGCAGCCTCTTTTCTCCTACGATATCCTTGCAAATGTTTGGTTTAATTGAATACAAATACTTTTTTTTTTGGCTCCAGAACAGCTCAGAGGTTTCTTGGATGCTAGATCTGGGAATGTTCCTTCAGGATCCTAAGACATTGAGGAATTTACCTGATTTATTATTTTTTTGGAGTGGGTTGATAATGTGTTAGCCTTTTCAATAGTCAAGTGTATGACAATAATATTGAATACTTTGTTATATCTCCTCTGATTTCCCTACTCCCCCTCATCATTGTATGGACTAATTGAATGAGAGAATATATTTCCTATTGCTATTATTTTCTCTTTTTTTTTTATTGTTTCTGTTATCTATCATATTGTTTCTGTACAAAGATGTTCTTTGTTTATATTTTGAAAATAGAATATTTTTAAAAAATGGATAATCTGACACCTGTGATCCATGTGCTGGTGAGGAACCAATTGGATTACTGAAATTCACTGTATTCAGGGCTCAAATCTTAATCATTTCAAAAACTACAGATTATTCAAAATATTATGAAATTTAAGAATGCATGATCACATTTCTCCAAATCTGAGTGCCCTTCATTGGCTACCTATCACTTTTAGGATTTAGTTTAAAAATTTAACTTTTGTTTTTAAATTGTTGCATGATCAATGTCCTCAGTGTTTACAGGTCTTGATAGTTATCCAGCAAAAGGTTTACAAACGTTTTGAGAATTGTTATTGGAATTTCCATCAGTTTTGGAAACCCGATTGACAGACACCAGACATACAGCCAACTTTCAAAAGTGAGCACGGTGCATCAATTGTGTGCTCATGGAGATTTATGCTAGTATTTTAAAGCCTTTGCAGTGGGGCGTATCTCTGCCCTAAAAGTACATGCATACTATTTAATGCGTGGAATACTACACATATACTCTTGGATGTAAAACAGTATGCACTTAAGGGTAGATTTTAAAAAATTGCGTGATCGCGTACTTTTGCACCAGGCGCAAACAAAAGTACGCTGGATTTTATAAGATACGCGCATAGCCGAGCGTATCTTATAAAATCCGGGGTTGGCGCACGCAAGGGGGTGCACATTTGTGCAACCTGCGCGCGCCGAGCCCAGCGCGCGCTGCCTGTTCCCTCCGAGGCCGCTCCGATTTTGGAGTGGCCTCGGAGGGAACTTTCCTTCGCCCTCCCCCCACCTTCCCCTCCCTTCCCCTACCTAACCCCCCCCCCCGGCCCTATCTAAACCTCCCCCTTACCTTTATTCCATGATTTACGCCTGCGAAAAGCAGACGTAAATCTGCGCGTGCCGGCTGGCTGCCCCACTCCGTCTTCCGGTCCCGGGGGCTGGTCCGGAGGCCGCAGCCACACCCCCGGAACGCCCCCGGGCCAAAACCACGCCGGCATTGCCGCCCCCAAAACGCCGCATTACGCCCCCGAAGCGCCGCATCATTCTGCCACGCCCCCCGACACACCCCCTCCCGCCCCTTTTTAAAAAACCCGGGACTTACGCGCATCCCGGGGCTCTGCGCACACCGGCGGCCTATGCAAAATAGGCGCGCGTAAATCCGGCCAGATTTACGCGCGCAGGGCATTTAAAATCCGCCCCTTACTGTTTCACATACATACAGTTTCCTTCTCTGCAGGGGTGTGTTCATTTGCAAAATGGTCATCCCAATGAGAAAGAAGAACATCGCGGGTAGGGATGTATACCTAACTGAGACATGTTTATTTATTTATTTATTTTCTTATATTTATTTACTTACTTTCTTATATTTAGCACTGCCTTTCCAACATGGAGGCTAAGGTGATTTATAATAACAAATAACATAAATTTACAAATGACATAAGATCCATTATGAATGTTTCTGCTCTTTGCTGTCCCAGATTCACAAACCAAAGTGGCCACTGGCCACGGACAAATGAAACCTCAAAACTTTATCTGAGATACAAAACTTTTTGTTATCATGCACCTGCTTCTCACCAATTTATTGCTTGGTGGAATAATTGCAGCACCAGCAGATAAAGTGACCTTGTTAAGGTCACAGCATACACCAATAACAGAGCAGGGATTAGAAAATAGTCTGATTAAAATTTTGCACTCCAATATAAAACACTTGAAATGAATCATTTCATTTTTCAAGCATGTCCTAGGGTTGCCATGGGCACAATAATTACATTCACATATCATAGCAAGCAACTATATGTAAAAACAAAAGCGTAAATATATTTTAGCAGATAGCTTTGCAGCACACAACTTAAAAATGTGCACCTTAGTTACATGTTGGGTGACCATTAAAGATAATGGATTTCAGGTACTTGAAAGTAAAATAAAAATAATTTGGAATCTTAAAATTTCAAGGTGCATACAACACTCAGTAATTTAGCATTAGATGAGACCATTTTGTACACATAGAAGTACATTTTAAGAACTGCAGGCGCGCATGAGTGTGTTTGCCAGCACATGCACATGGATGCGGCGATTTTATAACATTTGCACATATATGCATGTATATGCACACATTATAAAATCAGCTATGAGACAGTAGGTCCAAGCTATACGTGTATACTTGTGCACATGATTTTATATTGACATGCGCATCTGCACGCAAATGGCGACTCGAGCGTATAAGCAGGGATAATTTTAGTAGATACCTGAGCCAATGCAATTAATTATTTCCCCCATTCGTTTCCAGTCCGCACCAATAAAGAATACTTCCTAAACCCCCTAGTTAACTTGCCTCTCTTTTACCCTATTAGCCCCAACCCTTAAAACCCTTCTGACTAGGCTAATGTTGTTTGTTACATGACTTACACACGGTCCCGAGCAGAAGTAAAGTTACGCAGTAGGGGACCTAGGTGCATGCTTGTACGCATAAATACCTATGTGCAGACTTCATGGTGCCCTGCCCATGCCCCACCCAGAACACGCCCATGCCCCACCTCTGGATCACTCCATGGTGAGACCGCACCTTGAATACTGTGAACAATTCTGGTCGCCACATCTCAAAAAAGATATAGTTGCAATGGAGAAGGTACAGAGAAGGGCAACCAAAATAATAAAGGGAATGGAACAGATCCCCTATGAGGAAAGGCTGAAGAAGTTAGGGCTGTTCAGCTTGGAGAAGAGATGGCTGAGGGGGGATATGATAAAGGTCTTTAAGATCATGAGAGGTCTTGAACGAGTAGATGTGAATCGGTTATTTACACTTTCGGATAATAGAAGGGGGCATTCCATGAAGTTAGCAAGTAGCACATTTAAGACTAATTGGAGAAAATTCTTTTTCACTCAACGTACAATTAAGCTCTGGAATTTGTTGTCAGAGGATGTGGTTAGTGCAGTTAGTATAGCTGGGTTCAAAAAAGGTTTGGATAAGTTGTTGGAGGAGAAGTCCATTAACTGCTATTAATCAAGTTTACTTACGAACCGATACAGTAAAAATCGCGGGAGAGTGGGCAAGTGTGTAAAACATTATCGCCCCCAGCGCAACCAGCCACAAAACTTTTTTAATCCTGCTCAAACCCCTTCCCTTTCCATAATTTAAATTATATTGCCACGATGCGGTCGTTATCACGTGTATTAGGGCGTTATTGCATGTGATAATGGTGCATCGTGTATTGAAAAATGACCCTGTTAGCTGGATATACCTGATATTTGGCTAATTTAGCCTGATATCAGGACCTCTCCCAGAACGCTCACAAAATGCTTCTTTTATATCCAGCTAAATTATAGCTGGATAACAACATATCCAGCTATAATTTAGCCAGATAAGAGGCTTAATATGCCAAATAACCCATTTAGATGGATAACTTGTGAGTTAGTCCAAGGAAACAAACCGGTAACCGATCCAAGGTGGCTAGCAGCAAACAAACAACAAGGTGGAATCGGTAAAATGGACTTTATTGAATCTTGCCCGACTCTGGCCGAGTTTCGCTCAACGAGCTGCCTCAGGGGCTATTGTAAATAAAAACAAATAAAAAGACATACAAACATATATATTTGAACTAACAAATAAATTACAATACAAAAATGTCATAAAAATCATATTAAATAATATAAATTAATGTAAAAAAGACATAAAAATAAAATCACAGACATACGTCTAAATTGTTTGTATGTATATATAAATCACTATGCAAACATCAGGATTCCAGCTATGATGAGAAACAGAAGGCAGTGAGTGAGGGGACTTAGTCAGCACGTCCCTTGCTTACAGGCACCATAATGCCCACACCCTTTCTAGGCTTCCATGTGGAAAGGATTGTCTTTGAGCCCTGCATTCACTGCCTTCTATTTCTCAGCTAGACTGGAGTTCTGATATTCACAACAAAAGCAGGAAGAGTATTAGACATTGGGAATCCATGGGGAAGGGGTAATTGACATTGGAGATTCACTGGAAGGGGTACCAGAGGTCTACAGGGCTGGCAGGCACTTTGCCACACCCACATTTTTGCCTAGTAAGTGTTATGTTTTTATAAGGATGTGAACCTTGGGCCGAGATGAGGTGTCTCCACCCACAGGGAGGAGCCCTGTGAGCCTCACTGTCAGTAAGCGCAGTCTCAGTGGTGTAGGACACAGCTGTAGAAAAGGACTTTATTAAGAAGGAAGGAAAGCAGAGCCCGCAGAGCGGGGAATGCAATTAAGTACAGTTCTGAGCAGTGGGGTATGCCCAGGGTGATATCACTGATGTGAAGATCCGGTAGTGACCCACAGAGTGGGGTACGCCAGGAAGTTCCTTCAGACGAGTAGAGATTACCTCAAAAGTGCAGATTCGGTAGTGGCCCGCAGAGCGGGGTACGCCAAGGATGTCTGTAGTGTAGATGATGGTGATGAGAAGACTGAGGTGCAGGAACCCGGAAGTGGATCTTGTAGCTGGTGTGGCAATACCCTGCAGCTCAGGATATACTGGAACAACTTCTACTGAAGAGTAACGGTAGTAGCCCGAGGCACGGGGTACACCGCAGAGAAGCTTCAGTAAAGCTGGTATCGCTGAAGTCTGTAGTCAAGTACTCACAAGTGGTAGATCCAGGAGAATGTCCCAAGAAGTGAATCAGGTAGATATCCAAGGCAGGAAGGCCCTCCGACTAGCAGATAGCCAGGAACGCGGAAGGGCCCCTGAGGAGCGGGTACCCAGAGCGTCCACATGCCAAGATAGGAATCAGGAACTAGAAGTCCAAGAATGGAGCGGATTCAGCAACGAGGGAACTCCTTGCTAACTTGTAGTAGCAATGGGCCGGTCAGCTTAAGTACAGCAGCGACATGACATCATCCGGAGGGGACGCTCCCGAGGTTCCCGCCATGATGTGTATAAAGGAGGCCCTTGTGCGCATGTATGCGGCCTAGGTGATTCCGGAGACAAGATGGCAGTTGGCAGTGCCCACGCCGTCCCGGGGACGCCGGGGAGGTCGGTGTTGGCTGGCGGAGGCTGCCATTCTTCCCAGAATTGACGATGCAGGGAAAAAAAGAGGTGAGCATGAGAGGTCGCAGCCGTCTGTGACCGACGGGCGCAACAGTAAGCCTTTGCATAAATCAGGCCTATAGATCACCTATTTTTCTCAACGTGAAGAAAAGTTTTAAAAGTGTTAAATCTCCTTCCATGGGAAATGGTGGGAACTATGTAGCTCAGATTCAGGCTAAAACGAATACATTTTTTAATTTAAGGGCTCCCAGAAATGAATAAAAGACATCTGTATTAGGGTGAATGAATGTAAACAGGGCTGTAGTTAGAAAGGAGGGCAGTAAGGGAGCATCTATAGTGGCTCCTCCTGGTAAATATCTTATCAGACAATGAATATTTTCTTTTTCTGCCAAATATTTTTCAGATATCTGCATTTACAACAATTGCTATATAACTTTTTTAATATATTCATCTGTTTAGAATGATTTGGTATCCTACATAGTTTGCAAGTTGCTATTAAAATAGCAATATCAAAGCAATTTTTTATTTATCTTTCACAATTGCTCTCTGACATCAAATTTTAGCAAATTTAGCAAAAGGTATAAGATGTCAATATGAAAAGAATAAGGAAAGGAAGAAAACTGAAGAGAAAGAAAAGTTACAGCATAGATGAACTGCTCGCTATGCTTCTGTGTGAAAGGCTGTTTGAGAGTGCATGATAGAAACTATATTTGATAGAGTGACAGAGACTGTAGAAACGTGTGTGATAGATAGGGATGTGAATCGTTTTAGGACGATTAAAATTATCGTCCGATAATTTTAATATCGTCTTAAACCGTTATGGAACACAATACAATAGAGATTCTAACGATTTATCGTTATAAATCGTTAGAATCGTGAGCCGGCACACTAAAACCCCCTAAAACCCACCCCCGACCCTTTAAATTAAATCCCCCACCCTCCCGAACCCCCCCCCCCCCAATGACTTAAATAACCTGCGGGTCCAGCGGCGGTCCGGAACGGCAGCGGTCCGGAACGGGCTCCTGCTACTGAATCTTGTTGTCTTCAGCCGGCGCCATTTTCCAAAAGGCGCCGAAAAATGGCGGCGGCCATAGACGAACACGATTGGACGGCAGGAGGTCCTTCCGGACCCCCGCTGGACTTTTGGCAAGTCTTGTGGGGGTCAGGAGGCCCCCCCAAGCTGGCCAAAAGTTCCTGGAGGTCCAGCGGGGGTCAGGGAGCGATTTCCCGCCGCGAATCGTTTTCGTACGGAAAAATGGCGCCGGCAGGAGATCGACTGCAGGAGGTCGTTCAGCGAGGGTTCCGGCGCCTCGCTGAACGACCTCCTGCAGTCGATCTCCTGCCGGCGCCATTTTCCGTACGAAAACGATTCGCGGCGGGAAATCGCTCCCTGACCCCCGCTGGACCTCCAGGAACTTTTGGCCAGCTTGGGGGGGGCCTCCTGACCCCCACAAGACTTGCCAAAAGTCCAGCGGGGGTCCGGAAGGACCTCCTGCCGTCCAATCGTGTTCGTCTATGGCCGCCGCCATTTTTCGGCGCCATTTTGGAAAATGGCGCCGGCTGAAGACAACAAGATTCAGTAGCAGGAGCCCGTTCCGGACCGCTGCCGTTCCGGACCGCCGCTGGACCCGCAGGTTATTAAGTCATTTGGTGGGGGATTAATTTAAAGGGTCGGGGGTGGGTTTTAGGGGGTTTTAATGTGCCGGTTTTTGCGATTTTACGTTTTTTTGATTTTCACACGATTTTTCACGATTTTTCACGATATTTTACCCCCCCAAACGGCAAACAATACGATTCCCTCCCCCTCCCAGCCGAAATCGATCGTTAAGACGATCGAGGACACGATTCACATCCCTAGTGATAGATGCTGTGCTTGTGACAGATGCTTTAAGGCAGTGGCATAGCCAGAACTGATTTTTTGGGGGTGCCCAAGGTTAACATCGGTGTCAGTAAACATACAGATCTGAGTCCTATTAATTGATAAATAATGCCTTACAGTGCATCAGACAATTGATTTCAAAGTAATCAGCAACAGCCTTCATGCATCATGAGTGACATTTTAAAATATTGTTTCCAAATTATTTCAAGCACTTACCAATATTAAAAATGCCTTATTTGTGTCCATATTTCTGAACCCCACCCTGGAAAACCTGAAGACTGCCTCTTTTTTTCCCTGTTCACATACATTCATGATACTGCCGATAACTTTTAATCTGGCACGCAGGCACACATATGCGCACGTTCATCAACATGCATTCAGAGACGCATTAATTTTATAATATACACGCATATATGCATGCATGATATAAAATAGCTGGATGCGCGTACATGTACATGTAATTTTAAATGGATGCGCGTGTAAGTAGGGAAATTTTACAAGGAACATGAGCTGATGCCATTTGCCATTTTCCCAGTTCACCCAGTTTAGGGATAGGACTTGCCCCCCCCCCCCCCCCCCCCCCAATTTATTAGCCACACTTCCCCCCTGTTAGCACTATAAAAATTATCTAACCTGATTCTACTTTCTGGCCATTTCCTTTAGACATGGTCAGAGGGGTTACACCAATCTCAAAGCATTGGGAAATCACTAACCCAAAAATCATATAGGTATCTAAGTCAACAGTAACAGGATATGGACCAAAACCAGAACCAGGGAACAATGAGCGGGGTGAAAAGGATAAACAGGGAACAAATACTTACCCTTTCCAGTAGCATTATTTATTTATTTGCATTATTTCTATACCACCTATCAGAATGCCTAGCTGGTTTACAATATTAACATTAAAGGCCTACGCGCGCAATAAAAATCCTGAAAACTAGGAGTAAAATCATCAAAAGAAGTAGCCTTATGAAGGCAAGTGGGATACTATTTAAGAAGCTACTCAACCTCACTAAAATCACTGTAAGGCAAATCCCAAGCCTGGCACCTCCTAGTCCTGGACCCATCTACTGTGAACAAAATGATAAAGAAACAATAATGGGAGTCACATAAGGTTTATTGCTAATATGAATGAGCAAGTACAAAACAGAGTCTAGAAGTCCCAGCAGAAAAAATGTTAAGAGCATACCAATGTTTTGTCCATTCAATTAGAAAAATATATCAACTTAGCTTGGCACTGAATTTTCAATTCCTTCATTTCCGATTGTTTATTCCTTTCTGCATTCCATTCCAACACCGTCAGCATTTCGTCTACAGGCTGCATCAGGGAAATCCAATTCACTTATATGGTAAAGCCAAAGCTAAGGGTATATATGTACAATATCCATCATATTTGATACTGTTGAAACTCTAATGAAAAAACATATGTGATTTTGAACGCTTGAAATAAAATGTCAATATTTATTTATTTAGACATTTTATATACTGTCGATCCAAGTAAAGATCATAACAGTTTACAATATTAACATTCATAAGTATAAATCAGCAATAATGACTGGTTACATAGGATGTATTCATAAACAGGCATTAATATCTATCAATTGAATTGTTCAAATACATATTAATTAAAGGGCATAAGACGTAAAGTAAAAAATAAAGTAACAAATTTCACATAATGGGCCAGATTTTAGTAGCTACGTGCGGGCATAGATTTGTGTGCGCAAACCAGCGCGCACAAATCTATGCCCGATTTTAAAACATGCACGTGCAGCCATGCGCATGTTATAAAATCTGGGGTTGGCGCAGGCAAGGGGGTGCACACTTGCGCACCTTGCGCGCGCCGAGCCCTAGGGAAGCCCCAATGGCTTTCCCTGATCCCTCTGAGGCTGCTCCGAAACTTTCCTTCCACCACCCCCCCCTCCCTTCCCCTACCTAAACCGCCCCCCAGCCCCACCTAAATCATCCCCCCTACCTTTATTTTATAAGTTGCGCCTGCCTCTGGGCAGGCATAGGTTGTGCGTGTCGGCCGCTGTGCCGGAGGCCTCAGTCCTGCCCCCGGACTGCCCCACCCTGCCCACTCGCCATCCCTTTTTTCAAGCCCCAGGACATACACGCGTCCCGGGGCTTGCGCGCATCGCCAGGCCTATGCAAAATAGGCTCGGCGCGCACAAGAGTGGGTTTAAAAGGGTTACGCGCGTAATCCTTTTAAAATCCGCCCCAAAATTCTGTATGTTGTATTGAGATTCTTACAATCTCTCGTTAATTTGTTTCTCAAGCATTAATTAGTATTTCTTGTCCTTCTTGTTAGTGTAGATTTCTACATTCTGAAGTTTTAAGTTAGGTTGTATGCATTTTTGAATAGCCATATTTTTAGTTCATACTTAAATCTCTTTCTGTCTGGTATCAGAGTAACATTTCAGGTAAAGAATTCCAAAGTTTTGGGCCTACTATGGAAAACACATGATCTCTTACATGCATCCGGTGTGTGTTCCATATTGTGGAAACAGTCAGTTGTCCTTTATTTTGTCCTAAACAGTCAGTTGTCCTAAAAAAACCCAATCTGGATCCTAAAGACCCAAATAACTTCCGCCCGATCGCCAACCTGCCCTTCATAGCAAAACTCATGGAAAAATTAGTGAACACTCAACTTTCAGACTACTTAGAAGATAATAATCTCCTGTTCCCCTCCCACATGGGTTCCGCAAGCCTTTAGCACAGAATCACTCCTCATTTCCCTGACAGACTACCTCATCATGGGCCTCGACAAAGGACAATCATTTCTACTGATTCTACTGGACCTCTCAGCAGCGTTTGACACTGTCAATCACTCCATCCTCATAAATCAGTTGGCGGCAATAGGAATTACTGGCGCCGCACTTAATTGGTTCAAAACTTTCTCAACAAACAGAGGCTACAAGGTTAAAATCCAAAACAAAGAATCATCACGTTACAATTCAACCGTAGGAGTCCATCAGGGTTCCTCTCTGTCCCCTACGCTCTTTAACATCTATCTCTTACCGCTATGCCAGCTCCTCTCCAGCCTCAATCTAAAACATTTTCTATATGCGGACGATATTCAGATAATAATCCCTGTTAAAGACACATACTTGAAAACACTAGATCACTGGGAAAACTGCCACCAACAAATCAAACTCCTCCTCACTAGTCTAAACTTAGTATTAAATTCCTCCAAAACCGAACTCCTGCTCATCTCTCCCGAGAACAGTAACATCACTTCCACTCACCCTGGCATCCCACAATCCACGCAACTGAGAGACCTTGGAGTTTTAATTGACAATCGGATGAATTTGAAAGCTTCTATCAAAAAAACTACCAAAGACTGTTTTCACAAACTCCAAGTCTTGAAAAGGATAAGACCTCTCTTTCACTTGCAGGACTTAGAACAATCCTTCAGGCATTAGTTTTCTCAAGTAGACTATTGCAATTCTATCCTACTAGGTCTCCCTTCCTCCTATACCAAACCGCTTCAGATGGTACAAAATGCGGCAGCACGAATATTAACAAACACCAGAAGAAGAGATCACATCTCCCCTATCCTAAAAAGCCTTCATTGGCTGCCAGTGCACTTCAGAATTCTCTACAAATACATCTCCGTTATCTACAAAATCATTCATCAACATACTTCTATCGACCTGCAAATTCCTCTCCTCTTACACAATTCTTCAAGACCTACCAGAGACGCATATAGAGGTTCGCTCCAGGTTCCTCCAACCAAAGCCACTAGACATATTACCTTGAGAGATCGGGCCCTCTCTACCACCGGTCCCCCTTTATGGAATTCCATCCCCCCAGACCTAAGACAGGAACCCTGCCTCCCAACCTTCAGGAAGAGACTTAAGACTTGGCTCTTCAAACAAGCTTTCCCGGACTCCAGCTAATGTCCTTCAACTTCAAGTTCTATAACACAACCAGCTCATTTAACTGTTCGTTGTAAATATTTAAAATGCTATTAACCTTTTCTTTTTCCTTCCTGTCCCAGTTTAAGCATCCCTGTTTTTCGTAACTGCTTTCTTCCGCACTACAGTTCCAGTTTGTTTTCTCTTTCTATGCACCACTGTTTTAATGTAAACCAGCATGATGTGATTTTATCATGAATGCCGGTATATAAAAACCTTAAATAAATAAAATAAATAAAATAAATAAATTTTGGAATCTTAGTGTTCGCTACAGTGTATAAGGTTGTAATGTCACACCTATCATACTGGAGTTACTTAGAATGAATGTGTTACGCATGCCGGCCGCGGCAGACCCACGGCCCAGCCCCCTCACCTCTCTCAGACGAATCCAATGCCTGGTTCCTCGTCCCTGGCGGCAGTGGACCGCCAGCTCCATCCTCGAGCCGCCTCCGGTGCCTCTGGCTCAGCTGCAAATCCCTGTGCTTCGCATCGGGCCTCTCCACGTGGCCCGCAGGGATACCGCTCAGTGCCGTGCCCCTCCCTAGGCACGCGCGCTTCACTGAGTCTTAAGTAGGACCCGCGGCAGGAACCTAGCCGCGGCCCCGGATGATGACATCATCCGGGGCCGCTCCTAAGGATTGCCTTTGCAGCAGGTCTCCAAGCTGGTCATGTACTCGTTGCCTCCTGGTGATTCTCCTTTGTTCCTGGTTCCTGATCCTCGCTGACCCCTGTTCCTGGTATCCTCGTTCCTGTGTTCCTGATTCCTAACCTACTCTCGGACTGCCTTCTCGGATTACAACTTCTGCTTTGCCTGACCACGCTGTTGACTCTCTCCAAGCCAGGACCTCTGCTTTGCCTGACCACGCCATTACCTCTCTCCAAGCCCGGACCTCTGCATTACTTGACCATGCCATTGCCTCTCTCCAAGCCTGGACCTCTGCTTTGCCTGTCCACACTGTTGACTCTTTCCAAGCCCGGACCTCTGCTTTGCCTGACCAAGCCGTTGACTCTCTCCAAGCCCAGACCTCTGCATTCCCCCACTATGCTCTTGACTCTCTCCTCGTCTGGACTTCAGCCTTGCTTGCCACTGCTTCCAGATTGCCGCCGGCCCTGACTCTAGCTTGCCCTACAATGCTTCTTCAGTCTACGTCCTGGACTTGCCCTATTCAGGCTTCAGTCTATTCTTACTCGGGTGCCCCCTGTCTGACTTTGGTTCTATTGGCGCCCGGGTCTCCTTCCATCAATGATGACATACAGAGGCCCACCTAAGTCCAGCGGCCCCGGTACCCAAAGGCTCAACCCGCGGGGAACGAGGGCTGGTATTGGTGAAGCGCCAACCAGCCTCCGTCCTTCAGCCCACTCCGCCTGCCGACGGTAGGGACCCATAGGATCCCTCCTATGGGTTGCATCAACCCCACCTTGGCCCAAGAGTCCACCTCCGGAGCAACAGGTTGCAAAGGCCATGGACTCAGCGGAGCCGTGTGCCCTCCAGGCTATTACTGGCCTGGCTTCAATAGTACAAGAACAGCAACAGTTTATCGAGCCACTGGCCTCCTACCTTGAGCGCCTATATGCCCAGCTTGATGCCCTATCTGGCAACTCAGTTCCAGCTTCCTCTCATCAACAGCCGTTCCCCTCCACTCCTAGAGCTTTGTTGGCCCTACCAGCTCTGCCTCATTTCAATGGTGACTCCAAGCTCTGCAGAGGGTTTATCAACCAATGCTATTTGCAGTCTAATCTGCAGCCCTCCATCTTTCAAGATGAACTCACGAAAATCACCTTTATCTTGTCTCGTCTAGAAGGGAAGGCGTTGGCTTGGGCTTCACCCTTGTGGGGGCGATCAGATTCTCTCCTACGGAACTATCTCAATTCATGGCCGAGTTCTGGTGGAGCTTTGACGATCCTGGGTGGCATGCCGTGGCAAGCACTGATTTGCTACACCTTCGACAAGGCCAAAAAAGCCTATTTGATTATACGACTGAATTCCAGACCTTAGCCACAGAACTCTCCTGGCAGGAAGACTGCCTGCAAGCTATCTACCTGGATGGACTCTCCCCGCAGCTGAAGGATGAATTGGCAGCTCGGAAGCTCCCCTCCTCTCTTGAGGATCTGAACATTCTAACTGGCCGAATTGATCATCGTCTCCAAGAGCGTCACCAGGAGAATCGGATGCCCAAGAAGCCCGTTCGGATTCGCTCCCGCTAGCCACCAGCCACCAGCTCTGCCTCCGGTAGGGTATCTATCGTGGCCAAGACGGAAGAACCCATGCAGTTGGGCTGTGGGTGGCTGTCCCCGGAAGAGCGCCTCCAGCAGAGACAGACAGGCCTGTATCTGTACTGTGGAGAACTTGACCATCACCTACAGGTCTGCCCAGTCCATCCAGGAAAACTATCCGGCCTAAGTTCAGTTGGGATCCTGAACTTGAGCGCAACGTCACCGGCCCCTCAGTTTTCCGTGCCTGTCACCTTGATTTGGGACTCCCGATCCTTTCCAGTTCTTCCTCTGGTGGATTCCGGAGCAGGACACAATTTTATCCTCAAGGAGCTAGTTAAACCTTTGGGTATAAATACCCATCCTTTGGAGACCTCCTTGTGCATTGCTTCAGTTTATGGAGAACCATTACCCGGTCGAATTTCCCTGACCACAGAGCCAGTTCAACTCCTTACTGGCGCCCTTCATACCGAAGAAATCGAACTATTGGTATTAGAGAAATCTAATACCGGTAGTCTTAGGATTACCCTGGCTCCAACGTCACTCCCCCCAATTTGAATGGGGGTCGCTCCAGCTGGTGGAATGGGGTTCCACCTGCCATCAGACTTGTCTACAAAGAGTGGTTACACCCCTGTGATTCCTTTGGCAACCACCTCCTCAGGCATACCAGCTCCCTATGCAGACTTTGAAGATGTTTTTTCAAAGCAAAAAGCGGAACTTCTACCACCTCTTCGGAGGTTTCACTGCCCCATCAAACATCTGCCTGGGACCATGCCTCCCTGAGGGCACACTTATCCTCTGTCCCTTCCTGAGACCAAGGCCATGATGGAGTACTTCCAAGAGAACCTTGCGAAAGGGTTCATTCGTCCCTCAACATCTCCTACCAGTGCAGGATTCTTCTTCGTTATGAAGAAAGATAGTTCTCTAAGGCCTTGTATTAATTACCGCGGCTTAAATGCTATCACCTGCAAAGATAAATACCTGTTGCCCTTAATCTCTGAGTTATTTGACCGACTACACAGAGCCTCTATATTCACCAAGTTGGATCTCCGCGGAGCTTACAACTTGGTGCGTATTTGCCCTGATGTCATATGGAAGATAGCTTTCAACACCAGAGACGGGCTTTATGAATATCTGGTGATACCCTTCGGCCTCTGTAACGCACCTGCAGTATTCCAACAAATGATTAATGAAATTTTCAGAGACCTATTATACGTTAAGGTTGTGGCATACCTTGATGACATCCTTGTCTTCTCCAAGGATCTGGCTACACACCGCACTGATGTTCGTGAAAACCATCTGTTCGCGAAATTGGATAAGTGATTGTTTGAAAAGTCCAGTCTGCCCTTTCTTGGGTATATAATTTCACAACAAAGATTCTCTATGGATCCTGAAAAACTCAAAGGAATCCAAGATTGGCCACTGCCCGTGGGTCTTAAAGCGCTACAACAATTTCTAGGATTCACAAATTATTACTGTCATTTCATTCCACATTTTTCTACACTGGTGGCTCCTCTTACTGCATTGACCCGTAAGGGCCAAGATACCAGGAACTGGACTCCAGAAGCCATTACTGTTACGACTGGGCACAGGTCTCATGTATTGAACACTGCAATGAGGAGTGTCTCAGGGTGGAGAGAGACAGTAGTGTCTAGTACTGGCTGGTGCAGGCAGGAATGAGTAAACCCTATGGGTAAGTGGGAAGGTGGAATAAGCAGACTAGGTCTAATAGTGGCTGGAGATACCTGATACCAGATGCATGAAGGTAAGGGTGAACTTGAATACTGGAACAGCATGGAGGTATGTGTGAGCGTGAATGTAGGTAAAGGTGTACAGGAAACTGGAACTGGGTGCTGGTAAGGATGAATTCAGGAAGCGTGCAGGTAAGAGTGATAATGGCTGGAGGTATAAGTGACTGGTTTGAGGTAACAAGACTGACAGAGAACTGAACAGACAAACCAGGACAGCACTAACATTGAACATGAAACATATAAGCCTGAAGGCAGCAGAGCAGAGAAAGCCCGTAGGCCACACACACACACAATAGGCAGAAGGCCCGTAGGCCACACACACACACACACACACACACAATAGGCAGAAGGCCCATAGGCCACACACACACACAATAGGCAGAAGGCCCGTAGGCCACACACACACAATAGGCAGAAGGCCCATAGGCCACACACACACACACACACAATAGGCAGAAGGCCCGTAGGCCACACACACACACACACACACACAATAGGCAGAAGGCCCGTAGGCCACACACACACACACAATAGGCAGAAGGCCCATAGGCCACACACACACACACACAATAGGCAGAAGGCCCATAGGCCACACACACACACACAATAGGCAGAAGGCCCGTAGGCCACACACACACACACACAATAGGCAGAAGGCCCAAGGCCACACACACACACAATAGGCAGAAGGCCCGTAGGCCACACACACACAATAGGCAGAAGGCCCGTAGGCCACACACACTCAATAGGCAGAAGGCCCGTAGGCCAGATACACAAAGGCAAGGCAGATCAGGTCAGAAGGCCCGTAGGCCAGATACACAAAGGCAAGGTAAGTCAGAAGGCCCGTAGGCCAGATACACAAAGGCAAGGCAGGTCAGGTCAGAAGGCCCGTAGGCCAGAAACACAAAGGCACGGAAGGCTAGAGCAGGGAGCCCAGGCGAGCTCGATGCTGAAGCGCCAATGGTACTGCTAGACAGGGTTATAAAGACAAGAGTGGTGTATAGAGTAGACAGGGAGGAAGGAGTGGGCCAGCCAGAAGGACATGCTCGAGGAGGACCTCTAGTGGTGAGGCGGCTACAAAGCAGGCATAGCCGTAACAATTACAGCCTTTCATCATCTCAAAGAGGCTTTCCTAGCTGGATCTTGTCTTCACCATCCAGACCCAAACCGACCCTTTCTGGTTGAGGTGGATGCCTCTGCTATTGGGGCTGGGGCGGTCTTGAGCCAACGTTCTGCTTCTGGATCCTTAGTCCTGTGCTCATTCTACTCTCGCAAGTTCTCTTCAGTGGAACAAAACTATAGAATTGGAGATCACGAGTTACTCGCCATCAAATTGGCTCTAGAAGAATGGTGCCCGTGGCTAGAGGGCGCTCAACATAAATTCACCATATTCACAGATAACAAGAATCTGGAACATTGGAGCCATGCCCAGCGTCTCAACGCCCGTCAAGCTCGATGGGCCCTGTTTTCTTCTAGGTTCAACTTCGAGCTTCACTATCGTCCAGCTAGAAAAAATCTTCAGGCAGACACCCTATCACATGCCTTTGAACCAGAAGATACCTCGGAAGAACCCGATCATATTACTGACCATGCTTGTATTTGTTTGTTTGCGACTCACCCAGTTCCCACTGGGAAGACTGTTGTGCCCCATAGACTCTGTGAAAGAGTCCTCCGATGGGCACATGACTCTAAGTTCACCGGTCACCCAGGGTTGGCACAAACCCTAGCATTAAGAACATAAGAAAATGCCATACTGGGTAAGACCAAGGGTCCATCAAGCCCAGCATCCTGTTTCCTACAGTGGCCAATTCAGGCCATAAGAACCTGGCAAGTACCCAAAAATTAAGTCTATTCCATGTTACCATTACTAATGGCAGTGGCTATTCTCTAAGGAACAGAATACTGTATAGATACCTTGGAATGAATAAATTGTATTGAAAAAGAAAATCTATAAGGGTAATGGAACTCGTGAATTTATTTTGTATAATTCATATTGGCTTAGTAAGGACCTAGTTATAAAATTACTCTTACAGCTATAAACTTATTTTGGTAGGTTTTGGGTTTGTTTGTGGAAAGTACCCGGATCACTTGAGTTACAATGGTGGGTGGGATGTACATGATGATTGACGGATATTGGAGGTGTGGTTAGGGAAGTGTTGATAACTGGATTGGTCAGCTAGTACGATTTAGATGATGATGCTTTAGAGAGCGTCTTCACATGACATGGAGACGTTTGGGTGCATCCCCACACGCTGGAGAGACGTAGGGGGTCATTCTCTAAAGGGATCGCACACGAAAAGTCCCTTTTCGCGTGCGATACCTAAATCGGGGTGGAGTCAGGGCGGAGTCGGCCCCAGAAGAGGAGAAGTCAAGGCGGCACCGGGGCCAACATTGCAGAGACATCGCTGGTGGTGAAAGGTAAGGACCCTTATCGCAGCCAGTTTTGCGCCAAATAACTACACCTTTTATGGTGTAGTTATTCGGTGCGAAAGGCGGCAGCCAGCGCACCTCAGTGGTGCGATGGCTGCCAGCTTTCACAGGCCCACCCCCCGGTACTGCGAGAATAGTGAATCCAGGCCGTAGTTTGTTAATGGTTGGGAGAAGCTTGTCATGTATTGAAGAATACAGTGATGTTTATTAGTAAACCGTAAGTAGAAAAAAGCAGAGGCTCATGTACTGGAAATAAAGAATTAGGCTTGTAAATTTTATTGAGGATATTGTATATGTATTATTTCTTGTAGGTGTCAATAGCATATTGAATATGATGGCGGTGAACACATGGGGTTGATGATTAGCAAATTATTTGAGAGAGGCAGGTAATTTTCAATTCCTAATATTGAATTGTGAGAGATCTCTGTAAAATACGGTTGTTAGTATTTATAGCTTTGTTATTTAGCAATAGACAAGAAGAGATGGATTGGTAAAAAGGACTTTTATTGAATCTGCTAGCCATCTTGGATCGGCTTCCGCTTAGCTTTGTTATTTATGCATTATAGAATCACTGAGATATTTGGGATGGTGATATACTATTGTTACAGAGTGCATTGAAAAATTTATAGAAGACAGAAAAAGGCCCCCCCCCCCCCATAAATATATGAGATTGGTAATATTCGTTGATCCCCCTGAGGAAGCCCCGTAGAGGATGAAACGAGGGACCTCATCAGGAGTTTAAGGAAGTACAAGGAACCTTTTTTATTGAACAGGTTTGGATCATGTGTTAAAGATTTTGAATTTATTATCTTTAGGAAATTTTGGGCAAGTTAAAATGAAACTAATGTCTTCAATAGAACAACTGGATGTTTTTTTTAATATGTATCAGGGGATTAAGTTCCCTTTGTGTTGTGGATTTTATATGATATGGATGAGAATTAATGTACGGATGAGTATGTGTGGAATATAGTAGGGATGTGAATCATTTTTGAACGATTAAAATTATCGTCAGATAATTTTAAAATCGTCCAAAATCGTTAGAGTGCACGATACAATACAAATGCCCCCGATTTATCGTCAGGGGCATTTGTATTGTATCGTTAAATAGGGCGCGGGAAAACCGGCACACCAAAACAACCCTAAAACCCACCCCGAACCTTTAAAACAAATCCCCCACCCTCCTGAACCCCCCCAAAATGTTTTAAATTACCTGGGGTCCAGTGGGGGCGTCCCGGCGCGATCTCCAGCTCTCTGGCCACAGCTGCGTTGAGAAATGGCGCCG
Source organism: Rhinatrema bivittatum (assembly GCF_901001135.1). Taxonomy (NCBI): domain Eukaryota; kingdom Metazoa; phylum Chordata; class Amphibia; order Gymnophiona; family Rhinatrematidae; genus Rhinatrema; species Rhinatrema bivittatum. The sequence goes on from NC_042615.1 coordinate 54,024,781, forward strand.
GTGGCCCTTTGCCCTTTTCATGTGACAGGACAAAGGTAGCGCCGGCGCCATTTTGGTTCCTGGCTCCCGACGTCACGCGTGCAGGAGATCGCTCCCGGACCCCTGCTGGACCCCCAGGGACTTTTGGCCAGCTTGGGGGGGCCTCCTGACCCCCATAAGACTTGCCAAAAGTCCAGCGGGGGTCCGGGAGCGACCTCCTGCATGTGGGCCGTATTGCCAATCTTCAAAATGGCGCCGGCGCTACCTTTGCCCTCACTATGTCATACGGGCGACCGTCGCCCATATGACATAGTGAGGGCAAAGGTAGCGCCGGCGCCATTTTGAAGATTGGCAATACGGCCCGCGTGCAGGAGGTCGCTCCCGGACCCCCGCTGGACTTTTGGCAAGTCTTGTGGGGGTCAGGAGCCCCCCCCCCAAGCTGGCCAAAAGTCCCTGGGGGTCCAGCGGGGGTCCGGGAGCGATCTCCTGCACGCGTGACGTCGGGAGCCAGGAACCAAAATGGCGCCGGCGCTACCTTTGCCCTGTCACATGATAAGGGCAAAGGGCCACCGGCGCCATTTCTCAACGCAGCCGTGGCCAGAGAGCTGGAGATTGCGCCAGGACCCCCTCACTGGACCCCAGGTAATTTAAAACATTTTGGGGGGGTTCGGGAGGGTGGGGGATTTGTTTTAAAGGTTCAGGGTGGGTTTTAGGGTTGTTTTGGTGTGCCGGTTTTCCCGCCCTCCCCCGATTTACGATTTTTAACGATTTAAAAAAAAAAAAAAAACACGACGATCAGATTTCCCTCCCCCCCCAGCCAAAATCGATCGTTAAGACGATCGATCACACGATTCACACCCCTAGAATATAGTATGATTGGTGGGCACTGTATACATGGTGTATTTTGTGATATTATTTATGGGGTTGAAAAGTGGATTCTATATGGGGTAAAATGAATGTTAATTGCAAATAAAAACAGGTTATACAATAATTATATTTGATGTTGATCGTGTCTGTAAAACATTGATCTGTTAAATGTGTATTGCTAATAAACAGACAAAGAATGGTATATAACTTGTTTAATATTGCTCTGATTATGGTAATTTGTTTATTAATTGGTGATCAGACCAGGGTAAACTGATTGGAGAAGAACAGATTAGACAGTTGCCGGTACTGGTCTAGAATATGTCCCATTTTATGAATAGTTTTGGAAACAAATTGGGACCATCCCAAAGCTTCCATTGTCCATAGAAACATTTCACAGGCTGTGGTTCTTGGTGCTTTATCTACAAGGATGTTAAAGTCTCCAACAATTAAGGTAAATGGAAACACTTTAGCAAATAATTAAATTAGTGGTAAGCAATCTTTTTGTAATGTAATTGGAGGACAATAGACTAGTCCTATGTTTAGTTGAGGGGATTTTAGAATTGCCACTTCATAGGGAGGGTTGATCTCAACTTTGTAAGCTACTAGTTTAAGTTCTTTTTTACCATAATAAACCTCTACCTTTTCATTAAGTCTAGGAAAATGAAATATCTCATAGTTAAGGTGAGAAATTTGGTTTAAGAGAACATTATTTTTGTCATTCAGCCATGTTTCAGAGATGCAGAAAATAGTGGTGTATAGATCCTCTAGAAGGTCATTAAATAAAGGGATTTTTTTGACAGACAATATTAATGAATTAAGCTTTTTCAAATAATTACCGTATTTTTTGCTCCATAAGACGCACCTGACCATAAGACGCACCTAGGATTCAGAGGGGGAAAATTAAAAAAAAAAAAAAAAAATTTGTGCTAAACCGGCTCTGCGTCTGGGCGTCTTATAGAGCAAATTAGGGGAGTGCATAGCTTTTTTTTTTCTCCCCATTTTGTTTTCGGGTCTGGGGAGAGCCATTTCGGTCCACTCCCCAGATCAGAAAACTTTTCTTTCTCTGGGAACCCCTCCCCCCCCAAAAAAACCCCCATTCCAACCCTTTAAATTAATTAACAAATTAACAACCCCCACCCTTCTGCCCCCCCCCCAAGACCTGCCAAAATTCCCTGGTGGTCCAGCGGGGGTCCAGGAGCGGTCCAGGAGCGATCTCCTCGGCTTCGGCCAACGGCTGCCAGTAAACAAAATGGTGCTGACGGCCCTTTGCCCTCTCCATGTCACTGAGACCGACCAATAGCAGCGGTCGGTCCCAGTGACATAGTGAGGGCAAAGGGCCGTCAGCGCCATTTTGATTACTGGCAGCCGACAGCCCTTTGCCTTTACTATGTCACAGGGACTACCGCTGCCATTGGTCGGTCCCAGTGACATAGTGAGGGCAAAGGGCCGTTGGTGCCATTTTGATTACTGGCAGCCGACGGCCCAAGCCCAGGAGATCGCTCCCGGACCACTCCTGGACCCCCGCTGGACCACCTGGGATGTTTGGCAGGTCTTGGGGGGGTCAGGAGGGTGGGGGGTTGTAGTAAATTAAGTCGCAGGTCTTGGGGGGGTCAGGAGAGAGGGGGGTTGTAGTAAATTAAGTCGGCAGGTCTTGGGGGAGTCAGGAGGGTGGGGGGGGTTTGTTAGATTTTTAGTTTTTTTTTTATATTCGCTCCATAAGATGCACATACTGTTTATTCTAAAGGAAAACACAGCTGCAATGCTTAACTTTGAGACTTTATTAGGGAAAGACAGAGACAAAGGGAATAGAGACAGATACTGGAACAAAGTACAGATAAGTTTGTTCCAGGGAGCGACAGGTCCATACAAATGTATAATCACCAAGTCACTCAAAGTTCCAGTAATGTGTAGAACCTTTTATAGCTTCCATACTGACCAATCAGAACATATTGAGAGTGTTATTTCTAGATAAGTGCAGGGCTTCTGATTTGGGAATATATTAGACCAATCAGCTAATGGGTCTGGGGTATTGGCTGGCTGCATTTCAGCACGTAGCAGAATCCTTTGTTTCCTTTAATTTCAAACTAGCATTCTTGAATACAGCAGAGATGAGGTACTTCAGAAAGTCAGTGCATAATATAACATACATTCCCCTCTTGAAGGGTTTATGCCTAGAAACCCTTCACATATGGGCGGGGCCGTGGGTGCCTGTCTTAGGTTGGCCCTTACATCCTAAGCTAGCCTTAGGTGAAGGAATCTTACCCGTCTTTGGCTAAACCCCACTATTGGGCTTCTGATTTGGGAATATATTAGACCAATCAGCTAATGGGTCTGGGGTGTTGGCTGGCTGCATTCCAGCACGTAGCAGAGTCCTTTGTTTCCTTTAATTTCAAGTTAGCATTCTTGAATACAGCAGAGATGAGGTACTTCAGAAAGTCAGTGCATAATATAACATACATTACATTTTCCCCCCACTTTTGGGGGGAAAAAGTGCGTCTTATGGAGCGAAAAATACGGTATTTAAAGATACTGGATGGAATGTTGCTCTTTACTTCAATCATTTTCATTCAAGATACTTTTATGATAGGTGTTTGTGCATTCTTTAAGTCTTGTTGTTTTGAGAAGCACAGCACAACACTGACAGTTCATTTCAAGTGTTCAAATTCACATATATTTTATAATTAGTGTTTCAACGGTAATAAATATGATGGACACTGTGCATATTCATGCTTAGGTTTGGCTTTGCCATATAAGAAAACTGGAATTCCCTCATGCAACCTGTAAGCGAAAAGCTGACAGTGTCAGAATGTGTACAATTCTGGTCGCCGCATCTCAAAAAAGATATAATTGCGATGGAGAAGGCACAGAGAAGGGTGACTAAAATGATAAGGGGAATGGAACAGCTCCCCTATGAGGAAAGACTAAAGAGGTTAGGACTTTTCAGCATGGAGAACAGACGGCTGAGGGGGGATATGATAGAGATGTTTAAAATCATGAGGGGTCTAGAACGGGTAGATGTGAATCGGTTATTTACTCTTTCGGATAATAGAAAGACTAGGGGGCACTCCATGAAGTTAGCATGTGGCACATTTAAAACTAATCGGAGAAAGTTCTTCTTCACTCAACGCACAATTAAACTCTGGAATTTGTTGCCAGAGGATGTGGTTAGTTCAATTAGTATAGCTGTGTTTAAAAAAGGATTGGATAAGTTCTTGGAGGAGAAGTCCATTACCTGCTATTAATTAAGTTGACTTAGAAAATAGCAACTGCTGTATTACTAGCAACGATAATATGAAATAGACTTGGTTTCTGGGTACTTGCCAGGTTCTTATGGCCTGGATTGGCCACTAGGGATGTGAATCGTTTTTCAACAATTAAAATTATCGTCCGATAATTTTAAAATCGTCATACATCGTTAAAGAACACAATAAAATAGGAATTCTAACGATTTATCGTTACAAAATCGTTAATCGGGTTAGTGCGCACTAACAGGAGTTAGTGCGCACTAACCGGGAGTTAGTGCGCACTAACAGAAAATGATACAAATTGACACTTTTCAGGTCAGTTAGGAATGAATATGTATTCCTATTGGCTAGCTGCCCTCTTATTTATTGATGTTACCAAGGTTCCCACTGAGGTGATGGTTGGGGGGATGGGAAATGGAAACGGTTGGTAGCTTGACAAAAAAAGTAATGTGATCAGTCAATGTGACTAGAACTTGTGCCTATCCCTGATACCGGGAGTGTTGTGATCTTCCTGCACGCAGTGCCCTATCCCTGATACCGGGAGTGTTGTGATCTTCCTGCACGCAGTGCCCTATCCCTGATACCAGGGGTGTTGTGATCTTCCTGCACTCAGTGCCATATCCCTGATACTGGGAGTGTTGTGATCTTCCTGCACACAGTGCCCTAACCCTGATACTGGGAGTGTTGTGATCTTCCTGCACACAGTGCCCTATCCCTGATACCGGGAGTGTTGTGATCTTCCTGCACTCAGTGCCATATCCCTGATACTGGGAGTGTTGTGATCTTCCTGCACACAGTGCCCTAACCCTGATACTGGGAGTGTTGTGATCTTCCTGCACACAGTGCCCTAACCCTGATACCGGGAGTATTGTGATCTTCCTGCACGCAGTGCCCTAACCCTGATACCGAGAGTGTTCTGATCTTCCTGCACACAGTGCCCTAACCCTGATACCAGGAGTGTTGTGATCTTCCTGCACACAGTGCCCTATCCCTGATATGAGGGGTGTTGTGATCTTCCTGCACACAGTGCCCTAACCCTGATACCGGGAGTGTTGTGATCTTCCTGCACACAGTGCCCTAACCCTGATACCAGGAGTGTTCTGATCTTCCTGCATGCAGTACCCTAACCCTGATACCGGGGGTGTTGTGATCTTCCTGCACACAGTGCCCTATCCCTGATACCGGGGGTGTTGTGATCTTCCTTCACTCAGTGCCCTATCCCTGATACCGGGAGTGTTGTGATCTTCCTGCACGCAGTGCCCTATCCCTGATACCAGGGGTGTTGTAATCTTCCTGCACTCAGTGCCATATCCCTGATACTGGGAGTGTTGTGATCTTCCTGCACGCAGTGCCATATCCCTGATACTGGGAGTGTTGTGATCTTCCTGCACACAGTTCCCTAACCCTGATACCGGGAATGTTGTGATCTTCCTGCACGCAGTGCCCTAACCCTGATACCGGGGGTGTTCTGATCTTCCTGCACACAGTGCCCTAACCCTGATACCGGGAGTGTTGTGATCTTCCTGCACGCAGTGCCCTATCCCTGATACCGGGGGTGTTGTGATCTTCCTGCACTGAGCAGGGATATGGCACTGCATGCAGGAAGATCACAACACTCCTGGTATCAGGGTTAGGGCACTGTGTGCAGGAAGATCACAACACTCCCAGTATCAGGGATAGGGCACTGAGTGCAGGAAGATCACAACACCCCCGGTATCAGGGATAGGGCACTGCATGTAGGAAGATCACAACACTCCCGGTATCAGGGTTAGGGCACTGCATGCAGGAAGATCACAACACTTCCGGTATCAGGGTTAGGGCACTGCATGCAGGAAGATCACAACACTCCCGGTATCAGGGTTAGGGCACTGCATGCAGGAAGATCACAACACTCCCGGTATTAGGGATAGGGCACTGTGTGAAGGAAGATCACAACACTCCCGGTATCAGAGTTAGGGCACTAGTGTGAAGGAAGATCACAACACTCCCAGTATCAGGGATATGGCGCTGAGTGCAGAAAGATCACAACACCCCTGGTATCAGGGATAGGGCACTGTGTGCAGGAAGATCACAACACTCCCGGTATCAGGGATAGGACACTGTGTGCAGGAAGATCACAACACTCCTGGTATTAGGGATAGGGCACTGCATGCAGGAAGATCACAACACCCCTGGTATCAGGGATAAAGCACTGCGTGCAGGAAGATCACAACACTCCCGGTATCAGGGATAGGGCACAAGTTCTAGTCACATTGACTGATCACATTACTTTTTTTGACAAGCTACCAACTGTTTCCATTTCCCATCCCCTAGATATTGTCAGTGGGAACCTTGGTAACATGAATAAATAAGAGGGCAGCCAATAGGAATACATATTCATTCCTAAACTGACCTTAACTGACCTGAAAAGTGTCAAATTGTATCATTTTCTGTTAGTGCGCACTAACAATGGTTAGTGCGCACTAATCGGAAAAAACGGTTTTTTAACTAAAAAATCGTGCCAAACACTATTTTCTTCTCCTGCCAGACGATTTCGATCGTTAAGACAATCGGGCACACGATTCACATCCCTATTGGCCACTGTTGGAAAAGGATGCTGGGCTTGATGGACCCTTGGTCTGACCCAGTATGGCATGTTCTTATGTTCTTATGTTCTTAAATGCAGAAAAGGAATAAAGGGTGAAAGACTTGAAGAGTCTGCCATGTTAAGGTGATATATTTTTCTATTTGAATGGACAAAACACTGATATGCTCTTAACATTTTTTCTGCTAGGACATTTAGACTCTGATTTGTAGTCACTCATTCACATTAGAAAAAATAATTGAAAAAAGACAAGAAGAAATTTGTTCAAAGAAAATTTGTTGAAAAAAAGAGCAATAATTTTAAGCTAAAAGAAGGGTTGTTGTTTTGTTTTTTTTTTTACTGATAATGGTGCATTTAGTGTGTATTTTGGGTCCACTTTAAAAGCCTTCTTGGCTAGACGTGTCCATCTTGAGAGCCTTTCTGGCTGGAAATTTGGCATTAAAATCTTTTTTCCTTCTTTAGCAAAACAATTTTTTAAATACATGAACATTAATTGTTTGTGCATTCAGAACATTTAAACAAAACATATATCATTCCTTTTTCAAAAGAAATACAGCAACTGAGTAGAAATATAATCAACAAAACAACATCAAATAAAAATAAGAAACTGCAGGTCTGCAAAGTACATCCCCAAAATAAGATCAAAGATATAAGCCATTTCAAAGAAAAGGAAAAAGAGAATGAATATTCAAGGATTATATTCTTGAATAAGTAAAATATCATTCAATAATTATACAATTATACAATTGGCTGAAATGTAAATATTTCTTTGTTCAGTTTCTCCCCTCTTCCAGATCCTAGTTAATTTTCCCTGTTTTATTGTAACTTTCTCACATCCATAATATTGTTTACTGTATTTGAAGTTTGAATTTGGAATGTTGATTACTAAGTTACTCTCTGCCTTACACACATTGTTAATTGTAAACCGGGTTGATGTGATTCCAGTCATGAAATTCGGTATAATAAAATAATAAATAAATAAATAAATAAATACTAAAGAAAAGAAAAAATGAAGCTATAAACCTACTCCGGTAACTCAGAGGAGGTGCCTGATTTAGCGAAGCCTCCTAAACAGCATCTATACTACATACAGGCACAGTGCTGGTGGAAGGGTGTCCAACCAACCTGGGCGTTAATGTCATTACATGATCTCTCTCATCGCACATGACAACCAACCCCAGCTCTTCAAAGAAATACATACCCAAAAATAGAAAACACCCTCCAGCTCCGGTCCTCACCTGCCACTTCTCATCTCATCTGTCTTTTCAAAACTACCACCCTTATCAGCTAGTCTGCTGCCTTGCCCACTTCTGGTACCCTAGGCCACCACCTACCCTGCCTAATGTTTTTGCCAGCCCTGAACAGGTAGTCCTTCACTTTAAGATGTTTGACTTACAATGATCTGAAGTTATGTTTTTAGATAGCTACCCATTATATACTTGTTTTGACTTTATGTCATACCTTGATTTAGTAGATATTTGGCATGTATAATTGACTAGAGCTGTCGATCAACTAGCTCTTGTTTTATACTACACTAGTAAGATTTCTCAGATCACTCCCTGCTTCTCTGCAGAGTTGCATCTCCTTAAGTTAGAACAGCATAAATTAGAACACCAACGACAAACATCCAGTTTAGAGGAAGATATAGATAAATTCAGATTCAGAGCACTAAATAAAATAAAGAAGGATCATGTGAAATGTGTGGAACATAAAAGTAGTAAATAAAATAAATAAAATTAAATATATAAATAAAATAGAAGTTTCCAAATATCCCTCCAAAAAAGTTAGTTCAACTTGTTATAAAATTGATAAATGTGAAAAACACATTTTAAAGGCTTTAAAGGCTGTCTTTCTTTGCCTAATCTACTGCCCTCTTGTCAGTTTTGTCCAGTTATGCCTCCAGTAGAGGAATATTTTCCAGCTTCATATGTCTGTTCTTTTTTCAACCCATTTCTGCTTTGAAGACTGAAATCATTGTTAAAGAGTTTAATACTTCTTTCTATCAATTTGACAGGGTACATTCAGTTTCCAGCAAAAGGTATGTTAGGAAGAGGCGTACCTGAAGAGGCTGAAATGACTGGAAGAAGGTTGAGCCAAGGCCATAAAATGGGCCTATCTTAGGAGGCTCAGGATCAGGATCCCTGAAGAGAGGTGTGGAGTAGGAAAATTAGAGATGGACCGCAGAGCAGGAATAAATCCGGATAAAGAGAAGCTGCAGAAGAGGTATCCTAAGAGTCTGTTGTACCAGCACACGTCTCTGGTGCCCTTCTTATATACTATCACTAATTAGGGCACACCCTGTGCTGAAACAATGAGACTTTCCAAGGTCATATCTATCTGGCAACTAGAGAGTAAATATCCCCTGACATTTCTCTGACTCTGTATCTCCCATGGCTCTTCTGCAGCTTTCCATCCTTTGAATTCTAGGGTGGCCAGTTCAAGCGCTATTGATCTGAACAGTATACTCTCCTCTTCTACTGGCCCCTTCTGGGGCCTCAAGGCCTGGCTCTACTGTATGATCTTGGTGGAAGCACCTGAGTCTCATATGTACCTTGACTCTGCTTGATGAGGAATTCATGTAGTCCCTTGAGCTGGGCCCCCACAAAAGAAAAGTCTCTGGAACAGGATCACCAGCAGCAGATGGAAGAAGGCTGACATGGACTGGAGACTCAGGGTCAGCAAAGCTGGAGACAGGCATGGCAATGGCACTGGCATCATGAGCCCTGGTAAGTTTTCCCACTGTTATGTCAGTTACAACATCAATGCTGAATATCTGGCTCATCACACTTTGTTCTAAATTAGAAAGATAACTTTATTGGCAAAAGGCAGAGGCAAAGGACATCCGATGTACCTTCCACTGAATGTGCAGATCATGATGTTCCAGCCATGGTAATCCCAGGATGATTGCAAAGTGTAGGGCTTGTCTAAAATCAAAACATATTACCTCCTGGTGGTCATGACTTGTCATTACAAATATCTCCGTCTCTTGAGTCACTGGATGTGATGATAAGGGACAGCCATCAATAGTCTCTACCGCCATGCTCATCCCCTTCTTTTGTACTGGAACTTTGTATTGCTGAGCAAATGTGAGGTCCATGAAATATGCTGCAGCTCCTGAATTGATCAAGATGAAAACTAGTAGTTCCTTCTCCTTCCAAGACAACCAGATTGGAACTGTCATGTGGGAAGTTAGAGTTCCCAATAACATTTTTTATCCACTAGGGTTTATCAGTACTTGTTCCACACTCTTCCCCTCTACAGGAGCCATGACTGTCTGTTCCCCCCTCAGGTTAATTGCAAGTTTCTGAGCTTTTGGTCAGACTAATCAGATGAATATGAACTAGATCATATAGTAGATAGTGTGATATCCTAGAATATTTATGATTATGAACTAGAATATGTATATAATGTGGTGTTGAACTAGAAGTTGAATATTGACACACAGTATGTGATCGTTAACCATGAAAATGAATGTGGATATTGTAAATTGTTGTGATCTTCTTTTGGAATGATGGTATATAAAATGCCTAAATAAATAAATACATTTATTATTTTTCTCTACTGACTGTCAATGCCTCATGACATCAGTAATCATTGCAATTGCCTACCAGAGGGCAATGCATTTCAACCAGGACCAGGGATTTCTTGCTTCCTTTTGTTCCATTCTGTCAGGCATTGGTCAGTTCAGACATAAAGGCTGAACAGAGCCTTCAGGTCCCTGGAGGGTTCAGCTCTACAAGCGCATCATTTATGTGGCTTGCAAGATCCATTCTAAAGTAAGCTCAAAGTGCTGGCTCGTTTCACTCCAGATCAGTGGCCTAGCAATGAAACTCTGCAGCACACTCTAGCACTGGCTATTAGCCTTGAAAGAGATGCATAATACTATTTTCTGCTAGCTGGTCACAATATGGAGCCCAAAAGGCCTGAGAAATGATGGCTACATTGTCAAGCATTGTAATATCTTGCTCTAGCAGTGGAGTGGCTCAAATCAAGGCTTCCTTTGAAAATAATAAAGAGAGCAGTATTTTGCTCCTTTAAAAAAAAGCCTCTGCCTGGATATTGACAACTTGAATAATTTTTGCCCTCTAGCTAATAATATTCCATATATAGTGCAAGTTATTGAATGGGTTGTTACCTATCAAACCACACATTATTTGGAGTGTTTTCAATTCCTGGAGAAACAGCAGTCTGGATTCCAAGTTCGCAATGCTGTCTCTGTGCTATGGTTATTTGTCATGAATGATCTGTTACAATTCAAAGCAGATCATCCATAAAGATGCCATAATGGTCTTATTCAACATCTCTGCAGCTTTTGATACTGTAGACTCGCAAACCTCATTGACCAGATTGAAGCAGGAGGACATAGCTGGAACCGCACTGAGCTGGTCTGAGTCTTTTTTCAAAGAGATTTCAGCAGATGCTTTTAGAGGACTATATTTCAGTATTTTAACCTCTCGATTGTGAGGTACCCTAGGACCCAATGCTGTTGAACATCTATCTCATACCCCTTGCTGACCGAATCAGGAGCTTTGTCTGTTGCTTTTTCTATGAATGCTGACTATATTCAGCTGCTGGTCCTATTGGAAGATGATCGTAATGCCTCTCTTAATAGATTTCACTCCAGCCTTGAGTTCTAAGCTATAGCTGAACCCAGCAAAAATGGAAATCTTGTATGTTGGTATAAAGTTGTGGTTGGTATCAGGTCCTTAAATAAGGTTAGATGAAAATATTGTTTGCCAATAGAAAAAACTGCAATTTAGAAATGTTTATTTTAACCAGAAACAATCTATGAAAGAGCACATTACAAATTTAATTTAAGATTTATATGTTGCAGTCTGAGAAGCTGCAGTCCTGGTGTGAACCCTTGAGCCGAACTACCCTGATGGCAGAGTAGGTCGGGAGGCGGAGCCACAGGCAAGGTCTTCACCCGGGAACCAGGAACCCCCCAGGAGGAGCCCGTAGGGTCCTAGAACCTTGGGACTTAGGAGCACAGTAACAGTCTCAATAGAAAAAGGCCTGGGCAAGAGTAACTCACAGAGTCCAGTATCAGGGAGCAGGAAGGCCCGGCAAGAGCGGGGCGGACAGATAGAGTCTCTAGCCTGCTGAACACAAGCAGCCAGTGAGCAGGCCCGGGGTCTGTAGTAAGCCGTGGAACGGAACAGACAGGTAACAGGAACAGAGTCTGTAGCGTATCGTGGACTGTGACCAGCTGAAGGCAGGACTGGAGTCAGTAGCGTGCAATAGAGCCAGAACGGGTGGTGAGTAGAAATGGAGACGAACCCAAGTCAGGCTGGCAGCTAGTAGAAGCAGTCTCAGGAGCAGGCAAAGGTCGGAGGCTGGCGGCAAGCAGGAGCGGAGTCGGGCACAAGCTGAGGTCAATGGCGGGCGGCAGGCAGAAGCGGAGTCAGGAACAAGCTGAGGTCAATGGCAGGCGGCAGGCAGAAGCGGAGTCAGGAACAAGCTGAGGTCAACCGGAATGCAGAACAGCAGAAGCGCAACTAAGAACTACTAACAGTAGCGACCCTCGTTGCAAGGCAATGAGAAGGCAGGCGAACGCCGGTTAAATCAGGCTTGGGGCGTGGCGTTGTTAACCCAGGCGGGGCCAGACTTCCGGCGACCGTGCGTCCATAATGCGCGTCCTTGCGCGCGTGCGTGGCAGCAGCGAGAGGGCCCAGCAATGGCGGACTCCCTGAAGGCCCAGCGGAGCTGCGGGAGCGGCATTCTCGCCATTGGAGGTGAGCACTAAGCACAGCAGATAGAGGGGAAGCGGTGGAGACCGCAACATTATAGTCCAACTTTCCAAAGATTGAGAACCTGCACAATGTGGATAACAAAGAAATACCCCTAAATTGGGGGGGGGGGGGGGAGGGGTTAGATATACATATACAGTCAAGTGATACATTGCAGTTATATAGCCATCAACTTATGGTCAATTAGTAATGTACAAATTACACCCAATTTAAAGGTAAGCGATTAAGGTATCAACTGTTTACAGCAGTGTTATTCACTGCCAGTCTTCAAAAACTGCAAATGGATTGAATTTTCAAGATATCTCTAATGAATATACATGAGATAGATCTGCATACAATTGAAGCAGTGTGCATGAAAATCTCTCTCATGCATATTCATTAGGGATATCCTGAAAAAACTTTATTGTGGTCCATGAGCACTGAAATTGAATACCACTTGTTTACAGTCAAATATTGTCAACAATGTGTCTAAAGCAGTTTGGCAGAGAATATTGTTGAGCCTATACTAGCATCTGTAGGGGAACTGGTAGCAAGCCAATCTATCCCAGAATCATATTCTTGAGCATATGACAATGAAGGGAGATTTGTGAGGAAATGGTTCATTAGAAACTGGTGCGTGGCTGGAGTTTATAGGTCTTTGAAAGCAGTGGTGGGCAAGTGGAGCCTAAGAATGATCTTAACATCATAATATAGGTTTATAACACTAAACGATAGGGAGGTCCATATTCCAAAGCCATTTAGATGGATAACATAATAGTTATCCATAATAGGCTTACCTCTGATTTATCTAAAATATAACTAGGTACCAACTAGAATTTAGCTGGATAAGAAGAGGGTGTACCGTGGGCAGGCAAGAGGCGTTCTGAGGAGGAGCAGAGTTAGCCACATAAATTAAGCGGCTAACACTGGTTGGGTCGTAGGGCTATCCTAAAGTTAGCTGGTTAGACTCTGCCGCTGAATATACCCTGCTAGTTAGCCAGCTATGTTTATCCCATTAACTAGGCGAGCCACACAGTGGCTGAAAATAGACATTAGGCTCTTTAAAACGTGTTAATATTTCTTATGACTACTGTAGTGGTATTTGTGACTAGTTGTTTTCCTGGTAAGCTGTATCAATGAAACAAGGTAAAGAGATAAGTTTTTAGGCTTTTGCAGATGGCCTAATAGTTTACTTCCTGTCTCAGTTCTATCAGGATCAAGTTGCAGAGTGGGGCAACTGAGCCTGTGAATGATTTTTTCCTAATTTTATCTGTTTCATTTCTTTGGCATATCCTTTAGACATGGTTTCTAGTTAAATCTTAATGGTCCTGGTGGGGTGTGCCAGGCCACTTGACAGAAGGAGTATTCTGGACTCAGGGCCTTAAAGATACCTTGTAAGCTCATAAGCAGCGAATGCAGAGAGATGAGCAGTGATACTAACATTATTAAGTCTGCTTTTTTTCACTTGCACCATTTATGGACAATTAACCATTATTTTACTAATGCTTTTCATCATTTCAAAGACTGATTTCTGCTACAGCCTATCAGGCTCCCAACTAAAATTATAGCAAGTTGCAACATATCCAGAATACTAAAGCAAGACTTCTGTCCAAATCTGATTGGCGGCATAGTGTTTCCCACATTATAAATTCATTGCCTTGGTTTCCAGTAGTTCAGAATTATTTTCCACATGCTGAAGGGACTGGAACCAACCTATTAGCATGATATTCTAAATTACATATATTTCCTTCAGTGCTTTGCACTCTTTGGCAAGATTTCTTCTAAAACTTCTTTCAATGAAAGATACAAGACTTGCAAAAGCCCATAATCGCGCTCGCTCATTTGCCGAAGTAAATGTCTGGAACTCATTACCTGCTAAGACATGCCATCTTTCAGCCTATCTGCCTTTTTGCAAAGCAGTAAAGACTTGGCGTTTCTGCCTAGCCTTTCCAGATTAATGGAACTTTAGCTTTCCACATTTGAAGGATTGTATTTGCAGGCTGGTGTTCAGCACTTAATTTTTATTTTCTGTGTTTTTATATCTATTTTTAATATCAATTGTCCACATCTACTGCATTAGACATAGTCATTTGTTGCTGTTTGATTTCTTTTATTTTTTGCTGCTTTACAGGTATAAGCATTTGCTCTGCATTGCTTTTATTGTACCCTGTTTTGAACAACTGAAGTAAAGGCGTGTAATCAAATAAATAGTAGTAATAGTAGTACTGGCATGCTGATGATCATGAAATCCAGTAAGGTAACATCAGCAGGAAAAGTATCAGGGACTTCCTCTCCTCAGAATAATGTCAGTGCAGTGTCCTATAGGCATAAAATAAATGTAATGCCACAAAAATGTATTTATGCTTTTTACAGTACTGAATATTATTACATTCTGGATTATTTTGGTAAATTAGTGTAATGGGCCTTTGTGCTGGAACTAATCCCTCATTTATAATATTTTTCTAATGGGACAATCGGTTTTGAGTCACAATGTTTTTACTTAAGATGCAGTTTTCAGGAACCAATTGTATCTTATGTCAAAGGATAAACTGTAATTAAATAAACTCAAGGAGGTCAGGTTCATATAGGGCCAGATTTTAGTAGATACGCGTGGGCGTAGATTTATGCGCTCAACCCGGCGCGCACAGATCTACGCCCAATTTTATAACATGCGCGTGCAGCTGTGCGCATGTTATAAAAGCCGGGGTTGGTGCGCGAAAGGGGGTGCACACTTGGTTACCTTGCGTGCACCAAATCCTAGGGGAGCCCCGATGGCAGAGGGAACTTCCCTTCTGCCCCCCCTCCACCTTCCCCTCCCTTCCCCTTTCTAACCCTCCCCCAGCCCTATCTAAACCCCCCCTCACCTTTGTTAAATAAGTTGCGCCGGCCTCCGGGCAGGCATAGGTTGCGCGCGTCGGCATGGCCGCTGTGCCGGAGGCCTCGGTCCCGCCCCGCCCACTCCCCGCCCATTTTTTCAAGCCCCGGGACATACGCACGTCCCAAGGCTTGCGCGCGTCGCCGGGCCTATGCAAAATAGGCTCGGTGCACGCAGGAGCGGGTTTAAAAGGGTTATGTGCGTATCAATTAAAATATCCCTGCCACATGCAGCCTTTATATGCACAAGTGACCATATTGGGAGGGGGAGGAAGAAAGAACGAGAGAAATAATCTGACACTCTCCCACTGTAAGAAGGGCACTTTCAACTCAGGTTAGGCTTTGGGGGAGGGGGGTTACATTGGTCTGCCTAAGGTGCAAGGGACTACAGACCCTTATAATACCACCACCCCCAACACCCCCCAAGTTGAAAGTGTTCTAAGGGAGTTTTATATATTCTCTCACACTTCCACTACATAGCGAAATCATTCTTATGCAGATATGAACGGAAATTTAGGCAAATAGAGCTCAAATGTTGGCATTTAATTGTATTTTCTAAGTTTTCAACATGCCACTGTACAAAAACGTTATCTTTCACCAAAGATTCACAAGAACTGCTAGCCCAATATGTCCCTTGTCATATCTTAACAACTACTGTAAATCAAAGTTGAGATTCATCCAATTTGTGTAGATTCTCACATAAAAATCCCTTATACAACCCAACACCAGGCCCATCTCCCCCCCATATCTTTTATCTGTCCCCTCAACCCTTTTGCCACCACTTTCCTCCATATCTGTCACAAGCATTTCCAAAATCTTAAAAGCATAAAAGCAGTCATACAACTGCTGTTGTGAATTGAACTGTTGCTCCATGCAAATTATACCAGTGCATCATTAACATCTTGTCTCCAGGGATCCTCTGGGGCGGATTCTAAAAGGGTTACGCGCATAATATATGCGTGTAACCCTTTAAAATCCCTCCTGCGCGCGCCGAGCCTATTTTGCGTAAACTCGGCGACGCTCGCAAGCCCCAGGACGCACATATGTCCCGGTGCTTGGAAAAATGGGCGGGGAGGGGTGGAGTCTGGGTGTGGCCAGAGGCTTTGCCACTGCCGCTGGGTCCGGGGATCACGTGCTGGCACTCGGCCGGCGTGCGCAACCTACACCTGCCCGGAGGCAGGCGTAAATTATAAAACAAAGGTAAGGGGGGGGATTTAGATAGGGCTGGGGGGCGGGTTAGACAGGGGAAGGGAGGGGAAGGTGGGGGGTGCGGAAGGAAATTTCCCTTCGAGGCCACTCCAATTTTGGAGCGGCCTCGGAGGGAATGGGAAAAACCATCGGGGCTCCCCTAGGGCTTGGCACGTGCAAGGTGCACAAGTGTGCACTCCCTTTGCTCGCCGACCCCGGATATTAAAACATGTGTGCGGCTGCGCGTGCATATTATAAAATCGGGCGTAGATTTGTGCGCGCCGGGTTGCGTGCACAAATCTACGCCCGAGCGTAGGTTACAAAATCTGGCCCTCTGTATTTATCCCACTGGTTTTTTTCCCATTTTGTTCTCATTTTTGCCTCCACTACTTCCTCCAGAAGGATATTCAGGTATCCACTACTCTTTCCTTGAAAAATAATATTTCCTGACATTGTTTATAATAAGAAAAATTACTTTAAGAAGTTTTAGCAGTTAATAGAGAAAAGAAAAAAAATACAGTTACAAATAATTGATTTAACACTATGCATGCAACACATGGAGTTGTGTGCACAGCTAATACTGTACATATAGGATCACTAATTGGCCAGCATATAGCCAAAATAGCTAGTTTTAATGAAGGAAGATTGGTAGCCAGCAGGACCTTAAAAGTGGTAATGTAAGTGCTGGCAATCTGCCCGCTACTGGCCTCCCTAGGAGCAGACACTCCACCCCATGAGACTCCTTCTCTTATCATACTCAGTTTGTAAAATATACAAACATCCTCTTGACTTTGTTAGTAGAACTCAAGAAACTATTTTACCTGCAGTTGAAACCTAGAGGTCAAGGATAATAAGTTTTATTGCAGTGCAGTTCTCATAATTAGCATAAGAGATTAGGAATCTTACAATTTTAACATGGAAAAAAAACAGAAGATGCTTTAGCATTTTTAAAGAACTAGAATAACTAGTTATTCATCTCAAATAATATACCTGGCATGAACTAGATCATGAAGTTCTTCCTTGAAATGACACAAGCCTTCAAGCTATGTCTGTCTGTTTGTCTTGTACTCACCCTTCTGTTACTGGAACATTCCATATGGTAAGTAAAATCACCTACTGTTCTGGGACCCTCTAAGCAGGCAGGTATTGAGCCAAGGACAAAACAGTAGCCTTAGCTCTGAATGTTCTTTCTTTTTCTGTGGATTTAAATTAGACCCTGGACATTATTTGAGCATAGTGTTTAAAATGGGTTTTGATGCAATATTTACTAACTTCATGTACATTATGGAAGCCTGCCAGACATTTGAGTATTTCTATCATATCAAGCCTTTCACTTGATAGAAACAATAATAAATTTGGCAAGCTTTCCTAACATTATAAGCAAAGCCCAAAACATGAGAGATACTGGCAGCTCATCATGACAAAAAAAACAACAATAAGATAGCAATAAGAAATAAACAGCCACTTGCACCCTCAGGAATGTGCAAGAAACAAGCTTCAAAGGGTCCCCATCAAGAATTTCATCTGTCCTCTCTCTTCAAGGGCTGTGTTGGAGTCAATATATCTACAATAAAGGTACTTTATTTATTACTTCTACCTTGGTGTTTTGAATGTTGTGCTGCAGATACAAGTGGCTATTTATGTTTCTTCATGGAGGTTTCCATAACGTACATGGTAGTAACTCAAGGAGTGGGAGTCGTCTTATAACATTGTAGGAAATATAAGAACACAAATGCCATATTGAGTCAGATCAAAATGTCCATCAAGCCCAGTATCCGTCAGTGGCTAATTCAAGCTGCTTGGAAGAAGTATCCAACAGAATCTATTGAGATCTATTCCCTGTTCACTTCCAGGTCCCATCAGTAGAAGGTGGAGTTTCCCAATCCTGCCTGTCCTCCAGAAACTTATCCAAAGCTTTTCTAAACCCAAATATTCTATTGGCCTTAGCATCCTCCAGTAACAAATTTCAAAGAGTTCTTAAATTTGTTTTAAATCTGCTACCAATTAGTTTCAGAGTGTGTCTCCTTAGTCCAGTGTTATTTAATAAAAGATAAATAATCATTCCAAATTTAGTTGTTACACACACTCATCATTTTATAAACTTCTGTCATATCCCTTCTCTGCCATTTCTTCTCAAGATCTTTCTTCATAAGGGAGCTGTTCCATACCATTTGTTGCCTTTCTTTAGACCTTTTCTAGTTCTGATTATCTTTTTTGAGCTAAACCAACCAGAACTGCACACAATACTCAAGATGTGAACACATCATGGATCCATACAGAGGCATTATAATGTTTGCAGTTTTATCATCTACTGCTTTCTGAATAATTCTGAACATTCTTTTGGTACTTGCTTTACCAAGCCTTGGGATGGAGTTGCCTGGCTTTGAAATAAACCTTGCAGGCAATTCCTTCTGGCTTTTTTACATGGTTTTTCCCCTTTTCCACAAAATTCTCTTTACTGTCTAATTTAGTCCTTGTTATCTTTCTTTCTCTCTAGGCTATCAACTATAAAATATTCCCACCCCTATAGTGGGTTCTAGCGCGGCTCCTCGGCTACTCCTCCAATGCTTTTCCTATTAGTTAAATCACTGCATTATTGACTGTTCTTTTTAATAATATTTTCAAGCACCCCAAACAGCTAATACTGTACTTTTCTTTTACCTTGTCTGGCATGATATCTTTCCATCAATTCCTGTTTTTCTGATTGTTTTTCATCACCTCTCTCTTTCAGGAACTCTATGCAAGTCTAGTTTACACCTTGTCAAGGCATGGGGCCATAAACAATTTTCCTCTCTTTTCTCTGGTCATCTCTAATACAAGCTCATTTGAAATTTTGTAAAAAACAAAACGAAACACCCCTTCCTTTTATTTACCTCATGGTTTCATACCACCTCTTAGACTTTTAATCACTGTCTCTTCAATCCTTATCTAGGTTACTTTGTTGCATGATTTAGTTTGTGTAATAGGTGCATTATTTTCAATCTTGTTCTCACAACTCCAGTTTAAATACTATATATGCAGAGGTTGGCCTCTCTTACATAAAATGATGCTTCTACTACAAGTTCACTCAATGTTGTTCTACATTCTGTCAATCATACATCATACATACCAATTGCTGTATGCCCTCCTTGTGGTTCTTTATCACTTTGCTGGCCTAATCTTTTTACTTATACTCTAGTCACAGATTGCATTCTACAGTTATAAAGCCAGCCTTTGTCTCTCCTGATGCAGCTCTGCAAAACATGGTCTGATGTCGGGGGACTGAATTTGCTAACATCTAACTAGGCAATTGTTTTGTACATCTAATTATATTCATATAGACCTCCTCTTAATTAAAACTATTCTAAAATTTATATGCTATATGTAGCACTATATTCATTTTGTTAATTACTTTGATTTATTGTCCTCACTAATAATCCACTATAACTGTTATCGCAGCACAAAATTATTTTTTTGTTATTCTTATTGGTGTGGTTCCCTTGCTTCGGTCCACCTTTTGTAGTGTTTACCATTCTATGGTATGACAGGGGCATAGAGTGACTGCTTAAATTGGTGGTGCATTATGACTCAGGAACAAATTAAGTACATGTTAATTATTTAAATAAGAGGAATAATGAGCTTCTAAAATCATATCCTCTATGGCACTAACAGGCATTAACTTCTTCATGGCCATATGTGAGACAATTAAATGACCAAAATAATCCAAATTAATGACACCAGGATGGGGTAGTATTGGAGAAAAGGCTAGCATGTCAGACCTGCACCACATGATCAAAGTGTTAACCTCTTTGCAATCTTTCTATCACAAAAAGAGGCCATCTAGAAGCTGATTGCTCCCCTGCCTTCATGACAAGTGGTCTACACAGATCTCCAACACTCCTGCTGCTCCTTCAACACAACGAGGCTGCTCTGGAAGCCCATCTAGTCTGCCCATTCAACCAATTAATTTAGCATTATAATTCCCATCATCACTTCCTTAGACATCCCTTGTATTTATCCCATTCTTTCTTGAAAGGAGGCTCTAGAATGAGGGGTCAAGCGATGAGGTTGAACAGTCAGCGCCCGCTCTCTTAACGCGAGCATAGCGCCCCAAAGGGGGGGCACCATGCAATATTTAAATTAGGGGGTCACGTTAGCAAGGATGCGCTAGGGTCGCATCCTTGCTAACGCGAACCCAGACGGTTTTCGTGACTGCCGTACGCCGGTCATGAAAACCAATGCCGATAAACCCGGCATTGTCTTTTACCTGGTGCTGATTCTGACTTCTGCTTGGCGAGTTTTTCCCCTGTCTCAGGTCGCTTTTCTTCTCTGATCTGGCTCCGTTTAATGCATTTGTGTTTGTCACTGACTTACCTTAACATAGACTTTAGTGGGCTAATGCTTGTGGAAATGCAGGAATAAGGCCTCCCAGGAATTTGTTTTTTCATATTTGGCTCCAAGATATATTGGATGGGATAACTGAGAGGTACGGTACAGCACTGGAAGGAAGTGATTGAAAGAAATGGAAGGAAAGAGATGGGAATGGAGAGAAAACAGCGGTCATGAAAACCGGGTTTATTGGCGTCAGTTTCCCTTACTGCTGTACGGTGGTCACGAAAACTGACGCCGGGTTAAACTTGGCATCGGTTTTTGTGATGGGCCCAATCGTCAATTTTTTTTTCTTTTATTTCTTTTCTTTTTCTTCTTTTTTCAATGCGCACATCTATTAATGACTGCTCCTGGCAGGCGATAATAGATGACAATTAAATGTGTGTCGGAGACGCACATTTTTCTTTTTGCATCGGGAGTGAATACCTAATAGCCTCATTCACATGCATTTGCATGTGAAGAGCGCTATTACATTCACTCCACGTTAGACGCGTGTTGAATAGGCGCTAATCCCCTTATTGCTCAGCGCACCATATTGCATCGGCCCCTTTGTCCCAAACTGTTTCTGTGGGGAAGATTCACAAAATCTCTTTTCTTTTAGCTATTCTCCCCTGGAGACAGAGTTTCTCTCTGTGCACAGCTAAGAGAAAAATCCCCAAATTGAGACCATATGTGGGATGACCAAGCAAATTTCTTAGGCAGAAGGTAGTCAGCAGATTGATTTCAGCCTCTTCTTAAGAGACTAAAGCTTTATTTACACTTCTCAACATAAAATCACAGTAAAGTGCCTACCTGCAGCAGTAGTACTCTGAGCTTCAGTCAGGATAGCAATCAGGCCAATACAGTAAAGCATGGCCGGGCTTGCGCGCTTTTGAACACGAATTGGACGCGCGTTTTAGACGTGTAAGACGGACGCGAGATTCAGTATATGCTCTAATGCGTCCTTAGCGCGTGCTGAAAACGACGCGTTACAATTAGCGCCCGCCGCATGTAGATGCTATGTTAATGGTGTTTAATGACCTGATTAGCTATTCCCCTCGATACAGTAACATGCGCCCAAAATTGCATGTCTTTAACCTGCACATTTTCCACGTCTTTACCCTCTATATTTACTGCCTACCCTGACCCTAGCGTTAGTGTGGTGCTGTGCTCTTAACAGTCATGAATATCCAACGGACAGCATTGGACAGCGTCATGGACTACATGTATATATTGGCTTTGGTGATCTTTTTTCTACGGGTGAGCACGAGATTAAGAAATGCTCTGCAAGCAAATTCTAGATGGCCAACAGGAGAACCCAGCACAAAGACCGGAGGAGGTATGTATATGTGTTGTTTTTTAATATCCAACGGTAGAATTTTTCTGTCTGGGCGTCTCTGAGGCTCCACGGGTCCAGCGGAGACATGGACGCCTGTATGGACGCCGGGAGAAGGACATCGCACCAGGCCTTCTTCCGGCATCTAATTAGGCATCCCTGCGGCTCCGCTTCCTTTGTTAAATGAATAATCAAGATGTATTAAGTTATGCTGATTTTCTTGTGTTGTTTTCACGCAAGCACAGTGGGACAGAGTCGTCGTGCACAGGACAGGGACATCAGTAGACCAGGACGGGCCATCGGCAGACCTGGACGTATCATTCGCCCATGGACTACTCTCTTTGGCATGTCGGAGCGAGATGTAGTCCGAACCTACCGGCTGAGCTCACGGGTAATCCTGTTCCTCTATGAAGATCTGCTCTGTGACCTTGATCCCCTGGCCAATCGCCACCATGCTGTGCCAGGGTTAATGAAACTTCTTGGTGCCTTAAATTTTTTTGGTACCGGAAGTTTTCAAACCCCCGTGAGTGTCATTGCGGGTATGACACAGGCCTCCTTCTCACGGCATCTGGCACAGGTCTTGAAGGCCATGATGAAGCAGATGAGGAAGTACATTGTGTATCCTACTGATCCAGTGGAGCTGCAACAGATCCACAGTGGTTTCATGGGTATTGCAGAGATGCCAAACGTGTTGGGTGCTATAGACTGCACCCATATTGCGTTTACCCACAGGTCAGAGGAAGAGAGTTCCTTCCGCAATCGCAAGCACTTCCATTCAATGAATGTTCAAGTCGTTTGCAATGCACACTTTCGGATTCTAAATGTAGCGAAGTATCCTGGGAGCTGCCATGACGCCTACATTCTGGCACATTCATCTATGGGGACACATTTCCCATAGGGGAAGTACGGTGAAGGCTGGCTACTTGGTAAGTGACATCGGCTACGGCCTGGGATTCTATATCTGGGATGTTTGGTATACAATATGTGTGCACTTATATATGTGATGTGTTTAAGATGTTAAGCGCTGTAAAGTTGTTTTTTATGCATTCCTGATTATTCCCCCTATAGGTGATGGCAGCTATGGCTGTAAGCCCTGGTTGCTAACTCCACTCCATTCTCCACGCACTGCGGCAGAAAAACACTACAATGAGGCTCATGGCAGCACCAGAAATGTTATTGAGTGGACTTTTGGAGTTCTGAAAGGACGATTCCAATGTCTGGATCACTCTGGGGGAGCCCTGCAGTACAGTGCAGAAAAGGTGGTGAACCTCATTGTTGCCTGCTGCATGCTACACAACATTTGTCAGCGATTCGGTGTGCATGCAGAGGCAGCAGTAAACTTGCCGCCAGATCCGCCTGGGGAACCGGCAGCCGAGGCGGACAACACCACAAGGGGGATTGATGTCCGACGAAGGATCATCGAATCTTATTTCTCGTGTAAGTTCTTAATTGTTATACTTTCATTTCTCCATACTGATGTGGCGCTTTTATTGTAGTACATAGCTCTTCAAAATTCGAGATATAATCGTTTTATGACAGTACAGTATGTTTAATCTTGTGTTGTGTTTCTTTTAGGAGCTGTGATACATCCATCAAACCATTTCCCAGCAAGCTGAAAGTTGATTTAAAATAACAAATAATAGGGAAAAAAATAAAATTTA
Organism: Rhinatrema bivittatum; assembly: GCF_901001135.1. Lineage (NCBI taxonomy): Eukaryota > Metazoa > Chordata > Amphibia > Gymnophiona > Rhinatrematidae > Rhinatrema > Rhinatrema bivittatum. The sequence continues at coordinate 54,048,591 of NC_042615.1, forward strand.
GTTGGAATTTTCCCTTGTCTTCTCTGTGTTTTCCATTGCATCATTTATAGTTCTTGAAGTATTAAATCAATAAATTGTGTTCCCATTTAAGCCTCAATAAATTGCTTTCTTGCCTTTTATTATTGCTTCTTACGTTATTTATTTATTTATGTGTTTTTATATACCGTTGTTTGGAGCTGGCCTTCACAACGGTTTACATTAGGAACAACAGTACACAGTTATTTTGGAGTTTATGATGCTCAGTGAACCAGCGGAGACATGGACATCGGGAGAAGGACGCCGCGCCAGGCCTTCTTCCAGCATCTACAATTAGGCGTCCCTGCGCCTCCGCGGGTCCATCGCAGACATGGATGCCTGTATGGACACTGGGTGAAGGACGCCGCGCCAGGCCTTCTTCCGGCATCTACAATTAGGCGTCCCTGCGGCTCCGCAGTTCCATCACCTGTACAGACGCTGGGAGCAGGTGACAGGATGCTTGCACGTGGAACACCACTCCAGGATAGCCATTTTGTTAATGCTTTCCAGCAAACTAACAACATGCCACGTGAGAGGATGCCAAACTTTACCGAGGGGAATGTGAGGCTGCTGGCGTCTCTGTTAATCGAAGATGAAGACCACCTGTACTTCCGCCCTGAGTGCCCGTGGGACCAGGACTGGGCCGACGAGGCCTGGCAGGCGCTCAGGGGGCAATTCAACACCCAGTCTTCGTACCCGAGGGAGGTAAGTTCATAGGCCTATGTTGTGGTTGGCTAAGGTCTGGTCTATGTTGCTTGTAAGGAATGACACAGCTTATACTTCTAGCTAGCAGGAAAAAAACCAAGTTAAATTACATTTAGTATTTTGGGGTTGTTTTGTATTGCTGTGGGTGAGAAAAGAAAAACTGACACTTGACTTGTTTGGTTTGAATTGTTTTTTGCCTCAAAAGCAAAGTAAAAGTTTAATATCAACTTGTGTTTCCTATTTCTGTTTTATTCTCGCCAGGTTGAGGCATTGAAAAAGCGTCCGAGGATATCCAGCGGGAGGAGCCCGAATACCTGCGGGCCCTACGGGCCCACCGCAGAGCGGAGGAATGTATGTGCTGTTAGCAATTGTCATGGTTACCATGCAAGGGGCAAGATCTTCTTTAATAATGGCTATAAGAAATTTAACATTTGTACCATTCTGGATCTTTGCATGCGCAGCTGTGACACTTTTCTATTTCTGTTTTCAGAGAGCACCACGGAGGGGTCATCTACCTCAGAATCCACTCCTCCAGCCGAACAGCAAGGTGAGCCTTTAATAGCATCGGCCTTGTAAAAGTATATGGATGTTTTATGCCGTGTGGCATGCCGCTCACATTTCCATTTTTAAATGTCATGGTTACGGTAATGCTAGAGTTTAGGGTCCTGTTTAAAATGGCTATAAGCAAATTCTCCTTCCTACCGTTCTGGATGTTTGCATGCGCGGCAGCAGTAACGCTTTCGCTTTTTCTCTTTTCAGACACATTGGCAGAGGAGGAAGGCGATGTTCAGCAATCCCCCATTTTTGAGCCCCTCTCCCTTATTGAGCCCCCCGTTATTGAGCCCCCCCTGTTATTGAGCCCCCCTCCTTTTTTTGCCACCCCCCCTCCTGCCCCACCTGCCATGGGAGACGAGGAGGACATCATCATTGACGTTGTCAACCCAGTCTCTCCTGAGCTTCCGGGGGCGGGTCGATGGCCGGAGGCCAGCGCAGCAGCCAGGGAAGGGCCCTCAGCCCTTGAGGGATGCCTGGATGCTGTGCTGGCTCTCCAGGCATGGTTGATCCGCAGCCTGGAGGTCCAGGAGCGAATGGCAGTGTAGGCGGTGACCATCCTGCATGACCTGCGCCATGGCCAGCGGGAGATCATTCAGCTCCTGCGCACAATAGCAGGAGCTCAATCCCTGCTCGTCATGGCGCGGGATCCTGCAGGACGGGCACTGTCTGATCAACATCAATGACGATAATCCTCCTCTTCCCCCATGGTACGGTCCCTCCCCTTTCCTTCCCCACCCCATTATACAAATATTTTTTTTTTGTTAAATAATTAATGTACATAGTTTTAATATATCTATATTTTTTTAATTTAAAAATTGTACGAGTTTCATTTCACAATTTATTTAGAATACTTATTGAATAAAACTACTGTGTGTTGTGAGGAGTGGCATGCCACATAAAAAAGAAACATCAGTCTATGGATAAAAAAAATGTTTATTTAAAAATTATTGGTTAATGGAATAAAAAGTTGAGGTGACATCTCTAACAGCACCGATCAATTCTGTCATCATTTCTTTCAGCAAAATCATGTGAGAAACCAGTGCACCATTTATGTCGGCTAGGATCAACCTCATTTCCTGGAGCATCAAGTCATTGTGTTGATTCTGTCGAGAGGTGAATCCATTCATAAACTGCTTGCTTAGGCCGTCTATTCCGAATAATGCCTGTTCCAGGTCCTGTGATATTTCCTGTGCCAGTGGAGCAGCAGCCTGTAGAGGAGATGGTTCTGACGCTAGAAATGGTTCCATGGCAACAGATGCCTCAGGTTGTGTTATAGATGGTTCCAGTGGTGCAGATGCCTCAGGTTGTTGGCTCTCAGGAGACACATCGAACAGACTAAGTGTGACCACTTCCTCTGTGGAGAAGTGTTGGCTGGGGGAGTCTACGTTCGACATGGGGAATACAAAATCGTCAGGCGTGGGAATGGATTCGTCACTAGTAATGTCACCATCGTTCACATGATCTGTGGAGAAAGAGGTTGCAGTTAGAGTTGTCAGTTTACCCCTCAGAAATACAAAAGTCAACATCCAATGCAAACAAGATATATGTTTATGCCTACCTCGACTTGTTTCTGTGTTAGCGCCGAACTGTGTGTGCACGCCGACAACGACCTCTGGCCTCATAGTACTGAGAACTAGCTCCTCCACAGATGTCAACACAATATGACAAGGTGGCCCTCCACCGGTCCTCTTTGCTGCCGCGTCAATTTTGGCAGCCTTTTCTTTTACCTCTTTTCTAGTGTTACGCCACCGGTGCTGTACCTGTTTTATGTCCCTGGGCATGACAGAAAGGGAGCTCATGTCCTGTGCGATCTTCTCCCAAATCCGTTTCTTCGTGGAGCAAGAAACCTTGGACTGGAAGAGAGCTTTATATTTGTCACAGACACCACGGCACAGTAACTCCTTTTCTTCATCCATGAAGCGAGCGTTCCGGGCTCGCTTTTTGGACGACTGGCTAGAACTTGTGCCTTCTTGCTCTTGATGTTCACCGTACTCTGCCTCGACCTGTGCAATAGTACATTTTCCAGCCATGATAATGCCTAAATGGGGAAAAAAAAGAAGAATCGGGATTAATGAATGGAGAGACAGCATGACGGAAATTGACAGAAGCAGAATTAATGAAAAAAATATTGAACCAGAAACAAGAGAGGCCCATGGACAGCATCAAGCAACAGCCTGAACTAGTGCCTTCCAGCGGTTGCTGATCTCTGGACTCTGCCTCTACCCGTGCAATGGAATGTTTTCCTGGCATGACTATCTGAATAGGAGGAAAGAAAACAGAGGAAAGGGATCAATGAATGGAGTGATAATCAAGAACAGAATGACCCCGAAGGAAGAGGAGCACATGCAGAGCATACAATAAAGAGTGAAAATCGACAAAAGAGAAGAGGAGCACATATAGAGCACACAATAAAAACGTCCATGATCGGAGGCCTCCTACCTTCCACGTCCGGATGCTCAGGGCAGCGGCCATGCCAATGACGTGGAATGCAGCGAGGCCTGCCTTCCTCAGACCACGCCATGGATGTTCCTGCCTCTTTCCGGACGTCCATGATTGGAGGCCCCGCTCTCTTCCACGTCCGGGCACTCAAGGCAGCGGCCATGGACTTTGGAAGGCAGCGGGGCCACCGATCACCGGGAGATGAGTGGAAGACCGCATTTAGTACAAGGGACGGACACTATGAATACCGGATCATGCCCTTCGGTCGCTGCAATGCTCCAGCAGTGTTTCAGAACCTCATGAATGAGGTTCTACGAGAGATGTTACACACCGCAGTAATTGTTTATCTAGATGACGTGCTCATTTACTCCAAGGATCTACAGACACACCGCCAGGATGTTCGTCGGGTGTTACAGAAGTTACGTGATAATCGGCTTTATGCAAAGTTCGAGAAATGTTTATTCGAATAGGAATCATTACCCTTCCTGGGGTACATCGTGTCCTCTACGGGGTTCCATATGGACCTAGAGAAGGTCACTGCCATCAAAGATTGGCCTCAGCTGGTGGGGGTCAAGGTGCTGCAGAGGTTCCTTGGGTTCGCCAACTTCTACCGGCAGTTTATCCCACATTACTCCCAGATGGTGGCACCCTTGACGGCCCTTACCAAGAAGGGATCAGACGCAAAGAACTGGTCAGTGGCAGCCATACAGGCCTTCCAGAAACTGAAGGAGGCGTTTCTCCAGGACACATGCCTGCGGCACCCCGATCCCCAATGACAGTTCGTCGTGGAAGTAGACACCTCCGACATTGTGGTCGGAGCCATTCTAAGTCAATAATCTCCAGGGGGGAAGCTCCTGCCCTGCTCCTACTTCTCACAGAAATTCTCGCCAGCAGAAAAGAACTATGGAATAGGGGATAAAGAATTACTAGCCATCAAATTGGCGTTCGAAGAGTGGCGCCAATGGTTGGAGGGGGCCCAACAGCCCGTGGTTGTATACACAGACCATAAAAACCTGGAGTACTTATGCCGTGCCCAGCACCTTAATCCCCGGCAGGCTAGGTGGTCTCTCTTTTTCAGCCGCTTTGATTTTCTCCTCCGCTACCGGCCGGCCGATAAGACTGTTCGGGCGGATGCTCTTTCCCGTATAGCTGAAATGGAGGATATTCCAGATCCACCTCAGTACATCCTTGATCCAGCCAAGGTGCTCCTTGAGGTCTCCAACACGGTCCCGATGGGGAGGACTGTGGTACCCCTCCGACTGCGGAGGAAGGTTCTTTCCTGGGCACACGCTTCTCTAACGGCCGGCCATCCGGGAGTAACCAGGACCCAGGAATTACTCTCGGAGTATTACTGGTGGCCCCAGTTTAAGAGGGATGTTCACCTCTATGTTAACTCTTGCCCAACCTGTGCCCGACAGAAGACTCCCATCGGCCGCCCCTGGGGTCTTCTTCAGCCTCTGCCAGCCCCCGCGGAACCATGGACTCACTTATCTATGGACTTTATTGTAGACCTGCCTGCTTTCAGAGGGGAAGACGATGATTTGGGTTGTCATAGATAGATTCTCTAAGATGACCCACTTTGTGCCTCTCCCCAAACTGCCCTCAGTGCCTGAACTGGCGAACATGTTTATGCGACATATCTTTCGCCTTCATGGGCTCCCCCTACACATCGCCTCGGATAGGGGTTCTCAGTTTATGGCGAAGTATTGGTGAGCACTGTGTGAGAAGTTTGGGGTCCAACTTGACTTCACCACCGCCTTCCATCCCCAAGCTAACGATCAAGTAGAACGGGTAAACCGGACCTTGAAGACGTTTCTCTGCTCCTTCGTGGGAGACCTGCAAGATGACTGGGTGGCTCTGCTCCCATGGGCAGAGTTCTCTTATAATCACCACAAGCACTCTTCCACCAGCAAGTCCCCCTTCTACACAGTTTACGGCAGACACCTGCAACCCCCTTTACCATTGCCAGTAGATGTGCCGTCTCCAACCGTACAAACCACCGCCCGACTGTTACGCCAGATCTGGCAATCCACCCGGGAGAGACTCCAGCGCGCGGCGGTTATTATGAAGAAAGTGGCTGATCGTTTGCGACGGCCAGCCCCAGTGTTCCTTCCCGGAGAGAAGGTGTGGCTGAGTACTAAATACCTCCGCTTACGGCTTCCTTCGATGCGGTTGGCTCCTAAGTACATTGGCCCTTTCACAGTTAAGGACAGGATTGGGGCAGTCTCCTATCGCCTTCATCTTCCACACACACTCAGGATCCACAACGTCTTCCACGTTTCCTTGTTGAAACCCTTGGTCCTCTCTTCTTATCACAAGAAGTCGCCCACACCCGCCACGCATGAGGCACAGGAGGACGCCATCTATCAGGTTAAAGATGTGCTTGATGTACGGTTTCATCGCAGGCGTTAGAGGTACCTTCTCTCTTGGGAGGGTTATGGTCCTGAAGAGAATTCCTGGGAGCCCGCCGTCAACATCCTGGACAAAGGCCTTCTCCATTAGTTCCATCTGGATTACCCAGGCAAACCCAGGCCCCCAGGGAGGGGGCGTAGGAGGGGGGGTACTGTTGCAGGACCGGGCCGTGCCCCAGTCCCTCCACCTACCTTGGAGCCGGCCCGGCCCACGCGAGTCCGTCTCCGGCCTCCCAGGCCTGTTCCATGGCCTGCCGCTGTGTCCCCACTGCGAGGGAGATGCCGCCGACTCCCCGTCGCTGGCCCCACCCTCTAGGCGCGCATGCGCGCAGGGGCTCCAGTCTTAAAGTGGCCAGCGCAGGAAACCAAGGACAGCTCCTAGGATGATATCAGACGCTGGCCATCCAGTGCTCCTACCATGTGACAGGGGCCGGCCAATGGCACGGATACCCTGTCACATGGTAAGGGTAAAGGGCCATCGGCACCATCTTTATGAGTGGCAGCCGACGGCCCGAGAACGGGAGATCACTCCCGGGACCACCACTGGACCACCAGGTAATTTTAAAATGTTTTGGGGGGATCGGGAGGGTGGGGGAAGCTAAGGGGTCAATTTTAAAGGGTCGGGCCTCACTAAAAAAAAATTAACGATGTGAATCGGAACCGATTCCGATTCACATCTCCACTGATCAGATTTTTTTCTCTCTCTAGCCGAACCCATGTGCCCGAAGACGATCGGGCACACGATTCACATCCCTAGTAGTAACTGAAACAATGACAGAATTTAAGCATGCGTGGGACAAAAACAGAGGGAAGTACAGTTCAGAATGGGTGATGGAGACTAAAACAGTAACAAACTTCAAAAAGGCATGGGATAAACTCAGAAGATCCTTACTTTCAAAAAGTGAAAAGACAGTGCCAGTGGAAGCATGAACTAGTGGCACCACAGTCTATGGAGGTAACCAACTGGGCAACCTGCATGAAACAGCAGTTACAATTCTAACAGCAGTAGTATGACTGTATTGTGCTTTTTAATTGCAATAACCTGCATGGAACAAGTGTTATAACCCTAACAGTAAAGGTATGACTGCATCTGGCTTCTAAGAAGGCATTGGGTTAAGCTTCATGGAGAAGCAGTTAGAGCCCCAATAGTAATGGTATAGCTGCATCAGGCTTCTAAGGCAGCAAGTAGTGACTATGGTTAAAACACATATTTCAATCAGCATGTTGATTTTAATAGCTGTGTGGATTGCTAGAAAGCTTAATCCTAAAATATGGAAGGGATCTTATAAGAATCAAAGAGGAAGATAACAAGGCTTGAAATAGCCTATCAGGGAAGGTGGTGGAGGCCAGTATTTTAACAGATTCTGGGCATGCTTGAGACTGATATAAAGGGTGATGGTAAGAAAAGGGTTGAAGGTTCGGGTAAAAGACATTCTAAAGAGGGATTATTCCCTGTTCTGACAGGGAAGTGAATAAACTAGATTAAAGTGCTGGTTAAGTTTTGGACTTCTTGAAATGATGGGAGGAGGGATTGAGGGTCTATCATCTGCTGTAGTGTTTGATTCAGGCAAGTAGGAGAGGGTTGCAGGATGCCTTTGACTTCTACATATCTTCTTCAACAGGCAGGTAGGAATGAGTTCCAGGGCACCCTTGGCCCACTATGTTTATATCTGGCAGGTAGGAGGAGAGTTGTGGGGGCTGCCCCCAATTCTTGTTTCATCCAGCAGCAGAGAACCTAGCTACTTAGCACTGACTTTCGGATAACATGTCCTGGATATTCAGTGGGATAAACGTCCCGCTGAATATCCTTCTTTAAAGTTATCCCTGCTACCTGCATGGCAAGACATGTAGAACATATACAAATCTGTATTTCCATAATTAAATGGTGGCTCCATCGAAACAAATTAGCACTGAATATGAAAAAAAAACACAAATTTCTCCTGTTTCAAAGGACGCGCTCTATGCTTCAATATTCCTCTATTACTTTAGATAGTGCAACTTTTTTCATCAATCATAGAGCTCTCATCTGGGTAACATCTGGGTAACATCAAGCTAGGTGGAGAGAACATGCACCAATCTCATCCTTTGGGGTGAGTTTCCTCTCTCCGAAAGTCATCAAATCTTCACAAGAGAGCACTGTTCTGTTCATACGTCTCACATTGAATGTCAAAGTGGCTCCTAACCCCCTACACTAATATGTAAACCTCACCTTGAGTTACTAGGTGCACCTCCCATAGGGATACAAATACATACAAATACCTATCTAAGGAGCAGACATTATGGCTAGGTGCTCTCTCTCTCTCTCTCTCTCTCTCTCTCTCTCTCGCTCTCTCTCTCTCTCTCTCTCTCTCTTTCTCTCAATGCAGGAAATACAACAGGTCTATGCTAAACTGTCTACTTGCATAAAACACACCCTTTTTGCTATCACTATGCAATACTTATCACCCAGCGATGCACGTAAGTCCCAGGGTTTGCAAAAAGGGGTGGGATAGGGCCAGAGGCCGCTGTGTCAAAGGATCGCATGCTGGCAGATATAAAATCTTTGGGGGGGGGGGGGTTAGAGTAGGTCTGGGGGGGGAAGTTTAGGGGAAGGGGTGGGAAGGTCAGGCTAGGGGGAAGGAAGCAGGGAAAGGCAGCGCAGCTCGGCGCGGGCAAGTTAGAAAATCGGGTGTACATGTGTGCGCACCGGGTAGCACGCGCACATATACGCCCGCGCACACCCTTTTTAAATCTACCCCATATTGCTTGAATTTGAGTTTTGTACAATTGTGCAAGACTCTATTCTTCCTCTTATTAACTATTGCAATGATCTTTATCTTGGCCTTCCTGACATTTCTCTACAGCTCTCCAACTGCTCCTTAATGCAGCTGCTCGTTTGATTTCTGATGTCAAATGCTATGAGTCTGTTACACCAACTTTCATATAGTTACATTGGCTGCCTTTGCGACAGCATGTGGAATACAAAATTGGATTGATTGTTTTCACCCTTATTAATTTGGGTTCCTGTCATTGGTGTAATGCATTACTCAAACTTTATCAGCCCTCACGTCTGTTAAGAGCTTCTCAGAGAGATCTGATTGATGTTCCTTCTTTAAAATGTGCTCATGTCTTTGTGACTAAAGAGTCTGCTTTATCAATTACAGCTCCAATTTTATGGAATTCCTTTCCTCTGGAATTAAAACTCAATGACTGTATAACAACAATCTTCTTGTTTAAAAAGGCTTATTATTAACTACAGCAGGTTGAACAACACTATTTTGAAGGTACCTCTTTCAGATTAGGACTTATGACAAGCAAATATATGTTTTGTTTTATATAGTTTTATATGTTTTGCTATGTACAGTATTTTTAAATTATGAATGTTTTATTTTGTACATTGCTTAGACCTTTTTGTGTTAAGCGACTAATAAATTGTAATAAATGTAAATGTAAATGGATAACTTTAAACCTAACTGTCTATCTTTTAAATATAGCTAGTTAGGTTTAAAGTTACATGGTCTTGTGTAGCTGGATAACTTTAGACTTAAGCAGCTATATTCAAAACATTATAACCAATAAAGTTCCATGCTGACTTTTAAAAGATTTATTTTAATAGATTGATTTAGCGCTACTCTTTTCTAGAAGTTTAAATATAGATTTATATCATTGCATTTTAATTTTTCATGGCAAGGCTGTGTTATTTTTGTCTTGTGTGTCTGTAAACTTTCTGTTATGACTGCCGAAATCCAGGAGTGGATCCTTGGGCCGACTGGCATGGAAGACAGTCGGGAGGCAGAACACCCGTTGGACGAGCTGGAGCTTCACCTGGAAACCCGTGACCCCTCCAGAGGAGCTGTGGGAGCCCGGGTCGCTAGGACTTAGGAGTCTTCACCCTGGAATCCCGAGGTCCCCCCAGGAGGAGCCCGTAGGGACCCGGACCGCTGGGACTTAGGCGAAGGGAGCAAAGAAACAGGAAACGAAGGCACGAACCGGAGTCAAGGCAGGCAGCAGGCAGGCAGAACGAAGACACGGACCGGAGTCAAGGCAGGCAGCAGGCAGGCAAAACGAAGTCACGGACCGGAGTCAAGGCAGGCAGCAGGCAGGCAAAACGAAGTCACGGACCAGAGTCAAGGCAGGCAGCAGGCAGGCAAAACGAAGTCACGGACCGGAGTCTAGGCAGGCAGCAGGCAGGCAGAATGAAGTCACGGAGCGGAGTCTAGGCAGGCAGCAGGCAGGCAAAATGAAGTCACAAACCGGAGTCAAGGCAGGCAGAGATCAGGATACCGTAGAGCAGGAACCAGGAGTCAGGCAGGCAAATAGAATCCAGGAACAAGCAGGCAAGGATCAGGAACCAGATGAACAGGAACAGCAACTAGGGCTCAGCAGAGTGACCCCGTTGCAAAGGCAACTAAGAAACCCCCGGCAGCTGTTTAAATGCCCCGCCGGCGTCTGACGTCACTCGGGGGCGTGTCAGCACATCCGGGTGCTGAACGCACAAAACCACGTCCCTCGCGTGCGCGTTCCCTGGCCAAGGGGAGGAGTCTTCGGCGGCGTCTCCCTCGTGGAGACGCCGCTGCCACGCGGCTCGAGAGGCCTGGAACCCGGCACCATGCAGCGACTGAGCAGGAGGTAAGAGCCCGGTCACTAAGCTAGTGACCGGGATCGTAACAGTACCCCCTCCTTTACGCCCCCTCTTCAGAGGACCGGGCTTCCCAGGATTGTCCCGATGATACTGAGTCAGTAGAGATTTGTCCAATATGTGTCGTGCAGGCTCCCACGAATCCTCCTCTGGACCACACCCCTCCCAAGCCAGTAAATATTCCCATCGGCGGTTGTGGAAGCGCACATCCTTGACCTCTTGTACTTGGTAGACAGGGTCCTCGGAAGACGAGGCTGTGAGTGCGTCAGGGAGGAGCCGATGAAAACGAGAGAATATTACCGGTTTCAGCAGTGACACATGGAACACATTGTGAATGCGTAAGGATGAGGGGAGACGGAGTCTATAGGACACTGACCCTATCCGTTCAGCCACTGAAAAAGGACCACAGAATCGAGGAGCCAATTTGCGGGAACAACCCGGAAAATGGAGGTTCTTAGTACTTAGCCACACCTTAGTTCTAGGCAGTAAGTTTGGTGCGGGACGACGAAGACGATCTGCATTCCTTCGTGCCTTCTGGGCAGCTGCAAAGAGGCGTTGCTGCAGGGACTTCCATAACCGTTGCAGCTGCGTGGCTACCGTCTGGACCGATGGCGAAGGAACCTCCACAGAAACTGGAATAGGTGATCTGAGTTGATACCCGAAGACAGTTTGAAACGGAGACTGGCCCGTGACAGAATGCGTGTGATTATTGTAGGCAAACTCAGCCCAGGGTAGAAGAGAAACCCAATTATCCTTCTTTTCAGAGATGAAACTGCGAAGGTATGTCTTGAGGGAGCGATTCATCCGCTCCGTCTGTCCATTGCTCTAGGGATGGAACGCGGTGGATAAATTTAATTGAACTCCAAATTTTTTGCAAAGAGCGCGCCAGTATCGGGCTGTAAACTGGGGTCCCCGATCAGAGACTATGCTTTGTGGAAGTCCATGGGCGCGAAAGATGTGCTGCGTGAATAGCTGTGCCAATTCGGGTGCTGATGGGAGCTTGGGCAAAGGTACCAAGTGAACCATTTTAGAGAAGCGATCCACTGTGACCCAGATCACAGTGTTCCCCTCGGATGGCGGTAAATCCACCACAAAATCTGTGGCGATATGAGTCCAGGGTTGGGTAGGAATCGGCAAAGGCTGCAAGAGACCCCACGGTTTTCCTACGCGAGGTTTCTGCCTGGCACAGACTGGGCAGGATGTGACATATTCTCGCACATCTTGTCGTACTTGAGGCCACCAATAGTATCGATTCAGTAAAGTTAGAGTTCTCTCTCGACCGGCGTGGCCCCCCGTGAGAGAGTCATGAGCCCAAGTCAACACCTTTCTTCGGTCACACCGAGAGACTACCACTTTGCCATGTGAAGATACCGTGGTACTTGCTAGGGCGATCCTTGCAGGATCGATGATATATTGCGGAGAATCCTCCTGCTCTTCAAAGATGGTGTTCCGGGACAAGGCATCGGCCCGTACATTCTTTGAAGCAGGCCGGTATTTGAGAAGGAAGTCAAAACGACTAAAGAACAGTGACCACCGAGCTTGTCTGGGGTTAAGGCGTTGGGCCTGTGAGAGAAACTCCAAATTCTTATGTTCGGTGTACACGGTGACTCGATGCTGAGCTCCCTCAAGCCACTGCCTCCATTCTTCGAAAGCCAATTTGATGGCCAAAAGTTCTTTATCACCAATTCCATAATTGTTCTCCGCAGGAGTGAATTTTTTGGAGAAATAAGAACACGGCAGCAGCTTCCCAGTGGTAGAGTACTGTGAAAGTACGGCTCCCACTGCCACACTAGAAGCATCCACCTCCACAATGAAAGGCTGGGAAGGATCCGGGTGGTGCAAACAGGTCTTTAGTAGAAAAGCCTCTTTTAAGTCATGAAACGCTTTATGCGCCTCGGAAGAGCAAAGGCGAGTATCCGCCCCTTTCTTAGTTAATGCTGTTAAGGGCGCCACCAGTCGTGAATAGTCAGGTATGAAATGCCTGTAAAAGTTTGCGAACCCCAGGAAGCGTTGTAACGCCTTTAGTCCAACTGGCTGAGGCCACTTTTTGATAGCGGACACTTTCTCAGGGTCCATACTGAATCCGGTAGCTGAAATAATGTAACCCAGAAAGGGCAGGGAGTCCTGTTCAAATAAACATTTTTCGAGTTTCGCATACAGATGATGATCTCAAAGAATCTGAAGTACTTGGCGAACCTGGGAACGATGAGTCTCCAAGTCACGGGAGTAGATAAGGACGTCGTCCAGATACACGATGACGCATGAGTTCAGTAGTTCCCGAAGAATCTCATTCATGAGATGCTGGAACACGGCAGGGGCGTTACACAAGCCGAACGGCATAACCAGGTATTCATAATGACCGTCCCGGGTATTGAACGCGGTCTTCCATTCATCCCCGGGACGGATACGAACCAGGTTATAGGCCCCACGTAAGTCCAACTTAGTAAATACACGAGCCCCTTGAAGTCTGTCCAGTAGTTCCGGAATCAAGGGTAGCGGATACCGGTTTTTCTTGGTAATGGTATTTAGACCCCGATAATCAATGCAGGGCCTCATCGAACCGTCCTTCTTCGCTACGAAAAAGAATCCTGCCCCAGCTGGTGACTTAGACGGGCGGATGAAGCCTTTGGCGAGGTTCTCCTTAATGTAATCGGACATAGCCTTAGTCTCTGGCTGGGATAAAGGATACACTCTGCCTCGGGGTGGCACTGTACCTGGAAGTAGGTCTATGGCACAGTCAAAGGGACGGTGTTGTGGTAGCAGTTCCGCCTTCTCCTTGGAAAAGACGTCGACGTAATCCATGTAGGGACTTGGAAGTAAGGACCCCACGTGTGCCAATGGAATGGGTGGAACCACCTCCGCCTAGATGCAAGAGCGGAAACAACGAGGGCTCCATTGTGTGATTTGTAACTCGTCCCACTGGATCATTGGAGAGTGTAGTTGCAACCAGGGTAACCCGAGAACCACCGGGTATACCGATCTTTCCAAGACCAAAAGGGAGATCGTCTCGTGGTGTAGCAACCCGGTCTGAAGTACCAGTGGAACCGTGGACACAGAAATACTTCCGGGCAAAGGAGTTCCTTGGATGGAGGTAACTTGTAACGGTGGTTCACGAGGTTGAGTGGCTAAGTGTAGTTGCTGGACAAGTTCATGTGTAATAAAATTCCCTCCGGCCCCGGAGTCAACGAGAGCCCGCGTCTCAAAAGATCCTCCCGGGAATTTCAGAGTTATAGGCACTGTACATTGAGGAGCAGCATTGAAACAGCCCAGGAGACACTCCTCCATTCCTCCTAGGTGTGTGCGTTTCCCGGCCGTTCCTTACATTGAGAAAGGAAGTGCCCCTTCCCGCCGCAGTACAAGCAGAGACCTAGATTGCGGCGGCGGCGTTTCTCTTCCTCAGACAAGGACGTTCTCCCCAATTGCATTGGCTCCTCGGTAGATGATTCGGATGAGGCCCCAGGGGTTCGGGAACTCGGCGTAAAAGGCTTAGAAAATACGGGAGCCAGAGACGCCATACGTCGCTGAGGACGAACCTCCTTTGCCCTCTGTTGAAGGCGTCGGTCAATGCGCCCTGCTAATTCAATGAGGGTATTAAGGTCTTCAGGGATATCCCTGGCGGCCAATTCGTCCTTGATTCGGCCCGCAAGACCCTCCAGGAAAATGCCGCGCAGTGCGTCATCACGCCACCCCACCTCCAACGCCAATGTGCGGAACTCCAGGGCGTAATCAGACAACGTGCGTGCTCCTTGTCGAAGTTGTAGTAACTCGGAAGTTGCTGAAGTTTGACGGGCGGGTTCATCAAAGGCTGCTTTAAAGTTGGCAACAAAGCTGTCGAGGATAGTGAGAATGACGTCACTCTTCTCCCACATCGGAGAGGCCCAATTGAGCGCCTTACCATCCAGCAGAGAAAAGATGTATGCCACCTTGACCGAGTCAGTAGGAAATTGACTGGGAAGCAAGGCAAACCGCACGAAGCACTGGTTTAGAAATCCGCGGCACGCCTTGGGATCCCCGGCGTATCTGGAGGGAGCAGGGAGTTGAGTAGGCGTCTGGAGCGTGACGACCGGGGTGGCCACCGGTACAGGAACTGGTGCAGGAGGTTCAGCATCCATACGAGTAGCCATACGCTCCACCGTGGCTACCAAGGAATCAAGAACCTGCTGCTGTTGAACCAATCGTTGGGTGAGCCCCGGAATGGCCTGGAGACCAGCGAGGTCTGCCGGATCCATGGCCTTTGCAAACTGTTATGACTGCCGAAATCCAGGAGTGGATCCTTGGGCCGACTGGCGTGGAAGACAGTCGGGAGGCAGAACACCCGTTGGACGAGCTGGAGCTTCACCTGGAAACCCGTGACCCCTCCAGAGGAGCTGTGGGAGCCCGGGTCGCTAGGACTTAGGAGTCTTCACCCTGGAAGCCCGAGGTCCCCCCAGGAGGAGCCCGTAGGGACCCGGACCGCTGGGACTTAGGCGAAGGGAGCAAAGAAACAGGAAACGAAGGCACGAACTGGAGTCA
The DNA here is from genome assembly GCF_901001135.1 of Rhinatrema bivittatum. NCBI lineage: Eukaryota > Metazoa > Chordata > Amphibia > Gymnophiona > Rhinatrematidae > Rhinatrema > Rhinatrema bivittatum. The sequence goes on from NC_042615.1 coordinate 54,063,846, forward strand.
AGGCAGGCAGCAGGCAGGCAAAACGAAGTCACGGACCGGAGTCAAGGCAGGCAGCAGGCAGGCAAAACGAAGTCACGGACCGGAGTCTAGGCAGGCAGCAGGCAGGCAGAATGAAGTCACGGAGCGGAGTCTAGGCAGGCAGCAGGCAGGCAAAATGAAGTCACAAACCGGAGTCAAGGCAGGCAGAGATCAGGATACCGTAGAGCAGGAACCAGGAGTCAGGCAGGCAAACAGAATCCAGGAACAAGCAGGCAAGGATCAGGAACCAGACGAACAGGAACAGCAACTAGGGCTCAGCAGAGTGACCGCGTTGCAAAGGCAACTAAGAAACCCCCGGCAGCTGTTTAAATGCCCCGCCGGCGTCTGACGTCACTCGAGGGCGTGTCAGCACATCCGGGTGCTGAACGCACAAAACCGCGTCCCTCGCGCGCGCGCGTTCCCTGGCCAAGGGGAGGAGTCTTCGGCGGCGTCTCCCTCGTGGAGACGCCGCTGCCACGCGGCTCGAGAGGCCTAGAACCCGGCACCATGCAGCGACTGAGCAGGAGGTAAGAGCCCAGTCACTAAGCTAGTGACCGGGATCATAACACTTTCATACTTGTTTTACTATACCCACTTCAAACTTTGAAAAACATGGGTAATAAATCTTTTACATTAAAATCATCTTTAAAAAGAAAAGTCTTTAACACTTTCTTGAAGCCTGGTATATTGCCTGTCACTGCACTCCAGGAGGGAATTCCACAATAGTGGTCCGATAACTGAGAAAGCCCAATCAAGAGTCTCAGTGAGGTGGACTAACTTTGGTGAAGTATTTCTAATATACCCCAACTGGCTGATCTGAGGGCATGGGATGGCTTCTGTATGCATAATACAGAAATAATCCAGGGAGATGCTGTTTTATTAAGTAGTTTGTTGATAAGCAGGGCAAGCTTATATTTAACATTCAAAGAAACTAGAAGCAAGTGGAAAGATTGAAGCCCAAGTGTAATATGCTCAATGAGCTTGTTTTGGGAAAAATATAGGTGGATGAATTCTGGAAAATCTGCAGGGCACGAAGCAAGCTGGCAGAGAGACCAACAAAGAATTACAGTAATCTAGAGAAGGAAAGATCTTACCCCTAGATTCATCAAAATGTGTTATTAACGTATTGATAATGTCCATGTTAAGAAAAAGGGGTGTGTTTTGGAGAGAAAGAGAGAGAGAAGCCCTTATAGCCTTTATATCTCTATAGGAAGGCTATTTAATAGGTTGAGGTGAGGTGTTGGTGGTGGTTAAGGATTTAGGGACCAGTTTCGCAAGTAGAGTGAGATGTACAAATAGCACAGTACACCATGGTGAAGATTTGACATCATTTGGATTGAGGAAAGTCTCACAAAGATGAAAATTTGTACCATGTTATCTCACCCTAGCTTGTTGGAATGCAAGCGTTAACGTAGGCATTAACGTGTTATCGCATGCGTTAACGCCATAACGCATTTTGATGATTGACCCTAAACGTTTGTAGTGTTGTGTGGAAAGCATATAGTTCCAGAAAGGGCTTTAATTTGTGAAACATGCGCAGTTTAAAGGAGGCTGATTTCACAACAAATTTAAAGTGGCCATGCATCAATAAATCTGAGTCCAGAATAATGCCCATATTACGTATTTGAGATTTTATAAGTAATCGGTAGCCTTTACAGCTGAAAATGTATTTATATTATGCTTTTCATCACGTCAAAGCAGATTACCTTCATGAATTGTAGGTATTTCCCTATCCCCAGAGGGCTTACAATCAGGGACAGAAATTTTAAAGCAAGTGTGCGGGCACGTATAGGGCCACGAGTGGACATACATTGGAATTTTAAATCATGTGCGCAGCTGCACACGTATGATTTAAAATATGCCTACTGCGCATGTTGATGCTACTAATTTTAAGCTGTTACAAGAGCAAACATATTTTGCATATCTTTCTTAGGACTTTGTCGGCTTTAATACTTGCAGGTGAGCAGATTTAAATAAATGTGTGTGAAGGACATTGCCAGTTTTACCAATTATTCTATCAGTTTACCCAGTCTATCTCAAGGTCATCCAGCCCCCTGTGGTTCTTCAGTCTACACTTCCTCCAGTTGACCTGGACCTCTCACCCTGGCATGTTAGGTCTAAAAAAGCGAGTTTTGCAGACTTATACTCATCAGGAGCAGCAGTGATATATATGGCGCTAACAAGCAACCAAGTGCTGCAGACGCTGGATTTAAAATTCAGATTTGAGTGCATAATTATTGGGCCTGCCCAAGAGTGCCCCAGAGTGCCCCTGACACACCCTAGCTCTGCCCTTTTTTTAAACTTGCACCCACATATATATATATGCGCATAATTTCTGGCTCTTAAAATATGCATTGCTAGCATGCGGCCCAGATACTTGCATATATGGGCATATTAGCACGAGCAATGCTTTTAAAATTCACGCCTAAATTGTTCCTGAGGTAATGGAGTAATGTTCCCTTTAAGGATTGGGTTGCTGTGTGCAAAAATATTTGCTTGTGAGTAAAAATATTTAGCTACCTTACCCTGTGAGCATTACTTTCTTTAAAGCTAAAAGCCTATCAATTTTATGCTCACAGCAACCCAATCCTTAAAGCAGAGCTTTCCAAACTTTTCATGTTGGTGACACACTTTTTAGACAAACATAATTTCGGGACACAGTAATTCAGTCTACTAGCAAACCAGAGGTTAAAGGTTAAACGAACGAAATGTATTTCGACAATGTATGTATGTTTCCTTAAATATATACATAATAAAATGTTTCACGACACAACCTATCTTGTGAAAACCTTTCATTTATATTAAAAATATATAATATTCCAAGATTAATGTTATTGTTATAATTTATGAATAACAATAATAAAACAAAGTTATTGTGTTATTCAATTTACCTCTTTAATGAGATATATGAGCTTGATGGGATGAACACAGCTTTTGAATATTTGGTGTTAATAAAGTCCAAAGGGTCTTCTGCGTAATTTTAAAAAGCTGGCCAGTTTCACACTATAAAATTGATAGCCTCATTCAACTAATTCTATATGGCTATGAGAGAGTGAAGTCTGGAATTTATAGGAAGGGACAGAATGTCAATATAAATCCTGCACCTCCAGTTCTGTAACTCTGTGCATCCACTGAAATTCCCCCAAACAATGGAGCATGAATGTTTCCCTTACAGCTCATCATACTGAAAGATATTTTCAAATGCTGGGGTCACCTCACAGTAACAGCAGCACAAACACCTTCCACTGCCAGGCACATTGTGAACTAAAATAAAACCTCGTAAAAAAGACACTCAAAATCTATACTGCAATCCCATTGTAACATAACAGTAATAACACCAAGGACTCAAACAACAATAACCCTACCTGTGAAAAAGCAAGGATAAATATTACACTGGGTCCTAGAATACCAATACACCACCTACTGAGGAAACAAAACAAACCAGATTGCTATAGATCCCTATGCTAGCAGAATCTCTCATAATGGTCACACACACAGAGCAGAGACAGACCCTCACCAAATACAGAATACAAAATAAAGGAGCACAAATTAGACAAAAACTGAAATGGAAACCCCAAGAAGCCAGACTCTGTGTATTAACAATGGAAAAATAGAACCACCATTCCTCATAAAACAAATAAAATCAAGAAACAAAGCATCAGTTATAATAGTAAAACCATACTAATAAAAGAATATTTTAAAACTACTGATAAATAGAATTTCTATTAATTAAAATCATACATTTTTTACAATTTCCCAAACACCAATAAAATATTTCAAAACAGCACATATATCAAATAACACCCAATAATTAAAACTAATAAGGATTTTAAAAAGCCCCTGCTGTCCATACGTGGGAGCTCTTGATTTCCAGTCACCCTGATATTGTCCAGGATTAGGAGGTTATCCTCTCTCACACAGACTCACATGTCGATTCTCTCTCACACATACACTGTCACATACATACACATTCATGCTTTTATACCCACCATAACCTCTCGCTCTCACAGACACTGACACACTCTCAGGCTCTAAGACACTCTCTCCCCCTCCACACACACCCCCCCACACAAACTCTTACTCCCCTGGATTTTCTCATACACACTCTCTCTGGCTCCCTCACGTACACACAAACACACACACCCAGGCAAGCTTCCAGTCATTCTCACACACTGAAACTGACCCCCAGGCAGGCTCCCATTCATTTTCACACCACTCCCTCACCATCCCCCAGGAATGCACACATTCATTCTCACACACACAGACCCCCAGGCAGGCACCAATTCATTCTCACACACACACATATACTACACACTGGCCGGCACCTATTCTCACAAATACAAACCCCAGGAAGACACCCATACATTCTCATACACAGACACACCCTCAGGCAGGCACCCATGCATTCACACACATACACCCCTAGGCAGACTCCCATTCATACACATGCACACTAAAGGCAGACCCCCTCTCTTTCTTTTGCCAGCAACCTCAGAACCTCTCTCATTCCTCTGCTGCCACTGTCACTGATGCCGCATGGCTATTGGGGAGGCGCTGATTGCTGCTATTGGCACTGAAGCCCATTCTGCTGCCTCCTCTGTGCAGGCCCCGTGGGTTTCCACTTCCTCCATGTTGATCTCGTACATTGTGAGATCCGCATAGAGAAAGTGCTACTCTTGCACATTACCAAAGATTGCATGTGCCAATCAGTAAAAAGTAATTTCTTTTTTTTTTACCTTTGCTGTCTGAACTTAGTTTTCTAATCGGTTGGTCACAGGCTTTTTTGTTCCACCTCCCCTTTCTTATTTTTTTGCCAATTCCTTTCATATTGTCTTTTTTTCTATTTCTTTTCTCTCCATCTGTCTTCTTCCCTCAAACATTGTCAGGTTCTCATTCTCATATGCTTTCTCTCTCTCTCTCACACACACACACACACACACACACACACACACACAGGCTCTCACTCTCACATGCTCTCTCTCATACAATCATTCATACAGTCTCTCTCTTGCAAATGCTGTCTGACTCTCACACACCCAGGCTCTCTCTCACTCCCTCATGCTGTCTTGCTCAAGCACAGGCTCTCACTATCACATGCTGTCTCTCGCACACACATACAGGTTCTCACATGCTGTCTCTGCAAACATTCAGGTCCTCACTCCCACACCCAATCTCTCAACGCACCTCATACATGCAACCCAATCTCTCAACGCACCTCATACACGCAACCCAATCTCTCAACACACCTCATACATGCACACACTCTACGGGCCCTCAGCCTCTCTCTTACCTCTGGGCCTCCTCTTCACGGGTCGCTGCAGGACGGGCTCTGCAGCGGCCCTGATCTTTTCAGACCGATCCGCGGTGGGGGCCTTCTCCTCTTCTCACACGCTGTAACGACGCTGCTCCTCTTCTGCATGCGGCTGATGCTCCTCCCCCTTTCTGCCCGTGCGGCTCCGGCAACATTTTCCTTCCGGGGCCGCGTGGGCAGGAAGGAGGTGGAGCATCTGCACGTTTCGACGTGACCTTGTTCTTCAGGCCGTGGTGAGGTGAGCTCCACCACGGCCATGCCGATCTTCCTGCTGTGTGTCTGCGGCACACAGCGCAGCGATTCTTTACTGCTCAGCCGCCAGTGGGATGAGGTCCACCGGTGGCCGCATTGGCTCCCACTTGCCCAGGGGTCAGGAACCTTTTTGGCTGAGAGAGCCATGAACGCCACATATTTTAAAATGTAATTCCATGAGAGCCATACAATATGTTTAAAACTAAGTACAAGTAAATGTGTGCATTTTATGTAAGATCACACTTTTAAAGTACAATAAGTCTCTGAAAATATTACACCAGGCCTTAAGACACCAACACATCTCCTATTAGGAAAACGGACCAAGTCAGGCTGCTATAGAGTCCTACACAGAAACTATACGCCAGCAGAAAACCTCACCTGAATCACGTGCTGTCCCTCACCTAACATAGAATAAAGAGACCAAAATGCATAACAAGAAGCATGCAGAAAAAACTGAATTGGAAACTGCAACAAGCCAGAGTCTCTGTATGCAGTGTAACAAAGGAAAAAAGAAACATCACCCATCCTTATAAAACAAATCAAGAAATATAAAATCATCAGCAGTAAAACTGTACTAACAAAAAGAACATATTTCGAAACAGCTGATGAGTGGAATATCCAATAATTAAAAACTCATATAAAACATTTCCAGATACCAACAAAATATTTCAAAATAGCAGACACAAAGACCCAGTAATGAAAAATAATAAGGATACAAACATTTTTTTGCTCTGCATACCTGGGAACGTTTGATATCCAGGTCTCCTGAGATTGTTCTGAATTAGCAGGAGGGGTGATTTGCTTGGAACTTTCTCCTCTCTCAGTCACATACCAGCGCTCTCTCTCACACTGGCTCTCAATGACACACCTATACACACATGCTCTCAGTACTCACATATACACATGTTTTTTCTCTCTCACTTATATAGGCTCTTAATTACACATTTACACACATGCTGTCTATCTTTTCACGCTTACACACACACAGGCTTTCAATCACACACATACATGCTGTCTTTTTCTCTCACACACAGACTCTCATTCACATGCTTACAAACATGTCCTCTCTTTCTCTCATTTACACACAGGCTCTCAATCACATACTCACATGCTCCATCACCTAAACCAGCTCTCAATCACACACAGACACACATGATCTCTCTCTTACTTATACACACAGGCTCTTAATCATACATACACATGATTTCTCTCACACACAAAGGATTTCAATCATACACACATACTCTTTCACACAAACAGGTTTTCAATCACAAACTTACACATACAGGTTCCCAATGGTAAACTTACATTCATGCTCTCTCTCTCTCACAGGCAGGCTCTCAATCAAGACATACTCTCTTTCACATGTACAGGCTCTCAATCATTCACATACATGCAATCTCTCACTCTCTCATACACACACACAGGGCCCCGCGGCCCGGAAGAGGAAGTGGAGAGTATCGGGTGCGTGCGCGGCAAGAAGAGGCCACTCTAGTGCGCTCGGCATCGGCCCGAAGAAAAAAAGACTGCAGCGCGGCTCGGAGGAAAATGAAGAGGTTCAGCCACAGCCGATGGGACTCCGCCTCCGCGAGGGCTGAAAATGAAGAGGTTAGCGTTGGGAGGAGGCTGCTGCTGCCGCGAGTTCCCGGGGTTGGGGAGAGAGAGAGTGAATGAGTTTGCACTCTCTCTCTCCCCCACCCCGGGAACTCGCGGCAGCAGCAGCCTCCTCCCAACGCTAACCTCTTCATTTTCAGCCCTCGCGGAGGTGGAGTCCCATCGGCCGCGGTTGAAGCTCTTCATTTTCCTCCGAGCCGCGCTGCAGTCTTCTTTTCTTCGGGCCGATGCCGAGCGCACTAGCGTGGCCTCTTCTTGCCGCGCACGCACCCGATACTCTCCACTTCCTCTTCCGGGGGGGGGGGGGGGGGGGCGGGAAGAAGAGAGCACGCCGGTGCCGCTGACTCCAGCTGTCCTGCCGCGTTCCGCCCGGGCGGAGGAGGACCGGGGAGCAGGTGGGTCAGCGGGAAAGTGTGGTGACACTTGTCTGTGAGCCAGATGCAGCCCTCAAAAGAGCCATATCTGGCTCGGAGCCATGGGTTCCCGGCCCCTGCACTTGCCGGTGTGTCACGTGCACCGGGCTTGCGCGACACACCGGCACACCTCAGGCGACACAGTAAAGTGTCGCGACACACACTTTGGAAAGCTCTGCCTTAAAGGGAACATTGGCTAAGTCCACCCCTTAAAATAATCTCATCTACCATCAGCAGTTACAACAATAAAATATGTGAATGAAAAATATTTTCTGCAAGAACATCCAAAACCATTTTCTGTATGCAAGTGAAATTAATGAAAACTAAACTTCTATTTAAAATAGAAATGAGGACGAGAGGGCCATAATGCCATAAAAGCCAGTGATAACTATCATCATTATCACAGCACGAATTAGTTACACAAGAACTGGACCTTTAAAATACAGACCCTAACCAAATACAGAATAGAAAGACCATAAAGTATAAATAGAAACGTGCAGCTAAAAATTGTACTGGAAACCATAAGCCCAACTGTATTATGCAATGCAAGAAAAACAGAAAGATCATCACTCCTCGTAAAACATCAGGCAATAAAATCAAGAGATATAAAACTTAATTCAAAATATTTAAACCATATTCATAAAAAGAATAAATATGTCAAAACAGCTGACAAACATCCAATAATTTAATTTAGAGAACTTACATAAATTTGTATTTCTCAAACACCAATTAAATATTACAAGACATCTGATGAATAAAACATCCAATAATTTAAAAATGTTCTAATATTTCCCAAAAATACAATAAAATATTTCAAAACATCAAATTTCACCAAATAATTAAAACTAAGTATTTAAAAACCTCGTGCTATCCATACCTGGGATCTTTGATTTCCAGTCACCCGAGATTGTCGTGGATTGGGGAGGTAGGGCCACACAAACTTTATCTTTTCTCTCTCTCTCTCTCTCATACACACACACTAACACGTTCATTCTCTCTCACACTCCCATTCTCATATACAAGACCATGCTCACATATACCCCCTCTCTTTTACATACACTTTCATTCTAACTCCCACTCATACACATATAGGGTCAGTAACTTTCAAACCAGCGCATGGGAGCACATTTGCGCACATACGTCGGCCCGCACCCAGGGACACAACTATTTTATAACTTGTTCGCATATATGCAACGCATTCTAAAATAGCCTGGCGGTGCTCACATGTGCACCAAGTATTAAGTGGATGCTCTCATGGGCGCGCAAATCTCGCTTCTATTGCGTAAGTCAGGGGATTTTAAAAGGAACGCGCACAACGCCATTTCCAGCTTTACCAGTTCATCCCCGGTTCTCCCAGATAAGAAATAGGTCCTCCAAACCCTCCTAGTTTAATAGCCTTCACTCCCCGCAGTTACCCCAATCTTTAAAACCCTGCAGATCTGCCTAGTTTTCTTTATTTTATAATTTACACCTCCTCCATGGCAACATTAAACTAACGTGACAGGAGTTCTGGTGCGCACCCAGGCACTTAAGTATTTACATGTACATCTCTCGTTCACATCCCAAAATGACTATGCCCTGTCCTCTTTTTGAAAACTTTTGAGATGTGTGCGCGTATTTGGGCGGCTTTTAAACTCTGCTTGGCACATGCGAGCCTGAATTGCACAAGCATCCCTAATTGATGCTTGTGCCAGGTTTTTAAAATTCACCTTTATGTGTGTATGCATGCCTGTGAGAGATTATGTGACACATAGCTCTCACAGGTACACACACACAAGCACACGTGCTCTCACACAGACATGAACACAGGCTCTCACATAGGCAGACAATTATTTACACAGACATGAACACAGGATCTTATACAGACACACACACACATAGGCTTTCATACCAGTGGCATTCCTAAAGTATTTGGGACCTGAGGCGAATACTTTCTTTGGTACTCCCACCCCTATATATAATTTTAAAATTTCCTAAACATCAATAAAAGGGGTGGGGGAAGGCAGTGCGACTTGGTGTGCACAAGGTGCACAATTTTGCACCCCCTTGCGCGCGCCAACCCTTGATTTTATAACTTGCGCGCGCAAGTTATAAAATTGGGCGTACATGTGTGCATGCTGAGTAGCGCGTGCACATGTACGCCCGCGCGCATGTTATAAAATCTACCCCATATTCAGCAGCTTTGCTGTGCCAGTGAATATACATCGTAACTGAGCTGGATTAGTCATATCCGGCTAAGGCCTGGATTTATCAAAATGCACTAAATATCGCATGCGATAGGAAAAGGGGCATGTTTTATGGTAATAGGCAATTTATCGCAAAGTGCACTATCATACCACTGGGGGGTCCATTTTAAGCTGCTGGAGATCCAGCCAAGCTATCAGGGCCCTTCTACAACCACTGGGGGGGGGGGAGGGGGAGAGAGAGAGAGAGAGAGGTTTAGGTATTAGTGTAGGGTTTAGGGGCCACTTTGACATTCAAAGTGACAGGTACAAATAGAACAGTGCTCTCTTGTGAAGATTTGATGACCTTTGAAGTGAGGACACATAGATGACTCACCTCGAGTGACTAGGTAGGCCTCATATAGAGGTATAAATCACTTTGATAAATGACCCCCTAAGTTACTTAACTGGCCAGTGCTGAATACTGGGCCCATAATTTTGCAATCAAAATTTATTCATAATAAAACAAATCAAAAAACAAAAAGATAAATAAGATTTAAAAAAAATTCAAACTAAACACATATTCCAATCATAAAAACAATAACAATTAAAGTAATTATACATTATTCATTTCTCCATATTCACTTGCCATTCTCAATCCCCATCTCCATCTCTCAGCTCGACCCTCTACCAAAGGAAATAAATGAGACTTTATCATCTTTCTAAATTTAAATACTCTCATTTTGAATCAACACAGGCAAACTATTCCATATTTGTGAGGCAATAGCTGTAAATGCCTGGTTAGAACCACATTTCGATCTAAATTTAAACCCATGAGATAGCTGTAATTGAGCAGTCTGCGAAGAGCGAATAGCTCGCCTGAGATTATGCCATTCTAATTTAGCTGCCAAAGCCCATGGGCCATTGATTTGTAAACAACAAAAAGTTAACATAAGTAATTTAAATTTTGCACTTTCCACCACTGGGAGCCAGTGCAAAGTGGCTAACAGTGGTAAACTCTCCTTGTTTTCCCACATACCAGCCTTGCTGCCAACCAGCAGCCCATTACAATAATCTAGAGTCCCCAGTACTAGAGCCAGCACTAATAATTTTACTGCTAGTTTCTTATGCAATAACATCAGTGTTTAATTGATGGACAAATGGTAATGAATTCAAAGGTGGATGCCCAAGAAGGCATGACTGGAGCAAAAAACTTAATGTCATCTGCATATAATTTATAGTTAACTCTGAGGGTTGCAGGCAATTTGCATGGTGGGATGAGTTAAATGATAAACAGGGGAGCTCCCTGCAGAACATCCATAGAGAGAGAAAATCATGTTGAGGTAGCTGAAGCAATTATCACCTGCTGTGTGCAATCAATTAGAAAAGATTTAAACTAGGATAACACTGCATCATCAATCCCTGTCTCTAAAAGGTGGGAAATTAAAATCAGATGATTGACAGAATCGAAGGCCATAGAAATGTTGAGTAGAATCATGACATATTTTATACCACAGTCAAAACCTTGTCTTATTTTGTCAATGCTGGGTAAAAGTAAAGTTTTGGTACTAAGATGCTTACAGAAAACAAATTGTTGAGAGTCAACAACTAAATGCCCTTCAATACCACCAGTGAGTTATTGACAGATAATAGATTCACTAACCTTTGAAACCAAAGGAAGAGATGAGATGGGATGATAGTTAGCCAATACAAATAGGTCCAAAGTAGGTTACTTAAGGAGGGGGTGTACAAAAACCTGCTGTAAAGAAGCAGACAAAAAGGCTTGATGTAAGGACATATACACCATGATAGTAATGAAAGACTAATTTCATTCCTAATAACTTTGAGTAATGTGGTAGAACAAGGAGTCAATGGACAAGAGGCAGACTTCATTTTACTAATGATCTGAGTCACCTCATCTGAAGAACATGGCAAACAGTCCCATCTCATGCTAAAAGATTTGGGATAACTAATATCTTCAATACTGTTGGTTGAGAACTGGATACATATTTCAATTACTTTGTTTGAAAAGAAGCTGGCAAACTTTTCACACTGTACAGCACTTAATATTACGTAGCTATTTTCATTTAGGGAAGAAGCAGAATTAATAAGTTGCTTAATAGAAAATAATAATTCACCAATGTTATTCTGAGAGGCTTGAATTTGAAAGGAAAAGTATGGTTTTTTAATGTCGTTTATCGTTGAACAATAAATATCCAGGTAATCTCTATAAGCTTTCATGTTAGACAGAGAAAGCTGGCATCGGCATTAACAGTCACATCCATGAAACTTTCTTTTTACATTTTTCAACTAGGAATTGAACCAAGGAGCAGAATGAATGCAGCATAATGGGCTGGTTTCAGAGTTGCTACTTGATGAATGGCCACTTGGAGAGATGAGTTCCATGTGTCTAAATATTGTTGCAGATCCTTAGTATCAGGATTTGCAAGAAGCCTAGCAGCTCAAATTAAAGCCCCCCCCTACCAAAGCAGCAAAAGAAGAGCCCTGCTGGGCCGAGAAACCACCCTCCACCCCAAAACCTCTCTGGTATCAATTTCTCACACATGCAAGAGGTCCGAGGCTAACCTCCCCCTTTCTCCCACCCATTCCCCAGTCCTACCAAAATTTTGAAGTTTCAGGCCTTCTGTGCCTCCCCCACTTCCTCTTTCCATCCCCCCACCCTAACCCTAAGCCTCCCACCCTCCTGGTACCTTCTAAGTTTCAATCTTTTGCTAGATTGATTCAACTGCAGTCCCACCAAGCACTTTCTCCATTGCTATGTTGCTATTTGCCTTTTATGCAAATCATGATTCACTTTTGCAAAATAATTTGAAACAGTTATCTGATAGATGGACATATGTGTTACAACCTTATTTAAACCAATTTGCCAGGTTATTATTCTTTTGAATATGATCAGTTAAGCCTAAAGTTAACCTGCCACATGTTCTGGAGCAGGAGTAATGCTATCCTGCTAAATTAATCAGATGCAGCTGAAAATTGGCAAAGTTAGCTGGATATTTTATAGGCCCACCCTGGATCACCCCTTTATTATCCAGCTAGATTTTATCCAGATAATGACTAGCTAGATAAGTACTTCACTATTCAGAAAGGTGTCATTTAGCCAGATAAATAATTGTCTTTGAATATTGACCTTCCTAAAATTTCAGTTAGGTGGCCAGAATTTAGGACTTATAATCGACTGAAAATAGGAACCTAACTTAGAGGAAAATGTATCAAGCCATAATAGGGCTATAAAGTACGTTAAACAGCATATATCGTGCAAATTTCGGATCAGAAACCTTCTCCTATTACAATGAGCTGCTTTGCATGTTATTTGCATGCATGAATTTTGCAAATCTATGCAAAACAGCTCATGCCTACTTAATCCTATGTAAGTAAAATAACACGGAAGACTTTTTAATTTGTCAGCCATGTTATTTTATTTACATCTATTTGAAAATTGTTAATCTATTGTGGGAACACCAAGACCCTAAACTGAGTCCCGATGCTCCAGCGGTAGATTTAAAGGGCCAAGCGGCCCAACACGATGCTCCCCTAAAGAAAAGAAACCCCCTCCTGATTTACTCACACCCCCCTCCTAAATAGTGGCCTCCACCCTCCCTTTGCAAATCAAAACTAGGTCATTAGGGCCCCCTCAACCTCCCTAGTCCCACCTCTAACTGTCCAAACAAATCATTGGTGGCCGAATGGTCCCCCTACCCCAGACCTCTTCAGACTCCCAACACCCCTATACCTTAAAATCAGCAAAGCTGCAAATGCAGAGGGCCCAGTGCACCTCTAAGTCCTAGGCTCGGTTGGCGCCATTTTCCAAAGTGGCACTGGTCACTTTGCTTGTCACGTGACAGGGCAAGGACCAGGGACCTGGACCAAAGCCACATGGGGAGGTCACTATTTGGAAGAGGGATGTAAATTATTAAAGAGAGGGTGGCTGTCATTGTGCAGCAATTTGCTACATTTTGATTCTTTTTATTGGGAGTCTCAGACTAGCCAGGAGGTCTAATAAGACCCCCCAATGACTGTTTATGTTCTTTTAGGGGAGTGCTGTGTTGGACTGCATGGCTCTTTAAGGTGATGGCAGCTCTGTTCATTGGGGGCCACTATCAAACTTGGCCATGGCTCCAACCACGTTAATTTGTCTTTTACCATGAGAGATAACAATGCAGCAAAATATCACTGGACTTCCTCCTCTCTGTGATATTTGGGCCCCTCCTGTGATAAAATATTGCGGCTTTGTGTATCCAGGCCTTAGATTCCTAAATTCAGGCATTGGGCCTTCTTTCAGAAACAGGATCTATGTTACTATCTATTATGATATGAATGTAAAGTTTATTATCATACAAAAACAAATCTTCAGAACTTTAAAATGAATGAACTAGCAGCTAAGTTTCAGAAGCTAATATAATAGTTCAGTATGAATACTTTCATATTCCACTCTGTCCTTCATGTATCTATACATGTTTGTATATAAGACTTATTATGTATATGACTGGTAAAACAAACTGGAATCAGGTGTCCCAAAACATAATCATTGGTCCTGCTGCATCAGTAAAGGAAAAATAACCTTCACAAAGTAGGAGAAAAATCTTAAGTGACAGCCCTTTTATACCAGACTTGCAGTGCAGAAAACGAGCATGCAGGATACAGCTCTTTCAGAAAGAGCCAATATAGCATGGGAAATCATAGAGAGTAGAGGGAATGCTCCCTGAGCTATGTGGCTGACAGCAGCAAAATGCTTCAATAACTCATGCAGTCTGCTGTAGTTCACTTCATCTCTTCTAAATGACCTCCTGTATCTGTAGGCTACCTTCTGAAAAGCTGAAGGTTTTAAGGACAAAAGTAACTAGGAAATTCACAAAAAGCATGGAGTGCTGTCTGAAATCTCTTCAGTTCACCTGATTAAGTGTTTTCCTTTTTAAATGCCAAGTTTTATAAGAGAATTCACCAAAGGATTGACTTGTCTCTTCAGCTGTCATTTAATTGTAACTAAAACTAATCTCAAAAGAATAAAAAAGTTACCAGCACTAGTTAGATAGCTGTGCATCCCTGCTGTAATTCCAGTCCTAATTATCTGGATGTGCTCCCTTGCAATAGTCTTGTATTTAAAACTGTTTCAGTCACCTAAGCAAGTACTAACAGGCAGTTGTCTATAAGGAGTTAATTCAGATTTAACAGAATGACTAATAAGAGGAGAAGGAAGAAAAATTAGCATCCAATTTTTTTAAGCAGCATGTCACTGAATACTGAACTCTATAGATTATGGATGGGGTACTTTTAATTTAGCTAAATGGTTTTATGTTTTTTAATAAGATTTACACAATTTAATTGAGGAAACAGGTAAGGAGTAGGAATGAAGCAAATCAAAGTCAAGATATAAATCAAGATATACATCTAAAGTATATGTTAGAGATAGGAAAGCACAATTCTTGTCATTTGTTTTCTAATTAAAGGCCTGGGGTATCAAAGGGTTTTTCCCACTTTGTTTCTATGGGGAAAATGCTTAGTACATTTGAGATGACGTATACAACATAAAAATCGAAGTTTTGCTATTTTTATTATTGTTGCGACCATCACTTCCCGACGGCTTCACTCCACCTACCTTTCCATTTTTTTGGCTCCTCCTGCTCTTCACGGATGCCTGGCTGCCGCGGCGTCCGCCTGCCATCCACTCCGGCGTCCCCGGACCGACTTGGGTGCTGTCTCCCGCCATGTTCTACAGGTACCTTAGGGCACGCGCGCCAAATTGCCCTCATTCTTATTTCCTCATTGGCGTGTTCCTCAGGGGCGTCCCCCTGTGATGACATCATGCTGCCCGGATATTTATGCCTACAGTTTATTGCTAGCCGTTGAGTTAGCAAGGGTGATTCTTACGGATGGGATTCGCTCTCCATACCCAGCTACTCTGCCTTTCCAACTTCCATTGGACTCTTTCTGCTAACGGGGTACCCGCTCCTGGGAGGCCTCTTTTGCCTCTTTCAGGTCGCTAACAGGTAACCGGTACTTACTCCATGAGGGCCCATGTTCCCTGACCCACTGCCTGCATCTATCTCCTCTTCTACTTGGAATAATTCGCTACAGACACCATCAGTGAGTACTACTATCATCCACTCCTCAGAGCTGTCTCCCTGGAACCAGGCACTTGCTCCTCGAGGGCCTGCCCGCGTTCCAGTGCCAGTGCCATCTCCTACGTGGAACCGTTGTGTGAGAACTTTGCCAACGAGTCTCTCTGCTTCCAGGGATCTGGTACTCGCTCCTCGAGGGCCAGCTCTCCCTATTTCGGTGCTTTTCCATATTTGGGACTCTGTGAATGTTGTATTGTACTCATTTTCTCAGTTCTCTCCACTACAGCACTGCTACTGGAGGAACCGCTGTTCCAGCGCCCTGGGGAATTCTAGCCCAGCTGGGCTACATCTTCCACTCACTACTGCCACCTCTGGTGGCTTCTCAAACTGTCTAAATAAAGAACTATCTGTGTTTGTGTGTCCAGAGCTGAGCCTGACCTGTAGCCCCTCACAGGACTTCCCCCCGTATGCGTGGTCAGCTGCCACAGTGTCCAAGAGTCCACCCAAAACCTCACTAATTATAACAATTATTGTGTCCCCACGCTGGAGATGACTCCACAAATAGACTTTGGGCATATTTTCAAAGGGGTACACGCGTAACCCCCACAAACCTGCCCCAAGCTCCCCCTGCGCGCACCGAGTATCTTTCATAGGCTCGGTGGTGTGTACAAGCCCCGGGTCACACGTATGTCCCGGGGCTTTGAATAAGGGGCTGGCTGGGGGTGTGTCCAGGGGTGTGGCGGCGGTCCGGGGGTGATCCGTGGGTGGAGGCATGACGGCGGGCTGGGGGTGGGGCCGAGTGCCACCAGCACAGCGGCCTGTGCCGGGGCAGGGAGCCGGCGGCGTGGGCATGTTACGCCTGCCAGAGGCAGGTGTAACTCCACGAAATAAGGTAGGGGGGGGATTTAGTTAGGGCTGGGGGGTGGGTTAGATAGGGGAAGGGAGGAAAAGGTGGGGGGGGGGGAAACAAAAAAAAAGTTCCCTCCAAGGCCGCTCTGATTTCGGAGCGGCCTCGGAGGAACGGAGGCAGGCTGCTTGGCTCGGTGCACACAGGTTGCACAATTTTGCACCCCCCTGCGCGTGAAGACCCTGGATTTTATAACATGCATGCGGCAGCACGCACATGTTATAAAATCGGGCGTAGATTTGTTTGCGCTGGGTTGCGCGAACAAATATGCGCCCTCGCGTAAGTTTATAGATTTGCCCCTTTCTGTTGTGGAATCCCTGGAGGCGGTTCCATTTCTGAGGAATTGTATGCCCCTGGGCCACGACACAGCCGCAGAGGAGCTCCGGCAAGTGCCGAGGCAGGAGAAGAGTGTCCAAGTATAGGCTGGTGTTGCTAGAAGTATTGAAAGTAGCGCCCTAACCTCTAGAAGAGAAGGACTCCGACAGAGTCACAAGCCACCATACTGAATAGGTACTGCCACATCACGTGCCCTACTCAGCCAATGAGGGCTGGTCACGGACCATGCCAGAAGGCACGCCCTACACAGCCAGTCAGGACTGGTCGCGGACCACGCAGTGGTTCCCCACACAGGTTGATAGAAGAATCCAACGAAGACTCAGACGAGGCCTGCACCAAGGCACGCCATATACAGCCAATCAAGGCCAGGCATAGGAGACATCAACGGAACAAGGTTTAATGAGAGTCCAACCACATGGAAGCAGACAAAAGGAATTCAGAAGGTCCGGTAGAGAAGAAATTCAGGATCCAAAACTCGGAGGACCTGAGGCTGAAAGCTCGACGAGAGACTCAGAGCAGTACCATAAAAGCCGGAGCCCTCTGGAGGCTTAAGCTGTCGTAGAGGAGAGGATCCAGAATTGAGAAGAACAGGATGAAGTTATCTGGAGACGAAGACAATGGAAGTTGAAAAGAAGTCCAGGAGATCTGAAGAACAACACATCAGCAGATCCAATGATACGGATGAAGGAAACATCAGGACAACTGGAACTGACAAAATGAGACGAGAGACCATGATTGCTTATAAAAGCAGGCTGCCACAATTTTAGGTGTGGCATTTTGGCTAAGAGTTAGAGAGAGCAGAAGTGTTTTCCTTGTTGTTCTCCTGACTGAATACTGGGTTTCACAGCCTAGTGGGAAAGGAATTAATGCTTGCCTGGATACTGATTCTGCTTTTAATTAAGATTTTTGGATGTTTTTGCTTTTTTGTATTTTCTCCTTTGAGTGCCCTGGTACCCTTGGCTGGAGGAATTTGGGGTCTTCACCAGCTAGGTTAGATCAGGAGATAGAGAAGATTCCTAACCGTGACCTGCTGCAGGAGGATTCCAGATTTTTCTACTTTTGTGTGAAGACTTTTTCTAAGTTCCCAGGAGGACGTTTTTGGCCACACTTCCTGACTGAAGAGGGAATACCTGTAGAGAGCTGCTGTGTTCCCTGCTACTGGATTTTTCCTAAGAAAAATCCTATTAAGACAGCTGAAAAAGAAACCTGTGAGTGAAACCTAAGAGTCCATATTCAAAAGCCTTTTAGACAGATAACACAAAAAAGATATCCGTTCAAATAACAAATGTGGCATATTCAGCCACTTATCTGTCTAAATTATAACTGGATAAGTAGTTATCCAGCTATAATTTAGATTGATAAAAAAGGGGCATTTTGGGGCATTCCAGGGAGGGGCAGAGATATGCAGCTAATCTAGCCAAAAATCGAGTATATCTGGCTAAGTTAGCCGTATAAGTTTATACCTGGTTGTGGTCAGGTCAAAAGTTAATCCTTGTGTGGCTGCATAGCATGCTACTTAACTGGATATCTTTAAAAGATATCTGGCTAAGTAGTGATGTTATTATCCTATAAAACAAAAACTAAGATTAAAAGGCAGCCAATCTCCCCCCCCCCCACCACCCCCACAAGCTGCTGCTAAAGACTTGCCAGGCTGTAGTATCCTACCCCACCCCCAAACGTTTTTAAATCTTGTGAAAATGCCCAGCATTATATGCCAGGCTCCAGTCCCCGGTCCCGATCATTAAATACACATTTGGCTGCCTCCCCACCTTCTCCCCCCACCCACAATGAAGATTCATGGTGCCTGCTCCTCCCCATCCTGGCCAATACCTTATTTATCTGTGCTGGAAATGAGGGTCCATCTGCCCCATTCCCAACACTTCCAGTACTGCTCTGACCAGCAGGCCCTAATGTTGGACGCGACTTAAACATAGTTGTTGTTACAGAGGTATGGTTCACTGAGTTTCATGACTGGGATATGGCCAACCCTGGCTATATCTGTTGCGACCGTCGCTGCTCGATGTCCTCACTCCGCCCTCTTTACCTCTGTGGCGACTCCCTCCGGGTCTGATGGACAGCTGGCTGCCGCGGCATCTCCATGCCATCTCCTTCCGGCATCCCCGGATCGACTCAACGTTGCAGATCCGCCATGTTGCCTGAAGACCTAGGGCACATGCACGCGCACGCTCTGATTGAAGTACCAGCAAGAGCGCAAACCTCAGGGTCGTCCCCCTGAGATGACATCGTCCACTTCCAATATTTAAAGGTCTCTATTTCACTATCTAACTGAGTTAGCAAGGGGTTGGGTATGGGAATGTGTCTCACTACCTATGGACTACTCCCCACAAGCTACTCTGCCTCTTCGGACTTACCAGAGGTACCCGCTCCTCGGGGGCCTCGCTCTTTCTCTTTACTTTCAGATTACAGATAGGAACCGGTACTCGCTCCTTGAGGGCCTAAACCTTTCCAGCTCCTGAGCTTCCTTGAGACCTTATGTGAGTTTTTGTCATCTAGTTCTGTTCATGAACTCTGCATACTCTGCTTAATCACTTTCTACAGTTTCTCAACAGCTCAGCCATCCTGGATCGCTGTTCCAGTACCTGCCCACCAAGGGTCATGGAAGAAAGGCATAAAGCAATCTATCTACCAGCCAGACTTATATGAGAGCGTCTATTCCCAGGGACCACGGATCTCTCCTGCGACTCTAGAAGTGAGGAACCTTCACATTTTGAGAAGTCACCAGCAGGTCTAGGAATGGAAGGCCCCAGCGATTCACAATCAGCTGAAACATCTCAGCTGACAACACCCACTCTCCTGGATCCAGACTCTCCCTCCTGAGAAAGTCCATACTTACGTTGACTTTTCCTGCAATGTGTCAGGCCGAGATCATCCACAGATGACCTTCCGCCCATTCCATCAGCTGGTCTATTTCCTGCAACACTTGCTGGCTCTTGGTCCTCCCTGGCGATTGATATAGGCCACCACTGTCGCATTGTCCGACATCACGCAAACTGCTTGATTCTGCAAACTGAACTGTACACATGCCAGCTATACTGTCCAGGCCTCCAGGCAACTGATGTTCCAGGCGGATTCTTCAGCATTCCAGTGCCCCGGGCCATTAACTCCAGTGAGTCCCCCAACTGTGGAGACTCGCATCTGTTGAGAGTACCAACCAGGCCGGAGGGGACAAGAGAACTCCCTTTCTCAGATGAACCTCCTACAACCACCACTGGAGGTGGGAGCAGATTTCCATTGGCAAGTGGAGCCGAACTGCATAATTCTGAGACTGCGGGTTCCAACGAGTCAGCAGAGAGCGCTGAAGAGGATGAATATGCGCCCTTGACTACAGCACCACTTCCAGGGTAGCTGCCATCAAGCCAAGCACCTATAGGTAGGACCACACTGTCAGACGTATGATGTTCATCAACTGATGCACTTGAGACATCAATCTCTGGATCCAAAATTCCAGTAGGAAAACTCTGTCCTGTCCAGTGTCGAACCAGACCCCCAGATACACTAATGACTGGGATGGTTGAAGATTGCTCTTGATCAGGTTCACCTCCCAACTGAGTTCTTGCAATAAGGAGATCACCTTGTGTGTCACTATTTATTTATTTATTTATTTAACACTTTTCTATACCGACATTCATGAATAAATTCATATCAAATCGGTTTACATGGAAAATGGGGTAAAACTTAATAAACCATTTAACAAGAGGCAAAGTTACATATAACAAGGAGGCAGAACTTAGGGGGGCTAAGGTAGCCGGAAACAGAGGACAGCATAACTAAATAGAGAACAAAAACAAAAACATAAACATAACGCCTAAACTAGGCGGGGCGCCTAGTCAGGTAAGCAGAGTAGGCAGCTCTCTTCCTAAGATTTGGCTTGAGTCAAATACAGGTGCACCAGGTTTACTTCTTTTTGCAAGGCTGCCGCTACCACTACCATAATCTTGCAAAATGTTCTGGGAGCATTGGCTAGACCAAAAGGAAGCGCCAGAAACTAATAAAAGTGCCCCAACACCGCAAAGTATAGAAAGCGTTGGTGTTCCAATTGGGTGGGAATATGAAGGTAAACCTCTGACAGATTCAAGGAGGTCAGAAATTTCTCCAAATGCACTGCCATTATTACCGAGCGTAAGGTTTCCATTTGAAAATGAGTCACCTTCAAGTGACAGTTGACCCTCTTGAGATCCCAGATGGGACGAAGGGAACTCTCCTTCTTGGGCACAACAAAATTAATAGAATATTGCCTCATTCTTTCTTGAGACATGGGCCCCAGAACCACAGCCCTCAGTCTGAGGAGCCTTTGAAGGGTGAACACCACTGTCTGCTTCTTCTGTGGGGAGTGGCAAACGGACACCATGAACACGTCCCGAGAAATACTGCGAAATTCTAGGGTTTTCCCTTGATGCATCACTCCAGGACCCACTGGTCCGACGTAATCTCGACCCACCTCCAATAAAAGAGAGAGAGACGTCCCCCTATGTTCTGTTCCAGAAGGTGGGTCGGCAAACCTTCATTGAGAAACTTGGGAAAGTCCACCACCCGAGCCAGCTCCTCTCTTGGGCTGCCGGGGATGAAAGGACTGAGACCTATCGAAAGGCTGAGTCCACTGAAAGGTCATCCCTCTGTAGGGACTAAAATGCCTGGAACCCCAGAAACAACCCCTCATACTAAAGGGGCGCTGTAACTGTTTCTTATCCTCCAGAAACCAAGGTCCTGGAGACTCGCCTCACTTACTGGCCAATTTCTCCAACTCGCTCCCAAACAACAGTGAGCCTTTAAAAGGCATCTTGGTAAGATTGGCTTTGGAAACTGTGTCAGCTGACCAATTTCGCAACCAGAGTTGACGCCTGGCTGCTATCCCGAAACCACTCCTCTGGCCGAGGTCCAGACCTAATCACAGCCTGTGTCTGCTAAAAAGGCGGCAGCAGGCTCCATAACCACTCTGGAATTCCCTCCAGACTCATCAACCTCCTGAGAGAGAATCAGAGAAGATCTCGCCACTAGGGCACAACAGGAGGCAATTTGTATGTTGTTTCGGCCGGCCGCAGAGCTCGCAATCAGTCTTCCTTACCCGGCCCCACCGCCCTGCCGGGGGCGGGCTCTGGCTTCCCGACGATGCAGAGGAGCACCTCCAGTGTTTCCCTCCTCTTTGTGGCCCTGCTTGTCACTGGCAGGTCCCAAAATGCGGCGGAAACACTGCTGCCGGACGCTCCTCACATTTGGCCACCCCAGGCGCGTGCGCCTTTCTGGTTTACTTAAAGGGCCCGCAGCATGCTAAGGCCTCCAGCCCTTTCCGGTGACATCGTCGGCCTGGGACTATATTAGGCGAGCCCTGACAGTCAGAGCTCGCCTTTGCAACAGGTCTCCATGCTTGTCATGTGCTTGTTGCTTGTACCTGATCCTCAAATTGTTCCTGGTTCCTGATCCTGACTCTGTTCCTAGTTCCTGTTCGCTCCTTCATCTCCTCCTTGTTCCCTAGGACTGTTCCTCTGGCTTTTACCCCTGCGTTGTTGGACTATGCTTGGACTGATCATCTGGTATCACCCTTGACTTGGCCTTTCAGGCCCCAGCCTTCTATTACTCGGGCGCCACCTGACCTTGCCTCGGATTCTTCATTGGCGCCCGGGTCTCTGGATCTCTGCCTCGTCTGGACCTGATTCCACCTTCCTGTTACCACTGCTGGCCCCTGGCTGATTACTACGTCATCTACTGGGAGTCATCAGATGGAGGCCCGCCTAAGACTAGCCAGCCCCAGCACCCAAGGGCTCAACCTGCGGGGAACGTGAGCTGGTACTGGCGAAGCTCCAGTCAGCCTCCTTCACTTAACCAGCTCTGCCTTCCGATGGTGGGGACCCGTAGGGATTGCCCTGCGGGTAGCGTCAACCCCACTTTGGGCTAAGGGTCCACTTCCGGCGTAACATTGTAAATTCATCGCCGCTGCCTCAAAGGCATGTTTAAGAATAGCCTGAAATCATTATTTAACAAATGAATTGTCACCAGCAAGCAATTCTACACTGTAGGAGCTAGAACTGAAAAGGTTCTTCCCTAGTGCATTGCAGTTGGGTAAACTGCATAGAGGGAAACACCAGTAGCCTATTTTGAGACAAACACAAATTTCTTGACAGTATATAAACAGATATCTTATCTTTAAGAAATCAAGTGTTAGAATCCGCAGTGCCCACCTGTTTCCTCCTAGCCATCTGATTTTCCAGCATTAAACGCTATTTTCATGGCAGAATGCTGCCATTACATGCACACAAATGTGCCTACAACAAGGATGCGGCAGTGGATACCTTAGGCCCACATGTGCTCAAGTACATACATAATTTATTCACCATCATGGGAAATGGCAGGAGTCGCCCTTGGATGATGTCACCCACCTCTGGCTATTTGAACTCGCTCTGCCCTGCAGTCCTTGCCTCAACAACAGGTCTCTTGATTGATCTGCTCTTCAGTGCTTGTTGCTTTTCCCTGCATTGTCTGCCCATGTTCCTGTTCACTTGTGTTCTTATGTTCCTGTCTCCTACTGTGGTTCTGTTTTCTGGTCTATCTCCCCTGCCCAGTCCTGGTCCTCTCTGTTGTGATTTGACCTCATCCTTGTCCTTGTCACGCCTTGTCTCCCTAGGTTTGACTTCTTAGTTTGACCTCAGCTTGTTCTCTGACCCTCCCAATTGCCTCCTAGACCTGTCCCTTGCTTTGGACCTGACCTTCTCACTGTCTGCGGCCTGCCCCAACCTCTGGCTTGTCTACTAGATCTCACTATCTGCTGCCTTCCCTATCCTCTGTCTTGTCTACTAGATCTCATTGTCTTCTGCCTGTCCCGACCATCATCTGGACCTAGACTCTCGCTCTAGGTCTACCTGGCTATTCCCCAGGGACCCTCCTAAGAACTGCCAGCCATCAGAACCCAAAGACTCAACCTATGGGGGAGATGGTTGGTATAGGTGAAGCTCCAGCTAGTCCCACGTGGGGTATGTCCACCAGCTGTTGGATGTACCTATCTCTATCTTTTTCTCTATGTCTTCCTGTCTCTCTTGCTCCTCTGTGTTCCATGTTGTCCTACTCCTTATTCTGCATCCCTCCTTTCACTATATTCTCCCTCCCTTGTGCCTCATGCCTCCACCTGTTTCTTCCCCTCCCCCTCACACATATATCTGTTCCCTCTTCCCCTGTACTTTCTTGTCTCTTTTCCCTCCCCTTTCCCTACCCTGTGACTCCTCTGGGTTTCTTTGCTCTCCTCCTCCATATTGTTTCTCTCTCACTTTCTTCCTCCTTTCCTCATCTCTTCCTTTGTACCACTACCTCACTTCAGCAACTCTCCAATAGCACATAGAAAGAAAGAATGATCTTCTCTCCTTTGTCACTTTACACAGATCAGACAAAAAAACATATTTTATTCTCAAGAAATAGAAATCATTAAATAAAAAAAAGCTTCATAATTAAGTCCTGGTGAAATAAAGTGTGAAAGTTACCAACAATGTGATCGTAAACACTTCAGACTCAGCTTATCTCTCCAAGATCCCAGAAAGGTCTCGGCTATCCATAAACAGCTGACTCTGTCTAGATTCTTCTCTCTGCTGGTTCCCACACTTCTAATATAGGGTAGTTTCCAGTAATAGTAGAGAGAGATTCTGTTGGTATTTTCAATATCTCATGACAGTATTTTTTTAACATCTCTTCTGAAGTCAAAGGTGGAGTCTTAACAGAAATTCAAAAATGGTAAATTCAAAATTTCTAAGAATTCCAATCAATGAGTGACAACCACCTTATCCTGGATTAGACCCACAATGGATGACTGAAGGACAGCAATCTTCTATTCTAAATTATGTGATAAAAATAGGCACCTAACTTAGGTACCAAAAACTGATATCCCTAAATTATTCTTACAATTCATTTGCCTACATGGTGCCTAGCACTAGAAATCAGCACTAAGAACATAACTTACTTCCCTGACCTGATCCCATCCCTGGCAACACCCACTTTTTTAGTGTGGCCCTCAACCCCCTCAATAAATGTATCATTGGTGCTAAGAGAGAAGGGGAAACACCCTAAAAGCAATAAATCTTCACTAGACCATACCGGTCCTGCTAACTATTGTCCCATCTCCTTCCTCCCTTTTGCATCCAAAATACTCCAATGTGCTATTCACCACTGCTGTCTTCACCTCAAGTCATTTTTGATCCACTCCAGTCTGGGTTTTGCTTCTACATTTACAAGAAACAGCCCTTGCCAAAATCAACAATGGCCTATTTATAATTAAAACCAAAGGACTTCACTTGATTCTAAACTTCCTTGACCAATCTTTTCCTTTTGTTAAACTCCCATCACACTTTTAGGGTGTCCTCTGATGGATACTCCCCTACTGCCACCCAGTTATAAATTAGTGAGCTTCAGGGCTCTGTCCTGGGCCCTCTTCTCTTCTTTTCTCTATTCTAATTCCCTTGGCACTCTGATCTCCTCCCATGACTTTCAATACTATCTTTAAGCTAATGATTCCCAGATTTACCTCTCTACACCAGAAATGTCAAGAGAAATCTAGTCCCAAATTTTGAGTCTGATTGTCTAATATTGCTGCTTGGATGACTCACAGTCACCTTGAACTCAACATGGCCAAAACTGAACTCCTTATCTTTCCCCCCAAACCTACTTCATCTCTTCCCCCTTTCTCTATTTCTGTAATCTTCCCAGTCCCCAGTAACCTTGGTGTCATCTTCAACTCCTCTCTCTCCTTCTCCAAAACAGTACTAAAATGTGTCTTTTTTTCTCTATAACATCAACAAAATCCACTCCTTCCTTTCTTAACACACTTCCAGAACCTTTAGCCACTCACTCGTTACCTCCCACTGAGATCACTGAAACCTGTTCCTCAAAGATCTCCCAGTCATCCATCTCTTTCCATTATAATCTATCCAAAATTCAGCTGCACAACTTATATTTCACCAAAGTCGCTACAGCCATATAACTTCCCCCTCAAGTGATTATGTTGGCTCCCAATCGATTCCTCTTACTCATCTACAAGAGCCTTCACTCTGCAACTCTTCACTACATCTCCTCTTTTATTTCTCCCAACACCCCTCATTACGCAGTTTGCTGATACAGTGGCTTGTGGTCATGGCCTTCAAGTGATTCAGTGAATCACCAGCCCATAGGCATCACTACGGAGTGGCAAGGGCCATCCCAAGTTTAATCATTGGATCGGGCAGGAATAAACCAAACCCCTGCCCAATCTGATCATAAGAACATAAGAACATGCCATACTGGGTCAGACCAAGGGTCCATCAAGCCCAGCATCCTGTTTCCAACAGTGGCCAATACAGGCCATAAGAACCTGGCAAGTACCCAAAAAACTAAGTCTATTCCATGTTACAGTTGCTAGTAATAGCGATGGTTATTATCTAAGTCAAATTAATTAATAGCAGTAATGGATTTCTCCTCCAAAAACTTATCCAATCCTTTTTTAAACACAGTTATACTAACTGCACTAACCACATCTTCTGGCAACAAATTCCAGAGTTTAATAGTGCATTGAGTGAAAAAGAACTTTCTCCGATTAGTTTTAAATGTGCCACATGCTAACTTCATGGAGTGCCCCCTAGTCTTTCTATTATCCAAAAGAGCAAAAAACCGATTCACATCTACTCGTTCTAGAACTCTCATGATTTTAAACACATATATCATATCCTCCCTCAGCCGTCTCTTCTCCAAGCTGAAAAGTCCTAACCTCTTTAGTCTTTCCTCATAGGGGAGCTGTTCCATTCCCCTTTTCATTTTGGTAGCCCTTCTCTGTACCTTCTCCATCGCAATTATATCTTTTTTGAGATGTGGTGACCAGAATTGTACACAGTATTCAAGGTGCGGTCTCACCATGGAGCGATACAGAGGCATATGACATTTTCCGTTTTATTTCACCATTCCCTTTCTAATAATTCCCAACATTCTGTTTGCTTTTTTGACTGCCGCAGCATACTGAACCGACGATTTCAATGTGTTATCCACTATTTTTATTTATTTTTATTTAACATTTTTTATATACCGAGGTTCTAGAGACAAAATCACTAAGCACTTCGGTTTACATATAACTATTGAAATGACTGACTTGAGTCTTACAGAGAACAGGAAATAAAGAACTTGGATATTATACATTTAAACTCATAATAACATAGAACCTTTAAATAACAGAAACAGTAAAGGTTGGCAGTCAAACATGTAACAGGCGATTATATGAGAATAGAGCAATATGAGATTATATCTGTGGTTGTTTGGCAGTGAAAAACATGATAATTTGCATCCAGTGGGTATGAAGGATTAAGATCGAATTATGCGTAGGCTATGGAGAAGATCCAAGTCTTGAGTCTTTTTTTGAAAGTAATTGGACATTGTTCCAGTCTAAGTTCTGAAGGGAGAGAGTTCCAATGATTCGGGCCGACTGTAGAGAAGGCTCTTTTATTTGAAAATGATTTAATTGGAGGCGTTTTTAGAGAGCCTTTTTGGGCAGCTCTTAACGGGCGGGAAGAAGAATATAGTTGTAAAGGGATCCTGAGGTCCAGAGGGGAGGATTTGTAGATAGATTTGTGTATGATAGAACAAGTTTTATAGAGAATTCTATATTTAATCGGGAGCCAGTGGAGATTCTTTAGAATTGGAGTGATGTGGTCTCTTTTTTTTTATTTTGTTAGAATCCTAGCTGTGGCATTCTGTAGCATTTGTAGAGGTCTAAGGGAAATCGCTGGGAGACCAATTAAAAGGGCATTGCAATAGTCAATCTTAGAAAATATGATCGCTTGCAGAACTGATCTGAAATCACGGGGATGAAGTAGGGGTCTGAGTCGTTTTAAAACTTGAAGTTTGAAGAAGCAATCCTTCACTGTGTTGCTGATGAAGCTTTTGAAGCAGTTGTCCATGATGACTCCTAAGTTTCTGACCATGGGAGAAAATGAAGGTGGTGGAATTGGGTGAGAGTTAGAGAGTTGGTAGTTGCCATCTTGGGTAATGAGGAGGAATTCAGTTTTATTAGTATTGAGAATTAAACAAAGGTCTGCAAGGAGATTGGAAATGGAAGTAAAACATGAATTCCAAAACTGAAGAGTTTCTTGCAGAGATTTGGTAATTGGAATGAGTATTTGGACATCATCCGCGTATAGGTAATGGGTTAGATTCAGCTTAGATAATAAGTGACAAAGGGGGAGCAGGTAAATGTTAAATAAAGTTGGAGATAAGGAGGATCCTTGAGGGACTATGACACTATGACGCCTAGATCTCTTTCTTGGGTAGTAGCACCTAATATGGAACCTAAAATTGTGTAACTATAGCATGGGTTATTTTTCCCTATATGCATCACCTTGCACTTATCCACATTAAATTTCATCTGTTACGAGCGTGCGTGGGCGCGTTCGTCGTAAGCGGGTGGTGGTGAGCCCTTGGGCCACGGCAGGACTCAAGGAGGAGCCCCAAGCCCCACCGTGGGAGGTGAGCTGAGCAGGCATGGTGAGCCAGGCAGGCAGGAACAGAAGCAGGGAGTCCGACCCTCAGCCGGACCTGCATGCCCATGGTAGCCAACACGGGGAAGTTGACTAATGAACGGTCCTCCGACTGTTCCCGGCCCTTTCGGACCTGCCGCAGGGAACGGCAATGGGCAGCAGGCCGGACAGAGGCGAGGGCAGCCAGAGTCCTTAAACAGAAGACATCAGACGGGGCAGAAGCAGGCTGAAGCAAGACGGAGACATCAGGACAAGGGCTGAAGCGAGACACAGGAAAGATCCAGGCGAGCAGGAACTCCGATGCTGGGATACTCACATCCGAAGCCCCCTCGGCTGGCAGAAGCTCAAGAGCCCGTGGGACGAATCCCTCCTGTTGGCCACTCCAGGGCCCAACAGGACAGAAGGCTCAGGAACCAGACGAGGACGTAGGTCAAGGCAGAGACAGGAAGACATCCGGGCAAGGGCTGAAGCAGACACTGTAGACAAGGCTGGACGGAAACATGGCACTGTCCATCAGGGCGCCCTACTCAGCCCACCCGTGGGACTGAGTCGCGGACCACCCTGTCCCAGACGCGCCCTACACAGCCCAGGAAGGCTGGTCGCGGACCACGCTGAGAAGGAGGGTGCAGGGAAACTCCAGGCGAACAGGAACTCCGATGCTGGGATACTCACATCCGAAGTCCTTACGACTGGCAGGCACAGGAACAAACATCTAGGCAGAGACACTGGACAGGGATCCATCAAAGCATATGATGATCACGGAAGACCTGGATCAGCAAGGATACAGACGACTGTAGGACCTGATCCGCAGGCCCTTTGCAAGTGAACAGAAAGTCCTTAAATACTGGAGGTAGAAGGCAACTCCCTGGGAGGAGCTTGCCAGGACCGCCCACCGCTGGTCCTATAAGTCAGGTGGAGAGCTGTGGGCCAGCCCCTAGGAGAAGGGCGTCGCCAAACAGGAAGTCCAAACGCTGAGGCATGCAAGCCACAGGCACAGCTAGGCCTCTCAGGCCCTGGAGCAAGTCCCGGATGGAACGTAGGCGAGGCCCTGGCTTCAGAGTGGCCTCTGGAGGAAGGTAAGAGACCTCCTGTAGCGCAGCAGCAGGGGGGATCGCAACATCATCTGCCATTTTGATGCCCAATTTTCCAACCTCACAAGGTCTTCCTGCAATTTATCACAATCTGCTCTTGATTTAACTACTCTGAACAGTTTTGTATCATCCACAAATTTGATTACCTCACTTGTCGTATTTCTTTCCAGATCATTTATAAATATATTGAAAAGTAAGGGTTCCAATACAGATCCCTGAGGCACTCCACTGCCCACTCCCTTCCACTGAGAAAATTGTCCATTTACTCCTACTCTCTGTTTCCTGTCTTTTAGCCAGTTTGTAATCCACGAAAGGACATCGCCACCTATACCATGACTTTTTATTTTTCCTAGAAGCCTCTCATGAGGAAATTTATCAAATGCCTTCTGAAAATCCAAGTACACTACATCTACCGGGTCACCTTTATCCACATGTTTATTAACTCCCTCAAAAAGTAAAGCAGATTTGTGAGGCAAGACTTGCCCTTGGATAAAGCCATGCTGACTTTGTTCCATTAAACCATGTCTTTCTATATGTTCTGTGATTTTGATGTTTAGAACACTTTCCATATTTTTCCTGGCTCTGAAGTCAGGCTAACTGGTCTGTAGTTTCCCGGATCACCCCTGGAGCCCTTATTAAATATGGGGGTTACATTAGCTATCCTCCAACCTTCAGGTACAATGGATGATTTTAATGATAGTTTACAAATTTTTACTAATAGGTCTGAAATTTCATTTTTTTAGTTCCTTCAGAACTCTGGGGTGTATACCATCCGATCCAGGTGATTTACTACTCTTAAGTTTGTCAGTGGCAACACACCTTCCTACTGGACTCCACACCCCCACCCCCCACCCCCGGGCAGCAGGAGTCACATTTATCTAAATGTCATCTCCTGCTGCTACAGGGTCCCCCTCGCAGCTTTTACAGGGAGACCAGTCCCGTGACAGCAAGAAATGATGTTCAGATAAACGCAACTCCTATTGCTGCCTATCCCACAACTTGGTAGGCCACCGTGGAGCCTGTTGCGTGGAAGCTATAAATAGAAAGAGAGGACATGGTGGCCGTCAGCAGACCCATCCTGCTGGCAGCTGAAGAAGAGGTACAGGCCCCATATATGTGTGTGGCTGGGTGAGAACCTATGTGTGTATGGGTGACTACCTGTGTGTGTGTATGACTGTGTGTGTGTGTGTGTGTGTATGTGTATGTGTGTGTGTGTCGGTGGGTGACTGTCTGTGTGGGTGATTGCTTGCCTGTGAGTGAGTGACTGAGTGTGGAGGAATTGAGATGCTGTGTTAGGGGGAGTGACAGCCTGTGTGTATATGAATGGGTTGATGGGTGAGAGGCTGTCTGTGGCTGGGTGAGAGCCTGTGTATAGGGGTGTGACTGTCTGGGTGTGGGTGAATGGGTGACTGCCTTGGTGAGTGGGTGAGAGCTGTTGTGTTTATATTCATGTGAAAGCCAGTGTGGGTTGGTAAGTGAGAGCCGGAGGGTATGTGAAGGAGAATCTGTGTGTGGCTGTATGTGTGAGAGGGAGTAAGAAACTGTATGTGTGTGTGTTGTTATTTAGGAGAGTTGTGGGTGGATCCTTGGACCGGTGGCAGATGACCATGTCCCCGGGGGAAGATCCCGAGAGGGACCACTGGTCAGGCTCAGAGTTAGGAGACAGACACACACTAGTTCTTTTATTAGACAGTATACTGAACCACCAGAGGTGGCAGTAGTGAGCTGGAATGCCCGGCTGGGCTGTAGTCCCTCAGATACTGGAACAGTGATCCCTGGAGGCTGAGCTGTAGAGAAACTGAAATATAGTGAGTAGGCAGGGTATGCAGAGTAACTACAAAGAACCCTTCGATCTGGGCTTGATGTGAGTCCAGCGAGGGAGAACTAGTAATATTCTCTCTCAACTTATCTTTCCGCTTAGTATGAGGCATTTAGAAAAGAAAGGTAATCCGAAAACAGGTAATCGGAGGGAGAGGGCTCTTGGCGTGCTTCTAAGTCGGCGGCCATCTTGTCCCCAGTACAGATTTACTTTTATGATTGATGTTTTATATTTCTTTATTTTATTGTTTGTTGGTCTATTATTTTACCTTTGGTAAGGGTCTGTCTATATTCTGTATGAGCAATTGAGATGAGGGATTCTTCTAGTGTATAGTTTCTGTGTAGGGGTTTATAGCAATCCATCCTGTTCTATTTTCAAAAGGGCCTTATGTAATATTTGTAGTGTTGCTGTTTCTTAAGTACAGTTGTGGCTGCTTGAGTCCTGAGAGTTGATACAGATTTGTCTCTTGAGTTAAGCTGTATTCTTGTCAGGCTATGATTAAACCAGGTTGGCAATCATTTGGTCTTTCTTTCTCCTTTTTTAATGCATGGAATACATTTTATCTGGGCTTCCAGAATGGTGATTTTAAACAATGTCCACATTTCATAACAAACTTAGGCCTAGATTCATCAAAATGCTATAAATTTTGCATGGATAAGGATAATTTTGGAGTTACCACATGGTGCACTAATTTAGTGCTTTGCATAGGTTTATTGTAATGTGTTATAAATTTATTGCACCCACAAAATTTTGGCTTCATGGCTTGCAAAGTGCCCAGATGGGTGAGAGAGAGAGAGATTCTTTATAAGACTCTCATAAAAGCCAACAATTTATATCATTATAGGAGGGCCAGCTACTACCTCAAGGTGAGGTTATGATAGTGGTCAAGGGTTTAGGGGCCAGTTTTACATGCACAGTGAGTCGTACGAACAGCACAGTGCACATCAGTGAAGATTTGACATGATTTGGAGTGAGGAAAAGCACACAAAGATGAGATTTCTACATTGTTCTCTAGCCCTAGCTTGCTAGTGCCCTGGTAGAGAAAACAAAAATGGTGGATCCTAAAATGGTGTCGCCTGAGGCTTCGACAGACCCGCTGGCCTTAACACCAACGGCGGCAGAGAACTTTAAAGCTATACTAATGGAGACGCTGGACTTAAAACTAGCCACTATCTCAACACAAATATCGGAGGTTCGCATGGCATTAGATGACATAAACCCGTGATTTGAAAGACTGGAAGGAAGAGTTAGTCTCTTGGAAGATGATAACTTATCCCTCACAAGCAAAATTTTGGCGCTTGAGAAACAAGTCGAATCACACTCCACCAAGATAGATGACTTGGAGAACAGAGCTAGAAGGTCTAATATACGTTTGATGGGCCTGCCTGAAACGCTGATCGATAGCAATCTGGGGAATTTCCTTGAAACCTGGCTCCCAGAGGCGCTTCATGTGCCTGAAATTGCTTCAAGCTTCCGTGTGGAGAGGGCTCACCGTCTGGGCCAACGCAAGGAGGGAGACAGCCGCCCCAGACTGGTAATCGCAAAGATCTTAAATTTTTCACATAAACAAATTATGTTACAAGCAAATAGGAAAATTCCTGACCTCGCTTATGAGGGAAAAAAAAGTAAGAATCTTCCAGGACTATTCGGCTAAAGTTTCTGGCTTACGGAGAAGTTTCTCCCCCATCTGCTCTGCGCTTTACAACAAACAGGTATGATTTTCCCTTCAATTTCCAGCGAGGTTAAAAATATGGCATGACAATCAAATATCTACCTTTGATGAACCAGAAGCAGCGCAGAATTTCGTGGCTATGAAGCTGGGGTAAAGGAAAAGTGGCTCCGTGTCCATTTTGGGGTTTTTTTTAGATAACTGAATGGCGCAGCAGTTTCAAGAACACTCGTTTTGCAGCAACAGAGAGCAAGGGGACCTTGCCGGACACGAACACACAGCCACGGTTGTCTCAGCTTTTCTCTTCCTTCATATCTGGTTGGTTGGTACTATTCTGTTGACTTGTATGAATATAAGTTGTGGATGGAATGATGGAACTGAGCTGGATGGACCCCCTGTTTTGGCGGGCAAGTTGAACATCAGATTTATTCCGCTTGGCAGAGACTCTAAAGCAGGTGGAGACCACATATTGTGACTGATCTATTGCAAACACTTTTACTGTTGTCAGTATATATTCTTAAATGAAAAGCATGATATGCCTTATTTCCTTTGAGAGAGTACAAAATATCTCCCATGTTAGCGTGGAGGAGATGAGAAGGGAGATGATTGTTTTGTGTGGAACTTGTGAAAGAGAAGGGGGAGCAAAGCACCCGATCACATCAGAACGTGATCTCTACCCCAAACCGGGGAGTAGAGAATGGTGGTACTTTGTAACCCTCCTGGGAAAGTAAGAGGAGGGATGAATGGGATAGGGATTCAGGGGAGGGGGGAGGGGAAAATGCAGAGGGATAAGGGAAGCATGGGCGTGCGTTGGTGGGAAGGGAAAGGGGAAATGGTGATAGCTGGGTGTGTGTAATACAAAATCAACAAAATGCTCTGAAGCATGGCTGATTGGTAGAATTTTTCCCCATATAATCAAGGAGTCTGCATTCTTTTACAGGAAGAGTATTTGAATAGATTTTCAGCTTTTTACTTTTTCTCAGTGCCAGCTCTACTATTACCAAATTGTGTGGCAGTTGTATCTTCTCATGACCTGGACAGTCAATTTCTATTTGAGGTCAATCCTTCTGGCTACTGGTGGAATAGACAGAGGAAAAATCCATATCGTTGATTGAAATTCCTTCAAGGTTTTGTGGTCTGGCACTACTGAGGGATGTTTCAGAGCTTTAATTAAGTTGAGCACACCAATTAATTTTTCACCAGTTCTGGTTCTTTTTGTACAGAAAAGAGGATTGAATCTGACATTTTCTGAATTAATTCCAGATATTAGAGACCTTCTGGTGGGTACTACTTCTGTTTCCATCTAAGGATCTTCTGGAATTCCAGTAGAATCTTTAATGGAATGTGTCAGTGTAGATTCAAATAAATCAGAATCAGAATCATGAAGCTGTGAAGATTTAGGTTTTTTTTCTTCCTCTACAGGCATTTTGTTGCAACCGTCCCTGCCCGACGGCTGCACTCCTCCTACCTCTCTCCTTTTGCTCCTCCTCTTGCTGTTAATGGACGTCTGGCTGCCGTGGCATCTGTCTGCCGTCCTCTCCAGCGTCCCCGGACCGGCTTGGGCACTGCTCCCACCATGCTCCATCTGTACCTTAGGGCGTGCGCGCCGTGCGGCCCTCATTCTTATTTCCTACTTGGCGCGAACCTCAGGGGCGTCCCCCTGTGATGACATTATGCTGCCCGGATATTTAAAGCCTACACTGTTTGCTAGCCTTTGAGTTAGCAAGGGGATTTCTATGGATGGGATTCACTCTCCATACCCAGCTACTCTGCCTCCAATCTTCATTGGACTCTTACGCTAACGGGGTGCCCGCTCCTCGGGGGCCTCACTTGCTTTTCAGGTCATAATCAGGAAACCGGTACTCGCTCCTCGAGGGCCCATGTTCCCTGACTCGCTGCCTGCTCCTACCTTCTCTTCTGCCTGGAAAAATTCGCTATCTTCAACACCAGTGAGTACTACCATCTCCACCTCAGAGCTTTCCCTGGAACCAGGTACTCGCTCCTCGAAGGCCTGCCTCTGTTCCAGCCCTGGTGCCATCTCCTACGTGGAACCGCTGTGTGAGTACATCCCTTACAAGACTCTCAGCTCTCAGGGATCTGGTACTCGCTCCTCGAGGGCCTCCTCTTCC
Organism: Rhinatrema bivittatum; assembly: GCF_901001135.1. Taxonomy (NCBI): domain Eukaryota; kingdom Metazoa; phylum Chordata; class Amphibia; order Gymnophiona; family Rhinatrematidae; genus Rhinatrema; species Rhinatrema bivittatum. The sequence continues at coordinate 54,099,136 of NC_042615.1, forward strand.
TATCCTGGGGTTCTCCATACCAGGGCTTGTTCATATTTCACTGTATTCATTATTCTCAATTCTCTCTACTATAGCACTGCTACCGGAGGAGTTGCTGTTCCAGCGCCTGAGGGATCCTAGCTGAGCCAGGCTACTTCAACTACTCATCACTGCCACCTCTGGTGGCTACACAACATTGTTTAAATAAAGATCAAACTCTCTGGGGCGGATTTTAAGAGCCCTGCTCGCGTAAATCCGTCCGGATTTACGCAAGCAGGGCCCTGCGCGCCGGTGCGCCTATTTTACATAGGCCTACCGGCGCACGCAGAGCCCCGGGACTCGCGTAAGTCCCGGGGTTTTCCGAGGGGGGCGTGTCGGGGGCATGTCGGGGGCGGGCCCGATCCGCGCGGCGTTTTCGGGGCAGGACGTAGCGTTTCGGGGGCGGGTCTGGGGGCGTGGTTACGGCCCGGGGCGGTCCGGGGGCGTGGCCGTGCCCTCCGGACCCGCCCCCAGGTCGCGTCCCAGCACGCTAGCGGCCAGCTGGCGCGTGGGGATTTACGTCTCCCTCCGGGAGGCGTAAATCCCCCGACAAAGGTAAGGGGGGGGTTTAGACAGGGCCAGGGGGGTGGGTTAGGTAGGGGAAGGGAGGGGAAGGTGAGGAAAGGGCAAAAGAAAGTTCCCTCCGAGGCCGCTCCGATTTCGGAGCGGCCTCGGAGGGAACGAAGGTAGGCTGCGCGGCTCAGCGCGCACCGGCTATGCGGAATCGGTAGCCTTGCGCGCGCCGATCCAGGATTTTAGCGGATACGCGCGGCTACGCGCGTATCTACTAAAATCCAGCGTACTTTTGTTGGCGCCTGATGCGCCAACAAAAGTACGCCAAATCGCGCTTTTTGAAAATCTACCCCTCTGTGTTTGTGTGTCCTCAGCTGAGCCTGACCTGTGGCCTCTTACAGGACTGCCCCCCGTGGGCATGGTCAGCTGCCACAGTATCCAAGGGTCCACCCAAACCTCACTAATTATAACACTTTTGGAATGGGTGAATCTATGACGGCGATTCTAATTGTTTTGAGAATTTTTCTAACACTAGAAAGCATTCTTATAATGATAAAGGCATTTCCTTCATATCGTGCCTTATGAAGTCATGCCACATTATTTGAACAAATGCCTAACTATTCTTGTCCAGTGGAAAGGATGACTATGATGTATCTGATTCTGGCACTAGAGTCGATGGTGAACTTCTATTTTTCGTTAAAAACAACAGCTCCAATGATTTCGGTGTAGATATGGATGGCTCCTTTTCCTTCTGTATCAACTGACCCTTTCAGCACCAACACAGATTGTGCCAAACTCTGTGCCAACATGGACTGCGCTGTCTTCAGTACCAATGACTGAAATGGCATGAAGAAAGTTAATGCCAAGGATGACAATGACAATGGTGCCAAACTTCTTGATACCCTAGGTGATTTTTCCAAATATTTCAATGATTTATGCACCAGTTCTTTTCTCAAAGGGAATTTGTTTCCATTCCTATGAGAATGGGAGGAAAATGATAATTCCTTGCTTCACTGTTTGTGAGTCTCAGGCCTCTTATATGGAGGCTCTGGTCTCTTGGAACTTGAGGCTATTTTACCCTCTGGGGAGAAGGACAATGAAAATAATTTTAGTTGTCTATAAGTGCGCAAGAGGACATCTTGGTGCAAGCCTCAGTTCAAAACATCATTCAATGGCCCCAGACACTTTAGTAAGATCTCCTGAAGATCTACAATGATCAATTTGTGATCACATATTTTGAACTGCTGAATAATGGTTTCCCTGACATATCTAAACTACTTTTTTTTTAAGGCTAAGGAGAAAAAGGCTAAGGAGAATCAAGGAGAAAAAAAGATAAGAAAAAAGAGCTAAAGGAAAAAATACAGTTAAGGTGTTGACAAAAACATGGGCTGGTTGACAGAGCAAAAACATTTTGCCATTGCAGTGGAAGAAAACAAACTGAAGAAATGCACGTGGGGCTGGTGCATGGAATTCCTGCACATGCTCAGAAGGTTTTACTTTATAAGCTCTGAGAGAATATATACCAGCCAGCACCATCAAATAACAACACCCACTTGTGTGGCTGCATTTTGTCCTACTTGTTCATGGAGAACTGCCCTTAAGCAAGTTCCCCCTGCCTATTCTTTTACTGCCTGTTAACTTAAGGAAAAATTTACTACATCTGGTATGTGTTTATGAGGGCAAGAAATGTTTTTTCTAGTTTCAATTGACACATTGATTAATTGCAATTTTTAAGTACAATACGAGAGAATGGAGGTTTCAACTGAGAACAGCAAAACAAAAAAATAGTATTACCCAAAAATTCTTGAATAGTGGAAACAGTACAATGTATAAAAGTGAATTACATTTGTTTAAAATAAATAGTTAAATTATTCAGAGATCTAGTTCTTATATATCATCCAAAGGTTTCTTGCTCCTGTGGCATAATTTGAAGTAGAATAATGACTTGGGGGTCATTTTCAAAGGCTTATTGCATGCGATAAGCCTCTATCGCACGCAAAAATGCCCTTTTCGTGTGCGATAGAATGCTGGGGGTGGAGTCAGGACAGCAAGGAGAGGAGTCGGGGCGGCGAGGAGGCGGACTTGGCGGTGTCTTCGCTGCAGCAATAAAGTTAGTAACGTTATTGTCCCAAGTAGCGCGCCCAATAGCGCCACCTTTCATGGTGGCGCTATTGGGTGCAAAAGCCAGCAGCGAAAACACAGTGGTGGTGCGAAGGCTGCTGGCTTTCACATGCTCGCCACTCTGCCACCCCGTTTTCGCTGGATTCACCATTCTGTGATAGAATGGTGAATCCAGGCCTCGGTTAGTTGTCTCACAATACCCAGTTCTATTTAACAGTTAACACTATGTGGCATTTTCAAACATTGTACAGTATTCAAGTGGTTACTACTGCATGCAAAGCAACCACCTCAGTTTTTGCACATTATTTGTACTGCTATCAGGGAAGTAAAAACACATGGTACGGATCATTTATCTAGTTTCAAAAGTAAAAGAGGTTTTTTATCATTACTATTTGAACATAGCACAGTGAACACTGGTGCCCAACTTTTTTTTTTTTTATTGTTTGGGTTAAGTACAAGGTGATTAATCCAAAATGCAGTCAGAGAAAGACACGGTGCAAAATACATCTCCGTTTCAGTCTAACACATCATGGGCCTGAGTCACTAAGACTTCTGTGGCTATGGGAAAAAACTTGATGAATTAGGTTCTATTGTGAGTTATTTTTATGAAACAATATGTGAGCTAAGGACAGTGTTTCTTCATCCCTTTTTTACTAAGCCTTCTGTGATAAAAAAAAAATGCTAATTCCTCCTAAACAATCACGGCAATGTTGTTCAGGACAAAAATACTTGTCTTTTACCACAAGTGTTTATTTACTACAATGAATCTAAAGTGTGCAGAATTTTTTATGCTTAGTTTTATTATTTATTCTGTAATGATCATTGCATATACATGGTTTTTAGATATGCCCTCTAAGCTAGCTAGCACCATCATTTTCTTCCCTCTCCCAAATCCTTTAACCCTTTCTTCCTCCATTCTCTCCCTCCATCATTTGCTGTATCTGTTCAACACAGTTGAGAAATGTTCTCTACTGTAATGGAAGTGTAAAGGCAGGCAGCAATAGGCAAAATCCCCTGGAATGATTTATAAAGCACCCGATGAAAGAAACTTGTGACTAAAGAAACTGTAACTAAAGGCCTGATTCATCAAGGTCTTTTCCCATGGACACAGGATGGAAGAAAAGCCTTAGGGAATCAAGGTGTACGTTGCATAGAACAAAAGTCAATAACAAAAGGAAGCTCACTTTGAAGGTACTATATCTGCATGCTTGTCCTCAAGAAACCCAGCATACAAAGTACTGTGACAAGCTGCCTGGGCCCTATGGAATAGCCAAGGGCATAGCAAAGTGATTCACCTACTCAAGAGGTATCACTCACATTTCATTACACTATATTGCCCAAGGTCTGATTGCTAATGTTTTTCCATTTTCCTTTTGACTAATTTTACCTTTTAAGCTTTATTAGGGAGGGCAGAGAGAAAATCAGTCAATTTAGTGCTCAGCTTTTGAATACCAAGGCTGATTTTAAAAGGTTCAATATAGATCATAAATGTAATCACACCAAAGATAATAAATACCCTTAATTTACACCAGAAAGGAAACCAAATATAACTGGATTGTATGACATGGAAAACTCAACCATCCTTATCAACTCATTGTATGTTGTCATTTTGTATGTAAATTTGAGTTAACAATATTGCTTTTTAATGCAATACCAAACAAAAATGAAATGTTAGATATGCAACTAGAAGATTAAATACAAATTAAACTTTAAAGTATGATCTCTTTACCACCATTACTTACCGTATTTTTCGCTCCATAAGACGCACCTGACCATAAGACCCACCTAGGATTCAGAGGGGGAAAATTAAAAAAAAAAAAAATTGTGCTAAACCGGCTCTGCGTCTGGGCGTCTTATGGAGCAAATTAGGGGAGTGCATAGCTTTTTTTTTTCTCCCCATTTTGTTTTCGGGTCTGGGGAGGGCCATTTCGGTCCACTCCCCAGATCAGAAAACTTTTTTCTCTGGGAACCCCTCCCCCCCCCCAAAAAAAACCCCCATCCCAACCCTTTAAATTAACAACCCCCACCCTCCTGACTCCCCCAAGACCTGCCGACTTAATTTACCACAACCCCCCACCCTCCTGACCCCCCCCCAAGACCTGCCGACTTAATTTACCGCAAACCCCCCCCTCCTGACCACCCAAGACCTGCCGACTTAATTTACCGCAACCCCCCACCCTCCTGACCCCCCCAAGACCTGCCGACTTAATTTACCGCAAACTCCCCCCTCCTGACCCCCCCCAAGACCTGCCGACTTAATTTACCGCAACCCCCCACCCTCCGGACCCCCCCAAGACCTGCCGACTTAATTTACCGCAACCCCCCACCCTCCTGACCCCCCCAAGACCTGCCAAACGTCCCTGGTGGTCCAGCGGGGGTCCAGGAGCGGTCCGGGAACGATCTCCTGGGCGTGGGCCGTCGGCTGCCAGTAATCAAAATGGCGCCGACGGCCCTTTGCCCTCACTATGTCACTGGGACCGACCGCTGCTATTGGTCGGTCTCAGTGACATAGTGAGGGCAAAGGGCCGTCGGCGCCATTTTGATTACTGGCAGCCGACGGCTCACTCCCAGGAGATCGTTCCCGGACCGCTCCTGGACCCCCGCTGGACCACCAGGGACGTTTGGCAGGTCTTGGGGGGGTCAGGAGCGTGGGGGGTTGCGGTAAACTAAGTCGGCAGGTCTTGGGGGAGTCAGGAGGGGGGGGGTTGTTAGATTTTTGTTTGTTTTTTTTATATTCGCTCCATAAGACGCACATACATTTTCCCCCCACTTTTGGGGGGAAAAAAGTGCGTCTTATGGAGCGAAAAATATCAAGAAAAAGGGCAAACTAACCAAGGATTCAATTAATGCAAATGATATATTTGTTTTATTGCCAAAGGTTCTCCCAAGTGGTGAATAACACATTGTGACTAAATTTGTTTGGTAATGAAACACTTTTAGTCACTTTCTACTTACAAGTTACAATTTCATCATCTGCTGAATAGCATGCAGCCTCATTAATTATATAAGAAGGGAAACTTATGTAGAAACCCCACAAACACCACCTCTTTCCTGGTGCAAATGATTAGGAGGGAGATATTGCATTTGGCGGTTCATGGGTCGGCCCTGGGAACCGCCACTCATATGTCCAGCCCCAAGCCAATCTTGCTGGTTCCCGATGCCATGGACCCGTCATGCTCAGACAGACCAAATGCAGCACGCATAAGGGCTGCTCCTAGGCATGCGTGCAGCGGATTGCTGCAAACTTATAGGGCCCGTAGTGGGAAATCCCCTGTGGCACACCCTGATAACATCAAAACACTTCAGTCATTGCACTGGCTACCTGTGGCTTCAAGGATAGTATATAAATCCATGACTCTTATACATAAAGCCGTTCACAACAGAGAAATGCAATGGTTCAATGATCAATTACAATTCAAAACATCAATCCGACCTACCAGATTCCAACATCTAGCGAAACTGAAGATCCCTGCGTCTAATTTGACCAAACTTTCGACTACAAAAGAACGTTCTTTCATCATTGCTGGATCCACAATATGGAATACTATGCCCTCTGAATTACGCCAGGAACTTTGCCACAAAAAATTTAAACAAAACCTAAAAACCTGGCTATTCAAAAAAGCCTTCTATCAATAAACTGAGTTCTATTATATACTTTTCAGAATATTTCTACAGACACTCTTATATTAATTTTCTTTATTTTTTATTTTTTTATTTTTTTACAAAGTTATAATTAGTCTTATATTCATACAGTTATTATGTTATATTGTAAAGCTCTTTGCTGAATTAATGTTTGAATGTAAACCGAGGTGATGTTTCTTATGGACCCCGGTATATAAAAATCCTTAAATAAATAAATAAATAAATAAATAAATAAATAAATAAAACCTTTGCCCTATATAAAGGCCTTCCTCCCTACAATCCACGGAATATGTCCAGCCACTACCTCGTCTAGAGCTATTTACCTCAGCATTTGTTCATGTGTTTCTGCTCTTCATTCCTGTTTTCCTGCTCTTCGTTCCTGGTCTTTGCCCCCTGCCTGTGATCTGTCTTCAGTTCTTTATCAGGTCTTCAACTTGTGGTCAGGCTTTTTTCTTCTGTGTCTGCCCGCTTGTGTTGCTCCTCACCTCCCTGCCTTGCCTTATCTCAGACAGATCTCTGGTTTTGACTTCAGCCAGTGACCTGTGACTATGCTTGAACTCTGCCTGCCACTGATCACTGCCTGACGTCTGACCATGTCTGAACGCTGCCTGCCTTGACCACCGTCTGTCTCTGACTACGCCTGAACCTAGTCTACCCTGGAACCTGGCCTGTGACTAACCTTCTCCACAGACATCCAGATCATCTGCAGGGGCCCCTGCCTAAGACCTGCCAGCCCCAGCATCCGTGGACTCAACCTAAGAGGAATGAGGGCTAGTATAAGTGAAGCTCCAGTTGGGCCTCTACCACAGCCAGATCTTCCAGGTGACGATGGGGACCTGCAGGGCTCCTCCCTGCAGGTTGCGCCAACTCCATATCGGTCCAAGGGTCAACACCTGCAACAGACCTCTGAGGTCATGGACTCGGCAGAAGCCACCACTCTCCAGATCATTCCAGGTCTCGCACTTAGGCTCCAAGAACAGCAGCAGTTCCTGGAACTCCTGGCAGCCCCTTTATGGAGCCATTCGCCAACCGTTTCGACACTGCCTTAGCTTTGGCTGTGCCAGTGAAGCTATCAGCTATGCCACCTGTACCTGCCACATCGAGTCATCATATCCCAGAGCTACCAGCTCCACCCCAGTATGCTGGGAATACCAAACAATGCCGGTGATTTCTGAACTAGTCTTATATGCACTTTAAGCTCCTGGCAGTACTCTTCCCTGATGACATTGTGAAGACCATGTTCATCTTCTCTCTTTTACATGGCGAAGCCCTGGCTTAGGCCTCCTCCCTTAGGTAGTGCTCAGATTTCAATGATTTACCATGCCTTTCAAGAAAATCTTTGATGAACCTGGCCAGTTGGCCACTATGGACTCCTGAACCTGTACCAGGGTACCCGATCTCTAGCGGAGAATGCCATAGAGTTCCAGACCCTGGCAACCAAACTCAACTGGAAGAAGGACTGCCCCCAGAGTATCTTACTGAAGGGCTTGTCCCCCCAGGTCAAGAATGATCACTGCTGCACATAACCTACCAGAGTCTCTGGAGAAGCTCATAAACTTGACAAGGAAGATCGTATGTCACCTGCAACACAGGGCCAGGGAAGTTCAACCCCATGTAGGACCATCACGTTAGCCCCTTGCTTCCAGCAACCACTGTTGCCACCAGTTCCTGCTCCTTTTTTACTCAACGCACAATTAAACTCTGGAATTTGTTGCCAGAGGATGTGGTTAGTTCAGTTAGTATAGCGGTGTTTAAAAAAGGATTGGATAAGTTCTTGGAGGAGAAGTCCATTACCTGCTATTAAGTTCACTTAGAGCAGTGGTTCTCAACCTTTTTTCTGTCGGGACACACCTGACAGATGGTTCTCACATGCGTGACACACTGACCCATGATCGTCACGGGGCTAGATGTAAAAGTTCAGTTTGCATCCACGGGAACCCCCCTGACCCACAATAATGGATGTAAAGCAGAATTATGACATTCCCCATACAACTCACCCTACAAAAAAGATATTCTGGTTCTGGTGTCATCTCAGTAACAGCAACTCAAACTCCTTCTACTTCCAGGCTCAATAGCCCTACTTATGAAAAGACAGCAGTTTACCACCAATGCATGTCCTCTTGAGAAAACACAACAAATAAGACTGATAAAACTCTTACATGCTAGTAAAATATTTCATCTCGGTAACAGACACAGAACCGACCTAACATACTCCCAGGATCTGTAGTAATGCACATAAACTAATCCACACACAGTTACACCTGTATTATGGAATACACTCAAATAGGAGCAACCCTATCTATGAAAAGGCAACAATATAAATATTAAATCAGGCCCTAAAAACCAATACACCTCTTATTAGGAAAACAGAACTAGCAAGCAGCTATAGATCCCCACACAGAAATAATTGTAAAACTATACTAATAAGCAGAATAAATGTTTCTAAATAGCTATGAACAGAATAACATCCAACAGTTAAAAACTATTAAAAACTATTAAAAAATTCTCCAAACACCAATAAAATATTTCAAAAAAAGCAGACACATCACATAATATTAAATAATTAAAATGGCAGTCAATCAAGAAAAATAAACTTAAAAAGCCACCTTTACTTACCCCCTCCAGCAGCTCTCCTGCTCCTCTTCCATGCAGGCCGTAGCACACAGCAGAAGCAGCAGTAGAGGCTAAGCTCTATACTCATGGTCCTCTTCCTTAATGCCCATGTCTCTCACACACACACACCATACCAGTCATGCCCCCATGACCAGTTTCTGTCTCTCACACACTAATCATCTCCCAGTCTTTGACACACACACCAGTCACCTTCCTGAACAGTTTCTCTCTTGCCATACACACACACAGGCTTCCCACTCCCGTGTTCTACTTACATATACGGGCTTCTCACTCTCATAATCACTTTCTCTGTCTCACACACACTCACCAGTCTCCCATGCTTGTTCTCTCCACATGCACAGGCTTCTCATTTCTATAATCACTTTCTTTCTCTCTCTCTCTCTCACACACACACACACACACACACACACCAGTCACCTGATCTCTCTCATGCATACACACACACAGGCTTCCCACTCCCATGTTCTTTCAGATATACAGGCTTCTCACTCCCATGCTGTGTCTCACACACACCCAGGTTTCTCACTCCCATGCTCACTCTTCACATGCACAGGTTTCTCATTCCCATAATCACTTTCTTTCACACACACACACACACACACCAATCACCTGATCTCTCTCATGCATACACACACAGGCTTCCCACTTCCATGTTCTGTCTTACATATACAGGCTTCTCCCTCACATGCTGTGTCTCACACACACCCAGGTTTCTCACTCCCATGTTCACTCTCTTCACATGCACAGGCTTCTCATTCCCATAATCACTTTCTCTCTGTTACACACACATACATACACACACACACACACACACCAGTCTCTCTCTCATTTCCATGCTCGCTCTCCACTGCACAGGCTTCTCATTCCCTGAATCACATTCTTTCTCTCATATTCACACACACCAGTCTCTTTCTCTCACACACCCCGTCACCTTACCAACCAGTCTCTCGCTCTCATGCATGCACACACACACAGGCTTCCCACTCCCATGCTCTTTCTCTCACATAATCAGGCTTCTCACTCCCATGCTTTTTTTCACACACACACACCCCCTCCCCCACAACACCAGGCTTCTTACGCCCTTGCTTTCTCACATACCCAGATTTCTCACTTCAGTGCTTTTTCTCTCTCACACACACACACACACATCAGTCACTTCCTTGACTAATGTCTCACACTCTCACATACACATCAGTCATCTCCCTGAGCAGTCACTTTCATTGTCTCTCACATATACACCACATCAACTCTCTGACCAGTTTCTCTCACTCACAAACGTGCTCTCAATCACACGCAGGCTGGCTGCTTCTTTCTCTCACTCACTTCCTTCCCCCCCCCCCGGAGCACAAATGGAAACTGCAGCAGCCTCCTCCTCCAGCCCCCGCAAGCCAAGAAAGTAGAATCCCATCGACCGCGGGAGGCTCCTGCTGCTCTCTCCTTTCTTGATTACCGGCTGCTTCGATTGCCCGGGGGCCGATGACGCTGCTGCTGCTGCTACTTTATCACGCGGCATGGGCCGGCTCTTTCTCCTTCCCGCGCACCGCGTATCACTTCCTGTTCCGGGTCACGGGGGGGGGCACGGGAAGAAGAAAAGGCCCAGCCACAAGTGCCACAGCTTCTTTTAGCGCCGCTGCCGTTCCCGCTGGGCTTGAAAGTGCTGATAGCCCGGCGGCAACAGCAGCAAGGAAGAAAGAGCAGCGGGAGAGACCCAGAGCACGCGGCACACTACCCGGTGCTTGGCGACACACTAGTGTGTCGCGACACACCGGTTGAGAACCGCTGACTTAGAGAATAGCCACTGCCATTAGCAATGGTAACATGGAATAGACTTAGTTTTTGGGTACTTGCCAGGTTCTTATGGCCTGGATTGGCCACTGTTGGAAACAGGATGCTGGGCTTGATGGACCCTTGGTCTGACCCAGTATGGCATTTTCTTATGTTCTTATGTTCCTCCCCTGGTCGCTCAGATAAGCCTATGCAGTTAGATCATGGTCATCTTACACCCGAGAAGAGGCTCCACGGTCAGCAACTAGGCCTGTGCCTGTACTGTGCAGGTACAGGTCCCTTGTTTGCTCAATGCCTGGTCAGGCAGGAAAAACTCCGAGCCTAGGATTTGGTTGGGAGATGATCCTAGGCTTCACAACACCTGCTCCCCAACTGGTTCTTCCGGTAACAATCACCATGGACAACCTAGACTTCCCCTTTCTAGCCCTAACAGACTCTGGTGCTGGGGGAAATTTTGTAATGAAGGCATTAGTAGAATATTTTTGGATTCCCATCATTAAAAGGAGGTCCCCATTAATTATCTCCTCCATCTATGAGGACCCTTTGCCTAGACAGATCACCCTTGCATCTGTACCACTAACACTTTGCCAGGTTTACTCTATAAGGAGCAAATAACATTCCATGTCATCGCCAAAGAGGTCCATCCAATATCCTTGGCTCCAGAAGCATTCTCCCAAGTTTGACTGGGCAACTCTGCAGCTCACCCACTGGGGTCTGCAATGCCCTGACTCATGCCTGGAACACGTGGAACCCCCCACTCCATCTGTCACTAGCTACCACACTCCTGAGACTTCCTCCTCAATACAAAGACTACGAGGATGTCTTTTCCAAAAAGGAGGCCAAGACTCTACCACATCATCAGTCATAAGACTGTGGAATTGAACTACTTTCCAATACCAAGCCTCCCCTTGACTCTCCCTGAGACCCAAGCGATGTAGGCTTACCTCTGACAGTCCTCATCCCCGAAGAGGGCTGGCTTCTTCTTTGTGGCCTAAAAGATGGTTCACTCAGGCCCTGTATCAGTATCCCTGATCAGTATCCCCTGTCAGTATCCCCTGTCATTAATCTCCAAGCTTTTTGATCGGCTCCAAATTAGACCTCCGAGGAGCCTACAATTTGATCCAGATCAAATCTGGCAACGAATGGAAGACTGTGCTTAATACCTGTGATGGATATTACGAATATTTAGTGATGCCCTTCGAGTTGTGCAGTGCTCTGGCCATCTTCCAAAAGATTATGAATGAAATCTTCCGAGACTTACTCTAAGTCTGCGTTGTCGTATACCTTAAAGACATCTTAATATTCTCCTGGGACCTCAGCACCCACTGTCAGGATGCACATCTAGTTCTACAGCAGCTGTGAGAAAAAAAGCTATTCACGAAACAAGAGAAGTGCCTGTTCGAGAGAGAGAAGCTACCCTTTCTGGGGTATATCGTATCCAGGGAAGGCTTCCATATGGACCCAAGAAGATTTAAAGCATCCAGAACTGGCCCCATCCAGGACTGTGAGCCTTGCAGAGGTTTCTGGGGGTCACCAAATATTATAGTCTCTTCATTCTAAATTATTCAGCAATTGCGGATCCACTCACTGGCCTCACTCGTAAGAGAGCTAACATGAAAGATTACCCCTCCCCCCCAAACTTACAGCAGCCTTCCAAGAACTTAAGGATGCATTCCTGAAGAAATTCTGCCTTCATCATCTGGACCCTACACATCCATTCATCCTGGATGTGTATGCCTCCACCTTGGGTGTCGGGGTTGTACTAAGCCAATATTCAACTAAGGGAGTTTTTCATCCTTGCTCATTTTTCTCAAAGAAGTTCTCGCCTGCTGAATGTAACTATGGCATCAATGACTGAGAATTCCTGGTGGTCAAACTACCACTCGAAGAGTGGCGTCATGAGTTGAAAGGTGCCCAACACCATATCACTATATATACGATCATAAAAATCTAGAACACTTTCACCATGCCCAACGATTAAATGCAAGACATGCCCACTGGTCCCTGTTCTTTGCACATTTTGATTTTGAACTGAAGTATCATCCAGTTCTCAAAAGTCTATGGGCAGATGCCCTCTCACACTCCTTCCATACAGAAGACATTACAGAGTCTCCTAAGCACATCATCATCCCAGCTAGGATTATACTAGCTGCATACATGATCATTCCTCTAGGGAAGACAATCATTCCTTCCCAACTCCGAGAAAAGGTTTTGAAATTGTCCCATGACTCCTGTCTCGCAGGTAAACCTGGATATGCTCGAACCCTTACTCTGCTTCAGTGGTTTTACTGGTGGCCTCAAATGAAGCAAGATATTAAGGCTTATGTGGATTCATGCGTCACCTGTGTGCAGTAGAAGACTCTGTCAGGCCAATCAGGCCAATCCTGGGTGCTGTTACAGATGTTGCCAGGCCCCAGGGAACCCTGGACCCACTTGTCTACTGATTTTATAGTGGATCTCCCCCTTTCAGATGGCACCACTGCAATCTGGGTGGTTATTGACTGCTTCTCAAAGATGGCTCACTTTATTCCAGTTCCGGGCCTCCCGGTAATAGCAAGGCTATTTACTCTCAATGTGTTTTACTTGCATGGCCCACCCAAGCACATCTCATCTGATCGTGGAGTGCAGTTCACAGCGTGGAGTGGTGTTCACTGTGTAAAAAAAATCTCATAATGCCCTGGACTTCACAACTGCATACCACCCACAAGGGAATGGACAGTCTAAACGCACAATCCGCACTCTCAAAACCTTCCTCTGCACTTACATCAATGAACATCAAGATAATTGGGCTTCTTTTCTACTTGGCACAGTTCTCACATAACTCCCACATCTGTGCCACTACCAGTGCATCACCATTTCAAGTGGTCTACAGAAAGCATCCCTTACCACCTTTGCCCCTGCTCCTGGCAGTACCCTCTCCAGTAGCCCAGTTATCCACCCTGGAACTCAAGAACCTCTGAATCTGCATCATCACCCTTATTGAAAAGGCAGCGGAAAGGGCCAAGAAAACCACGGATGCATACAGGAGGCTTGCTCCACAATTTAAGCCCGGCAAGAAGTGTGGCTGAGCACCCTCCACATACGCCCTCTATGCACCTCGTGCCACGATTCATTGGTCTCTTTCCTATAATCTGCCAGACAGAACTTGTGACCTACCAGGACCACCTACACTGGGCATATATAATGTCTTCCATATATCGCTGTTAAAGCCACTGATACTCATCTGGCCTTCTATGGCACCTCCAGAAACCCCAGAAATGTCCAGTGTGGATGACACCATCAATGAAGTAAATGAGATCCTGGATTCATGGCGCAGAGGCAAGAAGATGGAATAACTCCTTTTCTGGAAAGGATATGGCCCAGAGGAGAACTCTTGGGAACCCACTTCAAACATTCTAGATCCCACGCTTTCCATTCCAAGAAACCCAGGCCCTCAGGAAGGTTGCAAAAGAGGGAGGATACTGTTGCGTTTGGCGGTTCACAGGTCGGCCCCACAAACCACCACTCTTACCTCCAGCTCCAAGCCATGCTTGCCAGTTCCTGACGGCATGGCCCCCGCCCCCCAAAGCCGCTATCCTCAGACAGGCCCAAGGCAACACAGGGCAGGATGCTGCCAACTCTCTCCAGGGCTGCTCCTAGTAGCGCTCGTGCCAGACTGCTGCAAATTTAAAGGGCCTGTGGCAGGAAATCCCTCCTAGTGCCCCCTAATGATGCCACAGCATTTGTCTTATACAAAGGCCTTCCTTCCTGCAATCCATGCCTTGGCAATAGGTCTACTACCTCATGTAAAGCAAGTTGCCTCAGTGTTTGTTCCTGTGTTCCTGGTCTTTGTTCCTATGTTCCTGCTCTTCGTTCCTGCATTCCTGGTCTTCGTTTCTGAGTTCCTGGTCTTTGTACCCTGCCTGTAGTCCATCTTCAGTTCTTCACCATGTGGTCAGTCTGGTTCTTCTGTGCCTTCTGTGTCTGCCTGCCTGTACTGTTCCTTGCCTCCCTGTCTGCTTCCCTGCCTTGCCTTACCTTGGACAGATCTCTGGTTTTGACTTCAGCCTGTGACCTGCGACCACACTTAAACTCCACCTGCTACTGACCACTGCCTGACTCTCAACCATGCTTGAACTCAGCTTGCACCAACCACTGCCTGATGCCTGACCATGTCTGAATGCTGCCTGCCTGTCTCCAACTTTGTCTGAACCCAGCCTACCCCAGACCCTGGCCTGTGACCCGACCTTCACCACAGACATCCAGCTCATCTGCAAAGACCCCCACCTAAGACTTGCCAGTCCCGGCACCCTAGGACTCAACCTAAGTGGAACAAGGCTGGTGTAGGTGAAGCTCCAGTTGGGCCTCTGCCATAGCCAGCTCCGAAAGCTGACAATGGGAACCCACAGGGCTCCTCCCTACAGGTTGCGCCAACTCTACATCAGTGGAAGTGTCCACACCCACAACAGAAGGTACTCAATACCAGGGCTCAGCCTTACCTCAGTCCTGCAACCCTGTTGTGGAATCTTGGAAAGGGGAGAAGATTAACCTCCAGTACCAAAAGCACTCAGAAGATGTTAATCAAGGAGACATTTGATACAAGATATGGTGTTCTAAAATGAAAAGTCAATATGAAAATAGAAAGCTGCAATATGTATGGCATTAAGCATGGAAATCTAGAATACAAATACTGAGATTTCACAAGAGGCTTACTGATGCTAACTGGTTCTCTTAGTTCCCCTCACTCCATTTTCTGGGTTTAAGAATTCCCTTGGACAGATACCGGGCTCCCTGACTGCAAGGACCCTTGTTGGTAACTGATTCTCCAATGCTTGAATCTTTTTTGCATGTCTTTCTTCATCTCTCCTCTTGGTCTCCTTTGAACCCCTGGATCACTGGAACACAGCACCAAATAACCAGCTCCCTCCTCTCCTTTTCTTCTTACGTATTGAATGGTTACCTCAGAACAAGCACACACATCTTGCTGTTCCTGCGTGGAATTTCATTCACCATGAACTTAGATGAGGGTCTCATTTTCCCTATAGAAAGGCAGGCCTAGGCTGCGATGTTTACTCTATCAGAGCGGGGATAACTCTCTACCCCATTGCTGGATTCCCCAGGAACAGTTACTTAGAGGTCAATATTCAAAACCATTTAGATGGATAACTCACAAGTTACAACTGCACTAACCACATCCTCTGGCAACAAATTCCAGAGTTTAATTGTGCGTTGAGTGAAAAAGAACTTTCTCCGATTAGTTTTAAATGTGCCACATGCTAACTTCATGGAGTACCCCCTAGTCTTTCCATTATCCGAAAGAGTAAATAACTGTTTCACTTTAACCTGTTCTAGACCTCTCATGATTTTAAACACCTCTATCATATCCCCCCTCAGCCGTCTCTTCTCCAAGCTGAAAAGTGCTAACTTCTTTAGTCTTTCCTCATAGGGGAGCTGTTCCATTCCCTTTATCATTTTGGTCGCCCATCTCTGTACCTTCTCCATTGCAACTATATCTTTTTTGAGATGCGGTGACCAGAATTGTACACAGTATTCAAGGTGTGGTCTCACCATGGAGCAATACAAGGCATTATGACATTTGCCATTTTATTCACCATTCCCTTTCTAATAATTCCCAACTTTCTGTTTGCTTTCTTGACTGCCTCAGCACACTGAACCGATGATTTCAATGTATTATTCACTATGACGCTCAGATCTCTTTCTTGGTTGATAGCTCCTAATATGGAACCCAACATTGTGTAACTATAGCATGGGTTATTTTTCCCTATATGCATCACCTTACACTTATCCACATTAAATTTCATCTGCCATTTGGACACCCAATTTTCCAGTCTCAAAAGTTCTTCCTGCAATTTATCACAATCTGCTTGTGATTTAACTACTCTGAACAATTTTGTATCATCTACAAATTTGATTACCTCACTCGTCGTATTTCTTTCCAGATCATTTATAAATATATTGAAAAGTACGGGTCCCAATATTAAATCCCTGAGGCACTCCACTGCCCACTCCCTTCCACTGAGAAAATTGTCCATTTAATCCTACTTTGTGTTTCCTGTCTTTTAGCCAGTTTGTAATCCACGAAAGGATATCGCCATCTATCCCATGACTCTTTACTTTTCCTAGAAGCCTCTCATGAGGAACTTTGTCAAACGCCTTCTGAAAATCCAAATATACCACATCTACCGGTTCACCTTTATCCACATGTTTATTAACTCCTTCAAAAAAGTGAAGCAGATTTGTGAGGTAAGACTTGCCTTGGGTAAAGCCATGCTGACTTTGTTCCATTAAACCATGTCTTTCTATATGTTCTATGATTTTTATATTTAGAACACTTTCCACTATTTTTCCTGGCACTGAAGTCAGGCTAACTGGTCTGTAGTTTCCTGGATCGCCCCTGGAGTCCTTTTTAAATATTGGGGTTACATTAGGAGCAGAGCAATGCAGCAAGGAGTGTAGCTCTGGTGTTATCAGTTTCAGGTCCATGTAGCATTTGAGAAATGCCTTTGCAGGTTGAAAATGTAGTGTTCTTTGAGACTGCAAAGTTTATTGGAAATCATTAAGGATCCTGAGCTTTGCTAAGTCTATTTTGATATGGTTGGAGGATGACATGCTGCAGCTGGAAGTGTTAGGCAACAGAAGTGATGGCTGCAGCAAGACAAGTTTAAGCAGTATACATCAGGCCTGAGTGGATATGGTGGAGTATTGGATGCTGCAGCTGGAAGTGTCAGGCTACAGTGTTCATGGCTGGAGTAAGACAGGCTTTTGCAGGATGCATCAAACCTGAGTGGATATGGTGGAATATGGGATTATGCAGCTGTAAGTATCAGGTCATGGTCATCATGGCTGCAACAAGATAGGCTTATGTAGGATACGTCAGATCTGAGTAGACATGGTAGAACATGGGATGTTACATTTGGAAGTATCAGACCACTGAGGTCATGGCTGCAGCAAGACAGGCTTATAAAGGATATGCCAGGCCTAAAAAGATGTAGTGGAGTATGACATGCTGCAGCTGGATGTGTCAGGCCACAAAGGTAATGGTTGGAGTATGGCATGCCACAGCTGGAAGTGTCAAGTTGCAGTGGCAATGGTTGGAACATGTGGCCTGACACAGCCACAGCTGTGTCAGGCCACACAGCTGTGTCAGGCCACAGCTGTGTCAGGCCACAGTGATTATGGTTTGAAAATGGCATGCCATAGCTATAAGTGTCAGGTTTCAGTGGTAAAGATTGGAACATGGCATATTGCAACTGTAAGTGTCAAGCCACAGTGTTTATGGTTTGAAAATGGCATGCTGTAGCTGTAAGTGACAGGCCTCAGTAGTAATGGTTAGAACATGGCATGCCAGAGATGTAAGTGTCAAGCCAATGTCAATATGGTTTGAAAATGTCAGGCCACAGTGGTTATGATTTGAAAATGGCATGCCTCAGCTCTAAGTGTCAAGTCTCAGTGGTAATGGTTGGAACATGGCATACTACAGCTATAAGTGTCAGGCCACAGTGATTATGGTTGAAAATGGCATGCTGCAGATGTGTAAGGTCACAGTGGAAATGGTTAGAACATGACATGCTGCAGCTGTAAGTATCAGATCCCAGTGGTTAGGGTTGGATTAAGACAGGTTGATAAAGGTTAAGTTCTTCTTCAATGGTAATGTTTGGAGAAGAGGCAAAGGATATCAGCAGAGTAATGCCCCAATGGTGTTTTGCATACACCACTCCTGAGGTATAATTCCACTATCTTCCCCTGCCTGCTTCCCCTCAACCACTGTTTGGAGCAAAGCAGGCAGGAGAAGTCAGTGGAGTTATGCCTCAGTGGTGGTGTTTGGCAAACACATCTGTAAGGAGGAAGTAAGCTGAATGAGATCCCATTGTTGTTGAAGGGGACATGTCACGAGGACTCAGGAAGATTGAAGCCCTAGTGTTGAGACTGGGGCCGTGTCAAGAGGAAGCAGGAGGATTGAAGACCCAGTGTTGAGGTTGGGGACATATAAGAAGGAAACAGGAGGATTGAAGTCCAGAGTAGTTGGGAACATGTCAGGAGGAAGAAAGAGGATTGAAGCCCCAGAGTTCTTGGGAATGTGTTAAGAGGAAGCAGGAGGATTGAAGCATGTTAGGAGGAAGTAAGCTGAGTCAGACCCCATTTTTATTGAAGGGGATGTATCAGGAGAAATCTGGAAGATTAAAGCTCCAGTGTTAAGGCTGGGGACCTGTCAAGAGGAAGCAGGAAGATTGAAGCCCCAGTGTTGATGCAAACATGTTTTTGGAAGTTTCAAAACAGCTTAATATTTGTAGTGGATTAATAACTTGCTGCTATTCGCAAATTGGAGGCTCATGTGAGCTAATACCCTGTCTAAACTCGGATTTCTATGGATGAATTGATCCCCGTAATGAATATCAGCCTTACTACATACATGATCCTATATACACACAGAATGTTCTGTTTCATTCCACATAACTTGATTCACTGAAACACAAAGTTTGATTCAGTTTCACTGATTTTACTTTTCAGAATATTTGTCTTCTTAAATATGAAAATCCTATCTCAAAGCAAAGTTTACCTCATACCAGATGAAATGCCCCAAGCTCAGGGCATTTATTAGTTAATACCCTGTTTGAGTTAGAAGCCTGAGGCAAAACTCCTCTAGAAGGAGAATTAACTGCCAGCAAATGTCCTACTGATCTGAGATTATTGCTTAAATCTGCATAATATGTGCTAATTAGTTGAAAGGTTTATACACATTTTCTTCTATGCCTATTAAAGCTGATTATATTCCTCTTTTACACAGTGTATAATAAGACTTTACATGGACATGACATATTGCTCTGACAGGATTACAAACACAACATCACAGAAATCCATAAAAATCCAATCGCAGATACAACAGAGAGCGCAAATGAAAAGCCGAGCAAAGCATTTAAAAAGACAGGTTAAAATAATTTAAAAATCTATAACACCAATGGTGAATCTAATTCCATCAGGAATTTAATTTTAAACTTTATTACAGCACATCAAAAAAGCATATTCTTTCATTCCTGCTGTTCAGTACTACAAGGCCAAAGGCCTCTTAGCATTGCCTTGAATTTAATACAAATGTCCAGAAGCAGCATTGCTCAAATTACTTTGTTGCTTCAAAACTACATTACCTAAAATCATACTGCCTGGAGTTTCCAAATGGTGTAATGTAACATGATTGAAAATTCTTGAAAGTTATAGTCAGTTCAGAATTTAGTGCTACAAATCTCTTAGAAAAATTTTCTTCTAATTTTAGTTTTAAGATAAAGCTGCTTTGTTCAGATACTGTAAGTATAGGAAGGCCTTCATTAACTCCAGGGGATGATACTATCCAGTCAGAGAAGAATGGTGTAAAAATACACAATAAGTTTAAAAGTACAAGCACTGACAATAATTATTTATTAAATGTACATAAACCAAAAAAAATGATAAAGAACCTCTAAAACCCTGACATAGCCATGTTTCACCAAGCTATTCCTGCATCAGGGGTTTAAACCTATCAACAAAACATAGGAAAACATCAGTCATTTGTTCATTATATCTCTTAAATGACCGACTTCATGATAAAGCTGATTGAGATCACAATAATATATATATGTAAGTAGTTGTATCTCGGGTGGAAGCTGTATAGCATAAATTGCAAGTCATTTTTCAGTTTAGAAACTAAAATCTCTTCTTTTGTCTTTTCAAAGGAATTCCAAAGACGATGTACAGACCAGTCAAGGACTGTTTTTTAACTGGATCCAGAACCCATAGTCAGCATTCCAGTGTCTGTGACAGGCAATCAACCTGTGGCGGGTGGGGGAGGGGGAGGGGGAGGGTAGGCTAAGGTTTTATGCAGTAAGCTATAGGTATTCTTAGACAATTGGGTTCTCCAGATTATAAAGGAAAACTACAGAGTATGCTCATTAAAAATTCCACCAGGGGTGATCACGTGATGCACTGAGGGAGGAGCATGTAAACCCTTCTCTCGGCGTCTGGCCTTCAACATCGAACTCCATCTGCATCGCACAAACCAGATAAGTCGGACTTGAAATATTCTGGGCTTTAGCTCTCACCCCTGCATTCATTTTTTGCCCGGCATGCCGGTTCGCCCTGCTCTTGCTAAGATAAAAACTGCGGTCTTAGAGGCATTGGGGCCCGACTTAAAAAATATCTCCACTGCTGTTGCTGAAATTTCGGCCAACTTAAATAAATTCGAGGCCCATTTTGCCAAGCTTGAAGATCACGTGTCTGAGGCTCAAGATGGCCTCCAGACAGCGCAGCTCAACCTTACAGCACTGAAGGAAGCTGTAGAAAAAAACGCAGCCAAAATTGGAGATCTGGAAAATAGATCCAAAGGTCTAACTTGCGTTTTGTAGGTCTACCGGAAACCCTAGAATGCCACCAGGCCACGAGTAGTTGTGGCCAAAATTTTCAATTTCGCGCACAAGCAGGAAATCATGAATACGATGCGTAAGGGAAGAGCGCTAAAATATGACAATAATAGAGTGTTCGTCTTTCAAGATTTCTCTGCAGCGGTCGCGGCCTAGAGACAGGCTATGGCTCCAATCTGCTCCCAATTATTGGTGCAGGGCTTTCGGTCCTCCCTGCTATACCCGGCTCGCTTGCGGGTGGCGATTGATGCCGGGGTGTCCTGGTACAATACGCCACAGGAAGCTAAATATTATTGAAGGAGTCGGGGACTGACTCCACCGGGTCAAAACCTGACTAGTTTAGAGTCGGGATGCTTGGTCAGGATGTCTTGGTTCCCGCGCTAGAATGGTGCCCGGATCTTGCTGTCTATCACTAACATCAGTGACTGTGGCTTTTTCCATTTTCACACAGACAGTTCGCAGCTCTTTTTATGGCTCTGCAATACCTGGTTCGGAGACTGTATGTTTTTTTTCCTGGTCATGTCTGGAGAAACTCCCGAAGTGGCGAACCTGCCTTTTTCTTTTTTTACATGGGCCCGCTACAGTTCATCAATCACTATTGCCCAGGACCTCCTAATGTGGTTTTCTGTCTTCTCTTTCATAGCCTACTTGCATGCATCTGGAGCAGCAAGCTACGGGGTTTGCTAGGGTGACCTCTGGACTTCTGGGTTTGTTTGTCTCCTTTTCCCAATTTTTGCTAAGAACTCTTTAGCGAGTTTATATCGCTTGTTGTTTGCTCTCTTATGGGTCCCTTGCATGCTTACAATGCTTTCATTTTGGTTTTTCAGTGTTGACCCATGAGGCCTGAGGGATAGAACTTGTTTTTTGCTGCTCCTCATGTCCTCTTTATTACATCAGCAACCTCCAGATATGCATGCAGTCCGCCAAATGTTTTTCAGTCTCTTTGAGTGCTTGGCAATCTTTATCCATACTCGGAGGATTCGTGGAGGTTATAATTGTTTATGTTCCTCATAGATTCGTGGGGTTATGATTGTTCATATTCCTCCTGTGTGCGGTGGTTTTTTCTCTCACATTTTCATGGATATTCATGTGTTATTCTGATTTTGCCTGCTGACTTATGCATGTTCTTTCCTTGCCATTTTTTCATGTATATACTTCTCATTTTGTTATATGCCAACTCCTGGATGCAGATGGAGTTTGTGTGGGAGGGGTGGGATTAGCCAGCATGGTAGTGCTCTTAAGTTATAGTTGGGGCTATGTTTTCGTATGGGGAAGTACGAAGCTGGGGGGGGGGGGGGGGTAGGATTGGGAAGGTTGGGATTTTGGGGTACTGGGTTTGTGTGTATCTTGTCCACTATGTGATTTCTCATCAGGAATGTTTATCTGCTATCTTTACGTCACTTACACATCGAGTGCTGTGCAGCTGGAGGTCTCTGCTGGGAAGGCCTCTGCTGCAGATTATATTGTTTCATCCTTTTTTGGGAATCTTCCTTTTCATATGTCTCTAGTAATGTCACTGGATTAATTACTTGGAATGTTTGTGGGATAAACTCACCTATTAAATGGGGGGGAGGAGGCTATCCTGAATTGGTTACGATTTTCTTTATTGTTGGGGAGTGGTTCAGGAACCCGCCACTCTCTATTTGTTGTACTGTTGTTATAAAATAATAAAAATCGTTTTAAACAAAAATTCCACCAAATCACCCATTGAAGGTTTGTTCAAGCCCCTTATGCACAAGGAACTGCTATAAATAGAACTCTCCTCCCTTTTATAGGCCACTGATGTCAAACCTGTTCCACCAAAGGAAAGAGGGCATGGATTTTACTCCAAGTATTTTCTGGTCCCCCAAAAAACTAAAGGATTCAGTTCCATCCTAGACCTAAAGGCATTTAACAAGTTTTTCCTGATATATTTTTTTTTAATTTTAAAATTCTTTATTAATCACTTTCCAAAACAATTCACAGCAAAATAAGTCAATCAAATAAACAGTCACATGAAAATATAACAATCTAAAAATAATAATATAATCACTTCATCTTAAGTTACTAACTGCCATTATCATGAGCCAAATTCTAGATCCATATGGAACTTCAGAATTTCAGAAGATACTAACTTCATATAATCACTTCATATAATTAGTGATTATATGAAGTGATTTCCCTAACTTCTGTTATTCTCGTCTTAATCAAACAAGACAGGCTATGCTCTCTGGATTTTAAGATGCCTATACCCACACATATATATATCTTAATCACAAGAAATATCTCAGATTTGTAGTAGGGATTCATCATTTCTGGTATTTCATGCTTCTTTTTGGCCTTGCATTATTTAAATAATGAATTTCCAAGCACAATGTTGACAGGGAGCAACCTTTTTCTAGACTTCTAGAATAGAGAAAGGGTCATTTTCAGCAATATACGCAGATTTAGCTCCAATTTTCAAAATGGACTTATGTACATGTCTGTATTGCGCCCGTCGGTCGTAGACGGTTGCGACCTTTGCTGCTCACCTCTCTTTTTCCTGCTACAGCAATTCTCAAGGCCATGGCGGCCTCAGCCTGCAAACGTCACCTTCCTCAGCATCCCCGGGATGGCGTGGGCGATCCCGTCTGCCATCTTGAGTCGGGGATTACTTAGGGCATGTGCACATGTGCCAGGCTCTCTCTTATCCACGTCATGGTGGGATCCTTGCCAGAAGTATTTAACCCATCCAGCCTATGCTTCCTACGAGTTAGCATTGACTTCCTTCCTGCTTATTCCACTCTATTCAGAGACGCTTCGCTTCACTACTTGAACTGCTTCCTGAACTTAGAATGCCTTAGGTACCTGCTCCTTGGGGGCCTTGTTACGTTCTGTCTATCCGCTCTTCAGAGAGCCTTCCTGCCTGGAGATTCCTGTCATCCTTATTCAGGACACCGCCAGCTCAGCCTCGTTAATACTATCATCGCTTCCACCATCTTGCTGATGGAACCGCCGGTGTATCTGTGCCTCGGGCCACTACCGTGCTCATCCCAGCTACCTTTCTGCACTCCGGAGTAAGTACCATCATCTACTTCGCTCTGCTGACCTTCTGCACTTCTCTGAACTACTACTCGCTGATCCTCGGCATACCCCGCACTGTGGGCCACTACCAGATCCATCCTGAGGGATATCATCTTGAGAGGAGTTCCCTGGCATACCCCGCTCTGCGGGCCACTACCAGGGATATCAACATTGAGCAGCCTTAGCATTCTGGACTGTGCCTCTCTCCATGATGTGGGTATCACCCACAATTCCAGTATAATAAAGTCTCTCATATCTGTGTCCATCTCTGCTGAGGCCACACCCATCATAGGGCTCCTCCCTGTGGGTGGAGTCAGCTCTCACTACGATGCAGGGTCCACAACCACACCAGAATATAACAGATTGCTAACTCCATGGACCCGGCTCAGGTCTCAGCTCTGCAGGCCATTCATGGCCTGACCCAACAACAGAGGACCTTAGAGACATTGACCACTGCTTTTAATCAATTGATTTCTCGACTGAATACTTCTACCACATCTGATAAAGATGCCTCGTCACAGGTGGTTTCCGTTCGAACTGCTGAACCTCTACCAGCCCCCACTCACTCTGAGGAGATTCCCTGTTGTGTAGGGGATTTTTGCACTTCTCTCTACAACTGTCTTACTTCCCTACTGAATTAGCCAAGACCACATATATTTTGTCTCTTTTAGATGGGAAAGCCCTGGCCTGGGCTTCACCTCTATGGGAACGCAATGAACCAATCCTCAGTGACTTGCCAGGTTTTCTTGCTCTCTTCAAATCAGTATTTGAAGATCCAGCTCGAAAGACTGTCGCTGGGTCTGCCCTTTAACACCTCCAACAAGGGGCTAAGCCACTCCCAAACTATGTTACTGAATTTAAGACCCTGTCTTCAGAGCTTAATTGGGACCTGGGGTGCTTACGTGCAATTTTCCTATGACACAAATTTCCTATGGCAATTTTCCTTGACACTCCCATGTCAAGGATGAATTGACCACACGTGATTTGCCTGATACCTTGGATTCACTCATTGACCTTGCCAGCAGAATTGATCATCGCTTGCTTGAGCGTTCATCCGAGGTAAAGAGTCCTAAGAAACATTCATTGGGGAGTATATGCTCATGACCTACACCTGCTCCGCAGACTCCGCCTTCCCCTATCACTGAAGAAGATGAACCCATGCAACTAGGTCACAGCCACCTGACTGCCAAAGAGAGATGCTACCATAAGCGATTAGGTCTCTGTATGTACTGCGGGCAACCTGGCCATGTGGTTCAATCATGCTCCATCTGTCCAGGAAACATGCAGCTAGGACTCTTCCTAGGATATTACTACACCATCTCCTCCACTGACTCTCCCAGTCTCAATTATTTCTGAGACTCTTGAATTTCAGATCCTTGCACTTGTTGACTCTGGTGCAGGTGGAAATTTTATTCTAAAAAGGCTGGTGGAACATCTTCGGATTCCTATCGTTCCAACACCAACTCCGCTGCTCCTTTCTTCTATACACAGCAAGCCTCTCCCAGGAGAAGTCTCTTACACCACGCAACCAATATGCCTGCACACATGTTCTCTTCATACCGAGACCATCTCATTTCTGGTCCTTGACAAAGCCATTCATCCAGTATTACTTGGACTACCCTGGTTGCAATACCATACACCCCAGTTTGACTGGGGCACCCTGGAACTATCACAATGAGGAGCAGCTTGTCACAACCGATGCCTGAAGAGAGTAACACCTATGCCCTGCATGTCAAACTCTACTTCTCTCCCTGGTTTGCCATCACAATACTCATCATTTCAAGATGTGTTTTCGAAACAAGCAGCAGATGTATTGCCACCACACAGGTCCTTCGATTGTGCTATTAATTTAAAACTTGATTTGAAGCCCCCTAGAGGAAGGGTTTACCCACTTTCTCTTTCAGAGACTGAGGCCATGTCGGCCTATATTCAAGAAAATTTGCAAAAAGGTTTTATCCAGCCTTCCAAGTCACCTGCCGGAGCCGGATTCTTTTTTGTTGGCAAAAAGAATGATCTCTTCGTCCTTATATAGACTACAGAGGACTTAATGAAATTACTATAAAGGACCGATATCCTTTACGTCTGATTTCAAAGATATTCGACAGACTCCAGGGAGCCAAGATTTTCACAAAACTAGAAAGAAAAGGGGCATACAACCTGGTCCACATTCGTCAAGGAGACGAGTGGAAGACAGCCTTTAATACTCACGATGGCCATTTTGAGTACATGGTCATGCCTTTTGGCCTGTGTAACACCCCGGCCATATTCCAAAATATTATGAATGAGATTCTGCGAGATATGCTTTACCAATGTGTGGTTGTGTATTTAGACGACATACTAATTTTTTCCCAGGATTTACAAAGTCATCAGGCAGATGTTGCCAGAGACCTGCAAAGACTACGTGATAACCGTCTTTACGCCAAGCTCGAAAAGTGTGCTTTCCATCAGGAGTCTGTTCCCTTTTTGGGCTACGTGGTGTCCAGCAGAGGTTTCCAGATCGATCCACAAAAGACCAAACATATACAGGACTGGCCTCAACCCACTGGTCTCAAAGCACTCCGCCGCTTCCTCGGCTTCACTAATTATTATCGTATATTCATACAACACTACTCTACCTTGTCTGCACCACTTACTGCCATGACGAAGAAGGGAGCCAACCCTTCACAGTGGTCTCCAGAAGCTGTTGCGGCTTTTCAAACCCTCAAAGAGGCTTTCCTCAAAAAACCTTGCCTTCGCCACCCGGACCCTCGACGTCCATTTATAGTCAAGGTTGATGCCTCCAATGTTGGTGTAGGAGCCATTCTTAGCCAGAACAGTGACACCCACATTCTATACCCTTGCTCTTTTTTTTTCCCCACATTTTTCTCCTGCCAAGAGAAATTATGGCATGGGAGATAAAGAGCTGTTGGCTATCAAGCTGGCATTTGAAGAATGGCACCCATGGCTAGAGGGGGCACATCAGATAACTGAATACACAGACCACAAAAATTTGGAATATCTGTGTCATGCACAACAACTTAATCATAGACAAGCCCGATGGTCTTTGTTTTTTAATTGGTTTGACTTTCTACTCAAGTACCGCCCTGCTGACAAAAATACACGTGCAGATGCTCTCTCAAGATCCTTCACTGCTGAGGATGTTCCGGATGCACCTCGCCATATAATCAACCCCGACAAAGTGATTCTTGCTGCTACCCATTCCGTTCCAGCTGGAAAGACAGTAGTTCCTTGGACCTTAAGAAAGAAACTTCTTAAGTGGGCTCATGATGCTTGACTAGTCGGGAACCCTGGGAAAGCTCGTATGTTATCCACCCTAGAGAGATACTACTGGTGGCCTTCGATGAAGAAGGACGTACAAGCGTACGTGGAATCTTGCGTCACCTGTGCAAGACAGAAGCCTCCGGCCGATCACCCTTGGGACCTTCTCCAGACTTTACCAATTCCAGAGGAACCGTGGACGCACATGGCGACTGATTTTGTCATTGACCTGCCAGTGTGCAGTGGAAACAACATCATATGGGTCACTGTAGACCGCGTCTCGAAAATGGTGCACTGCGTGGCATTACCTGGACTCCCATCTGCTCCAGAATTGGCAAAGCTATTTATACGACATATCTTTCACCTACACGGCAGGCCAAAGCATATCCTTTCAGATAGAGACGTATAATTCACGGCAAAATTCTGGAGAGCTCTTTGCAAGAAGTTTGATGTCTCTTTTGACCTGTCGTCAGCATACCATCCTCAATCAAATGGTCAAACCGAAAGAACGAACCGTACACTTAAACAGTTCCTTCACTCCTACATCAACTCCAGACAAACCGACTGGGCAGAGTTGCTCCCCTGGGCTGAGTTCGCCCTAAATTCGCACCCATCTGCCGCAACTGGATCCACACCATTCCAGATAGTGTATGACCGTCAGCCATTACCTCCGCTAACAATACCCTTGTCAGTTCCATCGCCAGTAGCCCAGGCTTCAACTGAAGAACTCCAACATCTCTGGGAACAAACCAAAGGCCTTTTGCAGAAGGCAAGACAACGGGCCAAGAAATATTATGACGTTCATCACAGCGCAGCCCCTGAGTTCCAACCAGGAAACAAGGTATGGCTCAGTACCAAATTCATCCATCTCAAGCTGCCATCTGTTCGATTCGCTCCACGCTACATTGGCCCTTTCTCTATTCTCTGCCGCCTGGGACCTGTAGCTTACAGCCTACAATTACCCACTTCCATGAAGATACACAACGTATATCCTCTTCGAATTTTCAAAAAAGACTCCGGATCCACAGCCTCTGTCTACTGAAGAGGACATTACGTACCAAGTGGATGAAATCTTAGATGTACGCAAACATAGAAAGCATTGGGAATACCTATTATCCTGGGAAGGATATTGGCTGGAAGAAAACAGCTGGGAACCTGCTAATAACATCCTTGACAAGGATCTTATTCGACAATTTCATCTAACTCACCCAAGAAAGCCGAAACCCCCCTGGGAGGGGCCCTAAGAAGGGGGGGTACTGTTGTGCCCATCGGTCGCAGACGGCTGTGACTTTTGCTGCTCACCTCTCTTTTCCCTACTTCAGCAATTCTCAAGGCCATGGCAGCCTCAGCCTGCAAACGCCACCTTCCTCGGCGTCCCCGGGACGGCGTGGGCAATCCCATCCGACATCTTGAGTCGGGGATTATTTAGGGCACGCGCGCCAGGCCCTCTCTTATCCACGTCATGGCGGGAACCTTGGGGCGTCTCCTCCGCATGACATCACCCGCCATAAGTATTTAACCCATCTAGCTTATGCTTCCTATGAGTTAGCATGGACTTCCTTCCTGTTTATTCCTGCTTGTTCCACTCCAGAGAGTTCACTACTTGAACTGCTTCCTGAACTTAGAACGCCTTAGGTACCCGCTCCTCGGGGGCCTTATTACGTTCTGGCTATCCACTCCTCGGAAGGCCTTCCTGCCTGGAGATTCCTGTCATCTTTATTCAGGACACCGCCAGTTCAGCCTCGTTAGTACTATCATCGCTTCTACCATCTTGCTGACGGAACCGCCGGTGTACCCTGTGCCTCAGGCCACTACCATGCTCATCCCAGCTACCTTTCTACACGCCGGAGTAAGTACCATCATCTACTTCGCTCTGCTGACCTTCTGCACCTTTCTGAACTACTACTCGCTCATCCTCAACATACCCTGCGTTGCGGGCCACTACCAGATCCATCCTGAGGGATATCATCTTGAGAAGAGTTCCCTGGTGTACCCCGCTCTGTGGGCCACTACCAGGGATATCAACATTGAGCAGCCTTACTACTCTGGACTATGTCTCTCTCCATGCTGTGGGTATCACCCACGATTCCAGTACAATAAAGTTTCTCATATCTGTGTCCGTCTCTGCTGAGGCCATGCCCATCGTAGTGAGTCCCCACGGGGCTCCTCCCTGTGGGTGGAGTCAGCTCTCACTATGATCCAGGGTCCACAACCACACCAGAATATAACAGTCTGCTTTGAAAATTAACAGGTATCCACAGTACATACATATATATATATATATATTACACTTGTTCCTGAGCAGATATCTTGTTCTATGTGTACATTTCTGTGCATCCTTTTGAAAATCGAAAATATGTGTGTAACTGCTTTCATCTTCCCAACTACACCTCGTGGCATGCCTATTACAGGTGCGGGCAAAAGTACACATGCAATCACGTGTTCTTTTTCTTACACAACCCCAGAAATAATTTTCTGAAGCTGATTTATACACATAAACCAGGTTTTATGCCCATAAATCATTTTTAAAATTATCCCCTTAATAATCTATAAGGCACAATGGTGTGACAATCTCAAATGAACACAAATGTTCTAATCCATTACCAGGATTGTGCAGAAATGCTTCATTGCATATGTTCTATGGCTTGCATGGTTTCAAATGGTTCAAACAGTGTACAAGACAGGGATGGTAGTGGAGACAAGGCAGGAGCAGGTAAGCATTAAGTTTCTCACAGAAAATACAGAGAGGGAAGTAAGAGGAATGGTAAGAAGGCAACTTCTTGCCATCAAAACCAGTATATCCATCTCAAGCCTTTCCATCAAACATGGGCCCACTTGTGTGGCATAGAAGAAATGAATGCAGTGGAAGAGGTGAGAGTAGATTCAGTGGATGGGATACATGATGGTGATGTTGGTCGCTGGAAGACTGATCAATGATATATGACGAATGACATTGCTGTTACTTGGTAATCTGGCCAAAGATCACAGCACCATTTTGGCATTCGAGCCTGAACTGAAGTTTGGGACTCAAAGCCTTCTTTGAGTTCACCAGTTCTTTTGGTTTTATTGCAGATCTCATTTCTTTGAGCTTTGAGGCCCTCACAGACTGTGTCATCCAGCCATGGCTAGCTCAACACTACCAGGGAAAAATATGCCCACCTTGACTCAGAAGCACACTGTCAATCTGACAATTCCCCTTCTATAAGTCTCTATTTTTGATTTATTTAAAAAAGGGTGCTTGTAGAAGGGGATTATTAGATTGATAGTATGCTTCTGAGTCAAGATAGGCATATTCTTTCCTGATTCACCCTCTTCCATGCTTCATTCTCTCACCAACCACATTCTTTCACTCCATTATTTCAAGTTCCTTAAAGACACAGAAGACAGAAGCAAAGAAACATGCACTCATGTCTAGATTGTCCTCTCCTGGATCTCCCTTCTCTCCCTTAACCTCCTTTCCTGGGGTCCAGAGGGCTGCCCCTTCTCCTCTCAATACTGCCACCAACGCTATGTACTGGGCTTACTTTGATAGACGTTTGACACAAGGAAGCGCAATCAAGTTGTAATGAGGCACAAAATGGAACCTTGGGTCGATGTGAGCAGGGAGTATTGTAAGGTAGCTCTCTCCACTGTGGCAGGTTGCAGGCTGAAGACAGAGCAAGACTCTGAGCTGAGGACATGGCAAGCGACAGGCAAAAGCGTAGTCAGTATCTGGTCCAAGGTTAAGGCAGGCAGTAGGCAAAAACATAGTCAAAGTCCAGGCAGGGTCTTGACAGGCAGCAGGCAAGGCAAAATTATTGTTCAGTCTGAAGTCAGCAAGTGAAAATCAAAGCAAAGGAGACACAGACCAAGGGACATGGACAAGGCAGAAGACAGAAGACAGGACTGGACAGGAGAGGAGAGGAGGGCTAGCACACAACAAAGAAGGAACAAGACAGGAAGATTGGAACACAGAAAGGCAGGAACGCTGGAACACAGCAGGCCAGGCAGGGCCGCCATCAGGAATTTTGAGGCCCCATACAGCCCGCGCGCTTTGCCGGCGCATACTGTCTGACGCGGCGGTGACGTCACAGCCGCGTCAGACAGTGAACGCTGGCAGGACAGAGCGCGCAGACGAGTCTCTGTCTGCGGTGCTCTGTAAATCAATGCTATGCGTGTCTAAAAGACACGCATAGCATTGATTCTCTCCCTTCTCTGGGGCCCGCACCCAGGGCCGGCTCCAGGTTTCAGTAGGCCCCTGGGCGACAGACTGTCGGAGAGAGCCTCAGTGGGCCTCTTTGCCATGAACTAATACATCCCCCAAGCGCACCTGCCGCCTGGCGGCTGCGGGCCCCCATATGTGGCAGTAGATCCTGGGGCCCCATACTGCAGGCCCAAGAATACTGCCCTGATGGCGGCCCTGAGGCCAGGAGCAAGGCAGGGACCACAAAGTAACTAGCACTGAAGACAGGAGCACAGCAAGAGGCCTGTTGTTGAGGCACTGGGTGGTAGTTCTGAGCTTTATTTTATACTGGAGGAGAGATGACAACATCAATCAGCATCCAGAGGAAGTGCTAGCTGCATGGCCTAAAAAGGCTCCACAGGAAGTGCTAGCTGCGTGGCCTAAAAGGGCTTCAGTAAGTGCAGGTGGATCCAACCAGGCCTTAGGATGTAGCACGTTGCAGAGAACTATGCTGGGAGTTTCTTGATGTAAGGAGCGCTATACAAGTATGCTGTGTTTACCACCTACATTTATTTTTGGTATCTTCCACATGCTATTTAGTGATCAGGTGGAAGAAGCACTGAAATGATATACATTTTGGATTAAATATATACCTTAATACTGTCTCTATGCAACTGAGGCTAATTCACTCTGCCTGTTGCTAAAATGTAGTGTATCATCCATTAAGTGCTATTTTAGCTTGCACATTACATTTTTAATGATCTGAATGCTACATTTTAGTGCAGATTTTTGTGCAAAGGTCCCCTAAACTAATATCTGATTGTGTATATGACATCAGTGGCAATATAGACCACTCACATACAGATGTAACATGTTAGGCACTGGGAAGTGCCACATAGCTTTGAACTAGCAACCTTGGAAGGCAGAGGCCAGGAAGCTGTAAAGGAGCTACTGGAGATGCCATCAGGGAAAGACCAGGGGATATTTACTAGGGGTGTGCATTCGTTTTGAACGCATATGTAAAACGCAACTTTTTTTTTTTTTTAACTTAAAAAAAGTGATGATGCGCAACGCATCACATTTTCAACTTATTCAACATAGCTACGTTGAATTCGTTGAACCTAAATAAACACTTAAACCCCCACCCTCCTGACCCCCCCAAGACTTACCAAAACTCCCTGGTGGTCCAGCGGGGAGTCAGGAAGCCATCGCTGTTTTCCTTTGCGAGGAGCACGTGACGTCGGCGTCACGTCGGAGTGACGCGGACGTCACGTGTTTCTCCGCGCCTCCGCTCCGGGACCCCCGTTGGACCCAACCGGAACTTTTGGCCAGCTTGGGGGGGCCTCCTGACCCCCCCAAGCTGGCCAAAAGTTTTGTCTGCACATCCCTAATATTTACCCTCTAGTTGCCAAGGAGTTAGACCATGCTTTCAGAAAGCCTCATTGGTCCAGCATAGGATATGCCCTTTATGGGTGATATTATATAAGGAAAGCAACTGAGACACACATTTACTGGCACAACAGTCTCCTTGGATATGCCCTCCAGAACCTCTGCTCATCTGGCCTTATTCCTTGCACCAGCATTTCTACTTCATGTCTAGGAATTCAATTCTCATGCTAGGGCCTTGTTCTTTGCTCCTTTGTTCCTGCTCTACATCCACCACTGCAGTCCTTGCTTCAGTGTTCCTATTCTGCATTCAGCCCTGCAATCCTTGCACCAGTGTTACTGCTCCATACCTTTCTTCTGGGTTCCTGATCCTGCACCTGCTCCCCTTCTACAGCTGTATGCTGAGGCACTTCTCAAGCTAGATCTAGTTTTAATGGCCTTGGCTCATCCTTCAGCTAGCCATCGAGCCTCTTCAGGTACATCTCTTCCTGAATGTACTACTAATGACCAGATGTACTCTGATAGCTTGTGCCAGTCCAAAAAGCAAACACATGTTGAAGAGACTTTTTTAAGCTACTGTCATGGATGCCTTGATCCTGGCCTATTAAGGAACACCTTATGGGAAATTCAGAAGCAAGTTGAAGCTCCGGCTTCTCCAATGACTCCATTCCTGGTTACTCCAGCTATTCAAGCAACTTCTGCAACTAGCTTCTCCAGTGCAACTAGCTTCTCCAGTAACTCCATTCCTGGCCACTCCAACTTTTCAGTTGACTCTATTCCTGGTTAATCCAACTTTTTAAGTGGGTCCTGCTCCAGCTCCATCCCCATACTCCAGGCTGGGCCCTGCTCCAGCACCTCACTCAGACTCCAGATTGAGCTTTTCTCCTGATTCTGGGCCAGCATAGTCTGACCCCATGCCTACTTTGAATGGTGCCTCTCCAAATTGGGATCCTGTGGCCTTTGAGGGTGTCCAGAGTCCACCCATAGGAATGGAGGTAATGTTAAGTGCTAACAAGCACCACATGGTATTGAACCAGTGACCCTAAGCATAGGCTAGGAAGCTACAGAGGAGCCAAAGGAGATGTAGAGTCAGAGAAAGGCCAGATGATATTTACTTTCCTGTTGCCAGTGAGTTAGACATGTCCTTGGAAGCTTCACTGGTCCAGCATAGGGCATGCCCTGATTGAGGATATAAGGACAGTAACAGAGGCACACCTTTGCTGATACAACGATCTCCTGGGATACATCTTCCAGAACCTCTGCTCATCTAGCCTTGCTCCTTGTTCCAGTGTTTTTGCACTGTATCCAGCTCTTCAGCCACCTCTAGTGTTTCTGCTCCATATCCGACTCCTGGGTTCCTGATCCTGAGCCTGCTCCACAGCTACAGCTTAATACTGAGATGCCTACCAAATCCTGGTCTACATTTACCAGCCTTCAGCCCACCATGCAGCCTTTTCAGGTATGTCTCTTCCTGAATGTACCACTACTGGCTGGATGTACTCTATGTGTCACATTCTCCTATGAATGTAAGTGAACTCATCATTATTGCTTTGCTAAAGGATATTTTTTAAGACCACTTATAATTTACAGTAGGTACCTAATACAGTAGATAAGGCCTTGCAGAATGTCAGGTCTACAAATAGGAGAGAAAATGCCAATTGGCATGCTATTTATTTTTTCCACTGGGGGATCTCCTTGTTCTTGCCTAACCACATACCATGTTTGTGTACAGGGATACAGGTAGCTGGATATAGATACATTTATCATTAATTTGCATGCCTCATTTTTTAAACATAGTTTTTAAAACAAAAAATTTATCACATTCCACTTTCACTTAAGAACTCTAGATATCCATTATTGGTTCCGTTTTTCATTTGCCTGTATCCTGTTTTTTTATTAGCAGCTATGAACATGTTCATTCTTTTAATGCCTCTATAAAATTTTGCAGCAATTAACTCTTGATAATAAACAATTTCAGAGCCTTATCATCTAGACTCTAAACAATGTTTCCCTTTATTATAAAATGCTTATTCTTAATCAGTTTCAACTAGCTGTACATCCTCTGTTCTACCGGCTGAATACAAATTGAGCAGCCCAATGCAAATCTTAGTAAGACTATCTTAAATATTTATACTCTGCTATCATAGCTGCCTTAACCTCTGTTTTTTTTATTTTTGTAATACTGAACACCTCCTCCCTTGCTTGTCTTTCTGGAAACATGAGAGAAAGCTCAGAAATTTGTGGATTGTTTTCCATTGCTGAAGATGTCATCAGTATCTTCTCTGTAGTTACGATGACTTCTAAATAAGTTATTCTATTTCTTTTGAAAGCCTTATTTTCTGCTGCTGATTGCCCTTCTCATGCTTGCAGAAACTCTCAATTACTTGTCAGTTAGCCACCACTGGATTCTGTTACACCATTGTAGTTTACTGATCATATATAAATCTCCTTCTGATTCATATGTCCCTGCAGCTTCTCCTCATAGTTCATACATCACTTAACCACTATGGTTCCCCAGATGCACTACTTTATGCTTTATCTACACTGAATCTCTAGCTTATAGACCAGGAGTGGGCAAACTACGGCATGCGGGCCAAAACTGCCCATGGACATCTTTCTTCTGGCCCTCGGCAGCTACAAACATCCTGGCCCACAGCAGTTCTCATGTCTGGGAACTCTCCAGGTTTGATTCAGACTGGGGAATTGTAAACGAAATGGCTGGTCTCCAGGCCAACACTGGAAAACGCTGGGCTGTAGCTGAGGAGGCCCATGCAGGCCCCAGAAGATGAAGGTCTGTCGTTTGGACCCACGCAGGCAGAAAGGAAGAGAAGCAGTCGCTGTGTTTGTCTAGGATGGTAGCAGCAGAAAGAGTAATAGGAAGATTTGTCCCGGGTCTGGCCTAAGGAGTTGTAGCAGCAGTCAGCTGGCATGACCAGAAGAAAAAGGAATCCTGTTGGCTGCACTGACTGGATGGAAAAAATACTGCCACTAAAACGAGGGGAGGAGAGAGAAAATGAGTGTGTGTATAAGTGAGGGTGAGCATGTGAGTGTGTTAAAGTATACAAACATGGTAAGTTTAATGCATTAAGCAAAGGGATGCAGTTTCACGCTGTGAGGCCCTCCTCTCTCAGAACCACCAGGATCTGTACACAGAGAAGTGCAGGTGGAGAGAATGAGGTGGTAGCAGTACCCAGAGCCATACAAACTGACAGAAGTGCCCGAGAGCAGAACAGAACTGGAAGGGAGGTCTGTGAAATAGTCACCAGTAGAGTTGTCCGAGTGAGCTGGGGGCTACAGGGGAGCATGCATTTCCAGGTCTGGGTTTAAGGAGTAGAAATGATCGTCAGGAATCCTCTCCCCTCTCCTCCTAGAAAAGCCACAGCTTGATTAATGTCAACCTTCTACCTCCATTGCTCCTCCTCCTCCTCATGCTGCACTTTTGTCTTTTCCATCTGCTGTTCCCTCTGCTGGGGATCTTATCACTCTTCTCTCTTCCCCCCCCCCCCCCCCCCCCTTCCCAGAGGTCTAAAAATAAACACTGGGCCAGCTGGGCCCTCCAGGCTGGAAAAGCTCCCTCTACAGCTTTCTTCCAGGCAGCCTGCCATTTAAAGGGGCAGTGCACCATTCTAAGAATAAAGTTAAGCCTCACCCCTTTCAGAGATTTGGGCAGCCAGGAAAATATTTTCACCTCCCCCTCCTCTCTGGACCAGTTCCCTGATCCAGAGGAAGGGGAGCCTAGGGGCAGTCAATGAAAATTCCCCTTCCCCACCCAGTTTTCACTGCTGCACTATAGACAGAAAAGGTAGCTAGAGCTGCCAGTGTGCTGGCAGGCTATAGCACACTGGCAATCTTTCAGAGACTCCAGCAAGTAGGCCCTGTGTTTACTGTTCCCTGCCAGGGAGAGGGAAATAGTCCTCAGCCTCCCTGGTACAGGGAACAGCCCATAAAAAAGGTCCAGAAGAGACTGATTTATACCTCAGACATGCCACCTGAAAAATCTCACTCTTTGGCCTTCGATCTCACCCGTGAGGCAGTAAATCTCACTCACTAGAATGGACCACGCTTGGTGTCTCTCAGTGTGTGTGTGGGAGAGGAGTGTGAGAGAGCGAGCACGTGAATGTCTTAAGAGTGTGTAGATGAGAGAGAAGAAAGTTTGTGCTTAACATCCCCTCCCCTGCTACATCCACGAAAATCTCAGCATGATTAGAAATCAAAAATTCCTAGCTATGGCAGTTTTAGGTGTCACATGCCTTCTCTATCCCCCGTCCCTGCCCCCACCCCCACCCCCACCACGCCTCTCTATTCCTATTGCTCTTGATCTTTTTTCATCACCGCAGCTCGACTTGCAGGTTCACTGCCATCCCAGAGGCAGAGACGGCGGCAAACTGGAAGTCGGCCCTACAGCAACAAAATAAAAAGATCAAATGTTCACAGCAACTTGCTGATTGCAGTCCAGCAGAAAGAAGTAACAGAGAGAGACAGAGCCTGAGGCAGCGTGCAGCTAGCCACTTATGGCCCAGATTCGTGTTAATCCTCTCAGAAATATATAATAAATCTCCAGGAAGCTTAAATGGGCAAGGTCTTGCCTGCACTGGGAGGAAGTACCCCTCTGAGCTTAGGGGTGGACCCCATTTGTTCCTGAACTGAAGTTCTGAAGGGGTAGTTCCCCTCCACATCTGCCCCTGATGCAGGCAAGCACCACTAATGTGGCCCTGTGTAAAATAAGTTTGCCCACCTCTAGTATACATCATCTTGTTGTTATAGATTATTCCTAGAAAAGTAATTTGCTGTTATCATCTGTTGTCTAGACACAAGGGCAAATTGATACTTAACTGATATTGACTTGCAGCTGCTGGAAAAAAAAAAAGAAGCATTACTGTATAAATACATTTTCATTTAGTATAAGAAAATGAAGGTGGTCTTGTCTGCTATAAAGTATAAGAGTTGTGAAATATATAGTATGAAAGTGAATAGACACAAAGAGGTCAAAATTCACAGGGGTTTGTCTGGGTAACTTTTCAATTACCTGAATAAAAACCTTTAATTGAGCAAGTCCCCCTTTCGCTTATTAAATTTAACCCAGGTAAAAAGGAAGGTTGGCGTGTCCTGGGGGTGGAGCTTAATTTTTGCTGGGTAGCACTGATATTGACTGCTACCCAGTGCAAGGGACACAGATAAGGCTGTTCAGAAAAAATGCCCTCCTAAAGTTGCTCGGGTGACTTGAGGCAAGTAACATTCAACGATAGGTCAGGCCCGCTGAATTTCTCTCCTATAGTTACCTAGCTAAGGGTAAATTGTACTGCTGAATATGAACCTCAAGGTAAACGTACTGTTTTCACTTGTATTATGTTAAGAATTTATCTACTCCAACCTCTTGACCCTATTTCTGGGGCAACCCTTATCCACTCTGCTAAGGTGAACTGCTCCCTACGTGTATAGTTAGAAGGATGAACAGGGGTGTACATCAAATAATCAAATATCAATACAATAAAATATCACCATAATGCAATACATCCCCAAAAATAAATGTATTCCAACCTCTCTGTCTCTCAGAAATAACTAATGCCCCCACCTAGCCCAGCTGTTGCAATGAGAGTCCTTGGCCAGGAGCCATAGACTGTGGCTCCTTATACTAACCAATATGCATAAATCTGAAGTCTAACCAGTGCGTGGCACCCTTGTGCCACTGCTGAGACTCCATACCCCCACGGGCTGTGAAAACTGCATCTGCAACGTCCCCAGCCAGATCAATGAGCAAAAGACCATTCCAACATTTAAACCTAGGTCGTCTTGTACTGCCACTGAGCCACCAGGTCAGCTTAAAAACACACAAAAAAAATAGTCCTGTCCATGCACTTAAGGCATTTCACCTTGCCTTTTTTGTTTGAAAGCACAAAAGGGGAATAAATGCAGAGGAAAGAGACTAAAAGCAGAGATCTCATCATATTCAGTGACTGCATGTGTCGGTAAGTCCCATCTGCAAACTGACAACAAGACTTATGTAACCAGTCCCACATCGTCTCATCGGAACCGAGCACCGAGAATTCATTATGTGCACAGAATACAGCTGGTCCAGCAGCTCCACGATGTGCAGGGACCTGGCTCTGATATCCAGATCAGGTCTTCTGTCTCTATATGGTGGGGAAGGGACTCCTGGTCATTGTGCCATGCTGACACTGAGTGGCCAGACTGACGGCCTGAGATTGCAGGGTTCTGGAGGCAGCACTGGTGCATGGTCCCCGGCCGAGGATCATCATTGAAATAACTGGGCTTAGTAAACTGAGAGGGGGGATATAAAATAGAGGAATACAAATCCCCAGGCAATGGCAAATGAAAGCGCCTGGTGCCAGTTCTCAGCCCTGGTTCCGAATGAGCTGGAAATGCAGAGGAGCAGAAGAAAACTGCTGGGTCAAAATAGCTACAAAGAATAATATGTAAAAACACTGCTTATCCTCAACTCCAAATACGAATGCCGGACTGTGATGCTTTTTTTCTTAACTGGACTAACATAAGATTATCTACTATTACTACTTAACACTTTTATAACGCTACTCGACATGTACAGCGCTGTACAAAAAACATGTAAAAGACAGTCCCTGCTCAATAAAGCTTACAATCTAATCAAAACAAACATGCAGGGCACAAGAGACTTGGGGAATTTCATTTATGAAGACTGGTTAAAATTAATGAGGCTGTAAGTAGGAAAATCACTTATCTAACGATGTCATATGTGGGCTTTCAAGACTACATAGGCTCTTTCTTCAGATCTGGAAAATATTTGCATCTGGACAGGTGACATACATGACCTGAAACACTCACATGCAACATTTTTAGATAAGTCTTACCGTGGTCACAGAAAAGGTACTGTAACTTATAATGAATTCATTTTATTCCAGCACCCATACAATACTACAAAATATTTCAGACCAAATCAAACAAATTAAGAAAAATATATCTTAACATGGTAATCTATTTCAAACTTTCAAACACCTGAAACTATTATAATCAGTATAGCTTTTACTAGAGCTCCTAGCTTGGCATATGTACATTTATTTATTTTTTTTATTTAAAAAGATTTGTTGACCGCGCCCTCTGAAGTTTGGGGTGGTTTACAGCAATGCGAACATAATAGTGTCATATATAGTACATCATCTAAAACAATTTTTTAAAAAGTAAGATAATTAAAATATAATAATTAAAATAAAGTCAACAATGATAAAATAAAAGACAATGCGGTCTTAAACTACAGACATACATCACATGATAAACCATGTCAACAGACAGCATAATTTAATAAGATCATAAAAGATTTTTGAAAGCTTGTTTAAATAAATTGTGTTTTATGGCTTTCTTAATTTCTTTTATTATCTCTTAAAATTCTGACAAACTTGGTATAGAGTTCCATATAATGGGGCCAGGGATAGAAAATGCCCATTCTCTTTCTTTTCTTCCATTTCTTCCACGTGATGTAATGATTCAGACTTATAGTTGCAGGGAAGTGATGACATGCAAAACAAGTAGACTTTTTTTTTTAATAAAAAATAAATCAGTCACCTGTTACATTATAAAATCTGCCCTACTCTATGACATTTTGTTGCTGGCTTTCTGTTTTGCTAGTGCTGCTCTTAACATATTTCCAAGGAATGTTTACTTCTTGTCTTCTTTTCTTTGTCAATGCTGCCATCTGCTGGTTAAAGTTAAACTATCCCCCAACTCAAACTGCTGGAACTTGCGTATTTATCAGAGAAGGTGAGCTCTACCCAATAGTGCATACAACACAGTTAACCAAAAACTAGTAACTGCTCACACTCATTGTAAACTGAGCCCCTCAACCCACCCAGTTCATTCCCCACCACCACTGATGTTCACAAATTTTATACACACACACTTTCTCACTTCCAATATGGAATAACTCTATTAGAAGCAATATTGTAATCCAGCAAGCCTGTTACAGAGAGCTAATCTTCTATTTACAGTCCTCCCCTTGCTGGGTCTGATACTGGCTCTTTAGCAAATAAAGAAATAAAATATATGCAATTGTGAACTGCCTCTATCACTGCCTGCCATGGCTAGAAATAGTACTGAAAGGGTCTGATGATATTAGAAACCATGATCCTGAAATTTTGAATTGAGATTTCCAGTGGTGACTTGGCATGCACACATTTGATAGCATAGGCATAAAATAATGGCACTTTTTGTAGTTCTTCTTCAGTGGTGACATTGTTTTAAATCACAAATATGGACTGTCAGCAAGGTCATAAGGATATATTGACTCCCGAGGAAAGAAAAGACACTGAGATTACGCTGCAGAAAATCAAAACCTTGAAATGGAATGGATTAGCACTGAGAGTTAGTTATGCACAATCATTCCCAATCAGAAATCCTGGATTCTCATTCTGGCCATGACATGACATTTTCGCCTGTTAAAATAACTGCTCAGAGATACTTGCAATATATGCTATGCTTGGACAAGCTATTTACTCTTATTATTGCTCCAGCATGCTGTTATTTATAAGCCGCTTTTGATGGTTAAGTTTGGCTGCAATGGATCTGAAGCTCGAGAGAGTGCATGCTCACTAGAAGAAAGTCTCACAGAGCTGGAGAAAAATTAGTGGTTCAGAGAAGGAAGGATCAGCAGCAATCAAAGCTGGGTGAGAAGTGGAGACGAGGTGGACATATGGAGAAATATTCTCCTCAAGCTAACCAGCCAGAACTCTGAACTTGACTCTCCAAGAAAATCACTTGCCAGGGCAAATCCTAAAATGGAGGGTAACTAAACTACCTGACCTCCCAAGTGTCTTATTGTGGAAGTTACTCGGAAAATACATAGCAAAACAACAAATTCATGTGCAAAAGAGTAAAAAGGGTTACACATTCAGATCTGAAACAAAAAACATCTTTTTAATTTAAACTGTTTTACAAGTGCAAAGTTCTAGAGCCATCTTGGTCTTGCAGAAAACTGGAATCATTGTAGGTTGTGATACCTTTAAAGAGGCAACCAAAGAGGTAGTTGTAATTTATGAGCTTTTGAGACCAAACTGAAGGGATTTCTGTGGTTTTGAAAGTTCATGCACTACAACATCTTATTGGATGACCAAGAATAGATATCACAATCTATTAAAAAAAAAAAAAAAGGCATAAGGGGGAAAATTGTAAACTGTTATATTTGGTTTGTTAGGAAATAATAATTGCAAATATATTGCATATTGCTCAGTGAGGAGCGCAAGATGAAGCCAGACTGAAAAAAGAGATGTTAATGGTGAAACAGAGCCATTGGGAAATATGCAACAAAATCTCTGGAGAACAGTGCCCCCTTACATTTGAGTAATAAGATCACCAAGAAGAGGCACAGCCTAATTTTGGAAGAAATGAGGTCTCTGGATAGCAGATTCAGAATGTCAGGTATGAGCTGCAATTATCTAATTGAGACCCTGCCACTGAGTGTGCAAGTGATTTTGGAAATAGTCCGGAATCCAAGTTCAGGTAAGAAATAAAAATTAGCTGAGACACTGCTGCTTTAATAAAGGAAGTAAGATTTCCCAATGCTGAAATAAAGGTCAACAAACAAGTCTATGTCAATGTCTTCTTATTGGACTACATTTCTTGACTAGCTGTTTGGTGATCTTTTGCTCAGATTTGCCTATTCTCTTTGGACCTGATGAGGGGAGTGTTAACTCCTCAAAAGTCAGTGCAATCAAATGGTATCACCTTATATATTTTTTTGTTTACTGACCTTTATATCCAGGCATTCAAGTGGACTTACATGGCAACCACAGCAATTTATCCATGTGCTGAAAGGAAGTCATTCCAGTCAGGGCTGGTTCTTCCATTGCCTGGTACACCGAAATTTGGGGGCAGGGAGGGCAGCAAAAGCCCTGGAAACCTTCAAGGGCCACCTACCCACTTTTAAAGCACAGCACCACAAGAGAGAAGGGAATGGATGCTGGGTAGATGGGAGAGGGGAGTGTGGCATGAAGACAGAGGGAGCTGAGTGGGTGGAGAGAGAGAAAGTTATGGGTATGTGAGAGTGGAGTGGGAGAGAGAGAGCGAGAGGATTCTGGGCAGGTAGGGGTGGAGAGAGTCAGGAAGCTAGGCACTGCAAAAAGGAGGCAAAGAGATTGGGGTGATGCTGGTGTGATGAGCAGGGAGTGAAAGGGAGAAAGAGGAAGATGTTAGGGATAGAAGAGAGGAGTACTGCTGGACAGGGGGATGGAGAGAAGGGATGCTGGGCACTATGGACAGAGGGCAAAGGGAAGAGGCTGCTGGACTTGGCAGAGAGTGAAAGGAAAGTGAGAGGTGGTTGCTCAGCAGGCGAGAGAGGTTTATGCTGTGCCAGAGCTGCCCTTAATAAGCAGATCTGTAGGGTGGAGGAGGGAGAGAGAACGAAGGTTTGGCTAGGGTACCTAATATCCTTGCACTGGCTCTGATTCCAGCAGAAGTTAAGAAAATTACTAGAAGGAGAAATTACTACTTACCTGATAATTTCCTTTTCTTTAATAAAGATAGGTGGATCCACACCTGTGGGTTATGCACTAGAGATGTGAATTGGAACCGGAATCGGTTCGGTTCCGATTCAAATCATGCATTTTTTTCGTCCGGCCCGATCGTTTTTTTTTTTATAGGCTGCGCCCGATCTGATAACCAAAAAACCCACCCGACCCTTTAAAACCGCTCCCTTAGCCTCCACCACCCTCCTGACCCCCCCAAAACGTTTTAAAATTACCTGGTGGTCCAGCGGGGGTCCCGGGAGCGTTCTCTCACACTCGGTCTGTCGGCCGATAAACAAAAAACCCACCCCGACCCTTTAAAACCGCTCCCTTAGCCTCCACCACCCTCCCGTCCCCCCCCCCCCCCCCCCCCCCCCCCCCCCCCCCCCCCCCCCCCCCCAAAACGTTTTAAAATTACCTGGTGGTCCAGTGGGCCCCGGGAGTGATCTCCCGCTCTTGGGCCGTCGCACCACTAATAAAAATGGCGCCGATGGCCCTTTGCCCTTACCATGTGACAGGGTAACCGTGCCGGCCGGCACCATCTTTAAAAATGGCGCGGGCCATCCAGTGGACGGCCAGCGCCATCTTTAAAAATCCACTAAAGGAGAACACTACCTATCCCATGACTTTTTACTTTTCCTAGAAGCCTCTCATGAGGAACTTTGTCAAACGCCTTCTGAAAATCCAAGTATACTACATCTACCGGTTCACCTTTATCCACATGTTTATTAACTCCTTCAAAAAAATGAAGCAGATTTGTGAGGCATGACTTGCCTTCAGTAAAGCCATGCTGCCTTTGTTCCATTAAACCATGTCTTTCCACATGTTCTGTGATTTTGATGTTTAGAACACTTTCCACTATTTTTCCTGGCACTGAAGTAAGGCTAACCG
The DNA here is from genome assembly GCF_901001135.1 of Rhinatrema bivittatum. Taxonomy (NCBI): domain Eukaryota; kingdom Metazoa; phylum Chordata; class Amphibia; order Gymnophiona; family Rhinatrematidae; genus Rhinatrema; species Rhinatrema bivittatum. The sequence goes on from NC_042615.1 coordinate 54,143,463, forward strand.
TTCTGTAGTTTCCCGGATCGTCCCTGGAGCTCTTTTTAAATATTGGGGTTACATTAGCTATCCTCCAGTCTTCAGGTACAATGAATGATTTTAATGATAGGTTACAAATTTTTACTAATAGGTCTGAAATTTCATTTTTTAGTTCCTTCAGAACTCTGGGGTGTATACCATCCGGTCCAGGTGATTTACTACTCTTCAGTTTGTCAATCAGGCCTACCACATCTTCTAGGTTCGCCATGATTTGGTTCAGTCCATCTGAATCATTACCCATGAAAACCTTCTCCAGTACGGGTACTTCCCCAACATCCTCTTCAGTAAACCAAAGCAAAGAAATCATTCAATCTTTCTGCGATGGCCTTATCTTCTCTAAGTGCCCCTTTAACCCCTCGATCATCTAACGGTCCAACTGACTCCCTCACAGGTTTTCTACTTCGGATATATTTTAAAAAGTTTTTACTGTGAGTTTTTGCCTCTACGGCCAACTTCTTTTCAAATTCTCTCTTAGCCTGTCTTATCAATGTCTTACATTTAACTTGCCAATGCTTATGCATTATCCTATTTTCTTCTGTTGGATCCTTCTTCCAAGGAATAGTAACTTGAGATCTATTTAATGTTTGGGTACATGCCAGGTACTTGTGACTTGGACTGGCCACTGTTGGAAACAGTTTGATGGATCCTTGGTCTGACCCAGTATGGCATATCTTATGTTCACACCAGCTGAATAGTCTGAAATGATTAGGAGTTAAGATGGGAATTGCAAAGAGAGGATTTATCACCTTTACATTGCGTTTTCCACTTGAGGTCCACTACACCATCTGTTAGACCTACCTATTTAACAAGCCCTATGACTGCATTAGGCAACTGCCTTGAATAACCAGATACAATAACCAAAGGTTCTGAAATGGAGAATTTCAACCGTACCAATGTATTGTTTCCAAGGCATGCATTTATAGCTGAAAGGTATCAGTTTTATTTACAGATATCAGGAAAAAAAATCATGCAATCCAACAGAAGAAAAGGGAAGAGCATAACAGTTAGCTATACTATATGCAGGAAGGACCACAAAATGTAGCATGTTTATCTCATTTTCTAACAAACCATTAACAACTCCACAATCCCTGAGAAGTCACAGTGAACATATATTCTGAAGGCAGTATGCTCATTATTTCAGCAACAAATAAAATAAAAATGAAAATATTTCTTAAGTTGCCTTATTATAAGTGTCCTACTGTGCATTTTTTAACTCAGTATATGAAAGTGTTTGCCACTTACCATTAAAATGCTACTAGTGTCATTCTATTTTACATTTTAGAAATCACATGATATGAAACAAAATTATATTGAAAGCTCAGAGATAGCACTTCAGGTTGAGTACAATCACTCCAGTGCCTCTAAACCTAATATCTGGTATCAAATGCATGAGTAAACTAACAGAATCAACACCTTCTCTCCCAAAACATACTCTCAGATATTGAAACAGATTAGTATCTACAGTCACTGCACTGAAATGTTGCTATTGTGGCTTAATAAATCAATCCACTCAAAACAATTGATCTGCAGCAACATAAAAGTAGTATTTATATTCCACCTTATTAAACACCATCTCTCCTTCAGCAACAAGGTCAGAAAATAAAGATACTGAAGAAAAGCACTTTACATGCAAAGATTATTTAGTGGCCTTTCTTCTATGTACATACATTTATGCTTTTACAAGTTTTTGTGAAACTACATAAGCCATTCAGCATTAGGCAAGTAGCACAATCAAAATGAGCCTACCCCTGCCAATTTTATGTAAAAAACAGAAAACACTTGAACCACTTAAAAGCTTTCACCAGTTTAAGTACAATAGTCAATCACATTAGATTTACCCAGTGAGCATACCTCCGTTGTAATTCAATGAGCATCTGAGCCATCTGTAAATATGTTTGCACCCTAAAATACAATTATCATTCTAAAGAGGAGATCCAATCCCAAATGGCCTATGGTCTTTTCACTTTCCCCTCCCACTTCAATCTGATCAAAGGTTTGGTTTATCTACATAAAATATGGGAAAAGCGACTTCTGGATATGCTCTGAGGAGATCAGATGTGACTTGCTGAGCTCCCGCAGGGCCTATTCATTAACATTTCTCCTGATCCTTCAGTTTCATACTGAATTGGCAGTTATGGCATTGAGTAAAGTGCTGAACCAAGGTTCTATACCTGTGGTCTGGGCTGAGCAGTGATTGAAGCTTGGGAAGGCGACGAGAGGTAAATCACCGGAGCGAGAGAGTGGAAGGGAATCTCCCATTCATGATGAGGATTTGGATGAGGCCTTGATTGATGCGGCAGGGGGCCCAGACAAGGCAACAGATCTCCTGGAAGGTTTTACTACTTGGATAATGAAAAACCTCGACACTTGACTAGATATAGTGGCCAATAAAATAGCTCAATTGGTGGAAACGGTGCAAGAACATACAGGCCATTTGGATGACATGGAGACTTGTATTTCCGAACTAGAAGATACGCTTACCTCTGTGAGTGCTAAAATGGAGAAATTGGAGCATTAACAATCTTTCGGGCCGATACAGTACAGTGCGCTCCGACGAAGCGCACTGTTAACCTGCCATTGGACACGCGTTTTCCCTTACCCCTTATTCAGTAAGGGGTGGAAAACGCGTGTCCAACCCGCCGAACCTAATAGCGCCCTCAACATGCAAATGCATGTTGATGGCCCTATTAAGTATTCGCGCGCGATTCAGTAAGTAAAATGTGCAGCCAAGCCACACATTTTACTTTCAGAAATTAGCGCCTACCTTAATTTCTTCGGGCACCGGGAAAGTGCACAGAAAAGCAGTAAAAACTGCTTTTCTGTGCACCCTCTGACTTAATATCATGGCGATATTAAGTCGGAAGTCCCGAAGGGTAAAAAAAGTAAAAAAAAAATTTTGAAGTCGGCCGGCGGCTGTCGGGTCGAAAACTGGATGCTCAATTTTGCTGGCGTCCGGTTTCCGAGCCCGTGGCTGTCAGCGGGCTCGAGAACCAACGCCGGCAAAATTGAGCATCGGCTGTCAAACCCGCTGACAGCCGCCGCTCCGGGGCAAAAGGAGGCGCTAGGGACACTTTTGCCCATTTCTACTGCTGGACCTAATTTAAATACTGAATCGCATGCACAGACGCACACAGGCGAGAGGCATTCGCCCGCTCTCCCGCAGACTTTACTGAATCGGCCCATTTGACTGTTAATAGATTGGATGACTTAGAGACTGGTTGAGGAGAAATAACCTCAAAATAGTGGGCCTCTCGGAAAAAACAGAAGGTGGAGACACGGTTGCTTTTGTGGCAAAATGGCTCCCTCAGCTTCTCGGTCTCTCGTGCAAAGCTGGCGCCATTAAAATAGATCGCACGCATTGCATAACTACACTACAACCACTCAGGGAGGAACACCAAGAACATACTGGCCGATACAGTAAAAACGCAGGAGAGCGGGCGAGCGCCCACTCTCCCAGCGCGCGCACAGGCCACTCTCCTGTGTGTGCGATTCAGTATTTTAATTTATTAAAATTAGGCCCGGTGATAAAAAGAGGCGCTAGGGACACTAGCGCGTCCCTAGCGCCTCTTTTTTGACAGGAGCGGCGGCTGTCAGCGGGCTTCACAGCCGACGTTCAATTTTGCCGACGTCAGTTCTCAAGCCCGCTGACAGCGACAGGTTCGGAAACCGGACTCCAGCAAAATTGAGCGTCCGGTTTTCAACCCGCGAGCCGCGGGCCCCTTTCAATTTTTTTTTTTTACTTTTTTAAACTTTCAGGTCCTCCAACTTAATATCGCCATGATATTAAGTCGGAGGGTGCACAGAAAAGCAGTTTTTACTGCTTTTCTGTGCACTTTCCCGGTGCCCGGAGAAATTAGCGCCTAACTTTGGGTAGGCGCTAATTTCTGAAAGTAAAATGTGCGGCTTGGCTGCACATTTTACTTAGTGAATCGCGCGGGAATACCTAATAGGGCCATCAACATGCATTTGCATGTTGATGGCCCTATTAGGTTCGGGGGGGGTTGGATGCGCGTTTCGGACACGCTATTACCCCTTACTGAATAAGGGGTGAAGCTAGCACATCCGAAACGCGCGTCCAAATGTCGGCTAACAGTGCGCTGTATCGGCCTGATTGATTGTATGCTTGCATAAATTCCAAGACAAACAATGGATTTTATCTACAGCTCAGGAGGCAGGATCGCTGACCCACGTGGTGGAAAAAATAATGATCTTCGCTGACTTCTTGCCGGAGCTGCAGAAACAAAGACAGGCATTTGGGGGTTTAAAACGGGAATTTGAAAATTTAGGTTTGTCAAAAGCCATGCTCTACCCCACCAAACTTAAGGTGATGCTTGCAAATAAAGCAGTTGTATGCTCCACTTTGAAAGAAGCAGAACAGCTGCTGATGCAGCTGATTTGACCTGAATGCAGTGAATGTTTTTTCTTGTTCCTGCTTGTGTTTTTTGAATTTTTTGTAATTCTGCTTATGCTTGCTTAGGCCCTGCAGGAAGTTAGCGGGGTTAGCGGGCTTGGTTAATCTGTTAAAGCTGGAAATTTTTAGTTTTCTTCAAGTTCTATATATTTTCACTATTTTTTTCACATGTCAACCCTGGAATATAGTAGATTCGATACTGACTTATTGGTCGCCCTCATTGACCCCTTTGGAAAACAATTCACAGTCAGTGGTCCAATCCAATGCTAGATCATTTTTTGGCTTATTTGGCTCACATATACCTTGTGGGGATTAAGCTGCTGACTCAAAGGTTTTGGCATGCCTGTCACAGGTCCCAGCATGCAGCATGGGAAGTGCTGGGGAATCACGGGGTCCTGCACTAGATACGAACTGAGATCCTAACCATGAATGCCTCATGGGATCCATCTCTGCTTATGAAAGCACTGCTGCTTTTATTTTTTCTGCCAGTTCTGTTGGGATTTCTGATAGATGAGCAACGGCTTGTACAGCTGCTGAGAAGAGAATGCTGTCCTCACTTTCTTCAATATATTTGGCCATTGGCCCACCTTCTTCATACTCAAAGGCTGTCACAGAAAGTGGCAAAGTTCTCCCCTGGATGGTGTTACACAGCTCATTAAACATTTTTGCATTATTAACAGATACTGCAGATATTGATGATGCGGTTTTGATACAGGGTTGGCGTGTGATGATTGGTATGGTAGTGGCTAATGAATGGGGATGGGGCTGGGGTTGGGGGGGGGGGGTTATAGGGAGGTGTTTACAGAGGTTGGGAGTTTCGCTTACTACATAAATGTGGAAAACTATATGTCTCGCTCCATGTGCCAATGTTGTGTTGAGTTGATGGTTAGGCTACTTCATAGATCTTACAGAACGCCTTTGTATAACTCTAGGTTGTTTTCTACATATAGCCCAATATGTTGGAGACCGTGTGAGGAAAAGGGATGCTATATATACATGTGGTGGCATTATGTGGGGATCAAACAGTTCTAAAGGAAAGTGACAGAAGAAATTGCTGATATAGTTTGCCTACCAATTTATCTTGCACCTATTACTGGCCTCTTAGGGTGTTGGAAGGGCTCTTTGGTGCCTTGAAAATTCAGGCGTTTGGTTGGCCACTTGTTGCTGGTGGCACACTTTACCTTTGCAACCTTTTGGAATCCATGTACAGTGCACTGGCAGAAGCAAGTGTGGAATATTGCAGATACAGAAAGGCTTACGATATAGACTGAGGCATGAGCAATTTAAGTACAATGCCATCTGGGGCCCATATCACAAATACCTTGAGGAACAGGATAGGTGATTTCTTATATTATAATACTATTTCTATACTTTCTACTGTACAGAAATTTTTAGTTGTTAATCTACTGCAGTGGTTCTCAACCTTTTTTTGGCCAGGACACACCTGATAGGTGGTTCTCACACTCGTGACACACTGAGCATGTGACCATCACGAGGCTACATGTAAACATGCACTGTGCATCCACAGGAATCCCCTCAACCCCCAGCAATGAGTGCAGAGCAGATCTAGGGCATTACCCTGTACAACTCGCCATATAAAAAAAAGATATTCTGGTTCTCATGACATCTCAGTAAAAGCAAAACAAACTCCCTTTACTACCAGGCAAAATAGCCTTCCTTATGAAAAGACAGTAATTTACCACTAATGCATATCCTATTGAGAAAACACATCAAATAAGATTGATACAAATGCCTAAATGCTAGTAAAACACCTCACCTCGGTCACACACCCAGAACTGACCTTCACCAAGTACAGAAAAACCACAAATTATAAATATGGAGACAGAAACTGGAATGGAAAACAAAAAAAGTCACTCTGTATGCAGTGCAACCCTGAAGAAATGGAAAGAGAAATATTGCACCCAACAGACTCAGGATTTGCAATAATGCACACAAACTAACCTGCACAAAGTTACACCTGTATTATGGAACACACTCAAACAGTAACAATCCTATCTAAGAAATACAACTATTAAACCAGGCTCTAAACACTAATACATTTCCTATTGGGAAAATAGAATAAGCCAAGCTGCTATAGAGCCCCACACAGAAATAATTGTAAAGCTATACTAAAAATGTTACAAAAGAGCTGCTGAACAAAATAATATCCAACAATTAAAAACTCATAAAAATTATTAAAACATGTCCAAATATCAATAAAATATTTCAAAACGGAAGTCATCGCATATTACCCAATAATTAAAATGGCAGTCAATCAAGAAAAATAAATTTAAAAAGCCACCTTTACTTACCCTCTCCAGCAACTCTCCTACTCCTTTCCCTTCCAGGTCAATAGCACTCACCAGAAGCAGCAAGGGCTGCTGAAGCTCTGTCCTCACAGTCCTCTTCCTTAGCGCCCACAACCAGTCACTCAAACACATACAGACACACACACCCAATTAGACCCCACGACCAGTCTCGGTCTCTCCCACACCAGTCATCTTCCTGACCAGTCTCTCTCTCACATACACACACTAGTCATCTTCCTGACCAGTCCTCTCTCAATCACACACATGCTCTCTTATATACAAGCACAAATGCTCTTGCACCCATTCACACCAGCTCTCACCCAGGCTTCCATTCACACCCACACACACAAGCTCTCACACAAGCACCCATTCACACCAGCTCTCACCCAGGCTTCCATTCACACCCATTCACAGCAGCTCTCACCCAGGTACCCATTCACACCCACACACAAGCTCTCACCCAGGCACCCATTCAGACCCACACACACAAGCTATCACCCAGGCACCCAAACACACAAGCTCTCACCCATTCACACCCACAGACACAAGCTCTCACCCATGCATCCATTCACACCCACAGACACAAGCTCTCACTTAGGCACCCATTCACACCCACAGTCACAAGCTCTCACCCAGGCACCCATTCACACCCACAGACATAAGCTCTCACTTAGGCACCCATTCACACCCTCAGACACAAGCTCTCACTTAGGCACCCATTCACACTCACAGACACAAGCTCTCACTTAGGCACCCATTCACACCACAGACACAAGCTCTCACCCAGGCACCCATTCATACCCACAGACATAAGCTCTCACTTAGGCACCCATTCACACCCTCAGACACAAGCTCTCACTTAGGCACCCATTCACACTCACAGACACAAGCTCTCACTTAGGCACCCATTCACACCCACAGACACAAGCTCTCACCCAGGCACCCATTCACACCCACAGACACAAACTCTCACTTAGGCACCCATTCACACCCACAGACACAAGCTCTCACCCAGGCACCCATTCATACCCACAGACACAAGCTCTCACTTAGGCACCCATTCACACCCTCAGACACAAGCTCTCACTTAGGCACCCATTCACACCCACAGTCACAAGCTCTCACCCAGGCACCATTCACACCCACACACTCAAACTCTCACCAAAAACCTCTTCTTCCTTCACTGCAGGGATGGGCTCCAGTTCCTCCTCGGCTTTACTCCAGTGGGCCTTCTTTTTTTCGCCACCATGGGGATGGGCTCCTGTGATGGCCTCAGTCGGGGTCGGGTTTCCTCTTCACCGCCACGGGAATGAGCTCCTGAGGCGGCCTTGCTTCATTGGGGTCAGGTTTTCCTCTTCGCCACCACGGGGATGAGCTCCCATGGTGGCCTTGCTTCGTCGGAGTTCAACACTGCTATTCCTCCCACCCCACCCCCGGGTTATGCAATGCCTGCCTCACCGGCCAAAGGCTTCCTCCCTTCTTCCTACTCCCACTAGCAGGTAGAAGAGAGGAGGCTTCCGATTGGGCAGTGGGGGTAGGAAGACAGGAGGCTTCCAATTGGCCCGCGGAGGCTGGAAAAAGGGAGAAGGAAAGTACAACGGGGCAGTGGGACACTGGGAGACGTGACACACCTGCCGGGGCTTGGCGACACACTGGTTGAGAATTGCTGCTCTACTGGACAGCGGCCTCCCTGAACAGATGTGACTGATCCATACTGAGCTTATGTACACTGTTTATTAATGTGCTTTGTGTTTTGCTTATGTACTATAGACTGTTCCTGCTTGCTGGAAAATCTTATAAATAAAGAGTTTAAAAAATATGGGAAAAGATCTAGAGATTATAAACCATCAATAAGATATTAAACATGGCAAAACAAATTTGAAATGACTATTTCTGAATATCAATCTAAAAAGGTTCATCTGTTGCGGGCATGGACCCCTATGCTGAGGTGGAGTTGACACTACCTGCACAGAGGAACCCTGCAAGACCCCACCATTGGCTGGCAGAGTTGGTCCAACTGGCGCTTCACCTATACCAGCCCTCGTTCCCCTTAGGTTGAGCCCTCGACTGCCGGCAGGACTTAGGTGTGGGCCTCTGGTGATGAGGTGAAAATCAGTAGTTGAGTCGCAGGCCAGGGTCTGGAGCAGGTGGAATACAGGCAAATTCAGAGTCAGATAGCAGTCAGGGAAGGTGGTGTTCAGATTGGTCAGAGTCAGACAGTGGTCAGTGGCAGGCTGAGTTCACACAGAGTCAATGTCAGGTAAACCGGGTCAAAGCCAGAGATCCATCCAAGGGACAGACAGGATGGGTAGGCAGGCTGTAAGGCAAGGAACAGCATAAGCAGAGGAGAATAACACTGAGGAACTGAAAACTGATCACGAAGAGAAGAACTGAAGACTGACCATGAAGACAAGGCGAAGGAACTCAGGATCACAGACTAGGAACTGACAAGACAAAGATCAGGAACACAGGAACCAGACCATGAAGGTGAGAACAAAGACCAGGAAGGCAGGAAAAAAGAGCAGGAATATGCTGAGGCAACTTGCTACTATCAAGGTAGTTGACTTATTGCCGAGGCACTGGAGAGGTGTCTGCAGGGGTCTTTCATAGGCCTGAAGAATGATGCTATCAGAGCTTGCCTCCTAGCTTCTACCGCCACTGGCCCTTTAAATTAGACAAGATCAGGCATGTGCATGCCCTAGGAGGAGTGGGACCTAGCGATGATGGCAGCATCTGTTGCGGTCCCAGGCCGTGCCCCGGTCCCTCCACCTACCTCGGGGGCGGCCCGGGCCTTTTCAGAGCTTCCTCGGGCCTGCAGGCCCTCCAGCACGTCTCTCCCTCCTCGGGAGAGACGTCGACAACTCGGCACGGCTGGCCCCGCCCCCTGACACGCGCGCGCGGGGAGGAGCTCCCCTTAAAGGGGCCAGCGCGGGAAAATCAGCAGGACAGCTGGGGATGACATCAGACGCCTGCAGGTATATGAGTCCTGCTTCTAGGATCCTCCAATGCCTTGCAATAGGTTCCTGGGTGTTGCCTGTGGTTGCTGCGTTCCTGATTATCTTCGTCCTACTTCTGCCTGCTCCCCTTGCTGTTGATTCTTCTGGCTCCGACCCCTTGGACTGGCTCTGGATCGTGTTCTGGCTCTGACCCCTTGGACTGGCTCTGGATCGTATTCTGGCTCTGACCCCTTGGACTGGCTCTGGATCGTGTTCTGGCTTTGACCCGTGGACCGACTGTGAACCTCTCTGGATACCGACCCCTAGACTGGCTGCGGACCACCCTTGGACTTCGACTCCGGGACCGACTTCGGGATTACCTACGACCTGCTGGAGGCGCCAGCCGTCCGGAACCACGACCTAAAGGAGGCGCCTGCATCCGGACCACCCTCTCCTTCAGGAGTCGCCTAAGTCCCAGCGGCCGGGGCCCTTCGGGCTCCTCCTGGGAGGACTTCGGCTTCCAGGGTGAATCTCCTAAGTCCCAGCAACCAGGCTTTTAAGGGCTTCTCCCGGGAGAGCGCTGGTTTCCAGGGTGAAGATTTTTCAATCTTCAAGCTCCCTCTTCGTCCGTCCGCCCACGGGGTACCGAGTCCTTGGTCGCATAGGGCTCCACCATAAGTCCTGGGTCTCAGCCTGCTTCGAACCGCCTCCTGGTTGGGACAACTAAAGTAGACTTCTACAGCACTTCGTCTTCTGTCCTAACCAGCCCAAGGGTCCACGAACATAATAGCATCCTGCCGCACTTGTTGAGAGCGGCATCTTTCCGTATTGTGGCATGGCTTCCCACCGCGTTTAGAGGAAAGGAAGCCTGGCAAAGTGGAGCAGAATGAGTCCGGGTAGTGAGGTAAGCGCAGAGGTTCATGGGAGGAACCCGCGAACCTCCAAACACAACATCAACAGCAAAATATGTCTTAAACCACTAGAAGTGGTGAGAAAGTGTAAAGAGCATGCACTTTCCTTTTTAATAGAGGTCCCCAAACTATGGGCCAAGGGCTGGATGTGGCCTTTGGCTGAAATTCATCCAGCCCCAGGCATTGACAGCAGAAGGAACTCGATCTGACCTCTAATAGCAGCAGCAGGAGCACCTTCCACTGCTGCCATCAGCTCAGATAATTGAAAGTACAAATGGCAGCATGTCCAAAGAGAGTGTATGGGGCATACTGATAAAGATCAACATTGATTAGCTGCATTATGCATTGCTGGCGTGGCAGAGTCGCTTGGGCCAAAGATAAGGAGACAAGCAGCAGCACAGCCATGAGGAGTTTTCGGCTGTTGTGGAGAACGGTGTAGACCACGGGAAGGAAGGTATAAACATTACCAAGCTGTGGGTTCTGCAGAGCTGCCAGGAACAGCTAAGTAATGATGGTAGTTCTTGGAGTTCCCAACCATGCTGCCCTCTCTTCAGCACTAAGGGAAAGGGGGCATGAAACTGTCCCCTAAGGAAGCCAATTAGATATTGGCTGCCTGGGCAAATATGGGTAGCCTGAAATTATGTTGCATTATGTTTGTTTAGTCAGCATGATAAGTATTTTGCCAGGTTTGTCATTGTCATTGTTATTTTATGATATTTTTTTTTTAATGTCAAATTATAACCTGCCTAGAATGCATGACACAGCGGGAAATAGAAATGTAAATAAAGAAATCAATCCTCATTATTATAACCCATATACCAAGCCTGACTGCCTCTCTCTGGCTCAGGGTCTCCAGAGGGAATTATTTTGCTCATACCACAGACCTGGCACATTGTAAGAGAGGAGAGGAAAAGAAAAGGGCACTGGGGAGGAAGAAAGGGGTGACAAAGGGGAGGAAGTAGAAAGGGAGCAAGAGTCAGCCATCCATCCCCCCCCCCTCCCCCATCCCACACACCTCACACATACACAAATATTAGGGTAGGGGAAGGCAGGAGGCAGGGTTACCAACATGGGAGAAATCTGGAATTATTATTTCTGACAATTTCTGCCAAACCCCTGGGAACCTTGCCACCTATCTCCCATCTTCAAACCTTTCTCAGCAAACACTTATGAGGGAGCTCTCCCCTTCCCCCCAATTAGCAAACTCCAAGAAGGACCCCAGCCCTCTTGGTGATTTGAAATATCCCATGTGGCCCTTCACTTGAAAAATTTAGGGACCCCTGCTTTATGATATTGTACTTGTGATATTAATTAGTCACACATACAAAGAGAAGGAGGTAGCACACTGCTAAGTCCAAGCTACAATAACCAAGAAACAACAGAATGTAGAGTTTCACAGGGCAGAAAAACTCAACAGACTTAAATTACAATGGGAAAACAGCTATTCACAATTAACAGTGTAAGTAGACAGTAAATCCAACCAGAACCATTACATGGGAAAAGTAGAGTAGTGAAGAATAATATAAAGTTGCAGTTTTCTTATTTTATATCAAACAATGCAAAAATAACACTGAGTATGGCTTGTTAGCCAGGGCAACCAACATACTCATATGGAGAGTAAAAAAAAAAAATAAGGAATGCTAATAGAGAAAGGGGTGGGGGTGGGGGAACAGTGAAGTACACAACTTTTAAAAAGGGAAAGGGGAACAGATCTACCTCAGTATCACCAGTTTGTAAAGGGTGCACTCTGTCCCAAGCACAAAATTGCGTGGAAAAAAAATCAAGAAAATGAAGAAGTCCCTCTTGATGGTGGAACTGGCTGGATGACAAACCAAATAGATGAGCACTGCAGTGTGTGAAAGATCTCTCTCTCTCCTGAGAAGCTTCCCCAAATGGTTTACTTGGTACTAAACAGAAAATTGGCCTTGTTTCAGTCTCTTACAGAAAGATCACAGTCCATCGTTTTTTTCTTTCCCATTACCTGCCAGCAAGGGTTTATGCTTGATTTCAGCTGAAAGGCTGAAGCAATTAAGATGAAATACTAAATTTAGGGACTCAAGGCAAGGAAATAAGCCTTCTCCCTCCTCTGCTAAGATACTCTCTGTGCAAAGTTTAGATTACTTAACTCGTTCTCTTAGGAGGTTGATCCAGCCATGTGCTCCTGGGCATGGATATCTGTGGAAAGGAAGTCTCTCAGTCTCTCAGCTCCTGGCTCCTCTGTCCGTTGTTGAGATTTTACATGTAACTCAGCTATGAAGCAAGAATAGCTGTTGTCTCTCTCTTTCCGCAGAGCGCAGATGTCTGACTCTTCTTCCTGATAATTAGCTCTTCCTGGCTCCAACTCCTGGCCATTCCCACCCTCCACACATAGACAGAACCAGCTAAGTTGTACCTTTTCTACCTTAAATGATCTCCCAGCATTCCTTTGGCTTCTTCCTCTGCTGACTATGTCATGCTGTTCTCTGGGCAGGCTAAACAGTATAGCCCTTTTACCAACTTAATAATGTGAGTGCCAGATGCTGGTTGTTGCAGAACATTTGCCATTCACAGGAGAACACACAAGAGTTTTGATGTATTTTTATATTCCTTTACCTTGGCTTTGGCGGCTTGCAGTCCCTGCGGGGTTGAAAACCCCTATTTGTTGGTTCAAAATGCATTACTCAGATCCAGATGCGGCTTGGTCCAGATTGTAAGGCCTCAACACATAAGCTTGTATGGGGCAGGAACCTGGTTTATAGCAGCTTGCAATCTCCAGGATATAAAGGTGGAAAAGGAGGCCACTCTCACAAATGGTGAGTAGTAGATCCATAAATAAGATGGCATACAATTAAAGCCCACAAAGCAGGATTAAATCAGAATAATTTCATCCAAGTGACTTGTCTAGATTAGAAGACTGGACATACTAACCAGGTACTTTGTGATAAATCAGTGAGTAAGAAAAGAGGATTTTGGTGTTCCATCTAAGTCTTTAGAAAGAAAGGAGATTGAGGAATCGGTGAAGTTCCAGTTTTCCTATAATTTATTTAAGTAACAGGAGAAGCTGCATTTCTGGTACTTGTGGATTGTTGAAAACTACAATCTGTTTCTTGGTGGGGGGTATTATTGCACTCTATCAATATTTGTCTTCAATAAAGTCTGTTCTTGTTTTGGAACATCTCAATGTATCAAGACTTTTATTGACAGATTGTGTGTGAGATCCCTTGGTCTACGAACAAGTGCCCCATCCCACTCCCGCAACTCATACTGAAGAACCTTGCCCCAGGACTGTAGTGAGTTTGCTCATACTCTGCAGTACCTGAAAGTGGCCTTTTGCCTTCTACAGTAAGTGCCTGTGAAAGGAGGTTACATATTTTTTCTTTATCTTCTTTTATTTCCACTTTTTTGGTTCAGAAATTTGCATATGGCTATAACTAGTAACCAATGGCAGGGAAGCTTTCAAAACACTTGATGTCAACCACTGGTGGAACAGCTTTAAAAATGCCTGGTGGCATTCAAAATATGCTCAGTTATCTTGGATTCCAACTGACCTGAACTGTACTAGTCTGTTTCCCTACAGGAAAGAAAAAGAAGAGATTCCAAGTGTAGGAGTATCAAAGACACATGTAAAGCACAAGCCACGGGTCACTGGGTGATCTATCTGTGGCAAAAATCTGAATGAAACTGGATTAAAGGTTCAAAAGTTATTGGAGGGAAGCACTTACAGGAGGAGATAGACAGACACGACATGATACTCTTATAATGACAGTTTCCATGTAGAAAATTAGGCCTAGGTAATTCTCCCAGTTTCCTGCAATTCGATGGCTGAGGCAAGGGCTTCAAAATCTTGTCCTTGCTGCAGGATTAGCCAGTCTCTGCAGAATTGTGGGAAACTATGGGCAGCTAAGCACAAGCACAGAGGATATTCCCACTTGCCAGGCTCCACTGAATCCACACCCCCTCTCACCACCACCACCAGGTTGAATCCCCTTCCACTCCAGGCCCCACTGGAAGTTGTGGTTCTTAAGCACCACTCTCCTCCTCAATCACCTGCTGCCAGAAATGAATATTGAAACATGCAGTACTATAGTGTCTCTCACAATTCAAACCATAAAATTCATCTCAAGTGGCAGAAGAAGAGAGGGACACTGCCTGAGGTACTGCCACTCTCCTCCTCCTGCAAACTGGCTCAGAGCCAAGGGAATTTGCAGAGCAGATAGTTTAGGGAGGGGGATTAGATGGAGTATATATATATGGTGTAGGTTTGTGTGTGTGTGTGTGTGTGTGTGTGGGGTACAGAGAAGGGCTACAAAATGGTGCAGGGTCTGCATCAGAAGCCCTATGAGATGAGACTTAGAAATCTAAACATGTACATCCTAGATAAGGACATGTAATAACATATATGACACAGGCCACGTGACAGTCTGTATTATTCCCGTGCTTGAGCCTAAACTCCATGAAGAGATATATCCAATGCACCCCTTGCTCAGTTTGAGCATAAAATACACAAACCCTACAGTTTAAGCACAAAAGGAACAATCCCTGCATCTCTGATGACTATTAATTACATTTACTTGTCCCAGGCTATATGTGGGAAGAACAAGCACACAATTAAAATTACATTGAGCACAAGAACTGTTTACACAATGTCCAAATGCATGCCCCAATGGTAGCTCATTGTAAGGCAGTGGCAGCACAAGTTTCAGGATTTTAAATGGAGTATTTTGGATCAAGTTTTGGAACAGTCCTGTGGACGTGATGGTAAACAGGAACTTAATCAGAAAGAACAACATTTCATTTTTACTCTTAACTCAGTTCAACCAGTAGACATGAATGATGACACTGAATGGCAAACACATTATAAAAATTATCATGCTTGTTATTCGGAATGTATATACTGTACATTATTTAAAAATTCCAATAATATTGATCTTTTTGTCCTATGATTATATTACAGGATATGAAATTTTGTATGCCTTAAATTACCTCTGCACCCTATATGAAGGCCTATTTCATCCTCATTTTTGTATGTAATCTATGAGGAGCATATGTGAGGTTGTTTTGAATTGAAATAAGTTTGGAGGGTTGATTTATTTATTAATTGCATTTTATTAGCACTGTTTCTTGGACTTCATCTACAGTGAAGTAGTAACGGGAAATATTCCAGCTCAGCCCAGCTAGCCATCTCAGAGATTACCTTCAACCAATATAGTATAAATTAAAATTTCTATTAATTGATAAATGTAGATATTCCTTGTGGGGGTTGGTTTACAGTAAATCTCAAAAAATCACAGATGACATATTCATCAGACACTGTGACATGATTTCTAAAACATATTTTTATTTTGTAGAACAAAGTTTAATATGTAAACGTATGATGTCAAATTACTGTGATTTTACAGGATTGTTCTGGGCAAGGTTGGAGTGGAGACATGCTGATTGGTGAGTTTAAATATCAAAATCTCAGAGGGGGGTCTTACAGGCCAGAAAATTAATTGGTACAGAAGGGGCACAAGGCTGAAGAACCCTGAGAAGTGGCTCCCAAACCTGTCCTGGGGGCCCCCAGCCAGTCAGGTTTCAGATACCATAGTAAATACATTTGTGTGGGAGAAGGGCTGAGGCTGCCTGCTGCAGCCCAAGGTCTGTGGTGTGTGATGGCTGATCGGCTCCGTGCCAATTTTATTTCAAGTTTCTGCAGCTATTTTCTCCTTCTGCCGCTGGATAAAGATTTACAGCATTGCAGCCCAAGGAGTATAGGAGGGAGGAGAGAGAAAAAAGGGGAATAGGAGAGTGGACTGCCGCTGGGCAGGGGATGAAAGGGGAAACCAAACAAAGACCTGTTGCTGGGTAGGAGGTTGGAGGGGACAGAGAGAGAGTGGCTGCTGTTGCTGTCCAAAGCAACAGGGGAAAGGGGACTGCTGCTGGGCAGGGAGTGAGGAGGAGAGCGCAGGAAGCTGCTAGGCAAGGGATGGATGTTAGAGAGGGGGCTGCTGCTCAGCAAGGGGTGAGCGGGAGAGAGAGGGGTATTGCTGGACAAGCAGTGGAGGAGGAGAGAGTGAAATGCAGGGCAAGGAGTGGGTGGAGTAAATGGAGAAGGCAGAGCAAGGAGGAGCGAGGAGGATACCTGGAATAGAGTGGAGTGGGAGATCCAGGGTGGTGCAGGAGAAGGAGGGGATCCAGGGCAAGCAACAGTGGGGAGAGAGAGAGCAAGATGCAGGGTAAGGAATAGGGGGCAGGAGAACAGAAAGAGAAAGATACAGGGCACAGAGAGGCCTGGGGAAATACAGGGGGATGCAGGGGGCAGGAATAGGGGAAAAGAAAGAGGGATGCAGGGCACAGAGTATACTAGGGGAAGAGAGAGGCATGCAGGGGAAGAAGTGTAGGGGAAGAGAAAGGGGATGCTGGGCAAGGTTTGGGGGAAGAGAAAGAAAGGGATGCTGGGACAGGAGAGGAGAGCGAGAGAGTGGTGCTTTGCTGGCGCCACCACCACCAGTAGGACAGCTGTGCCTTCACCGCCAAAGGAGAAAGCAATGTGCCAGAGCAGCCACTGGCAAATTGGAGGAGGGTATGGAGGGCGTAATTCTGAATATCTGCCCGGAGCACAGAAAGATCTGGTCTCAGCATTGGTAAGGGAAAGAGGAAGAGAGTGGTGGGAAGACTGAGAAAGATTGATGGGTCAGAGTGGAGGGACAGAGAAAGACAGGCCAGAGAGACTGTTAAGGGAATGAGAGAGACAAGAGAGAGACAAGAGAGAGGTGGGGGGATTCAGACAGAGAGAAACTGGTGAGGACAGGGTGGGGGGACAGAGAGAGAGATACTAGTAGAGATGAGGGAGAAGGGTGGTTCTCGCTGGGGATCCCTCCCCCCGCCCTTGAAGACGTGAAGTTCTTTGGTGCTGTGCACGCAGATTCCCTGGCTCTTAGATGAGTGGCAGAGTGTTTCTTGTATACCACAATCGGACTAGCAGCAAATACACTGAGAAAAATAAGTAACACTGCAATCCTTGGTTTTGGACTCCCCGCATCACCTTGCAAAAGAACAGATTAGAAATGCTGTACCTTCAAAATCACGTGAAACTTTTTCACACAAAACAAAAGCGTCGTAGATCTGTATTTCCCTGTAACTTTGCAGGCAGTTTTTCCTCACTCCCCTTTTCTTTGCCTGTTTTTATTCGGGTTTTTTTTTTTTTTTTTTAATCCGCAGCGGTCCAGCATGTACGGTATGCCCCAAGTTCTGTGAGTTAAGGGTGGGGAAGGGAGCCTGGGATCCCAGGCGTATCTTTTCTATCTTGTATTTATCCCCAAACAACCAAAATGACGAGCCCTCTCTACCTTGTGGAGTCAAGTCAGTCAGTCAGCCCGCGCCTTTCTCTCGCCCTGCTTCCGCCGGGTGCTCTGAAGGGCCCGAGTTCTTCCTCCGACCCACGCGCGGGCCAGCCAGCGGCAACAGAGAGACAACAAGAGGGCGGCAGGGTTGCTAGGCAACGGCAGCCAGTTCTCTCCCGGCCTGAGGCAAGGCAGAGACTCTCACCCTCTGCCCCCTCCCCACTGCTTTCCCCCGCAGCTTTCGCAGTGTGTGCCCGCTGGTTGTTTGTTGTTTTTTTTTTAATTATTATTTCAGGGCGACTAACTTCTTAGCCAGGTGAAAAAAATCACAGCTTTACTTCCAAAAGTGGGATTCTCGCCTTCCCAGAATGGTCTTCTAATGACGTGCTGTCTGCTTAGGCTGGCTTAACGACGAGTATGCCCAACATCAAAAGAAAAGTAAAAAAAATAAATCGCAGTCAGTTGTAATTGTGCATATAACTTTTAAAAATCGGGAATATGATATCTGTACCAGCTAACCACACATAAAACTTACCTTATTATTTTTCACAATGCAAATGGAAATTAATTACTGCCTTGCTATATGTATGTTATTGGTAAACGGGGAGATTGCAGAATGTGGATAATGTGAACATTAACCAGATAACATGCATCTTATCCACTGGATTTTTTTTAATAACATGAACATTATATACTGGAATTATTGCTTACTGTTATCCACATTCCGCTCGTTACTCTTAATGTACATTCTGAATCTATTACTCTTGCTGGCCAGTTTATTACAGTCCATTCAAATCTCTGAATATAAAAAAAATAATTCCCTCATAAATCTAATATGTTGTATTTATATAACCTCCCTGGGCAAGAGCCAACTTTAAATTCAAGGGCTTACTCAGTTCACACCTCCCATACTTTCCTTAAGCACCTTTCATTCCAGGATTCCTTGTTGAGGAGGCGCAGAGGCAGAATAGTCTCCAAGGCCCTGAGCATTGTTTTAACAGTCTTTAAGGATTACTGTAATATGCATGCTGGATGATGAATTTGATTCCAGCATAACTATTGATATTGATTGTAAGATAATATGAATGACAATTTACAAGTCCATGTTCAATGCAATCCATAATTACATTCTCATTTTCCAATACATCTGAGATTCTGTATTGATAGTTTAATCTAAATCTTTTGTTTCCATATCCCATCTCAATTTCAGGGGCAGTTTGAGAGCTTTCTCCCAAATTGGTATACATGATACTTGAATTGGTATAGATGGCATAATCTCAAAGTCCCATTTCTCATACTTTGATTCAGATGTCAAGAACTGGCTTTCTTACTACTTATCCAAACTCCTCCCAGGATATCCTGATGATATTGTAGGGATTAACACCGGATGGATGCCACAATTCTCCTTTCCTCCTTTCTTCTCCTCCTTCCAGAAATGAATGAAAATCCATTCCTTATGTAGCCCCACTCCGTTGGTGTACTGGATAAAGGGTAGTCACACACGGGCCGATACAGTACAGTGTGCTCCGATGGAGCGCACTGTTAACCTGCCATTGGACGCAAGTTTTCCCTTACCCCTTATTCAGTAAGGGGCGGAAAACGCGCGTCCAACCCGCCGAACCTAATAGCGCCCTCAACAGGGCCATCAACATGCATTTGCATATTAGGTATTCACTCGCGATTCAGTAAGTAAAATGTGCAGCCAAGCCGCACATTTTACTTTCAGAAATTAATGCCTGCCCAAAGGTCGGCGCTAATTTCTTCGGGCACCTCTGACTTAATACCATGGCGATATTAAGTCAGAGGTCCCGAAGGGTAAAAAAAGAAAAAAAAATTTTGAAATCGGCCAGCGGCTGTTGGGTCTAAAACCGGTCGCTCAATTTTGCCGGCGTCCAGTTTCCGAGCCCGTGGCTGTCAGCGGGCTCGAGAACTGACGCCGGCAAAATTGAGCGTCGGCTGTCAAACCCACTGACAGCCACCGCTCCGGGCCAAAAGGAGGCGCTAGGGGCGCGCTAGTGGCCCTAGTGCCTCCTTTTGCCCGTTTCTACCGCCGGACCTAATTTAAATACTGAATCGCGCGCAAATGGCAAGTGGCCTGTGCGCAAGTGGCCTGGCAAGTGGCCTGTGCGCGTGCCGGCATCTCCCGCAGACTTTACTGAATCGGCTGGACAGTTGCTAGGGCTGTACATCAACTTCCCTGACTTCTCTTTCACTCAAACATGTCTCACAGCAGCTCCTGGGAATGCTGGGGGGCCAGAAGGACAGCAAAAGTTTGTATACCTGTCTTGGAGCTCCAATGCAGGGACCAGGAAACTTCAGCCACCAGAAGGAAGGGGAAGAAGTTGCCTTGGGCCAATTTCTGCAACCATTGTGAGTAACTTGGGATCTGTCAAAAGATACTGTAACTTGTTATTGAGACCACAGAAGGTCTGGGAAGTAAAGTACAGAGGATTAACCTTTGGAGTGAAATTAAAGTGTATAAACTTGAAATTTGGAGACTAACCTGGAAGAGTTTTTGATTTTGTACTTCTGAGTGTGGAAGACTTAGAACCAATGTCAGGAAATATTTCTTCACTGAGAGGGTGGTGGATGCCTGGAATGCCCTGCCGGAGGAAATGGTGAAGACTAAAACTGTGAAGGATTTCAAAGGGGTATGGGATAAATACTGTGGGGCCATAAAGGCTAGAGGATGGGAATTAATAAAAAAGCTTAATCAGTATGGAGCGGCAGTTACTACCCTTAAGAGAAACATGGGGTAACCTGCACGGAGTGGCAGTTACTACCCTTAAGAGAAACATGGGGGTAACCCGCACGGAGCGGCAGTTACTACCTTGGGAAGCTTGCTGGGCAGACTAGATGGACCATTTTGGTCTTTTTCTGCCATCATTATTTTGTTACTATGTTACTATCAGGCCGATACAGTACACGCGTTTTCGATGCACTAGCACCCCTTCGTGCGTCCCAGTGCAAGACCCAGTACCCAGCAACTCTTACTGATCAAAACCTTCAACAGCAATCCTCAAATAGACGGAAACAAGATCAACTAAGGCAATCCAACTCCCAGTCACACCAGGTACTTCAAGTCTTTACCACTCCCCACCCTTGACTACATTCTAGTACGTAAGTACTTAAGACTTAAGTCTTCTTCTCATGACGCAAGGCTACCCAATACCTATCTTACACTACAGCTCCCTCACTAAGATGAACTCACCAATGCAGCACCAAAGCAAACCTAATAGAAGTCTCATTCCAATCATGATCTCTCCTATCACCCAACTCCTTGGTCTGGCCCTATTCGCCCTAACTCTATTCAATGCTCAATTGATCACCAAGAAAACTCACATCCTTCATGACTACCTACTTGACTCTAAGCCAGACATCTGTGCTATCACAGAGACCTGGCTCAAACCAACAGATGGAGTCTTGATAAATCAGCTCTCCACTCACCTATATGATGTTTTCTCAATCCCTAGACAAAGAAAAAGAGGGGGAGGCCTTCTCTTAGCGGCCAAAAAAGGTCTTAAGCTTACCCTACAACCTATCAACACAATATCTAAACTAGAGGTAGGCCTGTTCAAATCCAAATCACTCCAAATCCTCCTCACATACACTCCCCCTGGATTTTGTAGAATAGTGCACTGCATATATCCTGCACATATGTAGTTATAGCACTATGAAGCACTGATCACTGAACTTGCCAGAGAATCATCCAGCACAGATGACATCATTCCTGGAAGGATGGAACTAAGTTTGTTATTCTAACTGATAAGAAGAGGCCTGTGGCCTATAGTAAGAGCAAGGTAAAGTACACATGTTAACATATATATCGATTGGCTATTAAAGGTAAAGGGTGTGGATTATGCAGATGACTGATAATAGCAGACCCCAGACCCTTTATAAGCTGATGCACATGTGAAGAACACTGAGCAGATTTTAAACAGACCTTGTACACCTTTGCTTGTACTAAATTCTTTCTGTATTTTTCTGCTCCTAGAGGAATTATCCGCCTTCCTCTATTTACTTATCTGTATTAATAAACCTCTCTCTTTATTACCGTCTGAAGCTGGTATTCATTCTGTAATTAGACACAGGGGACGCCCCTCTTTTAACAATTTCTAGACTCAGATGCCTCACCTCTAGTTGAAACCATAGCTAAATACCTAATCCTGGATTCCCCAGCTATTATCTTAGGGGACTTCAATCTACACATCGATTCTAACCCTCTTTCATCCAACTGCGAAGCTTTCTTATCCTCCCTCACGGCCATGGGCTTCCAACAACTCATCAACCGGCCCACGCATAAAGCCGGACATACACTCGACCTCATTTTCATAAATGCCAGCTTTTTTCAGCATTCACCCTCTTCATGCCTGCCAGTTCCATGGTCTGACCATTTTATTATCACCTCTACACTCAAGATGATAGGAAGATCTTCTACCCACCCACCTCCCACCACACTGCACTACAGGAAATTCTGCACTTCAGAAGCCCTCAGCAATTCTCTGGTCAAAGAACTTCCCAACCTAGATCTATCAAACCCCAACGCAGCCGTACTCTCTTGGCAAAACATCACAGAAGCTATTGCCAATAACTTATGCCCCCGTTCGACAAAGAAAATTAACCCTACTCAGAAAAATAAACAACCGTGGTTCTCAAAGGAGCTCCACACATTAAAACAAGACCTGAGACAGAAAGAAAAGAAATGGCGGAAGACCCCAAACCCCAACTCACAAGCCATATATAAAGCTGCTCTCCACTATTACAGAACTGCAACACTACGAACAAAAAGGGATTTTTACGCCCTCAGGATACATGATCTGATATTCGACGCGAAGGCACTATTCTCTTACGTTTCGGAACTCACTAAAAACACCACCTCACCTATCCCTGATGACCTAGCCCAATCGAAAGCCAATGCCCTGGCCCTCTTCTTCCAGAATAAAATCTCCAACACTCTAACTAGATTGCCACCCAGCTCTAACACACCACCTTTTTTCTCATCCTCCATTTCAAACTCGGAAGCTACGCTGGAATCTTTCGAACCTACTTATACCATAGAGATTGAAACCATTCTAAAGAGAATGAAACCTTCCACTCACCCTCTTGACCAAATTCCAGCCAAATTACTACTTCTAGTGCCGGATGCGATCTCCAAATATCTAGCAGATATCATTAACTGCTCACTTACACAAGGAATCTACCCAGATGCGCTCAAACTGGCTACTCTCAAACCCTTACTCAAGAAACCAAACCTTGACCCTGACGACCCTAATAATTTCCGCCCTATTTCCAACCTGCCGTTTGTAGCCAAGATCATGGAAAAAGTGGTTAACAATCAACTTTCAAACTATCTTGAAGAGCATAAAATTCTCCATCCTTCACCGTGCTCATCATAGCTACCCTTCTACACACCGGAGTAAGTACCATCATCTACTTCGCTCTGCTGACCCTCTGCACCTCTCTGAAATACTACAAGCTTATCCTCAGCATAAACCGCGCTGCAGGCCACTACTGGATCCACTTTGAGGGGTACCATCTCGAGAGGAGTTCCCTGGCTTACCCCGCTCTACGGGCCACTACCAGGGATATCTACACTGAGCTCTTTTACTACTCTGGACTGTGTCTTCTCTCCAAGCTGTGGGTATTTCCCACAATTCCAGTACAATTAAGTCTCTTTCATCTATGTCTGTCTCTGCTGAGGCCACACCCATCGTAGTGAGACCCCACAGGGCTCCTCCCTGTGGGTGGAGTCAGTTCTCACTACAATCCAGGGTCCACAACCACACCAGATTATAACAGTTTTAGGGGCAAAAGGGCTCTCAGCCAGGGGACCAAAGACCTGTGAACCCACTCTAAACCCTAGGTAGGTGAGCACCAGTGATGGATCCTGCTGCAAGAGACAGGGAAGGCAGAAGATGTACTCAGTTTACCCTTTAAAGTATTTTGTGGACTTTAGCAGAGTGGAGAGATTATTTGATCACCCTTCCCCACTGGGATTGCAGAGCTGAAAACCTGCCTGATCCCACTGACTTTTCCCTAAGAAAAGTCCCCAGAAATATCAGTAAATACAGGAAGAAAGAACCACTAAGGAAAGAAGAACAAGAGCAGGAGACCCTAATCAGATCTCCACACACAAAGGTGTTACGAATGCACCCAGCAAGCCCTGGGAAGGGCGTAGATGCATGAACGTTTGCTCCTGAGAGAGAGTGAGCCCTTGGCCCATGAGGCGGCTCAGGGAGGAGCCCCAAGACACACTCTGGATCCGAGAGTGAAAAAGAGTCAGAGTACATAGGGATACGAGGACTCCCGGAACTTGGACGAGAAGAGGACTCCTGGATTTACATGAGACAAGATGAGACTCTAGGACGAGACGAGACTCTTGGAGATTTGGATGAGACGAGACTCTTGGAGATGAGATGAGACAAGACTCTTGGATGAGACGAGGCTCTTGGAACATTGAAGAAATGAGACTCTTGGAACATTGAAGAGACAAAACTCGTGGAATGAGGAAGAGACGAGACTCTTGAGGACGAGGAAGAGACGAGACTCTTGAGGATGTGGAAGAGACGAAGCTCTTGAGGACATGGAAGAGATGAGGCTCTTGAAGACGTGAAAGAGACAAGGCTCTTGAGGACGTGGAAGTGACGAGGCTCTTGAGGACATGAAAGAGACGAGGCTTTTGAGGACGTGGAAGAGATGAGGCTCTTAAGGACGTGGGAGAGACGAGACTCTTGAGGACGAGGAAGAGATGAAACTCTTGAAGGCAAGGGAGAGTGCTGTCCCTTAGGGCGCCCTACACAGCCCGGTGTGGACTGGTCACTAGGGATGTGAATGAGGCTTCGGATGACTGAAAATATCGTCGATATTTTCAAAATCGTCAGAAATCAGGGGCTCCCCCGAAACGATAGGAAAACCCCACGATATTGATCGTGGGGGTTCTCTTATCATTTGGGGGAGGGCGGGAAAAGCGGCACACAAAAATAACCCCTAAACCCACCCCGACCCTTTAAAACTAATCCCTTTGCTTCCCCCACCCTCCCAACCCTCCCAAAAACATTTTACAGGTACCTGGTGGTCCAGTGGGGGTCCCAGGAGCGATCTCCCACTCCCGGGCCGTCGGCTGCCACTAATCAAAATGGCGCCGATGGCCCTTTGCCCTTACCATGTGACAGGGTATCCGTACCATTGGCCGGCCCCTGTCACATGGTAGGAGCATTGGATGGCCCGCGCCATTTTTAAAGATGGCGCCGGCCATCCAGTGCTCCCTCCATGTGACAGGGGCCAGCCAATGGCATGGATACCCTGTCACATGGTAAGGGCAAAGGCCATCGGCGCCATTTTTATTAGTGGCAGCCGACAGCCCGAGAGCAGGAGATCGCTCCCAGGACCCCCACTGGACCACCAGGTACCTGTAAAATGTTTTTGGGGGGGGGGTCGGGAGGGTGGGGGAAGCAAAGGGATTAGTTTTAAAGGGTCGGGTGGGTTTTTTGTTTATCGGCTTGGGCGCAGCCGATAAACAAAACCGCGATCAGGCCCGATGAAAAAAACCCCACATGTGAATCGGAACCGGAATCCGAACCGATTCCAGTTCTGATTCACATTTCTACTGGTCACAGACCACCCTGTCCCGCTGCGTGCCCTACACAACCTGGAAGGCTGGTCTTGGATCACATGGAAAGCAGGACGTGCACAGAACGGAGAAGAGGGTCCGGGCAGCGCTTGAGAGGAGTCCAGCTGGAGAGGATTCCAGTCATCTGAAGACGGACAATGAGTGAGACGGATTTACTCCTGAGAAGATCGACTGGGGACAAAGTCCAGTGGATGGCAAGGCTGCTGGTGGATTCTTCAGGATCAAGATGAGGAGAGAAAGAAGGGGGTACGCAAGAGAAGGTACCTCAAGCTCAAGCCATCTGGACACCTGGACATCTGGATCTCAGAGCGAGTAGACATCTGGACATCTGGGTCTCTGGAGTTTTATGGACAAGAGCGGCAAGATGGACCACGATGGAAGCGGTGGAACTCCATGGATGAAGAAGAAGCTCCATGGGGTGTGTAACTCCATATGAAGGCACTGAAGAACTGAAGCAGGGCCTTTATATAGGGCAGGACCAGGAAGAGCCCTGAGGACATCATCTGGAGAGCAGAGAAGTGCTTCCTGTCTCTGGCCCTTTAAGAAGACGAGAGAGGTGCATGCCCACCCCTAGAGGGAGCCCTGGAGGAAGATGGGAGGAGCCAAGGCCTGCAGTGGTGTCCTGCCACATGGAGGAAGAAGGAGCAGGAAGGAGGCGGCTCCTGCCACGGAAGAGGAGCTGCACTGGTGCTTCCTTCAGCCCCAAAGAAGAGGACAAGGTGGCAGCGGCTCCCTGCCGCAAAGAGAGACTCCACCGGTGGCGTTCAGGCTGTGGAGGAGGGAGGAATCCCCACGAGGGGATTCCGCCCAAGGAGGAGTCGGCAGCATGACTCCAGCCACACAGGAGGGAGCAGCAGTAGCAGCAGCAGCGGCGGCAAGGCTGCGAAGATGCAGGGAGGCTCGGCGGTGGTCTGGCCGCAAAGGAGAGCATCCGCATCGGGCCGGCTGGTGAAAAAAATTTGAGGGTCTGTCTGCAGGATGGGGTCCGCGGGCAGGATCATAACACAAGGGAGCAGGATGGGCCTGGTGTCTGAGGGGAAGATGACTAAAGGTAGGAATTTTGCAGTAAAGTTGGGAACCTCTCCACTAAGATTCCCTCACAGCTGCTGGGTACGCTGCGTGCATTAAAAATCATCATGGGGCTACCCAGATGCCTGAAAAAAGGACACCTCCTTACCCATGCATACATCATAGATTAGACGTCTTTGTCTTTATATAAGTGGCTCCTAATGGTGGGTTCCATACCCATCCTCGGTTACTGGTGTTCATAGAAATGTGGTCGAGCAGATGGTACAGTGGATTGGGTCCAGAGGATTCCTGGATGAATTTATTCACTAGCCAGGGAAACCTCTCCTCTTTGTGGTTGAAAAGACACACCCTTAAGCGAATGGCTTCTTCAGACAAGCAAAAAGCCACTGCCACCTCCCACCTCTGGTGAACCCAGACCCTGGATTAAAGAGTTCGGTCCACACCTTTTATTTATTTATTTATTTATTTATTGTTTTTGTTATACCGAGTTTCATGATAGGCATCACATCAACCCGGTTTACAAATAACAAGGAGTGTAAAGCATAACGTAACGTAAAAAACAATATTTTCAATAAGAACCTTGAACTTTAAATACAGTGAATCAGAAAAAGCGAGAGGGAAAGTTACAAAAAACAAGGAAAATAAACTTGGGATGGAAGGGGAGAAATTGAACAGCACAATATTTACATTTCAGCCTATTGATACATTAGAATAGCAAGTGAAAAAATAAGACTATGAAACGGTACATAGGTAATCAAATGAATAAATATGACAGTTGTGAATGGTAATAGTATGAAAAATATTCAGCAGGAATTAGTGAGAGAGGGTTTGAGGTTGGTTGGTGGATTGGTGGATCTAATAATGCCAAATTTATTTAAGTTTCAATCTTTTTATTGAGTTTCCATTATTAACCACATTATGCCAAATTTATTTAAACACAAAAATAAGGTATACTTAACATATTCCAGACCTAAAGGATTCCACGGTAAAATGTAAACAGGAAGTAGGTAAAGCAGCAAATACAATCCTCGGTACAAAGAAGTCATCTCTGGCAAAATCCAGCCCAGCTCTTCAGTAGTAACATCAGTCACTTACTCAGTTCTTGCAGTTGAGATAAACGACAAGACCTCTGTGAGGATTGCTGTTCCTTCTTCTCTTGTCCTCAGGGGATCTTCAGAAAGAAGGAGGTTTTAGCTCTAGGAATAGAGCTTTGTGATTACTCCTTTCATTAGCACAACAGGGCATCTACCAGTGCACATTGCTTCAGCCAAAAAAAAAAGCAAAAGAAACAATTTCTCCAGAAAAAAAAAGCATTCACTCACTCCAGCACTCGGCCTTTATACCCAGCAGATGCCACTGCCGACATCAAAGCTTAAATAATCAAACCTCCAACTCCAGCCCTACTGCATGAACAAACTGTGAGAAAATGTTAAGTACTGGTACAGGTTAAGGTTATTTTCACATACAGAGCTAAAGGTTCACACTTGTAGGACCAGGATCACATTTGCTTTGTAGAAAGCAGCTACTCTGCTCTTCTTTGCAACAACACAGTCTCTCATGCACGTCTGGGTGTTAAGGCTCCACGTGTGGTCCAGAAGGCTTGGGCAAGGCCTCAACTAGCCACACATAAACACACAAAATAACTCCCAGCTCATGGTATTCAATGAAAAAAAAGAAAAGCAAACAATAATGTACAATGCCTCTTTTCTTGTTTTGTTTCTGAAACAGCTGCAGACAGGAAACAAATTGTCCCTAGCTACAAAGGACAGATAAGTGAACAAGTAGTCCACATGTATAGGGACAGATACTAAACATTCTCGTAACAGTTCGCTGGCACTTTGCACTTCTTTTGAAAAGGATGGAGGAATCCCTTCAGAGCTTTTTTTAATAGCAGGGAGGCAACAGGGATTATTGGGGGGTGGCGGGGGGGCAGCGTTAAATGGCAGGACAGTCAGGAGGGAAAGGATAGAGTGGGTGATTCTGCAGAAGGGTTTTTTAATGGAAGGGCAGTCAGAAGAGAATGAGGAGGGTGCCGAGATGCTGCAGGAAGAGGGGGAAGGGGGGGGGGTAATCAAAAGGACTGTCAGGGGAATGGGAGGCCAGATAGTTTAGTGTGGAGGGAGGGTAGCTGACAAATTTAGGTCTGCTATCACACTCCCTAGGTTTGACCTGCCAAGCTGAAAATCAATGTTCGTTTTTGGTTTTTTTTCAAAATCTGTTTTATTCAAGTTACAGAATAATAGACAAATATGGTCAAAGAAGTTGCATGTATGAGAACATAATCGAAAGGAGCATAAAGGAACACAATCAGAATTCCTCCATAACCTGATGATTTTACATTTTGCAGCATCCCTTCCCCAAAGAGACACCGCCTCCCATTATAGACCATATTCAACCTCACCTCATACACCCACCCACTCATACCAGCTGATTCTGAGCCACATCTCAAATGGCGCCATCACACCGCCTACACCTCAATTTAAAGGAGTCTAACCATTTTTTCCCATAGATAAAAATACCCATGCACAGTTATTAATTGTTTAGGATGAAGCATCTCTTTTTTTCGCTGGATTTCCAACTGAGCCATCTGTTTCAACATGTCTTTTCAATCCCTCACATGAGGTAAAACATCAGATTTCCAATATAATAATACATGGGTTTTTTTGCTATCATCAAGGAGACAATGCTCATTCTTTTTCCTCTCAGAAGGGAGTTGTATACTCCTATCCATCAAGTGCAAATACAGCCAAGGCCCTGACCAAGAGATCTCACAACCTAAAACTTTGTCTAAAGAGCCACACACCTGTATCTAGTAGTTTTGCATTTTAACACAACCTGTAAACATATGACAAAGAGTTCTGGAATGCGCATTACATTTATTACATAATTCTGCCTAGGGACTTGGTAATATATACCCTATGCATTAGGGTATATTTGAACTGGATTTCTCCTAAATTAGTGGGCAAGATGTGCTTAAAGATACTCAGAAAAGCCAATTTCATGTCCCCCTTCTCAATAGGAACTCCTAGCTCATCATTCTACTTTTGTACTAACAGCTGCCCATGAGTTTCTGACAAAGTGGATTTAAGATGATTGGCCCAAATCACAATCTTATTAAATTTGGGAACTGTTTCTAAAAATGTTTCTTCCTCATCAGTGAGAGCTAATAAACTCAAGTCTCCATTAGTCAGTTGCTGGCAATAATGTCATCCCTGCAGGAATGCAAAACATTGCTTTTGGGGAATCCCCCAAGCCTCCTGTAACTGTTGGAAGGCATATAGAGTCTTCAATTCCCCATCAGCCCAATCCCGGAAAACCTGAGTATCCCTCCCAAGTAAAAAGTCATAATTATCAACCGGAGTTAGAAAGGGGGAAATTGAAACACTGTGACTAATTCCCTTCCTCCACCAAGACCATGCTTTATGCAGCACTTTTAACCAAAATGGTGGACGAAGTACAGAAGTTAACCTGGATCAAGACATATGCAGCAAGTTTATAGGATTATAGGGTGAAGTCCAATCCCTCATCAGGTCCTCTATATCAAATTTGTTTATGATTAGTGACCCAGTCTTGGATGTGGCACAAAAGACAGAAGACATTATAAATTTGCAAATCAGGTACAACCAATCCACCTTCCAGTTTCCCCATACAGAGAGTGTCAAATTTAATGCGTGCACGCATCCCCTCCCTATAGGAAAGAAATTATGGCAGATTTAAAGGCCTGCAAATCTTTATTCTTTATCCAAAGTGATATTATTTGAAAAAAGTATAAAAAATTAAGAATTATGACAATTTTTACCAAGGCACACCGCCCCATAAGTGATAGAGGAGAATCCTTCCATTTCTGTAATAGTAGATTACACAAGAACACAAGAAATTGCCATGCTGGGTCAGACCAAGGGTCCTGACCCAGCATCCTGTTTCCAACAGAGGCCAAACCAGGCCACAAGAATCTGGCAATTACCCAAACACTAAGAAGATCCCATGCTACTGATGCAATTAATAGCAGTGGCTATTCTCTAAGTAAACTTGATTAATAGCAGTTAATGGACTTCTCCAAGAACTTATCCAAACCTTTTTTGAACCCAGCTACACTAACTGCACTAAACACATCCTCTGGCAACAAATTCCAGAGCTTTATTGTGCATTGAGTGAAAAAGAACTTTCTCCGATAGTCTTAAATGTGCTACTTGCTAACTTCATGGAATGCCCCCTACTCCTTCTATTATCCGAAAGTGTAAATAACCAATTCACATCTACTCATTCAAGATCTCTCATGATCTTAAAGACCTCTATCATATCCCCCCTCGGCCGTCTCTTCTCCAAGCTGAATAGCCCTAATGTCTTCAGCATTTCCTCATAAGTGAGCTGTTACATCCCCTTTATCATTTTGGTTGTACCTTCTCCATTGCAACTATATCATTTTTGAGATGCGGCGACCAGAATTGTACACAGAATTCAAAGTGCGGTCTCACCATGGAGCGATATAGAGACATTATGACATTTTCCGTTTTATTAACCATTCCCTTCTTAATAATTCCTAACATTCTGTTTGCTTTTTTGACTGCTGCAGCACACTGAGCCGACGATTTTAAAGCATTATCCACTATGATGCCTAGATCTTTTTCCTGGGTGGTAGCTCCTAATATGGAACCTAACATCGTGTAACTACAGCAACGGTTATTTTTCCCTATATGCAACACCTTGCACTTGTCCACATTAAATTTCATCTGTCATTTGGATGCTTCATCCAGAATCACAGTGAAATTATGATCATATAGCTCTTTATCCCATTACGCTAATGTGAGTCCCAGGTAAGTCAAGCTATCTTTTGCCCATGCAAATGGGAAGGTCCTCTGCCACCTATCAGGCAAGGAACAGTCCAAGGGAAAAGCCTGGGACTTACTTACCATAATTGTTCTTGAGACCCACAAACTCCCCAAAACCCTCAAAGATGTTAAAAATGGAGTTCAGACAAGTCCCAGGATTGTTAACAAAAAGCATCATGTTGTCTGCAAACAGTCCCAATTTCACCTACATATTACATATATGCAGGCCCTTAAACAAACTCCAACTCTCGCAACTTTATGGCTAAAGGCTCTAAAGATAAAACAAAGAGCAGGGGGGAAACGGGCAGCCTTGTCTAGTTCCCCAACCCAAGATGAAAAGTTGCGACAGTAACCCATTAACCAACAATTGTACTTGTGGCTGGTGATATAATAGGCAGATTCATTGAATGAAATGGTGTCTAATACCAATTTTTTGCAATACCAACAATAGATAGGACCATTCCATACAGTCAAAGGCTTTGGCAGCACCCAAACTGATTAACATCCCTTCCTGCAATGCCAAAATTGCTTTCAGTAAATTATTATTGGAAAGCCTGCCCTTAATGAATCCAGTCTGATCTGGAAACACTAGGGACTGAAGAATGGCGTTCAGGCGCATAGCAAGTGCAGCAGCTAAAATACTAATGTCTTAATTTAGCAATGAAATGGGACGATATGCCTCCGGAGAGCTCGGATCTTTACCCGGTTTGGGAAGCAGAATCACCATGGCCAAATGTTGTCCCACCTCAAAAGAGCCATGCTCATACGCTGCATTAAACATCATTCGCAAAGGTGTTCAAAGTTTATCACCTAAAATTTTATAGAATTCCGGGCCTTTTAGCCAATTTCAGTTGCTTAATGACCCTGAGAATCTCAGGCTTTATAAGAGGGGTCTTTAAAGCCTCTTGTGCAGAGTCAAGCAATTGAGGGACAATCAGGCCGTCAAAAAAGGCTTGCCTGCCTTGTTCTCCTGTGTCCCCTGCTACATAAATTCTCTGAGGCTGCCAATCCTAGGGCCTCTGGCAACCACTTCGCAAATCACAACACCAGGGCTTTGCCCTGAAGTTTCAGGGAAACCCACTACTCGGATGTTGTTTCTCCAACTCCAATTCACCAGCTCATTCAATTTGTTTTCAAGTTCTAAATTCTTTTTTTGCAACAACATAATAGTGGCATGGGCGCCATCTTCCTCCTGACCGATCCTCGCTACCATGGCCAACTGTGCCCTGTGATTATCCTCCAATTTTTCATGTAGCTCATCCAGTGAGGACTGCAATTTTTGCAATTGGTCATTTAGAGCCACCAATACAGTCTTAGTGAGCAGTCGCAATGTAGATTCAGAAACACTGGCCAGAGGGGTATTAGCCTCCACGGCCAACTTGTCTTCATGTTTTTCTGCTGTAGTTTTCCTCAGTCTGTTAGCCATAACAACTTGTTGGGAACCTCCAGAAAAGTCCATTGAAGTCACAGTGGTTAACCAGAATCCCAGGTTGCAGATAATGGGCAGGATAATAAAGATAAAAGAGTAAAATCACAGAACTCCGAGGAGCCATGAGAATCGACAATCGCTCAGCGTCATCACCGGAAGTGAAAATCAACATTAAAATTAATCCGTAAATCAATGGTGGCTTGAGAGCCACAAACAGATCAGGTTTTCAGGATGTCCGCAATGAATATGCACGAGATAGATTTGCATACAATGGAGGCAGTGCATACAAATCTGTCTCTTGCATATTCATTGTGAAATACTGAAAAGTTGGCCTGTTTGTGGCTCTGGAGGACCGGAATTGGCCACCTCTGCCGTAAATTATTCCCTTCCCCTACCTGACCCCACCACCAGGCCTACCCAGAATTCAGGTGGCTAAATTTCTCCTCCCGCAGTCGATTTTGACAGTCTCAGAATAAGTGCAGGGAGAGAGGGCAGCGGTTGATTCAGGGAAACCAGAGTGTTTCTATCGCAGTTTTGGGGGAGAGAGGGAAGGCAGCAGCCACCCCAGGAGTAAGAGTTTTTTTTCTTTCAGGGCTTTGTGAGATAGGAGAGAGGGTGGCAGCCAGGAGGAGGGATTTCATTTCCTCATTGGCACATCAGAGGATGGGAGGAAGGGTGGCCGATGAGTGTGTGGATGTGTTTTTCCTATTGGAGCTTCAGGGAAGGTGGCTGCAGGGGGTCCAGGGGGTGCAGGAATAGCCAGCCAGCTTTAGACCTGCTTTTACAGCACCTAGATTTGGCCAGCCAAATTAGACAGCTAGAGCTCAAAATCAGCCCTAGCTGTCTAACTTTCTTCCCCTACCCTACTCCTTCCCCAAACTGCCCAGAATTTGAACAACTAAATGTTATCCCCATAGTAAAACTAGACCACACAATTAAGAATGGTCAATGGGTGCATATTTTCAGAAGTTTTGATTGAGCTAAGTCCTTACTTAACCAACCAAATCCCTTTCAAAATTCACCCAAATGTAAATAACAATTGCTAAATATGTTAGTCCAAATGTGATGACAGGCAGGATCCTTTCTGTTCTCATAATTGCATTCCGAGAACTTAAGAGGTCTTTTTTATTTATCTTTCATGAAAGGAGTTAAGTTCAAACACTGTACATCATATCAACTGAAAATGCATTATACATTCAATACCATAATACTGCATGTTTAGCCACCTTCCTATCAGAGCTCGAGGTCTTAATTGCATTTTCCTCACTCAGACTTCAAGGAAAGTAACCTGGCAAAATCCCAGCACTGCATGCCTGTGGCTGTCTAATGCAATCGAACAGACATTCAATGTGCAAGTGACAGTGCCCATTAGAGCACATGCGGCATAGGATTTTTCAATTTTAGGGTCAGACCAAAGGACAAATGTGAAAGTGAATAATATTGTGCAAATCTACATGTCAAAGCCTGTAATTTTGTTCCTCATTTATCTATGAAACTTTTTTTTCAGTCAGTTAGAAGGTGGAAAAGGTCGCCTTGATTTGCAATTTATAGAATAGCTATATAATTAAGTTTATTTGATTCAGTGACCTGCTATCCTTTTGACAGTGACTCTCATATCTTTTCAGCTAGAAATCTAGGCCCCTACTCACTGCTCATATATGTTTATTTTCTTATCATCAAGACAGAAACATAGGGGAGGCTGAAGGACAGAAAAATGCAAGAAAATGAAGGGAGAAGGACAGAACAACACAGGGAAGGGATGGAGAAGGTCAGAGTGATGCAGGTGAGGGAGGGGAGATAGACAAAGAAGTGTAGAAAGTGAAGAAGGAATTAGGGGCAAAGGGAGGGAAGGCAAAGCACAGAGATACTTGGGAAGGAGAAGAGGGCAGAAAGGCACGGGGGGGGGGGGGGGGGGTAAAGGGAAAGAGGTAGGCCAAAGTCTACATCTTGTGGGATCTGACCTAGTGTCTCTGGAGTTAGATTCCAAACTCTTAGTCTTCGGCAAGTTACACGTCACTGAGTGGATGAAGAGTTCTGGACCAGTGCCTCTGCAGAGATGGCACCATGGTGTGAACAAGTCTGAGGAAATGTCAGCAAGAAAGAGGAGTACAAGCAGACCTGAAAGAGTACAGCTCAGCTGGGGAGGACAGAGAAAGAGAGGAAGGATGGGGAAAGATTGTGATGCGAAGGTAAAGGAGGAGATGATGGGAAATAATGAGGAAGAATGGACATCTCATGCTATCAGAGCACAGATTGAGAGCTTCACTCCCTATGACCCTAGAATAGGAGATCTCTGGTTTAAGGATTTGCCAGGTAGTAAGTCACATGGGTCAGTGGAGCATTTTGAGTGGCAGCATTTTACCCCTAGAGTTTAGGGCAATTTGATCAATGAGAAAAATAGAAAAAAACTGAAAGGAGCAAGAGGAGTGGTCATTGTTAAAAAATACCATCCTAGAAGCACAGTCCAGATGTATTCCACATATTAAGAAAGGTGGAAAGGGTACATCATTGGTGGGTGACTAAAACTGGTTTCCTCTCTAGCAGCAGATTTATATATGCTGGGGACTGGATTGGTTTTCTCCCTAGCAGAAGATTGGACGTTCTAGGGAAACACAATTTGTCAATCAGTATGTGCTGCTTAACTGGATGCAATGTCTGAGAAGGCCACTGCAGCCTCAACAAGTTCATGTTAGCTAGTTTAAATCATATTCTATTTATGCAGCAGTAGTAGTTCTTTGTCTCATATACTGCTGTAATGTTCATCTTTGGATCAGGACCATTTTGTTGGTTCAATGATGCACAGCTCCTTTAAGGGTGATGTGGGATGTGGGCTAGGCCCTTAATTTCCCCCCCCCCCCCCCCCCCGTTTTAAGATGGAATGTGTTACAAAGGAGCATATTCCCTCTTAAATCTAACTATGCTGATATTCTATGTGGGTAGAACCAGTTCATGACACCAGGTAAAAATAATAAGCAATGATATAATTAATAAAATCAATGCAAAAGTAGATAAAACATATAAGCATAATCAATAGATATTATTGTAATATTGGGTGCTCTCACTCATCATAATCATAAGACAATTTATTACTAATGTGGAATATAGGAATTGGTGCAAAAGGTAACAGTGTTGGAGCCACTTGGCAGGGGAGTCTCTTCCCAAGGGATGGGCTCCACCTTAACCAGGGTGGAACCAGACTGCTGGCGCTAACCTTCAAAAAGGAGATAGAGCAGTTTTAAATAGAACAAAGGGAAAGAGGTACTTCAAAGGATACTAATGGTGCATTAGAATTAGGGCATCCCGACAGTGAGGTTCCAATAATAAGAAAAGTAGTCCAAGTGCCTGTAACTAAAAACTCACCTGAGCTAAACAATTCTAACTTATCCCTAACAATTAAAAAGCAGAATGAAAATACAAACAAAAAACAAACTTTGAAATGTTTGTATGCTAATGCCAAAAGTCTAAGAAGTAAGATGGGAGAAATAGAATGTATAGCAGTGAATGATGACATAGACTTAATTGGTATCTCAGAGACATGGTGGAAGGAGGACAACCAATGGGGCAGTGCTATACCGGGGTACAAATTATATCGTAATGACAGAGAGGAGCACCCGGGAGGCGGTGTGGCGCTTT
The DNA here is from genome assembly GCF_901001135.1 of Rhinatrema bivittatum. NCBI lineage: Eukaryota > Metazoa > Chordata > Amphibia > Gymnophiona > Rhinatrematidae > Rhinatrema > Rhinatrema bivittatum. Next base: position 54,179,911 of record NC_042615.1, read on the forward strand.
ATAGGGATGTGAATCGTTTTAGGACGATTAAAATTATCGTCCGATAATTTTAATATCCGGCGCCTCGCTGAACGACCTCCTGCAGTCGATCTCCTGCCGGCGCCATTTTCCGTACGAAAACGATTCGCGGCGGGAAATCGCTCCCTGACCCCCGCTGGACCTCCAGGAACTTTTGGCCAGCTTGTGGGGGGCCTCCTGACCCCCACGAGACTTGCCAAAAGTCCAGCGGGGGTCCGGAAGGACCTCCTGCCGTCCAATCTTTTTCGTCTATGGCCGCCGCCATTTTTCGGCGCCATTTTGGAAAATGGCGCCGGCTGAAGACGACAAGATTCAGGAGCAGGAGCCCATTCCGGACCGCTGCCATTCCGGACCGCCGCTGGACCCGCAGGTTATTTAAGTTATTTGGGTGGGGGATTTAATTTAAAGGGTCGGGGGTGGGTTTTAGGGGGGTTTAATGTGCCGGTTTTTCGATTTTTCGATTTTTTAACGATTTTTAACGATTTTTCACGATATTTTACCCCCCCAAACGGCAACAATACGATTCCCTCCCCCTCCCAGCCGAAATCGATCGTTAAGACGATCGAGGACACGATTCACATCCCTAGCGCTTTATGTCCAGGATGGCATAGCGTCCAACAGGATAAACATCCTGCATGAGACTAAATGCACAATTGAATCTTTATGGGTAGAAATTCCTTGTGTGTCGGGGAAGACTATAGTGATAGGAGTATACTACCGTCCACCTGGTCAAGATGGTGAGACTGACAGTGAAATGCTAAGAGAAATTAAGGAAGCTAACCTAATTGGTAGTACGGTAATAATGGGAGACTTCAATTACCCCAATATTGACTGGGTAAATGTATCATCGGGACATGCTAGAGAGATACAGTTCCTGGATGGAATAAATGATAGCTTCATGGAGCAATTGGTTCAGGAACCGACGAGAGAGGGAGCAATTTTAGATCTAATTCTTAGTGGAGCACAGGATTTGGTGAGATAGGTAACGGTGGTGGGGCCACTTGGCAAAAGTGATCATAATATGATCAAATTTGAATTAATGATTGGAAGGAGGACAGTAAGCAAATCCACGGCTCTTGTGCTAAACTTTCAAAAGGGAAACTTTGATAAAATGAGAAAAATAGAAAAAAACTGAAAGGAGCAAGAGGCGTGGTCATTGTTAAAAAATACCATCCTAGAAGCACAGTCCAGATGTATTCCACACATTAAGAAAGGTGGAAAGAAGGCAAAACAATTACTGGCATGGTTAAAAGGGGAGGTGAAAGAAGCTATTTTAGCCAAAAGATCTTCATTCAATAATTGGAAGAAGGATCCAACAGAAGAAAATAGGATAATGCATATATGTTGGCAAGTTAAATGTAAGACATTGATAAGACAGGCTAAGAGAGAATTTGAAAAGAAGTTGGCCGTAGAGGCAAAAACTTACATTAAAACTTTTTTAAATATATCTGAAGCAGAAAGCCTGTGAGGGAGTCAGTTGGACCGTTAGATGATCGAGGGGTTAAAGGGGCACTTAGAGAAGATAAGGCTATCGTGGAAAGATTAAATGATTTCTTTTCTTCCGTGTTTACTGAAGAGGATGTTGGGGAGGAGAAGGAGAAGGTTCTGGAGAAACCGTACTGGAGAAGGTTTTCATGGGTAAAGATTCAGATGGACTGAACCAAATCACGGTGAACCTAGAAGATGTGGTAGACCTGATTGACAAACTGAAGAGTAGTAAATTACCTGGACTGGATGGTATACACCACAGAAAGAACTAAAAAATGAAATTTCAGACCTATTAGTAAAAAATTTTAACCTATCATTAAAATCATCCATTGTACCTGAAGACTGGAGGATAGCTAATGTAACCCCAATATTTAAAAAGGGCTCCAGGGGCGATCCAGGAAACTGCAGACCAGTTAGCCTGACTTCAGTGCCAGGAAAAATAGTGGAAAGTATTCTAAACATCAAAATCACAGAACATATAGAAAGACATGGTTTAATGGAACAAAGTCAACATGGCTTTACCCAAGGCAAGTCTTGCCTCACAAATCTGTTTCACTTTTTTGAAGGCGTTAATAAACATGTGGACAAAGGTGAACCGGTAGATGTAGTGTATTTGGATTTTCAGAAGACGTTTGACAAAGTTCCTAATGAGAGGCTTCTAGGAATAGTAAAAAATCATGGGATAGGTGGCGATGTCCTTTCATGGATTACATACTGGCTAAAAGACAGGAAACAGAGTAGGATTAAATGGACAAATTTCTCAGTGGAAGGGAGTGGGCAGCCTCAGGGATTTGTATAGGAACCCTTACTTTTCAATATATTTATAAATGATCTGGAAAGAAATACGACGAGTGAGGTAATCAAATTTGCAGATGATACAAAATTGTTCAGAGTAGTTAAATCACAAGCAGATTGTGATAAATTGCAGGAAGACCTTGTGAGACTAGAAAATTGGGCATCAAAATGGTAGATGAAATTTAATGTGGATAAGTGCAAGGTGATGCATATAGGGAAAAATAACCTATGCCATAGTTACACAATGTTAGGTTCCATATTAGGTGCTACTACCCAAGAAAGAGATCTAGGCGTCATAGTGGATAACACATTGAAATCGTCGGTTCAGTGTGCTGCGGCAGTCAAAAAAGCAAACAGAATGTTGAGAATTATTAGAAATGGAATGGTGAATAAAACAGAAAATGCCATAATGTCTCTGTATCGCTCCATGGTGAGACTGCACCTTGAATACTGTGTACAATTCTGGTCGCCCAATCTCAAAAAAGATATAATTGCAATGGAGAAGGTACAGAGAAGGGCGACCAAAATGATAACGGCAATGGAACAGCTCCCCTATGAGGAAAAACTAAAGAGGTTAGGACTTTTCAGCTTGGAGAAGAGACGACTGAGGGGGGATATGATAGAGGTGTTTAAAATCATGAGAGGTCTAGAATGGGTAGATGTGAATCGGTTATTTATGCTTTCGGATAATAGAAAGACTAGGGGGCACTCCATGAAGTTAGCATGTGGCACATTTAAAATTAATTGGAGAAAGTTCTTTTTCACTCAATGCACAATTAAACTCTGTAATTTGTTGCCAAAGGATGTGCTTAGTGCAGTTAATATAGCTGTTTTTAAAAAAGGATTGGATAAGTTCTTGGAGGAGAAGTCCATTACCTGCTATTAATTAAGTTGACTTAGAAAATAGCCACTGCTATTACTAGCAACGGTAACATGGAATAGACTTAGTTTTTGGGTACTTGCCAGGTTCTTATGGCCTGGATTGGCCACTGTTGGAAACAGAATGCTGGGCTTGATGGACCCTTGGTCTGACCCAGTATGACATGTTCTTATGTTCTTATGTAGTAATCAAACATGATCAAACTTGACTTAATAACTGGAGAGAAGACACTAAAGAAATCTACTGTGACAGCATGTAACTTTCAAAATGGTGACTATGGTAAAATGAGGAAAATGATTAGGAAAAAATGAAATGAGTAGCTGCAAAGTTTAAGAATGTATATCAGGTATGGACCTTGTTTTAAAATACCATCTTGGAAGCCCAGACCAGATGTATTCCATGCATTAGAAAAGGCAGAAAGAAGGCTAAACAACCCACCTGCATGGATGTGGTGTATTTGGATTTTCAGAAGGCATTTGACAAAATCACTCATGAGAGGCTACTAAGCAAACAAAAAAGTCATGAGATAGGAGGTGATGTCTTTTTGTTGATTGCAAACTAGTTAAAAGACAGGAAACAGAGAGTATTTATTTTATAGTCTACTTTTCAGCACTTCAATGTGTATTACATTCTGGTATTTCCCTATCTCCACAGAGCTTATAATCTAATTTTGTACAAGAGGCAACAGAGAGTAAAGTGACTCATCCAAGGAGCAACAGTAGGATTTGAACACTGGCTTGCAGCCCACTGCTCTAACCACTAGCCTACTCTTCCACTTAAAGAGTAGTATATGAGTAGAATTAAATGGTCTGTTTTCACAATGGAAAAGTTAAACAGTGGAGTGCCTTTGGGATCTGTACTTGGACTGATACTTTTTAATATATTTATAAATGATCTGGAAAGAGGTACGATGCGCCTCCCGACGGTGGGGACCTGCGGCGGTTTACCCTCTCAGGTTGCGTTGACTCCACCTCAGGCATGGGGTCCACATTCCCGTCCATCTACACAACAGATTGCCCAGTCCATTGACCCAGCAGAGGCCTCTTCCCTCCAAGCCATTCCGGGCCTAGCTCAAAGATTCCTTGAGCAGTAGAAGGCCCTGGAGACTCTCACCTCAACAGTGGAGAACATAAATTGGCGCTTATACTCCGCAGCTCACTCAATTCCCATCACACTACTGCCTCACCTCCGATACGGTGGTCGCTCAGTAATTCTCCTACCTGCTCCTCCCCGCTTAGCTGGGGATCCCACAGTCCTATAGGGGTTTCATTAACCAATGCAGCATGCACTTTTGTCTACAACCAGCCCTCTTTCCAGAAGACATCACGAAGACAACTTACATCCTGTCTCTTCTTGTTGGGAAAGCTCTAGCCTGGACATCTCCCCTGTAGGAATGAGCCAACCCTGTTCTGCGGGACCTGAACAGTTTCCTGGCTCTCTTCCGCACAGTGTTCAAAGACCTCACTCGGCAGGCGGCCTCTGGGGTGACTTTTCCTCACTTGTGCCAAGGATCCCAGACTCTAACTGAGTACATGATCGCGTTTCGAACCTTGTCCTCCGAACTCCACTGGGACACTAGTTGTCTGAGGACCATCTTTCTGGAAGGTTTGAGTCCCAGAATCAAGGACGAGCTTTCCGCCCGCGAGCTACCGGAGTCATTAAACGCCCTAATCGACTTGACCGGGCGCATCGACAGACGCCTCTAAGAATGTTCTCGGGAGATCCAATTCTCAAAGAAATCTTCCGCTGGCTTCAGACGCCCTCGGCGTTCACCTTCCCTGAAGGCTGACGCGAGCTCTCCGGGAGCTACAGCAAAAAAATCCATGCATCTGGGTCGGGGCAAGCTATCCCCTCAAGAACACCTTAGACGCCGGCAAGGCAGCCTCTGCCTCTACTGCGGCAGTGCAGGGCATGTCTTTGCGTCATGACCGGTGCATCCGGGAAAATCCCAGCCCTAGGTCCTGAAGGAGGACTCTTCCTAGGCCTGCTTCACCCGCTCCTCCATTGACATTACCCGTTACCATGAAGATGGAATCCCTTGACTTCCACACTTTGGCCCTAGTGGACTCAGGGGCCGGGGGCAACTTTATTACGAAGAATTTGGTGGAGTATCTCCGACTTCCGCTCCATTGCTCACTGGTTCCGTTGGTTCTCTCGTCTATCCAAGGTGAGCCCTTACCGGGTCGAGTCACCCACATTCCCGCACCTATCCTAATCCGCACTGGGGTGTGCTTCACGAGGAGTATCTAGCTTTCCACGTATTTGATCGGGCCATATACCTCATTGTGCTAGGGCTTCTCAGTTTGCAAGCACACTCCCCCCAATTTGACTGGAAGACACTGCAATTGGTCCGTTGGGGCCCTACCTGTCAAGACACCTCTCGAACCTGTCTCTTCCCAGCAATGCTTGGCTGCGACTATCCTTCTAGCCAGTTTGCTGCCATAATATGCTTCATTCACAGATGTGTTCTCTAAGAAAGGGGCCGAGACCCTACCACCTCATCGCTCATTTGACTGCTCAATCAATTTGCTACCTGGCATGGAGCCGCCCCGGGGTTGTACCTACCCTCTCTCACCTACCAAGACCCAGGCCATGTCCAACTACATCCGAGAAAACCTGGACAGAGGGTTCATCCGCAAGTCCACTTCCTCAGCCGGAGCTGGGTTCTTTTTCGTTGGTAAAACGATAGGACACTCTGCCCCTGTATCAATTACCGCGGTCTCAACATTATAACTATCAAGGATCACTACCCATTTCCATTAATTTCTGAGCTCTTCAACCGACTCCAGGGTGCTCAGGTCTTTACCAAGCTGGATCTTAGGGGAGTCTATAATTTAATCCGTATTAAAGAAGGTGATGAGTGGACAAAATGGTCAGACAGATGATGAAATGCTAAGAGAAATCAGGGAAGCTAACCAATTTGGCAGTGCACTAAAAATGGGAGATTTCATTTCAATAACCCCAATATTGACTGGGTAAATATAACATCAGGACTTGCTAGAGACATAAAGTTCCTGGATGTAATAAATGACTGCTTCATGGAGCAATTGGTTCAGGAGCCAACAAGAGAGAGAGCTATTTTAGATTTAATTCTTAGTGGAACACAGGATTTGGTGAGAGAGATAACGGTGGTGGGGCCACTTGGCAACAGTGATCATAACATGATCAAATTTAAACTAATAACTGGAAGGGGGATAATAAGTAAATCTGCAGCTCTAACACTAAACTTTCAAAAGGGAAACTTTGATAAAATGAGGAAAATAGTTAGAAACAAAACTGAAAGGTGCAGCTGCAAAGGTTAAAAGTGTTCAACAGGCATGGACATTGTTTAAAAATACAATCCTAGAGGCGCAGTCCAGATGTATTCCACACATTAAGAAAGGTGGAAGGAAGGCAAAACGATTACCGTCATGGGGTAAAAGGTGAGGTGAAAGAGGCTATTTTAGCCAATAAAACATCCTTCAAAAATTGGAAGAAGAATCCATCTGAAGAAAATATGATAAAACATAAGCATTGTCAAGTTAAGTGTAAAACATTGATAAGACTGGCGAAGAGATAATTTGAAATGAAGTTGGCCATAGAGGCAAAATAAAAACTTTAAAAAATATATCCGAAGCAAGAAACCTGTGAGGGAGTCGGTTGGACCATTAGATGACAGAGGGGTTAAAGGGGCTCTTAGGAAAGATAAGGCCATTGCAGAAAGACTAAATGAATTATTTGCTTCCGTGTTTACTAATAAGGATGTTGGGGAGATACCAGTTCCAGATATGGTTTTCAGGGGTGATGAGTCAGATGAACTGAACGAAATCACTGTGAACCTGGAAGATGTAGTAGGCCAGATTGACATACTAAACAGTAGCAAATCACCTGGACCGGAAGGTATGCATCCTAGGGTACTCAAGGAACTCAAAAATGAAATTTCTGATCTATTAGTTAAAATTTGTAACCTATCATTAAAATCATCCATTGTACCTGAAGACTGGAGGGTGGCCAATGTAACCCCATATTTAAAAAAGGCTCCAGGGGCGATCCGGGTAACTATAGACCAGTGAGCCTGACTTCAGTGCTAGGAAAAATAGTGGAAACTATTCTCAAGATCAAAATCGTAGAGCATATAGAAAGACATGGCTTAATGGAACACAGTCAACATGGATTTACCCAAGGGAAGTCTTGCCTAACAAAAGTGGATAAAGGTGAACCGGTAGATGTAGTGTATTTGGATTTTCAGAAGGCGTTTGACAAAGTTCCTCATGAGAGATTTCTAAGAAAACTAAAATGTCATGGGATAGGAGGCGATGTCCTTTCGTGTATTACAAACTGATTAAAAGACAGGAAACAGAGAGTAGGATTAAATGGTCAATTTCCTCAGTGGAAAAGAGTAAACAGTGGAGTGCCTCAGGGATCTGTACTTGGACCGGTGCTTTTCAATATATATATATAAATGATCTGGAAAGGAATACGATGAGTGAGGTTATCAAATTTGCGGATGATACAAAATTATTCAGAGTAGTTAAATCACAAGCAGATTGTGATACATTACAGGAGGCCCTAGCAAGACTGGAAGATTGGGCATCCAAATGGTAGATGAAATTTAATATGGACAAGTGCAAGGTTTGCATATAGGGAAAAATAACCCTTGCTGTAGTTACACGATGTTAGGTTCCATTTTAGGAGCTACCACCCAGAAAAAAGATCTAGGCATCATAGTGGATAATACTTTAAAATCGTCTGCTCAGTGTGCTGCAGCAGTCAAAAAAGCAAACAGAATGTTAGGAATTATTAGGAAGGGAATGGTTAATAAAACGGAAAATGTCATAATGCCTCTAAATCGCTCCATGGTGAGACCGCACCTGGAATACTGTGTACAATTCTGGTTGCCGCATCTCAAAAAAGATATAGTTGCGATGGAGAAGGTACAGAGAAGGGCAACCAAAATGATAAAGGGGATGGAACAGCTCCCCTATGAGGTAAGGCTGAAGAGGTTAGGGCTGTTCAGCTTAGAGAAGAGACGGCTGAGGGCGGATATGATAGAGGTCATTAAGATCATGAGAAATCTTGAACGAGTAGATGTGAATCAGTTATTTACACTTTCGAACAATAGAAGGACTAGGGGACATTCCATGAAGTTAGCAAGTAGCACATTTAAGACTAATCGGAGAAAATTCTTTTTCACTCAACGCACAATAAAGCTCTGGAATTTGTTGTCAGAGGATGAGGTTAGTACAGTTAGTGTAGATGGATTAAAAAAAGGTTTGGATAAGTTCTTGGAGGAGAAGTCCATTAACGCCTATTAATTAAATTTACTTAGGGAATAGCCACTGCTATAAATTGTATCAGTGGCATGGGATCTTCTTAATGTTTGGATAATTGCCAGGTTCTTGTGGTCTGGTTTGGCCTCTGTTGGAAACAGGATGCTGGGCTTGATGGACCCTTGGTCTGACCCAGCATGGCAATTTCTTATGTTCTTATGTTCTTATAGTATAGAGCTAGAAAATATTCCAAACATTTGTGTCATATGTATTTTGTTATATCTAACAGGCCAATGCAGTACTCCACCGAAGCGCACTGTTAGCCCAGGTTTGGACAAGCCCAGGTTTGGACGGGTGTTTTCGACGCGCTAGCTTTACCCCTTATACAGTAAAGGGTAATAATACGTCAAAAACGCGTGTCCAACCCCCCCGAAACTAATAGCGCCCGCAACATGCAAATGCATGTTGATGGTCCTATTGGTCATTCCCGCGCGATACAGAAAGTAAAATGTGCAGCCAAGCCGCACATTTTACTTTCAGAAATTAACTCCTGCCCAAAGGCTGGTGTTAATTTCTGCCGGCGCCGGTGAAGTGTACAGAAAAGGAGAAAAAACTGCTTTTTTGTACACCCTCTGACTTAATCATAGCGATATTAAGTCAGAGGCCCCAAAAGTTAAAAAAAAAGTAAAAATTTAAAAAAAAAAATTTAAAATCGGTCCGCGGCCCTCGGGTTGGAAGACAGACGCTCTATTATGCCGTCATCCGTTTTACGAATCCGTGGCTGTCAGCGAGTTTGAGAACCGATGCCAGCAAAATTGAGCGTCGGCTGTCAAACCTGCTGACAGCTGCCGTTCCTGTCAAAAAGGAGGTGCTAAAGATGCGCTGGTATCCCTAGCGCCTCCTTTTACCGCAGGCCCTAATTTGCATTGGCCACCCTCCTGAATCGCGTGCCCAGGAGAGTGGCCTGAGCGCCCGCTCTCCCGCGCGTTATTCTGTATCGGTCTGTAAGTGAGGGACTTGTCACGAGCATTCTACTGGTTACATCTGTTAAGCACTTTTGTAGCTGTTGAAATATTAAAAACAAATTTATTACAAAATCTAAATATTTTAACAAATCAATAAAGTAACAAAATTACAAAAATTGATATTACAATGTACTTGTACAATTTTAGAAGTAAACTTATTTTCAAATCAAAAAGATATAAGGAGCTGGAAAGAGTCCTCAGATGAATCAATTCTTATAACTCTCTTGGATATGTTTGCATCGTTATAAAGCAAGCTGTATGATCCTATCATTTTCTTTAAATTAAATCAGTCAATTCAATTAAAGCAGCAATTGACTGATTTAATTGAAGGAAAAACGATTTTCACGTGACCATATTGCATTGGCCTGCTTGTGTATTAAGGGAAGCTTAAATTGTTGTGAAAGGAGAACTGGGTGGAGACTGGAAGTAGTTTATCAGGTACAGTTCTGTCTCATTTTGAAACTCACCTAGCCCCCGGCTGTTTTTCTTATTGACTCCTAAAAGGCCTTATTCATTGCAGTTCTACTCAATTAAAAGTTGCCCCTTCCTCAGTTAATCCCACCTAATTTAATTCTTCCCAATCATGACCTTGCAATTTTTAACTCAAAGCCTCTTATTTGTTTTTTGCCTGTGTCTTGCCTGTTTGTCTTGATTTGTTTCAAGGAGCAAGGTCAGTTTTCAAAAGGTTACTCATGGGCTGATACAGAAAAACCCTTGGGAGAGCCAGCGAGCACCCTCTCTCCCGACACGCGCCCAGGCCACTCTCCTGGGCGCACGATTCAGAAAGAAAAAATATGCAAATGAGGGCCTGCGGTAAAAGGAGGCACTAGGGACACTAGCGCGTTCCTAGCGCCTCCTTTTTGACAGAAGTGGCGACTGTCAGCGGGTTTTACAGCCGACGCTTAATTTTACCGGCGTCGGTTCTTGAACCCACTGTCAGCCACGGGTTCGGAAAACGGATGCCGGCAAAATTGAGCGTCCATCTTCCAACCCGCGGGCTGTGGGCAAATTTAAAAATTTTTTTTATTTAAAATTTTTTTTTATTTTTGGGGCCTCCGACTATGTTATTAAGTCAGAGGGTGTTCAGAAAAGCATTTTTTTCTGCTTTTCTGTACACTTTCCCGGTGCTGGTCAAAATTAATGCCCAATTTCTGAAAGTAAAATGTGCAGCTTGGCTGCACATTTTACTTTCTGTATCACATGGGAATAACTAATAGGCCCATCAACATGCATTTGCATGTTGCAGACGCTATTAGTTTTGGGGGGGATGGCCACGCATTTTCCACGCGCGGATACCCTGTCACATGGTAAGGGCAAAGGGCCATCGGCGCCATTTTTATTAGTGGCAGTCGATGGCCTGAGAGCAGGAGATCACTCCCCGCGCCCCCACTGGACCACCAGGTAATTTTAAAACGTTTTGGGGGGGGGGGGTTGGGAGGGTGGGGGAAGCTAAGGGGTTGGTTTTTTGTTTATCGGATCGTGCGCAGCCGATAAACAAAAACCCAATCGGGCCGGACGATAAAAATTTTAAGATTTGAATCGGAACCGGAACTGATCAGATTCCGGTTCCGGAATCTGATCAGTGTGGTCCGCGACTCAGTCCAGCCGGGCTGAGTCGCGGACCACACAAGAAGGCATCAGAGTCACGGAAATCCAAGGACAGGAGCAGGCAGGCGGCCAGATCCTCAGGCGCCCTACACAGTCCAGCCAGACTGGTCGCGGACCACACTGAAGAACAGAACCTGTCCAGGGAAGGAAGACATCAGGCAAGAACATCAAGGCAAGGCGGACATCAGGCTTATGGACATCAAGACATCAGAAACAAGGCAGGCCAGACAAGAGGTGAGAAGACTCCATGGCACCATCAGATGGAAAGACCCACCAGCGCCCTACACAGTCCAGCCGGACTGGTCGCGGAGCACTGGGCCACTACGTGCCCTACTCAACCCAGCCGGGCTGGTTGCGGACCATGAGGGATGGATCAGTGGAGCTGAAGGCATCAGGATATCAGGAACAGGTGGACAACTGGACATCAGGAACAGGCGGACAACTGGATATCATGGAACATCAAGGAAACATCAAGGACATCATGGAACATTGAAGACATCTGATCAGAGACCGGAACATGGAACAACGACGAAGACACAGGATCCCACACGGAACAGAGTGCCTAGGAGGAGAAGCAGACATAGGGTCCTAGGGAGGACTTACTCCTTGCAAAGGCAACATAGGAATGACTGAAGAACCCTTTTATAGGGTGAAGCAGGAAACACCCAAGGTGGAGCTCGCAGGAGGAGCCAGAGGGACCACTCCCTACTGGCCCTTTAACTCCAGGGAGGAGGCGCAGCCCCGCGCCTAAGGAGAGCAGGCAGAAGACTGCAGGACCATGGACACAGCCCTGCAATGCTGAGGACGAGAAGTAGGGCCCGACGCTGGAACTTAGGCTTCAGACAGACCCCGGGATGGACCAAGGGCAGCCTCCTGCCGCAGGAATGGCTGGGGATGAAGGCCTTTCCCTTCAAGATAAGGTTGGTGGCCTCCGGGCCACATGGGGACGCCACATGGTGGCTTCCTGCCGCACATAGATGCACCCCAATGGCTCCCTGCCGCTGGGGAAGGCCAGCAGCGATGTTAGTGGCCTCCGGGCCACTTGAGGGACGGAAGCGCGGCTCCTGCCATGTGTGCAGCGTGTCAGCGGCCTCTGGGCCGTAAGGGGAATAACTTAGCACGGCTCCTGCTGCCAAAGGAGAGCGGCGTGGCTCCGGCCACGTGTGCAGCATCTCAACGGCCTCTGGGCCACGAGAGATGCAGGAGCTCGGCTCCTGCCACGAATAATATACGTCGGCAGCCTCCGGGTCGCAGAAGGAAGAAGGGAAAGAGGTGGAGAGGCGGCCTGTGTCTCCTGCCACAGGCCGAACTGCAACACAAATGTGTTCCGCTAAACATCTAGATAAAGTTATCAAGGTGATTTTACTCTGGTATCTTTCTCGCTCACCGTCCTGCTCAGTATCAACGTCTATGTGTTGCTGCACAGTGCTGCTTATGCCTGTTAGCACTATGCAAACAAAAATAATAATAATAATCATAATAATACTTAGCTATAGGATTATGTGATTTTTGCTGTGAAATCATCCAGCATTTTCTTTTTCCTGTACTAAGATGCTTTATTATAACATGACACCAGGTGGCAGCAATGAGCCTCAGTCATCTTGTCTGTAGAGGAGCAATAGGCTTTTCATTGTGCATTCTCTATTTAGAATTAATTTTTGGCATTGATTGGTGTTAATCATCCCAGGTCACTCTGCAAGCCACTTTTTTCAGCATGCTGAATCACAGTGGGCTGCATTCCAATGCGGTATTGTTCTCATTTTAATTTACTGCATTTTTTCTCCATGGTTTTCTGTTCTTCTAGAGCATTCTTTGCAGGTTGTTTGATTAAGAAAACATGAAAATTACACAAAGATGTTATATCTGAGCGTTCCAGACCCTATACCTTCTTTCTTCCATGTCATGATGCTATTTGACGGTGCCACTAATTATCAAGCCTCGGAGTCAGCCACTGGGCTTCAAAATGTGGATAAAACCAAGAGAAGGGAATGGTGGAATGAATCCAACAGTGTGCACTACAGTACCTTTGAAGGAGCGTGTGTGGGCATGCTCACTGTTCCTGTGACAGTCCTGCCACCATCTCTGCTCCCAGCGCCAGCTTCTAAAACTCTGCACAGGTGCTGCAGGTAGAGGAGGAGGTGGAGGTGGTAGGACTGCTGCAGAGATAGTGAGCGTGCATGCATTTGCTGCCTCAACAGTTGTACAGCACATATTATCAGCCATGTCCTGCTGAGAGAGAGGGCACTGGAAGAGGATTATTGAGGCTGTGGGGAACACTGGGGAGGACTGAGGCTGGGGGAAACCATGGGGAGGATGAATGAAGCTGGGCAGCACTGTGGGAGGATGAATGAAGCTAGGATGAGGGAGTACTAGAGGGGGATGAGTGAAGCTAGGGTGGGGGGACAGCATCAGGGATAATGAATGGGACAATGGTGGGGAGCACTGGGGGAGGATGAGTAAAGCTGAGGTGAGGATAGCAAAGGACGAGTGAAGTGGGGGTAAGCACTGGGGAGGATAAGAGAGGCTGGGGAGCGGCAGGAAGATTGAGTCAGGGAGAAGGAGGATTGAGGCTGGGAAAGAATTAGCAAATCCAGTGGGGGGTCCTGAGGGAGGAGAACTGAGATTGTGGGGAAGCACTGGGGAGAAAGATGAAAAAGACTGAGGAGAGGAACAGAGACAGGGAAAGATGGGAAGGAAGTAAAAGAGTAAGATGGAATATGGTGGTGCATTTAGAGAGTGAGGGAGACGTTGGAGTTTAGATACAGTTGAGAGCCTGAGAGAAATGCAGGGCCATCCTTAAGAGGGAGATAAATAGAGGTAACCAGCCCAGACCCAGCACTTTGGGGAGCCCATGCCTCCAAAACAGCCTCACCCTGGCATTATAATTTGCTGTCAGTTTAGAGTCAGAATCAACCATGGCTGCACTGTGGTTCATTCATCCCAGGACCCACATCCAACTGAGGTCAGGCCTGGAGGGGTGGGAAAGAAAAGCAAACAGCTGAGAATGAGAAAAAGTGAGGGAGAGAAGAAGGGATAGGAGACAGAGATGGAGATTAGAAGTTGAAAGGGGAGGTGGAAGGGCATGAGGTAAAGAAGAGATAGGTGAGATGGGGAGAAGAAACATTGGACGACAGAGATACAGATGGAGAAGAGCAAAATGAGACATGAGATGAGAGAGAGAATGTTGCAAGAGAGGTGGAAGGAGAGGAGGAGCTGGAAAAGGGAGAATACATAGGGAAAGGATTCAGAAGACAGAGAATAGATTGCCAACGTTATGATGGAAATGATCCTTGCACAGCAAAGATAGATAATAATATTCCAATAATATTAATAATAATATTATTATAATATTATGTTATAATGATAATCAGAAATTTAACACTTTGCAGTATTAAACTAGCACACCCTGAACCAATAATTCTTGTTTAAAATTATGATGGCAATATTCAAAACTTTTTAAGCAAAAAACAGTGCCAGTGAAAATTGCCCTCCCTCCCCTTTCATTGCAGCAAAAGAGGGACGGGTTAGGTTGGGGAGGGAAAGAATGCATCGGGATAAATTTTTCCAATCCCCGCATTTACTTCTGGTGGATACATTTGTGCCTGATTTCAGTCAGTTGCAAGTGCATTTGCAGAGATAGGAGACCCATCAGTCATGTGAAGTTTCCCTTGGAAAATGTATTTGCAGACTCCATGGGAATGCAAACCCCAGGTTGACTTTACAAACTGCCGCCTGCGTGGCCAGTAATTGACAAGTGCCCTGCTCTGAAATTTAAATAAGATTTCTGATACCCTGTTTTAGCTGGCGACTAGAAGAACATCTTGCCAGTTATCGCATTTTTGGAAATGTTTGGGAGCCTAGTTCATAAACCTTGCAGCAACACTAGGCTAGAGAAATATTACAGATGAGGACAATACTAAATTCATAATCACATGCAATGAGGAGCCATTCCAAAAATGTGCTGCTGTCACTCTCTGCTTTTCCTTAGGCTGAGCTTTAGATACTGTCTCCTGCTGTTGGTGTTTGAGGTAGTTGTGAGTGGATTCTTGGGCCGGTGGCAGATGATCACGCCCCTAGGGGAAGATCCTGAGAAGGACCACTGGTCAGGCTCAGAGTTAGGAGACAGACACACACTAGTTCTTTTATTAAACAGTATATTGAACTACCAGAGGTGGCAGTAGTGAGCTGGAAGTGCCCAGCAGGGCTGTAGTCCCTCAGGTACTGGAACAGCGATCCTGGATAACTGAGCTGTAGAGAAACTGAATATAGTGAGTAGCAGAGTATGCAGAGTTCAGGAACAGAACCTTGATGGTAACACTCACACAATAGTCTCTAGAAGTAGTCCAGGTGTTAGAATGAGTTAGGCCCTCGAGGAGCGAGTACCTGGATCCAGGGAAAGCTCTGAGAGAGAGCTTGGTAACTCACTGGTGTAGTAGGCAGCGATGACTTCCAGGCAGAGTAAGTATTCAGCAACCAGTCTGGGAACATGGGCCCTCAAGGAGCGAGTGCCGGTTCCTGACTGTGACCTGAAAAACAAAGAGAGAGCGAGGCCCCCGAGGAGCGGGTACCCCTGGTAAGTCCGAGGAGGCAGAGTAGCTAGGAGAGTGCGAAACTGGTCCTTGCTAACTTGATTGGTTAGCAATTATTGAGACCTTATATATCCAGTACGGATGACGTCATCTCAGGGGACACCCCTGAGATTCGCGCCCTTGCTGGTACATCAGTCGGGGCCGCACCCTTAGGCCCTTGTGAAACATGGCGGATTGCAGCGTCGAGCCGCTCCGGAGACACCGGAGGAAGACGGCAGATTGACGCCGCGGCAGCCAACCTTCCACTTGAGCAAGAGGGAGTCACCAAGGAGGTAAGGAGGGCGGAGTGGAGACGTCGGGCAGTGACGGTCGCAACACCTGCGTTCCTGTGAGCAAGGTGCTGCACAAGTAATGGGAAGACGGATAAGCTTGGGCACAGATGGGTGCAAACGAGCAAGCTTCCTACTGGCTCCCAAACCCCCAGCCCCACCTGCAGAGGACGCCACGTGGCACTTGGCTGCCCAATGAGATTATTATGGTGATTCGCTATGCTATATTATAATAATCATTCACATTCATCACAAGATTAAGCTGCAGCAGATCTTTTTTCCCAGTGATGGGATATGAAAGTGTAAGCTAGGATTGTGGGATTGTGCTGAAAGTTTTTCACCGAGCAGCTCCGGTTTGTATTCAGTCAGACGACCCCCAGGGCAGGAGTGAATAGACCATGAATGAACGGAGGAAAGAAGAACCCTGTAGCAGGCTCCAGCAACTGCTGCCTGTCTCCTTCAACTCTTCAGCTTGCAAACTACCACATAAGGAGTGATGCTATTCAAAAACATTTGCGAACAGGCATTGGGCCTGTTAACTCCCAAAGGCACAGTTGGAATCTCTGTGCCTCTGCATTTGTGAATCTGGACAAACACAAATGGCCAATCATCTGGTCAAGGAGTGCCCCATTAACCATCTTGAAAGAAGATGGGTTTCACTCAACCAACTCACTGCGTATGCACTTTACTGGCTGAGGTCTGCCAAATTCAACAACTAGCTTCTCATAGGAAATCTCCAATTATACACATGAAGAAAAATAGGGCTGTCTAATTTGTTTTTTATATCTTTTTATTAAGTTTAAATGCATAAAATACTACAACAGTTCATCCATATGGTAGGCATACAGTTTCACAACAAACTTGCATTTAACAAACATATTTACCAGGGGTATTCCCTGTTGCTTGAACATATATGAAGGGAAATTATATCTTGATCATTTCCCACCCCCCCACTCTCCACCCTTCCCTTCCGCCAATCCCCCCCCCCTCCCCACCACCACCACCACCACCGATACCCCCCCCTCATCCTTCCGATTTTGCATTGGTTTTGTTTTATACTGTTTTTTATGTATTCTACAATGTGGTGCTCCTTGGAGTAAACAAATAAGATATTATCCTCAGAGTTGGTAAACGAACGTAACATTTGGTTAGAATGTTCTAATGATCTGATAAATTAACGCACCAAATTTCCCCCATCCTTATCTATTAGGAGAAAGAGTATTTCAGCATCCTTATTCTCTCATACTGTTAATTCAATAAAGTCTGAAATCTGTCTCTGATGTTGTCTGGCTAGTAATGTATAAATGGATTCCAAATCTCCTTTGTGATCTCCAGGCGTTGTCCAAGCACTTGTTTGGCCATCGTGATCTCAAAGGTGGCCATCTTAAGCATTTTGTTAGTCCAAATTTGAAATTCTGGTGCTTTCTCCTAAAGCCATTGGGAAAGTATGGTCTGTTTAGCTAACAATTTTCAGAAGGCATTTGACAAAGTTCCACATGAGAGGCTTCTAGGAAAAATAAAAAGTCATGGGATAAGTGGCGATGTCCTTTCGTGGATTACAAACTGGCTAAAAGACAGGAAACAGAGAGCAGGATTAAATGGACAATTTTCTCAGTGGAAGGGAGTGGGGCAGTGGAGTGCCTCAGGGATCTGTATTGGGGCCCTTACTTTTCAATATATTTATAAATGATCTGGAAAGAAATACGACAAGTGAGGTAATCAGATTTGCAGATGATACAAAATTGTTCACAGTAGTTAAATCACAAGCAGATTGTGATAAATTGCAGGAAGACCTTGTAAGGCTGGAAAATTGAGCATCAAAATGGCAGATGAAATTTAATGTGGACAAGTGCAAGGTGATGCATATAGGGAAAAATAACCCATGCTATAGTTACACAATGTTAGGTTCCATATTGGGTGCTACTACCCAAGAAAGAGATCTAGGCATCATAGTGGATAACACATTGAAATCATCGGTTCAGTATGCTGCGGCAGTCATAAAAGCAAACAGAATGTTGGGAATTATTAGAAAGGGAATGGTGAATAAAACGGAAAATGTCATAATGCCTCTGTATCGCTCCATGGTGAGACCGCACCTTGAATACTGTGTACAATTCTGGTCGCCGCATCTCAAAAAAGATATAATTGCGATGGAGAAGGTACAGAGAAGGGTGACCAAAATGATAAAGGGAATGGAACAGCTCCCCTATGAGGAAAGACTAAAGAGGTTAGGACTTTTCAGCTTGGAGAAGAGATGGCTGAGGGGGGATATGATAAGTTGTTTAAAATCATGAGAGGTCTAGAATGGGTAGATGTGAATCGGTTGTTTACTCTTTCGGATAATAGAAGGACTAGGGGGCACTCCATGAAGTTAGCATGTGGCACATTTAAAACTAATCGGAGAAAGTTCTTTTTCACTCAACGCACAAACTCTGGAATTTGTTGCCAGAAGATGTGGTTAGTGCAGTTATTATAGCTGTCTTAAAAAAGGATTGGATAAGTTCTTGGAGGAGAAGTCCATTACCTGCTATTAATTAAGTTGACTTAGATAATAACCACCGCTATTTCTAGCAACAGTAACATGGAATAGACTTAGTTTTTGGGTACTTACCAGGTTCTTATGGCCTGGATTGGCCACTGTTGGAAACAGGATGCTGGGCTTGATGGACCCTTGGTCTGACCCAGTATGGCATGTTCTTATGTTCTTAATGCAGATTTATACAGGAATAGTTTATGAGAGTTCTTAAGCTTGGATAGTCCTCCAACATACTGTCCAAACAACCATATCTTTGGGTCCTCCGGCAGTGGTTGAGAATATAACACTGAACACAGGGATATTATTTGGGACCAAAACTTAAAAATTAGAGGGCAATTTCAGAAACAGTGAAGATAGTCTTCATCTGAAAGATTATACTTTATACAGATTGCTGATGGACGTAATTTCATCTGATAAGCAGTAGTGGGAGCATAGTAAAGTTGCCAGACAAATTTGAAAAGTATCTCTCTAAAATTTGAGTTTACAGATGTCCTGCGTATATTCCATAAATAATATTTAACCTCTATTTCAGATAACGCTATCTGAGAGTAATGTGCCCATCTGGCCACTATCTCCGAGTAGAGTCTGTTGAGGGAATTGTCCCGTAGTATTTTTGCAAGTTGAGAACAAGGTACCTTACCTAATCGTGTGTCGGAGAATATGTTAGTAATATCTTGATTTTGTCACCAGGCGAGGTGTGCATGTCCAAGGTTGTAACATAATGCCTAAGTTGTAAGTAGGCATAGAAGTCAGAGCTAGGTACTTGGTATCTATTCTCCTGAAAAGTATACAAACATACTGGCATGCTAGTAAGGACCTGATTTATAGTGACCAGTCCTTTTTGTTCCCATTGATAGAAAACCGCCGAGTCCATTCCAGGAGCAAATTGAGGGTTCCCTTGAATAGTCAGTAATGGTGTTATTGTTGACCTCATCCCGAATGACTTACCTAAGAATGCCCAAGCACTCCTTCCCTACTCAAGAATTCAATAGCTCCTATATTTAGTCGGTATAAAGGAGAGTGGGATTTGAACTAGTGCCGCTAGCTTACATCCCTGAAACCATGTCTGAAGATATGCATATGGTGAGCAAAAATTTGTGCCAGCGAACCAGTCTTTCAAATGTCTCATCATACATATAACATTGTATTTCCTAAAATCCAGACATGCCAAGCCTCCCTCAAGAAAGGGTGTACATAACCAGTGTAACGCTAGCCTAGATCGCCTCCCATTCCATATAAATTTCTGCAAGAGTTTGTTTATGGTCTGAATGTCAGTTTTATGTAACCAGAGTGGGAGCATTTAGAGAACATATAGCCATCTAGGAAGTTCACACATTTTGAAACGATGAATTTTACCCGTGAGGGATAAGGGTAGGGATGCCCACTGGTTTACTCGAGAAGTAAGTTTCTTCAATATAGGGAGTATATTACTTTGGTATATTTTCTTGACATCTAGGGGAATAAGTACCCCTAAGTATTTTAGATGTGCTGTGGCCCATTTAAGCAGGAAATTTAGGCCCCAAGATTGCTGTAAGTTACTGTGCACCACCATGGCCTCGGATTTTTCTCTATTTTTCTTGAGCCCTGAAAAAATTCCAAATCGTGCCTGGTGCTCCAACACGTTTGGCAGAGATTGTTGAGGATGAGTAAGAAAAATCAGTACGTCATCTGCAAATGCCGCTACTCGAAAAGAGGTAGGACCCACTTCTAAGCCACTAAGCTCCTTGTCTTCGACTATTTTCCGTAACAAGGGATCTATGGATAATATATAAAGGATTGGATAAAGAGGGCATCCTTGTCTTACCCCTCTTTTGGGCAAAAGGCATCAGTAATCATACCATTAACCAGTAAGTGTGACATGGGATTCGTAAAAAGAAGGGATATGTACTTAACTATTTCCCCCGTAAAACCATAATGTTCTAGAATGGAAAAAAGGTAGGGCCATGATACCAGGTCAAAGGCTTTTTCTGAGTCAAAGCTTACCACCAAGGATGGTAGACTATGCCTTTTGCAGTAAGCCATGGCTGTTGCTGTGGGAACGCAGGTAGCGGACCATCTCTGGTGATTTCGTGTACCCTTGGGCCACGACGCAGCTACAGAGGAGCTCCGACAAGTGCCGAGGCAGGTGAAGAGTGTCCAAGCATGGGCTGGTTTTGCTAGAAGTAGCGTCCTGGCCACTGCCGAACCTGAATGCAGCAGAGAGACCCACAACACAATGTGGTCTCTGGAGTAGTCCTCCAACCATTCGATAGCCCTTTCGGACCTGCCGCATGGGAGCAGCAGCTATGACAGGATGGATAGTGGTTGAAGAACGAAGACATCGAACAAGACGAAGACTTGAAGTGAGACAAGACTCTGGATACGTGGAGTGGAATGACACTCCGGATACATGTAGTGAGAGACTCTGAGCACGTAGAGAGATAGGAGATTCTGGATACGTGGAGTGAAGTGAGACTCTGATCACGTACAGAAAGAAACTTAGGAAGGCCATGAGTTGCTTGAAGAGTACTGAGTCGGTACTGCACATCACGTGCCCTACACAATCTAGCTGGACTGGTCCCAGACCATGCAGGTAGCGTGCCATACCCAGCCGGGTAGGCTGGTTGCGGACCACACTGGTGGAATCCCACTCGAGTTGCTTGCAGAATGCTGAGTCGGTACTACACATCACACGCCCTACTCAGCTAATGAAGACAGGTCACGGACCACGCTGGTGGTTCCCCACACAGGATGAAGAACAATGATGAAGTGAAGACTCTGACAAAGCCTGAACTGAGCGCGCCCTGCACAGCCAATCAAGGCCAGACAAGGACCACGCCAAAACGGAATGGAGAATAGAGTTAATTCATGGAGTAGAGGCAAGTAGAAGACTCCAAGGATCCAGACAGGGTTGAAGATTGGAGGGAATGCCTCGGCGACGAAGTCAGGATAAGGAAAAGAAAAGCTGGAACCTCTTGGAGACTTGCATTGTCATGAAGAATGAAGGTCATCTGGAAAAAGGAGACATCTAAACATGAAGATATCTGACAGACGAACATCAAGAACATCTGGAACACAGAAGCTTGACGAGACGAGAGACCAGGAGAAGACGAAGACACGGGATCCCACATAGAAAGAAGTGCCTTGAGAAGCTTGAAGACGAGAAGTCCTAAGGAGGACTGGCTCCTTGTGAAGGCAAGGCAAGGAAAGAATGAAGACTGAAGCTTTTTATACTGCTGGAGAGACGGTTCCTAAGATGATGTCAGAAATGCACCACTCCCTCGCTGGCCCTTTAAGAATGGCAAGGAGACGTGGCCTCGCCCCTTAGAAGGAAGCAGGAAGTGCAGGACCATGGACAGTGGCCCTGCTGCGATGCTGAGGAAGAGGAGCAGGAACTAGGCCTCCACAAAGGCCCTGAGGTGGTAGGTGGCTTCCTTGCCACAGAAGGTAACCCTAGGGTGGCTCCTGCTGCCGGGAAAGAGGGCTCCAGGTAAGGTCGGTGGCCTCCATGCCACAAGGGGATGACTTTGGCGGTCCCCTGACCGCAAGAGATGAAACAGTGCGGCTCCAACCGCACAGGGAGTGTTGTCGGCCTCAGGCCCGCGGGGAATGCTGACAGTGCTCAGGGCAGCTCCTGCCACTTGAGGGAAGCATCAGCGGCCTCTGAGCCATGCCGGGAGTCACAGCGTGGCTCCAGCCACATGATGAGAGTGTCGGCTGCCTCCGGGCTGCATAAAGGACAGCAGCGCAGCTCCCGCCACGTAAGGAGCATGTCAGCAGCCTCTGAGCCGTGGGAGAGAGAAGGGAGAAGGGTGGAGAGACGGCCTGTGGCTCCTGCTACAGGCCGGTTTGAAACAGCTGTTATTAGTTTGACAATATGTAGGCTGGCGGATCTACCTTTTATGAATCCCTCTCGGTTGTTAGATATTAGAAGGGGAAGTATACCACTTAGTCGGGTTGCCAGAACATTTGCTAAAAGTTTCAAGTCATAATTTAATAAGGATATAGGGCGGTAAGAAGCCGATTGAGTGAGATCTTTCCCAGGTTTGGGAAGTACCGTTATATAGGCTTTGTTGAAGTCTTGGGGAAAGTGACCTTGGACCAAGCCATCTTGAAAAAATTTGCATAAAGGTTCAAGGAGTTGGTCACCTAGGATTTTGTAATAGTCATATGAAAACCCATCTGGGCCTGGGGATTTGCCCACTTTACTAATTTTAATGAGATGAGAGATTTCTGCTGGTGCTATCAGCTTATTCAAGGATGCCAATTGTTGAGGTATGAGACTTGGGAGCTGAAGATTTTTTACAAAATTAATCTTCTGCTGGTTTTCCCCCTACTCTGTCCTCGGTCTATAAGTTGGCATAAAAGGAACGGAGAGTCTCCCCTATTTCCACCCCCTGGGTTACCCAGGATCCTATAGAGGTACGCAATTTGGTGATAAAGGTGTTACTTCGATGAGCTCTGACTAGATTAGCTAGTAGTTTGCCCGTTTTATTTCAATATTGGAAAAATCTATGTTCTGCAAATTGAAATTTCTTTACTGCTCTTTGCTGTAGGTAAGCTTGTAAAGAGCTTAGGACTGCATGATATTGAGTCTTATGTTCTGCGGAGGGATTTTGAATCAATCGTTGCTTTACTGATGTTAACTCCCCTTCTAATTGTAAGATTTTAGCATTCAGTTTCTTATTCCTTTGCCTCAAATATGAAATTATCTCCCCTCACATAACAGCTTTGCTAGTGTTCCAAAATAGCCTAGGGGTCTCTATGTGCTGTGCGTTACTGTCTCTAAACAGATGCCATTTAGAGTGTAGAAATTGGTGGAATTCAGTGTCTTGTCTCATGTACGATGGAAAACGCCACCAGCGCATTTATTGCTCTTTGTCACCTATGTTTATATCTGTCCACATGAGGGCATGATCCGAGACACTTGGTGACCTATACATGCATCTGTAATGAATGGGAATACATCCTATGCCCCTAAAATGTAATCGATATGGGATAGAATGTTGTGTGCCCTAGATAGATGGATATAATCCCATTCCTCAGGATGCAATAATTGCCATAAATCTAATAGCTGTATGTCTTTACAGAATTGGGCCAAACATGTATTTACGGGACTAGACGAACCCTTGCCTGGTACCTTTGTTCTATCTAAAGTGGGGTCAACTATTGTATTAAAGTCCCCTGCTATGAGGAGCCAACCCTGCCAGTGTGTCATCAGCAAATTTCTGATGTCATGAAAGAAATGGAAAGACGGTGCATTTGGTCCATAAAGGTTACATATTGTAATGTCCTTCCCTTCTAATTTCCCTATAAGTATAGTGTATCTGCCCTCTAGGTCCGTGATCATCTGAATAAGTTGAAAATTAGTATTTTTATGAAATAATATTGCAACCCCAACCTTTTTCCCATTTGCCTGAGAGAAGTAGACTTGCCCCACCCATTTGCGCATCAGCTTTTTACTCTCTGTACTGTTCAGATGCGTCTCTTGCAGACAGGCTATGTCCACTTTAGCTCTCCTGAGAGCCTGTAAAATTTGTGCCCTCTTAATAGGAGTGCCCAGCCCATTAACATTTAAGCTGGCTAATCTCATAATAGCTTAACTAGTTATACAAGCAATTGTACTACCTAGTATGACATCCACTATATATGATCCACGAGCCCCCAGCCTAGGCTCATAGACTTAATTGTACTTTCCCCAGCATAGTAATGCCCAATGCAATAATGTGACATAGATTGAAAGACATTTGTTCCTTTTTCTATCCATTCTCCGGAAAGGACCCTACCCCCTGATTCCCTTTCCCCCTTCCCCCCTCCCTCCCCTCATCCATCACCCATACTTTACCCTTCCTAAAGCACAGGGCTGTCTATTTGTCTAACTCAATAAATTTAAATTTATTTTTTTGCAGTTGTTTATATGATGGAGTTTTTTTATGACTTTTCTTGAGAACCTAGAGGAAAATAGTCTACCCATACAAAAGGTATAAAAATCAGGAGATATTATTATACAGAATTTATAACCATGACCCTGTTTCATGTTTACCAAGTTCTCCAAACCTCCACTGATCAAGAATAAACATTAAGATACATTTCATTTGTGAAGCAAGGTTAGACACTATATTGAATTTTTTACTTCAAACTCAAAAGTA
Source organism: Rhinatrema bivittatum (assembly GCF_901001135.1). Lineage (NCBI taxonomy): Eukaryota > Metazoa > Chordata > Amphibia > Gymnophiona > Rhinatrematidae > Rhinatrema > Rhinatrema bivittatum. Next base: position 54,204,496 of record NC_042615.1, read on the forward strand.
TATCCACTTATTGATATTGATTTTAATATTGCTATTTGTATGTCTTCTACTACTACTACTACTTAACATTTCTATAGCACTACATAACATATGCAATGCTATACAAACACACAAAAAAGACAGCCCCTGCTCAATAGAGCTTTCAATCTAGTAAGACATACAGGACCAGAGACTTGGGGCATTTCATAAAGCAAGACAATGGTTAAAAAATAAAAGAAAATTAGTTAATGAGGCTAAAAGCAGACAATCAGGCCTAAGATTTACAAGCAGATTCAAAAAGATGGGCCTTTAGATAGGATTTAAACATGGCAAGAGAGGGAGCATGTTGCACAAATTCAGGAAGTCTATTCTAAGCACACGGCGCAGCTAGGTGGAAAGCACCGAATCGGGAATGTCAAATGTTAGTTTATTGTTTAATGAGGTCAACACAAGTTTCCTACAAAATTATAACATTATGATATTGCTGAGACAGTAGCAATGTGTGGACTGAAAGATCTGCAGTGCTGCAGTCTAGTGTCTGTTGTACACAGTTGCCACTAAACCAAATTTGCTGCAGTTTTTCATTTTTCTCAGCTGATAAGTGATCTGTGCTTTCCATGTCACAACCCCCCCTCCCCCACTCACTAAAAATAAGAGAAGCTTTAGAAACAGAATTCTGGCAAAATACATAAACCCAGCCAGTTTTCATTTTTGACCATCTGTAGCAATCCCACAGATTCATCAGAGGCTGCCAGTGATGCAAAAGCATTGGCTCCATGGAAGGAAGTGGAGCTGCAGCAGGCTTTGCGGCCAAACCTGCAGGACTGCTGCAAATTGCTCGAAGTTTAAAGTGGCTGACATGGCACTAGCCCATAATCTCTCTCTCTCTCTCTCTCTCTCTCTTTCTGTATATATGATTACATAAAAGAGCATAAGAACATAAGAACTTGCCATACTGGGTCAGCCCAAGTGTCCATCAAGCCCAGCATCCTGTTTCCAACAGTGGCCAATACAGGCTACAAGTACCTGGCAAGTACCCAAACACTAAGAAGATCCCACTCTACTTATGCTAGTAATAGCAGTGGCTATTCCCTAAGTCAACTTGATTAATAGCAGTGAATGGACTTTATCTTAATGCATCGCCGGGGCTGCCATATAACATAATGCCAGGCTTGTTTGCTTTCTAACTGTACACTGGGAACTAAATGCTGGAGAAAGAATCACTACCTCCAGAATCGTTGATTGTTCTCATAGTAAATGTGTAAATGCATCCTCACACAGATATTCTGTGTGCGAGAAATCCGAATGCTGTGTATTGAAATATGTTATCTCAAAAGATTTTTGTGTGGGTAGACAGTGAACGAAATTTATTTAGGCACAGGACTGGGGAGAGTGTTAAAATGGCAAAGAATTTTTGTTTTTCACTGGCACTTGCAGTTCTGTTTATTATGTTATATAAGAACTTGTCCTATCCAGGCCGTGTGGGAATAGGCCGTGACTCCCAATTTTACCCCGGCTCAGTGAGCCACAGTAGTAGATTCACAGCCCGTATCCGCACTGCCTGACTGATCTATAGGAGAAAACATGTTAGCTAGGTTTATTAGGGTGGCCACTGATATATCCCAAGAAAATAGGACAAAATCCTTGGAAAAAGCTGTTCCACAAATCACCATGTTTAGAAGACTGGCTTTCCTCTAATTCCCTTCCTCCTCAGATCAGGAGATGTGACAAGAGGCTGCCAGCTTTGGGACAGAGTAAGTATACATTCCCAGCCTCTGCGGATGCTATTCTTCCTCCTATGCATCCTGATTATAAAGGAAGCACGCAACGTGGGAGAAGAGCGGCCATGGCGACAGGGAGCATACGATCACCGTATTCTCCCCCTACCTGTCTGCCACTCAAGAAATCGGGAGGAACCTGAAGGAGAGGAGGGGAGAGATGGAGTGAAACCAGGGCTGGTTTTGGTGTGTGCAACCTTGTAGTTGCATAGAGTCCCGAGCACTAGGGGATGCTGAAAAAGTGCGAAAAGCGGAATCTAAATCTAAATAAATAAATAAAATAAAAATAAATAAATGCCAGTTTTCTCTCCCGATACAGCTGTTGGGCCAAAGAAGAGCTACGGTCCCTCTTATGATAAGGTTAGCAGGGTAAAGAAGGGTTGCTGCTGAGTCACGTGTCACCCCCTTCTCTGGTGGTCAATGGGGCTGAATCGCTGCTGCTGCTGCTGCTGCCTCTGCCAACAGGAGAGCAGAACTGGGGGCCCCGCACTTCTAAGCACTGTTTCCTATCACCACCACCTCTCCTTCCCATGCAGTGCACTGTTTGACCTGCATGGGAGACAAAGAGAGAGGGGCCGGTGAAAGAGAGCGGGGTTTAGATGCATTGGGCCTCCAATACTGCTCTCCTGTCAGCAAAGCTAGCTCAGAGCAGGCACTGAAGGTAAGAGGACGGAAGGAAGGAAGGATGGAACATGTGGGGGGAGACAAGGATGGAAGTTAAACGTGAGGAGGGGAGGATGGAAGGTAAGAGTGAGTGAAGCTAGTATTTTTCACCAGAAGGGTACTAATTTCAGTTATCACACACAGAGCACTAGTTAGTTTAAAGCTGGTCCTAAATAGAACTTAGGAGACAGGGCAGGGGATAGACAGAGAAGAACCTAAGGGAAAGGAGGAGAGAGATCGTAATCCAAGGTAAAGGGAAAGGAAAAGGAGCCAGGGGAGGTGCTGGAGGTGTCCCTGCCACATGTCACGTTGGGAGTAGAGGAGCACAGTGGCCTACTGTGTGGCCACGCCGGAATCTTCTGGCGGCGTCAGGGCTGGAGGTCGGCAGCCCTGGACCAGAGGTGAGGGTGGCAGTTCATGGGAGGGGCCCGCAGACCACCGAATTCAACAGTTATATCAGTCTAAAATTAAAGCTAATTGCTGTCCCATAGGACTCTGGGGTAGCGATTAGCTTTAACAAACTAGTTATGAATTCTTGTTCTTTGGGAGCAACCAGATAAGGAGATTTTCTTTTTCAACAAGTCTAGACAAATCTATACAGTATTCTTAGACTACCTTTCCCTTCTCCTTAACTGAGTACAGTATCTCTGTTCTACAACTTTGTAGATAAATGTGTATCTGAGAGTTAAGGGGGTAATTTTCAGAAAGCCTGTATAAATAAATTACCTGGGAACCTTATAGCTAATTTTCAATGGGAAACTATGCAGATTGAAACATAAAACATGGCAGCAGCTAAAGACGGTACGGCCCTTCCAATCTGACCCTCCACAGTGCCTTCCTCTGCCTCAGAATCCTCTGTGCTTGTCCCATGTTTTCTTGACTTCTCATAGTATCCTTGCTTCCACTATTTCCACAGGGAGGCTGTTCATCTGTCCACCATGCTTTATGTAAGGGAATATTTCCTTAGATTAGTCCTGAGTCTACCCTCTTTCATCCTCATCCTATGACCCCTTGTTCCAGAGCCTCCTTTCTATTGAAAGAGGCTGTCTCCTGTGCATTTATTCCTTGGAGGGATTTAATTGTCTCTATCATTGCCCTGTCAGGCAGGAGGGACTACACTCCTGTACTACGACATCATTTGAGTTGGTCCCTTAAAAGGTATCACAACCTACAAAGACTCATGTTTCGGTAATCTACCATAACTTGGAAATGGATCTCAATTTTTTTCTTTTCCTTTTTCTGTTTTGGGAAAAACGCCAGGATTACCAAAGTCCCATCCATGACTTTCCTCCTTCTCATCCACGTTTAAACTTTAATCTGAGCCTGTACACAGTTGGTTGAAAGAAATACAAGAACAAAGGTCTGTGCCTATGACAGAAAAGTTTAGTAAATCAGGCCCTAAATTAGGATGTTCACTTGCATCAGGGATTAAAATCATAAATTTGGTAGAAAGCTCACCTCACAGTTCCTCAAATTTGCAAAGACTATAGAATGTATTGAGTGTTGTTAGCCCTGTTCAGTTTTGTAAGTTACATTTTTCTTAAACCATAGGTTCCTGACCAACAGTAGAAATGCTAATTGGCCTTAGCACATTTTGGAACTTATATTAACACTTATTATAATTTTTTTTTCCATTTCATTTACTTTCTGTGCTGCTAGTCAGCAAATGTTAATGTTCCCGAAGATTTCCTCTTATAAACCAAGGATGTAATTATAGACAACCTGTCAACTTTTCTGAATTGTTGATAAGAGGGAAAATGGTTAACAGCTGGAGAGAAGGGGAAATGGGTAAATATCATGATAAAAGGAAAATAATTCCTGTCTTGGTAAGTATAATGCTTAGGAAAGCCTGAGCAAACTAAAGCTGGAAGCACTTTGAAAAATCAAGAGGGCAGAAGGTGATAATAATTAAAGAGAAGGAGAGTCATTTGAGTGACTTGTCCAGCCAGCGAGGTTAATCAAGTCCATGCCACAGAGCCGACTCTGGGATTTCTCCCATGTGAACCCATGGAGAATGAGAGTACCAGAGTTTAGAATTTTAGGGGACTAAAAGGAGGATTGATGGCGCCCCAAATGAAAGCTTTGTAAAGTCAGTGAACTACTGGGGAACTTGATCCCATTTGATATCTGATTAGAAGCGCAATACCTAGGGTTCAAGACGAAACTAACCCCTGGCTATTTCAGCAGGCATTTCCTCAGCCTCTTGTTTAGCCTACTTTGCTCAGGGTTAGTAAGGGAATGGCTAAGTAGTTTACCAGTGCAGTAATGACTAAGAGTCTAGCAAGGGTGGCTTTAGAACTTGATGGAGATGGATTGGGGTGGTTTATTGTCTTTAATTGGAAATTGTATAACATGCAGTGGGATTGCTGGTCTTCTGACTTGTAATCCACTTTGAGTTTTATTTGATAAGGTGGACAAAAAGAGAAAATAAATAACACGTAGAATTTCTGTGCCCTCTCCTCTACAAATATTTATTGTAGAAGTCAAGACAGTGCTAAAATAAAATGAAAAAAAACCCCAAAGATGCTTGTACAAATATGGAGGAGCAGCCTAAGGTTAGAGCAGTGGGCTACAAAGCAAGGAAGCCAGGGTTCAAATCCCACTGCTGCTCCTTGTGATGTTGGGTAGGTCACTTCATCCTCTGTTGCTTCAGGTACAAAACTTATGTAAGGGATACTCTGATCTCTTACTAATACATTTTCCCTTTTGACCAACACTAGGGGACTTGCAGTTGTTTAGACCCTCCCTACAAGTTTCCTTCTCCCAAAGCTGGGATTGGTCGGCTTGGCCCTATAAATTGGGGCTGAGCACGTGCAGAGAGCAGAGGGTGTTGGAGCTGAGCAGGAGTTGGAAGGAACGTTTTGGCTGAGATCCCTTGCTAGGACCCCTAGCCTGGAAAAGAAAAGGGAAAGGAGGTTTGTTGTTTTGTTTTTTTTAGGAAGAGTTGACTTTTTCCAGAAGAGCAGTTTTTGGACTTGATCCCAGTTTCAGAGGGAACCTCCCCTGCCTAAGGGAAAGTGAGCCTGGGTGCGTTACTTGCCAGCTGAAATGGGGTGACTTCTGCATCTGCCCAGACAAGAGAAGTTTTTGAGAGAAGTAGTTTTATTTAGTTTGGGGAGTTTGGGGACTTTGCCAGCCAAGGTCCAGTTTTGGGACTTTGCCATCCTTGCCCAATCTGCCTCATCCAGCCTTGCCTTGCCTAGCCTGTCTCGTCCAGCCTTGCCTCTTCCATGCCTGATCCTGCCTTGTCGCCCTTGTCTCTTCACACTTGACTTGATCTTCTGGTCTCAGAGAAACCGAGACTTGGCCTTCTGGCCAGGAGCCCACTTTCAGTCACCCAGAAGTGTGGGTCTTACAAAAGTCCCTACCCCATTGGATTACTGGCTCAGAGTACCAGGAAGTGAGTACAGGCACTGTGAACTACTTATGTTTTTGTGAATTTTATCTATTGAATGGACTTTGAAGTTTTTTTTTGTTACAGTAAATTTTATTTGAACACCACCCCCAGTGTCCTGCCTGTTTTTTCCCTCAAGGAAGGCATCATCCTGGTGAGCCAACGGAACATAAGAACAAAGCAAAAAGAGAGAGTGTGACTGGATTAAAAGTAGGTCCCCTGTCTCCCTGCATGCTTTGGGCCCAGGAGATTGTGCCTCTTCCCCATCAAAAGAATCAATGCCCTGGGATTTGAAAAGACTGATGTAAGAGATCTGAGACTCAGCCCTGGACCTGAGTGAGTGCCCTGCACTAATTCAGCCCTAACACTAAAGTAGGAGAATATACTTAGACTATGAGCCCTCTGGGAAGAGGTTAATACCTACAGTACTTGTGATGAGCGCCGTGAGTGTGAGCTCTTATGCTGTGGTGTGGTAGATGCAGCCTAGTAGGCGAACCAACTAGGCCCAGGCCAACAGCTGGCAAATGCATCTTGAAGTGGAATAGACTGGAGCCATTTCCCCACAGTTTAAGCCCTTGAGTTCTGGTGGCCAGCAGGACTTAGGTGGGTCCTGAGGGTGGACAGGCAAGCAAGAATCCAGGTTAGAGAGCCGGGGTCAGAGTAGGCAGCAGACAAGGAATTTACCAGAGGCAGGTGAGAGATCAGTGCATGCAGCAGACGAGGAAGTACTGGAGAGAGGCCAGGGAAGGTAGTGGACAAAGCACAGAGTCCAAAGTGAAGGTCAGGCCCAGGCAGCAAGCAAGAGGATGGTCAAGGTCTGAGACCAAGGTCAAAACCAGAAGATCAAGACAATCATGGAGACAAGGGTAACAAGGCAGGATCAGACAAGGAAGAGGAAGACTGAATGAGACAGGCATGAGGAAGGGCTGGAAACAAGGCTGAAATGCAGGAAAAGATTTCTGGAGCAACATGAACTGCAGGAGCAGGAAGACCCAATGTTGAGGCACCAATAGGTAATCTGAGCGGCCCTTAAGTACTTAAGTTCTGATGACATCAACCAAGGCCACTGAAATGCTTTTTCTGCCACAGGCCCTTCAAGAATTGATGTGCACCATGCACATGTGCCTAAGGGGGCCCTAGGGAGGGGCAAGAGCATGGCAGCATAAGAATGGTGTCCGAACCGTGTCAAGAGCTGAGTCCCATTGGTCGCTGGCATGGAACGGCTGCCCTTTGAGGAAAAGCTAAAGAAGTTAGGGCTGTTCAGTTTGGGGAAGAGACGACTGAGAGGGGATATGATAGAGGTCTACAAAATCATGAAAGGACTTGAACAAGTTAATGTAAATCAGTTATTTACTCTCTCAGATGATAGAAGGACCAGGGGGCACTCCCTGAAGTTAGCAAGTAGCACATTTAAAACAAATCAAAGAAAATTCTGTTTCACTCAGCGCATAGTTAAACTCTGGAATTCATTGCCAAAGGATGTGGTTACAGCAGTTAGTGTAACTGGGTTTAAAAAAGGTTTGGATAAGTTCCTAGAGGATAAATCCATAAACTGCTATTACGGTAATTAATAAGAAATAGCAGCTTGTGATTTATCTAATGTTTGGGTACTTGCCAGGTACTTGTGACTTGGATTGGCCATTGTTGGAAAGAGGATGCTGGGCTTGATGGACCCTTGGTCTAACTCAGTATGGCATTTCTTATGTTCTTATGTACCCCACGGCCAGTCAAAGGTAATAGTACCTGAATGTAATCTGCTTTGGAGCGGCTGAAAGTGGAATATAAATCTAAATAAACAGTTTTGACTAGCCAGTTTTATGGGTTGATTATGTTTATTTGTAATGAATTTAAATTCTTCTTGTACCTATAATTTTAATAACTCATAAAACAATACTCCAGGGGCTGAGGTGGAAAAAAGTGGGGGTACTCTTCCTCCTATCACCCTTTCCCCCTCTTTCCCAACTCACAATCCATATATCCAGCCATCTTTCACTCATTTTCATCTCACTTCTCTCTCTCCTCCATACCTACCTTTCCTTCATTACTTGTTCTATTCTAATCTTTTCCTTTCTTCTATTTTCTTACTCCCCTTCCATACTTTCCCTCTGCATGCCACTTTCTTCTCCCCATCTCTTTGTTTTTCTCTTCTACCTCCATATTTTCCCATGTTACTTTTATCCCCATATTCCTCCCATCTCACTACTCTCTCCTCAGAAGTTCTCCATCTCGCTTTCATTTGTTCCTTGTTTCCCGACTCACTTCTTTCTCCCCATGCTCCTCATCTCACCTCCGTTTGCCTCATGTTTCTCTGTCTCCAATATTTTTAATTTCCCTTCCGTCTTCCCCATGCTTCCAATGTAACCCCAACTTACATAGGGCCTGATATTCAGCACCATTTAGCCAGAGAAGTCCAAACGTATCCAGCTAAGAGTGGTGTTTGAATATTCAGCCACATTCAGCGGTAATTACTTAGCTGAATAATTATTTATCTCTTAAATAGTTATTCATCTAAGTGATGAGTGAGAGACCAGGGCATTCCGGGGCATGGTTACTTATCCAGCTAACTTAGCCAAATAAGTGGCAATATTAGGACTTATTAGGCTAAGTTAGCCGGATATGTTAGACCTAATTTAGCTGGATAAATTTATTTGGCTAAGTCTAAGTTATCCAGATATATTTTTAGCCAGAAAATGTCTGAATATGAATCTCATAAAATATAACAAGTGGTTTAGAGTCTAGACTTTTCACTGTTCACTGGAGTTTTTGGAATATGGTTGAGAAGATGATGGAGTGGACTGAGCTGAAGGTATCTCAAGATGAATTTTCTTTACTGGACAGGATAAACTGCTCTCCCATGTGAATGGCTTCTTCTGAACATTTCACTGGCAACCTCCATCTCAGGCAAACCCAATGTCATGCTTTTGCCTGCTGTGCAGCCTCACTATAAGAACATAAGAAATTGCCATGCTGGGTCAGACCAAGGGTCCATCAAGCCCAGCATCCTGTTTCCAACAGAGGCCAAACCAGGCCACAAGAACCTGGCAAGTACCCAAACACCAAGAAGATCCCATACTACTGATACCAGTAATAGCAGAGGCCATTCCCTAAGTCAACTTGATTAATAGCAGTTAATGGACTTCTCCTCCAAGAACTTATCCAAACCTTTTTTGAACCCAGTTACCCTAACTGCACTAGCCACATCCTCTGGCAACAAATTCCAGAGCTTAATTGTGCGTTGAGTGAAAAAAACATTTTCTCCGATTAGTCTTAAATGTGCTACTTGCTAACTTCATGGAGTGCCTCCTAGTCCTTCTATTATCCGAAAGTGTAAATAACCGATTCACATCTACTTGTTCAAGACCTCTCATGATTTTAAAGACCTCTATCATATCCCTCCTCAGCCGTCTCTTCTCCAAGCTGAACAGCCCTAACGTCTTTAGCCTTTCCTCATAGGGGAGTTGTTCCATCCCCTTTATCATTTTGGTTGCCCTGCTTCTACCTGCAATGATGCCTCCCCGCTAGCAGATGGCTCTAGCAAACTCTGGACTGCTCACTGGACTTCTCACTGACTACCTGATCCAGTAGTTCCTGCACTACTTAAGCCAGCCTGTCCAGTCTATCGATGCCTCTTCATGAAGTCACTCTTGGCTCTCTGACCTGGCCATACTTACCTTGTTCCTAGCCTTGTGGCCTCTGGGACTACTCTTGCCTTTCACCTTGCTTTATGGCATACTCAGGCCTTTCCTTGCCTTGTGGCCTCCAGGCTTGCTCTTCCTTTGTACCTTGCTCTGTGGCCTACTCCTGCATTTCCTTACCTTGTGGCCTCCGGACTCCTTTCACCTTGTTTCTTACCTAGGGCCTATGGGCATTGTGCATTGCTGCCTTCAGGCCTCAGTGTGTTCTGTTCTGTGTTGTCTTTGTCCAGTCCTTGTCTGGTCCTGCTTTTGTCTGTCTGATCTTTCCTGCCCTGACCAGCTCGTTCCTTGCTTTGTCTTGCCCAGTCTGTACCTAGTCCCCATCCTTGCTCATTCTCTTGCCCACCTATGTCTGTATCCACTTCAGGTCCCCAGCCTGAGCCTGCGTCCAATCCCCAGTCTGTGTCCATTCCCCAGCCTGAGCCTGCATCCAGAACACAGCTTGTACCTGTATCCATTCCTAGTCTCTGTTCTGTCCTGCCCAACCTGTCTCTGTATCTAGTTCTACCCCATGCCCAGTATCAGGCCTCAGCTTCCATCCTGCTCCACTGTCCAATCTTCTGCTATCAGCCTATCTCTGCCACAACATCCAGTCTGTGCCTGACTTCATTTCCTGCCTGTGCCTGCCCTGCATTGTCCAGCCTGTCCTGCCTCATCCAGCCTGACTTATCTCCACCAAGAGTTTTTGCTGCCAAAGCCAAGCCCTATTGGTCCCCAGAACCTAAGGGCTTAACCTGCAGGGGAGGGGGCTGGCTAGGCAGAAGATAAACCCCAGTCCAGCCTTGCGGTCCTACCTTGCTCCTGAAGAGGTTTCCCCTGACCCCAGCCAGCATGACACCTAATTCTGGAATAAGTTAATTCACTGAAAACCTACTGACTGCCATACATACTTATATGCCTCCAGCTTCCACCCATCCCCCACCACCTGGTCTATTGTCTGCAGCCAAGCCCTACAGTCTAATCACATCTGATCTGACCCCCTCAGAGAAGGACTCCCAACTAGAAAAATTAAAATGGACATTTTTGGAATTACACTATCTACCCAACCAGGTAAGAAAACAAATCAACAGAGCCAGACAAATGCCCATGAACACTCTACTACAGGATCATCTCAAAAAAGAAAATAACAGAACACCTCTGGTTGTTATCTATAGCTCCCAGTTGAAACTACTGAAACTTATCGTCAAGAATCTGCAACCCATCTGGATAATTACACCACCCTTTCACAGGACGTGGGTGGCAAACCTATCCTGGCTTACAGGCAGCCCCCCACCATAAAAGGAAATTCACCAGCAACCACAAATTGTACAACAATGACACCAACTCAGAAACCAGATCCTGCTAAAAAAAAAAAAACCCAGATGCCAACTCTGTCTACATATTAACCCAGACAACACCATTATAGAATCCAACAACAACTACAACATCAGGGGCTCATTTCAATGTAATTTACACTATTACCTGCCAGCTATGTCCCTCTGCTGTCTACATAGGGCAAAAGGTCAATCCCTAAGGAAATTAATAAATGCACATAAGTCTGACATTAGAAATAACAACATCCAGAAACCAATAGGAAAACATTTCAACCTTCTAGGACATTCTCTATTTGACCTTAAGATTGCCATGCTCCTACATAAGAATGTCAAAGGAACACTCCAGCATGAAACTGCTGAATTGGAACTCATCAAAAAACTTAACACTATTACCCTAGGTCTGAACAGAGACAATGGCTTCATGACTCACTACAACTATCTGTGAACTTAACTGTTATCAGATTATTCTGTCTTTTCACACTTATCTCAGTTGTCAGTAGGCTATTCTGTAATGCTATTAACACTCTCGCCACACCAAGTCCTGCCTAATCCAAAACCTTCTCCTTGTTCTGTATATATTTTATCCATCTACTGTACATCACTTCATGCATTAGACAAAGTGGACACTGTTCTTGAAAGCTCATGCTTCAATACATTGGTTAATCTATAAGGTGCCACTGACTCCTGTCAAATGGAATTGGTGTCTCCAATATTGCTAGATTTGTTCAACAAAAAATAAGGTGTATTCACCAAGTTCAACTTCCTTAGGCTTTCACAATAAAGGTTCAGGCAGTAGCAAAAATAGTTACAGCAGCAAAGCACAGGGAATTTATCTCTGACAAAATCCAGTACAGTTCATCAGTAACAACACAAATCACTTAGTACTTTCAATTGAGATAAATGAAGCTTCTATAAAGTAGATTGTTCCTTCTTCTGTTATTCCCATGATGATTCCTACAAGGGATCTTCCAAAAATACACTTTCCTTTAGCAACAAAAAAAGGTGCTTCTACTGGTGTCTGCACCAGGAAATAATGCAACAGCTCAGCCAAAAGCAAATGGAACAAATCCTAGAAAACCAAGGCAGGCACTCACTGCAAGTTTCACTCTTTATACCCACTAGATATCATTGCTGATAATAATATATCATTGTTAAAATGCACAAACCTCTTATTCCCACTCTACTCCATGAACAAATATAGACTATGGGCAAAAGTTAAGTAATTTGGATCCAGCATCACAATCATCTTACCTATAGCAGAATTGGACCCTAGAGCCAAGGTGGAGTTGGCGTGACCTGCAGGAAGGAGCCCTGCAGGTCCCAAGCATTGGCAGGTGGAATTGGCTGGCACAGGGACCCAACTGGAGCTTCACCAATACCAGTCCTCGTTCCCCTTAGGTTGAGTGCTTGGGTGCCAGGGCTGGCTGGACTTAGGCGCAGGCCCCTGCGGCGATGAAGATCCAAATAAGAGAGGACATGGCAGGCCAGCAATGAAGCATGAGTCAGATTGGACAAGCAGCAGGCAACAGAGTCAGGAAAGGGCATAGGTCAGAAGCAGGTGGAATCCAGTTGGTAACAAGGTTCAGGCAGAAGGTCAGGGCATGCAGAGTTCAGTCGGAGTCATAGTACAGGCAGGTGGTCAGGGCAGGCAGAAGTTGAGCAGTGTCGAGGTCCAGTACAAGGTCAAGCCAGAAGTCCAATCCGGGGAGGAGAGCGGGTGGAGGACCACAGATGCAAGATGAGACACTGAAAACAGACAAGGGAGAACTGACTACAAAAACAAAGACTCAGAACAACCAAACTGCCAGGAACCCAGGAGCTCAATGCAGAGACACAGGAGCAACATACAACAGGAACTGGAGACAGGAATGAACAGGAAGCAGGAACCAGGAATGCAGTGGCAAAGCACTTCTCAGTTGAGACGACCTATTGCCGAGGCAAGGAGCAAGTATAGCAGTGGCCTTCAAATAGTCCCCCAGTGGTGATGTCATCAATGAGTGTACCACCAGCTCTTTAAGAAAGTGCAAAGTTGGACATGCGCGCTTAGGGAGGGCTCGGACCAATCCTGACCCTGGAGACTGGCCAAAAGTGGGCAGCCACGGGCAAGGAAAAGGCAGCAGCGCCATCCAGGCAGTGTGGCCGAAGTGGGAGCAGCGCAGTGATCAGCCACATCCCTCCCTGGCTGTCTTCCCTAGCACCTGGCAGCGCTGGCATAGGGCTCGGGGCCAGTGGGGAAGATGGCGTTCCAACTACAGGTGGCAGCATGTGCCAGAGGACAATCCACATCGCACTGGAATGCGGTGCACTTGCTTTGGTCAAGCCGGAGGTGAGAGTGGTGGTCCACGGGGATTGCCTGCGGACCACCAATTGTAGCATTATCTTCTCCTTCCATGTTGATCATCTCAGCTCATCTACTCCCAGGTTTCCCATCAAACCTCAATTTCCTCCATTTTTCCTCATCTCACTCCTTGTCATCTCTGCAGTAGTCACAAGGTCCATGGGCCAGCAGTACAACATATGAGCATGCGTTCTGTGGCTGCTATTCTTCTCCTGCATTTCCTGTTTAGAAAGGAAATATGCAGGGGAGCAGGAGCAGGAATGTGCAATTACTGTCTGCTTGCTTCTGGTCTACTAACCTTGAGGCTGCCATGATTGAGCAAAGTGGGGGAGAGGGGCTGGAAACGGCATCAACCACAGGATTCTCTTTAGAAACCAATGAAAGGGACTCTGCCAGCAGCAGCCACACCCTCTCCTCTTACCAGGATAGAAAAAGAAAAATTAAAATAAATAAATAAGCACTTCACAGTTTGTCTGGTTTACATTCTGGAAGCTTAGTCCTTCCTCAAGTGATGATGTTAAGGTTGCTAACGGTCCAGTTTTGGACCGGACAGCCAGGTGTTCAGGCATTCTGTAAAGTGTCCAGTCAGAAGTACCAACCGGAAACTAAATGTCCGGTTTTGCAGGTGGCTCCTCCTTTTTCCCCACTGCCTCTTAGTTAGAGGAAGAGAAAGGCAGGTCAGAGCCTCTCGGAGGAGAGCTGTGCTGTATCCCTGCCTCCTTTCCCGTGCTGTGATTGGACAGCATAAGGAGAGGACATGGTGCACAGCACAGCCCTCAGTTCCCAGTGGTTTTGCAGATTCATAGATACACTGTTTAGGCAGTTCACTGGCAGGATCTAAAATTTATGCAAATGAGGGTGTACCATTCCCCTCTCCACCCCCTGGAACTCAAGTGTCCAGTCCTGGTCTATGGAAAAGTTGGCAAGCCTATGTTCAGGACTTATATCCCCTTAACAGAATTCTTCCCTCCCACAGTACAGCTCAGAACCCATTTACATTCCCACAAGAACACTGTGGTCCATAAGCCTCCTAGGCTGCCATTGAGCCCCATCTATGAGCCGAATGATGGCACTCGGACTTCCCTGGTGGTCTGGCCCTACTAACCTGGGTAGCCTAGCAGCCTCACCAGGAATCACTGCAGGAATCAAAATCCAAACCCCACACACAGAGCACAACCTCATATTGTCACAAGGCGCACACACACGCTAGATGTCCCTCTCTCACACACTTTCTTAAAGAGGCAATTCCCATCGAAGACCGCTGCAACAATGCACACCATCAGTAACCCAAAAGTAGAGGTTAAGTAGAAAAAAAATGCAAAGAAATATAAAGAACATATTTCAAGTGGCATAGACCTGATTTAGGACCTGAGTCAGATATTTAAATTCAAAAGCATTGCCCCAGCAAGGCAAAACAGAATGGAAGACAGTAAAGTTACTACTTATAGAAGTTCTATAAAACTAGATTATGAAACTATGGATACATTTTTGGCCTATTTTCTGAAGGACAAGAAAGTGTGTGAGATTGCTGCATGGATGTGTCCTAATAGCTTTTCTGTTTAGTGTCTTATCCATACCAAATTTTCAGGAGATGTCAGAGGGGAGAAGCACATGAGGATTCTAAGATGAGTGAGTTTTTCAGGGGATCCATTCATACGTGTGGACTGTGGATGCATGCACATACCAGAGCGTAGGCTTCATACCAGAAAGCAGCAGTAACTACCTTAAGAAGCTCACTGAGTAGACTGGATGGACAATTTGGTCCCTTTCTGCCATCATTTCTATGTTTCTGTTAGTTCTGGGTGGAATTTCCTGCCTCATTAAGTCAGCTTCATTGGGTCCCATGATATTTTAGTGTTATTTTATTGATATGTATTGTCATTTTGTTTGTGAACAATGATTATGTCTGTTTTTATGTAACCCACCTACAACTGTGGAGCGTGCGGGATACAAGTAATTTTAAATAAATAAATTAAAATAAATAAATAGATATTGCATCCTATTCATGGGCAGGCCTTAGGGCATGGGACCAGTGTGGCTGCACAAGGCCACTTCAAAGGGGCACAGTCAATCCACCCCCAACCAAACAAAGCATCTGTAGGGCTAAAGCCAGCCCTGGGGTTTAGCTAAGTTTCCCTTGGGGTGGGGGGGAGTAGTGCTCCCCCCAAGGTTATGTTGGAATTCAATGTAAATAATAAACCAGATAAAGCAGTCAGTTTCATAAGAATATCTGAAAAGCTGATATGCTTTTGCACAGAGTGGCATCTTAAGAAGAGACCTATGCAGTCTCAAAAGCTCATATACAGGACCAGCAACCTTTGTGTTGCTCCTGGAAAAAGCAATCACAGCCCATATTAAGACTCCATTTTTCTTTAGGACCAATCCAGCCACTAGCAGTCCTGCCCAGAGTTTTAGTGAGGGGAGCAGAAAGTATGATAGCTCAGGTTTATTCAGAAGATAAGGCCTGTACATATTAGAAGGCAATACTCAATTGTCTACGTTGTTTGCAATATATTATGCTACTAGCCGTTAAGCCCGTAACAACGGGCTCGGTCCGTTTCCTTCCCACTCCCTCCCCCTCATTCTCCCTCCTCCTTCACTCTCTCCCCCCTTCCTCTCACTTCCCTCTCTCTCACCTTCCCCCTCCCCTTCCCTCCCTCCCTCTCACCCCTCTCACCCCTCACCTTCCCTCCCCCCCTCTCTCACCTTCCTCTCTCACACCTCCCTCCCCCTCTCTCACCTCCCTCTCTCACACCTCCCTCCCCCTCTCTCTCACCTCCCTCTCTCACACCCTCCCTCCCCCTCTCTCACCTTCCCTCCCTCTCCTCAGTCACTCCCCCTCTCTCAATCCCCTCCCCTTTAAGATCATCCACAACTGGCAGATCTCGGGGGGGGGTGTGTCCCTCCCGCGCGCGCGGCGCCGCTACTTCTCCTCCCGCTCCTGCCGGCAGATCTCGGGGGGCTGTCACTCCCGTGCTCAGCGCCGCTGCTTCTCCTCCCGCTCCTGCTCGTCATCGCGGCTGCCGCCGCTCCTGCTCCTCCCACTCCTGCTTCGCGGCCGCCGCCGCTCCTGCAGCCCCACCGCCATTTTTTCGTCGCTGCTGCCGCCGCTACTGCTCCTCCCACTCCTGCTTCGCGGCCGCCGCTGCTCCTGCGGCCCCACCGCCATTATTTTTTTTCGGGCACGCACGGCTCTGACCGACGTGCTCGCCCGCACATGCGCGGTAGAGCTGCTCTCTACTGCGCATTTGCGGGCCGTCGGTCAGAGCCCATTTATAAGGTAGATGTTATAATACATTACGTTACATTCTGTGCCTCCTTCCTTGGTCAGCTATCCAACCTCAAAGAGATTTCCAAAACATGAAACTACAGGTTAATAAAATTGTACATAATAAATTAGATGTAGGAACTTGTAGTCTGCTAACATTGAGCACAATCACATACATTGTTTCACCTCAAAAATTAGCAGCCACAAAGTACTGCGCACTAAAAAGCTTTGCACCTGCTATCTGACCGGAAAACCAAGGGGCCACAAAAGAGCATGCAGACTTCTGAAAATCCCACGTATACACCGTTTTTCTTCCCATTCTAAGTCCATAAAGGCAATTTTGAAACCCCATGGGCAGCTTACAAGTTTGTAGGTATATCAGCAACTATTCAGATTTTCCCAGCTAGAAGCTATTACAAAATGAGATATTCATAAAACAAAATATACATCACAGTTTGAAAAAAAATAAATATATATATATATATATATATATATATATATATATATATATATATATATATATATATATATTCAGAGGGTACGGGAGGAAAAACCACTACAGATCCTCCATTTAATACCTTCCGCTCTCTACCATGAATCTGCCCACATATCATCCCCAAACATTTCTATCTTTTATTCATTCCAAGATCCCTCAGATCCACATATATTTTTCTCAGTCATACTACGGTCAAGCAGCTCCCAATATAAAAGCTGGCAGTGATTATGATATTTACTTCTCCAGTCAAGATTACAATGAGAAACCTAGCTAGAATCATCTAAGACATTTTACTCTATGATTTATTTAATTTATTTATTTATTTTTATTTTCACAATGTATATGCTGTTCTACCCACAGTTCCAGGCGGGTAACAAAGGTGCATACATAATTAATACAAATAAACATACAAAAAACAATATATGAAATAACATTTAAAAAAACATTAAACAACAAATAAGCATATTAAACAAGTAATAAAGCAAATCATACTTATTAAAGCACTGAAAAACTAAACTAAAAACAAACTAAACATTTCGGTATTAAAAGCTTGCTTAAAAACTAAAGCTTTGACATTCTGGGTATTCTTATGTAAAAACCAGGAAGGCCATATTTATATATTTATTTTCACAATTTATATCCCGCTCTATCCACAGTTCTAGGCATGGAGGCAGACACTTTATATTTTCTTGAAAATAGTGTATAATCTTTACCGTGTAGTAAAACAACTCTGCTCCAACCCATCAGATTGCTATCAACATTTTTGTCAGAAAACAGCAAGATTCTTGTCACATAGTCAAGCAGGTGCAAATTTACTTCACTGTCATATACTAGACTCTCCCACAGGCCATGGAACTCAGCTGCCTGTCTTTACGTTTTGCCACAGACTCCACATTTATTTTATCAAAATTATCATCAAACTCGGTCCAGGTGTAATCTCCAAACACCATACTATGCCTGTTCAATGTACTTCTTCTGCTTTTGCAGTACTGTTAGATCTCTAGTGAATTTCTACATGTATTTGTCTAGAATCACACAGATTTGGAAGAGCTTGTTTTAAATCGCCGGCTGCTTCCTCCATAATTGTTCAACGCTCCTCTCTGTGGCCAAGCTAAATCTGTTGCCAAAACCACGGGGCTCTCAAACCCAGAAGCTCTTCTGTGATATACTGTGAGAAGGAAATCTGTAACTACTTTCTCCTATTAGAAGATTCTTTCCCTGCAAAAATCACTTTTATCAAAATTCTCTTTTATTATGAGGAATGTACCAAAACACAGAGCAGAATACAAGCCTCTGCAACATATCATATAGGAAAACAAATCATCCCCCTTTCAAATTCCCCTACCAAACCCTCCAGAAAATCCCTTCCCATCCTTACTCCCCACCACACCTGACTCTGTTGCAAAATTATAAACACAAGGAATTAACTGCTGAACTGTGCACTCTTGTGCACTCTTGTGCACTCTTGTGGTCTCTTGTGGTCAACAAGTCCAGAAACCAAGTCCAAACTCTCAAGAATTTCTTCCGTCTGGAAAAGGAAGATTGGTCATCAAGTTGTATATCTGTATCTCCTCAGCGACGTGGCTGGAGGCTGGAGGCTCCTTAGAGATCCAGTGAAGCAGGATACATAGCCTAGTAATAATACACACTTTGAGTACAAAAACATCAAACCCTCATCATCAAATACATAATTATCTAAAATGTCCAACTGGCAAAATTCAAGTTCTAATTGTAGATCATGTTGGGCCCACTGGGAAATACAATGAAAAACATCTCCCCAGAACTTTGTAATACATGGACAGTCCCAGAAGCAAAAGTCAGTTTTAAAGGAATAGTACTAATTTTCCTGCAGGGAATTATAGTGCTCACCTTTACAAAAAACACATGCTATAATCCCAGCTCTTTCTTATGATATAGAACAGTGGTTCTCAACCCTGTCCTGGGGACCCCCCAGCCAGTCAGGTTTTCAGGATATCCACAATGAATATGCATGAGAGAAAATTTGCATGCACTGCCTCCACTGCTATAGAACATATTAAATGCAATTTCAGGATAATATAACACTCCTTTCCCTTGTGTTCCTCTCTCTGCAATCTATGGGGCCTATGCACTAAAGCTTAGTGTCAGGGCACTACTGCTGGTGTTTGGGTAACCCCCAGGGTAGAAACAGGCTGTGCTTGGGAACAGCAAGGATGCAAGATCTTTTGCCTGTTCTGGCCGCCTCCCCCTCATGTTGAACCCTTAGGTTCTGGTGGCCAGCAGGACTTGAACTGAAGGTGCACTGGAACAGAACACAGGGGGCACCCACAAGAACAGAGCAAGGCTGCAATTAAACAAGCAGGAACAGATAGGTGCCCACACAGAACCACAAGACAGAACAAGAGAGTGCACCACCAGGCACAGGAACAGACAGCCTACAAGAACAAGGCAAAGACAAGCAAACAGAAGACCACAATACTCTGGCCAGTTGAGGATGGTTCGTAAATATTTTTAGTTACTTCAATTTCATTTTGTATGTAAACACTAATGGATAGTCCACGGTCTGTACAGCCTGTTTTCCGTCAATCCTGTTATTTGTAATTAATTCTAATTAATACTTATTAATAATGTCAATTGTAAAGCCTGTTGCTAAGTTATTGTTAAATGTAAACCACGGTGATGTATATCTTTACGTACTGCGGTATATAAAAATCTCTAAATAAATAAATAAATAAGACAAAAGCTAAGAAGACTAAGAACAAACCAAATAGACAGGACCAAGACTCAAACATAGACTAAGAAGGCCACACCAATTGGGCCCAAAACAGAGCATGGAACAAGGCTACGATACAGGAACTAGGGGGCCACGACTAGGAGCAAAGAAGACTTCAAGATGAGACAGGGAGCAGAAAGTGAGGCAGGTTTATAAGGGTGTGGCAGTGCTTGAACATGGCTACCAGCAGGACCTCCAAATCATAGGACCTGGAGAACCGAGGCAACAGATTTCATGGCCCACTGAGGGACACTTCTGGAGGGAGGGCAGCACTGCCCACAGAGTCCTCACACTTAGCATGCATACCAATTAACGCTCACTAAAAATTGCACACTTTGTACTAAGACCTTAATGTGCACACTACATTGATTTGAAAATACATTCGCATGAACATGTTAAAATGATCGTATATGCACATGCAATCAAAGAACATCATGTGCAAATTAAGCTTTCATAGTATGCTCTCTTTCACATGTTGCTTAGCCCATGCTTGGTAATGGCTAGTTGTTAATACCTGCCTTGGACCAGGTGCTCTTTAGCTCACCCACTACTGAAAGGGCTCAGCTAACAGGATGCATTGGGGTTTACAGACAGAGGAGATGGGGCTGCTGCAACAGCAGGAATTATAGGCGATGTGAAGTACAGAACACTGGGGAGATGGAAGAAAGGGAGAAAATCACTCAGACAGAGGAGATACCCAACATGCATTTCAGTGCTTCAAAACTAAGTCTGCAAATATTTATAGAATGGAAATGATTATCCAAGCAAAAGATTCACAGAGGACACTTTTTCTAACATTGTTGTTCCTTTCTAAATGCATAAAGCACAATGATCAGCAAAAAAGGTGTAAAGGTATTAGAAAATATCATTTTCAACAAACTTGATATCAAATATTTGTGTGCTGAAATATAATAATCTGATGCCTCTTGCCTTGCAACGGGCTACAAGCATATACAAATACAAGTGCACATGATCATATCATATATCA
Organism: Rhinatrema bivittatum; assembly: GCF_901001135.1. Lineage (NCBI taxonomy): Eukaryota > Metazoa > Chordata > Amphibia > Gymnophiona > Rhinatrematidae > Rhinatrema > Rhinatrema bivittatum. The sequence continues at coordinate 54,225,160 of NC_042615.1, forward strand.
GTATTCTGAGTCATCAAAAACAATCTAATTATAAACTTATTAAAAAATACACTTACCTTTTAGAATGTGCTTGCATAAATCATCCAAATCCACTCAGAAAATCCACTTAATATTTGATTGAAAAAAAAGACCTGACACAGGCCTAAAAAAATACACACAATATCTATTTCACTACCCACCTTAGAGAAAGCTACTCAAAAGGCAATTTAAAAATGGCGGTTGTCTCACCAAGGCACCTTCACTACTCAATATAAAGGCTTTACAACCAATCAAAAAGCTATGAGCTGAAATGTCATCACAATAATATATTCTCCCTACTGGCAAACTGTCCATTCCATGTCTTTATTTAAACCATTTGGTTGGATTGTATTTAAAGTATAAATCCATCCTTGCTCTCTTCAGATTAACACTAAATTATAGTTACCTGAGATCGCATGAAGGGCCTCTCCCCTGTTTATTAATGTAATTTTGAGTTGACCTGGAAGGAAAAAACCCTCCTCTCCCACTCAGTTGGAAGTGAACCTGTCTACCCTTCTGATGTCCTAAAGAGAATTCAAGATTCGTAAATTGATCCACCACTTCTCGTGAAGACTCTTTGGAGGACAAAGAGTCGTTAAAAAGAGATGGTTTGTGCCTTACTCCGTTTATACAGAGGATTCATCCAATTGTGATGGGGGTCTCAGCCCATCACTAATAATTTCTTCAAAGCATATTTTGCTAAGCTATGGGTAGGAGGAGGAACTCCTCCCATTGCTTTAATCCCACCTTTCTGGGGGCAAGACAACTATGATGTTTATAGACCCTGGGAGCACGCCCAGTGGGTTAGAGGGGAAGGTTGGAGGAGGAAGGAGCTGGAAATCACCTTTTGATCTGAGAGTGAAGGAAGGAGAAAGAGAGCAAAGGAGTGGAGCTTCATCTAGTGTCTCAATCTAGGAGAAAAACATTTTCTATTGGAGGTTTTTCACATTTTTCCAGTCTAAGGGGAAGGGTTGCCCCCCTGTCTCCCTGAGGATTGGGGATCAGATTTTTTTTTTGCCCCCATGTCCAATCAAGAAAGGGTGGAGGGAATTTTAGGGACTTGGACGAAAAGAATTCAAAGTCTCAGCTTCGGATAAATGGAAACAGTTTGAAGTTTTTGGGAAACTTGGAACCCATTTTTTATATTTTTCTGGGACTTGGGGATATTTTTTCACTTATTACTAGTGGATGCTGCAGCTAAACTCCAGCTATCCCACCCTCACTGGTGAGAATATTTTCATTCAGGATGAAGGTGCAAGAGCAGGAAGGGAGGTGAATAGAAGAAGGATGGACAGAGAAACCATTTGTTTTTTATTGCTGATCATTGGATGTATGTTGATTCTTATTTTTGTGATCCTGGCTTGGATCCTCTTCTTTAAATTACAGTAAAGGCTTTCTTTTAATTGAACACCAACTATGGACTCCAGTATTTTCTTTTGATATTAATCCAGCATGGGTTTCCTAGGAAATGGATGGACCCTATTGTGACTCCTGGTTTCTCCCTGTTGTTTTAGCTTTCCTGCTCTTATTTTTCACTGTCTGGACCCTCCTGGAAATATTTGATCCAGAGGGTGACGTGGCCATGGTGACTGTGATCTGTTAAGAGGAGTAACCCCCAAGCCTTCTGTTAAAGGTAGCAATATTAACAATCAAAACCAAGCTCTTGAAAGACATTTACAAAATTACTGCTAACCACATTTATTACAGATTGAGCATCCTTCTTGATAATTCGTACAGTGCTGCTGCTTGAATGTGCTTTGCTTTTGGACTTGGCTGTAGAAGCAGCCCTGCGCTTTTTCCCTAGTGTCCGTATATCAGTACCCTGGAATATAAAAGTCAGGGCCCAGTGCTGGCTGTTATACGAATCCTATTCCCCATCCCCCCTGCTGTTGATGCAGACAGCGATGCTGCATTTTCACCAAATCATGAAAGCTAATTGGTTAAGGGCATATGTGTAGTGCCCATAATGCACAGTGGTGTACAGGAACCACAAACTTTAAAAGGGGAGTGTGCCGAGCACTACCAACTGCCTGGCAGCCTAAGAAGAAAGGCCCAGTCAAAGGGCCACAGAGAAAGAGACCCCATCCCGCTGGCAGCTGAGAAGAGGAGCAGGCCCTGGAGGCCGCCAGTAGATCCGTTCCTGCTGGCAGCCAAGGAGGAGGCCCGGGAGAATGCCATTGGCCAAGAAGAGGAAGGAGCCCGTTCTCCCACTCCTCTAAGTGTGCCTTTCAACGATTGGAATATGCCATCTTTGGGAATGTTCATTTCTTATATATTTGTATTTTGCTTTTCTTAAGTATTCCAGAGTTCACAGAGACTGGTTTCTCTGTCTTTCCATTTCAGTTTTGCCTGCATGTTTCTGTTTCAAATTTGTAGCCCCTTATTCTATATTAGGTAAGGGTCTGTCTGTGATGCGCAAGTGTGACAGAGAAGCAGTATTTTGACTAGTGTGAGGTTTCTCTGTTGAGATTTGTAGCAGTCTGGCTTGTTCTGTTTGCCCAGTAGGTGCTGGATTAGTGTTCTAGGGCCTGGTATGTCACACATAGGATCTCACACGCATGGGTGTGCATGCATACACACATATAATGTGTATGTGAAGGAGAGAAAGCCTGTGTGTGTGAGAGAGAGGGATTGTGTGTGAGAGCATTGTCATGTATATGAGAGAGGGAGTCTGTGAAAGAATGAATGTGTTAATATGTGAGCGAGAGGAGATAGTAGTTTGGTGGCCCTACCTCCCTCAATCTATGATAATCTCAGGGTGAGTGAAAATCAAAAGATCCCAGGTATGGGGAGCAGGAGATTTTAAAATCCTTATTAGTTTTAATTATTGGGTACCATTTGATGTTTCTGTTTTGAAATATTTGTTTTTGGGGGGAAATATTAGAACATTGTTTTCAATATTTTATTGGTGTTTGGTAAATATTAGAACAAATTCACGCTAGTTTGTTTTGTTTTTTTTAATTATTGGATGTTCATTGGCTGTTTTGACATTTATTCTTTTTATTAGTATGCTTTTAAAGTTATGAATGATGTTTTATATCTCTTCATTTTATTGCTTGATATTTTGCAAGGAATGATGATGTCTGTTTTCCCATTGCTGCACTACATAATACAGTCAGGTTTGTGGTTTCCAGTACAGTTGTTGTTGGCACATTTCTATTTCGTATTTAGTGAGGGTTTGTCTGTATTTAAAGGTCCAGCTCTAGTGTAGCTTGAAATCTTGCTGTGAAAAAGATGGAATTTATCATCATTGGCTTTTACAGCATCATGGTCCTCTGTTCCTCATTTCTATTTCAAACAAGAGTTTGCTCTTTATTAATTTCATTTGTATGCAGAAAGAGGTTTTGGTTCTTGCAGAAAATATTTTTTCATTCACATATTTTATTGTAACTGCTGTTAGTAGATTAGGCAATTATTTTAAGGGCAGGACTTAACTAATTATCCCTCTAAGGATTGGATTACTGTGAGCATAAAATTGATAGGCTTTTTGCATCAAAGAAAGTAGTGCTGACAAGGTAATGTAGAAGGGTGTACTGTGTTGTGTTCTAGGGCTTCTGGCAGCAGTAAATTTTCTGGTGCTCCACCAACTTCAGCAGTCACCCTAGACCCCTGGATAAGAGAAGTAATCCCCATGCCTCTGTTAGGAGAAGTAGCTGCTGCTCCATTCAGGTATCCCCCATGCATTCTTTCCTTCATTTTCACCTCTAGCCTTTAGAGATCCACAGTGTTTATCCCATGCCTTTTTAAATTAATTTACTGTTTTTGTCTTCTCCGCCTCTTTTGGAAGGGAATCCCAGGCATCCATCACCATCTCTGTGAAAAACTATTTCCTGATGTTGGTTGTGAGTCATCCTCCCTGGAGTTTCATTTCATGACCCCCAGTTCTACAGATTTCTTTCCAACGAAAAAGGTTTGAGGTTTGTGCATCATTAAAATCTTTCAGGTATCTGAAGGTTTGTCTCATATCTCCCCTGCACTTCCTCTCTTCCAGGGTCTACATATTCAGATCCTTCAGCCTCTCCTTGTAAGTCTTCCGATACAGACATCACACCATTTTGGTTCCCCTTCTCTGAATCACCTCTGTCCTGTCTCTATCCTTTTTGAAATACTGTCTCCAGAACTGAACACAGTACTCCAGGTGAGGCCTCACCAAGGACCTGTACAAGGGCATCATCACCTCCTTTTTCCTGCTGGTTATTCCTCTCTCTTTGCAGCCCAGCATTCTTCAGGATTTAGCTATCCCCTTGTCACATTGCTTCGCCATCTTCAGATAGTCAGACACTATCATTCCAAAGTCCCTCTCCCAGACCATGCACAATAGTCTTTCACTCATGCCATCACATACAGCTGCTTTGGATTGCCGCACTCCAGATGCATAAAAAATACATAAGTTTATTTTTTGATAAGTTTATAATTATTTTGTTTTTGATGAGTCAACAAACTGAATTGTGATATGATCATGTGTGCTTGGATTTGAAAATGCTGATAGCCCGTTGTGAGGCAAGAGGCATCAGATTATTGTATTTCAGCACACAAATATTTGATATCAAGTTTGTTGAAAATGAGATATTCTAATACATTTATACCTCTTTTGCTGATGTTTGTGTTTTTGTTATAGAGGTGACTGCTTGGTTTTCTTTAGTTTTAAAGCACAATGATGTCACAAATGGAAATAAAGGGCTAGCCTATAGATTATTTGCCATTGCTACAACTATGCACAAATGTTTCACTGCATGTGTACATAGCAGCTGTTCAGTTTGAGCCGCACAGCTGATTGTCAGAGCATTCGCTCTACCATCAAGCCTTGCTATGTTTAGCATTTTTGCTGCATTCTATGCCAGGGGAAGGCAAACTTTTTTTTAAAGATGGCCACATTACTTGTACTAATCAGAGCCGAGGACCAGGGTCCTTGTGAGTGGGGGGAGGGGGCATGAGCCCCCTTAAAACTCCACGAGCAGTGGAGGTGTTACAGTAGCAAGTATACCTCATGGGCCACTAAATGTGCACTAGTCCTGTATTTTTATGGGGCTGCATGTTACACAGATTTATTCTGTATAGGGTCTGAAAGTTTAAAAGTGCAGGGTGATCAGTTGTGGTCTGGGCAAGCCTGGGCAAAGGATATTGAGGGGAGGACACTATGGTGTAGCCTTTCCTCTAAAGGGGATGTTCAGAGTGGGGGGGGGGGTGTTGTTTTTTTTTTTTTTTATAAAGATTAAAAGTTTATCCTATTTCCTAAACTGGAAAAATTCCAGATAATGTTCTAGGACAGCTCCAAGGGGTGTGTGCATTGTGTGTGAGTGGCAAGCATGAAGCTGAACCAATGATTGAAGTTTTGTGTCTGGTATAACTCTGTGCGTGTGGCCTGCGAAAGGGGCCAGTCACTGAGAAAGGAGCTCAAGGGTTGTGAGTGTCTGGAGGGTCCAGGCCACTGAGAGGGAGAAAGGAAAACAACTGGTGCTTTGCCCAGAAGCACTGCTGGAAGAGTGCAAGAGGATTACCAGTGGGAAAGATCATATGAGAGTATCACCTGCTCTCTTGGATTTAGAAAAGTGCTGCAGAAGTCAAGGATTGCAGAGAGAGAGAGAGAGAGAGGGAGAGAGAAGAGGTTCTGAATTTGGAGATTTCTCTGAGGAACTGTGTTGGGAGGATTGGCTGGGCCTAGGGCAGAGGCTGCAGCTGGATATTTCATCACAGAGCTCGAGACTAGCACTGGCTCCAAAGGACCAGGGGGTGCACTGTCTTCATAGCTGCTCCAGAAGGGAAGTGTCTGAAATCCTAACAATTTAAGATTTCTGTTTCAGAAAAAGACAACTATCCAGGACCCCCCACCTTGGGTTCATAAGTGAAAAAGAAAGAGATGGAGTGGTTAAAGGAGTGAGGAGTGTAAAGTGGATTTGCTTGGGCCTTCTGTGGGAAAAAAGTGAGTAAAATAAGAAGTTGTGTAATGGTGAACTGGGCTTTGTGTGCGATGGGAGTATCCTCTGCAAAAACTGAGCACAGGGGAGGTGAACTGGGGTTTCTAAAAACTCAGGAGCAGGGATTAGGTGCCCTAGGCACCTTCTGCCTTGCGCCCCCCCCCTCCATCACACCGATGAGGTCCACCCCTGACCTTTTGGGCCTCTTCTCCTCTTTGCTGCCAGAGGACGGCTGCTGCACGGAACTGTCCATTTCGGCTGTCAGCACACAGCTAATTCCAGCTGAGTGATGCTCCTCCTCTTCCTGCTCCACTGCTCCTCTTTTAATTGGTGGATGCTGAGACCAGGCTACTTTCCCTATGCTGATGACATCACCTCTAGGCGCAGCCAACCAGGCTGAAGTCATCAACAATGGCTTATGATGTCAGGCCATTGTTGACGACATCGTTGCAAGGTGCAGCAGGCCAGAGATAATGGGAAAAATTGAGGAGGAGGTGGGCTGGGTTTGGCGTATGGACCATAGTTTGCCCACTGTTATTCTAAACTAATTTTAGTCCACTCATGGACCATATATGAGGATGGACCGTAGCATTCTTCTGGCTCTAACTATCGCCTTGTCACATTGCTTTGCCATCTTCAAATCAGCAAAGTCTCTCTCTTGGTCAGTGCACATCAGTGTTTCACTCCCCATCAAATACAGCTCTTTTGGATTACCACACCCCAGATGCATGACTCTGCACTTCTTGGCATTGAATCCTAGCTGCCAAATCTTCAACCACTCTTCAAGCTTTCTTAAATCACTTTTCATTCTCTCCACTCCTTCAGGCATGTCCACTCTTTTGCAGATCTTAGTATCATCTGCAAATAGACAAATTGTACCTTCTATCCCTTCCACAATGTTGCTCACAAAGATATTGAACAGAACCGGTCCCAATTCCGATCCTTGTGGCACTCTAGTTAGAGCAGTTCTCAGAGAAGGTATCATTTACATTACACGTTGTCTCCATCATCTGCATTCAATTGCTTGATATTTCATCTAAAGTCATTTCTTACTATTAATGACCTATGACTATACTCCACATACGTTTTGAGATATCAGCTATTGAGATTATTAATGCAGTCCTTCAGCGTGGTTACGATGGTCATTTAAAATTCTGAATTCATGTGCAGCTTTTCTTAGTAAAATTCCTGGTCATTGTTTTTATATTTTATTTTACTCACGGGTTTGTTGTTCACTGTGCTCTGTGTCCGGCATGCCTTAGTTGGTTCTCACAGTCTGCAAGAACAGGCTTGCAGCACAAACAAGACAGCACCAGGTGAGGGCTAAGTCCCTCCCATCTCAGAGAGATGGGTAGAATGCAGACTCTTCCCAGTAATGCTTAGATGTCCCTCAGCAATCATTTCATCTATGATCCTGCTGCTCCTGCACTGGATGGACAGTGCAGACATGATGAAAGCAGTTGGAATTGCTTTGCTGAATGAGAAAATAAGAACATAAGAACTGCCATTCTGGGTTAGACCAAGAACCATCGAGCCCAGCATTCTGTCTCTTGCAGTGGCCAGTCCATGTCACAAGTACCTGGCAGTTCCCATAAAGTAGATCTAATTCCTGTTACTCACTCCCAAGGACAGCAATAATTTTCTTTAGTCTCCTTGGCTAATAGGGATGTGAATCGTTTTTTGACGATTTAAAACAATCGTCAGATATATTTTAAATCGTCAAAAATCGTTAGAGCCGCGATACAATAACAATTCCCCCGATTTATCATCAAAAATCGTAAATCAGGGGATGGGGGGAGGGCGGGAAAACCGGCACACCAAAACAACCCTAAAACCCACCCCGACCCTTTAAAAGAAATCCCCCACCCTCCTGAACCCCCCCCAAAATGTCTTAAATTACCTGGGGTCCAGTGGGGTCATCCCGGCGCGATCTCCCACTCTCGGGCCATGGCTGCGTTAAGAGAAATGGCGCCAGTGGCCCTTTGCCCTTACCATATGACAGGGCAAAGGTAGCGCCGGCGCCATTTTGGTTACTGTGACCCGACATTACGAGTGCAGGAGATCACTCCTGGACCCCCGCTGGACCCCCAGGGACTTTTGGCCAGCTTGGGGGGGCCTCCTGACCCCCACAAGACTTGCCAAAAGTCCAGCGGGGGTCCAGGAGCGACCTTCTGCACTCAGGCCGATTTGCCAATATTCAAAATGGCGCCGGCACTACCTTTGTAGATATCTCCGGGTATTTAAAGCCTCCGCTCACTAAACACCTTTGAGTTAGCATGGACTTCAGTTCAAGCTTCTCTGACCACTCTAAGCTGCACGCTTAGACACCTCGCTACCCTCCAGGGATCTCACTCCTTATGAAGCTCTAGACACTCGCTCCTTGGACATTTCTTGTTTCCAACCACCCTTCGGGGCTTCTACTAACTAGACAACCGCTCCTCAGGGGTCTTCCTCTCTTTCTATTTCAGGATTCTGGACTATCAGGTACTCGCATCTCGAGGGCCTACCAGGGATCTCACTCCTTATGAAGCTCTAGACACCCGCTCCTTGGGGGTTTCTTGTTTCCAACCACCCTTTAGGGCTTCTACTAACTAGACAACCGCTCCTCGGGGGTCTTCCTCTCTTTCTATTTCAGGATTCTGGACTATCAGGTACTCGCACCTCGAGGGCCTACCAGGGATCTCACTCCTTATGAAGCTCTAGACACCCGCTCCTTGGGGGTTTCTTGTTTCCAACCACCCTTCAGGGCTTCTACTAACTAGACAACCGCTCCTCGGGGGTCTTCCTCTCTTTCTATTTCAGGATTCTGGACTATCAGGTACTCACTCCTCGAGGGCCTACCAGTCTGTGTGTCCTGCACCTCGGACCTTCTGCCCTACCTTCTTCATCACCAGGAAGATGACGCACTACGCTCCTGTGAGTACCTCTATGATCCGGTGCTCCAACTTCACCCACCAGCCTCGGCCTTGCCCGCATTGCGGGCTGCCTGCTATCTTGAACATCCGGGTGAGACATTGACATCTGAGACTGTTGAACATATAGGCACCTTGCGGACTTCAGTGCCTTTCCTTCCTGCATCATATCATCTATCTACAGCAGTACAATAAAGCCTTCCATCTACAAGTGTCTGCTCTCTGAGGTTAGCCAATTGCTCTGGTTCCCCACAGGGCCCCTCCCTGTGGGAGGAGTCATCTCCACAGTGACTAAGGGTCCACTGTGCCCCAAACACAACAGAAAAGAACCAGTCCAAGTACAGATCCCTGAGTGTTATGACCTCTATGGAATGTGAACCCTTGGCCTGTGTTGGGATTGGTGCTACCTGGGAGGACAGTCTGCTGCAGGTTCCCAATGACAGGAGGCAAGGTTGATGGTAGACAGGGGCCAGCTGGAGCTTCACCAGTATCAATCCCTTACCCCATGGGTTGAGCCTTTGGGTGCCGGGACCAGCTGGACTTAGGTGGGGCCCCTGGGAAGACGGCAGGTGAAGAAGAGATGATGCAGGTGGTCCAAGGTCAGAAACTAGAGAAGGTATGATAGCCAGTCCAAGGTCAGGATGCCAGAGAAGATCCGAAGCCAGTCCGAGATCAAGAGCCAGAAGGAGATCTGAAGCCAGTTTGAGGTCAAGAGCCAAAGGAGATCTGAATGGAGGAAGACAACCAGGAAGGAGCAGGAAGCAGGATCCAGGACAGGGAGGCAGGAGCAGAGCAGGAGCGGGGAATCAGAACAGGAACAAGAAGCAGGAATCTGTAACAACAGACCAAGTTAGAAACTCAATGAGCAGACTTGTAGCCAAGTCATCTGCTGCAGGAAAGAGCTGGGTTTAAATAGCAGCCGGCTCAAATGAGAGTGGGAGGAGCTGCCAGTGACCTCCCACCATGGGCCCTTTAAGGCCCCTAGGTGATGCGAGTGCACGCTAGGAGGGAGGCAGAGTCGGCAGAGAAGACATGGCAGGAAGGCCCGATGCAGCCCCAATGGAGGGAGGGCCCAGTGACCGCGTCGGAGGCCCAGGACATGCGGTCAGGGCCAGAAGAACTCTGGAGAGCCGGCGGGGGCAGCCGCGGCCGGTAAGCGTAACACTGAGGCACTCCACTGTTTACCCTTTTCTGCAGAGAAAATTGACCATTTAATCCAACTCTTTGTTTCCTGTTTTTTAACAAATTTCAAATCCACGAAAGGGCACCACCTCCTATCCCATGCCTCTCGTGAGGGACTTTGTCAAATTCCTTCTGAAAATCCAAATACACTGCATCTACTGGTTCACTTTTATCCACATGTTTATTAACCCCTTCAAAAAATAAAGCAGATTTGTGAGGCAAGACTTGCCTTGAGTAAATCCATGCTGATTGTGCTCCATTAAACCATGTCTTTCTATATGCTCTGTGATTTTGATATTTAGAATAGTTTCCATATTTTTTCTTCCACTGAAGTCAGGCTCACTGGTCTATAGTTTTGTGGATTGCCCCTGGAGCCCTCTTTAAATATTAGGGTTACATTTGCCACCCTCCAGTCTACAGATACAATGGATGACTTCAATGATAGGTTACACATTTTAACTAATAGATCTGAAATTTTATTTTTTAGTTTGTTCAGAACCCTGGGGTGCATACAATCTGGTCCCGGTGATTTGCAACTCTTTAGTTTGTCAATCTGGCCTACTACATCTTCCAGTTTCACATTGATTTGGTTCAGTTCATCTGACTCATCACCCTTGAAAACCATTTCCAGAACCGATATCTCCCCAATATCCTCATTAGTAAACACAGAAGCAAAGAATTCATTTAGTCTTTCTGTGATGGCCTTATCTTCCCTAAGATCCCCTTTAACACCTCGGTCATCTAATGGTCTAAGTGACTCCCTCACAGGTTTCCTGCTTCAGATAAATTTTTAAAAGTTTTTATTATGAGTTTTTGCCTCTACAGCCAACTTAATTTCAAATTCTCTCTTAGGCTGCCATATCAATGTTTTACACTTAACTTGACAATGCTTTTGCTTTTTAGTATTTTCTTCAGATGGATACGCCTTCCAATTTTTGAAGGATTTTTTTTGGCTAAAATAGCCTCTTTCACCTCACCTTTTAACCATGTCAGTAATCATTTTGCCTTCTTCCCACCTTTCTTAATACGTGGAATACATCTGGACTGTGCTTTTAAGTTGGTATTTTTAAACAATGTCCATGCTTGTTGTTATGGAACCCTGCCCGCGGAGCTAACCCCGCGAGAAGGCCCTGCTCACCTCTTTTCTGCTACCATGCTGCCCGATGAAGCTGGTGCCGCTGGACTCAGGCCTTCAACGCGGCCAGAGCCGCAGACTTGAGTTGCTCATGCGGCCCAGAGGCTGCCCCTGGTATCTGTCTTTACCGTGGCCAGAGCCGCAGACTTCCCTGCCTCCCATCGCGGCATAGAGCCACCACCGATGTCGCCATCGTCTTTGCGGCAGGAGGCCGCATCCCCGGGCTCGATTGGCGGCTGGAGCCGTCCCCGGGGCTTCCTGCAGCGGCTGGAGCCACTGCTGTCTTCGGGGCCTGCTTCACAGGCCCAGCCTTGCGTCTGTGTCTGAACGTCTGTGCAGGCCGCTGTCCACGGTCCTGCACAGCCCTGTTTCCTTCCTCTAGGTGCACGGCTGCACCTCTCTGCAGAATTTAAAGGGCCCACGGCCGGATATACCCTGTGCCCCACCTATGGACTGATTTCCTGTACAGCCCTATAAAAGGGCTGGTCTTGCCATTGTTCCTTGCCTTGCATTGGAGTTACTTCACTCTGGAGGATCCTATCTGCCAGAGCTCCGTCAGGTCTTCTTCGTGGAGCTCCTCATCACCTTGTCTATTTCTCATCATGCCATGTCTTCGTGCCTGAGGTCCTCGTCCAGGTGTCCTGGTGTTTCTTCTCCTGGTGTTCCAGCCTTTCCTGATGTTGTGCCCCAGTGCCTTCCAAGTTCCTCCGCTCCGGAGCCTTCATGACCTGCAGCTCAATGGTTCTCTGAGTGACACTTCTCCGTCACTAGAGTTGCTGCAGGGGGATTGGTTCCCTGTACTCTGGAGTTGTCATGTCCTGCCAGCCTTTGTGATGCTTTGGACGACATCTGGCTCCGTCGTTGAAGTCCCACCTCGTCTGGATTCTTCCCTGCGCTCGTCCCATTCTCCGCGTGGTCCGTGACCAGCCTGCTCAGGCTGTGTAGGGCATGCAGTGGGATAGGGTGGTCCACGAACAGCCCATTGGGTCCACCCATGAAGGTGGGCTGAGGGCCAGCGCCCTGAGAGACAGTGCCAATGTCTTCCTTCCAACTTCTCGTCTCGTCTGGACTTCAAGTTCCTCGTCTCGTCCATAATGCCGTTGCATCAACCCTGGTGTCATGTCTTCAGCTACCTTGGTGTCATGTCTTGTTCCAGGCCTCATCTCTGATGCCGTTGCATCAGCCCTGGTGTCATGTCTAGTTCCAGCCCTCATCTCTGATGCAGTCCACATCAGCCTTGGTGTCATGTCTTCAATAACCTTGGTGTCATGTCTTCATGTCATAGCCCGTCTGCCCTCGTCCTCAGGCCAGGCCTGCTGCTCCATGCCGATGTAAGCAGCAGGTCCGAAAGGGCTCAGAATGGTCGGAGGACCATTCAATTTCCAACATCATGTTGTTGGCCTTGGGAGCTTGCAGGCCTGGCAGAGGGAGAGACCGTCTGCCATGCTGGAACACGCCGTCAACCTCAGGTCGGTCCTGGACCTGTCTGGGGTCGGGCTGAGGCCCAAGGGCACATGAAAACACCCTCTCCCAGCAGAATGCAAGGCCATGTGCCCGACGATCGTGTTCTGGTGATGGATCTGCCTTGTTCCTGAGTCTTGTTTGTTCCTGGACAGGTTATGGGACCGAAAAAATTTTTTTTCAGGACTTTGTGTACTCAACCCGCTGGAGGCGCCAGCTTTGCCATTGTTATGACCTGCTGGAGGCGCCAGCTGTCTGGATAATACGACCCTCAGGAGGCGCCTGTATCCAGACTTTTTGTCCTGTTGCCAGGTTGGGGTTTTTACGACCTGCAGGAGGCGCTTGCACCCCTACTGGTTTTGCTGGTTTTTGTTTGCCCACCCTGGGTTCCCTCCCCCAGGTCTTCTTGGTGTTTTTTGTGGTTCTTGTCTTGTTTGCAGGCCTGGCAGAGGGTAAGACCATCTGCCATGCTGGAACATGCCGTCAACCCTCAGTTCGGTCCTGGACCTGTCTGGGGTCGGGCTGAGGCCCAAGGGCACACAAAAACACCCCTTCTCAACACTTGTTGTACACTTTTAACCTTTGCAGCTGCACCTTTCAGTTTTTTTCTAACTAATTTCCTCATTTTATCAAAGTTTCCCTTTTGAAAATTTAATGTTAGAGCTGTAGATTTATATATTGTCCCCCTTCCAGTTATTAGTTCACATTTGATCATGTTATGATCACTATTGCTAAGTGGCCCCACCACCGTTCCCTCTCTCACCAAATCTTGCATTCCACTAAGAATTAAATCTAAAAAAGCTCCCTCTCTCTCCCTGAACCAATTGCTCCATGAAGCTGTCATTTATTCCATCCAAGAATTTTATGTCTCTAGCATGTCCTGATGTTACATTTACCCACTCAATATTGAGGTAATTGAAATCTCCCATTATTATTGCACTGCCAAATTAATTAGCTTCCCTGATCACTCTTAGCATTTCTGTCTGATCATTTGATGGTTATAAGTTTTAATATGGATGTCATTGAGATCCTGGGGCCCTGCCACTCCCCCGTGTGCTCCGTATCTAAGAGCTGACTAGAATAGGTGCTAAACAAATTTTTATTTCAGCCAGCATGAACACTTCAATGAACTTATGGATTCATGTGTACTTCCAATACTACACAGTCTAGACAACTAAACAGGTCAACTTTGAGAGAAAAGTGTATAACTTAACTTAGTTTCATGCCATTGTCTCAATAGAGGAAATAGTAGGAGAGCTGTGACATGTTTTAGCCAAGCTACTTCCTTGTGAGGGTCGAGGGGGGTGTTCTGCTCGCTTCTTGTTTCCTCCTTCCAGGTCAAATTATTTCATTCTGTAGGTGAGAAAGAAAAAATATATTTACTACAGAATCACGGGAAATCCTTCACAATAAACTAGACACTAATGGTTACAATACAGGCAATATCCTATGATACAATGTAATAAGGAGAGAACAAAAGACAGAAAATGCCATCTTTTAACATTGTTGCACACTCAAACTTAATCCACAGCAACATGATTAAAAGTTCAAACAGCGAGCCTTGAGATCAAGGCCAAAGAGTTTTCTACCCTTCCTATAAAGCAACACTAATGCATGGTGTCTTCATGCCATGCAAGAAGACTAAGACATGACAACCGAAGAGTTTTAATGTACAAAACCCATCTTTATCTACAAAGTACAATCATACTTCTCAACAGATTAGATTTAATAAGGCTGACACAAAGCATAGCATTCATGCATTTGTTTGTTCTTTAATAAGACCTGCAATGTGGTACTGAAGTAGCACGCATACCCACGCAATCATGCAAGCAGCTGAGACAGGAGCGACCAAACCTTATTAAGATGAAATAAAGGATCTGTATTATACCATTGCCTTCTGCAAAGCATCCCTCTGGCCACTCATATGGCCATGAAGCTCCTCATCATCGCCCATTTAAACCTTTGGGTACTGCTGAAGGAGGGTACCTACATCAATATCCTGCGGGAGTTGAAGGGTAGTGGCTTAACCTTTGTCCGATGAGCAAGTAAAGAAGGAAGAAACCATATGTGACTATATATGCTACTAGTAATCCAGTCCATAACCTCGAACCACTTTCAAAGATAAGACATAACCATTATACGGTAAATGCTAGTACTATATAAAATGTTATGCTCACTTATAGTGATAGAAAGATATTACTTACTAAAGTAGACTGAAGTAGCCACAAGGACACTCAATCTATGTCTCAGTAGCAGATTAGTCCTATAAATTCCAGGAAATGGGAAATGCAGCTTCAGCCCTGATGAGTCAGGCAATAGGAAGAACAACAGGATTTTGTCTTTTTGATAGCAATAAAATATAAACCAAAAGAGACAGAAATGAAGTTCATATTCAAAAACCATTTAGACAGCTAACTGAAAAATTATCCATCTAAAAGGCAAAACTGGCATATTTAGAGACTTTTCCAGCTAGAATTTAGCTGGATAAGTCTGGGGTGAATATACCCTGCTAGTTATCTATTTAGGTTTATCCAGCTAACTAGTGAAGCTGCTCAGCACTGAATATTAAGAACATAAGAACATAAGAAAATGCCATACTGGGTCAGACCAAGGGTCCATCAAGCCCAGCATCCTGTTTCCAACAGTGGCCAATCCAGGCCATAAGAACCTGGCAAGTACCCAAAAACTAAGTCTATTCCATGTCTATTGCTCTCAATATAAATATAACAAAAAAAAACCCAAAACAAATCTATCCCTACTTCTTTTGTGTTAATGCCAAAATGAAATGTGAGTTACAACAAAAGAACATAAGACTTGCTATACCGGGTCAGACTAAAGGTCCATTAAGTCCAGTATCCTGTTTCCAACAATGGCCAATGCAGGTCACAAGTAATTGGCAGGATCCCAAGGGGTTGTTAAATTCCAAGCTGCTTCTCCCAAGAATAAGCAGTGAATTTCTGCATTTCTACCTTAATAATGGTTAATGGACTTTTCCTCCAGGAACCTGTCCAAACCTTTTCTAAATGCAGCTACACTAATAGCATTCACCACATCCGCTGGCAACAAATTCCAGAGCTTAATTATGCGTTCAGTAAAAATTGTTTGTCTTATTATTTTTAAATGTATTACCTAGTAACTTCATTGTGTGTCCCCTGGTATTTGTATTTTTTGAAATAGTAAACTGATTTAATGTTTTCTCATTCCATTCCACTCATTATTTTATAAACCTCTAAAATATTTCCCCTCAGCTGATACTTTTCCAAGTTGAAGAATCCTAACCTCTTTAGCCTTTCTTCACAGAGGAATTGTTCTATCCCCTTTAAAATTTCAGTCACCCTTCTCTGTAACCTTTCTAGTTCTGCTATATCTTTCTTGAGATGCGGTGACCAGAACTGCACACAATACTCAAGATGAGGTCGCACCATGCAGCATTACAGAGGCATTATCATATTCTCTGTTTTATTCTCCATTCCTTTCCTAATAATCCCTAGCATTCCAGTTGCTATCTTAGCTGTTGCTGCACACTGAGCAGATTTCAATGTATTTTCATTGATGACACCTAGATCCTTTTCCTGAGAGGTGACTCCTAATGTGGAACCTTGCACTATGTAGCTATAATTTGGGTTGCTCTTCCCTAAGTGCATCTACATTCCCTAAGAGTCTAAATTAAATTTCATTTGCCATTTGCATGCCCAGTCTCCCATTTTTGCAATGTCCTCTTGCCATTTCTCAAAATCCTCTTGTAATTTGACAACTTTGAATAATTTTGTGTTGTTGGGAAATTTGATCACCTCACTTGTTCCCATTTCCCAGATCATTTATAAATATATTAAAAAGGGTACTGCCCTATTCACCTTCTTCCATTGGGAAATTAGCCCTACTCTCTGTTTCCTTTTAACCAGTTCCCAATCAACAACAGGATAGTATCCCCATCCCATGACTTTTTAATTTCCTTAGAGGTTTCTCATGATGGACATTGTCAAATGTGTTCTGGAAATCCAGATATATTACATCAACTGGCTCACCTTTATCCATGTCTATGTATACCCTCAAAATAGTGTAGCAAATTAGTGAGGCAAAACTTCCCTTGGCTGAATCCATGTTAGCTTTGTCCCATTAAACTAGGCCTTTCTACAGTATGGGCCAGATTTTTAAACCTACACAAGGGCGTAGATTTGTGTGTGCAACCCGGTGCGCACAAATCTACGGCTCGGCACACGCAAGAGGGTGCACACTTGTGCACCTTGCGTGTGCCGAGCCGCGCAGCCTTCCTCCATTCCCTCCGAGGCCGCTCCAAAATCGAAGCGGCCTCGGAGGGAACTTTCCTTCCGCCCCTCCCCACCTTCCCCTCCCTTCCCCTAACCCGCCCCCCAGCCCTACCTAAACCCCCCGCCTTACCATTATCAGCTAAGTTGCACCTGCCTCCAGGAAGGCGTAGGTTACCGATGCCAGCCGACAGCCGACATCCTGGGCACAGCGGCAAATGGCCGATGTGCCTGGAGGCTCCTGCCCCACCCCCAGACCACCCCGCCCACTCCCCGCCCCCTTTTTCAAGTCCCGGGAAATACGCGTGTCCCGGGGCTTGCTCGTGTCACATAGCCTATGCAAAATAGGCTTGGCCGCGTAGGAGGGATTTAAAAGGGTTACACGCATATATTACGCCCGTAACCCTTTTAAAATCCGCCCCTATATGTTCAGCAATTTTGTTCTTTATGATAGTTTCTACCATTTTGCCTGCATAGACGTCAGACTCACTGGGCTGTAATTTCCTGGATCACCTATTGATCCCTTTTTAAAAACAGGCTTTGAAAATTATATGTAGATCATCATATAAGGAACTTTATATCATTGCAGTAAAACTACATAGTGAGAAATGTCCCATAGTTTAATCACGGGTCTTAAACATTTTTTGGATTATTTTATGATTGCTCTATTCTGTGTATATCTTTGCAGTTATTAAAATTGTCCAAAACAGAAACTATACCCATGTATATATTTCAAATAAATATCCAAACTTTGTGGCAAAAACACTCAATTGCGCAATGTTACTTATTTGGTTCTACAATGTAAGTTTTCAAGTAAGCATAAAACCCCAATAAACCAGTACTCATCTTGTTTATGCAAGCGTTATTGTTCACCATCTCATATAGGACTGAAAGAGCAAAGGCTCCATGTTTTGAGGGTCTTTCTGCTTCAGGAGTATTGCATCAAGTTTAGTTTAGTTTAGTTTATTGCATTTGATAAATCGCTTTTCTATAAACATAATCAAAGTGATGTACAATAAAAGCATCAATATTTTACATAACTTCACAGTAAAACTAATAAAAATATAACAAAATGCAAGCTAAAAAACTAAATACATGAACTCATTTTAAATAATAATAATAAAACTATGTTAGAAATGCTTCTAGAGAGGGTAATCTTTCGGTTTTCTTAAGGGGAAATCCACTTTAAAAATTCATGTTAAAAACATCATAAAGCTAGGCATCCAGTGGCATCTCAGTGGTACCAGAAGTTCTACATCAAAACTGGTTTTTTTCATCTCTACATCCAGGTCACCCCAGGACTTCCCCATCCAGAGTTCCCTGAAATACCAACTTGTGGATGTGTACACAGTTTGGAGATCTCATTGGCTTTGATTATGGTATTAACACAAAAATAGAAGGGAAAGATTATCTTTGTTTTGTTGTCTTCTTTTTATAGGCCAGTAGCCAACTATCATAGCAGCAGAAATGATGCAATGCTGGAGCCTTTCAAAATTCAAACCAGTTCAGACTGCTGACTGCTCCACCTGGTATTATTGCTTGGAAGAATGGGCCTACAATGCATGAAGAGCGGGTGGTAGGATGTTATGTCAATCAGTATTGGCTTACTTAAGCCTAAAAATCTTTCCATTTAGAAATGTGTATTCTGTGGTGATCAGGCCTTTTCCTGACCCACTTCCCTTCCTGTGCTTGGTTGCTCTGTTTTATGCTGTGAGCTTTGAGTGGCAATTATTGCTTGTTTGTTTTGGAGTATGAGATGGTTATTTATTAAAATAATGTCCTGCCTTGATTTGCAATGATGCTCATAACACAGGGAAATTTGAGACAGGATATCTGTTACTTCTTTACTAAAGGATGTGTCACTTTCTTATCTCCTGCATAGCAGTATCTTTACTTTGCTTTATCTTGTCACTTATTTCCCAGTAGGTAATGATGATTTTTTTAATGTTTCTCCCTTTTCCCCATTGTTTCCAATGGAGTAGGGCAACATAAGTGTTTGAGAGGAGATTTAAATGAAGCATTCAAAGGACTGAAGTGTGGGCAATCTTTACTGGCTTCTTGCTCTTGGTTTGTTCTGATATCACAGTGCTTCCTCTGCCCTAGTTTAGATATTGGTGACATCAAGGGAGTGACCGCGTCTTCCAAAAGGGATCATGCATATTGTGATAAAGGCTTAAAATCTGAGTAAAAGAAACTCAGAAGCATTGACTATGAGGCCCATTTAATCTGCCCAGTTTACTTCCTGGTGCAATGCCATAGACCCCGGTCGATCTCTGACTTTTCCTTCATTCTTTTGTAACCAAGGAGTTGCTGGGGGTGGAGCTGGAGAACGGGGACTGAACCTATGCATGTGTAATCCCCGTTCCTTTCCAGTCCTGGGCACAGGGGCCCATAGGGAGGGCCACAGACCACGCAAGGTCCCATGACCTCCTGGGGTTCCTTCACAGGGGGAAAGCATTTACTCTTTTCAGGGCCCTTAGGGGTTTGTACTTACGGGGTCTCTTCCTGCATACCACTCAAGCACTCAAAAAACTCCCATCTCCACACCAGCTCTGTTCTTCAAAATAAAAATCTTTACTGACTGATGGCAGGGGGAAAAAAAAGTCCAAAACTAGGCACACTTCAGAGTAGTGCTCACACTGTAACTCAATTCTGAAAAAAAAGTCAAAAAATAGTCTCATTCACCTCTCCACACTACTTCCCCAAAACAGGTCAGCTTTTTGGGACGGGTACACTTTTTCACCATGGGCCTCCTAGTAACTGTTTGGTAGCGGTAATCTTTTCTCCAAGGTCCCTTTCTCTCTCCTATGAGTCTGGGGCTGATTGTAGCTGCACCAGTCTCTGATTCTGGTGAACTTTCCCAGGCAGTCTGCCCTTCTTCTGGTCCATCAAATCTCCAGGGAAATCCTCTTCTCCTTCTGGTTCCCACTTCACTCTGGCAGATTTTCCCGGGCAGGTTGTCCTTTCTCTGATACCTGTTATGTTAGTACATTTGTCCCCAGCTCTTTAGGACCCCTCCTCTTTACACTTCAGTCTCCTGAACTTCCTCTCCTCAAACCCTCCAGCTCCATTTCTGTAGGACTCCAGGACTTAGAATCCTCTCCTCACTCCCACTGGCCATCCCTGTGAAATGATAAGGCCCCCTCAGGTGCCCTCCATAAGGAGAGATGCCTACTCCCTCAGCCCTGAGCAAAAGGCTGCTTCTCGACTCCCCCTGTGTCACATGGGCACAGGAGTTTTGTTAAAACACAGACCCCCCTCTCAGTGGGGAGTGGTTACACTACACTAACACACCTACAGTATACCAACCTCACACATCGGGGCAAGGTCTGGATGGAGACCTCTGACTCACACTGCTGGCAGGTTGACCTTTGAGGCCACAATTGCCATTCCACTGAAAGGAACATACAGCCACCGTGAGCAGAACCTGACCCCCCTGTTATACATGTACTTTGATTTTCAAAAGCATGCACACAAATGTGCACGCGCAAAGTTACACCCTGCTCCTGAGCAGGTGTAACTGGCAACTGCCCGTTATGTACGCACTCACAAATTTTCAAGGTGGATTTATAAATTAGATATTCTGGCTAAGGGTTGTGGGTAAAAAGTGCCCGCAGACTATGTG
Organism: Rhinatrema bivittatum; assembly: GCF_901001135.1. Classification (NCBI taxonomy): domain Eukaryota; kingdom Metazoa; phylum Chordata; class Amphibia; order Gymnophiona; family Rhinatrematidae; genus Rhinatrema; species Rhinatrema bivittatum. The sequence continues at coordinate 54,245,673 of NC_042615.1, forward strand.
GGGGCTGTTAAAAAATTACCCTCCCTTGAGAATGTGGAGACTTCAACTATTGGAGTCTCAACGTTCCTAGAAGAATCTATAGACATTATTCAGAAAAGAGCTACCTTATTTGTATCGCTACAGTATAAGTCTGACAAAGATAGGTTGTTTAGAGATTTTCTCAAACACAAAGATCTTAATTTTTGCGGTCAGAGAATATTTATTTTTCCTGATGTCTCAAGAGCCACTCAGGCTAAAAGGAGACATTTCCTATCCTTGAAAGGAAAGTTGCTAGCAATTGGTGCCAGTTTTTTTTTGGTTTTTTTTTAAATATCCTAGTATTTGTTATGTTATCTTTCAAGGAAATAAATTCAGTTTCTCAGACCCATTACATTTGGAGATGTTTTTACAAGATAAAAATATAGTGGAAGGTAATATTGATGGTTAAAAAGAAATTCTATACTCTCTCTCCTCTCATTTGTGTTTATATTGATTGATTATTTAAATTTTGATTTCTCCCCCTTTATTATTGGTTGTAATTGAGATACAAGTTGTTTCTCTTTATGTATACAATTATTTTTTGTGTGGTAGATATATTGTATCAATATTACTTATGGTATATTTTTGTTTAAAAGTTTTTTTTTGAATGAAAATTGAATAAAGAATAAACTGGAAAAAAAATTACCCTCCCTCTGTTAATTCCAGGCTTTCTTAAATTCTTTTATGTTTCTGCCTCCAACACCCCCACTGGGAAGCTGTTCCAGGCATCCCCAACGCTTTCTTTGGAGAAATATTTTCTAATGTTGCACCTGAGCCTATTTATGTATTTTATTTATTTTTATTTATTTAACATTTTTCTATACCGAACTTCATGACAAGCTTGTTTCAGCTTAATTGATCACATAGCAGTGTGCAATATTTCCCGTGTTAGTAGAATGTGCAATGCAATCAACAAAATTGTGACCATGTCTTAACATAATGCAACATCAACTAAAATATAAAGAAGACCCCTGAATTCTGCTTTTCTGAGATATGTGGCGTCTTTAAATCGCCTTTCCCAAGGAGACCATGCAATTCTGTCTATTTCTCAAACTCAGCGAATATCTTTTTTGCTGCAAATTTTTCTAAATCTAGTGAAGTTGGGTGATATGAGCCCTGATTATCCAATGATTGTTAAAAAAACAAAACAAAAAAAAAACCAAAAACTAGTATGTCATTCCTCCACATCATCAGAAACTGTCAGGCAAAATAACAGAAACTGGTCGGATGAAAATCTAGTGGGATAATATCCATGTGGCAGTGGTAATATAAGCAAATATGTGATTATAACTGACAAAATCTGGAATGAGAAAGAGGTATCAGTGCCAACCAATTTATCAGCTGCAGAAGCATTACTAGGAGCTGCTATACTAATCTTTCTAAAGTATATTTAGGCAGACTGTATGTGCTAAGAGGCAATTTAATAAAAAAAAGATTTGAGATTTAGATTGTGTTTATTTGAGATACAATTATTCCAGTAAAGATCAGGCGTTTGCAGCAGCAGTCAGAAAACAAGATTTTCAATGTGCTATGTGGGAGGATATATTTTTCAAATACATCACAGTAAACCTTTTGTTATACACAGACATTTTCATGCACAACAGTAAACAGAAGGTTTATGATCTGAAACTTAGAGGGTTATTTTCTCGCATGCGAAAAGCACCATAATGCATGGTGTGATGCTAATTTAGAAAAGGGGTGAAATTTCTGGCCAAGTGGACTGGCTTCACAAGTTGCAAAGCCAGCAAATAACTGCACCTTTTTCATTTGCATTAAGCTGTGTGTCATGGCTTTATTGCACTATTTGTTAGTTTTTTAAGCTACCTACGAGAGAGAGAGACATTCAGAGTGAGACATACGAACAGAACAGTGCACGCTTGTGAAGATTTGATGTCCTTTGGAGTGAGGAAACTCACCCAAAGATGAGATTTGTACAGTGTTCTCTCAACCTAGCTTGATGGACTCTCTACCCGGGTAATTGTACAAATAATGCAGTAAACTAATGCTATGTAAATGCACCGGGAGTTTTAAAAAGCATGTTGACTGTAAAATATGCATTCAGCACAGGTCGAATGCACATTTTAACTGGGGAAGGGGGGTGGAGCATTATTGTAGTTTTCTGCTGCTGTTTAGCCAGAGAAATACTGACTTATCTGGCTACGTGGCAGAGGTGAAACCATGGCCAGATAGCCTAAGTCAGTATTTTTCCAGCTAAGTGGTGGCAAGGGAGCTTGATAAATCTGGACTTCTGTTTTTATCAACAAACAGGATAAATGCCAGATGTCCTTTAAAAGCATTTATTGGAGCGGAGACACAAAAAATGCCCGACTCAGGCCGGGTTTCGCCACTTCTCCAGTGGCTGTCTCAGGGGCTGTGATAAAATACATGAATATTAATACATATATATTTGTGCACATACTCACAATTATAAAAACATAAATATCGTTCTTAACTTCTGTTTTTATCTCCTTTTAAGGGTTTTCACTACCAGCTCAGCAGTGCTGGAAACTTTACTCCATCTCTAAACAGGAGTTAAGTTTCCAGCATTAGAAAAACCTGGGTTAGACCTGTGCACCTCTCTGCACCAGGGAGTACAGATTAATGCTCTCATTAGCATGGAATTTCCATGCGAGGGCACTAAGCAGCACTCACATACGCACATTTTGTGAGCATAAAACTGCTTGCTGCATCCACAATAAGGCTTACTGCTCACAAAGGGGCCGATTTTTAAAAGCCGTCATGCTAATTGTCACGCTTGGAAGAGGACCCTTGTCCTGGAGCAGTGTAGAACGGCTCTCTGGTCGGGCCCAGAAAGCACCTGCCATCAGGGGGCGGAGCACAGGAGGAGACAGAGGGTAGATGGAGCTTCACCACTGGAAGCCCGCTGTCCCCCCCGGGTGGAGCCCTTGGGGACCCGGCCCGCTTGGACGTAGGTGAGCCTCGCAGGGTCTCCCGGAGAGGAAGTATAGAGGTGTGCCCACCAGTAGCAAGGGAACGCGGTCAGTCACTAGAGTGTAGGCCTGGAGTATCAGAGAAGGCCAATACAGCGTAGGCGATGACAAGGCAAGGAACAGAGCCAGAATCAAGGAGGCGTGGTCAATGGCAGCTGGGGTCAGGTTCTGAGGATCAGTCCAAGGTAAGTCAGCCAAAATAGAAGTCAGATACTAGGAATCAGTCCGAAAGTAGTCAACAAAGCAGGGGTCAGGTTCCAGAGGTCAGACGAGGTCACGAAGGCAGGCAAAGGTCAGAATCCAGGCAGCGATCAGAATGGTCAATGAAGCAGGCAGAGGTCAGTACCAGAGAGACAGTCCGAAGGTACTACCTGGGAGATAGGGACAGAAAGATGCTGGAACAGGAGGTATGCTGGAACAAGGCTGGAACAGGACTGGAACAAAGCTGGAACAAGACTGTGAACGCGGAGGCAAACTAGTACACTTACAGTGCCGACCCGATTGCCAAGGCAAGGAAGTGCAGGCAGGGACTTCCTTAAATAGTACGTTCAATCAGGGTGTGCTGCAGAGCTAGGACCTGCCCCTGACCCTACAAGAGACCGGGCAGTCTGAGTGCATGAGCGTAGGGGCATGGCCGATGCCACAGAGGACGCCGAACTCCAGCGTGAGGCCTGGTGCACAGTGGAAGGCCTGGCGACCGCCGCCGTGGGATGCCGAGGCCTGGAGGAGCTTGCGGCTGCCGCTGGGGAGGCCGACCCATGACCTGCAGAGGAGCTAGCGAGGTGAGCAGGCCCGTGCGAGGGCCAAGCGCTGGATGGGGTGCGCAACACTAATCCCAGGAGGTATGTGCATGGCTGGGTTGTGCGCCTGCGCTGAGCACATTTTCAGAGCAGCCCGGCCACACGCGTGTCTCCCGGTACGCGCGGGAAGTGCCGGGTTTTTGAAAAGGGTCTGGCCGGGACAGTGCCATTAGGTGCTGTCCCAGTGAAGCGTGCACTAGCAGCTGGCTGGCACACGGAACTTACTTCAGCTCCAGAGAGGAAGTAGGTTAAAAAACAAAAAAATATTAGAATAGTTAGGTGGGGACTAGGGGTCGGGGCAGAGAGGGGAAAAGGGAGGAAGGGAAGTTAGGGGGTTAGGGAAGTTCCCTCCTAGTCTGCTCCTTTATTAGAGTGGACTGGGAGGGAACTGGGGTAGGCCCTGTCCCGCCATCGCATCTCTACAAACATTCCCCCTCCTTGCATGTACAAGTTAGTACCTGCGCAGAGATGCAAAATCGGGCACGCATGTGTGCGCAGGTATCGGATTTTATAACGTGTGTGTGTGTCGCTGCATCACGTTATAAAATCGTTGCGTCCATGTCCCTTAGTGAAGGGAGCACAGGCCTCTTGGTAGACCCTCTTGACAAATATAAGAATGAGGATATTTTTTCATTTAGATAAGTGCTTAGAATTTAGAAGCTCCATGGATAGGCTGCTGCAGAATGATGTAATGAGTCAGCTGACATGTGACACTGCCTTGAGCCGTGCCATTCCGCGTTTAAAGTGAAACTCAAGACTTGGCTCTTCCTACAAGCTTTCCCAGAGAGCTAAGAGCAGGAAGAATAACAACCCTCCCATCCCACAGCAATTTTGTAATGTTTATTTGCTTTATTTATGTGTTCTTAGTAGATCTTAGTTTGTATTCTACTTTATAATAGATTAACTGTTCGATATGTTCCATGTAAACCGCCATCCCGGCGATAGTTATCTCTGTTATCTGTGAACCGGAGTGATATGTATATTATACAAGAACTTCCGGTATATAAAAACCAAAAATAAATAAATAAATAAATGTACTCCAGCGTCCATGTGGCCTTGCTCAGGCAGGAAAGATTTCTTGTAAATTTAAAGTGCACAAGGCAGAGCCCAAAAGTGTTTTCCACTCTGGAAGAAAAGGAATCCCATTGGTTGAATGGTTTGTTGAAACAGAAGCATCCCCCAATTCATCTATCTGCTTCTAGCATGTTGACTGCATACCCTGACCTTTTAGGGATTTGGAAACTACAAACCAGAGATGTTGGTTTTCAGGAAGATTTTGAATTGGAAAATTCCCCCTATTCACATTTTTCTATTTTGGCATAAAATTCACATACAGAGTTTTCTCAGAATTTGCTAAGCAAATGTTCCTGATGTTCCAGATTTGTGATCTGATCTGACATGTTATTTGACATATGCATAGCTTAAAAAAGAACCAATATATTAATCTGCCACACTTTATCCCAAAGATTTTCAAGTAACCAAGCAATTGAATTGGAGGAGAAAAACCAATAAAGACATTTAGAGGCTGATGTGCCAAGGAAGGCTGAATTTTGCATGCATTATTTTTCTATTAGGATTTGCATGCCATTTCTGCAGACAAAGCTGGGATTGCGAAAAGCAGTTCGCTTTAGTACATTGGCCTCTTAGTGTGTTTTAAATGTTATACCAAAACTAACTCAAAATTACATGGAAAGCCTTTCTTTTCTTTTCTTTTTTTTTTTTTTTGTAATTTAAAGTTTATTGAACATTAACAAAAACATTCAACTGAAGTGTTTTACAGGATGTATAATTATACCATCACAAAACAAAAAACATCAGTTTGTAAGGGTGCACATAAGAATAACAATAGTTCTTTTATTAAACAGGTCTTGAAACCACCAGAGGTGGCAGTAGTGAGCTGAAGTGCCCAGCAGGGCTGAAGTCCCTCAGATACTGGAACAGCGATCCCCGGATGGCTGAGCTGTTGAGAAACTGTAGACAGTGAGTAGGCAGGGTATGCAGAGTTCATGAACAGAACTTAGATGACAACACTCACATATTGGTCTCAGGGAGCTCAGGAGCTGGAAAGGATAGGGCCTCGAGGAGCGAGTACTTGGTTCCAGGGAAAGCTCTGAGAGAGCGATGGTAACTCACAATGATGTAGACAGTGATGGCTTCCAGGCAGAAGAGAAATCAGCAGATAGTCAGGAACGAGGGCCCTCGAGGAGCGAGTACCGGTTCCTCTCTGTAAACCTGAAAGGCAAAGAGAGAGCGAGGCCCCCGAGGAACGGGTACCTCTGGTAAGTCCAAGGAGGCAGAGTAGCTAGAACGAATCCTTGCTAACTCAGTTTGTTAGCGATATCAGAGACCTGATATCGCTAACGCGGATGACATCATCTCAGGGGAACACCCCTGAGGTTCACGCCCTTGCTGGTACTTCACTCGGAGCGCGCGCCCCCTATGCTTCAGGTAACATGGCGGATCTGCAGCGTTGAGCCGGTCCGACGAGAATTTGGAAAATGAAAATAGAGTAAAAAATCTTAGACTATTGAATTTTCCAGTATCGAGGCTTTTGTCTGCTATGGAATTATTTTTAAAAAATCTATAGGAAGTACTCTCTATTTCTTTGATAGAAGAAAAGAATATTTTAAAAATGTATTATATTCCTAAATCTAGGATAAGGTCTCAAGATGGAACAGAAGAACTGGACATAGTGCAAAGGGACTCTCCTAATTTGACTTCTTTCTTGGAAGCTTCTATAGATGTCGCTCTCTTTTGGTTTCTTTCTGCAGTGAAAGGGATAAAAACCTGCTATTACAGAAATACTTTAAAAATAAAGGGCTGGATTTTAAGATGAATACGCGGGCGTACATTTTTGCGCGCAACCCGATGAAGTGCGTCAGTTCTGGGTAAACATATTGTTGTGTCCATCGGTTCCCGACGCCCTCTCTCCGCCCTCCTTACCTCTTTGGCGACTCCCTCTTCGCCCGCGGGAAGAATGGTTGCCACAGTGTCCTTCTGCCGAAGTCCTCCAGCGTCCCCGGACCGGCTAGACGCTGCAACCCGCCATGTTTCCTGGAGGCGTAGGGGCGCGTGCGCGGCACGGCCCCGACTGAAGTACCAGTGATGGCGCGAACCTCAGGGGTGTCCCCCTGAGATGACGTCACCCGCGACGGATATATAAGGTCTTAGAATTTGCTAACAGATTGAGTTAGCAAGGGTTACACTACCTAAGCTACTCTGCCTCCTTGGACTTACCAGGGGTACCCGCTCCTCGGGGGCCTCGCTCTTTCCTTTGTTTTTCAGGTGACAGTCTGGAACCGGTACTCGCTCCTCGAGGGCCTATACATTACAGCTCCTGGGCTTCCATAAGACATTATGTGAGTGTTACCATCAGGTTCTGTCCATGAACTCTGCATACCCTGCCTACTCACTATATTTTAGTTTTTCTACAGCTCAGCCTCCAGGGATCACTGTTCCAGTATCTGAGGCACTACAGCCCAGCCTGGCATTCCAGCTCACTACTGCCACCTCTGGTGGTTCAGTATACTGTCTAATAAAAGAACTGGTGAGTGTCTGTCTCCTAACTCTGAGCCTGACCGGTGGTCCCTCTCGGGATCTTCCCCCGGGGGCGTGGTCATCTGCCACTGGTCCAAGGATCCACCCACAACTCTCCTAAATAACTACAGATTGCTAACTCCAGCAGATTGCTAACTCCTAACACATATTGAATTAAAGTCCTGAAGAAGTGGACGTGTAAGGATGTTATGAATTGCTGTGGATAGCTACTTGAATACTCAGTTATTTGAATGACAGATTATATTTGGTGAGATCACATTGTGTATATACGGGAAACCATTGGAAGAAATTGATATTTGAAGAAAGTGATGTTTCTGGGTTAGTCCCTGAGGAAGCCCTCATGAAAGAGGGTGAAACAAAGATATCTTTGTTGGACTTGGCTCATAACTGAAGATTATTTCAAGTATCTATATTGGAATTAAGAATAACAAGCGGATGAATAATAATATACATTGTAATCTTTGAGATGCTGAAAATTTAGTACAGTATTAATTAGGAATATTTATACATACAGGCCGATACAGTACAGTGCGCTCCGACAGAGCGCACTGTACTGTATTGGCTTGAAAAGCGAAGCAGAGCCAGCAGTGGATATCAGTTATGGCTCATCTGAGGAAACAGAACACTCCCAGTGGTTGCATGGATCATTTATGGTCCTTGGCCCTTGGAGGAAGCAGAGCTGCTTACCCTGATACAAGCATCATACACAGAAGACCTATATACCTTACAATTTCATTTTTTATTTAATCACAAAGTATCACAAACTGTCTAGACAATTAAAATCTATCTATCTCATACATCCCCATACATTCATCATTCATACCATGTAAAATGATGACCAAATTATCAGGCCGATTCAGTAAAGTCTGCGGGAGAGCGGACAAATGCCCACTCTCCCGGCGCACTCAACATGCAAATGCATGTTGACGGCCCTATTAGGTATGCCCGCGGGATACAGTAAGTAAAATGTGCAGCCAAGCCGCACATTTTACTTTAAGAAACTAGCGCCTACCTTTGGGTAGGCGCTAGTTTCTGCTGGTACCGGGAAAGTGCACAGAAAAGCAATAAAAACTGCTTTTCTGTGCACCCTCTGACTTAATATCATGGACATATTAAGTCGAAGGTCCCGAAGAGTAAAAAAAGTTAAAAAAAAAAAGAAAAAAACATTTAAAATGGGCCGGTGGCTGTCGGGCCGAAAACCGGACGCTCAATTTTGCTGGCATCCGGTTTCTGAGCCCGTGGCTGTCAGCGAGCTCGAGAACCGGCGCCGGCAAAATTGAGCGTCGGCTGTCAAACCCGCTGACAGCCGCCGCTCCGGGCTAAAAGGAGGCGCTAGGGACGCGCTAGTGTCCCTAGCGCCTCCTTTTGCCTGTTTCTACCGCACCACCTAATTTGAATACTGAATCGCGCGCACTGGCGAGTGGCCGGTGCGCGCGCTGGGAGAGCGGGCGTTCGTCCGCTCTCCCGCAGACTTTACTGAATCGGCCTGATAATTTGGTCATGATTTTACATGGTATGAATGATGAATCTATGGGGATGTATGAGATAGATTTTAATTGTCTAGACAGCTTGTGATACTTTGTGATTAAATAAAAAATGAAATTGTAAGGTATATAGGTCTTCTGTGTATGATGCTTGTATCAGGGTAAGCAGCTCTGCTTCCTCCAAGGGCCAAGGACCATAAATGATCCATGCAACCACTGGGAGTGTTCTGTTTCCTCAGATGAGCCATAACTGATATCCACTGCTGGCTCTGCTTCGCTTTTCAGGTCCCAGAAAAAGGTGGCAGAACGCCGTTCTGGGTTATTCTGCCAGAAGTGAAGCCCTCAGTAACAAGACACAAAAAAGGGTTGAATTAGCATAAGTTTGCAGTAATACCATTCATCAAGACCAGGGTTGAAGACCTAACGATCTGCATTAGTGCTCACATCTTTCAAACTTGTGCTAATTCAAACCTTTTTTTGTGTCTGTTCCTTTGCGCCGCAGTGTTTGCTTCAATATCATCTCTTCCCCTTCTGTTCCTTGCAATACAGGAGGAGAAGTGGGAGGTGGGGGAGGGGAAACAAGAGAGATGGGGCTGGATTAGAGAGCAGAATGGCTCTTTTCTTCTCTTTCGGGCCGATATAATACCAAGTGCTGCGGGAAGCACAGGGTTCAATGCCTGATTTGACGTGGGTTTTGAATGAGCGTCCATAACCCCCAATGTAAAAAGGGGGTTAGTGCATCCAAAATGTGCTTCCAATCAAGCGCGTAGCTAATAGTGCTTATCGTATGTAAATTCATTTTGAAGAGGCTATTAGCTATTCCCCCCATGCCAAAAAAAAAAAAAATATCCACCCAACACATACATTTTTATTCTCAAAAATTTACGCCTGTCCTGGAGCAGACATTAATTTTTGAGGAGCCCGAAAAGTGTACAGAAAAGCAGAAAATACTGCTTCTCTGTACTTTCTCCGACTTAATATCGTGGCGGTATTCAGATGAATTGAAAAATTAAAACTGTCCAAAAAAAAATGTCATTAAAAAAAAAAAGTGTGTTGGCAGTGCTCGTAAAATTGAGCTGACAGTCACCTCTCCTGGGCACCTGCTGCCGAGGAGGTGCTAGGGGTGCGCAGTTTCCCCCTAGTACCTCCTTTTTAACCATGGCAGCTCATTTGCATATTGCATCGGGCGCCCCGGAGAGCTCTTTGCGGTGCGCGCATTAGGAGAACGGGTGCTCAGTCATGGGCGCCTGTTTTCCGCCTGCTGATATTGCTCCGCCCCTCTCCTTCTCTTCCCTGCAGGCTGCCTGTGGCGGAAGGGATGGAGCAGAACACACCTCCTGCTCTGCCTCTTAAGCCTGAAAGGAAGTGCCGGATCTATGTTCTACCTCGTTCCCCCCCACAAATTAAGCCCTGGGTCTCGTGGCTCCTCCTCCTGCTGCCGCCATCGCCAGCCACACATGCAATCTGCTTCTCCTTTGCTGCCACAGGCTGGATAAAATGTGGCCACGGGACCCCTGATATAGTTAATCTGAAAAGCAGACCAGTTGGTGTGCCTCCAGGAGATAACCCACTGATCCAGCCCATCAGTGGTGAATCTTCCCACATGTGAAATCATTAGAAAGGAAGAAGGAGATTCCTGAGTTTTAGGCCCAGGTAATAAGGCGCATTCAGCTGAACCCACAGTTTTACTGGCGCTTGAATGCACATTTCGTGAGCTTAAACCTTACTGCCGATGAAGGAGGGAGTCTGACACTCTCAAAACGTGCATTCAAAAATATGTGGTCAGTGTAGCGCCCTTGCATGGAAATTTCATGCTAACGAGGGGGATTAAGCAGTAGTCCTCGATGCAGAGTGGTGCACTGGCCCAAGGTTTCTTTAGCGCTGGAAACTTAACTCCTGGTCAGAGCCGGAATAAGCAGGCCGATGCAATATCGGCACATGTTAAAGGAGCGCTCACGATTGAGTTCCCGCCCCCTTAACGTGCCGATACACCTCTCTCCGGGCCCCCAATGCAAAATGCAAATAGGCTGCCACAGTAAAAAGGAGGCACTAGGGGAAATTGTGTGCCCCTAGTGCATCCTTGATAGTGGACGCCCGGGAGAGGTAGCTGTCAGCCACTTAGGAAAACGGACGCTCATTTTTAGAGAGTCCGTATTCCTAACCTGTGCACAGTATTTTCTGCTTTTCTGTACACTTTTTGGGCACCTCCAAAATTAAGGCCTGCTCGGGGCAGGCGTTCATTTTGGCCATTAAAAATGAGGCTGCACGTGCTCTCCGTATGGCTAAAGCTGGTCCCTTGGCGCCTTACTTGGTTAAAATGTGCGTTTGGCCTGAGCTAAACGAACATTTTCCAATCTGCACCCTTTTTAAAACTCCGGATACATTAGCATAGCATTAGTTCACTGCACTAGGAGTTTAAAAAAACAAACAAACAAACAAACCAAAACTTGTGCAATAAGAAACTATGCACTGGTTTAGCGCCGCGGTTACTGCATCGGCCTCTGTATTGGAAATGGCAATTGGATTATCTATTGAACAATATTGCTGCTCGTGCTGTGGCTTTAAAAGAGGAAGCTCGCTAACTCTAGGTGTCCCCCACCCCACCCCAATCCAATCCTTTATTTAAAAACGGCTACTGAGAGATTCACAGAATTCTTTGAACTAGTACTCCTAAAGCCTGGCCTCTCTGATCCTTAAGACCTGGACCCAGCTGGGTACTTTGACCTTTATTTATAAAAGATATTTCACCTTTCATGGGTTATGGGGGGGGGGGAGGAGGATCTTTATTGAAGATGTGCCTCGGGATAGATGAGAACCTTTCTGAAGTCACAACATGACATTACACTGCATTTGCTTTTCACCCTAGGTACAAGCAAAACAGGATGCAAATTTTACTTCGGGCAAGTCTGATTTACCAGCCGGAATACGTGAAGGCTGGCAGAAGTTAGTTTAATTGGAAAACACCCCGGCCAGCAATCTAATTACAGCCATCAGCAAGGCTCAATTGTTTTCACAGGCTGCGGCGGCTGTGACGGCGCGAGATGCGGGGCTCTCTAGGACCCGGGGGGACACCCCTCCTCGCTCATCTTGGCTCGCAGGCGTAGACTCCGAGCCTCGTCCCGCTGTATCGGCGACGGCGGCGGAGCGGGGAGGTCCGATTGCAGCTGCTGGGCTGCTCCGGTCGCAGGCTTTCCCCCTGCCCCAGAAGACGAGCCTGGTCGGCGCCTGCTGCACGCTGGGGGCTTCCTGCCCCCGGTCTGGCGTGCAGTCCTTGCAGCAGCTCGGCCGTGTGTGGGCGAGCAGGCGGCGGATCTGGGCGCTCTCGCTGCAGGTCGGAGGCGGGGGTGGGATCTAGGCGCCCCCCCCCCCCCCCGAGCTTTCCTCTTCGGTCAGAGCCTGGAGTGAGAGGAGCGGTGGGGGCGCTGGCGAAATCCTCCTGCGGTCTGGGAGGCAGTGACCGGGGGCGGCCGGGAGGCTCTGATCGCCAGTTCACGGTGGGCTCTTCCCCCCCCCCCCCCCATATACCGCACGCTTCGCATTGGGAGGGATCGCGTGCACAGGTGCGGGACAGAGAAGCAAGGACTGCCTGCCAACGCTGATGGACACCCGGGCACCCTCTGCGCTATTTTCCCCTTAGCCTTCCAATTTTGATTTTACCGCAACAAATCATTCCTGATTTCCCCTTCCTCCCCCCCCCCCCCCTTTTTTTTTCGTTTTGCAATGGAATACAAAGAAAGATGATTTGCATTTAAATTGCTCTCTTCCTGGGCGGCGAGGAGGAGGAGGAGGAGGGGGGCGACTCGTTTCCACCGAGCCTTCAGATTTAAGGAGGTCCCCCCCCCCGATACCCTGCATCCATCCATCCATGGCCACCTCCCGGAGCATCGAGCTGGAGCACTTCGAGGAGCGGGACCGAAAGCGGCGCTCCTCCTCCCGGCGGGGGGCGGCCGGCTCCTCCGGCTCGGCCCCCAGGGGGAACGGGCTGGTGCCGAGCCCGGCGCACAGCGCCCACTGCAGCTTCTACCGCACCCGCACGCTGCAGGCCCTCAGCTCGGAGAGGCGCGCCAAGAAGGTGCGCTTCTACCGCAACGGCGACCGCTACTTCAAGGGCTTGGTCTACGCCGTCTCCGGCGAGCGCTTCAGGTCCTTCGATGCCCTCCTCATGGAGCTCACCCGCTCCCTGTCGGACAACGTCAACCTGCCCCAGGGGGTCCGAGCCATCTACACCGTGGACGGCAGCAGGAGGATCGGCAGCATGGAGGAGCTGGTGGAAGGTAAGGATGCCTCCTGGCCCCCGGGCCAGTCAGAAGAGGTTTGCTAGCCCTCGTTTTCCGGGGGGGGGGAACGGAATTCTTTGTGGGCTCATACCTTCTCAGTCAATGCAAGTCTAGTATGTTGGCCACGAGCTCTGGCTCCTTTTTTTATTTTATTTTTTGCGGATGGTGCTTTTGGAGAATTCAAATCTGTTGACTTAATAAGAAACAAGGCAGCCCCACACTTGGTTGGTTCAGGTGCTGGGATTTTAGGCCAGATCACCGACCTGGAACCATCTTGAACGTGCACCTCCAGTTGCATGTGCAGGTGGCTGCTGACACCAACCTGGTACTTTTTTTTTTTTTTTTTAACTCTTTTTATAAAGCTACTGCTGGGCACAGGTGTAAATACCTCTGGTTCTCACAGGTAAACCAAACCTGATCACTGGCCCTGGTACTTGTGTGGGTGTGTTGTGTATGCGGGTTTGTTTGTTTGTTTCTTTTCTGCAGTATTTCTCTGCTTGTGATTCTGGACCTTTTAAATTTTGGATTGCAAGAGGACTGGTCATAAGGCTGGCGTGCTATGTAGTATACATAGGACAAGGATGATTGCAGGTGGTTGATAGCTCAGCTCTGCACCTAAATTGTCAGTTCTGGTAGTGCATCTGTAAATCTGAGTGTAGACTCCTGCAATCGGATATAAGAAAAAGACTAATTGACCTGTCTAGTTTGTCCAGTTATTTGGTCTACACTGCTAAGGATATATCCAAGCTGCCAGCCATAGAGGCTTGGCTGTTCGTAGGTTTATCCTTCTTTTAACCAAGTCATTTTGGTTTCATAACTGCATGTATGGAGTATTGCAATGGTTTTGAAATCGAGAAGTGGAAAAACATATTCAGTATTTGTTTTGGTAACACCTAGGAGCCATTCATGTGTTAACCTGCATTTTGCATCCTTCTAATTCTGTTCCCTAACGCCTTTATTGTTTCTCATTGTTATACTCCCTCCCAGGCCTCATCAGCACAGGGGGTGGGGAAGCCCTTGGAACTGGTAGGAACTCTTCTGAAACTATCTTTGCCCCCATGGCTGCTAGGGCCATTACTTTAAAAGCTACAATCTTTCCCCTTTCCTGGGCTTGAATATGTCCCAGAGTCCTGCCAGCCCCATCAGCCTAAGCACAGGTCTGCTGTGCCATGCTTCCTACCACCTTGGCCACTGGGCTGGCCCTGATGTCTAGTTTAATTTGTGTTTTTTTGACTCTGCATGATTCCTAACTCCTTATTAGCAGTGGTGTATTGAAGACGAGGGGTGGGGGGCAGGTGCTGGCCTGCGGGAGAGGCACAGCTGGCCGGCCAACTTGGAATTTAGTGAGTTAATATGAACCACTAATGGATAAGGCACCCTCCTGCTGTTTAGGGAGACGGACCCCATGCCTGAGGCAAAAGGGCGTGATGGAGCAGGGTGCGCCTGCCCACCAAGAGACTTGCTCGTGTATACAGCGCACTTCGACATGGCTCATGCACTCAAGCAGCCAATCGGGTAAGAGGTAGAGCAGTGGAAGTAACCGTGCAGGAGGTGCATGGTGTGTGCTTTCCTTGTGGTCTTGCCACCGCAATCATCAGCAGGCGCTAAGAGCCCCCTTGAGCTCCCCCCCCCCCCCCCCCCCCCACAGAGAGGAAGGAGAAGAGAACAGTCAGGATCAGAGATGCTGCAGGGGAAAGAAGGGTCTAACTCTGGAAGGGAGAGTAGTGATTTTTCTGCCAAGCCGGGGGGGGTGGGCAGGGGGAATTGGGTGCTGGGCAAAGAGGAGGCGAGAGATGTTTGGCAGGCAGGGAAAGAGAAGGGGGTCTAGTGCTGGGGGTTCAGAGGCAGGTGGAACTGGTGCTGGGTAGTAGGGGGGAAGAGGGACTAATTGTATTGTGATTAGTTTAGCTTATTGGTTTTTCTATACCATCACATCTGCAATGCCATCAAAACGGTTTACGATTACATTAAAATTAATTTTTTTGTAGTTGTACTTTTGTACAGTTTACTGTAACCTGCATTGAATTTTGATATTACGATATATAAACTTTTAAATTTAAAACTGCTGCTGGACACACAAGCTGCTGTAGTATAACCTGTGCTAAAATTGGAGTTAAATTTTAGCACCGGTTTTACTTAAGATGCTCGTAAAAACAGGGGTCCCTGTGGTAAGCTAATGGGATGCAAACAGGAATGTAGAAAGAGCGCTATTCGAAACGTGTGCTAAAATTGTAGTTAAATTTTAAAAAATCCTCTTATGGAGAGAAATACTTTTAAAAAGTGTGTTAAAACAGGTGTAAGGAGAAGCGCTTTAAGTTGGAAAGATTGTGACCAAAATAAGATCAGCGTGTAAGATCAGCATGGGGCATCCAGACTTGGGAACAGTCTCGCATGCAATTGGGCAAAGCATGCTAAGTGAAATCAAAGGGTAAGCTCTCTAGGGAAGGCACCTCCAGCTGAACAATATGCACTTTGGTGCTGTGCATCTCAAATGGCTGTAATTTTCTGCTGTAGAGAGCCGACCCTTTGATTTTATTTGGCAAAATGGCTTTGAATGAGAGAATGTGCCCACAAGTTGGGATGCACAGCACCAATCTCACATGCAGTGCCATTTTGGCAAGCTTGGCAAGTAAAATGAAAGCATAAGCTCTCTGGGGTGGGCACCTTCAGCTAAACAGTATGCACTTTGGCATCCTGTTCAGCTTTAGGTGCACCCTCCCCCGAGTTTGTTCTTATTTCACTTGCTATTCTCCGCCAAAAGGGCCTTGGATGCATGAATTTGCTCTTTGGATTGAGCACTTACATTTTGTTCAGCTAGATGTAACAAACAGTTCTCCAAAGTTGGATGCACAGTGTCTGTGTACTGTCCAACTGTAGATGCCTGCTCTGAAAGCACTGGAAACTAAACTCCTGGGTAAGAAGTAAACTCGTATTTCTCGTTGCCAAAGTTATTTTATTGCTGTGCCCAATAAATACACTATTGCTGTTACAGCTAGGTGCTACCACGCTGGGCATAGCAATAGTGTAGCATTTTATTTATCCGACTTCTATATTCTGATTTTTGGCACTTTGGATTACATTCAGGTACTGTAGGTATTTCCCTATCCCTAGAGGGCTTACAATCTAATTTTGTACCTGAGGCAACAGAGGGTAAAGTGATTTGAACCCTGGTTTGAGTTGGCGAAGCTTCATTATAGGTGTGTAATTTATAATTTGTGGAGCTGTATCACTCAAGATTGGTGATCATGAAGACTGTGGGCACCATGATATGATCTAATTCTACAGCTTTCTTTCCATCAGGAAAAACATCTGATTCTTGTGCAGGATTTATACCTTTTAACGTATTAAGTCTGTCATATAGCCCCTGTCTCTCCTCTCCTCCAGGATATAAATATTTAGGGGTCTATTTTTTTATTTTGCATGGCTTTTGGTGCAGACGCCACACAATTCTGATTGCCTTTCTCTGAAATGCTTCCACTCAATGTCTACCCTCCAGAATTGAATACTACTCCAGATGCGGTCTCGCCGAAGACCCCGTAGGTGGCAATGCCTTTCCCGCTGGTTTTGCCTCTCTATGCAGTCCAGCATCCCTCTGGCTTCAGCTTCACTTCCTTTGGATCACTGGACACTACTTCGTCAAGGTCTTTCAGTCTGTGCACACGTATTTCACCCCCCCCCCCCCCCCCCCATGGCGTACGGCTCCTTTGGATTACTGCATCCACAAATGCAGGACTGCACTTCTTAGCATTGAATCCCTGCTGCCAGTCATTTGACCATTCCTTGCATTTTCTTGATTGCTTCTCCTCTAAGTGTGTCAACTCTGTTGCAGATCTTGGTGTCATCTGCAAAAAGACAAACTTTACCTTCTACCCCTTCCATTATATCACTCATAAATATATTGAACAAGTCCAGAAGCAGAACTGATCTTTGGGGCACTCTGCTTATCAACTTTCTCTCTCCAGAGTAGGTTCCATTTACCAATACACATTGTCATCTGTCACTCGAACAGTTTAATCCATTCCACCACCTTGGGACCCATTCCCAGGCTTCTTATTTTGTTCATGAGCCTCCTATGCAGGTCTCTAGCAAAAACTTTGCTGAAATCCAAGTAAACAAGATCAAATGCATACCCCTTATCTAATTCTCTAGTCACCCAATCAAAAATCTGTTTGATTCATTTGACAGGACCTCTTCCTTTAGAAAAACCACATCTCGGATCCTGCCACCCATTGGATTGCAGATAGTGAACTATCATAATGCCTCTGTATGAATCCTTGGTGTGTGCAGTTCTGGTCGCTCTACCCCCTCCAAACTCACAAAAAGATATAGCACAACTTGAAGGGTGACTAAAATGATAAAGGGTAATTGAACGACTTTAGAGGAAAAACTACATAGATTAGGCCTCTTTATTCTGGAGAAGATCGCTGAGAGGCAATATGATATTGAAGCTAGAGAAATGAATGGCAGAATATGCAGATAAAATTGATGACCTTGAAAATAGGTGAGAATGTTGCAGATTCTGAGCTAGTAGATTTGATTGAAACAAGGCTTTTGTAAGGACTAGAGGCCTTCAATTTCATTGGCAGGCTTATTGAGGGTACTTACAGAATCATGACGCAACAAAAGGATGCGAGCAGGCCTAGAGAGGTGATTGTCAAGCTTCTGAACTATGCTCATAAAGTCCAACTTCTATAGGCATATCGTAAGCATAGAAATATCACCCACCAAGGCCACAAAGTTTATATGTTTCAAGATTTTTCAGCCACTGTGGTTGCAAAGAGAGAATAATTCAGTGGCGTATGCACTGACCTGTTGTGTAGAGAGATTCACTTTACATTCCAATTCCTGGCATGGCTAAAAATGTGGAATGCAGGGAAAATGAAACTGAATTCACAGCAGATGCCAGACCAGAGTCCTGAGGGTGCCTAAACATGCGAATAGTACTCTTATGTATTTTTGAACTGCATTGTTTGTGTTTTGAATTGCAGTATAATGTCAGTAAGCTACTCAAGTGGCAATGACTTATGCTAACAAGAAAGGGGCTCCCCTACGTGATTATCACATGGGCTCTGGACTTAGGCCTGTCTTTATTGTTCCTTTTTTGATGGCTAAGACTTTCAAGAGTCTTTGTTTCTTGTGTTTATCAATTTCAAGTTAGATAGGAGTTGAAAGCATTTTTTATGTCAAATTGCTTCTTTTTTCCCCCCTGCATTTATTTATTTATTTATTTATGCGACATGGAAAACTGAAGTATATGATGCAGGGTATGTCTCACTCTTGGTTGACTTCTGCCAGAGAATGGGATTGTCTTTCATTTGTCCTGTAATTGTATAACTGCGTGTTATATTTTGTTTTTCAGAATATTGTACAGGCAGATGTGATCACAGTTCTGACACTATAGCTGGGTTACTAATTCATTACTTTTTATTTGTGTGCTTATACAGGCGTGGCACCCGAATGCATCAGAATTGACCTGCTGCTCAGGATGCCTTGAGCCACAATGTTCAGCTTTAGTAGGGAAGGTTAGGGAAGTGGAGTTTGGGTGGGAGATGGGGATGGCTGATGGAGTCACTACAGGTGCAGATTGGAACTGCAGTTCAGGGGGTTTAGATGTTTGGGATTTTATCCCAACTATGGTCTGCAGGTATCAACAGAAGCTTGGTGTGGGACAGTGGGGTCTCTTCAAGGAATATGTTTCTCTTGTGGAATTTAAATATTCTTAGGTTAAGATAATATGCTACTTAAAACAATATGGAATGTATCAGGTAGGTCTGGGAGCATCCATCAAACGTAAGAAAGTTCTTAGTCATTTAAAGTGCCTTAAAACTATCATAGCATTGTTACAAGAGATAAGGACATGCCATACTGGGTCAGACCAAGGATCAAGCCCAGCATCCTGTTTCCAACAGTGGCCAATCCAAGCCATAAGAACCTGGCAAGTACCCAAAAACTAAATCTATTCCATACTACTGTTGCTAATAACAGCAGTGGCTATTTTCTAAGTCAACTTAATAGCAGGTAATGGACTTCTCCACCAAGAACATATCCAATCCTTTTTTAAACACAGCTATACTAACTGCAAATGTTGGAACAGGAACATCAACATTTCAGAGAGCATTGGGTGGGGCGAGTGTTCTCGGCTATGGGAAACACCAAGAGTAGAGGAGTGGTGGTTCTGATCCATAAAATTTCCATCGTTTAAATTGTCAAAATCTTAATAGATCCGGAAGGGAGATGCATTATTTTGTTAGGAGAGCTGCAAGGCTCTCTGGTGGTTCTTGCATCAGCATCTACACCCAATTCTTATGTACATTCCCTTTTTATCTTGGTATCTGAGAGAACAGCCCTGGGTAAATATCCTGTCATTTTTTTTGGGGGGGGGGAGGGGGGGGGAATCTTAATTGTATTGTTGATCCACTTAGATAAAATTCCCAGTTGTACAAGAAATGGTTTGGAAAAATATGAAGGGGTGGAGTCATGCACAACCTTATAACTTGTGGATATTTGGCGAGCACGCCACCTTTCAGCAGTAGATTACGTTTATCAGGAAAGAGCTCATAATACCAAAACTCACATTGATTATTTATCTGACAGGTGCTTCCCTAAAGTTCAACAAGTGGAAATAGCTTTAATTATTTCAGATCCTTGCTCGGTGGTGAGAGAAATGGAGCTAGGCTCAACAGAGTGGGCACCTAATCTCTGGAGAATGCCTGTATGCTTACATCGGGATAAAGAATTTCCTGCTTTCCTAGTGAAGTGGCAGACATACGTGGAATGCAATCAAGAGCTTAGGTCAAATCCACTCTTATTTATAGGCTGATGCAATATCGGCACGCGTTAAACCAGCGCTCATGATTGAGCACCTGCTCTCTTAGTGCATGCTGATCCACCTCTCTGGGGCGCCTGATGCAAATGGGCTGCTACAATAAAAAGGAGGCGCTAGGGGAAATTGTATGCCCTGGGGCCTTCTTGGCAGCCGCAGGTTAGGAAAATGGACACTCGAAAGTTGAGCATCTCTTTTCCTAACGTAACTGCCAGCACCCCTTTCTTTTTTTTTTTTTTTATTTGGGGACATTTCAAATTTTTTTTAGTTTCTCCAACTTAATAGTGCCATAATAAGTCTGAGAAAGTACAGAGAAGCAGTATTTTCTGACTCTTTTTTTTTTTTTTTTTTTTTTTTACACTCTTTGGGATTCTCCAGAATTAACACCTGTTTGGGGCAGGCATTAATTTTGGTGAGAGAAAATGTGCACAGTGAGTGCTTTTTTTTTTTTTTTTTTTTTTTTTTTTTTGCATCAGGGCAATAGATAATAGCCACAGCATGAATTTACATGTGATGAATGCTATTACCTACTTGCGCGGTTGGATGTGCATTTTGGATACACTAACCCCCCTTTTGCATCCGGGGTTATGGGCGCGCATCCAAAATGCATGACCAATTGCACGTTGAGCCATGCACTGCGGCTAGCGCACAGTAATTGGACTATTTGCGAAGCAGTAATGAAGGGAGAAATAATAGGATATGTGAATCACAAGAAAAACCTTTTGAATCAGATAATACAAAAGCTGATGAGATCTGTTATGAAAGCCCATAGTGACAGGAGGAAACTGGGCACAAAATGAATTCTTATAAAATAGGACTTGACACATGTTAGTCTATTTTTTGAAGTTTGTATGGAAGAAAGGCAGGTAGCAAACTTTTGGGTCAGTGGACTTTCAAATTTTATTTAAACTGTGTATGATAAGACTGGGAAAGAATGGACACATCCTAAGTGTAAAAGAGTGTTTAGAGATTACTAGTATATAAAGTAGCATAAAAATGAACAAGGGGGAGGGGAGGACTTATTGAGGAAAGTTCAACTACTGCTAGCATCAGCAGATATAGCTCAAAACTTAAATGAACCAGTTTAAAACATTTTGAAGAGAACTTGGTGATAAAGGAACTTACTAGCCTTAAAGCACCAGGTCCGGATGGCTTTGATGCAGGTTTCTATAAGAATCTTGCTGAACATATGAGAGGATCTTTAAAGAATGCACTACCTATGTACTTGCACCTTCCTTCTGCTTTAGAGGAAGCGATATAACAGTGATACCTGAGAGTGGGAAAGATCCATTGAACTCTGCAACCTATCTCCTATTTCACTTCTCAATGTTGACATTAAATTGTATGCCAAAATCATAGCTAATAGGGTGAAATAGATAATGCCAGCATCGATATCCAAAGATCAGGTGGGGTTTATATGGGGAAGGTGATCCACTATGAACATTAGAAAGCTGATGTTGGTCTTGAAAGTATGTCATCAGAGAGAGGTGAAAAATCCAATGTTGGTAGGATGTAATGCAGAAAAGGCATTTGATAGGGTGTTCTGGAAGGTTTTAAGACTATGGCTCCCTAAATATGGTTTACAGGGCCGAATATTAGATGCTATAAATTCTATACACAAATTCCGATGCCAGCCATAGCTAATGGATATGTCTGACAGCTTTGCTTTATTGCTGGGTACTAGACAGGGTTGCAAACGCCTGCCCTTTTTTAATTAAATCTTTAGAATCTTTTGGTTTATTTGCTAAATGTTAGTGTGGGAATGCATGGCATTCCAATAGGGGAAACAAGCCTGAAGACCTTACTTCTTGCAAATCTTTTTATTGTTGTCACAAGCTCTTTCTCTCTCTATATCTTTAGATGTCTTTGAACAATAATGGCTTGCATCAGGATTTAAGCTAAATTTAGATAACAGTGGCAGATGTGCTAGATACTCTGGAATGAATTGAAGGGACTTCCTCCATAAGTGAGGAAAGGATGACACACTTGGATATTTGGGAGTTCAGACAGAGGGATCCTGCCTATTATCAGACAATTCAAGAAAAAGAGTTGAGTGACATTCCTGTTATTGCTGTAGGGCAGGGTTGTGTTAATTACAATGATCTTACTTCCTAAGTTGCTATATATTATGCAAATGCTCCCATTTTATTGCATGAGGAAAGATCTGAGACAGATCAATGTGCTCTGTAATCCATTTCTGTGGAGAAAAGCTAGGATATCACGATCTCAACTGATACCTAGAGAGGAAGGGGTTCTGGGTTTCTCTAATATAAAGTATTATAACTTAGCAAGTAATATGCATGTTTTGGGAGACTGGCTATTAGAAAACAATAATTATATGGGTGTGCACCTAGAAGGTCAAAGTTATTGAATTGAAAATCTTGATACATGCAAAGAGGAAAGAGAGGTCCCTATTGATTGATCTATAAGGTGGCTGGTGAGCTCTATGCGTAGAGCAGAGCTTTCCAAACTGTGTGTCGGGACATGTTAGTGTGTCGCCTGCAGTGTGCAGGTGTGTCGCGCAAGCCCAGTCAACTCTGACGCAAGTTTGGGCTTTTTTTTTTCTAGAGATTCACTTTTTTTTTCCAGTTTATGGGTTGCTTATTATTGGGTGATTTTTGCTGTCAATCGCGTTTTTTTGGGGGGCTTGGTGGGTGGAACAAGCCCAGCCATCCTTGCATTGGATGCTGCTGCTGCCGATGAGGCCTGGCCATGAGGAGTACTGACTGCAAGCAGCAGTGTCTGGTGATCATGGAAGGGAGTGAAGCACTTAACTGGCAACAATCAAAAAGACGAGGTACATGAGTGTGGAGGCCAGACATGTGCTGGGGGGAGAGAGATGAGTGAGTGGGGGGCAAATGTGCTGGGGGGACAGACATGTGCTTGAGGGGGAGAGATATGAGTGTGTGGGGTACAGACATGTGCTTGAGGGGGAGAGATATGAGTGTGTGGGGTACAGACATGTGCTTGAGGGGGAGAGATATGAGTGTGTGGGGTACAGACATGTGCTGGGGGGGAGAGAAATGAGTGTGTGGGGGTCAGACATGTGCTTGAGGGGGAGAGATATGAGTGTGTGGGGGCCAGACATGTGCTTGAGGGGGAGAGATATGAGTGTGTGGGGGCCAGACATGTGCTGGGGGGAGGAGAGAGATGAGTGTGTGGGGGACAGACAATTTGTTTTATTATTGTTTCTCATAAATTATAACAATAACATGAATCTTGGAATATTATATATTTTTAATATAAATTTAAGGTTTTCATGAGAGGTTGTGTCGTGAAACATTTTATTTATGTATATATTTAAGGAAACATACATAAATTGTCGAAATATGTTTCGTTCGTTTAACCTTTAACTTCTGGTTTACTAGTAGACTGAATTACTGTGTCCCGAAATTATGTTTGTCTAAAAAGTGTGTCACCAACATGAAAAGTTTGGAAAGCTCTGGCGTAGAGGATGCTTTGGGGGAAGCCAGGCCTTTCTGCAACAGCCTCTCATTTGTTTACATTTTGTGTAGCAATCCCAGCTTTCCCCCGAGTTTTGATCATAACCTTTTTCAGACATGCTTCAACAGGGAAGACTTAAGTTATTGAGTAATTACATTTGCTAAAGAAACATAAATACACGTTTGGTTATAGTCAACATGCATTGGGCTTTACGAGTAAAGATTATTTTGTGTATTTAAAAGTTCATAGCTATATCGCATCCACAATTGGCAGAGATTTTACTGTTAGCATCTCCTGTCTTCAGTGTATATGCTAGGATATATGGTAAAGTCATTCTTTAGCTCAGTTATATAAATTTCTTCATAATCTGGACACATACAATATTGAATACATCAGCAGCAATTTGACAATGTGATTTACAAGTCAATCTCGATGGAGTATATGAACAAGTATTACATTAATGTATAAATTCACTGAAAATGTGCTCATCCATGAAATAGTTTTGTATACTACATAGAACAATAATCTCTCCCTGTACAAGTGAAACATGAATATCATTAGTTCTGATCACTATTTGAAATCAGCGATGCTGTACTCTTGTATGCTCATCCCACGAGCAGGCCTCTTACCTCCACCGCTGCCATCCAGGCCACTGTCGCTCTGACGCCGTCCCTGGCACGGCCTGGAGGTAGTTGCCGATGCTCCATCTTCACGGCTGGCAGATCCGCCACCGCTGAGTCTCCTCGCGGCAGGGAGGCGCTGCTAGCCTGCTCTCCCTTGCAGCAGGAAGCTGCCGACATCAGGCCCTTGTTTCGCGGCCTAGTGCTGCCTCTGCCTGTTTTTCTTCAGCGTGGATGCTGCTGATGCTGTCCTTGGTCCTGCCCCTCTCTAGGCGCCGGCACATGCCTCTTCAAGATATTTAAAGGGTCTGCGGCGGGAAAAACTCACGGCCCCACCGGAAGCCAGTCTCTCTTAATTTCCTGCTTCAGCCCTATAAAAGGGCTCAGTTCCTGTTCCTCGGGGCCTTCTGATCCTGAATCCACAGTTGTCTGTGTTTCTCTTCGGGTCAAGGTCCTCTGTGGTCTTCACTTGTTTAGATGGCTCTTTGTTCCGTGTTCCTGGTCTTGTTCTCCATCGGCGCTCCTTCGTTATCTGTTCCGTGGTCCTGGTCCCTTCGTCTTTGCCTCTGCAATCAGTTCCCAGATTCCTTGCGTCCACCTTTCCTGGCGTGCCACCGTCGTGGTCCGTGACCAGCCCGTGGGGGGCTGTGTAGGGTGCTTCATGGTATAAAGCCTTTTTCTATTCTGCAGCACAAGTCTTCAAGAGACTTCTGTTTTCAATGCCTTGCTTCTGAGAATCCTGAGTCTTGAATCCTGTCCCAGTCTTTGGAGTCCCTTGCACCTGCTTCGTCCATGCCTAAGACTTGTCAAAACCTGCTCTGCTTCAGGGTGGTCCGCAACCAGCCACAGGCGGCTGTGTAGGGTGCGCCCCGGTGCAGGCCACTACTGAATCTTCATGTTCCACTTCCTCGCCTGGAGTCTGCTTCACGTTCAGCGTGGTCTGCGATTGGCCATGGGCGGCTGTGTAGGGCACGCTGTGATGCAGTTATCAACCAGTACTTTCGTCTGAATCCTTGCCTGAGACGTTCTGAGTAACCTGAGTTCCTGTCTTGTCTTGTTCTTCCTGCCCTCAGCTTCAGTCTGGCCTCATACACTCATCGTTCCCAAGCGGCGGGTCCGAAGGGCTACCGAGTGGCCGGAGGGCTACTCTTGTGACAAGCATTGCGTTGCTGGATCACACTGGTGCGTGTAGGTCCAGTGGAGGGCTGATCCTGCCTTGTTCCTCCTCTGAAGTCCCTTGCCTTGGTTCCAGTCCTGCTTTGTTCTTGCTCCGCCCATGCTTGCATGCTCTCACCTCCCACAGTGTGCTTTGGGGCTCCTCCCTGAGTCATGCTGTGGTCCAGGGGCTCACACTCTCCCAGGAACTAGTGACTGCGCCTCCCTGCTCTCAACATCAGCCAAAGGCTGCTTTCGCAACAGCCACTTGTGGGAATGTGCACAGATATTGGCATTTTGGGGTGCTGTTATTCAAATGTTAGCAAATGAGATTAAAAAGTCAGCGTTTCATCATTTGCAGCTTCACTCTACTGCATCGGATATCCCAGGGAGTGATGATGGGGAGGGCACACACATTTTTGGGCAAGGCTTGTCTATTGGCGGAGTGTTGTACCCTCATAGCTTGATGCGATACCACCTGATATTGAGATATGATGATCTAAAATGTTTGAAATCATGGCCATGGTACATATAACTGCAGACCTGACAATGGGAGTGGAAAACCCCACAACTTTACAATGCTACAGTATATGGGAGCCTTTCTTGCACACCTTGGATCAGGATACAGGATGGATTTTATAGTAGTTTCCTGAATGACTCTTAAGACTTGAGGTTATTGCTAGGCTGCCCTGAGTGATTCCAACCTGCATTTCTTCATTTGTTCAGCTTATGGGGTGGGGGAGGGGGGGGAAACTGGTTTATTGTAGATTTCAAGAGTACAAGAAATGCAAATGTTTTCAATAAAGTTTTATTACAAAAAAATTTAGGAAATGTCCATAAACCACTATTGGCTTGTGACTTGGAAAAGCCATTGCTTTATTGTAGTTATGAGCAAGGAGGAGTGGAAATGTTCTTTGGTATCCTACTGGGTACTTGTGATCTGGTCACTGTCGGATACAAAATGGCATTTGTTTTTAATCTTTCCGTCAGCAGTTTTTTCATTAATTTTCCTACCATCAAGATGAGGCTAACCAGCCTGTAGTCTCCAGCCTCCATTCTGCTTCCACCTTTGACTTGGGATACAACCACTCTTCTCAGGTCTTGAGGCACTGCTCTTGACTCCAAGGATCTATTGAACAGGCCTTTCAGCAGACCTGCCAGGGCCTCTCTGAGATCTCATTAGGTCCCCTGGACTTGTCCACTTTGTTTTGCTAATGCCTCCCAAACACTTTCTTCTGTATGTAGAGCCTCTTCAAGAGGCTCATTCCCATCCATACGTTTGCCAACCAGCAGTGACCTTCCTCCAAGGTGGTCTTCAGTGAACACCAAACTGAAGTATATTTTTAATATTATTCTTCTTCGTCTTTCTTTGCACAATGACCCTTGTTGCCTAACAGTCTTGCAATGCCACCTATGGCCTTCCTCCATTCCCTGCTACATCTGGGTTTTTTTTTTTTTCCAACCTTCCTTTACTTCATTGGCAATCCTTTCTTCCACTTCAGTATTTACTCCTTTGATTTCTTTGCTTATCTTTCAACTTCACTCGATATTCTTCCCCATGTTCATTTTATTTATTTTTTTTGGTCCATTATTTCACTTCACTCATCTTTCCCCCAGTTTTCTAGCTCCTCCTCAAGGTACATTCCCATTGTACCAAAGTCCATATTTTTAAAATTCAGAGCTATGATCTTTGTGATACTTGTTCTTTCCATCTTGGCTCTGATCTTTGGTGCTCGGATTGGCACTTACCCCGACATTAGAGACGCTATCACTACTTTGTGAGCACCAGGTCCAGTATTGCTCCATTACCATTTGTCTAAGTAGAGCCTCTTGAAGAGCATCCATGACTTTAATCTGCCAGATGTGGATTGGAGTAGCATGAAGAGCAGGGATATTCCAATCCACATCTGATAGACTATAAAACGCCAATGATCCACTTCCTGGAGGGCTTTGGCCAGATTTCTGTTCAATTCTTCTGTCTGAGTTGAAGGTCTGTAGACACATCGGTATAAATGGAAATGGATCCATCTTTTTAATTTTTTTAAGACTGCCCACGGCACTTCCTCTTCCCCCACACCCCCTGCATTTTTAGTTGCTTGGCTATTATCCTTGACATAAAGAACCACTGCTCCCCCTTTCTGTCATTTCTATCTTTCCTCAACAGGTTATAGCCAAAATGGTTGTATCCATCCTTGGGACTCGGTGAACAAGTCTGCTTATACATTCAGTCCTGCAACAGTAGAACTTTATTCTCTGTACTACGAGCATTTCTGCTCATAGCTTTCTAGCTGCCCTTCCTGGTAGTCTTTTCTGCCATTTTTGCATAAGCGTGGACTTAATGAGCTGATTAATTTCTCCACCCATTTCCTATATTTGGGGGTGACATTCAATTTCATTGATCGCCTGTGCCACCCCGTCCTCTAGTTTAAATGCCCGACACATGATCTGAATTTCTCCTGACTCGGACTGATGCAGGCCATCTTTACCATGTAGCCTTTTACTGTTTCATCCACAGCCTTAACCGAAGCCTTTTGTCTTCACCTCACACTTTGAGCCATGGATTAGCCTTTCCTTTCCCTACAAGTATCCCTTCTGAAAAGACAGTGGGTTTTGCCATGTGCATAAGCTGCTTAATGTCTGTACTTCTTGAATGCTTTTTTTTTTTCTTTCCCAAGCAAGGTCATTGGTCCCCAGATGGATGATAACGTTGATTTTATAGCCCTTATTCTTTTTAATTGCATTGACAAACTGGTTTGCTTGTCTGCCAGCTGAGGATTCTGGAAGGCATTTAACTATTGTGAGTCCCCTAGGTGATGCCTCTGAATCTCCCAGCAGAAGAAACTTTGTTACGTTTAATAGCATTTTGGGTTTCTATGTGTATTGGGTGTCCTTTTTTTTTTCTCTCTTGATTTTGCTTAAGCACTTTGCATACATATCATTTGAGAGGGTGGGTGTCTTATCCTTCCAGAACCCTTTTGCACAATTTTTACATGTTACCAAAGTGATACATGAAGTGTTTAAAACAAAAAGCAAATTTATTAACAAAACTGTGATAGCAGTAAGATAAAGTTACTGGGTCCAGAGCAAGCAGCAATTCTCAGGTTCTGGTGCTGGTCTCTATTGTTTCTGGCAGAATACAGTCATGCTCTTCAGTGTGAGGCCTGAGAGCTAGTGGTGGCCCTCATTGACCCTATGTACTGCTCCCTGACTCTCTCGTAACCCGATGCACATGCTCTCTCCCTGCCTTCGCAGTGGCATGCCACCATTGCTGCATCCAGAACAGCTGCTTTTTTTTCTGCCACTGTATGTTTCTCGGTGAGTATAAGCCATGTGATGCTTTAACTCCTGTGTTATACTTGTGAGAAAGATACTGACATTTAGGCACTGCTTGTTTACTTGCTGAAAACTGAGCAATGTTGGGGGGAAAAAACAGAGCAGCTGGCAGCATGCCTGTAGAGAAGGTTAGGGGGGTGGGCAGAAGATTAACAAAGTGGGAGCATTGGCTTGGAGGGGATGTGGGTGGAAATAGGATGGCTGCCTGAATTCGGGCTCTGCTCTCCCCTCAGCTACTCTTACTGAAATTGCTGCACATCCCTCTCATTATTGCCTTCTAGTGTACCTAGATCTGCTTCTAATTCTCCCCAGTGGCAACTAAGAATAAAGGCGCTGACTTGAAACTAATTTCCTACATGAAAATGGCCTCTGAAAATTTGAGGCCTGGGGCATTGGAAGAAGCCTTTGTGAAGAGTGATTTGGCTTTGGAGGAGGTCATGGTGGGCAGTGAGTCAGAGGGACATGTCTACCCATGCAGCATTCAGGCAATGGTTCTGTGATTTGCACAAGGCCATGCAGAAAACTAGGCAGGACCTGATGGGCTTGATATCTGAAATGGAGATGTCTGAGATCAGGTGCGGCATGGGTGACTGCTCTGGGTTTGGATGCACAATCTGAGAAAGTGGGGAAAATAAAATCATAATGCAGTCACTTCTCTGTAGAAAATGTGGACCTCATGTCAAAATCGAGGACTTGGAGAACAGAAATCGCTGCTGCAATCTATGGTTTTGCAGCATTCCAGAGACCGAGGATTATAAAGATTGTCATGCAGTAATTTAAAAATCTGTGGGGTTTTTTTTTTTTTTTTTCTGAGATGGAATCAAGGCTTGAAAACGCAGTCCTTGATGGTTGACGTGGAATTAGAGCACATGGGTTCCTGGGACCTAAAGTAGGGAATAAGCCCTCGCAATATATTGGCGTGTTTTCACCGTTTCCCAACCAAAGAAGGTTTTTACTGAGGCCAGAAAACAAGCAAACCTGGCTCTGGGAGTCGCATACCATCTCAGTTTTTGCTGATTTATGGCCAGTCACTATAAAAAGATTGGACTTTAGGGGAAATAACATCTGTTCTGCAAAAAGAGGGGATTCATTATTGGTGCTTATTCCCCTTTTTGGCCCAGCGCTGACCATTCGTGGCACAACTTCCAGAGTTAACAAGGGGAGGAGGCCATTTTGGAGGAAGCAGACTTCGTCGTTTTAAAGCTTTATCGCAGAGTGCTGGTGACTGTCGAAAGATGATACTCCCAGATGGCAGAGGATGAGGCAAGGAGACCGGAGGTTGAGGAGGCAATCAGACTTTTTTTTTCATCTAAGGACAGTGGCAAAGGCTGATTTGTACATCTTTAAATTATGCATTGTTTTTTTTGTTTGTCAATTTTGATTATGCAACACATCAGAAGGAGAGGACCACTTGATTATAACAGGAGATTTTAATTTGACCTTATCTCCGATGTTGGATAATTCTGGGGGTGGGGGCTAGATTTAGTTCTGGTACATCACAAGCTCAGCTTAAGAGATTGATGAAGAAATGGGATTTAATAGATTTCTGGAGACACCAATTCCCTCAGGTTAGAAACTTATTCTTTTTATTTTTGTCCGTATAAGTCCTACTCTAGGATTGATTTCTTTCTTGTGGATAAATTGGTTTTACCCATGATCTGTCATGTGGAGATGGGCCCCATTTCCTGGTCAGACCACACTTCTATGTGGTAGGGAGGAGCCTGGCAGATGATACTGGAAACTCAATATTTTATTAGGGGACGAGTCTCTTTGTTCTCAATTGGCCAAAAATATTAATATATAGCTTTTAATGATGTAGGAGATATTAATCCATCTCTCCTCTGGGATTGTTTGAAAGCTGTTATAAGGGGGCATCTAATTTTCCAGGCAGTCGTCATCAAGAAGGAAAAATCTGAGAAGAAACACAAGTTGCAAACTGATAGGGTCATTCAGCATAATGCATGCGATAGTTATGTTAGCGCATGGCATGAATGCAAATTTTTCAAAGGGATGAAATTGGGGAGGGGTTTTGGTGGGATGAATGAAAATGAGGCAATATTGCACAGTGTGATATCATGCGTTATGCTTTCTCACGTTTTTATCGCCAGAAATAGCACCAGGAAAAAAGGTGTAGTTAAGCTGTGCGATATGCCCGAAACGGCTGTAACACAATTCGTGATAAAGATTGTAAACTGCATTTTGGCCATTTCTGGGCTTGGGGAGAGGGAGAGCGTCTGGGGAGGCCTTCACAGTATAAAGAGTTGCTCGCACTCTTACCCCTCCCCCCCCCCCCCCCATAGTAAAAGACTGAGCACTTTGCAGGTAGCGAAATACAAATATCGCAGGGTGTGAAAACTTTAACGCGCCCTGCAATAAACTACCTATGTGAAGTGCTAACATAGCATGTGATGCAGTAATTCTAAAATTATCATAAACATGCCCATTTTTCATATCATGAGCGTTACCCATGCAAAACTATAGCATTTTGATGAATCTAGGAATGAGCTTTTACATTTGGAAAGGCTACATAAACATACTTTGTCTACTTCAGTATATGGGCAGCTACAAAAGATCAGGGATGGATTGCAGGCATTAGAAATTGAAAACATAGCGTTTCAAATGAACCCGGTAAAGCAAGAACACTTTGAGTGGGGCAATAAAGCTGTAGATTAGGTTAAAGCATATTTCTCAGCATCAGATTACTAAGATTAAGGTAGAAGAAGATATGTTGACCCCACCCAGAGATGTAAGGCCAAAGATTCATGCATTTTTATGGGAAATTATATGATGCTGATACCTCTATTACACATAGCCAGATAGATAATTACTTGGACTCAGAAGGTCTACTGAGTATTACGGAAGACTAAGAGCAATTTCTTTATGCTGAAATAACCTCTTGAAGCATTTCAGGTGATTTAAAGATGTGAAGTTTAAATAAAGCCCCAGGATTAGATGGCTTCACCACCCTCTTTTTATAAGAAGTTATCTTCAGAAATAGTTCCCCTATTGTTGAAGTGGTTTAATTTGTTATGTGTTGGCAATTCTTTGTCAGCTGGAGCTAACCTTGCTGGGTCATGATCAGACCCTTTGTGGTTCTTTATAGACCTATTTCTGTGATGTTGACCATACGATTTTGGCCAAAGTCCTAGCTAATCATTTTAAATGGGGTTCTGTGTCTGGTGCACCTGGATCAGGCAAGTTTTATACCTGGGAGAATGGCTGCTGACAGTGTGCTTAAGATTGATTTAATTTGGTGGATAGGGGGAAAACACATCCCAGCGGTTTTGCTCTCGGTAAATGCCGAGAAAGCATTCTATGGTGCACTGTCCTTTCTTGTTTTCATACATTGGGGAAAATTAAATTTGGGTCTTTTATCAATTGGCTTCAGCAGCTTTACTCTAACCTGAAGTCTTGTGTCAAAGTTAATGGTGTACATTCTGATTCCTTTAATATAAAACAAGGCACAAGACAAGGGTGTCCTTTATTACCCTTAATGTTTGCTTTGTTTTAGTCAGTGGTGAAACAAATAAGGAAGACAGGGGGGGGGTGTATTTCTGAGGTTAAGGTGTAGGGGATCAGGATTAAAAGCATTCTTTCTTTTTGCTGCTGCTGATATTTTATTTACATTAATGAATCCCATTTTTTCTTTGGGGGTGACAGTTGATGCCTTGGGTGAGTTTAGTAGGGTTTCTGGCTTTAAACTAAATTTAGGAAAATCTTGGGTACCTTAATCTTACTGTGATAGAAGATCAGCTTTCTTTTTTTGTTGAGTAGAAAATTTCCCTTTAAATTGGCTACAAGAAGTATTTTGGGATTTGGGTTAGCAATGGTTTAGAGGATTTACTGGAGTTGAAGTATGGGCCCCTGCTGAAAACTGTTTATCAGAATTTGGATACTTGGTCCGGGTTTACTTTTGTCCTGATTCGGTCGAATAGCAGCAGTAAAAATGAACATTCTATCCATGTTTGGCTATTTTTTTTTTTCAATCTCTTCCAATTCCCATATCCTCTGCTGCTTTAAAATGTTGGCAACAGACCCTCTCCCCCAGGATAGAGAGCAGGGTTATGTTCCAACACAAACTTCAGAGTGGGTTGGGAGTGCCCAATCTTAGCTGGTACTATGCAGCTGCACAACTATGAGCTATACTAGATTTGAATAGAATGGTTGGTTGAATCTAAGATCTTGGTTTGGATTGAGGTGCATGCCCCTAAGGGCCTTTACTTGGCAACCTTGTTCAACATGGTTCAACGTGTTTTCCACAGCCTACCAATCATACATTGAAGTTGTGGAAGCAGTGGAAAACAAACTTAGTAGGAAAATGCCACTATTTCTTTAATTCAGCGATTAACTATAATACTGCTTTTATTGTGGGCTTGTCTACCCACCATTTTTGGTCATGGATATCTAATGGACTGACTCAGTTTGAAAAGATCCTGGGGATTTCAGAAGTCTCTCACTTTCAGGAATTACAGGACAAGTATAACTTAGCAGGTGGGGAAGTCTTTGTTATCTTCAAACTCGTCAGTTTATGGTAGCTGAAAAGATTGGGGAAGAATTGGCATTAAGTAAAACACAATTCAAGCATTGGTGTGATCATGCTGATATTAGAAATCATTCCTTTCATAGTATGTTTCTTAATAGAGACTTGCATACTCAGGCTACTTTTGTTATTGCTTGGGAAAAGGACCTGAGGTGGAATTTGAGGACTGGAATCTCATATTTCTCAATACGAAACGAAGTTCAGTTTCAGCACTTATGTCTGAAAACAGTTATAACATGTTAATTCAGTGGTATTTTGCGCCTGGATGCATTAGGAAAGCTTACCTTGATGTTAATGACTTAGGGGCATTTTCTTTCATATGTGGTGGGGTTGTCCTAGAGTTCTTTCATTTTTTGGAAGAAGTCTTCTCTCTAGCTCAGGGGATTATTGGGTTACCTTTGTCCTCCTCTCCTGAACATGTTGTTTGAACTTTGGATAGTCTGTTGGATAAGTGGCTTTTGGTACATTAGATTGTGCTCGGTGCGAGCTAGCCTCCTATTGGAAATTGGACATCATTTCTTCCATTGCTGGGCTGCAGAGAGAGAGTAATATCTATAAGAGAGAGGAAGTGATAATCCCCTTGTACCAGGGCATTGGTGAAGCCTCACCTGGAGTACTTTGTTCAGTTCTTGAGACTGTATCTCCAAAGGGACAGAGACAGGTTGGAGGCGGTCCAGAGAAGGGCGACCAAAAAGGTGGATGGTCTTCATAAAATGACTTATGAGGAGAGATTGAAGAACCTAAATATGTATACCTTGGAGAGGAGGAGCAGGGGTGATGTGATACAGACTTTCAGATTCTTGAAAGGTTTTAATGATCCATGGTCAACAACAAACCTGTTACGTTGGGGAAAAAAAATCAGTAGAACTAGGGGTCACGATTTGAAACTCCAGGGAGGAAGACTCAGAATGCCCTGCCGGAGGAAGTGGTGAAGACTAAAACTGTGAAGGATTTCAAAGGGGCATGGGATAAACACTGTGGATACATAAAGGCTAGAGGATGAGAATGAAGAGAAGAGCCATGGGGGTGGTTTGCTGGAATGAAGGCTACTTCCTGGTGATTACTACCCTTACTCAATAAGCCTTCGCACGGTTAATGCAACTCCAGCATTGCTCTCTGCTTCAATGGCAAAGGGAAATGTGGAAAAGAGGATTACATTCAGACAACATCCAACAAGGCATTGATCTGTGCAGTCTGGGTAAACAAGCACTGGGGTAACTTGCTTGATGCGGCGGTTATTACCCTTAACCATTAAGCCTTCTGCTCACCTTTGATGCAACTCCAACATTACTCTCTCTGCATCAATGGCAAGGGGATGGCAGGAAATTTGAACAAACAGTTACCAACAAGGGCCCTGAACTTGGTGGTTGGTGAAACAGATAAGTGTGGGAGCTTGCTGGGCAGACTGGATGGGCCGATTGGACTTTTTCTGCCCTCATTTCTATGTTACTGTTATTAGTAGACTTGAATGGACTTGCTTCATATGTAAATTATCTGCTGTTAATTATATGCTTTCTAAATTTTATAGGGTTTGAGACTTGTTCATTTCGTAGACTTTAACTTCTAATCTTGCTAGCTTTTCTCTGTGTTTGTAAGAGACTCAAATGTCTTAGTTTTGAGGACTAAGGGTATTGTTTTGTTCCTCCAGTTCTGTCATTTTCTGATGCTTGGGGGGGGGGTGGGGTATCTTTTAGATATCATTAGTATAATATAGCGAATGCTACACTGGACTGTATTGTCATATTGTTTATTGTATACTGTTTCATGTGTAAGAATCATAATTTACAAAAAAAGGGAATAGGATAGCAGAGGCTGATTGGGAGAGACAAGCAGGGTTGGGGAAGTGTGTGTGTGTGTTTGGGAGACAAACTTGAGTGGGGATGAGCCAGGAGGAAAAAAAACCTAGTTGGAAATGGACTGAAGGAAGGTGGGGGGGAGAGCTTTGTAATTCCCCTCCCCTCTTTTTTTTTTTTTTTTTTTTTTTTTTTTAGTATTGTTGCTCCTAGGGCACATAACCCTGAAGAAATAAATTAGTTTCTCTGGTTAAGTATTCCTTCCCTGGGGAAGGGGAAGCAGTTGCTTACGGCCCAGACGATGAGAAAAGGTCATCCCTGTGTGTCAGAACTATAGGTGCTTCTCATGGTGTGAGAGGCTGAAATGATTCAGACAGAACAGCTCTGGGTATTAATTAGTAAACTTAAGTCCACTCTCCAGAAGTGTGAATTTACATCTAACTGATGGTACAGGTGTCCTTTTTTACCAGACCCCTGGGTGTAGAGCCCATGGTGGTTTCAATTGTACAAACTCTCTTCCAGTGGCTGTGCAGGAATCCTATTGGAGGTGTCCCAACTTTACTGAAAAATCCTACCTTTCAGTCCTCTTCTTCTCCTCTGACACTCAGCCCGTCCTGGTCCTTTGATTGTCGAGGTTCATTTGGGGGTCTCCTGCTCTTATTCTTCCTATTCTCTGATATTTCTGGGGACATCTCTTGGAGAAAAGTCAGTGAGGTCAGGCAAATTCTCTGCTCTGAAATCCCAGTGGGGAAGGCAGATTTAAAAACCTCCCCACTCCATAGTAAAAAAACAAAACAAACTTTAAAGCTTAAACTGGATATCTCTTCTGCCTTCCCTGTCTCGCAGCAGGATGCATCACTAGTGCTTGCCCACCTAGGGTTTAGTGTGGGCTCTCAGGTCTTTGGTCCCCTGGTGAGAGCCCTTTTGCCCCTAAAGGCTATCTGGCTTAAAAGTCTATCTCTGTAATAAGAAGGACCCTCAGGCAGGGAGAGCACTGGGAAGTGTCAACTCTTAAAAAAAAAAACAAAAACAAAAAAAACCTCCTCCTTTGGGTGAAGCTGGGAGGTCCCACCAGAGTGTGGGGGGAAAATACATCTTCACTCCTTGACTGCTTCCTCAAACTGAACCCTATGGTGTATTAACATGGCTAGGCTAAATAGTCTTCCGGCATCCAATCCAGATCCTCTAGGTGGGAGGGACTGAGGGTATGGGTGGCTTTTTACAAAGTGTGTTCTAAGACGGGGACAGTGACATCTGGTGGCCAGACTGGGAAGATCTGCCACAGTTACATGAGTTGTTCCGGGCCAGCTGCCTCATTGGAAGAGGACTCTTGTCCTGTTTGGGGATGCCGGCAACAGTCCAGGCTCTCACACTAAAGTGTTTGTGTTTTTTTCTAAAGTGGTCTCCAGTTGAAAAATAGTGAAGATCACACTGGAATGCAGCACGTTTTGCTTCTTTGAATGTATGTTTCTCCTGTTTTTCTCCCGAGGATTGTACAGTGGGGGTGTCTGTGTGGTTTTTTTATTTTTATTTTTTAAAATTTTCTTAATTGTTTTGTGGGAAGTCTGATTTTTCTGCATTGGTGGAAATGTTCATCGCTGTGCATGTTGGTTTATTTATTTCAGTGTTGTATTGAATGCAGAATCTGGCTTCTTGGTGTTTTTTATCTTCCAATCTTTGGTCCCCCATCCCCCAAGGCAGTGTGCAGAGAACAAGAGAGCCCAAGGTCCAGCTGACTCCTGTCTGCATGTGCCCTTACAGCTCACTAAGGCAATAGGAGGAGGTTCTGACAGGTGACCAGACAATAAGAGTGTGCATGTCAAAGGGCTTGGATCTGATAAGTGAGAGAGCTTTTGTAATTTTGTTTTGAAATATTTGATAGTCTTGATTTAAAAACGTTTTGCATTTCTTATGTATTCCTAAATTTCTATGACTATTGCTGGGGGGGAGATGCGACTTAAAGTCTCTGATCAAGTATTAAATCCATGTTTTAATCTCCAATTGTTTCTGAGGTTTTAACTTAAGAATGTGCTGTCACTTTCTGAATGAAATGGGGGGAAAAGACACTTTTTTTCCTGTCATTTTATGCACGACACTAGCAAAATGTGCTAAAACCATCATAGTGGGAACTAAAAGCAGAATAAATTTGCAACCCAAAATGAGATTTTCTTTGGTTTATATGCATTACTCTGTAAGGTTCTGCTGCCTGTATCTTCAAATCATTAGTCACTTGGCTTACTGGGATATTTGTGTCCCAGCAGGATTGATTAACCAGCTAATGGCACTTGTCTGAAATTTTAATTAACAAATGAATAGCATAACAAGCACACCACACCGCATTGCAATACTTGGACCACTTCTCTAATATTTAAAACTCTTATTACCAAATGGATACATCCTAATGGTAGAATAAATAGGCCACAGCTTTTAATCAACCTAAAGCAATACTTCTACCTATAGTAATGCAGCACTCGCTGCCAAGGAAGCTATTTTTCCTTTTTTCTCCCCCAGCTGTGTTGCTGGATGTCTGAGGCATGGGACAGCTGTGCCATATAATCCCTACTAGCTTTTTTTTTTATTTGTAATATCCCCCATGCCATCTGTATTTGTGGTCTCGTCGGCTTGTTTTTTGTAATTGAACTATCAGGTAGGTGGAGAATAAGTACAAGTTCGAGTACTAAGATGCTTTTTCTCTGAATTAGACTAAACACCAATCACCAGCCCAGGTGCCCCCTGTCTAATGGCAGCTGAACATCCCCAATTTTTGGTTGGTAAACTGCTGCCACAGCATGACCTGGTGATACCTCGCTAGGGCCCATCCCTGCCCCCTTTCCTCCAGTCGCAGGTTTTATGACTGCTGTAGATCAGAGGTGAAAATACCCAAAGCAGACCCCATCTGATCTAAAGTAAACCCATGTGTTGTCTTCATTTTCATATTTTATTTGTGCACCTCTGAAAGCCCTTGCACAGTTCGTTACATTCTTGTTCACTCTTTTTTTTTTTTTTCCCTTTCTATTTCCTTCCTGCTTCTGGCTCCCACGCCAAATCATCCTAGGACCTGGGAGCACACAAACCACACTTTGCCATTGCATTGCAATGAATGTCATGTCTAACTTTAATGATCCAAGTTGATTTAGTGACGTCAAATCTCCGAAATGTATTTATTTTCACCAATTTATAGCCCACCCTATCCGCAGTTCTTGGTGGGTAACAATACCCACTCATAATCAAAAATTAACTTCTAAGACATGGTACCAGATTGCAATCCTAATCGGGCCGATACAGCACAGTACGCTCCAGTGGAGCGCACTGTTAGCCTGCGTTTGGCCGCACGTTTTCAACGCGCTATTTTTACCCCTTATTCAGTAAGGGGTAATAGCGCGTCAAACTTGTGGCCAACCCCCCTGAAACTAATAGCGCCCACAACATGCAAATGCATGTTGATGGGCCTATTAGTCATTCCTGCGCGATACAGAAAGCAAAATGTGCAGCGAAGCCACACATTTTACTTTCAGAAATTAACGCCTGCCCAAAGGCTGGCGTTAATTTCTGCAGACACCGGGAAAGTATACAGAAAAGCAGAAAACTGCTTTTCTGTACACTCTCCGACTTATTATCATAGCGATATTAAGTCAGAGGCCCCAAAAGTTAAAAAAAAAAAAAAAAAAAAAAAAAATCGGCCGGCGGTAAAATTGAGCGTCCGCTGACAGCTGCCGCTCCTGTCAAAAAGGAGGTGCTAGGGATGCGCTAGTGTCCCTAGCACCTCCTTTTACCATGAGCCCTCATTTGAATACTCGATCGCGTGCCCAGGAGAGTGGCCTAGGTGCGTGTTGAGAGAGCGGGCACTCGCCTTGAAGTGCTGGCTCTCCTGCGAATTTTACTGTATCGGCCCGATTGCAGATAAGGAACATGACGAATTGTCCTGTCATCACATAATTAAACAAAAAATAATTTTAAAACAGTCAAGAACTGAAAAATTGACTCTCAGTGCTTGGTCAAGAAAACTGTAGGACCTAATAACATATCCAAGTTAAAAACTTGTTTACAGCGAAAAGCTGAACCTGTAACTCTGGATGTTCTGCACCTCTTCCAGCAGATGCTTCCACAGTTGTGAGCTGGTAATGTAAAAGGTTCTTTCCCTTGTTTATCAAGATGAACTCAATGTAATGTTGGTACCTCCATAAGGCTTTGGCCAGCGGATCTTAAAATTATGGAGTGGTTTGTATAACTTAAGACTGAGCTTACACATATTGGTGTATTACCTCTAAGGAATGATGGATCATTTTAGAATTTTAAATTGAATTCTCTATCTTATCGGTAGCCAATGTAATGTGTGCAGAGCTAGTGAGATGATCTAGTTCTGATTAGTGATCTAGCTGCTGCGTTCTGTACAGCCTGCAATGTGGTGTACACTGGCACCCCAATGTACAGAGCAGTGCAGAAGTCTGTTTTAGAGATGACTATTGTATAGAATTCAGTAGTAGTTACAAATGGTTTTAATTCATATAGCACCTTAAGCTTGATAAAGGCACCATTCACTACATGCTTTTTGTTCTTTCAAAGATAAGTTTGATTCTAGCTTTATCCTCAGGTCTCTTACTACTGGTGAAATTGTGATATTCCAGTCATTAAATTGAAATGATTTTGGAAAATCATCTCAGGGGAATTCTCAGTAGTATGTTGTAGCTACTGAAAGAAAAAATTGAATATCATCCGCATATAGTCAGTAGCCCACTCCCAAATTTGTAAATTGACTGCAGACATGTCACAGGTAAATGTTTAAATAAGGCTGACTCTTGAACACCTGAGGTAATGTCATACCAACTGGATGTTTGGTTTTGTAATCTAGAAAAGACGTGAATCACTGAAATACTTTTCCTAAAATTCCTATGTCCATCAGACATTGCAGTAATTCTTGGTGATTTGTAGTGTCAAATGTGGTTGAGATGTCCAGGAGTACCAAAATGCAGACACTAGACATCTCAAAGTTGCATCTAACATGGACAACAGAAATATCTCCATGCGGTGGCTAGGGCAGAATCTGAATGGATTTTTCTCTAGGATCTCCTTTTCATCTAAGGTTTTACAGTTGCATTAATTCTGCCTTTTTGATTATTTTGGCAGGAATTAGCAGGGAGGATAATGGGAAATTAATTCAACGGATCATTCAAATCAGAAGTTATGTTTTAGGTATTGGTGTGACTGTGGATAGTTTTAACTATATCCAACTTGAGCTGTACCTTGGCTGCTGGCCAAAGTGGTGCTGGTCACTCCCAGCCCTTGAGTTCTGCCAGTAGATTGGGTTTTCAGGGTATCCCTAATGAATATGCATGAGGTAAAATCTGCATACAGACCGCCTCTATTGTTTTGCAAATCTCTCTCGTGCATATTCATTAAGGATACCTTGAAAACCTGACCTGTTTGTGTCCCTCGAGAGCTGGGAGTGAATATCGCTAGAATACATGATCATTGCCTGAATTTCCCCCAGTGCCTGATTTGGCATATTTGCTCATCATTCATGTCCAGTTCTTTGTTACAAACCTGATGGGCTCCTTGCCTGCTGCCTATACTAGAAGTGTTTAAAAATCCATCCCATCCTTGTGCCTAAAGAATGGGTCCGGACCATGTGGCCTTTGCTGAATGTAGAACGCCACTGCGGTAACCTGGTATAAGCTCCTTTCCGTACCTGAATAATGAGTGACTTAATTGTTCCTCCTGTGACTACCTACTACTAGCACTGGGATGTGAATTGTGTTCTTGGTTTCTG
This sequence comes from Rhinatrema bivittatum, assembly GCF_901001135.1. Taxonomy (NCBI): domain Eukaryota; kingdom Metazoa; phylum Chordata; class Amphibia; order Gymnophiona; family Rhinatrematidae; genus Rhinatrema; species Rhinatrema bivittatum. Next base: position 54,286,236 of record NC_042615.1, read on the forward strand.
ACACTACCTCACTTCCCCCAAAGGCCCTGACTAGACTATTCAGGGCAGCCTCCTAAGTAGCTCTTGCTACCCTGGTTAGGACCCCCCCATCATTTCTAAGATGCCAATTATTGGCCTTGTCCGATCCCTTTTCCATCTCTGACTGTCTTCTAGTCTTCCATTTATTGTCATTGTTACAAAGACTATTGTCAAGTCGAAGAGTCATTGTTTTGGATTGATCCAGTGCCCTGGCCCACTTGCAAGCAAGTGTTGCTGATTCTCCCGTTTCGGTGTGCTGCAGAGTCTGTGATCAGCAAAAACTGAGCAGTACCTGAGATGAAGATTGAAAGGCAGTCTGTCTTTGGGAGGTGTGTGTGGGGGAGGGGGTTAAAGCTCCTCCTAAGCACTGGATCATCCCACAGCAGACTACATATTTTTGTTTAAAACTACCACTGCCTTGCAGTCCTATTACTGTTGCTGGTGGTTGTAGGGTTTTGTTTTTTTTTTAATTATTTTTATTTGGAAAACACAGCGGAAATAGTAACAACAGTTCAGCAGTTTGAAACAGTAAATTGTTACAAAGACAGAATCAGAACATCAAGAATGGTTCTGGCATTACAAAGTTGGTAAATCATGCCAATAGCAAAATATGCACTGCAGTTGAAAACAAATAAAAGAAATCTAATCAATTAGTTATATTGGAACGTCTCTGTTGCCAATACGACTGCCAACTATTTGGAAAAAATATGACAAAATTTAAGCAAAAAGTTGTTCCATCACATATATCAGCTAATACTGATTTCGAGTTAGTAATGGAGGGTTTAGATTTCCAGAAATAGGCAATGGTATTGCATGTGGCGTGCAAAAGATGAACCAAAAATGCCTTCATAGGAGGATAAATTTAATCTCCCCCACCCGAAATGCCCATTAAACACAAAGTAGCAGAAAAAAGTTGACCAATTTATTGCCTGAATTCCTGTACAATCACATTCCCACCACATATGAATATAGGAGGCCTGAGAACCACAGCCCCTCCAGCATAATGGACTGGAAGCTCTATATGTGGAGTAAAATAAGGGATATCTGTAAGTGCGATTTTAATAGTTTGAACATCAGTTCTCGGACCTTATTGCAATGGGACAGCTGTCGATAGATATTTCTAGTATGATGCGGAATATCAAAATCAACCTGTAACTGGGAAAAAGAAATACAGCCCTCTGTCCACATCTGGTCCAGATAGAACATCCCCTCTTTATGCCAAGTTCCCATATCCTGATTGAGATCAAATGTCGGTATATAAAAAAATTAAAATAAATATCCATGGACACTTTAGATAACGAAGGGTTCCCTTTCAAAAAGGAAAGTGGTGATACTTCATCCACATTAACCTTCAACTGCATGCCAGGCACTCGGAGTATGTAATGAAACGGCGTGTTGTTCTGTGAACTTTTTTTTATATATCGGGGATGAGGCAGATGGGGTAAGCATTGCAGGCAGCTCCACTTCTCCTCCTAATAGAGAGTGTGCCAAGGAAAACCAAACAGGGGGACAAGTGAAACTAAGCTACCTCTAATTCTCAAAGGTCTGGCTGCAAGATAATATAAATCTGGGACATCTAAACCTCCAGCATCTTTTGGGGTTTGTAAAGTCTGCAATTTAATCTGTGGAGTGTGTATTTTTTTTTTTTTCCTGCTACAGAAAAGATATTGCGCCATTCATTTCCTTAAAGATCTTTTTTGGAATATAACATAGTAAATGATGGGGAAAATATAACACTCGACAATACGACCACTTTCACTAAATATGCCCTTCCCAGAAGCGACAGTGGGAAGTCAGTCCAGCTAAGCAAATCAATTAATATTTTTTGACCTTGGGATAATTCTGCTGCTTTAAATCTCTCAAATTGGCAGGAACATTGACTCCCAAATATTTAATCTCTGACCTCGCTAATGAAAAAAGCATCCATATCAAACCTTAATTCACGATCTGGAGCTATGGGAAAATATTAAGGACTTGCTGTAGTTAATTTTATAAGGGTTAATGCTGGAAGGGAGATGACAGGGTGAGTGAGAAAGTAAGATATCCACAAAATGTCATTATTTGCTAAGGGAATTCATTTGAGGTGAATCTAACTTTTTTTTTTGAGCCAGGGGTTCCAGAGCCAAATTAAACAAAGGAGAGAGGGGCCAGGCTTGATGTGAACCTCTTCCAATGGAAAAGGTGTGAGAGAAGGCCTCAGTGACTATTTGAGCCCCTGGGGTTGTATATATCTCTGTAATACTGAAACTGTAATAATAAAACAATGAAGGGTTTGAAATAGGTATTTCCAGGGAGCTTGGTCAAATGCTTTATCTGCATGTAGAGATCCAATGATCCCAGGAATCTTCTTGTTTTGCTGAATGTATGATGAATAATCTCCTACCAGAGTTTCTCCCCTTAACAAACCCTGCTGCTGGTTTTGAAAGTATATTTCTTTTTTCTTACTCCCATCTTCCTCCTCTTGTGCTGTTGCTTCTTGATGATTAGGTTTATTTTCTATACTAATTTCTGATTTTAAGGTGTTTACCTATTGTGAGGTTAACTGCTTTTATATTTAAAAAAAAAAAAAAATCTCATAACACTTCTATACTGAAATCTTGTGCTTTGAAATGGATGAAATTCATCCTGATTATTCAAAATGACTGCCTACACTTTCATAAAATCGGGAGCATGGAAATTAATATACATACATCCTAATACAGAATTAATACAAGGTGATTGCATGGCTGATTTTTTTTTCCATGCTTTAGTTGTTTAAATCATTAATTCCATGTATCTGAGGAGATGCCTTCTTACATAGGGCCCTATGGATTTGAATGCACATAACCACACTGCACAAGATCCTTGCAGCTACCAATTCACTAATTAGTTTTGCCACCTACGTACGGTGAGAAGACAGTTTTATTAACTAGATTATTCAGTACTTTGTTCTTTTGAATTCTCTGAGCACGAGATTTACAACCCAAAATAATGTGCTGAGACTCATTTAGACTCTCAGGTGTGCACTGAAAAGCAGCTTACAACGGAAGTCTTTGGTTCCTGTACTATTGGAAGTAGAATGGCAGCTGGCAGACATGTTGGGCTCAATGCATCAAACTTTTTACAAGGGCACACGTTCCCTTGTTACCTCTTGTGTTAATGTATTGCCTACACATTTTTGCTCAGGAGCTCCTCAGACTGAGTAAGTATCCCTGGTACATTTTCCACTGGTGATCGTGGACGGATGTGAGCATAATATAAAGACACCAGCCTCAGACCCGCTCCCGTCCTCGTGCATATACACAAATATATAAAGTAAGGGACTGGAAGGTCAAAGGCCACAGCTTTTATTAAAATTCAGTAAAATTCAGAGCCGAATAACAAACAGCAACAGTAACTTAAAGGAAGCCATCCCCAAACCGGCCCTGGTAGCTCAGCTGTTGCAACCAGCAAGCTAAGACTATCCCCAGGTCGCTCGACCTGTAGGCCTGTTTAATCTCAGATGCCTGCCACAGCCAGTAAGGAGCCAGTTATCCAGAGGGCAGAACCCAGGGCCACAACACATCACATCTGCCAGAGACTCCAAATGCTACTAATCTTTCCTCTCCTGCTCGGGAAACTCCACCAGGCACATACAATCAAAGATCTGTACGAGGCCCCCACCAAAGATGTGGACCTTGACCTACATTGGACGATATCATCAATAGCTTCCTGCAACGAATTATTAAACAAATCCAGATGATTGTCAGACAGATGGACAAGGTCTTTCCAGTAAAAAAAAAGACAAGCAACCCCTGATCAAGTATGGTGAATGTGAAAATCCCCTTGGAAACTCATTGCTGGTTCACCACCTTTAAGGCATATGTTCCACATAGCTGGACCTTTAAACATTTAGGCTGAGAGATATCTGACCAACATATCAAAGAAGATGGAAACAATTGTAAAGGCAATTCAAAGTCCTTGTGAGCCATGTCGGTCAATTGCCTACAAGTCCATCAGTGTAGATCATTGCCACCCAATGCAGGATCAGAGTGTCTGGAGGAGCAATGAATTGTATCAGGGAAGTGAGCAGTAGCTGATCCCAGTCCATCTCACAATTCCCTAGCCAGTGCACTGGGACTCCTCAACAGTTGAGACCCAGATGCCTGCTATAGGGATGTATGCAAACCTGCTCAGCAGCCCGATTGAATGTATGAGTGGCCAACGATCCAGCAGAAGGCACATCTACAAGGCAAAAAGTGTTATACAGGAGAGGTTGTTTTTTGTTTTTTTTTAATCAGACATCTTTCCTAACAGGAATGAAACACCTCAGACTGCCACCACCCTATCCTTTGAATAATGGAAGGAGAGAAGCCGCCTTCCACAGCACTGGTAGCTGCAACAATGCAGAAGGAGTGAGTGTCATACTCAATACTATCATAACTAGCTATGGATAAAACCGCCTTCATAATCCATAGTAAACTGGTGTCAGAGGAAGCCCGCTGCTATGGATCAAGAACTGAAACCCCCCCCCCCCCCCCCCCCCCCCGTTCCCAAGACGGACAGCACACGAAATAACTGAACATTCTGAACCGGACAGCTCACCAAGCCTTCCGTGGCACTGAGGACCCACCGCCATGCTGAGTCTTCAAATAGTAGATGAACAAGCAAACCTGCTGACCCTGAAGTTGCACATGCTCACCAAGCAGCCCCATCCTCCCCTGATCCCTTCCTGAGATAGACTACCTCTAATAATTTGCCGGCTGCCATAAAACACAAAGGCAGCCCAAAAAAGGTTTGTACTCTGAAAGGCACTCATCAACACCTGCCACAAAGAGAGAAGTGCTGTATGTGTGATCAGATGCCACTAATCAGGACTGACCATGCATTTCTGGCCCATCTTGCCAACAGGCATCGGATGACAAGTCTCCCAGCTGGAAACCCCCATTCATGAGCCCTTGTGAAGAAAGAAAAGCAGTAATGTGGGCCAACGTGCTTGATTTAGACACCCCCAAGTGGCGTGCAGAAACAATGTATGCAGTCAACTCATTCTGCCCCAGACCCTCCGCCCAAACTGTCAGAAAATCCCATATCTTTCCATAGTTGTGAATATAGGACTTCCCTTTTGCTGGAGTTGGTGATCCTCATAACAAGCCCCTGTCTCTGGCTCACAAACTTCCATAGGTAATTGGGGACTGGATAGCTGCACAAATCTGCATCTGGCACCAACTCCCGAAAGCAAGGAAGGTGAGAACGAGAGAGAATCAGCAATATGATTATCAATGCTAGGAACGTGTCTGGTCCAATTTGTTGGGTTCAAGTGAATACAGCAGAAGATGGAATTCCTGCAAAAAATCCAATATTAAGATAACATTTAGTGATTGCCTGTTAATACCTTCCATCACCCTGCGATTATCACACCAGAAAATCCCTTTCTTGCTTCTTAATCTATTCCCCCCCCCCCCTCCAAACAAAGCTACTATTATGGGGAATAATTCCAGGAATGTTTTTCGGAAGACCAGATTCCTTACATGCGTTGGGCCAAGCCACTAAACACCAGGAGCCCTGGCAGTAAGCCCCCTAAGCCAGTTGCCTCCGGCTGCATCCGTATAAAGCTCCAAGTTGCAACTCTACCCAGGATCCAACTCCCAAATTGTGACCCCCATTGAAATCTATGAAAAGGAATGCCAAACACTGAGATCCACACAAACTCATCTGGAAATGTGAATATGGTGAAACTTGTGAACCCCTGCCGAAGCCCTGGTCTGAGAAAAATGGGCCCTATAGGGATCACTCACTACATGAAATTTAGTGACCCAATAAAGGACTGTAATTTGGCCAAGATAGTTTTAGCTTCCAGAAACTTCTGAATTGACCTCAATTAAATGATTTTCATCCCAAGATGCAAAACTATAGAGACTGAGTCTAGCGCTATACCCAAAAACGTAATGCATGCCATTAGGACCCTCCTGTCTTGTGTGCTGCTATCTGAATTCCAAAATGATCAGACACCCAAAGGAGGGATTGTAGCAAACACTCGCAGTCTCAAAAACCTGAATTCCCCACAAAAAGAAAATCATCCAAGAAGTGAACCATATTACTGCTTCAGGACACATGAGCTGTAACCCAATGGACAAAATAGCCAAACTGAAGAGAGTGCAGGATATGATCAACATAAAAATTGTTTTCTTTTAAGCTTTGAGTAGGCAGGTAGAGTGAATCAACAGTAGTTAGAAGGCTGACTTGATATCCATTTTTGGCATGAGACCCCAAGCCACAACTCCTCAAAACTTGCTCTGTCAAATCAAAGGATGAACAGTGCATAGTACACAAGTCCTGGGGACAAAGTCAGTCATTTACTGAGCCCCCTTCTGGATAAGACATTGTGGATCAAACCAAAATTTTCCCATGTTCTTTTTTGGGAATAATCATTAGAGGGGAGAATCATCTTCAGATTATGGTGGGTCAGAAAAGGGGCTGGCAATCCTACCCAAGAACAGTTCCTCTGAAATCTTCTTGGCTACCACCTCACGGTATAACAGCCAATGGATCTAGAATTAGAAACATGGCCTCCTTCCCCTGTGCCAAAATAAGGGATGTGAAAGCTGTTAGTAAACCCATTCAGCAACATCTCGGCAGCCTCCCGTTCTGGATATCTTGCCAACCAAAGACACATTAAAGCTACTCTGATGGGAGTGGGAGCCCTATCAAGTACTCTATTTGGTGGGAGCAGAGCAATCGGTACCCGGCTTCTTAGTGCATTTGGTAGTTGGATGGTTAAAGCCACAGTCTGAGCAGATGTGCTTAAATCTGTGTTCTGGGAAATTGTAGGCAGACCTGTTTGAAGCACCAGCATATGTCTGGCACACCTGCAGGCTATTTCCCTGGGACATTAGATTTACCTTTTTTTCATGAAAGGGCTGACCTGGAATGGGCTGGCTCACGGTCTTCTGCCCAGACCCCAGTGATTTGATAGTGCCCCTCATCTATTTTCCTCTATATTATCCCGAAAGCACTCATAATTGAACCAAGCCCACCCCTCATCATCCTTGTATGCAGCAACTATCATGTCTGCATATGATGATAAAGAACCGTACTGAGAGGGGTTGTAACATCCGACTACATGCGCCAGGCGGAAGAAGCAATGAACCCAATTCAATACGTTCCTTGCCACTTTCTGATCATGCCCACGTGACTCACCCCGCTTAGATTTCTTTTTACTTGTCTTACCCTTTTCCCACGTCCTTCTAATGTACGGAATATATCTATATCCTGATGCTTTCTAATCCTTTTACTCAGATTGTGACACCCCCCCTTTCCAACAATTCGGAGAGTATGACGCGCGCTGGGGGGGCCCTCTCAATGCCTAGGTAGCAGAAGCCGATAAAGACAAATCAGGACTGTGTTTTGACCCCTCCACCCCTCTGTTGCCTTAGCTCCACTGACCACCTTATTTCCAGGGGCATCCCGAACAGTACTGGCTGAAAGCCCCCATGCCGCTAACCACACCACCCACATCTGGGTCAGCTGCCGCCGCTCGATTCCTCCAACTGCGGGTGCTGCCTGTGTGCGACCGCTGCCTCCCGGGAAATGTCTCCTTTCCTCCCGAGACTGGGAAAAATTAAATGTGAAAGCACTGGGGCAGCTCCCTCAAAACTATTAATAGTTAAACTAGGGGGAGGAGCAATCGTTTGAAATGTGGTTCTCGTGCACAGTGGCCAATGACTGCCTGTTTTTTATGGCTTGCTGTGCTGGAAACGCATGAGGACCAAGGTGGTGAAAGGCAAGAAATCCTCCCTTAGAGCAGCCTTCTAGCCCCCCCACCCGGGCCCATCCTTCCCTCAGGGAGGGGGGTGGTGTGCCTCATTGATAGCCAGGGGTCCACATTATATGCAGCTCAGGACAAGTCTGAGCTGCCGCTCCAGTATATAAAAGTTCAAGCCACACCGTCTGCCAGACAAATCATGTGAAAGTTAAACTTGAAGTTGCATGGGCCATAGTTGGCTGCCTGGCTCATCTGGGCCTTTCTGTTCTGACTGGAGTCCTTGGAAGTCTGCATACACCCACACTCCCACTTCCTGGTTACTCAGAGGGAGGGTGACTGCTCTTACTCCTGGGCTATTAGAAAGGTGTCCATGAGGTCTCTACCAGTCTGCACAAACATAGAAGCAAATACCAAGTAGCTCATGGCCTTAAACAGGATGTTGGCGTACTACGTAGTCGGAATTGCAGGGCACAAGATCCACAGACAGAGTGCTGAAACCGTGTGATGAAATCTGTGCAGTTTCCTTAATGCACAAGCTAATTTTTTAGTTCCTGATTACAGAAAGCTAATGTTATGTAAGGCGCACAAACCAGAAAATATGGTTTCTGTGCGCTTATCACATTTGTTTCCTTTTGTGGGCTGTGCTTTTAAGATTGACAAGTGAGATATCATGTGTGGTTTGATTTTACAACTGGGAAGGTCAGCTCAGCACCCATTCATTGTGTAGGGATTTTACAAATCTGTTTTTAAAAGTAAATTGTCAGATTCTGTATTCAAATAAGTTTTCTCTTCTGTTTCACAAGATTTGCAGGCCGATGCAAAAACGTGCATCCAAGCGACGCACAATCGCCTCTCCTGGGCGCTCAAATGCAATAGGCAAATGAGCCACCGCGTTAAGGACGCACTATTAAGGACGCGCTAGGGATAAATCGTGTCCCTAGCACGTCCATGGCATTGGGTGCCCAGGAGACGTGGCTGGGTGCTGGTTAGGAAAACGGACGCTCAAATTAATGGGCATCTGTTTTTTCCTAACCTGACTGCCAGCAAAAATTTTTTTTTTTCATGCTGCTTCCTGTGGTTCCTTCTCCTTAGTACTGGGATGATACAACGGTAAGTAGGAGGAACCACAGAAAAGCAGTATTTTGGGCTTTTTTGCCTTTATGGGATGTTTTTCAGATGGCTTGGAGTGTGTAAAGGCTTAACGCCACCTTTTTCATTTGTAAGCCCTGGTAATAGCTAATAGCCTCATCTATATGCATTTACATGTGATGAGCGCGGTTAGCTTCACACTGGTTTGGACACGTGTTTTGGATGTGCTACTCTCCCCGTATTGCATCGGTGTTAGCCTCGCGCATCCAAAACCCGCATCTAAGCGCTAATTAATCTGTGCGCTAGGCTCGGTACATGAGATGGCATCTACCCATTTTGGAGGGGGGGGTGGTTTTTTTTTTTTTTTTTGTTTTTTTTTAGGGTTTCGAGCAAACATACAGGTCGATACTGTAACGTGCGGTTGAAGATTTCCCATCTGTAACGTGCTGGGAGCGCACAATTCGGACGCGTAAGGCGATCCAGCGATACAGTCTCCAGTTTCACGCGTCCTTAGCGCTTCTTAAAACAGACGCATAACCCTTTCCGCACGCAGCATGTATATGATATGTAAATGAACGAATTAGCTGTATAATGAAGGAATTAGCTATTCCCCTCCGATACTGTGACGCGTGCTCAGATTATCTCCTTTGTAACCCGCTATTTTGCCGCGTCCTTAACCTGTTAGTTTACCGCCTACCCTCTACTTGGTGTTAGTGTGGTGTTTGAAAATTAAAACGGGAATGAAGTGTAAAAAATGGGGGTAAAACCAAAGGGAGTAAAGTGTAAAAAACATTGCAGTGTAAGTTGTTTGTTTATATATTTATATATATATATATATATATATATATATATATATATATATATATATATATATATATATATATATATATATATATATATATATATATATATATATATATATATATATATACCTGTCACTTTCCGAATCCCCCAGGCATGCGGTCATCGAGGCGACGGCGGGAGCCGGGCGGATGGGCGCCCGTTCATCCAGGCGGCGGCAGGACCCGGCGAGCGGGTGGGCGCGCGTTGGATCCAGGCGGCGGTGGGAGCCGGCGGGCGTGCATTCATCCAGGCAGAGGGAGCCGGCGGTGAAAGCGGCCTCCGGCTCCCTCTGCCTGGATGAATGCACGGCCCCCGCCGGCAGTGAATGAATGCCCATGCGATTTCGGCGCTCAAGGCAGTCACATGCTGTGACGTCAAGCGTCGTGACGTCACGCCTTGAGCGCTGAAATCGCACGGGCATTCATTCACTGCCGGCGGGGGCCGTGCATTCATCCAGGCAGAGGGAGCCGGAGGCCGCTTTCGCCGCCGGCTCCCTCTGCCTGGATGAATGCACGCCCACCCGGCCGCCTTGAGCGCCGGAATCGGGAGGAGAGGAGAAGGGACTATCGTAGCAGGCCCGAGCCTTGCTACTCTTTCGGTTTTTGTGTTTTTTTTTTTTTGCTTCGGGAGGAGGGGACAGGACTGGGGCTGCACCGGAGACCGGACGGGGCCAGGGCAGATGAGCGGGGGCTGGGGGAAAGTTTGCCGAGCATCGGGGAACATAACTGTCCACTTCCTGGTACCTGACATTTGAAATGACAGATACCAGCGCGGCCGTGAAGCGTTAGGCCCGCGAACCCAGGATACTGTATAGGCGCTCTATACAGTAAAATGGGTTGCGCGGGCCTAACGCTTGCCTAGGCTTCGCAGCCGCGGCATGCATTTGCATGCAATTTGAAGAGAGTATCAAGCGGTAGGTGAAGAGAACTGTGCGTGCGGGGAACGAGGGTGCGCCTGACACTGCCGCACTGTTTCTACCGCGGCCTTAGAGTATCGATCTGATAATGTCAATTGCTTCAGTCTATTCCAGACCATTATTTAGGGGGAAAAAAAACCAAAACACTTGAAAGAAGTAAAAGGACCATTCACTAAAACTTTGCATAATTGAATTCACAGGAATTGCTGGTGGCTTGCACCTTTTAACTGGTAGCTCAAGGCAAGCTATGTTCAGGTGCAGTGGGTATTCCCATATCCTCTCCCCAGGGCTTACAAATGAAAAAGGGCATTCACTTAGCAGTGTCAAGTCCTTTACCGTGCTGTAAATGCTTAACTTGGCAATTAACTTGTGGTATCTCATAATACCATGCATTATTTCATCCCAGATTATCACAGGTATGGTAATGAGCTGCTTTGCAAGTGCATGCAAAGCAGCTCATTACTAGGTATTTTATTAGCATGAAATTAAGGTGGCTTGTATGAAAAAATTGAAAGCTGAGTTTTTCATGAAAAGTTAGCTACAATTCCTGAGTTGTAGCACCCCTCCATCCTCCCTAGAGGAGGCCTCAGTGTACAAAGGCTAAGAGGAAAGAAACAAGTAGCAGGACATGATCTCCCTTTTCTCTCAAATCTGCTCTGTCCCCTCCTATTGTACCTTAAAGTCCCTGGTTCAGTCCAGGCCCAGTGACATCCAAGTTAAAATGGAGCCAGCTGGCTGGGTTCATACTTATTCCTCTAACATGTGATAGTGCTAGGGGAAGCTGGGATGTGAGAGAGGCAAGGTTTGGGAGGAATATGTTACTCTTGATGATGGGGGTGGGAGGGGATTTGAAACAGGTGGGTCTTGCAAGATCTTAGATGTTTGCACTGTTTGGGCCCTTTGATAAGATGGCAGCCTCGGGCTGTAGGACTGCCATGGTGTGCAATTTCTAGGGCGTTTTATCCTCTCAGAAAATATAAAATGATTACTGTACTGCAATATTGGGTGGCCACAGTTTAATAAATGACCTTCTATGTTTGTATCTGAGTTGTAAGGCAGGATGATGTGTCTTGACCAAGATTACAAGGAGTGCTGGTGGGATTTGAACCTTGGCTTGTCTGGTTCTCACCCTCCTGCTCTAATAGCTAGGTGGCTAATCCACTCCCCTGACTAACCCCTGAGATTAATTCAGATTAACACTTGGACCTTCTTAATCTGTTTAATCACCAGCATTTGAAGCAAGGCCTGACAGATTTTTGTTTGCAGTATTAGGTCAGCTTCATTGTTCAGATACGGGATAGGCAGGAATGCAGTTGGAGTCTGACAGTGCTGATCCTGAGGGTATTTGCTGCTGGTGGCAATGCATATAGATAAGTTTCAAGGACAGTCATTAATTGCCAATTGCTGTGTCTTTCAAAAGTATAGAAGTTCAGATCTGCATAATGAGCATACTTTATCTTAAGAATGGTTAAGAGAAGAATTCTCCGGTCAAAATGCTGTTTCTGTTCATCCATGTTTTGCTGAAGGGATTGAGACAGACTTATTTGTGGTACATTCTGTAATGGTTGCATTTCTCAGACCTGAAGCATAGAAAAGAACATCACAATCCTTTGCTCATCCTTCCATTTTGTCTTGCTTTGGTTCAGAGAACAAACTCCTTTTATTCATGACCTGAGAATTGTGCCTACAGTACTGAAGCACTCATAGCCCAAGACAAACTGGATTGCTGCTGCCATTTCCCTACAGAAGAAAAATCCACGTTGTATGGCATAGTATACAAGTTTAAAAAAAACAAACAAAAAACCATACTGTAGTAAATATATATTTAAATATTCCAAGCCCCCCTTGCTTTGACTGAGTATTTATTTTTTTTGGAAAGATTTAAAAAGCTACCAAGACCTCATCTGATGTTTATTTCAATGTGACAAAGTTAATATGCTGTCAAAAGCTTTATGGAATCAACACTATTAATTCATGATGCATCTCCAAACAAATTAAAGCTGCATTTCAAAGCTGTCATTCGAACAGCTAAGAGCACACGCTTGGTTGGGTAGTCTGTGCTTATCGATCTTACAATTCGTAGCATTTTTAAAACTTAATGCCTTGGAAGTTTTTGTGGCCTTGCTAATAAACAGCTTCTCAGTTGGATAGTGCATGACTTCATAAAATATATGGTTAAGCTGCTCCTTGGAGCTTTTACAGATGGCATGAGCGGATTTCACCTTTAAGCTACCTCAAAAACATTTGGATAAATCCTAAATTGGTTCCCTACCTCCTCCGTTCCAGTCCTATTCAAAATAATTACCATTTTAATGCTCTTTCTTAAGCTTCTGTAGTGTGAATATCTTATTTTTCTCTTCCCTTCTGAGCTGCAGAAGGCCATCATGTTTGGTGTTGAAGTCATTTTGAAATAGACTTGACTTGGTTTTCTAAGGCTGCCACAAATGACGCAGCACCCACTTACCTCGGATTGTGATGTTTGTGATGCTCTTGGGCAGTAAAGTGAGCTTTTTTTTTTTTTTTTTTTAAATGATGCAAGGTGAATATTTGCCATGAGTACTACGAAATTATCAATATTTGCTTTTAGCATCGATTAGGATTTATGAATTTATATACAATTGCAGTTTTATAAAACTAAAACAGTTTATTACTTAGTATGTAAATGTTACCTATTGTTTTTTTTATTCATAAATCCATAAAAAAAAAATCACATACCAATAAAACTTAAAATGCTACTGAGGAAGCTGTGCTTAAGGAGACTGTTCTGAAGGTTAGAGCCTTGCAATAGAAAGGTTTTTCTAGCTCGTCCTTTCTTATCTAACAACTTTGACATCTAGAACACAGAGGAGACCCAACTGAGAATATAGAGGTCTTAACGGAACAGAATAGCTTAGACTATTGGAAAGATAACTGGGTGCCTTGGGAGGAGCTTTAAATACCGGAATCATCAGTTTAAATTGTACATACATGTGCAGGAGCCAACGGAGTTTCTTTAGTAAAAGGAGGAACAGAATTGTCCTCTAACCTTCCAATCAACCTAGCAGCAGAATTCTGCATAAGCTGAAGGCATTTCAACTGTTTTAGGCAGTCACAGGAAACTTACTACAGTAGTCCGTTCTGGAAATAACAAAGGACTGGACTACCGATCTTAAGCCTCTTTTGGGGAGTACAAATGGTCTAATCTGTTGAGGCATCTGAAAATAAAAATAAGCAGACTTGACAACCTAAAGAAATATGGACCTGCAGAGAGCTCAAGAGTTCAACCGAACCTCCAAATCCTGTACAACTGCACTTGATGAAAGATTGTAATCCTTCAAATGAATGCAAAGATTAGTTTTTGGCCCAGACTGACCTAACCAAAACAAGTTTTAGTAGCATTTTATTAATCTGATACCATCAGGATATCCTCGGCATAAATGCAGGGATCATATAGAATTATTATTAAAGGAGATAAGTTGAACACTGAGGAACCCCACAAGAGGCAACACAGGGAGAATAATGTGACTTATCCATAGACATTGTCAAAGGTCTACGGCACAGGTGGCAAACTCCGGTCCTCGAAGGCCACAAACTGGCCAGGTTTTCAGGATATCCACAATGAGCATGCATGAGAGAGATTTGCATGCAGATCTTTCTCAGGCATATTCATTGTGGTTACCCTGAAAACCTGGCCTGTTTGTGACCCTCGAGGACCAGAGTTTGCCACCCCTGGTCTATGGGAAGCACTGACATATTAGTCTGTAGTCTGTTTTATAAAAGCAGTTAAAACGTATTTTTATGAAGCTTTGCAATTACCCGCTAAAACACCTCATGCAACAGAAATCAATCACTTTAAGGAAACTGTCCAAAATTATATTAGAGTACATAAGTGAACTTAAGTCCACCAAATGGAGGGCCCAGTAGATGAAATGTAAGCATAAATGCAAAAAAGGCAATTCTTAATAGCCAGCAAAACTTTAGAGCAGTTGAAAGGTGACTAGAGCCCTTCTCTTCACTGGACAGAGATGAGAGAATCTTACCAAGTTTACTTCTAAGAAAAGAGAAGATGGTCAGGATCAACCAAAAGAATATAGACCCCTGATTCCTTTTAAATGTATTGAGAGTTTTATGTAAGAAAAAACATGGGCTCTGTACCAAGTGCTAAGTTTAGATACAGCCTCACAGGTTATCCCAAATCAACCTGCAGGACCAGATCTTTCTCAGAATCCATGGCAAGAATTAAAATAAGTCTTTTGGGTTTTCATCAAATTTTAAAGTAATGGGGGGCTATAACGTCAACACGTTCCTCCCTTCACAGGCATCTGTTTAAATCCAGGGACATAAAAAGTATGTATGAGGCCAGTGGAACTAGTGTGGGAGAAACTTTCAACCTATCAAGGAAACACTACTTCGGTATCTCATAAGGAAGCATCCGTGTTTTTTTTGTTTTCAGGGAAACAAATTATGCAAAGATTCTTGTACCTTGCCACGTCTTCCGAAAAACCTACTTTGCTTCTTTCTCCAGATTAACCTTACTGTTTAGTCCC
Source organism: Rhinatrema bivittatum (assembly GCF_901001135.1). Classification (NCBI taxonomy): domain Eukaryota; kingdom Metazoa; phylum Chordata; class Amphibia; order Gymnophiona; family Rhinatrematidae; genus Rhinatrema; species Rhinatrema bivittatum. The sequence continues at coordinate 54,301,351 of NC_042615.1, forward strand.
CAATCAATCTGTCTTGATTCCACAATCCTGGAGTTTATAATCCACTAAAGCACCCTTGTGTGAGTGGAAAAACTCGAGCTGTATAGCAGGGATAACATATTCAGATGGGGTGCCCTCAATCTTAGCCGACATATACCAGAGATCCTACAGTGAAGTGTTTTTATTCTGGGCTCTGTAATATAGCACCAAATAAGGATGACTCGAATATTGTAGAATTCACCACCTTTGACAGTCTGCCCGGGGGTCTCCAGAGGTACCAAATCAGTGATCCCCTCTCTGCTCGCCCCAGTGAGGACCTTCCCACGACCACCCTCTGGAAAAGCCAAATAAGTATGGAGCCTGCCAAATCTGACAGCAGTGAAGGAAGTTAGCCAGAGGGAAGCTGGAAGAGCTCTCAAAGCTGCGGCAGCTCAGGGAAACTGGAGACACATCTCCCCTGCTCGGGCAGCGCTGCCTAAGCCCGCACGAGGGGCTCATGATGGCAATGTCCTGGCAGTGTGCTTGGACGTGTCAGGCTTTAAAACCCGCCTTTCCTCTTCCTTAGTATATTGACGCCATAAGAAACGAGGGGAAACTGATGTCAAGTGCTCCTGCTAGACCACCGAAAGCCATTGCATTTTTATTCAGGTACGAGTAGTACAGTTGGTGCTATATATATATATATTTTTTCTCCTTCTCGTGCTACTAGCCCATCAGTGTGTGTTGTTTCAATAGCGTATGCCTAATCTACAAAATAGCTACAATTATTCAATAAGTGATAAATACTTAAGAGCCAGATGTACAGCCAGGTCTCTCCCACTTGTGTCCGTGGGAATAATTCAAACACATCTATATTTACAGGCCGACGCAATACAGTGTACTCAGCTGAGCTACGACTTTACCGGTGTTTGGACGTGCATCCAAAGGAATTAGCGCGTCCAAACAAGCGCGAAGCTAATGGCATTTAAATTCATGTCGATGAGGCTATTGGCTATTGCACCCCCCCCCCCCTCCCACCGGATGAGATTTAAAAAAAAGTGTGCCAGACGTGCCCATTTTTTACTCTGAAAAATTAACGCCTGCCCAGAGCAGGCAATCATTCTTGAGGAGCCCAAAAAGTTTACAGAGAATCAGAAAATCCTGCTTTTCTGTAGCTCCTCCGACTTTAAAATCGTAGTGACAGTGTAGTTCCTCCGACTTTAAAATCGTAGTGACAGCGTAGAACCTAAAAAAGAACATTAAAAAGTGTTGCCAGCTGTCAGGTTAGGAAAATGGACGCTCATGAAATTGAGCATCCGTTTTCCTAACTCGCTGACGGTCATCTCTCCCGGGTGCCTGATGCTGTGAAGGTGCTAGGGGGACACAGTTTTCCCTAATTCCTCCTTTCTATGACAGCAGTCCACTTTAAATATTAAATCAGGTGCCTGGGAGAGATGGATCAGCGCTCAATCATGAGTGCCCATCTAACGTGCACTGCACCGGGTATTGCATCGGCCTGTTAATCTTTATTTGTCGAGTTTTATATACCGTCCGGTTTCGCCATCACAACGGGTTTACAAAGTTACAATGTTTTAATGGAGTTTCAAAAACGGTTCATATGGTTGTTAACATAGAGGATATCATTTATGAACTAGGTTTGTAGATTAATCAAAACATTACAGAACTGAGTAATAATCAAAGTTTCTTGGGTCCATCTGTTTTCCTAGTGTTAAAGGATGGGAGCGGAGTTTTGAGTCAGTGGGTGAGTTGGTAGGTTTTGGTAAACATCCATGTTTTTAGCTCTTTTTCTTGTATTCTGATATCTATTAGGAGGGTGTTCCAGAGTTTGGGGCTTCCAAGTGAAATTGCTCTCTTTTGAGTTGAGGTGAGTTGTTTGGATCATGAAGGAGGGATTTTTAATAGTCCTTTATTTGCTGATCTGAGGTTTCTGTTTGGAGCATGCATTAGTCATTCAACATATAATCCCTGATGAGGAACCTTGAAGTGGCATGGCTTTTTCTTTAAAGAGGCTCATTTGCACCTTAATCCCTTCAGAACCACCTGCCGCGTTTCTGATCTTTCTCTACTCGTTTGGTGGCTGGAAAATGCAGAGCAGTTTCATCCTATGACTGCCACAACTGATCTGTTCTGCCAGTGAAGCTTGGGTGTGTAGAGCCCAAGTCTTTCCGTCTTCTGCTCTTTACCTACTGCCTGCCTCCTCCCCTGCCATGTGAAAAGCTCCCAGGTCTGTTTGTTAATCATGCTGCAGAGTGAGCGATATTGGATACCTTCCCCTCTTGTGCAATGCAGAGTAGTTGTATTGTCTGAATGCATGTAGAAGGACATAGGACCTCTGTTGCTTATTGTGTCAGCAGTGATTTAAGTACAGGTGCTCGATCATAGAATACTGCATTGGTGACTTTTTTTTTTTTTTTAGAAAGTTATCACATGCCCGGCAATCAACCAGGATATATATTTTAACACATATCAGTGATGACCACTGATATAGCAAAATTATAGCTAGGGAACGAGGTGAAAACTTAAACAATATGTAGGTATGGTGGTAAGGTAATCTGTGTATGAGCTTACCAAAACAGATACTTTTTTTTTAAATTAGTTTCATTTAACTAGTAAATTTATTTCTGAAGCAGCTATATATATGTGTTTTGTTTTTGTTTTTTGTTTTTTTTTAATAGCTATCAGCCCTGCTTTTCTCTTGCTTCTAAAACTGACATCCTGATGTGGAGGGCCCCAGTTTGATATTGAACCAATCTCTTCTGCACAGCTGTGTATGAAGCTCTCCACCAAGCTATTTAATTGGTCTTGCAGCTGACATTTTGCTTTAATACTTTCTTTCTTTGCATTTGTTTTTAGATATTTTCTGCCGACACGTCTGATAGATGTTTAGTGGTTGCAAGCTAATGGAGATATCCTATCTGAAACTTCTTATTTATTTATTTTTAATTTAAATGCTAGGAAAGATTTATTTGGATAATCTGAGGTTTTCATTTAAAGGAGAGAATTTGAGACTATAATTGAGAGAGACAGTTCTCAAAACTGTACATTTTATAGCTGTTGTAATTTCTCTCCAAGATTTTGAGCTGCAAACATCTGGTTTTTGGAATTGGATTACGTGATATGTTTAACCACTTACATCTGGCAGAGTTAAAACTTTCGCATTAAATGCGACTGCTTCATATTTGGCACATCTTTTTTTTTTATATATATCAGGAGACAAATGAACAGATGCTAGCTCCTTGGAATTCTTTGCTGGCTGGAAAGGCTTAAGAAAGATTGAAATGATCTCTATGTAGCTCTCCCCCCCCCCCCCCCCCCAACCAAGCAATCATGTCATGAAGCGGGAGGGTACATTAAGGGGCTGGCTGAGGCCTGACACGTTTGCTGCACACTCAGCCAGTCGCCCTGTGTTCCTTCTGAATGGGGGGGAATGGTAACCTTCAGAACATTTTGTGTTTTGATTATCACTCTGTTCTGAAGAGTGCTGTTTGGACTGAAGGTTGTGGTTCAGTGTCCTCTATAGCAAAGATTTGACACATTTCACATTTTCTTGGTGTTGAATCCATAGCAACATAGTAATGATGACAGAAAGACCAAATGGTCCATCCAGTCTACCCAGCAAGCTTCTTATGGTAGTAACTGCTTCTCTGTGCAGGTTACCCCAAGCCTTATGTTAAGGGTAGTAATATTAAAAATTGAAACCAAACAACTGTCAAAACCCATAACAATTACTGCAACAACATTTTTTACAGGGTGAGCAGCCTTCCTGATAATTCAGACAATGCTGCTGCTTTTGGACTTGGTCATAGAGGCAGATCTGTGCCTTTTCCCTAATGTCCGAGTAGCAGTACCCTGGATCGTAAAAGTCACAGCCAAACATGAATCCAATTTCCATTCCCCCCCCCCCCCCTCTGTCGACGCACAGTAACAAATTGCAGTCGCAAGCTCAGAATTTTTTTCTTTTGGTTCTAGTAAATTGCCGTTTGGGTTCCCCAACTCATGGGACACCCCTGGTTCTTAAAATCCAATATCTGTCTTCTCTTCCCATCCAGTATGACGACACTGTCTCTGCTTTCATTCCTCTGCTGTTCCTGCTGGGGCACACTCCTCCTTTCTTTCAGGCCGATACAGTACAGTGCGCTCAGACGGAGCACACTGTTAGCCTGCTCTCGGACGCGCGTTTTCCCTTACCCCTTATTCAGTAAGGGGAGGAAAACGCGCGTCCAACTCGCGGGCCCTATTAGGTATGTGCGTGGGATACAGAAAATAAAATGTGCAGCCAAGCCGCACATTTTACTTTCAGAAATTAGCGCCGACAAAGTGCACAGAAAAACAGTAAAAACTGTTTTTCTGTGTACCCTCCGACTTAATATCATTTTTGCCGGCGTCCAGTTTCCGAGCCCGTGGCTGTCAGTGGGCTCGAACAGACGCCGGCAAAATTGAGCGTCGGCTGTCAAACCCGCTGACAGCCGCCGTTCCGGGTCAAAAGGAGGCGCTAGGGGCGCACTAGTGTCCCTAGCGCCTCCTTTTCCCCGTTTCTACCGCACCACCTAATTTGAATACTGCATCGCGCGCACTGGCGAGGGGCCGGTCGTCCGCTCTCCCGCGGACTTTACTGAATCGGCCTGTTTGAAAGTTTGCCTGGGTGATGGATTTGCTGGATGAGTAAACCACAGGATGTGGTTGTAAGCTCCCTGTTCTCTTGCTGGCCAACCATCAGCACAAAAAAAAAAAATCTCCAGCTCCAACAGGATTCTTTCCTTCAAGAGATGAGCCCTGGGGATAAAGGCTGTTTTCCACCATTTGGGTAAACCTTTGCTTCTTGACCAGCTGTCAGATCTTGGGGTCATAGACCCCCAGTTCAACGGGTGAAAACATAGTGCTTTTCTCCCTAAAATGGTGGCCAGAAGAATAGAGCCCGTGGGACCCACTCCTTGACCCCCGTCTTTTGGATAAGTAACCTTTTTCTTTAGGGAAAACTTACAGCTCCAACACTGAAGAAATCCCTCCTGCAAAACACTTTCCAGAAAGAGAATAAAAAAAGACCACTGTTTCTCTCTCGCAGTCTCTTATCTAAAATATCCTTTCTCGTTTTCTCATGCTTTTCCAGCAAGAGTCCAGTGTTGCATCAGAGAATCGACTTTTACAGTGGGTATGGAGTACAGGAGTAATAGGGTTATAAGCAGGATAGCAATACATAAGGTGCAGTGGGTATTGGAGAGTTCAGCACAAAATAGTGCAAAAGAAGGAAACATGCAATAGGACGCGTGTAGAGAAGTAGGTTCAATGCAATTAGATACACAGGAGAGACTGCAAGGAGGACTTCAAGTTATGCTCTGAGCTGAGAGGCTGCATGAAGCTGAGCTCCCGCCAGGCCTGTTAATCATTTGCATTTAAAGCTAAAAATATGCCACAGCAACTCATGTCTATGCCTAAAATCTCTAGCCAAAGTTCCTTACCAGCTCTGTGAGCAGGTAGAAGCACTAAGATGTGACTACCACTAAAATATAAAGCCCCAGAATCTTACAGCATGGCGGAACTGCAAACTTCCAACTATCAGGCCGATAACAGAAAAACGCGCGGGAGAGCCGGCGCGCGCACAGGCCACTCTCCTGGGCGCGCGATTCAGGAGGGTGGCCTATGCAAATTAGGGCCCAAGCTAAAAAGAGGCGCTAGGGACACTAGCGCGTCCCTAGCGCCTCCTCTTTGACAGGAGCGGCGGCTGTCAGCGGGTTTGACAGCAGATGCTCAATTTTTCCGGCATTGGTTCTCAAACCCGCTGACAGCTACGGGTTTGGAAAATGGACGCCGGCATAATTGAGGGTCCATCTTCAGAACCGCGGGCCAATTTTACTTTTTTTTTTTTTTTTTTAAATTTTGGGGCCTCTGACTTAATATCGCTAGGATATTAAGTTGGAGGGTGTACAGAAAAACAGGTTTTTTTTTTCTGCTTTTCTGTACACTTCCCTGGTGCCGGCAGAAATTATTAATGCCAGCCTTTTGGGCAGGCATTAATTTTTGAAAGTAAAATGTGCGGCTTTGCTGCACATTTTACTTTCTGGATCACGCGGGAATAACTAATAGGGCCATCGACATGCATTTGCATGCTGCAGGTGTTATTAGTTTTGGGGGTTTGGCCGCGTGTTTGACACACCTATTAACCCCTTACTGTATAAGGGGTAAAGCTAGTGCGCCAAACGCGTGGGCTAACAGTGCGCTCCACGGGCCCAGTATCGGCCCATATGAGCAGGAAGAATGGATCACTGAAGCGGTTGGTGGCCAGGACCCAAGTTAAACCTGCTAGAAGCTTTCACTTTCAAAATTACTGAAACTCTACTCTCAATTGGGCATTGTTGAGAAAACAGCCATCTTGTTGAATTGGTCCAACAATTTGGCTCACTTGGACAAGGTTGAAACCCACATGTCAGACTTAGAGGATTCTCTTACCTCCATGCGGGCTAAGGTGGATAAAATAGAAAAATCCCTATGGCAGCAGCTGCTAAACTTGCTCTTGAGAATTGCCCTAGGTGAAATATTCGAATAATCTTGTTTCCAGAAAACTTTGAGGGGTCAGATCCAGTCTCTTATGGTGCACTGGCTGCATACTTTGCGCGATATATTGGGGGGGAACGGCACCAATAAAATCATGCACCTTGCTCCATGGCCCCAGTTCCAGCACCTGGTGGTCAGCCATGTGCTCTAATTGTGAGGCTTCACAATTTCATGGACAAACAGTTTATGATAAACTTGTAGCACTGGAAATCTATCAGGGCAATAAAATCATGATGTTCCAGGACTTTTCATCTGTTTAGCATCAGAGGCAAACTTATGGAGCTGCTAAGTGAGAGCTTCAACATGTTGCCAGATGTGCCATGTTATACCCGGTGATGCTGCGAGTGGTTCTTAATAATAAAACCACAGTTTGTACTGCAGTCCAAGAAGTTGAAAAATTGTTTTACTGTTTCTTACACTATCTGTCATACAGACATGACTGTGGCTTGAATTATTTGGCTGGAGCAGCTTGATAAGACTGGACTTTTTCTAACAAGTTACCAGATTAATAGATGGTTGGTTTTGCCTGTCATGCATGGTAAAAGGTCACTTGGTATTTGCGGTTCAGCTCCACACTTGTTGCCAGCATCCGTGATAAGGAAATCTTCCTCTTGCTGTGCTATACGCTTGTGGAAATCTGCTCGTGCTGTATTGAGCAAGCTGATCAACATCTGAATTCCACGGCAGAGTTACATTGACACCCAGATTGTCCTCTGACACTAGGCGATAAAGATCGGTACCATCTTTCTACATTAGCTGGACAGTGAAACATCACAGTAACTTTATTGCTTTTATTAGTTAACGAGCAGCCTCTAGTGGATTGAGCATAGCTACTGAGGTCTAAGCAATTTACTTGAAGGACGTATGCTGCTATGTGTATATAGTGTGGCTTTTTTTTCTTTCTTTAACTTTCTTTATTACTTTTAACATCTTAAAGGTCAAATCTTACAGAAATGAAAATCTTCATTCAAATAATCATAATTTAATATACAATCTGTTATTCTGTAGCTCTATTAACCATATGTATCATAGGAAAATAGAGTCCATTATAAGAATAACAACAATCTAATGAAGCACTTGCAAAAAGGAAAAAAATAATTACCATCAATAAGATACTGTCCCATCTATACACTTTATCAGTATCAATGGAATTTCTAGGAGTCGGAATCCAAATAAGATCTAAGTTGTTCCGGTGAATTAAACAAATATTTAGATTCCTGATGTATAATCAAGCAGCGGCAGGGAAACCTTAAAAGAAATTTTGCCCCTCTATCAATAACTTCTTGTCTCATGGATTTCAATTTCTTTCTTCTCAATTGTGTAGAGTGAGCTATATCAGGAAATATCCTGATGTATTGGCCATAGAAATTTATATTCTTATAGCTAAAGAACATTCCTAATACTGAAAATCCCTTTCTGTCTGGAAGGCAAATTGGATTATTAGAATGACTCTATTTTCTATAGTCGTTTCGAATGAACTCTTCAGAAATTGAGTAAGATTCATCAGGGTGATTCTGTTATCTGTGATTGGGGAACATAGTAAATTTTTGATATAACAGGTAGAGCACTCTTTGAAAATGTTAATACGTTAATTAAATAGCTTTTAAACAGATCCATTGGAGATGCAGTTTAGTCTTAGGAAAATTTAATATTCTAAGATTAAGATTCCTAGTTTGATTCTCCAACATCTCCAATGGATCTGTTTGCATTTTTTCTGATGTTAAATTAAGTTGAACTTTCTCCAACTCAACAATTTTCCCTTCTAATACATTTGTTGTTTTATCCAGTTCTTCTAATTTACTTTGCATCTTCACATTCTTATTCAGAACATTGTGAACCTCAGATGTTAGTTTATTTATAGATGTTTGCATAGAGAGTATCATTGTTCCAATCTCCTCTAGGGTAAACTTTTGGGATCTTATATTTGATATTCTACTTGTTGTTCCCATTTGGATCTCCACCTTTCCTTCTTCCATTGGAGCCTTCTTAGTATCATCCTTTATAGGAGACATCCATTTTTGGTTCCTAGAACCCTGTAAAACAGGGATCACCGGGGAGCATATGGATTTTTCTGCTTCCCTCTGGATACCAAATGGTATGTACACAGATGTTATCAAAGACTCCTCATTGGGAGTTACATTCTCTCCCATAGCAGATGGAGGCTCAGGTGTAACTGGAGCACCAGGGCTTAATGATATTCCATTTGTCTGGGGACTCAGCTCCTGCTCATGGCCGAATCCTCCCGTGACCCCAGCTGGTGCTAAAGATGGCGTTACTGAAAAACAATCCTCTATCCGTGTTTGATATGAGTCCACTTTTGGTGTAGAGGAAGAAACTTTAACTTTGGCTTTCTTCTTTGTATGGGGCATCCCAAAGAGGAAATTTATAAATTGATAAACATTGGGTAAAGTCAAAGTTAAAATATATATATATATATATATATATATATATATATATATATATATACATATACACACCCAGGAGACCGGACAATTTCTTTATTGCAGCACTTTTGCCTTTTATTTGAATAAAATAGTCTTGTATTTTAATGTGTGTGTATATATATGTATATATATATAAAACATACAAGACTAGATTTTTGGTATGGTTTACTTCAAAGCCAAAGTGATTATGTATCTGGTCTCCTGGGTGTGTATATGTACCGGTATATATATATTTTAACTTTACCCAATGTTTATCAATTTATAAATTTCCTCTTTGGGATGCCCCATACAAAGAAGAAAGCCAAAGTGCAAATACATTAAAATGTTAAATTTATTTCAATTTTTTACATAAAACTGATCATATTTATCAATCCCTTATGATGATATATTGCTTGTTATTTCATACAAACATCTTAAGTTTCCCCAAACAATTATATCAACCTTGACCCAACTGTTAATAGCCCTCAACTCTATTCTACTCCTAACCTCAATCTGTCCCTAAAATATTTTGCATTTCCAATCTGATGTTAATTGTTGTTGGTCTTTTATATCGGAGATCACCACACTATATTAAATATCTTATATATATAGTCACATGATGATATTGTGTAACCCTTAAACCTGCGTCGCACCACAAAGACGCCGATCTAATAATGCCCTCAGGCTCCTCCTCTCTAGCCAGGGACCGTGGTGAAATTCAAATAAAAGGCAAGAGTGCTGCAACAAAGACATTGTCCAGTCTCCTGGGTTATGGGTGTAGCCAGCTGCCTAGTGTGGTTTTTTTTTGGTTTTTTTTTAACTTTTAGACCTCTGTGGAGTCGGCCGGCATTTTATGTTGCTGCTGCTTCATCTTTGCTTTAGACAATGTTGTTCTGGTCACAATGTGAAATGCTTGGATGATGATCACTTAGCTTTGAAGAGCACATGCTACAGCGCATGACCAGTTACTCTTTAATATCAGTTAACATTGCTGCAAGTTGTCCATCTTCATTGTGTAGTCCCACAAGCATTAATTGGATTAGTATAAGGGGAAGGGGTGGGTGGTTGCGGTGTGTTAAGGGTGTCATCCTATATGTAATGATTCCAACCTTCTGGCCCCATTGGAGGGTGTTGGTATATGAAACAAGATTGTTCTTGGTTAAATATGCATTAATATGGGAGAATGTGATATTAGGTCATGTCATCGTATTGCCTTTGGCTTTTGGTATGCTTGAAGTAATTCTGAATGGTAGGGGAGGGGGTAGTTTCAGAAAAGTTGGTATTTTTGGTATGGTTTTAAGGAAAGATTGGGATGGGGTTTAAAGGCATACTCTGGTGCTTATTCAGAGGTAGTACTGTTAATAACATGACATAATTAAAGATTGTTTCGTTAATTCTTCAGATATACATTGAAATGCATCACTACTATTTGATGTTAGCAACAGACTCATTTTGATTGTATGATGTTTTTGTGCATTAATGTTTAAGTGTATCTAGTATGGTCAATAGCATTAACTTAATGTCCTTCAACATAAGAGGGATTTCCTCTCCAGTTAAGAGGAAGAAAGTATTATAACTGACTTGTTGCAAGAAAGTGCAAATCCTATTGTTGCAAGAAACTCACCTGTCCAAAACTGAGCACACAAAGTTGGAGGATGAGTTGGGAGCACATATTACTCATCATACAACTCGAGTCGAGGGATATGCATATTGTTGGATAAATCTTTCCCCCTGAATGTTAGTCTGACATTAATTGACACAGAGGGGGCTATGTTGTACTTGACTGTTCACTATATTCAGAACATTTTACCCTGATGTATATGATCCCAATCATGATCAAACACTATTTTATAATTCTTTGACAAACTATTATTGGTTTTGAGCGGCTATGTACGGATGGGGATTAGAACATCTGCATGAATCCCTGGCTTGACAGATCCTCTGCACCTAAAGTTACTGCTCTTTCCAACCCATACAATGTAGACCTAATGTCAGCTTTAAACTTAATTGACATTTGGCAGATTACTCATGCCTCGGAAAGAGAATCTACATTTTCTCCTCAGTTTGATTTGTACAGTAGACTACATTACTTTCTTTTGTTCCCCCAACCCTTGTTGCAGATATAGTGGAGAGCATGATTTTCACTATTTCTGATCATAGCCCAGTTGAGGTCCTTGTTCGCCTTTCCTACCTAAAGACCCCTACTTTCACCTGGTGGCTTAATCCTTCTTTGTTGGGAGATAAATTGTACTGTCCCTTCCCTAACCAAACAGCGTTTAACGCTTGTAATCCTGAATCAGACTATGTACCCATCCTGAGATGGGAGACTTTATTTTACCTATGATGGGCCTTAAAAATCTTCTACTCTAGCCATGTTAAAGAGTGTAAGAAACAGGTGGAAAGTATTCTAGATAAGATTTAAGGATTTAAAAGCCCAGCCTAAGAGATTGTTCTAATAAACACTATGTGGGTTAGACATTTCATTTAGATAAATCCCTCAAATACACTTGCTTAAAATGTTATGCGTATGGGGATAGGCTGGGTGCCTTTCTGGCTAGAGCCTTTAAAAAGAAAATTGGGAATTTTTTAAGTTTTAGATATTGGTCTGAGTTCTGGACACTTTTTCCCCAGTAAGGCCATAATAGCTGCTTGGACCTGTGTAATGGGAACAGTCAGCACCTCGTGCCACTTGTCTATCAAGGTTGGCAACCCCAGCTAATCCAGAAAGCTCCAAATATCAACAACTGCTTTGTCTTGTCCTACTTGTCAAGTGCTGTCCTACTATTTTTTTTTTTTTTTTGGGTTAAGCAGTAGGACAGCACTTGACAGTTGATCCCTTTAGAAATCTAGCATCTTTTTATACATTACTACTTGTATGTTCTTTGGTCCTGTTCAAGACAAAGCAGTTGATATTTGGAGCTTTCTGGATCAGCTGGGGTTGCCGACCTTGATAGACAAATGGCACGAGGTGCTGACTGTTCCCATTACACTGACAGAGGTCCAAGCAGCTATTACAGCCTTACTAGGGAAAAAGTGTCCAGAACTCAGACCAATATCTAAAACAAAAAAAAACTCCCCACCTTCCTGACACTGCCTCCTTTTATGCTCGCACTTTTTAACTTGGCAGGACTAAATGGGTCAACCCTGGGCCATTATTTCTTTAATTCCTAAGAAAGGTAAAAACATGTCTGAATGTGGTTCTTTCCATCCCATATCTTTTACTTTAGCTAGGATTTTGAAATACTAGCTAAAGTGCTACAGCTCAGGCTGTACCATTTTTGGTACACAGAAATCAATCTGGTGGCATGAAAGGGTGACTCCACTTCTTAACACAAGATGCTTATTGGATGGATATCTTGCATCTTGTTTGTTTAGCCACAACAGGCCTTCGACCACTTAATTTGCAGTGCTTTGTAACGCCGGGTTGCTGGATCATTTTTTGGCTTAGATAAAAGCTATGGGGCGGATTTTAAGAGCCCTGCTTGCGTAAATCCGCCCGGATTTACGCGAGCAGGGCCCTGCGCGCCAGTGCGCCTATTTTACATAGGCCTACCGGCGCGCGCAGAGCCCCGGGACTCGCGTAAGTCCCGGGGTTTTCCGAGGGGGGGGGCGTGTCGGGGGGCGGGCCCGATCCGCGCGACGTTTTCGGGGCGGGTCCGGGGGCGTGGTTACGGCCCCGGGTGGTCCGGGGGTGTGGCCACGCCCTCCGGACCCGCCCCCAGGTCGCGTCCCGGCGCACTAGCGGCCCGCTGGCGCGCGGGGATTTACGTCCCCCTCCGGGAGGCGTAAATCCCCCGACAAAGGTAAGGGGGGGGGGTTTAGACAGGGCCGGGTGGGTTAGGTAGGGGAAGGTGAGGGGAGGGCAAAAGAAAGTTCAGTCTGAGGCTGCTCCGATTTCAGAGCGGCCTCGGAGGGAACGGAGGTAGGCTGTGCGGCTCGGCGCGCGCCGGCTATACGGAATCGTAGCCTTGCGCGCGCCGATCCAGGATTTTAGCGGATACACGCGGCTACGCGCGTATCTACTAAAATCCAGCGTACTTTTGTTTGCGCCTGATGCGCCAACAAAAGTACGCCAAATCGCGCTTTTTGAAAATCTACCCCTATGTATGCTATTCTGCATGCATGTCTCTTAATAAAGGGGACCATTTCTCCTTTTATTTAGATTGGCCTCTGTCCCCTTTACAGTTTGATTTGGCCATACAGCTGCTGGCTATGGCCATCAGGAAGCACCCAGTTGGGTGGGTGGAGGGGGGACGGGACAGAGGCATATGATTTCCCTTAAATCAGAACATTGCATAATCTTTCTAATCCATGGGTCTTGGGGATGGTGGCCCCACATAACACTACTAAGCCATTTATGGGGTTCTTGCTGGTTATAAGGCTAACTACAATAAGTCAAATATTTTTCTGGTGGGCTCCAAAATTACAATTCCTGACTTGTCTGGTGGATTTTCAGTTGGTCCAGGATGTATTCAGTTATTTGGGGATCTTTGTTCCTACAGACCTTAAGGATTTATTTGCCAACAATTTTGGCTCCCTTTTGAGTAAAATAAAACAAGATTTGCAAGCTTTACCTGCAGATTTACTAATTTCTTGGGCAGGATGAATTAACTTGTTAAGGTAATTTTGGAAGTATGTTCATCTTTCTCTCTTCTGGCATATTCTGTGCTCTTTACTTAATCGAATATTCACTGCCCTTCACAGTGTAATGTCTAAAATTCATATGTCTGTCAAAAAAAATGCCCAAATACTAAACATACTCTTAAGATCAGCGATCTCAAAATATCAAAGGATCTTGGTAATTTAATTGATTTACATAAGATGCATATAACTGGATTGTTAATGTATATCTAGGACCACCAATATTAGCTCATACTCAGTAGAGTATGCTGTAAAATGCTGGTCCACTTTTATGAATTCATGTCAGGATTTGTTTTGGGAGCTTGTATACAGCTGAGAAGTAACACTACTGGCAATAAGAGACTTTATATGTCAATAGCAGTTTCACCATTTATTGTTTGGACTTTATGGACAGTTGCCTTATGAAAATTGTTCTTTTATATGCATTTCTAAAACAATGTATATTTATATGCATTTCGAAAAAATATATTTTTTTTAGAAATGCATATAAAATAGAATTTTCATAAGGCAACTGTCCATAAAGTCCAAACAATAAATGGTGAAACTGCTATTGACATATAAAGTCTCTTAATGCCAGTAGTTACTTCTCAGCTGTATCTGATCTATACTATTCGGTTTCTAACCCAGTTGCTAACATCAAAATATAGTAAAATGACAATAGAACAAATTGTACAGTATAAATATACATTTATTTATATACAGACATTTGATCTGAGATCACATTGGTTTACATTCAGGTACTGTAGGCATTTCCCTATCCCCAGAGGGCTTACAATCTAAGTTTTGTACCTGAGGCAATGGAGGGTAAAGTGACTTGCCCAAGGTCACAAGGAGTTGACAGCAGGCCTCAAACCCTGGTCTTCTGGTTCGTAGCCCACTGCTCTAACCACTAGGCTGCTACTCCTCTTCAAGATTATGTTCACTTGATCCAGGAAGAGGGTAAAGTGAATTGTCTGGGGCCAGTTTTTAGTCCATCTTCATCGTGATGGTGAGAGAGGACTAGAAGGAGTAGAGGAGAAGATATATTTGAAAGAGCTTAAGACTTAAATACAAAAATGAATCTCTAAATGAACTTGAGAAGAGGGGAAAACAGTAAATTTTGGTTGGTGACCAAACTAGAAAAGGAGCTGGATGTGGTCATCTCAAGTTGGTCAAACTGGTGCAGTAGGAAAGCTGCTGTACATGGTATAATTAAAAAAAAATAAATATATATATATTGCCTGTACAAAAACATCATTTGATGTATTGTATCCAGTTATTTATGGACAAAGGTGCTTCCAAAGGTCTGAGCCTTAACCAAGACACAGGAAGTGTAAGGGGGAACAACATTATGATGAATATTTTGTCCCTTTTTGACTTAACTTTTTCAATATCTGCTATGCTCTGTATATTAAAATGTTTTAAAGAACCTTAAAAGTGCTGTTTCTAGATCTAGTTGGAGCAAAATAACTTCCCTATATTAAACTTACCGGTAGTTTCCTCCCATTTCCAAAAACTATAGATTGCCTGGGTTTGCTCACACCAGAGTTCTATTCTTGGTATGAAAGATGATCTTGCATAATTGAATGGCTAAACCCCTTGCATGCAGCTTCCTGGAAATCCATTAAATCTGTCTTTTGGGCAGGTACTGAGTTTGCCAACCTGTAAATAAGCTTCAAGGGTACAGGAGAAGAAGGAATACTCCAATCATTGCTCATGTTATCTCAATTTCTCTTATGTAATAATTAAGGTGTTTTTCTGGTAGCTTTTTTTTTTTTCCTGATAATTTGAAATGGGAAGAAATGGATCTAAAACTTCTTTGGCAACTGCAGTCTTCAGAGTATATAAATATGCTTGCTTAGCTTAATTAAAATGGCATACCCAGTTATTCACACTTTTTTTTTTTTTTTTTTTTCTATAAATGAATTCCCTAGAGACAAACTGGGTTCCAAGAAAGCCTTATGCTGGAGGTGGTCTTATATAGGAGTAATAAATAGGGGGACTAATATACGACACACGAGGGAGGAATATTTGAATCTTTGGTTAATTTAATATCGGCAATAAGAAACTTTCAGTTTAGGTGTGGAAGAGTGGGTGGAACATTGTATGGAGAGGCTCACAAAATGTCAGTGTGCACAAAGATGGCACCTAATGATTTGCTTACTCTACTGCACTGTGCTTATTACCCAATATATATTTTTAGTAGGTTCAGCTGTCAATCCAGATCCCTCTGCTGGAGAGGTGGTGGGTTCAGAGGGATGCCTGCTCACATGAGATAGACTTGTCTTGGGGTGTTGAACTTTTGAAAGGAGTGTTTTTATGAAATCTTGGAAACAGTTGGCTTTACAGTAGATTGCTCCCCGTATTCAGGCTTGCTGGGTTACTTGGGTGAGCTTCCAGTGTCTTGACAAAGTGCAAAAGTTAATGTCTCAATTATTGACCTCAAAATGCCACGTTTCTCCAGACTTTGTAGCATACCACCTCAAAAAGCAGAGTCTGCTAGGCATTGGGAGGCTGATGTTCTCTAAGTGGTGATATTCGTAAATAGTGTAGGAGAAGTTCTGGAAGTACTATGCTATCTCAGATTGAGGTTTTCATCCAGTTGATTTATGTTTCTGGCTTGACAAATAAAGAATGACAGCAGATAGGAACATGTTTTTTAGTCTGCCTGGCATTCTTGGTGCCCTGCTATAGACCTGGCCACCTCTGGCTCTCCCCTTGCCTCTTTACCTCGAGATTCTCTGTACTCCTCAGGAGTCCACAGCTCAACTCCACTTCCTATTTAAACAAAGAAGAGTGTTTTCTCATTCCTTTTCTCGCTCCTTTTTAAAACCAGGCTGAAACTCCATATCCAAATTTGAAGTACCATAAGTCATTGTGCTCTGAGATCATTCTTTTGGCTCCTGAAGACAGAATTGGCTTTCAGATTTGTTTAAAAAAACACAAAACAAAACTCTGGATAATGTATCGATGTTGTCTTAGTCTGGTTCAGATTTGCTGTGTTTGCTGGTGTGCAAGAACATGTTGGGAGCATTAGTAGCATACAAGAAGCTGTCAAGGCAAACTTTAAAAATGTTTTGCTTAGCTGTATTTCTTTTTACTGTCTCGATCTGCTTATTTTTCATGGTAGCCCCAGTGTTTCCAGCCCGGAACTAAATTTATGATCTCTCTACTCCTATGAAGGAAATGCTATTTGTTAACTATATTCCCCCGTGTGTCCCCTTTTCTGTTTTGATGTGAACGGTTACACTGCTCACTATAACTTTTAATAGCCACTGAGAACAGATGTTTGCCTTGTACTGAAGAGCAACAGTGCTGAGGTATTCATTTTTTTCCCCCCACCACAGGTGAAAGCTATGTGTGCGCATCCAATGAACCCTACCGCAAAGTTGATTACACCAAGAACGTGAATCCCAACTGGTCGGTGAATGTGAAGACTGGATCTTCTCGGTCCTTGTCCTCTCTGGCACCTTTGAAAGTGGAGATAAAGGAAAGCAAAGATTTTATCAAGCCCAAGCTGGTGACTGTCATTCGGAGTGGCGTCAAGCCCCGGAAAGCTGTACGAATCCTCCTCAACAAAAAGACTGCCCACTCCTTTGAGCAGGTGTTGACAGACATCACGGATGCCATCAAACTCGATTCGGGTGTTGTGAAGAGATTGTGCACGCTGGATGGAAAGCAGGTACGATGGGATGGGTCTCTCTCGGCCCTTAAAACCTCAGATGAGGTTTATTGCGTGTGACGGCAGATTCTTTCTAAATGTAACCATAGTTTCTGCAGTGATGGAATTTAGTTACTGTGTTTTTTTTTTCCTTACCCAATATACCAACAAAAAAGTAACTCAAATATGACACGTGCTAACCGCATGGCTCAGTGACCTGATCTGGGATTGATTCTCGAACCGTGGGCCCTCCTGGATTTGGGAGAGCTGCAGCAGGATTGCTGTCGGCCGAGGGAGGCAGTGTAAAAGATCCTCCAGTAAAAATGCTTGGTGCTTAACCTAAGGACAGCTGTATAGACACTTGAATATATGTATTTGCACAGAGTATTTCTTGTATGCTTTTCAAAGTCACGAGGCTGTTTGTTTATTTAGGGTATCACTAAGTGTGTGTAGGGTTTTTTTTTCCCCTCCTCCTCCCCCCCCCCCACCAAAAATCCTAGTAAATGAAGTCCTTAGTAACTTATCTGAAGCAATTGATTATGCTGTCTGACTTGGAAGTAGTATGTTTTCTTGATGAAGTGAAAAACACAAAAACCTGAACTATTTCAGAGTTCCAGTAGCAACTGGTGTGTACTTACAAAAAAAAATCATACTATATTGGCTGTGGTATGCAATTTGCAAACACAAAAGTTTACAACTTGGCTTGTTATAGTTGTTGCCACTTATGGATATTGAAATGGTTTTGGCATCTGTCTTGTCACCATGGACGTGCTGAGCATGATTAGAGCTCCTGATTTCACAGGCTTTTATTTCATTCCTGCACCAATCCCTACTGTATTTTTATTTATTAAAATGTATTTTAATAAATAAAAATTTGTAGCTTGCTTATTGCGGCGGTTACTACCCCTACTACCCCTAACTTATCAGCTAGCTATTCACTTGGATGCAGCTCCATCACTGCTTTCTACATTAATGGTGGGGGTGGAAAGGAAATAGAACCAAGAGCTAAGAGAAACAGATAAGTATGAGAGAAAAAAGTGTGTGAAGCTTGCTGGGCAGACTGGATGGGCCATTTGGTCGTCTTCTGCCGTCATTTCTATGTTTCTATATTAATCACTTGTACCAAGGCCCTAAGTGATACACTTAAACATATATAGCTAATAAATAAAACTATTAAAACAAATTTAAGATAAGTTTATATAAAACTATGCCGATTAGTTATCAGCATTGATGGTGGCCAACTTCAGATTTATATACCTACTGTAACATCAATGACTGTAAATGCATGCTGATATTTCTGGTTTTATATTTAATTAGGGTAATGACTACTATATTCTGGAATTTCAAGTCATGCTCACTTTAAAACAGGACTTGGACCAGCCTGTCACGTTAAACCTTGGTCAAATGGTTACATTCATTACGGGTCATACTTTTATTTAAAAGTTTTTTATATACCGCACATGGGGTCACTTTCGTGTCCGTCTAGGCGGTTTACAATTTACATACACAATAAAAACAATTACAATCAAAGTAACTATAGGGATTTTAATCTCTATTTGAATGTGCAATATTAAATTGTATTTAAATACGCAAGGATTGCCATGCTGGATCAGACCACGGTCCATCGAGCCCAGCATTCTGTCTGACAGTAGCCAGTCCGGGTCATGATTATCTGACAGATCCCTGTCAGATAATCATCTGTTTCTTGTATCTCACTCCTGGGGATAAGTGCTGGCTTTCCAAAGTCCACTTTGCTAATAACTGTTTATGAACTCTTTCTTTCAGGAACTTGTCCAATCCTCTCTTTGATCCCAGTGTTAGTTGCCTTGACCATATCTTCTGGCAAGATTACATAGCTTTATAGTGCGCTGAATGAAAAAAAATCCTTTCTATAACTTGTTTTAAATTTGCTGATTGCTGGTTTCATGGCATGTCTCCTAGTTCTATTTTTTTGAAAGAATAAATGACTTGTCCCTATTTACTCATTCAACCCCACTCCTATTGTTGCAGGCATGAAATAGCACTTAAAACCAGCAGTTTGATTAGAGAAAAAAAATCCTTTGTATTCAGAACAGCAAATAATTTAAATAAATAAATAAACACGACATATATTTGGAGAGAACAGATTACCATGCAGTGGAGCAGGGATAGCCTGCTCAGATTGCTCACTGATACCAGGGGCTAAATAGGTCACCGCCTCTAATTGACTAAATTACTTGGTTAACCAGTTAAATGTTTTGCTATTATAAAAAAAAGTGATTTCTAAGTGATTACATGTAAATTGCTTATCTCTCAATATGCAAATGCTATCAAGATGTAAAATGAGCCTACAGCTAGGCTGGAAAACTGGCGTTGGCCTTTGGCATACTGTCACATACCTCAGTAACTTTCCATGGTGCACTTGTCTTTTTCTATCACATTCTTTTTGTGTTGCTTTATACTACATATAATACTAAGCCAAGAATGCAATATAGTACTTACAAATGAAAAGCTTAAGGATAATGACTTGTACTGTGGCATGCCTTTTTTTTAAAGGTTGTCTGTCTGCCCTTTCACAGCTCTGGAATACACCTTTCACAGGTATATTGATCATTAAAAGTTCTGCATCCTTATAATATCCCATCTCTCTCTTCCAAGCTAGAGAGTCCTAATCTGTTTAGCCTTTCTCCTTAAAGGAGCTTTTCTATCCCCTTTATCATTTTTATTGCCCTTTTTCTATGTCTTTGTTCATTTTTTTTTTTTTTTTTTAAAGATGGGAGTGAAGGAGGACCAGAACTGCACACAATACTCCAAGGTGCAATCGCACAATGGATCTATACAAAGGCAGCATGATATTCTCAGTTTTGCTCTCTTCCTTTCCAAATAATTTCCTAACGTTCTATTTCCCCCTTTGACCACTGCCACACACACAACCAAAAATTTCAATGTATTGCCCACAAAGATTCCAAGATCCTTTTCTTGGGTGGTGTCTCCTAACAAAGAACCTAGCATTGTATACTTGTAATTGGGCTTATTTTTCTTCACTTGTATTACTTTGCTCTTGTCAACACTAAAATTTAGTATTTTTTTTTCATGCACTTAAAAATACTTAGGGCATTTGAATATTTTTATAATGTGGAGCTTTACACTCAGAACTATTTTTTTAAAGCAATTTTCAGTCTGAAGCATTTGTATTTTATGCAACAAAAAGAAACCTTTCAAAGTAACGGAAAGGATATTTATTAGGGACTGAATTACCGTAATAACCTCAATGAAGCCAAATATTTAATTGCCAGAGTGTGCAGTTTGCCAAATGAGGAAGTTGAAAAATGTTTGATATTTCTGGGAATCCAGAAGCAGATGAGTAGAGATTAGACATTTTTGTTCAGGGAGAGTATCACCCCTCTCCCTGCCCTATTCTCAATCTTTGACTTGGGGTGTTCTGACTCCCATCCCAGTCCTTAATCTGCATGGAGAAGTATAGAAATCATTGCTCATAGATGTGACTGGTTGAGGACTGAATTGGTCATGGCTGTAAAACCATTACCATATTACTGTGCATCTTATAAACAACTCGTATAACATCCTAGTTTTTCTGCCCAATAATGGCTGAGCCGCAGTGCTGGGCTCTGCCATGCCAAAGATCCAGGTTTAATTCCTGAGCCTGGCTTTTACTGAAACAGCCTCTGCATCCCCTGGGGGCACGAAGTCCTGTTCTTTTCACAACAGTAAAACCTTTTGCCAGACTTGGAGTGACTTATAGTCCATGCCTCATGGGGGAGGACAGTTGCTGTGATGGTTGGGCCAGACAAGCTTGAGTTTAACACATGTTGTGGAAATTCTGGATAGTTGCCCAGGATGAAGGCTCATAGTTCCATAGCCCAGTTAAGCTGAAAGCCTAAAAGGAGCAAAATGAAGTTATCAGGCCTGAAAAGAGTCTAAAATTGCTATGTTACAAGTATTACACAGCGAGATAACATTATTTTATTAGTTGTTAGCTGCAAGTTAGCAAAACTGAACACTATAAAGATAAAAGCACTTTACCTGAGATGCTTGATTGCTGTTAATAGGCTGATAAAAAAAATTAAATTAAATTAAAAAAAAATTAATTCCTTGAGATTTTTATTAGCTTGGACCACTTTTTATTGCAGAAGAGAACATGTTAAATTTTGTGTGAACTGATATAAGGGATATCGCTCTTACTAATTGGATGTAAGCATTTCCATTTTCCAGCAATGGGAGGTTCAGTTGGAGGGTGTGGAGAGTAGTGAGCGACAGGGAGGGTCCTTTCTCCAGAGAGGATGGGGAAAGGGCAGTTTTTGTTTTGGTTGGCGAGTTGGGGAGAGCAGAGGAGCTGTGGCCTAGCTGAGGGTCCAGCTTTTTTGATCCATAGAACAGAGGATCTCTTCTGCAAATGATAGGGGTCAACTGAAGAACGTTAGACCACTAGAAGATAGCGGAAAAAAGTTGTCGAGGGCTATCCAACCAGTTTGAGAGTACATTGAGGAATTTCAAGGACAACATGCAGCTCTCCCAAAAATTGTTCTTACTTGGTCCCAAGAAAAAGGTAGTGTGGGGTTCCCAATGACTTGGAAGACTTAAGCAGCACTGAGCACAGTCTGCAATTGTACCTCTTTTTTTTTTTTTTTTTTTTTTTCCTTGATTTTGGAAGGAATTGCAAGTGTAGAGGTCTCTAAACTTGGTCCTTAAGGGCCACAACACATTCAGATTTCCTCAATGAATATGTATGGCATGCATTACCCCTATTGCATGTAGATGGGTCTCAAGTATATTCAATGTGGAAATTTTGAAAACCAGACTGGGTTGTGGCTTTTGAGGACAGAGTTTGGTGACCTCTTGTATAGCAGTTCAGAATGACCCCATAAGCTCTAGTCAGGTAAAATCTTCAGTACTCTCTGAAAAGGTAAGGGATGACTGTAGTGTTGGGAGCAGTTCATAGAGAGATCTTTTTGTATTTCTGTAAAAGTTCATAGGTATTTTTCTAGTAACTTCCTTTATAGAACTTTGCTAGAGTTCTAGGTTTTAAATAACTCCCTTTCAGATTTGCATACATTATATTTCTTTTGTTTCTAATTAGTCTTAGTCATCGTGTGTGAGTCAACATAGGTTGACTATAAATTAAGGTTCGCCTCCATATAACTCATGTTAATACCTGCTCAATGGTAATTTTTAATAATGATAGCACCCACATAATGTCAGACTTCTATTTTTAATAATACTAGGGTAAGATTTTCAGCAAGCAAATTCATTTTATCTTTCCTATGTTTGTTAAAATAATTCATATGAAAAGGCTTATTCAACTTTAGGTTTTGCAGAAAGGCCAACAAGAATGGCTTGTCAGGGAACGTTCTCCTGAACCCATGCAGACTTTTCTTGATCGTTCTCTTCTATCCCCCGTCCCCCCAACTAAGTGGATAAATGGTTCCCTGTTATGAGTGTCCAATACTCCCCCTGGATTTGCTTTTTTTTATTTAACCAATCTACAGTTGCCTGCAGGGCTGGTGCTAGCTTTTCTACTGTGCTGCCCTCCCCTCCCCCCCCAACCCATGGATAAGGAAGGGTATTAGGTACTCTAGTTCAGTGGTTCTCAACAGATGTGTCAAGACACACTAGTGTGTCGCAAAGTCCTGGGAGGTGTGTCGCAGAGCATCATCAGTCTGGGTGGAAGTTGGCTGACTTTTCTCTTTTATTGGGTACGACAGGAAGCTGCTCTTGCTTCCTTCTCTTTCTGGCCAGTGGGAGATTCCCCCCCTTCACTTCGATCAGAGTGTGATATCACAACTCCTGTTCATATGGGTCCAGCAGGACACAGACTTCAGTGTCCTCTGCCTGGCCTGGCAGTGAGGCTGCTGATGCTCTCGTCACCCCGTGGGGCCTGGATGTGGAAGCAGGAGCATAAGCGAGAAAGGTGTGTGCTCTGTAGATCTACTGCTGCCTCATCTTTCTCTCTTCAGTGCTTCTTGCCCTCATCTGCTGCTGATAAAGAGGAAGGAAGACTCTCTGCATTGGACTGAAGCCTTTTCTGCTGGCTAGGACCCAGGAGGGAAATGTATGGGGCAGAAGGCGTGGGAAGACATTTCAAGAGGCTGCTGGACAGGAAGGCCTTGGGAGATAGGGAGTCAGGAGTCTGGATAGTCAGGAGTCTGGATAGTCAGGGGGCGAGGAAGAGAAATGAAAGTGGAGAGACTGGAGGTGTGGGAAGGCTGGTTGGGGGAGAGGGGAGTTGGGGGATGCTGAGCAGGAAGGGGTAGGAAAGAGGTGGTCAGATATTCTGGGTAGGGAAGGATAGAGAGTTGAACAGGGGCGAGGGAACACAGGGAAGAGGATGTGAGGTTGGGGGTGTCGAATGTTGGACAAGGATATGAACATATGAAGGGATGATGGAGTAGTTGGGAGGAAGTGAGGGGTGATGGGGACGTGGTGAAGGGGTACAAGGGCCATACTATGTCAGTTTTGAGAATATGCACTTCTTCTCTTTGAACTTTGCTTAGTGTAGGAGGAAATATATTTTTGTTTCTAGTCTCCAGTTTTGCACTGCATGCAGAAGGTGGTCTTGGGGTTTCCATTCCAGGTTTTGTTTCCACATTTGTAGTTTGTAGTCTTTTATTCTATATTTGGTGAAGGCAGGCCTGTCTGTGTATGTGACTGAGATGAGGTACTTTACTAGAGGTTTGTATCGGCCGCCTTTATATTGCACTGGTGGTGAGCTGCTGCCTTTCCATGGTAGGGCTATGGCTGTTTCATTTCTTGGAGTTAGTGTTGCTGCGGTATGGTCGGTTTGATAAAGAGGTACAGGGTGGGGTTTGTCTGTCTTATTTTACAATGCCCGTGTAGTAGAGGGAGTTTGTGATGCTGTTATTGCGATGACACCAGAATCAGAATATCTTGTTTGTCTGAGCTGTACAGGGAAATGTCTTGGTTCTACTCTGCACCCATTGTTAGGAAGCAGGGGATTCCTGTGGATGCAGAGCATAAGCTTATATTTTAGTCCCCATGATGGCCATGTGCTCAGTGTGTCACACAGGTGTGTCCTGACAGAAAAAAGGTTGTGCAAGGCCTAAGGCCTGCCCTCGGCAGGCCTTAGGCCTTGCACACACAACCCCCCCCCCCACCCCCACACCCCCCCCCCACCCCCACACTCTTTAGACACACATGCTTAAATTATGCATTTACAACACACTTTACTTGACAACATTCAAAAGTACAGTCTTCTGAGGCAAAAATATCATAACATGCATATTATATTAATATGCACTGCTGTGGTGCCAACCAGAAAACTCTGCAAAAAGACACTTGGGCGGCAGCAGGAGATGCGTTTTATCCAGATGTCATCTCCTTCGGGCCCCATGTCAGCAGGAGATGAAGACAGGATAAGCGCAACTCCTGCTGCTGCCCCGGAGGTTAGGCACGTGTGTTTCCTCCCCTGAGCAGATCTGGCAGGGGTTTGGTTTACCCCTGCCTGATGTGATGTTTGACTTTGGAGGCAGGGTGTGGTGGCAGCTGCAGCGGAGGTGTTTTGGAGGGGCACTTTTGCCGCTCAAATTCTGCCTCCTGAGGCCGTTGACTCATGATAGAACCACCCCTGCATATATGCGCGTGCTCCCTCTCCCTCACAGATACATTGTGTGTTGGTGCACACCTGTGAGCCTATATGTGACGTAGGTTCTCACAGGCTCTCATATGGGTTATCTCGCAGACAAAAACGCATACAAGCTCACAATCACTGCCTCCTGTTATCAGGCCGTGATGGGATGAGCTCCACCTTGGCCCCGCGGGCTTTCCGTTGTCATCGGGCTGTGGTGGGATGAGCTCCACCAGGGCTCATCAGCCTTCCTACTTGTGGGGGAGCAGAAAGTGAGTGCCTGCTGGTAAGTTGTGCGAGGGCGCCCATGCACGCCCAGCAACACAGAGCCTCTCATCTTCAGCCACCGGCAGCCTCTCCTTTGGCAGCTGGCAGATTAGGCTCCTCCAGTGGCCTCGTGCAAATGCACGGCACGCACGCCCGATCCCGCTGGACCTGGTTGGTTCTGGGTTGGATTCCTCTTTGAATATTGGCAAACATATGCACTTTTGCTAGTCTTGGGGAAACCTGTCTACCCTATGCTGATTCCTGAAGTTTAATGTAAACCTTTTCTTCCAGCTTCTGTTATCAGTTGGCCCATATGGCCGCCTCAATTATTTCTGTCCATGTTGCAAGTGATATTCCAGCTGCCATTTATAGAAACTTGACTGCTTGTAGGATATCGCAGTGATTCCCTGCCTGGCATCCCCCCATATCTTCTACCAAGCCTTATAATCTAAACAGATACCAAAACTAGTGAGAGATGTTATCATAACATCTGGCCACCAGCAGGTCACAACAAACCATAAACATCACAGCTAACAATGCATAGCAGTACATGACAAAAATACTTACATACAATTTAAATATACACATTTAGTGCTAACAGGATACATAGTGGGTTTTTTTTTTTTTTTTAACTCTTTTTCTCTTTTACCTCTGCTCTTGAGGGAATGAAGGGTGGGCTGTTTGCAGTGCTGCAACTTCTCAACTATCTCTCCAAGCGTGCCTTATTCCATCACAATACTTTTTTTTTTTTTTTTCTTTTCCTCTTAACCTTCCTCCCTACAACAAGATCATGAACCCCCCTAGTGCCGGAATTCCTTTTCTGTAGGAAATGGCCCCTTCCTGTGACCTTTTATTGGGTCCTGTTCGCCCTCTCCTTTCCTGCTCTCTCAAGCATGTAGTGGCTAAACAATCTCTTTGCTCCTCTAGGATGAATTTCATATTTAAAAATCCAGTTTTAAATCTATTTTTTTTTTTATTACATGCAGGTAATGTAGGAATTTTCCCCAGAGGACTTACAATATTTTTGTACCTCAGGATAAAGTGAGCAGCAGTGGGATTTGAACCGTGGCTTTCCCTGGTTCATAGCCTGCTGCTCTAACCATTAGGCGACTGCTCCACTCTACTCCAGGGTTATGCAAACCTGATTCTGCTTAATCTTAGGATAGAACACCCTTATTTATGAAACCTTCCTCTAATGGCTTTTCTACCATAAATACTATAGAAGAGAGGTTTTTAGTATTTACTGCTTTATCCTATTCCCATTTCATTCACTAAAAGGACCTGTTAGTCATCTGCCCAGAGGTTCTTTAAAGTATATCACCATGAGGAATATTTCTTGTGTGATTTACTCTTGTGAGCTGTAGCACACACTGGGGTAGATTTTACAAAATTACGCACACGCGTAATTTTGTTCGCGCACCAGGCGCAAACAAGAGTACGCGGGATTTTAATAGATACATGCGTATCTGTTTAAAATCTGGGATCGGCGCGCGCGCAAGGCTGAGCAAAATCGGCAGCCTGCGTGCGCCGAGCTGTGCAGCCAGCCTCAGTTCCCTCCGAGGCCGCTCCAAAATTGGAGCGGCCTCGGAGGGAACTTTCCTTCCACCCCCCCCCCCACCTTTTATTCCAGAAGTTACGCCTGCTTGAGGCAGGCGTAACTTGCGCGGGTCGGCTGCCGGCGTGCCATGTGCTGGTCCGGAGGCAGAGGACCCCCCCCCCCCCAGGAAAATCCCGGGATTTACGCGCGTCCCGGGGCTTGTGCGCGCCGCCGAGCCTATGCAAGATAGGTTCAGCGCGCACAGGGGGGTTTGGGGTAGGTTTTCGGGGATTATGCGCGTAACCCTTTGAAAATCTACCCCACTTTCTCTTCTCATACGCTATTTTGTGTCCTTTTCAGATTTTTTTCTCACTTTTTAGTTCGTCACCATAAGTTTAACCCTTTTTATTTTCTGTTCTTATGGGTGTCCCATGGTGTATATGTATATTTCTTGACAGCTGTATAAAATCTTTCTCAGTACCTCACATTTCTCTTCATTGTCTTTACCAAGGAATTCTTTTTCTGTTTACAGCACAGTATAAAATGACCAATTTGAAGGTTATGCATCAGTTGCTGGTGATGTTTTGCTGAATGCCTGCTTCTAGAGCTTTAAACGTAGCTTACGTTGCACCTCAGAAAACAGGGGTGTGTGTGTAATTCTAAAGCAGATCTGGTATTGAGTGTATTTTGGAACTTAATTTCATGTGCGGGCTCTAAGCCCTTCTGTTAATCTGTCTATTGCAGCAAGTGTGTTCAGAGTGGTTTAAGTGCTGACTTGAGGTTCATTTGTATAGCTGTTGCCCTGCAGAGAGGCAGAGCAGTAACTGGTGTGCAGCACCATCTGCCTTCCCAACCTAATCATAGGGCTTGGGGAGTTGCATTGTGTCCTCCTGGGTCTCCAATCATTAACAGATAATTTAGGCTGGGTGGAAAATCCATTTTGCATTTATCCTGCAGCTGTCTGAATAAGAGCTGTCGCAAAGTCCTCCCATTGCCGGGATGTGATCTGATATTTGTATTCTTTTGTGGAATAAGAGTAGCTGCTGGATTCTTCAAAATTTCACCTCACCTGTCTCTTGGCAGTTTTGCCTTCTTATTGGCCTTAATTTGCTTTTTTTAATATATTTTGTCTTTGCACACTTTAGGAATATATGAAGTATCTTTAATTATGGCAGTGCTTCTGTTAGTCTGCTTAATTCATCTTACTCCTGCCCTGACCCTAGCATTAAATTTCCTGTGTTTAAAAAGCACACACTAAAATGTCTCCTTGCCAAGGTGGCTCTCTGCATTGCCCTGTAACAACGAATACCTTTTACATACGATTTGCATGCACCTGTGCTAAGCATACAATGGGTTTCTTGGCTTGGGAAGTTTTTGCATAAGTAAGGTTAGCGCCAAAAACCTGCAGTAAAACTGGAGCAAAAGCCTGTGTGGTAGACTCAGCATGGCTTATTGCATAGGCCACTATGTTCTAGAGATGTGCATTCGGTTTTCCCCGAATTAGACAATTTCAATAAAATTGTCTGATTCGGGGGCAACAAAAACCGAAAAGAATTTTTCTGAAATTTCGGAAAAATTAATATTTCGGGTTAGCGCATACTAATGGGAGTTGGCACGCACTAACCTGAAAATCGGTTGCCCCCGAACCGCAGGAAAAACAGTTTCCCGCGGGAGCCCGACATGAAAAAAACCAAACAATGCACATCTCTGTTCTGCATGCGTGACCAGGGAGAGGTATTCTAGTATGTAACTTCTCTGTAGGAATGATAGCAGCCTGGCTTGTTCTGCTTTTTTCTAATAGGTGTATTGGTCTTAGAGCCTGATGTAATTGAATCTGACAGGCTTGTTTTGGCACAGAAGGTTTACTATCGGTACATTTGTTTGCAGGGTCTTGAATTATCACACTGACAATATCACAGTGTTACTGAGGTGTGCTGACCTTTGCTGTTGCAGTGAGGTGACACCAGACTTTGAACAGTATTTTTCTATGGTGAGTGGTAAGGGGGAAGTGCCCTAGTTCTGCTCTGCATCCTTGCTTGTAGAACCTGCGGTGCAGGGTTTATATTGGGATTCTGTTCTCTCCTGTACAGATCCCAGACTTTACTCCCAAGAGAAGAATTTTGATTGCTCTTGAATAATTGCATTGGTATTGTTCCTTCCGTCTAGAGATGCTGCTGACATACACGCCCAGCACTTTGTGCCAATGATGGGAAATGATGCCTCCTGCTTTATGAGCAGGGATGTTTGTCTCCATATGGATGGAGGTGAGAGGCATGGGATCCCCACTAGGATTGAACTAGGTGGCATCCCCATCACAGGTCATTTAAGATGGCTTCTTGATGGTAGCTGCATGGGAATGTAGAAAAGAGTATTTAAAATTGAATATTCATGTGTGATGTCCAGTTGTACAGGATTGTTTTGGGGAGGGAGAGCCTATCCGCTGGATATTTTTCAGATACCTAGCAACACTTCTGGTGGATAGTCTGGGGGGAAAAAACAAAACAAAAAAAAAAAAAGGATAAAAAAAATTCAAAATGTGCACCATATTGGTATTATAAGTTGTGCATAGCAGCCAATTGCCTTCAACGAAAACGCAATAAAGAAATATCATGCTGATTTGAAGGGGAGTTGATTTGTACAATGCAGCTAGCAGAGACTGCAGTGTACAAATCAACTCCTCTTGTTAGATTTTGCATTGCTTGTGGGGACTGGAATTCTTTGGTGTCCGGTTTTGCAGTGGATGCCTCTGGGTGTGTCTGTGGTCCCAGCCCACCTCCTGGGGCCCATCCTGATTCGGGTTCCCCTCTACAGTGGTACCTATATATATGCAGAGTCTCTCTCTTTCTCAGCAAAGTTATGCAGGTAAATAACATGTGTTGCCTTTGCAAAATTTGTGGTTACATGTGTCAGTCTTGGCCCTGCCACCAACACACCCCTTTTTTGCCTCCTTATTCTGGACACTTGTCCTTCCCGGCTTCTTAAAATTTGCATGGTCCGCGTATGTGGCCATTTTTGCATGAGCAACGCTTTTAAAATCTACCTCATAGATTGTAAGCACTCTGGGATTGGAAAATACCTACAGCACCTGAATGTAATTCACTTTGAAAGTGACTGAAAAGTGGAATATAAATAAAATAAAAGAAATATCATGTATCAGGATTTTGTGTAATTATTTTTAATATAAAAATATTTTTCTTGCCCCTAAAAACAAATATAACAGCTGCAAATCCCAACTGCTACAGTCTACAATGATCCAAAGACTTTAGTTGTATTGAAGACATGCCATCATCAGATCTTCTGCTTCCCAAGGGAAGCATTATTTGAAGTTCATGTAAAAACACTAAACTTGACACTTAGCAGGCAAGAGAACATCTAAGTTAGGAAAGCTGTAACTTTGTGGTAGTGGATCCATGGGAGCCTCAGCCAGACACTCGGTGTTTTCATCATGAAAACGCGTGCTTCAGGGCCCGGTAAAGTTGGTTCGCACTTTCGAAGTTCTAAAACGTGGCCACTATGCAGTCTTGAAAACCCATCTGAGTGGCGTGTTCCTAGGAAAGGTTTGGGAAGCCCTGACTTATTCTCCAGGTTGCTTTATCATTTTCGCCATTAAGCATCCGTGGTTGTGTGGCTTGTTCTATTTGCTCAAAACGTTGTGGCTTTTCCCCATCCCTGCTGGCAGAGTATTCCTTGCACCCCCTATTCTTTTTGTGCAAAAATGCCTCTTTCTTTTGGTCGTGTGCCTAGCCCTTTCCTATCGCGATCTACAACATTTCCTTCCACTCTGGCACCAACCTTGCTGAGGGGAAAGAATTCTGGGCATTTGACAAGTCAGTTTTTCTAAATCATTCGCCAGGACTTAACTGCTCTGCACGGTAGTTTACACTACACTAACAAAGGATTCTCCCATAACAGAAGATCGTATCTCCCATACAAGGTCGTATCTGTGAGACTGTCAGTGGCTCAGGATGTCTTTCATAGAGGCTCTTTGAGACTTCTGGAAGCTTGACATGTGCAACAATAGAAACCTTATTTTAGGCGTGTGTTCACGTCTTCGAGAGCACTTATCAATGATATGTCAGCCTGGCATAGCATACGTGTGGCAGCAAGGCAAACGGGAAGATCTGTGCCACAGCACAGCATGCTTGTGGGACTCCCACCCCCCATGGTGGTATAGAGAAGGCCACAGTGCTGATGGGATTCCCCCATGAGGTGAGAAGGAAGGAAGAAAGTGATGGAGAGAGCATTTTTGTGTGTTTGAGGCAGGTGAGGAGAAGAGTGAGAATGGTACACAGTTCCCCACCGAAAACCCTCTGCTACCTTACCAAGCTACACTCTACAACGCCCCTTCCTCCCATGCAGCCGTGTCCACGTCTGCCAATGCAGGAAGGGGAAGTGCGCCATTGTCACACTGTAAGTACAAACCGATATTGTACGGCCTTCATGGGGCAGGGACCTGCCGCCTGTACCTCAATTGTAAATCACGTTGAGCACAGCTTTGGTTAAGTGAGCAATGAAATCCAAATCTTATGTGTGCACGTCTTATCTTGTTAAATTTTATTGCTAGCTTACGCAGTTGAAACAAAGGAGTCCAAACCATCTTGTCCTCCACTCTTTCCCCCCCCCCCATATTCACGGAACCGAAGGTGCGTAAACATGGAATCCGTCTACCTTTGTTAGGTAGGTGAAACACTGGAAAAGCAATGCTCTGTTCCTTGCACTCAAACTGCTCACTGGAAAAAAGGTGAGGATTCAGATGTTTCATGGTCTTTATCTTGACCAAGAAGGGGCTACCAGAGGTTATGCAAATGAAAGAGAGAGAAAGTTGTGGCTTGGGCACAGTTTCCCTTAAACAAAATATCAGCCAGGCAACTGTTTTGTCCAGGAGCTTCTCAGAATGTAGGATGATGGAAGCAATTTTTGGATGATCTAAAGTGGGATCCAACTAGGACAATTGTGGTTTGTGTTTGGGCTTTTTTTGTTGTTGCTTTTCAAGCTTTCTTGTTGAAAATATTGCTGCATTGTGATAATCACTAATGACCTAGGCATGTTCCAGTTCAACTGTGCATGTAATGATGATAAAAGCCTGGTTTCCATAGCATGAGTCTTGTGAAGGGTATTGGGAGGTTTTCCTTGTGGCTGTTATTTCCAGTCGGATACGGTATAACCAGGATACGTGTGCATGAAAGAGGATGACTGCACGCTTTTAAATCTGCTTTCTCTTGCCACCCCAAATCCTCTCTTGACAGGAAGGAATAAAACTTCACTTGAGCCATGAGAATTGAGGGTGGGGGAGGATTGAGCTCTGCTGGAGTTTGGGTTCCCACGTTGCATTGCTATGCAGCATGAATAAAATTAACTACAAACCTCCTAATACATTTGTAACACTTCATATTTATAGAGGACCCTCTGAGCTCCTATTAAGAGGATTGTTCCACTTTACCATGGGGGACAGAAGCAGCTTATGGTTTGGGTTTTAGATCCCTCATGTGGAAGCCTAAAATGGTGAGATCCCAGAGTATACAAACCCCTGCCTCCAGCATAGGTTGTGGATCTTTTAGTTGGCTCTCCTGTGGGCAGCATATCCCTTGTCCTGCTCCATTGTTTAATTTACCTTAGGACAGGGGTACTCAAACCGGTCCATGAGGGCCCCCAGCCAGTCAGGTATCCAGGATCTCTGTAATGAATATGCATGAGATTTTATTTGCATGCATTACCTGCTATGTATGCAGATATTGCTCTTGCATATTCATTAGGGATATCCTGGAAACCCGACTGGCTTGTGGTGGCAGGGGCCTGAGGAGTTTTTGAGCAGTCCTACCTTGGGGGAAAGGACCCTTGGGTCTCTAGGGTTGAGACTTTGGGGTACCTTGGCCTAACTTGCCATGCCTTTTTGGAAAGCTTTTTTTGAAGGAGGACATTTTTTGCCCACCCTTCCTTCTTTCTGGTTTTTGGTTTCCATTTTGTTTCAGTTTTGTTAGCCTAGAGCCCAGGGACTCAGTTCCTTACCCCTCTGTAAGAAGAGATGTCCCTCAGAGAGAGAAGCAATGGACTATCTGTGTCCTTGAGGGGGGGAGAACCGTGGCACCCATCGGGCATATCCACGTCCATCTCATCGAGAGACCAAAGGAAGAGGAGCATAGAGGAACCATCCAGGTACAGATGGGGAAATGAGAATTGAACGACCGGTTTAAAGGAATGAAAATGGGGACGTTATCCCAAATTTAGATGGACTAAGGTATTTTCCTATTCACCAGCTGCTGGGCAGAAGCTCAGGAATTACTCCAGTGATTGGATAGGAATGGGACACAAGGAAGTAATGCACTCTAATACATTTACTGAAGTATGAGGTCATACATTTTTTTTGAAGTGTTGTAGCTGTACGAAATGGATTGTAAATAACAGGAACTTGTAAACTAAAAATGGAAAGTTGAATGAAAAATGTTCAATCAGTAAAAGTTAAGTTAGAAACCAGATCCAGTGTGATTGTTACTGCTGTATAGAAGCGACTTTTAATCTGGAATTTAAATTGTGTACAATGCTTAGGAATCTTGGTCATCAAAGAGCCTTACTAACAGGAGAGGATTGGTGACTAGCCTAGGCCCATAACTCAGGGGTGGTCCTTGGGGTCCCGAGAGGAGATGCTAGCCCGGGGGCTGCATATTTATATTAGATGCTCTCCTCCCTCCTCAGGGGTAACACGTGAAACTGTCACTTGATTTTAAGCAAGGCTAGAAGAAACTTTTCTAGCAACTTGATCTGTTGAAGTTGCTAACGATTAAATAATAGATGAGTGCAGCTATCACACCATAGCAGTAGTATCGGGGCCATGAAACATAGCACCACACTTCATCATGGTGAGCCCCAGGAGCTAAACTGCTTCTGCAGAACTCTTGTGAGCTTGGCTGACTTTTTTTTTTTTTTTTTGTTATTACTATGGAGCTTCCTTGATGTATGGAAGTGTTTTCTCCAAAGGAGAAAACATTACTTTTCTTTCTAAACTTAAGTGCCGTAATAAATGTGTGATTAATTTTCAGGCATGTTTTAAGTTTCAGAAATCTGTCCTGTTTGCTTTCTGAAATGTTGTTCAGAGACCGAACTGTACCGTGACTTGGGCAGAGGTCAAATAAGGCATAAACTCATATTTCACAGTCTAAATATGCGCACACACACCACCTAACTATAGGTTTACTAATCTCTATCATTGCTTATTCTAATTGAATCCTGTGGGGAGTGTCTCATCTGTGGCATTCAGGAGAATGGACGACTTCTCTCTCTCTGTCCATGAGGTTAGGAGGTGACCAGTAGAGTACGGAGCAGAGGTTAGCAAGAAGGTGGCATTCTCGTAGTTGTCCAGCAGGATAGACATTCACAGCAACCTGGATCCAGTATTGTTGCACCTACTGGTGCTGAGGGCATGTCTCTTTTGTTCTTTATCTAAAGGCATCACTTTTTTACATTACTCTGATTAAAGCAAATTAATAATTGGCCAGAAGATGAACAATGTGATTCGTACATATCACTATTTTAATTTGGCTCACCTGGTGATCAGACACTTAACACATGGCTGCTAAAGATATGCTATTAATGGGCTGTATTGTAGAAGACTTAGATGAGACTAGCTAGTGCTATGCCCGTCTAGCTGTACCAACAACCACCTAACCCAGTTTCCAAAGCAGCCCATTCTTTTCCAAGTCCCCCCCATCAGTGGTCCTGCACCTCAGTCCCTCTCCCAGCCACGACCCAGTAGGGAAAGACCTCCGACATGGCTGCCGAGCCTACTACCATGTCAACTCTGGGGGGATTTTAAAACCTCCTCCCCTCCTTGACAAAATATTTATTCACATAATACCCATAGAACTGTACCAAAGTCAATCCAGGCTCTAGTTACAGCACATGAACAAACTCTGCAGGAAGTTGATCCCATACCACCTTTTGTGTGGGATCTGGGAGCATATTTAAATTTTAGCTGAGAGGGTAAAGTGACTTGCCCAAGGTCACAAGGAGTGACAATGGGACTCGAACCCTGGTCTCCTGGTTCATAGCCCACTGCTCTAACCACTAGGCTATTCCTCCTCCCTCAAAGTAAGCCCTGTCTTGCCCTCTCAGCTAAAATTTAAATATGCTCCCAGATCCCACACAAAAGGTGGTATGGGATAAACTTCCTGCAGAGTTTGTTCATGTGCTGTTTTTGAATCAACGCTGGGGCATTCTTCGCTCTGTTTGACCAGGTTGGCCCATGGATCCCATCCTGTTAGGAACTTGGGGATATATAAAGGATGCTTTCATCCCCCCTCCGTCTTTTATATTTTCAAACCTTTGGTCGATCTCTCACTTGGCTTTCTCCTTTACCCTCCTTCCCACCCAGTTGCTTGGTTCTATGTCTGTTCCAATTGGAAGATCCTCCATTGTGTTGGTTTGTCATAGTTGGTGGGTAACTAGAGCCTGGATTGACTTTGGTACAGTTCTATGGGAATTATGTGAATAAATATTTTGTCAAGGAGGGGAGGAGGTTTTAAAATCCCCCCCCCCAGAGTTGACATGGTGGTAGGCTCGGCAGCCATGTCGGAGGTCTTTCCCTACTGGGTCGTGGCTGGGAGAGGGACTGAGGAGGTGCAGGACCACTGATGGGAGACTTGGAAAAGAATGGGCTGCTTTGGAAACTGGGTTAGGTGGTTGTTGGTACAGCTGGGCGGTGACTGATCACCCCCAAAGCTTGGCCAGCTGGCGGATTTATTATAACTAAAGTTGCATTAATGTTGTGGCCATACTTAACCCCAATCTGCTATCTCATTTTGTAATGGGCGGGCAGGGAATCTAACTTATCCGTGTTATGACCATCTGGTAAGATCCACTCTGTCCAGTCATACAAAACAGGCTTAAAGATTCCCAACCCTGCAGAAAAAAAAGTATAATTAAAGCATTTCTGATGTGCAAGAAGACTAGGCTTGCTGCACTTCCTAGATGGAAGTGACACAAGCTTGCTTTGCCTCACACACCTATGGAATACGAAATGCTGGTTGAGCAGCAATAAGGATGATGTTTGTGTGTTTTGTTTTTTCTTTTCTCCTTTTGCTGCAGTAATTTAGTGTCTGTGTATTCCAGGGTATTCTTTTTTTTTTTTTTGTATTCAATTAGTGTAATGCATTGAGGTGTTTGTGAGAATCCTTATCTGTATGCAGGGCTGGTGCTTCCTGCTCCTTGGAATGATTGCACTGCCAGAGTATCTAATGTTCTGAACACTATAACGGCTTAGGAGAGAACCTTAGGCTCTTTTGTATCTGTTAAGTTCTCTGGTGGGAGGGGGAGCCAGGTTCCTCATCCATTACCAGTCATGGCCCTTCTGTAGCTGTAAATTGTGCAGCTTCCCTCAGTTTTCTCACACCTTCCCTTTACTTCACAGCTGTTTCCTTCTTAGAAAACCATCACCACCACTATAATGAAACCTGTAACCTGTGTGCTGGCCCAATATACATACATCATTCTGCATGACCTGATGAAGAAAACTTGACTCATTAGAAGTCAAATGTATGTTTTTTCCAGTACAAAAGCATTACCCACAGATTCTTGTGACCTCTATTTCTACATCCAATAGTTATGGCAAGTAACACTGCAGTCTCTCCACATTTTAAGTGGGAAACTTTTCAAATGCATTTTTGCAGATGAAACTTACTTTACCTGTCGAAATGGCCGGTTATAAAATTTGTCTGCCAGATTTTTATGTGGGTAAACTTGTTGACTTTTTTATGCCGTGTCATGTGGGACATCACTAATGGAGATAATGTCTCTGATGTCCAGGAGGGCGCCCACCTCAGCACCAGTGATCATCAAACGGTATGGTTTAATATCACAAAAAGATATGGAAAAGAAGCACAAAGACCCAAGTTTTGCAGTTCAAAAACACGGACTTTGATAAAATGGGGAAGTACCTGGAGGAAGAACTAAAAGGCTGGGAGAACGAGAGAGATGTGGATCAACAGTGGACCAATCTAAAAGGAGCAATTACCAAGGCAACTAATCTATATGTTAAAGTAAAGAAAAGCAAAAGAAAAATGAAACCTATCTGGTTCTCAAAGGAGGTGGCTGACAAAATAAAAGCTAAAAGAACAGCGTTCAAGAAATATAAAGGATCCCAAAGGGAGGAGCACAAAGAATATCTGGTACAACTGAGGGAGATGAAGAAATTAATCAAAATAGCAAAAAGTCAAGCGGAAGAGAGGATTGCCAAAGAGATAGAGAGATGTCAAAACATTTTCAGATACATCAGTGAAAAGAGAAGTTCAAAGTGGTATAGTGAAATTGAAAGGTGGAAATGATCAATGTGTGGAGAGAGACGAAGAAATGGCAGAAATATTAAATGAATACTTCAGTTCTGTGTTCACTAAGGAGGACCCTGGAGAAGGACCGTCGCTAGTTAACAAGAAACTGGAGGGGAGTGGAGTAGATGTAACTCCATTTACAGTAGAAAATGTATGGGAAGAGCTGGAGAAACTGAAAGTGGACAAAGCCATGGGGCCTGATGAGGTTCATCCCAGGATACTGAGGGAGCTCAGAGATGTGCTGGCGGGTCTGCTGTGTGACCTGTTCAATAGATCCCTAGAAATGGGAGTGGTGCCGAGTGATTGGAGAAGAGCGGTGGTGGTACCGCTTCACAAGAGTGGGAACAGAGAAGAGGCTGGTAACTACAGACCAGTTAGCCTCACTTCGGTGGTGGGAAAAGTAATGGAGTCACTGTTGAAAGAGAGAATAGTGAAATATCTACAGTCGGGAGAATTGCTGGACCAGAGACAGCATGGATTCACCAGGGGAAGATCCTGTCAGACAAATCTGACTTTTTTGACTTGGTAACCAAGGAATTGGATCAAGGAAGAGCACTCAATGTCATCTACTTGGATTTCAGCAAAGCTTTTGATATAGTCCCGCACAGGAGACTGAATAAAACGAGAAGCTTAGGAGTGAGTGCCGAGGTGGTGGCCTG
The DNA here is from genome assembly GCF_901001135.1 of Rhinatrema bivittatum. Taxonomy (NCBI): domain Eukaryota; kingdom Metazoa; phylum Chordata; class Amphibia; order Gymnophiona; family Rhinatrematidae; genus Rhinatrema; species Rhinatrema bivittatum. Next base: position 54,338,944 of record NC_042615.1, read on the forward strand.
GATTGCAAACTGGTTGACAGACAGAAGACAATGTGTGATGATAAATGGAACTCTCTCTGAAGAGAGAGCAGTTTTAAGCGGTGTACCGCAAGGATCGGTGTTGGGACCAATCCTGTTCAATATCTTTGTGAGAGACATTGCAGATGGGATACAAGGTAAAATTTGTCTTTTTGTGGACGACACTAAGATCTGCAACGGAGTGGAGAGAATGGGACGGGATTTAAGGAAGCTGGAAGAGTGGTCTAAGATATGGCAGCTGAGATTCAATGCCAAGAATTGCAGAGTCATGCATATGGGGATTGGAAATCTGAATGAATTGTATTCGATTTGGGGGGGGGGGGGGGGGAGGCTGATGTGCACGGAGCAGGAGAGAGACCTTGGGGTGATAGTGTCTAATCTGAAGTCGGGGAAACAATGAGACAAGGCGATAGCTAAAGCCAGAAGAATGCTGGGCTGCATAGAGAGATGAATATCGAGTAAGAAAAGGGAAGTAATTATCCCCTTGTACACGTCCTTGGTGAGGCCTCACCTGGAGTACTGTGTTCAGTTCTGGAGACCATATCTCCAAAGAGACAGAGACAAGATGGAGGCGGTCCAGAGAAGGGTGACCAGAAAGGTGGATGGTCTTCATCGAATGACTTATGAGGAGAGATTGAAGAATCTAAATATGTATATGGAGGAAAGGAGGAGCAGAGGTGATATGATACAGACTTTCAGATACTTGAAAGGTTTTAATGATCCAAAGACACACCTTTTCCGTCAGAAATAAAATCAGCAGAACTGCCTGGCAACAGACTTTATAAACATAGTTTATAAACATAGATTTAGCTATTTAATAATGTTTAGTTCTTGATGGAAGGTCAGAGGACTCGAAGATTCCAGGTATTGGTTGATTATAGTGGGTTATCTTAATTCCATCAGAAGGGTAAATGGACACCATCTTGTTGGGTTCAGTTCCTAGATCAGGGGCTGATCATTTGTCTGATTCTAGGAGGCTAAAGATCTGTTTTGTTACACACAAATCTAACTTTTATCAAACTATGGTTATTTTTCATGGACAAAAGACCTAATTTTTGTTAAGGACATTATTGATTAACCTGCTATGTCCTCCATTGTGTGCTTTAATTTCAATACCACATGTGTTCACATGTGGGTTGCTAATTGCCATCAAAATCCATTCGATTTGATCTGTATCAAGAAATCCGGTATAGAAAAGCCTTAAATAAATAAATAAATACATTATTGTTATCCCAAATGGAAACTGAATCTGAGTTGTACTATGAGAGATTAATGTTTTAACCACATCCGAATGGTGCATATGCTTGACATCCCTGTTTAATGAGAAACTACTCTGCATGTTTTAAAGCTTTACTTGCATAAAAAGCTAACCTCCAAAGATATTCTGCAGTTTAACATGCACATCAAAAAGCCTTCCTCTACTTAATGTGAGGATTTTCCGATGGTAAATGTCAGCCCTAGCATGGCCGCAGATTACTAATAAGCCAACACATACTGGAGAGCATGCCCTTGATTTGGCTTTTGAGTGATCAGCTGGCTGTCCAAAACTTATGGGAATGTAGTCGGTCATGTTCCCTGGACTGACCATTTTGTAATTAATATAACTATCAGTATTCCTTCTTATTGAAAATCTTTCTACAAACAATATAAGCATGGTCATGATTGGATTAATCGGCTGCATGGTAAATGGTTGCCCATGTTAAATTCAACTTTTAAGGCAGAGGAGGCTGTTAAATTGTGGCATATTTTATCGGAAAGGGTATAGATGAACTAGCACCCCTGAAAGCGAGTAATCCTCGTAGGGTACTCAATACACTATGCTTTAATAAAGCATTTGATTTTCATCTGTGTCTCAGCACTTCACAGTTGACTTTTTAGCCATTTTCAATCTGCCTCTGGTTTAGGAGAATATGCTTAACTTGAAAAATATCAACAAACGGGAGATGCAGCAAAGAGGAATTGTGGGTGGTTGTTTTTAAAAATATCAATAATACAGTGAGACATTTGACTTAACCTCAGGAAGAAAATAGGCAGAATCTTAACAGGGGAAAAAAAAAACTGTGGGTTGTAATCTGTTCATGGTATTCCTTTTTGGTAAAATCAGAGATCTGTTCACAATTTCCCAGCTGATTATTCTACCATCTGAAATAGTGAGAAATTGGTCCCTTTTTTCTTAATGAGAATACAGTTTGCTTGTAATGAATAGTTCATCTTGTCCAACGATCTGTATCCTATTGACATTTTTAAAGTTATTTGTGCTGATATCTGTTTGCTTATCTCAAAGGTTTTCGCTCTGCCATGTTCAAAGAGTTGGCTCTTTTTTTCATAAGTAAAGTGTACTTCTGTTAACCCATTTAAAAGAAAAAAAACCCCTTAGTCTTGATCCAGCATTTCCTGCTCACTACTGTGCTATGACTTCATTACCATTTTTAGCTATGGTAATTGACAGGATGATTCTGAAATAGTTGCAGGAATTTTTAATCATGAGACTTTAGATAGGTAACCAGTCTTATTTTGTTTTTGAGCAGCCCACAACTGAAACCTTTAGTTATCCAGTTTAGACATGTTTAGAAGGCACTTTGATGGCAAGAAGAGATCTGGTGGTGGTCTTGGCTGTCACCTGCCTTCATGTTAAACTTAAATCATGATTTTGGCATGATTAAGAACATAAGAAAATGCCATACTGGGTCAGACCAAGGGTCCATCAAGCCCAGCATCCTGTTTCCAACAGTGGCCAATCCAGGCCATAAGAACCTGGCAAGTACCCAAAAACTAAGTCTATTCCAAGTTACCATTGCTAATGGCAGTAGCTATTCTCTAAATGTGCCCCATGCTAACTTCATGGAGTGCCCCCTAGTCTTTCTACTATCCGAAAGAGTAAATAACAGATTCACATCTACCCATTCTAGACCTCTCATGATTTTAAACACCTCTATCATATCCCCCCTCAGTCGTCTCTTCTCCAAGCTAAAAAGTCCTAACCTCTTTAGTCTTTCCTCATAGGGGAGTTGTTCCATTCCCCTTATCATTTTGGTAGCCCTTCTCTGTACCTTCTCCATCACAATTATATCTTTTTTGAGATGCGGCGACCAGAATTGTACACAGTATTCAAGGTGCGGTCTCACCATGGAGCGATACAGAGGCATTATGACATTTTCCGTTTTTATTTCCCATTCCCTTTCTAATAATTCCCAACATTCTGTTTGCTTTTTTGACTGCCGCAGCACACTGAACTGATGATTTCAATGTGTTATCCACTATGACGCTTAGATCTTTCTTGGGTTGTAGCACCTGATATGGAACCCAACATTGTGTAATTATAGCATGGGTTATTTTTCCCGATATGCATCACCTTGCACTTATCCACATTAAATTTCATCTGCCATTTGGATGCCCAATTTTCCAGTCTCACAAGGTCTTCCTGCAATTTATCACAATCTGCTTGTGATTTAACTACTCTGAACAATTTTGTGTCATCTGCAAATTTGATTATCTCACTCGTCGTATTTCTTTCCAGATCATTTATAAATGTATTGAAAAGTAAGAGTCCCAATACAGATTCCTGAGGCACTCCACTGTCCACTCCCTTCCACTGAGAAAATTGTCCATTTAATCCTACTCTCTGTTTCCCGTCTTTTAGCCAGTTTGCAATCCATGAAAGGACATCGCCACCTATCCCATGACTTTTTGCTTTTCCTAGAAGCCTCTCATGAGGAACTTTGTCAAACGCCTTCTGAAAATCCAAGTATACTATATCTACCGGTTCACCTTTATCCACATGTTTATTAACTTCTTCAAAAAAGTGAAGCAGATTTGTGAGGCAAGACTTGCCCTGGGTAAAGCCATGCTGACTTTGTTCCATTAAACCATGTCTTTCTATATGTTCTGTGATTTTGATGTTTAGAACACTTTCCACTATTTTTCCTGGCACTGAAGTCAGGCTAACCGGTCTGTAGTTTCCCGGATCACCCCTGGAGCCCTTTTTAAATATTGGGGTTACATTTGCTATCCTCCAGTCTTCAGGTACAATGGATGATTTTAATAAGTTACAAATTTTTACTAATAGGTCTGAAATTTCATTTTTTAGTTCCTTCAGAACTGTGGGGTGTATACCATCCGGTCCGGGTGATTTACTACTCTTCCATTTTGAAAATAAAGGGTAAATGTTAATACTAATGGTTTCTGTTTTACCTGAACTTCAATTTTAGCTATGTTCAGTGCAAGATTATTGGTGGACATCAATTCATTGATGGATGAGATACAACTTGCCACATTACCCAATGCCTCAAACAGGATATTTAGGGGAATCAAAAATTGTATGTTCATTTGCATTTCTGCATCACTGCAATCGCAAATGAGTTGCAGTAGTGTGCCTTTTATAAACTACACTTACTGCATAAACTTAACCATTCATAGGACCAGAGGATTTTCATACAGGCTTGCAGGCATTGCTTATCTTGGTCCTTTGATTATTGCAACTCCATTTAATTGGTTTGCCAGGTTCTTTACTGATAGGGCAAAATGCAGACTATAGATGCTGTCTGGACCTTGGAGGAATGATCATATAACACCAATACTGTGTGTCCTACACTAGCTTTCAGTGCAGGCGCACAATTCTTTCAAGATTGTTTGTTCATAAGATCTTATACTCTAAGATGCTTTTTTAGTACCAACTCAATGCTGAGAATTTACAGGCCCCTGGAATAGAAATATTCAGGGAATTATTTTATCAGATGTTCCTGCCCCCCCCCCCCCCCCCAATGTGCTTGATATGACTTTGTGAGTTGCAAGGGTATTTTCTGTGGAGAGTCCAACTATCTGGAACTTTCTTCCAGATTCCTTAAGATCAGAGACAAGTTTGAAGACATTTAGAGTAAAAGCATTGTTCTCGCAAGTGTTTGTCTGTGTTTACATTCATGCATTAATCATATCTGATTAATCAGATCCTGCCTCAGCCAGGATCCTGACTAAGACCAACAAAAGAGATCATATTACCCCCATTCTATTGAAATTGCATTGGCTCCCAATTAAGTTTAGAATCATGTACAAAGTTCTAACGATCATACACAAAACCGTTCATAAGCTCATCCCTCTGGAGCGAAATATCCCGTTCCAGCCACATATACCCTCTGCGATGAGATCCACTTATAGAAATACCCTCTCTGCCCCTCCCATCAAATCTTCTTTAAGTAAACATGCTCTATCCACTGCGGGCCCTGCGCAATGGAACTCTCTGCCTCCAGATCTCCGGCAGGAACAATGCCCGAATACTTTTAAAAAGAGACTCAAAACCTGGCTGTTCGAACAAGCTTTTCATTTATGCAGATAATCTTTCTTATAAATCATCCTACTCACTATCTGTCTAGCTCTCAGGCTAGTTCACCATCCCTGCTGTAGATCATTTCTAAATTTATATACCATCTAAGTTAACTTATTATTACTATTACTCACGTTGATCCTTAGCCAGCTAATCCCAGGTTCACAAGAGAGAACCGATTTATATTTGTTTCTTCTGTTCCCAGTTCCATTGCTCCAAGTTTTTTTCCCTTGTTTATTGTAAAGCATTCTTACATGCTCGTCATTGTTATACTGTAAACCGAAGTGATATGTAATTTGTCTACATGAATATCGGTATATAAAAGTGTTAAATAATAAATAAATATCTACCTTAGAGAAGCAGTGGTCAAAAAAGGAAACAGAATATTAGCAATTATTATTATGAAAGAAAAGGAAAATGTGAATGTCGTCATGCCTCTATCTCTCCATTGTAAGGCTGCACCTAGACTACTGTGTGCAGTTCTGGTCACTGCATCTCGGATATTTGCATTAGAAATGTTAGAGAAGGGTGACCAAAATGATAAAGGGGATGGAACTGCTCTCCTGTGAAGGAAGGCTAAAGAGATTAGATCTGTGAAACTTGGAGAAGATTGCTGAGGGGGAGATATGATAGAGGTCTATAAAATCATGAGTGGACTAGAACAGGTACATGTAAATCTGTTTACTCTTTCAAAATATGCAGACTAGGGGACACTCCTTGAAGTTAAGTAGCACATTCAAAACAAATTGGCGAAATTCTTTTTCATTCAATGCATAATTAAACTCTCTGGAATCCATTGTTGGAGGGTATGGGTAAGACAGTGTAACTGGGTTTAAAAAAATGTTTGGACAAGGTCCTGTAGAAGAAGTTACTGTTGTTTAACCAAGTAAAAAAAAAAAAAAGCCACTACTTATAACTGCACAATAGCAGCATGGGATCTATTTACTGTTTGGGATCTTGCCAGGTATTTGTGTCCTGAATTGACCACTGTTGGAAACAGGTTACTGGGTTTGATGGGACCCTCTGTCTGACCCAGTATGGCAAATGTTAGTGGTCAGAGGTTGGAATCTTAGTTAAGATACTGGGATAGGAGGATGGGGAGATGGTGTGTGGTTGGTTTTTGTTTTTTTTTAATAGCAAATTTTATGAGACAGTATAGACCAATTTGGTCTGTTTCTGCTGTTTACTATTACTGTGAGATTAGATGAGAAAACTAGCTGGCTATAAGTCAGTTTATACTTTGTATGCTGCATCCATGCAGGACCACTGGAAGCGTATTTGGTGCTCTAGGTGAACCTTCAGTCATGCGTTCCCTCCTACCACCAGTAGTAGCTCTGGCACAGCGCTCCCTTCTCTGGTGGTATTGGCTCTGGCAAAGCCCCCCCCCCCCCCCCCCCCCAGGCATCATGCTGTCAGGATTTTGCCATCCCCCAAACCTTTGACGTTCTAGACTGCCTAGTTTGCCTAAAGGAAGCACCAGCTCTGCTTCCGAAACCATGGACCTGAATTATTAAACTTTTTTTTTTTTTATTTCCATTAGACAGTGGGGGAAAGGGGTGGGGAAATATTAGTAAATCAGGCCTTTAATGCTAAGCCGTTTGGCAGAGAATTTTTAGTCAGTTTCCTGTTTAGGTCACGTGATCTGAAGCCATTGACAGAATTAAGCCTGAGCTTCCCAAACCTGACCTGGTGACCCTACAGCCGGTCGGGTTTTAGGATATCTAAAATGTTTAGGCATAATCAGACATTTGCATACATCGGAGACCCAATCTCTGCGAGATCTCCTGTGGAGTCAGCTGGATAGTTTTGGGAAGCCCTGCATTAGGCTAACTTCTACCACTGCAGTGCAAATGAACCTGGAATAGGGGAATGGATTTTATTCTATGGAGTAATTTTCAAAGGAACTTTCATATGTAAAATGCTGTTTTAATGCAGAAAAGTGGCCTTATAAAATTAGCCACCCGACATGTAGGTATGCTTAAGCGTGTCATGATGTCGGGGGGGGGGGGGGGGGTGAATATCCACGCACACAAAGCGGATTTACATATGCAAATCTGCTTTGAAAGTTAGTTATTTAGGGGTGTGTGATTTTCCACCCCCATGCAGGCCTTTTGAAAATTACCCTCCCTGTGTTGCCTTTTTCAGGCAAATTGGTACCAGGTTTAATCAGAAAAAGCCAAAATGGTGTGCCCATGTTAATTAGTATGTAAATGTGGGAAATATATTGGATATTCTTTAATTCTATTTATTTTTTAACAAAAACCTGTGGTAGTCAAGGCAGTAAGCATTATTCCATTTGTTTTTGCTTATACTAATTCTGTTATATATATAGTGGAGGATAATTTGACCTGCCCATTTGCTCCTGCCATCTTTTCTTTTGCTCTGGTTATTCATTTTCCTTTCTCTTATCTCTCTGCTCTCTGAGCTGATAAGTTTTCTAGGCTATCAACCAGATTACTTTTGAACATGTGAGAAGTCACTCTTTACCATTTTAGTTGTTAGCTGCTGGGTAGTGGAACCAGTCTGTACTGTTGCCCATGCTAGGCAACGTGCCACCTTCCCCTAGTTATCCTCAAGAGCATGAGTGTCGTCCTGCTCAGCAGTACCATTCCTCTGAGAACCTGATGTGCTGTCATCGCTAAGTTCAAGTAATCTCTTTGATTTTTTTAGTTCTCTGCAGTTCTGGGAGGATGGATATGTTTTCAGCTCAAACCGAAAAAGTGTGCATGCATACCTTCCTTCTCCCCCAATTCCAATTTCCTACCTCTTCATCCCACCCCTCTCTCTTTTCCTTTTTGCCCTTCTGTATCTGTCACAAGTGTGCTTGAATTTTTCCAGAGTTGGTTACTACAATCTGTTCTGGTAGGTTATTTCCAGGCTTCTACCACATTCTCAGTAAAGCAGTATCACCTCCTGAACCTTCATCCTTTCAAATTTATAACCTGACTTAACCTGAGTTTCGTATTCTGTGGAAAATTCTGCCTTCCTCCTTGGCAATATCAAATATCTAGTGCATCTCATTTTCCTTTCTTTCCTGTATGGAATAGATTTAGTCTCTTAAGCCTCTTGCAGTGCTCTTCTGAACTGCTTCTGTCGGTTTGATATCTTTACAGAGGTGTATAACCTCCAAAACTGAACACAGTGTTATGTGTTGGGGGTCTCATGAATGCCTTACCCAAGGGCAATATAGTATAAGATTTATAACCTCAACTCACCTAGAGAAGATGTGCCCCAGTCGCTCCACAGTGTATCTATCAGTCTTAACATGAACCCCCACCTTCCCTGTGCCTTTCCATACTAAGAGAACCAACTCTTTTCTTTTTGTAAATTACTAATGAATATTCTTCAGGAACCTGGTGCCATCACTAAACTTCTGGACGACCATTATTTTTCTAAAAGTGTGTTTTGAGCTTTCTGAGAGAGTTCCAGAAAACAGATAACCTGAAATATCGTATTTGTGTTCCTTCATCCTGCTGTTTAAGAATTAATTGGCCCACATAGTTCTGGTGGTCTTGTTAGTTGGGAAGCGGGTTTAGGTAGTTGAACCACTTCAATACCCGTGTATGCCAATAGAGGTTGTCCATTAAAAATGCTTTCCCAAAGAGATCTAGCTGGCTACCCAAGAAGTTAATTAGCTAGATCCACTAGGGTAAAAATGTATCCTGAGAACATGCCATACTGGGTCAGACTGATGGTACATAGTCCAGCATCCTGTCTTCAACAGTGCTGTTCTGGGTGACTTGGGAAGTACGTGGCAAATCTTAATGGGAAGATTCTGGCCCTCTTGCTCATTCCCATTTGTAGGAAGTAAAGCTAGGTGGCTAGATTTGGCTGTTCAAAAACTGGATGTTTTGCAGAGGTGGTTGGGTTGGGACTTTGCTGAAATTTCCACAGCTTGAGTATATGGTGAAAAGAAGGAATACAAACCTAAAATATTTCCTATCATCGGGGATAGCAGGTTTAAATCTAGCTGGCTGTTTTATAGCTGGCCAGATTTAGGAAAATTCTCAGATGCAACCTAGCCTACTAGGTGGTGCTTTGAATTTTTCTAAAAGTAGCCAGCTATTGCATAGCTGCACAGCGTGAATTTTCCTCCTAAATCAATTGCCTTCCCCTACAAGACTACAAACTGCTCCCAGTCTCTTCTTTTTGGCCTAGTTTCTTTATGCAGAAACTAACCTTATGGCTTTTTTTTTTTTCACCCTGACACACTAACTTTTTTTAGAATCATCTTTCAAATGAGTGCCACAGAGCCCACAGTAATATCCTGGACACCTCTACAATCCGTTTTCCTTCTCTATATGGAACAAGACAAGTTTAGCTGAATTTGGTGAAGTCCGAGAATGCTGTTATGGTCTCCAAGCATTTTTAAAGCTGCCTTGCCATTGGATAATGCATTTGTGCTTGACTTTCCTTATAGGAGAAAAACTCTCTCTAATGTTGAAATATACTTAGTACATAGAAGCTCACATAATGAGCATTGTCATTACCAAAAAGTAAACTTGGCATCCTGAGATGTTAACACATCTTCCTATTTTAATACCAAATGTAAATTGGCCAATTGTAGGCAAAGTATTCCCTCATACTTATCCTGGCATTTATATTATGAGAGATATCAGCAAATAGAATATTTGTAGATCCTTGTGCCCCTTAGTCTAGCATGTAGCTCTCTAAATTTGAAAGCTATGTATCATTCTTTCCTTGTCAACATGGGTTATTACTCATTAGCATTTGTTTACACCACGTCAGAGATATTAGTTACATACTCAGTATGAAGTTTCATTTTGGACACTGTGGTTGTCATTACTTTTTGGCCTGTGGGTGTTTTTTGTAATTTTATACATATAGCAGTGTGTAAACTTGGTAATATGCTTTAAAGACTACTTTTCTATTTTAATACTGTGGTATACTAGTGGAACTTAATTAGGAAGGATGTGAAAACCCCATTATAGGCATGGACTTTCTAGCATTTTTCAAGGTTACCATATTGAAACGTATCTGATTTCGTAAGATTCTAGTCCTGTAGTATCATGGTAAACCTTGCCCCCAACTTTGTACCAAATGAAATAGTTTTTAATATGTTGTCTTTGGATATATTTAACCTGATTCTAATTGCGTTTTATACAACCTGAAAGCACCGAAAAGCTATTACACTTTTTTTTTTTTTTAAATTCAAAACAAGGGGTATAATAAATGCAGTTGAAGGATCACAAAGAAAAACATGTACCTTAGCATAGAAATAGTTCAAGTTAGCAAAGGGGCAAATACTTTTTCCCTGTTTTACCTCTTCAACCCCCCCACCCCTCCATCCCCACTCCACTCCCAGGTACTAGGTTAGGTCCATAAAACTGCATACAGTCTGATAAAGATCAATCAGAAGGAGGCAATCATCTGTTAGAGACTTTCAAAAATAAAGTCCTGGATATACAGGTTCCATGTCTGTTGAAAAGGACATTGCAGTTGAGGGGTGGGTCAAGATGCCATTTCATCCATTACCATTATTTTATGGAGATGATTATGCCATATCCAATACGTAGGGGGTTCCGGGCTTCACCACTGCAATAAGATTAACTTTTTCCCCACATAGCATGCCTTACGGACCAAAAGGCGAGTCCCTGAAGTCTTAAGCAGTTGGTCGGGAATGGCGTCAAACAGTATCCATTGGGGTGTCGAGCAGATCTGGGCGTTCACCATATTACTCAAATAATGTGTAACCCTGACCCAAAAACGTTTAATATGAACGCAAGTCCAAAATAAATGAGTAAGGGATCCATCCTCTTGTCTACATTTCACACAGAGGAGAGGTCAAAATCAGACAATGAAAGGCGACAACATTATGCGTATGGGCCCTCCAAAGGAATTTATGCTGCATCTCTCTAATACGTTAGGGGAAGTTGACGCTATCTTTCGGAAACTAGCCTTTAACATAGATACAGTAAGTTCAAAGGCACCTTCAGCATTCCATTTCTCAACCAACCAGGGTAAGGGGTCACTCCAAATGTGGCCCTTCAATTGCTTATAATAAGACAAAGATGGTAGACTGTTCTTACTTAACCCAAACAGCTCCCCCAAGGCAGTAAAAACCTGTGGCTCAAGAGATTGTGCCGTTATGGACTTATCATAATGCTGCAATTGATAATACATAAAACAGTGGGGACGGCCAGCCCATAAAGGGAGATCAATTTGAGAATGGTAGCAAGGTCCGAGTGGCGTCGAGGACCTGCCCCAATTGTTCCACCCCTTTATCTCGCCAGACCTGGAACCCAGAAGACTGTTCCTGGGATGAAATCCAAATTATCCCTAAGCGGTAACAGGTATGCACAAACTGATGGCAAAGACATGAGTTTCATAACCTTGGCCCAGGTCCGCCTAACAGGGGTCATAAGAAACCTGAGCGCTAGGGGAGGATACTGAGCATTGGGGCATTGCAACACATAGCGGAGGTCCAGTAGGTCCATTAATGTATTTTCAGCAGGTATGTTCACAAAGGAAGACTTCCCCAATAGCCAGTCACAGATAACCCTATTACAAGCCAAATTAAACGCCCAAATCTGGGACACTCAGGCCTCCACCGCCCCACTTTTTTCTTGTAGGCAAGCCAGGGGGATATGGGACATTTTGTTGCGCCAGAGGAAGCACCGTAGTGCTGATTCTATCGTAATTAAATCCTGGGGTTTAAGGAGCAAAGGAAAATTCTGGAATAAGTAGAGCCATTTTGGGAGTAGTGTCATTTTAAACAAATTATTCTGCCCATTAAGAGATAAGGGTAACTGCGCCCAGGCTCTCAACTTATGCTGCATCTGCTGAAGTAAGGTAGTGACATTATAATGGTACAATTTGGAGAGGTCGGTGGAAATAAATAGCCCCAGATATTTGATTTTACCAGCCGCCCATGTCAATGGGAGTATGCCCTTCTAGTTGTCTTTTAACCTATCGGGGAACTCCCGTGCCTCTGATTTTTCAGTGTTTAATTTCAAGCCTGAGAAGGATCCAAATTCTTTAAAAAGTTGCAACAAGGCCGGCAAGACAGAGGAGAATCCATTAAAAAGACTGAGATCATCTGCAAAGGCGGCGTATTTGAATGTCTCGGGTTGAAAACGCAGGCCCTTGACACCCCTGTGGTACTGAATAGCACAAAGCAAGGGTTCTAATTGGAGCAAAAATAAGAGGAGACAGGGGACAACCCTGCCTTGTGCCTCGCTGCACCTTAAAGGACACCGATTGATTGCCATTAGCTAAAATAATCGCCTCTGGCTTACTATATAAGAGGTGCATGGCATCTAGAAAAAATCCTGTTATCCCTGCCCGCTTTAGACTTGAGATGATATGGTGCCACTCCACTTGGTCAAAAGCATTTTCAGCATCAAAGCTTATTGTCAGGCATGGCTCCCCCAAGTGTTCACAAAGGGCCAGGGCGGTAAGAATCTTCCTGATATTCGTGAGACCATAACACTTTTGTACAAAACCTACCTGCCCCGGGCGCACTAATAAGGGGAGCAGACTAGCTAATCGGCCGGCTAGTGTGTTTGCCAATAATTTCTGATCCTCATTTAGGGGTCTATATGATGATACGAATATCGGATCCTTCCCAGGTTTAGGAATGAGTGTAATATGGGCCAGATTTGCATGTGCAGGGAACTGTCCTTCCTGGACCCCAGGGAATTGTATGCTCAGGTCAAAGGAGCCATTAAACTATCACTAAGGCTTTTATAAAACTCTGCTGTGTAGCCATCAGGGCCGGGAGCTTTATAACACTTTAGATGTCGGATAGCAATCCGCACCTCCTCCTCCGTGATGGGTCTATTTAACCAATTGTTTTGATCCAAGGACAAACTGGGAAGGTCTAAAGAAGCTGAGAGAGCCTCACTAGCAGCGTGAGAGGAACACCCTGCAGGATAGAGTTCTTTATAATATGTATGGAACAACTGCAAAATATCTGCGGTATCCGGGACTAGGAGCCCAGTAGGTGTACGCATGGCCAGTACATGGGGGGGGGGGGGGGCTCTGAGCTCGAATTTAAATTAGAAAGCAATCAGCCAGATTCATTACCATACTGGTAAAGTTTATATTGGTAATAGAGCAGGCTTTTTCTTTTGCCTGTTGGTGCAACAGAGAATTCGCCTTGCCCTGTAGGGTGAAATAGTCTTCCCGATTTATACGAGTATGCGAGCCCGCCAAGGCCCTCTTTGCCTGTTGTAATTTTGCTGTCAAAAGCAGCAAGTTCCTGTCTAAAGGTTTCCGCCTTTTTTCTACATAGGCAATAATCTCTCCACGCAGGACTGCTTTGGCTGTATACCAGAAAAGTATAGGGTCCTCAACGTGATCTCGATTACCCGAAAATTCAGTCCACTTATCGTGGAGGTATGTTTGGAATTTGGCATCATCATGTAAGTAATAGGGATATCTCCACAGATACTGGGTCAGTGGGGTAAATTTAGAGGAGAACTCTGCCCAGACCGGAGCATGGTCTGATATGTGAATCATATCAATACCAGCCTCCTGAAGTTTTGAGAAATGGGTGCTAATTAACATGTAGTCTAGGTGGGATTGGGCTTCGTGGGCCCTAGAGAGATGAGTGTATTCCCGCTCCATGGGATGTAGCGTATGCCAAACATCTGTTTTTTTATATATTTATTTATTTATAGATTCTTATATACCGCAGTACGTATAATCATACATCACCTCGGTTCACAGTGAAACAAATTAGCAACAGGCTTTACACTTCAGATGTCTAGGAGCCCATTAGGTGTACGCATGGGCAGTACATGGGGGGGGGGGTGGGGGGGCTCTGAGCTCGAATTTAAATTAGAAAGCAATCAGCCAGATTCATTACCATACTGGTAAAGTTTATATTGGTAATAGAGCAGGCTTTTTTTTTTGCCTGTTGGTGCAACAGAGAATTCGCCTTGCCCTGTAGGGTGAAACAGTCTTCCCGATTTATACGTGTATGCGAGCCCGCCAAGGCCCTCTTTGCCTGTTGTAATTTTGCCGTCAAAAGCAGCAAGTTCCTGTCTAAAGGTTTCCGCCTTTTTTCTACATAGGCAATAATCTCTCCACGCAGGACTGCTTTGGCTGTATACCAGAAAAGTATAGGGTCCTCAACGTGATCTCGATTACCCGAATATGAAGCATGAGCTCCAAGAAAAGGATCCCATTATCTCGGGCGAGCAGGCCTGGCTTATCGACTGCTTGTCAAGCTGTGGGTCTCGCACTGTGTTCGTCCCCTCCCAAAATGGTATGAGATAAATATGGGAGAAGCTGGGTATAGATGGTTCGAAAGAAGCCTAACTCCAGACTATTCGGGGCATAGACATTACAATACACAGTAGTCTCCCCATTATTTTCGGTGACTAGTATAAGATATTGCCCATTAAAGTCCTTTATTTCTTTAGACACTTGCAGAGGAAGTCTCTCTTATTAATAAGAATTGCAACCCCAGCAGAACATGTAGTAGCAGAAGCAAAATACAACTTTCTGACCCAGTGTTTACATAACTTTGCATGCTCTTGATGTCTCCTGTAACATCACCAGATCTGCAGATTCTTTTTAGGGAAGTAAGAATTTTGCTTCGTTTAATAGGGGAATTAATGCCACTGACATTCCAGGTAACTACGTGGAATCCAGTCTTAGCCAGTTAGACTGAAGAAAGTCCATAATGAAAATAATTCAAAGATATGTAAGGCATGGAGGTTGTCCCAGCTAAACCCTCCACACCAGTAAGCAAAGACCCGACATTGCCTAAGGAGCGACAATCTGAATGATCTAGATTTACAAGAAGATCCTAACCTATCCCCCCCATATCCCACTGATATACCATTCTAAATATCCACTTAGCTAGCCACGAATAGGAGAGCCTAAGACGTGGAGTCTCCCCCCACTACCCCCCTTCAGTTTTGTTTCTTAAGCACAGCATTAAAGAGCTGCAAATCTGCAAGCTGCTTAACAACAAGAAATAAGCAGAAGAACCTCAATATGACCTGCAAAAAAATAAATAAATAAATAGTGGTGAACCATGGCCAACCGTGGTAACTAAACACGACTCTATAATCTGTTTAGAACATGAAATAAGCAGAGGAGTCGCCAAATGCTCTGTAAAACAAAAAACACATTAGTGAATTCCAAATGTCTGAACAATTGGTAACTGTTCAGTGTCAGGACGCAACAGGACCAACTGTGAAGAAAAAAATAAATAAAACGGGACCAAATGCTGCGGCTATGCCACAGCTGCCTGAGAACATGCGGCAACAGTTATTCAGAAGGAAAAAAAAATTCAAAGTGGTAGACTAAGGCCTCCCAGCCCAACTATGACTCTCTCATGGTGGGACTGCAGGTGTCACTATCAAGCTTCCTTTCTTGCCACTAGCCTGCTGGGCTGCCTCCTCAGATTCCAATCAGCGGGAACCAGTCTCCATCGTCACTCGAATACGGGCGCCCAAGGTGTACAGCTTTGCACAATAAGGTGCCATTTTCCTGCGCTGCAGGGAGAGCTGCGCTGAGAAATCAGGAGGCGGGGCTGCCGCGAGGATTCTCCACGTCTGATCACGTCAAATCATTACGTGATCCTCCCTCAAGCTATTATGCTTCTTAATGAGCCATAACTAGTATTGGCCACTGTTGGAGACAGGATACTGGGCTTGATGGACTCTTAGTCTGACCCAGTATGGAAAGGCTTATGATATGTAAGTTTCATAGTTAGTTTTTATGAATGATTACATTTTAAATTAAAACTTAGATCAAGGTTATAGGAGGTGCAAAACTTATTTTCGTATTAATTTTGGCACTTGGCTGTGAGCTCTCTTGTGAAGTGTTTTGCTATATGTATGCGATCCTATTTCTTATTTTGAGGGCTCTTGTTGCAATAATACTTTAACACAAGCCTCTCGAAAGCTAGATTTTAAAACTATTAATATTAGCCTGTCCTTTACCCTTAGAAGGTTTTTGAGGTATTATGATTTGTCACATCAAGAACCAGCATGAAGAGGGTTTGGGGTATATTGGGAGCTGAGGGCCATACGTGAAGCCATAAAAAGGTATATTGTAGTGATGGCCTATCTCTGTTTAGGGTGGATGTTGGGGCCATGATCGTAGGTGAGAGACAGAGATGATAATACCTGAAACTAGATGAAAAGTGTGGCAGATGAAAGCCAGATCACTTTGGGCATCACCCCCACCCTTGACAAGTGCAAGTTTCTTCGCTAACTTCACTTGTTTGAGTATCATACTTGCGTTCCTATTTAGGAATAGCCTTGCATCAGGCTCTACTAAAGATTGGAAGGGCAAGGAGGATAATCTGGAAGGCTATGAGTACAAATGCTCATAGTCTAGTCTAGGGTTGCTATCAAAGAATCATGGTTCAATGTATCCTACCATAGAGAGTTGGCCATACCTGGGTATAATCCTGCTCAGGAAGAGTAAAGAATTCAGAAGAAAAGCACTTTATGGTGTAAAGAAATAAAGCAACTGAAATGAGAGAGAGGGAAAGGAGGAGCTTTGTATGTTATAGAAAGGGGGGAATTGGAGTGATCTATATGCTTCAGGCACCTGTGGAAGAATTTGTCAGGGAGTCATCTTTGGCATACATAAGACCTCAATGAAATGGAAGTGTTGCTGGTCGATTTTTCATCTGCTGAATGTGTATTGCAGCATTCCATCTGTCGAAACGGTTAAAAGTAGACAGATCCTGGATTCTTTTCAAGGAGTATTTAGATAAATAGTAACAGAACACGTTTATTTCTACTATCCAGGGATCAACAAA
Source organism: Rhinatrema bivittatum (assembly GCF_901001135.1). Taxonomy (NCBI): domain Eukaryota; kingdom Metazoa; phylum Chordata; class Amphibia; order Gymnophiona; family Rhinatrematidae; genus Rhinatrema; species Rhinatrema bivittatum. The sequence goes on from NC_042615.1 coordinate 54,356,034, forward strand.
CCAAGTTCTGACTTTCTATGTTAACTTTTAATGTGCTGATCGAGCTGATACTGGAAGTGTTTAGGATATTGATTACATCTGGTTTTGCATTTCCCTTACAAATCCTTGAGCCTATGTGGACAACCGTTCATTGTCCCTGTTGGATGCATTTTTGTATTCAAACTGTTTCCTCAGCAGTAGGAGGTAGTATAGATACATGTTTGAAAAGCCAAGGTCCTACCCTGTATAAATGTAATAGCTATATGAAACAGCAAAGGCAAAACAAATTTGATTACTACATGTAGAGAAATACACGATTATTAGGAATTTAGAAGCTGGAGAAGGAACCTGGGAAAGATCATTTTGTGGTCTGTTAAGGAAGATTGTCCATAAATGTGGCAATCACACTGAAGAATTATAGAGAAAAGGAGCCAGGCCTGTACAGTGGTCTCTAAATCTTAAGAAGGCACATGGGAGTACCCAGAGAATTAGTTTAGTGGTGAATGAGAGAGACGCATCCCATAGATTTAACATAATGCTTGAGAAGGACAATATACCGGAATAGAAAGATCTGGGCGAGACGTACTTGCAGAACTGCAATAAGTCTTCCAGGTGAAGTGAGAGCAAGGCGAGGGTCAGTCCTAGATCTCTTCCTCTTTCTACTGGGGCTTGATGGGACCGAGGGATATTCAGGAGGAGTGCCATGCATGTTTCCCAATGAAGTGCAGAGAGCAAGGAAGAAGTGGAGAGACCTGTAGAGATGGGTACAGTGCATGGAAGGACTGGAACTCAGCAGAATGACTAGCATATAGTGATGATGACACGAGAAATTCCAGAGATTTGAGGAGTGCTAGGTGTCTAAATCATATTTGGTAACGGAACTGCATGCTGTTTCAATTAGTTTGAATACAGATCTGAATATTATACAATGGCATGCACACTAGATATGTTTGAATAAGTAATAACAGGTTATTGTAGGAACAAATTATGTGTACAATTTCTAAATTAAAATAACTACAGAGCTTATTTGCTAGTAGTATATATTAGTTGAGTATTCTTTTTCTGTGTCCATTCAGTTTGTTCCAGTTGAACATGTACATGAAGCTGGTCAGCAGTATTACCTTCCTCCTTATTAATAGTTAAATCCCAGCTAAAGTGGTGGGCAAAGCCAATATAAATTGTAAAGAAGGTGGCTTAGAACAGCCTCCAGGTGGTGATGGAGTCAAAAAAAAAAAAAAAATTCAGTAATAGATTTTAGGGTAGCCAGTGACTTAGCCATGGACAGGCCTGGGTGCCATGGCCCACCTACTTTGGGCTCAGGCCCACCCAATCAGTATTGCCTGGCGGCCCAAAAGAAGCCCTGTCATAGGGCCGCAGCAGACATGCCAGCCAAGAAGATGAGGTCCGGGGGCTGAAGTGAAGTAGGCCCGTAAGTCCGCCATTGGACCCATCCCACCAGCAGCCGAGAAGAGGAGTAGGACTGGGAGGCTGGTGGTCAAAAGCAAAAAAAAAAACAACCCTCACTGGAAGGCGGTCATTCTCATGCTCCTTCATGTGTGCCAGCCCTGCAGCATTCAAAACACATGTGGCCAGTAAGTGCTCTATGCTTATCTTCTGTATCATGAGCTCAGTATAGAGGACGAGCTAGCTCCATGAGTTTTGAATGCCCTGGGCAAGCACATGAATAGCAGCAGCAGCAGAAGAACAGGCTTCCCCCTTTTGCCTGTTGTATGTATTTCTGTGTGCATATGAATGGTAGCCTGCCTTGGGGGAGGGGTGTGTATGTGAATGGGAGCCTGCCTGGGGATGTATGTAAGAAAGCATGTGGGAGTTGGAACCTGTGTATGTGAGTGGGAGCTTGCATATGAGAGTGAGAGTCTGTGTTCGTATGTATGGAAGCAGGAGTAGGAGCCTGCATGTGAAAGCATGAGAGCCTGTGTGTCTGTGAGGGAGAATGAGGGACAGCATGTGAGAGCCTGTGTGTACGTATGTATGGGAATAGGAGCCTGCATGTGAGAGCCTGTTTGTGTGCAAGAGCATGTAAGAATGATTGTCTATGTACGTCTGTAGGGGAAATGGTATTGGGAACCTACAAATGAGACATGTGAGTGAGAGTCTGTGTTGAATTTGTGGGAATTGGAGCATGTGTGTATGTGAGAGAAGAAGAGTGGGATCCTGTGTGAGAAAGCATGTGTGTGTGAGAACATAAATCTGTGTGTATGAAGGAGGAAGGAAAGAAGAAAGGAGGAGAGAGAAGAAACAGACACAAAGAGACTCTGAAAAAAGGAAGAGACTGGGACCAATAGATTAGAAAAATAAGACAAAGGTGTAAAAAAAAAAATTAAAAAATATATATTTTGCCTTTCAGTGATTGGAATGCACATTTCTTATATTTGTATTTTGCTTTTTCTTCAGACTTGGAAAGCCTGAGAAATCAGTATTTAATTTCAGTTTTGTCTGCATGTTTGTTTCTAATTTGTAGTCCCTTATTCTGTCTGTTGTATGTGTGACAGAGGTGCAGTATTTTGGCTAGTGTGTAGTTTCTCTGTAGGGATTTGAGCAGTCAGCTTGTTCTGTTTGCCCACTAGGTAATCTATTAGTGTTCTAGGGCCTGGTGTAATATCTGCCTTTGCTGCCTTTTTGTAGATAAGGCTGCTGCTGTTTGAGTCCTGAGAATTACTGCTGTTATGGTATGCTAAGGTTCCAGATATTTGTGAAATAACATAAACCTCTGCAAAATAGTGTTTGGCAGTGAAGGGGATTGTTTTGCTGTCACTTAGGTGACATCAGAATCTGAATTAATTTTTTTTTGCATGTTCTAGTTATGTTCACCTGTTGCAAATCTTTTTATGATTATTGCTGTTTTATTGGATTTCTATGTATTTTTGGAAAGAAGATTCATAAAAATATATTGTTTTATTTCATGATTGGATCTGATGTTTCTGTTAAGTGTTTACTTTTTACATGATATTGTGCATTTATAGACTGCAATAAATATCCAATTAATACAGATTACTAAGGCATTTTTAGTGTTGGTAAGTGCTTGAAAAAATAGAATTAAAATATTTTAAAACGTCACTCATGATGGATGTTGCAGACTATTCAGAAATCCATAGTAGAGTGCATTCTAAAGTATTATTTATTAATAAAAGTACAACTGGTAGGGCCTAGATCTGTATGTCTACTGCCCACCCATGTTAACCTAGGGGACCCCCCCAAAATTCAGTTCTGGCTACGTCACTGAGGAAAGCATAGGATAGGCACAGAGGAGCTCTAATCTCTTAAGGATATCTACTCTGTGGCAGATTTATTAACATCCACAAAAGGGCACTTTTTTTTTTTTTTATATAACTTCACAATGGTATAAGTACCAACCTTAAGACAGATCTTGATATGATTCTAGTTATGATGATCCCTGTAAGTCTACAATGGATTAAAAAAAAAATTGCTTCCAAAAAATAAAATCAGTTTTTTTAAAGTCTGTGAAAATGCCCCCAGGGTGACACAAATGGGGAAAGGCCATGTTGGCCCTGATCAAGAGGATTTCCCATAAGAACTGATTGGGAAGAAACCTTTAAAAGAAGGAATTAGCAGGTTGGGCATTTTCAAAAGTTTTCTGAAGTATAAGGATTTGCATAAGGAAGGTTTCTTTAAATTTTAGTCTTCAGTTGCATTCATGAAAGTTTTTTTGGCATTTAACTCTTACTAAAGTGCATCTGGAATTGGAAGTATGAATTTACTGTTTGCATGAAACAATTGTTTTCAAGTGATATCAGCATTACATGAAGTAGGCCTGTACTGCAGTAAACACTAAAATCAAAGCCTGGAATACATAAAGCAGAGGCCTCAAGTTACTCCTGTGGGAATTCTGCACAGAATTTGGTAGGCCCTGGTGTGCCACGAGCAAGATGGCCTCCACTTGCGGCACACCTAGGCCTGTTTCATTTTTCTGTAAGCGGGACGGCCTCCGCTCGTGGCAAAGATGGAACAGGACTAGGTGTGCCGTGAGCGGAGGCAGTCCTGCTAGAGGCAAAGATGGAGTAGGCCCTGGTGAGAGAATTTGTGTGTGACTGCGAGCCTTGGGGTGAGAGGATATGTGAGAGGATGCGGGTGCCAGACAGGGAGCATATATGAGGAAATTGTGAATGAGTTTGCATGTGTATGAGATTGGGAGCTATTGTGTGTATGTGAGGGTGCTTGTTTGAGAGAGGGGAGTGTGTGTGTGTGTGTAAGAAAGAGAGCCTGTGTGAAGGAGTGTGTGTGAGATGGAGCCTATATGTAGGTGAGGGGTGTGCAGGGGTGTGTGAGTCATAGGTAGCCTATGTGAGGGTGTATACATGAGAGAGGGGGAATTTGTATGAGGGAGTGTGTCCGTGCGAAAGAGAGGGGAGAGCCTGTATGAGGGTGTGTGTGTGTGTGAGAGGGACAGAAGGAGCCTGTGTGAGGGGCAGTAGAGAAAAGAGGGGGCAAACTCTGGGAGTGGAGATGGAATGGATTGAGCCTAGAGGAAGAGGGGAGAGAGTGGAGGAGTTGGGGCCTGAGAGGGCAAAGTGAAAGGAGACTGGCCAGGGGTGTAGGGAAAGAGGATGGAAGACACACACAGTGAATTTCTAGGGAAATTCTGCTCAAAATATTTAAAACTCTGCTTTCCTAGCGTGTAGCAGATGGACTCAGGACCAATGGGTATAGTGTACTCCTGCTAGCAGTTAGAGACTGATCAGATTTCAATCTGACGTCAGCCCCTAGTACATATACCCCTGCAGGAAGTGCAGCTCTTCAGTATTTTCCGTCTCCATAGCAGTTAGGGACTATCTGCACGCTCTCACAGCATTCGAACAAATTCAAAGATGAAAATCCAAATTTAAAGAACAAACCTACCTGAAGATGAGCCCCGCTCTCCTGTGGTGATACCTAGGGTCCCTCCCCCAGTTGAGATTCCAGAGGTGATTTCCGTGGTCCCTTGGAGGTAAGCCTCGGTCCGGCGGCCGAATCGCGGTGAGGACCTAGCCCCCGACCCTTGGGCGCGGCTGAGAGGCAGCGGGTGCATCCTCGAGTGCGGCAGTGAAGGTATTTGCCCTCTCCCCCCGCAGCCGGAGACCGCCCAGGACGCAACTGGGAAGCGCTGAAGACAAGGTAAGGTAGAAATCTTCTGCTTGAACCAGTCTCAGAGGATCGAGGAGGAGCACAGGTCGCCGGCCGGGACCGTGCCACCGGGTTGATCCACCCTAGCAGGACCAGGCCCCGGTTATTTCCAAGGGTCTACCCACGTGGAAACCCTCCGAGGGTGTCGCCATATTGCCCGTGTGCTCTCTGTCACCGTTTGGCCCGAGTGTACAACTCCGACCTAGGCGCACAAAGCACGTGTGCGCATAGCCTTACACGCACATCAGGTCTTGCGCGCATAAGTTACGCGCGCAGAGCCGGGCGCATATCTACGGCTGGGCCCACAGCGTCACGCACAACTATACGATTACCTTAAGTGCACCGGTGCGCATAAGAAGTTTACGCGCCAACAGCCATGGCACCTCCAGAAACAGAGAGAAAAGCTCAAGGCCGCTGCCCAGCATGCCACATCAGAGGCGCACAAAGCGAGGAGGCAGACGCCCTGTGCACCCATTGCGAGGAGGCCTGGGAGATCCAGTTCAGGGCCAGTCCCACCCAGGGCCGAGTTCTAGCTCCTCAGGGGGTACCCCGGACCTAGCCAGGCGGACCTCCCCACAGACGGGGAACCCCAAGGATCCAGCGCCCCTCAGCTTCGACCCAGCTTCGGTCTCATGGGTAGAGTTCTTCAAGGGGATTCACACCTTTGTTCAAATGCAAACTGAACCTCTGGCTGTCCAGCCACATGCGGCTGAGAGGCAGCGGGTGCATCCTCGAGCGCGGCAGTGAAGGTATTTGCCCTCTACCCCCGCAGCCAGAGACCGCCCGGGACGCAACTGGGAAGCGCTGAAGACAAGGTAAGGTAGAAATCTTCTGCTTGAACCGGTCTCAGAGGATAGAGGAGGAGCACAGGTCGCCGGCCGGGACCGTGCCACCGGGTTGATCCCTCAAGCCATGCTCAGAAAAGCAAAAAAATACAGATTTTCTGTGGTTCCTCCTACTTATTTATTTTATTTATTTAGCGTTTTTCTATACCGGCATTCGTGATTAGAAACCACATCATGCCGGTTTACATACAACGAGGGGGTGTGAACAAAAAACGGAACATAAACAAGTGCAAAGAGATCGAAAGTTACATTACAACAGGGTCTTAAAAACTGGGAAGGGAATTAGAATAAGAAAGCCGAGCAGTTAGGATTACATTATTTACAGTGTATTGTGAAGTCTCTTATAAAAATTTGCTATCTCTTATAAAATTGCTATCATTTAATTCGGATCTGGGAAGGCTTGTTTAAATAGCCAAGTCTTAAGCCTTTTTCTAAAAGTCGGTAGGCATGGTTCTAAAAGTCGGTAGGCATAATATCGTCGTGATACTAAACAGGAGGAACCACAGAAAGCTGCCTGAAGAAAAAAAAAAATCTTGACAGTGATCAGGTTAGAAAAAGGAAAGCTCAATTTACAAGAGTCCATTTTCTTAACCTGTGGTTGTACACGGGCTAGGAAGACGGATGCTCAGAAAATCGATTGTCCGTTTTTCCTTACATGTGCGGAGTCACTTCTCCTGAGCACTCGATGCCATAAATGCACTAGGATGAAAGAAAAGAAATAGATGCCTGTAGTCTTAAAACAATCCTTTATTGCAGTGGAGACACAAGGGTAGCCCGACTCTGGCCGAGTTTCGCCGTTTCAAAACGGCTGCCTCAGGGGCTAAAAACATAAATAAAAAACTTTAAGAATAAGAATAAAATAAGAAATGGCATCATCAATAATTGTATAGTTATTTGAATCAATCAACCACATTTGAGTGAATCAGTCATTTAAAAGTTAAATAAAAAAGCCAAGGTGACATATAGAGGATAAATACACTAAAAAGATGGGTTTGTAACACACCAAGTGAATTTGTACATAGCCTCACGGTAGAATAAATTGCATAAAAACAAAATCCAGAATATTAATAAAAACATCATCATTACCTTACAATAATCTTCTTGAATTCATTAGTTATATATCGACTAAGAATATAATGTGATCATATAAAGAGCTGTATGATCTCTTATGTTGCGTCTGTAATGGTGCAGAAAAAAGATGACAATATCACATGATGTATTATACATTATAGTTGAACATTAATCAAGATATTATGAACATTAACTGTACATATCAATGTATCTCTGTTAATATAAATAGATATATCACTTATTGTTGTGTGTGGTTAAACTGTACTCTGATAAAATCATTGTTATTATAATGTGTCTTACTGATGTATTTATATAAAATATTGAGCTTAAAACTGTAAAAGTGAAACAAATTAAGAACCTATGAGAATAAAAATAATTGTTAAGAATCTCTGTGCTATGTGAAGATCTGTGATGTATGTGTATGTGAACATTATAAGATAGTGTATGATAAAATTATTAATTTAAATGAATATGAATGAAAAAACTTAAAAAAGAGCAATACAAACTGGGGAGAACAACTTCTCATACATGTGTGAATACAACAATTGCACTACAAATTGCACTCTATGTACAATTTATACCTATAACAAGCGCACCAAAAATGCTACATCCCTATAATATAAAAACTTTTAGACATGAGTGCTTTGCTGATGGAGTCCGATCATAAAAAATATGAAAATGAATAATGAAGCCATTACATTCCTTTTTTATAGACCCATAAAGGAAAATTGTGATCTTAGTAAATAATGTTCAAACATGCTAAATATAAGGGCTTAAAAATTCATGCCGAAATACTTGAAATTTAAAAATTGGAAAAGTGAATACATAAATAATGATGAGCATGTCGATTTAAATTACTGACCAATGTGCATGAAAGGGGGGTGATGCATAAAGGTGCTAAGATTACAGTCAGTGTTGACTATAATAATTTAATATGCATCTCAAAATTAATATCCGTAAATTAATCCTTGCTCTAATATGTGTGCCAAATATTCCTTAGACTATTTTAGAAAGTGGCAAAGAACTACTAAGTGCTTATGTAAATGAATATGCGTCATTAATATTTCATTGTGTAGCCTTCCAAACGCTATAGTATCCAAAACATTTTTTTTATCAAAGACCACACATATGCAAGCATAAATAATTCATTAAATGTTGTGAAAAATAAATTATAAAACCTTTTTAAAAAAACGCGGTGCTGTGAGTGTATTAAAAGCCATATAGAAGCAAGATGTAAATATCAAACTGAACCACCGTGATGAGTAAAGATATATATTGATATTACTTTCTTTCAAAATAGCTCTCCGATGAACAATGTACATATGTGTACCTAATGACATAACTAATAAGAAGTGTTCTGACTGATACCTTGAAATAGTTTAAATCATGTGCAGATTGCAAACGGCAGGAGGGCTACTGATGTAGCGATCAGAGTGCAAAAGAAACATTGTTAAAAGTGCTCAGGAAAGTGTTTGATAAAGGAATGGAAACAAACAATGCTATTTAACATACTGAGAAGGTTAAACAGAGCAAACAGGACATCAAAGAAGTGAATTTACCTTGAAGCATTCGCGATAGCAGAACTCCACTAGCAAGGCAAACATGGACGGCAGTGCTGTGCAGGAAAAGTTTATAATCAAATCTGGCGCCAAATTACAGCTGTCAATCATTGACGAATAAATTTAGTGAACCCAAAAAACATCAAAAAATAATGTATTGTGTGTGAAAAGGTGAAATAAACAAGTTTATAATGTGTGATGTGAAAAATTGTTTGTAAAGATTAAAAACTAAAAAAAGGAAATGAACTGTCAATCATTTGAGGGGGCGTGTCAAAACAAAAAATAAAAACAATGAAAGTAAAAACATTGTGGGCACAAGTCAGTGTAATAAATGTATTGAAGTGAAGTAGTGTGTATTATATTAAAAAATGAATGATGTGTGTGTGTGGGTGCTATAGAGATAGCTATTGACTGAAAGAACGTGTGTATATGCCAAAAGTGTCAAGGCATTGCATTGTCTAAGTGAACTTGGAAATATGTTTCTACTTGTGGCTAAGCAATAAATCAGCCATAAAAAGGATTAATATGTGAAGAGTGAGTTCGAAATTTAACTCATATCCCACACATCAAAGTGTTAAAAAATAATAATTTGTAGAAACATTTTTTGAATATTTGCAAAAATTATGATATGTGCATTGTCTTCGTGTTTCTGCAATCACCAGGAAATGTAATATATAATTTGATAAAATCAAATGTACATCTAAGAGCAATAAAAAATGAATATATATCAAGTATACACATTATATCTATTGAAAGACGGACTGAACCTAATAAAGTTATCAGACAATAAAATTACTGTAAGAAATATTATAAAAAATATATATACAGTAATAAATAATTATGATGGATAAATACATAAAAACCGTGAGGTAAAAAATTTATCATAAAAGGGTGTTACCATGTGGTGAAACTCATATTGGAAAATTTTATAAATACACAGAATAATCTATTTCAGCATTAAGTCCATTAGGATGGAGAGTATCAAGTTCATATATGAATTTCTGTTCCTGTCTTAGCAATAACTGGTCTAAATTGCCTCCTCTCCAATTTAAAACTGGTTTCTGAAGTACACAAAATTTATAATCAGCAAATTTGTGTTTGTATTCAATAGAATGTGCCACTAAGGGTTTGGACAGGACATTACGTGTGATAGCACTTTTATGCTCTATAATCCTTTTGTTCAGTTCTCTAATAGTCTTCCCTATATAAAACTTATTGCACGGACAGATGACAATATATATTACTCCTCTGCTCTTGCAATTGGTGAAAGAAGTGAGCTTGATAGTTCTCTGTTTCGGTATCAGTAAATGGTCTGTTTTAAGATTCACTGTGCAGACTGAACAAGAGCCACATGGGCGATGTCCTGCTGGTCTTTTATCTTGAATTGGAGCACATGGTAAGGCTGAAGGGGCCAACATATCTTTTAAATTTCTATCCCGTTTATTGGCTATTAGTAACCCTTTATCTTTAAATGTGGCTAATACCTGAATAATTGGCCAAAATTTCTTCAAAATGGAAATAATACTGTGTGAAAAATGTGTATAGGTGAGTGGACAAACCATACGGTCTATGGGAGCTCTATTCTTTTTAGTCAATAAATCTTTTCTTTTATGTTTTGCTGCTTTCATATATCCGTCTTCTATATATTTGATAGGATATTCTTTTTCTAAAAATCTTGTTTTCATCTCTTTTGATCTTTGATGGAAAATAGAATCGTCTGCACATATTCTCTTTAACCTTAAGAATTGTGAATACGGTAAATTCCTGAGTAATGACTTATTGTGGCAACTCTTGTAATGCAATTAGAAACCACATCATGCCGGTTTACATACAACGAGGGGGTGTGAACAAAAAACGGAACATAAACAAGTGCAAAGAGATCGAAAGTTACATTACAACAGGGTCTTAAAAACTGGGAAGGGAATTAGAATAAGAAAGCCGAGCAGTTAGGATTACATTATTTACAGTGTATTGTGAAGTCTCTTATAAAAATTTGCTATCTCTTATAAAATTGCTATCATTTAATTCGGATCTGGGAAGGCTTGTTTAAATAGCCAAGTCTTAAGCCTTTTTCTAAAAGTCGGTAGGCATAATATCGTCGTGATACTAAACAGGAGGAACCACAGAAAGCTGCCTGAAGAAAAAAAAAAATCTTGACAGTGATCAGGTTAGAAAAAGGAAAGCTCAATTTACAAGAGTCCATTTTCTTAACCTGTGGTTGTACACGGGCTAGGAAGACGGATGCTCAGAAAATCGATTGTCCGTTTTTCCTTACATGTGCGGAGTCACTTCTCCTGAGCACTCGATGCCATAAATGCACTAGGGACACAATTTATCCATTGCGTGTCCCTTTTAGCATGCCAGCTCATTTCAGTATTACATGGAGAGCCCAAGGGAAGGGGATGGATGTGTGTGTTCAAAAAAAATGTACATCCAGGCTGGACGCACGTTTTTTGTGCACATGATATTGCATTGGCCCCTTGGTTCTAAACGAATTTACTGCCCAAAAAATTAATCTAAGGTGAAAACAAAGATCCACCAAATAGTCGCAGTTCAAGAAGGAAGAAAAAACACAGCTATTTGCAGTCCAACAATTTTTAGAATAGTTCTCATATTCTCAGGTCTGAATGCAGGCCCGCTGAAGAATTTTCCCTCATGTTCCCCTGAGACCTTTCTTCCTTTAGTTCCCACTGAAGAATGGGAAACTTTTTTTTTCTCCTCTCTTGCCAAACAATTACTGACTTTAGACTTTACTGAAATGATGTCTTTCTGGATTAGGGGGGTAGTTCTCCTTCTAGTTGGTCCTTAGCCCTTTCAGAGAAATTCATGGTTCTTTCTTTTTCTCTCTCTCGCTCTTGTTCTCTTTTTGTTCTCTCTTGAAGCTGCATGTGCATACCCTGAACTTGGGACCAGAGTCAGACTCAAACTCCAAAAACTTCTCCCTTTTGATTCATGAAACTCTCTTGTGGAGCACCTCTAAAACTCATCCCGAGAAGGACCTCACTGTTACTTAGCTGGTCCTCCCATTGCTGGATAGCTCCCCAGTAATAAAGTATAGTACCACATAGTGAAACCAGACAGGAGTGTCCCGTTCATTGTGAATAGCCTGAAAACTGCGAGGAATGGAATAAACCCCTGCTCTGTAAGACCAAAATATCCTTCTGCTAGCTTAGGAGATATTATTTTTTCCTAAACTGTAGCTCTGCTTAATCTGTACCAGAAGGGATCTACTACATATTCCATTCACTGACAATGTTTTCATCTCATAAAGTCAATTAAAAATTTAACTATTATGTACTTGGGGACCTTCATTTTCAACTTTTTAACTTTTTCCCATAAATGTATCAGTGCTCTATTCCAAAATCATTGGTGGAAAATGACTTCTCACTTTTCAAGGTAAATATTTTTGTTCTAGGTGTAATAAATACTGAAATTTTTGGGAAAAATAAAACATAACGAAGGTCCCTGTATGCAATGTACAATAGAGAGCATCTGAGGGGAGTCCACAAATTAAAATCCACATTTAGGCACGACTGTTAGGAGCAATGTCCCTACTGAGACTAGAACTAGTGACTTTCTGAGCCAAAACGTATTCTGGTTACTGACTGATAAATAAGAGATCATTTCTCTTCGGTTTTTGGTCCTCCTTGGTTTCTGCTCACTGCTGGTAGCCCCAAGTTGTAAGACTTGCATGATCCTGATCTAGTGGAGGGGTGGGGATGATGGGGTCTGAAGGGGAAATGCTATTAAGATGTTTGACTGAGTTCTGCAGGAGAAGCCAGAAGCAGTGCAAAAGGTGGTTAGGAAGACTCCTATTGGTTGCCACCACTGTTGGATCCTGGAGGGAGGATAGGGGAGAAATGCAGATGGTGGTTTCATTGACTGTGGGAAGCCAGGTTGCAGTGATGGGAGTCTGGTCAGAGGCAAAACAAGATGGTAGAAGCAGAGAATGCTTAGAACAGCTCCTGCTACTGACAGATGTGAGGGAAGGGTAACACTTGGGTTGATAGCAAACCAGGAAATATTGGATCACTGCAGGGAAGAGGGGCAGAGGCAGCAAGACAGCCCAGGTAGGAACAGTGATGGGAGCCACCAGCAACTCTGTGTTTTCACAGGTCCTGTGGGCTCCTTTTACACTGCCAGGGCCTAGGATACCCTACCAACCTTATTGCCATCACTGCTGAACTTGGTGTTCAGCAGTTCAGTTTGGTGGTCTTGGGGTTTTTTATACTCCGCATATGAACAAGCAGCATGTCGCACTCAGTCATTTCATAAACATTATTCAATATGAATGAGAAGTGAGAGCCACCATACCCTGAATTTTGTAGCTGGGGTGATAGGTGTGTATGTGACCTGCTCCTTCAGGAGGACAAAACACCTATTCTACATTTTTTTGAAACCTTTTGAAGGAAAACCCCATACTGTGGGAAGGCTTAAGCACTCTTGGTGAAAAGTTAAGAGGAAAACAATAGCCTCCCCATACATCTAGAAGTGTAAACATGGGAGAATACTGATTTGATAGATTACAAAGACATGAATATTAAGTTTATTGGGTCGCAGGACAGGCTGCAAGCCGGGTCACTCTTCCTAACACCAGCCTCCACTGGGCATGGCAAGATGTCATTGACGCATGGCCGGGTGCCTCCGCAGGTGCAGCCTTCCTGAAACGTGCCGTCCTCTTCCTCCTGTTGGTCAGATCTCCCATCAGCAATTCTTCTCATCCCACACTGATGGGACATACATCAAATGGGGATAATAAACCTGTGTAACTACCATGTAATAAAATAGTAATGATGGCAACAAAGGTCCAAATGGTCCATCCACTGTGCCCAGCAGGCTTCTTATGGTAGTATCTGCTGTGCAGGTTACCCTAAGTTTCTCTTAAGGGTAGCAACTCCTCCTCCATGCAGTTATCCCAAAGCCTTATGATGTGCCATTTAAAAAAAAAAAAAAAAGAAGAAGAAAAAATGTACTGCTAGCAACACTTTTACTGGTGGATGAGCCGCCTTGAAACTTCAGACAGTGCTGCTTGATATGCTTTGCTTAAGAACTTGGCTGTAGAAGAAGTCCTGTGCTTTTTCCCTTATGTCTGCATATCAGTACCCCCAGACCGTAAAAATCGGGGCCCATGCTGATTGTCATTTGAATCCAATTCTTCTTCACATGCCTCTCCCTGTTGTCAAAGCAATGTTACAGTTGCATCAAAGGCATTAAGACTTGTTGGTTAAGGGTAGTAACTGCTGCTCCTTGCAAGTTACCCACATGCTTATCAGTTCCCCAGACTGTAAAAGTCAGGGTGATGTGGTGCTCTCTTTATTTATCTATTTATCTCTATCTCTCTCTCTCAAAACTTTTCTACACCATCATTTACTGGTATACCATCACAACGGTTTACAGATAGGCACATAAATAGGTTTGGTTTGGATTATAAATTAAATAGTAGGTACCAATAGATTTTTGGTTACATGATTCAAATAATATCCGCTATCTGGATTGTGGGTTGGAAATTCCATTTATATGACTAATAGAATATCCATATATGAGATAGATTGTACTCTCTTAAATTAATAATAAACAGCTCGATACAGTAACATTCAGTTGAAGATTTCTCGTCTGTAACGAGCTCGCTGCTCACAATTCGGACGCGTAAGGCAAACCAGCGATACAGTCTCCAGTTTCGCGCGTCCGTAGCACTTCTTAAAACAGACGCGTAACCCTTCCCCATCCGGCATGTAAATGAACGAATTAGCTGTATAATGAAGGAAGTAGCTATTCCCCTCCGATACCGTAACGCGCGCTCAGGTTATCTCATTAGTAACGCACTGTTTTGCCGCGGCCGTAACGTGTTAGTTTACCGCCTCCCCCTAGTAGGAGTTAGGACTGTGAGTCTAGTAACAAATCCATCGACACCGCTTAAGACACTCAAAAACAATAAAACACAATAAGAAAAAAAAGCGATACAGAGATCGAGAAAATGTAATGATGTGGGACACATAAAACCTGTCAGAAAAAAAAATAAAAATTTTTAAATACCTGTCGGAGGGCCGCGTGGGTCCAGGCGGCCGGCGGCGGCGGGAGCCGGGTGGTCGCGTGTTAAATCTAGGCCGCGGGCGGGTGGGCGCCTGTTCCAGGCGGCAGCGGCGGCGGGGGGACACGCGTTAGTTCGAGATGGGTGGCGGGTGGTCGCGTGTTAAATCTAGGCCGGGTCCGCACAGGCGCGCATTCATTCACTGCCGGTGGGGGCTGCCGCGACCCCTGCGATTCGGCGCTCAAGGCAGTCACATGCCGTGACGTCACGGCATGTGACTGCCTTGAGCGCCGAATCGCAGGGGTCGCACAGGCGCGCATTCATTCAGGCGGAGCCGGCAGCTTTCGCCGCCGGCTCCTCCGCCTGGATGAATGAATGCGCGCCTGTGCGACCCGGCCTAGATTTAACACGCGACCACCCGCCGCCGCCCGCCCGCCTTGAACTAACGCGTGTCCACCCGCCCCCGCCGCCGCCGCCTGGAACAGGCGCCCACCCGCCCGCGGCCTAGATTAAACACGCGACCACCCAGCTCCCGCCGCCGCCCGCCAGCCGCCTGGACCCACGCGGCCCTCCGACAGGTATTTAAAATTTTTTTTTTTTTTTTTGAACACTCAGGTTTTTAGATATTTGTGGTATTTTTTTTTTCACTTCCTGGTGCCTGTCATTTCAAATGTCATTTGAAATGACAGGTACCAGCGCACCCAGGTTACTGTATAGGCGCTGTTACAGCGCCTATACAGTAAAATGGGTTGCGCGGGCATAACCCTTCCCTAACGCTTCACAGCCGCGGCATGCATTTGCATGCGATTAGAGGAGAGTATCGGGGAGTTAGTGAAGAGAACTGTGCATGCGGGGAGGAAGGGTGCGCCTGACACTGCCGCACTGTTATTACCGCGGCCTTACAGGATCTACCCGAAAGGAAGGATATCTGCTATTTGGTGACTTTTAACTGCGTGTAGGAGCTCTTTTTCTTGTCCTTTAGATTGCCTTATTCCTCACTCTCACTGTGAAGAGCTTTTTTGAATAGCCATGGTTTTTAAACCTTTTTTGAAGAGTTTTAAATCTCTCATTAATCCTTTAGCCTCTCTTCATAATTCTTCCGGTACTGAGCCCACACCATTTTGGTCACCCTTCCTTTGTCCACCTCCATCGTGTCTGTCTCCTTTTTGAGATGCAGGCTCCAGAACAGAACATAATACTCCAGGTGAGGCCTCAGTAAGGACCTGTACAAGGGCATTATCACAACTTTATTTCTTACTGGTTATTCTTCTCTTTGCAGCCCAGCATTCTTCTGGCTTTAGCTATCGCCTTGTCACATTTTCACAGTCTTCAGATCGCCAAACGATGTTACCCCAAGATCTCACTCTTGGTCTGTGCACATGAGTCTTTCACACCCCATCATGTACAGCTCTTTTGGATTTCTACATCCCAGATGCATAAATCTGCACTTCTCAGCATTGAATCCTAGCTGCCAAATCTTCCTACTTTCTTCAATCACTTTTCATTCTCTCAAACCCTTCAGGCTTGTCCTCTCTGAAGATTTAAGTATCGTGCACAAAGAGACAAACTTTACCTTCTATCCCTTCCGCAGTGTCGCCCACAAAGATATTGAACTGAATCAGTCCCAATACTGATCCCTATGGCCCTCCACTTAAACACCGTTCTCTCTTCAGAGTAGGTTCCATTTAAGATTACACACGGTCTCCTATTAGTCAAACAGTTTATAATCCATGCTACCAGCTTGGCAGTGACTCCCAAGCTTCTCATTTTATTCATGAGCTGCTTATGCATGACCATATCAAAAGCTTTGCTGAAATCCAAGTAAATTACATAGAACGTTCTTCCTTGATCCAGTTCTCTAGTTACCCAAGAAAAAAATCAGTCAGACTTGTGTGACAGAACCTTCCCCCTGGTGAATCATGATGCCTTGGGTCCAGCAACCCACTGTATTGTAAAAAGTTCATTATCCTTTCTTTCAGAAGCATCTCCATTAATTATCCCACCACCGAGGTAAGGCTAATCGGTGTACAGTTTCCAGCCTCCTCCCTGCTACTACTCTTGTAAAGTGTCATCACCACCACTCTTCTCTAATTCCATGGCATCACTCCTGTTTTCAGGATGATGACTGACAGTGAAATTCTAAGAGAAATCAGGGAAGCTAACCAAACCGGTAGTGCAGTAATGGGAGATTTCAGTTACCCAATGGGAACTACAAATCTATATCTTAATAAAGCCTAAATGAAGGTGTCAGCAAGCCAGACGTGTACTTTAAAAAAAACAAACAAACAACTAATCTTCTCAATCATTCACCTTCATTAAAAAAATCACTTTTTTGATGATTTTTTTTAATATAATGTTTTTCAAAATATATTTTTAATTTTTATCCCCAGTCCATAGAGTATGTTCACAGCAATCTTTGAATTCATTATACAAAACAGGGCTGTTTTGTGTAATGAATTCAAGAGATTGCTGTTGGACCCAATCCTAGATATTTTATCGCAACCATCTTGGACTTTCCCTCCTAGGCTGGACTCAATCAGTTCCAGGTCTTCCTCCTCCCAGAGAGAACATGCCGTCTTCTCAGAATTATCCACATGCTTACACCCTAGGGACTCTGATCTCCTGGAGGAACTTTATCCAAATGACAAGCAGGCTGGACCAGATAGAGGTTCCTGGGATCAGAGGTAACATCCCTCAGATATAATATCTGCAGTCATACACCTTAGCTGCTGGGGAACGCCACTCTCAATGTTTGTAGAGAAGCAGCAGGTTCTTTTGAAACCACCTCCAAGCCACTCACAACAAAAATGGAACAGATCTTGTTGATCATAAAGAATCTGTTCTCGTTGCACCCAAAGTTTCCACCTCCATATTCCAGGTCCGAGTGGGGAAGGAATTCAGGAGCATCCCCCTTTTTGTCTGGTAAAGCTCGCATTATGGGTCGGAACACCCAGATTCTCTGCTGACCTCTCGCCTACCATTTCCACAGGTATCTCATCCAACCCTCCAGAAGAACTTCTAGATCACTCTTCTCCGGAGGACCTAACCTATTCACAGTTTGTTGAAAAGCTTGGAAACTTGCTGGGGGTAGAGGTCCAAAAATTCCCAGACCCTAGTGAGGAAGTGATCCTGGAAGTTCCAGCTGAACCTTCGGCACTGCCTTCCCTAAAGGTGCTAGATGCGGTACTTTCAAAGATGTGGGAGTCCCCTCATTCCAACCTTCCTGTCTCCAGGAAGCTGGATTTAGTTTTGTTTGCAGAAATCTTTGACATATGGAGCTACTGCATGCATCAATTGTCATTGAATCAATGATGAAGCGTGCGAAAAAATCAAAGCTGCATGCGTCTGCTCCTCTAGGGGAAAAACACAAGTTCCTTGATTTTTGCCAAGAAGATTTTTCAAAGTGCAATGTTAACATCTAGGATCCAACAGCACCATTTTTACATAGTACACTATCTTTATGAATGCTTGCAGCTATTGAAATTGTACTACTCTCGGAAACAAGCCAGCAACTAATGCCTCAACCTTATTACGTCCTGGAGGAGGGTTGTGACACTTGCTGAGGGTGATCTATGAATTCTTTGAAACTTCTTCCTGCACCTCCGCCATTGCTGCTCAACACATAGCATGGTGACTTTCCAGCTCCATTAGAGAAGACATTCATGACAAACTAGCAAATCCTACCTTACTCAGGCAAAAACCTTTTTGGCGACAAACTGAAAGACATAGTATCCCAAATCAAGGAACAAAACATTGCGCTGTAGTCCTTTTTCAGCGGTGTTAGATTCTCAGGCTGCAGTGAAGCATCTTTATCCTCGTATGTCAAACCTTATTACCAGGGGAAACCATTCACAGTTCCAACCTGTCAGGTTGCAGTCATATCAGTATTTTCGCCAATCTTGCCCACAGTCCCAACCTGCTCAATTCAGAAATCATCAGAGAGACCTCAAACAGCAAAAGGTTTCGCAGCCATCAATCGCAAAACACCCCTTCCCCCCCCCCCCCCCACACACACACTCTTTTGGAAGACAGCTCAGCCACAGCCTCACTTGCCAGTGGGAGGCAGGATATATCATTTTCCCTTGGGATGGAGTCAAATCACATAAGATCAATGGGTTCTGAGGATCATCCATGAGGATATTCTGAATTTCAGGATCAAGTCTTCACTTCCCTATCATGCTGGCCCTTTGAAGAATGCTGGTCAACTACCTTTACTGGAGCAAGAGGTCCAGACCTTGCTCCGCCAGAAGGCCATCCAACCGGTAGTGAAACACCGAATCAATACAGAGTACTACTCCCAGTACTTCCTTATTCTGAAATGCTCAGGAGGACTCAAGGCCATTTTAGACCTATGATCTCTCAACGAGCACCTTCAGAAGAAGAAATTAAAGATTACTTCCCTTAAGTCCATCCTACCATTCATTCAAAAGAGCGCTTAGGTGTGCTATTTGGATCTGACGCCTACGCTCACATTCCAATATACCCCTCCTGCTGGCAATGCCTGGGCTTCCAGGTAAGCTTTGAAGCACTACCAGTACAAAGTCCTCCTTTTCATCTTTCCTTAGCTCCCAGAGTTTGCACCAACTGTCTGGCTGTGACAGTAGCACATCTAAGTCACCAGCATATCCAGGTTTTCCCTACCTGGATGACTGGCTGATAGCCTCCCCCAACCAACTGTCCTTCCAGGCACATCTGCAAACTTAAGAACATAAAATGCCATACTGGGTCAGACCAAGGGTCCATCAAGCCCAGCATCCTGTTTCCAAAAGTGGCCAATCCAGGCCATAAGAACCTGGCAAAGTACCCAAAACCCAAAAACTAAGATGATCACTTGCCTGGAATCTCTAGGATTCCTAATCAAACACAAGAAATCTGTACTCCAAACCGACCCAGATACTGTTGTTCATAGGAACCAAGATAGACTTGCTCAGTCGTGTGCCTTTCTTCCTGAAGAGAGAATCATGAGAATCCATCACCTAAGTGCGGAATTACTCTGCAAATCAGTTGTCACAGTGTGCCAGATGCTTATAAACCTGGGACACATGGCAGCAGCCATTCATATAGTATCACACTTGATTACATATGCAGCTCCTTCAGAGAGGCTTAAAGTCTCAATGGACCCAATACTGTCAACCAATGAACAAAAAAGTTACCTTGTCAGACTCCATGCGAAAAGACATTCATTAGAATCGGGGGACCTAGTGACCCGATGCCCCCTCCCACACTCGTCCTCACCACCTATGCATCCATATAAGTTTGGAGGGCTCATCTTCACTACAGAACAAAAGGCCTATAGTCGGTGGAGGAACAGTCCTACCAGATCAACTTGCTAAAACTCAGGGCCATGAGATACACTTTAATGGCCTTCACTCATCTGCTATGGGGCCACAACCTTATGATTCACATGGACAATCTAGTGAACAAGCAGGGAGGCTCAGGTTCCTCACTTCTCTGCAGGGAAGCAGTATGGATATGGGAGTCGGCCATCGAAAACTTGATGATACTGTGTGCAATGCATCTACCCAGAGTGTCAAACACATTGGCAGACTGCCTAAGCAAGGTTTTCCACCCTCAGAAATGGTCCCTCATTCAGTCCATAGCCAAAAGGATCTTACTACAATGAGGTCTTCCATGGATAGATCTTTTTGCAACCAAACAAAATCGAAAGGTAAATCTTTTTTGCTCTGACTATCCCAGCCGCCTCATAAAGGTGCAGACTGCTTTTATCCTGTCCTGGGAAAAGGGTCTTCGATATGCCTTTCCCCCAATTCCTCATCTCAAGGACTGTTCAGAACATGATCTGGGACAAAGCACAAATGATACTCACAGCACTGGCATAGCCAAGACACAACCGTGGCATGCATATCTGCAGTATTCTGAGAGTCGTCCAGTATATCTTGGTCAGGACCCAGATCTCCTAACCTAAGAAGAGGTCTCCCTTCTCTACCCTCTCCATTCTTCTTTGTCTAATGGCCTGGATGTTGACTACGAGATCTTGCAAGATGTAGCTCTTCGAATGGATATTCAACAGATCATAGTAGCAAGGAAACAGTCAACCAGATGAAATTATTCCTTCAAGTTGAAGCGATATGTGGCATGGTGTAAATGTCAGTGGATTAGCTCTTTATCATCATCCAATGAGATTCTCACTTATTTGCTCCATCTCTCAGAATTGGCCTGGTGATGTTGTCTATAAGTTTAAGTACCATATCTGCTTATCATAAAAAAGATATGCCTGTTTCATCTTTATCCTCCCATTAACAAGCCTCCAGTGCCCTGGGATTTGAACATGGTCTTGGCAGCTCTGATGAAAGATCCCTTTGAAGCACTTCAGGCAGTCACTTTGAAATTCCTTATGGAAAGAGAAACGTGAGGTGATCAGATCTGTCATATGAGCAGTTGTAATGCTTACGTCGCTAATATATCTTATGGTGGGCACGCCTAACACAAAAACAAAAAATAGGAAGAATAAGGAAAGTTTCTACATGGGCTTCAGTGGAAAAGTCCCGCTGCACATTGCGATATTCTACATAAAAGTAAAAGTCGGGGGGAGGGGGGGTGTATCTGTCCGTGTAGGAATTGGGCTGACTGAATATCCTCCGTTCTCAGTAAGCTACAATAACACGTTGCCTCTTTGCATTCCTAGTGAAAATGGGATTACTACAGCTCTTTAAATAAAATAAAATAATCACTGGAGCTGTCTGTCCTATTATATTTATTCCACCTCTACAGAAGACCTTGCATCTGCAGTAAGCCAACAAAGTTAAAACATTGAACTTAAATCTTAGTAGGAAATGTTTTAAACAAGCCTTTGCTGCCCACGTTCTCTGTAACTTAAATAAAATTGACAGCTTTTTCATTTCTGTATCATGCCTGGGCCTCAGAGGATTGGTAAATTAATACTTAAGAAGACATTAACATTGTAAATTTTTTTTTTTAAGTTGTGTGGGATGCCTGTGTCATGTATTTGAATCCTCTGACTATATAATAGAAATTACATTAAAAAAGGTAAGCTTTTGTCAATTTTTGAGAAACTGCTGTAATGTAACTCTTGTTAGGAGCTGAGCCCTGAAGGGTTAACCAATGGCAGGGCTGCTTTGAAAATGCTCGATAACATCACAATGCATTAAGAACTTGCTGAGATTACAGCTGAACCGGCCTCTTGGTGTAGAGTAAACAATCGAGGATTATGGAAGTACATGGAACTGAACATATGAAAATGTGTGAGCCTTAATATCTTGCAGAAATTTGGTGAAAGATTAAAAAGTTCTTTTCAGGGGGGAGGGTGACATTTTTATAAGGCCCGCTTCCCTTTAAGGAGCTAGGCTAAAACATTTACAGCTTCAAGTTTTTGGATTTTACCAGAGTGCAGTTGGCCGGGCCCAGATTGATAGGTTGCTCGGTGGCATCCCGTTCTCCTTTTCGCAATTTCAGGTGGTGGTGTACTGTACTTTCAATGTCAGAGGGAGATGGGGAAACTTTTTTTTTTTTCTTGTGACATTTTTAGTTTATTTTAACAATTTGGCTATAGTTTTTTTTCTAAAGGATGCTCAGTGTTACATGTTTGCAAAAAGGCATGGTTTTTCAGTGTGAGCATTGTGACAAATATGGTTAAGTTTTTGTACTACGAATCCTAATTCTGTCCTATACTTGATAGCAACAAAGCAACCATTTCTAATATATTAGAACAAGCCGTTAAGCCCGTTAAAACGGGCTATATCCCTCTGTCTCTCACCTCCCCCTCATTCTCTCTCCCCTCACTCTTCACCACCCCCTACCTCCCTCCCTCACACTCACCCACTCCTCCCCACCCTCCCTCTCACTCACTCCCCCCTCTCCCTCCCTCTCACTCACACTCAGTCCCACTCCCTCTCCCTCAGTCCCACTCCCTCCCTCCCTCTCACTCAGTCCCACTCACTCCCTCCCCCTCACTCAGTCCCACTCACTCCCTCTCACTCAGTCCCACTCCCTCCCTCCCTCTCTCTCACTCAGTCAGTCCCACTCACTCCCTCCCTCTCTGTCCCCCCCTCACTCAGTCCCCCTCCCTCTCACTCAGTCCCACTCCCTCTCTCTCCTCCCCTCTCAGTCAGTCCCTCCCTCTCTCCTCCCTTGCTGCCGCCACCGCCGCTGCCCCCCGACGCCACCGGACGCCGCCATCGCCGCTGCCGCTGCCCCCCGACGCCACCATGTTTTTTTTTTTTTTACGCTGGCTAAGACCGACGTCCTTGCCCGCACATGCGCAGTAGAGCTGTGCTCTACTGCGCATTTGCGGGCCGTCGGTCAGGGCCCATTTATAAGGTAGATAGATATCTCAGTCCCACTCACTCCCTCCCCCCCTCACTCAGTCCCACTCACTCCCTCCCCCCCTCACTCAGTCCCACTCACTCCCTCTCACTCAGTCCCACTCCCTCCCTCTCTGTCCCCCCCTCACTCAGTCCCCTTCCCCTCACTCAGTCCCACTCCCTCTCTCCTCCCCTCTCAGTCAGTCCCTCCCTCTCTCCTCCCTTGCTGCTGCCGCTGCCCCCCATCGCCGCTGCCCCCCGACGCCGCCATGTTTTTTTTTTTTTTACGCTGGCTAAGACCGACGTCCTTGCCCGCACATGCGCAGTAGAGCTGCGCTCTACTGCGCATTTGCGGGCCGTCGGTCAGGGCCCATTTATAAGGTAGATTTGTTTGACAGTTTAATGGATTTCTTGGTCATTAATGGAAGTTGTACGCTTTCAAAATGATCATGTAATTAAGGGTTTATACATAGTAACATAGTAATGATGGCAGAAAAAGACAAATGGTCCATCCATTTAGCCAGCAAGATTCTTATGATGTCACTTGGATGCAGATTCAAAGCTGCTCTCTAAATTGGGTGGAGGGGAATTAGGGCTGGAGGGTACTGGAAGCCAATAGTAACAGGTGGGAGAGAGAAAAAGGGAAAAAAAAAAAGGATAAAGTGCGTAGCTTGCTGGGCAGACTTGATGGGCCATTTGGTCTTCTTCTGCCGTCATTTCTATGTTTCTATGTTTCTATGTTATGGTAGGAACTGCCGCTCCTTGACTGTTATCCCCAAGCCTTATGTTAAGGGAAGTAATATTTATAATCAAAAACAAACTGTCAAACCCAGTCAGAGCATAATAAAATTACTGCTAGCAACATTTTTACTGGGTGAGCAGCCTTCTTGATTCAGATAATGCTGCTTGAACCTGCTTTGCCTTTGGACTTGGCCGTAGAAGCCGTTCTCTGCTTCTGCCTTAATGTCTGTGTATCAGTACCCTGGACCATATGTCGGGGTTCAGTGGTGGCTATTACCTGAATCCAATTCCCCTCTACTCCCCACTGCTGTCAAAGCAGAGAGCGATGTTGCAGTTGCATCAAGGCTAATTGGTTAAGGATAGAAACTGCCACTCCATGTAGGTTATCCCATGCACCCTTTTTTCTTTTTCTTTTTCATTTCTAGCCTTTAGAGGACCACAGTGTTTCTCGTGCCTTTTTGAATTTTACTGTATTCGTCCTCCCCACCTCTTCCAGAAGGGCATTCTAGGCATCTCCATGAAGAAACATTTGCTGATGTTGGCTCTGTCATCCCCACTGGAGTTTAATTTCATGACCCCTAGTTCTACTGTTTTCTTGCCAATGGAAACCGTTCAGTGTGAGCACAATTGCACCCTTTCATATATCTGAAGGGTTGTATTGAATCTCCCCTGTACCTCCTCTCTTCCAGGATGTACACATTTAGATTCTTCAGCCTCGCCTCATAAGTTTTCCGATACAGACCCCCACAACATTTTGTTTGCCCTTCTCTGAATGTTTCACCCTGTCTCTATCCTCTGAGATAAGGGGTCCAGAACTGAACACAGGTGAGGCCTCACAAAGACCTGTACAAAGGCTTTATCCCTTTATTTTTTTCTTACGGATATTTTTATCTCTGTGCAGACCTGCATTCTTCTGGCTTTAGCTATCACCTTGTTAGATTGCCGCACTGCTTTCAGATCACCAGATACTGTTACACAAAGGTCCCTCTCCCAGTCCGTGCACATTAGTCTTTCATCCCTCATCACATACAGCTCTTTTGGATTACCTCATCCCAGAGGCATGACCCTGCACTTCTTGGCATTGAATCCCAGGGGCCAAATTTTAGACCACTCTTCAAGTTTTCTTAAATCACTTTTCAGTCTTTCTACTCCTTCAGGCAATGTTCACGCTGTTGCAGATCTTGGTATCATCTGCAAATAGACAAACTTTACCTGCTGTCACCTCTGCAGTGTCACCCAATCAAAAAAAAAAAATCGATTTGTCTGGCAGGATCTTTCTTTGCTGAATCCAAGCTGGCTCGTGTTCAGCAACCCACCTGATTGTAGATCGTGAACTATCCTTTAGGTCAGCAGAGGTGACCCACCTCAGAGGTGAGGCTAACCAGCCTGTAGTTTCCAGCTTCCTCTCTGCTCCCACTCATGTGAAGCAGGACCCCCAACTGCTCTTTTCTTGCAGTACCACTCACCAGAACATCATTCAGCCTCATCGCCTTGCCTACTTTATTTGCCTAGCTCTTACTATGCATTCTGTTCCTTAAACGGAGTTTCATCTACACCACCTTCCTCTATGATCTTGTCTACCAGTTGCGGTCGTCCTCCAGGGTCGTCTTTAGTGAACACCGCCGTTTCTTCCTCTCTCTCCACACATTGCTCCTTGCCTCCTTTCAGTTTCACTATACCACTTCTTCTGACCTTCCTTCTTTCTCTGATATACTTGAAAAATGTTTTGATACCTCGCTTTACCTCTTTAGCAATCTTTTTTTTTTTTTTTTTCTGCTTGACTTCTTGCTTTACTGATTTCTCTGTCTCCTTCAGTTTCACCAAGCATTCTTCCCTCTGTTCCTTCTTTTTGAGATCCTTTCTACTTTTTGAATGCTGTTCTTTTTGCCTCTGTCGGCCAACTCCTTTTGAGAAACAGATTGGTTTCTTTCTCCTCTCATGTTTGTTTACACTTGCAGCATACTGTAAATTTTGTTGCCTTTGTAATAGCTTTTTAACTTGGTAGAATGTTTCCTCACCCGTTTTCTCCCATTCTTCAAGCTCTTCCTCCAGGTACGTCTTTTATTGTGACAAAGTCTGTAGGTTTGAAATTCAAAACTTGGGCCTTAGTGTGATTTCTCTGTATCCCATTTGCAATATCAAACCATACTGTCTGAGTGCCTCCCCGGACATTAGAGACGACATCCCTGTTGGTGAGCAATAGGTTGAGCATCGCACCTTCCCTCCTGGGTTCCACTACCATTGGTTGGAGCAGAGCCCCTTGAAGGTCAGCCATTCTCACGCTCTACTTCTTGCAAATTCTGCAGAAGGGATTCTCCAATCCATATGTGGCAGATTAAAATCTCCAAAGAATAACACTTCACCCTTCTTTTCCACCTTTTCGGATGTCTTTACCAAATTTTTCTCCTATTCTGTCTTGTGTGTGAGCCCTGCGGACTAAACCAGTGTAATGGAAGCACCATTTTTTTTTTTCCTTTTTAAGGACAACCCGTAATGTTTCTTCCTTACACCATATTTTTTACATTTCATTTGACAGAGAGCCATTCCTCCCCCTTTTCTGTCTTCTCTGCCCTTTAAATTATGGCTGTATCCCAATCTCAAGACTCTGTAATCCATGTCTCTGTAACAGCAACAATGCCCACCATTAGGGCCTGCAGGTCTGCGATTTTTATTGCCCAGACTTAGGAGCATTTGTGGACATAGCTTTTCACTTTTCTCCTCTGGCTTGCTGCTCTTCCTAGTCACCTATTCTGGTTTTTTTGAAGTTATTTAGATTTTTTTTTTCTCCCCCCTACTTTCTATATTGCTTGGAGGGTGAAATGCCAATTTAATTGGCCACCTCCGCCCTTTAAGTTAAAGTGCGTGTCTGGAGGCCGGTTTACTCCATTGCTGACAGCGTGCTCGTGTGTCCATGCAGCTCTGGGGAAATCCTGGATTACCTGCACCTTTTTCAGATGCTTTGCTGCACTTCCCGTGCTTGCTTGCATCCACCGGTACAGTAGCCATGCAATCTGAGACGGAACATGTGAAAGGGGGTTAGACGTTGCTCTAACCACCTCCCGGACCACTAACTTCATTGTTTTGTGAAAGGGGAAGGCTTTTGCCCTGTGAATCGCTTGCGGGTCACCACATTAATGCAGGTTTCTGCGTGCCCTATTAGGTAGGGCCTTGTCCGCATGTATTTGCACGTGTCTTACCTTAGCGTGGATTTTCAGTGTTCCTCTGATTTGCACGCGCGGCCTTTATTACATCCCACAGAGGCACCAGATTTTTCTGCGCTCGTTAAAATACATTCAGACAACTAGCACCGATTTTCACCCCGGGTCTTGTTACATCAGCCCCAGTGTGTGGTGTATTGCCAACTGGTGGTCAGCCTACACTTTCACAACACCTGCTGTTTTCATTGTAACTGACTCTGAAGGGTTAACTTTGCACTGAAGCAGAGATGCCTGAGTTTTTCTTGCCTCACTGGCTTTTTTTCCAGTCATCTCTGGTCAACACTGGTCAAGCCTATATGAATGAGCAGCTAATCTGCCAAATACTGCCTAATTAATTTCATTTTACCTGTCCTTATTTCTGTTTTCCAGACTATGCTGGCTGCTGTAATCTTAAATTTATGCACAGTAAAACTCTGCGATTCCTTTTTACCTGTTAATAAAGCTTGGAGTTGAAGACGCGGTTTCTTCTGTCTGCGATAAGGACAGAGTTAAGCTATCTGTTAAAACTGTGGATAGGAAATGCATAGCAGAGACTGAATATGGGGCAGGAGCTTAACTTGCCCTACTGACCTCTCTTCTAGTGCTAGAAGATGCCCCAGGGAACTCTGTAACTAGGATTATTGCCATTAATTTGTGGTGCTGAAATAGGTCAATCCTCCATCTTCTGTATTCACATTTTCACTGTTCCAGACAGCATCAAAACCCTTTGCCTGGTTATGTTGACAGCTGCAGCTGAGCACTGCATGAATTTTAATGGGCAATGCTGTATACCGAGGCCTGGTCAAACAAGAAAACAGGGTGATTTTAATATAATAGAACATTTTTCAATAATTGAGCTTTGCATCTTCAAAATTAGCAGTTATTGTATCAAGCATCTCATTACCTTCATCCACTCTTTGTTCTCCATAGTATGCAATCTCCCTCCCTTCCCCTCCCCCCAAAAAACAAAACAAAACTACAAATGCAAGCTTTAGACCATTAAGCTTTAATTGACCAAAAAAAAAAGCTTGCCAGGTCATTACCCCCTTTCAAATGGCCTTAAAATTTACCACTACTGCTGAGCTACCTTTTGCACTTCTAATGCTTGCAAATGAGACCCAGCATAAGCAGAGAAGTCTCTCTCTCTCTCTCTCTCTCTCTCTTTGTGTATATAATCTCACTTCATTCTCTACATATAATCCTTGCATGTTTAAACCAGGGGTGTCTCAACTCCAGTCATCCAGGGCTGCAATCAGGTTTTCAGGATAGCATTAATGGATATACCTCAGATTTGCATTTGCACCTCCCCAATCGAATACAACTCTGTCATGCAGATTCATTTGGGGATTTCTGAAAACCAGACCAGTTTCTGGCTCTTGAGGACCAGAGCTGGATACCCCTAGCTTGAACTCTTACTCATAATCACCTACCCTGAATGCGCTCCTTACTCCTTCCCCCCTCCCCCCCCCCATGTCCCTATCACTTTCTATATACAGAAAACACTGTTGCTTAAAATTTCTGTGCAGAAGTATAGATCAATAAAATATACAAGGGTGGTGATAACCTTTTTAGTGGACAAACTTTTTCTGTCCCTGTGCTGGACTGTATTTAGTTAGCTCAAGCACAGTTCAGTACGAGCTATCAAGGCTTCCATACTGCTGAACATGTACTTACTTGCTTCCTGTTTGTGTGAGTTGTTGCTGGATACTTACAGGCCTGTTTCACATTTTTAATAAAAGCAGTGCTCTCTTACTGCTCCTGCAAGAAGAACCCTCCCTGTCTCTTTTTTTTTTTTAAGAAGGCATTCTCTTATCTAAACTAACTCTGTTGTGCCACAAAGCTCTAATACTAGCAAATGCTTCTCGACTAGACTTTTGGGAGCTACCAAAGTCTAATCCCTTCATCAGGTTAAAACAAAATGAGCAGATTGGAGCAAAAGATACTGCTGCCTCAACATGCAAGTGAATTACCAATATAATAGTGATGATGCGAAGAGGCAAAGAGATGGGTGGAGGGGGTGGTTTGCAGAGTGATAGGGTGATGCACTTAGATTTTTTTTTTAACTTATTACCAAATATAATTCTGAATCTTATGGTGTTTTTGGTTTAGTATAAAGTCAATCATTGCTTTTGTTTCCAGCTTAAAATGCCCAGCAAGAGTGAGAAAGTACCAAGCCTGTTTTATTTTCACTCTTCCCAACTCAGTTTCTTAATCGTTGGCGACCATAATTCATGATGGTGATGGATGAGGTGCAGATTCCCATAATGTCCATTCTTGCTTAAAGAAGGCTAAAATAGTTCTCCCTCGAGGGAGAAAGGAGGTGATGTGGAATCAGGTGGTGAAATGTGATAAGTGTGACTGTGAAGGGAGTGGAGTAGCTCAGGAGGAGGCAGCCCAGTGTACAAAAGGCATTCAGGAGTTTGTGTGAATCCAGCTTCCTGGCTTTAATAAATCACTGGTGCCTTGGCACAGCACTGTATGGAGAACGGACACTGTTCCACTACTTTTCTTGCCTCTAATGCCTGTTGTCATTCAACATAAGCTATTTCTAGATACAACCAAGTGCTGTTTCCTTCCTGCCTAGATTTTGTTTTTTAGCTTTCATCCTCTTTCTAGTATTTGTAGCATATCCTGGCTTTTTTTTTTTTTTTTTGTTATACAGGATGTCAAACATGTAGGAATATCATTCTGTGGCGTTCTCACTGCATCTTTTCTGGCTTTTGCAAGACTTAGTAGTAAAGCGAGCAGCATTTTTCACCCTAACTTTTCTTCTAATAAAAGAGCTGCTGTTATCCTGTGCCTATGAAAGAATGCAGGGTCCCTATTGCCATTCTGAATTGTCAGCCTTAGAAACTTAATTGTTGCACTGGTGGAACCGAACATTTTTTGGACAAGGAAAGGCTCAGATGAAATATTAAGGCATTTATCTGCTAAGCCCTTAGCTGAAGAAGGTTTGCATAGTTGACCCTTTGTTTTGGACAAAGCTTGGTGGAATGAAACAGCTGATCTGTTGGGTAGTTTTTCAGAAATTTTCTGGCAGGGTTTTTCTGCTCTGTATTTACATGTTTTTGTCTGCATAAGATGACAAATGTGGTAGTAATCCTGGGTCTTCTGGCATGCCAAATTCTATTTTTAACAATATGCATAGAAATCCTGTGTTTAAATGAAGAATATTTGCAATGTGCTCTTGGTTTCGCGCAGGATGAGCAAGTCCATTTTTGATATGAGAAGCTCAAAATTTGATAGCCTGGTTCTGCAGCAAAAAAGAACCCAAAAGCTCATCAAGCTTCACACATCAGTGGAATTAGATTTTATAGAACATTTTGAAGTGGCTGGTAGTAGATATGAAACAGCTATCGAATTCATTTCTACATCTTTGACAGAACATGCCATATGCTAACTCTGACCAAACTTAAAGCTGTTCTTTCTTTTTCCAATGTGCCTATCCCAAATATTAATCCCATTTTCCATCTCGCCATCAAGTTTTCTCCCTTATTTTTGTTTTGTGTACCTAATTTTGTCAGTACTTTATTCATTTTAGGATGACTTAGGGGACCATATAAGAACTGAAGTGGGTGTATGTATTGGTAAATATTCTTCTTCTGGCTTTTGTTCAGTTTTTTGGTTCACTGTTGTACCCGGATTTGGTAATTAACATTTCTTCAAGTTAAGAAAAAGTACTCTTTTTTTTTTTTTTTTTTTTTTTTTTTTTTTTTTTTTTTTTGAAAAGCTCATATCCAGCAGTATACCCTGGTTCCAATGTCAAGCTTGCCCGGTGGTACTGAGACTGGTTAGGAATTTTGCGCTTAGGATGACTACGTTTCTACTGCAGGTGTGTGACATGTCTGGAACCTGCTGATTGCCTGTGCTGCCCTTTAAAATCTACACAGACTTGTCAGGACAGGCAGTCCCTTTGCCTAAATTCACCTGACACACGTCATGTGTAGCGTACTCTATATTTTGTCCATGCCCGCTAGTTTGTGGGCATGACCAAGCGTCCAATACGCATTACTCACAGAGCATAAGTTCTGCCTTAAAACAGGCAGACTTGAGGAACCTCACTTCAAAGAATTCAACCATGTCTACAATGACATTAAACGGACAGTGTTAGAAATTGTACCGGCACACTGAAGAAGGGGAGGCAGAGTAAAACGCCTCTGACAATGTGAACAAAAATGGATAGCGCCAGCCAAGGGAAGTACTTTTCTCCACATATTTTTTTACAAAAACAGTTTAAAACCAAAGAAAAATGTGCAAAATTGAAATACAAATTCATATTTAGTGGACCAATAATTAAAAACACCAGTAGTGGTAAAAATTACAAGTTCCCTTGCAAACCATGGGTAGTATCCAATATATACATATAAAGGTATGACAAAGTGATTTTCATATAACACTACACAAAAATTGTAAAAAAAAAAACAACTTTGATACAGCATGATTTATCATAGGTAATCAAAATCTCCCATTATTATTGCACTGCCAAATTTGTTAGCTTCCCTGATTTCTCTTAGCATTTCATAATCTGTCTGACCATTTTCTCCAGGTGGACGGTAGTATACTCCTTTCACTATACTCTTACCCAACACACATGGGATTTCTACCCTTATAGGTTCTACTGAGCATTTAGTCTCTTGTATGATCTTTATCCTGTTGGACTCTATACCCTCCCGGACATAAAGTGTCACACCCCCACTAAGTTGATGTGAGCCCAGCATCCTTTCTGACAGTGGTCAGTCTGGGTTACTTGAAAGGACCCAGAAAATCTTAATAGGAAAGTCCCTTTGTTATCTTTCACTTGCAGAAGTATGACGTGGAGGCAACCATGAGTATCTGAATAATCTTCATGGACAGGTCCTTCAGAAATTTATGCAAATGTTTTTTTGTTTTGTTTTTTTTAAAACGAAGTTATTCTACTAGCCTTGAACACATTCTCTGGTGACAAATTTCATGGCTTGATTGTTTTAGTATATTTTATCCACTGTTTTAATATTTGATTTTATTTAATATGTGGAATGCCTCTTGGTCCTAATATTTTAATAAAAACATTCCCTAGTAACTTTGTTCAACTTGTGAGTTTTATCGACCTCTCTCATATCCCCCTGTGTCTTCTCGTCTCCAAGCTGAAGAACCCTAAGCAAACACCTTTTTAGAAAAGTACTGCCGTCTCCAGCAGAGAAAGCAGCAGTGTCTGTTTAAAGTAAAAGCCGTGGAAATGGTACTTTTTTTTTTTTTTTAAATGTTTGTTTTGACACTTGTCACATTCTTTGTAAAAGGACAGAAGGTAACAATGCCCATTTTCCATAACTTTTCATGGGAGAAAGAAAACAATTTTGATAATTTCTTTCCTGCCTTACAAGGTTTGCGTGAGTCCTTTGGAAACAGGCAACTCTGAGAACAGCTTTGCTGTGCAGGCCACACAGCAGATACAGATCCTCTGTACTTGTATGACATAGGAAACGTGTTGCTCAATGTGCTGTACTAGGATTTAAAATTCACCCTCACATTACTTTCAATATCTTGTCAACTGTTGCCTTGCTAGATGCGATTCCTTTTCCACAGCACTGTGGAGCCGTGTTAATGCATGTGTAAAGAGTGAACACGCTTGTCCTGCAGGACATCTTCACTGGTGCCAGAGCTGAGATGAACTGGTAGCAGGTGCATTTCATGCATGCACCAAAAGAATGGTGATCTCTGCTGCAGCTGATCAGTAGTTCACAAACATGTTTAGGGATTAAAATATTTCAGATGGATATGCTTTTAATTCCTAAACAAATGCAAAGTATACATATTTTGGTCTTTTACACAAACCTCACATACACTGAAAATCTGTTCACACTTCGCATTTGTATGTGAAATAACTTTTTCTTCTATCCAAAGTATAGAAATCCAGTGAGAGAAAGTGATAAAACAATTTCTCATTTCATTTTAAATATCTATATAATTAGAAAAACACTGGATAGTATGTTGAGAATTTGATTTGTAAAGTCAAATGGTGGCATTCTTCGTCTTCTGGGTGTGGTTTACGTTGGAGACTTAACCTTATGGTCATCCTGGTATTTGAGACCTCATTTTTGTCTTGTTTTGTCGGTTTGCGGTATAAAACTAAGGAATATTCACAAACCTCAGATATGTAGGAGTTGACCAATCTCAACCTTGTCCTTGCTGTGTCACTTAATTCTTTTTGCATCTGTTATAAATTGCCTTTTCAGACCTCGTGTCTGTACTTCTGAACATTACTCCTGTGTTTTTGTCTAGCCCCATAGTATTTTGCACTTTGATTGGCTGATCCATTCCCTAGTGAGTGTAGGAAGTGAGATTTTAGTTGGGGCTCTATTGCTTTACTATTTTATAATTATGTATTATGAATTGTTTAAGAATTGTTTGTTGCATTTTAGTATGTTGTATTCTGTAATGTATCTTAATATGCTGAAGCCACTTTGGCAACCTTATGGACCTGAAGAGATAGGATATATGAGTAAGATTAGAAGGGAGAATGCAGTATTTTAGGGACCTGAACCACCCTAACGTAACAAGCTTATTTCTGCAAAACATTTTGGTACTTGGATATTCAAATCTTCAGTTTTCTTAGTCTTGCCAACAAAGTCCACAAGGACGTATTCATGAATAAGTAACACTGTGTCACAAGTAATTCTATCTCACCTTTGAAATCTACCTGTTCTAGAAAGTGTATGAGCTATTGCAATGAGCATAACAGGACATCTGAAGCCAAAGAGACTACATCCAAGAACGTGGTTTCTTTATAATTAATCCAAAGGACTGGTCTTTTCAAATTAAGTTTGACCAGTCCTATATATGAGAACATTTCATAACAGATATCTTAATGATGGATCTGAAAATAAAAATAGCAGTGTTTCTTAATACATTTCTGAATTCTTTTTGTAAATATAGACTTTTTCCAGTAAATATCACTAGTTTAAATAAAGTGAAAGCCACAGAAAGGACTTGCCCCCACAGGTGTGCCTGTCTAGAAGCATTCATCTGCACCAAATCTAATGCACAGCCATTCTCTGCCCAGCTATATTTAGAGCTAATTGTTGCCCTTTATATAAAAATTGTCACCTTTTTTGCTTGCTCTTGTAGTTCTGAAGTACATGATACTGTGCAACCTAGAGCAGTGCTGCTTCAATGCTTTTTTTTTCTATTGTGATGCACCTGACAGATGCTCATATTTATGGCACACTATATGCCACAACTGGACTAAAATCAAATTTTACTGTTACAAATGGCACAAAAATAACTTTTTTTTTTTTTTTTTTTTTTTAAATAAGCACTTGAAATTAAAGATGTTTAAATTTTAATTTTTCCCAAGTTTTAATTCTTCATTTATATCAGGAAGTAACATGGGCGGGTGGCATTCCAACCCTCGCACCCCTGAACAAAACACATGACGCATATATTGGTTAACAAAAAAGTTGCAGTTCATTAAGCATCCTAACGTGACAAACATCCCAACACATCTTCCTCCACCCCCCCCCAATAAAAGTACCCCCCCCCCCTTTCCAGGATTAACACTGGTGGTGTGCTGTCCAATCCCTCCTGGTAAACCCTACATCACCAGTAGACCTCCGCCAGATATCTGCTCCTCTCAGCCACCCCCTAGCTGTAAAGAACCAGCAGCTCGAGCAGCGACCGCACTGTCACCAAGCTGCCTCATGTAACGGCCCCCTCTGAGAAAACCACCCCAACCAGCACGTTTAATTTTGCATAGTAATGATAACTTAGGCTCGGGTTTACCACCACAAACAAGGACAACACTTGCTCGTCCTTGTCCGGTTCACCCCCCCCCCCCCCCCCCCCAACTGCGGCCAAGCAACTATACAAACAAACCCTCTCGGACCTCCTGAAACTTGTTAAAGGTCTAAACCCCACACTGGACAAATATATCCACCTGAAACAATCCCAGGCCGCCATCCTCTGAGTACTCGTGTCGCGCCCCCCCCCCCCCCCCTTGCGACACTAACCACATAACCGTTTGTCTGTTAGCTTTTTTAACGCCGCGCTTCCTCAGAGGTAGATCTTTAAATTTGTCAAACAATGTCTGACTACCCAAACTTAGATCTCTGTAATGTGTTGGTTAAATAAGCCAAGTCCTTCCTGGCCACAGCCATAAATTGGCAGCATGGCCATTCTCCTAAATAATTATCACCTAAATGAACGATTGGGATCTCTGGCCCACATCTCTACGTATGTAACACACCTTACTGTGCTCCTCCCCCCCCCAAAAACAAATGTTGACCACAACTTATAGCCTCTCCATTTTCTGTGCAGCTGCCTCACTAGGGTGGGGAAGACTAAAGATTGCGGTAGCCCTTCTTCGAATGGATTCTAACCTCTCAACACCCTTATGAAAGTGTGGCCTGCAGAGCTGTAAACCGTCCCATTTAAGCACAGTTCTCGTGAAGATATGGACTTTCAGATACGGGGGGGGGGATGTAAGCAGAGTAAGGAAGAGCTAATAAAATGGAACAACCCAAACTCTGCAAAGGTTTGAAGATAAAAACCCTAATGTGCTTGCCAGGGATATGATAGAAACTTTAAAGTATTTGACAGACTTCAATAGATTTCAGGAAAGTGAAATATCCCAAAGAAAAGAGGTCACGATGGTGGGAGATGGGGGGGGAAAATACTACTTTACTAAGAGGGTGAAAGGTTATTCCAGGTATCAATCAGCAGAGGTGGTGGAGGCCAGCATTGTGCACTCTGGGGGATAGGGTAGAGAGGACTGCAGTAAGACTTTAGTTGGGAGATTGCAGCAGAGCAAGTGTAACCAACCTTTAGTAAGTCGGTGAAATCATGCAAGATGTACAGGATGGCGAACTGAGAATTACAGGGTGGCACTGAGCATGTGTAGGCAGTCGACTGATTCTGCCAGCCCAAGATGCAGGAAAATCTGCTCCGGTGCGATGCCTGAAATTGAGGACTAAGAGCTGTGAGGACTTTTGGTTGCCTGGAGCCAGTAAAGCAGGAAGATTTCTTTTGCCTTCGGCTACCAGAGCGTGGATTTTCTAAGGGTCTCATCTGCACAAGCAGCAGCAACACCTTCCCCCACCATTTTGTGGCAGCACAGCAGGACGATTGAGTTGGGACTTAGGTTGTTTGCCTTGCAATAATTGGCTGTAGCTTGCGTTAACAGTGCATTTCAGCACACCTCACGAAAACCAAGATAATTGAAGTGCACGGGTCTGAGCGTTTTATACGTGTATTTATGAGCAAGTTAACAAATCCATTCAATTCCAGCAACACTGGGTAAGGTCTCGTGTTAGTGAGCTTTGCCACCTTGTTATCCATGCTGCATTAGTGACTGAAACTGAAGGCGCTTGCAGTCTTGAACATTACACAGTCTGCCCCATGCAACACCACAGAATCAGTTATTCAGACAATACATAATGGAACCCCAGGCTGATAATCCTGGATAAGACCCCAGAACCCACACATCAGTCTCCCAGTGCTAAATCTTTCCACGTTAATTCATCTGAATGTCTGATTCCCTGAGCAGGGGGGAGGGGGACAGTATAACTTTCTAGGCCCCCCTGTGCATTACTTCATATTAGCATTGAATGGTTAATGCTAGGAAGTTGCAAAATACAAGATTTTGCAAAATAAGTCAAAGCCTAAATTAAAGTTCATTATAAACAGCACTGATGATTTCAATGTATACAGTAGCAATCACGCTGAAAGCATTGGGTGTTTGCCGGCATAACTTTTACTGTTAACTTTTGTAGTTGATATAAAAAGTTCTTTACAGCTTTTTGTTTCAAAATGTTACAAATGTAGTTCTTGAATACATTTCTGACCTTATCTCTTTTAATCAATTTTTATTGGGCAACTTCAAATTCCAAATAACGAGTTTCAATTTCTCTTCCTTTCCAATCAGTTTGGGCAGTTGGTAAGTTCCCTCCCAAATAGGAATTAATCTTTTTAGTCAGTTGGATCATATTCTAGAAACAGTCCAAATTTCTCCTACCTTTTCTGTAGTTCTTCCTTCTCCTTCCAATCCATATAGTACCTGATGGGAACTTGGTTTACTCCTCTCTTCCTGTTATCTCATTGAGATGACTGTGAACCCAAAATGTTTACTTCTTCCTTTGTGAATGGGTGAAAACCCACCCATGCTCTAGTTGACACAATCCCTCTGCATGAGGTATGCTGAGCCCCCTCCCCCAAATGAATACCTAAGCATTTTAAAAACACAAGAGCCTTGGGGAAAAAAAAAGGGTAACCAAAAAGAGAAAGGAAGGCTGGGACAACTTCCTCCTTAAAACAAAAGGTTTTCTATTGGCTATTTCATGGTTGGGTAAAGTCAACTTTACTACTTTTCCTGTCCTTCCCTAGGTAAAATAAACTGGGAGCAGCTTAGCAATATTCTGCCCTTTCAAGGAATAACTATTTAAAAAAAAAACAAAAACACAATCCACACCATTTATTTAAAAAAAAAACAAAAACACAATCCACACCATTTCAATCTCATATGCGGGAGCTACAAAGCCACCTTAACTATTCTTTCCTTAACACTGTTTTCCCCTCTATTTTAAGTGAAACCAAATACGGTACTTCTGGTATAGATCTGGTAGTGTAAGCCAGAAATT
Source organism: Rhinatrema bivittatum (assembly GCF_901001135.1). NCBI lineage: Eukaryota > Metazoa > Chordata > Amphibia > Gymnophiona > Rhinatrematidae > Rhinatrema > Rhinatrema bivittatum. Next base: position 54,393,488 of record NC_042615.1, read on the forward strand.
TAAGGTATTCTTGCTCGGACTAGCAAAGGTGAATTAAATTTGCAAAGGGAGAGAATCACTGATTTTTATATGCAATACTTGCTTTATTATCTTTTTATATAAGTTTTGTACCTGAGGCAATGGAGGGTAAAGTGACTTGCCCAAGGTCACAAGGAGCGACAGCAGGACTCGAACCCTGGTCTCCTGGTTCCGTAGCCCACTGCTCTAACCACTAGGCTATTCCTCCTCCCTCCTTAGCTACATAAGGTTGGGTTTGTTATCACTTATTTTATTCTCTGCTCTGTCCTCTTCCCTATCCCTGGGAGACCCTTTAGTTATGTGGGCGCATTACATGGATCTATCCCTAAACACACAGCTAAGAGGTGGAGTTATTTATTTATTTAACACTTTTTTATACCGACCTTCATAGTAAATAAACCATATCGGATCGGTTTACATAAAACAAGGGTATAACAGAAGCAATAAATAAAAGTAATTAACAAGAAAAGAGAATAAGATAAAGTTACATTTAACAAGGAGTAAAAACTTGGGAAGCTTAAGAGCTGGAAGGAAGATAAAGGCCAAAAAATAATTAAAGAAGCATAGTCCAAAAGGAATTTGGATTAATGCGTTAATTTTGTATCCCCCTCCCACAATTAGGGAAGAGGTTTACAGTAATGTATTAAAGGTTACACAAACAAGCCACTCTTCATATCCTTGAATGGAGGGAATGGGTAAAGGTGATAGAGAGGGACAGGTAAAGGAAGAACGACCTAGTAACACAACTGTTCATAAGGTAGCCAGTCTGGGGCCACCACACTACAATTCCCTAGAAACCAATTGGGCTGATACTGGGTACAGTCCAAGCAAGGTCAAGGGACTCAAGTAGCCTGATAAAGAACCAGAGAGGAAGATGGCAAAAGTTTGAGTTGGATAAGGAGTGATCTCTTACAAGCAATCAAGCTTCTACAGCTTTCCAGCTGAGACCTGAATAACTAGACAGACTAGATGGGACAGTGTGTCTTCATCTGCCATCATCTTCTGTTATGGCTGGAAACTCTGCTTCTAAAGGAATGATAGTAACTAAAATGAAAGCAGCTCAATTTCCTAGAGCTTTAATAGTCTTATCCGTGTTTGATTCAATTTTATATTATTCTGATCTAGAACAGAGGGTCACACTAAGCTCATTTGCAGTACACACAGAAAGGGAGAAAAGCCTTGGTAAGTCAGGCAGTGTGAAGATTTCATTGGTGCCCTGGTTCCTGTCCAGGAAGTACAATGTTAGAAATGGTTTCAGAGAGCATGAGATTTTGAATCTAATAGTGTGCCTGGTTTATCTTGTTGATACCCTCAAGGCAATGGTAGACACAGCTCTTCATAGGCGTGTGTTTTGATGGAGAGGTGAGATAGGGAGAGGATTGCAGCAATCTGGGATACCACCTGCCATGAATTATATACCAGATTATAAAGACCAGGTTTAGTTGCATAGTCTAGTTTGGAAGCTGCAGTTGTGACACACAAGAATTTGACCTCCTGTTTTTTGTTTGTTTTTTTTTGTTTGTTTGAAACAAGGGCATGTCCTGATTTTTATTTTTATTTTTTCTATTTTGATAAGCAGCCAGAAACTTAGGCATCCCATCTTTCTTGCTCTACTTAATCAACACATTTGTGCTCAACAGTTTAACATACACCTGCTCGTAAATGATCACAGATTACCCTCTGTTAGGACCTGAAGCTTAAAGGTTTTATTTAATACTTTTTGGTGGATATTGATTTTTTAAAAAATATTTTAAATTTCAGATTTTTTTCAGTAGCGCTTTGTTCTGTTTATTGGAGGGAAACTGTTCTGAAAATAGGGCCCAAGGTTTATAGATTTGAGCACAGGCATTTGATGATGTCCCTGGTAATGGTGGAGATTTACTGATAAGAGGTTGTGTTTTTTTGGGTGTTTTTTTTTTAAACTATATTCTAGCTTTAATCTGGCTCATTGCAAGTAATTTTTTTAATGTAATATTTTATAGAGGGTGTAGAGCTGAAAAGATGAAAGGGGGCTATTCTCTACAAATTACCTCATGGAAACTATCCATTTGTTTTATTTATTTATTTTTTTGGGGGGGTGGTGGTCAGTGAAAAGCCATTGAAGAGATGTGTAAACTGTGTTGAGCCGTGGTTTAGCTGCCATGGTGACTGCTTGGCTTGTGGGTGCCACCTTCTAATGAGTGAGAGGGGACTGAAGATCATTTATATTCAGAGAGTTCTGCCTTTCTGTATAGGTTGGCAGCAGTCAGTCTCTGCACAACGACCACTGTGTTTGCTGATAACCCGCATCTGGTGGCGTGCGCTGCGTTTTATTTGGCTACAGCGGGTTTGCTTGTCATGAAATTTCGCTTCCCCGTTTCCTTATTTGAGAATACTTTCTGCCCTGTGCTGCCTGCCATTTTAACTGTTTACAAGGACAGGGTTAAGCAAAATGAGGTTTGTTCTGACCTGGCGAAAAGCAACTGTCTGGGCAATGACGAACGTAATAAATATATTTTCCACAGGCACTAATTATCAAATGATGATTAAAATCGAAGAGATAAATAAGTCCACCAAAAGTTGTAAATATCACAAAATATTTAATTAGGTGTATTCCAAATCAATCCCAAAAGTTTTTTTTTTTTTTTGTTTTTTTTTTTTAAATAAGATTAATAAATTTGAGCAGAAAAAGTGAGTTCGTATGCACGCTGCAGTCATAGTTTATATATATACTTGGTGGCAGGAGGCTATGTATATAATCATAACACACAGTAAAAAAAAAAAAAAACCAAAACAAAAAACCCTCAATTTCATAAAATTCAATTTGGTGAAATACATTAAACTTCAAACTCCCTTGAATTCAATAATTAACCCCTTCAAGGGGGCCTGAATTCAGCACTGTTGTGTCTTTAAGGGGACATAAATCATTATTCCCAAGATCTTATAATGTGTATCTCGGTTCAATACAACTTATCTGTATACTTAAACATGGGATAAACACTTAGATCACTGTTAATATCATAACGTGTTATCTGTCCTTGGAGTACAGGGCAACGTTAACCCACCAGTTATTTACCACCACCACCTAAAGATCATCAAAACTGTTCTCTGTGTTTTTTAAAATATAACAAAATAATTCCTGGCCCATCTCAGGTGTCTGTCTTGCTAATCACTATAATGATAGTCATAGTTTAAACACCTGACGCATGCAAGCCATCTCAGGTTTCAAAGTTACACCTATGATCTTTCTCACCCTGTCTCATCACAAATCTCAGGAAAACTAATTTCATTCAGTTTCTTGATTTTTAAACCAGCAGGGCTTAACTTTGTTCTAAGTAAAAATGAAGCATTCTCGCAGAGTCAAAACCCAGGTTATATCTCCACCCTGCTTCAAAATGTTATTTTTTAACAAGGCCCTTAGTTTTTAGCAGTTTCATGGACACCTTATCCTGAATGAATGGTGGCTACTGCTGAGAGAATCTATTTCCCCCCCCCCCCTCCATTTTGCTGTGGTAGGGTTTTTTTTAGAATCTCTTAATGATTTTATAAAAGTGCTTACTTTTTTAAGGTAGGGAGGAGAATAGTGTTCAAAAATTGGCTAGTTAGCTACCCTGTATCTTCCTCCTGTTTCTGGTTTTCTCTTAGCCTGAATTTTGCCCAGAGTAGGAAGCCCTGCAGCTTTAAAATGTTAAGGTGGCTAAATTTTCCGCTAGGTGAAAATGCACCCTTGCTTCCACTGTTTGTATCACACGTCTGTCCTGAATTTACTTATGTGGGTGAGGGGGGGGGGGGGGGGTTCAGGCTGGTGCTGGGAACATCCTGTTTGCCACTTCAGCATCAGAGTGGGAACGAGAGCCTCATTCTGGAGGATGGGGGAAGGGGTGGCTTGAGATTCGCTGACATGGCTGATTGCTCTCCTGCTTTTAGAGAAAACTGAGCACTGGAAGAAGAAAATGTAAAGCAGGGTGCCCAGGAGTTCATGGCCTCTCCAAACCAATAGCTGGGCAGAAGACTAGTGTGTGCCGCTGAGGATCTTGCCAATTACACTGCAGAACGAAGGTTTGTGCAGAGTTGCAATTCGTTAGGTTCCAAGGAACAGCGAAACCCCCTTCAGGGGGTCAAGCCTGGTTCTACGCAAAATTTGCTGAAGCGCAGTTTTATAATCATGGTGCCAGAATGCAGTCCCTATATGCATGATTGAATCTCTTGTGGGGCATGATGATATTTCTGGATAGATGTGGACTCACCGATCTGCGCTTTACTCTGACATGAGGAAAGCATGTTTTCTGTCTGTGAAATAGAACATAAGCATAGAATGTTCTAAGGAATACGTTTTGGGTTTTTTTTCTCCTGCTTACGTCTGTTTCCCTGCTGCTGGCACAGAATAGATGCCCCCTGTAGCAGGTGCAAGTCCTCTGTAAGATAAACCAGGTGTCTACGCAGGGGCTTTTTCAGATTGAATAATTTCTAATCCGAGCATTAAATCTGAAACGGTTTATACAGACCCATATATGCCTAAAATTATGAAATGATGTAGAAACTTGCTTGTTTAAAAAATGGATGGACTAATCTTTCTGATTTGGCCATAATCTAAATAGTTTATTTCTCTGGGCATTTCCTACCACTGTTGTTTGCCAGCCACATCCCACAATATTACCCAGGTTCTCTTTCTAAGACATTAGGTCAAGAAGAGACCTGTTCTCAGTTCATTTCTTGGGCCTTCCATGTGATTTTAGTCATAAAGAGCTTGAAGTATTCAGAAACCATTAAAAAAAAAGAATGTAATTTTTAGCAGAAGGTTTAATCCTAATGGCAGATGTAAACAACTCTGGTCGTTAGTGCTGCAAGCCAGTCAGGTTTTCAGGATATCTTCAAGGAATATGCATGTGATGCAATGGAAGCCGTGTATATCCTGAATATCATTGCAGACGTGTAAAGAAATTATCCAACAATGTTTTAAATGATACTTTTGTCAAAATAATTACAAACATCCATGAGTGCGAGTTTCGGGAGCAGCGGAGGTAGGTTGAGAAATGGTGAATGATTTGCTATAGAGAAATGTAAGTCCTTGCAAGGCCTTGGGTTAAGAACTCGAGACTGAGGGCAGAGCTGTGTGTGTGTGTGTTTGTGGGGGGGTTGCACTTTTTAAAATCAAAATCCTTCCTCTCCTTACCCCCAAACGAAGGAATGTGTTAGAAAGAAAACAGACTAAAATGAAATTAACTAGACATCAAAGGTCCCAGGGTCCCTGAAAAGGGTGACTAGCAGTAGAGAACAGAGGCAATCATGATAGTGTTGGGGAAAGATCTCATCTGGCTTACATGATACATTTTTGGTTGTCTTTGTATTGCAAAGGTTTACTGAAAATGAGATTAGAAATTGCTGTTCAATATCATCAAAGGAAGGAGAACTAGGAAGATAAAGGATATTGGCTGCAAGAAGAAAACTGAGCATGTGCTTTGCATCTACTTGCATTTTTTACATTTTTTTTCCACATTTGATGTCCCGCCAACCACTGCCATCAAAGCGGATTATATGAGAAATGAAATAACGTCTAACGATAAATGTCTGGACAAATGAAATAAAATCACAAAACATAAATCAAAATATCCTAAAGTCATACCTATACTACTTAAACACTCTCCATATGAACACTCACTAGAAAATAAACCAAAAAGCAAATCTTATTTGTATCACTGTCAAATCAAGTACATTCCCAACATGACACCTTCCATTCAAGTGCATACTCTGAAATAATTTAAGAAGAGTATGTGCTATATGTTTCGTTTTTTAGTCTTATGCCAATGTTTTGACTTAAAGGTTTTCCTTGTGTGTGTGTGTGTATATATATATATATATATATATATATATAATAGATCTAGAACCTTTTAAAAATCAGGCATTCTGTTAGATTTTAGCAAGGCATCATCCACAGAGGTATTTGAAAATGAATAATAGCTGATAATCTTGGTTAGTCTTAAATATATATTTTTCTAACAGTATGTGCTTAGGGTATGCAGAAGAAGGATGAAGATGATGGACAAGTGTCTTTATTGAGTCTAAAATCTGTGCAATTATGTGATTCCTGGTGTGTGAATAGTAACTTTTCTCAATGATTCCCTCTCCTAATGAGTTAGAAATTATCCTTGAACAGGAATAGGCTTCTGCAATTGCCTTCCAAATGCTGAATTTTATGAGCTGGAAACAAAATGTTATATTCTGTTTCCAGCTCATAAAAAGACATTTGTAGAAATCAGTGATTTCTTAATTTGTAAGGATCCTAACCAGACTGGGCTTCCTGTTCTGTTCCAGGAAGGTGATCATGTCCAGCTTGCCATGCTCAGGCAGTAAGGCTTCAATAGGAAGAAAGTATCCAAATAACTGTTGCAGGACAAAACCACATGCAAAGTGGGAAGATGAGTAGCCATCCAGAATTATTTGTTTACAGCAGTTGTGGTACCAGGCTGACAATAAAGTAAGCAAATGACAAGACCTCAAGTCAGGTGAAGAATCTGAAAGAATGGCAAATAGAGGAATTGGGTGTTTGGACAGGGCCAGTTGGAAGATGTGTAGGTTGAGTTTGAACCAAAAAGTCACTAGGTAAGTGACCTCTTGTATGTCAGGTAGAAGATTGTTCTGATGCATGGATATGAAGAGACCATGAACAAAAGTGAGAGGATGACTTTTTTTTCCCTATTAAATTCAAAGATGACAGAACAGAGGGAATGTAGAGGAGCAGAATTGCAGCTAAGGCAGAGGTATGGATACACCTCCAAGTGAAAATCAGAAGTTTGAAGATAACGCAGGTTCTCATTGGAAGCCATGCAGTGAGGAGAAGAGTGATGAGGGAAAGGCAGGGGAAAGACAGTGGAGTACCTTTTTCATTATTTAAATTTGAGTAGACAAATTAGCATTTGACCCAGAAATCCTTTTTTTAAATCTAGATTATACCAGCGCCAATAGGTTTTGATAGTATGTTCTGCTTGAGTGACTTATTTAAACTATAGCTAATAGTATTTTGCATCCAAGCTACTTTTTTTCCCTTTAAAAAAAGAGCATAATGGAAGTCCAAGGAGTATTCTGAACTGAAATAGATCCCCTAATTTAACTTTAAAATAAAATTGTATTTATTAGTGGCCATTACATTTATTAGTGGCCATTGCTCTTATCTTCCTGCTGGTTGTTTACAATTTGGCATCAGCGATAGCATGAAGAACAAACTAACCTACTGTAAGTATGGAATAATTGGTGTTGGGGAAAGGGTTTGTAAATGTAATTTTTATGTCCTGTCCCAAGATACTTATGCTTCCTTTTTTAAAGGTAAAAGGGAAGCTACATGGTGGCAAGATACTTTAATAAAACTGATTAAAATGCATACATTGAAGCCTTTTTGACTTCCCTCTTAAGAGAAGAGAAAATGAGAAGTCCCCAGTGGAAATAGTCCAGGCGATGCCCTCTTAACCTGCATAATTTCCCTTCCCCCCACCAATTTAGTTATGTCCTAGGATCGCTGAAGACACACACTGCTTATGAAGTATTCAGTAGCCTATTTTGGTTCTGGAGAAAACTGGAGCCTTTCCAGGTTGTAATATTTTTTTTTCTTGGACCAATGTAAAGATTACCCAAAGATAAGGCCGGCCCAATGCAGATAACCTGGGTTTAGTTGCTAGAATCTGTCTATTGAGTTGGCAGAAGTTGGGGTTGTTGTGGCGGTTGCATTCATAGGCCCGTTAGGGTGAGGGTAGAAATCTCCATGCACATCTGCAACTCCTTTAGGTAGAGTTTAGAGTACATGCCTATTGGGTAACAAAAGGAGTTCTTGGGTGGCCCTCTATCAAGGACGATTGATGCCATGGTTGGCTTACAGGAGGAGGGTAAGGGTACAAAAGTGGGCCAAAATTCTAGATAGCTATAAGCAAAGGCAGATAGCATCTTAGTCCTAGGTATAGAAGGATCCATTTGAACTGAAAGTCTGAAGAGGCAGGAGAAATCTCCTGGACCTAAATAAATAAGCTATCCAAAGATGTGAAAGTGCTTTTGAGGTTCTACAGTTCTTTTTTCACTTTTAAGTCATTAAATCATCTATACAATCATTAACCAACTAAACATTTTCATTGTAGCTAGTTTAAAAACAAATACTTAAAGCCATTGCTGATTACATTTGAAATCAACACTTTCCTGTAGAGGCGAGTTTAGCATTTACTACATGAATATTTTGTGGTCTTTGTGATCATTGTAAGTGTAACCCTTGTCTTTGGAGGGACATAATGTCCAAGGGCACACACAAGTTGCAGAATTTTAAAATATTTTGAGCAGAATTTCCCTGAAATTCACTGTAAGAGTGTCCTTTCCACATAACCACACCCTCATACAGGTTCCCTCACTCTCTCGTGCACACACACATCCCCACATACAGGGCCCTCTCTCTTGCATACAAACCCACACAATGTCCCTTTCTCTCTCACACACAAATCCTCACACAGGCTCCCTATGTCTCTCTCTCATGCAGCCCTCCACACAGGCTTTGGCTCACACACACATCATCCCTTCACACGGGCTAGCACCTTCACATACAAACGACCCCTTTTTCATGCACATGAGCTCCCAATCTCTCACACACATACACACTCCTTCACAATCTCCTCATATAGGCTCCCTCTCTCTGAAACCCACACTCAAGCATCCCCCCACCCACCCTCTTACCTCCCATGCTCTCTCACACCCTCCTGCTCTCTCACCCTCCCCATCCCTCTCTTACCAACCATGCTCTCTGTCACCCTCCCCTCTCTCACACACATTCTCTCTCACCGGCATTCCACACCCTCATGCTCTCTCTCACCCTCCCCAGCACACATTCTCTGTCACCGGCATGTGATCGTGACTTTTGCATGTTTTTTCTTTCTTTTTTTTTTTTTTTTAAACTTTTTACTTATGCAAATAAGTTTGTGTTCAAAATTACCTCCCTTTAGAGTCCAATGAACACTTCAAATATTGATCATCTTGATCCTTGGATGAAACCCAATATAGCACTGTTTCAAAGTTCTGCATCATAGATCTCCATTATACTTGATGCTACTGTCTTAGCTCATTGACATCTATATCTTATTCCAGTTACTCAAATAACTAAACGTGTGGCAACCAGAATCAATGAGGCTGTCACTGTGTGAGCTAGGACAGAGGTCAGTTGGGCAATGCTATAGGGTTTTGTGCCCCCTTTGCTGCGTATAACGTGTCACTGAATATCTGTGAAAAGTTGTTCTATCGGATTTACTTCATGGACTGTGGTGACCCCACAGTCATTTGGGTTTTTATGATATGCATAAAATAAATGTATTTAAATGGCTATAGAAAGTCTACACCTTTTGTTGCCTTATAGCCTGGGAGTATAATGCATTAAAACAGTATTTGTTTCATGTATCCGCACATCCTACCTCACAATTGCCGAGTGAAAAATGTATTCCAGAATACCTTAAACTGAATTAGAAATAAAAACATGGCTAACTTAGCTGGATAGGTGTCTAGTCCACATTTAGGTCTGTAAGAATCCTAAATTCTTTAAGCTCTGATATGAAAAGTCTTCAAAAGAATAGAAAAGTAAACACCTAGTAAACTGGCCCCACCTGTGTTTAAAATTATTAAATTTATAGCCTGCTTAATTTGTCATAATACCCTAAGTGTACAACATATATTTTACAATATAATGTAAGTAGAATAAACCTTTAAGAAAAATTAAACAATGAAATGCTCCAGTCATATTGATCATAAGATAAATTCAGCAGTTCTTGTTGATTCTCTCTGCTGGGTAGTGCATTTCAAAGCAAAGAGTTACCCATGAGCACCAAGAAACTGCCAAAAGAAATTGGGAGCAAAGTTGTGGAAAAGCACAGATCTGGGATGGATATAAAAACTGCAAAATCCTTGAACATCCCTCTGAGCACAGTCAAGAATATTAAGTTTAAGTTGTATGGTGCTACCAAGGTCAGGCCATTTCTCCAAAAATGTATGACCGAGCAAAAAGGAGACTGAGTATGGAGGGAAATCAAGAGGCCAATAGCGATTCTGAATGAGCTAAAGGCCTCCATGACCAAGACTGGTCAAAGTGTGCATGTGACGGCAGTATCCTAAGCACCCCCCAAATCTGGCCTGGATGGTAGGGTGGCAAAAGCAAGTCCTTATTCAAGAGGCCAATCTTGAGCCCGATTTGAAGTATGCAAAAGAGCACTCACGGGATTAGATAGCCATGTGGCAAAACATTTTGTGGCCTAACCAAACTAAAACACAGCTTTTTGGCCTGAATGTAAAGCATCTTGTTTGGTGCAAATCCAACACAGTCCATCACCCCCAGAGAACACATCTCTACTGTAAAGCATGGTGGTGACAGCATCACGTTATCAGGATTTTTCTTGTCAGCAGGCACTGCGGCACCTGTCAGGCTAGAAAAATACAGAAGAGTCCTTGAGGAAAACCTGCCGCTTTCTGCAAGAAAGTGGAAACTGGGTTGGAAGCTCACCTTTTCAGCAGGATCATGACCTGAGGCACTCGGCCGAAGCCTGACTGGAGTGGCTAAGGATCTAAAAAGTAAATGCCCAGGATTAGCCCCAAACTCAATCCAATCAAAATATATATGGCATGACTTGAAGATTGCTGTCCCTCACCATTCCTCAAGGAACTTAACAGAGCTTAAACAGATGTTTCAATATTTAGATCATTCTTTTAAATTTAGATGAGAAATGTTGGTGGGAAACTATCCCAACAGACTCATAGCTGTATTTGGTTTCACCAGTTATTGGGGAGAGGGGACGATGACCTATCCAATTTCTGGATTTCATGCTGTCCTCCAATAAAACATTTTTGGCTCTGAAAGGCGTTATGCATGGTGTTCTGATGAGTGTGGGTGTGTGTTGGGGGGGGAACTCATTTAAATGCTTGCAAGTCTTGACGCACTGACAAAGAAATGTGAAAAATGTTCAGGTGGATGTAGACATTCAATAGCCACTGAATACCCTGGAGACCCAGCAAATGAATTTTATCTCATGCATTCATTGGGGACGTCCTACAAAACTGACTGGTGGGGGTCACTAGGAGAAGTTTTAAATCCTGATTTTTTGATTAGGGATGCAGTAAAGATGGGGTATGACTTAAGCACTGTAAATTTTACAGTAAAGTAATTTTTAATTTGTTTTATCTTCCCTGTATGTTCAGGCTAGGAAAATCATGCCTACGAAGCATCCTGCCCAAGGATCCAGATGTGTTCTCAAAGTGTGATCTGTTTTTAATGCATCTTCTCTCCAGCCTTTTACAGCATACACAACTGCTAATTTTGACTATCAAGAAAGGGCTTTTTGCTTTGCATCTGTTCAATTCCCCATCCTAGTTGTTTTTAGTTTCCTTGTGCTGGAGAGATGCTACATGTGCTATGTACAGACGGTTGAAATATTTACTGGAAATTTTAATAAAATATAGCTTCCTTGTAGAGTTCCATAACATATGAAATAAATCTCTCTGGCTTTGACAATATCTGTTTTTCAGTAATGCACACCATATTCCAGATTATTTCCCTTAATGGACGTTTGCAGTCATTTTTTTGCTGTTAATGCCTCTCTTAGGTTACTCGTATGAAACTTTTCAGATAGGTGTAAAAAAGAAAACAACAAAAACCCTCTGAAACCTAGTAAACCTTTTACAATTATCCTGCTGAGAGCTTCTATTTCTCAAACGCCTTTGAGAATTTGAGGTGAAACTTGGAATAGCATATTTATGCATAATATGGGCCATTTCACTCAAAAACGCTTCATTCAGTTTCCTGGATTTATGGAGTTTAAGTATTTTGTGGTTTGTAAGTGCATGACTTTCTGCTTTTTTATTTGCACTGGAAATGATACAAGTCTGAGTAAAGACTAGAGGAAATGTATGTTTGAATTCCATTCATGCAAGTTATAAGTAACTATATCTCTGTGTGTGTGTGTCTCTTTTTTTTTTTTTTGTTTGGTGGGCAGGAAAGGGTGCACATAGTAATTCTTAATTTATATGCCACCCATCTTGGGATTGAATGGGTGTTTTCTTCCAGCAGGGGCCACCATGTTATTGGCATCTGTTTTCCCTTCCTGGAATTGTTGTCCAGTATGCACCCAACTCCCGCTGACTTTAATGGGCAACACGCTCTTAAATTGGCGTGCTATGGCACGATGGCCTGAGTCATAGGGGTGACCCTGGTGTTTGTTTAAATAGAATTTTATTTAACATACCAATCAAATTAGTGTCTTCCATTTTCTGTAACTAGAGAACCCTTTTAAAGCTAAAGAATACATGTGCTTTCAGGATGGAGCAATTTTATATCTGACTAATCTGCCAAAGTATTTGGACAAAATTTAAGAGTTTGTGTGACTTGTGCTTAAAAAAAAAAAGTTTACTTTTTGACTTTGGGCAATTTTCTCATATTTTGACATAATTTCTTGCCTGGAAACAGTGTATTTTGGGGTACCATTTATATTGTGGGCATTTTGAAACTTTGCATCAATTATCTCAGGATAAGGAGCTAGTAATCAAACCAGCAGATAAAGATGGAGGGATAGGTGTGCATCACGAGCAATATTTTAGAAGCAAATAAGCAATAACAGAACTTTTATTATCATAGTTTACAGAATTATCTCACTTTAGAAATACAGGATCCAATCCTTGAAATAATTGAGGAGGGGAAGTAAGATAGGGTTCCTAACTCGGAGATTGTTTTTAAAGGCACTGTACCCTACAATATCTATTTGTATAGTATCCAAAATTCCCTTAAGTCCTCTGGGACGTCCTAAAGTATTAAATAGGGGCTTATTTTTGGGTTCTTTCATGTCAGAGTATAAATATTTTGTGCAGGACAGTTCTCATGAATTGAATACTTGACAAGACTTTCATGAGGATGTCTCTCTGATATTAGTCACAAACTCTGCCCAAAAATATACACAACGTGTATTCCAGCAAACCTTTTAAGTAATAATACAAAAAAATGATCAGTGGTTTAACCGGTATATATTTCTTGCAATTTCAAATAGCCATTTAAGCATCAATCCTCTACCTTAATATCATGGAATGTGGGACCCTCACTCTCAGAGTTTGTCTATCAATCAAACTCAATTATGGTGAAGAGTCACTTTACTTTATTAGAAATCCACTTTGTTTTGTTAATTTTTTTAATTTTAAATTTTGTTAAAATGTACAAAAATCTTTGTATTATTTCTCTGATATTAGTAACATTAGATATAGAGGCACTTTTACTAATAACTTGAGCCAGATCCTGTGGGATATTAGTATAAACAGCTCATCAGTTGCTTCAACCTCCATGCATTCCAGCTCATGTTTTTGTTTGTTAGCCCACATGGTATTGTACAACAATTTTGGTTTTGATGGCAAGTTTTATTTGCAGAAATGAGACTTGGCAATGGGGGCCACTTGAGCACGAAATGTGGCCAATTTATATGTGGATCGATTCTTCATGATGGAAACATATATAGTGTTATTGAAGAGGTTCATTGATGATGAGCAAGTCATGAGTCAATAACTGGAAGATCTTTCTAGTTGGCTGAACATACATGATAGTCATCTAAAATCTACCATTACAAAAGATATACAATGTATCTTATTTCTTGATATGATTTTATGGAAAGAATCAGGTGGTTTGAGAATGTAAGTTTATAGAAAGATCACTGATAGAAACAACTTGTTACAGTATCAGAGTTGTCATTCATGATTCTTATGCAAAGGATGACCCATTGGACAGTTTGTGTGGATTAAGCATATATGCATAGACAATCAGGAATGTAAACATCAGTAAGATAGCAAAGCTGAATTTTTAAAAGGGGTTTGGACAAGTTCCTGAAAGAAAAATCCATAAACAATTAGCCAGGTAGATGTGAGGAATGCCACCATTTTATTTCTGGGAGAAGGCAACAAGAAATGGATCTACTAAGAACATAAGTTGCCATACTAGGTCAAACCAAGGGTCCACCAAGCCCAGCATCCTGTTTCCAACAGAGGCCAAACCAGGACACAAGAACCTGGCAGGTACCCAAGCATTAAGAAGTTCCCATGCTACTGATGCCAGTAGGAGCAGAGGCCATTTTCTAAGTCATCTTGATTAATAGCAATTAATGGACTTCACCAAGAACTTATCCAAACGTTTTTTAAACCCAGCTACACTAACTACCCTAACCACATCTTCTGGCAACAAATTCCAGAGCTTAATTGTGCGTTGAGCAAAAGAATTTTCTCTGATTTATTTTAAATGTGCTACTTGCTAACTTCATGGAATGCCCCCTAGTCCTTCTATTATCTGAAAGAGTAAATAAGATTCACATTTACCCATTCTAGACCTCTCATCATTTTATAGACCTCTATCATATCCCCTTAGCAGTCTTTTCTCCAAGCTGAATAGCTCCAACTTCTTTAGCCTTTTCTCCATAGGGGAGCCATTCCATCCCCTTTATCATTTTGGTTGCCCTTCTCTGTACCTTCTCCAGTGCAACTATCTTTTTTTTTTTTTCTTTCAGATTCAGCAATCAGAATTGTACACAGTACGCAAAGTGTGGTCTTACCAAGGAGTGATACAGAGGCATTATATTTTCCGTTTTATACACCATTCTCTTCTTAATTCATAACATTCTATTTGCTTTTTTGACTGGGAACTTAACATAGTAACATTGTAAATGCCCAGTTGATTCATCAACCTTTGGTAGATATGCATATAAAATTCCCACATGCAACCCAACACCCTTTTTCTCTTTGAGGCTTCCATCCAATTTCTCAACACTCCTCTCTCATATCTGTTTCAAGCATGGCCAGATCCATCAGTCATCAGTGTTAGCCTCCCCATGCTTTCTTTGTACGCTGATGAAGTTCTACCACTTTTGGGTTGTTACTACTCTTCCGTGCAGGTTATCCCAATGTACTTCATTTCCATTCTCTTGCTAATATGGATCCTGCATGCTTATACCACACACTTTTTTGATTTATTTCTCAGAGATCCAGATTTAGCCATCAGAGACAGGATGCTGAGCTCTATGGACCTCTGGTCTGACCTTACCTGCCTTACTGACACACTCAACCTTTGCTAATATCACTTAATTTTGCATCCTGCATTTGGTGTGGTTATTTAGGTTTCTGAAAAAATGTATTTAATTTTAATCGTCTTTAACAAGTGGTTTTAAAGCAATCCTATAACCATAAAAGATGTTATGAAACAAGACTTATTAGGTTGTTTGTGCAAAATTGCAATAATCATTTAAAAAAAAAATGTAAGCCATGGCAGAATGTGCATAACAAGTGAGTTAACTGTGCACAAAATCGTTTTTATATAAAAGTTGTGCAAGAAGCCTGCCTTCAATTTTACCCTAAATGTGGTATTAACTTCCACGTTTAGGTTAGTCCTAGGACTGTAAAGCAGGGCTTCCTAAAGCTATCCTGGGGAGCCCATCGCAATGAATATGCATGATGATGCATTTGCAAATCATGGAGACTCAGTATATGCAAACTTACCTCATGCATATTCATTGTGAATATCCTGAAAACCTGACTGGCTGTGGGGGGTCCCCAGGACAGATTTGGGAAGCTTCTGTAGAGCATGAGGCAGTTGGCATGAGTTACTCTTCATTACTAGTAACAAAGTCATTTGTGGTTAAAAATGCAGAGATACAACCTGTGTCTACAACCAGGGGAGAATATTTCAGTTCTCATTCTCTCCTCCCAGATTACTTGCCTGCAAGACTTCTTCGGAGAGGATGATGTCTTCATTGCCTGTGGACCTGAGAAGTATCGATATGCCCAGGATGACTTTGTATTGGATCACAGCGGTAAGGTGTATTTTTGTTTTTGTTTTTTTACATCTTTTAAAGGTTTGATTGCGGAAAGGGTACTACTAGTCCTGAAAGTTTCCATCTGTAAGCATAACACACGGTAGTTTTTTGGCACCTTTGTGCCACCTGTTTTGCCCATTTGTACCTCTCTGAGCTGCTACAGGTCCCACTTAATCACAGATCTCCTCCAAAACTTGCCCTGCCACCAAGATCCCTCAGTAAAGGAGTATTTCTTCTGTGCCTTCCTCCCTCCCAGCATCAGATCATGACCCCCCCCCCCCTTATCTTTTGAGATTTTGCTGTCTTGTATTTTGTCATACCCCCATGTTCCCTTCTTCCCTCCAGAACATATACCTTTAATTCCTTAAGCCTCACTCCATAGAGAGCCTTTGTTGGTAGTTTCTGCCTGAACTACATCCATCCTCTCAATTTTCTTTTTGATGTGACCTCCAGAAATGAACCCTGTACTCAAGGTGGCGTCTGTACCAGAGCAGCAGGACTTCCTTTTGGTACTGATGATCTGTCTTCCTGAGCATACTGTTACCGTTTTTTGTGCTGCTTTATCCCAGGGTCTGCTAACCTTCAGACCAGCAGAGGTGATCTGCTTTTGGGTCTCTTTCCTGTTTGGTGGTGCCCGGTTCTTGCCATCCCATAACTTGATGATAAAAGACTAAGAAGTGTACATTTGGTCTTTAGAAAAATGTCTCTTCTGCTCATTTTGTTTTTTTTTATTTTTAACTAACAATTTTATCAGAACAATACTCCCTTTAAAAAAAAAAAAATGTCTTTATCAAGGTGAGGCTTGAGGATCTAAATATGCATACGTTGAAGGAGAAGGTGAGTGCCTTGTGGTAACATTCAGATACCTGAATCGGGCAAGCATTTTTCAGTGGATCATGTATGGGAAAAAAGAGGTAGGGATAGATCAGAGTTGCACAAAAAGATAGTTATAGAAAAGGGTATTAGATGCATGGAACAGTTTCCCAGCGAAGCTGGTGGAGACAGCAAAAGTGTTTGGGATTTAAAAAGCATGAGAAACGTAGAGGGGGGGGGGGGCTCTTGCTTGTGGAGAAGCAGGTGCTAAGCCAGAAAGTAAGCAGGCTCTGATATTGCAGCAGGAAGCGACTGGGAGGACTTGGATGGACCTTGTGGTCTTTTTATATATGCTGCCATATTTCGTTTCTCTAACCCGCTTTGAAAAGTGATATCCAGCTGCTGTGTGTTTCTGGAGTAACTTGCAGCAGTGATAAAATAATCCTTCCAATGAAGATTTTCTTTTCATGACAGTGGATCATGCCTTCTAATTACACAGACTCTGCTTGTAGAACTACTGCAAATATCAGCAAGCTTTCAGCTCTGTGCTATTGCTCTCTTCCGTTTTTAAAACTTTATCTACATGCTTGTTTTTGCTTGCAGCCGCTAATGCTGTCCCTGCATAATGACACTTCAGACTAAATATTCAGCCATCCTTAGAAAGCACATGGTTGACTTTTATTTCACTGTTTAAAGAAAAATGTGTGTTCTATATTTAAATCTTTAATGTTTAAATGTTTTTAACTACATACCTATGTACGTTCGGTTTCTGAATTATTTGGAGGTGAACAAAAAGGTTGTAGATGATATCCAGAGTCCCTTCATCAGGTCAAATCAGTTTGGAGATTTCGGTTCTGGGAAGACTTCTACACAGGCTAATCTTTTTCTTTGCAGAGTTTGCTTATAAAGCAAATCTCAAAAGGATGTGACCTTCAAATTCATTTATTTATTTATTTATTTATTTATTTAAAATTTTTATATACCGACATTCATCCAGGATATCATATCGGTTCACATTGTAACGCAAAAACAAACGCACGGCATGGCGCTTTACATTGAACAGTAAAAACATGATAACAAGGCATTAACGAGAGGGGGAACAATAACATGGGAAGTTTTGCAATAAAATTATAAACAAAATTCAATGCAATAAAATTATAAACAAAATTATAAACAAAATTAATAAAGTAAAAAAAAAAAAAAAGGATTGCTGGGCAGGCATTAATTTTAGGATTAAATGTAGGCTCTTGTGCATTTGATTGGCAGGGTCTGAGAACGGGGACCCCGTCTCTCGGAGGTTCGCCACAGTGTTGTAATCAAAAACCCTTTTAGCTGCCTCTAGGCAGGCAGCATTTGGGCGGCGGCATAGATTGGGAATAGATTCCAGGAGCAGGATGATATAACAAAAGCTGGCAAGTTTCAATAGACTAGAGTGGCCTGGGATCCTTATAAATTAGGATCTGTCTGGATTTTATGTGGATTAGGTATTATAGTTTAAAATATTATGAGTGAATGTATGGATTGTGAAGGTAGAACAGCTGGGATGGGAAAGAGATGTGACATAAGAGAGGAAATGGAAACCTGCTTGGGGGTCTGGGCTGTGGCAGAGACCTAAGATATATAAACTGGTCCCAGAAGAGCAACAAATCTCCTCTTGGGCACGCAGGTCACTTGTTCAGGCCTCTGTCCCCTCCCCCAAACTAATTGTTCCTCTTCCTTTACCCCGCAAATGCTGCTCTTATCACCTTATCCTTTCCCTCTCTTTCTCGCTTTCTGACTCATCCCCTGTGGTTTGTTCTGTGTGATTTTTATTTTGCAAGCAGACAAGGGCAGAGGAGAAGGACTTGCTGTATTGCTTTGCAGATGGAATGGTGGAGGTTAAAGCTGTGTTAACCTTTTTTTTCTGCCAAAAATGTGAAATGAGCATCTTTTGCCAGTCCAGACATTCTTTTGCTGTAAAGATTCTTTGAAATATTCGCAAACAGCCTACATGCATTTAAAAAAAATAATTACGTTTCTATAGATCCTTTTTAAGACCTGCCTGAACCAGAACAATATGCCACTTCAGGAGGGGAATAATCCCTATAGTTTATAAATGCAAAGTAGTTGCATCAAAAGTAGGTTGTGAGGAATTGCAAGACTGGGGGATTGGTGTCTAAATGGCAGACGAAATTTAATGTGGATGAGTGCAAAGCGATGCATACAGGGAAGAATAATTCAAACTATAGTTAAGTGCGGCTGGGCTCCGAATTAAGTGTCACCACCTACCATAGGAAAAGGATCTTGGAGTCATGGTAGACAATGCTTTGAAATCCCCCTCCCCCATCTCTGCATGCAGCAGCAGTCAAAAAAAGCAAACAGAATGGTAGGTATTATAAGGAAACGAATGGAAAATAAAATGGAAGACAGGCCCACCTCTGTATGGATCCATTATGCAGTATCATGTGCAGTTCTGGTCACCCCCCATCTCAAAAACAAAAGAGCAGAACTTGAAAAGATGCAGGGAGGAGTGATCAAAACGATAAAGGAGACGGAACAGCATAAAACCCCCCTGGGTCACTCCAAAATGTAAGCTGGAAAAGAGGAAGAACCTGAGGAGTCCCCTGCATATGATGCAAGCACAGGTTTCTGCTCTCTAAGCTTCTAACGTTTTTTGCTCTTCTTTCTTTCTTTTCTCTCTCCTGGTGTGCTGTTCTCCTTCACCTTCCCAATGTTCTTCCATTTTTCTGGCAAGCCCCCTTCCTTCCTGGTGCGCTCACTTTTAACCACTGTTGTTTTCTCTACTTTTCTGGCAACATCTCCTCCAGCTTCAAAGGGCTCCCTAGGCCGCTCCTGGTTGCAGCATGTGCCACGTCCTACCATACTTCATTTCCATATTCCCACCACTCATGCCGACTTGTCTCTATGTGGTCGTTTAAGTTTGAGGTTCATAGCAGTGATCGGCATTATTCTTGTGGTGCTGGAGGGACTTAGCTGGCACCATGGAAAGCAGCACAGCTTGATGGTGTGGCTTGGTTTGGATTGAATTGTACAGAGGTTGGGGCTGTGGTTGGGAGGGGAAGAGAGAAGCAGGCCACAGAGGTAAAGACAAAGGAAGAGGACTATAATGAGACCTAGGTCAAACAATCCCATCTGGCCAAGCCTGCCTTAAGTGGAAGTTATCAGACAGTAGGCCCCAGAGTCCTCTCACTGACCCCCAGATAGAAAGGCTGCTGCTTGCAAACGCACAGGGTAAGTGAATAGGAGAAGTAAAAGATACGTTCTTAGGCAGTTCGAACCCACAAGGTTAAGTACTTTTTTTTTTTTTTTTCCTCTGAGCTATGCTGTGTAGGGAGATGCCTCTCCTGATACATTCTTTGAGATGTGCAGAAAAAAAATAGGATCACTATCAGAGGCCCTGTAACTAGAGATCAGGTTGAAAGGACCTGAACTTCCAGAAGTGACATAAGCTGGGATCCCTCTCTTATCAGTAAGGAAGGTGAACTTTTGTTCTATTTCCTGCATGAGGTATTGTGACACAGAATTAAATATTGATTATTACTGCTTATTGCCATATTAAAGTATGGACTATGGTTGCTTGCACGGTAATGGTTTATCATCCTAAGAGCAAGAAATCTTTGTAGTTTTTATCACTAATTTTTCGCTTTTCATTTGTGATATTTTAATTTGCTTTGCAAGTGTTTTATTCTTTTATTATGATGTAAACTATTGTATCTTGATTTGAGCACAATGGGGGAAAGGCAAGTCCTAAATCATAACAAAAAAACCTTTAGTCATGATTCTGGATGAACATGTTCTAAAATGTGGCCGGTGAGGTTTACCTGGATGGGCAAACTAAATTTTGTTTGCAGGTGTTAAGTTTGTGTTCAGCTAGGTGAAAAAGGCAAGATATTTTTGTCACGTTAATGCCTTAATGTTTAAGAAGTTTGTTCTATTAAGTCTCCAATTATTTTCGTGCCCTCAGGCCTAAGTTTCTTTAAGGGGAGCTGCAATTGTTCTGTAATTTGATAAGTGAAAGTTATTTTCTTATGTATTGACCTTGCATATTATCCATTTTCTTTTAGTTAGATGTCTTGCTGTAATATTAAATCAGAAAAATAAAATTAAAAAAAGTGTCCCCTTACCTCTCACTCTTCCTGCAGTGTAACCTACAGGGGGAGGCTACAGATATCCGGAAACTCCCAGTTCTCCAGCTTTTACATAGTCCCCAGAATTTAGGTCTCTAACCCGTCCCGTGATTTTCCTTCTGCCCTAGAACCAAATATTGATAGGGATGTAAGTTTCCATAATCTCTTTCTGTTCCTTTAGAGACCTGTGCATAGGTTCCTTGGTCTCCCCCCCCCCCCCCCCCCCCAACCACCTCTACAATCCTGGTTGTAAACCACCTAGACCACTCCTCTAAAAGGATCATCTTTCCTGCTCTCATAAAGGAAAACCCACTAGAACCCCTTGGAAAAGTTTACCTGGCACATTCCCATTGACAGGCACATGACATAGCTCAGCACTATTCCTTATGCTATCTCATGGCAGTTCCTGAATCTCCAAAAACGGATACTATATAGGAATCCTGTACGCAGTCTTTCCAAATACCAAACTTCTATATGTGGGCCTAATTTGGTGGTCCCATCACAAGCATCTATTAAGATAGGGCCTCCCAAACCTGACCTTGTGACCCCCCCCCCCCCCCCCATAGTCACCTGGGTATTCAGGATAGCTTCAGTGAATAAGTGAGATCAATTTGCATGTATTGGAGTCCTAGCAAACTCCACAGGATGTGAAGTCAGCAAGTCATGTTTGGGAAGCTCAGTACTGGGATTTACCAGATATATCTTTTTTTTGTTTCTTGACTTTTTCCTTTTCAGGCCCAACTGAAAATTCGCTGAGTTGATTCCTCAGAATATGCGGGTCCTGCTCTCATTCCCCCTTTCACCTCTGTCATTTCTCCCTCCTTTTGTGTTCTCATTCTGTCTTCTCTAATACCTCTTCTTATTTTTCCCTCCTTTTTCTCCATCTGATCCTTCTCCTGCTCTCTTCTTCTTTCCCTAATTCTGCATGCACTCCCCTCTTCCCAGTGCCTTTACCACCAGCAGCCTCATCTCTTGCCATAGATCATACTGGGCCCTGGGTACATCAGCTGTTGGGATCCGTGCAAGGCTGGCTGCGCCTTTTGGGGACTACTGCCGTTGGTAACATTGATCCCTGCCTTAGTCTGACTGCTGAGCTCTCTGCACATGGTGCAGTAGCTAGAGGGTAGGCTTTCCTGCCCAAGCTACCAAAATTGCTGACTTGCTTAGGAGTACAAGTTGTGCTGCTTGACCTTGATCATTTGAAAATAAATAAATAAATAAATCTGCAAACTGGATTGTATAGCAACATTTTTCTTGCTGGTGATTTGGGATACAAGGAATGCTTTATCTTGCCACTGCTGGGGCTGCCTCATTTTAGACTCTGCATCTTCTCAGCATGAGACTGTGGATGCTCCTGCAATGATTTTTGTGTGCATTGGTAACTCCATCTGCAGTTTTAACCTTTTATATTATTATTTATAATCCCAGTTTTTTGTTTCTATTTCAGAATGTCGCGTTATGAAGCCCTGTTACGCTCGCACACCGAAGCATCCTGGGTCCAAAAGCCCTGGGCTCTCGCGTCGCAGCAAATCTCCCGTTTCAGGTACAGCTGGAGGGAAGGGCCGCCGTGGACATGGGGAAGCAGACGCCTTGTTTGCTGTAATTGCATGGCATGTCTTTTCATTTGAGACCTTCTTATAAGACTGTTTTAATGGCAAAGGCACCTTAGTCCAGAAAGCTTGCATCTTTATCATTTATGAATCTGAGATCTGCATTTTTAGAGCAGAATTTTAGTAGATGTGCTGGAACAAGTGAAAACTGTATTCTTGGTAAGCTGATGCCATTTTATTGAACAAACAAAAAGAATAGTGCAAAAGTGGTGATTATATTGTGATGAGAGTGGGAAGACGTCATAAAGGCAGATAGAAGTAGCACTGACCACCAACAGAGGTAGTAGTTTGGGCCCACCTATCTGGGAGAAACACAGCTGGGAATGTGTGTTGTTTTCTGAGGGAAAGTAAAGACTACGAGTTTGCAGGAGAAGAGCACGCCAGGGCCTCGTGGTTCTAGTGAACACAGGTGGGAAAAGAGAGGCCTCTGCACACCTAACAAAATGTGGTGAAGCGAGAGCGTGGGGGAAAGGGGTAGTGATAGTGACTGGAGGGGGACTCTTCAGAGAGGTGGGGAAAGGATCTTTTGTTCAGTTACTTTGAGGGAGCGCGCTCTCTCTTTCTCCCTCCTGGCCAGGAGCCTTTCAGTTGAAAAATAAAATAGAATAAACTTTAAAGTTCTGGCAGTTCATAACTGAGAGGTGAAGAGCCATAAAGGGGAGGGTGATAGTGGAAGGAGGAGAAAAGGGGATACTTAAAAGTAAAAATCAAAGGTAAGAAAAGTATGACATAAGAGCAAAATTATATGTGAAGTAAGAAAAGATATAGGGGAAGAGGACTGGCACGAGCAGAAAAGAGGTGTGTGAAGAAATCAAAGATAATAAAATGTTGAAAGTAGAACTGAATCCAAAGAGGGAAGAGTGCTAAAAAATAAAAGGCAAAAATAGGAAGAAAAAATTAAACGAGAGCAGATGTGTGTGATAAGAGGCTGTGGTAGAGATGAGTATGGGTTGGTGTGGCTGGATGTGAGTGAGGCTGTGGCTGTGAATGTGGATGACTTAAAGCTTTCATCTTTATTGCTTTTCTGTATCAGACTGGGTAACTTAAGGTTCCAGTGTAGTGACCATTCCCCTTTCATTCTTAGGCCGCCAGTTCAAATCCCAGCTACGGTGGCCCATTTGAAATGAGATGGTCCCAGTCTGGTTTCAGAGGCCACCGCAGAAGTATTCACGCTGCAGCTCCTGTCGGATTCCTAGAGATCTGTGAATTTTGCCGCACATCTCATCGCCGATGTTTACAAGGACGCAACGAGACAGATGAAAAATAACAAACAGATGTTCTATCTAAAACTTTTTTAAACCAGGGGTGGCCAACTCCGGTCCTCAAGAACCTCAAACAAGTTGGGCTTTCAGGATGTCCACAATGAATATGCCTATGAGAGATTTGCAGGCACCTCCTCCAGTGCATGCAAGTGATATCCTCATGCACATTCACCACGGATATCCTGAAAACCAGGCCTTTTTTATGGGTCTCCAGGACTGGAGTTGGTCACCTCCGACTTAGACAATCTCACAGTATCATATAATGGCCAGCAATCGTAAATAATTCAACTGAAAAGTGTTCCATGCATTTCAGAATGTCAGTGCCTCTGCTGTAAAATAGACTTCTTCCATAGGCAGAGTCTCAAAAACATCAGATGTTCAATCTTCAGCTGAGGGCGGAGATGGGTTCGTCCCTTTTTAAGGCTGTTCTAGCCAAGGTAAGGACAGCAGTGAAAAACATCAAATTAGCTCCTCCTTAGGGTATTACTTTTACTAGAGCTTAATAAAGTATAGGACTTGAACAAATTAATGTAAATCTGTTATTTACCCTCTCAGATAACAGGACTAGGGGGGCACTCCATGAAGTTAGCAAGTAGCTCATTTAAAACAAATATAAGAGAATTATTTTTCACTCCACGCAAAGTTAAGCTCTGGAATTCATTGCCAGAGAATGTGGTTACAACCGTTAGTGTAGCTGGGTTTAAAAAAGGTTTGGATAAGTTCCTAGAGGAAAAATCCATAAACTGCTATTAATTATTAAGCAATGATAGCTTGAGATTTATTTAATGTTTGGGTACTTGCCAGGTTCTTGTGGCCTGGTTTGGCCTCTGTTGGAAACAAGGTGCTGGGCTTGATGGACCCTTGGTCTGACCCAGCATGGCAATTTCTTATGTTCTTACATTAAAAATCAGAACTAAATTATATTATTTGTAATTATAATGGCCTCTTTCCAGAACGACCTCATTTTTAACACCATCTCAAATCAAATGAATAAGAGAACCCCATTATTACACAGTAAGGCATGAAAGGAAGCATTTTGTAGAGCCTGAAGGGGCAATAATTGTTAGACGAATCCATTTTCAGTTCTTACCCAAGGCGTGTGCTCATCGTTGGTTTTTTTAGTGTTAGCAGAAGCCTCCGGCCACCCGCTGTTGGACAGGTGTCTACCGTTTGAATTCTGGTTGTGTAAGGGGAGGGGGCACTTCCGTTACATCACTGAATGTGCTGTAGGATTTTGACAGACGTTTCTTTAGCCCGCCTAGTATGACAAGCTCAGCTGAAACAGTCACAAGTCTCTTATGCAGAGATTGGATTATAGCAGCAAGAACGTCTTAACTGGAAAAGAGAGTAGAAGAGAACATGAAAACACTTGTTTTTTTAGCGAACGATTTTATTAAAAGAGCTTCTGGACCATAGCTGTGCTGATGTAAATATACCTTTGCTTTTTCATAGTGTGCTACCCTCCAGATTAACCAAATCTCTGGAAACATTTTGTTCTTCCACACCTGGGTCTGCATTAACCCACGTATTTTCTTCCAACAGAATGTGAACTTTTTTCCCAAAATTATAATCGATACAGCCATGGTTGGAGATAGTGTGTATTTCCTTTTGTAAAGTGACTCCCTTAATGAACGAGGTGAGAATAGCAAATGTTCAAAATTACTGCTAAACTACTTAATTATATGCACTAGTGATGCCGACCAGTAATATCTGAAATTTTCTGATTCCCAACCTCTTTCTGAGAGAGGCTATCCGTTAGTATGTGTGAGAGAGACTCTGGCTGGGAGTGTGAGGCACACAGAGCATGTAGCTGCCTGTGTATATTTGTGACTTGGTATGGATAAGATGGGAGTGTGTGCGCGTATTGGTAAATGACTGTCTGAGGGAAGCTGTGTGTCCTGGTAGAGAAGGGATTTGATTCTTAAATAAGACGATATAAGGGCTTTTTTTTTTTTTCCTGTCAGAATAAAAAAAATAAAAAAAAAAATGAACTGAAAAATGTGGTACAGAAAATCAGGATCCTTAAGCTCAGAAAGGGGTCTGGCCTAGCAATGCGAGCTGCCATGCAGGATTTGGGGGGTTCAATTCCCAAGCATGGCTTCTTATCTCAGGTCTCTTGGGGCTGGGAATGCTGCAGAGACAGCACTCACAACCTCATTGGAGAGGGGGGGGGGGGCACAGGGGATGACGCCTGATGGTCAGACTCCAGGTGCTCGTGTAGTAGGTTCCAGAAGGAAGACCTGATAGGATTGTCTCAGTGGTTGGGCCTAGAAAGATTGGGTGCTGGGGGAGAGGGGACCATAGGTTATAGCTGCAAGTGAGGATATACTGCATAAATCCCATCCAGGGTTGTTTCACAGATCCTGATCCAGACAAATACCTGTTTGTGCAGAGTCTCTTACGAAATAAGTCAAAGAAAACACGTGCCCTGATTTTCACCTCTGGAAATGAGACCCGGCCAGTGTACTCTGACCTCTCCAGAAGCACACGTGGTATGGAGTTCTTGAATACATACTCAGGATAAAAGATGGTTTTCCCTTTTTTTTTTTTTTTTTAAATTTAATCTTATATTCACCCCTTGTGTGTGTTTACCTGTTGAATAATTGCTCTCCTTGATGTCTTCCTCCTCTTCGTGTTGCTTGAGTGCAGTAAGGAGAGGTGGCTTCTACCCAAGTAGTTGCACTACAGCAAAGTCCCCAGGTGAGCCATTCGTGTCCTGGCTGTGTCTCCTCGCTCCGCCTCCTTAATTTCACCATGTGCTCTTCTCCTGTCTGTCTCTGTGAGCGTACAATGGCTTGCAAAACGTGCACCTGGGCTTTGCAGAATGAAGGCATGGTGTCTGTTGTGCAGACGTTGGGCTTCGTTGGAAAGAGGGTGGTGCTTTGCAAGTGCACAGGGCCTGGATGGTAAAATTATAGGCATGTTTGTTTGTACTGCATGCTGCACAACAGAAGGCTAAACCTCCAAAATTTGAATGTTACGGGTGAAGGGAGGAGTTGGATAATGTTCACAGGATCTGAACTCTTCACTTCACCCACAGTACACACACACACAGTGTGTGTATTAGGCTAGATATTGTCACCTCAAGGCTAGTAAAAAAGCAGGGCTTGAGGTTGACTAAACAGGAATTTTTGTGGCTAAATGCAAGCCGTTTGTCCTGCTTGGCTTTAAAAATCAAAATATGAGTTGAACCAGACAGCGAAATTTATTGCCGTTTAGTTATCCACTGTTTAACATCACCTGCTCTTACTGTTGCCTGCTACAGTTCTCTGCTCTGCTTCAGTGCCTCATTCTTTTTGCACTAAAGTGAAACAAAAACAGAAATGAGTTCCAGGGAGCTGACTATGCCAGAGCAGGGATAACAGGTCTGCAGAATAGAAGGTTAGAGCTGCTGTATTTTGTTTTGAGGTCATCTTTCCTCCCTGCGGGCCGAGGACGTTGAGGCCAGCTCCAGTGAGCGCCTGGCAGGAGCTTTTCCCATGGGCTGTGATCGGATCTGCTCCTTTTAGCCTCAGTCTCTGTGCCAACCAAAAGCCCCCTCCGAAGGCTGGCGAAACAGCTCTGATCTCATTTCCACCGCTCCTGCTGCCCTGGGCTTTACTCCCACAGCAGGCAAAATTGAGCCCCTTCCCTTCGGCAAGGGCTGACATGGTGGTCCCCTTGGAAGTCACATATCCTAGTGCAAGTTTATATATTATTTTTTTTTAATATATATCTCTTTATTTAAAGACACACACACAGTCCTCCCCTGCTGCGCCAGTGGTGGTCATTGGACGTCTTTATCACACAAAGATCAGTGCCAGAAAATAGCAACGGGTTGTCAGCTGTTTGCACTGCTGCTGCCTCTAAGCTATGAGCTTGGACATAAAGCACTGTTTTTCCAACCAAGGTGACAAGAAATGGCTAAATGCAGGGCCGGCCTACGGTCAGATGCAGCTTATGAACGACCATCCATACGTGTGCCGTAGATACTTATGCCTCACAGATTTCTTTGATATTGACAGACTTCGGGGGGCCGGAGTTTGATATATTTTTTTAAATTTACTAATAAAATACATTTGCAGTTTAACACTATTAGCTGTGATCTGTGTGTGGCAAGTAACTATCTTAAATATTTTTAGCAGCCTGACTTTAGGTTGTTGGTGGGGTTAAGCTGCAAGTATATTTAAGTAGTAAACAAACATCAATCCTCCCCAGTCTCTGTGTCAAAGAAAAGATTGAGCACGGAGTCTGTCCATGGCACGTGCACAGTCTATTGGTCAGGCTGGGACCTACCTTGAGGCAAGCTCCTGCTTTCTGTGGCTTGCTGAGCTCTGCTTGGTAGGGCCCATCCTTCATAAAGTGAGATGGCTGAAGAAGATGTGCTATGGATAAGACAGGTTAAGTTCACACCAGAGCGGTTTCAATTGACCACAACATTCTGGTGATGGTTGGAAGGTTTGGTGCACCTTCAAATAGCACTACCTTTCTTTTTGAAAGCCACCCTGCAAACGCTGGCATCTTTTTAAGATTCAAGAAAAGGTCAAAGGTGCAATTTTTTTTTTTTTTTTGCCTGATGCAATGACTCCCTGCTTCTGGTCTTGCTTTCATTTTGTTTTAGAGAGGAAAGAAATTCTATTTTTACACGCTTCTCTGACCAAAGGTAAATGAAGCAAAGCTAGAAATATTAACAGCTCAAAATAAGAGCTATGATAAACCTTTTAATACTGTACAGAGACAGCATGCACTAAAAAGAAACCCTTGGATGTCTCAAAGAGCAGATGCATCTAAAGCATTTTCGTATTTTGTATGATTTATTTTTTTTTGTGTTCGATGTGGGCTGATAGAGGCTCACTATACAAATATACATGGTAGATATGGGCTGCCTTAGTGAGTCAGCTGTAGAAATAAATGATCCAAAGCCAAAGAGTTTTGTCTGTGGCAATCATTATTGCCCGCCTGCACCCCCAAAGATGTTCATACTTGTTCACTGTGGAGCAAATGTAGTCTGTTTTGATCTCTCATGCTTTTTTTTTTTTTTTTTTTTAAATTAATAAGAATAGCAACATTCTGACATCCTTGTTCTCGAAGCTGCATGAACTGCTAAGTGAACTGTAGTTACGTTTTAAAACTGCTCTTGTCCTCTTTCAGATAACATGTTGCAATTGTGTATGTCTGGAAAGATACATGCAAAGTACTTAAATACGGAGTACTCCTGTTTTGTGTATTTTAATAGTTTCAAATATACTGTTCCGCATTTTCCTAAATATATATATTTTTTTACATATCTTAGCAGTTGATAGGGAAAATTTGCATAATAAACAGATTACCCCTCCCGCCAAAAGTGTTTGAAAGTATATAAACAGTAAGTATAAGTGGTGTAATGTGTAGTGTCAGAAGTCAGTTCTATATAATTCATTTGGCAATTTAAAAAAAAAAAAGATGCAATTTTATTTAGGTCACTTAAGGTTATTAACATTTTATTTTTAAAAATTAAGCGCCTCCCACTTTGCCATGCCTGCCATTATGAATCTAAATATACGGGCAGCGTGTGCTGCTGTTCTCTGTCACATCCATTTGCCGCCTTCCCGCTGTTATAATCGCGCATTAGTCGGATAAGGAATTGACTTCAGGAAGGGGATTGTTAGCAACAAGGCATATGTGATCATGGTAAAACTAGAAACAAAAATGTAGGAAATCTGTTAGGGGGATGAAGAGAAATCCCTGGGAATAAAGCAAAAAAAACCCCCAAACCGAGGCAACTTGGCATTGCACAGTTCCATTGCTTTAAGCATTGCAGAGCATACAAACTGCTCTTCAGAGCACTGAAAAAGTGCGTGGGGTGAGTGTGAATGTGCTTTCATGGGAATCGAATGCTCGGTAGGCCTTCTATTAAAAGGCAACAAAGAATTGGCTTCTGCACCAAGAAGTAATTTGTCTTGCGTGTGTGTGTGTGTGTGTGGGGGGGGGGGGGGGAAGCCTAGCCTTGTAGCTCAGATAACTTTTAGCATATTATCTAGCAAAGAAATAATTACACCAACAAATAAAAGAATAGTAAGAGTCAGTCCTCGGCACAGGACGGACTTGCCTTATTCTTAATGGTTTAGGCTCTTGCGTCTGGGTTACTTTCAGTAAATTCTCTTTCTGCATCAACTGCAGGGGATCACAAGCCGTGCTGGGCACATTTCAAATGTCATTGGTCAGTACTGGTAAAGTTTTTCGAATATCACACAGGCCTTAAAAAAAAAAAAAAAAAAAAAAAAAAAATTTGCTGAAAAACTGACTGCTTAGTAATATTGTAATTGATGCAAGGTGTTTTTATAGTTTATTGAAATTATGAACTGTATACAGGCCCTTCAATTGGAGGTAGTGGGGTTTTTTGCCTTTTTGTTTTTGTGATCTTGTTTAATAATACCACCTTCTTTTTTCTCTTGTCTGTTACTCTGGCCAGTCAATGGAAATCCCAACAGCCAGCTCTCCACGCCTAAATCTACCAAATCCTCCAGTTCGTCTCCGACCAGTCCAGGCAGCACCAGAGTGCTCAAGGTAGGATATTTGATGGTGTCGTCCATGTTTAATAGTTAAAGCTCATTGCTGGTTGCCTTTGCATCTCTAGAATATGCTGCATTTTCCAAAACTCATTCACCACCTAGAGTGTCCTGTTATTTCAGAATTGGGGGGAAAAATAACTTTTTAAATAACTCTTGTGATTATGGGATGTTACCCTATCCCTGGTGCTGGCCTCACTCCAAAGGGGCCATAAAAGAATGTATACACCTTTTTTTTTTTTTTTTTCTTTTGGGCTGAATCACTCTGGCTAGCTCTGGCCCCCTAGTCTCTTTCCACAGGGCCTGAGTCCTTTCTGGGTGGGGGAAACGAAAGTCTCTTTCAGGGATGCCTTTAGATTTCCTTCCCTGGGAGAGGTGCACTTCTTTGTCCCATTGTGTGTGTTTGCTGCAATTCCAATAAACGCTGCAGGATTTTGGTTTATTGTCCAGAGTAAGTACTTTACAGATGATTTCATTACCCATCGGTCGTCCTCTTAGTCTTTTTCCCTCTATCTGTGCAGGGGTCTGTTACCAAGGTCAGGGAAAACCTCCAGTCTCCAGAGCTTGGTTGCATGGAATTCCCAGGTGGGTGTAGGGTACCCCAGGTTTAGCAGGATAACCCTTTCCAAAAACTGGTAAAAGGTAGAAATATGGTCTCTGCACCTCGGGGGGGGGGGGGGGGGAGATCCAGACCTCAGTGGTCTCAGAGGTTCTTATTCGTAGCCAATTTTCTTTATTCTCTTTCTCTATCAGATAAATCCATAATGGGAGGGATCCTCTCTGGAACAAGCAGCTCCAGCTGTTACTTGGTAGGGTCGGAAGAAGGGCAGCCAAAGCTTCCTCCCTGATCTTCTTAACACAGTTCTTCTTCCCCCAAACTGAGGCAAAACACCAGAAGGTCCTGGCACCAGGTCATCGGCAGTCCTCTGTCCAAGGGGCAGATGTTCCCTAGCCTGGGCCTCCCAAAGACCGGGATCCCCATGCCCACCCTCCCGGGCAGTTCAGAGGTCCTGCCAGGCTTCTTACAAATATGTCTCTGAAAATCCCCAAAAAACAACCCAGGATACCAGCCTTACCCACCAGGGGAGTGGATAAGAACAGCAGATCCCCGACCTGTCTGGCTCCAAACAGGGTTTGCCTGAATCCTAATGAGAGGGCTCCAAAATCCAACTCAAGAGCGATTCCTCCTCCAAAAATCAACCGTACTGCCCCCAGAGCTCTTAGGAGAGAGCTGCTTCTAAAACCCACAGAGGGAGACTGCCACCCCAGCACTGTAAGGGAGGAGCTGTACTGAACGCAGCCGCCCCTCACCATTTCAGTCTCCATGGTTCCTAGCCAAAATGAGTTAACCCAGGGCAGTACTGGTAATCAGCCCGCGGGGGCCATTACATGGGGAAGAAAGCTTTGCAAATTAGGCCCCAAGTGTGTTGGGTATATGTGGAAACTAGATTCAAAGCATGCATGCTCCAGATATAAAATAGTATGAATTTTATTGGAGATTCATGATAAAATCAAAATACTGTGTAAAAAGACTGACCATCTGGTTGAGAGACAACTTGGTTATAGTTTGATCTCACCATGCCAGCTTGCCAGTTTACTGTTCTAAAAGTTGGGGTTTCTCATGAATATGCAAAAAGGTGTCTTTGTGGCAGATCCAATGATATGCATGCATGTTAGTATATTCTGATTTTTTTTTTTTTTTAAATCTAGCCCCTCCCATGCTAACATTCTTGTTGAGAGGTTAACCTTATATGCATGGGTTATGTTCTTTAGATCAGGGGGTGAGCAAACGGGGGGGGGGGGGAGGGGCTTGAGGAGTCCACTTGCCCAATCAGGGAAGAAGAAAAAAACAGCTGGGCAGTTGAGTCTTAGTGCCATGGAAGCACTGCAAGCCCAGGAGGGAGGGAGGGAGCTGCTAGAATATGACATTGTAAGCAGGCCTGGGCTTAGCTATGTGTCTTAGTGGGCCAGGGAAAGGAGCTGCTTCTGCTGTGGTGGTCCCAGATGGGGAGCTGCTTACTCTGTGGCAGAACTGGAAATGGGAATAGCCACTATGGTGGTCCACAATCCAGGAGTACAGGCCTCAGCCTGGGAGAGTTTCCTGCTGCTGCCAGGTTCCTATCCAGGGAGAGAGAGATCGCAGCTCTTGCCCGCTGGGGAAAGAAGTGTTGAGGAAGGGAATGAGCAAAGAGGTCAGAGAGAATGGGGAAGTGGAGGGGAGAGAGGGAGGAGGTCGGAAAGGGAGAATAAAAGTAAATAGTGTAAAAAAAAAAAAAAAAAAAAAAGTTAAGCAAATATGAGAAAATAAGAGCAAACTAAGAAAAATACAAAAATTGAGAGAGAAATAGGAAAAAATTGGTGAAAATAGTAAAAAAAAAAAAAAGGCAAAAAAAACAGTTGGGCAGGATGGAAGGGAATTTTTCTCAGCTCCTAAAATGTTGGCTGGCACCAGCCCTTAGCATTGTGGGGGTATGGCTTATGTGTCTGTGTGATGTGGAGCGCATTTGTCTGTGATCTATCTGTGTGTGAATATGGTCTGTCTGCCAGTGTCTGTGTGTGTGTTTGAGAGCTGAGGTGTGTCTGCCTATGCTTCTCTGGCTGGCTGTTGTGTCTATGCCTCTGTCTGACCGTGTATGTCTTCAATCTGGGGGTGGGGTATCCTTCTCTGTTTTTCTGTCTAGTTGTGGTATGTGGGTGTTTGGCTGTTGGATGTCTGTCTCTCTGTGGGGTCTCTGTGTCTGGCTATCTTTTGCTGTCTACGTATGAAGTATCTATTTTTTCTCTGGGCACAAGTGTGTGTCTTTTGGTGCCTGTGTGCATATGTGTGAACTTTCTCTTCAAGCTGGTGAAAGGAGTAACAGAATTGGGGCTTTGAACCACTGGTTGGCAGCGCAGCAGTTTGGTGAATAATTTTCACATATATAGATGAGGTGCACACACACTCACACCCAACCAATTGCATGAATGGAAGGGGGGCAGTGGCTCAAATAATGTGATCACCCCTGCTTTAGATGTCCCTATTATAGATCCCACATCAGGGGAGCAGTACTAGGCTCGGGGAAAAAAAGAACTGCCAGTATTCTGGCTAATAGTATTTGAGTAACTGTGGTCCAGGGAAATGCTGCCTTTATGGCTCTGCTACCGAGCCTCCAGTTTGGGAGATGTAATTTCTCCAGAAAGATTATCCTGAGTATGGATGTCTCGGTGCACCTGCGCCCAGTGTAGTTTGGACTGATTTCTTCAGAGAAGAAAGCATTTTACAGAACCACGGGGAGAGAATTTGGCAACTGAAGAACTTGACAAGAGAAGTAAATTTCTATTAAAAGCAAAGTCTTATCTGAACATGTTATAAGTAGCCTGGGGGAAGGCCAGCCTGGCTAATGGAAAGCTCTGGTTGGGCAATGTCCGAGACCATTGTACATGCAGTCACCTCGCGTATGGGCAGCGATGTGAGGAGTCCTGCCTGTGACTCGCTGAAGAGGGGCAGCAGCTCTGATAAAGGATTGTGATGCTGAAGTAGACCAGTCCCTCT
This sequence comes from Rhinatrema bivittatum, assembly GCF_901001135.1. NCBI lineage: Eukaryota > Metazoa > Chordata > Amphibia > Gymnophiona > Rhinatrematidae > Rhinatrema > Rhinatrema bivittatum. Next base: position 54,427,192 of record NC_042615.1, read on the forward strand.
CTTTTTTTTTTTTTTTAAAGATTTGTTCTGTATGACTTTATTTTTTAAAGGCAACTGGACGGCAAACGATTTCTAATCAGTCTTCAGGGTTGTCGTTGGCTGCCGGGAGTCTCATTTTACCTGCTTTAGGCTTGTAAGAAGAATAAAAAAGCATCAGACCTGGGATGTTGGAGGGCCTGTGCTCTGCCTTTCAGCCCCAGGCTGAGAAGGCTTACATACCTGCTTTCCAGAGGGCTCGTACTGATTTTTGGGGGATCATAAGGGATCACCAGGGATATTCGTGTCCCCAGCGACCTGAAGACCTGAATGCTGTAAGCTCTGTGCCTTGGACCCTAAGATGAGGGAGATCGGTAACCCTGACCTGGTAGTAGTATTTGTAATACAAGTGAAAGCTACTGGAATATTCTGACCCAGACAGGACTGACTGAGTACCGTGAACCTGCTCTTGGATGGTTACGTTCAAGTTAATGAAGGTGATGAAGAACCTGTTGCCTTTTATGTTATGAATAAACCCTGTACTGAATGAGAAGCTGTTTCACGACCTGTGGCTAGCAACTTGACAAGGCTCCAGGATGGGAACGGTCTACATTAACGTGCCCAACGCTGGACAACAGGGGGGAAAGTGAGGTGCTAGCCACAGAAACATCTAGGGAACAGCCAAAGCAGATACTGAGCTACTAACCACACCGTCCTCCCACCTACTTCCCAGCAGGATCAGCCTCCTACCAGAAGGAGGAGAGCAGCCAGCGTGCTTCCTATCTGTGACTGCCTGCTTCCTCTTCTCTTGGCGTTACCGAGTCATGTGGGACTATGTTGACTTTTTGGACCAGACCTGTGCAGGCAAACTTCATAGTACAGCTGGCAGAGGAGGGAGGGAGCAGGTAAAAAAAAAAACATTGCTGCTGCTATCCTTCTGCCAGTGAGGGTGGATCTGGTGTGATGCACAGAGAATCACGCAAGAGAATAGGAATGAGGGGAGTAGGAGGAAGGAGGGCAAGAAAATGCAGAGAGAGTGCAAATTGGTTTACATACAACATGAATGAGTTTTAGGAGATTGTGATTCTTCAGTATAATTATCAAAATGGTGGGGGGGAGAGGAGGAAGGGCCTATGGCCCATGCCCCTGGATTTTATGAACCTAGCAACACCTCTGCATGTCTTGTTTATTGCATTTGGCTTCTGCCTGTGACATGGCTTTTGGTGGCAACAGTGCTAACTCCACTGAGGGACATTTAGCCAATTCATTTGTCTTTGCTCACTTGGAATAGGGGCCCAATGGAGGAGCCTAATCCTTTGCCCCAGACTCGAGGAGGAGGTGGGTTACTCTTGTTAGCCTGAACGGCACCAAACATTTATTTCCTTCTACTGGCGTCCATTTCGGAGCAGCAAGCTGGAGGAGAGAGCGGCCTGCCTGGCTGCATCTACTGGCACCAAGGGACTGTGAGGCGAGCGTGCTGGAGGCACTCCCCTCCCCCCCCCTCCAATGGAACAAAGAGGGAGCAAAGGTAAACGCCGGCACCAGAAAATCAATCCCTCCCTTGGCCCATCCAACGCCCTCCCACCACCAACACTGGCGTGCTCTTCGGAGCAGCAGCAATGTCGGAGGCGCTTGCGCTGGCAGGCTCGCACGTGAAGGAGCGCAACAAATGAGCCCCTTGGTGCGCCCCTTCGTGTGCGCCTCAGGAGATGCCTGAAGTAAATTGTGATTATAACCCTTACCAAACAGACACTATAATGGAGCCAACCCACATCATTGAAACCGTCACAGAATGAGGAAGTTATGGAAATTGGAGAACCTCAAAACATAAACAAAAAATGCAAACCTGTTTTATCCCAAGATAAGTAAAAGTTCTCCTGTAATCTCCTCCTGCCTAATGTTTTCTCTCCTTTTGATAAATGTTTAATCACTAAGAAAATCCCACTGATAAATGATCTGTTAGAGCAGAGCTTTCCAAAGTGTGTGCCGCGACACTTTAGTGCGTCTCCTGCAGTGTGCCGGTGTGTCGCGCAATCCTGGTGCACGTGACTGGGCGGAGCAAGGAGAAGTCAGGAGGAGCCAATGCGGCCGCCGGGGGACCTCATCCCACTGGCAGCTGAGTAGTGAAGTAACGCTGTGCTGTGCCGGAGACACACAGCAGGAAGATCGGCAGGGCCACGGTGGAGCTCACGTCACCACGGCCCGAAGAAAAAGGTCGCGTCTAAACGTGCAGGTGCTCCTCCTCCTTCCTGCCTGCATGGCCCCGGAAGAAAAATGTTGCCGGAGCTGCGTGGGCAGGAAGGAGGAGCATCAGCCACGTGCAGAAAAGGAGCAGCGTTGTTGCAGCGGGCTGAGAAGAGGAGGCGGCCCGGTAGAAGGGCCGCCACAGCGGATCGGCCCGAGAAGATCAGGAATGCTGCAGAGCCCATCCTGCAGCGACCTGTGAAGAGGAGGCCCAGAGGTAAGAGAGAGGCTGAGGGCCCATAGAGTGTGTGTATGAGATGAGTAGAGAGGCTGAGGGCCCATAGAGTGTGTGTATGAGATGAGCAGAGAGGCTGAGGGCCCATAGAGTGTGTGTATGAGATGAGCAGAGAGGCTGAGGGCCCATAGAGTGTGTGTATGAGATGAGCAGAGAGGCTGAGGGCCCATAGAGTGTGTGTATGAGATGAGTTGAGAGACTGCATGTGGGAGTGAGGACCTGAATGTTTGCAGAGACAGCATGTGAGAGCCTGTGTGTGTGTGAGAGAGACAGCATGTGACAGTGAGAGCCTGTGCTTGAGCAAGACAGCATGTGGGAGTGAGAGACTGTGTGTTTGAGGGAAGAAGATAGATGGAGAGAAAAGAAATAGAAAAAAAGACAATATGAAAGGAATTGGCAAAAAAATAAAGGGAAGGTGGAACAAAAAAGCCTGTGACCAAACGATTAGAAAACTAAGATCAGACAGCAAAGGTAAAAAAAAAAAATTACTTTTTACTGATTGGCACATGTAATCTTTGGTAATGTGCAAGAGTAGCACTTTCTCTATGCGGATCTCACAATGTACGAGATCAATATGGAGGAAGAGGAAACCCACGGGGCCTGCACAGAGGAGGCAGCAGAATGGGCTTCAGTGCCAGTAGCAGCAATCAGCACCTCCCCAATAGCCATGCGGCATCAGTGGCAGCAGAGGAATGAGAGAGGCTCCGAGGTTGCTGGCAAAAGAAAGAGAGGGGGTCTGCCTTTAGTGTGTGTATGTGTGTGAATGCATGGGAGCCTGCCTTGGGGGTCAGTGTGTGTGAGAATGAATGGGTGTCTTCCTGGGGTTTGTATGTGTGAGAATAGGTGCCTGCCTGTGTGTGGTGAATGTGTGTGTGAGAATGAATGTGTGCATGCCTGGGGGATGGTGAGGGAGTGGTGTGAAAATGAATGGGAGCTTGCCTGGATGTGTTTGTGTGTGTATGTGAGGGAGCCAGAGAGAGTGAGAGCATGAGTGTGTATGAGAAAATCCAGGGGAGTGGGGGTGTGTGTGGAGGGTGGAGAGTGTGTCTTAGAGCCTGAGAGTGTGTCAGTGTCTGTGAGAGCAAGAGGTTATGTTGGGTATAAGAGCATGAAAGGTGTATGTATGTGAGAGAGAATGGACATGAGAGAATGGACATGTGAGTATGTGTGAGAGGATAATCCTTGACAATATCAGGGTGACTGGAAATAAAGAGCTCCCACGTATGGACAGCAGGGGCCTTTTAAAATCCTTATTAGTTTTAATTATTGGGTGTTATTTGATATATGTGCTGTTTTGAAATATTTTATTGGTGTTTGTAAAGAAAAATGTATATGATTTTAAATAATAGAAATTCTATTTATCAGTAGTTTTAAAATATTCTTTTATTAGTATGGTTTTACTATTATAACTGATGCTTTGTTTCTTGATTTTATTTGTTTTATGAGGAATGGTGGTTCTGTTTTTCCATTGTTAATACACAGAGTCTGGCTTCTTGGGGTTTCCATTTCAGTTTTTGTCTAATTTGTGCTCTTTATTTTGTATTCTGTATTTGGTGAGGGTCTGTCTCTGCTCTGTGTGTGTGACCATGATGAGAGATTCTGCTAGCATAGGGATCTATAGCAATCTGGTTTGTTTTGTTTCCTCAGTAGGTGATGTATTGGTATTCTAGGACCCAGTGTAATATTTACCCTTGCTTTTTCATAGGTAGGGTTATTGTTGTTTGAGTCCTTGGTGTTATTACTGTTATGTTACGATGGGATTGCAGTATAGATTTTGAGTGTCTCTTTTGCGGGGTTTTGTGTTAGTTCACAATGTGCCTGGCAGTGGAAGGTGTTTGTGCTGCTGTTACTGTGAGGTGACACCAGAATTTGAAAATATCTTTTAGTATGATGAGCTGTAAGGGAAACATCCAAGCTCCATTGTTTGGGGGAATTTCAGTGGATGCACAGAGTTACAGAACTGGAGGCGCAGGATTTATATTGACATTCTGTCCCTTCCTATAAATTCCAGATTTCACTCTCATAGCCTCATTCAACTAATTCTATGTGGCGATCAAATACTTTTATAGTGTGAAATTGGCCAGCTTTTTAAAATTATGCAGAATACCCTTTGGTCTTTTTTATTAACACCAAATATTCAAAAGCTGTGTTCATCCCACCAAGCTCATATATCTCATTAAAGAGGTACATTGAATAACTCAATAACTTTGTTTTATTATTATTCATAAATTATAACAATAACATTAATCTTGGAATATTATATATATATTTAATATAAATGAAAGGTTTTTACAGATAGGTTGTGTCATGAAACATTTTATCTACCTTATAAATGGGCCCTGACCGGCCCGCAAATGCGCAGTAGAGCACAGCTCTACTGCGCATGTGCGGGCAAGGACGTCTGTCTTAGCCAGCGTAAAAAAAAAAAAACATGGCGGCGTCGGGTGGCAGCGGCGGCGGGCAGCGACGGCAGCGAATGACGAGGAGCAGCGGCGGCCAGTAGGGAGGGAGGGACTGAGTGGGAGGGACTGAGGGAGGGGGGAAAGAGGGAGGGGAGAGGGAGAATGAGGGAGAGGTGAGAGACAGGGATGTGAGTAAGTGGAAGGGTAAGAAGTTGTGGAGCAGAGAAAAAGGGTGTGGAGGAGGGCTGAGGGAGAGGGGATGGGATTGAGACAGGGTGGGGAGTGACTGAGGGAAGGGGAGAGAGGTGGGAGTGACTGAGGGGAGGGAGGTGAGAGTGAGGGGAAGGAGGCAGTGGGAGACAGAGAGTGAGTAAGACTGAGGGGTGGGAAGGGGGAATGAGGGAGAAAAAGTGTAGGAGGGTGCTGTTTTCGAAAATGGACCGAAAACAAAAATGTAATGTAGCCCGTTGTGACGGGCTTAACGGCTTATGTATATATTTAAGGAAACATACATAAATTGTCGAAATACATTCGTTTTAACCTTTAACCTTTGGTTTGCTAGTAGACTGAATTACTGTGTCACGAAATTGGCTAAAAAGTGTCACCAACATGAAAAGTTTGGAAAGCTCTGTGTTAGAGGAACTATATCCCACTATCTTCTGCATTATCAAAACATGGCTGAAAGACAATGATAATGTCCAATTTGATTTAAGAGATTACCCCAACTATGATATCTTTCACTTCCCCAGCCACAAACGTAAAGGTGGAGGACTATTAATATGTTTAAAAAAAAAAAAAAAAAAAAAAAATAAAAACCTACAAAGTGGAAATTAAACCTCCCTATGAGGTGGCAATTCTAAAATCACCACAACTAAACATTGGTTTGGTCTATTGCCAACCTGACACACTATAAAAAGACTGCTAATCTCTAATTGAAATTTTCACTAAAGCGTTTCCAGCTCCTGAATCAATTCTAATTGTAGGGGACTTTAACCTATATGTAGACAGCATACCTAAAACCGCAACATGCAAAATCTTTCTTAACACTTTGGAAGCAATGGGTTGGTCACAACTCATAACCAACCCCGCTCATAAAGCAGGATACATCCTTGACCTGATGTTTGCCAATCACAAAAACTGGTTAATCAGTTCCACTCACAACATAGTGCCCTGGTCAAATCATCAACTAATTAAAACAAATAACCCTCTTCACACAGCAAACAAACTCCCATAATAATCAATCTTTCACATACAGAAACAAGATAGAATTGAAAATACTTGAAGAAACAATAAAAAATTTTTTTTTAAAAACCCTGATTTTGATCATGATAATGCCTCCTTATCGTTTTGACTGTTGAGATAAAATCATCAATGAAATAGCTGATACCCTTATGCCCAATCTAGGAAAAAAACATTCCAGATTGATGGCAATACAGCTAAACAAAAGAAACCTTGGTATAGCGAAGAGCTAAGACACACGAAACAGACCCTGAGAAAATCTGAAAAGCAATGGTGGAAATGCCACTCTACGGAATCCCTATTATCAAAATACCATGAACAAATCAATAAGGCAAAAAAGGCTACTATGCAAAACAGATTCATGGTGTAATATTTAATTCCAAATTACTCTTCAAAACAGTTAAAAACGTAATCCAAGACCTATCTTCTGCCATCTCAAATAACTACAAATTTTCAAAGAACTCCTGCAATGAATATGCAAAGTCTCAAACTGTTTACCAACAAAAGAACCTGAAGAAAAACTTGGACAAGCAAAATGGAACACATTTGGCCCAGTATCTAAACTTGAAATAAACCAAATCATTACAAAAATGAAGCCTGCTATCTACCCACTGGACCCAATCCCTGCAAGTGCCTTGAAAACAGTACACAGTGTAATCACTCCAATAATCACAACCATAATAAACCACTTGCTAGCAGAAGAATGGGTCCCCACTAGGGCAAAACAAGCCGTGATTAAACCAACCCTAAAAAAATAAAACTGGCAGAATCGATGATTGGGACAATTATCGACCAATATCCAACCTCTTTCATTGCTAAAGTCCTAGAGAAAGCTGTGTTATCACAATTAGAGAACCACCTAGAAGACAATAATATACTATACCCAAACCAATTTGGATTCAGAAAAAATCGCTCAACAGAAACCCTACTCTTTTTTTTTTTCCTTAACTGATCCTGTACTGCAGGGTCTTGACGACAATGAATCCTATATCCTGGTACTAATTGATCTAACAGCAGCCTTCAACACAGTTGACTATACCCTGCTATGCCATCAGCTAAGAAAAATTGGAATAGACGGAAATGTTAACAAATGGTTCTCTTCCTTCCTAGAAGATAGGACATTCCAAGTCAAATTGGGCAATCAAATTTCTGACACCTTCACAATCAATACAGATGTCCCCCAGGGTTCAGCACTCTCGGCTCCACTAATCAACATTTATTTACTGCCTCTATGTACTTTACTAGGAAATATAGGAATCAACTTCTTCCTATATGCAGACGACATACAATTCTACATCCCTTTTGACAAAACATTTGAAAAAACTGTGTTAACTCTGTCAACGTACATAAAGGAAATACTAGGGATGTGCATTCTTTTAGAACAAATTTGTCCTGGTTCAGGAGACCTGAATCCCGAAACAGATTTTTCCCGAAATTCAGGAAAAATTAATTTTTTCGGATTAGCATGGGGGGAGGGGCACATTTATTAAAAAAAAAAAAAAAACAAAACCCCAACCCTTCAAATTTACTTAATTACAACCCCCCCCCCCAAGACTTACTGAAAGCCCTGGTGGTCCAGCAGGGGTCCTGGGAGCGATCTTCCGCTCTCAGGCCGTCTGGACTGCCAGGAATCAAAATGGTGTCTGTGGCCCTTTGCCCTTACCATGTGACGGGCTACAGGTGCCATTGGTCAGCCCCTGTCACATGGTAGGAGCAATGGATGGCCGGCACCATCTTAGAAAATGGCGTGGGCCATCCATTGCTCCTTCCATGTGTCAGGGGCTGACCAATGGCACCGGTAGCCCCTGTCACATGGTAGGGGCAGAGTGCCACTGGCGCCATTTTGATTAGTGGCAGCCGACGGCCCAAGAGGGAGATATCACTCCCGGGACCCCGCTGGACCACCAGGGATTTTAGTAAGTCTTGGGGGGGGGGGAATCGGGATGTGGGGGGGTTGTAATTAAGTACATTTGAAGGGTGGGGGGGTTAGTTCATTTCCGAAAATGAAACGAAAAAAGTTTCCGGGTTTGGGGAGTGGACCGAAATGGTCCACCCAGAATCCAAAAAACAAACCAAAAAAAAAAAATTGTGCACATTCCTAGGAAATACAACAAAAATTCTCTCAACTGAAATTAACACTAAACCCAAAAAAACCCAGAAATTGTGTGGTTACAGAGAGATACCATGATAATCAAACTGCCAACCCTAGACCTAGGAACTTTTAACATTAGTCCCTCAGATCAACTACAGGACCTAGGACTACAGATCGATGAGAACTTCACAAAGAAAAAACATATTAGAAAATTAATTAAAACAGGATACTCCAAGCTGAGAATATTACATAGGCTGAAACCTTTACTAACAATTCAGGACTTCTGCACTGTTTTACAAACACTAATATTCTCATCACCCCCTCCCTGACAGCACTGCACTGGCTTCATGTACAATCCAGAATTCATTATAATGTATTAAGTCTAATTTTTAACATCACCAATAACATTAACCCATGCTTAATAGGAGTGATACTTCAACTGTACACACCATAGAGAGTCCTAAGATCGCAAAACAAAGGCTTCTAAAGGTACCTACAACACAGAACACACAAAGAAGAGATTGAATGTCAATACGTCTGATAACAAAGAGTTTCAAACATGAACTGAAAGCAAGGCTCTTTAGAAATGCATATGATTTAACGTAATACACCAATATGCTGATATCTTCACTGTCAGTAACAGACATTATTAGTAGAGTGAGCAATATTACACTTTACATCGATTAGTACTAATAGTAGAATTAGAATTTGTACTCAGTTACGTTGACCTAGAAAATGTATGAATATGACCTACAATATGAATTTGCTTTTGTGTTGACCTAAAATATGAATGTGAATGTTGACCAAGTATATGAATGCTGGTTTTGTAAACCGTTGTGATCTTCTTTTGGAATGACTGTATATAAAATGCCTAAATATATTGACTTCTAAAGAGCTGATATGAGATGACAGTAATCTGATATCTGGGTTCAGACAGATGTTACTGGAGGCCATAGACACAACATCAATTGTAATTCTTGCCCTCCCCCTTCAATTACCACTCTTCAAACTTGTTACATTGGTTAATGAAAAATGTCTACTGCAGCTTAATGAAGTCGTTAATATGTTAATGAAGAATAACACATTTGCCTGCTTGTCAGTGTAACCTCTTTATTAGGACAAGACAAAAGGGAATTCTACCATGTTCAGCTATCTTTCTTCCAGGATTGGGTGGTGAGATTTCATTTTGAAATGTCTTTTTAGCAACCCTAAGGTATAGTTTTCCAGAATTTCAGTGGTTTCTTTGAAGAAGAGTCATTACACGTGAGCGTCATAGGTTCTGTGCTGTTGTATTGATTTACAGTCTCAGACCCTGTAGAAATTATATTTGCTAGTTTAAGTACCTGCACAAAGCCTTTACCATGGTTCAGCCTCTCTGGTGTATTATCTCACTGAGACTATTGCAAATTTGAACAATAGGTTATGAAGATTAACATACTTGGTCAACATAAGGAAATGTAAATTTAACTATTTTCTAGTTTATAAAAATTCAAATATCTAAAAATAGAGATGAAAGCATTATGCAACTATACTATATTACAAGCACAAGGTGTAGAATAGTATGTATTCATAATCTGCAATTAGATTTTTTTTTTTTTAATTTAAACCAAATTATGCAATGTTTCACTGGGGATCCATCTGATCTCCATAGTTTGAAAGCGTTGAGTGCTGTCTTTCTCACTGCCGATGTGTTGCTTCAGTGAGGTCTGTTAGCAAAATGTGAGTGTTAGGATTATTTTGGAACCCAGAGCTCTTGATCCTGCGTTTCAGCTTCAGCCATTCAGCCCTAGTACACTGTTGCCAAACAGTCGGTTGCAGAAAATCTAGTAACTCTGTGTTATGGGCTTGTACCACACAGGTAAGTAGTGCAAGGTTACAGAGGCCACTGCTTGCTCAGCTGGAAAGTGGTTACAGAACACGATTTACCAATGCCAAAAAATCTGTCACTTTTCACAGAGAAATTAAATGTGAGCTCCAGCTCTGGGTGGCTTATTAGTGACATATTGCTGGGGCTAATTAGGATATTTCAAAATATCCAAAATCTGATTTTTATGGCACTTCCCGCAGGTCGTCGCAACCCATGCTTTTAACATATTCCAAGATTCTGAACCCAATACTGTTCATGGTGCAAGTAGAAAAAAAATCAGTCACTGTTTTACTGGAATTAACCTAAGACACATAAAGTAGAGTAAAAACAATTTTTTGGACCTGAAAGATAAAGATCATTATTTTAAATTGTTAAATCTATTTTCTAAAGAGGGGTGGTTTCCTTTTGCTTTTCTGCCCTCTCACAGCACAAGCGGTTTCCCTGCATTGCAGAGGTGTTTAATCCAGGAAGTGGCAGCAGTACCAGCCAGGGGGGAATTCTGACACCATTATAGGACACTTTATGAAGGTTTCAAGTAAAAACTGTCAGGTTTTTTGGGTTGTTTTTTTTTAATGATCTTGGTGGAAATCTTTTTTTTTTTTTTTTTTTTTTTTTTTAAATTTTTGTAAATCTTAAGAAGATGGTGTTTGTTTGGTGTCAACTAAAAGCAGTGGCTTGCAAAAGTACTTGATCTCCCTAAAAAGTCAGCAGACCTGTGTGGCTTACAAATGACACTTAAACAGATTGTTCCAGACAGTCTATTTATTGCAACCCAGTATGCTCTTAAAGTACATTTTCAAAGTCACAATTCATTAATTCTCCACATTTTGGCAGCCTTCTGCCACCTGGAAAGACCGGGCTGCTTTCTCCATAGCTAGTTACAGTATTGGTCCTGAAGGGTCAGGTGCGGGGAAAGGGGGTGCACTCTAGCAGGGGTGTGCTGGTGGCGCTGGCCCCCTTTCTTCCTTTGATCCTTTCTCAGTCAGGCAATCAACGGCAGCATCTGCTCCCAGATGTTTTCTAGTGTGCAGTGTCATCACAAGGGCAGCACACCACAACTAATTAAACAGACCCGGTATGGTTTTGCTAATTTGAAATTCCTTCTGTGTTAATTTTTCACAGTTGCCGGCAGCCCTCTTAAAATAACCAGGAAATGATTTGTGCTCTTCTTTTACTGTTGGCTTAGCTAAGATCTAGCCGCATTACAGCTTCTACCTGTGTAGGCATACATCTGCACTTTTTTGTTTGATTTTCTTAATATTTCAGGAGATGTTCAGCCTCGCTTGGCAGAATCTTTCAATCCAGGCTAGATTTAGAGAGACTGATAGTGCAGAGTAGATTCAGACTGACCAAAACTCTCATCTCCTATCTCTCTAAAAAGGTGTGTGCATGCCTGGCCTCTTATATCCCACCACCCTTTCAGCTTATTTGAGGTGAAGGTGATGACATCTCCGCATTAAGTAGCTACTGGACGAAGACAATTGGCATCAGTCAGGCCTCTGTCTGCAGATGCATCTTTTCTAGAGGCTCTGATGAACATCTAGTATTGTCTGTAATGAGCAAGAGGGGGAGAAAGGTGCGACGAGCTTATAGGAGAGAATCCCTATCACCTTAGGGAAATAATGAGCTGTCTGTTGCACTCATGTGAGCTTGGTTCTGACAAGGCACTAGGAAGCCCATCTACTGGCCCTGAAAACACCGTATCAGTTTTAACACTGAGGTGTGTTGTGACAATCACTTGCTAATGATGGATGTTGAAGCCAAGCTGCCTGGTTCCTGCCATGCTCCCCCATAAGGTATGACTGAGTGCATGCACGTTCAGAATCTTGAAAACTGGCTTCTAGTGGGGGAACTCCTTGAATCTGTGAAATCATTATAGTGTTGCTAACAAAGTCTCCACAGCATCTAGCATTTCATGTTTGATATACCACCTGCATAAAAGATCTAAGTGTGTTACAAGAAAAAAAATTCATAAAATAACTATACAAGATCGCAAGACATGCATTTTTCACAACAGTTGAAGCATTAACTACTAATCCAGTTTAGCTCATTCCTAGATTAAAACCAATAATAAATACGTCACCACGCTGGTGGAAGGTCAAATCTTTACCACTCCTCTAGCCCGACAAGTTAATAAGCTGTCCATCTAACCTTTATTCATTGAACTCAGTACCTACAGATGAATAAACAGCCTAATTATCAAATAACTAAACATCCAATTTTTCACTAATTTTCTGAACTTCATATAATTAGCTTTGTTCTGAATATCCAACAGTAAGGCATTCCAAAGCAGGGAGCTTGGCAATTAAATGAAGCTGGCCATGTATCTTCCAATCTCATCTCCAGTAGGGAAGATAATCTCAACAGTTCTTTCTGGAAAAAATGGAGTATCCTGAGTTTGATAAGGCACTGATTGCTAAGGAGATTAGAAAATCTAAATACAGTGCTTGGAAAGTCAAGATAAGTATCTTGAATCTAATTCTTGGCAGGATAGGTAACCAATGGAATTCCTCCAGTAACTGCATAATATGATTGTACATTTGAGCTCCAAAAATCAACCTAGTGGCTATGTTTTGAAGCAACTGCAGTCTTTTTAACTGAGAAACTGGCAGACCCAGGAACAAACTATTACAATAATCAATATGAAATATTAAAACATGCACCAGTTCTTGTTTACATGGAAAAAGGTTGTAATCTTCTAATATAACGTCAAATGAAAAAAAACACTATCAGAAATGCTGGTAAAGACCAATTTAGAATCTAACTCCTAAGAGAGACCACTTCCTTGTGTGAAATCTCCATATTTGCTATTCATGGGAAAAAACCAGGAACAAGGCCCATCTTAGAAATCTACATGGCCTCTGATTTTAATGGGTTTGCTTTCAATTTATGTAATATCAACTATTCTTGGATCTGATTCAAACAATGGTTGACTCCCTTTCCTCATAGGAGTCTGAATCTAGGTATGAGATGACCTGATCATCTTTGTAAAAATAGCAACTGCAGCCCAAGCTCTGGATTATAGTTGCAGACGGTGGCAAATATATACTGAACAAACAAGGCACCAGGATGAGTCCCTGGGAGACACCACACAAAATTATCCAACATCATTTGAGAGAAGTGGGTCAGACAGAAGTGATACAAACATGCCAGTGCTGTTCCCTCCACACCAATCTCCTGGACTGTCTTAACGAGCAGACTATGGTTAAAGCAGTCAATGGCTGCACTTTTCAATGCCAACAATAAAGGTCTTCCATCAGTCATAAGACTGATCTCATTTTAGTCCTGGGGTAATTCTGCGCTACTGCGGAGTGCAGAATTTGCACAGAACTCCCCTCCCCTCCCCCCCCCCCCCCCCCCCGAGCAGAATTGCCAAATTCTGCGCAGAAAATATCAGGAGACCCTGGCATGCCGCGGGATATGCTCTGTTCGCGGCAAAAATGGATGGCCCCTATGTGCCACGAACAGTGTGCTCCGTTCGTGGTAAAGATAAAGGCCCCAGTGAGAGAGGGGAGGGGGGGAGTGGGGAGATGCTTGAGTGTAGGTTTCAGAGAGGGAGCCTATATGAGGGGAGGGGTGTGGGAAGGGGAGGGTGAGAGAGCATGGGAGGTAAGAGCAGGAGGGGGATGCTGGAGTAAGGGTTTCAGAGAGGGAGTCTATATGAGGGGAGGGGTGTGGGGAGGGGAGGGTGAGAGCATGGGAAGTAAGAGTGGGAGGGGGATGCTGGAGGATGGGTTTCAGAGAGGGAAGCCTATATGAGGAGATTGTGAAGGAGTGTGTATGTGTGTGAGAGATTGGGAGCTCGTGTGTATGTGAGGGTGCTAGCCTGTGTGAAGGAATTGTGTATGTGTGAGACAGAACCTGTGTGAAGGGCTGTGTGAGAGAGAGACATAGGTAGCCTGTGTGAGAGAGGGAGCTTGTGTGGGTGTGTATGCAAGAGAGAGAGGGATCCTGTATGAGGGTATGTGTATTAGAGAGAGGGAGCCATGTGTGTGAGAGAGGGAGGGACAGAGGGGAGCCTGTGTGAGGGGCAGTACTGAGAACGGGGTCAAACTCTGGGACTGGCAATAGAGTGGAAGGGGTTGAGCCTAGAGGTAGAGGGGAGAGAGATTGGCAGGTGGAGGAGTTGGGGCCTGAGAGGGCAATGTGGCCAGGGGAGTAGGGAGAGCGAGTGGAAGGGACACTTACAGTGAATTTCTAGGTAAATTCTGCTCAAAATATTTAAAATTCTGCATCTTTAAGTAATAACTTTTTTCTGTATTAATTTAAAATGAAATTACTTAACACAATTTACATGACAGTCTTTATTTTGACCAATATAACGTTTGCAGAATTTTAAGTTTTTGTGGGCAGAATTAAAATTTTTTTTTTGCACAGAATTCCCCCAGGAGTATAATTTGTAAGGGTTAAAAGAGCTGGTTCAGTGTGATGTGCCTTTCAAAACCCTTACTACATGGGTTGGCAAACACTGATCTTCTGTAGAAAGGTATCAAGTTGGCCAGCAACAACTTTTCCAATCACCTTTAAGACCAACAGGAGCTTGGACCCAGCTGATTCTCGCCAATTATCATAGAAACAGATGACGACTCCTCTAACAAAGGACAAATCCTAGTCTGTTTCAAAGGCAAGGCAACATAGCCTTTGGGTAAGCTAAGGTTTGATTATTGAAGTTCATCGGTCTATCCAACATAATTCCTATTTTTGATAAGCTTTGTTGGCATAGGATCTAGTAGCAGTGATGATCTGGAATTTGGTGTGAAGCAATAAATTTATAGCTGCTACAGATGTTGCATTAAAAGAGGAGAGTTGGTAGTGTAGAGTCTGAGTCCAAAATGTAATTTTTCTGCAGGACACCAGACAGTATATTTCTAGGCAAGAAGGAAGGAAATTCTGCCTGAATAGGAATTTATTTTTCAAAGGAGGTGACAAAACTCCTCCACTGATCATTTAGAATTAATTTTTCTAGTCAGGTAATCAGTTTTGTATGTTTGGGTTTTTTTTGTGTGTGTTTTTTTTAATATCTGAAACAGGTATCTGTTTTTAAAAATAAATAAATGTAGCCTTAAAATAGGATCTTATTATGGCCTGATTTCTTCTGTTGCCATATAATTTGTGTCCTGTTTTTTTTTATTTCTAATCCAATAGATGATTATGCCTTGTTCGTTTGGCTAATAAGCTATGTTCCTTTTAATTTTTTGTGGGCTATGTGCATAGTTCTCATGTGCAGCATAGTGTACTGTGTTCTGTGTGCACATTTCATAACCTATGAGTGCACATGCACAGCTCACAGGTAGTATCACTATTAACTCTGTTCTTCCATTCTTCATTTGCCTCTGAAGACTTAAACCATGTATATCGCCCCACCAGGGCCAATACTGAATGCCCCTTTGGTCTGCTGAAAAACTGGTTTCACTTGATAAGACCACACATGGCATTCTCTGCTTTGCTCCCACCAAAGTCAATGAGGCATTCTGCATAACATCTGCATATGACAGTTTTCCATGGCTGAGGAGGTATCTATGGTGACAGAAATGGAGGAAGCTGAAGATGCTAAAGGGTCTTCACTAATTGCAGCATTCCAGAAAGCATGCATATTATACCAGCACTTGACCTAGGATTTTTCTGATAGGTATGAATGGACGTGAGAGGTATCGTGACCGAGATTGTCTGTGGTCTAATTCTGTGTGTGTGTGGGGGGGAGGTTTCAAGTGCTGTCCTGTTAAAGATGCCTCATGATATATTAAATATGGACAGAGCATTTTTTTCATATTGCCTCTCCTTTTTTTTAATGCTATTTTGACCTTGTTTAAGACCACCTGACTTAATGGGCTAGCCTAGAACTGGAAAAGTGGAGTGTATCTTCAAAGTAAGAGGTGTGTTTTGGTATTCCATATTTTTGGGGAGAATTTTATTTTGTGGAGTTACGTAAATCTTTGTATTTAAACTGTAGGTTGTCATTAAGCCATAGCATTGTTTTGGGAGGGATGGACACTAACAAAGCCCTCTTTTGAGTTCCTGCTGGACTTTTTCCCCTTTATTTCCTAAGGAACTGAGGTGCATAAGTTTTAGAAGGGACACATAAATGAGGTAGGATTATGACTGAAGTATGGGCAAGCTTTTTTGGCTTCATGCAGACATCACTCCCTGCACCATGGCACCTCGAAGTCGCAGACATTCATTCAAGGAATAGAGGCATCCCTAGCCCCTCCAAAATAGCCGTCGGATGATATAAATACCTATTTTAGGAGCACAATTTTCTCTCCAGCCCTTCCAAGATGACCACCGGATGACGCAGACATCCATTTAAGGAACATTTAACTGCCTAATCAACCTCAGCCCCTTCAAAATGGCCTCTGGATGACATAGACACCCTTATTTGGAGTAGAAGGGTTCTTTCAATATGGCCGCTGGATGATATATTCACCCATTGAAGGAGGAAAGGCTTTCCCAGCTGTTCCAACATGGCCACCGGGATGACATAGATGCCCTTTTTTAGACACACTGTCGTCATTTCCGATTTCTCACTGCCGCTTTTGGTGAGACTCCTCCGTGTTAAATGTCAGCGTTCAGCAGCAGTTCTCTGTCAATGACAAATACATCGGATGCAGCAGATTTTCATCGCACACGTAAGCCTTGGACTCTTTGAATTTTGAGCTTTTTATATAGAACTTTACAACTCTTGATGTTGATTTATTAATTGGTTATACTTCACTTCAGCATGCTTCAAATCGCGGCCATGCCGACACATTGACCGTCCTGCATTAAATCAAGAAGGTGTCCAGACATCTTTGTTTGCCTGTATGTGACAAAGATGTGGTCCATCTTTTGAAAGGGTTGTTTGTCACTTTCCCCATAGGTCACTCACCAGTCATATCTGCTGGCATCTAGCAGTTCTTTGTTTCCCTGAAGGATCTCCCGAAACATTGCAGTGTCGGACAACATCCCCCTCGTTTTGTTTTTTTGAGCTGAATCTCTTGCATTTTTTACATCACTCCCTGAGCATGCTCTGTGAGCTTCTTCCAGTTTCAGATGTTGCCAGTTATTGGAGGAGTGACTGCATATCCAAAAAAGGAATTTAAACTTTTGCATATTTTAATGAGGCAGGTAATGTATTTCATGCCTTAGAAAGATGCCTTCCACCTCCCATCTCCTTAATTATATGATCTTCATTTAACTGCCTAATCAACCTTGGGAGGAAGCAGTTTTCAAACAGGATGATTGCCTAACCCTCTCTGTTACTACAGCTTCCTATTTTTTTGTTTTGTTTTTGTGTTTTTAATGGATGAATCAACCCCAAAATACTTTTGTCTAAGTTTAGTGGAGTGCATTTGCTTAGTATTTACATCCATGTAAAAAGATGAATGCCCTTTAACTACAATTTCTGTACAATATAGATATTTTGATTTTTATCATCACAGCTGAAATAAGCTAGAAATAACAAAGGATTAATTCATCAGTAGGGCTCCTATTTGCAAGACTGAAGTGTTTTCAAGTTTATCCCCCTGTGTTACTGTAGAGATTGAGATCTCTTCCAGAAACCAAAATGAGTATTTCATTGGCATAGGGGGAAATAGAAAAATAATTAGTGTGGTGGATGTGTAGCTCCCCCATATGAAAGATGGAAAGTAGTGTACTGCTGTTCTATGTAAACCTAGATCACCATTTTACTGTGTGGACTTTTTAGTTGACTTTCCAGGGACAGCATATCCCTGGCTGTTCCTTGATTTTTGGTTATTTTTAAGGAAGAAGGCCTCAGATCTCTAGGGGTAAAACCTGAGCTCAGAAAGAAGAAAGAGCCTTTTCTCTATTTAAGCACCATGTTTTTAATACTTTTTTTTTTCTCAAGAGGGGCATTTTTCCACCCATTTCACCTAAGAAGTTTTTTTTTCGTTTTTTTTTTTTTTTTAAACATGCCTGAGAACTCACCCATGGGTTTCAGTGCATGCTAAGTAGAGGAGTGGTGTGCCTCAACCAGAGAGCACGGATGGACTTTGCTTAATCCTGGAGGAGAAATGGGTTTTCATTCATTTCTGGAGGAAGGTGTTAAGGGACAGAAGAGGAGACTGTATGGACCCATTCTTTGGTATTGAGGAGAAAGAAAAACTACAAAAGGTATGAGAATTGGACCTAATACTTTAAGTAACTTCTAAACTGGAGAAAGACACTGCTTCATAGCCATATGGAAGGGAAGTTTTCATGTGCCCTAAACCATAAGGAAGGGAAGACATGACAAAATGCAATTGGAATTGGCTTTATTATCTAAATTAATTTAATGGAAGCTAATGTCACAAATTGATTAAGAACTGGCAATGTAACATCAGATTACATTGTGAGTTGAAAAAAAAATGTCATCATTAGTGAAACCAGCTAATGCTTCCAGCTTGATTACTGTTAACTTAAAATGTAATCAGTATGGTGTTCAGGAATTTTACAGTGGGACTTGACTAAATGCAGGACACAGATTATTCTTTCCCCTGCTCAGGGAATCCTGGACATTCAAGTGAAATAACATGGGTTGACCTACCTTTTAAGGGACTGAGGTGTGGCTCCTGGATTGTCATCCTAGGGGTTACACTACACTGACTGTTTCAAGCCACGCCTTTGATCCCCAGGTGGACAAGGACATCAACTTCCGAATATCTTCCTTCTACAGTGCTAAGAATCTGTTTTGTATTCCTGCTAGCTGAGGATCCTAGTGGGCATTTGACATTACTTCCCTTCAAATGTGCCTCTAAGTGGAAAATTAATATGCTAATACAGTTAATCTCACACAGTTAAGACATTGCGCAGAAACCTAGAATCTCATTTTCAGTTTTGTGCTTTTTTGTAACCATCAAGTCCCAGTTGTGGCAGAGAATTATTTAATCCAAGATGCCTTTAAACAGACTTCTGAACAAGTCTAACTTACATGCTAATACAATTAGTTTCACATAGCTACATTTTGGCATGGAAAATTTTCCAAGGGAAGCAAATGCATTTCTTGTAAAAAGAATTGAGCAATATCTTGGTCAGGTACAGACTTTTAGAAACTGTTTGGAATAAATATATAAAAGCAGTCTCTGAATAAGACTGTAGCACATTGAAAAGTTGCCAGGCAGTCCTTTCTGAGATTTCAGAATTTTTTATTTTTTTTTTAAGATTTCACTTGTTCTCTTTTGTCTTTGCATGCTGCAATACCTTTATGGGATGAACGTGTAAACAATCCTCTATGGCTAAAGAGAATTAGATTTCACCACCTTAAAAGGGCATGCTTTTGCCAGATGTGAAAATACATGCAAACATAATAGCAGAGGATTTACGCACGCAGGGCACTCACGCGCCGGCGCACCTATTTTGCATAGGCCGCCGGCGTGCGCATAGCCCCGGGACGTGCATAAGTCCCGGGGCTTCGTAAAAGGGGCGGGGGGCGTGTCTGGGGGGCATGTCCGGGGTCAGGGGCGGGTCCGGGGGCGTGGCGCCAGCCCGGGGGCATGGTCGAGGCCTCCAGACCAGCCCCTGGGTCGGGTGATGGCGCGCCAGCAGCCCGCTGGCGCGCACAGATTTACACCTGCTTTTGGCAGGCGTAAATCTGCCAACAAAGGTGGGGGGGGGGTTTAGGTAGGGCCGGAGGGGGGGTGGGTTAGGTAAGGGGAGGGGAGGCGGAAGGAAAGTTCCCTCAGAGGCTGCTCCGATTTCGGAGCGGTCTCTGAGGGAACAGGCAGCGCGCGCCGGACTCGGCGCACGCAGGTTGCACAAATGTGCACCCCCTTGCGCGCGCCGACCCCGGATTTTATAAGATATGCACGTATCTTATAAAATCCAGTGTACTTTTGTTCGTGCGTGCGTAAATTGATAAAATCTACCCATCAGTGTTTCAATCCCCCCCCCCCTTTGTCCTCCGGTGCTGTCGATGTGGCATTTCAAAATCCACCTCCTCTGCCTCCAACTACCTTCTCCCCCCCCCCCCCCCCCCCCCCCCCCAAAACAGCCAACATGTCCGCTGTGCAGTGCTTCCAATGCAATGTTTGAGGCGCACCCCCACCCACCAGAAACCCTTCCAGGGAGGCTCCCTGGCCCTAGTGGTGGGAGGAAGCCTCAGCAAAAGAGAGGAGAAGCCTGGAAGCAACACTGGTAAAGAGAAATGCTATTGCAGTGGGGAGGAGGGAGAGCGAGATCCTTGGTGGAGGGGGAAGAAGGATCTTTTTGTTAAGGGGTGGGAAGAGAGGGACATGCTGGGGGGGGGGGGGGGTTGGGGTAGGTGGAAGAATCTCTGACTTTTTTATTTATTTTTTTTTTTTTTATTGGCCTGGCTTTTATCCACCAAACTAAACTCTGGTATTTAGCCAGGAAACCCCCCCACCCCTCTCCTCACTGGTTTTCTCCGGTTTTGTTCTTGTCACAATAAACCCTGATAAATTCCTTTGGGGGAAAGGAGAAAGAAAAATGAAGGTCAGTAAAATAATGTACCCTAGAAGAGAAGAGAGGCAGGTTATGACCGAGACCTTCAAATGCCTGACAGCATTGGTGTCCGAGCAGCAAGCATTTTTCAGTGGAACGGGTCCAATCCTCGGGCTGAAAGGTTTGGGTGTCTTAGGATAGCAGAGAGACACTTTCTCTTTACAGAAAGGGTGGTGGATAGTGATGCATGGCAACAGCCCGCCGGTAGAAACGGCGGGAGACCGAGAGAGGCGACAGGGGAAGAAGGCCTTGAGTACACCTTGGCCTTGGTTTTTTTTTTTTTTTTAATCCGCCCTTTCAGGACGTGCCCAGCCCGCGCACCGCTAAGAATGGCCGCTCTGAAGCCTGCTCGTGCCCTGGGCCTGGGTTTCTTCACCAAAAGATGCTAGAAACGTAGAATTACGTTACTGTAAGCAAAAAAAAAACCATCTTCCATCACGCCTGGTAAATGGTTTCTTTTATTATAATGCTAGTTCTTTATTAGACTCGAGTCTGTTTAGAAACCGGTTTAAAATACGAAAGCCTGTCTTTTGTTCTGTGTGTGTGGTTTTCGCCGGGGAAAGCAGTTTGCATGCTTGCTGAGCGAGCAGTGGTTTCCATGGTGCAGAGCACTCCTGGAGCATTAATGAAGGACTAGGACTGAGGAGCGCTTTGTCAGTGCAAAGCCTGCCGGGCCAAATGAAGGATTTTTCCCGTTGTGTCGCGTCGCTCGGAGGACAAGAAAGGGATCCTCTGAATTTATGGATACAACAAATTATCTGGCAGCGTTGCTATCACAACAAGGTCTGCGTCTGGATGTTTTTTTCCAGGCTCCCCCAGCTTTCTTAAGCGGACGTGCAGTTTATAACATCCACCCACAGGGCAGCAAATTAAATGCTTCCGTGGAGCATTCATTTTTATTTTTTTTTACTCGGCAGAGAGATTGGATGGCAGATTCCTTTAAAAAAAAACAAAACAAAAAACCACATAAATAAAAACCAGAAGTGCTGATAATAATATTCCTGGGGGAATTCTGCGCACAAAAACTTAGAATTCTGCAAACTTTATATTGGTCAAAATAACACAATTTACAAGACAGTCTTTAAGTAATTACATTTTAAATTAATACAGAGAAAAGTTATTCCCTGTAGTACCCGGATCTGTCCAGGCTCCTGGGTTTTGTCCCCGCACCAGCAGGTGGAGACAGAAAGATTGACAGCCTCTGTCCTATATATATACCCAGGTGCCACCCACAGCCTGTCAGTATTACTCTGTCCCCAGCAGGTGGAGACAGAAAGATTGACAGCCTCTGTCCTATATATATACCCAGGTGCCACCCACAGCCTGTCAGTATTACTCTGTCCCCAGCAGGTGGAGACAGAAAGATTGACAGCCTCTGTCCTATATATACCTAGGCGCCACCCACAGCCTGTCAGTATTACTCTGTCCCCAGCAGGTGGAGACAGAAAGATTGACAGCCTCTGTCCTATATATATACCTAGGTGCCACCCACAGCCTGTCAGTATTACTCTGTCCCCAGCAGGTGGAGACAGAAAGATTGACAGCCTCTGTCCTATATATACCCAGGCGCCACCCACAGCCTGTCAGTATTACTCTGTCCCCAGCAGGTGGAGACAGAAAGATTGACAGCCTCTGTCCTATATATACCCAGGCGCCACCCACAGCCTGTCAGTATTACTCTGTCCCCAGCAGGTGGAGACAGAAAGATTGACAGCCTCTGTCCTATATATACCCAGGCGCCACCCACAGCCTGTCAGTATTACTCTGTCCCCAGCAGGTGGAGACAGAAAGATTGACAGCCTCTGTCCTATATATATACCTAGGTGCCACCCACAGCCTGTCAGTATTACTCTGTCCCCAGCAGGTGGAGACAGAAAGATTGACAGCCTCTGTCCTATATATACCCAGGCGCCACCCACAGCCTGTCAGTATTACTCTGTCCCCAGCAGGTGGAGACAGAAAGATTGACAGCCTCTGTCCTATATATATACCTAGGTGCCACCCACAGCCTGTCAGTATTACTCTGTCCCCAGCAGGTGGAGACAGAAAGATTGACAGCCTCTGTCCTATATATATACCTAGGTGCCACCCACAGCCTGTCAGTATTACTCTGTCCCCAGCAGGTGGAGACAGAAAGATTGACAGCCTCTGTCCTATATATATACCTAGGTGCCACCCACAGCCTGTCAGTATTACTCTGTCCCCAGCAGGTGGAGACAGAAAGATTGACAGCCTCTGTCCTATATATACCCAGGTGCCACCCACAGCCTGTCAGTATTACTCTGTCCCCAGCAGGTGGAGACAGAAAGATTGACAGCCTCTGTCCTATATATACCTAGGCGCCACCCACAGCCTGTCAGTATTACTCTGTCCCCAGCAGGTGGAGACAGAAAGATTGACAGCCTCTGTCCTATATATACCCAGGTGCCACCCACAGCCTGTCAGTGTTACTCTGTCCCCAGCAGGTGCTAGGTTGCTTACCCACAGTCTGTATTAGTCGGCAGCAATTAGTTAGAGGTTCCATTTTATTTTAATACCCTCTTGGTATAGGTCTTGTTTGCAAAAAAAAAAAAAAAAGACAGGAAAGGCAGTGAGGTCTAAGCGGTTTTTTTTTTTTTTTTCTTCAGCGAGGATCTCCTTGGCATCCCAGGGAAGAGCAATCCCTCCTGGTGTGAGGCAGCTGCGGCTGTAGTCGAGGACCCGATAGCCCTTACTTCAGCAGCTGAGGGGCTCACTCACCCCTGGAGACCTGGTGGCACGACCCCTTCTCGCCGGGTTTTTTTTTCCTTTGGGGCTTGCGATCTGGGTTGGTTTTTTTTTTGGCTTCCAGTCGCTGTTTAAAAAAAAAAATAAATAAAAAAGTTACTTTTCTCTGCTTCTCTCAGCTCGACATGTCCCGTAGGGTGGCGTGCAAGGTGTGTGGCTCAGCGCGCGGTCATCTCTCCGGGGAGGATCTGTGTCCTTCCTGCATGCCGGGGGTGAGGGCACCTCTCGGGCTGCCGGGGGGGGGGGGGGGGTGTCATGCTGCGCGTCTCTTCCGTCACCCGCACGTTCAGGGAGATGCCGGTCCTTCCCTCGGCTCCGTTCCCGCTGAGCGCGGGAGCAGGCGCCATTTTGGATAATTTCGGCACGGCAGGGCCAGCTGTGTCAGGGGTAAACTTTCTCCCGCAGCATCACTCGCAGCAGCATATGCTCGTGGGGGGGGGGGGGGGGGTCTAGCACGGCGAAACCGCCGCGGTCTGCGAGGGGGAGGCCCCTGCGGAT
This sequence comes from Rhinatrema bivittatum, assembly GCF_901001135.1. NCBI lineage: Eukaryota > Metazoa > Chordata > Amphibia > Gymnophiona > Rhinatrematidae > Rhinatrema > Rhinatrema bivittatum. The sequence continues at coordinate 54,450,948 of NC_042615.1, forward strand.
AGGGGGGATTCTTCTTTGCATCTTCAAATTCAGATTATATTCGGTTTTTGCATAAGGCGTTTCGGGCTAAGAAAGACGGAAACGGGCCCGGAGCAGCGCAGAGCAGGAAGCCCCCAAGGATAAGCGCCCTTTAAAGGCCCAAGTGCCACAGGACGATTCTAGCTCCTTCTCTGATGTTTCTCTGGAGTCAGAGGACCAGGGCCTGACCACCCCTCCTCCCGAGGGGGGGGTAGAGGATGAGGGGGACCCGCAGCAGAGTGCTGCATGGGAGACACATGCTAAGGAGGGGGATGACCCTAAAGTAGTCCGGTTATTCCAAAGGGATGAGCTTACCCCCCCTTATCCCGGCTATTTTGAAGGAGTTGGACATTGAGCTGCCACAGGATCCAAAGGTCTTAGGGTCTATGGATCCGGTTTTATTGGGTCTGAGGGGCCCGCCTACTACCTTCCCTTTCCATTTTTCAGCAACAGATATACTGTACTGGGAATGGGATATGCCGGATATGGGCCTCAAGATTACGAAGGCCATGGATAAGCTCTATCCTCTACCTGAGGAGGCTCTAGAGTTTCTGCGAGTTCCAAAGATTGATGCCGCTGTCACAGCAGTTACAAAGAAGACGACTATTCCGGTCACAGGCGGTACAACTCTCAAGGATTGGCAAGACCAAAAACTGGAGCTGCAACTGAAGAGAATTTTTGAAGTCTCGGCGCTGGGGGTCCGAGCAGCCATGTGTAGTAATTTTGGATTGAGAGCGGGCCTGTGCTGGGTTCAGCAACTCCTGGCCAACGAGTCTCTCTCAGAGGAGGAAGCTCGGCAATCTGGGCACCTGGAGGTGGTGATAGCGTACAGTGCAGATGCATTGTATGATCTTCTGCGAACCTCTGCTTGGTCCATGGTCTCGGCGGTTTCGGCTAGACGCTTACTGTGGCTACTTCACTGGGCGGCGGATGTGTCTTCCAAATTTAGGTCCCTTCCTTTTAAGGGAAAGTTGCTGTTTGGCAAAGAGCTGGAAGACTTGGTTCAAACCTTGGGAGAGAATAAGACCCATTGCCTTCCTGAAGATAGACCTAAGCCGATGTCTTCGTTTTCATCAAGATCTTGTTTTCAGGGTGGTCGGAGGAATCGTACACCCCGAGCTTCCACTTCATCTTTCAGTCAGTCTACAGGCAGACAACAATCATGGCCTCAGTCCTTTTGAGGACGCCGTTTTGGTAGACCCGGTACCTCCCTGTCTGCTCCAGGAGGCAAAACTTCCCAATGATGGGCAGCCGGTCCATTCCTTGGTACCAGTGGTAGGGGGCAGACTGTCCTTGTTTTACGAGGAATGGGCCAAGATCATGTTGGACCTGTGGGTCCTCTCTGTGATAAGAGATGGCTATGCTTTAGATTTTGTACATCAACCTCGCCCACTGTTTCTGGTCTCTCAGTGTGGCTATGTCACAAAACGCCAGCCCTTTAAAGCTGACGGTGCAACGTCTTCTCAACCTGGGGGCTATTGTTCCAGTTCCTCCCCCGGACCAGCGCTCAGGCCGATTATTCCATCTACTTCATGGTACCAAAGAAGGGGAGGGGTCCTTCTGTCCCATTCTAGATTTAAAAAGGGTAAACAGATGTCTGCGCATTCCAAGATTCCGTATGGAGAAGCTCCGGTTGGTGATCGCGGCAGTACATCTGGCGAGTTCCTGGCATCTCTGGATCTCATGGAGGCATATCTCCATGTAGGCATCAGGAAGGATCATCAGAAGTTCATGAGATTTGCAATTTTGGGAAGACATTTTCAGTTTCAGGCTCTGCCCTTCGGTTTCGCTACAGTGCCCAGAACCTTCACCAAGATCATGGTGGTCTTGGCAGCACGGCTACGCAGAGAGGGGTTTTTGGTACACCCCTATTTGGACGATTGGCTGATTTGGGCAAAGTCTGAAGCTTTTTGCCTGGAGACGATCCAGCGGGTATTGCAGCTGTTGAAGATGCTTGGCTGGGTGATCAATATGGCCAAGAGTCACCTCATCCCCTCCCAATCCTTGGCATATTTGGGAGCTTTGTTCATCACTCGGCAGGGTCGAGTCTTTCTCACGAATGACAGGATTGTCAAGTTGCAGGGGCAAGTGTGGTCCTTACTCTCCAAGTCCCAGCCCACCTTCTAGGATTATTTACAAGTGCTAGGATCTATGACTTCTACTTTGAAGCTGGTTCCCTGGGCCTTCGCTCATATGCGGCCTTTACAGTCTGCCTTGCTTTCCCGGTGGAATCAGACCTCCGAGCAGTTCCAGCTGGTTCTGCCATTGACTGACTCCGCTCGTTCCAGCCTGCATTGGGGGATGATCACGGACAATTTGACCAGAGGAGTTCCGTTGGTGGTTCTGGATTGGACGGTGGTGACCACAGATGCCATCTCTTGGGGTGCAGTTTGTCTGAGGGCCTCTGTCCAGGGAGAGTGGACTCTGGAGGAATCCCGATGGTCCATCAATTGGCTAGAGACCAGAGCAGTCCACTTCGCGCTACAGGCGTTCCTCCCGTTGATCGAAGGGAAGTCGGTCAGGGTGTTATCCGACAACGTGACCACAGTGGTGTACATCAATCGTCAGGGAGGCACCAGAAGTCGCGCCGTAGCAGACGAAGTGCGACTATTAGTAGACTGGGCGGAGCAGCATCTCCTCAGCATAGCTGCGTCCCACATTGCAGGGGTGGACAATGTTCATGTGGATTTTCTGAGTCGCCATCATCTCGACCCCGGCGAGTGGGAGCTGGCGGACGAAGCCTTTCAACTTCTCTGCGACAGGTGGGGCGTTCCCCATATGGATCTAATGGTGACATACAAAAATTCCAAGACTCCACGATTCTTCGCTCGCTGCAGAGAAACAGGAGCGGAAGGCGTGGATGCTCTGGTTCTTCCTTGGCTGATGACGGTTCTCCTGTACGTGTTCCCTCCCTGGCCTCTAATCGGCAAGGTGATCAGACGCATAGAAGGCCACCCGGCCAACGTGATCCTGGTAGCTCCCAAGTGGCCACGCAGGCCATGGTTTGCGGATTTGCTTCAACTAGTGGTGGACGGCCCTCTACGTTTCCATCTGATCCCGAACCTTCTTCATCAGAATCCAGTCTGTTTCGACCAGGTCGATCGCTTCCGTCTAGCGGCATGGCTTTTGAGAGGCAGTGCCTGAGGGGCAAAGGCTATTCCGAGGCGGTAGTCACTACGCTGTTGCAATCACATAAGACATCTACTTCTTTATCTTACGTTCGGGTCTGGAAGGTTTTCGACTCCTGGTGCGTGGCGAGAGAGATTGTTGCCACCCGTGCCACTGTCAGATATTCTAGATTTCCTTCAGGCTGGTTTAGCCAAGGGACTGTCTTGTAGCTCGTTGTGGGTCCAAGTGGTGGCTCTTGGGTCTTTACGTGGTCCTGTACAGGGCGTACCATTGGCCACGCACCCAGATGTTGCTTGTTTCCTGAAGGGGGCTAGGCATTTGCGTCCCCCGGTAAGCTCTCCTTGTCCATCTTGGAATCTGAATATAGTTCTCAAAGCTCTGTGTGCCCCGCCCTTTGATCCCTTACATAGGACGACTTTGAAGGACTTAACACTGAAGATTGTCTTTCTAGTGGCAATCACTTCAGCTCGAAGGGTTTCCGAGCTTCAAGCACTGTCCTGTAGGGACCCTTTCCTGCGCATCTCTGATTCTGGTGTCTCCTTGTGCACGGTTCCTTCCTTCCTACCTAAGGTTGTTTCTTCTTTCCATTTGAATCAATCAGTGGAACTTCTGTCGTTCTCCAGTTTAGACAGGTTGGACCCTCTTTCACGGGATCTGCGGAAATTGGACGTTCGCAGAGCTCTCCTACGCTACCTGAAGGTTACTAATGAGTTTCGAGTCTCGGACCACCTCTTTGTACTCTGGTGCGGTCCTAAGAAGGGTAACATGGCCTCTAAGGCTACCATAGCTCGATGGTTGAAAGAAGCTATTAATTCGGCTTATTTACTCCGTGGTTGGCCTTTGTCTGAGGGTCTTCAGGCACACTCAACTTGATCTCAGGCCGCCTCTTGGGCGGAATGCCAACAGATTTCACCTCAGGAGATCTGCTGGGTGGCTACGTGGAAGTCCTTACATACCTTTGCGAGGCATTACAGACTTGATGATGTTCAGGCGCCTGGGGTGGCTAACTTTGGGGAAGGTGTGCTTCGCGCGGGCCTCTCTGGTTCCCATCCCAATTAAGTGTTTGCTCTAGTACATCCCAGGAGTCTGGACTGATCCGGGTACGTACAGGGAAAAGAAAATTGGTTCTTACCTGATAATTTTTGTTCTTGTAGTACCACGGATCAGTCCAGAGTCCTGTCTGTTTGTACTGGGTGGAGGTAATGGAGAGTCCGCTTCTTCAGCATTGATTTACATTTCCAGAAGTTATCACAATTATTGTTCCCCTGTTTTGGGGTCTGGTTACAGTTGGGGCTCATGCTCCTCATTTTTCCGTTTATGGTTTTTTTTTTTATTTTTTGTATGTAGTTAGTGTTTTTTTTCTGCTGCTTTGATATTACGTAATACTGACAGACTGTGGGTGGCGCCTAGGTATATATAGGACAGAGGCTGTCAATCTTTCTCTGTTTCCACCTGCTGGTGCGGGGACAAAACCCAGGAGTCTGGACTGATCCGTGGTACTACAGGAACGAAAATTATCAGGTAAGAACCAATTTTCTTTTGCTTAGATGCAGAATTTTAAATATTTTGAGCAGAATTTCCCTAGAAATTCACTGTAAGAGTGTCCCTTCCACTTGCTCTTTCTACTCCCCTGGCTACTTTGCCCTCTCAGGCCCCCACTCCTCCACCTGCCAGTATCTCTCCCTTCCACCTCTAGGCTCAACCCCTTCCACTCTATCGCCAGTCCCAGATTTTGACCCTGTTCTCAGTACTGCCCCTCACATGGGCTCCCTCTGTCTCCCCCTCTCTCACACACATGCTCCCTCTCTCTAATCCACATACAGGCTCCCTCACTCTCTTGCGCAACACACACACAGACAGACACACACACACACCCTCATACAGGGCCCTCTCTCTTGCGCACACACACATCCCCTTGCATACACACCCACACAAGCTCCCTTTCTCTTTCACACATACATCCTCACAGAGGCTACCTATGTCTCTCTCTCACACAGCCCTTCACACAGGCTCTGTCTCACACATACACAATCCCTTCACATAGATTAGCGTCTTCACATACACACACACTCCTTCACAATCTCCTCATATAGGCTCCCTCTCTCTGAAACCCTCACTCAAGCATCCCCCCACCCCCCCTTTTACCAACCATGCTCTCTCACACCCTCCTGCTCTCTCTCACCCTCCCCTCTCTCCCCCACACCTTCTCTCACCAGCATGCCGCAAACGGAGCAGTTCCTGCGTGCGCCGCTGGATGCACTCTGCAGCAAAGATGAAAGCCTGGGCACGACGTTCGCAGCACACGGGGGGGGGGGTCCTCCCTTTTCGCAGCAAATGGCACGCCCAAGTCTTCATCTTCATTGCGAATGGAGCTCGTCCTGTGGCACACGTAGGACGCGCTCCATTCGCAGCATGCCGGGGTCTTCTCTATTATCTGCGCAGAATTTTCTGCGCAAACTCTGTGCTCCGCAGTAGCGCAGAATTCCTCCAGGACTATGATAGGTTATCCCTGGCATTGCTTCCTGGCAGCATGGCTGTACCAGCTTCCTGATTACTGCTGTGAATCCTATGCCCAATGCTAGTGAGTATGGACCTGCCGGCTCAGGCTGGTGCCATTGGGCTCCCATCGGCTCTGCTCTAGTTTCCCTGCAACCAGTAAAATAGCCGGGTGCGAGGCGGCCTTCTGCATGCCTGGAACCACAGTCCTGTCCTGTACACACCGTGCACTGTTAATTCAGCTGGGGGCACTTTAGTAGTCTTACAGTCCTAAACTTTTATCCCTTGGCTTCAATTCATAGGCAGATTGGTGACAGTTTTCTTTTGTTCTCCTTCTCTGCAAAGCTTAAAAAAAAAACAAACCTCCATACTGACAGCAAAAGTAAAGATCAAGCAATAAATTGTACATGATGCCTTTTAGGTTTTTTTTAATTGGACTAACTTGCTACTTTTTTGACCTGCTTATGAGTCCTATGCTTTCGTCGTCAGGCTCAATGCAAGCATCCGAGGAAGGGTTGCAAATGTTGTCCCATTAAAAAGTTATCCCCTACAACTTTAGTCGACTTTTTTATTTTTTATTTTTACAGATCCAAATGGACTAATCCAGCAACCGCACTACCTGCTGGCAGCCAAACTGAATTGCTTAATTCTTATCTAACAGTGCACAGGAACCTAGGGGCCCATATGAGAAAGTTAAATCTTTACTCTTCTGCAAGCGGCCAGTCTGCCGTCTCTCCCCCAGCTGACTCATCTGGGACCCCCAGGGATTGTCGGAACTGACTGACGTGTGTGCAAGGTTGTATTGTTACTGAAGCAGGACAGGAGGAAGGGAAGCCAAGATTTATATTCAGTTGTCACCAGGGGGTGGGAAAGGAAATGTAGGAACAATGCGTGACAGGCAAAGACGGTGTCAGTGAAACATTTATTCCTTATTTTCTTCCCTGGTTCTGCGGCTTTTATTTTCTGTACCCTGCCTTGAAGGCTTTTCATTGTTCTGTTTAAAGTACAGGAAATGGAAGCACTGTTTAAACTCTCCCTAACAAAAAAAAAACCAAAACAAAACAACTTTTTGACTCTGACTTGTTAAAATCCATTTTCTTGCGTTCAGTTTTACTTTCAGGCGAAAGGTTTATAACGTGACAGGCTGCTGTAAATTTTGACATTTTAAATACGTGACCCAGTGTGATGTGGATTGTATGTGCATCTGGTTCTTCACACATAATCCATATCACAAAAAAAAAAGTGTGAAAGCTTGCTGGGCAGACTGGATGGACCGTTTGGTCGTCTTCTGCCATCATTTCTATGTTTCAAGGCCGTGAATCTTTATTATTTTTTATGGTTTACTTTCCAATTTGGAATAGAGCATTTATTCTACCAAACTGTTGCGATAAGCTGTTGTAATAGGATAGCAACTGGTAAACTTGTTCTAGCATTTAATATCCCAGGGGAAGGTTTCTGAAACTCTTCAGGGGGAAAAGCAGGGGGCGACTCCCGAGTGGACTGAATGCTTTTGTAAGCTAGAGAACGGAGAAGCCAAGCAAGATGGTGACCGAAGCTTTCGGGGTGTGAATGCTCTGCCCGGGCCCCCTCCTCTGTGATGAATCCCTCTGGTGTTTGTATTGTACCGTCTACATATATCACGCTGTAGGCGAGGCAGAAAATGGCTTCCAAGCCTCTGCCCTTCAGAGTTCAAAGCTCAAAAGCATGAGCAAGTGCCGGTTTGACCAGGGACTTGACCCTGGGTCTCAGGGTTTCAGGCTGCTGGGCCCAGCCCCTCGGCTGCATCACCCCAGCCTTAGCAAACCAAAGACTTGCCTCTCCCAGTGTAAGTCTTGTACGTTGACTAGGGGGATTCTAATGCCTAGGAACAAACTCATATTCATAGACTCTCTGCTTTAAAGGGAAGGCTGTAGTTCTTTGGAAGTACAATACTCTGCCCTAGATTTGCCAATAACCATGCTAAGCCTGTGCCAAGGGTGGCAAAAATCTGAGGATGGGGAGAGGCAGCAGAATGTAACTCAGCAGGGAACAGCCCTCTGTGTCCTGACTTAGCCCCTTCCGTTCCTTCCCAGACAGCATGCAGGGAGCAGAAGGGGAGGGGGTGAGGCTGGAGAGGATACAGCAGAGCAAAGAATCAGCTTTTCTCTTGATTCGGGCCCTCCCTTCCTGCCTTATCAATGTTGTTCTCCTTCTCTTACTGTCTTGCTGGCCTGGATCAGTAGCAGTGTAGGAGGGTGGTATCTGTGGATGAGAGGAGAATTTTTAGGGATAGAGTGGAGGGAAGTGAAAGTCAAGGTGATAGAGGAGTGGTTGAGAGAGATCATTTGAGGAATGAGAGGTTGGGGGTAAGGCGGGGCTAGAGGAGCAAAGGGGGAGATCATTTTGGGGAGGTTAGGAGAGGCTGAGAGACATTGAGGATAGGGGCCAGGAGGCATGTATCTGAGCGAGGGGAATTGGGGGCATGGAGGGCAGGGATGAGTGCCAGGTGTCTGAGTATGTCATATTGGGTGGAAGGTTAGAGAGGGGATGGAGTTGCAATGTAAAGGGGAGCTAGACCAGAGCAGGAATATCTCCTTTCTGTGATCTTGGGTTTCATCTCCCATTTCTTTTGAAACTTCCCTTTTCACAACCCCATCACAGGTTTTCCCTCCTTTCCTCTGATCCTCTTCTTGCTCTTCCTCAATCCTAGAAACTTACCTAGCTCCTTTTTCCTAGATACCTTAATCCCTCTGCCTTATCTCCAGTTTTCTCTTCATTCTCACCCCCCATCCATCTCAAGTCCTCTTTCTCTTCACCTCATTCCTGGTCTTTCTCCCTCTCCTCTCCCCAGACCTGGATTTGCCAATAGGCCTGTGCCTGAGGTGGAAACAATTTGGGAGGGGGAGGCAGCAGGGCAGCTGAAGACTTGCTGACTTCCGGCTGTGCTGAATTACACTCAGCAGGAAATGGTGGGGGGGGGGGGGGGGAAGTGAGGCTGGGAGCTGCAGAGCAAAGAATAACTTCTCTACTCCCTATTCTAGCCTTTACTTCCCTATGAGTCCCATTCCCACCCCCCACCCCCCCAAAAAAAACAAAACCTTCCATTCAGGGAGTAAAAAGAAGCCACTTTGCTCCCTAATCCAGCCCCTCCCTCTGTCACTCAGACCCGAGGTGAGGAGATGAGCATGGAGCAGGTAGAATAAAGAGCAAAGAATGCTCTGCTGTCCCTTGTCCTGGGAAGAGAGAGGGTGACAGCACCACTAGTACCTAGAGGTGGCAAAATCTTAAATCCAGCACAGTCCTCATCCCCAAGATCTCCTCTCCACGCTGGTACCAGAGATCTTTTTTTTCTCACCTAGTACAAACAAAAACTTTATTGTAGAGAGAGACACAAACCGTGGCTGGGAAAACTACTTTATTTTATGATGTCATAGGGAAGACTGAAACGTAGAATTGTCTAATTCTTGCTGAAGAATATCTGCCCCGGAGCTGCTGCAGGAAACTGCGATGCGGCCACCTTGGGCAACCTACTCCTAGTGGTCGGGCCTTCCGGGTGAGATTGGTTGGGGGGGGTTGGATGCAACAATGCTAGCAGTGCCTAGAAACCTAGATCTGTGGAGGAAAATACTACCTTCCCCATGGATCCTCTGCTCTTCTGTAGATTCTCCTTCGGTTCAGTGGTAAATTTTCCAGGGTCTCGAGGATGATGGAGGAATTTAAGGGACTGTCAAAGAGAAGGGGGGTCCTCTCCCAAAGGAAAGGAGGCTGTAGGTGAGGGGCCTTGGAATGAGGGTGAAAGGGGAAAATCTCAGAAGTAATGCAATGAAGCGTTGATTAGCAGAGAGGTTGTTAGATGCATGGAAACAGCTCTCCCTGTGGAGGTGGTGGAGACCACAATAGAATCTGAATATGGGAGAATTAGAGGATCTCGGAGGGAGTGATAAGGATTATAAAATTGAATAGTTAGTGTTCATGAGTAGACTAGATAGGCCGCATGGTCAGTGGTGTGGGGTTTTTTTTGTTTTTTTTTGCGCCATCATATTTTGATGTTGAGAGAGAACAAAAAATGGTGGTCCAAGTTCCCTCTATTTTTGCTGATCAGAGCTTGTACAAAGTATCTATCTTCCACACTACTTTATACAGTGGGAGGTGGTGAGGAAACCCCACCCCCATAAAAACAATACTAGTATTCAACTTGGAAGATCCTTGGTGACTGGAAAGCTTAGTGTCCCTTCACTAGGTATGTGTTTCTCCCGGGTGGGGGTGCATATTGAGGTTGGCAGACAGAATAGTGAGTGGACTAAACAATCTCTTGCTATGGCACCCCCCTCTAGGAGTAGCCAGAATGGGGGCGATCCTGGATTTGCGAGAGAAGCCTAAATGTCTTGGTCAGAAGAAAGAGGAAACAAGACTCTCAACTTAGTGTGTGGAGTTTGAGAAAAGGGTACAACCCACCTTTGTTCCTGTTGCTCCATAGTCTTCAAGTGAGTATTGGGGGGGCGTTCCCCCTGCGGTTGATTCATTAGCATGAGTAGCTGTTCCTTCAGCATCCAGCAGTGGAGTGGAGAGCATCCCCTGTTTGGAGGGAGTAAACCTTTCACCCCGGACCACTCTTTTTATATTGGCGGGGGAGGGAGAAAGGTGAACAAAAAACATCTCGTCAGGACCAGTGGGAGTGAACATCACGTGCTTGTTCAGAGGTGAGTGGACGTGTGGAAGAACAGAAGAGGAGAGCTGCCCCTCTGGTGCTCCATATCTAATGTTCTCAAGGAGTCCAAGAGGGGAGATTCCAGCATTGGAGAAGCAGGGTACCAAGAGGGGGGGGGGGGGGTATCCAAGGGAGCCTTAAACAGAAAAGGAGCCAGCGGACCTCAGGAGGGTGAAACAGCAAAGATCAGTAACCCCCTTGATTAAATTCAGTGCCTGCCTGCGGATAAATTCTTGACAGACTGCACCGCTTGCAACTATTTTATTTAAACTGTTTGCTAATAACTTTTTAAAATTTTGGACCACCATACCTTGTGTCGAGTGCATCTTTGGTAAACACCTCGGGGGTCTAGAGGTTTAATCTGACACCTCCTGCCAACCATTGAACCAGATGGGGGTGGGGGGGTGGTGCTACACGAGGGGACAGCCATAGGACCGAGTCTGTAGTACTGCAGCAGACGAAATGGGCTTGAACTGTATAGGTGTTTGCCTTCCATTTCTCTACTTCTCTCACAGGTTAATGTTTATTTGGGGGGGGGGGGGGGGAAGTGGGGTGGAAACAGGGGTTCACTTATTTAGATAATTTTTAATGGAGCATTGTTAGGCATTGACAAAGAGTTTGTCGTATCCTGAAAATATTTCCCTAATCCTGTGAGAGTTTATTTTGGTGACTCTGGCATTTTTCTTTTTGTTTACTATTTTGGGCCTCTTTAAATTGCATGAAAACTTTCCTATGTTGCTTTTAGTTTGTGAACCAAAAGATACAAACTTAAGCTTTTAAGTTCAGCCTTTTTCTATGACTTCCCGGACTTATGACAAGCCTCTGCCGTTTCATCTTTTTGAGAGCAGCGGCAAGCTGTAAACCTAGAAAAGGAAATATTCATGAGGCTTCCTTTTTTTTTTTTTTTTCAATGTAAATTATTGATAGAAAGCGACATCTGGCCACGTGCTGCCGTTCACACACTTTATGTAGGTAATGGCACTTTTTTTTTTTTTTTTCCATGTCCTGGAGTGAATTTGTGGCTTAAGGTGATCAAAGCTGTCGTGGTAGAACTGCTGCAACTGGCAGCGTGAGCTCTCTCGTTAGCATCGTATGGAACTTAAAACAGTCTCTCATTTATGCCGCCTGCGTCCTCTTCTCTGACGCAGTGTTAATTATTGGAAGGGAAAATGCTGCACCTGCAGGTCTTCAGGCCCCAGGGTGGGTTAATCCTGCACAGTCTTTGATGGGATCTGCTGTAGCATCCTGAGGGATGAATGGACCTCCGAGGAACAGGACGAAGGGTCATTTGAAGGAGGCAGGAAAAGCCACTTATATTAGGCAGGCCTGATTCATTCAGGTTATTCTCCCATTCTAAAGTAAGAGAAAAACTTGATCAATCAGACCTCTGAATTTAATGACTTGCTTACCTCTGCCTTCTTATAAACGTTTGTCTTTTTTTTTTATAATTTAATCTTTAATTTAAAGTTTCTGCATATTTAAACACAAAACAATTTAAGAAAAAGGAGATGTACATGGTACTTGTAGAATCCCTCGTTCAGTAACAAGCTAATAAGTCTACATTCACTTGGGAGAGAAATCCAAAGAGATTCGAATAAACAGAAATAAAAGATAAAGAGGAGATCCTAATTTTTTCTAACATTTGAGTACTCACATGTTGATACTTCGGTCTGCAGTTAACCCTAATCTAAAATATTTTTCTAAATGAAGAGGGTCATAAAACACATTCATTACCCTGAAAAGAAGTAAAACTTTTACAGGGGAACTTAAGAAAAAATGACACCCCCCCCAAGAGCGCCCCCTTTCTGTTTCAGAGAAAGAAACCGCTTTCTTCTCATTTGCGTTTCACAACGTACGTCTGGGGAAACCTGTATTTTATTCCCACAGAAAAAGAGGGCCCTTATTCGTACAATGTTTATAGAATGCAGCAATCTCGCTCTCTTTTTCTAAGCTGAACATAGCAAGTAAAGTAGCCCCGGTAGGTATTATGTCAACAGAGGCTTCCAGAAAAAGATGAAATATTAGGAGTCCCCTGTTCTGGAGCAGCTGAAACCGTGCCTTTCACATTAGATCTTTTTATTTTTGCCTAGGCAAATAGAATATTTTTGAAACAGGGATTTGATTCTCTAAATAACCTAAAATATCTATAGGGTATTTTTTAAGCATTTCAAATTGGGGATAGTAATCTGGCTTTTGGAAAATGTAAAAAGTGAACTTTCCTTACAAAGAATTTTCCAGTACTTCCATTCTGCACAGATGATATTTAGATAACCAGATGCTGAAGGATGGGGGGGCAACACTATAGAAGAAAACTGTTCAAATTCCCATTCGCTGCAAGGGAAAAGAGTATATGAGTGGTAGGTTCACTCTCCTGGTAGGGGGAGAGACAGTCTCCAAGTAGCCCCCATACCACACGAGAGGATCGCTCCAGAGCTCAGTGTTTTTATTTATTTATATTCTGCTTTCTGTAGGCAAGTTCATATACAGGAGGTATTTCCCTGGCCCCGTAGGGCTCGCAATCTTGAATCTGTGAGGCAACGGAGGGTGAAGTGACTTGCCCAAGGTCACAAGGAGCAGCAGCAGGATTTGAACCCTGGCTGCCCTGCTTGGCAGCTCGCTGCTGTAACCAATAGGATGCTCCTCTGCTCCATGTTAAAACCACTGGCTGTAGTGGTACAAGGTCAACCACTGTACAACCACTTGTTGTACAAGGTCAACCACTTGTACAACCACTGGCTGTAGGTAGTACAAGGTCAAAATCCAGAACAAAGAATCTTCACGCCATGACTCATCCGTAGGAGTCCCACAAGGCTCCTCTCTATCCCCGACACTCTTTAACATCTACCTTCTACCACTTTGCCAACTCCTCACCTACCTCAACCTAAAACACTTTCTCTACGCAGACAATATCCAGATCCTGATCCCCATCAAAGGCTCATACTCGAAAACCCTCGACTACTGGGAATCCTGCCACCAAGAAATCAAACGTGTCCTCAATAGCCTAAATCTAGTACTAAACTCCTCCAAGACTGAAATACTACTCATATCTCCAGAGAACAGCAATCTCACCGCTTCTCATCCAACCAACCCACCAACCACACAAGTGAGAGATTTAGGAGTAATAATTGACAACAGGCTGAACTTCAAAGCCTCCATCAACAGAACGACCAAAGACTGCTTCCACAAACTCCAAGTTTTAAAAAGGATAAGACCTCTCTTCCACGCCCAAGATTTCAGAACAATCCTCCAAGCAATTATTTTCTCAGTTAGATTACTGTAACGCTATCCTACTTGGTCTCCCTTCCTCCTACACCAAACCGCTCCAAATGGTACAAAACACAGCAGCCTGTTTACTAACAAACACCAGGAAAAGAGACCATATTTCCCCAATTCTAAAAGACCTTCATTGGTTACCAATTCACTTCAGAATCATCTACAAATCCATATCCTTAATATACAAAATCATCCATCAATACACCACAATTGACCTACAATTTCCTCTCCACTTACACAACTCCACAAGACCTACCAGAGATGCATACAGAGGATCCCTCCATGTACCCCCTACTAAAACCACTAGTCACAGTACCTTAAGAGATTGAGGCCTCTCCACAGCTGGCCCACTGTTATGGAACTCCATCCCTCCCGATCTCAGACAGGAGCCTTGCCTCCTAACCTTTAGAAAAAGACTCAAGACTTGGCTGTTTATGCAAGCTTTCCCAGACTTAAATTAATGCACCTCGCCATCAACATATCCAACACAGCAGCTGTACCTCTTCTCCTTGTATATAATTTAGTCTCTGCTAAACTATCTTCATTTCCTCTGATCCCAGTTCAATAGTCCTTGTTAATTGTAACTGCTTTCTTCGACACGTTATTTCTGTTTTTGATGTATTTATTGCACCCCTGTTTATTTGTAAACCAGCATGATGTGATCATTTCATGAATGCCGGTATATAAAAACCTTAAATAAATAAATAGTGTATAATGTTCGAATTTTCCATGATTGTTTACTTGTGAAGAAGTCAAAGCTTGCAAGCACGGTTCGTACTCGGTGGTGCTCTATTGCCAACAGTTTGGTGATGAGCACTACTGAACAAAATACTACATAGTAAAAAAAAGAGCTAAATACAAAGGAAAATTAGTTCATCCCCCTTCTCAGCTGCAGTCCCAATTTGAGCACAGGCAAAAGAGGGAAGGAGAGGAGTCAGGGACCTCAAATTGCACTTTAGCCCCAGTGCCAACAAGTACAGGCAATTACAGCTTGCAAATATTGTGCTGCCTGCTTGCACTAGTTATCTGCCAGAGGACAGAGAAAAAACAGTAGACACGGCGGTTAATTGCCCGAGGCTGGTGATGTGATTCATGTTTCACAGTCTGAGCCTGTCTTTGACTGGGACCAGCTGATTTTATTAGCCATTGGAGCCTGCAATTCCTGATCTCTTTCCTGTGCACCCATGGAGTTGAAGAATCTGTTATAAGGAGCCCCAGTAGTAGGGGCAAAGGCCGGTCGGTGCTATTTTGGAAAATGGTGTTGACCGGGCCTAGAGCTAGGGGATGTTCTGGGAACCCACTTTACCACCAATTCTTCATTTTAGGGGGTGGAGCCCTAAACCACCTGGGAATTATTTTGAGGCAGGGGACGGGGACTATCCTAAACACCAGGGACTTGTTTTTTTTGGAAGGGGGCTCCAGGGGGGAGGGGGTCTTTGGGGCAGGAATATTTCCAGGAAAGGGGATTGGGTAGGGGGTGAGATGTAGCCGCATGGTTTTACATTCTATTTTTTTTTTTTATTGTGAGTTCGCCTCAGCAGGCAGGCCCGGGGTAGGCAGGGTGTCTGCTAAGGCCCCGGGGACATTTCTGCATTTTTGGAGGGGTGCATTTTCGGCCTCTCGTCCTTTAACGCAATGGTGGCACTGGCCAAGGTGCATGCATGTAGGCCCTGTTTCGCCATATAGTTTTGTTGTGCATTTCTCCTGGGAGATTGGTCCCCTCCCATGATAAAATATTGTGGCTTAGTAAATGACCCCCTAGGTTTGTACCTGAGGCAGTGGAGGGTGAAGTAATTTGCCTAAGGTCATAATGCATATTAACTGGATTTGAACCCTAGTTGGCTACTTCACTGAGCACAGATGAGGCATTCTCAAAGCTTCCTCAAAATTTGTCTGAATACTTCAAATCTACAGACTCTGCAGTGGACTATTCCTGTCATCCCTCACGTTCAGGCCCAGAGCCCCACCGGGTGTGCAAACCATGTACAGGGTGGCGTCGGGAGCAGGGATAGGCCCTTATTGCTGCCGGTGGACCCAATCCACAGGCGGTGGAAGAATGTTTTGCTTTTTCTGCCACGGGTGGACTCAATTCAGGAAGCAGTTTCATATCGAGCGGGTGGGGGATGGGACTGGGGGGGTATGTTACTTTTATGCTGTGTGCTGGTCACGCACAGCAGGAAGATTTGGAAGGGCTGTGGTGGGAGCTCATCCCACCACAGCCCAAAGAAAGTCATGTCCAGGTGTTTCTTTTCCTTCCTTCCTGTGTGGCCCCAGAAAAAAAAAGTTGCCAGAGCTGTGAAGGTAGGAAGGAAAGAGGAGCATCAGAGAAGTAGCTTTTGTAGCAGAGCTGCTGTGGATCCCACCTCATGGTGGCCCAAGAAAATCAGGGCCGCCACGGAGCCCTTCCCGCGGCAACCTGCAAAGAGAGAGAGAGGGGTGAGAGAGGCTGAGGCCCTGTAGAGTGTGTGTGTGTGTATGAGAGTGTGTTGGAAGATTGTGTGTGTGTGTGTATGAGAGTGTGTTGGAAGATTGTGTGTGTGTGTATGAGAGTGTGTTGGAAGATTGTGTGTGTGTGTGTGTGTATGAGAGTGTGTTGGAAGATATTGTGTATTTGATTGAGGGAAGAAGAGAAGATGGATAGAGAAGAAACAGGGAAAAAAGACCTTGTAAAAGGAATTGGCAAAAGACCAAGAAAGGGAAGGTGGGGATAAAAAAAAAAAAAAGCCTGTGACCAACCAATTAGAAAACAAAGATCAGATAGCAAAGGTTTAAAAAAAAAAAATCATTTTTTTGAATTTTTAGTGCTAGGCATGTTATCTTTGGGAATGTGCAAGAGTAGCACATTCTTTTTGCTGATCTTGCGATGTGTGAGATTGACATGGAGGAACTGGAAGCCCCACAAATTTTTAATACTACAGGGCCTGTACAGAGGAGGCAGTAGAATGGGCTTCAGTGCCAGTAGCAGCGATTGGCACCTCCCCAGTAGCCATGCGGCAGCAGTGACAGTGACAGCAGAGAAACGAGAGAGGCTCAGTTGCTGGTAAAAGAGAGAGGGGGGTCTGCTTTCAGTGTGTGCATGTTTGAATAGGAGCTGTGTGTGAATGGGTGCTGTAGGTGGATTCCAACCCGCCAGCAGCTGAAATAAAGATGAGGGCCTGGCACTGCTGGTAGATCCCAACCAAAGAAAAGCTGGAGACGCCTGTGGGTTTTTAGAAATCAAAGTTCCCAGGTTTGGAGAACATGAATTTTTGAAACCCTTTTTGGTTTTATTTTTCAGATGTTAGATGTGTCTGCTGTTTAGAAATATTTTATTAGTGTATAGGACATTAAAAAAAAAACTTGAATGTTTTTAATTTGATCTTTTATTCATCAGCTTTTTTTGAAATATTGTTAGTATGTTTTTAGTATTATGATTATGTATTTATTTTATTTCTTGATTTTACTGTTTGTTTGAGGAATGGTGATGGTTCTGTTTTCTCATTGTTGCACTGCATAGTGTCTGGCTTCTTGCGGTTTCCAGTTCAGTTTTTGTCCGTGCATTTGTATTTCTACTTTATGGTTGCTCTGTTCTGTATTTGGTGAGGATTGGTTTATGTTCTGCATGTGTGACTGAGGTGAGGCATTTTCCTAATAGAAAGTGTATTAGTGTATTCAGGCTTTCAGAGTCAAGTCCACACCCAACACACATCACAATAGGCCTAATACCATACGGGTTCCAAGTGTCTTTTTCGCAGGGATTTCTGGTTGGCATCACAGCAGTGCATGTAAATATAATGCAAGTGATATTTTTACCTCAGAATTCTGTATTTTGATATTTTTCATGTAAAATATAAATGCTTAACTCTGTGTGTGGAATGGGGCAGGGGGTGTTGTGCAAGGCTATAAGGTTCACCTGGGGCACCTAATAGCCTTGCACCAGCCATGAGTTTGGGAGGGAGGGGATGGAGTCAGTTTTTAAAGTTTGTATCACTGAAGGGAGTTGGGTGTTTTTTCGGTGATCCTGAAACGGGGGAGGGGGAGCACAGTAATTATTCATGCAGGGCAGCAAAAAAAGCTAGTACTGGCTCTGCTAATGTTAGGCAGTATGGTCCTTGGTATTTTTGGTGTACCTGAGCAGGCACACCTGAAGTTAATGCCATTAATTGGGGATCAGTTGTCCGTATAAAGGATGAGGGACTGCGTTTTTATGAAGCCCAGCTGCAGACTCCCTTGAAGAGCTAGTAAAACTAGTTTCTTCTCAACAAAATACTGTAAACTTACAAAGCAAGCAATTACCTGACTTCTCGATTACCCTAAAAACTGAGCAGAAATAAGAGTTCGAATAATCTCCTAGAGAGTAGGAGAATTAAGTCAAAGTAACACTTTTATGTAATTGAGAGATGCTGTAGGAAAACCTGGCCGCCTCATTTAGTAAGGGATGTGCAGCCGGAAAGTATACATTTTTGGTATTCGTTTAAACTTTCCCCATTAATTTTATTTTACATTTTTGTATTTGGGAATTTTTGTTTCCCTCTAATATGCACTCAATTTGAAACAGAATCTACTGAATGCACATTCCTGTCAATAAGAGTGTATATAAGAATTTGGAATGGAATGTGTGGGAATATGAACCATACCAAATTCTAAACAGATTTAAGATATTCAAAGATACTGTTAAAATATCTAAACATGCTCCAATAATTCTAGCTCTAGTTTGGCATACAGGAAGCACGGAGCCTTGGTTAGCTTGCAACTTAAATCTGTAAGGACTTTTCAAAAAGTTGTCGTCTTTAGAAATCTGGTTGTTCAGATGTTACGATAGAGCAGATCAACCACTTTATCTACTTGAGAAAAAGCTCCAGAAAGACCCGCCTTGGTTCCTTAGAGACCTTTTGCATCTGGTATGGGTGGGATTATAAATTTAAAAGGAAAGCCACCAGCAACATTGTGAACCTATGGCACGGTCAATATTACAACTTCTGATAGTATTTTTTTTCTTTCCTTCTCTCAACCTACTCTACCAGGTTAGCCTTCCCTTTATAGAACTACTCAAGATTTGGTCAAGGTCATGCAGTGATTGGTGGGGAGGGCAGTTGAAACTGGGCCAATTGCTCTCTCCACCACTAGGTACAAAGTGCTCCTACACCTCAGAACAAATCCAGTATCTGGAGGCTAGAGTGGCAGATCTAGAAGAGCTAAGGGAAACAGAGGTATATAGAGGGAATATTCAGGGACATAGTAGAGAAGTCCCACCTCCAGTCTGGCAGCTTCTGTGCTGCCGTGGAGGAGAAAGATCACCTGGAAGGAGACCATTACCTTGATAAGGCAGGAAGCAATCCTGTAGCTAGAAGTTGCCCTCAAGGTGATGTAGTATCCTCTTGCACCGAGAATAGGTCTCAAGGGCCATGTGTCCAAGAGGGAAGCTTTAGCCACGGCTGTTATGGTTGGTGATTCAGTTATTAGGAAGTTTGATAGCTGGGTAGCTGGTGGATGTGAGGATCGCTTGGTAACATGCCTGCCTGGTGCAAAGGTGGTGGACCTCATGCATCACGTAGTTAGAATTTTAGATAGTGTTAGGGAGGAGCTGGCTGTCTTGGTACATATAGGTACCAATGATATAGGAAAGTGCAGGAGGGAGGTTCTGGAAGCCAGATTTAAGATTGTAGGTAGAATGTTGAAATCTAGAACCTCTCAGAAATGCTCCCCATTTCATGTGCAGGACCCCAGAGGCAGGCAGAGTTCCAGAGTTTCAATACAAGGATGGAGACAATGGTGCAGGGAAGAGGGTTTGGGTTTGTTAGGAACTAGGCATCATTTTGGGGAAGGGGGGAGGTGGCTTTTTTACAGGATGGACTCAATATTTAACCAGAGCAGAACCAGGCTGCTGGCACTAACCTTTAAAAAGGAGAGAGTGCAGCTTTTAAACTAGATGGGGAAAAGCAGACAATCGCTCAGAAGAGCATGGTTGAGAATGATCTATCTTTGAAGGATACTAAGAGAACAGGGAAGTTAGGGCATCCCAGTAGAGAGGTTGCAATAAATGCCAAAGTGGACTAGGTGTCTTCAAATAAAGAGCACAAAGATTCTGAATTATCCTTGTCAACTGATGAGCAGGTTGTTAATACAAACAAAAAACATACTTTGAAATCTCTGTATACAAATGCTAGAAGTCTAAAAATTAAGATGGGAGAGTTAGTGTATAGCACACTGGATGAAGAGATAGATATATAATTAGCACTTCAGAGACTTGGCCGAAGGAAGATAACCAATGGGATACTTATAGGATACAAATTATAACGAAATGATAGGATGGATCAGATTGGTGGAGGAGAGGCATTATATGTGAAAGAGGGCATTGAGTCAAACAGGATAAAAGGTCTGTGCAAGAAGCAAAATGCAATGTTGAATCTTTTGGATATAAATTCCAGGTAAAAAGGGGAATAAAATAGCAGTAGGGGATGTATTACTATCCACCTGAGCAGATTGAACTAACAATGAAATGCTAAAAGAAATTAGGGAAGCTCACAAAATCACCAGCATGTTAATGAGTGATTTCAATTATCCCAGTATTGACTGAGTGAATGTCACATTAGGACATGCTAGAGAGGTAAAGTTCCTAGATGAAATAAATGACTGGAGCTGCTGGTACAAATAACAAGAGGGAAAACTATTTTAGACCTAGTCCTTAGTGGAACACATGATATGGTGTGAGAGGTAACAGTGTTGGAGCCACTTGGCAATAGTGATCACAACATTATCAAATGTGACTTAACTGGAGGGAGGGCACTAAAGAAATCTACCGTGACAGCATTTAACTTTCAAAAAGGTGACTATGATAAAATGAGGAAAATGGTTAGGAAAAAAAAATGAAAGGAGCAACTGCAAAGGTTAAGAGTTTAGATCAGGCATGGACATTGTGTAAAAATACGATCTTGGAAGCTCAGACCAGATTATTTAGATATATATACTTGTCACTCTGTATGCAATCACAGTTTACAACAAAATTAAAAATACATCAGCATAGTCATAGTAAACTAAACAACAATATAAGGATACATCTAATCATTGCATCTTGGTAATATAATATATTTCAACTTTATTGCCATTTTGCTCTCTAGCAGTTGTTAATAAACTGCTAACCCTCAGTTATTGTATCTGATTGCTGTTATTCCATGCATTAGAAAAGGTGGAAAAAAGTGTAAATGACTACCTGCATGGTTAAAAGGTGAGAGAGGTTATAATAAAAAAAAAAAAAAAAAGAGAGAAAAATCAATAAATGGAAAAGGGATCCAAATGAAGAAAACAAGAAACAGTATATAAACACTGGCAAGTTAGAAGCAAAGAGAATTTGCAAAGAAGCTTGCAGTGGAAGCAAAAACTTTATAATATACTTTTTTTTTTTAGGTAAAAAGCCTATGAGGGAGTCAGTTGGATCATTAGATGATCAAGGAGTAAAAGGGGCACTTAGGGATGACAGGGCTATAGCAGAGAGACTAAATAAATTCTTTGCTTCAGTATTCACTGAGGAATATGTAAAAGAGACGCCCATACCAGAAATTATATTCAATGGAAATGAAACAAATCTGTGAGCCTTGAAGATGTACTAGGGCAAATTGACAAACTAAAGAGTAGCAAATCACCTAAACCAGATGGCATACACCCCAGAGTGCTGAAAGAACTGAGAAATGAAATTGCGGATCTGCTATTGGAAATTTGTAAACTATCATTAACGTTGTCTATGGTATCTGAAGACTGGAGGGTTGCAATGTAACACCTGTTTTTAAAAAGGGATCAAGGGGTGATCCAAGAAACTACAGATGTAAATGCCAGGCAAAATGGTACAAATTATCATAAAGAACAAAATTGCTGAAGATAGGCATAGTTTAATGGGGCAAAGCCAACATGGATTTAACCAAAGGAAGTCTTGCCTCACTAACAGGCCAATTCAGTAAAAGTCGCGGGAGCACCCGCTCTCCTGTGCACACGATTCAGTATTTAAATGAGGGCCTGCGGTAAACAGAGGCGCTATGGACACTAGCGCGTCCCTAGTGCCTCTTTTTTGACAACAGCGGCGGTTGTCAGCGAGTTTGACAGCCGACGCTCAATTTTGCCAGCATTGGTTCTCGAGTCCGCTGACTGCCACAGGTTCGGAAACCGGACGCCAGCAAAATTGAACGTCCAGTTTTCAACCCGCGAGCCATGGGCCAATTTTTAAATTTTTTATTTTTTTTTTATTTTAAATTATTTTTTTTACTTTTGGGACCTCCAACTTAATATCGCCATGATATTAAGTCAGAGGGTGTACAGAAAAGCTTTTCTGTACACTTTCCCGGTGCCGGCAGAAATAACGCCTACCTTTGGGTAGGCGCTAATTTCTGAAAGTAAAATGTGCAGTTCTGGTTACCACATCTCAAAAAAGATATAGCAGAATTAGAAAAGGTACAGAGAAGGGTGACCAAATTGATAAAGGGATGGAATGATTCCCCTATGAGGAAAGGCTTGGAGAAGAGATGGCTGAGGAGAGATATGATAAAGGTTTATAAAATGAGTGGAATGGAATGAGTAAATGTTAATCAGTTTACTCTTTCAAAAAGTTCAAAGACTAGGGAACACACAATGAAGTTAGTAGATGATACATTTAAAACTAATAAGAAATGTGAAAATCAAGAAATATATTTAAAAAAAAAAACAAAAAACTAATAAGAACAAATATTTTTTTACTCAACACAGAAGCTCTGGAATTGGTTGCCAGAGGGTGTGGTGAAAGCTATTAGTGTAGCTGCATTTAAAAATGGTTTGGACAAGTTCCTGAAGGAAAAGTCCAAAAACCATTAAGATGGAGTTGCAGATATCCACTGGGATAAGAAGCATAGAGTCTATCTACCCCTTGGGATCCTGCTAGATACTTGTGACTTGGATTGGCCATTGTTGGAAATAATATACTGGGCTTGACGGACCATTATGGTCTCCAGGTTCATAGCTCTGTCCTCTAGCATACCCACTGTTCTTTTGCTATCCTGCATATGTGTAATTGTTGAAACCATAGAGCAGGGATAGGCAACTGAGATCCTTGAGGTAAACAAATAGGTCTGGTTTTCAGGATTTCCACAATTATTATGCACGAGATACATTTGCACACATTGCTTCTGTTGTATGAAAATCTCTCCCATGCATGTTCATTGTGGATATCCTGAAAGCCAGACCTGTTCGCCTACCCCTTCCCTAGAAGAATGTGGGTATGGCCTGGGATAAATAACAGCAAGGAAGAAAATGTGCATTCCAAGGGAAAGAAGAGTTACTGAGTTTATTTCCTGGCATAATTATCTTCTGCTTATCTCCATAGCTTCCTCTGCATGGTGGATCAACTCCTAATGTGAATGGAGCGCCTGACCTTCTCCAGTGCTTCAGCCCTGAAGGTACGTCCTTAGATCTTTCATATACTGCATGTGATTAGAATGAAGTATCAAATGAACAAGATACAAATCACCTTTGCACACTGTTCTTAACATCTTAGCTTGAAATACTGATACTCTGAATTTAAGCCTGAAGGCAGTATAGATATTCATTCAGTAGAAACTTCTCATAATTGAACAACCACCAGTTAAAATAGTGTTACCTAAAACCTTTCCTATTTTGATATTTTTCTTATAGATATTCATTAATTTGAGACTGTATTTATCAAAATCCTGCTACTGTTTCTACCAGCTTCTTGTTTACATTTTTTTTTTTACTTATTTTTCTCCTGCAGCTTCCTCCTGTTCCTTTGGGCTTCCAGCTCAAGCGGAACCAGCCCCCACCTAAGGCTGTATCCCTATGCAGCTTCTTTCACAGCTACCTGAGGTGTATGCCCCATTTTTATTCCTTCATCACCTTCCCGCTATACTCCTCAGGCGGCCCCATACCAGCACCCTTTGGAACCCAGTGCGCATATACCCTAAATCTCAGGTAGCTAGTAGGGATGGGCAGTGATTGGCATTCCCCATCGCTCAAGGACTGTGAACGTTTCCCCCGCAGCATTCCCAGCTCCTGCCGATTAGGGAAGGAAAGCCAGGTCTGTGTGGAGGTGCTTAACACTGCCACTAGGCCAACAGGTCAGGCCTGTTCACTTTCTAAGGCCTGCTTTGAGTGGTTGGTGTGACATTTTCTTATGTATACAGTTTAGTTTAAAAAATAAAAAAGGGAGGGAGTCTTGTCTTCCTATAGCAGGCAATCTTTGGACATAGGGGAAGATAGTTTGTGTAATCCCAAACTTGAGGAATATTTTTATATTCACGGGGTCTGCCACAAAAGATATCTGGTATAAGTCACCATCTATTCTCTTCAAGCCCTGTTCACTGCATTCTTTTGGGAAGATGGGTTGGGATATCCTCCAGGGTCAAAGGCATTAAGGATGTCGATCCCCAAATGTATGTATGAGAACCAGAGGGACACTTCCTGGGCATTAAAACTTAGTCTTTAGGTAGCACTTGTGTGTTAAAATAGATCTGACGCAAAATTAATTTTCCTTTGATAAATCCACAATCCAGAAATACTTGAATCAGTAACGAGGTTACTGTGTACCCCTTTTTCCTTTCTGAGTTGAGGCTTCCAACTGGAATTTAGGTGTTATCAGTACTCTGTGGAACTTATATTTTATTTACAGATTATTTATATATATTCATATCCAAATTAGATCAAAACGGTTTCTCATTTTAAGTACGCGCACACAGTAACATACGTCGTATCCACTCAATAACAAAAGAAGCATAAACAATACACAGTTAACACCTCACGTAAACCAAAGGTGGCATCCATTTAGGCTTTCTTCCCTTCCTCGATTGTTGTGCTTAGATTCCATTATTGACTCTGAAAATGCTGTGTTAAAAAGCCAGGATTTAATTCCTTCTTAAATACTTTGAAATCAGTACAAACTGTTAAACTCCTAGGCATCATATTCCATAATTTAGGTATTGCTCTTTCTCTGACCTTGGTTAGATGGGCTTTGCGAGTGGATGGTACCTCGATTCACCCTTTATGTGCAGACCTCAGGGCACACTGCAGGACATAGAAGTGTAATGACATGCCAAGCAAACTGATTTTTATTTGAGTGTCCTGTGAATTAACATAAGGACTTTATACTGGATCCAATATTGAATAGGGAGCCAGCATAAAGTGTATGATATGGGCGCAACATGGTCAAATCTTTTTGTCCATGTTAGTAGACAAGCAGCTGTATTTTGAAGCATTTGGATGCATCTTTAAAGAGCTTTTTAGAAATCCTAAAAGCAAATGATTACAATAATCACTTGATTGTAAACTGTACCTGAGTAACTCTGTAGCTCTGGTGGGATCCTTTACTTCCATCCCTCTTTTGTACAAGATAGGTACCTCCTTGACTCTCTGGTATATGCTCTGAATAAGCACCTTGTAGGTGCCTTTTTTTTCTCTCCTGCTTCCTTTGGATATTGGATGAGTATCCCAAATTTCTCAAATATTTTGGCCTTGTGGGTACAGACGCTTGGGCTGGGTGAATCATGGGAAATCAGTTTTCAAACAAAAGGAGAGGAAAGGTGGAAAAATGTCCTTTCAAACTGAAGATCCAAAATAGTGTTCTCTGACCTCTTAAGGTTAAATCAACCAAAGTCTCGTAAATCTCCACAAATCCATGTCCCACAGAATTGGGCTAAAGACTTCTCCAGGAAAAAACTGAAAAACCATTCCTCTCCCTTAGACTTTCAACAAACAAATCCTCAACTCCTGTAGAGGTCTCTGATGTAAATGGACACGAGAAATGACCATTGTAGCAGCCTCACATGGGGTTGATATGGCATTGCCTGTATCTAAATGCATAGCCTTTCAACAATGCCATATCTTAGGGATCCTAATGGGGGTCCTACATTTGCGATTTATATAATTTTTAGGTTCATGATAAAACGGGTTCTCCACCTATTTTCATTTTCATAGGAGCATTCATGGCAATAGATATAACATGTAGTCCTAGTCTGAGGAATGGGTACTGCGGAATAACATAAGTTCAATGTCTTCTCTTTCCAGTTGACTCATCAGTAGCATGGAATCTTCTTAGTGTTTGGGTAATTACCAGGTTCTTGTGGCCTGGTTTGGCTTCTGTTGGAAACAGGATGCGGGGCTTGATGGACCCTTGGTCTGACCCAGCATGGCAATTTCTTATGTTCTTATGTAATTGACTGTCTAGCATACCAGCGGAATAAGCAAAGGAAAATGTTACCCGAGAGCCCAGGTTTTTCCACATTTTCCAGGAGATTTCTAGACAGTCTGCCCTTCCCCTTTTTCTTCCATGGTTCTCCGCTGGTTTTTTACAGTGGAAGGAGTAGCACAGAAGCAGAACAGCAAGCAGAATGGGATAGCTGACAGGGCAGAGAGAGTGTGAGCGGGAGCTGCATTGTGTCTCAGCAGCAGGGCCCTTCGCCCGCCCTCCTCTCCCTGCAAAGATTCACGCGCTTGTAACATGAACTTCTGTAAGTGAGGATGTATAGCCTCAGGGGACACAGGTGCAGAGGCAGCTCTCAGCTAATGCTGCTTTACTTTTTTCCCATCCCTGCTGCATTTGAACAAGTGTGTGGCTTTGTTTTGTAATCTGCTGGGAGAGAAGTGAAGAGGGCCAGGTGGACAGCAAGCACTGTTAGAGGTGCATCTACTACTACTGCTGCTGCTCTAAAAGCCCCTGTCAGATGGGTGGAGGGAGCAAGTCCTGGGAGGAGGAAGAGATGGTTATGAATGGAGGACCGGAAGGAGATGTGGGAGAGACTGGTGGAACATGATAGAATGAGATTGGGATAGAGGGCTGAAAGGGGTAACCTTTGCCTCGTACCACATTTCAAAGTAAAAGGAGTTGACACTTCCCCATTGATAATACAAGCAGTCGGGTTTCAGTAAAGCAATTCTATCCATTTGATATAATGCTCTGGGAAGCCATATTTCCGTAACAACCAAAACATATACGCCCATTGTACATTTTCAAAGGCTTTCTCAGCGTCCAAACTGGTTATGAGCCCATTTGGATTATGTTCATCCCCAGACTACAAAGCTTCAAGCAGCTTATGAATATTAGTAACACCATTCCTATTTTTAACAAAACCAGTTTGATCTAAAGCTATAAGAGCTGGAGCCACACAGCTAAACCTGGCAGCTATAATAGAGGCCAAGGTTTTGATATCCACATTAAAGGAATCGGGCGATTATGACCCAGCAAGCTGTAAATTTTTTTCCAGTTTTGGAAAAACCGTAATGAGGGCACGATTCATGTCGGAGTACCACCCACCTTTAGTAACACAAGTCTGGTATAATTTATGGAGGGAAGTAACCGCTGTATCCTTAAATAATTTATAAAATTCCTCTCCTAAGCCGTCAAGGTGTCCAGGGCTTTAGCCAAGAGCAGATTATTAATAGCAAACTATTTCAGAGTGGGAAATGGAAGCAGCTAGCCACTGTTAATGTTCTGAAACTTGAGGTAACTCTAAACCTTCAAAGAAATGATCTCTAGCTTCCACCTTAGCCGGTTTTCTGGAATAAAGCATTTGGTAGAAATTTAGCATGATTGCCGTAATTTTAGTATGGAAGAGTGTGCACTTCTCCTTCAGTATCACGTAATTGAGTGATAAAATGTTTGGGCGTAATATTTTTCACCAGCCTAACCAAACGTTTGTCTGTTTTATTGCCCTGGTGAAATAACTGGGTATTATAATGCAGGATATGCTGTACCTCCCTCTGGTATAGCAAATGATTCGGAGACTTGGTCACTATCTTGGTCTACTTTCTCGTCACAGAGACTAGGGGTTAGAGACTGAACATGTCTTTTTTTTCTTTAGTAAGCATAATTTAATTTGTAAGGATAAGATTTCCTTGCCTCTAAACATATTCTCATGAGCCGTATACACTATGATCTGCCCACGTATCACAGCTTTACCAGCATTCCAGAACACATCGTTCTGTACATCATCAGTGTCATTTAATGCCACGTAATCTTCCCATTTAGATTTCAAATAAGTAGCAAATTCTTTATCATAATACAATGCTGGCTGCAATCTCCATTGAAAGGCAGACATTCTATGTGGTGTAAATGCCAAGACTATGGAAATAGGGGCATGGTCAGATAACGCTAGTGTCAATAGCAGCCATAAGTCTAGGAAATTGGTGGAAATAAAAAAAAAAAAAAAAAAAAGTTTGTCCTAGCATAAGATCCCTGAATATTTGAGTAATATGTGTAGTCTAGCTCAATAGGGAGCAATGTTCACCACGCATTTAGTAATTGCAGCTCTTTCATTAAAAAATAGTGATGTGCCAAGCCCAACCTGTTCTCCCTCCCTTCCTGGTCCTCTCTTCTTATTGTCTCCTTGTCCTTTCCAGAGATCGCTCATAAAACATGCTCTTTTATCTTGCCTTGCAATTTGAGACTCGTTTTTAAATAACTTATACTCAGATTTCTGAAAGCTAACAATTGAAACATGACATTTAAGGACATGTGAGCAATTTAAATTTGAACTGGAATGATTTTAGACTGATTTGAACTGGACAGGAAATGCAGATATTACCAGATTTACTGGGAAAATACATTCCCCCCCCCCCCCAGCAGATCTGCATATAACTGAGAACTCCCTGGATTTTGCCTGGAAATTCAGGGAGTTTGAATCAGATTCAGTAGAAAGCTCCGGGCCTCTCTGATTCCAGCTTCAGCCACTCTCCTTCCTCAGTAAACCTGCAAGGAGAGGGATGAATCTGGGATAGACTCTGCAGGCAGCAGGTGTGGGGAGAGACTGGGGAGGGTCTGCAACATGCACAGTTCAGTCTGAAGCTCTGATTCCAGGAATTGGGAATCAGTGGAGAGTAGAGTAAGGGGTACTGTGACTTAAAGGGTGGTGGGAGCAAAGAGTGCTAGGGTTAGGAAGAGGAAGAATGCTGGGGTTCATCCCTGGAAGTGATGGGGTGAGGAAGAGAGAAAGTATGGATAGGTTAGGGATGAGGGATGCAAGCGAGAGTGCTGATAATGCATTATTCCTCTCTTCCCCCATCTCCTGCCCCCCCCCTTCCAAATTGACCGTGATCTCAAGGCGACTACAATTCTAAAGTTCCAAGATATTTAGAACATGAAAAAAAATGGATTTGCTGATCCCAGAAATCCAGTTAGAATTATTCAGACATCCGAAGAGTATTTTACAGCTGTTTTCTTAAAGAAAATATTCAGATCAACACAAAAAACATTCATAAAACTGTCAAACCATTTTTTTTTTTTAATTGACTTTGTTCCTGCTCCTTGGGTCTGCAGCACTATTGGAACCAGGGCCGGGATTTTAACACCGTGAGCATTCGTCCACAAATACCTGGAGATGATTCCCATTATCTTAGAATCCCTCCCCAACATACTTAGTCTAGTCCAGTGATGGCGAACTGCAGTCCTCGAGTGCCACGAACCGGCCAGGTTTTCAGGATATCCTCAATGAATATGCATGAGATGGCTTTGCATACAATGGAGGCAGGGCATGGAAATCTTTCTCTTGCATATTCATTGTGGATATCCTGAAAGCCTGGCCTGTTTGTGGCACTCGAGGACTGGAGTTTGCCATCACTGGTCTAGTCGTTGCATTGAGAGCCCTTTATTGGAATGGTGCTGTGGACCAGGGCTTCTTCCGGAAACCTGCAATCATGATCCTTAAGACCAAGGTATTGCCCTTAAACGGTAATCACAACCTCCCGTGCCCCTCCCCCCCCCCCCCCCCCCCCCCAATCGCTCCTGGCATCAGAATCTCATTCTGGTTCCAGCTCAGCTGAAAAGTACAAAGGAGCCAGGAGGAAGCTGCAGGATCCAGCTGTGTCATGATGCACAGCTGTATTCTGATCTGGAGCTACCTTGCCGATATTCTTATTTTTGCTTTCTGTGTGCCCTTTCCTCAGGCTTGAACGGAAATAAGTGCATGGGCGCTTCCTTTATTCTCGAGAAATACAGAGTTGGAAAGGTGATAGGTGATGGAAATTTTGCGGTGGTGAAGGAGTGCGTGGAAAGGTGAGGTATTTTTAAATTTTTTTTTCTTGCCTAGTATTGTGCAAACTGCACTTTTTTTCTTTTTTTTTTTTTTTTTACAAAATCTTTAGTGAAGTTTCTTGGAATTTGAAAGAAGCTTTTTCAGAAGTTTTTAAAAAGGTGCTGAGTTGGCCAGTAATGTGGAACTTGTATTCTGGAGTTGTCTGTCAGACTCCAGTGTAAATCACCCCACAATACAGAGGGGTCAGCACAGGATCATTCATGCCACCTCATGTGGAGATAGCAGACAAATTTCTCTCTTGAAACTGGCACCGGCACTTATCAGGTGCTGTAAGTAGACTTTGTTAAAGTGCTTGTCAGAGTCCCTTTTCTTTTATCTTTTAAGGGGATGAAAGTGCCTTAGCAGCTGGTAGAGGTGCTTTAAGAATGTGAAATGGTAGAAACTGTGATCACGTTTAGGCCGGTGCATTCTAGTGTGCTCAGCGGAGTGAAAGGCTTCACACATGAATGGCACACGTTTTGGACATGTCCATAATCCCTGATGTATCCAGACAACCGCGAAGCTAATAGCGCTCATCACATGTAAACTACATTTAGATGAGGTGATTAGCTAATCCCCGCGAGTCAAATTTCCCGTGCGGCCAGTACGCCCATTGCAGCGCGGCAAATCTTTTTGCGCCAACCATGGGCTAGCGTAAAGGTCTGCCACACTCAGGTGTTCATGGGAAAAAAAAAAATAAAAAATCCTGCTTTCCACGATTCCTTATCTTAGTATCCTTGGGGATACTACATAGGAGGAACTACAGAAAGCAGATCCAGGAAAGTCTGGGGGGGGGAATTCAGGGCGCCCAATAAATATGCACAAGATACATGGTCCAGGCCGTGTGTATTGTGCCAGTAATGGGAGAAAATGGATGCTCGTATTGAGCGTCCGTTTTCCTAACCCGCACTGCAGCCACCTCTCCTGGGCACCCGATGCCAAGAAGGCTCTAGGGACGCACAATTGTCCCTAGCGCCTCCTTTTAGCTTGACCCCTTCTTTAAATATTGGATTACAAGCCCAGCAGAGGTGGCTGGGTGCGCTTTAGAAAAGCATTGGGAGCCCGTTTTCTACACATCCATATTGCATCGGCCTGAATTGGATAAAGTTCCCTAAATTGGAATTAAATAGTACTCTGTACTCCCAGTCTGTATTTATTTTGTCTGATAATGTAAGTGAATAACTAATTCATTTCAGGTTTTATCGGTCATGGAAAATGTGCTAATGTCAGTATTCTAATGCTGTATTTTCTACTGTATCCTAACCCTCACCATACATACAATAATACATTTGTAACATATCTTGTATGTACATAAAAGCCAGAAATATATGGCCCAGTGATGAACCTCTATAATGTTACATAGCGTTTTAGTATATAAATTAGTCTTGACATATCCCTCCATATGGAAATGACCACGTAAAAGGAACCTTGAAATGCACAAAATTACTTGATGTGAATAAGCCCTATGCATGGTAGTTATTACCTTCCAGTCTGATGTGTGGCTGGCACATTGGTCCGGCAGCCATACTGCTCTCAACGGAACTAGAGACCAGGGTTGAATTCCTGAGCCCAGCTCCAGCTCCTCGAAGGTGCTGGAAGCACTGCAGAGGCAGCATTCACAGGCACTGACTTTAGTGCATGGTGCTGAAAAAGAAAGCAATAGTGTATAAAGCGCCCATTGCAATGACCGGAACATAAGAAGTTTGGCTCTCTTGGTCTGAAAGTTGTCCAGTCCAGGTCCCAAGTTGCTAAGGAGATCCTATAAGTAGATCTATTTCCTGTTACTCCCTCCAAGCACTTCCAATAATTTTCTTTAGTCTACCTAGCCAATGTTTTATAGACTTTTCCTTCAAGAGCTTGACCAAATCTTTTAAACCTTTGGTTACATCCTCTGGCAACAGATTTCACAGCTTGATTGTGTGTTGTGTCTTTTCTGTGATTAATTTTAAATCTGCTGATGGTTCGTTTCATGGTGTGTGTCCCCTTGTCTTAGTATTTGAAAGGTTAAATAACCGTCCTTTATTTACCCATTCCACCCAACTCATGCAATTTCTAGTTTTAGTTCTTTTAGAACGCTGGGGTGGATTCCATCTAGCTCTGTAATGGGGTTTTTTTTGGTTTTTTTTTAATATTTAGCCCATCTTTAATTGTTGTTACTTTTTCCGGCTTCACTGTGATGTCTCTTAGCACTTCTTCAGGAGGCATCACCCCAAAAGAAGGCCTCTGGTTTGGGAATCTCCCCAACATCCTCTCTAGTGAATACTGATGCAAAGAAATCATGCAGGATATCTACCATGGCCTAATCTTTCATAACCTCATTAACCACTTAATCATCCAGCAGGCAGACTGCCTTCCTTGCTAGTCTTACTTTTGATAAACTGAAAAAACAAATTATTTCTCACCTCCTTGTCAAAATCTCTTTTGGCCTGCCTTATCAATGTTTTACACCTATTCTGGCATTGTTTATATTCCCTTCTATTTTCATCATTTAGGTCCCTTTTTTACAATTTTTTTTAAACAAATCTTTCTTGGCTCGAATAGCCTTTTTCATCCTTTTTTTTTTTTTTGTCATGCACTTCTGCTGGACTTTCCAATATTGTAATTTTAAAACTTTCATGCCTCATGCCCACCTTAAACCCTTCTTTGGATCACTTTAGTTTCTTTCTAAGCAGCTTCCTCATTCTTTCATAATCCCTCTTTTTGAAATGCAGACAAACCACTGCACTTTCATCCTGGACTTTTATTCCATTATGTACATTAAATTTGATCATGTTGTCACTCTTGCCCAGTAGTTCTACAACTGTTACCCACTGTACAAGGTCATGCACTCCACTGAGGCTACATCTAGGGTAGCACCTTGACTTGTGGTTACTCAAACTGATCCAAGAAAGTTATTTTATAGTATCTACAAGTTCCATCCCTCTTGTATAACCAAAGGAGATATGGACTCTATCTCTGGATAATTATACTCCTCTATTGTGTTCCCCACTTTGCTGGCTTGTTTGATACCAGCATTCATTCTCTCATCTAGTTCCACTGTCTGGTCTGGAGGATGGTAGATATCCCCACTACTAACCTTCTGCTATTGTCTCTTGGAATTTCTGTTCATAGAGAGATACAAGACTTTGGCCTGTATTCTTTTGAAGTTTAACCTTACTAGACTGTATACCACTTCTGATATAGCTAGCTATCCCACCTCCAGGTTGATTCCCTCCTGCCATATTTGTATGTCTTGTTCCCTGGTATTGTTGTTTCCCATTAATTGTCATCTTTCCAATAGGTTTCCATGATGCCTATTAAGTCATTCTTACTTATCTTACACTTTAATTCTCTAATCTTATTGTTAAGGCTTCTAGCATTGGAGATACTTCAGCATATCCCTGTTTTTCATGATCATACAATCTGTCCTTTTGTAATTTGTTTTTCAGACAACCCAGAATAGTTTCTGGAAGCTAGTACTTTATTTAAATGTTTCTCATCAGCCAATTCAAGGAAATTATTATTAGGAATGTGCATTTGTTTGAAACAAATGAGTAAAGCATGACACATGAGTCTATTTTTGTTTCATTCATGGCCCCCGAAATGAATGGAGAAATTCCCACAAATGAGATGAAAATTTCTTTCGTTTGTTCCCCATTCAAGTCTGTCCCAATGAAGTCTGACTATGTACTGCTGAGTAGAAAAAAACCCCGATAACTAAAGCAATCAACTCTTATCGTGTGACCTCATGTTTTGACATAGCGGAGGCAGGACAAGTTGACAAGGAAACCACATAAAGGATGAATCTGGGGCAATATGGGTCATACTGGACCTGTAGCTTACCAATGGGGATAGTATCTCTGTTGTAGTGGATGATCAGCTGGGATCCAGTGATCACCGGATGCTATGGTTCAGTATTAGAGCAAAGGAGATGAAAGAGAAATCAAAAGCAGGGTCGTAGACTTCAGGAAAACTGACTGTTTATATGGGGGGATACCTAAAGGAGTAGTTAGGATGGGAAAATCTAGGGGAAGTAAGAGTGCAAAATGAGTAATTTGCAACCTATCATTAAAATAGAATATTGTACCTGAAGATTGGCAAGTGCTAATGTGACGCTGATCTTTAAAAAGGGCTCCAGGATGATCTGGGAAACCATAGACTAATGAGCCTAACTTCAGTGCCTTGAAAAATCATAGGACCTATTCTAAAGAATAAAATTGTAGAACATATAGAACGGCATGTTTTAATAGGATACAGCCAGCATGGATTTACATAAGAGAAATCTTGCCTCATCAATCTCCTGCATTTTTTGAGGAGATTAATAAACGTGGATAATTGTGATCCAGTGGATATAATATATTTGTATTTTCAGAAGGCATTAGACAGTCATCCATGAGAGACTCCTGATAAAAATAAAAAGTCATAGAGTAGAAAGCAATGTCCTATTGTGGATTGCAAACTGGCCAAAAGATAGGAAACAAGTAGGAAAAAACGGTCAGTTTTCTCAGTGGAGAAAGGTAAACAATGGAGTACATCAGAAAACTATACTGGGACTGGTACTTTTTAATATTTATAAATGATCTGGAAAAAAGAGCAGTGAGTGATGTGATCAAATTTTGCATGTCACCCAATTTTTCTGAGTAGTGAAATCATAAACGGATTGTGAGAAATTGCAGGAAGACCTTGCAAGACTGGGAGATTGAGCATCCAAATAGCTACTGTAATGTAATGTGGACAAGCGCAAAGTGATGCACATAGGGAAAAGTAACCCACACTGTAGTTACACAATATTAGGCTCTATATTAGGAGTTACAACCAAGGAAAAGTATGAGTGTTATCGTGGACAATACTTTCAAATGGTCATCTTGGTTTGTGGCAGTGGTCAAAAAATCAAACTCTTATTCTTATTATTATGTTAGGAGTTAAGATAGAAATGGAGAATGGTATTATTACTCCATGCTGAGACAGAACAGGGAGTACTGTGTGCAGTTCTGGTCACCACATCTCAAAGACATAGATGAACTGGAAAAGGTACAGAGAAGTGCAACAAAAATGATAAAGGGGATGGAACGGCTCCCCTGTGAGGAAAGGCTAAAGAGGTTAATGCTTTTCAGCTTGGCGAAGATGGCTAGAGGGGGTTATGATAGAGGTCTTTAAAATCATGAGTGGACTAGAACAGATAAATGTGAGTCTTTGATTTACTCTTTCATATTGTTGCGTCTGTCCGCCTCAGACGGCTTCGACCCTTGTGCCTCACCTTTTTCTCTGCTCTCCCCGCTAGCCTTGGGAAGATGGCTACCGCCGCGTCTGCAAGCCGCATTCTCCGGCGTCCCTGGAACGGCTATGGCAAAGCCTCACGCGATGTTTCTCCTAAGGGCCTCCTAAGGTGCACACATGCCACCCACGACTTTATCCACGTCTTGGCGGGACCCTCAGGGGCATCCCCCTTGAGTGACGTCACGCCATCCGTGTATTTAGCCTACGCTTGTTTGCTAGCTCATTGAGTTAGCAAGGATTGGATTTGTCCGGTCTAAGCTACTCTGCCACTTCCTTGCTGCCGCTGGAAGCTCTCTCTGCCCTTCGGGTTATTCTCTAACCTGGGTACCTGCTCCTTGGGGGCCCTCTGCTTTCTTTCAAGTGCCTTACTGGGATCAGGTACTCGCTCCTCGAGGGCCTGCTCTCCCTGCCTCTGTGCCTGTTACCATCTACTTCTGCCTGGTGGAATCATCAACCTTACACTACCATCTAGTGAGTAATCTAAATTCTCAGTCTGTCTCATCTACAGCTTTGCCGTGCTGGGAAACCTACACCTGGATATCCCTATATCATCTTGGTGAGATGGGTTCCCTCTGCCGAGGGTCCCTGGACTGCTACCGCTGGATCACCTCACTACTGCCACCTCTGGTGGTATACATCAGCTGTACAATAAAACAAATCTTTGTGTTTGTGTGTCCTGAGTCTAGCCCAGTACTGTGGCTCCCCACGGGGCTCCTCCCTGTGAGCATGGTCATCTTCCACTGTACCTAAGAATCCACTCAAACACCTCGAAACCATAACACACATGCAAAAACTAGTGGACATGAAGTTTGTAAGTAGCACATTTTTAAAACAAATTGAAGAAAATTATTTCACTCAATGCACAATTAAGCTCTGGAATTCATTTCCAAAGGATGTGGTAAAAGCAGCTAGTATATCCTCTCTGAAAAAGATTTGGAT
The DNA here is from genome assembly GCF_901001135.1 of Rhinatrema bivittatum. Taxonomy (NCBI): domain Eukaryota; kingdom Metazoa; phylum Chordata; class Amphibia; order Gymnophiona; family Rhinatrematidae; genus Rhinatrema; species Rhinatrema bivittatum. Next base: position 54,486,759 of record NC_042615.1, read on the forward strand.
AAGTTCTTGGAGGAGAACACCATAAACTGTTATTAACCAGATAGATTTGGGAAAAGCCATTACTTATCCCTGGGTGTTAACTGCATTGGATTTATGTACTGTTTGGGATCCTGCCAGGTACTTGTGACCTGGATTGGCCACTGTTGGAAACAGGATACTGGGCTTGATTGACCCTTGGTGTGACCCAGTATGGCAATTCCTATGTTCTTACTGCTTCTGAGATCATGGAGGCAGTATTTGTGTAAACAGATTCAGAAGAAGAATCTTGCATGGATTCCCTGAATTGCAGGATATTAAATAGCTAGTGTCTGAAGAGCATTTAGTGTGTCTTGTCAGTAACACCTTAGCCTCAGGCTTAGAGCATCTCTATGCCCGAACAGCCAGCTCCTTCAGCTAATGATGCCATATCAAAATATCAGGCGGCCTCAGGTATTTCATCTGCTTTTCCCTGCTTAAGGCTTTCTACCAATAGGGTTGATGTCCTTTGCCTCTCATTTGGAGCCTTCTTTCCACTCTCGTTAACTGCTGTCTACTGCTCATGATTCTTTGGGGTTTTCATGCTACTCTTTCATTTGCTTTGACAGTCTGTCACTGCTTTGAGTGTGTGTGTGGGGAGGGGGGGGTTCTGCCTCTTTTGGTGATTTGTTCCCACTTCATGCTACATTTGGTGCTGCTTTGTCTGTTCACGCTGCCTTGGGGGTTGATGCTATTGTTGGTGCCCTTGGGATGTTCTGGTCACGCTTGATGCTGCTTTGCTCCTCTGATGGTACCTTGGAGAGTTGTTGCCACTGCTGGTATTATTTTGCTCATTATTGGTTCTTGGGCTCTTGTGCCACATTGACATAGTCTTGATGTGTTAGCTTGCCTTTACCCTTCTGATGTGTGTCTACCAGTTTCATTAGAAACTAGCTAACATTGTTGGAAATTTCCAAGAGACTCTTATAAATTGCCCTACTGCTCCGAGCCCCAGTACAACCTACTCACCCCTATCACAGCCTATCCTCCTTCCACTCCCTTCACAGCCCCAGGCGCAGGCTGCCTCTCCCACTTAGCCCCAGCCCTAGCTGCAGCACAGTCACCCATGGAAAGCCTATGGAGACTTCTATCTATTACTCTTCCCCGCCCCAGCACAGCCTGCTTTCACGCTCTCTGCAGCAGCCTTAGTACAGCTTGCACTCCCCTAACCCCAGAACAGCCAGCCATTCCCCCCTCCCAACCACAGCACGACCTGCCCTCACCACACACAAACTCGTGCCCCAGCCACTCTAGCCTCCAGATATAGAATGTATTCTCTGAGGGATAGGAGCTTTTTGCAATGAGTGCACACGCGCCTCTCGTCAACTGGTAGATGAATCATACGTATTGTACTTAAAATGGATAGCCCCTCTGTTACTGCTGGACTATTGTCTGTATCTTTTATTTTGTTCAGTTGTTACCAATTTAAAAATTTGAGTAGGGATGTTCAAACTAATCTGAAATACTTTTAATATTTTGGTTTATTGTATATTTGTCTGTCAGTGATCCTTCAGAGACTACTAAACTCCTTCTCGCTACCCAGTTACGCACTTTGACACTTGTTTAAGACTAATTTCCTGTTGTATCAAAGACATCTGTTACATTTATAGGAAGTGGTAACTTTTGCTGCTGGAAAGAAGGGGGGATTTGGAAGCTGGGCTCTGGGAGTTGAAGCCTAGTTAACTCGCTGTATCCTCTGGAGTCCTCTGCTGGGCCTACTTGGAGGACTATGCAAATGAGGCTTCCAGTTCTCTGCTGCTGGATACAATGTGGGGCTGTAGAAGATGAGGCCTAGACATGTCAGTATCCTCTGGGAAAGGTATGCAAATGATCTTTCAGGTCTTCTGCTGCTAGAAAGTGTGGATGCTGTGAAAGCTCAAACTTAGATGGCTCAGTGTCCTCTGGAGTCCTGTGCTGGGGCTGCTGGGAAAAGCATGTAAATAAGTCTTCCAGTTTTCTGCTGCTAGAAATACTGTGGGGACTATGGAAACTAAGCCTAGACAGCTTGTGATGTCCCCTGGCATCCTCTGCTGGGACTGCTGGGAGAGGTATGTAGATGATTCTTCCAGGCTTCTGCTGGAGACACAACACTTCCTTCTACATGCATTTTATATATATAGATGATTAGAAAATCCCAACTTGAAAGCCCAAAATAACCTACAATGCTTCCACTTTGACTAAAATGGTACACAAATCAAATATGTTTTTTCATTTTGAAATTAATGTAACTGACTACAAATGAATGAACCACATTTTTTTTTTACTCTGCACATGGTGGATCATACTTCAGCACAAGACTCTGAACCACACTCTTTCAAGCAGCTGTCTGTTTTCCTCCATGGTTTAGATTAAAAGCTGTTTTATTTTATTTTTAGTGCCAGCAGCCCAGTTCCATCCCAGTTAAAGTGGGGGGCCATTGATGCAGAATAGGCTCCCTTTTCTCCAGAATGTTCCCCAGTTTTTTGTGAATCTAGATCCCCCTCCTCTCTACACCAGTGCCTCATCCATGTATTGCGACTCCAGAGCTCTGCTGGTAACTTGGACGAAGAAAGACCGATGAGCTCATGAGGCAGCGTGCTCGTGGGAACTCCCGTGCATGCTCAGTAAACCTTTTACTGAGCTTTGAGAGCTGGGGCTGAGTCAGCGAATTTGGATGACATTACCTCTGCGTAATAGTGAATTCATGCCTGCTTGATGGTGAAAAAGCTGTCTTCATTGTTAGAAGACATTGCATCTTTATGGTCTTATTTTAGAGTTGGTGTGGTCTGTGTTTCTCCACTTTTGACTAGTTTGCTTATTAAGAAAAAATAAAGTTAACTAAGGCTTTGGTAACATCTAATAAGCTTTGAATTAATGCTCCCGATTGCTGTCATTCAACTGATAAAGCATCAATTTTAGGTAATATTTGCCACACTTTAACAGAGGAAAACGCTAGTCTTAAATCACAGATATACTTCATTGACAGTCATGAGCAAATCAATGAGAAACACTGACTGGATTTTCCTTTTATCGTGAATGTAACTCCTGTCTATGGCTGAGCTTTACCATCTGACATTTGCTTGTGGACTGTGATAAGAGCATGAGGAATGATCGATTTTAAATTATCCAATTACATTGTGATTTCCTCTTAACTGAAAAAAGTGGTTGAAATTATAAAAACAACCTTTAATAAATACATCACCGGTATGGTCAACAAAACATAGAAATCTAGCGCTCGTATCATACATTTCTTGGGTTGGATTGTTTTTATTTAATCCTCCATATGTATATTTACAAATGGTCTTCACCATTCTTATATATTTTGTGTCTCCTGTTTACATAAAATATATAAGAATGGTGAAGACCATTTCTAAACATTTGTTAGATATTCCATCTTTTAAACCAAATTCATTTGGCTGCTTCCCGTAGTTGGATCTTTAATATGGCTGGGCCCGTTCTATGGCATTAACCACCTGAGTTAATTAGATCAGAGAATCAGGCTGATGCAACATCGGCTTGCATAAAATGGAGAGTGGGCACTCGATCATAATGTGTCAGGCCACCTTTCCTAAGTGCACAATGCATTATTTAAATGAGGGGATCGCGCTAAAAAGGATGCGCTAGGGATAAATTGTGCATCCCTAGCGCGTCCATGGCATCTGGCGCCCAGGAGAAGTGGAAAATGGATGCTGGTTTGGTCACACGTTTTGGACACGCCAATCCCCTTATTGCATTGGATGTTAGCCTAGCGCATCCAAGAGCTCGTTAGCCTGTGTCGTATGCTCAGAGCACGATATAGCATCGACCTGAATATATATCGTTGTTTGTTAAATACACTTGCAGTGATGCTGCTTGAATATCTGGCACCTGATTGAGAGCCCCTACAGCTTGGCATGTTTTCTCCATTTTTACCAGCTAAATGTGGATTTGCTTCTTGAAAAGTTTCATCTGTTTAAATAAAACAAAAAAACCTTTCCTAGATATGTTTTTAACCGTTGCTTCCTTACACATTTTCCCTGAAGCAGATGCTTTGCTGAAATGGCTGGGTTGGAATTTTTAAATACTAATTTGTACTTTTGGTTTTCCACGTCATCTTTGCTTCTTTGTTTTTTGGCCTGCAAGACCTTTTGATATAGATTTTTATATTTTGGTTTTGAGAGTTGGTGTGTTTGTCTTTTCAGTCACTTTGTTTGGTTTTCTTTTTTTGCGGTTTGTTTTACCTCTGACTGAGCCAGGTTGGGAGTATGAGAGGAAAATTGCTGGGTGATGCAAATCTGTTTCATGAGGTTAAACTGGAAGGCTTTCCTCACCCTCCCCTCCAAAAAAGAAGACACCTACTGGGCTAAATTAATAAAATAAAATGTAATTAGTTACAGCAAGAACCCCAATATCCCTCATAAGTTCAAGCACCTCTTACTCACCTACAAGTGCCTTCACTCTGCAGCTCCTCACTACCTCTCCTCTCATTTCTCTCGCTACACCCCTCCTGGTGCACTCTGCTCATCAGGCAAGCCACTCTTATCTTATTTCCTTTCTCCTCTACTGCCAGCTCTGTGCTCTGTACTTTCCACCTGGCTGCCCCATGTGAAATAGATTTTCAGAGCTGGTGTGTCATGCACCCCCTCTCTTGCCTTGTTTGAATCCCATCTAAAACCCACCTTTTTGAGGCTGCTTTTGTGTGTAATCTGTTTTTATTTGCAAACCATAAGAACAATACAGTATGCAATATATCATCAAGCAACAGGTTGCAACCATTATACACCAACAATTATGAGCTATAAGAAACATAAGTAACCTTTGTGTGCAAACGATGTTCAAAAATTCAGAACAGCTCGAGCAAAAACATACTACTGTAGTACTCAAATAAAGAGAGAGCCATCTTGTATACTGAAATATCATGAACATATAAACATTCAAACCCCCCAACTCCCTCCCCCCTCCCCACACTGGCCGCCTGTATCAGTATCCTAGGAGTGGGTGGTACAGTAATAACAGTAAGTTACACTACTAAGTGGTGGATGGACAAGATACCATCAGATTTGCAAGCTTTAAAGGGTATTGTTGCTATCTAACCATTTTCCATAAGGGTCCCAAATGGCGTGGAAAGAAGGTATACGATTCTGATGAACCGCAGTAAGCCTATTCAATTGGTATAATGAAAATATTCGCCGCTGTACTGCTGCAAGCGTAGGTATCGTTACTTGTTTCCAATAGGAAGCCAGCTCTAACCTGGCAGCAATAAAGATTTGCAAAAGCAGCTTTTGTGTGTGCGTATTATATTCCGTCATGGGCAGACCCAGCAGCACGTGCTTCACATGTCATAGCAAGCAGCTGGGAGATCCATTGAAACACCCCCTGCCAATAACCCTGTATATGGGGACACGTCCACCAAATATGAAGATAGGTTCCTGGGGCTCCACATCCTCTCCAACAGCAGTCTGAGATATGGGGATAGAATCTATGTAGTGCTTGTGGGGTATAGTGCCACCCATATAGCATTTTATAACAATTTTCTTGTAAGCTAGCAGATATGGAGCACTTGCTAGCCATATTTTCTTGTAAGCTAGCAGATATGGAGCACTTGCTAGCCATATTTTCTTGTAAGCTAGCAGATATGGAGCACTTGCTAGCCATATTTTCTTGTAAGCTAGCAGATATGGAGTTGAGGCTGCTTTTAAAATCTCAAGCCAGATGGTCTGCCTTCAGCCTCATTAACTAACTTTAACAATTGTCTCTTGTATGTTTGTCTTGATTAGGTGGTAAGCTCTATTGAGCAGGGACTCTCTTGTGTGTTTGTACAGTTCTGCGTATGTGGAGTAGCGCTATAGAAGTGTCTTTAGCAGCAGTAGGTACATGGAGGAACAGTCCGTGCCAGTTCTCGGGCCGATACAGTAAATCCCGCGGGAGAGCGGGCGCTCCGAGGCGAGCACCGGCTCTCCCAACGCACGCCCAGGCCACTCTCCTGGGTGCGTGATCAAGTATTTAAATGAGGGCCCGCGGTAAAAAGAGGCGCTTAGGGATACTAGCGCTTCCCTAGCGCCGCTTCCTTTACAGGAGCGGCGGCTGTCAGCGGGTTTGACAGCCGACGCTCAATTTTTCCGGCGTCGGTTCTCGAGCCCGCTGACAGCCGCGGGTTCGGAAAACGGACGCCGGCATAATTGAGTGTCCGTCTTCCGACCCACTGGAGCGCACTGTACTGTATCGGCCTGAGAGCTCCTTGCTTTCTGCTTCTAGCCACAGTGTTCACAGGGAGCAGGAGAGGGGGAGTGGGGAGGGTGATGCTGAAGTGGACACAGCGGAGAGAGGCTGCCCTGCTCCCTGATCTAATCTCTCCCATCCTGTCCTTCCCCCTCCTTTTTATTCCCTTGCAGGAAACAGGAGTAGACAAGGCATAGTAGAGAGTAACTACTCAGCTCCCTAATATTGATTGGCATCTGTTTAAACCTTCTCAGCAGTAGCTTAAAAAAAAGAAAGACCCCTGCTACTTAGATGCCTGAGCTTTTCCGGTTGGCCCGAGTTGCAGATAATGGGGCTTTAATGGTATTTGAAGCACATAGCTGTGATATTTCGCCTCTCGTTACTTCAAAGTAGGTTACGTTCGGGTGCTTTAGGCATTTCCCCCATCCCCAGATGGCGCTCAGTCTAAATTTGTGCCTGAGGCGATGGAGGATGAAGTGACGGGCCCAAGGTCACAAGGAAGTGGCAGTGGGATTTGAGCCCTGGCACCTCTGGTTCATAGTCTGCTGCACCTCCACACACATACCCAGAAAACAGATAACCTTTCAGGCTAAAGGTAGCCGGATAACTTTAAACCTTTTTTGAATATATCCAGTTAGATGTGAAGATGTCGGGCTGCGTCAGCCTTAACCAGCTGTATTCAAGAGAACAGAAGTTAGGTGCCAATCATGTGGGTGGCTTAAAAAAAAAAAAAAAGTGCAGGCCAGTAGGCCCTGTCATAGCCCCCCATCCACAGGAGCCTTCCACCTACCCTTCAAGGACCCCTCCATCTGAGGAATTTTAAAAAAAAAATGGGCTAGTGCTGATCTCCTCCCCCAGAAACCTGCTCCTCGGTCCTGTCAAAGTTATAAGATATAGTATCTTTATAAGATATCGTAGCCTCCAGGGCCCCCCCCACACCCTGCTGGTGCCTTCGGGCTCTGCTTTCTTCTGCCTGTCAATCGCAATGTGAGCCTGGCACTTCCCGCGGAGCCCCCTAGCGACTACAGAAGTGCCAGGCTCAGGTCGCAGTAAAACTGCTAAAAAGGTAGAGAGGAGGTATTGTGTGTGGGGGGGGGGGGGGCCTGGAGGCTACTATACCTTTCAAATTTGAAGGGAAATGGGAAGGGGGATGGAAGATGAGACCAGCACTAAGCCCCTTCTTTTAAAATGTTTTTGTTTAACTTTTTTTTTTTTTTTTTTTACATTTCTCAGTTGGGAGAGGGTTTGGAGGGAAGGCTTGGCCTAGCAGGGTTGAGCATGTGGAGCTCGGGTGGAAGGGGCTAGGGGGCAGCTGTAGGTTCAGAAGTCCCACACTTTTTTTTTTTTTTTTAAACCCCCATAGCTTGACATGTAACCGGCTATTTTCATTTTAACTTTAGCCTTGACGGCTATATTAACAGGAAACATGCTGCCGAGTAACATCAGACCTGCTCTCCAGCATATTTTCAGTTCGCCCAATAACTTATTCAGCTCACTTCAAACATCGGAGTTAGCCAAACAAGTTATTCGGCTAACTCAAGCCTCCCCCGGAATGCCCCCAACATTCCCCTTGCTTATTTTGGCTAAATCTTAGCTGGATAATGACTTGGGTAACATTTAGCTGCATAAGAGAGGGGGATATTCAAAACTTGCCATTTAGACAGCTAATCTGTGAGTTATCCATCTATACGGTTTTGAATATTGACATCTTGAAATACACCCATACTTAATAGCCAGGAATAAATTTTGCTATTTGGTTTCAAGTGTATACTTAATTGATGTAAAAATATAATTCATTTAAAAAATTGTTTTTGTTTCTAGATGCGCTTTAGATATAAATGTTCTACAGTATGTGCTAGATCATAAAGCTGTAATGGATGGGGTTGCCCTGCTTTAAATGAAGTGTTCAGGCATGAATTGAACCCCCCCCCCCCCTCCCTTACTGAACATTTTTTCTCCAGTGGCTTAGTAAAGCACTTTGTGACTTGTGATACAATCCTGGAAATCTCAGAGCTTTCAGCTTATAGCCAACTTCCCTTTGCCAGTAATTTGGTTATCTGTACATGCAAAGAGTAGATGTCTTGATGCCCCTGGATGACTGCATCCTCCCAGTTTTTCCAGGGTAATTAGCAACGGGTGCCTCCAAGGTTTGACCACTGGAAAATGGTGTAATTTTTTGGTAGGTCCTGGGACTCAAAGAATCCTTTCCTGCCCACTCGTACCAGGAGCCTCAGAATAAGTTCTGCAGGGACACACACACATTCAACCAGAAAAAAGGAACACTTCATCTGATAGTAAAATTTGAACCCTTATTCCAAGCAGATTCACCGGCACCGCTTGTCAATTTTAACACCTAGAAAGCTGAGGCTTTTTGAAAGTGGTTCTCAACCACTATGCGTTCTGAGCAAGTTAAGCCAGATAAATTTACGTAGCTAAATTGGCTGAGAGATTCAGCAGCATGGCTGCACCACTGAATGTACTCAGTTACCTATCCAGCTAGCTATTAGATCAGCTGAATAAGCCGGTCTAACTTATACGGTTAACGTAGCCAGAGGAAGCTGAATATCTGCGCACATACAACTAAGTTAGCTTAAGGAGCTCCGTCCCAGAATTTCTCATCACCACTCCTCACTTATACAAATAACTATATGGTCAGGTAAAAAGGTTATCCAGGTAAGTGGCAGCCGCTGAGTGCGGCCAAATATTGAAACAGTCCAAGCTTATCCAGCTAAGAGGTGCTGAATATCTGCCTCCCTGAAATAAACTTGGCTTTGTTTCAAGCTGCATCCCTTTCTTTTATTTCGTGTTACTTTTTCCTCATTTGTGGTCTTCTTCCAACAGTTTTAAGCGTAAGGGTTCAGCTTGCTTGTTTGAAAGGTTTGGAATTGAAAGAGAAGGTAAGCAAAAAATAAGTACTGTCATTGGCCCATTTAATTTTGTTACCTATTGTGAAAGAGATGTTGAAGGGGTTTTTTTTTGTTTCCTGGGTAGCCACACAGGAAGCTGGCACTTATGAAGCACACTTTTGTGTTTTTGTTTTGTTTTTATTAGGTCCTCTGGAAAAGAGTTTGCACTGAAAATTATAGACAAGGGAAAATGCTGTGGAAAGGTACAGTAACCCAAAGTCTGTGACGCTGAGCTGGACAGTGTTTGCAGGTGCTCTTTTTAGGTGATGGAAGTGCTTATTTGGGTGAGCAATGAACGTACTGAATGGGTCTATTCAGGAAGAAAGAGATGCACATGCATGGGGGAGGGGAGTAGATTGCACACTGTGGGCAAATGCAAATAAACCCTCAACCTCCCCTGCCAGGCTTACAGCAAGGTCTTCATATTATGTCTGTTTCTATTTCACTTATTGAATAGTTGCTTACCTTTTGGTTTATGTGCTTTTTTTACATTACACTTATTATAAGGTGCCCTAGCCATGTTGCCATATTAAAGATATAATCACACAAGGGTCAACACGAAAATAGAACCTCTTTCAAACATGGAAATAGACTTTCTTTCAAACATGGAACAGACGTCATTTCCGGTGTTATAATTTCTAAGAGGTTTATGAATGGTGACACATTAAATTTAAGTGTCACTTGGAAGTGTCCCCGTTAAAGAACGGGTTGAATTTTAGAGTGGGTTGAGAGATGAATGATTTTTGAATCTTCCTTGAAGGGACTTCGTATTGAACACATTTTGAAGTTTTGATCGCATGTTGGAAGACTTGTTAAGAATTGGAATTTCGAGGTTCTACAGTTGTGTCACTCATTAATATTTTGAGATGATAGCTGTTATTCATCCAAACCAGTCCTATCCCTGATGAAGCCATTAAGATAAGCTTGGCGAAACGAAGATCTTTGTTGGATATGCTGAGGACTGACTCCATTGGTTGATTAAATGTATAATGTTTAAAATATGATGTGAGCATTTGCACTTTATATTATAAGTGAATTATTTGACAATATTTCTGATTTTCATGTTTTTTGAAGATGTTTGTTTTTAAATGTGAGTGCATGAGTATAGTATGAGTGTGTTAGATAGTTTTTTAATGTTAGACAGGCTTATAAAATGCAAATAAAATATTGATGCAATTTATTGTATTCCTCTTCTTATGTATGTTGTGCCATATTAAAGATGGCATTTTTTTTTTTGTATATATATATTTTACAGGGTCACAATAGTTTCCGTGCTGAATGCTAATCTCGTCTTTCCAAAATGAGCCTTGAGGTTGTTGAAATCTTCTATCCCACATTAGCAGAATATAATCCTTTCACATTGGTGTTACCTTTCGTCACATCTGTAGTTTTTGTTTTAAGTGAACGCTTGGAAAGGATTAAGCCTACAAAGCAGAATGTAGGAGGTTTGTTGGGTGGCAGTGTGAGAGTCCCCTCTAGTGGTGAGAGGGAATCCATTCAGCTTCTGCTGCTTGAGCTGTTGGAGGACCTCCTTTCTGGATGATCAGTTGTGTTTATACTAGGAAGCAGTTTGGTCAAAACTAGAACCAGCAACTGGGGAGTCATCTTAATCCTCTTACTGCTGCAAGCTATCTGGGCTCGGTGAAGGTTGTTCCCGTGTCTGGGGTCCTGGTTTGCAATATTAAGCTCATCTTTGAGGTAGAGCATCTGCACCCCCTGAAGTCCTCAATACTTATGAAACTTCATTTGATTCGGTCCATGTTTTCCAGGACTGTTGGTATCTGAAAAAATGATCATTCTAGCAAAAAAAAAAAAAAAAAAAAAAAGATGGCTGAAGCATGGCTTTCTCTGCCCATCCCCACCATTTAGTCCTTCAAATTCTTGCTCTTGGATCTATAAATATCTACTGTTTATCACAATGTAACCTTTTCTTTTTTTAATTTGTTATATGTAAACCGATGTGATGACTTAAGTTGAATGTCGGTATATAAAATAAATAAGTGGCTTGCTGTAAAGGCCAAATTACAACCTTTGTGGGGGAGGAGGCAAATAAAAGGGAGTCCCAGGTATTGCTTAAATACTGGTCTATTAAATTTATTTAAAAGAATTTTTAGCCCGCTCATCCATAGCTCTAGGCCTGGTACAGGCATACATTCATAGTATAAAACAATCTCAAACCAGAAACAAATCTATTTAAAAGTATTTATAGCCTGCACACTTCAAAGTTCGGGACAAGGAGCAGGTTTAAACATACATACATAAAAAAAAAAAAATAATAATAAACTTAAGACACGTCGCCTTGATAGGACAAAGGTTGTGTCCAATAAGTAAGACAACAGGGGGAATTCCAAGAATGTGAGGAATCTCATAAGTGCTAGGTATCATAGGGAGATGACAAAACAGCATAAAATACTGCCATAAATGTTAAGTCACCTGTGGGAGTCTAGGAAGGGTGGAGAGGACTGCATTATCTTCACAAGGGAAGATTGTGAGTGTTTGCAAAGCCAGTATGTTTAAGCAATAGATAGAAAAGCTTCTGTAAGCAAATGTCTTTAATGGCTTCTTAAAGCCTTTGTTGTTGCTGAGGGTACATAGAGTAAATGGAAGAGAATTCCAGTGTACTGGACCTGTGATGGAGCCCTTTCTCAAGCTGCTGCTGACCTTGCCTGACCCGGGGGACGGGGGGGGGGACGTCTAGTAGCTATTGGTTGGAGGATCTCAGAGTCTGAGTTGGAGTATATACTCTGAGGGTCAAGCTAATATTATGTTAGTAGGCTATGGATTAATACGGCAGGTTTGTTTTGTATCTGCCATTGTACAGGCAGCCAATGAAGTAACTATAGGATTAATGAAATATGGTCAAATGTCTTGGTTCCTGTAAGCATATGGGCTGCAGCATTTTGAACTAATTGTAGGGGCCGAATTGTGGGTTAAGGAAGGCCTTGGTATAGGAAACTGCAGTAATCCAAACCAGAGAAAATCAGGCTTTGCAGGACAGTTTTTAAAGTTGTTAGAATCAAGAAGTGGTTTAAGGTGGTATAGAAGACTTACTTTAGTGAATGAGGCATGAGCAATAGATTTAACTTGTTACATGGATAAAGAAGAATCAATAAATACCCAAGTTGTGTGCTTGATGGCAGTGTGTAATTATCAAAACTTGATTATTCTGGGATGTGAAACAGTGGTAAGTACCCAGGAACTTCTGAGTCTTTGTCTACTCAGTTGGGTAGGGGGCTGTAGAGATGACTTTCTTTCTCTTTTGCTATCCCCTTCCACTTTTCTCCTTTTCATCTTCATATTCTTCCTGCCTATTCGCCTTTCTCTGTTCCTCCTCCTTTCTCTTGTGGCTCTTCTCCATTCCTCATCTTCTTTCCCCATCTATCTGGATTCTGCACCCAACCCTTGCCATCAGTGGGCCTTTCTCCCTCCTCCACTTCCTGGTACTCCCACTTGTCCTCACTTTTCTCTGTCCCTCTTCCTCACCTTCCTTTGTATTGCCAAGTCCTCCTCCTTGCCCTCAATGTGTTAGGTCCTTTCTCCTCCTCTCCCCCCCCTTCTCTTTTGTTCACCCCTCTTGCTGTACTTTCTTCCTTGTTCACCTCTAGTCCAATTTTTGCTCTCTCTCATTACTTATCCCTGTTTTTCTCTTTCCCTTTGTCTACCTCTGCTGTCTTCTTACCCTTGTTGACTTTTTTTTCCCTCCTTCCCTCCCTACCCCTCTTCACCCCCTTGGTCAGAAGCTGCCTGGCAGGAGCAGGAGAACGTGCTTCCAAATCTGCTGCTGCTGTGCTGCTTCCCACCCCACTGGTTGTGGCGAGTAGAGTAAGCCAGTCAGCTGGGCTTGAAGGACCCTCAGTCTGACCCAGTATGGCAACTTCTTACGTCCTTATGCCATTAGGGTGCTTTGAAAAGATCTTCCTATGAAGCTGTCATCACTGTAATGTGAAAATCACACTGACCAGACTTGTAGAAATTAATATAAGGTTGCTGACATGAATAGAACATGTAGAATGCGGAGTCTGCCTGTGTGATCTGCTGCTATTCCCCGCGTTCCATCAGGCGGGAGGACAGCAGCGACCCAGGGTCCTATGTCAATTCTTCTTTAATTCAGCGACCTGCAGTGCACCAAAGGATACACTCCTTAGGGAGAATTTTGACTTGAAGAAATGGAGAAGAAAAAAGGAAGATCTTGGCTTCCCCAGCTGTCTAGGTATTGGTAAGAGGGCTAATGAACAACCATCTGGTCTTGTGGAGCAACCTGAAGTTACATCGAAGGATTCTACAGGTGAAGCCTCTGAGCTTTATAGCTCCTTCTTCACCACCATGTCCTACTTCCTTATATAATGGCCAAGGGAACATTCCACTGGGAACTGTAGAACCATTAAGTTCACCCTTGTCACCATTTGAGATTATCAGGAACACTATCACCCAGAGCTTTGGACTGTAGTATGATTCAATCTCCCACCCTTTTCCCGGCTTCACTGGACTCTCCCTCAGAGGTTGGTGTAGGTATGGTTAGTTCTGCACCAATGGAGGAGGAGTAGTTAACATCTGTGCCTATTCGAGTTCCAATAAGCTTGAGTTAGTCTTTTGGCAGAACTGGAATGGGGACAATGAATTGGTGGCTGAACCAGCTGAAATTACTTTAAAAGACATCTGGAGAGTAGTTACTAGAACTGAATCTAAACTGAGTAAATCAATTGCTCAATTAGTCTTCTCAGAAGGAGCAGCATCTAAATTAAGTTAATTTTAAATATTGAGGAACAAAGTGCCATTTTCTCTGACTCTGTATCTAATATTCAGTCTGCCAATATGAAAGACTGTCTTTATATTCATTGTAGAATGGAATCTTTTGAGAATACATAGATGGCAAAAAATCTCCACATATTAAATTTTCCAAAGACTAGACTGATTCTCCTTTGGAATTATTTAAGAAATATGTAAGAGAAATCTTGCAGATTGTACAAGATAAAGATGTTTTTATATCCCTGAAGCAAAGAAACAAGTTTGAGTAAGGGGGTTTAGATATTCTTACAGCTTTCAATGGTACTAATGTGTCAGCTTTCTTATCTGACTCTCAAGGTACTATTAGAACTAGAGCCACATTGATTGTTGTTTTTGTGGCTGAATTAGACAGAGCACATAAATTGCCATGCTGGGTCAGATCAAGGGTCCATCAAGTCCAGCATCCTGTTTCCAAAGAGGTCAAACCAGGCTACAAGAGCCTGGCAATTACCCAAACACCAAGAAGATCCCATGCTACTGATGCCACTATTAGCAGAGGCCATTCCCTAAGTCAACTTGATTAATATCAGTTAATGGACTTCTCCAAGAACTTATCCAAACCTTTTTTAAACCCAACTACACTAACTGCACTAACCACATCCTCTGGCAAGAAATTCCAGAGCCTAATTGTGCCTTGAGTGTGAGAGAATTTTCTCCGATTAGTCTTAAATGAGCTACTTGCCAACTTCATGGAGTGCCCAATAATCCTCCTATTATCCGAAAGAGTAAATAACTGATTCACATCTACCCGTTCAGACCTCTCATTTTAAAGACCTCCATCACATCCCCCTCAGCCGTCTCTTCTCCAAGCTGAACAGCCCTAATCTCTTTAGCCTTTCCTCTTAGGGGAGCTGTTCCATTCCCTTTATCATTTTGGTCGCCCTTCTCTGTACCTTCTCCATCGCAACTATATCTTTTTTGAGATGCAGTGACCAGAATTGTACACAGTATTCAAGGTGCGGTCTCACCATGGAGCAATACAGAGGCATTATGACATTTCCCATTTTATTGACCATTCCCTTCTGCAAAATTTCAGATATAAGATGGAGAAGTTTTGTGGAGCAACAATTCATATTTTTCCAGATGTCTCACGTGAGTCGCAATTGCGTAGGAAAAGGTTTTTTTTGTCATTAATATCTAAAGTTCAGTGCTTGAGGGTGGGGGAGGAGTATTTTTTTTTTCCTAGAATTTCATTGTGAATGCTTTATCACCTTCCAGGGGAATAGATATACATTCATTGACACCCCCCCCCCCCTCCCATTTGGATACCTTTTTAAGGGATAAATCTATGGAGACTTCTGGTATAAGTTAGGAAGTAGTTTCTTTTTAGGAGGCATATTATAGTGTTTTGTTTGACAGCAGGTTAATGCATTGATTATTTTTAACTTTGTGTAAATTTTTACTTTAGTGGATCCATTATTGTGGACTTGGAGGGTATTGAATATATGTAGTAAATGCCTACTATATTTATTGTAAATTTCTTGCTCAGATATCTCTGACTTGCATGGTTAATTGTAAAGCTTTTTGTTTTGCTCAAAACATTTAAAAAAATTAATGTAGAATGTAGGCCAAAAGTAAAAAAATAAAAATAAAAATAGTATGTTGAATTCAACCTTAAATTTAATTCCTAAGTATCATGGCTGCATTCTGGACTCGATTTACAAGAAATCACACGACTGACAAAAATCCCAGCTCATTAATATATGAGAGAATTATATTGCAACCCAATTAAGAGGATGGGGACAGTTTCTCTTGCTTTAGTGGAACCTGATCCCTGTCTATTTTTTCAGAAAATTGTGTTCGTGAAGAGCAAACTAAACTTGATAAAGTGTTGGGGACAGATGGAATAAATCAGAAGGTATTAAGGAAACATGAGGTTCTGGTAGCTCCACTGGATGACCTTTTCATTGCTTCTTTAGAGTAGGGAGTAGATTTGGGGACTGGAGACAGGCGGATGTGGTTCTTCCCAAAAGTGGAAGTAAGGAGGAAACCGGGAACTACAAGTTGGTTAAGTCTGACTTCTTCTGTGATGAGCAAACTAATGGAATCACTGCTGCAGCAGAGGATGGGTGCAGTTTCTAGAATCCAGGGGATTACAAGATTCAGTGTAACGTGACTTACCAGAGAGGTCTTGTCAGACGAATCTGAGCATTTTCTTTGATAGAGTGATCAGGGGAGAGCACTAGATGTAGTGTGTTTGCGTTTCCATAAGGCCTCTGGTATAGATTCACATAGGCAATGTATAAAAGGTAGCGCCCATGGTATGAGCCTTAGAGGGTCCGACTGGGTTAAAAACTAGTTGAATGGGAGGTGAGAAGGGGTAGTGGTAAATAGTGTGCCTCAGGGATTAGTCCTTGAATTGATTCTTTTCAACATTTTCATGAGCGATCTTGCAGGAAGATTATCAGGAAAGGTTTATCTT
This sequence comes from Rhinatrema bivittatum, assembly GCF_901001135.1. Taxonomy (NCBI): domain Eukaryota; kingdom Metazoa; phylum Chordata; class Amphibia; order Gymnophiona; family Rhinatrematidae; genus Rhinatrema; species Rhinatrema bivittatum. The sequence goes on from NC_042615.1 coordinate 54,503,064, forward strand.
TTTCTTTTTTTTTCTTTTTTTTTTTACTAATGCCAAAATCTGCAACGGGGTACAGAGCCAGCAAAATGTGGAAAACATGAGAAGGGATCTAGCGAAGCTCAAGGAATGGTCAAGTCTGCAGCTAAGGGTTTAATGTAAAAAAAAAATAAATAAAAATGTAGTTATGCATTTAGGTCGCAAAAACTCAAGGGAGAGAGGTACAGTATAGAATGCAATTCAACATGTGAAAAGAGTGGAATCTGGAGGTGATTTTATCCACCGATCTTAAGGTTGCCAAACAGGTGAATGACGAGATGGCAAAAACCAAAAAGATGCTTGACTTCTTAGGGAAAGGAATGGTCAGCAGAAAAAAACAGTGATATTGCCTCTATATAAGTTCCCCGGTGAGACCTAATTTGGAATATCGTGTGTAGTTCTGGAGACCACACCTTCAAAAGGATATAAATTAGTTGGAGCTGCTTCAGAAAGAGGCTATTAAAATAAAGAGTGGTGGTTATTCTAAAGCACATGGGGATAGACTCAGATCTAAACATGGAAAGGTAAGATGGGGGAAGATAGTGACATTAAAATATCTCAAAAGGTTTTCATGCACAGGAGTGAGCCTCTTTCAGTGGAAAGGAGAACCTGTAGTGAGGGGTCATGGGATGTGTGTGAAAAGGGGTAGACTCAGGAGAAATCTAAGGAAGTATTTCTTTACAGAGAGAATAGTGGACGCATGGAACTGCCTCCTCATGGTGGAGGTGGTGGAGACATGGACAGTATCTGAATAAATTCAAGAAAGCGTGGGATACTCACTGTGAGGCAGTGCTTGTGAAGCTGAATGGGTAGACTAAACGGGGCTGTATGATCTTTCTGCCATCTTGTTTATATTTTTTTTATTCCTCCCAAACTTTCACCTGCCATTGCAGCAATGGTCCTTGGCCAGGGACCATAAATACCAGCTCCCTCTGGGAGCTAACTAGCATGGACCCTGAGGATGGCCACTAGATGTTGCCATTGCACGATGACTAGATTATCTCCTTTCAGGGGATGTGAGCATTGCCTCTGCCACATCACTAGTCCCAGCTTGACAGGAAAGGAACCTAGGTCTTCTGTATGCCAGTGTGCAACACTTGAGTTACTGGGGCAGCTCCAGTTTGAATTGTCTTGGATATCCATTACTCTGGATGCATCTACATTGAGGTTCCTTTCTATTCAGTCAGACCATGTCTCAGAGCTGAAAAGTGTGAAATGCTGAATTTGCTAATGCACTCTAGTCTGCATTAGACACAATAGTGCTTCATGATTCTTTGGTGTGTTTTGCATCACTATACATTCTGCTTGCTTAGATTGTCTTTGAGGACATTTTCATTTTTAAATTAGTAGTGAGTCTGGAGTGACAGGTCAAAAAAAACAAAAAGTTGAGTTTAATTGTCCTGTGCACCTCTAGCCAGTAATCAATCATATGATGGCACAAAAATTCGTTTTAGGGTTGAACTTATTTTATTGTAAGGCCCATGCACAGCCCTTCTCTGTGTGCAGGGGGATATGTACAGTATATGCAGATGTTTTTTTTTTTCTTTTAATCTTTCCGTCATAATGTAATGCTTTTTAAATAGGTACTTCTTTGCTAGATTTTAATTACCTGTTTTATGTCTAATACTAGTGAAAACTGCCCAGCGTTGCGTGTGTTGTCTTATTCATAACCGATTTAGATTTTGAAATCAAGCAAGTAAAAAAGATGAATATTTTATTAGCTAATTAACAGAAAGCATTTAGAAACTTGGAGAACCTCTCTATAAACTACATTGACAGTATATTAGGCTTCTCTGGTTGCCTACGTTAGAGGATGTTACAGAAGAAAAATTTAAAAAACTATTGGTCCCAGGACAGATCCCTTAGGCCCTCCACTATTTACCATCCTCCATTGAGAACACTGACCATTTAGTCCTACTCTGTTTCCTGACTTTTTTTTTATTTTATTTTATTTTTATCATCCCAATATAGTTATCTCTAGAAAGGAACAACCACTAGAAAGTGGAATTATTTTGGTATTGGGGATTCTGTTATTTGTTTACCACGGATAGTGTTAACCACAGCAAGCTTATGGTGTAATGTTATGACAGGTTGTAAGGATGGCCCCTGTAAGCTTGAAAGTCTGTCTGTATTTAATGCTGATGAGGATTTTTGTTATCAAGTATATGTAAAACAAAGCTGTCATCCTTGATACATAGGAACATCTGATTGAGAATGAGGTAGCCATTCTGCGTCAAGTTAAGCATCCGAATATTATCATGCTGGTGGAGGAGGTGGACACGCCAACAGCACTCTATTTAGTGATGGAGTTAGTCAAGGTAAGAGGATTTGAGTGAATACACTTTGGAATTTATCTACACAGTGAAATCTTATAGGACTACGGGATCATTAAGAGCTTGGACAACATAATTGAATAATCCTCTCCCTGAGGCAACCAGAATTTATGCAGATATTCCTGCCAGCAGGTTACTTTATTGGCATTAATCCGATGTATTCTAGCGAAATTATATTTTACACTATATAGGTTATATCGCAGAATCTCATCTTTTTTCTGGTATTACTAAATCTACCAGTCTGAACTAGCATAACTTTACCCCTAGGTAGGTAGATAGCTTAATGAAGAGGTTTTTAGCTTCAGCGTATCTTCATTCATCTTTGTAAGCTAGAACTGCCATAACGTCTGCTTATTGCGAGACTTCACTGTGTACAGATTTGTGGTGCTAAAATCGCTAAATAGGAGACGGTAGATCTTCAAACAGTATGCTTGTTTCGGTCAACAGTAGTTAAATTCTTCTTGTGTTGCATGTCTATGAGAAAAATTAATTGGAAGTCTAAGTATTCATGTACATATAGGTTAATCTGGCGTCTAGCCTGTGCTTGTGGGTCTGCTTACTGCAGTCTGTCTGTGCCCTGATCCTCTTTCAAGGAGACTTAAGAAATTGTTGAAGGAGTAATTAAGCAGCCAGGTATTTTATTAGATTAATTTTTGAGTGAAAGTCTGATCTCAAAAGTTCTTTTGAGCAAAGATCTTGGTATAATCTAGTACAGGGAACCTCGGAAATATTTCAGCAATGCAGCATGTTACATTCCCCCTCCATCTTGCTTGCTGCTTGTGGTGGTGTTGGGCCACTTGACTTCCCCCATAAGGTTCCTGATTTCCAGAACTTAAAAGTAAGCCTGCTTCCTGACTTTTGTGTGTTCTTGGTGCTTCGGTCTTAAGATGTTCTTGGAATCCTTTATGCAGTATCTTGGTTTCTTGCATTGATTTTAGTATGAATGGAGTAGAGAATAGCAGAATGATCTGCCATGAAAAAAATTTATTTAGTAATATTTTTTTTCCTGTGTGTTAAGCATAAGGTGACAAAGCAGTGCTTAATCTCAATTGGTAAATCTGAATTATAAAACTGAAAACTGTTTTTGTAAGCGCTACTGATATGATCTACTGTGTTCTTGTAATTGTTGATAAAATATAACCATAGTACACTTCACATGCTCAGTCCTTGCTGCTTGTCAAAACATTTCAGTTTATTCTTGAATTCAAAGGGGTTGAGAAAGTAGCACATTTACATACACACTGCATCTGCTATCTGTGCTGCACCTCCTGCATGTGTGATGTTTATTTATGGAAGATTGAGATCATTATCACAACAGTAGTAGCTGGAAGAAATCTTGGTAGTCATGTGATCGAATTTTTCTACAGTTCTGTACCATAAAGCTTTGACAAAACGGGCAACTCAAAACTGCACTTATTGACCCTAATAGGAGTGATTTCATTGGCAACAGGCATCCTTACCCTCTGTAGTAGGGCTCTCAGTTCCAGTCCTTGTAAGCAGGACTGCTGGTTAGGGTAACTAAACTAGCCTGTTAGTAGACCATGTGCTTACAGATATCTGATGAATATTCATTGTGGGAACCTGCTTGTGGCCCTCAGAGTGCTCATGCTCTGTAGTAAATAATTGCAGGAGCCAGATGAGTGATTAGCAACTGGAGCAATCATGAGAACCAGCCGTGTAAGGGATGACCAAGCTCTTTAAGCCATGATCCAACACTCATGGGGCATTGGTAAGGCTTAGATGTTTGTCATAGCGATCCTGAAAGACTGTACAATCCAGGATCCTCTTGTATATGGGCTAGCATTTCACAGTTCTTGCTCGTAGCACAGTGATCTTAAGATGGCATTTGGCTGTGATTCAGCATCCCAGTATCTATCATACAAGCCTTCACCAGACTACCCATAGTTGCACCATAAGACCAGATCCATCTTTATTCTTTGAAAAAAAAAAATTGCAGAAGTGAACTTGGTACAAAACTTTCATCCATACACATGTGCAGTTGTAAGGTGAATCTGTAAAGGGTGGGGGTGTGGATGTGGATGATTGAATGTGCGATGATTTAGTAATTGGTCTTCATTTCTCTATTTTGTTTTTCAAGGTAAGGATACTTTTATATTTTATGTAAGTAAATTAAGTCAAACAAAATAGAGCAAGGCTGTGTAAAACAAAAATCACAATCAGATTAGTAAAATGTACAGGACTGGTGAGATGCATCTATCGAACTTAAGAGAATTAGGAGTAATCACTTAATACAGGTGAATATTAATATATTTCAAGGATCAAATAGACCATTTCTCAATAATTGCATGCATAGATTAGATTGTTTTGTTTGATTTGTAATCTCTTGCTTTTAGGGAGGTGATCTTTTTGATGCTATCACTTCCTCAACGAAGTATACAGAGAGAGATGGCAGTGCAATGGTGTACAACCTGGCCAGCGCGCTGAAGTACCTCCACAGCCTCAATGTTGTACACAGAGACATCAAGCCTGAGAATCTCCTGGTATGTCTGACTTTTTTCCTTGCACTTTCAGCTTTCCGTGACTGCAAATGAAAGAACCAGAACTCATTGCAGTGCTTTGCGTAGTATGTGTTCATCACTGTTTTGGATCTGTACTTGATCTGATTTTAGCTACTAGACAGTATGCCCCATACCCCCGAAAATGGCCATCTGATTGAATATTAAGTGCAATAGAGCCAACTGTTCCAATCACATCAGTGTCTGTTCACTTCACTCCAGATGAAAAGACAGATTATTGGTCTGTTCACTGACAGCTGACAGAGAAGGGGCCAATCAGAATTGAGTAACCAGTTTCCTAAAGTTAGCCAGACAGACAGTTCTGACTGGTCTCTTCACCTGGCGTGGAGCGATGTGAATATATTGCTACTAATGTGTTGGGAGCTGACTGCTCTGACAATTAGTTTTCAGCCCAGTGGTAAACATTTTTTGGAGTTCATGGGTTGGAATGGGGTTCGGGATTTGGCCAACACTTACTTGTGTATTTTTAAGGTGTGGGATCAGCTTTTCTGCATGATACTATTCGGAAGTATTGTTAAAATTATCTGGTTAACTGTAACAGAGTATATTCAGCGGGGAAACTTTGTTCTGCTGAGTACTGGGCTAAATTTATCTGGATATGTTTGCTGCATCCTGGCTTAGTGAATGTGGACCTCATGATATCTCTGAGGTTCCATTGCTGTTCCCCTCCCGCAAACCCCGCAAAAAATGTTGGCTCCTTCGACCAAATACAAAGCACGCTTAAGACCAAGGCTACTGCTTTGCTGCACACAGCATTTAAAAAAAAAAGTAATTATAAACTCTCTAAATATGAGGGACAGAATGAAAATAATTGTAACAGAATATAAAATCATAAAAGCTGTGCATGTGTTGGGATGATATAATGAAGTGCATGTCCCTCCACATCCTTAACATCTGGATTTTCCAGTGCTTTATTCCCAATATTTTCTGGGGGTTTTTTTAATTATTTTTTTACTGTATTTTAGATTTTGTTTTTTTTTCTTAAAAATTTCCTAAGTCGATTTTTTTGTTTAGCTGTTTATAATTTTGGATTTGTGGGATCTTTCATCCAGACAGGTGAGATTACAAATGTTTTGCAGTTGACTTCACCAGTACTATTTGGGGAAGTAGGTCGGGCTGAAGGCTTCTTGCACCTAGACTGCACAAAAGCCTCCACAATGGTAAAAGAAGACAAAACTCATACTGTAAATTTTTATCTGTTGCAAACATAGATAATCAGGCCAAAAATAACCCCCAACTTACTGTGGTTTGAAAAAGAAAATAGCTGTGTAGGAGGAGGGGACACCATAGACTCTCCATCAGTGTCCTCAGGGCTGACTTTGGACCTGCTCACCAGGATAGATTCCCTTAGTACATGTACAACATTTTCTCTTCTCCAGGAGCCTTCAGAAGAGAAATCACTTATTCCTGCTTCAGGCAGAGGTAATATAAAGCTGAGAGGGCCACAAGCATCATGTACCTCATTCCTTTCCACCTGGAAATCTTTAAGCCCTGTTTTTGGGTGGCTTGAGCCCTTCGTGATGTGAGGCACAGCTTTCAATTATGGTTCTGGGAATTTAGAACAAGATCCCATGGGAAATTCCTGGTGAACCAAGCTATCTGAAACTTAGGTGGTAAAGGGTCTGGTAACTTTACTTTGGGGTGGATAGTGAGTAGGATTTGTGTTGGCTAGGGGTGGATTGGTTATTGCTAGCCAGCCAGGGCTCTGAAGTGCTAGCATGATGAGAGGTGCATTAACTAGAGCTGGAATTGATTTGTTTTAGGTTGAAGAAATGGGATGAGAACTTGGAAGGTTGTGATTGTATGGCAGTGGGAATTTTTATGTATTTATGTGGTGAACGTTGACTGCTTTATATATGGAATTGCAGGATATCTATGTTTTGATATAGTGCTATAAGATATACGCAGCACTGCACAGATACGCACATCTTTGGAGCTTATAATCTAGTCAAGACCAACAAGAAACAAGAGGGGCAGAAGAAGGGAAAAGATTAATTGATGGAGTTTAGTTGACAACGGAGGTAGAGCTGCAATGAACTAGGTCTTTGTGTCATGTTCTATATAAGAAAAACAGGAGCTGAGGTGGGCAGATCCCTAAGTCAGTACTTACATAGTTGAATGACTTTCAGTCCCGTTCAGTTCTACACCAAGAGGGAAAGCCAGCGTGGGGGATAGGGGAAGCCCACACCAGTGCAGGCAGCAGTTTCCCTTGTAACAGCATACAGTATTAATGTTGTAAAGCTTCTTAACTTCAGCAGGCAGCAAAGACTGAATAGCATAGCACAGCTTGATCCATTGTGCAAGCTCCAGTTTTCAAAATGGAGCCCAGCGAGATTCTGTTCAGGCAGACTGTGGCTAAACTGGTTTGCAAGATGAGCAATGTAAGCTTGCATCCATAATGTACAACCTCATGCATCATGTGTCATCTCCTTGGGTTACTGGCGCACTCAGACTTTTCGTTCTAATACGAACCCTTCGTCCTTCTTGCCAATGGCTCTTGGAAATCTCCTGCCTACATTCCACTAAGCTCTCAACAGGAGAAAGGGCCTTTTCACTTACTGGCCAGTTGCTTTGGAACTCTCTCCAAAGGTACTTACGCACTCTGTGACTCAAAGGCATTTGACTTCCTTAAAAACTCAGCTGATCATGGCCAGCCAGACATTCACCCAGTGATGATGTCTCTTGCATGCCCTGTTTTGATATCCACTGGCATGTATATGATGCAGTCAAATGGTGGGTCCATTTTATTGTCTGGGTTGTTTTTTTTTTGGGGGGGGGGGGTTAAATTTTATTTTTAATCATTTATAATTACAAAGTAAGTCAACCAAACTCACAGAGAAAAAAAGAAATGCATTTCTACATTCAAAAAACAAAAAGGAAACAAATAACCACATATTATGTCATATCATATGCAGTATAAAGCATTCCCCTTTTAAGAAATTTCAGGTGGGGGGCAGAATATAGGAAGATATTAATAAAGCAAACAATTACAAATAAATGGCTTCACATAGATTAATGATCATCCATTCAAGTTTTTAATCCTTGCTTAAGGCTTTAATCCGGGGGTAACAATTACCCTCCTTGCGTACAAGAAAGATTTTAATTGCTCAGGGTAAAAAAAGATATAACATTCTTTTGATTTTACAACACACTTACAGGGATACTTGAGGACATATGAGAAACCAAGAGCAATCACTTGTGATCTCATGGCAAGAAATGCCCATCTCTTATCTTGAGTTACGGGGGCAAAATCTGGAAATGCACGAATCGTGGATCACCCTAAATTGGAGATCAACATTTTTAAAATATCTTTTCATTATTTCCGTTATATCTTTTTCTTTTATAAATGATACTAACAATGTAGCACACTCATAATATTCAGAAGCTGAATCCTCTAGAAACCTAGTCAAATTACCTTTATCCATATCAATTTGCTGTTTTTCTCTGTTTCTGGTAGATAAGGGTAAAAAATATAATTTATTCACTGATGGTATTTCACCTTCCTTAAATTTTAACACCTCTTGGAAATACTTCATGAGAGTAACATAGGGTAATTCTCCAACCATTTTCGGAAAATTTAGAAATCTTAGATTCAGATGTCTCGAATAATTCTCTAGAAATTCCAGTCTCTTAGATTCAACATTTAAATTCTTTATCATTTTCACATTACAGTCTTGAATTTTCCCCATCTCATTTTCTACTTTTCTAGTCTGTTTCATCTTTTATCTGCATGTCGAAAACCACCAATTTTTGTTCCACACCATCTAAATTATCTTGAATATCCCCGATTGATTTTACCAAGCAGCCATTATATCCCAAATTGCCTCTAAAGTAATTTTGTCTGGCCTACCAGGCATTTGAAAATGGGGTCTAAAAACGGACTCACCCGTTCTCTGCACTAGAGATAGTCCTGCCAGCAAAACTTCCCTTCCAGGGTCAATCAGCACTCCTCCGAACCCCTCAGCCACCCTCTCCGAAGTCGGGGTGGACGCTGGGATCGCCGCAGTCAAACCATCGGTTCGCATTGTCTCAGGGCCCGCTGAGGACTGCCCCGGAATGCTGGCACCTTCCGCCCTCTGATCTCTTCCTGCTCAGGTCGCATCCACCGCATCACGGTCCTGCGACTCTGCTGTCTGAGGGCTCTCGGGAAGTGGAGTTATTTCAGGCTTGCGTGGATCCGGGGGAGAAAGAGTAACTTCTCCAGGTAGAGCCAATGCTTGCTCAGTGAACTCCACAGCAGAGTTTTCTCCTCCTGTTTCGATGGCCCTTCCAGGTACGTAGGATGTTAAGAGTTGAGTGGCCATAATTTCCGAATCAGAAGGAAAGATTTGGAGTTTGCCTTTTCTTTTTGCGGGCATAGTTGAGAAAAATTTTAGCTGAAATCGGAGCTCAACGCAAACGTGTCTGGCTACGCCGCCATCTTGCCCCTCTGACCCTTTGTTTTTCATAATTGTTTGTGATTGTTTCCTGCCCTCAAACCTTGAAGAATGAGGGATACAAATAATTTAAAATAAATAACAAAGTAAAGCTGAAAACATTCCCAAAATAAATAGTAGTGGATAGAGAATGTATGATTTTTTACTCACCGGTGAGAAGTTGTACATGTGCATGCGATGCAAAGAGCTCCTGGCTCTCAGAGAACGAGTCCGATCTCTGGAGGTTAGAGTGGCAGACCTGGAGGAGCTGAGGCAGACAGAGGTATATAGATGAGACCTTCAGGGACATAGTAGCCAAGTCCCAACTTCAGATTGGCAGCCCTGGTGCTGCCTTGGAGGAAGAATGTCTAATGATGGGAGAGCACCAACCAGGTGCAGCAGGAAAGGATCCTGTAGCAAGGACCGGCTCATCAGGTGATGCATTGTCCTTTCGCACTGAGGATATCTCCCCAAGGCCTACTGCCCAGGAGGGAAGGGTTAGGTCGGCCGTCATAGTTAGTGATTCGATTATTAGGAATGTAGATAGTTGGGTGGCTGGTGGACGTGAGGATTGCCTGGTAACATGCCTACCTGGTGTGAAGGTGGCGGACCTCACGCGTCACCTAGATAGGATTTTAGGGAGGAGCCGGCTGTCGTGGTACATGTGGGCACCAACGACATAGGAAAATGTGGAAGGGAGGTTCTGGAAGCCAAATTTAGGTAGAAAGCTTAATTCCAGAACCTCCAGGGTAGCATTCTCTGAAATGCTCCCTGTTCCACGCACAGGTCACCAGAGACAGGCAGAGCTCCAGAGTCTCAATGCGTGGATGAGAAGATGGTGCAAGGAAGAGGGATTCAGTTTTGTTAGGAACTGGGGAACCTTTTGGGGAAGGGGGAGTCTCTTCCGAAGGGATGGGTTCCACTTTAACCAGGGTGGAACCAGGCTGCTGGCGCTAATCTTTAAAAAGGAGATAGAGCAGCTTTTAAACTAGAACAAAAGGAGAAAGCCGACAGTCACTCAGCAGCGCATGGTTCGGAGAGAGGTATCTTCAAAGGATACTAATGATGCATTAGAATTAGGGCATCCCGACAGGTTTATTTATATATTTAGCATTTTTCTATACCGACCTTCATGGTTAAATACCATATCAGATCGGTTTACATCGAACGGGGATAGAGAACTGTAACACGGAACAGCAATTTATAATCAGAAGGAGAACAAAGTTACATAAAACAAGGACTATAAACTTGGAAGCTTTACAGCTGAAAAATAAAGGCCTGAGTAGGGGCAATAACTTAAACACAAGAAGTCATAATGTAAACCGGGCTAGGGCAGGTTAGATTATTAGCGAAAGTACTAAAATATGAAGTAAATAGAGGAGTAGTACAGTTCCATAGCTTGTGAACAGGTTGATTGTCTATTGTGTATCCGAAGGATCCGGGAAGGCTTGTCAGAACAGCCAAGTCTTAAGTTTTTTCTTAAATGTTAGTAGGCATGGTTCCAACCTGAGGTCTGCGGGGAGGTTGTTCCAGATGCCTGGACCTGCTATTGAAAAAGCTCGGACCCTGGTAGAGGTGAGGCGAGTGGCTTTTGTTGGAGGGGCTTGTAGTGCTCCTTTGTGGATTTCTCTAATCGGTCTGATGGAAGTATGGAGTTTGAGAGGGATTTCAAGGTCAAGGTGAAGATGGTTATAGATGGACTTGTGTATCAGGGTGAGTGATTTGTGAAGGACTTTGTGGCAGACTGGTAACCAGTGTAGGTTTCGGAGAGTGGGAGTAATATGTTCTCTCCGGTTGGTGTTGGTTAAAATTCTGGCCACGGCGTTTTGTATCATCTGTAGTTATTTGGTGGTTGAGCTGGGTAGGCCTATGAGTAGAGCGCTGCAGTAGTCTATTTTAGCAAATATTAAGGATTGAAGAACTGTCCTGAAGTTGTGGAAGTATTTATATATATCTCTCATGGATGAGAGTTGATTACTTTTTAAGAAAATTGAAAAAATACATAACAAAAAATTTTTTTTCTGAAATTTAATAAAGAAAATAATGATGGTGAATGATTGAGAAGACTGGTTGGGTTTCTTGTTAAAACTACGACGACAGGCTTGCTGACACCATCATTTAGGCTTGTGGTAAAAAGCATTAATTTTTTTGGCCCCTTTTCTTGTTAAAGACTTCAATTACCCCAATATTGACTGGGTAAATGTATCATCGGGACACGCTAGAGAGATAACGTTCCTGGATGGAATAAATGATAGCTTTATGGAGCAATTGGTTCAGGAACAGACAAGAGAGGGAGCAATTTTAGATCTAATTCTCAGTGGAGCACAGGACTTGGTGAGGGAGATAATGGTAGTGGGGCCGCTTGGCAATAGTGATCATAATATGGTCAAATTTGAATTAATGACTGGAAGAGGAACAGTATCCAAATCCACGGCTCTCGTGCTAAACTTTCAAAAGGGAAACTGATAAAATGAGAAAAATTGTTAGAAAAAAACTGAAAGGAGCAGCTACAAAAGTAAAAAAAAAAAAATGTGCAAGAGGCATGATCATTTAAAAAAAAAACAAACCATTCTAGAAGCAGAGTCCAGATATATTCAACACATTAAGAAAGGTGGAAAGAAGGCAAAACGATTACCGGCATAGTTAAAAGGGGAGATGAAAGAAGCTATTTTAGCCAAAAGATCTTCATTCAAAAATTGGAAGAAGGATCCAACAGAAGAAAATAGGATAGTACATAAACGTTGGCAAGTTAAATGTAAGACATTGATAAGACAGGCTAAGAGAGAATTTGAAAAGAAGTTGGCCGTAGAGGCAAAAACTCAAAGTAAAAACTTTTAAAAATATATCCGAAGCAGAAAGCCTGTGAGGGAGTCAGTTGGACCGTTAGATGATCGAAGGATTAAAGGGGCACTTAGAGAAGATAAGGCCATCGCGGAAAGATTAAATGATTTCTTTGCTTCGGTGTTTACTGAAGAAGATGATGGGGAGGTACCCATACTGGAGAAGGTTTTCATGAGCAATGATTCAGATGGATTGAATCAAATCATGGTGAACCTAGAAGATGTGGTAGACCTGATTGACAAACTGAAGAGTAATAAATCACCTGGACCGGATGGTATACACCCCAGAGTTCTGAAGGAACTAAAAAATGAAATTTCAGACCTATTAGTAAAAATTTGTAACCTATCATTAAAATCATCCATTGTACTTGAAGACTGGAGGATAGCTAATGTAACCCCAATATTTAAAAAGGGCTCCAGGGGCGATCCGGGAAACTACAGACCGGTTAGCCTGACTTCAGTGCCAGGAAAAATAGTGGAAAGTATTCTAAACATCAAAATCACAGAACATATAGAAAGACATGGTTTAATGGAACTAAGTCAGCATGGCTTTACCCAAGGCAAGTCTTGCCTCACAAATCTTCTTCACTTTTTTGAAGGAGTTAATAAACATGTGTATAAAGGTGAACCAGTAGATGTAGTGAACTTGTATTTTCAGAAGGCGTTTGACAAAGTTCCTCATGAGAGACTTCTAGGAAAAGTAAAAAGTCATGGGATAGGTGGTGATGTCCTTTCGTGGATTGCAAACTGGCTAAAAGACAGGAAACAGAAGGATTAAATGGACAGTTTTCTCAGTGGAAGGGAGTGTGCAGTGGAGTGCCTCAGGGATCTGTATTGGGACCCTTACTTTTCAATATATTTATACATGATCTGGAAAGAAATACGATGAGAGAGATAATCAAATTTGCAGATGATACAAAATTGTTCAGAGTAGTTAAATCACAAGCAGATTGTGATAAATTGCAGGAAGACCTTGTAAGACTGGAAAATTGGGCATCAAAATGGCAGATGAAATTTAATGTGGATAAGTGCAAGGTGATGCATATAGGGAAAAATAACCCATGCTATAGTTACACAATGTTAGGTTCCATGTTAGGTGCTACAACCCAAGAAAGAGATCTAGGCGTCATAGTGGATAACACATTGAAATCTGTTCAGTGTGTTGCGGCAGTCAGAAAAGCAAACAAATGTTGGGAATTATTAGAAAGGGAATGGTGAATAACATGGAAAATGTCATAATGGTGAAACTGCACCCTGAATACTGTGTACAATTCTGATCGCCGCATCTCAAAAAAGATATAATTGCGATGGAGAAGGTACAGAGAAGGGCTACCAAAATAAGGGGAATGGAACAGCTCCCTTTGAGGAAAGACTAAAGAGGTTAGGACTTTTCAGCTTGGCGATAGATTGAGGTGTTTAAAATCATGAGAGGTCTAGAACGGGAAGATGTGAATCAGTTATTTACTCTTTCGGATAATAGAAAGACTAGGGGGCACTCCATGAAGTTAGCATGTGGCACATTTAAAACTAATCGGAGAAAGTTCTTTTTTATTCAATGCACAATTAAACTCTGGAATTTGTTGCCAGAGGATGTGGTTAGTGCAGTTAGTATAGCTGTGTTTAAAAAAGGATTGGATAAGTTTTTGGAGGAGAAGTCCATTACCTGCTATTAATTAAGTTGACTTAGAAAATAGCCACTGCTATTACTAGCAATGGTAACATGGAATAGACTTAGTTTGTGGGTACTTGCCAGGTTCTTATGACCTGGATTGGCCACTGTTGGAAACAGGATGCTGGGCTTGATGGACCCTTGGTCTGACCCAGTATGGCATGGTCTTATGTTCTTAATGATACTTTTCACGAGACTAATGGAAGCTTAAAGAAGCAGAATGGGTCTTCATAGTCCAGAAATGTTGCATCTTTAATGATTATGATCAGGATTTTAGCTTGTAGAATAAGAAAGCAAAGTCTAAGAGATCTACACACCTGTAGCAAAGATATAGTAAGTCTAGAGGGCACTGCAATGTGCACCTCAGATAAGCTGGCCAGTAGATCATTGCTACTAATCAGGACACAGGAGGAGAAAGTGTAAAGGATTTGTGCATTAGACGTGATATGGAGAGTCAAGGTAAAGTACAGTAATCTGAAAGGTTCATGAAATCCTTGTCTTATTTCTTCTTTCTTTGTATTTAAAAAAAAATTGAAGCTATGGAAATATGAGCTAGTTTAAATGAATTGTATAATGGTGCTGAATAATAGTAATAAATGTTGCATCTTTATCATAAAGATTTTGTTTCTGTTGAGCTGCCTGTTTTATTTTCTTTTGAACTAAGTATGCAAATTAAAGAGGCTTTTCTGTGTGGGGGGGGGGATTAATTCCCTCCCTCTTACAAAACAAACTCCCTGGATATATTTACAAACTGAGCACTCACTGCAGACATCTTAATGCCTTTACTGTCTTCCGTTTTGAATGAATGGCATGGGTAAAGGTTTTCACACATGGTTTGCACTCCTACTCTAGAGTCTATGGCTTGGCCGACAGGAGATATATTGCAGCTTAAATGGGAATTTGACACGGTCATTCTCCTGATGTAAACTTGTCAGGGGCTTCCATTAGGAAAAATGTAAACATTTTGTCTGCCACCTGTTCTCATAAGCCAGGAGTAATGTTACTAGCTAATGATGGTTCTTTGACCCACTTAAGAGAAATTGCTTCTCGTTATGTCGATTGCTAGCCTTGGATAAGAGGACAAGCACTAAATCTTCAGCGTGTTTCTCATGCCACCCCCAGTTCAGATTCAAGTTCGCTGTCGCCTGATCAGTAGGATGGCATTACCACTCGGAAAAGACTGTACGATAAAAACAAAAATCATTTGTGATTCTTTAAACATGAAGTTTTATTTTAACCTGAAGCATGGTGAAACTAGGACAGAGCTGGCATGACAAGGCACAGCCAGGTTCATCCAGGTCTTCTGCCTTTGCTAGTAATAGGTATGATTAGAAGTAAGTTCACCTTTGGCTCATTGTGGCACCATGGATGAGGAGTAGGGATGTGAATTGGGTGCCTGATCGTTCCTGCTTTCGGGTTAGTCTAGCTGCAGGAAAATCTCGTTTTCCTGCGGATCGATGTTTTGTTTTTTTTCCGTGAAAAATCTGTTTTCAGCTTAGTGTGCGCTAACGGGATTTTCACGAAAATTCGGGGAAAAAGTGTTCGTTTCTAGTTTTTAACCAATATATAACGAATTAAGAAATATCGTACGATATTTCAATTCGTTATAAAAACGATTCACATCCCTAATGAGGAGTATTTGCTGGGCGCAGCGTAGTGGGGAGGGATAAAAATAGAATCCTTTTAGAGAGACTGAAGCAATATTGTTTGTAAGTGTCTGGCTAAGAAATGAAGATTAATTAGCAGCACATTTAAATAGCTCTTCTCTGTTTCTTCCCAGCAATAAGAATTAAAACTGTTCTTTGCAGTCTGGGTAATTAGCTTTGCTGGTGGTGGCTTTCTTCCCGATCCTAGAGAGATGGGTTTTTGTGTTTTTTTTTTTTTAAAACTAACCATGCTGGTCCTGCCTGCTGTGATGTGCATTTTACCAAGAGCTCCTCTTTCCTAGGTGTGCGAGTATCCAGATGGAACCAAATCCTTGAAGCTGGGAGATTTTGGGCTAGCCACTGTGGTTGAAGGGCTCTTGTACACAGTCTGTGGTACACCAACTTACGTGGCCCCGGAAATCATTGCAGAGACGGGGTAAGCGTTGAGCGTTATAACGCGTCTTGAACAACCGTTAAAGTAATAGTTGCTGAGAGGGGTCTGTGTACTGGGGTTAATGGGAGTGAGAAAGCCACAAAACTTCACATTGGATGCAGTAATGTAAATCCAGATAAGATGATAGTAGCATATCTTCTCGTGGCCTGACAGCAAAATAAATGATCAATTTAATGTATGCAAGCCAGAGTGGAGAAAGGAGACTGTGTCTACCCAAAGGCTATTGATATAGCAAAAAAAAGAAATCTGTTAGAAACTAAATTGATAGTCCAAGTAAAGCTGTACAGCTACTATGGCCTAAGGCTCCTCTAATGTGGTCATTCAGCTGGTGTAGTGGACTGTGGGTGAAAGACTCCTAGGGGTGACCAAGATCTTCCTCTCTGTGGTGGCACTGATGATTGATTGAAGAGAGTAGCAGAAATAATTGTGAACGGCACTCAAACTGTGGTTCCATCTGTTCTGACTCCTGGATAACCCTCCCTCCCCTCTGGGTCAGCATGCAAACATAAAAGCTCTCCAATAGTTATTGTGTGCAGCACAAGTTCTTACACGATGGGGTCTGAGTGCAAACCACCTGGAAGTGCAGGGTTTTTTTTGTTTGGTTTTTTTTTCGGGGTGGGGGGGGGGAATCAGTTTAACTGAACAGTCCTGTACTTATGCTATTCCATGTACATGGAATGGATTATCACAAAAACTGCCTCTTTGAGAACAGGGAGGGTAATTTTTATAACTGTATGGGGGAGAGCTAAAGTGTGCGTGTAACTTGTAGGTTTTGAAAGTGAACTTAGGCGCATTAATTAGCTCTGAAAATGCCCAGATAATTGGCCCAGCATGCACGTAGATTAATTTGCTTTAAGTTACATCCCCTCGTTGGAAGGGCATAACTTATGCGGGTTAACGTTACATGCATAAGGGTAGATTTAAAAAAATTGCGCGATCGCGTACTTTTGTTTGCGCACCAGGCGCAAACAAAAGTACGCTGGATTTTATAAGATACACTCGTAGCCACGCGTATCTTATAAAATCCGGGGTCGGCGCGTGCAAGGGGGTGCACATTTGTGCAACCTGTGCGCGCCGAGCCCAGCGCGCGCTGCCTGTTCCCTCCGAGGCCGCTCCGATTTCGGAGCGGCCTCGAAGGGAACTTTCCTTCGCCCTCCCCCCACCTTCCCCTCCCTTCCCCTCCCTAACCCACCCCCCCCGGCCCTAGCTAAACCCCCCCTTACCTTTATTCCACGATTTACGCCTGCGAAAAGCAGACGTAAATCTGCGCGCGTCGGCCAGCTGCCCCGCTCCGTGTTCCGGTCCTGGGGGCTGGTCCAGAGGTCGCGGCCATGCCCCCGGAACGCTCCCGGGCCGAAACCACGCCCGCGTTGCTGCTCCCAAAACGCTGTCACGCCCCCGAAACGCCAAGTCATTCTGCCACGCCCCCCGACACGCCCCCTCCCGCCCCTTTAAAAAAAACCCCGGGACCTTCGCGCGCCGGCGGCCTATGCAAAATAGGCACGCCGGCGCGCACAGGCCTTTCAAAATTCGCCCCATAGTTTTTTAAAATCAAAAAGCACGCGCATAAGTTCAGTCTCCATCCCTTTCCCCCTTTCCCTCCAAGTCTCTGCAGTTCATATAAAAATCCCTGCAGAGCCGGGTTAATCGCAGAGCTTCGGCTTCTTTTGTAAGAGCCATTTTACGTGCATAAAACCAGGTTTTGTGTGTGTAAAAAAGCTTTGAAGATCGACCTCTTAATCTTAGATGTGACCTTGGAACCTGGTTATTCTAATTCTGTCACCTCGGTTTAAGGCCCAAGGGGTTCTGCCAGTTAGATTTGCCCACAGCGCCTAAAATATAATTGTGATCACATTGGCTTTATTGGCCCAGATTAAATGCAGTCTGCCCAGATATGTTACACTACATGACGTTTTTAGAGCAATGCGTTTCCTCAGCCCTGTTTTATCCATTTTATTACATAGACTGCGTATTACAATGCAATTGTCTGGGGTTGGGGTTTTCTGTTTGTGCTATTTTATTATTTCATGTTTAATATTCTTCGTTACTATACAGCTACTACCTAACTTACGTAAATCCGCCTTGGTAGGTCCCAGGAAGGTGGTTTACATGTACTGATAAAGAAAACATAAGATTTTCAGGGTCTTCGGTTTCATACAACCTTTTATCACCATGCGATAGAACATAGCACTTAGTAATGCTTGCATTTTACCCTTTGGTGCTCCCTGCAGGCAAAGGCTAAGCAGTAAAAAAAAAAACAACAAAAAAAAACCCACCAGCTCTTTATTTATAGTGGGGGGGGGGGCGGGATGATATGCTGAAGGAGGTGCTAACCACCCCTGAAGTCAAATTAAACTCAGGGCTGTCAGTCGGACCAAATATCTTCTATTTGAATTTTTTCCAATTGTGGAACATGCTGGGCAGGAAAGAGCTAGAGGGAGTTACTCATGCATTGACTTTAAACTGTATAGATAACTGCAACTCTTTTATCTCAGGATTGCACAGCAACGTTAATTAGGCATCCACAGCTTCTCAAATATAGCAGCCAGGCTCTTTTTGGAGTAAAAAAAAAAAAAAAAAAGTGATCAATGTTATTCCTTTATCTATGGATCTTCATTGGCTCCCAGTGGTTTTTCTTATTAAATTTAAAATCGTTATTCTTAAATGCTTTAGGAGTCGACCATAGTATCTGTCCAGTTTATTGGTCCAACCTAAACCTGTCTGCTTGCTTTGATCTTCACAATTTGAATTGCTCATTGTGCCATCTCCTTCAAGTACAGGATTATAAGGCACATGGCATGCTTGTAGCTATGTGGCTCTTGTACTTTGAAAACTCTTCCCTATACGTACAAGGATCAGTCCAGAGACGTGGGTTGTGTATCCCTACCAGCAGGTGGAGTCAGAGAACAATTAGAACTTTGGGCACTGCTACATAACGAGAGTTCCACCTGCAGACACTCAGTATTTCTCTGACTCCAGCAGCTGGAAGACAGGCATCTGCACTCTTAGTTAATTTTTCAGTTTAGTTAGATTTTTTTCTCTGGGTTTTTTCTTCAGGATTGCTTCCTGAGGTGTTAGGCACCTTCGTGGGCCATCCCTCAGTCGAAGTCTAACGTCCGGGGGGGTTGGTTACCTCCGTCTGGGTTTCGTCCGTTACCACTCGGAGTGTGAAGACCAGGGGCTCCTGGTTACTCACCTCCGTGGCTGCTCCCCCAAAGCTGCTCTTTCAACCCTCTCTGCTCTACAGGACTCGGTAAAGTAAAAAAAAAAAAAAAAAAAGTAAAACTGAGTGAGACTTCCTCTGATGTTTTGAGCTGAGGTAAGGAGTCGGGTTGGGACAGCACTCTGGGGTGTTTGGCAGCCCTTTGGCCCCCTTTCCCTCTACTCCCAGGGCTCCGGGTTGCTCTAAAGGGATGGGGTAAGTGTTTCCTTCACTGGCCAGTTTATGGCGCGGTTCACCGCGCTCGGCAGCGGTATATTTTTTCTCTATTTTTTCTGTTCCTCCCCTCAGCTCCTGGGCCGCGTGGCTGCGTGGTTTTTTTCAAGGGGCTCTCGCTTTCTCTCCACACTCTGTCAGGCGTGTGAGCGTGAAGGCAGAATTTAGTTTTGTGTTTTCCCTCCCTTATCCTTCCTAGGGATGGAGAGTTTGTCGGGCCCTGAGCCTTTCCCCTGGGACGGGGGGGGTCTTCATGCCAAGGCTCAAGGGAGGAGGGATCCCCTTCAGTCTTAGTTCTTGTGGCGGAGGACAGCGCTGGGGGACTGGGTGAACTGGCTCCTCAGGATCCCATTCCGGCAGATGGAGACCTGGAGGGTTTTTGCCGGAGTTTGTCTTGTTAATGCACCAGGCTTTCCTGGCCAGAAAGCAGACGGGCTTCAGGAGGCAAATTCAGTCAGTGGGTCTTTCCGAACCGCCGTTC
This sequence comes from Rhinatrema bivittatum, assembly GCF_901001135.1. Taxonomy (NCBI): domain Eukaryota; kingdom Metazoa; phylum Chordata; class Amphibia; order Gymnophiona; family Rhinatrematidae; genus Rhinatrema; species Rhinatrema bivittatum. Next base: position 54,522,890 of record NC_042615.1, read on the forward strand.
AAGAAGGATAGACTCGAGGAACAGTAGGCCCGCGGGGGAAGTGATGAGCCGCAGGCCCCTCCCCCACCCTCTGGAGTTCCAGATCCGGGTTCGGCTCAGGTTCCAGATTTGGTTCCTGATCTTGGGGACCCTGATCAAGATGCTGCAGATGATGATGATTTGCCACCCATAGAAGGGGATGATCCCAGCGTGGTCCGCCTTTTTAAGCGGAAGGAACTACGACCCCTTATTCCCCAGGTGTTGGAAGTTCTGAGGCTTAAGAACTCTTAGGAAGAATCAGATAGTTGTGTGGTTAATCCAGTTCTTGACGGAATACGGGGGCCCACTTCATCCTTTCCACTGCCTAAAAAGGTTCGCAAGCTGGTGACCCGCGAGTGGGACGCACCGGATGCGGGGATGAAGGTGGGCAGAACTATGGCCAAGCTCTATCCTCTTTCTACAGATGTCTTGGATCTTCTGAAAATTCCAAAGGTGGATGCGGCGAGTTTCGGCCTTGACAAAGACCACTATTCCGGTAGCGGGTACTGCCGCTTTAAAAGATATGCAGGACTGTAAGCTGGAGATCCAGTTGAAGCGAGTCTTTGAAGTGGCTGCATTGAGTCTTCGGGCCATGATCTGTGCCAGCCTCATGCAGAGGGCATGTTTGTGCTGGGTTCAGGCTTCTAACATCACTACAGGAGCTGGCAGTGGTACCGCCTTGGAGGGCGCTCGTTTGGAGGCGGGCATCACATATGTAGCATATGATCTAGTGCGAACTTCAGTGCGCAGCATGGTTTCTGTAGTGGCTGTGCGCTGACTGCTGTAGCTGCGCAATTGGTCAGCGGATTTGTCTTCAAAATCTCAGCTGTGTAACCTCCCGTTTAAGGGTAAGCTCCTGTTCGGAGAGGAACTGGAGCATTTGGTAAAGTTACTCGGAGAATCTAAGGGGCATAAGTTGCCGGAAGATAATGGCCCACCAGAAAGGTGTTCCCTTTGCAGCCACATTTTCGGGATTCATGCAGATTTCGTTCCGGCAGATATTCCTTGCCTTGCACGTCTAAGCAGACCTCAGGACGGTAACAGTTCTTTCGAGGGGGTCTTTGTCCCGGCCGGGATTCTGGACACCTAGGGACAGGAGGTAGTAAACCCTCCCAATGAAGCCATGAGTCCCCATTCTGTCATCGAAGCTGTCAGGGGCAGATTGTCCAGCTTTTACATGGAATGGGCAAGGATCACCTCAGACCGTTGGGTCCTGGAGATGATCAGAGAAGGCTACACTCTAGAGTTTTCACGTTCCTGCGAGAGGCCACGTGGGACTCCACGAACATCTCCTGCACGTTCCGTGCAGGAGATGTTCGTGGAGTCCCACGTGGCCTCTCGCAGGAAGCGGTACGGGAGACCTTGCAGTGCCTGATCCAGCTACAGACCATTATAGAAACATAACATAGAAACATAGAAATGACGGCAGAAGAAGACCAAACGGCCCATCCAGTCTGCCCAGCAAGCTTTCGCACTTTTTTTTTCTCTCATACTTATCTGTTACTCTTGGCTCTTAGTAACCTTTTTTATTCTATTTCCCTTCCACCCTCCCCCACCCCCACCCCCCCTGCCATTAATGTAGAGAGCAGTGTTGGAACTGCATCTAAGTGAAATAGCTTAATTAGTTAGGGGTATTAACCACCGCAATAAGCAAGCTACACCCATGCTTATCTGTTTATCCAGACTATGTAATTTAGTCCTTGTTGGTTGTTGCCTGAATATAGATCCACGTTTCCTCATTCTCCCCTGCCGTTGAAGCAGAGAGCTATGCTTTATATGCATTGAAAGTGAAGTATCAGGCTTATTTGGTTTGGGGGAGTAACCGCCGTAACAAGCAAGCTACTCCCTGCTTTTTTATAAAATGCAAATCCTTTTTTCCACATTTCCTCATTGCCGCTGAAGCTTAGAGCAATGTTGGGAGTCGCATTAACCATGTGTATGTTTATTGAATAAGGGTATTATCACCAGGTAGTAGCCGTAGTTTCCATGAGCCACCCACTCTTCATTCACATTGTCCCATTTCTGGAAGCAGAAGAGGGTTGGGGACGTTACTCGGTTTACTTTGTGGTTCCCAAAAAGGAGGGCACGCTTAGTCACATCCTAGACCTACAGAAGGTGAACCGTTGTCTCCGAATCTCTCGTTTTCACATGGAAACCCTGCAGACGGTACTGGCTGCTGTTCGGACGGGGGAGTTCCTTGCATCCCTGGACATTATGGAGGCTTATCTGCATATTCCGATGTGGCTATGTCACCAGAGGTTTCTACACTTCAAGGTCTTAGCACAACACTTCCAGTTTCAGGCCCTTCCATTTGGTCTGGCAACGGCTCCTCGAACTTTCACCGAAGTCATGGTGGTGGTAGCAGCCTTCCTTTGCAAGCAGAGGGATCCTGGACCATGTATACTTTGACGACTGGCTGATTCACACCAAGACTAGAGAGGACTGCGAAAGATCGGTTTGCATGGTGATGTTCACCTTGAGATTGCTCGGATGGGTCATCAATCTTCAGAAGAGTCACCTGGAACCCACCCAAGAGCTGACCTATTTGGGAGCCCGTTTCGATACCTTGCGAGGCAGAGTCTTTCTGGCGTCAGACCGGGTAGCCAGGTTGCAGAGCCAGATACAGGCACTTCTTCTCAGACAAACACCCACTGTGTGGCATCATCTGCAAGTGCTAGGATCCATGGCGTCCACCTTAGACTTGGTTCCGTGGGCATTCGCCCACTTACGTCTGCTACAGCGTGCGCTGTTGTCACGGTGGAGTCCAGTGTCTGAGCAGTTCCACCTACCTTTGTCCAAAGCCAGTTTGTCATGGTGGCTTTCTCGCGACAATCTGGAGAAGAGGGTGGATTTGAACCCACCAAATTGGCTGATAGTCTCCACCGATGCAAGTTTGTCAGGTTGGGGAGCTGTGTGCGACAACAGATCCGCCCAAGGGCTTTGGTCTTGAACAGAGGGCTCGTGGTCCATCAATTGTCTCGAGACAAGAGCGGTACGTCTTGCCCTACAAGCGTTTCTACCCTGGATTCAGGGACGCATGATTCGAGTGTTCTCCAACAATGCGACGACGATGGCCTACATCAACAGACAGGGTGGGAGGAGAAGTCCCGCGGTGGCGCTCGAAGCACATCTGTTTCCTTGGGTGGAGCGTCATCTCGGGGGAATTGTCGCATCACATGTCGCAGGCGTGGATAACGTGCAGGCAGATTTTATCAGCAGGCGACAACTCGACCCGGGAGAGTGAGAATTGTCTCCCGAAGCATGGAACCGCATTTGTGCCAGATGGGAGGTCCCACAGTTGGATTTGATGGCAACGCGGGAGAATGCAAAGACAGAATGCTTCTTCAGCCATCAAAAAGAACAAGGCTCAGTCGGTCTCGACGCTCTGGTGTGCCCCTGGCCAACGAGGATTCTGTTGTATGCCTTTCCCCCCTGGCCTCTCATCAGTCGGCTTCTCCGTCGCATAGAACTCCACCCCGGAAGGGTGGTGCTGGTGGCTCCAGAGTGGCCATCCACCCATGGTTTGCGGATCTGATTTGCTTAACCTTAGAGGGTCCTTTGCAGCTGGCTCATCTACCGCATCTACTTCAATGTCCCATCTTTTCGGATTGGGAGGATCGCTTCTCTCTCGTGGCTTGGCTTTTGAGAGGTGACGTTTACGATTGAGTGGTTATTCTGAACAAGTTATTTCCACTCTATTGCAGGCAAGACTTCCGTCCATTTCCCTGGCCTATGTGAGGGTATGGAGCTCTTTGAGACCTGGTGTCATCAGTGCTCTTGCGATCCTTTAATGGTCGAGGTCTCTCTGGTATTGGATTTTCTGCATCAGGGGCAAAAGAAGGGTTTGGCATTCAATTCTCTTCGGGTCCAGGTAGCGGCCTTGGGAGCCTTGCGGGGAAAGTTTGCTGGTGGTTCGCTTGCAGCACACCCTGACATTGTTAGATTTCTCAAGGGGGTCAAACATTTATGACCTCCCGTCCATGCGGTGTGTCCAGATTGGAGTTTAAATCTTGTATTGCGTGTGCTATGTGGTGCTACTTTTGAACCTCTACGCACCACTTCCCTGAAAGATCTAACCTTGAAGACTGTGTTCTTGGTGGCCATTTGCTCGGCGCGTCGGATTTCTGAATTGCAGGCCCTGTCGTGCCATGACCCTTTTTTGCGGATTCACGACGATAGGGTGACGTTACGCACGGTTCCTTCCTTTGTTCCTAAGGTGGTTTCGGCCTTTCATGTTAGACAGTGGAGCTTCCAGGCTTCTTGCAGGGTTCCAGGGGGTCGCCTCAGGACCAGGATCTTTTTCTTTTGGATGTGCGTCTGGTTTTATTGCATTATCTAAGGGTTACCAATGACTTCAGATGCTCCGATCATTTGTTCATTCTTTTCGGGGGGGGGGGGGGGGCAAAGAAAGGGGACAAGGCGTCTAAAGTGACCATTTCTTGATGGATTAAAGAGACTATTGCTTCAGCATACTTGGTCCGCGGCCGCCAAGGGCCTTTGGTCTCCGAGCTCATTCCACCAGGGCTCAGGCTACTTCCTGGGCGGAGTGTCAGTTGCTATCACCTCAGGAGAATGGGCGGCAGTGTGGTCCTCTTTGCACACATTTACTAAGCATTATCGCTTGGACGTTAAGGCCTCTGATGAGGCATCCTTCGGTGCAAGTGTTCTACGCGCGGGTCTTTCAGGTTCCCGCCCAGTGTAGGGTGGCTTGGGTACATCCCACTTCTCTGGACTGATCCTTGTACGTATAGGGAAAAGAAAATTGGTTCTTGCCTGCTAATTTTCGTTCCTATAGTATCAAGGATCAGTCCAGAGGCCCACCCCTTACTTCAGTTACCGAAAGACTGTGTTGGCTACAATTTGCCTAGTTTTTCATAGAGCTCCTTTTTTCCAGATTACGATTGTTGGAGCAGTTTTTTTCTGTTTATTTACTCATGTTTCCTTGGGGCGAAGTGGGGGACATGGTTTTTGGTTGCCCCTTCGCCCGTTAGTTTTGGTTGTTTGGCTTGGGTACAGGTCAATACTGAGGGACTGCAGGTGGCACTCTCGTTATGTAGCAGTGCCCAAAGTTCTAATTGTTCTCTGACTCCACCTGCTGGTAGGGATACACAACCCACTTCTCTGGACTGATCCTGTGTAATATAGGAACGAAAATTAGCAGGTAAGAACCAATTTTCTTTTCCCTGGGAGGTTGAAAACAAAAGAAAATTTAAAAATTTGTAAAAGAGTAAAAGCCTGGCTTTTCATGCATGCATTTGAGTCTTAACAAATGAAAAATATATATTTGAGCAAATTAGACTATTTTAGAATGTTTTTATCTGTGTTTGTTTTTAATTCTTGTTTATATTAGATTTTTAGTTAAGTTTTGATAAGGAGTAAAAAATCTTTTTTTGGTATATATATACTAGGATTTTGTATTAAAATGTAAACTACGTTGATCTTTTGTCAGATTTGCAATCAAGCGAAACAAACTAAACTACACAGTGTAAATTTCAAATTTTACTTAACACCATAAACATGGGAAGTAATACATAAACTTAGGCTGGAATACAAAACAAGAATACAAATAATACAGAGAAACACAGATATGATTAAGGTGAAATAAAAATAACTGGTTTAAGTTCCCCAGTCTGAGGCACAGTTCTCAGTACTTTGAAATGCAAACTTAGGGCCGGATTCATTATGGCTTTTCTCCCATTTTGTGTCTATGGGGAAAATCCCTTAGGAGGTAATTTTCAAAGAAGTTACACATGCAAATGTAACATGCTATCCTGGCGATCTTCAAAAGCCATTTACTTGATCCAAGTGCACTTATGCGAGTAAATCCTATGGACAATTCAATCGTGTGGATTGTAGCAGTTTTCAAAAGCCCACTTACTTACCCAGCTTTATGCCCTAAGTGAATCTGTTACTTACCATAGATCCAATATAGGATGTGGAGCAGTAGTTGCAAGAAATTGATGAATGGCAGTGACCTGCAAATTTTCAAAGTAGAAGAGCTGTTTTGTAAATTGTCTAAAGAGCTATATCCCACACTTGAATATTAATACATCCCCCCTACACATACTGATACATGCACGCATATAGTGGGAGGGGTCATTTTCGAAGCTGTTTATGAGCATTAAATACTGTTTTACGCACAAGAATGACTCGTTAGAAAATGTGCTGCCCTTTGCATGTAACGCACCTTCCTGCATGCTTTAGTGCATGTGGAAAAGGTATTCTGTGGGCAGAGTTTGGATTTATGCCCATTCTTTTCTCTTCTAAAAATGAATCGTGGAAATCCACATAAGCTTTGCTATGCTGGAAGTGGGGGTGCATTGGGGGGGGGGGTGGTTTGCATTGTTTTCTGATGAGAATTTTGAAAGCCAAATTACACACATGCTTTGGCTCTGATCGTTTATGGAAAGTCTGCAGGTAATGAAGTAAATCCCCCCCCTACCCCACACCCATGACTCTTCTTGTCTTTGAAAATTACCCTTCCCGAGAGCAATTTTCAAAATCACTTTTGCTGGTAAAATATTTTTACCCATGGGAATAGGTTGTTTGAAAATTTTCACCCTTTACGGGGGGGAAAGTGCCAGGGGTTGTGGTTAGTGCAGTTAGTGTAGATGGGTTTAAAAAAGGTTTGGATAAGTTCTTGGAGGAGAAGTCCATTAACTGCTATTAATCAATTATACTTAAGGAATAGCCACTGCTATTAATTGCATCAGTAGCATGGGATCTTCTTGGTGTTTGGGTAATTGCCAGGTTCTTATGGCCTGGATTGGCCACTGTTGGAAACAGGATGCTGGGCTTGATGGACCCTTGGTGTGACCCAGCATGGCAAGTTCTTATGTTCTTAAGTGAGCCCGTTCTGCCACAATAACACATGCTTGTACCCTTATAATGCAGAGGGGTTCCCAGGTCAGGGGAGGAAATAACCTATGTGGTTTGGCCCCCAGAAAAGCAGGCACATGCTTTATTGCCATGGCATAAAGTAAAACAACAAACCTGTGCAAACCCTGCAGGGAGAGAACTTCCTGCAGTATTAATATCGTTGTAGGGAGTTTCGCTATTCCCCTATAATGTAGATGCGCAGACCCTAATAAATGGCTAATCTATGACAAATGAATAGTGACGGATTTATTTATTTATTTATGGATTTTTATATACCGGGAGTTCCTGTATACAATACATATCGCTCTGGTTCACAGTTAAACGGTAATAACTACTGCCGTGTGGCAGTTTACATGGAACAAATCAGAACTTGATCTAATAAGAGTAAGCGAACCAACTAACTAGTTTCAACTTTTAAACAAAAAAAACAAAAAAAAAAAAAAAAAAAGAGAGAGAGAAAATGTATGGGAGAATAAAACTCCTTTTACAGTCTCTTCAGTTTTTTACCACACAGGCCAGCACTTACATCCCCAGCCCCCCTCAAACTATGATTTGTAGTTCCCCCAGCCTCCCTCCACCAAGTAAGAACTGTCTCCCCCCAACCTGCCCGTGCCCCAGCTGGCATGCAGATCTTATTGTCATCGGCTGTTCTGCAGGTTGGCATCAGAAACCATTTTCTGTTTGGTTTTTTTTTACAGGCAGGTAGCAGCTGCAGCTCCAGTCACCGGAGTCTGTGAAGCACCTGTTGCTGAGTTAACAGGAGCCACAGATGGACACCACATGGTAACCCATTAAACTATAGGTAACCTTGTGGGACTTCATACTGCAGGCGTCCTATATTTTATGGGAGAGCAGTATCAGGGGTGCAGCTGCTATAGAATAAGAGAGTCTCTGCTTCTAGGGCTGGAAGGGAAGGAGTAATAGGAGCCGCATGGATGTACTCGGAGCTGCATGCAGCTCGGGAGCCTCAAGTGGAAGATTCCTGGGTTAAGCTGCAGCTTGTGTATTATTGTACAATGGCAAAGTTTATAATACGGATCACGTTTTGTTTACAAAAAAAAACAAAACTGTAGGTCCTGCCAGCCATGGGGCTCTTTCTCCTCCCTTCACTCCCACAACGGGTACTCAACCAAAGCTGCCTCTCCCCTACACTCTCCCTCCTCACTATCCCATGGCCACCACCCTTCTCTTGGCTGTCTGCAAGGCAGGAGCAATCTCTAGTCGCTTCTGCCCCGCCACGGCAGTATTTTAAAGTGATACCCGCCACTCTGACTGGCGCCATCTTGGAAAAACTGCCACAGCGGGGCAGAATCAACTGGAGATGGCTCCTGCTTCATTTCAACCCACGGGCAAGGGGAGGGGTGGAGGAAGCTGGCACCAAGCCCAGAAGGGGTGGTAGGGCTTGGTCATAATGGCTTTTCATTTCTTTTTTTCTTCTTTGCTTTTCAGTTTAAAGAAATGAAAACGGCAAACTAAACGAAAAAATGCTGAATGCACACCCCTATGAAACAGTATATGTCGAACAGCAAGGATCTCGCTGACTTTGTGTGTAATTCTTCCCTTTTTGTTTCTGCAGCTATGGTTTAAAGGTTGATATTTGGGCAGCAGGTGTCATTACGTACATTCTCCTGTGTGGTTTCCCACCCTTTCGCAGGTTGGTATAATTTTGGGTTTGTGGGTTTTTTGGGGTTTTTTTTGTTTCAGAAACTCTTCCCCCCTCGATTCAGCATACATTTTCTGCCACTTGTGTCACTTTTTTCTCACCAACACCTCCCAATAAACTTATGGGACTGGCCTGGCCTAGAATCCTGCATGTTGAGTGCGCCAAGGCTCAAGATTCTCTTTACTTAGAGGTTCTTTTATCTCGTTGGTTAAAATATCAGATCTATGAGATTTCTAGTAGGAATAGTGACTAGGACTGCTACACTGATGAAAAGCCTTCCTACTTTGCCTCAGTCTCTTTACCCTTCCCATTAGGGCTTTAGTGTCTAGAAAGTATTCTCCCTTTTGGTCCTTATTGCTTAAAATTAATCATGAAATGTTACTTTGGTAATTGACCAAATTAATTTTACTTTTAAATAACCTTAATCATTGCCTGATGAAATTTGAAACGTGGTTAACTTCAAATAAGTTATGTTTAAATCACTCTAAAACTGAAGTCCCTCTCTAATCACTCCCCTCCCCCCCCCCCAAAAGGACTATAATCCTAATGTAGAGGTAGTCAACTGTGGTCCTCGGGTGTCGCAAGTCACAGAAGCATCTGCTCTGCATGCAAAATACTTCTTATGTATAATCAGGGAAACCTGACCGGTTTGCAGCACTTGATGACCAGAGTTGCCTGTTCTTGGTCTAGTGCACAGCCTCATTACTCAGGCGATGAAAGTTCTTGGCATCATTTTAGATGTCCATCTTACTCTGTATCCTCACATTGGAAGGGTCATGAAGGCATGTTATCTATTGTGGAACATTTGTAATTTAAGACCTTTCTTAGATTTTAAAAAAATAAAAAATTTGAATATTGTGCTTCATGCTTTAATCCAGGGGTGGGCACCAAACAGTCAGATTTTAAAGATATCCCTAATGAAATATGAATGAGGCATATTTGTATACAATTGAGGCGGTGTGCATATCTATCTTTTGCATATTCATTAGGAATGTCCAGAAAACCTGACTGGTTGGTGGCCTTCAAGAACCAGAATTGCATGCTTAAAACTCTTCCTGCCTTGATTGCTGAAATTCTTTATGCATTGGCTTGCCAAAATGTTAGCCATATTTTAGCTAATTCAAAACGTGGCTGGTAGGTTAATCTCCTGGTCTAAGCTAGGGATAGGTAACTCCAGTCCTGGAGTGTCGCAAGCAGGTCTTGTTTTCAGGTCATCCACAATTAATTTGCATGAGATATGTTAGCATACAATAGAGGCAGTGCATGCAAAGATACCTCATGCATTTTCATTGTGAATATCCTAAAAGCCAGATTTGACTGTGGTACTCCTTGATCGGAGTTGCTTACCCCCCCTGGTCTAAGTCTTGGACCATATTTCACTTGTGTTAAAGGTACTACACTGGCTACCTGTTGAAAAATGAATCAATTTTAAGGCTCTTGTTGTAATTTTTTTAAATATTGAAGAATTATGTTCAGAGGTATTTGCAATTTCATGTGTGTTGGTACTCTTCTAACTTGGTCGTCTTCAGATCTTGGAGAAGATTGTTAATAGACACGTCAAAAAAGGAATCTTCATGTATAGGCTTAAAATGTTAACAGATTTTATTACTTTTAGGAAAATATATAAAACTTGATTATTCCAATTTAGTTCATGAGTAAATCTGTTGTGACTCCTATGCTTTTTTTTTTTAATTTTGGGTTTACTTATTCTAGTCATTGCCTTTTATTTGATTTATGTATATTGTATTTTATATATCTTATGTTCTATGATTATATTTTTGGTTGTGCATCGCTTTGTAACATCAGGAGGCGTGGTTTATCAATATGAAAATTAAAAAAAAAAAAATCAAATTTCTGGAGTTTTAGCTTAAACAATTTAAATGCTTTTATAGTTTTGCTTTCAAATTCTGCCGAACTAATCTATTCTGGCTTGTTCTATTAAGTCTTTTTTCTTGCTAATATCTGATTAGAATCTCTTGCTAGTGCTTTAATTTGCTGAGATTTAAGAGCATTATTTATTCCCTCCTTCCCTACCCCCATCCACCCACAACTAGGGTCTACTCTTCCTAAATATTTCTTACAAGGTAATATGTACTCAAATGTAAGTTCTAATTTATCAACTAGAAGATTTATCACAATATAAATCAACCTGATAAATATTAACACACTGACTTTTTATTCAGTGTAACAACTGTGGTGCTTTTTTTTCCCCCTAAGGCATACTATCTGGAGGCTTTAAAGCTTGTCCAGTTTGTTTTCAGCAGTCTGCAATAAAAAGGAGCTGATTCATCTGAAAGAGAAATTTACTTTGTTTAAAAAAAAAATTTCTTTCCTCAACTGTGCTGTGGAGCAGATATTCCAGATGCCTCTTCCACAGAAGGTTAGGAAGCCTAGGAATATACAAATCACTGTGGGCTCTGGTAATATTAGATCTGTGGACCAGAGATGCCCATTCATATCTATCAGCATCCAGGATATCTGCCCCAGCTTCTACGGAGGAGTCAAAGCTAGGAATAAATGGATTTCAGTGGGCTCTCGAAGGATAAGACATGTGACAGAGACACCCACTCTCCCCAACAATACCTTTACAAAATGCATTTTCTGCACTGGAAAATTAAGATGCTCCAGCAAAGGATAATGAACTGGTAAGTGAAAGGAAAGACACCTATTACACATAGAAGCCCAATAACACTTTCAAATATAACAGAAAGCTTTTGATGCTGGCAGACTCATCAGAGACACTATTTTAGAAACTCAGTTTGAAGGTAACACAATAGTTAAGTGCCTTCCAGGATCCTCAGCTGGTAGAAATGCAAATTAGTCAATGCAATTAAAGAAGAAAATAGGGACTCTAAAATCAATATTATCCATCTGGGGTGCAATGACCTTGCCAGAAACATCACAGAAGCAATACAGATATTTATAGACTCTGGGGAAGAAGAATTGGACATATGGCCGGCAGAAGTGTTACCTGTTCGTTGAAGGGAGAAGGAAAAGTTAACCCATCTAGACAACTTCAAAACATGACTCAAAACCTACTGTAAGAGAAGATTTTGAATATATTGTGGTCTGGAAATGTGTATAGAACAGTAAAAGGCCATATGTTAGATGGCCTACATCTGATTTGGGTGGCATAAGGAAGTTGGACTGTTGTTCCTGACAAATACAGAAAGTGGGTGGAGGACAAATGCTCTTAGTCTGGGCAATAAAATTCCTGATCTGCACACCCTAATGCTGAGGGCAGACCTTGGATATTCTTGTTATGGAGACTTGGTTAAGAGTCTCTCATGAATGGGATATGGCCATTTATAAAGGATAGAGATGACAGAAATATGGGAGGAGTAGCCCTTTGTCAAAAACAATAATTAAGCCACAGGGAAGGGAAGAAGCCACCATAGGGTTGTCTTTAAAATAAATAAATATATATATAGCCCTTCCATTTACACCAGTGTGGCCTACAGGCCTTCAAATCAAACAGAAAAGCTGGACAGAGATCTGGCTAAAGACATCCAAAAAGCAGGTAGGGAGAGGTGCTGCATTTTGGATATTTTAATCTACCAAATGTGGATTAGAGTAACCAGGCTGCGGAACCTGCAAGAAGGTAAAAAGATTGTGGATGCCCTTCAAGGGCCTCTCCTTAGACAAATGGGGAGGAGCAGTACTGGACCTGGTCCTCACAAATGGAGAGAGTATCTGTAATGTCTGGGTAGGTGCCCATCTGAGCACCAGTGATTTATCTTACGTTTTTTAAATATAAGGGTTACAGTGGTCATCTTCCAATCTTCAGGTACATCAGATGATTTTAATGATATATTACAAATTAATTGAAATAGGTTTGAAATTTCCTTTTTTAGTTCTTTTAGAAACTTGGGGTGTATACCATCTGGTCCAGGTGATTTACTACTCTTCAGTTTGTCAGTCAGGTGTACCACAACTTCCAGGTTCACCGCAATTTGGTTGTTGATCTAAATTATCACCCATGAAACCTTCTCCGGAATTGATATCTCTCCAACATCTTCGGTAGACACCGAAGCAAAGAAATCATTTAATCTTTCCGCGATGGCCTTATCCTCTGTAAGTGCCCATTTAACCCCTTGATATTCCAACTGTCCAACAGACTCCCTCACAGGCTTTCTGCTTTGGATATATTTAAAATTTTTATTGTGAGGTTTTGCTTCTGTGGCCAACTTCTTTTCAAATTCTCTCTTAGCCTGTCTTATCAATGTTTTACATTTAACTTGCCAATGTTTATGCTTTATCCTATTTTCTTCTGATGGATCCTTCTTCCAATTTTTGAATGAAGAACTTTTGGCTAAAATAGCCTCTTTCACCTCACCTTTTAACCATGCTGGTAATCATTTTGCCTTCCTTCCACCTTTGTTAATACGTGGAATATATCTGGACTATGTTTCTAGGATGGTATTTTTTAACAATGTCCATGTCTGTTGCACGCTTTTTTACCTTTGTAGATGCACCTTTCATTTTTTTTCTAACTAATTTTCTCATTTTATCAAAGTTTCTTTTTTTAAAGTTTAGTGCTACAGCCATGGATTTACTTACTGTCCCCTTCCAGTCATTAATTCAAATTTGATCATAATATGATCACTATTGCTAAGTGGCCCCACCACCCGTTACCTCTCCCACCAAATCCTGCACTCCATTGAGAATTAGATCTAAAATTGCTCCCTCTCTCCTGAATAGATTGCTGAATCAATTGCTCCATAACTGTCATTTATTCCATCCAGGAACCTTATCTCTCTAGCGTGCCCTTACCCAGTCAATATTGGGGTAATTGAAATCTCCCATTACTGTACTACCAGTTTGGTTAGTTTCCCTAATTTCTCTTAGCATTTCACTGTCCGTCTCATCATTTTGGCCAGGTGGATGGTAGTATACCCCTAACACTATACTCTTCTTCGACACACAAGGATTTCCACCCATAAAGATTCAATTGTGCATTTAGTCTCATGCAGGATCTTTATCCTGTTGGACTCTGCCATCCCGGACATAAAGCATCACCCCGCCACCAAGATGCTCCTCTCTGTGATACAATTTTTACTCCGGTATAGTGCTATCCCATTGGCTATCCTCTTTTCACCATGTCTGAGATGCCAATTAAGTCTGTCATCATTCAGTGCTATAGACTCTAACTCTCCCATCTTACTACTTAGACTTTTGGCATTAGCATGCAAACATTTTAAAGTGTGCTTTTTGTTTGTGTATATATAGTCTTGTTTTCAGTTGACAAGGATAAATTGGAATCTTTTAGCTCAGGTGAGTTTTTAATTATAAGTCCTTGGACTACTTTTCTTATTATTGGAATCACTCTGTTGGGATGCCCTAACTCTAATGCTTCATTAGTATCCTTTGAAGATACCTCCATCTGAACCATGCGCTGCTGAGCAACTGTCAGCTTTCCCCTTTGTTCTAATTTAAAAGCTTCTCTATCTCCTTTTTTAAAGGTTAGCTCTAGCAGCCTGGTTCTACCCTGGTTACGGTGGAGCCCATCCCTTCGGAAGAGACTTCCCCCCCCCCCCCACCCTTCCCCAAAAGGTTCACTAGTACCTTCCAAAACTGAATTCCTCTTCCTTGCACCATTGTTTCATCCATGGATTGAAACTCCGGAGCTCTGCCTGCCTCTGGGGACCTACATGTAGAAGAGGGAGCATTTCAGAGAATGCTACCCTGGAGGTTCTGGATTTCAGCTTTCCACCTAAGAGCCTAAATTTGGCTTCCAGAACCTCCCTCCCACATTTTCCTGTCATTGGTGCCCAAATATAACAAAACTGGCTCCTCCCCAGCACTGTCTAAAATCTATCTAGGTGACGCGTGAGGTCCGCCACCTTCGCACCAGGTAGGCATTTTACCAGGCGATCCTCACGCCCACCAGCCACCCAGCTGTCTACATTCTTAATAATCAAATCACCAACTATGACAGCAAACCTTACCCTTTCCTCCTGGGCAGTAGCCCTGGGAGTAACCTACTCAGTGCGAGAGGACAATGCACCACCTAGAGAGCAGGTCCTTGCTACGGGATCCTTTCCTGCTGCATCAGATTGATGCTTTCCGATCACAAGACCTTCCTCCTCCAAGGCAGCACCAGGGCTGCCAGAGTGGAGTTGGGATTTAGCTATTATGTCCCTGAAGGTCTCATCTATATACCTCTCTGTCTGCCTCAGCTCCTCCAAGTCTGCCACTCTAGCCTCCAGTGATCGGACTCATTCTCTGAGAGACAGGAGCTCTTTGCATCGGATGTACATGTACAACTTCTCACTGGTGGGTAAAAAGCATACATGTCACACTTGTTTGTTGCCTGCCTTTCTGACTACCTATTTAAAACAAAACAAACGAACACATCCCAATAGTTTACTTCTCCCCCAATACTTTTAAATTTTAAAAATTTCTCCAAGCAGTACTTACTGATTCTTTCCAGCCACCAGCAAGGAGATCCTCTCCTCTCAGTGCTCCCACTAAAGTCTCTCTCTCTTTTGGGAACAGGATGGGTACGGGGGAAGGCAGAGAGAAATTTAACTACAATAAAAGGTGAATTGTAAAAGCTCAGTGCGCATATCAATAGGGGGATGTGTGAATAAGTTGGGCTTGTGCAGGCCGATCGAATTTTAAAAGCCACCTGGATAGATGTGTAAATGCCACAGTGCGTACATCTCGAAAGTTTTTTTTGGGTTTTTTTTTCCGGGGCATAGTCTGAACGGGACATGGACACTTTGAGGCGTGAACCTGAGATGTATACATAAATACTTACACGATCTGGTTATGCACCGAGGCCCCTGCCGCGTACCTTTTACTTTTGTTATGAATGTGTAAATTTAAAAAAAATAATAAAATAAAAATAGGAAGATCTGCAGGGTTTTAAGGGTCGGGAAAATTGGGGGGAATGAAGGCTATTAAACTAAGAGGTTTTTAGAGGAGCCCTCTCAACTGGGTGAACTGGGGACAAACTGATACAACTGGGACTAAGCGTCGTGCGCACCCCTTTTAAAATCCCCTGATTTGTGTGGTAGAAGTGGCATTTGCATGCACACTTAAAAGTTTGGCGCTCATGTGCGTGCGGCCAAGCTATTTTATGACACGTGCACGAATACCCATGCAAGGTATAAAATAGCCACGTCACTGGGCATGGGCCGACACGTGCTTCCATGAGCCGGTTTGAAAGTTACCATCCCTGTGTCAGGCTGTGACTTTCACAGAATACCAAGAGCGCTAAAAGTACAGAGTGGATATCATAGTGGAGCTCTCAAACAGAGTTTCCGAGCATGTAAAATCTGTTCTTTATCTTCCCTGCTGAATCATTTCTTACCACCTTCTCCTATTACCACCTTTGGAACGCCTTCCTCCCTAGTTGCTGGTAGGATTCTTTTTGTAACTTTTTATTTAGCTGTAAACTCATAAGCTTTATAACTGTGTTTCCATGCTTATGGAGGAGAAACCGCAAACACGCAACACAACAATATATTTGTACATGTGCGTGGCAAAACAGTTCATCAGATACAGGTCAAAGAAGCATATAGGCCACTGGGGTGTGGAACAGAAATACATAGGCCGGGAAGTGGACTTGTGAAACAGTCATGGGAATTCCAGTAAATGACTGCCAGTGATGGCTACCGTTAAAGGAGTTACCAGGCTTTCAGACTTCTCTTCCTGAGGAGGATGGCCCTTTGGGTCCTCTCCTCTCACCTTGCAGAGCCTGAGTGCATCATTTCCATGGCTGTGGTGCATCCACAGCCAGGCTGACCTCAGCACTGGAGAGGCAAATCTTAATCTCGTGTGCTGTGCTGCTATGGCCATGTTAGAGTTGGGACTGGCAAGGTGTTTCACTTGGTACCAGTGTTGCTTCTCTTCTTGCTCTGTTGCTGTATCTACATATGCACACGTGTCTTCCAGCCCAGATATTTCTCATGTGCTCACATCCTACCAGGAAGCCTTGGAGCTTCAAAAGAAGTTAATAAATGAGCTTTTGTGTCTGTGATGGAATATTTAAAGAGAAATACCTTTCTGTGGACGTAAAGACAAATGTTGGCCATTGTTCACATGTTCACAGCTCCCTCTTGTGTCACTAAGTGGCAAATGCAACCAGTTTTTAAAATATCAATGAAATAATGTGACTGCTGTGTCAGCAGACAAGTTGTAGGTGACTTGAAGGGAGTATAACACTCAAAAACTAATCACACATGCATTATTAGTCCAGCAAAAAACTATTGCCTAAAATTTTTTATTTCTTTTATTTTATTATATGTCCTCTTCTAAAAGACATTACTAGAAAAGCTTGGAAATGTCCATTTGGTTTTGCCAGGACCTTGATTCTCCTGGTACAACCAGTGACCATCTCTAATTTCTTTGCAAGATGTGCTGAAAAATTTAAAAATGTTCTTGTACTAATTGTAAAAGTGATTCTAGATATTTCACCAGGGAGAAACTGCTAAGGTGTGAGCTGAGGCTTCATGCCAAACTAATCGCAAATACCTTGATACCCAGCTGATCTGGGATAGAATGTGATTTGGGAATCACTGATAGAACTATTTGACAAAGGTTATTTAAAAAGCAGTCTTCTAAACAAAGCCTTTGTTGTGCTACTAATCTGGAAGCTTCATTGCCACTCATTTCTGGGTTTTTTTGGGTTCAGGCAGTCTCTGGGAGTCATGTATCTTCATGCCTGCTAGGACTTTTTCTGCTATTTTTATTCCTTCTCTAGACCAGCCAGTGTAATAACTATTCTTCAGCAAGAGGCATGGGAATGCAGTTTATTTCGGAGCCTGGTACCAGTGGGTACCAGCCTGTAGGTATTGTTCCTGCACAACAGTCGGGACTCCATCTGTTTTGCCATTAGGCTATTGGGGGGGGGGGGCAGCCCATAAGAGATTACTTTTGTCAAAGGTTTCATAATTGCACTAAGTTCTACAGACTCTTCACCTTTCCTTGTTTTCCTAGTCATTCAGTGTATCTGCAGTATCCATCCATCAGC
Source organism: Rhinatrema bivittatum (assembly GCF_901001135.1). Classification (NCBI taxonomy): domain Eukaryota; kingdom Metazoa; phylum Chordata; class Amphibia; order Gymnophiona; family Rhinatrematidae; genus Rhinatrema; species Rhinatrema bivittatum. The sequence goes on from NC_042615.1 coordinate 54,540,430, forward strand.
TGCATTAAGGGTTTGTTGATCAAAGGTGGCTAACTCCGGTCCTCAGGAGCTACAGACTATAATGAACATAAGAACATGTCATACGGGGTCAGACCAAGGGTCCATCAAGCCCAGCATCCTGTTTCCAACAGTGGCCAATCCTGGCAAGTACCGAAAAAATAAGTCTATTCCATGTTACCATTGCTAGTAATAGTGGTGGTTATTTTCTAAGTCAACTTAATAGCAGGTAATGGACTTCTCCTCCAAGAACTTATCCAATCCTTTTTTAAACACAGCTATACTAACTGCACTAACCACATCCTCTGGCAACTTTCTCCATTTAGTTTTAAATTTGCCCCATGCTAACTTCATGGAGTGCCCCCTAGTCTTTCTATTATCTGAAAGAGTAAATAACCAATTCACATCTACCTTTCTAGACCTCTCATGATTTTAAACATCTCTATCATATCCCCCCTCAGCCATCAGATATATTTGCATACAATAGATAAAGTGCATGTAAATCTTTAGTTATGGACATCTTGAAAACCAGGCCTGTTTGTGGCTGTTGAGAACCAGAGTTGGCCATACCAGATAGTAACCCCAGATCATTAGGAGCATGCTAATAAAGTTCTGTTAGAATAATTTCCTTCTCATTGAGTTTTTCAGTCCTGTCAAGAAGGTAGCATCTTCATATCCCAGGATGCAGTGCAACAGGAATCTCTGCCATTTTTATTTTTTGACTGATTGGGTTTGCTGTTCAGTCATTGAGGCATCCTGTTATAAAACGCTTCTTTAACTTCCAATGAGGAGTTGATCCTTATGCCTCTCTTGCCTTGTCATTTGCAGGCCCTTCCCCTTTTGCTGTGAAATGTAGAAGTTTGCGAATTGGAAATGTGAGAATGTAACCCATGCATACCCTCATCCCCTTTAAGACTGTACGTTCTTGAGGATTATGATCATCATTCTATTTTTTATTCAGCCCACTCACAATGATGAATTGTTTCAGAGTAGCATAGCATAACACACACATTCTTAGATTTGTGACAGGACTTTTTTGATACCTGGTGGGCATTCAGGAGACATTTTCCAGTCTGCTATTGCAGAGAGAGTGCAAAACGTATTGGATGAGGATTAAGACTTAGGGGAAATTTTTAATTTACCTTAGTTTCCTACCCTCCCCACCTCCAGGTCCAGTAGCCTCCTGTTAAAAAGACAAATACTGTTGAAAAACCTTTGTCAGTAGCCCAAGTCCGGGAAGGAAGTGTGGAAGGGAATAGACATTTGATTAATGTAATGGAAGGGAGCAACTGCTAGTCATATTCTGGTACAATGTCCGACGATAATTTCTGAATTAACTGAGGGTGGTGAAAGTGATGTAGAACCAGAAAATGTAACCCTTTTAGACGAATGGAGGTTATCTGCAAAAATTGATAAAAAATTTTCTAGGTCTGTTTCTCAAGTGCATGATTTTTCTGTTCAAGTGAGAACTAAATTTGAAGACCTAGAAAGTAGGACTATAAAGGTAGAACAAGCAGTTGCAGTACTAAACCCACAAGTAAATGTTATGCATGCCACCAATACCTCATTCATTAAAGATGATTTGATGCTACATAATCAAGTTGAATTACTTGAGAACGAATTAAGGTCGTTCAATTTAAGACTATTGAATTTTCCAAAATCTAGATTAATGTCACTATTGAATTATTTAATAAATATGTCGTAGAGATACTATCTTTTGAGATTGAGAAAATTCCTATTTTATCTAAATTGTATTATTTGCCAGCTAAAAGATTGCTCCAAGTTCAAGAGGGGGGGTATAGATACCTTGAATAGCCCTGGAGTCTCCACTTTTCTAGAGGACTCTATGGACAATATTCATACTAGAGCTACACTATGGTTTCTTTTTCTCTAAAGAAAGATAAAGATTTATTCTTCTCAAAATATTTTCAAAATAAAGATTTTATATTTTGCGGGCAAAAAATTCAAATTTTTCCAGCTGTGTTACACGAGCACGTAGGAAACAATTTCTTTCCTTTAAGAAATAGGCTCTCGATCTGGGAGCTAGTTTTTTTCTAAAATTTCCCTGCAAATGTCATATAACGTACCAAAACAATACGTTTATTTTTGTAGACCCTACACACTTGGAGTGATTTTTAAGGGACAAATCTCAAAAGTAGTAAGTACTTGTTAAGGAGAAAGGGTTGTAATAAAGGGAAAGAAGACATGCAGTAGGAAGGAACTCTCCTTATCCCCTAGATGTGGGCTGGGATATAAAATATATTATGAAATGTATAACTTGATATTGTTATTCATTTCTGGAAATTCCTGGATTATTGCATTTTTGTTTAAATGTTATAACTCAATAAAAATTAAATGGAAAAAAAAATAAAAAGACAAATTAGTTTCCTTAAATGCCCTTAACCATGTGGCTTTACATCTGGTTTGCAACAGCTGCAATAAACTTGGTGCCTGACCCTCTCTCAAGACCTGTGGGTTCCATCTCTCCAGTGCTTCCAGAACTGGCTGATCCAAGCAGTATGAAACAAAGAGCCACTCTGGTCACCCACTTGTCTTCCACATTCTCTGTCATTTTAATTATTCACTTGATTATTCTTCAAAAGTATTAGGTATGGTTGTAATACTGAATAGATCATAGTCAGATATGTATTGTATAATACTAGGCAGGTTCACTCAGTCAAATGAAGCTAATGGGCATTGCAAAGAATTAATTACACAGTGACCTTGTTCCTCTGGCTTTATCAGAGTAACGCGATAAGCTGTACGGTTTAAGGGCGGCATCTCTCATTCAGTAACTCAGAACTAAAACTAATAAACAAAATCAACTTTGCGGTCTTGACATCTGATCTCATAGAATTGGTGAATGTCATTGAAAGTTCCTGAGAGGTAGCAGAAATAACAGAGGCTGGTCGGATGCACCTGACGAAGAGGACTCTTGGCCTCCAGTTTGTGCCTCAGTAAATCTATTAGTCTATAAGGTATCGCCAGCCTCTCTCACTTTTGGAAATGTTTAGGGTTTTTTTATGGCAGGTTGCCTGCAGACTTTCAGAACCATTTTGTTGTCTTAAGCTGCTATATGGTCCTGCTTTCATACTGGGTTTGTGCTGCCTTTTCTAAGCAGCAGATTTTGCCTTCTGAAAGCACCAGTTCCCAAATAATTCCTATTGTTTTCCCAGGTACCCATGGATGTTCTCTTTTGTATTATCTTATTAGCATTCATCAAGCGTTGGTTAATAAACAGCCATGAAATAGTTATAGGTAAAGACAAGTAGTTAAATCACAAGCATATTGTGATAAATTGCTGGAGGACCTTGCAAGACTGGAAGATTGGGCATCCAAATGGCAGATGAAATTTAATGTGGACAAGTGCAAGGTGATACATATAGGGAAAAATAACCCATGCTGTGGTTACATGATGTTAGGTTCAACATTAGGACCCAGGAAAACATCTAGGCATCATAGTGGATAATACATTGAAATCATCGACTCAGTGTGCTGTGGCAGTCAAAAAAAAAAAAAAAAAAAAAAGCAAACAGGAATTTAGGAAGGGAATAATTAATAAAACAGAAAATGTCAAGGCCTCTGTTTACTCCATGGTGAAAACCGTACCTTGAGTACTGTGTACAGTTCTGGTCGCCTCATCTCAAAAAAAAAGATATAGTTGCAGTGGAGAAGGTACAGAGAAGGGTGACCAAAATGATGCCCAAGGTACCCAAATCAAACTACCAGATAAATGATGGTCTTTATAAATACTCTGCACATTGTCGTCAACTTATTATGTCCCAAATTTTTTAAGAGACCGTCCTCTAAATAGGACACTGGGGCATAATGGGTTAATGCAGTATAGAGTCTAATTTGATTAGATTCACATTTGATCCAAGCAAGGGAAGATAACATACCAGTAGTTTAAAAACAAAAAACCCAAAGGGGACCAATTGGTATAGAGCAGAGATGGCCAACTCTGGTCCTCAAAAGCCAAAAACTTTTATTTGTGTACAAAGGCAGCGCATGCAAGTCAATTTCATTCATATTCATTGCGACTATCCTAAAAATCAAGCCTGTGTTTAAGGGACACAGTTGCCACACCTGGTATAGACAGTACAGATTTATGTAAAGTTGGTCCAGATACGGGTAGTGATGTTAAAGTTACTAGTTCTTCCTCTTTAGAAGGAAGAAGCTTTTCTTATATGACCAGAAAATGTACCACTTTTCCCCCCCCAAAATTCTCTTAATTGAATGCATTTTGATTGAAGACATGGTTGCATGCAAAAGTTTAGGAATCCTGGTCAGATTGTATATTTCAATGAATCTCTAAGTGAACAGAAGCTGATGCAACCTCTACATGGTACAAATATCAACACATCTTTCTGCAATTTTTAATGCAAAATTAGTATTTTCTGATTTTAACAGATTGAGAAATTTTAAAAAAGTGAATATGGTATGTGCAAAAATTTGGACATCCTCACACTTGATTCATTATTTAATTTACATGTGTATATATATGTAAATTATAAGGCCCAAAAAGTGAATTGGCTTATTGGGTCTTCAGGTAGTCAGGTGACTACTCTATGGTTGAACAAATACTCAGACCTTCCAAACCTTTCAGATTGTGATTGTTTTGGCTACTGTCAACCATGGAGTCCTCAAAGCAGCTCTCTGAACATTTGGCAATGAAGATAATTCATTTTTATAAAATGGGGGAAGACTTAAAAAAATAAAAAATCTCTAAATGTTTCCAGCTAGTAATTTCAACTGCCAGAAACATTATTAAGAAATGGAAGTTGCATGGAAATGGTAATCAAGACTAGATCTGGAAGACCAAGAAAAATGTGATTAATACACAAAAAACTGATCAGATCTGCGAAACAGAATCCGCAAACAGAATCCTCAAATGGCCTGCATATTTAGCTGCCACTGGTGAAGTTGTCCACAATACAGCATTTCTTACATGACAACGATCTGCATGGGTGAGTTGTCAGAAGGAAACCTTTTCTATACCACCATAACAAGTCATCTAAAATATGCAAAACAAAACTTTCATAAGCCTGAAACTTTTAGGAATATAACTTAGAAACTATTGTCCCACCATCAGTGGATGGGTATTTCAGCAGCACAACAATCTGAAATATACCTCCAAAATCAACCATGAAGTACTAAAGATTTTGGAATGGCCTTCACAGTCCCCAGGTTTAATTATTATTGAAAATCTGTAGAGAGATCTCAAATACGCAGTACATGCAAAGAAGACCTAAGAATATTTCTGAGCTAGAAGAGTTCTGCAAGAAAGTGTAGGGAAAAATTCCAAAAGCAAGACTAGAAAGACTGTTGGCTTACAGGAAGGGTGTGTCACATTCGCTTTATTATTTTCAGTCAGATGTCATGTTTAACTTTGTAACAATACTATATATGAAAAAACATCTAAATGTGAGAAAAATCAATCAAAAACCAATATATACTTATTTCTCACTAGATGATGGACTTATGGAATAAATTTACTGTATTAGTCTAGCAACCATCATACTGCACGAGGTTCCTGGATATATCCCGGGTAACATTTGAGAGCTAAAATACTTCTGCGTGCAAAGAGCTTAATCATCGGTTGCTTTGGAGTATATTCTCTTAGGCTAGACGCTTGCTTAGCTTGTAAGTCAGTAAAGTACTTAACTTATATGTGATGGCAGAGAGGGATTCTCTGTGATGAATGCCACGTTGTGCTGTAGCTGGGAGAAAGGGTCCCTTTCAGGTACGTGCTTGTATTTCCCGTGTAGGGGTTTTAAATGGACGTCCTGTCACTAGGTTCCTTTCTGGTATTCTTTGCCGCTTGCTGTCAAAACGCCAGACGCTGTAGGGTTTTGGAGTATCTTCCTTCTTCAGGGGTCCAGCAAGCTTGTAATTGCGGCAATTTTTGTAAACATACTGTGAACCATGTATGTATTATGGAAGAGTTATGCGGCTTCTATTGTAAACAAAAACAGTAAAAAGAATGCCATAGTCCTTTATATTAAAGACGCACACATTTGGATCCTGATATATATGATATCACAACAGATCTTAAACGCTGACCGAGTAATGTCTGTGATCAGCGCCAGATTTAAAGATTCTTTCTGTCAGTGCAGAGATTGTAATAGCGTCTGACGCAGCGCGGTACATGCACTGTCTTAACTTGTAAAAAAGCCTGAAAAACTGCGGGGTGCAATTGAAACACCGATGCGTGATAGCCTGAGAGTGTTTCAATGAATAATGTATAATTAATTGCCAAGCCTGAAATGACTTTGTAGAAGGTTGCTACTGTGACATGGTGTACCATTCTATCTTATCATTGAGCCCAACCTGTTCTACTGTTTTAGCTTAAATATCCAAAAATTCTCTCAAAGGTTGAGTTTTGCTTTACGATCTCCCTCTCTTTTGAATGCAGGAATATGTTCAAGAATTGTCCACTTAAAATCATGGGTGCCTTAAGGTCTTTGGTGTTCAGGCGACTTTGATGTTCTATGAGCCTGATTTTAATTTTCCTGGATGTACGTCCTACATATATTTTAGAGCAAGGGCACTGCAATGCGTAGATTACATGGTCCGTGTTGCAATTAGTGCTAAATCTTTGTTTGACTATGTATCCTGTGTTGGGATCTTTCCATGATGTACCAACCATAGTAGTGCTGCAAAAATCACATTTTCCACAGGGTTTGTGGCCATTTTCAACAATTTGAGGCTGTGATGTGTCAGGAATTGCTGCTCTGACTATATGCTGTTTAATGTTTGTTCCTCTGGAATATGAAAACATTTGGGGTAGTGTTTAAAGATGGGATGAACTTGGACTATGCCAGTTATGTTGAATGATTTCTTTGATTTTTTTTAGTGAAATTAGTGTGTTTCAGCGCACACGGTAAAGTTTCTTTATGGGGTAGTGCTTTGTACTGTAGTAATTGGTCCCTATCTGAAAATTTTGCTCTAATGAATGCTCTCTTGATGGCTCGCTGGGGATATCCTCTGTGCTGGAATCTTATCGATAGCTGTTGTGCCTGATCCAGAAAATCTTCTTCTTGAGAACAAATTCTTCGGCCAACTTCTGTACATGTATTGAAATATACAATTTGACTAGGAGTGCCTAAACTTCTGCACAACGCTATACCGTTGAAACATTATATAAAAAAATGGGAAACCATGAAAATATTCCCCATGGTTCAAATGCCAAATAAACTTAACTCTCTTAATGTCTAACATTTTCACCAAGGCAATTATCTGCCAAAAAAAAAATTATTATTTTTTTTTTTGCAATGGAAAAAAGTCTATGGAATGCATTCCATTCACTCATAAACTCGATATGTCATAAACCTTTAGACTCTGGAAACTTCCTAACTGCAGAAGTGATATCACCAATCCAAAGAAGTGGAGGTGGCTAGATGTTTGATTCACTTTACCCTCAGAAATGTAGTAACCGAGGGCCGCCCACGGACAAATTTTTCCAATTAGGGAAGGGGATAATCTCATGCTGAAAGTTGAGGACTTGCTGGAAACATCATGCAAATTGCTCAAGAGGTCTATATTCAGACATATATTTGACCAGATAATTAAGAAGTTATCCAGCTAAATGGGGCCACTTATCTTACAAATTGTAGCCGGATAACTGTTTATCTGGCTAGAATTTGGCATTCCGGGGAGGAGCTGCATTAGTCAGCTTATCCAGCTGACTCTGGTGGGCCTGTGCACCTGTCCTAAAGTTAGCCAGATAAGTTTATCCAGCTAACACAGAGCTGCATAGCAGCTGAATATAGACCTTCAAGAGTTGTTTGGTTTTTTTTTTTTTTTCTTTTTCCTATAGAAGAAGAAAAAAAAATGAAATGAGAGCTGGTTCATTTTCGTTATCGGGTTTATGGTCTTGGCAGTGAGATCCAGAGCAGTGTCCATGCAGGATACCTTGATGCTTCCTTGGGCAATGGGCAGATCTGTCCAGTCTGTACAGGAAGGGGGGGGGGGGGGAGATGCTCCTACCCTCCGTTAGCCTTGGGGAGGGGAAGTCTCACTCCTTTGCTAAATGTGAGCAACTCCTAGATCCCCAATCTCTCCACCAGAGTTACTGTTACTTCTGTTTCTGCTTAATTTATTTAAATTCAGTACTTCTAATTTATTTTCCTTTGTTTCATGCCTGGTTTGCTTTTTATTGTTGATTTATTGAAGGGCAACCTAAGCAGCGTGTCATTAAATGCAAACAAAAATGTCTTTTGATGTACAGCGAGAACAATCTGCAGGAGGATCTCTTTGATCAGATTCTGGTCGGAAAGCTGGAGTTCCCTTCCCCATACTGGGATAACATCAGTGACTCTGCGAAGGTACCAGTCCGTCTCATGGCAGTAGTCTGAAATACTTTAAGATGTTACCGCCGACCCTAAGTTTAGCCTTTCGTTTTTCTGCATTTCTCCAGAGATCGGGGGATTTTTTTTTTTCCCAAGTATTTCTGGATTCTGCTGTTTGCCCTCTCTTCCCTGTGTGTCAAAGAGAGATTTCTCCCCCTCTTGCTATTTTTCGAAATCGAGGTCCCCTATTTCCAGCGGTAGCTCAAGGGTAGATTCTGTGGCAAAAGTTAGATAGTTCTGAGGCACGGTTTCCAGAAGTCTGATGCATCTGCCAAATGTTTAACATTAGCATGCACGAAGACCAATTTTATTGCAGAACATTTTCAATTCAATGCTTTAGCTTTAGAAATAGGGAGCTGGGTCCAGTCCAGTGACTCAGTAGTAGTGTTGTACACTACCATGAAGAGAACCTGAGCTCCTTGGCCAGGCCGTCTCTTCCAAGTCAGCCAGGGTTAGAGATGTAGGAGTAGCACAGACTTGTTGTGGGGAAAAAAAGAAAAATCTGCAACAAGTTTAAAGATAAGTGCTTTCTTTCATGGTGTCGGGAAGGTTTCAGATACAACAAACTAATATATTATCTGAAACTTAAATATGTTAACATGCTTTATCTCAAAACGAGTTACAAGTTAGACGGGCTGTTACCAAGAACAACATATAAGTTGCTGCGATAGAATGTTATTAAAACTTGGCTGAAGTATAGCACTTAAAGTGTGAATTAAAATTGCTGCGATACCAATATAGCAAGCAAAGGCTTTTCTTCAGACAGAATTCTTCTGCAGCAAAGATATAGGATATTTATTTCTGACAGAAATGGGAAATAATTTTGTTTTTACAGAAAAAGAGAAAATGGGACGATAAAGACCAGTGACTGAACTTACTGGCTCATAAAACTTGTCATTCAGACCGTTTTGCCAGTTCTGAGGTCTTTGTCTCAACAATTAAATAATATTGTTGGAATAATTTAATAAAGAATAATTTTTAATAGTAAATCAGACATTGAGGCAACTTATGACTGGTTCTCAGTCATATGTGTTTAGCATTTACAGCTGCTGGGGAAGGGGGTGGGGGACACATCCTAAGCCATTGCTCAACCCTGACACCTAGTGGCCAGAACCTAATCCATGTTACCTTGCTTCCAAATCCAGAGGAAGCCGTAGTCTGTGGCCTCTGACCAAGCAGTGCTGCAGCAAAGACTGGATTAGGGGGGGGAAGGGGGCATATAAACATTATAGTAACCTGGCTTAGTTCTGAATGAAGGCTCGTGGCTCCATAGTCCAACAGGGAGGCTGGCTCTGATTTGAACTGGAAACCCAAAGGAACAGGAGGACACTCAGGGGCCAAAAAAAGGGGAAATCTTTCCTATCTTTGTGTACATCTGGTAAATTTCTTTAGTTTATGTAACTTCATTTCAGTCCATTTGTGTGTTTGTCACATTCCTTTTCCCTTTTCTCTCACCTCTCTCCCACCCGTCTCTCCTCTGCGGTGAGTGCCTCTCTTCTAACTTGCCACACATCTGTTCTCTTCCTTTTCTTTACTCTCCATGCTCTGTCCTCTTATTGTCTTTCTCACAATCATTTTCCTTGCTTCATCTACACCTATTCTCCTCCTTATTTTCAATTTCCCTTTCTTCCCCCCCCACCATTTCCTGGAGTTCTTTCTGTGATGGCTCCTGCACTGGTGCCCATGCTGCATGGCTCATAGACACGCAGAATAGGGCAGCAGAGGGGAGGCTGCAAGGCCCATGCTGTCTGCCCAGCTTACTTCCTCTTGCAATAACATATAGGCACCACGTGATCTCTGGATTTCCCCTGACCTCTTGGCAGCTAAGGATCCTCTGTGCTTATCCCAGGCTTTCTGCAGTTCTGATCCCGGTTCTGCCTGCACCACCTCTCCTGGGATGCCACTCCATGCATCTGCTGCCCTTTCTGTGTAGAAATGCCTTCCAGCGATTTTTTTTTTTTCCTGAGTCTGCTCTCTTTGAGCCTCAGATCATGACCCCCTTGTACTAGAATTTCCTTTCTTAGGAAATATATTTACTGCTTGTGTAAGTATGTCTGTGCTCTCATGAGAAACGCAAAGCCATGCAGCTGCCCAGCGGGTGGTGGTGGTGGCAGTGGGCTGGTTGATGGGTGATTGACCTTCCTGAAGAAGCTTGGGAAATGGCCAGAAGTTCTGTAGCTGTTCTTCTGACCAGAGAATCTCAAAACCAGCGAGCCCTGGTGGTGATGTGCCAAAACAATTATGGCAATGCTAGCCAATGGGGGGTGCTCAGACTGACCAGATCTCTCACAGATTCCAAAATCTCTAGTCTGCATATATGAAGAAAATGTCTTCTGTAGTTTTGAATTATTTATCCCTCTATCTGTGGTTGATTTTTGGAGGGGGTGAAAGGAAGGAAGGGAGGAGTAAATATTTGCCATAAGTGTTTACCTGTATTGTATGGGATAAATTTTCAGTACTGTTCCTAACTGAAAAATTGCACGCATAATTGTAAGCTTGCACAGAATAAGCCAATTTTTCCAAAGAATAGGTGCCCACATAAATTGGGTTTAAATATTGAGTTGCAAGGAAGTACATGCACTGCATAGTGTTACCCATTGCAAAATGCAGCATAAAATGTTGTGGGTTAGATGTGTGATTTTGGGGAAAATGTAAGTTCCATGCATGACCTCAAAACCTCTGCAGCCGCTAGCCACCCCTCCCCCTCCCCAGCAAGCCTCTGTGCATGCTGCGGTCTTATCAACCCACTTCAATGCATAGGCACAGCGTCTGTGTAACTCTTCCCTTTTCTCCCCTTAAGTCTCAGCTATGTGTAACGCATGCTGTTAAATTCTTTGCTGTTCCCTGTGTCAGCACTTACAGGGGAATGCGACTCTATGTAGAAGAATATGGCACAAACGCTAGTTCATTACAATTAGTGAGGATTTCTTTTTTTTTTTTGGGGGGGGGGGGGGAGTTGTATGCATATTCCAGATAAGCTAATTTAGCAAAAGTGGGCGTGTGAAAATAATCATTCATCCAGTAGGTGAATGGGGGTTTGCAGGCGCTCTTTCCCCAGTCCGGCTAGGATGGTTAATCTATGATTTACTTTAACAAGCCTGCCTGTTAATAGCTGGCTGTCATCTTATTGTTTTCCAGGAGCTGATTAGTCAGATGCTACAGGTAAATGTTGAAGCGAGATACGGAGCGGAGCAGATCCTCTCTCATCCCTGGGTGTCTGTAAGTCAGTTCTTCACAGGATTTGAGCAGAATAGATTTTACTTGTCACCACTTCCCCCTCCCCCCCCCCCCCTGTTTTTTTTTAATAATTTCTTCACATCCAAAGGAACTGACCTGTGCAGTGAGTCTGGAAGAGCTGGTACCATTCAAAAGAGTATTGTAGCTGAGCTTCTGTGATTGCTCCACCTTAAAGTCACTTTCTCTCCATAAAATAAAGAAAACCCCTATAAAATACATTTTAGTTCACAAACGTCATGGGGGCGGAAGGAGAACTGTGGCAGGTTGAAAGCGATGCTGTTGCACGTTCTACTTTCTGAGACTGAATAAAAAAACAGCGTGATGAGTGCCATTTGCCAGATGAGGGTAGCCATAATGTTTCTTTGGTTTTTCAGCACAGTATAACACAATAGGTAAGGTATAGTAGAAACGTGACTGATCACAGATTAGTTTACCACAGAGGAGCGTTTCTCCTTCTGATGCTGGAGTGCGTCCTAGACCACATTGTGCAAATTTTGAGTCAGCTACACTGCCTTCCAGTTGAGAGCAGGATAAAATTTAAAACACTTAAGCCCGAGTTTTCGATGGCCTGCTCACATAAAATTCGGGGGTTACGCGTGTGGGCGGGCCCTGCGGGTGCTGTGTGCATTTTCGAAAAGGCCCGATATGTGCAGAACGGGTGGGCCGGGAGGCATGGTCCGGGCGGGGGTGGGCTAGAAGCATCCGCCAGCAGCCAGCCGGCGCACAGAGTTTACTTCTGCTCCAAAGTAACGGAATAAAAAAAATATGAGTAGTTAGGGAAGGAGAGGAGAGGGGAAAAAGGTTAGGAATGTTAGGTAGGGGTAGAGGGAACTGGGGAAGGCCTATTCTATTCGTGTCCCTGCATGTTGCTTTATAAAATCCCTCCCCCCCCCCCCCAACGCATGTGAGTCCCGATCTGCCTGCACATTTGCATGTGGAATTTAAAATCCGGCATGCATGTGTGCACGGGAAATGTATTTTATAACACGCGTGCGCCGACACATGCATGTTATAAAATAGCTGTCTACATGCGTGTGGCGGAAACCACACGCACATGGTCACGCGCGTGGGTCTTAAAATCGACCCCTTAGTTTTGTCTACAGATGTGTGAATCAACAGACCCCGAATATCTTTCCCAACGTCTGCTGTCCCACACCCATCCTTCCTTCCAAAAGATCCTTCTCTCCTCCCCTCCACTGGCTTGCTCCAGACTAACACGCAAGAGGGCTGTTGTGGTCCTAAAATATGCAGCAAGTTACCTCTTAACAATGTGGCTTATCTTAATACTCTCCCTCTGTTCACTCTCCCTCTGTTCCTAGAGTGTTCATTGCAGCAATGCTCCTGAGGCAGGAGCCAAACACTGGGTCTCTGTTTGAACCTTTGCGCCATGGGCTTCAAATACAGCCACTCAGGAGTCGCTCCTAGGATAACCACAACTCCCCTTCCGACCAGGGACAATGAAAAGACTGCTTCGGCAGCATCCCCAGCCAACCCAAGGTGTGGAAGACCCGAGCCAAGAATCGAATGGGCTCTTCCACCAGGCCTGCCCACATTTATATGTTTTTCTGTGGCAGAACTGGAAATTATAGCTTCAGAATTCTCGGGTCTTGGGTGTACTATGGAGCTGTGCTACATATTTTTTATTGTATTTTTTTTTTTTTTTTTTGTTCTTCACCCTGGCACCATATTGAAACATTTGGCATAGCGTTGCTGCTTTATTCTGCTGTATTTGAAGGGTCTTTTTCTTCATCTCTTTGAGTCCTGTTGCATCACTTTTGCGGTGCAGCTTTTTAAAAAAATAAATAAATAGGCTTTGTCAAGTTATTCTCTGCAAATCTCCTCCCTAAGTACTCTAAATGGCTCACTTTTTTTTTTTTTTTATTGGTGCTGATGCTGTTATTTTTTTTTCTTTCTTCAGGATGATGCATCCCAGGAAAACAATATGCAAGTTGAAGTAACAGGTAAACTAAAGCAGCACTTTAACTCCATAACGAAACAGAACAACACTGCGGCAAATGTGTCGGTCATCATGGTAAGCAATCTTACACACATCTGTGAATGAGAACTAGTAGGTACTTGGATAAATTGGAAGAACAAGAGATCCATTAAGTCCAACCTTCTTCTAATTGCTCAACAGTTTTCCCGACATGGTTCTCAAAGTGAAATCCTGCTATCCCCCCAAAAAAACCACAAAAACCACTTACCTGACCTCAAATATGTTTATCCACTTCAATCCCTAGAAGGGTATGATTGCTCTGAAGTTTAATTGCATCGTCATTCATACCCACTTAGATGTTCTCCAAAATGATGTCCGGTTGTCTTTTGGAGTTGTGATTGCCTTTGTTGGCCGCACATTCCTAGGTTCATTCTTTGAGTGAAGAATCCCCATTCTAAAAGGAGTAAAATCGATTTTTCCTTAGCTGGAGAGGATGCCCCTTTGTGTATTGCTTAGTGGGGTTTACTTTCAAGATTCCTTTTGGATGTATTTTCAATATAATCAAATTCTCAATCCATATTCTCTAAGAAAATAATCCTTAGCTAGGATAACATTTTTTTTAAACTAAAATGACTGACAAGTCATTCCAATATTGCCAATATGGTTGGCTGCTTTTGTAAAACTGAATGTACTGTTAGAATAGGCTTTCTAAACCCCCAACTACTTTGTACAGAGCAAAGAGCTATTCCAATATCCTTTACAGTATTGTCGTCAATAAATATTTTAAAATGAATTTTGAAAGCCAGCTTGTGCCAAATTTGGCGCATGCCAGGTGAATTTTAAAAGCTGCCAAGATGCGCGCATATCTCCTCTGGCATGAATATCTCGCTTGTTTCCAAAAAGGGGCAGGGCATGGGCATCTCGGTGCGTGGTCAAGATATGTGTATAAATACTTATGCACCCTGGCTCGTGTTAAGGTCCCTTGCTGCTTTTCCTTCTACTCTGGATGAGGTGTAACATAAATTAAAAGGATCAAGACATTTCTGAGGGATTTTTAAAGGGTCTGGGGTAACTGGGGGCAGTGTAGGCTATCAAACCATGGGGGTTGGAGAACTTAGCTGTTAACTGGGTAAACTGGTGTATGAACTAATAAACTGGTAGTGGCGTTGGCATACACTCCTTTAAAAAATTCCCAGACTTGCAAGGTAGAAGCGGGATTTATGTGCTCATGCGCGCGTGCCCGCTCAGAAATAGGGCACGTGTGCATGGCCAGGCTATTTTAGCACATGCACAAATCGTAAAAAGGCTGCGTCCCTGGGTGTGGGCTGACACATGTGCTGGTGTGCACCTGTTTGAAAGTTACCATCCCTCCTTGCATGGTTACTCATAGTATGCGTGAATGGTATGAGAGGTGGGATCTATGTATGGTAAATGTTTGCTGCCTGAGGAAAATGCAAGAATTGGGGGTAAATAGGAAAGCTATTTTGCTGCAAAGGTTTTGGTCTCCTTGCATTTTATTGGATTAGGGCTGGTGCAACCTCGCTTTGATTAATTGTGTATTTTTCTAATGATATCTGCAGCATGGAAGCAGCTGAGAGGGCTGCCAAACAGATGTAGGGATCTGCAGCAGAAGCCCAAGCAAAGAGGGCCAAACGTTAGTAAAATATCTAGAGAGTCTTCAATAAAGTACAGGAAGGTAGCATTTTCCATAGAAAAGAGGTCAGGGTATGAAGTTGGTAAGGCTTTGAGGAAATGTGGAGGAGGGCCACGATATTGAGAGGGTGGTGGATACCTGACATTGCCTGCCGCAGATGTGGTAGCAATGGAAACAGCATTCTTAGGACAGATACTGAGCATATCCTGCTGGACGTCCTTGCTGTACTGTCTGCTCGGAGCGGGCTTTATATTTTGACCTTCAGCATCAGCCAAAACCCTTCGGCATGGCCGGATCCAGCAAATTTCTGCAATCGTGCCACAAAATTTCCTATCCCCCTGCTGCACCAAAATGGAGGCCTTGGGTACACTTCATTTGTTGTCTGCTTCATCCCAAGATCTGAAATTTGTGTGGAAGAAATAGCTGCCTGTTCCAGTAATTATCTAGTTGGGCTTGTAATACGGCTTTATTTTATTTTCCAATTTTCTAGTACAGCAGAAACAGGAAACAAAAAACCATTAATGGTTTGCCTTCATGATCTGCTTCTGGAAACAAACTGACTGCAATCAAACCAGGAATAGAATCCAGTTGTCATTAGTCTGATTAATGCAACTCATCTCCATTCAGAATATAGGCGGTGTATATCCACAAATCCAAACTGCAGCCAGTCTAGCACATGTTTAAGCATTAGGATTGCATCTGTCAGGGCTTTTATTGACAATCTAGTTTAATTTTATTTTCACTTTGGCAATCTAAAACTAGTGACAGCAGGTCTGCACCTACAGTGAATATAAAAATACCAATATTGCATAGAACCTCCAGTTTAACCAATTCCTCAATTACAGATATAGTAATCTGCCATGAAATTACTCCCCTGAGGCTTGATTTAGGCCCCATAATAGCAGTCTGTAACCCCATTATCCAACTTCAGTTCTTTTTTACACTTATTTGATCTTATTTGCCACTTCTCTGTGTGTAATGCACTTTTTCATTCTCCCAAAATGTGGCCAGGGCACTTTGTAATCTTTTTATGGCCCTTCATTGTGTGAGAGAGTCAAGTTTTCAGGTCCCTTGGTGTTTTGCTTGTGTACAGTATGTTGCATGAACCCTTTAATGGCTTAAACTGCATGGTCCCAGGGTTATAATTAGAGAAGTTGTGAAGCTGAAAAAATCTTATATCTGTAGTATTGGCAGTGCTTAAACTACATTGTACACAGCATCCACTTTTGTGATGAAGGGCTGTTGTGCACGGAGCAAGCGAAGCACCTTGAGTGTCTAGCGATCTGAAGATGGCGATGCAACGTGACAAGGCGATAGCTAAAGCTAGAAGAATGCTGGGCTGCATAGAGAGGAATAACAGTTAAAAAAAAAAAAAAAAAAAAAAGTAATCCCATGGTTCAGGTCCTTGGTGAGGCCTCACCTGGAGTATTGTGTTCAGTTCTGGAGGCCGTATCTCATAAGAGACAGACAGAATGGGAGGTGGTCCAGAGTAGGGCAATTAAAAATGGTGGGGGGTCTCCATCAAATGACTTATGAGAGGTTGAAGGACTTAATATGTATACCCTGGAGGAGAGGGTGATATGATACAGACCTTCAGATACCTGAAAAATGTACAATCGACAAACCACCTCTGTTGGAAAGGAATCAGTAGAACTAGGATCATGAAATGAAACTCCAGGGAGGACGACTCAGAACCAATATCAGGAGATATTTCTTCACGGAGAGGGTGATGGATGCCTGGAATGCCCTTCCGGAGGAAGTGGTGAAGACAAAAACGGTGAAAGATTTCACAGGGGCATTGGATAAACACTGTGGATCCCTAAAGGTTAGAGGATGGAAATGAGGAAAAGAGCGCATGGGGATAACTTGCTGGTGTGGCAGTTACTACCCTTAACTAATAAGCCTTCTTACTGTTGATGCAACTCCATCAGTGCTCTCTGCTTCAACGGGAGGGGACTAAGAGGAAGGGGCATTAAATTCAGACAGCAAACAAAAAGGACCTTGAATTTTGCAGTCAGGGAAAAGAAGTATAGGGGGAAACTTACTGATGCGGCTGTTACTACCCTTAACCAATAAGCCTGAAACTCTTAATGCAACTCCAACATTGCGCTCTGCTTCAATGGCAGGAGGTAACAGGGAATTGGGCCCTGACAGTCTGGGAAACTAAGTATGAGGTGATTGGACAGCGTGGCAGAAACTACCATAAGCTTGCTGGGCAGACTTGATGGACTATTGGTCCTTTTCTGCCATCATTTCTGTTTCTATGAACCCCTGGACATGACAGGCTGTTTGTCTTCTGTAGGGTCAGTGTGGATCCCAACTCTTCCCCCACCCCATGAGATGTGTATCTAGAACTTTCCAATTTCGTCTGATTTGTTTTCAATTGTATTAACTAGTAGACCATGCTTCAGCGCACACATTTAATCTTCCCTTTTGGGCCTATTTTCTTTCCCAGCTTTAGTGGTTATCCTATCCTTGTGACCTTGGGCAAGTCACTTTACCCTCCATTGCCTCAGGTACAAACTTGGAATATGAGCCCTCTGGGGATAGGGAAATACCTACAGTACCTGAATGTAATCTGCTTTGAAGTGCCTGAAAAGTGCAATATAAATCAAGATAAATATATCTGTTTACTTCTAATAAATAAGAACCTAAGATTTACCATACTGGGTCAGATCAAAGGTTCATCAAGCCCAGTATCCCATTTCCAACAGTGGCCAATCCAGGTTACAAGTACTTGGCAAGATACCAAAAGGTTGATAGATTTCATGCTGTTTATCCTGGGGATAAGCAGTGGATTTCCCCATGTCCACCTTAATGGTTTATGGACTTTACTTCCAGGAACTTGTCCAAACCTTTTTTTAAACCCAGCTAAATTAACAGCTTTTACCACATAAGAACATAAGACTTGCCATACTGGGTCAGACCAGTGGGTGATTAAGGCCAGTATCCCGTTTCCAACAGTGGCCAATCCAAGTCACAAGTTCCCTGACAAGATCCCAAAACGCAATAGAATCCCTGCTGCTTATCCTTCAGCAGTAAGTTCCAGAGTTTAATTATGCATAGAGTAAAAAAAATATATTTTCTCCTATTTTGTCTTAAATGTCTTACCTAGTAATTTCATTGCATGCTTCCTAATCTTTGTATTTTTTTTTTTTAAGAATAAACTGATTTCAGTTTACCTGTTCCACTCCACTCATGATTTTATACACATCTATCATATCTCCCCTCAGCCGTCTTGTCTCCAAGCTGAAGAGTCCTAACTTCTAGCCTTTCCTGAAAGGGCAGTCGTTCCATCCTTTTATCATTTTGGTTGCCCTTCTCTGCACCTTTGCTAATTCTGCTACACCTTTTTTGAGATGTGTTGACCAGAACTGCACACAGTACTCAAGATTAGGTTGCACCATGGAGCGACACAGAGGCATTAAGATAATCTCTGTTTTATCCTCCATTCCTTGTCATTTCTGTAGAGTCACTAGATGTACGCAGTGCTGGATTTGAATACGGAGCTTTTTTTTATTTTTTGTCAGCATTCCACATACACTTATTGGTGTCTGCTCCACCCAAGAGAAGCTCTGGTAAATTTTTGAGTGTCCATGGTAGAGGAATGTGAGCGAGCTGTAAATAAGGGCTGATACTGTTGAACAACCTAGACCTGATTCTTGTCCATAATCGTAAATGAGATCTCATTATAGGACTAGACACAGATGGGGCTGAGTGTCTTAGATACAGAAGAGCCCAGAAAGGTGGCAACATTTAGTCTTTAGTTGCATCGCTTTGTTTTCAATAGAAAAGTAACACCTGTTGTCTTGAAGTGTGGTGGCGTCCATGATTATGACCGGATGTACTTGGGTGTTTCTGCCCATGTTGTGGTCATGGGAAACATGCATAATGCATAGTTGAGCTTTTATATATTGCAGCTATTGGATAATTGTTTTTGTAATATAACCATGAAATCATTAAACCCTTATTTAAAAAGGTTTGTTCTCTTTCCTGAAGGCTTGGCACCAGATGTCTTTATCTTGTTTTAAAGGTTGCTGTCCAAGTGCTGCTTTTAAATCTAATCCTTGATTATCCCACTTAAGGCCTTATTGATTTGAAGAATTTTCTTAAAAATTTAAATTCCTCAAGTCTCCTTTAGCCTGTTTCTTGATTAGATTGTAAGCTCTACTGAAAAGGGACAGTCTCTTATGTTTTTGTATAGTGCTGCATATGTCACATAGTGCTTATAGACGTGACGTATAGATGTGAATAGTAGTCATAGCCCAGCCCTGTGCACAAGAAATGCCAGCTATAAGGATTGTAGCAGATCAACCTGCCTCCTCACCATATTATAGGCCTCTTGAGGGATTCATTAATTACTCAATGCAGCCTAAATCTAGATAAATTTTGCCCTTTTCTGATGCATGAAGCATAGACGTGTGTGTATTGTGGGTATCCGTACCTCAGAAAATGTCATCATGTAACTGTAAGGCCGAAGTCCCCAAATCTCATTCTCATTAACCACAAACCGGTCTGGTATTCAGGATTTCTACAACGGATATGCATAAGATATATTTGCATGCCTCGCCTTCACTTTATACAGACATCTCATGCATATTTGATGTGGAAATCCTGAAAACCAGACCAATTTACGGCCCTCAAGTACTGGATTTGGGGGATCCCTGCTATAGGGGAACAAAACTATTCAGCAGAGTGCTTGTGTGGAGTAAATGGTCCAAGCTGTGATTTTAAAATGAAGATGGCCAAAACTTTAAGATAACCTGGATATATTCAGCGGCTCAGCCGCACTGCTAAATATAAGTAAGCCAGATAAGCTTATCCAGCTGACTAGCCGAGCCTCACAGCAGCTGAATGTGGACCTCGTGATATTTTATTTTACATGTTTTTTACTTGCCTTATTGCCAGCAGTGTGTGTGCAAAGCAAGGTACAGCCATATGTAAATCACTACAGACACACACAAAATAAATATAGTCATAAGAAAATAGAAAACAACTTATGCCTTACTAGTGAACCAGCATGGCTCTTTAAGTACAAGTTCCTTATTTTGGAAGCAAGCCTGTGACTAGACCGACTTTGACTGCCTCTTTGTGGTAATCTCGCTGCTGCTGTCTGAATGCACACCAGATTCCTTGGTCACAGATACTTGCTTTCCTGGTGTCCAAACAAACAAGGAAACAGATGTTAGGATGTAGCCTGCTGATGGTGATGAGCGGGCTAGCACATCTGACACGCACAAGCACTAGGAGCATTTTGGCAAACATTCTCACTGATGTACATCAGTCAGCCAAATTCAGATAGTAAACAGCTAAATGCAAAAAAGAAAACTTATCATACCGAACTTGAGGCTGTACAAGTTTCCAGATCCCACTTGATGCCATGAGTCATGATGAATATTCCCAAAACTCGTCACTCTAACTCTAGTGTCCATGTGCATATAACAACCAAGGTGTGTTAATGTGAAGGAAAAACTGACCGTTTTGGTGTGTAACGCTGTGTGTAGATGACGGCAAAGCCTCTTGTAATGAAAGAGGGCTGGATTGTAAAGCTGACGCTGTTGTCTGCATTTCGCTTGACAGTTTGAGTTTGACTTGTAAAGAGAGGAGCCACGTCCCTCTCCTCCCCCCAAGCCTTCTCTACATTTCCCTGCACTGTTGAGACGGCGGAGACGAGCCCGAAGCAGAGGCCTGGTATTATACGAGATGCCGTTCAGTAAAAGCAATTGTTGACGCTTAACTCGCAGCGCATCTGAAGCCTGCATGCCTCCTAAGCTCGTCTCGCCTCTCCCTCACAGCACAGATCTTGCTTCCCTGCTGCGTGGGGGGTCTCTTACATCCTGCTTGGGACTCTGGGCTTTTCTTGGTGGCTCTCGCTTGAGATAGTCTGTTGCCAAAGCACAGCTCTTGAAATAGGCCTTTGGTGATGACCTCAGTGGGCACTTATCAATGCACGTATCTAACCGCAGCATGCTCGGCACTGATGCCGCTCAGAGAGGGGGGAAAAAAAAAAAAAGTAAAGTTGGTCCTTGAAGTAGTGAGCAGACTTCTGATTTTATCTGCCCCACCCCCATCTCCAAACGCAATCCGCTCCTATGGCTCGGAGTTGGAGTTCTTTTGGAGACCTGTATAATTTTTTTTTTTTTCTTTCCCCCACCTGGAGCAATGCCCAAGTGACCTATTTCTGAAGGCAGTCCAGGAGGTGATGCCTTTCTCCAAGTATTGTGGAACCCGCAGTGCTGATTTTGGATGGAGAAAAGGTGGACTACAAAGCACCACAGTAGATTGGGATGCAAGTTTAAAAAGAAAAGCACACAAATAAACCCCCCCCCCCTCAACCACATACGCGCGCACACACACACGAAACGGGGGTCACTTCTCAGTCGGGTGTGCAGAGAGTTAAAGAAACCACACTTTAATCTGCTGCGTAATTTTTTTTTTTTTGTGGCTTGCTATTGGGTTTTTTACGGAAGTGGTATTTAAATTCTGGGAGGTGAGGGGGGAGAGAGTCTTTTGCATTTACCTGCAGCTGGTGTAGGCAGTGCCATTTTCATGGTATCTATGCCGAAGTCTGTAGGGATCCCTGTTCCTGTCCACCATGTTAACGGAAAGCATTGCCTAACGCTAAGGCCAAGTGAAAATGTTTTGTGGTTGTGATATTTTGTGTTGTCTTCAAAAAAAAAAACAAACAAAAAACAAACTTTAGAATGTTTTAAAACTGTCTCACTGGTACTACTTCTGCTTAAAGTGTCGTTTCTGTCCCTTGCTTGCTTCTTTCTTTTTTTTCCCCTCCTAATGTCCGCATTGCTTTCCTCTGGGTAGATCCAAGGCAATGGTACGTACTAACTGCAATGCTTTGTTCTTCAGCTTCATAGTCTTACGTTGTACGTTTAAAAGAAACGAGGAAAGGAGAAATGACCCTTCTTTATTTTCAGGTTCTTAGGACTGTCTTGTGAAGAGTTGATTACAAAGATTTCAATACAGATGAATTCAAATCATGGCCGGAATGTTTGAGAGCTTGGGGACGTCCAGAAAAATCTCACTGCGTTCTCTTTACATCCTGCCTTGACCTCGCCAGTTCCTTTGTCATAATATGTTCGCTTAAGTCGCCTGCACGCTCTGAGTCCACACCTGATCCGCTCTCCCAAACACCCCTCCCCCCCCTCAAACTTAGTAGTTTTTCTTGCTCTGTGGGCTTCCGGTTCAACTAGAACCAGCCTCTATTTGGGACTGTGCTTTTGTAAGCCATCATAGATAAGTACCTGGGTGTCTTCCCCCCCCCCCCCCCTTTACACTTTTCTGCTCTCCCATCTAGCTCAGTCATCACAATGATTGCGCTTGGGCAGAGGCTACTAATCACACGGAGCCTCTGTGGCATCCCAGGCCATCTGGTCCACAGTAGGGGTCAGCATTGTGCAATGTCAGGGACCTCCCCCCCCCGCAGAGTACTGTGAATGGTGCATCCACAGCATCCCTTCGACCTGACTAGGGAAACTCTGTTCCCTGTACATACAAGGATCAGTCCAGAGACGTGGGTTGTGTATCCCTACCAGCAGGTGGAGTCAGAGAACAATTAGAACTTTGGGCACTGCTACATAACGAGAGTGCCATCTGCAGTCCCTCAGGATTTCTCTGACTCCAGCAGCTGGAAGACAGGCATCTGCAGTCTTAGTTAATTTTTCAGTTTAGTTAGATGTTTTTCTCTGGGGTTTTTTCTTCAGGATTGCTTCCTGAGGTGTTAGGCACCTTCGTGGGCCATCCCTCAGTCGAAGCTGGATGGGTTGGGGGGGGGGGGGTGGTTGGTTACCTCTGTCTGGGTTTCGTCCGTCACCACTCGGAGTGTGAAGACCAGGGGCTCCTGGTTACTTACCTCCGTGGCTGCTCCCCCAAAGCTGCTCCTTCGACCCTCTCTGCTCTACAGGACTTGGTAAAGTTAAAAAAAAAAGTAAAACTGAGTGAGACTTCCTCTGTGGTTTCAAGCTGAGGTAAGGAGTCGGGTTGGGACAGCCAGCCTTGCAGGCACTCCAGGGTGTTTGGCAGTCCTTCGGCCCCCTTTCCCTCTACTCCCGGGGCTCCGGGTTGCTCTGAAGGGACGGGGTAAGTGTTTTCTTCGCCAGCCAGTTTTTGGTGCGGCTCACCGCGCTCGGCAGCATGCAACGGGCCTGTCGGCCCGTTGCATGCTGCCGAGCGCAACGGGCCTGTCGGCATTTTTTTTCTATTTTTTCCATTCCTCACCTCAGCTCCTGGGCCGCGTGGCTGCGCGTTTTTTTTTTTTTTCAAGGGGCCCTCTTTCTATCCACACTCTGTCAGGCGTGTGGGCGCGAAGGCAGAATAATTTAGTTTTGTTTTTTCCCTCCCTTTATCCTTCCTAGGGATGGAGAGTTCATCGGGTCCTGAGCCCCTCCCCCGGGACGGGGGGTCTTCATGTCGAGGCACAACGGAGGAGGGATCCCCTCCAGTCTTAGCCCTTGTGGCGGAGGACAGCACTGGGGCTAAGACTGGGTCCTCCTCAGGATCCCATTCTGGCAGCTGGAGACCCAGAGGCGTTTTTGCCGGAGTTTGTCTTGTTAATGCACCAAGCTTTCCTGGCCAGAAAGCAGGCGGGCTTCAGGAGGCGAATTCAGTCAGTGGGTCTTCCCGAGCTGCCGTTCAAGGAGGATAGACTCGAGGAACAACAGGCCTGTGGGGAAAGTGATGGTCCCCAGGGGCCGCAGACCCCTCCCCCACCCTCTGGAGTTCCGGATCCAGGTTTGGCTCAGGTTCCAGATTTGGTTCTTGATCTTGGGGACTCTGATCAAGATGCTGCAGATGATTTGCCACCCACAGAAGGGGATGATCCCAGCGTGGTTCTTTAAGTGGGAGGAACTACGACCCCTTATTCCCCAGGTGTTGGAAGTTCTGGGGCTTAAGATCTCTCAGGAATAATCAGATAGTAATGGGGTTAATCCGGTTCTTGATGGAATACGGGGGCCCACTTCATCCTTTCCACTGCCTAAAAAGGTTCACAAGCTGGTGACCCGCGAGTGGGATGCACCGGACGCGGGGCTCAAGGTGGGCAGAGCTATGGCCAAGTTCTATCCTCTTTCAACAGATGTCTTGGATCTTATGAAAATTCCGAAGGTGGATGCGGAGGTTTCGGCCTTGACAAAGAAGACCACTATTCCGGTAACGGGTGCTGCCGCTTTAAACGATATGCAGGATAATAAGCTGGAGATCCAGTTGAAGCGAGTCTTTGAAGTGGCTGCATTGAGTCTTCGGGACACGATCTGTGCCAGCCTCATGCAGAGGGCATGTTTGTGCTGGGTTCAGGCCTCTAACACCACTACAGGAGCTGGCAGTGGTGCTGCCTTGGAGGGCGCTCGTTTGGAAGCGGGCATTGCTTTTGTAGCAGATGCGCTTAACGATGTAGTGCGAACTTCAGCACGCAGCATGGTTTCTGTAGTGGCTGTGCAATTGGTCAGCAGATTTGTCTTCAAAATCTCAGCTGTGTAACCTCCCGTTTAAGGGTAAGCTCCTGTTCGGTGAGGAACTGGAGCAGTTGGTAAAGCTACTCGGAGAATCTAAGGGGCATAAGTTGCCGGAAGATAAAAGGCCCACCAGAAAGGTGTTTCCTTTGTGGCCGCATTTTTGGAAGTCACGCCAATTTCATTCCGGCAGGTATTCCTCACCTTCCACGTCTGAGCAGACCTCAGGACAGCAACAGTCCTTTCGAGGAGGTAGTCATCCCGGCTTGGATTCTGGACTCCTCGGGACAGGAGGTAGTAAACCCTCCCAATGAAGCCACGAGTCCCCCATTCCGTCACTGAAGTTGTTGGGGGCAGATTGTCCAGCTTTTACATGAAATGGGCAAGGATCACCTCAGACCGTTGGGTCCTGGAGGTGATCAGAGAAGGCTACGCTCTAGTGTTTTTATGTCCCATGCAGGAGGTGTTCGTGGAGTCCTGCGTGGCCTCGCGCAGGAAGCGGTATGGGAGACCCTGCAGCGCCTGATCCAGCTACAGACCATTGTCCAGTTCCAGAGGCAGAAGAGGGTCGAGGACGTTACTCTGTTTACTTTATGGTACCCAAAAAGGAGGGCACGTTTCGTTCTCGTTTTCGCATGGAAACCCTGTGGATGGTACTGGCTGCTGTTCAGACGGGAGAGTTCCTTGTGTCCCTGGATCTTATGGAGGCTTATCTGCATATTCCGATATGGCTATGTCACCAGAGGTTTCTACGCTTCAAGGTCTTGGGACAACACTTCCAGTTTCGGGCCCTTCCATTTGGTCTGGTGACGGCTCCTCGAACTTTCACCAAAGTCATTGTGGTGGTAGCAGCCTTCCTTCGCAAGCAGGGGATCCTGGTCCATCCATACCTGGACGACTGGCTGATTCGCGCCAAGACCAGGGAGGACTACGAAAGATCGGTTCGCATGGTGATGTTCACCTTGAGATCGCTTGGATGGGTCATTAATCTTCAGAAGAGTCACCTGGAACCCACCCAAGAGCTGACCTATTTGGGAAACTGTTTCTATACCTTGCGAGGCAGAGTCTTTCTGGCGTTGGACTGGGAAGCCAGGTTGCAGAGCCAGATAAAGGCACTTCTACTCAAACACCCACTGTGTGGCATCATCTGCAAGTGCTGGGATCCATGGCGTCCACCTTAGACTTGGTTCCGTGGGCGTTCGTCCACTTACGTCCGCTACAGCGTGTGCTGTTGTCTCGGTTGAGTCCAGTGTCTGAGCAGTTCCACCTACCCTTGTCTCTGCTTTCCAGAGTCTAAAGCCAATCTGTCATAGTGGCTTTCATGCGACAATCTGGAGAAGGGGGTGGATTTGAACCCCTCGCGAGTCTGTCAGGTTGAGGAGCTGTGTGTGACACCAGATCCGCCCAAGGGCTTTGGTCTCCAACAGAGGGCTCATGGTCCATCAATCGTCTCGAGACAAGAGCAGTACATTTTGCCGTATAAGCGTTTCTACCCTGGATTCAGGGACGCATGGTTCGAGTGTTCTCCAACAATGCGACGACGGTGGCCTACATTAACCAACAGGGTGGGACGAGAAGTCCTGCGGTGGCGCTCGAAACACGTCTTCTGTTCACTTGGGCGGAGCGTCGTCTTGGGGGAATTGCCGTGTCGCAGGCGTGGATAAGGTGCAGGCAGATTTTCTCAGCAGGCGACAACTCGACCCGGGAGAGTGGGAACTGTCTCCCGAAGCATGGAACCGCATTTGTGCCAGATGGGGGGGTCCCACAGTTGGATCTGATGGCAACGTGGGAGAATGTGAAGACAGAACACTTCTTCGGCCGTCGAAAAGAACAAAGCTCAGTCGGTCTCGACGCTCTGGTGTGCCCCTGGCCAACGGGGATTCTGTTGTCTGCCTTTCCCCCCTGGCCTCTTATCAATCGGCTTCTCCATCGCATAGAACTCCACCCCAGAAGGGTAGTGCTGGTGGCTCCAGAGTGGCTGCGCCGCCCATTGTTCGTGGATCTGATTCGCTTGACCCTAGAGGGTCCTTTGCAGCTGGCTCATCTACCGCATCTACTTTGTCAAAGTCCCATCTTTTCAGATCGGGAGGATCACTTCTCTCTCGCAGCTTGGCTTTTGAGAGGCGACGTTTATGATTGAGTGGTTATTCTGAACAAGTTATTTCCACTGTATTGCAGGTGAGATGTCAGTCCACTTCCCTGGCCTGTGTGAGGGTATGGAGGCTCTTTGAGACCTGGTGTCATCAGCGTTCCTGCGTCGAGGTCTCTCTGGTACTGGATTTTCTGCAACAGGGGCTCAAGAAGGGTTTGGTGTTCAATTCTCTTCGGGTCCAGGTAGCGGCCTTGGGAGCCTTGCGGGGAAAGTTTGCTGGTGGTTCGCTTGCAGCACACCCTGACATTGTTCGATTTCTCAAGGGGGTCAAACATTTATGACCTCCCGTCCATGCGGTGTGTCCAGATTGGAGTTTAAATCTTGTATTGCGTGTGCTCTGTGGTGCTCCTTTCGAACCTCTACGCACCGCTTCCCTGAAAGTTCTAACCTTGAAGACCGTGTTCTTGGTGGCCATTTGCTCGGCGCGTCGGATTTCTGAATTGCAGGCCCTGTCGTGCCATGACCCTTTTTTGCGGATTCATGACGATAGGATGACGTTACGCATGGTTCCTTCCTTTGTTCCTAAGGTAGTTTCGGCCTTTCATGTTAATCAGACAGTGGAGCTTCCAGGGTTCCCACACGGTTCCAGGGGGTCGCCTCAGGACAAGGATCTTCTTCTTTTGGATGTGCATCTGGTCTTATTGCGTTATGTAAAGGTTACCAATGACTTCAGATGCTCCGATCATTTGTTCATTCTTTTCGGGGGGGGGGGGGGGGGGCAAAGAAAGGGGACAAGGCGTCTAAAGCGACCATTTCTCGATGGATTAAAGAGACTATTACTTCAACATACTTGGTCCGTGGCCGCCAAGTGCCTTTGGGACTCCAAGCTCATTCCTCCAGGGCTCAGGCTACTTCCTGAGCGGAGTGTCAGTTGCTATCACCTCAGGAGAATGGGCGGCAGTGTGGTCCTCTTTGCACACATTTACTAAGCATTATCGCTTGGACGTTAAGGCCTCTGAGGCGTCCTTCGGTGCAAGTGTTCTACGCGAGGGTCTTTCAGGTTCCCGCACAGTGTAGGGTGGCTTGGGTACATCCCACTTCTCTGGACTGATCCTTGTATGTATAGGGAAAAGAAAATTGGTTCTTACCTGCTAATTTTCGTTCCTATGGTACCAAGGATCGGGCCAGAGGCCCACCCCTTACTTCAGTTACCGAAAGACTGTTTGCTACAATTTGCCTAGGTTTTCATAGAGCTCCTTTTTTCCAGATTACGATTGTTGGAGCAGTTGTTTTCTAACTGTTTATTTACTCGTGTTGTTTCCTTGGGGCGAAGTGGGGGACAGTGGTTTTTGGTCGCCCCTTCGCCTGTTAGTATTGGTTGTTTGGCTTGGGTACAGGTCAATACTGAGGGACTGCAGGTGGCACTCTCGTTATGTAGCAGTGCCCAAAGTTCTAATTGTTCTCTGACTCCACCTGTTGGTAGGGATACACAACCCACTTCTCTGGACTGATCCTTGGTACTATAGGAATGAAAATTAGGAAGTAAGAACCAATTTTCTTATCTCTCACGTGGTTGTATGCACCACTGCCACTGAGTCACCAGGCTGGCCCACTAGTTGACCCACTTAAGATTTCAGAAACTGTTTCCTCCATCCTGACCAATTAAAAAAAAAAAAATCTAGCTGAATTCTAAGTCTCTTCCTATAGACAAAAAAATAAAAGAAACCCTACCCTTCATGCATGCTAAATTTAGTAAATCACCTCAGTTTAATTTTACATTCATAGGACCCATAAACTAGCAGGATTCAAAGATGACCTGGGATTTTAAATCCAAATTGTTGGAGTGTGTCAGAGGGAAAATCTCTGACTTTTGGAGTGCTTTGGCTGCTAAGGATTGTTAAACAAATAGTAAATGTGAAAAGAGACTCCTGCTGTCACCTTTGCAGTGGCAACATGCACCTTGACAATGCAACTTGCACCATACAGAGCATGACTCCATTTCATTCATCATGTTGACCAGAAGTCGATATCCTGTAAAGCGTTTTGCCATGGCACCATTTACCCAGAAATCTCAGGAAATATTTCCAATTCATGTATCCCACCAGCAATACCTTCTGATTGCATATTCCTTTCTCCCCCCCCCCCCCCCCCACCTATGGGCTGCAAAATCCAAATTTTAATTTTGACAACGACTTCACCCCAAAACCGCATCCTGTTGTGCAGTGAGAACATCATTCTTTGATTGCATGAAAGCTTAACACAGAAGAATCAGCTGTGAAATTAATTTATTCCATTATTGGATGATATATGTGAAGTCAGAAGGATGGTGTCTGGGATGTTAGGTGCTTTTTTTGTGTTTGGGTTTGTGTGTGTGTTTACAATTTTGAATGTTTCCTCTCTTGCCCAAGCAGATAAAGGGTAGGGTGGGCATGTACAAAGTACCACCATGATGTTTTCTGTGCCTTGGCCTACCGATTTGACTGAGATGCTATTGCATTTTACAGCTGTCACTGGAACTTCAGGTCCTCATGCAGTATATGCTTACATCATGTGATGTTTTGGGCTTGGACTCTCTAGGTTATGATACTTTATTGAATCAAGGTAAGAATAAACCAAAATGTGTGATGTACAAGACCCTTTTAAGACCAAATAGGTCCTTTTTTTTTTTTTTTTTTTTAGTATGCAATTGCAAAGCTGAAGGAAGAAAGCATAGAGTATATCTTAATCTTACCATGATATCTATAAATGCTTCTTACCTTCAACCTTGCACTTAACTCAGGGGGTAATGGAGGTGAGAGAAGAGGTCCTGTATGGTCTGGAAAGCTTAATGTACCGCACCATCTTTGGATTATTCTTAGCTAGTCCAAGAAAAGGTAACAGAACCTTCAAAGAATCCAGTGCCGATATGGCCATCCCACTTCTGGGATTTGAAACACATTGAAAGGACAATTATTTAATGGGATTGTAGTGTGATGCTTTCCTAATCCCAGATTGTACTAATCTTCTATTTTCCTAAATAGCCAGATGCATCAAATGTTTTTAAAAAATAAATTGCAATACTGTCGTACTGTGTAATTTATAGCAAAAATATAAATTGGTTTTAGTGCTTCGTGACTGGAGGGGGAACGGGAAGTCTAGCATGTCTGGCCCTGATAAATACATTGCACGGATGCTGAATTAATTTTAACATTCCAAAGCCTTTGATAAGATTTGTAGTGATTTTCATAGACACATGGTAAACTCATGTACCAGCCCACTCCTATCACAGGGTAAGCATTAGTGACACCTTTTGGTGTTAGTGGAGAGTGAACCAGTGAAACTCAACTCCATCACTGCCACTCCTCACTGGATACAGTGCCTGTGAGCAGCAGAAAGAAGAGAGAGGCTCTTTAGGAAGTCACCATTTCAAAATCTGTTCTGGCCATTGATCAGACTTCAGTGCGATGCATGCTGCTTGACTAACCTGAGCAAAAAAAAAACAAATGGGGAGAAAGCCAATAACCGTTAAAATAAATAAATAAATACAAATAAAAACAAATAATTAATAATAAAAAAAATAAAAACAATTTACTGGCAAGTGAGCAATTTTTAACTAGAAATTTAGGTGGGCTTTACTAGCTTGGCAACTGCTCACAACAGGAAAGTTAAATCAACATTTTTCTAGTTATCTAGAAGCAATGTGGCAAATTTAGTTTGCTGCTTTTTATTTAAGCAATGTAAATGCCCCATTTTTCATCTTTATGCATGGCTGCCTTTTCCTTCCAGTTTTATCATGCAGAATGGTGTTTTGTGTGCTTTCCTCATGGATGGTTTGTGTCCTGAAGCCTGCTGAATGAATGTTGTGGCTTGCTTTTGACGAGTTTTTCTCAAACTCTCGCACAATCACTCTTCCAAATGTAAGATCAGAAGTCTCTCACCTCTCTTTTAAAAAAAAAAAAATAATAATAATAATTTGTATTGGTTTGATTAATGAAGGGGTTAGCATTGTGAAAAATCATAGCACACAAATCTGTTTCCTAGGACTGCACAGGGATTTCAGACTCTCTCCTGGAAAACTCCCTACTGCTTCTCTCTGTGCTGTAACTTTTTACTTTTCTGCTTCGCTGATCTTTTTTTTTTTTCCATTCTTTCAGAATTCGTATTGCTTTTCACATCCTCTCTCCCCCCCCCCACCCCCCACCCCCCCTTGACTTCCCGTAACTGCTGATGCGCCTACATAGAGATGCTTTCCTTGCAATGCTGGTCAGACCTGCGAGGAAGTGATCAGGATTGTATTGTACTGATGTGGCACTGTGGTCCCAAAGCACCTAAGAACATTTTAATACAATTCTCAGGTTCGATTGCACAGAAACAGTGGCCAACCAAACATTTTAGGCTTTTTTTTTTTTTTAAGATGTCACAGAAACATAGATGTTTGTCCACTCTGTGCTGTCGCGGTTTTTGATCTGTGGTTGTCTTCCTCCCGCCCTCCTTCTCTAAGATCCCTTTGTATGCTTGAATTCTACCAGGATTTTAGTTTCTATAACCACTTTCGTTGAGGGGTACTACATACGTTCTCCAGTCTCTTGGCACCTCTCCTTTTTCAAGTGATAAATTGAATGGGGCTGTGAGGGGTACAGTCAGTACCTCCTTTTGTTTTTGATTTATTTGTATTGTATATTAAATTAGAGAAATAAATTAATCAATTTGCTCTTTCAAGATTCTGGGATGTACTCCATCAGGCCCCGTAGCTGGGTTTAATTTCAGTTGTGCCTGTTTATTGAATATTACCGCCTCGGTAAATGGTAATGTATTCACCCTACAGCTTCGTATGCCCTCTCTTTCTATTGTGACTACAGAGCAAAAGAATTTGTTTAAAATCTTTCTTCTGATGCTCATCATCGCTAAACCCACCCTCCCCTTTAATGTATGCTACTCCCTTTTTGGCCGCCTTTTCATTTGTATCCAAAGAAAGTTCTGTCCTCTCCCTTAACTCGGAGTCTTCATCAGTTTAATTGACCCTTTTTTTGCTTTGGCTTGTTTGGCCCTTTCTTGTCTCCTATTTCTATTTATTTTTCAGTTTTCTTAGCCCATCTGAAATGAAGGACCTTTGTGCTGGTAGAGTTTGGTTGTGTTCCACTTTTCTCATGCCCACCCTACCATACATATGGTGATCACTGAACCTAGATTGTCTTCTACCATAACCTCGGTGATATGGGATCCATTGGTGCCAGATCCGGTATCGCCTTGCCACAACCAGTTGTGTGAGAGAGACTATTTGAAATGATTTTAGTATCGCTTCTAGTTGATTCAGCATCTGGCATATGCCAGTCTACATCTGGTAAGTTTAGGTAGTCTGTTACCCTCCACAGGTCAGCATGAAAAGCTGTGGTCTGTCATGTCTATAGCTTCATGTGCCTCTTCCCTTTCTGATGATGGCCTACAGATTGCACCTACAAATATGGTAGACATCTAATGTCTCTCCAAGACAACCTATAGCATCTCAACCTCTCCTTGCTCACTTGGTACCTCAGTGGCTTTTTTGGCCCTAATATATAAAGTTACTCTTCTTCCCCCCCCCCCCTTTTTTTTTTTTAAAACTATTCTGTCGTTTCTGAAGAGACTATATTCTGGTGTATTTGCCTTCTAGTCCTGATTTATCACTGAACCATGATTACTGCAACCACATCAGTGTCCTCTTCCATCACAGTGATCAAAGAATAGTTTGGATAAACTACAAGGATTTATACGTATGGAGGTCTATATTCAAAGCACATTCAGTGCTATTTAGCCAGATAAGTAGGATTTATGCGGCTAAGTAGTGGCTGCTGAATATGTGCCTGTGTTCAGCACCCCCCACTTAGCCATATAAGTCACTTATCCAGCTGAAAAGTTAGCCATATAAATTGTGGGTGTAGTGGGTGGGTTGGGATGGAGCAAATTAGCCACATAACTTATCCGGCTAACTAGTGATATTTGGATTTAGCCGCATACGTTATAGAGCTAACTTAGATGCGCCTGATAGCAGGTCTAGACTTAGCCGGTTAGAATTTATCTGGCTCAGCACTTATTCGCATGCATTGTTATATCACATTGTAACTTAGCCAGATAATTCTCTCCGGCTAAGTTACTTAACATAGCTCTGAATATCAGACCCAAAACCTTTCAGGTTATATTTTTCAAGTCCCTCTTGTTTCCTGTCTATACTTTCCTAGAACTTGCACTGATCTTTCCGCTGTCATTTGACTTTACTCTCCCAATTTCAGATTTGCTTCTGGTATTTTAAGTCTTCCAGTGTACCACTGCTTCAGTGTCTCCACCTGCTTATACAGATCTCTGTACGCTTTTCCATTCCCACAGCTTCATTCCAGGTGCTGTGTGTCCTGCTTACCTGTAGGCTTCTGTCCCCTGATGGACCTAGTTTAAAACTCTTCCTCCTAGATTGGTGAGACTATGAACAAAGATGCACCGATCAAGAATGGGAAAGAGTATCCCATTTTTTTTTCTCTGGTCGTTTTCATTTAATATCAGACCGTGCTCCAAGTAACCAAAGCCTTGTCAGTATCCGGCAGCCGCTCGTTTGTCTCCAGGATGAGTTTCTCTAGCCATGCCTTTACCCTTGATTAGAAGGATAAACAAGACCACCTCCTGGGCCCCTTCCTCTCCCCCCCAGTGCATGTAGTACTTTCTGACTTTGCTCCGGGCCATATCTTGCAGTATGGATTCCTGCATGCATGAGCAGCTTGGAGGAAATAATGACATTCATAGCCTTTCTGTTATGTCTCAGATTTGGGCCTCTGGTAGACATCACATCTCCCTGAACAGCATGTCTCATCTGCAGCTGGGTCCCTCTGTCTCACTTTCTCTTTTGCTTCCTCTGGAGTGCCCTGTTTCTTCTTTTGTGTGTGGTGCAGTTCTGTAATTGAACTGCTGCTGCTGGAAGTGTCTTCTAGTTTTTATGCAAATGGAATGCACAGTTGTCCTTTTATCCTTCCCTGTTCTCTCTAGCTGGCTCTTCATCATGGACATTTGAAATCTCCATGTTTAAGCTTCAATAAAACTTTCATCTTCCTGGATGCTCCTCAGCCTGGCTGCCATCACCACCTGCAGCTTCCTTGCCTGCTTCCTGCCTGATTTCACCAGCTTGCATCTCTTGCATTGGATATTGCCTGTAGGTTGAACCTCATTTGTTGGAATGCACTTACCACATTCCTCGCAAGGTGAGATCAGAATCTGGGTGGAAGCTTCCTGTGGCAGAGCCCCAACTTTAGAAATGATCCCAGAGGTGTGCAGGTCAGCAGTGGGTGATGGGTTCGGTGACGCAGCTTCTTCCAGCCATCATGTGTGCTTGTGCTGAGAGATCCTCCTGATTGCAATCAGTAGTTATCGATTTGGATAGTGCAGCCCCGTCTTAAAGTAAATTAGGCACTGCAGCAAGATCAAAAACACAGATGCAAACAAAACTCTGCTCTACATAAAAAAAAAAAAAAAATCTAATTCTTACTTAAATCCCCTTCGCTGCAGCCCTGTTTCACAGGAATATGCAATCGGACTCAGTTTGAGAAACACTTCCAAATCCCTTCCCTAAACAACCTAACCCTATATTTTTGGTGTTTCTTTATAATGGTGGAAAATAATTAGGGGTGATGTTTCTCCTTTTCTCTGCTTAGTGCATGCTCAGCAGTGGATTTGTTGTGGAATCGCTGAATGCTGACTTCGACCGGTGCCAGGCATCTAATTCTCCTTTCCCTGCTGGTTTTTCTTTTGCAGAGCACGGCTCTAGATAAAGAAGGTCAGATTTTCTGCAACAGACGCTGTCAAGACACTGGCAGAGTTGGTACTGAGCAAACCTCTGCGATCCCGGCTGTGGCAGAAGGATCCCCCCAGGACCGCGACCACCTCCCCTGCTGCTTCTGAGCCACTCAAGCTGCCCCCCCCCCCCACCCCCGGGTCCCTTTGCCATCTCTCAGCATGCCGTGAGGGAGCTGGGGGGCACAGCCTGCTGCGTGAACGATGATCGAACAAAATCCGACTGAAGCACACTGCTAGGAAAACTCCCCTTTGTGTTCTCTCATCCTGTTCTGTGTGTGTTTGTTGGTTGAGGTTTGCTTACGGCTGCTGGTGGCAGTCTCCCTGGGCCAGGGAGTCTTTTAGACAGAAAGGGGCTAGAATCGGGCTGAAGAGGGGCAAGGTAGAGTCTGGGCCATCCTCTCATGCACTGCCTCCTGGGCTTTGAGGAAAAGATTAGCAGAAAATACTTTTTAGATCTTTTAACCGACACTTTAGGTTTTAACATGCTTCTCACAAAATAGGGATCAGAATATATTAAGCCTATGGCAATGTTCTCTGTAGTTTTTCTTAAGAACGTAGGATGCCTAACAGTCCATAGCATTTCTCCCTTCCTGCTATTGACTTGAGTGTTTGTCAGGACTGAAAAGGTGATCTTTATAGTACACTAATGATAAAATATTGGCAGGTGGGCTTTTTTTCTTTTTGGTGGGGGATAAGAAATCTGTTCCTTTTTGATCACCTCCCACAATGTAGTAATCACATGAGTTAGAAAAAGAACAACTCTGGGTGCAGGGGTAACTTATATGAAGCAGTGGGTATTTATTTGTATAAAGACTGCATTTGGTAGGGGTAGGGATGTATTTCCTCTTCCTAGCTGTTCTTTATTCCTCCCTAGATCATCTGCATCCCAGGTCTGTCTCGTTGTCCTGCTCCTAATAGCCCTGTGAATGGAGTACCTACTGCATGCTACCTATGCCAGGGGCCGGGCCGTTTCCCATTTCTAGCATCAACTGGCTCACAGTATTAATCCAGTCGGACAGTTTGTTCCTTGCAGAATAGCTAAGCTCTGTCTTTTTTTTTTTTTTTAATTTCTTGCACTATTTTGTTCTGTTTGAGATGTAGGCATTGAAGAAGAGGTTGGGGCAGAATGAGTGAATCTTGAATTTGTAGTTGTGTGTCAAGGATGGCTTTTCATTTTTTTTTTCCATCATACTTTCATCCTACATGTTTCAAGGTTGAAGAGCTGCATAGTAACTGGGAGTTGTGAAAGAGACATTCAGCCAGGTCCAGCCTAAACAGGACTGCACCAAACTTTCTATAAACTGCTAGGCTTGGAATTCAGAATGGCAGAGATGAAAATAAATAAATGAGAAATGAGATCCTTGGTTGCCCACATGAGGCCAATCTATGACTTCCAGATCATGTCTGCTCATTTTAACTGGCTCATATCCTCATAGATGCCCAGTGTTATGCAGAGAGCACAGAACTGGATGCACAGGTTGTTTGTTCAGTAACATCAGACAGCATAATCCTTGTCTAATGATGAATATATGCTGGGCTTTTTCCTTCTGTTTTCAATGTGCAGTGAGTATTTTCAGAAAGGCATTTAATTCTGTATACCAAGGAGATGAGCTTGAAAGCCATAGGAGCCACACATGGATAATGGGCAACCCAAAGACTATTTCTTCCTAGTGACTTGTATCTGCTGGAGGACCACCAGGACAAAAAATAAAGGGGATTGACCTTGTTTCATTTCGGACCCTGGAGTTGTATGGCAGCTCTGCGGTGTACATAAACTTCTCTCTTCTTTTCTATGCCCAGTCTTCTGAAGGATACTGTGTGTCTGTCTACTTTAATTCTTAGCTATTGTTTTCTACTAGAAATGTAAGACATGCAATAAACATTCTGAAGAAGAGTAATGACTCATTTTTATTTTATGCAGATCAAAATAATCTGATATGCTCATAATAGGAAAGTTATGCAGTTTAATGTGTGTGCTTTGAGCTGTGGTTTCATGTTTGGGAGGTTTTATTTTAGATAGTAGTAGTAGGATTGTTCTCAAGAACATCACAGGAGCTCTTCAGATTTAGCCCACTCATGGTTTTTGATGCAGAATCGAGAAGAGCCGGAACTCAGCTGAGCACTTGGTTCAAGCTGCAGTTCTTCTTGCAGGTTAAGGACCCAATTTTTTTTTCTGCAGGTTCTGATATATTGTGTTGGACCAATAAGAGAATTATCGAAATATAGTAGTGAAATAGATGGGCTTTCAAGACCACATAGGTCCCTTATTCATATGTCAAAAAAGCAAATGTGGTTTAGCATAATGTGCACTAACTTAAACTCTCAATAATACACTCTGTAAACCCAACCCATTGTAGTGGTCACGTATTATGTTTCTGTGTAAATTAAGTAACTATTATGCATGTATAAAAATTTGAC
Organism: Rhinatrema bivittatum; assembly: GCF_901001135.1. NCBI lineage: Eukaryota > Metazoa > Chordata > Amphibia > Gymnophiona > Rhinatrematidae > Rhinatrema > Rhinatrema bivittatum. Next base: position 54,577,367 of record NC_042615.1, read on the forward strand.
GTGAAAGGTGGTGGTTTCATATATTCTCCCAGGACAAGCAGGATGGTAGTCCTCACATGTGGGTGATGTCATCAGTTGGAACCCAGTCACAGAACACTTTTGTCAAAGTTTCTAGAACTTTGACTGGCACACTGAGCATGCCCAGCATGCCATAATCCCTCTGGCCACAGGGGTCTCCCTTCTGTCTTTTTTTCCATGCTGCAGTTTGCCTTGCGGGTTAGGAGCTCTGAGATTTCTCACTTTTTTCCTCACGAAAAAACTTGAAGTTTTACTTCTTTAAAAGTCCCCTAACAAGGGTCTCCCATCGCATTCCGTTTCCTCTGACGCTCGGTGAGTACTTTTCCAGTGTCTCTGGTCAGTTTCTGCTGCCTTACCATTCGGTTCCCGCAGGCCACCGACAATTTTGCACCCTTTTTATGGGCATGGCAACCGGGTTCAGAAAATGCCCAGAGGATCTGCGAATAATGTCCATTACGGACCCTCACACGGAGTGTGTTCTGTGCCTGGGCTCATCACATGATGTCCATCGGTGTCCCAAATGTGCCCAAATGACTCCAAAAGGCAGATGTGCCCGTCTGGATAAGATGGAGTCACTCTTCAAATCAAATCAAAGTTGGCTTCATCAACTTCTGCGCAATCATCACCAGCGAGTAAAGATCCTTCCACAGACAAGCCTCGCCGGGAGTGGCAGGGAGATGTTGACTGTCCGTCACAGACGCCATCAAGGGCATCGGTAGCGTCATCCTCTGTGCCGGGGAAAGACCGTACCGAGCACATAGGGAAACATTGCCACCAAAGCGATTCCACTCCCGGTGCTGGCACAGACCTCGCAGTGGCATCGATGGCCATTGAGCCGCCTTTGAAGAGGGCTTGGGCAGAGGAGCCCTATCCTCCTCTGACCCCGAGGCCTTTCCCCACCACCAACAGTGCTGGGTACTGTGCCTCCACATATTCCTGTGGAAGAGCCAGTAATGCCTAGCCTGCCTCCCCCTGTAGCTGCGCTATCAACACCAGCTTTCAGGGAGGAACTGGACATCCTTGTCTGCCAGGCAGTCCTCGATGCCTTCTGGAACCTACAACCACCAGCGACGCCGGCCCCCATAGCACAGACCCCGGAACCATCTATGTTTGCACCGCTACTGGACCAACTTGATACCCTCATCGGTGCTTTTCCGATTCAACCCGTTCCATCGGCATTGAGTTGGCTATCGAGACCTCCGCAGCTCCTGATACCCATTCTGGGCTCCTTGGAGGGTGACGACACTACTTCCGGTCTGGCTCCAGGTCCATCGATGCCAGAACCGCTTCTAGGTCCATCAGGGCTCTCAGGACCTAATCGTCCACCATTCCCCTCAATGCCATAGATTCCACCAAAGCCTCCATTGATGCCCACACACCCTGGAGTGTTGGACATTCTCCCTCCTTCCGGATCTTGACATGAGACTACCTATGACCCATGGGAGGATGTGGATACAGATATCTCTACATCTGAGGACCTGCTCTCAGAGCCTTCTCCTCCAGAGGAAAGACGGCAGTCTCCTCCCGAGAACCTTTCCTTTGTCAACTTTATCAAAGAAATGTCAGAAACCATCCCCTTCAATCTAGTGGCGGAGGAGGTCGCGCGTTACAAAACCTTGGAGGTTCTGCAGTTTGTTGCCTCCAAGGAAATTATGGCCATTCCAGTGCATGAAGTCCTGTTGGCTCTCCTATACTGCCTGTAGGGAGCATCCTGGCACTGTTCCACCAGTAAACAGGAAAACAGATGCAACATATCTAGTTCAATATGCCCCAGGCTTTCAAAAACCACAACTGCCTCATCAATCTGTTGTGGTGGAATCTGCACCGAAAAAGGCAAAACGATTACATCCGCATTCCTCAGCTCCTCCTGTTAAGGACCAGAAGTTCTTAGATGGACTGGGTCAGAAAATTTTCCAAGGCTCCATGTTGGTTTCCCAGATAGCCGCCTACCAGCTATATATGACCCAGTACCAAAGAAACCTTTGGAAACAGGTCCAAGATTTCAGCGACTCATTGGCTGAGCAACAACAAGAGAGCCTGACTGCCATCCATCCACAAGGGCCTCGAAGCAGGGAAGCATGAAGTAAGAGCGGCATATGACTCCTTTGAGACTGCTTCCCGGTTGTCAGCAACAGGAATCAGTGCTAGAAGATGGGCTTGGCTAAAAGCTTCTGATTTAAGACCTGAGTTCCAAGACAAGCTTGCTGTTCTCCCTTGCACTGGAGATAATCGTTTTGGTGATAACATACAAGACGCAGTGACTCAGTTGAAAGACCACCATGAGATCCTACGTCAATTGTCTACAGTCATGACAGATGCTCCCTCCTCATCCCGCAAAAGCATGAGAAGGGACCCCAGAAGACCTTTCTACCGCTCACGCAAATACTATCCTCCTGCACCTAGAATGAGACCAGCCAGAGCCCCTCAGAGGGGTCATACATGCCAGCCCAAAGCACCCAGAGCACAGCCAGTACCACAAGCTGGTCTAGCCATGGCAACGTCAGTAGCACATTATCATTCAGTACAGATTGCTGAGATCTGTAAAGCTGCAACATGGAGGTCTCTTCACACATTTGCAGCACATTACTGCCTGGACAAGGAAGGATGTCAAGACTCTGCCTTTGGCTAATCAGTCTTGAATAACTTATTTCCAGTAAATTCCCATCTGCTGTGATTTTCAGGCTGCCTCATTTTTACCAACAGTGTACCAGTTGTTGTGCCGCCTGCACAAGTTGTATGCTGTTGGTCCAAATTAAATATGAGTCAGCCTGTAGCTTGCTAATCACACACATGTGAGGACTACCATCCTGGGAGAAAGCAGAGTTGCTTACCTGTAACAGGTGTTCTCCCAGGACCAGCAGGATTTAGTCCTCATGAAACCCACCCGCCACCCCGTGGAGTTGGGTCCAAAGCAGTTTTTTAATTTTGTTTTTCGCTTGCACCTTTTTGCTACAAAGGAGACTGAAGGGAGACCCCTGTGGCCACAGGGCTTATGGCACGCTGGGCATGCTCAGTGTGCCAGTCAAAGTTCTAAAAACTTTGACAAAAGTGTTCCGTGACAGGGCTCTGTCTGATGATGTCACCTAAATGTGAGGACTTCATCCTGCTGTCCTGGGAGAATACCTGTTACAGGTAAGCCACTCTGCTATATTTAAGCGGAACCATCCAGGTTGTCCTGTCCTTTTGTATAATCAAACACACCAAGCCTCCTCCTCTTGTGTTATCAAAATTGTGCCACAAACAATTGTTTACTATTTTAATGTGCATTTTATTTATTTAGTTAAGTAGTCTATCATTGGCGGTTGTTTGAATATAAGGATGCTGTTGATGGCACAGCATGAGCACATAAATTAATTGAGGTTGCACATTAAAATAGTAAACATTTTATTGTTCGTGGCACAATTTTGATAACACCTCCCCCCCCCTCCCCCCTTCTCTTGTGTTTGCTGTGTTTATGATTATACAAAAGGACGGGACAACCTGGATGGTTCCCGCTTAAATATTATATGAAACCACCCCCTTTCACCTCAAAAACTTTTATTCATACATAATTGTAACATAATTTACACAAACATAATATGTGACCACTGCAATGAAATTTGAAAAAATGATGGGTTGGGTTTACAGAGTGTATTATTGATGGTTTCAAAATTGGACCCATACCAGTGATCTTTAAAATATTTGGTTTCTAACTTAAACTCTGTCACACTGCTCATGCTGCATTAAATTATCCCTCTGCCACGAGCAGCCCTGGTTAATAGTGTGACTTCATTATGATCAGAAGGATTCTGTTACACTCAATGTCCTATCTCCTGCAGATCAGGAGCACATACTGTATACACTGCCAGAGGGTGATTAAACTGGATGCACAATCAGGAAATTTTAATGACTGTAAGGAGGAAGTGAAGGTTAAAAGCACTGTAATGTTTTCATTTGGTTATAGCCTGTCTAAGGAGCAAATTGAAGATCATAGTGCCCATAGGCAAGAATGTGTGGGGATTTTTTTTTTTTGGGGGGGGGGGGGGGGGGCAGGGATTTTTTTTTTCCGGTATCTTGCAACAGTTGGTGCCCTAATCATGTACCTATGTTGCTTAATCCTAATCCAGCTCTTGCCTGTTCTTTGTTTCCATGTGCATCCAGGCCTGTGGTGGCTTCCAGATCCTTGTCAGGTTACAAGCTGCCCTCTTCTGCAACATCACAGGAAATTCTGGAGTGGAGTGGCATAGAGCCTTTGTATGCCCTGTATGTCATAATGGCTGCTTCAGTAAATGTCAGTAATATAATGGGGTGCTAGAATTACTCTACATGCTACAATGTTTTGCATTAGTTTCTTCTCAGCTTGGCATTTACAATATGAAGAACTTACCCAAAGGTGAGACAGACCTTGGGCACATTTAATTGAGTTAGAGAATTGATATGTTTTTGCTGTCTTGCAGAGAGTTTAGATCTCTGGAGAGCCTGTAGGCTGTATTTCTGTCCTATTTGAAACACTGTATGTTAGTAATCCAGGCCAGACATTTTTATATTTTTATTCACATTTTACATGCTCAAATTGTTACAAATCTCAAATCAAGGAACAATAGTTTAAAAAAAAAAAAAATACAATAAAATAAATAAAAAGTCAAACACAATCGCAATAAAATGTCCTCCCCCCCCTTTTCACCCTCAGGGACATGCTTCTTTTTAAAAAGAAAAGATTTCAGTTTATAAAATCTTAAATAATTCTGGCCATCTAGTGCAAGCTTGAGTCTTACAAATGAAACCTATGGATTGGGTAGACGCCAATTGGGCTTCCATTAATGATGGCATGACTAGAAGTCAGTGTTGGTTAAGATGGAGCCCATCCCATCGGAATATACTCCCCCCCCCCCCCCCCCCTTCCCAGAATGTGCCCTAATTGATTTAAAACCCTGTTCCCTCATCCACATACTAAGACTCTGGAACTCAGCCTGCCTCTGGGGGTCCTTCCCATGGAATGGGGAGCATTTCTGAGAATGCACCCCTGGAGGTTCTGGATTTCAATTTTCTACCTGAGAGCCTACATTTAGCCACTAAAACTTCATTAGTACCCAGTTATACCACAACAGCTCTAGTGTTAAAATTTCAAAAGGGAGTCTGATAAAATGAGGAAAACAGAAAAAAAAATACAAGTACAGCTACAAAGGTAAAGTTTACATTGAGTGTGGTCATTGTTTAAAAATACTATCTTAGAAGCCCAGTCCAGATGTTTTCTACGCATTAAAAAAAAGTAGAAAGAAGGTCAATTGACTGGCATGGTTAAGAGGTGATGTGAAAGAGACTATTTCCTAGCGTGTAGCCAGCTGGACTCAGGACCAGTGCGTTATAGGCTCTTCTACTAGCAGATGGTCGATGGAGTCAGATTTCAAAGCTGACGTCACCCTAGATATACCCCTGCAGTAACTTCAGCATCTCTGTCTCCTAGCAGATGCGGACACTATCCCACACACTACACAGTGTTAGGAAAATTACAGCAAGAAGACAAAATTACCTTAAAGAAGATGGAGCCCTGCTCTCCTGTAGTGATACCTAAGGGTCCCTCCCCCGGTTGAGAATTCCTGAGGTGATCTCAGATATCCCTCAGATATCTTGGTCCGGTAGCCTTGGTCCGGTAGCCGGTTCCTGGCGTGGCCTTAGCCCCCAGAGTGGCTGAAAGGCAGCGGGCGCAGAACAGAGTGCTGCAGTGAAGGTAATTCCCTCACCCCCTGCAGCTGGAGACCATCCGGCACACGATCAGTAAGCGCCGAGACCAGGTAAGCAGAAATCTTTAAATTCAGGTCTCCAGTCTCCAGCGCTCGGATTGCCGTACAGATTCCTTCTTCCGGCGAGGTTAAAAAGGGAGCACCGATCAGGTTGAGCACCCTTGGTTGAACTAGGCCCCGATCCGGTGCAAGGATCCACACACGTGGAGACCCTCGGGGGGATGGGGGGGGGGCATCTTACTCGCGGGGATCATCGGTGCCATCTTCCCTTTTCCACTGGTGATACGCATGGGGCAGGCCGGGCGGCTGATGCGCATAACTTGTGCACGTCCAATACAGACGTGCACATCTGAGCTGCGCGCACAACTGAGCACATCCGTGCGCATAACTACATGCACAGCCGCACTTACAGAAGCTATGGCACCGGCATCCAAGAAGGCCAGAAGGCACTCTTTGCACAGTCTGCCACATGTGTCAGCATTGCGAAGAAGCCCAGGGGAAACCAAAGCCTGCCTCCCACTGTCTGGGGATGGGTCTGGAACTGCTACAGACGATAACTCCCCAGACCTATGTATTTCTGAGATGGCTTTTCCAACTCCCCCTGGGATTCACATGGACCCAGGGACCTTCTCCTGATTGAAATTTTTCCAAGGGCTGCAAGCCTTCATTCAGGCACAATCAGCCCTGGCTGTGTCCCGGGCTCAACCCCTGCTGGAAGCACAAGATCCTCCCAGTCCTGCTCGGATGCCTCGAGACATGCCTTGCCTAACTAAGAATTTCCCTGAATGGGACCCAGATACCTCAGATGATGATGGTGGCTCCCTGGAAAAAGGAGAAATCCCTCCAGGCCTGGAACCATACCGAACCATGCTTCTTCCACAAGGATGAATAACCAGCCCTTGTTTCCCAGACTTTGGGTATTCCAGGCATGGACCCTATGGCGGAACCAAAGAAGAACCCCATTCTGGTATCCCTTCGTAAAGCTTCCTGCTACTTCCCAATGATGGAAGCCATTCAGGAACTGATTGACCTGGAGTGGGATGCCCCGGAGGCCAGCTTCAAAGGGGGTCGGGACTTGGAAGCCCTATACCCTCTGGAACCAGCGACCAAGGAATGCCTGCGCTTCCCGAAGGTGGATGCCATGGTCTGTACCGTCTCAACAACTATTCCCGTTGAGGGAAGGGCTGCATTCAAGGAGACCCAGGATAGATGATTGGAATCCATTCTTAAGCAGACCTTTTGACGCAACAGCAATGACACTGCAGATTGCTTCCTGCTGTTCACTGGTGGCACATTCTTGCTTGCTCCTCTCGAGCGAGGCAAATAATTCCAGAACGTATAGTGGTGAGATGATGGATCCTGCAGCAGCCTTCCTGACGGGCACAAGATCAGATCTGGTGTGTACCTCAGCCAGAGGAGTAGCCAGGGTAGTGGCAGCCAGAAGACAACTATGGCTGTGGAATTGGTCTGCTGATGCGACCTCTAAAGCGAATCTCACAAGAATGCCCTTTAAAGGATTTTTCTTGTTCGTAAGCAAATTGGAGAAGTTAGCCAGCAAGTGGGATAAATCCCCAGTGCCTTGGCTACCAGAAGACAGGAGTAAAAGTTCTCAGCACCCCTCCCCCAGAAGAAACAAGGGCAGAGGCTCGCAACGCTTTAGACCCCACCGGAACTCGAAGTTCCAGGCTCCTCGTCCCTCGGGAAGGTCCCAGCCCTTTCGGAACCGACAGACCAAGAGAGGAACAGGCCCGGGGGCAGGCCTCAGCCGTGCTCTCCAATGAGAATGGGCCGACCCATCCACAGGAAGAGGAGATAGGGGGTCAACTTGCCCTCTTCTACTAAAGATGGGTTGAGATCATGTCAGACAAATGGGTACTAAACATCATTCGAGAAGGTTACTTGCTAAAGCTCTGCAGCATCCCTTGAGACAAATTTATGATGTCAGTCTGCCACTCCCACACAAAGACACTGGCAGTGGAGGCCACTCTGACAAGACTACTCAGTCTGAAGGCAATAACTCTGGTTCCTATGCCCCAACAAAATATGGGGTGCTTTTCCATCTAATTTATCATTCCCAAAAAGGAAGGATCATTCCGACCCATCTTGGATCTCAAAGTCAACAGTCATCTGTGGATACTACCCTTCTGCATGGAGACTCTTCGCTCCGTAATAATGGCAGTACAACCAGGAGAGTTTCTAACCTCCTGAGACTTATCCGAAGCCTACCTTCACATTTCCAGTCCATCAAGATCGCCAGTGTTTTCTACATTTTATGATACTGGGTCACCATTACCAGTTCTGAGCGCTACCTTTCGGCCTAGTGACTGCCCCCAGAACATTCTCCAAAATTATGATGGTGGTGGCGGCAACACTGAGGAAGGAAGGGATCCTGGTACACCCTTACCTGGACGACTGGCTGATCAGGGCAAAGTCTTTGGAGGAGAGCTGGCAGATGACCAGCAGAGTCAAGAACCTACCTCAGGAACTCGATTGAGTCATGAACACAGGCAAGAGCAGTCTACAGCCCTCTCAGTCTCTAGAGTACTTGGTGGGCCTGTTTTGACATCAAATAGAACAAAATCTTCCTCCCTCCCCTGAGGAGAAGGAAACTGATGGAACAATTATGATGATTGATGACCAATGCATGCCTCAAGGTATGGGACTATCTTCAAGTCCTCAGCCTGATGGCATCAACCCTGGAGGTCAACCCATGGGCAAGGGCCCTCATGTGACTGCTCCAGCGCTGCTTACTGTCACAGTGGAACCCATTGTCCTAGGACTACTCAATTCGCCTCCAACTACCAGCAGAGGTATGTTCTCAGCTTCAGTGGTGGCTACAGGAAGACCACCTAAGCAGAGGAGTAAGCCTATCCCCACCAAACTGGATCTTGCGCACCACAGATATGAGCCTGCGAGGGTGGAGAGCCCACTGTCAAGAATTGATGGCCCAGGGACAATGGAACAAGGAAGAGGCAGGATGGAACATAAACCGTCCGGAAGCTCGAGCACTCAGACTAGCTTGCCTGTGATTCAGCCACAGACTCCAAGGCAAAGCGATTCGAGTAATGTCTGACATTACAATTGTTACCTACATCAACCACCAGGGAGGAATCAGGAGGCAGCAGGTGTCGCTGGAGATAGATCCTTTCATGGCATGGGTGGATATAAACCTGCAAGGAATCTCTGCCTCCTACAGCGCAGGAAAAAACATCATCTCAGCAGACTTCCTCGGCAGAGAAAGCCTGAACCTGGGGGAAATGGACGCTGTTGACCACAGCCTTCCAACTGATAATAAATCGCTGGGGTCTCCCAACCATGGTCGTACTGGCCACCTCTCTCAGTGCCCAAGTCCTCAGGTTCTTCAGCCGCAGTTGAGAGCCACACTCCCAAGGGATCGACGCTCTCGTCCAGAATTGGCCAGAGGAAGAATTACTGTATGCCTTCTTCCCCATGGCCACTAATGGGCAAGGTCGTCCGCAAGATAGTACACCACAGGGGACTAGTTCTACTGATGGCCCTGGATTGGCCAAGACGCCCATGGTATACAGACATGCAAAGACTCCTTGCGGGGAACCCTATGTGCCTACTCCCACACAGGGACCTTCTCTAGCAGGGTCTGATTCTTCACGAAGATCCGACTCTATTCTCTTACGGTTTGGCCCTTGCGAGGTCTCACCTGAAGAAGTAAGGTTACTCAAAAGCCATGATTGACACCCTGCTTCACTCACGCAAGTTCTGAGCATCTCTGGCATACATACAGATCCGGAGAATATTCGAAGCCTGGTGCGAGGACCGCGGGACACTCCCACGGACAGTCAAGATCCCCATGATTCTGGAGTTCTACAGGATGGTATGAAGAAGGGGTTGTCACTCAACTCCCTCAAGGTCCAAGTAGCCGCCCTCTCCTGCTTCAGAGCAGAAGTGAATGGTATCTGTCTATCAGCTCATCCGGATTTGACCCGCTTCCTAAAAGGGGTTAAACAACTTCAGTCATCCCTAAAGTGGTCGGTGCCCCTATCGAACCTCAATCTGGTATTAGACTTCCTATTGGGGGATTCCTTCAGAGCAACGCGTGGCTTATCACTACGCCGCTTAACACTGAAGACTGTATTCCTGGTGGCAATATGTTCAGCTCATCGCAACTCCAAACTACAGGCTCTATCCTGTCGGGAACCATTCCTGAGGTTCCCTCCTGCAAACATACAACTGCACACTGTCCCTTCCTGCCTACTGAAAGTGGTTTCCAAGTTCCATTTGAACCAAGCCATCTCCCTACCATCGCCGGATGAACATAAAGATTCGGAAGACTCACCTCTCTTCGCCATCTAAATGGCGGCAGATTCCTGGTATGATACCTGGAAAGAGCAGAACCGGTGCACAAAATGGATCGCTTGTTCGTTCTTCACAGCAGGAAGAAGTAAGGAGAAGCGGCCTCACAGGCAACCATAGCCCGCTGGATCAAGGCAGCCTACATAGAGGCAGGAAAGCCTTTACCACTGCAGGTTAAGGCTCATTCTACTAGGGCCCAGCCAGTATCTTGGGTAGAAACCAAGCTGCTATCGCCCGCTGAGATCTGTCCAGCAGTGATGTGGTCATCTCTACACACCTTTACCAGGTTCTACGGCCTGGATGTTCAGGCCTGAGAAGACGCAGCCTTCGCAAGGGCAGTACTAAATGGGCCACGGGCAGCCTCCTGCCCTGTCCGGAAGTAGCTTTTGTACATCCTACTGGGCCTGAGTCCATCTGGCTACATGCAAGGAAATGGAGAAATTACTTACCTGATAATTTTTTTTTTCTTAGTGTAGACAGATGGACTCAGCATCCCACCCATGGCTGCTCCAGAAAAGGACATCAGAAAGCGAACATAGATTCTAAACAAATACAGGTAAGACATTGCCTACCCCTAGTTTGACACCCACAGTTAGTCTGGTGTCTGCCTTAACTTAGTTGAGTGCATTGGAGTGAGATAATCAAATTTGCAGATGACACAAAATTGTTCAGAGTAGTTAAATCACAAGCAGATTGTGATAAATTGCAGGAAGACCTTGTGAGACTGGAAAATTGGGCATCCAAATGGCAGATGAAATTTAATGTGGATAAGTGCAAGGTGATGCATATAGAGAAAAATAACCCATGCTATAATTACACAATGTTGGGTTCCATATTAGGTGCTACAACCCAAGAAAGAGATCTAGGTGTCATAGTGGATAACACATTGAAATCGTCGGTTCAGTGTGCTGCGGCAGTCAAAAAAGCAAACAGAATGTTGGGAATTATTAGAAAAGGAATGGTGAATAAAACGGAAAATGTCATAATGCCTCTGTATCGCTCCATGGTGAGACCGCACCTTGAATACTGTTTACAATTCTGGTCGCCGCATCTCAAAAAAGATATAATTGCGATGGAGAAGGTACAGAGAAGGGCTACCAAAATGATAAGGGGAATGGAACAACTCCCCTATGAGGAAAGACTAAAGAGGTTAGGACTTTTCAGCTTGGAGAAGAGACGACTGAGGGGGGGATATGATAGAGGTGTTTAAAATCATGAGAGGTCTAGAACGGGTAGATGTGAATCGGTTATTTACTCTTTCGGATAATACAAAGACTAGGGGGCACTCCATGAAGTTAGCATGGGGCACATTTAAAACTAATCGGAGAAAGTTCTTTTTTACTCAACGCACAATTAAACTCTGGAATTTGTTGCCAGAGAATGTGGTTCGTGCAGTTAGTATAGCTGTGTTTAAAAAAGGATTGGATAAGTTCTTGGAGGAGAAGTCCATTACCTGCTATTAAGTTCACTTAGAGAATAGCCACTGCCATTAGCAATGGTAACATGGAATAGACTTAGTTTTTGGGTACTTGCCAGGTTCTTATGGCCTGGATTGGCCACTGTTGGAGGCGGGATGCTGGGCTTGATGGACCCTTGGTCTGACCCAGTATGGCATTTTCTTATGTTCTTAAGTAATTTCTCTATTTTAGCCAAAAGAAATAAGAAAAACCATAAATATTGGCAAGATAGATGTAATACAAACCAAAGCTGCCCTGGCCTTTCCTATCCCCATTGCACCTTTTATTTTGTTTTAAAGGGCAGGGGAGGCAGGACTGAGTCCTTGCTCACTCCTACTCCTCTGCAGCCACTATTGCACAGGACAGCAGCAGCTCAAGGCCAGCAGTACTTTTTCTGTACAAAATGGCACTGATCTCAGTTGGCCAGCAGTGGTGGCTGTGGCAGAGTAGGCCTGAGCAGGAATCACTCCTGGGCCGCTGAAGATTTCCAAGGAAGACACCATTGTAGTAAGAGAGTCGCTCCAGTGGATTTGGGGGAGGCCTGAGAGGGGCTTTTTTTTTAAGGGAATGAAATTTAATATTTTTCATTTTAAAAACACAATGGGAAATGTCAAACAACTGCACATCTCTTGGGTGGAGGAGGAGGAGGAGGATGTCGTGTCAGTAACTACCTCCTAGGCCAGGAGGAGGCACTATCCCCTCACGCTTCTAGCAAACTCTTCCACATCTTACTCTGGGACGGTGTCAGTGTAAGTGGTCCTGAAGAGGCAGAAGAGAAGTGAACATTTACAGTAACATTGGTCTACATAAACCGTTTGCTTCCTGTATATTTTGAATAGCCCGTCGGTGAGCCCTTTTAGCCCATGTCCATTTATTCCATTTGAAAAGTGCTGCAAAGTATTTATTTATTTTAGTAACATAATCCACAGCTTCCAAACACAAACTGGTACAGACAGAGTGGGGAAAAAAAAAGTGTCTGTGCTTAAAGCATCTCCATGCTTTGTACTTGCTATTTGTGAGATACGACAGCTGTCTGTGAGCCCTGCTTTCCCAGTGTGGCAGCTCGCTACGCTCACCCCTAGCCTCTGCAGCCACTGCTGGCGAAAGTACCTGCACCGTGCGTAGCGTGCAAGCCTTTTACCTGCGAGGAAAAAAAGAGCAGGGTGGGCTTGGGGGAGGGAACATGCATGCAGGGTTGAGTTGTGAAATCCTGGTGCATACCTTCTCACGTGCCCTTTGCACTTGCTTCAAAACAGCTACAAAACTATCAGCTTTCCCCTGGCAGCTTGAACTTTCAAAAGGAAAGGTTGGGGGGGGCAGGCTCCCTTTTAAAATTAAAGGTGAATTTTAAAAGCTTGGTGCTTACATCAATTGGGGGATGCGAAAATGAGTTGGGCTAATTCGGTGCGTGCTGACCCTATTTTAAAAATCACCCAGATCCACGTGTAAATGCCACGGCGCACAGCTCAAGCATTTACAAAAAAGGGTTGGTGCACGGTCATTGCAGCATCTACCCAAGAGATGCGTGCATAAATACGCACCCCCCTCCCTGGTATGTGCTGAGGACCCCTATTGCGTAACTTTACTTCTGGTATGGAGGCTGTGTAAGTCATAAAATAAAAGGTTTGAGTCATTTCTGAGGGGTTTAAAGGGTCTGGGGTAACTGGGACGAGTGTAGGCTAAGGGAGGGGGGGGGGGAGTTTGGAGGACCTAGCTGGTAACTGGGTGAACTGGTAAAGTGGGAATGGCATGGGCCTGCATCTTTTTTTAAAAATCCCAACTTGCAGGGTAAAAAAGGGATTTATGTGCCCCCTTAAAATTTGGTGCACGTGTGCATGCAGCCAGGCTATTGTTATAAGGTGCGCATATCTGCAGAAAATAATTAAATAGCTGCATCCCTGGATGCAGGCTGACACCGCACAAATGTGCAGCCTCGCATTGGTTTAAAAGTTACTGTCTTAGACTGCAGGTCTGAAAGTAGCGGTGCTGATTTTCTGCCAACTCACTCTACATTTCCCACTGCCGTGTTTTGTTTTTAACTTGCTGCTTTTTCCTATTGTACTGGACTGGAAGGTGGAGGCCCCTGTTGATATCAACCTGCAATTTTTAAATAACTTTGGAAACTGCCCTCCTTCTGACTTCAGTTTAGATCAATAAGCATAGTTTAAGGTTGCTTTATCCATTACGGATGATCGTGATGTGCATCTCCTTTTTAATTTTTGTTTGCCGTAACAAAAGAAATGGGGGGGGGGGGGGGGGGGGGACTGAAAAACCTTTTGAGGATGAAAAGGGGAAGCAAGGGAGTGGTGCAATATGGGACTGAAATTCTTCAAAGCACGAATCAAGAGCAGGCACTGAGGTGGTCATATCTGATGATCGTAAGGTGGCTGAAACAGGTGAAGAAGGTGACCGCAAAAGCCAAAAAGATGCTTGGATGCAATGGGAGAAGAATGGTCAGCAAAAAAAAAAAAAAAAAGGGGTGAGATTGCCTCTTTCTGTCCCTAATGCAACCTCATTTAGAACACTGCATACAAGGCTGGAGCCTGTCCCTGCAGTCAGGCCAGAGGGTTACTACTAAAATATTATCAATTATTAAAAAATTATTATTATAAAAATATTATAAATTATTAAAAATTATACTTTAATTGTTGAAATGTGAACCGAAGTGATTAGTAACTCTGTTACCTGAACTGCGGTATATAAAACTAATTAATTAATTAATTAATAAATAAATAAATAGATAAATAGATTAAAAAAAAAAAAAAAAAGGTCATTGGCGATAGACTTAAGGATGTAAACGTATACTTTAGAGGAAGGTAGGCTAGGAAAAACAGGATAGGCATTTAAATACCTTCCAGGTATCACTGCACAGCAGGTGGACATTTTCAACAGCAAGGAGGCTCTGGAATGAGGGGGGTCATGAGTTGCTGAAAGGGGGGTAAATTCAGGAGCAAGCTAAGGAAATATTTCTGCTGCATGGTACAGGCTTCCAGGGGGGAGAGAGAAGGGGCAGTATCTGAATTCAAGAAAGCATGGGACAAGCACAAGTGATTGCTGAAGGAGTGGTAGGGCTTGTAGAGCAAGCCCGGGGTGTGAATGGCTGTATGAGGTAGTACAGCCATCCAATTTGGCATTCTTGATCTAGTGCCAACTCAGTAAACAGAGACTGAAAATGTCAAAAAAGACTTGTGTAATGCCACACAGCAGTGAGTTGCAGCATTAAGATTTGAAAGCAGGAATTCTCAACTCCCAGCTATGCATGATAATCACATGAACATAAATCTCAGAAGACTCCAGGGATGGCTATGTCTATTAATGCTGAAAAAGTTTTCAGTTATGTTGAATGGGACTACAGGTTCAGAGTACTTAAATCATTTGGTCTTGGGTAGACTTTTCCGAAATATATAGGTGTGTTGTATAGCACTCTGCAATTAAGCATTTTAGCCAATGGCATTCATTCCAAAACTTTTATCTTAGGTAGGGGAACAAGGCTGGGATGTCCTTTATCACCACTATTAGTCATTACAGCTATTGAACCCTTCCTGCTCTCTGTCTGACAAAATGATAAAATTGCCAGAGTCTCATTAGGTAACCAAGATGATACAGCTGCTGCCTATGCAGATGCCATATTACATGTGTCTCATCCTGAAGACACCCTTAATGAACTACTAAAACTAATGCAAGAATTTTCAACATTCTCTGGTTTCAAAGTACATGGGGATAAAACTGAACTTATGCCCCTTAATACTTTGTGTCCAATCCCCAAGTCCTGATTTAAGTATTAAATGGTCCTCTAAAGGTTTCAAGTATCTACGGGGTAACGTTTAACCCTGATGTTGATTCCACGGTAGAAGATCTGAATGTCCTCCATGAAGATTCTAGAAGGGCAACACAAAGATGGTCTCCATTATATTTAGCTTGGGGGGAGAGATTTGAGGTCATCAAAGTGGTTCTTGCTGTACAGATAAATTACATCTCAGGTATGTCCCCTTTGCCTTTTCATAGAACATTCTACATGAAGATAGATAAAATTAACTCTTGAAAAGAATATGGTTGCTCCATTGCCAGTGAGCTTAGTGTCTGTGATGAAAGCACCCCACACCCAGTTAAGAATGCTCCAACTTTAAAGGTGCCATAGATGGTTTATTAAAGATTAGATGGACCCTAAGCCAGCACACAATTCACTCTCACTTATTAGTGGAATGGTAATTAGTCTGGGTAATTGGCAGGCACAGGGGATTTGGTCACCTCAACAAATATTAAGAGTGTGGAATCATACAGCCTTTTGCAGAATTTATTTTTATTCCAGTTGCCTTGAACTCAAGTCGGTATATAAATGGACACAATTAAGACACTGTATAGAACAGAAAGTCAAAATAAAAGATGCATTACCTGAAAAGCCAGAGCTTTATTCTTTTGGATCAATTTTAATATGCCAGCATGTGGAAATCCTGGCAGGTAATGAGCATGGCCGGACTGAGCGTGCGCCGAGTGCATTTTCAAAATGACCGGGTCATGCAATTATCTGCCGGCATGCGCAGAAGTGCCAGCAGAGCAAAAAGAGGCGGGGCATGGTCTGAGTGGGCTGGCCGTTTCAGCCCCATTTTTACGCTGTCCCAGTGACTCGCGCCAGCAGCCGGCCGGCCGGCACGCGCAACTTACTTCAACTCTGAGGATGAAGTAACTTTAAAAACAAAAAAAATTTAGCTTGGTCTTGTGGGTTTAGGGGTCAGGGAGGAGAGGGGGAAAAAGCTTAGGTAGGGGCTCAGGAAACTGGGGATGTCCCGATTGCGCACACTTTTAAAGAACCCCCCACCCCCACCCTACACGCCACCTGCGCGCACATGTGCATCCAAAATAAAATTGGACATGCGTGGTGTGCGCGGGTGTCAGGTTTTATAACATGCACGCCTTGGCATGCGCATGTTATGAAATCGGCGTGTCCTTTCAAATCTACCCTTTACTGTCTAAAATTCAATTCTAGTGGCCATGTAGCATCCAGACTCTATAAGGTTCTCCATGCCTCTGCTTCCCAGTTTTCAGGACTAGAGGCAATTTGGAAGCAGGAGCTGTCACTAGAGAGGGCAGATTTTAATTGGGAAAGATACTGGGCACTAATGAAGAGAGTCTCATGCTCAGCCACTCTGACACTGTCTCTCTAACCGCTTGAATGCATCAGCCTTTTTGGACACCGATGAAATTGTAAAGAGTTTCCATGCGACTATCTGGTAAATGTTGACACTGTAAGCAAACAGAAGGTACCTTGCAGCATACTCTGTATGATTGTATTAAGATACAACCTTTTGGGAATCAAGTATGGGTCTATATAAATGAAACTGCCACTTTCTGTACCTATGGGGCAGGTTTTAAATACTTGCGCGAGCGCGAACAAAAGTACGCTGGATTTTATAAGATACGCGCGTAGCCACACGTATCTTATAAAATCCGGGGTCGGCGCGCGCAAGGGGGTGCACATTTGTGCAACCTGCGTGCGCCGAGCCCAGCGCGGCCTGCCTGTTCCCTCCGAAGCCGCTCCGATTTCGGAGCAGCCTCTGAGGGAACTTTTCTTCGCCCTCCCCCCACCTTCCCCTCCCTTCCCCTACCTAACCCCCCCCCCCCCCCCCCTACCTTTGTTGGCAAAGTTACGCCTGTCGACCGGCAGCCCCGCTCCGTCCTCCGGTCCCGGGGGCTGGTCCGGAGGCCTCGACCATGCCCCCGGGCCGGCGCCACACCCCCAGGCCCGCCCCCAAAACGCCACGGCACGCTCCCGAAACGACGCGGCGTATCGGGAATGCCCCCGGACACGCCCCCTCCCTCCCCTTTTCGAAAGCCCCGGGCTTTACACGCGCCTGTGGCCTATGCAAAATAGGCCACAGGCGCACGCGGGTCTTTTAAAATCCGCCCCAAAATGTATAAAATAGTCATTCTCTGGTCTCAAGCTATTGAGCCACTCGCTGTCAGCCAGAGGCAGTTACTGGACATCCTCCTAACGCAGGCTGTGCAAACGATACTGAGCAAATGGAAAAATAACGACCTCTTCAGCAGCACTTATTAGTGGGAAAACTATATGTATGGGACATAAATATGAAAATGCCGCAGCAATGAAATTGGAGCTAAAGGAGCAAGTTTACATCACCTGGAAACCTTTGTCACACTATCTAAATTCCTAAGTAGAATTTCATAATTTCCTTGCCCCAAAATTGTAATATCTGATTGATTTGTAATCTCCTGTGATTTCGTTATGTTTTCTTATTGTACTGATAAACTTCCAATAAAAAGTTTGAACCTAGTATAGTATACTATAAATGTGCCTGACTTCACCGAAGCATAGTTGTTTTCAGATGAAATAAAAGCTTTGAGAGATCAATTTCAATATTTGTGTGACTGCAGTTAGAGTGGCTGATTAGTTCATTGCTGCCCATAGGCCTGAGATGTGTGGCTAATATCCAACTTTGCAAATTGTAGCTATTCTGCTGATGATGTGAGAATAAAAGACTTGAACTTCATTCTCTTCAAGAAATAGACTGGTTTTGAGAGCAATGCAGATTCTGTTTCTTTCCTGATTTAAAGCAATGAAGTGACTTGCCAAAGGAGCACAGCGCTTCAGTGGCCATAAGGAATGTAGAAACTTCCAAACTGTGTTTTCGTAGCGCTCTTACTGGTGTGTAGCATGATCGTTCGAGATTTCAGTTCGTTTCATGCTCTATTTATTAAAAATGTAAAATGTTTGGTCTCTTATAGCATACAGACGTCACTGCTAATTTCATAACATGGACATCATTTTGAACTTGTTTTTAGAATGTAAAACTCTTAGCATCCACTAAAAGTTAGTGCAATTGGGTATTAAACAGAAATCAAGCAAGACACCAGAGATGATGTTGGTAGGAATTTATAAAGTAACCCTCAGCTCCATCTACTTTGTAAGACGATACAGTTGAAGGTCCACAGTTTCTTGTTTACATGCCATAATCAAAGGCTAAGCTCGGAATGCCCTGCATCCAAAATTTGAGGATAGTCTTCCTGATCATGTTTATCTTAATTGAAACGTAACTGCACATGACCCAAGGCGGTGCAATTTAAGAATGGCAAGCAGTCCCTCAGGAGAAGCAGGAGGCTTTGGAAAGTGCATGTGAAAGGTAATCTTGATCCAAATGTACACAGACGTTCATGCTGATCTGTGAGCATTTTGTGTAGCGTGGAAGACTGGTTTTATGGTTAGACACAGTGTGGGAAAGGGGAATGGTAACATACTCAGGGAGGCAAATAATTTCTGAAAAGGATGGAGATGTAGGGGCTTAGGTCCAAGTAGGGGCTTCTCAGAAAACTGCCTGAAATACTAAGGGGTAGATTTTTAAAGTTCTGCGCGGGCGTAGATTTGTTCGCGCAACCTGGCGTGAACAAATCTACGCCCAATTTTATAACATGCGCGCGCAGGAGCGCGCGCATGTTATAAAATCCAGGGTCGGCGCTCACAGGGGGGTGAGCAATTGTGCAACCTGTGTGCGCCGAGCCGAGCAGCCTGCCTCCGTTCCCTCCGAGGCCGCTCCAAAATCAGAGCAGCCTCAAAGGGAACTTTTTTCCAGCCCCCCCACCTTCCCTTACCTAACCCACCCCCCAGCCCTAACTAATCCCCCCCACCTTTGTTAAGAAAGTTACGCTTGCGCGTGCTGGCAGGCTGCCGGCACGCCATTCCCTGGCCCGGGGGCTGGTTTGGAGGCCTCGGCCACGCCCCGGAACACCCCCGGGCTGGCACAACACCCATGGCCCCGCCCCCGGAATGCCCCCGAATGCTGCACTGCCCCTGGCACGCCCCCCCAAGCAAAGCCCCGGGACTTACACGCATCCCAGGGCTTTGCGCGTGCTGGCGCACAAGTCCCCTGCGCGAGTAAATCCGGCTGGATTTACGCACGCAGTGCTTTTAAAATCTGCCCCTAAGAGTATTTAAAAACCAAAGGGGTAGATTTTAAAAGAAGTGCACGCAGCCTACATGTGTGCGCGCTACCCAGCGTGCGCATGTGTATGCCCGATTTTATAACATGCGCGTGCACAGGCACGCGCATGTTATAAAATCCAGGGTCAGTGCGCGCAAGGGGTGCACAATTGCGCGCCGAGCTGTGCTTCCTTCCTCCGTTCCCTCCCCCCAACCTAACCTTCCCCCCCCCCCCGACTCTTGTCTTACCTTTTGCGCCTGCTGGCAGCTTGCCCGCACTCAATCCTCCGACACAGCAGCAATGGCTGCTCTGTTGGAGGCCTCTGGCCCCGCCCCCACCCCTTTAGTAAAGCCCCGGGACTTACACATGTCCCGGGGCTTTACATGCGTCGCCAGGCCTTTTTAAATAGGCCCAGCATGCATAACCTTTTTAAAATCTGCCCCAAAGTGATGACCCGGTACTGGGATGCTAAGCGACGAGCGTATACATACAAGTAAAATATCAAAGGCACAGATTTTGCTCTTGAAAGCATAAATAACTATGCCTCTGTACTAATACTAATACCCATAGCACGCAATGCCCATGTTTCTTCTGGCAAACCACCCCACCTAAACGCAAGCGTTAAAAATCCTTGCTGCAAAGTCATGGAGCAGAGGTAGTAGAGATGCAGGACAGAGGCAAGATAAGTAAATGGAAGCAGCCTTCGAGGTTGGACCTTGTTGAATGCCACGGTCCCCTCCTGTGCTGTTCTGGGAATCACCCCTGCAATTTGAAGAACAGCAGGAAAAGGATTAGTGAGGTATTTTTACTTCTGTGATTGTACCATACACAGTAAAATCTTATTACACTCCATATGTACAGCTATAAACGTAAATCCCTCTAGCTGAGCAATCTATCCAATTCTTTTATTCCCGTATAACTTGGAAATCATTAAAAAAAAGTGTTAATGCAGCTATACCAACTGGTGTTCTCCCTAATGTCAGTCTGGACTCTCGCATCTCCACTTATTCTTCCTCCTCGGCTGTCTTGCTTTTGCGGCCTGATTTTTTCTTTAATGCTGCTTTAGAATTAAAGGTATTGGCTTTTTTATTAGGACCCCAGCTCTGTTTAACACCAACTTTCTGGGCCTGCTCCTTGGCGTTTGTGGTTATTTTCACATTTGCATGGGACAATAAGATGCCCGCCCAGGGCTGTGATGGAGGTCAGTTCAGTAGCACCTCAATATACTTACACTCAGTCTGGTGGACAAAGCTCTCAGTAACTAAACACCAGTTTATAATAGTCTTAGCAATTAAACACAATGAAAATGAAATCTTATTTTATTTTCATTTTGTGAGTATTCAAAAGAATCTACTTTTCAAAACTTACAGTACCAGCTACTGTATTTAATATGCACCCATAGATTGCACTTTGTATCCCCCTCTGCTGAACAGCAAAATGAAGACGTATTTGAGCTTTATTTGGAAAGATGGAATAAAAATCCTAAGTGGCTTAGATCATTATTAATAATTAAGATACACTAAGTCCCGTCCCTGAATAACTTACAATCTAATCAGCTGAATGCACCTTTCTGCCTGCCCTTCAACATGCATTTTCTGTACACAAAACTTACTGCCGATGCAGCAAGGACCTATGCACATTTCTACATGTGTCATGGAAATCCCAAGGAAATGAGGGCATTAAGCAGCACTCACCGAATCGGAGAGACTGCATCTGGCCAGCACGCCTTTTTTAGCACTGGAAACTTAACTCTGGGTCAGAACTCGAGATAAGTTTCCAGCGCTACTGTACTGACAGTAAAAATACCTAAAAAAAGGGAAAAAGTATTTTAAAAAATGTTTAAAAATGTCCACAGATAAATATTGACTTAGCCTGGTAAATGGTGCCACTTACCTAGAGAAGTCGGTTCTTATCCAGCTGAGTAGCAGCTGACCCCACTTACCCGGATAAGTACTGACTTATCTGGCAGAAGGTAACACTACCAGATAAGTCAGTACTTTTCCAACTATCTGGTGCAATTTACTACTACTTAGCTGCATACATACTTAATCTGGCTAAGTAGCAATCACCCATGCCAGATAGCCGGATAGGTAATGACTTATTTGGCAGCAGCTACCTGCTGTCAGATAGCCGGATAAATCAGGACTTTTCTGGCTAAGTGGCAGTGGCTGCCATCACTTATGGCCCATCAGGGATGCCAACCCCCCTCCCTTCCTGAATTAAAATGTGCATTGGACCTGTGCCAAATGCACATTTTTTATCTTAAACACACGTTATTTTAAACTCCCAATGCATTTGCATTTCATTAGTTTACTGCATCGGGATTTAAAAAAAAAATAATTTGGACATTAAAAATGTGCATTAAAAACCAAAACACAGATACCTACGCCCAGATTACTGCCTCAGGCTGTAAGCGAGGAACCTGAATCAAGCATAGATGAGGTGACTTGCCCAAGGTCACGGAGTGCATCAGTGGGGGGAGTAGGATTTGAATCCTGATTTCCCTAATTCTCAGCCGATTGCTTTAACCACTGCCAAATCGAGGGATGCCTGTGAAGTCCCATAGCAGAAGCAGAGGAACCACCATGGTAGTTCCAGAGCCTGGCAGCACTGACAAGAAAGTGAAAACTATTAGGGATGTGAATCGTTTTTCAACGATTAAAATTATCGTCCGATAATGTTTATATCGTCTTAAATCGTTATAGAACACGATACAATAGAAATTCTAACGATTTATCGTTAAAAATCGTTAAATCGTGTTAGTGCGCACTAACTCGAGTTAGTGCGCACTAACTCCCCGTTAGTGCGCACTAACTGAAAATGATACAAATAAACACTTTCCAGGTCACTGAAGGTCAGTTAGGAATGAATATGTGTTCCTATTGGCTGGCTGCCCTCTTATCTATTGATGTTACCAAGGTTACCACTGAGGTGATGGTTGGGGGGATGGGAAATGGAACTGGAAACTAACGAACACCAACAGAAAATGAAACAAAGTGTTCACACTTCCCAGGTCAGTAAAGGTCACTTAGGAATGAATATGTATGTATGTATTCCTATTGGCTGGCTGTGCTCTTATCTATTGATGTTACCAATATGGTTGGGGGGATGTGAAATGGAAACAGTTGGAAGCTTGACAAAAAAAGTAATGTAATGATCAGCACTCACGTGACTAGAACTTGTTTGTTTATTATTTTTGTTAGCAGGCACCTGAAATGCTAGTGCATGTTGAATTTGCCAATCACTGTGCATTTTAGAAAGGTGGTCCTGGCTGGAACTGTACACAGTTCAAATATATGTAATTGATTGTTGGTAAGTGTATTTTTTAAGTAGCCACACTGGCACCAGTATGTTTACTTTTCCTCCTACTTAACTCACTAGCTCAGCTTTGTAAGAAGGGCTTCTCTGCTTGAGTGTTGTTTTTGTTTGGTGTGAGGAGAGCAGAAACATCAGATCTTTATTCAATCTACTACAGTCATCTCTTACAGTGCCCTATCCCTATTAATACCAGGAGTGTTGTGATCTTCCTGCACACAGTGCCCTAACCCTGATACCAGTCTGAGACAGCTCCCTCCCTGCATTACTAGTGAGAGGCTGGCTTCACAGACAGGGGGGAGCTGCCTGACCCTCACTCCTGACTTCCCCCATGTCCCAGCTAGTGAATGGTGTGTGGGTGAGGGGGGGGGGGGAGGATGGTGAAGTCTGAGACAGCTCCCTCCCTGCATTACTAGTGAGAGGCTGGCTTCACAGACAGGGGGGAGCTGCCTGTCCCTCACTCCTGACTTCCCCCATGTCCCAGCTAGTGAATGGTGTGTGGGTGAGGGGGGGGGGGTGGATGGTGAAGTCTGAGACAGCTCCCTCCCTGCATTACTAGTGAGAGGCTGGCTTCACAGACAGGGGGGAGCTGCCTGACCCTCACTCCTGACTTCCCCCATGTCCCAGCTAGTGAATGGTGTGTGGGTAAGGGGGGGGGGAGGATGGTGAAGTCTGAGACAGCTCCCTCCCTGCATTACTAGTGAGAGGCTGGCTTCACAGACAGGGGGGAGCTGCCTGACCCTCACTCCTCCGGGGTATTGTGATCTTCCTGCACACAGTGCCCTATCCCTGATACCAGGGGTGTTGTGATCTTCCTGCATGCAGTGCCCTATCCCTATTAATACCAGGAGTGTTGTGATCTTCCTGCATGCAGTGCCCTATCCCTATTAATACCAGGAGTGTTGTGATCTTCCTGCATGCAGTGCCCTATCCCTGATATCGGGATGTGTGCAAGAAGATCACAACACCCCCGGTATCAGGAATAGGGCACTGTGTGCAGGAAGATCACAACACCCCCAGTATCAGGAATAGGGCACTGTGTGCAGGAAGATCACAACACCCCTGGTATTAGGGATAGGGCACTGTGTGCAGGAAGATCACAACACTCCTGGTATTAATAGGGATAGGGCACTGTGTGCAGGAAGATCACAATACCCCTGGTATCAGGGTTAGGGCACAAGTTCTAGTCACACTGACTGATCACATTACTTGTTTTGTCAAGCTACCAACTGTTTCCATTTCCCATCCCCCATATACTGTCAGTAGGAAACTTGGTAACATGAATAAATAAGAGGGCAGCCAATAGGAATACATATTCATTCCTAAACTGACCTTAACTGACCTGAAAAGTGTCAAATTGTATCATTTTCAGTTAGTGCGCACTAACTCCCAGTTAGTGCGCACTAACTCGAGTTAGTGCGCACTAATCGGAAAAAACGATTTTTAACGATTTTTTAACTAAAAAATCGTGCCTAAGACGATTTTCTTGCCCTGCCACACGATTTCTATCGTTAAGACGATATGGAAAACGATTCACATCCCTAAAAACTATTCCAAACAAAAGAATGTAAAATATTGATTAGCACAGAGATCTCTCTGGGTAAAATTCACAGGTCCTGTTTTTGTCCAGTTTTTCTGGACAAAAACAGCGTCTTAGAAAGCAAGTGCTAATCTTTACACTAGAAAGCTGGGGCAATTTTAAGGGCTACAAAGAATTGTGTCAACAGGAGGGAGAAGCACAATGAAGGAATGAGTGCCTGAGGTACTGACCTTGCCTGTCCACTTTCATTAGCTTCAGAAAGGTATTCTCTCTATCCCAGCTACATGTTGGCTTTCTTTTCACTAATTTTATTTTTGGCAGGCTGATGTACTCTCTTTGTGATTTCAGCAAAGCATAAACTGGAAAAGAGATGCAGTGCATATTTAATTTATCAATGGATAATTACCAGAGAGTTTGGCTGAATGGACCATCAAACGAGTAGCTTATGTGTTTTGTAATACAAGTAGATGAACCTGTTTTTAATATTACATTTTTTTCTTTAGTTTCAGATAGCCACATGCTTATTTCATCTAAACAAAAAACAAATATTAAGAATTCCTCATCTTTATCAATTGCCGTAGATAAGCCGGGTATCCAGAACTTAAATTTCTCCATCTATGGTGCGGAGGCGCGTGCACAGAATTAGAACATGAAAGGTTTTCACCTTGTGTTCCACAGAATGGTCTCCAGCTCACATCAAACACCACAGGTCTGTATTGAAATGGAAGATGCTTTTCACACTCTGAAACATTTGGTTTGCACATTACCCCAACATATGTTCTCAGTTGCCTTGTCTTGCCTGTACCATAGTGTATTATTCCAGCACCTGACGGCATGGAAGACCAGTGAACATTCTCTCATGCCTCGCAGTATCTTCTCAGAAGACTCACACAGTCCTTCCTGGCTCATCATTGGGTCATCCAGGGGCAGATGTGTGCCTCCCGTGCACTGGCCATAGCTGATAGGGATCCGTGACTAAGGCGATGTGTTGTGCTGGCACATTGCTCCCTCTCTGCCAGTGCCCTTCCTTCTGAGGCGGCACCTTTGTAACATCATCATCATCAGGGCTGCAACAGAACATGATAAGTGTCCTTGCTGCACTATTATTCTAATTACTGTCATTAGCACTATCATGTTTCTCCTTTTATTTTAGAAAAACTATATGGCAGTCTGTCTAATAATGCTCATCTATTTATATACGTTACTAACAAATTTCTCAATGTTTCGATATGCCTTTATTTGTATTAAAAACATGTATTTCTACTTACACAAACTCTTAATATTATTAAATCATCAACAGATGTAAAAGATATCTATAACCAATACCCATATCTACCAACCATCCTTTCTCATTCGCACACATTCATAAACCCATTAGTCCTGTTATAAAGCCTATAAACTATCTTCTATGGTGTTCTCTTATTGCCTCAATGTATCCCATACCAGTGTTGTTTGTATTAAAATGTTGTTTCCATTAGGATATATTGAGGCAATAAGAGAACACCATGGAAGATAGTTTATAGGTTTATAAAGAGAATATAATGAAGAAACAGCCATAGCATGATCACAGTCTCTGCAAATTCACAAAACCTTCTAGCTAACCCTCGACTAGGGACTTGGCAACGAAGATGTCAATTTCTTAGAATCAATAAAAGCTCTTAACTGTTCTGAAGCAAAGAATATATAACAATCTCGATTATACTTGATTACACATTTTCAGGGCTATCTTAAAGCAAAAGAAAGCCCCTTATAGCACAACCCTCAGATCCAAGAGCTAAAAAGCTTTTCTCCTCCCTCGGGTTACTCTGGCCACATCAGGGTACAATCTAACATACTGACCCAGAAAAACAAAGCTCAAATCTTGTTCTGTAATGAAAGAAACCAATAATGTGGTGCGCTGAGAGACCCGCAGAGTAGATCTTTCTAGAAAAGTGGTTAAATTCAATATCGATAGAAGCACAAGAAGACTGAACCTGTTGAACTCTTGATGAAGAAAAGGCTGGAAGAAAGAAATCATTATTAAAAGGGGGAATTGCATCCTTTTTCATATGAACTTCCATTAGATATTTTTTAAGTGTGACATGAAGAAGTTCGCCAAGTCTAGAAAAGTTCAAAAATCACAGAATAAGATGTCTTGCACAATTTTCCAGGTACTCATGTCTTCCAGAAAGAGCTCCACATTCTTTTATCATAGTAGTGTTGAGGGCCTTGAGATTTTTTTAGATCATCATCCAATATTTGTAGCTCAGTATCGTGTTCTTTCAAATGCCCATATACTCCAGAGCTAATGGTTCTAACTTCTCAAAGTTTGAATTCTAAGTGAACAGGCCAAAATAAATTTCCCATAATTAGTCATCAAGTCACAGAGTGTTACCACCACTGGCTTTACAAGCTGAAAGAGAGATTCACCTGGAAATCCATCCATGATGATTGTAAAGGGACAGTTCCAGAAGAACCAGCTTGAGCAAAATAAGTAGTGCCATCATTCAAAGAAACGCTGGACTGACAGGGGGTCCAAAACTGTCAGCCTTGCTGAACCTTAATCATATGCAGCAGCTGCCGCAGCCCCCTCCTTCACAGTGGCTTCAATGAGGTAATCTCCCAGGGTCCTGCTGAGTTCGCAGGATGCACTGCGTCTCTCACCAGACGGTGGTGGGAGGTCAAGGGGGCTGAGAGATAACTCTTCCTCTGGCAATTCCAATGCACCTTTAATGGAAATTGCAACAGGGCTATCCATAGCTGAGATCTGGGGGAAAAAAAACAGATGTTATTTTCTACTAGCCAGAAAGGTGTGGGATCTCAAACAGCCTCCTTCCTTTTAGATGGCATAAGGACAAAATAAGCAACAAAACTAGAAGGTAAACCAGCAGCTGCACTGTTACCTGCTCATACTGCCATCTTGGCTCCTACCCCCTGAACAATATCGAAATCCTTGTGAGGCTCGAAGTCCCATAGGTACAAAGTACCTGTGGCACAAGGTTTCCCTTTGAAATTGCACCAGTTGCGACAACTGAACATGTGTATGCTATGGGAATAGAATCGGAAATTTGATGTGTACACTTGTGTTTTTCTTGGTTTTGGGGGAATGGGCATTAATTTTAGTTTTCCCAAGGGTGCCAGTTAGCCTAGAGCTGGTAGGCTCTATTTTAAGCAGCTTAATTCACTGTGATTGCTTGGGCCCAAGGACTTCCTGACAAAGGGGTCATGGGGTTGGAGAATCCAGGTCCTAATCTCACTGCTGAGTTTCCTGGGTCATTCTTTTGAGGGAAAGGACTGCCAAGAGCTTTAAAGAACAAGTTAAAAAAAAAAAAAAAAGAACAAAAAAAAAAATACTGTCATAGAAGCAGCTGGATGGACTGAAATGCTGTTGGTATGGAGAAATGCAAGCAAGCTTCCAAAGCTGGCCCCGTAGCAAATGAGGGTAGAAAAAAGGCCAACCGAGTCATCTAATCTGTCCAGTTATTCTGACCTCTCCACTGCTAAGGACACATCCCAGCTGCCAGCCCAAAATGCGACTGCCTGCAAGACATCTCCATCTCCAGAACAGTCATTTTTTTTTCATCTTCCTCTTTTATACCCCACTATCTTGGGTTAGATGAGCATATAAGGAAACCCACTTAGTTTCCTAAAGCAACCATCTAAATTGCCAGCAATACCAGCATGGTTGCTGCCTGAACATTCAGCCCCCTAGATCTCCTGCATAGCCTGCCAGACTGACCTGGCTGCATGAGCACCTGCTTTTCCACCCAGGACGGATAGATCTAGCATAGGAGATTCTTCCATTGCAGCCTGCCAGACAAATCCGGCCATGCGGTTCCCTCTTCCCTGTGTTTTCATTATGACATTCAACATTTTATAAACACCCTGCCATTCATTTTGGCAGCCCCCACATCTGTGGCTGAATCAGACAAGTGCAGCACTTTAAACAATGCCACTGGGTCATGCTGTTTTCTCTCCATTCTTCACTTTTAGGCACAGAGGATTCCCGTGCTTATCCCACGTCCTCAAATTTTCTTACTGCTTAGCCTCCACCATTTGCTTCCGGAGGTCATTCCACACATCCACTACCCTTTGTGTGAATAAAATATTTCCAGATGTTGTCTACCCCCTGGCAATCTCATAAGTTCTAGAACTTCCTTTTCCCTGAAACAGGTTTGCTTCTTGTACATCGTTGATTCAGTTGTTACACGGGTTCTGGGAATAGAAGAAACTGCTCAAGAATGCCTTAAAAGGAAGACAGAATGACCGTGAGATAGAGAGGGAGAGAACTGAACTTCACAGATGCCTTGGAAGGCCCTGAATCCCTTAAGAACATAAGCACATAAGAAAATGCCAAGGGTCCATCAAGCCCAGCATCCTGTTTCCAACAGTGGCCAATCCAGGCCATAAGAACCTGGCAAGTACCCAAAAACTAAGTCTATTCCATGTAACCATTGCTAATGGCAGAGGCTATTCTCTAAGTGAACTTAATAGCAGGTAATGGACTTCTCCTCCAAGAACTTATCCAATCCTTTTTTAAACACAGCTATACTAACTGCACTAACCACATTCTCTGGCAACAAATTCCAGAGTTTAATTGTGCGTTGAGTAAAAAAGAACTTTCTCCGATTAGTTTTAAATGTGCCCCATGCTAACTTCATGGAGTGCCCCCTAAGTCTTTCTACTATCCGAAAGAGTAAATAACCGATTCACATCTACCCGTTCTAGACCTCTCATGATTTTAAACACCTCTATCATATCCCCCCTCAGTCGTCTCTTCTCCAAGCTGAAAAGTCCTAACCTCTTTAGTCTTTCCTCATAGGGGAGTTGTTCCATTCCCCTTATCATTTTGGTAGCCCTTCTCTGTACCTTCTCCATCGCAATTATATCTTTTTTGAGATGCGGCAACCAGAATTGTACACAGTATTCAAGGTGCGGTCTCACCATGGAGCGATACAGAGGCATTATGACATTTTCCATTTTATTCACCATTCCTTTTCTAATAATTCCCAACATTCTGTTTGCTTTTTTGACTGCCGCAGCACACTGCACCGACGATTTCAATGTGTTATCCACTACGACACCTAGATCTCTTTCTTGGGTTGTAGCACCTAATATGGAACCCAACATTGTGTAATTATAGCATGGGTTATTTTTCCCTATATGCATCACCTTGCACTTATCCACATTAAATTTCATCTGCCATTTGGATGCCCAATTTTCCAGTCTCACAAGGTCTTCCTGCAATTTATCACAATCTGCTTGTGATTTAACTACTCTGAACAATTTTGTGTCATCTGCAAATATGATTATCTCACTCGTCGTATTTCTTTCCAGATCATTTATAAATATATTGAACAGTAAGGGTCCCAATACAGATCCCTGAGGCACTCCACTGTCCACTCCCTTCCACTGAGAAAATTGCCCATTTAATCCTACTCTCTGTTTCCTGTCTTTTAGCCACCTTGACTGATGGATTTTAGCCACCTTAACTGATGGATTATACAAAATCGCCAGTTTTAGATCAAATACAGATTTTTTTTTCAGGAATGATCTGCCTTTTCTTCCAGTCTATGAGAGGAAAGACTGGGACCCTCCCAGTTCCTCTTCTGGGTAATCATAGCAGTTCCTGGCATTGCCTTGTGGAAGAGTTTTCTCTACAGAGCTGACATCTGATTTGGACAAAGACCACATTTGCATGGCATTTTGAAGGATCCACTCAATAGTTTAAATCTTTTACTTACCCAGAAAAAACACACTGTAATGTCCATTAGAGAGACATTAAGAGCTTTTATAATTTGTAAGCCCTAGAGGAAGCATAATACTTTCCAGAACCAAGAGAAAAAAGTAGATAGGCTTGTTTGGGGCAACACACATTCTGAACTGCATGCATGATGCCTAAGACCAAAGAAGAAAGTAGGGACTGGGTGGAAGATTTCAGGATTTAACACTTATCAATACATTGTGATGGTTCAATGTGTCAGTCCAGCCAGAGCCATGACAGAACTTCCATTAAAGTGGACCAAGCAGGTTCAAACTTCATGTGAAGGCCGACCATGGTCGTGGTCATTGCCCTACAGTGATCCCTAATGACTAGATTTAGCACCAATGATTGCAGGACTTGAGAAGGAGCTCTAGCATATGGCACTCAGTTAAATACTTTTTGTACGACTACTAAGCGTAAATAAGATGGGAAGGGAAAAGGCCCATGTAGTTACAAATGAAGCCTAATGGAGCAGGATTAAATGGTTGGGCCAAAAAAAGGAAAAAGCATTCCTTGGGTGTGTAAACGCATTGCATGTGTGTTTTACCCCTGCATGTCGCAGTGTACAGCAATGCCTGCTGAAGATTCCGACAGCCACATTCAGTCCCTCTTCTCCCCACATCCTCACAAAGTGCAGCAGTGGGGTTTATTAATTGCTCCCACTCTTCCTCCCTTCTGTTGGTCAAGTGGCAGCATGATTTGAGGCTCCTAATGGATGTGAACGGTTCCTCTCTGTCACTCCTCCTCCCAAGCCTGTGGCAATGTGGGGTGAAGTTTTCATGGCAGCAGTAGGATCCTCTCTCACTCTCCCTGCCTGAAGCAGCAGCTCATCTAATCCCAGAAAGTGGCAGCCCACTTTTTCTTCTCCCTAGGGTAAACTTTCTTGTATCCCTTCTGGCAGGCCCCTGAGGGAACCACTGATGTAGATCATTTCCCAAGTTTCACTAGATCCCTCATGCTTTCCACACCTTCCTGGCTGCCTACCCTGTTGCAGATTTTGGTTTCATCTGCAAAAAGACAAAGCTTTCCCAATAGTTTTTCCTACAGCATTGCTTAAGAAAATGTTGAAACCAAACAGTCCAAGGACCAATCTCTGCAGCACAGCACTAGTAGCATCCCTGTCAGACGACCTCATTTACTGCTGCACTTTGTCATCTCCCACTCAACCAGTTTATATCCCTGTCACTTTTGAATATATTTCTGCTGGATAATGCAGGGGCATTCTGGGGTGGAATTAATTTATCTGGTTAACATGCCAGCTATCATACCCTAGAATTATCCTAAAGATAGGTGGGTAAAGCTAGCTGGATAACGTTAAGATAATTAGGTATATTCATTGGTGCACCTGTGCCACTGAATACCTTGCCTGAGTTAGCCAGATATGTTTACCCGGCTAACTTTACAAGCTGGCCAATGGCTGAATCTTACCCCATGAGTTTTCTGATGAACTTTATTTTTCTAGACTAAGTGTGTACCAAACCCTAGGGGTAGATTTTCAAACCGCGCGATTTGGCGTACTTTTGCTGGCGCATCAGGCGCCAGCAAAAGTACGCGGGATTTTAGTAGATATGCGCGTAGTCGCGCGTATCTGCTAAAATCCTGGATCGGCGCGCGCAAGGCTATCAATTCCGTATAGCCGGCGGGCGCCGAGCCGCGCAGCCTACCCCCGTTCCCTCCAAGGCCGCTCCGAAATCGGAGCGGCCTCGGAGGGAACTTTCTTTTGCCCTCCCCTCACCTTCCCCTCCCTTCCCCTACCTAACCCACCCGCCCGGCCCTGTCTAAACCCCCCCCTTACCTTTGTCGGGGGATTTACGCCTCCCGGAGGGAGACGTAAATCCCCGCGCGCCAGCGGGCCGCTAGCGCGCCGGGACGCGACCTGGGGGTGGGTCCGGAGGGCGCGACCACGCCCCCGGACCGCCCCGGGCCATAGCCACGCCCCCGGGCCCGCCCCCGGAACGCTCCCGACACGCCCCCCTCAGAAAACCCCGGGACTTATGCGAGTCCCGGGGCTCTGCGCGTGCCGGTAGGCCTATGTAAAATAGGCTCACCGGCGCGCAGGGCCCTGCTCGCCTAAATCCGCCCGGATTTGGGCGGATTTAGGCGAGCAGGGCTCTTAAAATCCGCCCCCTAGTGTACACTCTCTTGTGATTTTTGTGCCCCTGCAAACAAGATACCAGTAAAGGATTTTATTATTTTTCACAGCAGCTACAGTGTGGAATGTGCTTTTTTATACTGGACTGTTTGCAGAGAGACTCCAGAAAAACCATAAGGACCTTTAAATCGAACGTTTCCCCACTGTGCAGGAAGAACCCAGGAGCACCGATGCAGCCATGGCCCATGACTTCCCATTGTGAGCCACTGTAGACCAGGAGGCTACATAAAACATATCCTATTCCAGTGTCATGTGCTTTACTTGTTAAAGCCTGCAGGTAAACATATAATATTATTATTAATGTGAAGGCATTGATTTAGTTTAGATATTTTTTTGCACTACAAAACGCCAGACTGCAGCTAACAATGGATTACAAAATGTATCATCTTGCTGCAATAGTCTTTACCAGACTTATGTTCTAAAACCACAAGGACCACTCAGCTTCAAGTTCTCAATTACAAATGCCATTTTATTTAATTTCTTCACTCAAAACTGAGCAACTTCATTCCAAATATTTGCTAAAAGTCAGTCAGCAGTCATTAGATGCTTAGAAAAGTGGGAACTGCTTCTGCAGGCAGGTAAAGAAATTGTATATAATCAATACAGATTATGGAATGCAATTCTTCAACTCATACAGGTCACAACATACAAAGTAATTCTTTATGCAATACAGACTTACAAAACAATACAGTTCTTTTCACAAATATTTTCACAGAATTCTGCACAGCAATCTCGTAGAAAAGTAGAATTATTCAACACCAAAATAACTAATTGTTCCTTAATATACACTTTTTTCATTCCCCTCCCCCCAAACGGAGGAGATCGTTTATTAACATGATCAAATTTGGTGCTAGCAGAAACTGAAAGTGTGGGTGCTGATCTGGCAGGCGCCTGGTGATATAAATCCCTTAACCTGGAATGGGATCGAGATCTTAAAGTACAGCGAGACTGCCGGTGTCTGTACAGGGATTGCCTGTTAGATAACGCGTTTTTCAGTCTCAACATGCTTTGGTACACCTCGGCCAGGTCTCTAATTGAGAGCTCAGTTCATGGTTTCAGTTCTCTCCTTTGCTTGCTTTTAGGAACAATGCACATTGTGGTGTGCTCCGACATTATCAGCGGCTAAAAGTAGAAGAATGATGCAACACCGGCTCCACCAACACAGAATTCTTTGTCTCCTACGTACACAGCAAAAATAAAAGGAAAAAGAATCCCCTAATTTCCTTAAGTGTAAGAAACATGCTAGAATAGTAAAGATTGATGAAAAAGATTGATTGCGATGTGTTTTTTTTTTTCCACTCACATTTATCATAATTTAAATATCACTATTGGTTCACCCCCAAAACTTCAAAGCTGAAGTAATACAATCATTTGGGAAAAAAAATTACAAGACACCAAATATAGTACAGGCGGCAAGAATTAAAATGCCCCCCGGTTAAGATAATAATTCACTTTCACTCTGTTAAAAATTGGATTCTTAAGGTTACAGATAAAGCTATTAATGGATAATGTGTTACTCCCTAATATAACTACAATAAGTTTCTTCAACCACCAGTTACACTTTCCTTCCATACATGGATGAAAATAGACTTTTCATTATGACTAAAAATATATCTCTTTAACTACAGAACCCAGCAGCCAATTTTTTTTTTTCTGCTTCTTTGCCTCTGTTCCCCTCCCCAAAAATGTAAAGCAAGGTCTACAAAAATAGCAATTGACTTTAAAAATAGTTTTGCTTCTTTCAGCAAATTATTAAGTTACATTTGGATACAATATAGCTATTCCTAAGGAACTGTGCTATGGCAGGATACTGTGCAGTTCTGCTGCTTTCGGAGTCTTGTTGCAACAGAAGTCACCAGTGCTCGTGCTACAGTGCATCTTGCCGAGTGTGTCTGTCAGTATCGGGTCTGGTATTCATGATGCCACCGGTTGAAATCATTATAGAAGAGCACTATGCTCCCGGACGCCATTCCGGTCATTATACACCTACAGCAAGCACAAGGGGAAGAGGATTAGACCAGAAGTTCGGTACTGAAATGTTGTATTATTTAGACATCGCCTAGGATACTACTATAGGAAAGGTGATTAGAAAAATATCTGTCGAAATAAAATGCTCCCATCAACGCATAATTTACTCCCCCCCCCCCCACTTATCCTTCCTCAGAGTTGACTGCAACAGGATAATCTAGTCATGTTGGCCTTATGGTTCGCTATGCAAAGTTTTGAAAATGTAATGGGGCCGATGCAAAGCAGTGCGCTCAGCTGAGCACACACCGCTTAACCTACGGTTGGTCGCACGTCCACAGCCCCTTATGCTATAAGGGGTTCAGCACATCCAACCCCCCCCAGCGAAACTAATAGCGCTCATCAGATGCAAATGCATGTTGATGAGGCTATTAGTTATTCTCCCCAGATGTAAAAAAAATAAAAA
The DNA here is from genome assembly GCF_901001135.1 of Rhinatrema bivittatum. NCBI lineage: Eukaryota > Metazoa > Chordata > Amphibia > Gymnophiona > Rhinatrematidae > Rhinatrema > Rhinatrema bivittatum. Next base: position 54,612,003 of record NC_042615.1, read on the forward strand.
TAAAAATGCTCAGAAATTAATGCCAGTCCAGAGCAAGTGTTAATCTCTGAGCAGCACAAAAGGCTTTTTGTACATCCTCCAACTTAATATCATGGCGATATTAAGTCGGAGGAACCAAACGGTTTAAAAAAACAAAAATAAAGGTGCCAGCAGTCAGGTTAGGGAAACGAATGCTCAATTAACGAGCATCCATTTTCCTAACCTGCTGACAGCCACCTCTCCTTGGCATTTAAATACTGAATTGTGCACCCAGGATAGGTGCCTGGTCTCGAGTTAGGAAAGCGAGCACTCGACACTGAGTGCCCGTTTTCCACCCTCATTTATTGCATCGGCCTCAGTGTTTGTTGTTATTTATATTAGAGGCGCGGCACTTCATTGTCTGGGTACAGAAAGCTGGAGAGTTGATGCCCACACTACAGATGGACAGGAACATAAGCGCAGTTCAGGTCCTGAAAGCGCAGATTGAAAATTCTAACAGATGCAAAGCCACAGAACAGCTGAAGGAATGCTTCTTAAGTAGTTTGGTTTTTTTTTTTCCTTTGGACAAAGGAAATGGTGACTGCTAGGGATATTATAAAAACATTCATCATGTCCAATTGGATCGTTTTAAAACTTCTAGCAGTACTGCTAGTGGTTTTGTCCACAACGTGCTGTTAGGTATACGGCACGCTAGAAAAGAAACATTATAAGGCTTCCACCTCAGTCCAATCCTTCCCGCACCAGAAGCTTTCATATGCAACGACCCAGGGTTTTTCAGATTTTAATCTATCACATGTATCCGGTCATTGCATAGACAATCTGGCCCATAGACTACAGCTCCTTTAAAAGCTCAATACATACAACTGTCACCACGGTCAATAAGTGTCTTTGCTGTACAAAGGAAGAGATCCCTCACTGGGGCTGTAAACACTGCCTTCAAAGCCCTTGTTGGCCCCAGGAAGAGTCAAACGTAATTCTCCTACACAGCAGCATGCAGAAAAGACCACCAAGACATTGTCTCTCTCTTCTATGAAAGCTGCCTCAGGAGTGTAACAGGCATCTTACTATCTTCCTTGATGCTCGTTGTTCTCAAAATGTAGTGAAGAACATTTTGGGAGGGGGCATTACTAACTTTGCTTACATTCTACCAAAATAACGTTGTAACTGTATATTGTTTTATGTTTGTACTTTAATTAAAACTCATAACTGCCATGGTCTCACCTTTGGTCGTATGACATTGCCATGGACCGGATCCCTGCATCACAGCCTGGATATGCAAAGAGCTGCTTGAGGTCACACACCTGCCAGACCATTATGACTCCGCTGTCCCCTCCTGTAAGCAGGTATTGTCCATCTCGGCTGAGTTGAATGGCCTACAAAGCACATGGTATACAAAGTCAGGAAAACCAGAACATCTGACCTTTCAAAGAAGCAAACACTATATCCCTCTTCCTCCAGATAATCTTTGGCCTATTTATATATTCAGTGCAGCAGAAACAAAAACATTTCAAATGTCTATTTGGGTAATGATAATAAATAAATATATTTAATATAATGGTTCAGTCGCTAATTCTGCAGTTTAAGGAAGGTTCCAAGCATTGTCTCTTACTTCCTCATTCTCTCCTATACACGCTCTCTGCAAAAGCAAAATTTCACCAGGCACAATCATGAAAGTGCCTCATTATTTTAGCTGAGACAAGGATTAGCTGGCTCCTTCACTGCAGAAGTTGGACCTACATTATTTTGTTCAAAATACACAATTGGGGCCGATCTGGTGGTTGTGATTGGTTCCCAGGTTGAGTCTTCCATTCCCTGGCTTGGTTGGGAAGGAAGCTGTGGTCATTGCTTGAGGGTGATGCCTAGAGGCTAGTTTCAGGGGCCCATGATTGCAGAGTTCTTGAGGGAGCCCTACTGGCATGATTCCCAGCTGAAGACTGCTGCTACAATGGTGGTAGAGGTGGTGGTGGTTGTGGTGGGATGGGGATGTGATGATATAAAACAGGGGGAAATGAAGGCTCATGGAGCCAGGATCCCAGCATTGGTTCTGAGCTGAAGCCCAAAAGGAGCAGGAGGAAACTACAAGGTCAAAACAATATATGCAATTGTGTTGTTAATAAAACAATGTATTGTGCGCTGTGCTTAACTTTTTTTTTGTTGAAACATCAGTGTTGCCATCTGCCAAACTCTTTTCAAGGCTCTTGGATGAAATTGATAAAAGTATGTCTTTGACTGAGGATTTATCTCCATATACTCTTATTTCAATAGGGAATCTAAGCTGTTCTATTCATTCAGATCTAGCAATTCAGAGCTTTTCATGCACTATCAGCATCGGAAAGGGAGGTTGTTGTCAAAATAAGATGAACCAGTTCTGATATTCTCTTCATCTCAAATCTAAACATGGATAAAATAGTGAAGATATCAAATAAAGCAATGTGATGGTACAGAACTCCAGCAAAAATGACAAACTGCTACATCTAGTGTTGGATGGTGACCAAGGACCACGTAAGAGAAAGTATTTGGGTATGTCCATGTTTCAAACGCAATCCTGGTTCTCTGCTCCTAACATGACAGGATTATTTTTTTTAAATTTGATCATAGAAAGGAATGGTGCAGCTACAGAAATTATGCATTTCACATCTTTCATACACCTATATTTGTAACACTCAAGCTGGTATGGAAATTCTGAACCGGAAACCCAAACTCCTTCTAGCAAAGCAGAGGCTCACAGCTGAAGACTTCACCAAATTCTTCACTGAAATAATACAAGCTTTCATCCCTCCATCTCTAACCCAACCCTGGCACCAACCACCTCATTAATGTAACAATCACAAAGGCAAATTGTATTCAACTGCCTCCAGACTTGCTCCCATTGTCTGACTTCAGGACAATGTTTCCAGCAGAAGTGGTAAAGATCCTCCAGTGAATCAAAAGGTCTGTGAGCCCATTAGATCCAATTCTCCCAAGATTCATCTGTAACTTGAAACATGACCTAGCCCCCTGATTAGCCAATATAATAAATGCCATTCTAAACAATGTCTTGCTACCCAAAAAGACTTATCAAAATCTGGTGCTGAGCCTAAAATAACCGACAATTATTACCCAGTCTCAAGTCTTCCCTAAGGTGGGAAAAGTAGTCTACTTTCAAAGATTTCCTAGAGGAGTACAATATCCTACACCAGTATCAGTTGGGTTCAGGAAAGGTCACAGAATAGAATTGGTCCTGTTGGACATCACAAAAAGAATTCACCCCCATGCGAATCAAAGTGGTGAGTCAGCATCTCATTGCCTGACTTGATCTTTTGGCTACCTTTGAGACACAAGATCACCATCTCCTGATTGAGCACCTAAAGGGCATTGGCATCAATGTCATAATGCCTCTATATCGCTCCATGGTGAGACCACACCTTGAATACTGTGTACAATTCTGGTCGCCGTATCTCAAAAAGATATAGTTGCAATGGAGAAGGTACAGAGAAGGGCAACCAAAATGATAAAGGGGATGGAACAGCTCCCCTATGAGGAAAGGCTGAAGAGGTTAGGGCTGTTCAGCTTGGAGAAGAGACGGCTGAGGGGGGATATCATAGAGGTCTTTAAGATCATGAGAGGTCTTGAACGAGTAGATGTGACTCGGTTATTTACACTTTCGAATAATAGAAGGACTAGGGGGCATTCCATGAAGTTAGCAAGTAGCACATTTAAGACTAATCGGAGAAAATTCTTTTTCACTCAACGCACAATAAATCTCTGGAATTTGTTGCCAGAGGATGTGGTTAGTGCAGTTAGTGTAGCTGGGTTCAAAAAAGGTTTGGATAAGTTCTTGGAAGAGAAGTCCATTAACTGCTATTAATCAAGTTTACTTAGGGAATAGTCACTGCTATTAATTGCATCAGTAGCATGGGATCTTCTAGGTGTTTGGGTAATTGCCAGGTTCTTGTGGCCTGGTTTGGCCTCTGTTGGAAACAGGATGCTGGGCTTGATGGACCCTTGGTCTGACCCAGCATGGCAATTTCTTATGTTCTTATGTACCCTAAAATGGTTTGAATAATTCTTGTCCACAGAATGCAATTGGTTATGTGGGGCAACAAACTGTCCTCCCTAGAAAGCTCACATGTGGAGTGCCTCAGGGCTCAGTCATCTCCTCAATACTTTTCAATATGTAAATGCATCCTCTCTGCAACCACATCCAGTCTTTCAATATTGAGTGTCACCTATTTGTGGATGACATCCAACTGCTTCAAAATAGGATCTGATCAAACTTTATCCATTACTTGTCTCCATAACTGTCTTACCACAGTAGCCCAATGGCTTAGCAAACACAACTCAGTCTAAACCCATCTAAATAGATGCAAAGCTCCCCCTTCCAATTGAAGAGCAATAATGCCTAGACTGAAGGTAGGCAAAAAAATCCAAATTAGGAATGTCCCAATCTTCCTTTAATTGCACAAAGAAACCAAAGTATCAGACTCTACAAACTGTCCAATACAAAACAAACCCTTTGCTTTCCAGTCTTAAAACACTTTATAATCTCTATCACTAGGAAAATCCGGGTTGTCCAATAGGCTTAAAAGGGAGAAATAAAATGAGATCACTTATTCAAGAGCCTCCACCACTTCCAGGTCTTATAAAGCTCTTTAAACCAGAACTTCCAACAATGAGGTACTAGTTTTAGTGGCTGAGAGCAATGCAAAGAAACAGAGAGTGATCGGTATAAAGCAGCCTTTATTGGAAAGAGCCCGACTCTGGCCGAGTTTCGCTCCCTCAGGAGCTTCCTCAGGGGCTATTAAGGGCAAAAAATATAATTTAAAATCTGATACACATACAAATGTGACATAAATAGGTGTGTTTACAATAAAAGAAACATATGTGCATATTTAACAAAATACATATATAAAAATATAAATGACATACATACATACAAATATGGTGTGGTTATTAAAAGGAGTGTATGAATATAAGGATGAATGTAATTGTATGTGTATAACCTTGGCACTAGTGACTGGGACTCCTGAGGGAGCGAAACTCGGCCAGAGTCGGGCTCTTTCCAATAAAGGCTGCTTTACACCGATCACTCTCTGTTTCTTCGCTTATCGGCAATTTGGATCGGCTTCCGTTTTGTTTTCTGAGAGCAATGCAAGACATTTATAGGTTCCCAAGGGGATGTCAACTCAGACAAAAGATAATCTGGATTAAATTTGTCATGCAAAAAAAGCCAGTCCTGTATGTACTGCAGTAATGCTGCAGCATTATAACTTCGAAGGTCCGGGACAGCCTGCCCACCCAAATATTTATTAAGACATAAAACATTGTAGGCTGTACGAGCAGGTTTCCCCTTCCAAATAAAAGTAAGGCTAGAAGATTGAAAAAACGTGATCTCCTTCGCTTTAACTTATATAGGAAGCATCTGAAGGACATACAGAATTTTAACCACAGCACATCTACAGCACATTTTAACCACAGCACATCTACCAAGAAAATATAATGGGTAGTCTGCCCATTTATTTAAAAGTTGCTTACAGTCAGATAATGCTCTAAGAATATTGCGCTGATATAACTCAGGTGCTGTGCAAGCAAGATGGATGCCTAAATACTTCAGGCCCCTCAAATTCCATGTAAAAGAGAAAGGAGTTTGCCAGGGAGTGATGGGAGAAGTGGAAATGCTTCAGATTTTACATAATTAATTTTCAACCTGGAAAAAGCCCCAAAGTTTTGGAGAGTTGAAATAGTGAAGGGCACACTATGTTCTGGATTGCCCATAAACAACAGCATATCATCCGCAAACAAACTAAGCTTCAGCTCTCGTCTACCAATCTGAATACCTTTAAATTCTTCCATCTCTCATAAAAAATAAAATGGCCAATGGTTCAAGAGTCAGCACATAAAGCAAGGGAGATAGAGGACATCCTTGTCATGTGCCACACAGGGTAGGAAAAGAACAGGACAAAGATCCATTGACTAAAATTTGGGCTGCTGGATCTGCAGCCAGTAAATGCACCCAAGAAATAAAACTACAGGGAAATCCAAACCATTCCAGAACATTTATTTATTTATTTATTTAAATTCTTTTGATATACCGACGCTCAAGACGAAGGTCTTATCGTACCGGTTTACAGCGTAACTAGGGGTAACCAATTAAATAGAAGATAAAGTTACAATGAACAGGGATTTACAGAACAGGAGAGTTAAGAGCGAAAGATATTAGTTTAACATAACATAATTCTAACAAGTGAAACGAATGTAACAATCGACGTAAGATACAAGCTTAGACAATGGCCATAAATAACATACCATAAATATAACATACCATAAATAACATACCATAAACATAACATACCATAAATAAGGCCAACCCACCTGATCAAGGGCTTTCTCAGAGTCTAAACTCAGAAGAAGCCCCACAGGATTAGCAGTAGGGGTACCCCGAATGGCTACCAAGGCTTTCAAAATAATAGTAGCAGAGGTACGGCCTTTAATAAAACCCCCACCAGCGATCATATTATGTTATTCAAATGTTCCACAAGGACAGCCACAAGCAATTTGATGTCCTGATTAAGTAGTGATATGGGGCGGTACGAATCGGGCAATAACGGATCTTTTCCTGGTTTAGGAAGCAGAATGATCGTGGCTAAATTATGGTCTACTGTAAAAGCCCCTTGATCACGAGAAGTTAAAAACATGTCATGCAAGGGAGCTGCAATATTGGAGGCTCAGTAATTTATACATTTCCAATCCAAAGTTGACCAGCCCCAAAGTTGACCAGCCTTGCCCAGATGGGTTGATTGGATAAGTGTTTGAATCTCTACAATTTGTTTAGGAGATTCCAGCAGAAGTTTTTGATCTACAGACAATTTAGGTAATTGAAGAGATTCCAAAAATTTTGTTTGGGCTTCCAAATCTGCAGACTCCTTGGTGTATAGAGTCAGAAAAAAAAACAAACAGCTAAGGACCGCAAAATATCTTCTGTATCAATGTCCACCCTTCCTGTGGAAACATTAAGTTTAGTAATCAGTCATTGTGGCACAGTTGGTTTTAAAAGATTCGCTAACAATTTCCCAGATATATTACACTATTGAAAAAGTTTGAACTTAAAATAAAACAAAATTTATTTTGGTTTGATTGGTCAAGACGTCATTCAGTTCTTTCACTGCTGATAGCTCAGCTTTTTAATCCACAGCCAAAGTGTGCACATGAAGTCCCTTTAAGCTCTGCCAGCCGCTTGTTTAAAAAAAATATCCTGGCATTGCGATGTTTATATAACCCGGCAGTATAAGAAATAATATGGCCCCAAAGGACTGCCTTGGCTGCATTCCAAAAAATAAGCAGATCTACATCAGCAGTGAGATTAGTGTCTTCATATTATTTCCATTTTCTCAAAAGGACCTCTCTAAACTGTCTATCGTGATACAAATGTATAGGACATTTTCAGCTCCCCCCCCCCTCCATTTTAATATCAGTAAATTCTATAACAAGCAGAAGTAAAGCGTGATCTGAATAAGGAATTTCACAGCTTTGAATCCTATCAAACCAACCTTCAGATATAAAAAAATAGTCTTGAACAAACATAATGCACATGGGAATAAAAGGTAAAGTCTGAATCATTGGTATGCAGAAATCTCTGATCTGGAATTACATCCTTTTTTAGGATAAAGAAAAAATTTTTTTTCGTTTACATCTACAATATTTTAATTTTTCCCAGGATTTAGTGCTTGATTATTAACCAATCAAAAAATTTTGACACATGATACGTCATCTTCATGACGTCACACCTGTTGTATATTTAATAGGACGTAAATGTTAGCCTCGTTTCCTCCCTACGACGCAGAAGAATGATTGAGACGTCGGGTCCATTTTGAATCGGTAGCCTACGGCGGTCAGATAAGTACTGTTCTTTATTTTACTCTATTGAAAGTTGCTAAGACTGTCTCTTTAAATTTCTAGGCAAAACACTCCTATGTTGATATCCATCTAGATGCCCCTGAGGAAGCTTTAATAAGCGAAACATCGGCCGTGTTGGGCGTTTTTGTATACAACACATTGAGAGAATGCCAGCTACTTCTTGCCTTTACGTCATTAATGGAGTGAAATATATAAGTCTTTTTGACTAATTTTTAAAGAAAAAGAAAAACACATATAAAAAAATACTTTCATACAAAAATAATTAAAGAGTTTTTTAAGTGATGATGAATGATTAGAGGTCCGGTTGGATTCGGGATTGAATCACAATGTCTGGCTTGCTGACACCGTCACTATAGGCAATATTTTGAATTAAAGTTCAGTTCCCCTTTTTTGTTCACAGTTTTCCTATTGGGTTACTGTGTTGACTCTCCTTGATATATTTATGCAGTAATCTCCCCATGTCAATTAAGCCCAATTCTTTTGCCAGAAAATCTATGCCTCCGTGATCCTGATTTTTTTTGGGCTGCTTTGGCGGATTTCAATCAAGAAGAGGGTTGTCTGTTATATTAAAGTTGCCCCTCCCCCTAACACAAAAATAGTGGTCCCATTGAAGGAGTTTAGCCACCAAAGCTTAAAAAAACATGGGAGTACACACTGGGGGCATAAACATTGACAAGCATAATTTTCTTCCCACATAAAGAGCCCAGTACAATAATATACCGACCATTAATGTCAGAAAATTGCTTTTCAAATGTAAAAGACAAATTTTTATGCAAAAGAATCGCCACACCTTGCTGTCTAGCTGGAAAAGATGAATAGCAGCAGCCACCCACCCAATCTCTGCTTAATTTCCTATGTCCTAAATCATCTAGGTGAGTTCCTTGGAGAAAAACTATATCAGAACCTCTTTTTCTCAGATCTGTTAAAACTTTCTTGTGCTTAATTGGTGAGTGCAGGTCACTGACATTTAAAAGACCTGAAATGCACTTTTACCATCATGGCACAAAATAAGAGGTTAGATGCCTGATTAAAGAACTAAAACGTTTAATAGCGGGTCCCCCAGCTAGACCTACTTCCAAAAACTCTGGTCCACAGCTTAGCCGATTAGAGTTCAAATAAACCAATTCACTATGAAGCACTGTAACCAGCAGAAAAAAAATCAAACACATACACACTCACACACGCATACACACTCACAGCCTTCTTTCCCAAAGATAGAGTCCCTTGATTCCCTAACAAGGATTTCATCTCCCCAGTCGGTGGTGTAGAAGCTTCCTGAAGTGCCAAAGTTGTTCCTTCCTCAGCACTCTTTGCCACTTCACATGATCAATCCTGGAGATCTCCTGACATCCATGAAGAAAAAGAATCCAAAATGATTAACTTTGTGAAACGATGACAAAAGCCAAACCCTTATGGGTAATAAGGAGAAGAAAGTAAACATGCATATCCAATTTACACTGGTCTACTTGCACGCGTGAAAAAGACTAAACCTGGCCATTCGCCCAATTGAGAGAGAAAGCTTTGCGCTTCTGAGGTGGTATGAATAAACTTAGACTTGCCATTGTGCAATACTCTTAATTTTGCAGGAAACTGGAGAGCGAATTTAGCACCACCCTTATATAGCTGCGTACAATATGGTGTTAGCTCTTTCCTGGCCACCTAACTCTAGCAGAGTAATCAGGGAAAATCAAGATTTTTTTTATTATCATATAAGAGTTCCTTGTGCTTATGGTAAGCAGCTAATAACCATTCTTTATCAGTTAAATTCAAGTATTTTACAATAATCTTCTACGGCTTGTCTCCCGGTGCTCCCTCTAGGCCTATTCTATGCGCCCATTCCACCAAGACTGCATGATCCTTCAAGCTCACCTTGAGAGCATTCGGCAGCCAGGTCTCACAGAGTGACAACAGCTCTTCCATCTGCATTATCTCAAAACCCCCCACGATATGTAGGTTGTTTCTCCTGCTCCAATTTTCCAAATCTTCTAATTTGGCTGCATGGCCTTGTGTTGGGCCTGGAGATCCACAATCACTGTATCAGTTACATTTCATGTTTCTCCACTTTCTCGACAATCTATAACTCTCAAGCTGCTCCTTAAGATCATCCATAGAAGCTTGCAGTTTGGATTACTGTTCAGTTATTGCTGCTGAGACCGCTTTAGAAATATCTCTGATCGTGACCTGGTAAGGCCCTCCGCAGATTGCAACAACTCGGGCGCCATTTTGTTTTCCTCAAGTGACGGCCCAGATTTGTCCACTCAGATTCTCTTTGGACTGGTCGACATGTCATCAGTCAATCGGTAAACAAAATTGTTCATAAATCTTGTAGTTTTTTGCATTTTGTATGGGTTGATGCACAAAATTGGCTAAAATAATGAAGGAACTCTGGTCCACTAGAATGGCTCTACTTTCCTCTCCTCCACTGAGCACTGCTAGATTGTTCTGCATGATACTGTGCTTTCAGCTGTTAAGCACCAAAAATTTGGAACAAAGTACCACTTCACCTGAAGTACCCTGCACCTGAAGTACCCTGCACCTGAAGTCATGCTACCTTAAGTTCAGGAAAAAAGGCTAAGGCATGGCTTTTCAAGGCAGGCCTTCCCTAAGACCCACATCTTCGACTCAACTTTCTGAACCCCAATGAGAGACTGTGTTATACACAACAGGGTCTTGAAACTATTCACAAATGGGTTTTCTTATGCTGGATTCCAATGCTACTTTAATTGCAAATTCTGATTTGATTGAAAGCCGTTCTAATGCCTCTGCTCATTTAAATTGATTGTAATCCATTTTAAGACCAACTCTGGGAAAAGATGGAATATCAAATGTTCATAAATAACTAAAAATACAGTGCACATTCCCATCTACCTGCTAGCCATAAATGTACATTTTATCAAATAACATGCTGCAAAAAACCCCCCCAAAACCCCCCAAACAAAACAAAACCAAACCAAAAACAAAACAAACAGCCATTTAACCTTATGTGATATACATATCAAAAGGTATTTGTTTTGCTTGTATATTGGGCACTGAGTGGGCATTTGTAAGGTGAAAATATGCTAATCATTCCTAACTGCTACCAAAAAATTGTATGATGAAGCTTTCTCCTGCCAATTATCTTCCAGGGAACAGCAAACTACTGTTTTCTGGGGTAGATTTTCACCTAACCTCCTCTTCTGCCATTGTCTCCATATTGAGCAAGTTGAATTTTTGTGTTTTTAACTTTGTTCTACTGCATTGATCAAAGTCTTGTGTTCTGATGTAGGCAGCTTTATAGCTAACCTTGTGCATGCCTCTCTTTCTGAGGGCCAGTTGCCATCTTTGCTAAAACCTGTGTTTGACTTTTATTAAAAAAGGACTAATTTAAACCCATTTGATCCTTCTAGCAATTGTGCTATCTCCTCTTTGAAAAAAATAGTTTTGATTCGTTGCAAGAGTACATTGATGTTAATTTCCTCAACAATTCACAGTTTGGATTTCACACTTTTCATAATACTGAATCATTACTTCTGTCCAGATTTGATACTATCCTCTGGGGTTTCGACTCTGGTACTACACTTTTTCTTATTTTACTAGATCTTTACTGGTCTTCAACACTCTTAACCATGACATACTGTTAGGTCATCTGGGGGCCCTAGGTATTTCTTCTACTGTCCTTTCCTACTGTTCTCATCATATCTGGCCAATTGCTCTTATCGGGTTTTGGTTGGAGATACTATATCTGATCTGTGACTTCTACTTATAGGTGTTTCACAAGACTCCTTGCTTTCAGCGATGCTATTCAACATTTACTTGGCTCCTCTTTGTTTGATTCTTGCTCATCTGAATGTTTGTTTTAAATTGTATGATGATGACATACAGTTCCTTTTCCCCTATTTCTTCTACAATTGAACTTGCTCTAGAAAAACTGCCTTCATCTCTGGCCCAAATCAAAGGCTGGCTATCTGATACCAAATTGGCATTAAATGTTAAAAAAAACCTGAAATATTGTTGTTATCCCAAGTAGAACATGTCTATGCTCCATCAAGTTTCTTGTTTGATGGGTTCTCTAGTCCTATTAGTTTACAAACCTGCAATTTGGGAGTCTTGGTTGATGTTTCACTACTGTTGCTCCCACATATTAATTCATTGCTGTTTACTTCAAGTTGCATTTTTTGCGCTCCTTGAAAACTTTTCTCCGTCAATCTGATTTCTGTACTGTGACCCGATCATTGATTCTATCTTCTCTCAACATTTGCAGTGCACTGTTCTTAGGTTTATCATCTTCATCCCTGAGAGCTCTACAATTGATTTAAAAGTCTGCCACTCATCTAGTGTCTGGATCCTCATTATGTGAACCCATTTTACCTGTTTTAGCACTGGCTGTTATTTGGCAGGTGCAATTTAAGATTCTTACTCTAATTTTTAAGGCTCTCCATGATCTTTCCACCCTCTGTATTATCTCTGCTATCCGGAGATGCTATCCTACACACACTCTCCCCAGTCGTCATCTATGCATTTGCTAGAAGTTCCATTACCCAAGCAAATTCATCTGGTAGAATCCAGAGAATAGATTTTTACCATAGCAGGTCCCTTATTATGGAATGATTTACTTAAGATTAAGGCCGAGGATGATTTGCTTCGGTTTAGGAAACTTCTTAAGACTCACCCTTTCACTCTTGTCTTTACTGTTTAATGCGTGATCTGAACTTTTGTAGGAGTTTCTGTAAGCTTTTCAGAAAGAAGATTGTGGTATGATGTCATTTTAAGTCTAGTTTGGTTTATCTTACGTTGATGTTTATGTCTATCCCCCTATATTTTATTTCTCTATGCTGAATGTTAATTATAACTTGCTGTTTCATATCAATGGTTTGTATCAGTTGTACTTGTCCTTTGTCTCGATTTATCTGGTGCTTTTATTATGTATATACGCCATTATATGCTGAGATTTGTGGATCAGCGGAATACAAACTTTTTAAAATAAATAAATTTAAGAAATTTATATTTGTGCATTATGGCTATTTCAGCTTGGCACAACAAAATTAACCAGTTAGATGAGAGAATTTGATCATTTTTAGAAAAGAGGTTGAAATTTGTTTACCAACCATACAAAAAATAGGAATCTAGCCCCTTTGGTTTTTTGAGAACATACATTCTGGGATAATCAAATATTCACCTTAGGTCAAATATTTATAATTGTCTGTATACTCTCTTCAATCAAAAGGTTATTCTAAAACAAGAAAATACTCTACAGATTCATAGAAATCTTAAAGTACTTTTTATGACATTGTGCCAACTTGAAAATAAATTCCTTTTATCTCAATACATGTTTCTTAGATTGTGCCTTATACAAATCAATATCCATTTTGCTTCTTCATTTCAGAAACTGCAACCTCCTGAGGGTGTTTTGAAATTGCACTAAAGACAATGACAAATAATTATTTGCTACACTTAGAAAATTCAGCTGATGAAAAACCATTAACCTTATGGTTATGGTTCAGTTCAATTGTATACCTGGCCTCTTTTTACTAGAGAAATCCAATATTAAAAGGCAGATTAAAGCTATTAATCTTTAACCCTTCCATGGCCTCTGAATTTTAGTGATTTCTGTGATCTCTTTATTAAATTAAGGCTACAATTTCAAGCCATTCAACATGATGGGCTTAGCAAGGATCCTGTGCCTGCCTTACTACTGTAAACTGCCTGATTGTCAAAGAAAAAATGGTTTGAACATGAGAAAAAGGTAGTCACCCTTGTCAGGCATTAAAAGCAGTATCAAACTTTACCTGGAGATATAACAAAATTAGGGATATAAGTGTGAAGATAGATTTCCCATATTCTGTTTCAATTTTAATGTTGAATTTATTTAGAGAAAGCTATGCATGGCACTTGAAGATAAAAAAATGAAAATAAGCACCTTCATTTTTCTAAAGATCACAAAATTCAGTCCCTTAAATTGAAACCAAATGAAGCACAGAGACTTCAGGAGCCCATTTACAGAAAAAAAAGGTTTGTCACCTCTCCCTCTATTCCATTTTCTAACCTATGGTACAGCAGGGGTTATGGGGAAGCTATCGTATTGGGAAAAGTGTGTATTTTTATTTAACTATTTCTACTCAATGATACTTTTTTCATCCTAAACAAACTAAACTATATACTATTTTCTTGCTAAGGCTTTTACAAATATACCAGATTCATCCATTATAGAAGTACATTTTATGGGGTATTGCAGATAACTTTACAAACACAAACAATACAGTACGGTACCCTTTCTTCTCACACAAACACACACCTTGAATTAATACAGAGTTTATATAATTATCTGGGCATCCCTTGCCTCAATCCACAATCTGAATCACTGCTTAGCTTCATGAACAAATTCCAAAGTACACAGAGGCCAGTATTTACTTCTGCAAGTCCAGGTACTACTTTGTTACTGCTGGGAAAATGACTTCTGTAAAGCTCCAACACCTGAAAGTCCCTGCCATTTCGTTTTGCAGAAAAGACCTCCTGCCTTTTTATTAAATTTCAAAAATAACAGACTGGAAAATAAACTAATTTGTTCCTTTGGGTGAAATAGAATACAATAACTTTATTTCTAGGAGTGGACTTGCTGGTTTCGTATTTAAGTTATTCATTAAGTCATCTAAACATTGCACGGTAGATGTGCTGTGACACGCTGTTAGACAAGGTTCCGTTCAGCAAGGCTGTCTTTAAAATAAAAACAGGTGGAAAGCGGTGATTAGACCTTGAGCTTCTATAAGCAGCCTGGACGTCTCCAAGTAGGTTTCTTGTAGCATATTTAAAAAAAAAAAAGTTGGCCCGAGCCCCATGATCGTAAATTGTTACCTTTGTTGACATCCTGCTAGCCAAGCCAACCATGACACTTGAAACTATCTTGGGGAACTTTCCACCACTCTGGCTCAAAATACAAACGTGAACTGTATGTTTAACCCACCGTTTCCTCTGCTGCCCTCTTCCATCTGTCTGCTCCCTCCCTGCCTCCCCTCGGCTTTTCTTTCCTTCCGCTGCATCCAGTGACTACATCAGTCTGATATAGCCGGTGGGCAGGTCCTGATTTCCAGAACCACTCTTTAATCACACTCTTGCCACTTGCTTGCTGAAAAGATGAAGTACAGAAGCTCTTGCAGAAAAGGTTGTGGGTTGCTGAATGTAAAACCCAACTGGGACTGCTTTAAAAAAACAACCCAACAACATTGTGAAGTATGTGTGTGTTATACTATGAGCCTGCCTCCAGCCAAATTCCCTAAGCTTTCAGTACCGACAAACACTGCAGAAATTGTTTTAACCATCAAGGGATTTCAAGAGGCTTTGCAGATTTATTAGGCTGGCGGACTGCACAACCCCAACTGAAAGTGACAGATTATCAGCATTATCAAAGTTTACATTTAAAGAAAATGTAAAATGGGCGTGCTCTGAAAACAGCAGCTCAGTGTCGCACCTACATTATGTGACGCACTCAAGAGGCAGTAGAAAGAAATGAAAAGCTTTTTGCTGCCCGTGTGCAGTGGTTTCCATACCGCTGCAGCCTTCCAGCTCCCCTCATTTCTGTACAACAGTTGTGCCCTCCGAATGTACGCATGACTTGGGAACTGCTGCCTTCAGATAACATTTGTTATATGGAAGTAATTTACCATGCTTACACACATGGATTGTCTTCAAGAAAAAAACAGGGGAACAAAAACATTTCCAAAGGATGGAAGAGACCCTATTTTCTAATTTTTACATTTTAAACAAGGAAGACAACTCAAAATGACAACCCAGGCCCTAGAAATGATGGAGCTGTGCTCTACACCTCAAGGCGGCCATGAAGAATGCTCAGGACAAACCTAACAACTGCCCAGGAGGTTGCGTCTAGACCAGGGGGTCCCAACCTTTTGCGTAGCATTGGCCCTTTTTCAACCTCCTAAAATTATGCGGACCCCTATATGCATCTTTTGAATGTTTACATACAGTTAAATGCTATACGGAAAACTAACTAATGTAACAATAATATGCACTTCAGAATCATTGGTAATGTATAAAACAAATTCAATATGGAATTGTTTGTGATATCACCTGAGCTCTCCCTTCTACTCTGCCCTTATGGCCCCCTTCATGAGTGCTACCTCCCACTTCCGCCATGGTTCCTTCCCTCCTCTCCTGCTTCTCACTTCCTGAGTGCTCACCTTTCTGCTCTTTCCTCCCTTAAATCCCTTCTCTGGTTCTGTCCCTCCTCCCTTCTTGAGTGCGTACCCTCCTGTCCCGGTGTTCTCCCTCCTGCCCCTACTTGCACCGACCTAGGCCACCTTCCCTTCTGGTTTTCTCTCCTGTGTCTTCTTCCCTGGTCCTCCCCCTCAAGGCCCCTTCCCAAATTCTTTCCCTCCAGCTTTCCTTCCTCTCTCCTGCCCTTCCTCCACCGTCTCTTTCTGAGTGCTGCATACCCCCATGGCCCCTTCTCAAGTGCCTTGCTTCCTGTCTTCTTCCCATTGTAGCCCCTTCCCTCTCCTCACACCCTCATCTTAAGTCTTTTATTTATTTGGATTTATTCCCCACCTTTTCGAATAAGAAAATCACCCAAGGCTGGGTACAATATATTGAAAAGGTAACATCCAGTCTGAAGGAGATTTAACAGCTCTGGCCTGAAGGAGACTTCAGTAAGGACTAAACTTGATATCCATCAACAACAGGGTTAAACTAGGTAAAATGGAAATCAGGACTAAACTTGAAATAAATCAACAACAGGGCTAAGAACTGAACATGTCTCAGTAAAATCAATTCAGGACTAATTAGACAAGACTGCAAACATCTCAGCACAAATTTAGCAGCATTTTCAAGGCACTCACATGAATACAAACATTTCAGTAAACATTAGATTGCAGCAGCACATTTAAGGCACCTTTATTATGTGCCAGTTTATAACAGTCCCTCCTGCCCTCCTCCCTCCAAGCCTTCTCAGTGCAGCTTTTCCCCCTCACTGTCAGACCAGCAGAACAGCTAGCGCACATGTAAGAATGGCCAGAAGTACTCCTCAGGGTCATCACTCTGCTCGCTGTGACCCTGGTCATGTGGAGCAGCAGTTGCTGAAGGTGCTGGTAGCAGCATGCTTCCCCTCTTCCTCTTGGTGCAGCTCCAAGCTCCTTGCGGTGGTAATCAGCCACATTCTTTTCCACCTCCTCTATGTGCCAGTTTGAGCTTCTTGAGGCTGCAATCTTCTTCTCCTTGCCATAGGATCAGACAGAGCAATTAAGCAGCAGGAGACTCAGAGCAGAGCCCCTCAGAAGTGAGACCAGCTTGCTCTATTGAACAGTAATTGCATTTTCTTTGTTTCCCTGCTGGCAGATCCCTTGTGATTGTCTTGCGGACCCCAGGTTGGGAACCATTGGTCTAGACAATAGTAGGACGTGAATGTGTGGCATGAACCTCATGTCGCAGCCTTGCAAATCGATCTCACATGGGCAACTGATGCCATATGGCCATCTAGAGTCAGACCTTTTTAGATGCAATAGAAAGGGATGCAATTGTTATCCAATTATTGCATTCTCAGATCTATTAGGAACAAAAGAAACAAAGTTGGGTGGACCTTTTATGGGTTTGGGCTCACATCAGGTAGATAGCAACAGCTCTTCTAATCAAAGGAAATAAAAAGTCTTTTTGCCTTTATGAACATGTGGCGTAGGCAAAAATATTAGGATGATGGACTGATCAAGGTGGAAATCTAACACTTCCTTAAGCAGGAACTTGGGATGTGTGTAGAGCACTACCCTATTATAATGAATCTGTTATAAGATGGACATGTTATTTAGGTTTGGAGCTCACTGACCTTTGGACATTATCCAAACTGCAACTTTCCAGGTCAAGTATTCAAGCTCATAGTAGGCTTGAGGCTGAAAGGGGGCTTTCATCAGCTAGGTAAGAACTACACTGAAGTACCATAACATTGTGGGAGGCTTAATGGAAGATTCATCACTTCCTTGACTTTATATCTGAAGAGATTTCCATCAATAAAAGGCAGACAGTGTGGAATTTAGATAGTTAAGACCATCTAGTTATGGTTATCTTGGACCTATGTATCAAAGTCAGCTACTCAAAATGGAGTACTGTTGTGGAACAGATAGCTGAGTTAATAAATATGTGTTTGTATCTAAGTCTTATGATCTAATTAAGACTGATAGATTAAGTCATAACTGTCTGAAAACAAGAATTATTTTAAGCCTGCACTTGGGTATTGGATCATAATGAAACTGCAATTGCTCCTCTTTTCGTAGGAGATAAACCTGTTTTTTTGGTTGAAAGAGTGAAGAACATTACGTGATGCTCCATCTAAGATGGAGGGAAAAGGACAACCTGTCCTTGGATCTCAAATGGAGGATAAGATCTAAACTGGAGAAAAGGGGTGTATTAGTCAGTATATTTTTATATGAAGGAATAAATCTCCTGTGTTATTGGCTCTATGAGATGATGATGTCATGAGAATATGATGCAAGGGAATAGGTAATAATGTATGCATTGGCTGTGGATGTGGGTAAGGAAAATGTAAAGTATGTAATGAGTTGCCTATATAAGCTACAGGGAGCAAACAGTCTTTTTTTTTTTTTAGATTTTTGTTAGAGTTATACTTCAGACAAACTATCTAAAAGAGGAAGTTTTGGTTTCATGTCAGATTTTCTTGTTTAATGTCACTTTGCTCCAAGACAAATTGGGATCTGGAGATCAGTTTTATTCTGAAGCCAGGAATTTTTAAAGGAAATAAGGGACTGGTTTTCCTAATTCCTGCAATAGTTTCATGGAATATCCTTCAGTCCATGTACTAATAGGTAGCAGATTTTAAACAAATTGGAAAAAGTATTTTTTCATTCACGCACAATTAAGCTATGGAATTTATGTCAGAGACTGTGGTCAAGGTATCTAGCATAGCTGAGTTAAAAAAAAAAAAGGGTTTGGATAAGTTAGTGGAAGTCCATAAACAGTTATTACCCAGGTAGACTTGGGGATAGCCACTGCTTATCCCTGTTAGTGGGGAACAAGAAATTGACCTACTCTTTAGAACCTGTCAGGTACTTCCTAGAGTTCCAGATTGACCACTGTCAGAGATAGGATGCGGGAGTTGATGGATCCTTGGTCTGACCAGGCATGGCAAATCTTGTGTTCTTATGTCAGTAAGCCTTTCCTTTACATAGAAACATGATGGCAGAAAAACACCATATGGCCTATCTAGTCTGCTCTTCCACACCAACTACTCAGCCTTACAACTACTACTCCTTCAGAGATCCTCTGTGTTTATTTCATATTTTCTTGAATTCAGATACTGTCCTTGTCTCCATCACTTCCATCTTCTTGAAACCCAGGTGTACTGAGCTGTGGATTCGATACTTCATGGTTCTTTTCAAGATGAACTAGACAACTACATGCTGGTGTGGTAAATATGGAATGTTGAATTCCATAGCTCTGTGGACTTAACACCTTCTGTCTGCCTTTTTAACAAGTGGAAGCACAGTTCGTCTGTTCTCCCATAACCTCTTCCATACACACTGAATGAATACATGGATGGGCACAACCACCAATTCTTGAGGGTTATCCAGGTTTTTGAGGAGGATAAGAGGATGTGCTCTGGGGTCACCCTCAACCTGCAACTCAAAAGGGATGGCCTTAGCCATCATCTAGATCAGTGGTTCTCAACCCTGTCCTGGGGACCCCCCAGCCAGTCGGGTTTTCATGATATCCACAATGAATATGCATGAGAGAAAATTTGCATGTTATGGAGGCAGTGTATGCAAATTTTCTCTCATGCATATTCATTGTGGATATCATGAAAACCCGGAAGTCAGCGGAGTACTCCCATTTAGAACAGTGCTTCTCTGACAGATATACAGAACCCAGGAATCCTCAAACTCCAAATTAGGCTTAATGTATGTCTGGAAACAGACCAGTCCTGTAGCTGAAGACCTCTATGGACTAAAAAGTTGAATCCTTGGTATTAGGATCAAGTGATAGAAAGGCTTCCTGCTCTAAACCTGTTAAATTCTGACTCCATGCCGAGTAGTGTTGAAATAGGCTTGGGGCACCAGATCTGCATTAGCATGAAGAGGAGGATCATTTGACACACCTTGCAGTGTAGAAGTGCTTGACACTGGGTCTTTGGCATATTTGATAAGTCAATGTACATATCAGTGATTCTCCTGTCTAACTTCCCCTCAAAGAATGCCATAAACAACTGGACATGGATTTGTGGATGGGTGGGGATCATCTTATAGAGAAGTGGACATTCTCCATGGTTCTCTGGAATTAAGGTCAAAGGCTCTGTACTGGACCTCTGCAGACTAGTGTGATGATGTATTTGACTGGGAGACAGAATTTACTCCAGAAGCAGTCACTTTGGAAAGTACAGAATCTTCTGCATCTCCTTGATCCAGCAGACATGTGTCAAAGAAGTGCATTGATGCTTTGAAGTCTCTGCTTGGTGCTGGCTTTCTTTGCCTCTTTACTCATGTGCTCAGATCCCTTGCCTTGGGCCTGCAGAACCTTTAACTGCTGGTGGTAAATTGGACTTGCTGGTAAAGATTTCTTAAATTTTGGAGAAAAAAAACATTTTTCTTAAAATATTAAACTATTACAGGCTGTGTATAGTGGATGTTAGCTTTTAAAGCTACTATTGTTTGCAAGTGTTAAGAATTGTAATATCTTAGAATAATAGACTTTGGACTAATTTTGTGAGCTAGTATAAGTTAGTATTTGTAAATATAAAGAATTGTATGTGTTTTCAGGAAAATAGATTTTGGATTTTCTGAGTTAGTAAATGTCAGTAGCTGTTTATAAGTATTAAAATTGCGAGTTTACAAAGGTCACTTACTTGATCTGAAAATAAGTTGCCCAGGAACCAGTACACTGGTTCCTGGGCAACTAGTCACTAGTTTGATTCCCATTCCCACCCCAGTCACTTTTTTTGTTGGGAGGAAAATAATCAAAATAAGTGTCAATTAGTGATTTAGAATAATATAATCATTTTTAATCATTTTTAATTATTGACTAATTTTAATGTTGTTGCTGGCCCTTCACAAATTAACATAAGTCACTTAGGGGGAGTCATTCATCAAATCGCGTTAGGGCCCTAATGCCCATGACAACGCCATAACGCACGCGATAATCGCGAGATGTGTATGCACATTTTTAAAAATGTGGTCAAATGGGAGGAGTTTAGAAGGCGTTTACAAAAATGAGGGGTGCTTAACGTTGCATTATGCTGTGCATTATGGCCGAAATGGGATTTGCACTCTCTCCTCTCTATCTAGCAGCTATGAATCTAGCTCGAAAGGACAATGTACAAATCTCATCTTTGTATACCTTTCCTCACTCCAAATCTTCAATGATGTGTACAGTGGTGTTTGTACCTCTGACTGTGCATGTAAAACTGTCCCCCAAACCCTAGCCCACCACCCAAACCTCAATCCAAGTTACTAGTTGGCCCTCTTACAGAGGTAAAGTTCACTTATCTGAGAGCCTTATAAAAAGTCTCTCTCACTCTCTCCCCAGCAGCAGCCCAAAATGTGATAAAATTTAATGTGCATCGAGGTAAAATAGCTATGTGATGTGGTATCAGTAAAATTACCCTAACCATGCCCCCTTTGTTTTAATCACGGGTGCTATTTTTTGCAATTTTATAGCAAAATGCTGAACCTAGGCCTTAGTTATCAATTTTAAAACCTAATAAACCAAATAAATAATTTAAAAACGTTAATAAAATGTATTTATTTATTTAAAAGTTATTTATAAACTGCCTTACTGATTTAAATACATTGTCCAAGGCGATGTATATCTGGCAAATAAAACAATCAATAAAACATTCAACATGTATAATACACATAAAACCCCTTAAATTGAGGATATGCCTGCTCC
The DNA here is from genome assembly GCF_901001135.1 of Rhinatrema bivittatum. Taxonomy (NCBI): domain Eukaryota; kingdom Metazoa; phylum Chordata; class Amphibia; order Gymnophiona; family Rhinatrematidae; genus Rhinatrema; species Rhinatrema bivittatum. The sequence continues at coordinate 54,633,747 of NC_042615.1, forward strand.
TTAATTAGCTTTTAAAACTTAAGCAACTCAATAAAATTCAGATACAGACAGAGGTTCAGCAGCGAGTTGGGGACTACCAGTCTTTTGCACCAAGTGCATATCTACCTGCTGGTTAGAGATTGTATATGTGTACCTGGTGCAAAGAGCTCCTGGCTCTCAGAGAACGAGTCCGATCTCTGGAGGATTCAGAGGCAGAGAGGTATACAGAGGAGACCTGCAGGGGCTTGGTAGAGCGGTGCCAACTCCAATCAAGCAGCCCTTGTGCTGCTTTAGAGAAGCAAGGTCACTTGGCAGGAGACCATCACCTTAGTGTGGCAGGAAGTGATTGTGTAGCTAGGGCCTGCCCTCCAGGTGATGCTTTATCTTCTCACACTGAGGATGTCTCTCCAGGACTGTGTGCCCAAAAGGGAAGAGTTAGGATGGCCACTGTAGTGGGTGATTTGATCACTAGAAATGTAGATAGCTGGGTAGCATTTGGGGAAATGAGGATTGCTTGGCAACTTGGTATGAAGGCAGTAGACCTCATTCACCATCTAGATAAGAATTTAGAGAGTGATAAAAGCGAGCTGGCTGTCATGTTACATGTGGATACTAATGACATAGGGAGATCCTGGAGATTAAATTTAGGCTCTTAGATATGGATCTGAAATCCAGAACCTCCAGAGTAGCATGCTCAGAAATACTCCTCACTCCACACACAGGACACCACAGGCAGGCTGAGCTCCAGAGTCTCAATGTATGGGTGAGATGATGGTGCAGGTAAGAGGGTTTAGGATTTGTTAGGAAGTGGGGGACATTCTGGGGAAAAGGGGGGGGGGGGGTGCTATTCTGATGGGATGGTCTCCACCTTAACCAGAGTGGAACCAGGCTGCTGGTGCTAACATTTTAAAAGGAGATAGAGCAGTTTTTAAATTAGCCCATGGGGGAAAGCCAACAATCATTAAGAAATGCATGGTTCAGAGGGCTATATCGTCCAAAGATATTTGCAAAACAGGGAAATTAGAATATCCCAGTAGAGAGGTTGTGTTTAAGGCTGAACTACCCTAGGCATAGACAAACAGCATCCGGATATGAATACACTAAACTACCTGCATCACTTGCTAACAAGCAGTTTGTGAATACAAAGAGAAAAGGAAGAACAAATAAAAAACATATTTAAAAATGTCTGGCTGCGAATGCCAGAAGACTGAACAGTAAGACTGGTAAGTTAAAACAGTGTTTCCCAAACCTCTCCTGAAGGCACATCTAACCAGTCGGGTTTTCAGGATATCCATAATGAATATACCTTAGATAGATTTGCACAGATTTCACACCCTGGATCTTCAGTCTGTCTCATGCATATTAATTGTGGCAATCCTTAAACCCCGACTGGCTAGGTGTGCCTCCAGAAGAGGGCTGAGAAACACTGAGTTAGAATGTATGGCATTCTAGCAAGATTCAAATCAAATCGTAGAAAGTACTTTTTCATTCAATCCATTATCAAACTGTGGAATCTATTGCTCGAGGATGTGATCAAGGCGATTAGCATAGTGGGGTTTAAAAGAGGTTTGAACAAGTGCCTAGAGGAAAAGTCCAGAAAGCATTATTAGCCAAATATACTAAAGAAAGCTATTGCTATCCTTGGGAGTAATAGGAATTAGCGTGGCTTTATGAGATCTGCCAGGTACTTGCAACCTGACTGGCCACTTTTGGAGATAGGATACTGGGCTCTATGGACCTTATCTAACCCAGCATGGCAATTCTTATGTTTTTATTAGTCCCAGCTCCTATGCCTGTCCTCTAATAAAGGAGTCAAAGAGCTAATATTTATTTTTATAGCGCTACTGGACATACACAATGCTGTACAATGGTGATATGAATTCAGGTACAGGAAAACTCTGTCCCAAAGAGCTTACAATCTAAGTGGGTACCTGAGATTAAGAGATTTGGCCAAGGTGACAAGGAGTGCCAGTGGGAGTAGGATTTCAAACCTGGCTTCCCTGGTTCTCAGCCTGCTGCTCTAACCACTAAGCCACTCATCATCCTAAGGGCCTCTCTAATGCAGCAGCCTATTCACTACTACCTGATAAAGCACCAATAGATGGCACCCTCTGCTTTCAATCAGTGGTTCTCAAATTTGTTCTTGGGAAAATCATAATTAGCTTGGTTTTAGGATGATCGTAATGAATGTGCATGGGATATATTTACTTGCACTGACCAGATTCTTAGACCACATTTTCCAAAATGATTTTTCCCTTTAACCTTTGTCTAGGCAACTAAGAATGGTGATGGTCAGAAACATCATTGGCTGATTGCTGCTATTTGCAAAGAGCATAGATCTATATTAGAGAGATATGGTAGCGAGAGCACAATATCATGATATTTAAAGATCTGGCTCTGTTTTTTTTTTTTTGTAGAACTAGTTGGGAACGATCATCTGCAACTGGAGAAAAAAGTGCTTCAGGATTGGACATGTACAGTAAAACAAATGCTAAATGAGAGTGGCTGACTATGCAGTCACAGCGTCAGAATTGGCAGTAAGAAAGGGAACCATTGACTGTGCCACAGAAGAAACGCACACTTTTTATATTTTTTTTAAACTCCTTTCTTCCTTGCCGTGGAGATTAGCCCGAGAGCCCCATCTATTTTGAATCTAGATCTTTTATATCCTTTGCACTTACCCTTGTATTGTCTTCAGTCTCCATGGTGGCCTGCAGTTTGCCATTCACACTGAATACGCAGAAAAGGCCCTTCTCATAGTACACCACACAGTGGCCTTCTCTTGAGGCCTGGATGAGTTTTGGTCGCAGACAATTGTTGGGACCCTCCAAAGTCCTCAAAAGGTCTCCATTCATAGAATGTATCAGACATGGTCCTTCTGAGAAGAGAGAGAGTCAACAGAAAAGCGACAGTCTGGTCACTGCAGTTTCCCATGAAAATATCCCTTAAATCATTAGAAGTTGAGAAGAAACACTATTTCTTTTGGGATTTCCTAGAAGTGTAATTGTCAATGGAAAAAAATAATTAAAGTCTCAGCCAGTTATTCTGACTTTAGAAGACAATTGACAAAGCAATTTGCCTGGGTAATGAAACCGTTATCTGGTAATTTCACCAGATGAAACTGCCCTCCCCTCATCAGCTAAAAGTATGTGTGCAGCTTCTCTGCATGTACATTTTTAGCACTGGGAAGCAGCAGCGGGGTGAGGGCGGATGGGGGGAAGTTAATGCAGGGATTTCATTTGGTACCTGTGGTCTTTGCCAAACCAAATTTAAAAATTAACTTGCAGGTCCAGCATACTATTCAGAGCATTCAAAATTGCCCCTTTACTTCTTAATAGACCAACGATTAAACTAGTTTTCAAATACTGCTACAATTAAAGGAGTCTGTTTATTAAAGTAATACAATGTAATTAGCTATGTAACACCACTTCTATGTTAATATTGTATATACTTTATTTAAAATATTAAAGGCATGTATTAATGTTGCTTTGACTTATTATTCCTTCTTGCTTGTTCCCACACCTCATGTTTTCCTATCTAAACAAATGATGAGTTACTTTGACCTTAATACTGAAACTGCAACATCCCAAAGAAACAGCCAACAAAAGAGATGTCTAAAAATGAATATTGGCCAGCAAATGAGTCAAGTAAATTACTCTTGTGCTTTTTATCTTTTCTTAATCAAAGCTATCATCCATACTGACCTTGTAAATCTATTTTAACAGAATTGTGGTACAAAAGCATCGCTCACCTTTGGAACCACTTATTACCAGCCCAAGTTCAGCACAAACTGTAGCGCAGGTGATCTCACAGTCATGGCCTGTCAGAATAGCTCGGGGAGTAGTAAATTCATCTGCAAAGATACCACCACCAGCAAAACAGTAAGTACAGTGGCCTGTGTAGTACAATTCAAGACCAACATTCATATTTCATCCTTAAGCTTTATACACCTTGCAACTTCCATAACTGCGTAAAGAATAGAAGGAATCAACTGCACTCTCATATAGGGAGGCAAGGTCTGCATCTGTATTCATTGATGTGAAGGTCTAAAGAGCCTGATTTATCCAAGTTTTCACTTATGGTATAGGAACAGCAATATCAGTGACCCCACTCAAATTTCCTTTCACCCTTCCCCTGGGCTGGGCTAGAGCAATACAATATTGCTTTTTGCCTAACAGAGGGATATTAACAAGGATGCATCCGTCCAAGTTTAAATTAAAGGATACAGTACTCAGGGAAATATATGAATGGTAAGAGTCTCAACAGCTTGCTGTAGCCTCGCTACCCATAGGAAGGGTGGGTAGCAAATATTTAAAAATAGAAAATAAATAATAAAATAAATAATCGTACTAAAAAGCTGACAGAGATAAGAGAAGGGAAAATAAAAATCCATGACTATGTACTAATATGTTCAGGCACAAAGTTTACATTTGCTTTGCAGATTCAATCAAACGTCACAGGCTATTTCTGAAACAGGAAGATGAGAGTCTAGAAAATATATCGTAATGCAAAGCTTTCATGACTGACCAATTGCTCTGATTCTGATTTCATTCCTGAAATAGGATTTGATTTGTTACTGTTTGAAGTTTTTGAAAGCTCTGCTTTACTTACTTACACTCACCATTATAAATTTTAATACATTGGGCTGCTGCTATGCACAACCCCCATGTAGGTATCAACTGATAAATATAAGGCTAAAAAATGGAGCCACGAAAGGACTTTTTAAAACAGGAAATGGATACAATAAAAAAGTACACATTTTTATTCCAGTCCATAAAACTGTACAACTCGGTTCTCTGTTTACAGCAAGATAATCAGTCCCACTTGTGCTGCTGCCCAGTGGAGCATTTCCTAGCAAGCTGCAGAAAAGCCCAGAAAGCTTTACTTGACCTGTGCGAGATTTTCCACCCCGCTGCCCTTGCGTGGGGCCCTGTTAGCCCTATATAAAAGCTTAGGAAATCAACTCCAAAAAGGGGGGGAGGCAGGAAGAAATGTGGGGCTATTTTCCTGTCCAACGAGGATGCCCATCACAGGTATTTAATTTTACGGCTTTAAGGAATGGAATAAAATGTGTACTTTTTACAATTTTACATAACTACAGACAAGTAGGATGAATCTTTCAACAAAAAAGGGAAAAAATGGCAGATGGGTGGAACAATGAGACTGATATTCAAAAAAACACTAAGCTGACTTAAGACCCCCAACTTTTTTGCTGAAAATTGACATAAATTTAGGTACCTAAAACTTAAAAGGGTAGATTTTTAAATCCGCATGGGCGTCCATGTGCGCGCAGTTCCCGGCTCACGCACATGGCAGCACCAATTTTATAACATGTGCAGTTGACGTGCGCATTTTATAAAATCCATTACCCACACTCACATTTGCGCCTAATTTTATACTGGCACGCAGGGGGGAAATTTTACTATATGCGTGTGGTGACGTGATAGGGTTTTTCCCCAGTTCCTGCCCAGTTCGCTCCAATAAACGAGTGGACTGGGAGGGAATGTCCTAAACCAGATAGCTAACCTTCCTCCCTAAAGCCCCCTAACTAACCTCATTTTTTTTTTTTTTTTTTTAACTTACCTGCTCTCCGGAGCAGTAAGCAGGTTGCGCGTGCTGGTCCGATCCTGGTGCACGCTTAAACGGGACAGCACCTAATGGTGCTCGCCCTCGCCCCACCCAGACCTCGTCCCCTGCATGCCCCTTTTTCATCACGCTGGTCTTTGGTGTTTACCGGGAGATATACACGTGGCGGTGGGCCTTTGAAAATACCCGCGGCAGTATCGCCCGGTTTTCACACGCATGGGTCTTTTAAAATTAGGCCTCAAGTATCTAAATGTAAGCCTGTTATTCATTTGCTTAGAGTTAAGCTCCTAAGTTAGGTGCCTAGTGCTGAAAATCTATCTTAACGCTTCATTTTTCCCCCCACCGTAGCTCCAACACTGTTGGCCACCCACTAAATCTAGGACCTAATTGTAGGGATTCAGCCCTAGTACATTTTCAAAAGGGCCAATTTAGGATCCTTAACCCTTTGAAAAATTCAGCCTCAATATTTTCTTGAGGTAAGATCCCTCTTTTTAAATAGAAGACAACCTAAAATTATAAAACTAGAACTTAGATTCTACCCTTCAAAGAGATCCTGAAGGACAAAACAACCAAATCTGCTGTTGGATTAAAAATCAGTGCCCAAACAGTAATGGGAAGTAAATATATGGTCAGGAGTCATTTGGCAGCCTTGCAATCTTGGCAGTAGAGGTCGGTCTTAGACTGGCAATTGGCACAGCCCCAACATGCCCTTCTAGAATCAGACCTGGTGGGCATAACCAATGGAGATGCAATCTGCTTAGAAATGGTATGTTGGGTTATAGTAAGTCCAGTCCTGTTTGGATCAAATGAAACAAAGCTGGATGGAGCTTCTATGGGTTTTGGTCTGATCCAGGCAGAAACCCATAGCTCTTTTGTAATCCAAAATGTACATGGCAGGCTGGACTCTCCCGGCATTCCTCCCCTTACAAAAGATGCCAAACACTTATAATGGGTTACCAAAGGTCACAGTTTATTTATAAATCTTGCACAATCCAAGCCTGACAACATCATACTCTGTTCACACATTCGCACATAAACTCTCACACCCCATGATATCAGGGCAACACACTGCCATGTGCCATCAGCATGCTGCCAACAGCCCACCAAGGCTTCAGAGACAATTCCGGCAGGCTTCTGCTGCATGCCCAGGCCTCTGAGCCAGGTCCCAACTTAAGAGGATCCACATTCCAGCCAGGGACCTCACTGCCCACATGCTGCTTCATGAAGCAGCCCCCCAGCTATACATACGTCTCCATGTCGTCCACGTGAATCCAAAACTTACTGCTTATACATTTAAAATAACCTCGGCTCAAGTTTTCCACCAACAACTGCGAGATAAGCAAATGCAACCATAACACAATGTAAGAAAACCAAGAGAAAGGCAAGAGGGAGGGAGAAAATGTTGGTGCTGCTGCCACAAGGGGAATGAAGGTACAATCAACCCCGAGCAGAAAAAAACAGAAAAGCTCAACCCCCTACCAATGTCCTCCTCAAGTGATCCAATCTGTGCCAAAAAAGGACAGAGAGGATTGAGTTTCCCAAGAATTGGAAAAAAGCTCTTACTCTAATAATTTCCATGGAAGGAAGAAATCTTATCTTTGGAGCAGGAGAGTTCCAGTTTGTGCTGTCCAGAATGGATCTGGGATCCGCAAGGCAAACTGCTGTGATTCTTCAATGAAAAGAAGAATTATTCTGACTTATCTAGACAGTGTAACAATGTGCCAGGATGGTGCTAAATACTGGGAAGAAAAGGAGTCTCTGCCAACGTGATATCTCAGGGAAAGGAGACGAGAGGAGTCTTTCTGTAAAGGTGCACTATTCAGATTTTCAGGTAGCATTAAAGGTGTAGGGACTCCCATTATCTAGCTGGTAGGAGGGGGTAGGGAGCCTACAGTCCTCGGAGGCTGCACACCAGCTGGGTTTTCAGGATATCCCTAATGAATATGCAAATGATTGCACACACACTGCCTCAAATATAGGTAACATTTAACTCATATATTCATTAGGGATATTCATAAAAGCCAACCAGTGTGCAGCCCTGAAGGCCTGGAGATAACCAAACCTGTCACAGTGAAGTAAGGAGTGTCCTATCAGTTTGACTTATTGGATGTGTAGATGAAGACTACTGATTTTTCACTCAGTAAATGTACAGTCTGTCAAATAATTTCTATGGAGTAAGATTTATTACAATAAAGGTTTTGTTGGAATACCATTTGAAATGTGAGAATTTTTCAGAGTCTAGATCATTTTACTGTAAAGGCCTCAAAGTGAGGTTTCCCCCTATTCGGGAACAAACCATACCCTGTGCTCCCTTTTGTAGTTAGGACACAGGAGAGGGGATTACAAAAGATTGGACAGAGATGGGGTACCCTTTTATATGGTGCTGATAAGCACTAGTTGCACCAAGATGAACTGTAACAAAATTAGAATTCTGAAACGGAGAGAATGGATGCTAATAGTTTAAGAAAACGAAAAGATTCTCCTCATGCAGATATATCTTATTCCTTCTATAAAACGGAATATCTCAGGAGTTATGTTGGGTTTGATGCAACCTGCGCACGCAGAGCCGAGCACCCTGCCTCCCTTCCCTCCGAGGCTGCTCTGATTTCGGAGCGGCCTTGGAAGGTCCCCCCACCTTTCCCTCCCTTCCCCTATCTAACCCACCACCCAGCCCTAACTAAATCCCCCCCCCACCTCATTTCGTGGAGTTATGCCTGCCTCTGGCAGGCGTAACTTGCGCACGCCGCCGGCTCCCTGCCCCAGCACAGGCCTCTGTGCTGGAACACTTGGACCCGCCCCTGGACTGCTGTCATGCCTCCGGCCCCGCCCACGGACCACTGCCACGCCCATGGACACGCCCCCGGTCCGCTCCTTATTCGAAGCTCCGGGACATAGGCTCGGTGCGCGCAGGGGGAGCTTGGGGCAGGTTTTCGGGGGCTACGCGCGTACCCCTTTGAAAATCTGCCCCTATACTTCTCCAGGGAGCATCATAGGAGTTGTTCACCTATCGACACTTGCAGCTTTTTCAGTCCATATGTGGAAAATAAGTAGAGCTTTAAGTGACTAAGAGCATGCTGAAAATTGTTTAAAATAAATAAATAAAATAAAGCGGCCATATTTTTGTACCAATGATTAAAACAGCGTGTGACCACTGCAATACAAGCATATGAGTCATAGCTCTGACGGTCCTTTTTTCTAGTGTACAGTTTATAATAGCATCATTAATTCAAATAACCTTTAAATAAATTGTTTTCAGATAAGATTTTTCAAAATATATTTAATACATAAAAGTATTTGGAATGACGGTTATATAAAATGGCTAAATATTATAAACTAAAGTAAAAAATTAACAAAATACCAAAAATATACCAACTATCCTTTATAGATGCCCGATAGTTCTCAGTTTATTTTTCAAATTACATTTGAATTCTTTAATGAACTACCGGTAAATATTATTTAAAAAACATAAGCACTAATTGCATTTAAAAAGGTTGGTGATTATATGCAGGAGATATTCTGGTACTAGCTTGTAAATGATCTTTTCACAAATAATGTTCACTCTCTGGCTTTTAATGTTCAAATGTTGAAATTGCAGTTTGAGATGCTTTCTTTTCCTCACAGTTTGGCTATGTAAGAATATCTTTTTTGGTCTTTCTATTACACACACACTTTCTATGAAAATGCTGTGCTTTAATTCAATTAATCACAAATAAAATGAATGCATTTTTACATTAAGCTCTGTTTTCCATTTGTTCATGAGCTTGCCACTAAATTACAGTCAAGACAACCACATAAAAACTAAAGTCCTGCAAACCAGCTGTCACAGCACAAATGGAAATACAGCAGAATGCGCTATAAGAAGTCTCACTAGGCAGTTTAATTTGATCATTTTAATTCATTAGTTAAGTATACATTACTAAAGCTATTCTGTACTTTTTATCAGAACCATATTTTTTAATATTAGTATGCTTGTGTTTATATTATTAAAGCACTCTATCTTTTTTTCATGAATAAATTAATATTCAGGACCCTAACCTTTGCACTTCCTAGAAAAGCCTGTAATTATGTTTCTTCAGACTAACCCCGGGGTTTCCTGTGGTGCATGTCATGTGCTGTGGAAACATTTGATAACCTGACAGAATGCATAAGCTTACATCTAAAGACCCGCCTCTTCTTTGAACACAGTTTTCCCAAAGGAAACAATATATTTGGGTAAACTCTCAACCTAGAACAAAATCCAGAAGTGAAGCACATAGGGAACCAGCTACTAAAACACTACCCAGTAGAGACCAAAACACGTTAGTTCCTAGACTGATATCACAATTAATATTGGGATTTTAAAGAACATTTCTACATGTGTGAAGTTAAATTCCATGTCATTTCCCCCTTCCCCCTGTTCCTCTCCAATCAGGAGAGGATATTTCAGGACAACAATTTTCTATAAATTTAGCTACTGGCTGTGTAAATCCTGTCCTCCATTTCTCCAACTGGAAAATTAGAGAATCATAATTGTTTTACAAATAACCAAAGAAAACTCTTAACAAAGCTTATAAATAGTACATCTTGTTTATTAGATTAAATCTAAGATTAATGAATCATAGTTTGGAGACAAAGCAGAGAAAGAAGCTTTGCACCCAATGGGGCAGATTTTCAAAGGGTACGAGCATAAGATAAGCACGTAACCCCCGAAAAGCTACCCCATCCACCCCTGAGCACGCTGAGCCTATGTTGCATAGGCTCGGCGGCGCACGCAAGCCCTGGGACGCGTGTAAGTCCCGGGGCTTTCCTGGGGGGCGTGTCGGGGGCGTGTCACGGCCGGCGCATCACCTGGGGGCGTTCCGGGGGTGGGGACGTGGACGTGGTTCCGGCCCAGGGCGTTTCGGGGCGTGGCCGAGGCCTACAAAACTGCTCCCGGGCTGGGGAATCGTGCGCCGGCAGCCATCCAGCGTGCACGAATTACGCCTGCCTCGGGCAGGCGTACCTTTTATAAGAAAGGTAGGGGGGGTTAGATAGGGCTGGGGGGTGGGTTAGGTAGGGGAGGGGAGGGGAGGGGAAGGTGGGGGAAGGCGGAAGGAAAGTTCCCTCCGAGGCCGCTCCGATTTCGAAGCGGCCTCGCAGGGAACGGAGGCAGGCTGCGCGGCTCCGCACGTGCAGGCTGCCGATTTTGCGCTGCTCGGCACGCGCAGGATGCCAATTTTGCACAGCCTTGCGCGCGCCGACCCCGGATTTTAAAAGATACGCACGGCTACGCGTCTATCTATTAAAATCCAGCATACTCTTGTTTGCGCCGGGAGCGCGAACAAAAGTATGCGCGCGAATACTTTTTTAAAATCTGCCCCAATATGTTGATGTTGTAACCTCTAATTGTATGAGTTATATCAAACAACATAATACACTCAGCATGAAACAATATAAATATTTTCTGATGGGCAATTAGTTTCCAAAATATGCACTTCTGGAGAGTCCAGGGATCTGGAGAAGAGCTGTTGAAAATATTTTAGTTTACGACAGTTTAACAGATTCTGAACATTTTCATGATGCGAAATATGTACCAGTTTCTTTCAGCGAAGGGAAGGGACCCCCTTTAAGCTGCTTGCCTTCTTGGAGATTTCTCCTCTTGATTGCCATTTTCGGGTCTACTAGACAAATACAGCTTAGTGTTTGCATAATTGCCAGGTTCTTGTGGCCTGGTTTGGCCTATGTTGGAAAAAGGATGCTGGGCTTGATGGACCATTGGTCTGACCCAGCATGGCAATTTCTTATGTTCTAACTCACTCTGTCACTTATATATGCTCTCAATCGCACAATTACACACATGCACACTCTCTCACTTACATAGGCTCTCAATCACACAATTACACGCATCCTCATTTACATAGGCTCTTCTCCCAACTATTTCCATTCTTTCATGTCCTGAAAAAGATATAATCCTCAGAACTGAGCACACCTTTCCATAGGCATCTAAACATACTGGTAACTCTCCCTGCTGCTTTATTACACTGACTGACAAACTTCAAACCAAGTAAAATAATTTCTCCTAGAGTTAAAACACAACTTCCTGACCCTTCGCTATTCTTTCAGTTTTTTTTTCAAATCACCTTTCATTGCATCCTATTACAAATATTTTTCTAATATGGCACAAAATTCAAATCTAACTTAAATAAGCTTATATTATGCGGGAGGGTGAAAAGTAGAGCTTCCCAACTTTGGAACTGCTATATAATCATAGGCTTAAAATACCAAATTATTTTTTTAAATATATTTGAATGCAATAAAATCAATAAGCAGACTAGCAACCCACTGATGCTCAAAACATACATATCTAGTGCGGTAATCTTGAACATGTCTGCAATGTCCATAACCAAAGTTGCTAGTGATTTAGCTAACAACTTCAACTCTGACATGGTGCCATGTTTTGCGGTAAGTAAGAGACCCCCTGCTTCCGGGTATAACTTGTATATAAGCCCCTGATGCAGCATACATGAAACATGGTATTACGTTGGGCATTTTTCTTCCAGATTTATACAGGGAACTATTTTTCTTTCCACCTTTCACCTTTTATTTGCAACAGAAAAATTAAAAAATTTAAATACTGCATAAGAAACATTGTTGGATATTTGGACACTTGGACCAATGATTAAAACATGACCCATTTTGTGCTACAAAGTGAGCAAACTTCTTGAAAGAGTAACCTGTACATGGATCTATGAAGGTTCTTTTTCAAATATTGAATGCTTGCTTTGCTATTGATAACAATGTTCAAGGCCTACCTTACAGAGTTTGGCAAACAAAATTGAACATTTTTCAAGTGCTCTTCAATTATATTCATTAGTATTTGCATTTGATTTAAAAGACTCCTTTTTGTGGTAATATATCGTATCAGGAACAACATTCAAAACTTCAACATAAAACTTTAACACATCCAACGCAAAAAGAGGAAATCTTTGGCAAGTTCAAAATACACAGATTGAAATGCTGCAAAACGTTTTCCCTGTTCTCCATCTTCCTATGCAAAATCTCACTGTTTCTTATTAAAGCCAGGGAAGAATTCTGTAGGGATTCCAAACTTTCAATCTTCTTTTGCTGTTCCTGAAATACCTGAGAATGGATACCAGTCTGTTGATGGAATAATTCAAAAGAGGACATAGCCAATCAATCCTGTTTGTGAGAGAATTCTCCAAAGTATGAACAAAGTGAAGGCATGGTTATTTCCTGATGGGGGTTGCTAATTATAGCAGGGTATGTGGTATTTCTCCAGGCATTTAAAAGGGTTTTTAGGTTGTGCAGATGTTTTTACTTTTTATATATTTTAATAATTTTATTTTATATTTTGCTGTTTTTATTGCTGATTTGTGAATTGTTTTATTGATTCTTTTGATATGTTGTACACCATTCCGGCTAGTTTATACTGTGTGTGCAGTATATAAAAACTTGAAATAAAGTAGCAACCGCAGTCTACAATGTCTCTAGAGTAATAATGAAAGGCTTAATCAGACGTAAAGGGGCTGATGAAAACTGAAAAACCAAAGATTCTCCATCAAGACTGAAATGGAAGTCCAACCCCATAACAGCACCAGACCCAGCATGCATAGCCGACTCAGGAACCAAGTTGGAGGACTGGAACACTTGCTCTAGAGCTAAACCTCTGCTTATACCCAAAGGAGGAGGTGGTCTAGGATCAGGACTGAGAGAAGAAGAAATCTTAGAGGGAGCAGAAGGAGTCCCTTCAAGCCTATCCCTGAACTACATTGACGATTGAAAAAGAAATCCTGACTTGCCTGAGAAGTTAAAACTGGAGGTGTTGCCTTGGCTGGGCCCAGATGAACAACTCCCGTTCTTTTCTTCCCCACTGTCTGATGAACTGCCAGATAGGGAACCTGCACAAGGGGCAGTGCCCCGCAGACTCTGTGATTGAAAGAGGCCCTCTCTGATGACGTCAGGACCCTCGCTTTCACTGCAAGGCTGTTCCAGGAAGCAGCACACAAGCAGACAGGCAGGCAACTACTTCCAATTTCCCCTTTGGTGCCATTATTGTATTGGCTTCCAGTGGGGTGGAATTACAGATATTTTTGTGTCCTTTTCAAACAGATAAAGTTTCCTCACATGTCCTTCCACAATATCATTAAAAAAAATATATTGAAAAGCACTAGCTGAGACACTAAGCCCTGAAAAACTTTTCCTTCACTAGAATGGATGCCATCAGCTATAACAAGTTCTGCAGCTTAATCAGCTGCTCATCCAGTTAACAACTTTCTGATTTACTCCCATACTGGATAGTTTGTTTAGCGTCTTTTGTATGCAGTGGTGTCAAAAGCTTTCCTGAACTTCATATAGCCAACACTGATTGTACCATCTTGATCCTCAAACAATGCAATGAAGCTTGTTTGAGAAGATCTCCCTCTTGTGAAACCATGTTGTCTAGTATCCAGTGTTTTAATGTACTGCACTATCCTTTTCTTTAATACTGTTTTTATAACTTTGGCTACTACTGAAGCTAGATTTACAGGTTTATACTTATTTGCTGCCTCATTTCCACTTTTGTGACACAGAATGACATCTACCCTTCTACAGGCCCTCTAAGTCTCCCCTGTCTCTAAAGACAACCTGAAGTATAGACAGCAATTCCTTGAGCTCCTTTAGTATTCTGAGGTGTTCTCCATCATGCCCTATTGTATGATCTATTCCTTTAAGTACTATCTTCTCTGAAAAATGCATCTGTAATCATTTTACAAACATTTATATACCTATAGCCTATCTTAGGCACATCAGTTTCTCTTTTTCTGTACATATTGAGCAAAATAACTTATTTAAGATTACTGCCTTCTGCTTGTCCCTCTTCTTACAAACTCCATTTTTCTTTACTGTTTCATTTTTTTTCATCTCTCATAGTCACAAAATATTTGGCATCAAAACCCTATAAGGGACTCCAAAATGTTAAAGCATTAACAAAAATATGCCTAGAATCCCCTTTTAAATTGTATCAATACAACTTTAAAAAATGTATAAAACTGTTTTTATATAAATGTATGAAACTATTTGATTGTAAATATATTAATTATTATAAAGCCCATCTTTAGAACTTATAACAAAAATATAGCAATTTACAACAATGTTTTTAAAAAACATACAATACATTCATACATCCACATCCTTATTAAAATACAAAAGTGCAATCTGATGCACAGTCATGAAACTAAACCCTAGAATTTTGAGTTCCTGAAGAAGAACTTGAATCCACAGCATTTTAGTCCATAGGATTATGCTGATTTCTGTTTGGATCAAATTGATGGGCTATCTGAAAAAGAAAACTCGACCCAAATAGTAGAAATATCTGACCAGCCAGTTGTTACTCAGTCACAAGTCACATTAGTGGGTCCAGATGAGGAACTGTGTTGAGAGGACCATCCTGTGAGCTGGTCAGAAATGTGTTTTTTTAAACACAGTTGAAGAATTCATTTAACATCCTTGATCTCTGTCCTTCCTCTATAATGTATTTAGTATGAGATGATTTTAAGGAAACATGGTCATTATTAATCAATAGACCCTTATTAAAGGGTTAGTTCCCTCATCCTTAAAGCAGGCTCTGATCCATCCTGTATTTCAAAGGATCATGGATGCTCCAAGCAGTTTTAGATCTTTCTCTAATCTCACCACAGTGGGAAAGTTATTGGAGAAAGTAGTTTATATTCAATTTAATGATATTTTGAGCACCCAATAACATCCTGCATTAGCATCAATGTGCTGAAAGAAATAAAAATAACATTGTCATTGCCATCTTTTTAGACATCTTGGCAGCATATCATACCGTTAATCACACTATTCTAATGTATCGTTTACGTGCTTTAGGTATGGGGGGGGACAGTCCATCAATGGTTCTCTTCTTACTTGTTTGAAAGAGAACAAAACGTAATGAGGATGATTATTCTAATTGGTTAAATAGAAGCATGGTGTTCCACAAGGATCAATTCTGTCTGTAGCCTTATTTAATGCTGATATTCAACAGAGTTCACATTTATGTGGACGATATCAAACTTTTTCCCATGAGATATTTTTAGGCCATTAAACTGAACCATATCTTAGTTTGTCTTACTACTATAAATTCATGGATGGTACTAATAAATTGTTATTGAATTTTAGTAAGACCATTGCATTATGCTCTCATCGGCCATCTGTCATTCTACCAGATTTAAGTCTTTTTCCCATAGTAGTGAACGCTAACATCATTCGGTTCAAAGATGTTTTCAGAAATCTTGGCTTCCTTTTTGATAACCTTCTTTCTTTAGGCCACAGATACAATTAGTCCTAAAAACTGGTTATTTTAGATTGCGAATGCTTCGGCATTTTTGTTATGCACTGGAATGCAGTGATTTTAGAACAATCGTGCATTCCTTAGTATCTACCACAATGGACTTGTAATACAATATACATGAGTCTTCCCAATACCCATGTTCACGCATTGCGGATTTTACAAAATTTGGCCACCCGGTCAGTGATGCGCAGTGCCTCTTGGGAGCATGTTTCGCCACTGCTGTACCAACTCCACTGAAGCAGCATATTAAATTTAAAATCTTGTCTCGTTTTTAAATCTGTCAATATGAATAACCATAACCAAAAGAAAAATCTAATTGAGATGAATAACTCTGTCAACAGTGGCACATCTACAAAAAGAAAGATTGAAGTGAATAACAAATCTCAACTAATATCTTATAAGGAGTCCAGGAAAAGCAATAATCTTAAAGAGAGTACCTGGAAGGCTATGACCACAAATGCTCATAGTTTGGGAAATAAAATCCCAGATCTGCAGGCCCTAATGACTGAGGCAGAATTGGACATTGTTGCTATCACAGAAACATGGTTCACAGAATCTCATGAATGGGATACAACAATACCAGGCTACAACTTGTTAAGGAAGGACAGAGAGGATAGAAAAGGGGGAGGTGTGGCTCTTTATGTTAGAAACAACATCCAAGCATCTGAGCTACAAGGAAGTTGGGGTAAGGAAGAAGCTCTATGGCTCGACCTAAAAAAAGATGACGGAGCGTCCATTTATATTGGAGTGGTTTACAGGCCTCCAAACCAAAAGGAAGAGCTGGACAGAGATCTGGTTGAAGACATCCATAAGATAGGTAAGAAGGGAGAAGTGGTGATCGTGGGTGACTTTAATATGCCAGATGTAGACTGGAAAATCCCATCTGCAGAAACTAAAAATAGTAGAGCGATAGTGGATGCCATGCAAGTATCTTTGTTCAAACAAATGGTGTTGGAACCCACGAGAGAAGGAGCTATACTCGACTTAGTGCTCACTAATGCAGATAATGTCTCAGATGTCCAGGTGGGCGCCCACCTCAGCAGTAGTGATCATCAAACGGTATGGTTTAATATCACTAAAAGAATAGGGAAAAGAACCACAAAGACCCGAGTTTTACAATTCAAAAACACAGACTTCGAGGAAATGGGGAAGTACCTGGAGGAAGAACTTAAAGGATGGGAGAACGAGAGAGATGTGGATCAACAGTGGACCAATCTAAAAGGAGCAATCACCAAGGCAACTGCTCTATATGTTAGAAATGTAAAGAAAAGCAAAAGAAAATTGAAACCTATCTGGTTCTCAAAGGAGGTGGCTGACAAAATTAAAGCTAAAAGAATAGCATTCAAGAAATATAAAAGATCCCAAAGGAAGGAGCACAAAGAAGAATATTTGTATCAACTGAGGGAGACAAAGAAATTAATCAAGTTGGCAAAAGTCAAGCAGAAGAGAGGATTGCCAAGGAGATAAAAAATGGTGACAAAACATTTTTCAGATACATCAGCGAAAAGAGAAAGGTCCAAAGTGGTATAGTGAAATTGAAAGGTGGTAATGATCAATGTGTGGAGAGAGACGAAGAAATGGCAGAAATATTAAACGAATACTTCAGCTCTGTGTTCACTAAAGAAGACCCTGGAGAAGGACCATCTCTACACAACAAGAAACTGGAGGGAAGTGGAATGGATGAAAATCCTTTTATAGTAGAAAATGTGTGGGAAGAGCTAAAGAACCTGAAAGTGGACAAAGCCATGGGGCCTGATGGGATTCATCCAAGGATATTGAGGGAGCTCAGAGATGTTCTGGCAGCTCCGCTGTGTGACCTGTTCAATAGATCCCTAGAAACGGGAGTGGTGCCGAGTGATTGGAGAAGAGCGGTGGTGGTCCCGCTTCACAAGAGTGGGAACAGGGAGGAAGCTGGCAACTACAGACCGGTTAGCCTCACTTCGGTGGTGGGAAAAGTAATGGAGTCACTGCTGAAAGAGAGAATAGTGAACTATCTACAGTCCGGAGAATTGATGGACCAGAGGCAACATGGATTCACCAGGGGAAGATCCTGTCAGACAAATCTGATTAACTTTTTTGACTGGGTAACCAAGGAATTGGATCGAGGAAGAGCGCTTGATATCATATACTTGGATTTCAGCAAAGCTTTTGATACGGTTCCGCACAGGAGACTGGTGAATAAAACGAGAAGCTTAGGAGTGAGGGCCGAGGTGGTGACCTGGATTGCAAATTGGCTGACGGACAGAAGACAATGTGTGATGGTAAATGGAACCTTCTCTGAAGAGAGAGCGGTTTTAAGTGGTGTACCGCAAAGATCGGTGTTGGGACCGGTCCTGTTCAATATCTTTGTGAGCGACATTGCGGACGGGATAGAAGGTAAGGTTTGTCTTTTTGCGGATGACACAAAGATCAGCAACAGAGTGGACACGCCGGAAGGAGTGGAGAGAATGAGACGGGATCTAAGGAAACTGGAAGAGTGGTCGAAGATATGGCAGCTCAGATTCAATGCCAAGAAGTGCAAAGTCATGCATATGGGGAGTGGAAATCCGAATGAACTGTATTCGATGGGGGGGGAAAAGCTGATGTGCACGGAGCAGGAGAGGGACCTTGGGGTGATAGTGTCTAATGATATGAAGTCTGCGAAACAATGCGACAAGGCGATAGCAAAAGCCAGACGAATGCTGGGCTGCATAGAGAGAGGAATATCGAGTAAGAAAAGGGAAGTGATTATTCCCTTGTACAGGTCCTTGGTGAGGCCTCACCTGGAGAACTGTGTTCAGTTCTGGAGACCGTATCTACAAAAAGACAAAGACAAGATGGAAGCGGTACAGAGAAGGGCGACCAAGAAGGTGGAGGATCTTCATCGCATGACGTACGAGGAGAGATTGAAGAATCTAAATATGTACACCCTGGAGGAAAGGAGGAGCAGAGGTGATATGATACAGACTTTCAGATACTTGAAAGGTTTTAATGATCCAAAGACAACGACAAACCTGTTCCATAGGAAAAAAATCAGCAGAACCAGGGGTCACGATTTGAAGCTCCAGGGAGGAAGATTCAGAACCAATGTCAGGAAGTATTTCTTCACGGAGAGGGTGGTGGACGCCTGGAATGCCCTTCCGGAGGATGTGGTGAAGACCAGAACTGTGAAGGACTTCAAAGGGGCGTGGGATAAACACTGTGAATCCATAAAGTCAAGAGGCCGCCAATGAAGAGTGGGTGACTCGCCAGAATGACGGCTACTGCCTGGAGACAATACCCTTATTCAATAAACATACACATGCTTACTGTGACTCCAACATTGCTCTAAGCTTCAACAGCAAGAGGAAATGTGGAAAAATGGATTTACACTCACAAAGAGGGGAGTAGCTGGCTTGTTACGGCGGTTACTACCCCAAACCAAATAAGCCTGATGCTTCACCTTCAATGCACATACAGCATAGTTCTCTGCTTCAACGGCAGGGGAGAAGAAAAAAGGGTTCGCACTCACAAAGTGGGGAGTAGCTGGCTTGTTACGGCGGTTACTACCCCAAACCAATTGTGTCCGATACTTCACTTTCGATGCATATCCAGCATAGCTCCCTGCTTCAACAGCAGGGGAGAAGAAAAACAACCAATAAGGACTGTATAACATAGTCTGGGTAAAACAAATAAGCATGGGTGTAGCTTGCTTATTGCGGCGGTTACTACCCCTACTACCCCTAACTAATCAAGCTAGATATTTCAATGGTGGGGGTGGAAGGGAAATAGAACCAAGAGCTAAGAGAAACAGATAAGTATGAGAGAAAAAAACATGTGAAGCTTGCTGGGCAGACTGGATGGGCCGTTTGGTCTTCTTCTGCCGTCATTTCTATGTTTCTATGAATGGCTTGAATTATTTGGCTAAATTGTTAAAACCATATTTACCAATTATGTCACTTCACTCTCAGGACAAAGGTTTTTTGGCTGTCTCACATATCAAAGACAAGGTCACATGCCTTTTTAGTTATAGGCCCCACCTTATGGAACCAATTGCCTACCTGCCTGCATTTCGTAAATGATTTTTGTTTTTATATTAAACAACTGTAAGCCCACCTTTATCAGAAGGATTTTCAGTAAAATGATTGTCTATTTTAATATAATGATTGTGTATCTTAAGGTTGTTTATTATGTATTTTATTTTTTATGTGAATACAATTTGATATTGATTTATGTAAATGTTGTAAAATGCCTAGTGAGTACAAATATTTTTAAATAAATATATAAATAAAGCCCCTGATGAATATAGAGTCCCCGCTGACTATGCAGGACCCCATACTTAAATCCACAGCAATTATATGCCAACAATGATTTTGTGGTGGAAAGTTTAGAGCCACACTAAATATGAGGGACTCTAACAAAGGCCTCTGTTTCACCCTACAATGGGCTTCCTCATGGGATTTTAATCATGCCTTTATAAAATCATCCAAATGGGGTGTTGCTCAATGAAATATGCATTTTAGCTCTTTGTGTGTTTCTTCAACTTATCTTTGCATATATCCTTTTGTAGACTCAAACTGAACCACAAGAAGACTGACTGGAAGATGCATGATTGTGTTGAAGATGCCTTGTTAGGAACTCAAAATTTGAAGGGTACAGAGGAACTATGTCCAACAATAACAACAACAAAAAACAAAACAAAGGAGGTAACAAATCTCCGTGGAAGGCAAGTTAGCAAGGGGAAAAGGTATAAAGCATCAAAATGTTTATCTAAGGCAATAGCAGAAATAGTAGGCATGGAAAAGACTAGCATTTACAAAGCATTAAAAAGAACAAGAGGGGAACAGACACAATTTTCAGGAGGCTGAGATGGCAGGTAGACAAACGAAGGAACAAAGAAGGGAAAACTGCCCATTCTTTAAGTCAGGGCTCTTTTTCTATTATGGCTATGTTCAGGTCTGGGTCAAATATTGACTCGTACTATATGACAATTAGACCCCCAATTTTCCCCTACCATGAAGTCTAGTAGTATTATCATCATTTGCCAATAAGAGACCACAAAAGTAGGCTCTTAAACATTTTGTCTAAGGAATATCCCTCTCTATAAGGCATCAGAACCTTATCCATGTGTTTCAGTTAAAAAATGTTTGATGTGAAAGATTTGGTTGAAATAGGAATTTATATAATTTTGTTTTATGTTTAAATTTTATGTATTTTATTTTGCTGTACATTGCTTTGGGCATTTTTTAACATTAAGATGATTAACAAATATATGCAAGTAGATAAACAAATCACAACTTCTCCACTCTTAGTTGATGCCACAGTTTCCATGCTCCAGTCCATATACAATAGATTAAAATCCCCTACACTAAGATTTGAGGATTGCAAACATTTTCACATTTCCTTTTGCCATGATGGTTTTTAGGTGAGTGATTTTGTTAACAAGACTGAGTGTTCTTAAACATTTTACTATATTTTAGTATTTTATTGCTTTGAATGTTATTTTTGAATTGCAATTTATGTCTCTTCTTGTAAACTACTTGGAACACTCTTCTAATGAATAAGTAGTACGTACACTGAAATAAACTAAAAAAGAAACATACATGACTCTCCAAGAAGATAGTCTGCATCCCTCCTTTTTTTCTTATTCTTTTTCTATTAGCCATTTCATTAACTAGGCCTCCTTACATCTGAAGCTGTCTCCCAGATACCATGGATGAATTTGGGTTTTCATACCGTTAGCATGTCTATATCTACCAGACTGGTAGATATTATATTAGTGCCATGCATACTGCATGGATCAGATTTCCATTCTAGATTCAAATGAGTATGCCTCAGGCCGATTAAGGTCGGAAACCCTGTGGCAGCAGCATTTACAGCCCCTAGGTGGAAGAAATACCTGATGGTGCAGTATAGACTGAGGATGGAGAGCACTGTATCCTGCCCCCATGTCCACAGGAAATCACAGAGCCATCTGTTATTTAGAAAGGAAAGGAAAAGGGAAGGAGTAACAGGAGATGAGGCCAAAGCCATAAAGATTTTATGGTGTTTCACAGCACTAAATGATAAATAACCATTTATCATAGGAAAAGTAATGCTCCTAAAGTACAAGACACAGTAGTAAAGACTTGGGGGTAATCCCAGTTACGGTTGAAAAGGATAATGCAAGATGGAAGTTTCATATTTGAAGTAAAAATGAGGTTTGTTTTTATTACCCATTAAATTACTGTACAGTAAAAAAAAAAAACCCCAACATTAGGAAGCCCTTGCTGGTTCTTTCTTGAAAAGTTATCAATAAACCATGTCCACTCTATTGCTTTATGATGTCAACTTCAAAAGGAATACGAAGCTCAGGGTATTCGATTTTAGAATGTTTTTTTTCACCTGAAGCTTCATTAAAGAAATATTTAAGTACAATTTAGGTTTTGGAATGAGATGCAAACAGTGAATTTAAGTACTGTTTATCCACATCTAATTTAAAAAGCATTGTTTTAATATTTACTTCACCTTCGTTTAACAGAAATTATTTAAATAACTTTATACTGCTTTCATGTCTAGCTACAGACACTTGTAAGTTTCAGTTCTTAAGCATAAATCATTTTTTCCTGTACTAATGCTGCACATCCATAGGGCTGAGCAGATCAATCATTACTACTTATCTACCACACAAGAGAAGTAAATATAATATCGTGGGATAGTTTTCTAGCACCATAACAAGGATCTTATTAAAGCTGAATTAAATTTCTATATGAACAGAGTTCTTTTCTCTACATCCACCACCTGCAGCAAGTTGAATCCATAGCAATAGGCAATGGTGAACCTGCTCATGGAACCACTGCAGCAGGAAACACACCACAGCTGCTAATAAAGAAAAAAAAAAGAGAAGACTGAATATACTTTTGGGATCCCCGAAGATAAAAAGGAGATCTTGTAAAGCTATTTTTATGCAATAAATCCTGCATTTAAACCTTAAGGGTGTACACAGAGCCCACCATGATCTGGAAGGAGGAGCAACAATATCACAGGAAAAACTGCAAAACAATAACTGATAATTTAACTTATCTAATTGCTCAAAAGCAAAGAAGTATGTAAATGATATCATCTTAAAACAACTAAGTAATGCTGCAAAAAACAGAAAAAGAGAAAAGAAGAGGAGATCCAGAGAACAGCATTAGAAGAGAGGTGCTGAAACAGCCAGAGAAACTGGAAGAGATGACTGATAAACTGCTGAATGATAAGGGCACAATATATGAGAAGGAAAGCAACATAAAACAGACTAAGGACTAGAGTCAAAGAGGACAGCAAATAAAAGACCAGGTAATGGAAAATTCGATAACCGAACTCCTGGACTGCATGGAGATGGACAGGCATGCTGGCGTCCAGGGGAGGGAAAGCTCAAGCTGGCGCCCAAAGGAAAACATATAATCAGTAAAATCCTGCATGAAAGGAACATCAAGTGATATTACAGAAGGAATCCTACTCAAAACGGTGCAGCAAAAATTATTATGCAGAAAATTTTACAAACAAGGACACAAGACTAAAAGAGAAGGAGGACATCTTCTCCGTCTTAGGAACGACGCAGAGAGGGAAAAATTAAACCACTGAGCGCAAAGGTATCACTGGCAGACGAGTACCTCAATGGATCCAGGAAACCAAAAACCCTAAGAAATATCCAGAATATGCTATACTACTATGCTCAAACAACAAACTTAAAATCACATGTGACAGTTTGAAGAAAATAGAGACGATGAAATCAAATGTTTAGAACACCCCCCCAAAGCTTCATGTTTTTTCACATGGAATTTGGGAAGTACAGTTAAATCCCCAAAGATGAAAAAGAAAAGTTCTGGCAAAATGTATGTGAGAATCCCCTAGAGCACCATAGAGAAGCACAATAGCAACCCAGTAGCTGTACAGGGGAATAAAGAAAACATCAAAATTATGGAATGGCCAGAAGTGACATTCTGTTCTATTCTTTACATGTTATTCCACAAATAATGTGCTCAAAGTGTGCTACAACAATCAAACAAGTTATAAATACAATAAAAACAAAGCATCATATAAATTAACAAAAATGACATTTAATACAAATAAAATCTGAAAAACAATAAATAAAAACCCCACTCATTCCCTACTGCAAGCCACACTCTGTCCCAAAAGAACACACAAATTAATCCACTTACTTTTATCCAACCAAGTCACACGCCATATCATCTCCTCAGGTTTCCAATTGCTGCTGAAGAAGTTACTAAAGGAAATCAGGACAAGGAGTACCCCAGCCCAACCTTTGGCTCAAACATTTCATATCTTCCAACTAAGACTTGGCAAACTGCAAATTGATCAGCTAACTAGAACCTACAAGCTGCTCCCTAGAATAGAGGCAGATAGAATATACAATCATGTGGACTCTACCAACATCAAGGCAATAGAACAGAAGGGCAACAAGAAACAAACATATGGAACCAAAGACCAGTCAATGCTGAACAAAGCCATCATGGCCAGCTGTAAGAAAAACAAACAAACCTTAGTATAGCATGACTATTAGAAAGTGTCTGATAGCATCTCACACTCATGGATTATAAATTGTCTTGAAATGTACAGAATAAAGCTAAGATTTAAAGAATAATTTAAGTTCACCACGAAAATGTGGCAAACTACACTTCATCTGAATCAAGAAAATAGACAATTTGTCAATTCAGATATCAAAATCTAGTTAGGAATATTTCAGCGGGATTCTCTGTTGCTACTTTTTTTTCTGCCAGGCATTGAATTAATTCTCCGAACTATGGATTTTGTCTTAATACCAGAGATCCAAATAGCCTACAGATAACATTGCACCTATTATTTGTAGGTGATTTGAAGCTTTACAGTTTTTGTGATCATCACTTAGTAGAATAACTACAAATAGTGAAGAGTTTCTCAGATGAAATCAGGATGCTATTTGGCCTTAACCAATGTGCTAAGGAAACCTCTATTGGAGTAATAGTAACCAAAACTAAAAACCTCTCTCTGACTAAAAGCTGGCATACAAGAGAACTTTAACAGGAAGGTGCAACAATCCAGTTTAAAACACTGAGAGGAAAGATCAGCAAAGAGCACTACAAGGGCATGAACTAATTCTAATGTGTTTCAATAGCGTGAAATAAGATACAAACTGTCAATCAGTTTGAAATCACTGAGCTTTCATACAGCTTTGGAATCTCAACTGGTCCCAAAAAGATCTCAGCCTTTTAGATGTAAGAATAAAAAAAAAAACTTCTCTATGCCCGCAAACTAACCTGGAAGAACTAATATGTCCTGAGACTATACATCCTACAAACTGAAGGAAGTATGGCTCTTACAGGAATAGATTACAAATACAGAACTGCTAACATAGGCCTCCAATCGTATTTAGCAGCATCATCAGATCTAAACACGCCAAAGGACCTCCAAGTGTACCGAAGTTCGTTCCTATGTATTTTATACCCTTTGAAGCTTGCTTTCAGAAAAATGCAAGTAATAGGAAGAGAAGCTAAGAGTAAGTCTGAGAGATTGTGCCTGCACCTGACATAGCCTGCAAACACCTCCTCAAGGACACTAAACACGTCTTCCATGGACAGGTTTCTTTGCATGGCCATGTGCTTTCCTTTTCCGTGGTGGTACTTAGGTTACAAGAGGAAATTTCCTTCCCTCAAAATTGGAAAGCATGTGGTATGGACCAGGGTAGAAGCACCACCATAAAAAAAAGAACAATTAGGAAACAATCAGTGCTGAACTGCCTGAGGAACATTTCCTGCTTGTAACAGATCAAAAAAATGCAGTTAACTGAGCAGAACTCTATAAAGGAAGTTATTAGAAAAACATGATATGATTTTAAATTTTGCACCGTTTTGTGGAAAGCATATTTTTAAAATACATTTTAATTCTAAAAAAGACAATAAGTTGAAGGCGAGGAGATCAGGGGGAATAGAGGGATTCAGGGGAGTTGGAAACAATATAAAACTGAAGAAGTATAGAATTCAGCATGTGAGAAAGCACAGAACAAAACAGTGAACTGGCACAGCAGTGGAAATCGCCACCCGGTCACACTGTGGGGCAGCGGCAGAAAGGAGATAAAGATCAAGAACTGCACTCGCCTTTGCCAGAGACAGACAGCAAAACCCGTGATGCGACTCCCAGATCGGAGTGGAGAAAAGCAGCCTGAGGACTGACAGAATAAGCCACAAACAAAGCCAGATGCTCGCAGCACTTTGAAATAACAGCTTTTAACAAAGCTTGCTGTCCAAACATTTTGGTGTAGGAGAAAGTTCTAACGCTATTTATTTTCTTTCCCAAACTCAGGTGTCATATTTAAGCAATGGCCTGTGTTTTGCTTTTAATTCAAGCAATCTGACTGGCTGAGGCAGACATTGGATCATCACTGCAACGCTGGTGGGGTTTTTGTTTAAACTGCCATTTAACACTCGGATCCTGAGGCATCCTGCTTTTAAAGGGTTGGCCTGAACAGCTCTCAGGCAGGAGGAAAAAAACCTGTTTCCATCCAGTGAGGCAGGACCCCTACACACCCCTGGTTATTACTAACTGACACCTTCACCTTCTAATCATAAGGGAGAACTTTGTGCTTCCTGCTGCAGTTTAGACTCCACTGCATGAAACTTGGTGTGTGCCAGCAGCAAGCAGAAACGGAGGTTTGGTGTGCTTGGTCCCTGCTGGGAGAGGCAGAAAAAAGATGGTGCGAAGTTCCCTAATTTTCCAGAGGTCAGAGGGGACAAATCCCTTCCAGCTCAGCCAGGAAGGAGACGGAAGTGCTGATATGTCCCTGACGCTGTACTTTCCATAAAATGTACAACTACTTGACTTTGGCAACACACGCAAAATTGTCATGTCAATAAAATTCTCTGAATCTGACTGGGTCTTCTCCACCGGTTCTAGAAGTAGAGAGCTAAAAGCGAAAGTAGAATCTACCTTGTGAAAACCCTTGAGGTGAGTCATTCAAAAAAGTACAACTTACTCACACCAGTGGGAACCTGATCAGTGTAGACAAAACCCTTTCAAGTGTCCCCCAGCAGTAAGGAGAAATGACCGGGCCTTTACAGTTTCCAAATTACTCTGCTTGCAAAATAGAAAGGAACTACCAAAACACATGCAATTGTTATAAAGATAATCAGAGAGCTTTTACCACTGACTTCTACCAGGTTCAGAGACCTGACACTTTTAACCTCTCCCAACCAATTCTTCCATCTCCTTGGTTTTGTTTTTTGTTTTGCCTTTTTGACTCTGCTTCTTGGATCTTAACATAAGAAGTTCCCTTACTGGGTCAGACCAAGGGTCCATCAAGCCCAGCATCTTGTTTCCAACAGAGGCCAAACCAGGCCACAAGAACCTGGCAATTACCCAAACACCAAGAAGATCCCATGCTACTGATGCAATTAATAGCAGTGGCTATTCCCTAACTAAACGTGATTAATAGCTGTTAATGGACTTCTCCACCAAGAACTTATCCAAACCTTTTTTAAACCCAGCTACACTAACTGCAGAGCTTAATTGTGCATTGAGCTTCATTCAACCAGCTGCATACAGGGCCATGACCTTGTTTCTCATCTCTGCACAGTTGGTATTTTAAAGGGGAAGAACTTCCTTTATCCAGAATTGCAACAACACTCATTTAGGTTCTCTTCTTTCCATGCTTGTTTTTTTTCCGCCTGTGTATATTTTCTGTGTTAAAATTTCAGTAAAGGGGTTTTGGTTGCATTTGCATTGAAATCTATAAAAAGTGAATAGAGTTGCGTTGCTCTGAGTAAAGTCTGCTAGTTGAAACTGAAGAATGGAAGTTGCTTTTCTTTCCTTTTCCTGCCATACTGTGGGCCTGTATGCGGGGAAGACTAGGGGTGACCAGTAGGAGTAGATACTTCCCCCTCGAGGGTAAACAAAGCTTCCTATTACATTTTTGTCTGTGTTCAGAGTAAATTCATTATTTATGGTGATACCCTTGGTGTTCCATATATACGTACCCAGAGGGAAGTCTACACTACCACTACACAATCTCTACAACATTCCTTTTTATTTGCCGACATGTTTTATTCCATGCAGCCCTGCTGGAAATTTTTTTTTCTTTTGCCTTGTGGTTTCAGCTAAAAATACCCCTAGTTCTTCCCTAGTTTTTATCTTGGGTATTTTTCTAAGTTTCATTTTTTCTTATAATAACCCTGCTGAGCTGGCCTGTGCTCTTTCTGATGCAACAGTCGCCAGAGGCCTGCCAGGACAATGTGTTTCTTCTCTTAGGACCATCACATTTTAGAGAAAAATATTCTCATTTGATTTCACTTCTTTACCATGTAAGAGAAGCAGGCCAGCAACTTCAAGTCCCTTTTCAAGTGCAAGTGGATGATATCTATCACTGACCACCATGGGAAATGTCTGGGAAAAGACCTTGATGAGTTGAGCTATGGCATCTGTGCAAAAATGTCAACCACAATGTTTTGGGTTGGGAAGGACAGGCCTTTTGACTTTCTTGCCGGTGAACAAAAGTCCAGGTTATCACAGCTGGCATCAAAGGCTTGATACGAGGACCAAAGATTTAGCTGCATTGACTGCCAGTGGCCAAGTTGTGCCAAAGCAGCCTGCAACCATGTCAGTTTCTTAGTCAGAGGACAGGCATAGGAGACAAATTTCACTTCTCCTTCTCTGAATACTTGATCATGGAGTCAGAGACTGCACCAAATGGACACTCTAACACCTCAACATACCTCTTTAATGCATGACTCAGTGAAAGGAAATGTAGAAGGTTGTACACCATCCAAAACAGCCACATTTGAAGGTGAGTTCTGCCCCCCAGTCACAGATAGTGCTGTGCCATTTCTTAGTATTCCAGCTCAGATCCTTCTATATTTACCTTCAGGGAACCATGTAGAATGTCTACTGCTCTACAAAGTTGACCCTAGTATTTTCATTGGCACTCTGAGGCAGAGCTAGCTAGGAAAATCACCAAGTGTTCCCTCGACATGCCAAGTGTGTCAAAATCCTGGCATCAAGTACCTTGACTTCTTGGTGCATCAAGTCATCCTGCTCTCAATACATCCCCCTCAGCTCTGATAAGGCTGTCTTGATGCCATCTCAGATCAAACAGGTTCAGTGCAAAAAAAGTAATCTTCTCCTTAATATATCTCAGTCCCAGTGCCCAAAGAGCTGAGTTTTAGGCCACAGAAATCTTCAGCTTCACAGTCATTGCATTCTCCGATATCCATTTGACCTGTAGCCAGTGCCTCATCACATTACTTTGCCAGATCATCGGATACTACAATCCCAGATGAACTAGGCCACTTCAGGACCAAAGTATATTAACTACATATTTATAAGGGTAAAAAGAATGAGAAACTTGGGACTCTGCATCAAGGTGATGGAGCAGACTACAAATTGGTTGACTGACACGAGACATCGTGCAATGTAAATGGAACCTACTCTGAACAGAGAACTGTGTTAAGTGAGATTGGTGTTGGGACCGGTTCTGTACAATATCTTTGTGAGCGACATTGCAGAAGGAATAGAAGGTAAAGTTTGTCTATTTGTGGATGATGCTAATATTTGCAACAGAGTGGACACACCTGAAAGAGAAGAGAGAATGAAAAGATTCAATGCCAAGAAGTGCAGAGTCATGCGTGTACAGTGCGGTAAACTAAAAGAGCTGTATGTGATGGGGTGAAAGATGTGCACGGACTGGGAGACAGACCTAGGGGTGATAGTGTCTGGCAATCTGAAGTCAGAAAAGCAATGTGACAAGGCAATAGCTAAAGCCAGAAGAATACTGGGCTGCATAGAGAGAGGAACAACCAGTAAGAAAAAGAAGGTGATAATGCCCTTGTATAGGCCTTTGGTGAGGCCTCATCTGGAGTACTGTATTCACTTCTGGAGACAGTATCTGAAAAGGGATAGAGACAGAATAAAGGCAGTCCAGAGAATGGTGATAAAAATGATATTGAGTCTGTATTGGAAGACTTATCAGGAGAGGCTGAAGGATCTGCATATGTACACCCTGGAAGAGAGGAGGTGCACGGAAAATATGATACAGATCTTCAGATACCTGAAAGGTTTTAATGATGCACATTCCTCAAACTTTTTCCATTGGAAAGCAAACAGTAGAACTAGGGGGTCACAATATGAAACTCCAGGGGGGATGACTCAGAACCATCGTCAGGAAAGATTTCTTCATGGAGAGGGGGTAGTGGATGCCTGGAATGCCCTTCCGGAAGAGGTGGTGTAAAGACAAAAACAGCAAACGAATTAAAAAAAGACATGGGTTAAACAGTGAATCCCTACAGGCTAGAACTGAAATTTAAGAAATGGGTTCATGGGGAGTAACCTTCAAGGGGTGGCAACTACTACCCCAACAGAAAACATGGGGATTACTACCCTTAACCTATTAGCTTTCATGATTTTAACACAACTGCAATATTGCTTGCTGCTTTGACGGTGGGGAAAAAAGGGGAATTGGATTCAGACAACAGCTAATGCTTGGCTTTTATGGTCTGGGGTACTGATACACAGATATTAGGGAAAAAGAGAGGGATTGCTTCTACGGGCAAGTCCAAAAGCAAAGTACATTCAAGCAGCATTGCTAGCAGTAATTTTGTTATGGGTTTGACAGTTGCTTGGTTTCGATTGTTAATATTATTACTCTTAACATAAGGCTTGGGGGTAACTTGCACGGAGCGGCAGTTACTACCCTTAACAGAAACACAGGGATATCCCACATGGAGCAGCATTACTAACCTTAACAGAAACATGGAGATATCCTGCATGGAGCGGCAGTTACTTCCCTTAAGAGAAACGTGGGGGTAACTTGCACGGAGTGGCAGTTACTACCCTTAACAGAAACACGGGGATATCCTGCATGGAGTGGCAGTTACTACCCTTAACAGAAACACAGGGATATCCCACATGGAGCAGCATTACTAACCTTAACAGAAACATGGAGATATCCTGCATGGAGCGGCAGTTACTTCCCTTAAGAGAAACGTGGGGGTAACTTGCACGGAGTGGCAGTTACTACCCTTAACAGAAACACGGGGATATCCTGCATGGAGCGGCAGTTACTACTATAAGAACATTGCTGGGTATATAGGATAGATTGGTTTTTTTTTTCTGTCTTCATTACTATGTTACTGTGTAACTGGGGTCTATCCCGGTTGAGGGCTGAAGCTCTGCCTATGAGCCATAGCATAAAAGTATGCACAGAAGTGGTTCCATAAATATTTTTACATGCACTGGAAAGAGGCATTTTTAGGGTACAGATGGGGCATTCTTTCAATTTTCAAAATTATGCAGATAAATCTACATCTGCTAACAAGCAGCTATAAATGTGTGCACATGCGGTGCTGAGTTCTGTGCATAAATGCTCATTTTCAAAGTGGATTTCTGTGTATATGCCCACTTTGAAAATTCAGGCTGATATCTGCATGTACTTTCTCCATGCAGACCTTAGCCCTAAGCTGTCCTTAAACAAACTGTCCTTAAATATTACAAAAAAACAAAACAAAAACCCAGAACTACTCCTGTTGGTAAGGCACCATTAGGACAACTTTCCTGATGCTGTCGAAATGGATGGTCACAAGTTTCCTATTGCAGATGAGTCATGAAATTTGGGAGTGATCTTCGATGACACATTATCTTTCAAACTACATGTCAAGAAAGTGGCTCAAAACTTTTTTTTTTTTTTTTTACAGGTTACGTATTTTGCGACATTTGAAGCCACTTTTATTGCTTGACAATTCTCGGACTGTCATCAGAGTCACTGCCTTGAAGGGGCTTGATTACTGCAATTCCATTTTCCTTAGACTTCCCATCTCTACAACGCAGGCCCTCCAGGTTGCCCAGAACGTGGCTGCCTGCATCACCATGGGAGTGAGCAAACTGCAACATATCACATCCATATTGGAATCATTACATTGGCTCCCTGTACTATGGCATATTCAATTTAAGAACTTACTGTTGATTTTTAATATGCTTCACGCCATTGTACCTATGTGTATGAGAGCATTATTAAAAGGTTTTACACTCCTCTTAGATGTCTAAGATCTCAGGGAAAGAACTTACGAGAGTTAAGCAAAAGAATCTTTGTAGTTGCAGGCCCATGGCTCTGGAATGGTCTTTCCAGACGATATCAGATCTGAGGTCTGTATAAAGTCCTTGTCAGAAAAAAGTCAAGGGGTTTCTTTTTAAACAGGCTTTCTAAAATGGCAGGGTCAAGTATTTCAATTGTTATAGGATGGTTTATTTTATTTCTGTTTTTTTGTCTTGGTTGCAGATATATCTGATTACCCTGTTGCTGTAAACTTTTAGTACATTATATATGTTTCAACTATTATGTACATTTTTGTTGTACGTCACCTAGGAATATATGCTCGACAAGTTATAAATTTTATATATAAAAAAAGCCTGATGTTATACAATTATCATCACTATTATTGAATAAGAAATGTGATTTTATACTGTATACAATCCAACAGGTGTGTTGCAAAATCAATTGCTATATACCATATCGAGTGCTAGGCAAGATTATGTGGTTTATAAAAACGAACAACCATCTCACAGTTTTTCCAAAAAGGTGTCTAAAGTTCAACCATGTTCCAGAAAGGAATCCACCAGAAAGCCTTCTGGCTTTAAAGCGAAGAGGACTGCCAACTGGTGTGAGAACAAGGTCTTAGATCCCTTCTCCTGTTCCACAATATAACTGTTTGAATACCTTCTACATCTTTCAGAACTTGGCCTAAAACCATCTCCATTAGGACTCATCTCCATGCTACTCTCACTTAGCACCAGCATAATGGGCACATTTATTTTTTATCAAAATAAAATAAAAAAATAAGACACTCGTGGCATGAAAATGTAATCTATAAATAGAGCACTAATTGCAACAAGGCATAAAGTTAATTCAATTGAGGACCATCTAGTTGTCATATTCATGGGGGGCTTGCTTCAATTAAAGCCTTCCATTAGACTTTCCACACTGTCATGGGACATTAATGTGGTCGTTATACAGCTGATCAAAGATTTCTTTGAGCTCCATCCTCTTCTTCCTGCCTCTCAATTCATTGCAAGCTGCTCACCCATCTCCCTGGACTGTTTCACTCTGACAGAGTTGTGATCTGGCGGTGTAGAAGGGGTACGGGGCAAGGGTTAGGGTATAACCAATTCCATGTGTGCTCCTTTTACTAGGGTAATGGGTACTTGATTGTATTAGTTAGGTATGTTACTGCACTTTATTGTACTCTATGTTGTGGATAAACTAACAATATGGTGCTGAATTTCTACTGAATCATTTCAACTTGGTGTTCATTAATGCTCA
This sequence comes from Rhinatrema bivittatum, assembly GCF_901001135.1. Taxonomy (NCBI): domain Eukaryota; kingdom Metazoa; phylum Chordata; class Amphibia; order Gymnophiona; family Rhinatrematidae; genus Rhinatrema; species Rhinatrema bivittatum. The sequence goes on from NC_042615.1 coordinate 54,666,899, forward strand.
TCATAACCCAAAGAAGGTGAGGTAGATGGGAGGAGGGCCTAAGTCACTCCTGGTTGGGGAAAGAAGGGCCCATATATCTGCTGTTGGGGGCACTGATCAAGGACTTCACTGGCATGGTCAAGGTCTGCCTGGGTTGGTTTAACCCCGAGATATCAGCAGATTGCCAACCCTTGGTAAGGTCATGCTATGGCACTGAAGGCTAGCAGCCTTACTTAAACAGGGCAGACTGCCCATTAATATCCAGCCAAGATGCACATGGCAGACTAGTGGATTCTATTATTACTATTCCATGAATTCCTCAAACTTCACTCTTCCCCTCTGTGCTTAAGAGGTTCAGCATTTATATGTACAGAAGGACTTCAGTATGTAGGCTAGATTCCTTTTCCAGATCATTAATAAAGCTGCAATCTTGTTTACTTCCATTTAATCATTTTTGCATTGCTTGTATTACGTGCCATGGTTGGTCATGGATTTGAGTTACCCTAGTTGGTCATGGCTCTCCCAATTTACATCAGTTATTACAATATACCCAATAAGTGATGCTGATGATCCAAATTCTTTTCCCAGCTTCTTGTAAAGTTCTTGAAGGAGAAGTCCATTAGCTGCTATTAATCAAGTTGTCTTAGGGAACAGCCACTGCTATTACTGGCATCAGTAGCATGGGATTTACTTAGTTAGTGTTTGGGGTCTTGCCAGGTACTTGTAGTCTGGATTGACCACTGTTGGAAACAGGATGCTGGGCTTGATGGACCCGTGGCCTGACCCAGTATGGCAATTTTTTATGTTCTTAAGCAAAACATGTTGTTTCTAACAAAGCAAAACTAATGAAAATACTTTAAAAGTTATAAAACCACAAGCAGAACTTGCTACATATATAACAAAATCATTTTGCCTGGATACCCCTGAAATAAACTGGGTTTTATTGTGGTTCAGGCATCTATGGTTGCTTTTCTAGTTACTTCCACCAGGTGGCACCCTAGTTTTTTTAAATAGAAAGCCTATGCCTAAATCCTCCTTCAGAGAAATTACATCAGAAAAGTGACTGTGCTAGGAGAGCAACAGTGCAGCAAAAGTGTGTTTTAAGTCTACAATTACATTTACTGGGTGTTTAAAAATAAAGTGATGTAAGTATCCAAAGAACGTTCCTTGAGAGAAGCTCAAACAATATCCTTGTATGTCTCTCAAGGTCACGTCCGGTTTCAGTGAGCATGGCCATTTTTGCATGAGAAGATGCTGAACATTTCTCAACGATAAGGACAGTCAGCAGAGAACGTCGCCTTGAAGAACCACGCACGTTTGAAACACAGATGCGTGTCAGGGTTGCCTTCGGAGTGGGACCTATGTGGTTAGGAAATTTTCACAAGCTTATTTGGGGGATTAGTCTTTTTACTTTGGATTTCAGAAAGGAATTAAAGAAGACAAAATATCTCGTCAAGATAAATATTAAACATTTTTAATAGCAAGAAAAAGCAAAAAAAAAAAAGGTGTTTTATAACACCTTAGGAAATGATCTATGATGGTCATAATTAGATTATACCAGAGTGTGCTAAAAGTGGCCTACAGAGACATACAAAGTTATTGTTTAAAAATAAAGGCCACATCCACAGTATATTTTGTCAGTGTGCATGTCTGTCTTACTGAGGAAGGGAGTATTAGCTCCTAAAAACTAGTCAAAAATGTATTAAAAGGCATCACCTTTAATTTTTTTGTTCTGTTCGTTAGCCTTTATTCCAGTGCATTCAAATGGACTAATAAGGCAAGCACACTACTTAAATGAAATAAGGCCAGCAAATAAGTTGCAACATTACATTTTCATTGAAATAACAGAATGCCTTTGTGATTTGGTGATGAAGTTGGTCCGTCCGTATTACCTACAGTTTGTTGAGCTTCATTTCTTCATATTTAATATGAACACAACACAGAAACCAGAATACACAGGTCAATGTTTCAAATATTTGCAAATGTTTATGTATGTTCTTATACTGGCCCTTCGTTAACCTCTGCCTTTCTACATTTGCATTCCAATTATCTTCTCTGTGTCTATATGTATTTGTTTCCCTTTGACAATTAGCTTGCAGGGGCTTGAGTACAAAGTATCCCTGGGCAGGGTGAAAGCTGCCCTCATTATGCCTGAAAAATGAAAACATTTAACAAGTGCTGTTACAAACTTTTCCGACCAGGGAGTCCTATTCTCAGTCACAAAACACAAACAGGAAAAACAGCTTTCCTTTGCATACATACAATAACCTGGCACACACGCATGCACACACTCAGCAGAGTCATTGCTGGGTGGCTGCCTATGGCCACAGAGTGGACGTGTGTTAGAAATGTTTCTGGATTAGCTGGTACAGTTCTCATCCAATCATGCACGGAGAACACATGCAGGAAAAGTAGGGGGAAGGGGGGATGAGTGCGGAAGGCCAGAGATCCTTGCTTTCCAGGCCTATAATAAAGAGCAGTTAAGGCACGAATCCTCCAGTGTGAAAGGCAGCTGTGCCACCTCTGGCCTAGGAAGGGCTCAGAAAAGCAATACAACTTTTCTTGAATTTAATATTTTGCTGTTACATTTTTAACAGTTTTGTAAGCAGTGCACTACATCGTCTCTATACTTCCTGGGAGCCGACACGCTGGCAAGTGCCAAACACTTCCTCACACTTACAGGATACAACCGACTTGTGCCCACTAAGCTGTGCCTGTGCAGAGAGACTGTGGGCATACTGCATGAGTCACATCACGTAGGGGCCTAATATCATCAAAACAGCCAAGACAAATGCAGAGAGAGAGAGAGAGCGATTGAGAGCAAAGCACTGCACAGATATGTGCTGCTCTCCGAGGGAACTGCCTTTTTCATGGTTTATCATGGATTAACTTTCAGATGCATAGCCAAGTTAGTCTGTAGCAGCAAAAATAACAAAGAGGCTGGTGGTACTTTATAGATTAACCGATTTACTGAGGCATGAGCTTTCGAGGACAAGAAGTCACTTCATCAGATGCATAAAGTACAGTTCACCATGGGAGTTATGTGCATGGGTTTAAAAACGTTTGGACAAGTACCTGAAAGAAAAGTCCATAAACTGTTATTAACCAGGTAGACTTGGGGAAAGCCACAGCTTCTCTCTTGACATAAGCGGCATGGAATATATCAACTATTTGGGATCCTGCCCGGTACTTGTGACCTGGATTGGCCACTCTTGGAAACAAGATACTGGGCTTGATGGACCCTTGGTCTGACTCAGTATAGTGGTTCTTTTGTTGGAAAACTACTTTATGTTTATAATGTAAATAAAAAATGGGAAATGTTTGCCACTGTGCTTCAGAATTTTCTAATTATTGCCACAGTACCTACCCATGAGCTGTGCCTTAGAGCTGCTGCTTCTTGTCCAACCTTATGGGGAGGGAGGGGGCAGAACAGCACCAATAGTGCTTAAGGGTGGCAAAATCCTAAATCCATCAGTGCCCCCACCCAGCTGTGTTTTTCATAAGCTGTAGTTCACAGAAGGCTTAAAGTATGAAACAGCCATTGTTACTACCACCCATACAGAGCTAGGCAAAAGAAACCTTCCTGAATCTCATTTGAGCTAAGCTTGGTGGCACCTATAGACTAACCAATTTATTGTATCTTGACACCTCCCTCCTCCCCCTAATTCACTCCATATATATCTATATATCTACACACACACACACACACGCACACACACATATACACATACTTTACATTATAAACATAAAGTAGTTTTCCAACAAAAGAACCAATATACTGAGTGAGACCAAGGGTCCATCAAGCCCAGTATCTTGTTTCCAAGAGTGGCCAATCCAGGTCACAAGTACCGGCCAGGATCCCAAATAGTTGATAGATTCCATGCCGCTTATGTCAAGAGAGAAGCTGTGGCTTTCCCCAAGTCTACCTGGTTAATAACAGTTTATGGACTTTTCTTTCAGGTACTTGTCCAAACTTTTTTTTTTAAACCCAGCTGCGCAAACTGCCTTTACCATCCTCCAGCAATGAATTCTAGAGCTTAATTGTATGTTGAGTGAAAAAATATTTTTTCTGATTTGTTTTAAATGTGCTACTGGGAAATTTCATTATCCCAGGACAAGCAGGATGCTAGTCCTCACATATGGGTGACATCATTGATGGAGCCCTATTGCGGAAAACTTTCTGTCAAAACTTCTAGAAACTTTTGACTGGCACTCTGAGCCCTCTGAGCATGCCATGATATTCCCTGCCACAGGGGTCTCCCTTCAGTCTTCGTTTTTCCGCGCTGCTACTGGCATTGTGGAGCAGGAGCCTATGTGAGTTTTCTCACAATATTGTCTGACTAAAATCAGATTTAAAATACATCATTTCTCTCCCATATCGGGGTCTCTCGTGTTACCACGGGCTGGTAAGTAAACTTACTCTCTTTTTTACTCTCTTGAGTAGAAATATTTTTGTCTCGTTTTCATGGACGGTTGTCGATGAAAATATGGACATGGGATTTAAAAAATGTCCCAATTGTAATAGGACTATGTCCATTACAGATCCACACCTCGAGTGTGTCCTTTATTTAGGTAGATAAGGGAGATAAGTTTATATATTGTTTCATTGATGGTAGTGGCAATTTAAAGTATAAGAGTCGAGCGTCCACAAATTTAGAGATTGGCGTTTCTATTTATAGATTATTTATAGAGCATTTGTAAACGAGAAGAAGTCTGAAACCAATTCAAATAATTTCCCCCGAACATAGGACATAGGAAATGGGACATTAAATAGCAGTATTTAAAAACTGCTTGACAAGCAAATTTAATGATCCGATCATGTAAGGTGGAGAATATATTTGATTTTTAAGAAAACTTATATATTGAAAATTAATAAAAAATTGTTTTTTGAATTATTAAATAAACACACAAAGGAGGACGGAGGTTAGTTGATGATTAGACTACAAGAAGGTTGCTACGCCGCGGAGGTGAGCACCCAGAATATGAAACTTACCTCTTTTTCTCCAATAATTTTTCAGAATTATTAATAATAATTTTTTTGCACAAGTAAATTAGTTTATAAGCATTTTATTTATAGGAGAGAGTACGTTTGTTGTGAGATAGATTTATAATACTCATCCTAAGCGGAGAAGAGTGTAGAGGACTTTATTTAGGTAAAACACACAACGTAACAGCCTGTCCCAATTGTGCTGAAATGACCGCGAAGGGTCGAAAGGCCCACCAAGAAAAGATGGAACATTTATTCCATCTACAACTTTTGCCTTCCCCATCGACGTCTACTTAATTGTCTCCGGCCGGAGTCTCAAAACGTATAATCATGAAAAAGCGTCATCCGGTAGGCTCGGGGGATCGTTCATCGCCTACCCCATCTGAGGCATCAACGAGGTCAGCGGTGGAACATCGACCAAAGCATCGCCATCAGCACCGACACCCATCGATCCCGGAGGCGCTTCTCTCCCCAGAGAAATCGACCGCAAAATGGCCTCGACTCCAAAAACAGCTATCACGGAGGAATTGACAGATTTTATCCGTCAAGCGGTGCTTCAAGCATTAAAGGACCAGCAACCATTGATGCACTCACTGACGTTGATACCGATGCTTGCACTGATGCCGGTCCCCTCACCGATGCCGGTGCCCTCACCGATGCCTGCACCGATGCCGGTACCAATACCAAAGTCTACACCGACACCGAAGCGGCCGTCGATGCTGATGCCTCTATCATCGCCGATGCCCGGCCCAATACCAGAACCAATTCTGTCGATGTCGACGCCAGTACCTGGGGCCCCAGGACAGCCAGAATTAGCGTTGTTCCAGCTTCTGATGAACAGATTCGACGCAATTGTCGGTGCTCTATCATCGATTCCAGCCAAGCCACAGGAAGACGTCACTGGATGGATACCACTAGATGATCCACAGCCAGGTCCTTCAGGGCTTTCTAGACCGCCAAGGTCTTCTCCCATGTCTCCATGTCAAGAAGACCCTTATGATTCCTGGGAAGACAGACATACTGATACTTCTTCTGAGGGGTTTATGTATGATCCTTCTCCTCCGGAAGAAAGGAAGAAAAATCCACCGGAAGATTTATCCTTTACAAACTTTGTCAAGGATATGGCAGATACCATATCATTTACTTTGGTATCAGAAGAGGATACAAGACAACAAACATTGGAAGTCCTACAGTTCGTGGATGCTCCAAAAGAAGTCTTGGCCAACCCTGTCCACAAAGTTCTGCTAGACTTACAGCACAGACTCTGGGAGCATCCATGCTCAGTACCATCCATAAATAAGAGAGTGGACACCACTTATTTGGTACAATCTGTCCCCGGATACCAAAAATCACAGCTGCCACATCAATTAGTTGTTGTGGAGTCTGCACAAAAGAAATCTAAGCAAATAAGACCTCATTCTTCCACTCCTCCTGGGAAGGATCACAGATTCCTGGACTCCTTGGGCAGGAAAGTCTATCAGGGAGCCATGCTTAATTTAAGGATTGCGTCATATCAGTTGTATATGATGCAATACCTGAGGAATCTGTGGAAACAGATGCAAGATCTCTCAAATTCTTTACCACAGCAGTACCAAGAAGCAGCTCAAGCCATAATACACAAAGGGCTTGAAGCTGGTAAGCACGAGGTCCGAGCCGCTTATGACAATTTTGAAACTGCCTCCAGAGAAGTGGCCTCAGGTATAAGTGCACGTCGCTGGGCATGGCTGAAGGCCTTGGACCTCAGGCCTGAGGTCCAGGAAAAACTGGTTGATTTGCCATGCGTAGGAGATAACCTTTTTGGCTCAAAGATGCAGGATGCTGTGGCCCAGTTGAAAGAACATACAGAAACCTTGCGTCAACTGTCGTCAATTCCGCAAGATTCTGCTGCATCATCATCTCGCCGTCCTCCAAGGAAGGAATCTCGAAGGCCTTTCTACAGGCAGAGGCGTTATTAGCCTCCAGCATCAAGGGGCAGATCTTCTCGGCGGTAGCAAAGATCTCAGCTCAGGCAAACTAGAGCTGCTAGGCCTCAACCTCCACCGCAGACGGGACCGGCTGCAGGCTTTTGAAACCACCGCTAGAGACCAAAGCCAATTCCACAACCCACAACCGGATCTACCGGTAGGAGGCAGAGTATCCTCCTTTTACAACCATTGGATACAGATAACAACAGACCAATGGGTGCACTCAATAATATCTCGAGGTTACCAACTCAATTTTCTCTCAATTCCAAGAGATTCTCCTCCAAGACCTCTTCCACTAAGCGAAAAGCACATAATTCATCTACAAGCAGAATTATCCACCCTTCTGAGAGCCAGAGCCGTAGAGCCGGTACCCCGGACTCAGCGGGGCAGAGAATTCTATTCCCGTTATTTCCTCATTCCAAAGAAAACTGGAGGCCTACGTCCCATCCTAGACCTCAGAAATCTCAACAAATTTCTGAAGAAGGAAAAATTCAGGATGGTTTCTCTAGGCATCATGCTTCCCCTTCTTCAAACAGGAGATTGGCTTTGTTCTCTGGATCTACAAGATGCTTATGCTCACATTCCAATATTCCCTCCTCATCGCAAGTATCTGCGTTTCCTGGTGGGTCATCAGTATTTCCAGTACAGAGTACTACCATTCGAACTTGCCTCAGCTCCCAGAGTATTCACAAAATGCCTGGCAGTGATAGCAGCACACTTACACAAGGAAAGTGTCCATGTCTTCCCTTATCTAGACGACTGGCTCATCAGAAGTCAATCTCAACAAGGAGCTCTGGCTTCTCTCAGTCGAACAATTGCTCTACTTCACTCCATGGGCTTTCTCATCAATTATCAAAAGTCCCATCTCATTCCGTCTCACCTGCTACAATTCATCGGAGCAGAATTGAACACCATACTTTCAAAAGCTTTTCTACCCGAGGATCGAGCAGAAACACTTTCCCTATTGGCAAACTCGCTACACTCGAAGAAACAAGCAACAGCTCATCAATTTCTAACCTTACTAGGCCACATGGCCTCCACAGTTCATGTCACTCCTATGGAAAGACTAGCCATGAGAATAACCCAATGGACATTAAGATCACAATGGATCCAAGCCATTCAACCACTGTCCTCTCCAATTCAAGTAACCCACCAGCTACGATCATCTCTACTTTGGTGGGCGAACAAGGACAACTTGCGCAAGGGCCTGCCCTTCCAACAACCAGTCCCACAGATAACTTTAACTACAGATGCGTCCACCTTGGGTTGGGGAGCTCACATAGACAATCTCCAGACCCAGGGTACTTGGACGAAACTCGAAGCAACATTTCAAATCAATTTCCTGGAACTTCGAGCTATACATTATGCGCTGCATGCGTTCAAGGACTGCCTTTCACACAAGACTGTTCTGATTCAAACGGACAATACAGTAGCCATGTGGTACCTGAACAAACAGGGAGGTACGGGCTCGTATCTCCTTTGTCAATAAGCCGCTCAGATTTGGGACTGGGCCCTGACACATTGCATATTTCTCCGGGCCACTTATCTAGCGGGTATCCACAACGTAGTTGCAGATCGCCTCAGTCGTCAGTTCCAACCACATGAGTGGTCCCTGGATCCTTCAATAGCGACCAGAATATTCCAACGTTGGGGAAAACAAAAATGGACCTCTTTGCATCACACCTGAATCACAAAGTGGACAGATTCTGTGCTCTGCACAAACACAAACACCAGCTAGCCAAGGATGCCTTTGCTCGCCCTTGGAACTCAGGCCTTCTATACGCGTATCCTCCGATACCGCTCATAACCAAAACTCTAGTGAAGCTGCAACAGGACAAAGGGACCATGATACTCATAGCCCCATATTGGCCTTGACAAGTATGGTTCCCCACACTTCTAGAACTCTCGATCAGAGATCCAATTCACCTGGGTGTAGCTCCCACTCTCATAACTCAGGATCAGGGTCGGTTGCGCCATCCCAACCTTCAATCCCTATCCCTGACAGCATGGATGTTGAAAGCTTGATCTTACAATCACTCAATCTTTCAACTAATGTCTCTCAAGTGCTTATAGCTTCACATAAACCTTCCACACAGAAAAACTATTCTTCCAAATGGAAAACCTTTACCTTGTGGTGTGCACAAAAGGCCATTGACCCTTTCTCCTGCCCCACAACTTCTCTATTAGACTACTTATGCCAACTTTCAGACTCTGGTCTCGGGACCTCATCTGTAAGAGTACATCTAAGTGCAATCTCGGCTTACCATAACAAGATGGGAGATGCACCAATATCCACACAACCTCTTGTAAGTAGGTTTATGAGAGGTTTAACTCTCCTTAAACCACCAATTCAGCCACCAGACACAGAATGGGACCTTAATCTGGTCTTAACAAGGTTCATGCATTCCCCTTTTGAACCCATGACTTCCTGTGATCCTAAATTTCTCACATGGAAGACTATCTTCCTTATAGCCATCACATCAGCTAGAAGGGTTAGTGAGTTACAAGGATTTGTCACGTACTCACCCTATACAAAATTCCTACATGACAGAGTGGTTCTCCGAACACATCCAAAATTCCTTCCCAAGGTAGTTACAGAATTCTACTTGAACCAATCCATAGTTTTACCCACATTCTTTCCAAGACCTCATTCTCACCAAGGGGAACGGGCCTTACATACCTTGGACTGTAAATGTGCGCTAGCATATTACTTAGACCGCACTGCAGTCCACAGGAAATCCACTCAACTCTTTGTATCTTTTGATCCAAACAAACTGGGTAAAGCAGTGGGTAAACATACTCTCTCCAACTGGCTAGCAGATTGCATACAGTTTTGCTATGAAAAAGCAGGCCTTCTTCTCCAAGGGCGAGTAAAGGCGCATTCAGAAAGAGCAATGTCAACCTCAGTAGCACACTATCGTTCAGTGTCAATTCTTGACATATGTAAAGCAGCAACATGGAGTTCTCTTCATACCTTTGCAGCTCATTACTGTTTGGACAAAGAAGGATGACAAGATTCAGCCTACAGACAATCTGTCTTAAATAACTTGTTTCCAGTATAACCCCAACTCCTTCTACATCCAACCTGCTGTGATCTTTGGCTGCCTCATTTTACAAACAATACTTCAGTGTTGCTTCACTGCCAAATGACTCAGCCTCTAGCTTGCTAATCACCCATATGTGAGGACTAGCATCCTGCTTGTCCTGGGATAAAGCAAAATTGCTTACCTTGTAAAAGGTGTTATCCCAGGACAGCAGGATGTAGTCCTCACGAAACCCTTTCTTCATAGGGGGAATTATTCCATCCCTTTTATCATCTTGGTCAGCCTTCTCTGTACCTTTTCTAATTCTGCTATATCTTTCTTGAGATGTGGTGACCAGATCTGAACACAATACTCAAGATGAGGTTGCACCATGGAGCGATACAGAGGCATTATGATATTCTCTGTTTTATTCTCCTTTCCTAATAATCCTTATAATTCAATTTGCTTTCTTGGTTGCTGCTGCACACTGAGCAGAAGATTTCAACGTATTTTCAATAATGAAACCTAGATCCTTTTCCTAAGTGGTGACTCCTAATGTGAGCTATAATTTGGGTTACTCTTCCCTAAGTGCATCACTTTGCACTTGTCTACATTAAATTTCATGGCCATTTGCATGCCCATTCTCCCAGTTTTGCAATTTCTCACAATTCTCTTGTGATTTGACAACTTTGAATAATTTTGTGTCATTGGCAAATTTGATCTCACTTATTGTTCCCATTTCTACATCATTTATAAATACATTAAAAAGCATCAGTCCCAGAACAGATCCCTGGGGCACTCCACTATTCACTTTTTTCCATTGGGAAAATTTACCATTTAGCCCTACTCTCTGTTTTCTATCTTTTAACCAGTTGGCAACCCACAATAGGACACTGCCATCTATCCTATGACTTTCTAATTTTCTATGAAGGACTTTGTCAAATGCTTTCTGGAAATCCAGATACACTATTATCAACTGACTTACCATTATCCACATGTTTATTTACGCCCTAAAAATATGTAGCAAATTTATGAGGCAAGATTCCCTTGGCTTAATCCATGTTAGCTTTCTCCCATTAAACTATGCTTATCTCTATGTTCAGCAATTTTATTCTTTATGATAGTTTCTATCACTTTGCCTGGCACAGATGCCAGACTCACTGGTCTGTAATTTCCTGGATCACCTCTTGATCCTTTTTTAAAAATTGGCATTATATTGGCAATTCTTCAGTCTTCACGTACCATATATATTATTGATAGCTTACAAATTTTCAATAGTAGATCCACAATTTCATTTCTCATGTCTTTCAGCACTCTGGTATGTATACCATCTAGTCCAGGTGATTTTCTACTCTTTAGTTTGTCAATTTGCCCTAGTACATCTTCCAGGTTCACTAAGATGTGTGTCAGTTTCTCTGAATTACCTTTGAATATAATTTCTGGCATGGGTATATCTCTCCCGGTATTTAATCATAAGTGAGATACAATTATGGTGTGTAAGTTGATACTATTTCTGTTTGGATGTTCATTGATTAACTGCCAGCTTTTGATTTTTTAGAGTCATGTAGTGTAGTGTTTGATACATGGGTATATCTCTTACATCTTCCTCAGTGAACACTGAAGCAAAAATTAGTCTCTGTGCTATGCATTTATCATCCCTAAGTGTTCCTTTACCCCCTTGATCATGTAATGGTCCAACTGACTCCCTCGCAGGCTTTTTACATCGAATGTACCTGAAAACATTTTTATTGTGAATTTTTGCTTCCTCGGCAAGCTTCTTTTCAAATTCTTTCTTTGCCTTCCTTATCAATGCTTTGCATCTGACTTACCAGTGCTTATACTGTTTCCTGTTTTCTTCATTTGGATCCCTTTTCCATTTCTTGAAAGATGTTCTTTTACATATTATAGCCTCTCTCATCTTACCTTTCTACCATGATTGTAGTCATTTAGCCTTCTTTCCACCTTTTCTAATGCATGGAATACATCTGTTCTGGGCTTCCAAGATGGTGTTTTTAAACAACATCCATGCCTGAGCTAAACTCTTAACCATTGCACAGTTGCTCCTTTCGGTTTCTTTCTATTTTCCTCATTTTATCATAGTCACCTTTTTGAACGTTAAATGCTGTTGAGGCAGATTTCTTTTTTGCACTCCCTCCAGTTAAGTACAATTTGATAATATTGTGATCACTATTGCCCAGGGGCTCCAACACTGTTACTTCTCACAACAAATCCTGTGTTCCACTAAGGATTAGGTCCAAAATAGTTTCCCCTCCATGAAGCAATCATTTATTTCATCTAGGAACTTTACTTCTCTAACATGTCCTGATGTGACATTCACCCAGTCAATACTTGGGTAACTGAAATCACTCATTATTACTTGCTGCTGATTTTGCTAACGTCCCTAATTTCTTTTAGCGTTTCATTGTCTTTTAGTTCATCCTGGCCAGGTGGATGGTAATACTCCCCCCATTACTATTTTATTCCCTTTTTCCCCTGTAATTCCTAGCTCCTTTTTAAATATTAGCACCAGCAGTCTGATTCTATCTTGGCTACTGTAGGGTAATATCTCCTGTTTACCAATGATACACCAATATGAATTATATTAGGCATGTACAAGCCAAATTCTGATGGGCCTCAGATGCTGTTACAGCAAGAGAAGGAATTTTTCCCAGGTGAACTTTAAACTGCATTGCATCAGTGGAAACAAAAGGCTTTGTCTTGATATACTGATATACTGAAGGATACCTTATCAGATATGCCTGTTTGTCAGACCTGTTCAAATATAAAGCAGACTGAAGGGACAATATGACTTAAAATCCTAAGCAAGTGTCAGGGACATTCAAGCAAGCAGAGTGAAGAAGGTTATGAAGACCCTCATCCTTAGAGGGAGGGGCAACCTGAGACAGAGAAAAACACTCTGACGCACAGCTTGGCACATAGATGAGGCAGTTCTCCCCCCAAAGGAATGGGAAGGGGGACAAGGACCTGCAACATGGCAGGACCCCTCCCCAAGTAATGGGGAGGGGGGAAAATGACCTGCAATGCAGCAAGAGACCCTCCACAAGGTTATGCATGAGCTTATGCATATTTATCAGCTGGGAAGTATAAGAGAGGGGGGGGGGGGAGGAAAGAAAAAAAAAGAAAAGGAATGGACCCCCTGGAAGAGCGACTCAGAAACCAAAAGGGAGCAGGGAGGCAAGCAACGACCCCCTGAAGTAAAGGCAGCACAAACCCTGAACGCAAACCCTGGGAGAAAACCCCGAGAGCAAGAACCTGTGCTGAGGTGTCCCTGGAAGCAAAAGGGGGGCCAGAGGCAAATCAACCCTCCCTGCTATCGAGAAAGGAGAAGACTAGATGTGGCCAGTTGATCGGAGAGAGGAGACCCTAGCTCAGGTGCAGGGAGTGACACAGAGTTATAGATGAGGAAGGGTGCGAGCCTGCCCAGACAGCTGGCAAGCACCATAGCCAGAAGCTAGCCTCCTTCCTACACAGCCTGCCCTCTCGGCCAGCACCAAGACAGGAAGCAAACCGCTCCCCTGCACACCTCCAGCCGGAACCTGCTTCAGAGGTGAACAGAGGTATCGCCTGAAAGTTGGAATCAGGGGTAAGTAAGTTATCCACAAGAATTAATATCTTAAGCAGGCTAATGTTTATGGCATATTTTGCTATCATCCAAAAAGGAAATACTAACTCGATAATTGTTTAACCACAAGTGCCACTCACCAAGTTTTTGTCAAATACTGGAAAACAAGTTTTGAAAAATATTGAAATTAAATTATTTTGCCACATCATCAAGCCTGACAGCGTGCCTACCTCACTTTCAAACGGAGGCCGCCCGGTCTTCTAATCATCTGCGGTCACAGTCTTTTTTATCATTCTTTTTTTACTTAAAAAATGTTTTTGAATATATGGTCACGGTAGTTGCTGTGTGTTAAACTTGCTTCAGCATACACACTTAGTTCAATACGTGCAAATTCCTTTCTGATATACGTTCCTTCTCACAGGATGGCTAACGTCTCAAGATATGTTCCTTCTATCCGAACATCTATCCCGTAGATTCTCAAGACCCGTAGCTCCTGATGAAGCAGTTTTACTGTGAAACATCGGCCGGTTGTTGAGCCGGGCTGAAGTTAAAGCATTTTGTGCCTTTTAAAATGCGAGCTGAGAGTGAACTGTGTGTATGTTGAAGCAAGTTTAACACACAGCAACTACCGTGACCATATATTCAAAAAATTTTTAAGTAAAAAAAGAAAGAGAATGATAAAAAAAAGACTATGACTGCAGATGATTAGAAGATCGGGCTGCCTCCATTTGAAAGTGAGGTAGGCGCGCTGTCAGGCTTGATGATGCGGCAAAATAATTTAATTTCAATATTTTTCAAAAATTGTTTTCCAGTATTTGACAAAAACTTGGTGAGTGGCACTTGTGGTTAAACAATTATCGAATTAGTATTTCCTTTTTGGATGTTAGTTCTTATAAGTGGAAATCAAGATAAGCTCTGTTTGTGTATGTGTCATATTTTGTCATCACACATGATGCAGAATTTTCTTTAGGGAAAACTGGTGCTTAGTGGCTAGGATGTTAGGAATTGTTATTTTCTAAATGCTATCTCTATGTCCTGCCAAATCTGATAAATAAAAGTCTGTTTCTGAGGAGAATACACATTGTCCTTTCCCTGACTTAGGATCGCAAGTAAGGTGAGAGGGCAGCTGGCAGTGTCTTGTAACAGAGAGATCCCTGCACCCCTAAGCCTGCCTACATTACGGTGGAGTCCATCCTTTTGGATTAGGCTCCTCCTTCCCCCAAATGTTATCTAGTTCTTAACAAATCTAAAGCCCTCTTTCCTGTTCCATCATCTCATTCAAATATTGAGACTCTAGAGTTCTACCTGCCTTTAGGGTCCTTACGTGGAATAAGGAGCATTCGCAAAATGCTACCCTGGAGGACGTGGAATTCAACTTTCTACCTAAAAGCATAAATACGGCTCCTAGATCCTTCCTCCCACACCTTCCTATGTCATCATTATCCACATGTACCATGATATTTTGTCTTCCCTAGCACTGCCTAAAATTCTATCTAGGTGACACATGAAGTTCGTCACTTTCACACCAAATATGCAAGTTACCAAATGATACTCACATTCCCCAACCACACAGCTATCTACATTTATTGTGGTCATGTATATATTTTATTTTTACTGGGTAATGAAAAGGATCTTAAGTATCAGTACAGGGAGGAGATCTCAGAGATGGCAAGAGGAGGAAAAGGATAGGGTGAGAGGAATAGGAATGGGGTAGGGAAAAGGCGAGAGGACTAAGGTTGGGGAGAAAAGTGTGAAAAGGAAAGAGGATTGGGGATGGAGGGAGAAGAGGGAGAAAGGACTAAGGATGGGGAGGATGAGAGATGAGGAAGATGGAAGAATCAGAAGGGTGGAGCAGGAATCTGGGATGGGAAAAGAAGGGAGAGGGAGGAAGATTATAGGATTGAGGAAAGGGAGGAGGAAGACAGAAGGGTTGGAAGGTAGCTTTTAGGATATGGGGAGCATGGAGAGATAGAAGGAAGGGAGGTTCCAGGATCTGGGGGATAGAATCCAAAATCAAGAGAGAAAGAGGATCTGAATTGTAGTTAGGAGGTGAGGAGGCAGGAGTCTCTACCGTACTCAACTCCTGCTCCCCTCTTCATTCCCTTTCTAATCTACCAACCAGCCTGGCATACATACATACTCAGCACCAAATCCCTTCTCTCTCTCTCTCTCACAAATTCTACCCCCTCTCTCTCTCTCACACATACACATGCCCTCCAGCCTCCATACAATCCACAATGATCCCCCACTCAACCCCTCCTAATTTCCTCACACTGATCTCCCTTTCTTCTATTTGCTTGAGGCTTACCCCCCTTCTCTTACTATCCCTGAATGACAGGAGGGGAGGGGCTGGATTAGAGTCAGAGTTGCTTTTCTTTGCTTTGCTAGGACTCCTCCAGGCACACCCCTCTCCACTCCTGTTCTTTGCAGTCCTGATAAGGATCAGGAAAGAAAGGGCTGTTCTCTGCTGAGTGAGATACAGCACAGCTGGAAGGCAGTAAATTTTCAGCCAGCCTGAGGTCTCCAGGGCTGCCTATGGAAATGTTAGGTAGTAGTAGTAATTTTGCCACCCTAAGCAAGGCCTAATATGACAATTATCAAATCCAGACCTGGATCTGGGTTCCTACTATTTTATTGATCTTTTAGCGCTCTTTAAAGCTTTTTAATTAATTTTTTTCATTTTACACCTATGGTTAAAAATTATAAAAAAAATTGTTGCTGTTCTAATGATTTTTCTTTAAACTGGTCCTTTTGTTGTTGGTGATTTACACACATTTTCCATAGCTGATTTTGAACTAAACATGCTACTCAATTTTCCTAAAATTACTTAAATTCTTGGACTTTCAGAAATATTTGCACCTGCAGATGAAATATCCAACATACCTGAAGCTAAATTACCAGTAAAAGCCAAAAATACCATTTAAACACCTCTTATTTTGAAGAACCCAAATGAAATCTATCTTCCATTTTTGAGGAGGATTAAAAGATTTTCCCAGAAACATATAAGCCTACTACCCTCCTTCCATAAGTACAGAAGCAACAATGGGATAGATTGATTTATTTAACAGATTTTTAGCCCACACAATCCCATGTTCATAATCAACAAAAGCACAGAAACAGAATTGCACACAGTACTCGAACTGTGGTCTCACCATGGATCAATATAGAGGCAATATGATGTTTTCTATACTTTTCCAAATCATTCCTAACATTCAATTGTCTTTTTACTGCTGTGGCACACTGAGTAGAGATTTCAACAGATTGCCCACAATAACTCCAAGATCCTTTTCCTGGGTTGTGACTACCAACATGGAATCCAGTATTGTGTACCTAGAGCTTGGATTTTTTTGCCCTATGCATCACTTTACACTTGTCCATGTTAAATTTCATCTGCCATTTAGATACCTAGTCTTGCAAGGTCCTTCTGCAGTTTCTCAGTCTGCTCTTATTTTAACAACTTTGAATAATTTTGTATCATCTGCAAATCTGATCACCACACTCACTGCTTCCTTTTCCAGATCATTTAGGAATATGTTAAACATCACACTGACCCCAGTGTAGATTCCTGAAGCATTCTATTATTTACATTTTTCCATTGGGAAAGTTGGCCATTTAGTACTACTCTGTTTTCTCTCTTTTAACCATTTGCCAAGATACAATGGAACATTACCTCCTACCCCATGACTTTTTAGTTTCCTGCATCTCCTCATGTGGGAATTTATCAAATACCTTTGGAAAACCTAGATACACTAGATCACGGTAGATAACTCCAGTCCTGGAGTGCTATAAACAGGTCTGGTTTTCAGAACATCCACAATGAATATGATTGCAACTATATCTCTTGCATATTCACTGTAGATGTCCTGAAAACTAGACCGGTTTGTGACATTCCAGGAACGGAGCTGCCTGTCCTGCAATATATTGACCAGTTCACCCTTATCCATATGTTTATCAACACCTTCAAAACAATCCAGTAGATTGGTAAGGCTCCTCCCTAATAGGTCATGTCTAGCCATATTTCCCTTCATTTACTGCATTTCTAGCTCAGCTAAACAGACAAGCGTACCAGGCCAGCTACAAAATAAAACACTAAAACATGAAACACACAAAAACAGCCAGCTCAGCTATAATACAAATGTCTAAAATGTGGCAGCTTGAATAGTACCAGGCTGCGTGAGACGAGCTTCTCTCTAATCTGTTTTATTTTTTTTTGAGCATTGTTTACCAGTAAAGGCCTGCTTTCAATTTAAGATTCTTGTTTTGATGTTTAGGACCTTGAGAGATAATGGTCCTGAGTAGCCAGGTTATCCTGTTCAATAGTCAGCATGACCTCATCCATCAGGATGATTCAAAACTCCAGTTCCTCCTCACAACACTTGGCTTTCAGCACCTACAGGTTCTCTTGCTAAGGGTAGTCATCCTTGATGCAATGGAGCCTGCCAGTGGCACTGTGCATCTTATGTTTCTCTTGCTTCAAGCAACTTCCCCTTCAATGGACCTCACAAAACAGGCTGATCACAAGTGGGGAAGGAGGAATAATCATGGCTTTCCACCTCTCTCTCTTGCTGGTTGAAGCCAATGGGAACTGAAACTGAGTGGGCAGAGATGTGGATGGATCAGTGGATATCTGCTGGCTCTCCAGAAATGGATGAAGTGTGATGACTGTGGCTGAACTTCTCCCTTTCACAGTGCCATGTGGTTGTCAAACACACTGCAGAAATCCACTGGGGCAGAAGCCAAGATTCAGAACCAAAAATGGCCCAGGCACCTCACCCAAATCACAAAAAACAAATGCTACCAAATATGACCAATAATTTTATTTTTAAGAATGATTTCTACCATTTTGCCCAGCACCAACATCAGTCTCATCGATGTATAGTTTTCCCAGCTCACCTCTGTGCTCTTTTTAACAACTGGCAATACATTGGACTTTTTAAAAATTTTAAATCCTCTACTCTTATGGTACTGTGGTAGTTTTTAATGATAGATTACATGTTAATAGTAGGTCTGAAAATTCAAGTTTGAGTTCTTACAGAACTCTGGGATAATTACCATCCAGTCCTGGTGACTTTTTACTCTTTATTTATTTATTTTATTTAACTCTTTTATATACCGACATTCATGAAAATATCATATCATATCGGTTTACAAGGAATCGGGGTATTATAAAATTAGCGGTAACGAGAAGAAAAAGTTACAAAAAACAAGGTGTTATGGTAACTTGGGAAACTGAGAGAGCAGACAGTCGAAGTTTAAACCATTATAAGCTTAACAAGTAAAGTACTGTATGTGCCAAGGATCACATATAGCACACTCTATACAATACAAAAATAAATACATAATTAAATAAAATAGAACTTCTATACAAGAAATCAAGGGTGACCACGGAGCAGAGCCGTGGCAGTACTGGGGGAGGATTAACAAAATGGATAGTTTGTCAGTCTACTCTACTACTTCTATTTTCACAGTGAAGGGTACTGTGGGAGTACTACATAGGGCAGAAAATCCAGAGAGGGGAAGATGGAAGGCTCAAAGGGTTGAATGAAGGTGAGAAACAGGAGGTTTAAGGGTGAAAAAGAAGGAGATGAGATATGATAATGAAACAGTCAGAAATGGATATGGAAAGAGAAAAGGAGAACGCTAAAATGAGAAAGAAAGACGGTAGAGGAGATGCCATAGAGGAAAAGAAAATGGAATGGAGGGTGTTAAGACAACATCGTACTGTGAAAGCAGAGAAGGGATTGGGAATAGCTGCTGCTGGCTGCTTCTTTGACTCTGGCAATGGGGTCCACAGGCTAGTATTGGTGTCCTCCCATGAAGATCATGCTAATGGGTGTTCTCGCATCAGATCGTTGTTTGTAAGATGCTCCAGTACCTTTCCTTTACTGATGCACTTACAACAGTGAATGCACGCTACAAAACATGGAGCCTCCTTTGTTCTCAAATGCTGCCACATCTTCGTTTTTTTTTCCTAGACTTCCTCTCCTCTGCCAGCTTGGGTGCTGCTGCTGGGGCTGAGGTTGAGAGCGGACTGAGAAGCAAATGGCTAGGGGCATCATTTAAGCCCTCCACTGCCTCCCTTGTTCTGCTTTCTGCCTCCTCTTCCTGCTCAATAGAAGACAGCACGCTAGTAACTAGGTGTTCCAACTTCTCTACAGCAATTAGCTGTTCTGTCTTCTCTGATTCTCACAAGATCCCTCTGAATCAGTTCTTTCTTGCATTTTTTGAAACCCATCAGGGAGGAGCACTGGGCTGCTTTTGGCTGCTCAGCTCCTAGTACAACCCTTGCCTTTGCCCTTCTACTTCTAGTGCCAGTGCTATCCTGTATTGACTTTGCCTTCTCCTACCTATGGAAAGGGTTCTTCTGTTTTTACAAGCACTCAAAACCACTGCTCAAACCTGAAAAAACTGTCAAACAGTGCTACAAGCCCTAATATTCTTAGGTTTTGAATTTGTAATTTGTTCTTATTAGGAATTTTAATTACTACCTTAAGACCATTACAAACTTTGGCTGCTCACGTATTAACTGGACATTGAACATTCGATCACATTACACCTGCGTTCACCACTCTGCACTGGTTACCCATCCCTGCCCAAATAAAATATAAAACTTTAATCTTACTTCATAAACTCATTTACAATATTAAAACTTTTTGGTTAGGCGCAACCCTTTGGATTTATATTCCATCATGGGTACTCCGCTCACAAAATAAGGGTTTATTAGAAGTATCAAATGTCCATCAGGCACATCTGGGGGAAACCAGAGAATGCACATTTTCAATTGCAGGTCCAATTTTATGGAGCAATTAAGAACATTGACAGACATAAAAGCATTCAAGAAATCTCTTAAAGCTTGTTTTTTTTCCCAGCAGGAATATGAAACAACAAACTAATCAAGACAGAAAGCTAGTATTTAATACTATGTCAAATGGAGGCAAACAGAACATTGTAACTAAAATGAATACTGCAATGTTATGTTTGTATTTGTGTGTATAGTTTTTTTTTCTTTTTTAATTATGCATGCCAATCTTCTTAGATTGTTGTAAACCACTGCGATTGTGGGAGCGCATAGTATATAAATAATTTTAAATAAATAAAACTATAGTGTTGATGTATGTACTTCTCTTTCCACTACTCTCACACACACTGCCTGTACCTGGTAGTGGTATTGGGGTTTTTTTTCCCCTCACATGCAGGCCGATACAGTACAGTGCACTCCGACGGAGCGCACTGTTAGCCTGCTCTTGGACGCGCGTTTTCCCTTACCCCTTATTCAGTAAGGGGAGGAAAACGCGCGTCCAACCCGCGGCACCTAATAGGGCCATCAACATGCATTTGCATGTTGAGGGCGCTATTAGGTGCCGCGGGATACAGAAAGTAAAATGTGCAGCCAAGCCGCACATTTTACTTTCAGAAATTAGCGCCGACCCAAAGGTCGGCGCTAATTTCTTCCGGCACCGGGAAAGTGCACAGAAAAGCAGTAAAAACTGCTTTTCTGTGCACCCTCCGACTTAATATCACGGCAATATTAAGTCGGAGGCCCCGAAGAGTAAAAAAAAAATAAAAAAATTAGACAGCCCATGGCTGTCAGCGGGCTCGAGAACCGATGCCGGCAAAATTGAGCGTCGGCTGTCAAACCCACTGACAGCCGCCGCTCCTGCCAAAAAGGAGGTGCTAGGGACGTGTTAGTGTCCCTAGCGCCTCCTTTTCCCCATTTCCACCGCACCACCTAATTTGAATACAGAATGGCACGCACTGGCGAGGGGCCGGTGTGCGCGCCGGGAGAGCGGGCGTTCGTCCGCTCTCCCGCGGACTTTACTGTATCGGCCCGATAGAGTAAAGAAAAGCAGCACACCACCACATACACAGATTACACATTTTCCCACTTCAAGATGAGAATCAAAGAAGCAAAAATTAAAGCCTGGCTCCTCTGCCCTGTTTTTTAATCAGTGTCAGGCCGATACAGTAAAGTGCACTCCAGCACTTTTCGACGCGCTATTTTTACCCATTAAACAGTAAGAGGTAATAGCGCGTGGAAAATGCGCGTCCAACCCCCCAGAAACTAATAGCGCCCGCAACATTAAAATGCATGTTGATGTGCCTATTAGTTATTCCCGCGCGATACAGAAAGTAAAATGTGCAGCCATGCCGCACATTTTACTGTCTGAAACTAAGGCCTGCCAAAGGCAGGAGTTAATTTCAGCCGGCACTGGGAAAGTGTACAGAAAAGCAGAAAAAACTGCTTTTCTGTACTCCCTCCGACTTAATATCATAGCAATATTAAGGCGGAGGCCCCAAAAGTAAAAAAAAATTTTAATTTAAAAAAAAAATAAATTTAAATCTGCCCGTGGCCCGTGGGTTGGAAGACGGACGCTCAATTTTGCCAGCGTCCATTTGCTGAATACGTGACTGTCAGCGGGTTCGAGAACAGATGCCGGTAAAATTGAGCGTCGGCTGTCAAACCGCTGCCAGCCGCTGCCTTCTATCAAAAAGGAGGCGCTAGAGACGCGCTAGTGTCCCTAGCGAGTCCTTTTACCGCGGGCCCTCATATGAATTTTTTTTTTCTGAATCACGCGCCCAGGAGAGTGGCCTGGGCGTGCGTCGGGAAAGCAGGTGCTCGCCGGCCCTCCCGCGGGGTTTTCTATATCGGCCTGTGTGTGCGCACACACACACATAATGTACTTCTATATTTTAAAAATTAGCATCAACACACTGACTTGCAAAGACTACAGAGATCTGCACAACGGTTTCCTTCTGTTCTGCTTTTTCAGTGTTACAGTTACACTATATATGTGTGTGTGTGTGTGTGTGTGTGTGTGTGTGTGCTGTATCACTGTAAAAAACAGGCAAAAGACTTTTGATACACAATAACAAAGTATGTGTCTGGCAAGAGAAAACAAAGAGTTAGAGCCTATCTACTCTTCACTTTTACCAGTCCCAGTCTTTTCTCAACAATTTTTGTTCTGCTCTCAGAACTCAAAACCCCACCAACCTCCCCCACTCCTACCCAGAGACAAAATGAACTCAAAATGGGGCCTGGAAAATTCTTCTTTCACTTTCAGCTTGGAAAAACCAACCAACGAGGAAGTCATTGTTAATCCATGCAGATGCCAGGTAGGATAGGCTGGTTAATAAAATACTGGACTTTGATAGGTCCTGCTTCATGGCTTATTCCTGGCCCTGTCTGCTCCATTCCGGTCAGTCTAGGGTCAAGCCTTGCACTTCTGCTTGTCCCATAGACTTTAATTGGAAATGAAAAAGAATACAAGCAAACTTTTCATTGATGTTTGGTGTGCTGTCTATTCATATTCATTTTCCACAAACTGAAATTAATCCATCTGATTTGGTTTGGATTCCTTATTCACTTTACAAGTCTCAATAATTTCCCTAATATCTTTAATATATTTCTATAGTTGGAAGTCTGTAGAAGGTTTTCTAACTTTAGACTCTGTCCATTGTATGTTCCAGATGAGCACTATCCAGCAAACCTTCCCAGGTCTGTCTTAGATCAGATGCACAATGGAGATCTTAACTGAATTTTTGTTCCTCCTTCCATGCAACAAGGCTTCTCTCCTGACTCGTACTTATCCAGCACTCAGCCTGGAATTTAGTAGTACTTTTCTATATTTTAATTCTGTTTCATTTGTGAAGTACAGTAAATATATAGCAATCCTGTAGCTGATAGGCCTTGAAAAGATTCCAAAGCTCCAGATGCTAGCACAGCCACCCACAAAGCAGTGAGAAGGAGTTAAAACAAATCTCTCCCCATATAATTAATAACTGGCATTGAAATTACCTAAATTAAATACATTTGCAGGACTTGATGGAAAGTTGCATTCTAAATTTCACATCCCTTTCAATAATGCACAGAAGCAAAATATAGCTTTCTAATCACAGGCTTTCTGCTGTGCTAACTGTATATATCTTATTCATTCTCTATTCTCATTACTTCTTTGTAGAATGATGATGCTCTCATTTTAGCAATATTCCCCATCTTTCTTCTTGCCATTGGAATGGTGGGGGTATCTGTGGCTTGTAAAATATACTGGTTTGTAGCAGTGGGTATTAAACTTTGGATGTTTTTGATTATGTTGTGCGATACACTGTTTGGAATGAGGCTCTGTAGAGGATGCCTGATATTTAGATGGTTTACTTACTGCTTGGGTTGTCTCCAATGCAATTGTTTTTGCCATTCCAGTACCAGAGAAGCAACGTTGCATCACGTGATCCTGAGAGAATGTAGCAATCTCCTCCAATGTACGATTCGGATCGGGCCAGACATGTGACAACGTCCCAGTGGCCAAATACTACCTGTACCAATTTACCTATAACACAAGAAATAGCACAGGTCACCAGAAATGCGAGAGGGAAAGCATTAACAAAGAATATTTCAAAATATGATGTAACAATTTATGTGCACAACTTGAAGAATATGCATATGAATTAGATAATTACATTTGCAGAATACTTTCCTAAATGACACAAATAGTTTGCGTTTGTGCACACATTCATATATATTTCTATATATGTGGACATACATTTCCTCTCTCAAACACAATACAGATGCAGTTTTTAGCACTATAGATGCTGTCAATAGGAAGACTGGGCATTTCCTTTTAAACCATGCTTCCCTTGGTTCCTGCTCTATCTGTAAGCTATAAACTGAACAAGTTCTGTCCATTAATT
Source organism: Rhinatrema bivittatum (assembly GCF_901001135.1). NCBI lineage: Eukaryota > Metazoa > Chordata > Amphibia > Gymnophiona > Rhinatrematidae > Rhinatrema > Rhinatrema bivittatum. The sequence continues at coordinate 54,691,121 of NC_042615.1, forward strand.
CTGCCACATTAAAACCCATAAACAACTTGGGTCTAAACATGGAATAAATGCATTTGGAAGAGGATAACATAAATCCACAATGCATATGACAGATATACAAACCAGATAACGGAACAGAAATCAGGAGTACAGAACTGCCCTCCCTCTTACACGTGGAGTGTAAAGAAGAGCGTTTCATTGTTATCACTGATGCTCATGTGTGTTTTCAATTAATCTCCTTTTAACCTTAAAACCAGTGTTTGACATAACCCCTACATATTTAGAAACATACACGCTTTCAGCATTAATAAATGCCCTGCTGTTATGGAGAAATGTTTATTTGCCAGGAAGTTAACTGTTTTAAAAGGACAGTGATTTGTGTTGCGGTATTCTGCACTCTTGCTTTGAAAGCTGATAAGAGAGGTCCCTATGTTGCGGGCACCATTATGACATCCTGTACTTTTTATAAGCACAGGAGATCTTTCAGGTGGTTCTCCAGCATGGAGGAAAATTCTTCTGTGCAGTCATTAATATAAAACCTTTACTTATTTCTCACATTTTGACTGGTTTGTAATTGTTTTGTATTTCTGGGTTTCAAAGGTCTGAGGTTCATATTTTAAGCTGCATTCCTTGACAGCTAAGGTTCTTCCTGTGTTTCACCTGCCCAATATGGCCCTTGAAGGGTCTCTCTCCGTACAATGCTTCTCTCTCACATTTTCCGTAGAAAGAAACGGCAGAGAGATGCATGTGAGGATCTTTGAACTCCTCTGTGCTTTTTATAAGTAGGTCTGTTTACATTCCAGCAGCAGGTATATGAAGTGCAAGGTGGATTTGATCTCAGGGTGACATTCCAAAGGAGTCACTGGAAACTATCCAAGAATACATGGAAGCCCATGCTGTATGCAGCATTGCAATCACACTGGCGAGAGTGAAAGCCAGCTCCTCCCATGAAAACTGAACACACGTAATCTTCAGGCTTTCCTCCTTTGCTGAAAAAATAGTGCTTTCCAGTAGGAAGGTATGTGCTTTAGACACCTACTCTTTATTCTTGCTCCCTTTTCCCTTGACAGCTGCAACAGGCAATCCATGGTTTTCGGTGAGCTGAATGCTACAATAGTAGCTTCCTCTAAGGCTGAACCACTCAATAATACTCTTGGCCAAAAGGGAGTCACTGAAGGTGTATGAGACTTAGTTCACTTATCAACTCTCAATGATAATCATAGTAGATGATGGCCCAGCCTATCCAGTTTGCCTAATTATTCCTGTTCACACTGCAAGAATATATCCTAGCTGGCAATAGAGCAGGAATGCTTGCAAGCTCTCTATCTTCATCCAGGACTGATTTTGTCGTCTTCATAATTTATCTTTTACTATCTTGGGTGGATGAGCATGCAAGATCCCCTACCCAGCACAATCTCACTTCCTACTTCTATCCATAAAGCTTTGTAATAATCAAACTAGCTATAAATATCAGCATGGCCATAGTCTGAACATCTGGCCTCCTAGGGCCTCTGCACAACTTGCCAGTCAGACCTGGCTATAGAAGCACCTGTTCACTAGGACTTTTTGATACAACTGTACTTGCTGCCTGCCAGACAGACCCAGCTCTTAGTTTAATTATATCATCACAGCCTAATTTAAATAGCTACTATTACCAGCGTGGCTGCCTCCAGAATCTCATTTATTTGTCCATTTCCATACACTAAAATTTCTTCTTCACCTAAATTTGTCTCTTAAGAGCTCCCAAATATTGGCATCCATACTACTTGTTCCCTGAGGTCTGAAGGTATCATGATGGTGATTATATAAAGACAATACTAGTTCCAAAAGACAGAATACTCAAGGACTGGCTAAGAATTTAGTTAAGTAACTGGATTTTTAGTTTACTTAAGAAAAATGCTAACTGAAATTAATCATTGGACAACTTTCCACATGGCCACATCATTATGCATTTATGAGTGATTCCCAAATTCAGTCCTCCAAAACCCCATTCATCAGGTCTGGCTTTAGGGTATCAACAAGTAATATTCATGAGCCATGCCTGCCTACAACAGATCTGAGAACATAGTTATCTGTATATTTTAGTACGCTGCAATCTAACTCTATTTCCCGTTCTGAGGAATGGGTTTGGGAACGGAGTTACATTTAAAGGCGTGAAGGTTAAGAATCCACCTAGCCTCAGTTAACCCTGACAAATAAATGCTGTTTTCTCTTGTCCATGATAAATTATTTTAATAATCTGAAAAGATTTTCTCAACTTTTCCTTTTTCCGTCATCAATAAGAGCCCAAGCACCTTCCACACTTACATCGACTGCTAAGGCATGAACTAGGATATCCCCCATTTGATGGAGTATATTTTCAAGTTAATGGTCTATTTGACAGCAGTGCCATGAATAAGAAAGAAGTCAAATACAGGTCGCTCTACTACTGAATCTAAAAGGCTGACTGAAAATAATTCACAGTAGTACAAGAAAAGTTTATTGTGTTTGTGCGGTACTGCTTGTGCCATGAGAAAAATAAATAAAAATCACAACAGCTCATCCCCCAAATCTAATAAGAAAAAAAACCCCATTCCTTTCTTTGGTCAGATGCTAAGGGATTTTTTTTTTTGGCTCCAGCCGCTTCCTCCTTCACTTGGGCTATGATACCACAAGCTTTCATTTACAATTACCTGGAGATTCCCCTCCCCCCCCTCTATGATTTCCCTTCTCAACTCGTTTAGCCCAGTCATTGCAGTGATAATCCTCAGATGGGGGTCATGTGCCAGGGCTTTCAGAACCTTGTTAACCATGAGCCTTAAAAGCAGTCACCAGATGTCACCATTTTGCAATGCCTGGGAATCCCTCTCCCACCCCTGCAGGCCTATCTGGGGAGCAGAAGACCTGACCCAGGAAATGAACTCATGTGTCCCCCCGCAGGGCAGAGCAAGCACTATAACTGAGCACATGGGCTGGCCCAGTGCTAAGATTTAATTGTCTTCAACTCTTGCAATAGCTAGCAGTCCCATTCTACTAATCACATATTCTCTCTCTCACTGGTCCGCAGGGCTTGGATAAAAACATTTGTTTAAAGGGACACCATCAGGGCTGATAATTTGGTGGTAATATAAACATGGCTAGCAACTGTTAGCAAACTTGTGGTTTCAAAGCTTGTTTTTCTTTTTAAAGAAAGATCTTCATTACAAGTCATAAAAATCAAATTACAGCCAGAACTATGCCATTAACAAAAGACTAATGGAGGGTTACCTACGTCACAGAATGCTGGGAAAACATGGGAAAAAAAAAAAGTTAGTGTTTCACATGCCAGGATAAATGCAGTAGATTTGAAGTGAACCTTTAGCCCTGGTATGCTGACCACTTCATGGAATGCCTTTTACAGGGGCTTAAGGGAAAAACATTTGTGATTGTTTCAGTTAGTGGGCTCAGTCTACTTTTGCATCATGTTTTACTTCACTAGAGATAAAATGCTAAATGTGCAGCAATGCAAACGTTTGTTTTCAAATATAGGACCAACGCAGATAACTAGAACAAGAAAATATGATGCTCAGACCTGGGTAACCCATTCAGTTGGCAGGGTTATTGGATTCTGAGTGGAGGAACGGTTTAGTGCTGCTCTCAAGCAATCATAACTTGCAAAGAGTTTTGTAGATAAAAATTCTAGAGCGGGGGGGGGGGGGGGGAAGATCAGCCTCCTTGGTTGGGCAGTGGTGTGGGAGACTTGGGCTCAGGTTGCTCGTCTATCAGAGCTGGAGAGATCCCAGCATTGCTGACATGGCGACTATGGAGCCCAGGGCACTTAGTACTCAAGCCAATTCTTGTACTTCCCTCATCCCCCTTCAATCAGTTTTATTTTCAGGACATTCTGAATTAACACAATTGAGATACATTAGGAAAAAGCGGAATATAAATCAAATAAATAAATAAAATACATTTTATGTTATATATGTAGAGATCAATATTCAAAGCCTTTTATAGCTGGATAATGCACACGTTATCCAGCTAAATGGCGAGCTTTTGAATATTGAGCCACTTGTGCTAAAAATCTATTTGGATGAAAAATAGGTGTGCCCAGGACGTCCCTACGTTATCCAGCTAATTTAGTTGGATAGAACTGAAAATCATCTAAGTTATCTCAGACTGTGTGGCACCTGCAGCACTGAGCAGTTCTGGAAGAATCAATGGTCGGTATCTTATACTTCCAGTGCTGGTTCTAACAGAAGCACCAGGTGTACATAAGTGAATATCTTGCTCCCGAGTTTTTAGGGTCTTGGGTGGGGAGGCAGGGGGAGTCTCTTGTGGCATAGGGACGCTCGTAAAATTGAGCACTGGTTTTCTGAACTCGTTGACAGCCACCTTCTCCTGGGTTTCCGCAGCTAAGGAGGTGCTAGGGACGCACTATTGTCCCTAGCGCCTCCTTTTTAGTGCGAGCCCTCATTTAAGTACAGGATTGCATGCCCAGGAGAGGTGCCTGGGCATGCATTGAGAGAGCAGGCGCTCAACACTGAACGCCTGTTTTCCCGAGCTCCTTACACTATTGGCCTATATGTATCTGTAGTCATTTTGTTCCTGATCCCAAATATAGCGGTCAACTTAGAAGCATAAGAATAATTGTTTTTTTCCTACTGTGTATCTGTATCATCACACTCACCAATAACTTTTCCTCTAAGCACTTGTTCAGTACACTTTGAATTGCTTTAGGTTTGCAGTAATAACTACTACTGCAATATGTTCCATAATTTCAGAACCTTGTAACCATGAGCCTTCCCTTCCTTTTGAAGATGGCAAAATATTAGAAGTTTTTTATTTATTTGGGTCTTATGTATTTGGGTTGTTTTGTATTAGCCTGCTAGAGTTTTTAATCTATCATTTTACCACAGTATAACCAGCCTCATTTTATATATGATATGATGGTTTTTAAAACATTTTTTATCATGGTTTGCATAGCTTGTTTTATTGTCTTTTATGATATTGTCTTTTATGTTTTGTAATCTACCTTTGGCAATCCTTAGAAAAGTGAAGAATACATGGAAACAAATAACTAAATAAATTTTACTATGTAATACACCAGCAAAATACAATGTTTAAAGTGTAGAATTGTGAATTGTTTGATTCCCCTATTTTCAGTATATGACTTTTTAATGCCTCTGTGCATAAGCTTAGGTTACATGTTCTTCAGGACAACAGTTTTGTAATTATGGCTTCAAATGCTGCAAAATCTAGAGAAGTGTAAACTATGTATACAGAAGTAAATCTATGCAGGACAGTGAAATGTATCAAGGACATTTTTTTGTAATTTAGGAAAAAGACTGCATGTTGACTATCTGGAAAGAGTCTGTTTTTATGTGGCTGAGAAATTATGCGAATCAGTGCAGAAATTATTTTGCACTATATGTTGTATATACATTATGAGCAATAAATATGATTGCACCAATACAAAACTTGTGTTTTGCTACTGACATCCCCTAAACCACACACTGTACTGGATCTCAAATGAGAAGTTTGTTTATTAAACTAAGCATACCTATAATCAGATTAATTCACTTGCTCTAAACAATTGTTCAACTTTACCAATAGAAGTTTACCTTATGTATGCCAGGGTTAGGCATTTATCCACAATAAGTATGCATGAGATATATTTGCATGCACTGCCTCATCATGGATATCCTGGAAACCAGACCAGTTTGACTAAGGATGGAGGTGCTTACCCCTGTTGTTTGCAGAAATGGCCATCACAATACAGTGATTCTGCTATCTGCATAGTCTTGATACCCACCTGGTTCTACCTTTCTGAAGCATGGAATTAACAAAGTTAAGGGGGTTTTGCTGTTAAAGTACTGGTTTTGGTCTAGTAGGTCAAAAAAATGTAGTACTTTTCTCTCTTGACTCTTTCTAATGCAATATACAATTTGGCTCATAGAAACATGTGCTTTTTTTTTTTTTTAACAGGTGCTGTCCTTTACAAGAAGTTCTGCTGAGTTTCCAGATTTTGCTTGCTGCACATAACCTTGCATACTATTTTGCAATCTGCAGGTAATCATTAGTGGTAATGCATTTTCTAGTCTAGAAGTTCCATGTTCTGGCACTTGACGGGTAACACATTTTCTTTCATGTGGGCACTGCAGTGCTTACAAAATGTCACTTAACCTCAAGTAGCAAGGTGTGAAAGTGCAGATGGATATGTTTGGTAACTATTCCAGAAAGAATTCAGTTCTCTGATACACAAGGATTGCAGAACCTCAGTAGATTACTTCTCCTATGGTACTGCAGTATTGAGCTGAGTGTGTCTCTTAGGCAGCTGCATGCTTGGTGCTTTTATGATGTGTCATGTATCTTAACAAGAGCTCCTGTCAGGCATAGAAGCATTAGTTGGCTACATTTTCTTGTGACAGTCTGATTTTCAGTACTGTGCTACATGAAACAGAGGTACTTGTTTGAAGAGGATGCTGGTGGATAAAATGAGAGGAGAAAGATCTGCTACAAGGAGATAGACCGACGCCATAATGAGGCTTTATGCAGGACACAATTTTCCATGCATGATACAAACAAGAATTTGGGAAATTGTACACTCAGCTACAGAAAGCATGAACTGTATGGGATATAACCATACTACAAAGTTCCAGTAGTTGCACCGGTGCTGATGTGGAGGCTATTTTTATTGCACCTACATACGAATTATTCATACATGATGCTGTGCAAAAGCTTTTGAGATTACATCTTACATGGTCCTCAAAGCACATCATTCTCTGGATATATCTCATGTTTATTTGTTATTTATTAACATTTTTTATATTACGCCTATAGTGGATTAACCATACTAGGCATATTATAACATAACATGAAACAATAGACCAATAAAGGCTTTAACCTAAAAAGAATACTGTTCATAACAAAAAATAGCAAGCTTTAACATAATGAACATGAACATCCAAACAGCAACAGCAGATGTGGAAAATAATTCAGAAGACAACACTAAGAAATGGAATCATTTTTCAGATTATGTGAAAATCCCATCCACTTCAGATACTCATCTCCCTCTAGAAGCCCACCATCTATCATTGATGAAGATCGCCATTACCTGAGTCAGTAGAATAGACCCGGAAACTTTTATCCCAAAAGCCACAAACCAGGATGAAGCGATTGTCAGCAGTGATCACAAAACATTGTGAGTGGACCTGAATACTTTGGTCTAAAAGGTCAGTGATTTGCCTCCGGTGCATACCTGTGTTGCTGGCTGAAGGAGGAATAAAACACAGGAACAAGCTTTAGCATTACTGGTCAAATACAGCATATTAGAATTATGCATTTCACAACACTAAAAATCTTCATTAATTTTAGAAATGTATGTTAAAAATGTTGAGTCTGCATATATTCTTATTTATATTGCAATCACTATCCTTAAAACACAGCTGCAAGATGCACTAGGTTGCCACAGGAAAAAGGTAGTGTGAGAATGCATAATGTCCACTTCTTGAATGTCCAGTACGGTTGACACTATTATTGGTTTTTGAGAGTTAACACTTTTTTTTATGATTTCCAATAGAAGCAATGATTGCAGAGACATAGTCAGGCAGCCTGTTGAGGAGGGGAGAGGGAAGAGAGGCACGGGATGAGAAAGAAACCAGAGCAAACAAAGCAAGGCGTCACTCCGCTCCCTAATCCAGCCCCCTCCTTCCTTGTTTTGCAGAGAACTGGTGGGGAAGAGGAGAATTTGGACAGAGCAGTTCTACAGACTATTATTTTCTGGAGATTATTGCAATTCCTTGTTGCTTGGTTTGCCTAGCAGTATTCTTAGATCTCTCCAGCTATTTCAGAACTCTGCTGCCAGGGTATTAACTGGGACTGCAAAGTAAGATCACATTTCTCCCACTTTATCAATGTTGCATTGTTTGCCTTTTCAATTCCAAATTCAATATAAAGTCCTTACATTGATACATAAGATTATTAGTAATGATGCCTGTAGTTGGGAGAAGCGTTACACGTATATACTCCCCAATAGACATTAAGATAATCAAATAAAGGCATCCTGGTGTCCCTTAAGCACATCTGGGTTAACTCAGAAATTGTGCGATATCAGTGGCTGGCCCCCAATAATTTGGAATACAATGCCAGAGTGTCTCAGAAACTTTGCTGATTTTAAAGCTTTTCTAAAGGCATTAAAAATGTGGTTGCTCCAGCAAACCTTAAATGCCTTTTAAGTTGGGGTACTATGTTAGAGCACTCCTGAAATAATAATTTGTGTGCTATCTTTTTCAAAGAACAAGGTCAGGTAGTCTATTGTTGCAATGTACTGTTTTATGAGGTGATTATGAATGTTTTCACTTTTTAATATGATTATATATGTTTTTATCTGTAAATCGCAAAGGCAAACAAAAGTGTGGAGCAATCATTGGTCATGCAGGGAGATGTGTGGCCAACAATAGCTTCAACTGTCTTTGTTGCTTTATCTGTAAATCGCCATGATCATTGGAGTGGCAGCTGAAAAATACTTTTAAATAAAATAAATAAGCAGAGCAGACCAAATAAGAGCTACTCTGTTTCATAACTCAACCCTTCTCCCTTTCCTATTGTTTTTCCCCTCTGGGCTGCAGAAGTAGCAGTCTCACAGAGCTATTCTGGCAGCGGTACTTATGGCTCAAACCATATTGGCCATATGACTGTCAATTGATATATTACAATGCAACATGCTAAGTGATGCTGCATGCCATCTCCTACTGACTCAGATAGCAACTCACAAGATAATACTAGATTATCACATACTGGCTGTCAGTAGGCAAATCAAGGGATGTGTATTTGAATCCCTTCACTACCACTTAATCACTGTGTAGTATCAGCAATTAACACGCTAAAGCTTTCTTTAAAACTTTCCTTCATTTATTCTCACTTCAGAATAAGCACTTTGAAAGCAATTAAATCATACTCACTCCATTATTTTGGCTACTAGGTACTAAAAGTTTCTCTGTAAAATATTTTAATATAAGGCTGCTTATAACTTGGATCCCAATAATTTCAATACCACACCTCCAAAATTCATTGCCTTTATGAAAATGCCCTGAAGAGAGTGAGCTTATGTTCTAATTTGATTGGACTGCTGTCACCATAATCATCTACCTGATAAGTCCCATGCTTATATCACCTGGATGGTAGAATAGAAAATGAAGTTACCTATATAAAGTGTTTTCTGAGGACAGCCATTCACAGCACAACTAGGCAACATCCTGATGGTGCTGAGCCAGAAATGCTCTACCAGAGTTTTCTAGGAGATTATTCAGCTATACTGATCATGCACAACAATTAAGGTGCAGCCAAGAACCTGCAGCCTATCTCAAGCTTTTCATTAAGCTAATGCACTCAGCTCCAGAAGGGGAGGAAGGTGGGTGAGTGTACTGGTGAACTGCCATCCTCAGAGAACACCTATTACGGGAAACTAACTGTTTCTAAGAGGACAAGAAGTTCATTCATCCAAGGGTGTGTGTGTGTGTGTTTAAAATTCCCTTTTGAAGGATAACTTGAAATAATAAAAATGGGTTCTAGGAGGGCTAGAATTGGGTGCTATCCCTCAAAGAGACTCTGAAGTACAGACTGCCTATACCTATTAGCATGTCAGGAGTAACTGTCTACTACTACTATTAAACATTTCTATAGCTCTACCTGACGTACCCAGCGCTGTCTAAATAATGTAATGTAAATGTGTGAACTAATTCCATGTCGTAGCCTTGCATACCTCTTCAATAGAGGCTGACCTTAGATGGACCACCAACACAACCATGGCTATGACATTATAAGCTTTGGCATGCACCCTCGAAGGTGAAACTAGTTTAGGAATAACTGAAGCATATGCAATCTGCTATTCAATTAGAGTCCTGTTTGATATGGCTACCCCAAACTCGTTAGAGCAAAAAGAAATAAAAAGCGGAATGGACTTTCTATGGTCTGTTGTTTTTCGAAAAGATAGGGTGTTATTTTTAGATTGTGTGAAGAACTTTGTTACGCAGCAGATGGGAATAATAATAGTGGGATAAGGCAATCAACAAATAAAATGCAGATCAATATTAATTACACAAGGGTTTAACATAAGATTCTTTTTAAACCATGCTGGTTTCACATGCTCTCTCTCTTAAGTCTGTTAGTAAGTGACCAGTTGAAATAGGTACAGTAAATATCTGCTAACTGCTGAGAAGGGCCAGTGTCTGAACTGTTGGTGACTTATGCAGTAGCAGGATGTCTTCTATTGGCAGAAACCACAAAGCATAAATCTCCTGAAATTGAGTATAAAATAAAACCAACTGAATTTGCAAAATAAGACCGAGTGAATTTGAAACTTCTGGACTACAGCCAGAATAGGATAGTATAAAGTTAAAGGTAATGAACTGTGGCTTTAAGATCATATGAGAGGGGGAGCAGTACTAGCTGTCCCGTCTATGGTCTCCAGGCCTGCATCTCCCAGATTCTTCACAGATATGTTGTCTTTGCAGAATGGGAGATTTGTGAGGGAGGCATCATATTTATAAAGCTTTATTATCTCTTTATAAATCTTTATCTTTTAATATTATTATGCTATCTGCTTTTTACTGATTTATGCAATATTGCTGTGATGCTGGTTGCCTTTATTGATATTCATTGTGATACTTTTTACCTTTGCTGATTTTTATTATATTTTACAATATTCAGTAAAACAAATATTTGCTTTTACCAGTTTGTGTTGCATGTTCTATGGCGTAATATACACCCACTCAGCCCACTATTTACAGTTCTAGGTAGAAGGCGACTGCTCTCTTGCAGTCCAAAGTGCAAAGGTCTTATTTGCCTTTTTTGGCATGGGGCCTCAGGAAATGCGTTGTTAGGATAACCAACTGATTAAGGTAGAAGTCCAGCAATACCTTGGGCAGAAACTTTGGGTGTGTGCAAAGCACCATTTTATTATGATGAATATTAGTATAAAGTATATGTTGCTAAAGAAGAGGGTTCACAAATTGTGAGTCATGATCCCAAATGGGGTTAATACAAAATCAGTTGGTGGGGTTACAAGAAACAGGCTGTTCCCATTCCACATGAACTTCAGCTCCTCCTCCCAGATCTCCACTGCAACCTGTAACTGGCAGCAGTGGTCAGCGTAATGTTCTGAGGGTTCACTGACTCATGCTGCTGCCACCCCTGCTTCCACTGCTACTTTCCTATTTTGGGTGAGTGAAGAGGAGGATGCAGCAAGGAGAGGAGAGGGAGAGCTGAAGTCTGCTATTTTGTTTAAGTTGTCATGTGGTATTGTTGGAATTAAAGTGTCTAAACATTCACTCTGCTTGGAAAGCACAATATGCTATGAAAACTCTTAAATACACATTTGTGCATGATATGACCTATCCCATTTTGACATAAATTTCAGGATTGAAAATTGGCAGGACAAGATTTTGGTTAATCTGCAGCTGTGCAGTGCTTTGCTCAAGCCATATGCAGAATGGCCACTGTTCAAAAATCAACGGATGAAATTGCTAATTCAAACAACTCAGGATAAATGGTCAGGCCTACAATTAATAACTTTGTCGCAGAATTTGTCAACATTATTTGCTGGGCTATGTTTTTTGTCTCGTGACAGTCTTATTGTTGTATTAGAATATTTTGTTTTCTATTTGCATGTGCATTTTGGGGATTTTAAGTATTTTTTATTGTAAACTGCTTGGATAAACTGCTTTACAAGTGGCATATTAAATTAAAAATATAATAATCTCAACTTTAGAGCTTGTTCAAGACCCTAGATTCTCTTTTTAATCTATCCTCTGTGTTTTATTTGCTGCAATTTCATGCAGTGCAGGTTGTCTGCTATGGCTGATCTGTTGCTACCACACAGGGAGCACAACAGCAATAATGAACTAACATAAATAGGGCTTAAAATGGCCTTAGAATCTCTCCGATTAAGGCTAGAATCTAAAAATGATTAGAAACTCGCTGGCTGAATGCCCTTATGTCTTACCTATTGACGTTTCAGAGTCCTTTCCTTATTTTTAACCAACAAGAAAGGTAGAGAAGATTTAAAAGTCCCTTAGAAGATCCTCTTCTCCTTTCCTTAATATATGTATAATGGGAAGGGGAGCATAACCAAATGTCAGCTCACTGATCTGTAAAGATTACAGAAGCATGGCCCAAACTTTTTTTTTTTTTTTTAATTCAAACCATATGCCACACCAGTAAGATAAATACTGTTGCTCCATCAATAGTTTTTGCATCAGCTGGAGGCATAGAATAAAGGAGAGAATATCAGCTTAAACAGGTCTGTGCTCAAAGGATATAGTAGTGATGTCACAGATTAAAAAAAAAAGAAAAAAGAATGTTGCCTGCCTCCATCAGCTGGATGACAGACTAAACCCAATCATGTAGTGGGAAGAAAAAGAAACTCAAATTTTTGAGCATTCTAGCTGTATCCGTCAATCTAAGATTGTAGTTCTTTTGGTTACAAATTTATTAGAAATGCAAAATGTCATAGATTTGAACATTTTTCTATGGCGGTTGTAAGGGAACTTTTCTGATTTATGGATATAGCGAGAACAACCTCTGGATTTACATATTGTAATCCCTAGATCTGTGGAGATTAAATTGTGATATTGAATGATCTGGTTTTTTTTGTTTTGTTTTTTTTTAATATTTATTGTGCAATGCTTTGTTTGATTTATCTTGTGTGCTTTTTGAGCCCTCTCATTGGCTCTTCTCTATCACATGACTTCATTCATGAAAACATTTTTCCTCTTATCAGTGATTGGTTGGTGCATAACATAACACTATTTTGCACAATTTTATGTTCTTTAAAGCCATAAATCTGTTTTGTTTTGGCATTGGTGTAAAAACCTTTACAATTGTCATAGGTGATTTAAGATTTTATGTTGTTATGTGACCCTGTTTATCTATGCTCAACTTTGCAGTATGTACCTTGCTTTTTATGTCCTGTCTTTGAAGTTATTTATATTATTTTACAGATTGTTTTGTCCTGTCCAATACAGCCTTAGGGTGAAACACAGACCATATAATTTGGTAATTAACATAAGAACATGCCATTCTGGGTCAGGCCAAGGGTCCATCAAGCCCAGCATCCTGTTTCCAACAGTGGCCAATCAAGGCCATAAGAACCTGGCAAGTACCCAAAAACTAAGTCTATTCCATGTTACCGTTGCTAGTAATAGCGGTGGTTATTATCTAAGTCAACTTAATTAATAGCAGGTAATGGACTTCTCCTCCAAGAACTTATCCAATCCTTTTTTAAACACAGCTATACTAACTGCACTAATCACATCTTCTGGCAACAAATTCCAGAGTTTAATTGTGCGTTGAGTGAAAAATAACTTTCTCCGATTAGTTTTAAATGTGCCCCATGCTAACTTCATGGAGTGCCCTCTAGTCTTTCTATTATCCGAAAGAGTAAAAAACTGATTCACATCTACCCATTCTAGACCTCTCATGATTTTAAACACCTCTATCATATCCCCCCTCAGCCATCTCTTCTCCAAGCTGCTGCCTGTCTTGACCCCGGACTGTTTGCTATCGTTGGGAACATCTACCATGGCTGAAGGCTGGCCAATGTAACCCTAATATTTAAAAAGAACTCCAGTGGTGATCCAGGAAACTATGGACAGGTGACTCTGACTTTAGTGCAGGAAAAACCATGCAAACTATTCTAAAGAACAAAATCACAGAACATATAGAAAGATATGGTTTAATGGGACACAGCCAACATGGATTTACACAAGGGAAATCTTGCTTCACCAAGCTGCTACATTTTTTTTGAAGGGGTTAATAAACAGGTGGATAATGGTCAGCCAGTGGATGTGGTGCATTTGGATTTTCAGAATGCATTTGACAAAATGCCCCAAGAGACTCCTATGAAAATTAAAAAGTCAAAGGATGGGAGGCAATGTTCTATTGTGAATTGCAAACTGGTTAAAAGATAGGAAGCAGAGAAAAGGACTAAATGGTCAGTTTTTCCCAGTGGAGAACAGTAAACAGTGTAGGTAATGGATTCCAGAGCTTAACTGTGCATTGAGTGAAAAATAATTTTTTCTGATTTGTTTTGCATGTGCTTACTAACTTCATGGAGTGCCCCCTAGTCTTTTTATTTTTTTGAAAGAATAAATAACCGATTTACATTTACGCATTCTATTCTACTCATGATTTTATAGACCTCTATCATATCTCCCCTCAGACATCTTTTCTTCATGTTGAACAGACCCAAACTCTTTAGCCTTTCCTCGTAGGGGAGCCGTTCCACCCTCATTATTATTTTGGATGTAGCAACCAACACTGCACACAGAACTCGTAAGTGCGGCCTCCTCATTGAGCGATGCAGTGGCATTCTCCGTTTTAGTCTCCATTTCTTGCCTAATAATTCCTAACATTCTGTTTGTTTTTTTGGCCACCACCTCACACTGAACTGAGGATTTCAAAGTATTATTTGTGATGAGGCCCAAGTCCTTTTCCTGGATGGTAATTCCTAATATGGAACCCAAAATTGTGTAACTACAGTGTGGGATACTTTTCCTAATGTGCATCACTTTGCACTTGTCCAAGTTAAATTTCATCTGCCATTTAGATACCCAGTCTTCCAATCTTGCAAGATCCTCCTGCAATTTTTCACAATGTACTTGTAATTTAACAACTTGGAATAATTTTGTATTGTCTGCAAATTTGATCACTTCACTCGTTGTTCCCTTTTCCAGATCATTTATAAATATATTAAAAAGCACCAGTCCCAGTACAGATCCTTGAGGCACTAAGGATGTAGTTAAGGCATTAGTGTAGCTGGGTTTGGACAAATTCCTGGAGGAGAAGTCCATAAACTGTTATTACCCAAGCAGACTTAAGAAATAGCCACTACTTATCACTGGGCGATAGCAGCATGAGATCTATTTACCGTTTGGGATCTTGCCAGGTACGTGTAACCTAGACTGGCCACTGTTGGAAACAGGATACTGGGCATGATGGCCCCTTGGTCTGACCCAGTATGGCGAGTTCTTATGTTGTTATGTCAGGGTCCTACTTTCCCTTAAATGGTGGATAGTTATATGGGAATTTTTTGGCATTAACATTTTTTTCCTTGAAAAATTTTTTTTTTAATGTTTGTACCATATGAGGACAGAGCTAAAGGAATGTGTTACAGGCTTAAAGGTGAATTTGAAAAGCCCTATGCGCACCAAAGCTGGAAGATATGCCAGTATCTCAGGCCGGTGCGTGCCGTGTGGATTTTAAAAAGCGTGCGAGTACACGCGTATCTACCAGTATGCGCACAAATCAGAATGTTTAAAAAGAGGCAAAGAGTGGGCATGGCCTGGGCGAAGTTGCTTTGAAATATGTGCAAAAGTATTTACATGCACAAGCACACACCGGGGTCTCCTACAGCATAACTTTACTTCTGCTACGGAAGGAATGCAAGGATAACAATAAAAAAAACCTAGGGTCGGAGCAAAAAGGTAAAAGGGAAGCTAAATAACAGGGGGGTTAGGAAGGCCGATACATTAACTGGGCGAACTGGGAACAAACTGGAAAAAAGGGCTATCGCGTCGGTGCGCTTTGTTTCTATGATCCTCCCCCACTTACGCAGTAGATTTGGCATTTGCGCACAGGTACGTGTGTACAGCCACTTTTCTACCATGTGCGCACATACGTGCATAGGTTATAAAATGGCCGTGTCCATGCACGCGAGCTGGCATACATGTGTACATGTACCCTTGCACGGCGGTTTAAAAGTTGCAGTCTTATTCTGTTTTTTTATTTATCCTTGAGTATATTTGTCACTTCTTCACAATTCAGGTATGCTCATATGAAGATATGTTATGGGTACAAGAAGGTGATATCACCCAGTTGTGTGACTGGTGAACTCAACTGCTTGTCCTTAGAAAATGCATACTACCAAGAAAAAAACATACAATAGAATCAGGTAGAAATAACATTGCCAGATAAAAGAAAACCAAGAAAGTCACCGAGTAAAAATGCAACATTTTGGTACTACCAATCTTCAAACTGCCCACAAATAATTTACACACCCACAGCTTTGCACTAACTCTTAAAGGGAAAGTACGTGTATACTTTTCCTTTAAAAACTGCCTCAGGGGAAAAAGTGCCCCCAGATATTTGCAACTATTTTCTGAGCAGGTACTACTTCCATAGAAAATAATACGCATAGATTGAAAAATGTAATCTACACATGGTATTTTCTCCACCCTCCCCACCCTGACCTAAACATGTCCCTGGGAATGGCTTCTCTCTATGAAGGCAAATGTATGCACACTGTGGAACAACGCATGTACTTTAAGCCACGTAGGGGGATGGCAAATTTCAGATAGTCCCTCTTATCTGAATAAATATGTATTTACCTGGGTAAATGGATTTTGAGAATTGTCTTTCCTGTTTCTAAAACTCTAAAGTTGCCTTTGCCATGAGGCTAGGAAACAGGAAAGGTATGAATCCATTCTTGCTATATGTATGGGGAAATGGTGCAAACCTAACATTAGAGTCATGCCGTCTTCTCTTCCTCAGTCATTCAAACACCCAGAGGAAACCCACACGGTTTCAAAGGCATTAATTTGATCCTCTAGTGGATAAATGCCTCAGTGCTATAGTTTATCAGACAAGGGAGATAGATTACTGCTGTGAAGAACAGAATGACAGTATTATGGTCTTATTATGCTAAAAGTAATTTCTTTTCCTTCTAGTAAGGTGGTTTCTTTTTAGATCTGCTATTTAGCTTTGAAAGTCCCAATCAATACAGCACCCTTATAAAACACAACCCAATTTCTGCTCTTTATTCAGACTTCAAACTCATCAAACAACCCGCACACAGAAAAATTCTTTTTTCTTTTTGCTTTAAATGTATATTTTTTCTTTTCTTTTTATTTCACCTCTGTGCCTCACACATACTCAACCTAATTTAAACTTAATGAATACTATTAAAGTAATTTTTTGTATGTTATTTTAAATGTTTGATGTTTTAAATATTTAATGGGTGTGTGGTGATGCTTCATTCAATTTCAAGAGCACCAGATCCTGGTGTCTCGCTCGATTTTTATTGTGTAATCATAAGCACCTCCATCCACCACATAGTGCTTTTAATCGATTATTCAAAAACTTATTTTGTGTTTTTAATATTTTCTTAAAATTTTCTCTTTATATCTTTGAAAACCTAAGTTTAAAACGTTGATGTGAAACACTGAATAGAGAACAAGAGATTAGGTCGCCAATCACTCAGGATTGGAGCGCGTTACTTATCTTGCGCTTAAAGTCCTCAAAAAAATTTTTCAGCGGCACTTGCCCCAACAAGGCCCAGTTTCGAATGTTCTTCTTCAGGGGAAGCCACTCCAACTTTGTCCCAAACGATTTGATCACATTTCATGTTCCAAATCCATGAAGAGCTCGCCTAAGCGCTGCTCACTCCACTCTCCTCTTCATATGGGGTCCGCCATTTTTTTGAAGAGGAGAGTGGAGTGAGCAGCGCTTAGGTGAGCTCTTCATGGATTTGGAACATGAAATGTGATCAAATCGTTTGGGACAAAGTTGGAGTGGCTTCCCCTGAAGAAGAACATTCGAAACTGGGCCTTGTTGGGGCAAGTGCTGCTGAAAGATCTTTTTGAGGACTTTAAGCACAAGATAAGTGCAAGATAAGTAACGCTCCGATCCTAACTGATTGGCGACCTAATCTCTTGTTCTCTATTCAGTGTTTCACATCAACGTTTTAAACTTAGGTTTTCAAAGATATAAAGAGAAAATTTTAAGAAAATATTAAAAACACAAAATAAGTTTTTGAATAATCGATTAAAAGCACTATGTGGTGGATGGAGGTGCTTATGATTACACAATAAAAATCGAGTGAGACACCAGGGTTTGGTGCTCTTGAAATTGTATGAAGCATCACCACACACCCATTAAATATTTAAAACATCAAACATTTAAAATAACATACAAAAAATTCCTTTAATAGTATTCATTAAGTTTAAATTAGGTTGGGTATGTGTGAGGCACAGAGGTGAAATAAAAAGAAAAGAAAAAGAAAAAATATATATTTAAAGCAAAAAGAAAAAGATTTTTTTCTGTGTGCGGGTTGTTTGATGAGTTTGACATACGAGTTACCCCCATGCTTTGTGGATAGCTATCGTTAGTTTACTTTATTCAGACTTGGCAACCAAAACACTTAACATTGAGGAGAGGCTTTTTGGCTTAGAAATGAAATTGGACTTCCCAGAAATTATTTAGTTGGGAAGTAAGGATTTATATCAACCAGTCATTTTATCATGAATAATGCAACAAAATACCAAAGAATGTTGTGAAATTGTTACTGAAAAGCAGAATATAAATGAAATAAATATTGCTCTTTCCCAATCCAAGAAATTGGTAAAGCAGGTACTGTCCCCCAAAGGGTGCATGACGACACATCTTCGAACAGAGAAAATACCTTTCACATGTTTAACATCAAGAGTTATTCTCTCCAAGATTCTAGGCTTGGTGTACTGCAAGAGACAGCGTGTTTCTTCCCTGGCAGGTATCAATACCCTCCCATACTGCCCATTAATTACCACACTCCCGGGCTCATGCTATAGGGAAGAGGAGGAATGCATGATTATATACATTCTCAGAAAGGAGCTCCTGAATATTTAAGAGCCACTACTGATGTCTCTTATTGCTGCAAGATGCTGAGAACAGAGCCCAGTTGCTGGCCTGGATCTGTGCATCAATCAGTGATGACTTTTTCATGGCACACTTGACCAGATCTGAAGGCACACTGGTTGGGAAACACTGTTAGTTCCGTTATAGAAATGATAAGTAGTAGTAGCAGCAGCAGCAGAACTAGCTTCCAAAACGAAGTAGGAAAATCATTTAAAAATCAAGTCTCTGCAGATACACAGTGTTATATTTAGTATTATCCACATAGGGAGCATTTCAACCTCCAGAATTTGAGCCCACATCATCAATATATCTCTTTAAAAATAGTCACCTGCTAGGACTCTGTGTTAAGTATTAACAACCAATCATAAAAGAAGCAAACAAGCAAAAAGATCTCACAGAAAATGAGAAGTTTTGCATGGCAGAGAAACAAGAAAAACCCAACTTTTCTTGCATATTAAGTGTAGGACATAACAGGGATGCCATGTCCAGGACAAGTGACTTCATCAAAATGTAATTATCAAAAACAAGGCCAAATATCAGACAACAGCCAATTTGTAGTAAGATCAATTTGGATAATCACAAAAAATTATATACATTGTAATTAAAATCTCTTTGGGCAGGAATGTATAAATGTTATTTATTATGCATGACATCCACAAGTCATATATATAACCATAGAAATAAATCAGATATCCTTTAATACAGTACTGAAATACTGCTTTAGAATAAATAATTATAAGGTAAACCACAAGACTGGAGTGGGGATCAAGTATTTTAAGTACCCAAAACTGGGTAAGAAAATGAAACGGCAACATGATCCATAGGTTTATGGAATAAATACCCTAACTTATACCATGAACAATTCTTCAATATCCCTATAGCTATCTAGACAGACAGATATCATTAACACATCAAGAATACCTCTAATGTCCAACCTTTTTTTTTTTTAATAGATAGTTTCAAAAAGACATTCTAAAACAATATGCATCCTTCCAATTTTATCAGGCCTCATCCACGGACCTTCTCTACATTCTGCAAATAAAAAATAAAATCCCAGGATTGCTTCAAGGAGCCACAAAGAGGCTCCGGTTTTACATGTCTTCGATTCACTCCTGTAGATAACCATTCCCAGCTCATATAATAAGACATGCTCTGTAACTTCTGTAAGTGAGATTTTCTCTGGCTCTATACTTATCTCCCTTACAATGAAAATCATTCCCTCCCTCCCCCTTTTTATATTTTATTTCTATTTTTTACAATTTTAGTAATATTTATTCACATTGCACTAGAAAAGATCTATGGAGGGAGCCACTCAACAGCTTTTTTTTTTTATTATTTGCAATTATGCATTAATCTCTTCTGCCTGAGCAGCAGACCCATGAAGAAAGGATTGATCTCCTTAATGATGAAACCTTGGCACCATGGTTTTATTTTTCACAGTACCACACCACTAGGAAGCCTACTGTTTATTATGAAAACCTCCCGAGCAAAAGAGCTCCGTCGCATTACCAGGGCACCAATTCATCACAAGATGCCTCGCTCCTGCTCATCAACAAGTCTGAGTGATGAAAAGATCCAATATTATCCTGACAGTACTTCATGCACAATTCTCAATCACACATTATTACAGCATCCATATTAATTTTCAGTGACACACGTCCTCGGCCTGCTCAAATTAGGCAAACCAACGAGGGGGAGTTGATGAAATACCAGCATAGCCACAGCTCATTGCATTCCAATTTGCATGCAAATGGTTTATCAAGAGAATTCCATTCCCAGGCACCGGCAAGTGAAAAACAACAGTAATCTGCACTTCAGGGCCACCATACAGAGCTTAATGAATCGCAGAGAGAGGAGAAAGTGACAGACCTATGAGAGGATCGATTTCCACCGGCAGCTGGTACGGCTGGTCCTGCACTGCACCTTGATGGGCTGGAATGTCAGAAAAAGGCAGATAAAAAAAAAAAAGCATTAATCTTTACAGATTCATCCACATAAAATTATCCTGTGCACATACTGTGTGCGTCTTCTAGCTATATCAGTCTCTGCTGCTATTTTATCTTTTGTGTGTTACAAAAAAATAATGTAAGAGAGAAATTAAGAGGATACAACCCCCCCCCCCCACCCCCAGGCTCTTTTCTTTTTGGTGGGTCAATTGTTTTTAAATGACGGTTGCCTTGAATGTGTGCCATTGGCAATAGCTGCAGCCCAGAGCCATCAGCTGGAACAGATGCTGGACTGGCAACCTCTGATGTCAGAAAAACAAATTGTAGTGGGTCAAAAAAAAAGGCACTGGAAAGAAAAGGCGACAGCCATCTGCTTGCTGGCTGGGGCGTGTCCTCTTCTGCCGTGGCCTTTACACCGAGCCTTCGAGGCCGGGCAGCCTCAGAGGAGGCGAAAGCAATTGTTAAAGCTACCATACAAGCAAATTATTTCTCAGGCAACCCAGCTGGTAATTAAAGTGGCCAAATTCATTACAGTCTCCAAGTCTCCTCCCCTCATGCGTAGGCTCTTTTTCGTTTCAATGTTTGTCACTCCGGAGAAGGAACTAGTGTTCCCAGTTTCTGAGAGCTCCTCCTAATTAGCTAAATTCAAGGTGCTGATGTGCACAGCTTCATGAGCCCCTTATGCAGCCGTCGCGCCATTACCTGGAAAGCAGAGTCAGAACATGAACGCCTGAAAACTGGCCTTAGGGGGGAGGAGATTTTTTTTGTTTTTTTTTTAAAAACCAGCTGGCTTGGGTACACAGCTAAAGAATGCATGCTTTTTATTAAACAAAAAACTGAAACCATCTCATACAGTGCACATTCGAACGATCAACCCATAATCAAGGCTGCAAACAGAGCTCAGAAAGAGGCAGCTTGAAATCTGGAAGACTGCTGCTTTCATGTCCCGAGAAAGGGATAGCTCCTGAGTGTACTGAAATTATTTTCATGGCTTTGCTGAAGGCACTTTATTAATAAACCGTAACACGAGAGTGGCATATCATATGCTCCACAGTTTCAATAAAATCTTAGCCTAAAATAAAAAAATTCCTGGACATGAAAACTGTGCCACTTTGATTAATGGCATTAATTTAATAAAACCTTAGAAACCTAATAATGTATCTGCAAATTAGCTGCACAGTATGAATGAAAACAGAAATCTGGTTTTGTCACGTTAGTGGGCTGGGAAATAAAGGTGTTCATCTGAATATGGCTCATTGTTACATATCATTTCAGGTTTTGCACTCAGTTTATTGTTTTCTATTTTCAATTTACATTTAAAAGCAATATTGAAATGTAGTACACAGTAAGACAACACAGAAGACAGTATAAAATGAAAGAAAATCCTTACATGCCAATGTAGAGTATATGCTTCAAATATTAGATTGGTACTATATATTAGATTGGTACTATTAGATTGCTACTATATATATATATATATATATATATATATATATATATATATATATATATATATACACATACACTTTTAAATGGTGCGTGGCATGGGACACTCCTATTTTTTGATATGGACTATTAAACTGTGGAACCTATAGCACATGGAGAAAGCCACACTATAAATCCCAGAATTCAAAGCTGATTCTTCTGTACTGCAGAGCTAGCCATACCCCAGACCCTTAAAACACCTATCATAAACCTAAGAGAGAGTTATTTATCAACAAATTTCTACTGAAATTTAAGAGTTCATCTTTTGTCCTCACTGTCACTTCTGTCAACACCCAAACCCGTTCTCCGTAATAGCATATGCACATTACCTAAAGCCTAGCCAACTCTGTACTGTTCAAAAACAGTGTAACTGCACTGTTTCTTCACCAGCCTAATGAAGGACGTATAGCTCTCGAAAACTAGTCACAGATATTCTGAATTAGTTCAATAAAAAGGATCACCTACAACTTGCTTGTTGACTCTTAAGAATATAAGACATTACATGCTGAGACAGACCAAGAGTCTACTGAGTCTGCATCCTGTCTCAGACAGTGGTCAATCCAAATCTCCAGGAATTAACTGGCAGATCCATTCCTTATTCATTCCTAGGTATAAGTGATGGTTTCCCCCTAGTTTCCCTGGCTAATAACTGTTCTTCCAGAAACTTGTTCAAACCCCGTGACCACATCCTCTGACGACAAATTTTACAGTTTGATTGTTGAATGAAAAAAAAAAATGCTTTCTCCAGTTTGTTTAGAATCTACTATCAGATTCATGGAATGATCCCTAGGCCTTGTACAATTTCAAAGGGTAAATAGCTATTCCATATTTATCTGCTCCACCACACTCTTGACTTTATAAACCTCTTATCATATTCTCTCTCAGTTGTGCCCTCTCCATGCTCATTTGTCTCTTCTCCTAACCTGTTCAATCTTTCTTGTTAATGAAGCCATTCCATTCTCTTTATCATTTTTGTCATCCTTCTCTGTACCTTTTCTATGTCTGCTAAATCTCTTTTGAGATAGGGTGACCAGAACTGTAGACAACACTAAAGATGCAGTCGCACCATGGATCTATACAGAAGCATCATGATTTTCTCATTTTCGAATAATCTCTAATATTCAATTTGGTTTTTGGCAGTCATCACACACTAGGCTGAGGATTTCAACATATTGCCTACAATGACTTAAAGATCCTTTTCCAGGTGATGACTCCTAATATGGAATGCAGCATTGAGTACCTATAGTTTGAATTGGTTTTCCCTATGTGCATCATTTTGCACTTGTCCATGTTAAATTTCATCTGCACTTAGGTGCCTAGTTCCTTAGTCTGGCAAGGTCCTTCTGCAGTTCCTCACAATCTGCTTGTGTTTTAAGTACTTTTAATATTTTTGTATCATTTGTAAGTTTGGTCACTTCACACAATCCTCTCCCCTTCTACATATCATTAATGAATAAGTTAAATACTAGTTCCAGTACAGATCTGTCCACTATTGTACCTCTTTTAATTGGGAGAACCGAGTATTTAATTCTACTCTTTGTTTTCTGTCCTTTAACCAGTTACCAAGCCACAATAAAACATTGCCTCCTATCCCATGACTTTTTTATTTCCTGAGGAGTCTATCATGAGGGACTTTACCAAATGTAGTATATCAACCCGCCAATTTATATGCTTATTTCTGCATATTCTTTTGTTCTCACATTGATGTCTGCTAATTCTCCATTCTCTCTTCTACTGCAGGCACAATGTTGTTCACTCTGTTTGTGGAGGGACAAGCCATGGCTCGAGTCCGATTCAGCAGAACCCCAATGAACCTTCAATTGAGGTGACTGGTTGCTAGGAGCACTTCCAACACCCAGATGATGACTTGAACCAATTAATTTGCTCCTGACTGAGATGTATTCTTCATTGGCCAATCGTCCACATAGAGCAGGGTGAGATTAAGACATGCTAAGGTACTAAGCTATTTTAAAGAAGCCCTACAGAATTATCAAAGTTATGTAAAAGTTGAAATTTAGTAATATTTTATTTAGAGACTACTCAAAATCTGAGGCCCTGACCTGTAGTTTAGGTAGTGTGTCCTCAAACCCAGCACTGAGGCAGAGATACATAGGGGTGTTAGCAGGCCTGGGCACATAGAGCCCATGCCCTTACTCTGATCATTAGTGCCCTGAATCTTAGCTGCTGTGGTTAAAAAAAAAGTTTCCTTTTTCACTGCACTGTACTTTGTGCTGCCTGCTCTCCTGGTCTATTGGAAGCAGAGAAATGAAGCAATTACTGGACTAAGGGCCACAAGGACTAAGAGCATAAGCAAGGATTGCTGGTTCCTATGGGCCCCTCCTTCTACTGGTGCACTTCTGCTTTGAAACAGGATGCATGGAAGAAGAAGGGGACTGGCACCACTGTGCATGCTGGGGCGATTGACCCACATTGGAATGAGATAGGGGTGGCTCTGCAAGAATAAGAGGA